>NC_137900.1:47257450-50212366 GCF_963455335.1 Martes martes | reverse complement strand
CCCACTTTGGGGACCAACTCAGGGTTCAGCATGAGGCTCAATGCAGGGCTCAATCTCACAATCCTGAGATCACGACCTCGAACAGAAACCAAGAGTCAGACGCTTAATGAACTGAGTCACCCAGGTGCATGTATCTGGGACTTTAAAGACAAAAAGTTCTTCAATTACAATTACTTTAATAGTTATTGTTGATCCAGATAGTTTTTTCCTATTTATGTTAAAAATAAATGAATATATATTTGGAATTATGTATCTTTTTCCTTTCATTCGTTTATGCAAATATTCTTTTTCATCATCAGACTCACTAAAAACTTAACTGTTTTAATAAATTTTAAGAAATAAGATAACTTTCTGTATTACTTTCTTATTTTTGTTACTTATTATGTCAATTTAGCCATTATATTTATTATTGATCTTTTTCGGGTGTCTTTAGGTTTATCCATTTAAATTTTCCTTTTTTCCCCCTACTTCTTAAATATTTAGATCACTTTCCCCAATATTTCTTATTTTCTGATAAATGATCATATAATCACCTCTAAGTAAATATTTTTGTTCTACAAAATCTGTCCTATATAGTTGTTAATTTTCATTTAAGGTTATAGATTTTGTAATTGTTCTTATGATTTCCTCTGTAACTCACTTTCAATTTAATAGAAGAGTTTAGGGGCACCTAGGTGGCTCAGTCAGTAAGCTTCGGCTCGGATCATGGTCCCAGGGTCCTGGGAGGGAGGCCACATCAGACTCCCTGCTCAACAGGGAGCCTGCTTCTCCCTCTCCCTCTGTCTGCCGCTCTGCCTACGTGTGTTCTCTATCTCTCTGTCAAGTAAATAAATAAAATCTTAAAAAAAAAATAGTTTATTGTTGATCCTAAAACTTAGTATCTTTTTCTCTATGTTTCTATTACTGATTTCTAGTTTTGTTCCATTAGAATTATGGATCTTAGTCTATGTAAAGTTGGTTATGTTTTTCTATTTCAAAATCTGATATAATAATATATAAATCAAATATGTTATTTAATAAATGTTAATGATAAACAAATACCCATTATCCCAACACTCACCTGAAGATCTAAAACACTAGCTTTTCTAAAGACTGCTTATTCTCCTTTCCATATCCTTTTCCCTTTTACTCTATGGTAATAAAAGTTCTAGCTCTGCACACAGATGTACAGTTAAACACTAGAATTTCAAGTCCATATTAAAGCTTGATGTGGTGATATGATTAGATTCTCAGTGAAATGAAAACAGACACAGTGACCTATGAATCCTTCAAACTTTAATTTTTAAAAAAAGTATAATAATTTATGTATCTCCTTTCTTTTTGTCCATTCTTATGGGCTAGTAGAATGATGTAGTTTTGTGCTATCTTCAAAAATGCAAATTAGATTAAAGGTGTCTTGTTCATTAGTGCTGTCCAGATCCCATATTAGCACAGGACTTTGCCATTTACACTGGAGAAAGAGGGGCACCCGGGTGGCTCAGTGGGTTAAGCCGTTGCCTTGGGCTCAGGTCATGATCCCAGGGTCCTGGGATCGAGTCCCGCATCGGACTCTCTGCTCAGCAGGAAGCCTGCTTCCTCCTCACTCTCTGCCTGCCTCTCTGCCTACTTGTGATCTCTGTCAGTCAAATAAATAAATAAAATCTTTAAAAAAAAGATTAAAAAAAAAAAGCTGCTGCTACACTGGAGAAAGAAAGAGAGACAGACTGAGACATGGGGAGAGAAGGAGAGGGAAAAGGGGGGTCGGGGAGGGAGAGAGAAGAAAAAGGAGAATGAGGAAAAGGAGAATAATAAGGAGAGAAAAGAAGGAGGAAGAGGAGGAGGAGAAGGATGAGAAGAAAAGGAAGGCAGAAGGAGGAGGAGGAAGGAGAAAAAGGAAGGAGGGAGGAGGAGGAGGAGGAGAGGGGGGAGGAGGAGAATGAGGAGGAGGAAGGAGGAGGAAAGGAAAACAACAACAAGAGGAAGAAGAAGAGGAAGAAGGGTAAGAACTTTTCTTAGTCAAGTTACTATATTACTATATTTTGGAGTTTCTTTTTCCAACAATATGAGAGCTAGATAATGCACTACTATTATTGATAAACTTCTTGTGTATTCTCTCCTGATCCTTTCCAATGCCTCTCTCACTTGAATCATAAACACCATCTTGAATTTTTTATTATTTCCATGCTTTTAAACTTATGTGGGTCAGCACCTGACAAATTTATGAAATCAAGTGAAAGAAACGATGTTAAATTATTTATTTATTATATTTCCAGGGAAAACTTCATTATCCCTTTTCTAAGTATAAAGCATGTTGTTTATTTGACCCTCAACTATCTCTCATTAGTCTGTGCCAATGATTTTAGTCAGCTTGTAGTTACTGATGGAAATGACTAAACTATCCTCAAGTGAAAAGTCCAAGAGAAAGAATAAATTCTGATCGTATGACCTGGTCATAGAAGAAGACCTATTTATGCCACTATTATTAAATATATGCACTTTTATAATGACTGTGACATAACTTTTCCCTTTCTTAAAAAGAAATAAAAAAGAGGTGAAGTAAACCTCTTCGGGTTTCCTGACTTGTAATCTCTGACTCATCAATTCAGTGAGAATGTCAATCTAGGCATTAAGCTGCTGCAGTCAGAGGGCTTACTTTCTTCTTTCCTTTTTCTCAAGAGATCACAGTCCAGCATGGTTTAATTGTCAAACAACTGGAAATATTTTCTTATATTTTAGTTGTTTCCTATGTTTTAGTTGCTTCATGTAGCTGAGAACTTCATATTCTAGTTGTTTAATATATTTCTAATTGTTTAAAGCAAGAGAGTAAATCTTTCAGTTATCCATCGTGGTGGGGAACAGAAATCACAGCATTTTCACTACCTCATACATTTTTTCTCATTGATTTATAAGATATCTTTATGTATTCTGAATATTAGTATTAAATACATGTATTGCAAATATCTTTTTCTCATCTGATTTGCCTTTTCAGTTTTCAGTAGATGGAATGGATTTTTTTTTTAGTGCAGCCTGTTTAAGAGTCTCTAATTAACCAGTGGTCATGAAAGCCGTCTCCTATGTTTTCTTTCAGATGCTTTATTATTTTACTTTTCTCATTTGTGTCCGTGATTCATTGTGAATAAATTTTAGTGCTTATATGAGCTAATGTTTTTTTCCAAATAGATATCCAATTAATCTTTCATTATTTATTGAAAAGATCATGTTTATCCACTTGCAATTCAGCACTTTTGCAAGAACACATGTGACCGAATATATAATCCTGGTCTCTCTGCTGAACGTTGGTGCATTTGTCTATCCTTGTACCAAAAAGACACTACACACTATATTAAGTATGGTGAGTATTAAAGTTGATAACATGAGTCCTCCAACTTTGTTCTTTTTTTAAAATATTGTACTACCCACCCAAGATGTCTTAACTTCCAAATTCATTTTAGAATCAGCTTGTCAATTTATATACACATGATTTGTACATGCACACGAATCTATAGGTAAAGTTGCAGAGATTTAAATTTTAACAATATTGATTCTCTTCCAATATAGAAACCTGTATATTTGCCTACTTATTTCTTTCTTCTTTAAATTAAGCCTTGAAGATTATTTTTTAAAAAATTACTTGCTCCATCCCTTGTAGCTCTACAAATTGGTGGTTTTATCCAGAAGCTTGCTTGTATTCAAGTTAAATTTACTACCTTAATTTTAAGGACAATTTTTGTATTTCTTATAAAAAGTTACAGAAATAATATACATTTGCCATGATCCAATGAAACAAAAGGTTTTGTAGGAACATTCACCCCTGCTGCAGAAAAGCAACATTTATCATGTACAGACTTCTGCTGTCCTTTCTCATACCAATTTAGACTACCATACAGTCAGTCTCCATTATCTTTTTTTTTTTTACATGAATAACATCATGTTAATCACATCGCAATTGAATTTGTTTTTGTCACTGAAAAATAAAACATGACTATTTCTGCTACTCAAGAGATCAGGGCTATGGTGTTTTTTCACGTATGTTGCAAAATTCTACTTTCTAAGAAAGTTGATAATACAATCAAACATTTTCCTACTGATGGACAGTATGCTTGCTTCCAATTCAACCATAATGCACATGTCAAGATGACTCTACATCACTGATGGGCACAGTAAGCCACTTCTGTGCTTGTTATGCTTTCAGAGCATTGCATTCTATACTGTTACTAAAGAGTGGATTTTATATATCTAGTTCTTGTTTATATATGGTTATATAATTCTTTGATTTGAGTAAACAGAATCCTGAAACCACTAAAATCTCAACTATTTTATTTCACTGCTTGGTTGCACTTTGTATTTCTTTGTTTCTCTGAAGACATTTTAATATATTTCTATTTGGCTCCGAGACAACTTAATGCCTCCATTCAGACCCTTAAATCATTATTTTTTCTATTTTGAATAAATAAGGGTCTTCACTCCACTGCACACGTCACTAAGGTTGTAGCTAAGTTTTTCATCAATCTCTTTACAGCCTGATTGAATTTTGTATTTTTTTTCCATATTCTTCCTTCTTGGCAGAACTGTAGATCTTCCAACTGAATATGTTTTGGAAGTTTAAGGCACAAAAAGAGTTTTATTTAGAGATCACTCAAATAAAGCTTTTGCTACTTTACTTCTTGCAATGAGAAGGAAGCATGGCCTCAAAGTTTTGTCTTAGTTACTATGAAACCATCAAATCTAGAAGATACTTTTAGTTCTCAAGATTTAAAAATCTTACTTATGAACAATTTAAAAAATAAGTACAGAAGTAAAAGAAGCAAATATATTAATATTCGTGAGCTAGAAAATTTAGCTTTTGAACCAGGGAAGATATTTGCAAAGATGCACTTCACACGTTGTTTCAATTACTATTTTCATATATACTTAGAACCTCCAAATATTTTATTTTATCTATTTATACTAGGTACACAATGGATGTTGAGCTGTGTAAATCTGCTTCCAAAACAGATGAATCAAACAGAAAATTCATGAAAATTTAATGAACTATTTTCTTCAATTACTGTTATAAAATCGTTTTTGTGTGGTGCTACTTAAGCCCCACTTAATTCCATTCTTTCAATAGTATGTGAAAGATCAAAGTCCAGCATGTGGAGACATGAAGTCCTCTTAAGGTAAAAACCCTAGGAATTTAACCTTAAATTTATGATTCTAGTTGAAAAACAACTTGCATCACCTCTTTGACTTCTTTAGTGATAAGAGATCTAAAACTGAGAATCTCCCAAGACTGTCCCGAAACTGACAGTGTCAATGAAGGAGACAGCTTTCCTAAGAACCTTGGATCAAACAGAAGATGATTCAACATGGACAGGTTCAAATCAAAAACCTTCATTCTAGATCAAGAATTCTAAATGTCAGAAACCATCGGCGGTCACATTCTTTCTTGTTTCTTGGTTATCAAATTTTAGGGTCTACAGATGCTGCTTGTCCATGAATATAATTTCACAGAGCAAGAATCTAGGCAGAGTTTTACATTTGGTATCATAAGCATGAGTTGCAAAAATAAAAAAGTGTTATCGTAAGCATGAGTTGCAAAAAAAAAGTAAAAAATTAGAGTTACAGTCTAAGTTTCCTATATTAAAACTTCCCCTTTTGATACTATTTAGGCAGAATTGAAAAAATATAAAAAGGAAGCTAAAAAACTAGACATAAAATTATTCCTTTAACTATGAATTATATCATCATCCCCCATAACAAGATTTACTCATACCATAGAATCTTGCCCTTGCCATGTTGTTCCTAATAATTGTATTAATCAAAAGAATGACTAACTTTCTTGCCAGAAAATATTGCTTCTTTATGAAGCTCCGTTAAGGTAATTATCTTGCAATGCAGTAAACTCTGTCTTTCAATAAGGGATAAAACATTATGATCAAAAAAGAAATAGCTCCAAAATTTAATTACATTTCAGGATTCTCTGCTGATTCTGGTTAGGTTTGCAAAACAGATGCAAAATATCATTAAACAAGTTGTACAAGAATAAAAAAAAAAAGGAAAAGAAAAGCTGAGAGAATGATTCCAATACAAAGTCATGAAGTTAATTATGGCATTGGCTTGATAAGGATTAAGTTTTGGGGAGCTATATAGATAGATATAAATATCTCTGAACTGATTGTTGATATCCTAGAAAGTTAACCATTCAATATATGTCACTATTGAGTCCATAAGACCAATTAAAGTATGCAATAAGGAAAATAGCAGGCAAATTAATAAGTTTTCTCTTCATATTTCCAACCACAGACACATTCTTTGTTTAATTCACAGGTTATGAACGAATAGGCCATTAGGGATCATTAATTTATGAAGCAATTCTTGAACATCAGAAGTAGGTTTGAGTTTCACAAGTTGCATTTCACATGATGGAGTCAAGATTACTCACCATTTTCTGATGCTAACACCTGTGATCAAAGCATAAAGCTGATACAGCAGCATTTAGCTCTTTGTATAAACACATAAGCAGAAGGATAAGTCACGAATGTGCCAATTGTTCTGTCTACTGAGAATATTAGCTGGTATTCACAACATATGCACATGGAGCTTTCTAAATGCAGGTATTCTTCCTTACAGCCAATTTAGAGTATTAAAATGCTGGTGTCCATGATCAATCCCAAAAGGAGGGATGGAGCTCAGAATTTAGGCTAGCATAATTTTCTCTGTTCTTCTTTTCTATAACAATGGAGGTTCTGAGAAAACCAGACATTCATATTTCACAAGCTAACTCTATGCCTTTTCTGATTTCAAGAGGCAATACTCATATCTTTTTTCTTAAAAATTTAAAATGGGTGAGACAGGGGTATACACCATTGCATGTATGGTGTCTGTTCTTTCATCTCATGGAAAATGTAGGTTTCGTTTGTCTTTACCAAAACTGATATGTTTATATCTTCATTGCCTGTTTCATATTTTATATGAGACCCTAAGTATAAACAACATTATAGCATTCATCCTATTAATAAATATGGAAGTCTTTAATAACAGATGTATAGCTTTTGTAGTACAAATCAAGTAAAACCCTTACTGATTTGATGCAAAATGGAAAGTCCTCAGTTCTGTAGGCCCCTAAATTATGTATAAACAGAATAATTAAATCAGTTAGATAGAAATGATATATTTAAAAGTCACATATTACTTATATATTACTTATATTATCTATTATATTATTGGGGCGAGTTAAATGTATTTTATAGAAAGCTAACATTGATTTGTTATAATTTTCTCTGATTCAGGTATTTATAATACCAACTGACATTGCATACTCAATTAAATTGAGGGAATCTGATCCCAGCTGATCCTGCCCTTTCCCAGATTAGAAGTGATCATTCAAACTTCATATTCTGGTATTGCTTCACTGGCATATGTTAAAACCAGAAATTGTGTATTTTAGAACAAAGAAAAGCTCCCGGGGATATAAAAGAGATTTCTCTGACAATGATGCCAAGGCTACACAATGGGGAAAGGATCATCTCTTCAACAAATGATGCTGGAAAACTGGACATTCATATATTAAAAAAATAAGTTGAACCTTTATAGCTATATAAAAATTAACTCAAACTGGATTAAAGATTGAAACGCAAGGCCTGAGACTATAAACTTCTAAAAGAAAATATAGAAAAAAATCTTCACGTTATTGGATTTGGCATGATTTCTTGGATATGACACCAACAGCGTAGGCAACAAAAGGAAAAATAGATAAATGGGACTACATCATTCTTAAAATTTCTGCTCCACAAAGAAAACAATCAACAGAGTGAAAAGGAAACCTACAGAATAGGTCAAACGAAACATTTGCCGATATTTGATAAGGGGTTAATATTCAGAATCTATAAAGAAGTTCTGCAACTCAACAATAAAGAGCCCCAAATAATCCAATTTAAAAATAGGCAAAGGACTCAAATAGACAGGTCTCCAAAGAATATATACAAATGGACAAGAAGTATATGAAAAGATGTTCAACATCACTAATCATTTGAGAAATGCTTATCAAATCCACTATAGGATATCATCTTGTATTTATTAGGATGGCCACTATAAAAAAGGGGGGGAGATAATAACTGTTGGTGAGCATATGGGAAAATTGGAACTGTTGTGGACTGTTGGTGGGAATGTAATTGGTCCAGTTACTATGGTAAACAGTATGAAAGTTCCCCAGAGAATTAAAAATAGAACTACCATATGATCCAGCAATCCCATCTCCGAGTGTATATTCATAAAAACTGAAAATGGGATCCTGAAGAGACATCTTCACTAAAGCATTATTTGCAATAGCTAAGAGGTGGAAGCAATATTAATGTCCAAGGGATGAAGAGATAAAGTATTAGGATATGCATACAATGGAATGTTATTCATTAAAAAAATAGATATCCTGTCATATGCTACAAATTGGATGAAACTTGAGGACATTATGCTAAGTGAAATAAACCAGTCACAAAAAGAAAAATACTACATGATTCCATTTATATGCGTTATCTAAAAGGTCAAATTCTTAGAAACAGAAAGTAGAATGGTAGTTTCCAGTAGCTGAGGGACGGTGGGAAAGGGGAGTTATTCAGTAAGTATAGAGTTTCAGTTTTGCAAGATGAAAAGTTTCTAGAGATCTCTTGCACAACAAGATGTATATATTTAATGCTACTATACTGTACATTTAAAAATAGTAAAGATGGTAAATTTTTAGGTTACGTGTTTTTTTTACATAAAAAAGAAAACAGAAAGGAAAAATCATTTACTGCCAGATAAGCTAGGCATCAGGTGGATTTGAGGAAAATGAAGCTCTAAGCAAAATCTCAGAGATAAGAAGGGACCTCTATTTATACATCTATATTCTCTGATTAAAGAAATAACAATGAAAAAATAATAAACATGATACAAAATGATGAGTAAGGTAGAACTTAAAAGAAAGCCAAATTAAAGCTTATACAGTTTAAAAATATTAAATTAAATACTGGACATATCATTATACCCCTGTGCAACTGGAATAAGGTGAAATTGGAGTTTTATAACTTTGAAAAAATTTGAATACATTATTTTTTTGTGGTGCCCTAAATTCTGATGTTAGCAAAGAGATAAGAGATTAGTGGCAATTATTTAGAAAATACAAGTTTTTTCTCTTTGATGATTTTTCACTTAGTTTAGCATAAAATGGATATTTGAAAGATATAAAGAAATTGAGTTATTCATTTCCCCTAAAATGCTGTCTGAATACACAGAGATTGTAAAAAAGTGATTCAAACCATGAATATGAAAAAAATTAGTAGATTTAAATTCAAAGCATACTTAATTATAGAATGGCATATGTGAATTTTAAATAATAAGACACACATTCATTAAAATTATTTAAAACTCCAGTAATATTAAATAAATGGGCCTTTAATGCTTTATTTCACCAGGACTAGGAAGATAGGAAACATGGGGAATAAATGATAAATTCTAATGTTTTAATTCTCATTTCATTTGATTTCTGTTTTTTTCTTTGTCCCTACTTTATCATTTTTATCAGTAGGAATCTGAGTTTCATAATGACTACCATTAGCGATTAATATGTGAGGCTGTATATCTTTTCTTCAGAATAAAAACCAAAATTACTTTGATATTAAAATAGTCCAAAATTAATCTTTATATATAGTGAAAAGAGACAATTAAACACTATATTTTTCCAAACTGCTAGATGCACTTAATTGAACATATGAATAATTACTTTACATATTTTTGACATTAAGAAATCTTAATTTGCGATAATTGTGCATACTTTTGAAGTGGAGTGGATTCAGATTCTGTGAAATATTGATTTTGTAATGACTGATTGATGCCTTTTGCCAACTGTCAATGCTTATTTACAGAAACACCTTTTTTAAAATTTGAATTTTCTAGATACAGAGTCAGGTAATACATGGAATATAATACAAAGAATGTACTTCTTTCCCCTAGCATAATGGTTAAAGTTCACATATGCTGTAGTATGATTTAATACTTTCTTCCTTCTTACTGTTGACTATGCCACACAAGTTTTTGTATTTTATCATAGATGTGATTTATGATACAGATATTATCAATTCTGTTATATTTTCCCAAAATACAGTAATGTTTTTGTTTCAGTAGATACCTGAATTAACTGGAATGAAAATGCAGTCTATCATATCTCTGGTGGTCAGAGGCTCAGATCTCAGTTCAATTCTTTAAAACTCAATTGTAAGTTGCTTTCAATTTGTCCTGCACATATGTAGGTAAGAGGTTAGGAGACACTCACTCAAAAAGAGGTCAAAGTCTACCTGTAGTTTATTATATGCCTTTCTCACTATCCCACTGCAACTGAGCTATCTTCAGGACAAAGCCACAGGGGTAGGAGCAATGTACTCTAGGATTGTTACTTGCTCCGTTATGGTCCCCTTCCATAATTTGCTATGGGGTTCCCCCCCCACCCTCCACAGCCTAGGGAGTTTCTTATAATGATTATGATTATTTTGTATTTTATACAGCATTCATAGCTGTTATTTTTTAGGAGAATCAGTCTGTAGGCATATTAAGAGCAGGAATGGGGAATGCACTTAATAACATAAAACAATCGTAGGGCAACAATCTTTTAAGTTTTGATGAGAGGGATTATTGTAAAAATAAAACCAAGCAAAAGAGAAACAAGCAAAATGAAAAAGAAACAACAAACAGAATGCAGATTAAGCTCTCTAATTTTGTATGGAGATAAAGTTGGTGAAAAAAATTTTTGAAATATTTGGAACCTAGCATATTTAATGTGAGGACAATGACAACAACAATGAATACTAGTCAGTCATAATCTTTCTGGCTCTCCTGTCAGTTCATTGTAACTAGGAACTTTTTTACTCATGCTTATATGATGCCCACAGAGAGCATGCCTGAGGGATAATACTAATACATGGTTTATGTTGCTGGAAAATTTTTGCTAATGGTATTTTTTTTAAAAAGATTTTAGTTATTTATTTGACAGAGAGAGATCACAAGTAGGCAGAGAAGCAGAGAGAAGAGGAAGCAGGCTCCCTGCCGAGCAGAGAGCCCAATATGGGTCTCGATTCCAGGACCCTGGGATCACGACCTGAGCCGAAGGCAAAGGCTTTAACCCACTGAGTCATCCAGGTGCCCCACTAATGGTATTCTTTAGGTATGGTACCCAGCTTGAGAAAAAGAAGCAGGAATGTTCAAGGTGATAGACTGACATTTTGGGACGATGTGGTTATTTTTGGTGGCCTAGTCAGAAGGGATGGACAGGTACAGAGATCAGTCCCCTTCCTCACACTTCATCATTTTTCTATTTACTATTTCTTTTTTATTTCTATTTACTATTACTTTCCTTTTATTTCCTTCTGTCCCAACTTCCTTCATTTGAGGGGACTGGAGTTCATATTTTGGGGGAAATTTCCTTTTCTGGTGGGAATGACCAGTAGTTGAAGAATTCTAAGCCCTGGATGTTAAGATCCAGAGTGTTTGTAAGAAAAACATGATTCTCATATTTATAATTAGATATTTCAGGGATAGCTGATTGAATTAATGGTAGTTATGGATATTGGACTAACAAGGCAAGAGAGAAACTGTAAATTTAACTGTATCAATAATTACTAAAGCTTCTTATAAGTTATATAATTTATTCAGTATACCAACGATTATGCATGTTACTAAATATATTAGGCAAACTTTACATTTAAAAATTGTAATAGCAAATTCTGGGTGGGTCAGTCAGTTAAGCGACAGACTCTTGATTTCAGCTCAGGTCATGACCTCAGGGTCATGAGAGGAAGCCCCACGTCGGGCTCCACACTGGGTATGGAGCCTACTTAATATTCTCTATCTCCCTCACCCTCTTCACCCCCTCTAAAAAAATTATAATAGTAAATTCTATCACCCTATCGTTAATTTTTAGATTTTTTTTGGTTCTTGTGGAATGGCTACTATTTATTAGTAGTAGTGATGGGATATTGTTGTTATCTTTAACATCTATTATTAATACCCATCTCCACATTCAGCTCAGCTTTTCTCATTCCTCCTTAAAAGGGTTCATTTAAATACTCAAATGGAATGACTCAACTTGGGTAATTTATCATGGTTCTTCAGTGCTAGCCTCTCACAGTCTTGTCTTTTCTCTTCTTTTCTTTTTCAGCATCTGCTGATAGTAAATTTCTGACTGTGTGACTGGACTTTGCACTCATGGCTTTGTTTCTGGTGTAAGTAACCTTTGGTTCTTATTTGTCTAATGGGACTGTTCGATCTGCTGGATTAATCTAGCCTGATTTTTGATACATTCTTTGTTTCTAACTCCCCTTCTTGCTTCTGATTCAAAGATTTTTCTCACCCCAGAAATTAAATTTTCCTTCATTCCTCAAGGATTTCCCAACTTTTCTTTTCCTGAAAGCTTACTCTGCAGTCACCACGGATAAAATGAACTACATTGATTAAGTGCCTACTATGCGCCCAGTAGTGAGATAAATGATATATACATAAAAATGAAAAGTTTACAGTATTCTGCTGCCTCCCTCAGCACGACAGACTCCCTCATTCTAATGAGCTATGTGTTTGGTAACAGATTTCATCATTTCACTAGTTGCCAAGTGTCTACCTACCAACAAACCAGTTTTTCTTTACTATATGCTAGCAATAATTGTCTTCAATGTCAATCACTCTATCCCGAATCACTAAATACATGGTATTGTTATTACTATAATTATTGCTATTATTGCTATTGTATGTCATTTCTGAATGCAGAGGGGAATTCTGAAGAAGGAATATTTTGAAAAGGATGGTACTGACACTTTCACTAAAAGGAAATGAATTATGCTAAACGTGAGTCAGAAATTTCGAGTCACTAAAAAGGAACAAATTGAATGTGCCTTGTTAGAATTTTTCTTGCTAGTAATTATAGTATCATTCCTTTTTCTAGCTGTCTCAGAATCAATAAGACGAACCTGTTAGAACCCCTTGGCTATACAGCCCTTTCTCTGTTGCTAGCCAGGTAAATTGAAGAGATCAGGGTAAATGGCAGGCAGCCATGCACAAACCAGACCCTGGACCCTTACATTTTCACAGTCCACTCGGAGCTAAAATACCTGAAGAAAACTCATTTGAGGTTGTAATATTTTGCCATTAGACAAGATGCACACTCTCGAGGAACACGATCTTCATTTAAGACCTTCATACTTGATAATATGTGAGCAAGCAAGAGGGAGAGAGGGGAGAGGAAGAGAGAGAAACCGTATTAACTTCTAGGTGTTTTTAGGAACATTTATGGCTCACCCGGTACTAATTATAATATGATTTCAAATGTGTTAAGTTAACATTTCATGAAGTCCTTTTCATATGCCAGCCTTAGCAGGTCTTATTTTTGCTTCCTGCATATTTTCAGGCACTGAGATAAGTGGTTCATATTGCTTCTTTTCCTTTTATAACTTTTTAAATATGTGTGCACTCAAACATTATTTCTTAACTGGATCTGTACTGCTCCCCTTCACTCTTTAAGCTCAGATATTTTAATTGTACCATTTGCAATATATTCAAAATACAAACAGCATATGAAATGTGTCAGTCTTCACATTGAATTTATAAATAAGTCTGGTCACAGTCAAATAATTTCACACATTGCCCAGCATAAACGTCAATTTAAAATATGAGGCTCATAAATAAAATGAAAACTGTTACCCAGTGAATCTAAAAACAGTTATTATGTCAGAGTTAATCTTTGCACCAGCTCATGGTCTTCCTACACACTGCATTAAATGTGAACCCCTAAATACCAAGGGTCCTGCATAATGAATCTTACTATGGTAGATCATTTGCACATTTAAATGGGGACAACATCATCATCTACCTGAATGGAATTTAACCTTGTGTAAAAGAAGATAATTGTATATTTGTAAAGGATGTCAAAATAATGTGAGATGATGCATTTTTCATTGAAAAATAAGTCAGGCTGTCACGAAGTCTTCTAGAGTGCCTGAGAAATACCATGAAAGCATACCCACAGCCTACTGAGTCTTCCCTGCAGCATTACCATAGCCTACTGATTCTTTTCAAGGAGTGGGAAGTAGTTCTGGTAGGTCCTAGACTTTGAACCACAGCATTAACACCTGACCATTCACTGCACAAAGTATAGAAAATGCAAGTGGAAAACAAGACTATACCAATGGACCTTCAGTTTACAAAAGGGTCTGCAGGGTAAGTACATATTCTAAAGAAGAGAGCACTATTCTACATTCTCCCAGAAGAAGCAAAGAAAAATAAATTTCACTTCTACAATGGAGTTTGCATTACTTACGCAGAAACAAATAGAATAATGTTTAGATATGCTGGTGAGGACTTGCCTGCATTCCAACACTCACCGGCTCCACATGATGATTGTCTATATTAATTATTTTTTATCAAAAATCTTTTATTTTTGTTGATCATTTTTGTTTATGTTTATAATGAGAATTTGTATTTGTAAATCATACTACCAGTGAATTTTACACCTGGGGTTATTCCAATGCTCTCTGCAAAAAGTCTGTCTTTTTAACTGTTTGGAAGTGCACAGGCTCTCTTTCAACTTTTTGAACAATTATAGCTTGATTATTTGCAACAATTTTTTGTTTTGCTGATTCCCAAAGCCACTCTGATTTTAGCAGCCATGAAAATAATGTTTTGTTGTTATTTTTTAGTGGTGGCAATTTCTTCTCTTCTGCTTCGATATTTAAATACTGCTTTCTTGAATTGTAGAATTTCACCAAATTTTTCCCTAAATGCCATAAATTATTAATTTTGCCTAGAAAATTTTATCTCTTTCCAAAATATCTAATTATGGTTCTTTCTCTAAGTTCTGATTACTTCTGTGCCTCAATATTCTTATCTGAAAAAAGTGACACAGCACTTATCTCACGGGTTGTTTTATGAGCTAATGTATATAAATAATTTAGAATGGTAAGTCATTTAGCTGGTTTTTTCCAACTGTTTTTCTGACTTTCTTTTTTTTTTTTTTAGCAATTTACCCTAAATGCATAATAACTGTCAATGTTCTCTCCTAAGTGTTTGTTATCTTCTGTCATTTATTGAGATTTCCATGAATGAGATACTTAGACACTGTGCATAAATTTTAATCTGTATTTTTTCAATGGTCATGTCCGGTAGGTATAATTTCCATTGTACTGAGAAAGAAATTTTGAGACTTAGAGACATTAAATAACTTGCCTGACAGTAAACTATAGTAAATGGCAGTGCTATAACTCCAACTTTGGCCTAGCTGATGGTCTAGCTGACCTCAAAGACTGGTTTGTAAATTCTAAGTGTATTTTACCATCACCTTGTCCTTCTTCAGGCAGTGTGCATACATACATAGTGTGATGTAGACACATATACCTTGAATCTCTTACCTGTTTTACTGACTTAGATTTCATTAGGGTTGGTTTTATTATCCAGTGTTTCTACTGATGATCATATTTATTCCGTAAGTGGATGATTTCTATTTCTTGTTATTTTAAGGTAACAAGTGTTCTTTTTCCTTTCCCAGAGAATAGATGGTAGCTTTTTCCTA
The DNA here is from genome assembly GCF_963455335.1 of Martes martes. Classification (NCBI taxonomy): domain Eukaryota; kingdom Metazoa; phylum Chordata; class Mammalia; order Carnivora; family Mustelidae; genus Martes; species Martes martes. Next base: position 50,196,828 of record NC_137900.1, on the reverse strand, counting down.
AACTCTTCCTTTCCGCAACTGTTACTAAAAAGATGCCATTTATTTTTCTGCTGTCTTTGCATTTTTATAATGCTCAACTTGATGATGGCTGCTAGATTTTGTTTCTTCTGCTCACTCAAGCTTGCTTGGTAAATAGGCTTTCAGGGGCATGGCTCCATAATCCTGTTTATGGTGAGACTTCATGACAGTATAAGCTCTCTGTGCTAATGTTGGGTTGGAAGGGTTAGGGCTATTGGAGGTATTTTTTAAAGTACATGTTAAGGTTAATTCTATAGTTAATGGCAAAGTTAGAAGGCAGGAGGAGAGTCACAATGATCCAGACTGCAAATAATGATCTAAAGCTCAAATCCAGTCAGCCAGGCAAGGATCATCAATAACATTTTTACCTGGAGTTGGGATTGAGGACTATGACAGGTGATCCAGAGCTTTTAGTCCCTTGGATTTCAGACACTTGATTTTCAAGAGAACTTTCTTCTCATATTTATGATGAAAGCAGAATGTTCTAGAATCACTGCAGTTGGAGTCATATGGACTGTGAGGGTAATGCTCAATTGATTCTATACCTTCAATTCTAAAAATGAGAGAGTTTCTTAGGGCAATCATTCTCAAATTCTAGACCTTGAAACTCTGGCTTCAGAATTATCTAAGGCGTTACTTCCACTGAATCAGAATGTTCTGGAGTTAGCTAAAAAGCCTTTTGAAATTACCCTAAGTAATTCTATTGCACACTGAAATCTGAAAAGAAAAATATCCTTTAAGAACATGGAATAAACTCAATTATTTTTTCTCTGGAGATATTACAAAATTTTTTTCAAATGTTTATGAGATCTACAAAAAATGATTATATAAATTCTTAGTCTTCCATTTTCCGGTTAATCTCTACAGGAAAATCTTATAGTAAAATGTTGTGAAGTATGAGAACATAGTGTTTGGTACTTAAAATGGAGTCTTATCATTTGCCAGTAATAATCATTTATAGAAATAAACAAAATTCTCTGGCCTTTCTTGCAAGAATTCACTTCTCTTAATGCTTCATTCTGTTGGCCAGGTAGACAAGAGAAAATCAGGAGAATTAAGAGTTGTTAAATATTTTTCCCGTTCATTTATCATTCAAACAATGAAAAGCAATTAAGATCTTCAGTTTAAAAACTGACTTACCAGATCTTTTTTTTTTTTTTTTATTTACATTCAATTTACTTAACATATAGTGTATTATTAGTTTCAGGGTTAGAATTTAGTGATTCATCAGTTGCATATAACACCCAGTGCTCAGTTACATCAAGTGCCCTCCGTAATGCCCATGACCCCTCCTACCTCCCCTCCAATGATCCTGTTTGTTTCCTATAGTTAACAGTGTCTTGTGATTTGTCTCCCTCTCTGTTTTTTATCTTATTTTATTTTTCCTTCTCTTCCCCTATGTTCATCCGTTTTGTTTCTTAAATTCCACATATGAGTGAAATCATAGCATCTTTGAGTAGATGCTTTTTTGTGTGGAAATGCAATTACACTGTATATTAAAACATCTTTGTTTTAAGGTGTCTTTCTCTTATAAATCATGTGAATATAAAATTATTGTAGAGTGTTTTCCACATTTCTTTTTGTTGTTGTTTTGTTTTTTGTTTATCTGTTTTCCACATTTCAGAAGGCAGGTACGTAGTGTTGACCCTTGAACAACATGGGTTTGAACAGCATGGGTCTACTTAAATGTGGATTTTTTTTTATATATAAATACAGTGCGGTAAATGTATTTTCTCTTCCTTATGATTTTCTTAATAATATTTTCTTTTCTTTAGCTTAATGTATTGTAAAATTGCAATATACAAAACATATAATGTACAAAATGTGTATTAACTGTTTATGTTACCAATAAGGCTTCCAGTCAACAGTAGGCTATTAGTAGTTTTTGGGGAATCCAAAGCTTTTTGTGGATTTTGATTGCACAGAGCAGTTGGTGCCCCCAACCCTATGTTAGTGACCCTCAAGGGTCAACTGTATTTCTGTAGCCATTTGTGTTCAGTAACAATCTCATTGGAAACCAAGGGCTTGTTTTAGCACCCTGATTCTGGAAGACATACATACATTATATGTTATAAAATAATATGAGAATAATTTATAATATTCATAGAATGACATAATATAAGAAAATGAAAACAAAATTAGGTATCTTTTGTTCCTGAATTTAGGTCTTAATTAAAGAACAGAAATTTGATAAATCCAGTAATGAATAAAGGCTTTATATGGAGGTTTATATGATTTTTAATACAAATTTTAAACTTGCTATTCAATAATACTGTATTATATTAAAAAGAGTACTATGTTTAGAAGTCAGAAAACTTGAGTCCTTGTCTTGTTCTATCACTCAGGCAAATGACACCAGACAAGTCACTTTAAATTTTCAAGTATAAAATTAAGAAACTTTTTCTTTAATCTTTAAGATTTAGTCTTGACTTCTAAGGCTCAAGTCAATTTTTTTTTTTCAATCCAGTTTAAATGTAAGAAGTCTTTGATTCTAATTCTGATTTCAAATTGAGAGAGACAGGGTTACTAGTTTAGCATAGTGAGAAAATACACATTCTATGACAATAAAGAATTGTTAAATTATTAAAGGAAACTAATAACAGATATTATATTCTATTAAGATTATTCATTTAAATCTTTTAAAACATTTATTTTTTTCCTACCACATGTTTATATATCTGTCTAATGTCTTAAATTGAAAAAGTAAATCAAGTAAGAATTTTCTTGCTGCATTAGGTCTAGGTCATGATGCTGAACATTTATTTATTTATTTATTAACATATAATGTATTATTTGCTTCTGGGGTACAGGCCTGTGAATCATCAGTCTTATACAATTCACAGCACTCACCATAGCACATACTCTCCCCAATGTCCATAACCCAGCCACACCTCCCTCAGTTTGTTTCCTGAGATTAAGAGTTTCTTATGGTTTGTCTCCCTCCCTGGTCCCATTTTGTTTCATTTTTTCCCTTCCTGCCCCCATGACCTCCCACCCTGCTTCTCAAATTCCTCATATTGGAGAGATCATATGATAATGTCTTTCTCTGACTGACTTATTTCGCTTAGCATAATACTGTCTAGTTCTATCCACATCATTGCAAATGGCAAGAGTTCGGGTTTTTGATGGCTGCATAGTATTCCATTGTATATATATACCACATCTTCCTAGATGTCCATCAACAGATGAATGGATAAAGAAGAAGTGGACATTTATTTTTATATAATACAGAGCTGTTTTCACTGCTTTGTAAATGACATCTTCCCCAAAAGGGTACTATTAAATATTTCAAACATTCACAAAGTGAAAGAATTGTACAATATTCATATACCTACTCCCTAGATTTTACAATTAATTTTTGCAGTACTTATTTAGTTAAAAAGCTCTCCATTTATAGATCTCTCAATTCATCCCTCTGTCAATATTTGTCATGTAGTTTTGATGAATACGTTTAAGTAAAATGTAGTCATTGATGGGGTTTAGGGCATGCTATCCTCAAACATGGCACCTTGACATATTAAATATCTTAAGCTGAAGGAGTTTATGAAAATGGTAGAAGTAGGAAGGTGGCACTGACCCTCCCCTCCCTGTCCTTCTTCCCTGAAAACAGAGATAAATGTCCCATGTGAAGTGTATCCTCCCAATACCAAGAGATACAGTATGCTTATCACCAGCCACAGGGAATTTAGGACTGAGAAGGTTGCATAAACAACCATTGTTACCTCTCCACCATTTACTACTCATGGTCCCAACACCTTTTTTTGACAAATATTCACATATATATTGTTTATTTGTCTAAAAGACATAAAGCATCCTCTTCTGATTCCTTCTTGGGGTCTTCATTCTCTTGTGAGCTCTCATGGACATGTAACAGTTCAATAAAACTTGTATGCTTTTCTCCTGTTAATCTGTTTTATGTCAGCTTAATTCTTAGGCTCAGCCAGAGACCCAAAGAGGGTTGGAAGAGAAAGAGAATTTTTCCTCTCCTACAACATTTTACTCTTAAGTACATTAGCATGTATATCATTAACTAGATTTCAGTGTTTGTTTACTGTTCCTTTTGTTAGTTTTTTTTTGAGATAGGGAAAACGTGTGTGTGTGTGTGTGTGTGTGTGTGTGTGTGTGTTCATTTCCCTGATTGTATTCTATAAATGCTGCTTTGTTCAATATAATTTCTAATGTGTTTGTCTCTAAATGAAATAGCTAATAATTATCATGTCTTTTGTTTCTCTTTAGGGACTTGGGTGACTATTGCCTTTCCCTCCACTGTCTGGCTTTAGAGAAGAACTTTCCAACCCAAATTGCACCCAAACTTATCTCAGGTTTGAAAATGGAAAATTCTTTAGTGTGGGTGGTAGGAATGAGAAGAGAAAGATAAGTATGGGAGGAAAATACTGAACTACTGGCATTGTTGACACAAGAGGGGAAAGAAAGATTAGTACGAAATGAATAAAACTTTGTAGCACTAGTTCATGAATAGGTAAGCAGGAAGTTTTCTACATGGTTTGTGTTAAATAAGGTGGGATCCTTGTTTCATTCAGAGATCTTACATCTTAGACCACAAGATCCTCTCTAACTGACAAACATACAAAATGAATTTATTAGGGGGTGTTAAATGTTTTACCATTTCTCTGGGAATACGGCACCAGAGAATTACCAAATCCAAGATTATATAACCAGGAAGAGTACACATATATTACATTGCCTGACAAATTTCAGATATAATGGCACTGCCACTGAGTACTGGCACTACAGCTTACACAGTGGCCACTGAGCACAAGAACCCAAATATGGCAAAATTTATAGCACAATCTCTGTCGTTGCTGGTTCTGAAAGCTTGAGTTGTGTTTTCCCATACTCAGCCACCCTTGTAACAGAATGGATTTTTCACATTGATCTCTTTCAAATCAATGTCTATTTTGACTGTATCTGGTTGACAAAATCTAGTTCACATGCAATGTACTAAGGGCAAGAATAGCTGGGACGAAGAGTTACCTAGCTTCTACACCGGGAACACAGAACTCATTAAATAAGGGAAACTGCCACAAAGGCTGTTCAAAAAAATATGGTATAAATATTCATTAGAGTCTTATCACCATGATACCATTTTGTCCATTACTGTTTTCTTGTTTTCTGAAATCAATGTATGCCATGCCAGCATCTTTCTGCTAATCTATCATTTGGTAATTCTGTAATATCCCTGCAATACCTATGTCCTCTCACAAAATTCTGTGTTCCTCACTTCTTTTCTTTTGAAAGTTACGTTTGAAATCTATCTTAATTGAAATCAAAGATTATTATACTGTTATCTTAAAATTCTCAATTCCCAGTTTATTTTACCAATTTATACAATTACAAAAAACCAGACAAATAAGTTTCTTAAAGTGTTTTTGTACTTCTGTAATTCTTTCCTCCTTTCTTCCCCTGCTCTCTACTTCCTCCTTCTCTCCCTTCCTCTCTCTTCCCTCTTTATTCCTTTCTTTCTCCTTTCCTTCCCTATTCTATCGTTTCCTTCCCTTTATTCCAAGGCTTGGGATTGATCACATGATTATGACATCAGAGAGATAAATCAAATATTTATGAATGTTACTAAACAAAATAGGTGATACAGTCCTTGAAATCAGTCACATTTATTTTACCCCCTTGAATAAATTTGATCAAATGGGAGAATCTGACACTGAAACAGACCTCTTATAGTTATTATGAAATAATCACTTAAAAATCAAAATGTTTCAAATTTATTCAGAAGTTAAGGGCTGTACTGAATGACAAAATGCTCCCACCTAGGGTGCAGGGGATGATCTTCATGCAGTATGGTGTCTCATTTTTATAAGAAAGAAGATCTAGTCACTGGATAAAAGAGGGGCTTATTTACATTTGTGAAGCTTTGAAATTATGTATTATATTTACAAAAGTTTAGTATCTAAAACAATCATGAATAACAGAAGTCCTATTCTAGACATTTTATACTTTGAGACATAAATGAGTATGCTAGAGCCAAGAAGCAAAATATAAAAATTAATTGCTCAAGGGATTGGATGAAAAGACATGGACTTTATTCATGGAATTGCTGGATTGATGATTGGCCCATTTCCCCCTGGTTTATAGAATTTTGAAAGTAGAACAGAATGATAGTTATTAATCTCACTGGAAGTGGGTAGTTCAAAGATTATGAAAGAGTAAAGGTAACATAAATTTAAAAAGAAAACTATGAAAGGTATTTGTCATGCAGCCAAACTCAGATCAAGTCACAAGATCTTAATACTGATCAATGAAAATCAAGCTAGTTTTCTTGAAATTAAAAAAAAAAAAGTTAATGATGAGCAACCGAGGCTTAAACGATGGTTAGGATGCTTGACTCTTAATTAAGAGACAAATTAATACACTATTATCTTGAAGCATTTTTTAAAAGATTTTATTTATTTATTTATTTGAGAGAGAGTGCATTTAAATGGTAGCAGAGGGAGAGGGAGAGCAAGAACCTCAAGCAGACTCCTTGCTGATCCAGGGCCGGATGTGGGGCTTGATCTCATGACTCTGAGATCATGACCTGAGCTGAAATCAAGAGTCCCATATGGCTCCTTGCTCAGGGCAGTGGGGGGGGGGGGGTCCTGCTTCTCCCTCTCCATCTCCCTCTGCCCCTCCCCGGCTCAAATAAATAAATACAATCTTTAAAAAAAAGGGGTGAGTCCCACGGTCAACCTACTGAGCCACTCAGGGGCCCCTTGAGATGTATTTTCTATTAAACTGTTTACTCTAAAACATAAGGAACATATCATAGCACTGATTAGAGAATAGTTCACTCACCCACCTGTGTTTTATATGATCATCTTTTTTTTAGATCCTCTACGGAAAAAGTGAAAAATATTTGAAGATACTGAATGTGGAGATTCTGAATGGCTCTGTTTATCAAATAAGAAATTGATCAAAACAATAAAATGATTTAGTAGAGACAAAAAGTCACTGAATCTTACATAGTTCCACCCCATTTTTTTAAAACCTATTTGCAGCCCCAATTCTTAGGTGGAGAATTGTGACTCCTCCTCCTACAAGCTGCTCCAAATCCTTGGGCATAGCTATGTTCTGTTTGCTGATTCTAAAAAAGTACAAAGTGAAACAAATAGATTTTATGCTGTAGCTGAAATCTAAAGTATATTATTTTGTTTTGAAAGGGGTCCTGTTTATATCTACCTTAAAATTGGAATCATTAAGAATGAGAAATTTTTTACCCCTGGTTAAAGCATCAGGTGTCTTGAGTTCTGGGCTCTGTTTACCACAAGCATTCAGATATTGAAGATTCTGCTTGGGATTTCAGAATCTAATCTGTCAAAAAAAGGTCAATTTGAATTACCCAATTTCTAAGTTTCTTTCTTGATTAAACACACTCTGTTTATTTGCTCCAACAGAACCATTAATTCATTAAATATTTATTGAACATCCATCTACTAGATGCCAAGTACTCTGTGTCTAGGGATATAACAGTGAATATACAGAAGATACTTCTTTTTTAATGGAGCATAAATTGTAGTTGGGAAAACCACCTTACCTACTTTCTTATACTTAGCAGTGATATTTTTTAAAAAAATATTTTATTAAGTTCCCTAGGTGCAAAATTATTTTCCATTTTTATTTGCAAAGCACCTTCAGTTTTTATCATCATAGTTTTCATGTCAACTATGACAATAAAATTTGATACATAGAGCAATATGTCTCAAAACCTCAGTGCAGTCTGTATCTTCTCCTCCTTGACCTACATATGAGTTTGATATCTGCTTCTAAGTTATGTCATCCTAACACTGAAATGTTTCTTCATCCTGAAACTATTTATAGTGCCTCAGTCCTGTGCCAGTCACTGTTTATAGCTTCAACTCTTCTTTCCCATTCTTGATGTTTCTCTCCTCTACTAATCTAACAACATCACAATTGGTCTCCTCGACCATTGATCCTACACACTATAACTTGAAGAACATTCTCAATACTTAACCCTAATTATGTTGTTCCCTTATTTAGAAAGCATTAGAAAGCACTGATGCTTTCTAAATTAGGGAACAACATAATTTCCTTCAAATTACAGTTGAAAATTCTTAGGTTGGTGAAAATTCACCCTACCTGGAAGTCACTGGGCTATTAGCATTATGACATTATTTCTGTGGAAAGGCTAGACTTTGGCTACATGAATAAAAGAAAGAACAAAGTGATGTATTCACTTACTGAATACTATGTAGGAACTAGTGTAGGAGCAGTATTTCTTTTGGGGAATGTGCTAGGGATGTGGTTCTAAAATTTCATTGTCAGAATCCCTTTAGAGTCCTATAGGTTATTAAGAGTTTTGTTTATGTTGGCTACATCTATCAATATTCAAAGTATCAAAATTAAAACCTAAGTACATTAAAAATATTTAGTTATTAATTCATTTAAAAAATAACAATAATAGGGGTGCCTGGGTGGCTCAGTCATTTAAGTGTCTGACTCTTGATTTCAGCTCAGGTCATGATCTCATGGGTTGTGGGATCGAGCCTCATGTCAGGCTCCTTGCTCAGTGGGGATTCTGCTTGAAAGATTCTTTCCCTCTTTCTCTCTCTAAAAATAAACAAATCTTTAAAAAATAACAATAATAAGTACTTTAATTGTTAATGTAAATATCATTTTTATGAAATTTAACTATATTTTCCCTAACAATTAAAATGATAAAGGGAAGAGTGACTTTTTTACAGACCTTTGAAATATTTGGCTTACCAGGCTATAGGTGAATTGTCATGTCTGCTTTTCTTTTCTTTTCTTTTTTTTTTAATGAAAGTTTCCTGTCTAGAGTCATTTACCAAAGGGTGATGCTAATTTTTTTTTTTTTTTTAATTTGACAGACAGAGATCACAAGTAGGCAGAGAGGAAGGCAGAGAGAGAGGAGGAAGCAGGCTCCCTGCCGAGCAGAGAGCCCGATGTGGGGCTCGATCCCAGGACCCTGAGATCATGACCTGAGCCGAAGGCAGAGGCCTTAACCCACTGAGCCACCCAGGCACCCCATCATGTCTGCTTTTTTGCATTCAGTCTGTTGTGATATATTGTCTTGGTTGAAGTGTATTAAGAAAATCTGGCCTCACACAGATATGTAGTTGGAAAAGGGAGGAGTATTCTAATAGTCCTTAAAATAATCAAGAATTATTATATTTATCCTTAATATGCTATCAAAACTTGATTAGTAGTTTCTTAAATGTTGAAATCTGAAATCATATAAATGAACTTTTTGTGCAAAAGTGATAGTCTAATTGACAAAAAGGTCATTATTATTATGAAAATGATTTTTACCTGAAAGGGCCTTGAGAACTACCTAAAGGAAATAAAAAATAAACTGATGCATTCATCATAATGACTGAGACTACAGACTTCAATTTCAGAAAAAGTCCTGTTCCTCACTTATATGTTACATGGCATAGGGTAGTTTATGAAACTTGTCTAGGTAATCCTTTCTCCCTTTCAATTAGTAATGATCATAATAACAATATTAATTTTAAAGAGTTATTATATTTAAATGATGACACAATGCATATAAAATGCTTTGAATCTGTGCTTGCTATATTATAAAGTCACAGTAAATGTTGACTATAATATTATTAATGAATACTTAACATGTGACATGAATCAAATGATCGAAAACTGAGTAAGAATGTAAGTTAAATAACCCTACATAAGTGATCTATATTTTGGAATAAAGTTTCCATCTTCTTGGCTAAAAACTGCAGGGCATCTTCAGGAGTAATAAAGTTTCCAGAGCATCCATATGGCTCAGAGTAGGACTGAATTATCACAATAAAAATGGCTCAGTGAAATAAAAATCTTAGTATGCCTGCAAAGAAGATTTTTGCCTCAAATAGAAACAAAACAAAGCAAAATATGTTTATGTAGTTATAAGAGGAACGAAACCAAGAGAATGAAAAAAAATCCTCAACCGCACTGATTGCAATGAAACTGAGTTGGACCATGTTTGCCTTGTTTGGGAAAAACATTTTCTATCCTTTTATTACCACATGCAGTGAATAGTCCCATGTGATTAACAAAATCATCTTGAAACACTGGCATGTGTTGGTCACAGATGAAAAATTAAATGGCATTTTTAAATTCCCGCCCCTCATCTCATTTAAGAGAGAATGTTGTTGCACTTGGACTCCAGTCCGTCTAATCAGGCAGCACATTTCCTATCACGTCTAACACCTGGCTGACTCCTGTGTGCCAACTGTGCCCAGTGCAGTGATATGTCTGGAAGTAATTATTTCTATCACCCACATAAGGGCAGGGGATATGAGACTCATCACATGCTTACCTTTTACACAGACTTCATTTTTCATTTTAGATGCCTGTGTGAGTTGGCCCACATAGATTCACCTGAATCCCTAAAAGGGAAATTTGCCCCCAAATTACAGCTGGGATGAGAAGTATCAGATAAGAAAAGTACCCTCACCAGTGACTCGGTCTTTTCCATAAAGCAAATATACACATAGAATTTTGATAGTGACATCTTTTCCTAAGTAAATGGATATCAACTATATTCATGCCATAATGGTTTGCCATATCCTTATGCCTTGAAATGACATCCCCCCTTAGGATAATATGTCCTACAGACAAGGAACAACTCATGTCCTATCCTTATTATAGGATTTGATCTAATTTTGGTGTATGTGTGAATTTTTTCTCTCTCTCTCTAATAAATGCATTATAAAAAGATAATAGGTAGAGAGATAAATTGATATAGATATAATATTTTTGGAATCAATATAACGATACAAACTTAAATCCTCCACACTGACGTTACAATGTTCAGATACTTTTCCTTTTGCTAAACCTTTGTGTAACAGATATCGATTAAATCATCTCCTCTTTCAGGACCCTTGGGTATTTAGATTACGCTATCTTTGGAGTCTTGTTCTGGCATTCAATCAATGCATGCAAGAGAATATGTTGTATCATATTTAGCAGACTAAGCTCTCTGAGGAAAGGATTAGTGAATAGTTACTGAGTACATTTTAAAAGCAGATTTTTCTCTGTAATATCTATGCCTATTCTTGGAACATATAACCGGATATGTTCAAAATACAGATGCAAAAAGGAGAGACGTCCTAAATAAAGTGTATTCATCTGATCTGCATATTTTGAAAGACCCGAATCTTCCCTTGCTTTCACATTTTATTTTTATGTTTTAATTGAAGCTTTGCATAATTTAAGAGTGAGATGGATAATCAATACAAAGATCAATTCAGCACTAATCCCTGCGTGAGATCACTACAGTTTTCTTGGCAAAATGCTGCAGAAAACTCGTTTAGTGTTTCCAATTAAGATAATCTATTAAAATAGCTTTTAATAATATATAAGCAAGTACAAATATATAATATAAGGGAAATCAGAGGAGGAACAGCACAATCTTATGTGAAATTAAAAAGTGATATTTTTATGTAGTAATATTCAATTATACGGATACTAACAAATTGTAATTCAAATAAAGAAAATACTGATCCCGTGTAGACTTCCACCATATTCTATTCCTAACCCAGTGTTCTCTGAATCCTTCTGCCACAGGGCCCAGTCATTGGAAAGCACTCTCACCTTGATTCATTGTTAAAGAGAGAAAGTGGCCGCCTGTTTGACGTAGACATGTAATAGGGGCATTCTGCTGTTAACCACATAGGGAGAGACCATTCTGACATTAGCTACTATCTTCTCCGACCATTAGAGTTCTATATTCACTGGCAGGAGAAGGAATTCCATGACAACAAATGGCATAGCTGACTTTCAACTCAGGAATCATATCTCAGGAGATTTGAGAAGTGAGATTGCATTCTAATTTGAAATAGATGTCCTTTTTTTTCATATATTACACAGAAAAAATATATGTATAAAATGAAATTTCATTTTGCTATGTATAAGTTATGGTATAGAAGGAGAATTTACTTATCAACATTCTAATATTATTGGACTTTATATAAAATACAAATTTAATGTATCAAAAAATGCAATAGCTATAGAAATAGACACTAATTAGTAGTTTCCAGGGGTTAAAATGGAATATGGTGGGAAGAGAGTGGATATGGTTATTGAAGAGCAATAAGAGGGATTCTTGTGGTGTTGAAGTACTATTCTTCATCTTGGCTGGGATGGTGGACACATTAACATACACATGAGATAAAATTGTTTAGAACTAAACATATACCCCACATACATATATATACAAATCCAAATCAGTACAAGTAGAACTGAGGAAATCTGAACAAGACCAGTGGATGGTATTAATGTCAACATCCTAGTAGTAAAATTGTACTATAGTTTGGCAAGATATTATTATTGGGGGAAACCAGCAAAAAAGTTCTCAGGATATCTCTGCATTATATATTACAACTGCATATGAATCTACAATATCTTAAAAAAAAGTTTTAGAGAATAAAACAATGTTCTGTTTTCTCATATGAATGTAAAGAGCTTGGAAGGCCTCACTTCCATCATCACAATGAGAAAAAAGCTGAGTAAACTGAAAACCAAAAACTCTTCTGAGATCCTTTATTGAGAATAGAGATCACATGGCCAACTGCTTCCCCCTACATCAATGAGACAGACGGGCAGAAAGAGACTCACAGCTTACTAGAGTAGTAGTCCATGGACAGAAACCATACCTGGAGCCAGTACAGGGTTAAGAAAACTTAAACTACAATTAATGAATTGCTGGGGGTTCCATATGGACAAGCTTGAAAATTAAAATCCCAGGCAGGGTCAGTCATAGGGGTCCCCACACTTTCCTGAACTTTGCTTTCAGGAGCCCCACCAGGTTTTCACAGTGAAGACCAGTGGAAAATGCTCTTATACTTCCAGTAGGGAGAAGACAAAATTCTTCATTTTGAAATATGCCCAGAATATTATGTACTTCTTAATGAGGCTTGTCTACAAGGGAAACTGTTTTACCAAACCCTAAGCAACTGGGTCTTACCAGAGCCTAACTGACCTATGTGAAGGGAAATATATAATATTAGCACCCTTTAGTCTTCCAGGTAGGAAAAGGAAATATACAACTACAGCTGCCTCTGGCCCTCTTGTTTCACCTACAGGGGCAAATAAAATAAAACAAAGCAGAGACACACTTAGGAAAGTGACAACCTAAGGACACAGACTCACTAAGAGAATGAGACCTAATCATAAGACTACAAAACATTTCTCCTCTTCCATACCTTACCATCACCTTGATGATGCTCTTGCATAATAACAGAGTAATACAAGTGAAGAAACTATGCATCTTGGACATCATTTAAGAAATGTCTAGGGAATTGGGGAGGATATGTGCTATGGTGAGTGCTGTGAAATGTGTAAGCCTGATGATTCACAGACCTGTACCCCTGGGGCAAAAAATACATTATATGTTAATAAAAAAAGAAAAAGAAAGAAAGAAAAAGAAATGTCTAGGGAAATCCAAAGACAATAGTGGATACAAAAACAAGGACCCCTGAAGTGCTTCTGACAACACAGCTACAACAGTAAACACAGCTTATTTCCTAGTGAGATAAACATAAAACTTTACACTAAAGACCTATTTACCTCAGTTCCTTTTACTTGCTACATCATATCAGGCTTTCAGCAAAAAATTAAGAAGGCACAAATTGAAAAGACAAAATATACAATCTGAAAAGAAAAACTAATCAGAACCAGATTCAGGTAAAGACAGAAATTTTGGAATTCTCAGACTGGGAATTTAAAACAACTGGGATTAATATAAGGAAAGGGCTCTAATAGAATAAGCAAACAACACAAAAGAACATGCATCATGTAATAAGCAGAGAGATGAAAACTCTAAGAAGATCAAAAGAAATGGTAGAAATAAAAAACAGTATAACAGAAATTTGATAAGCTCATCAACAGACTTGGTATGATTGAGAAAAGAATCAATGAGCTTGAAGAAATATCAATGGAAACATCTATAACTAAAATGCCAAAAAAAAGATGAAAAAAAATTGAATGAAATATCCAAGATTCAAAGGAGAACTACAAAATGTACAAAATATATTAATAGAAATACCAAGTAGAAGAAAGAGTGAAAGGAACAAAGAAATGTTTGAAGTAATAAATATAGAACATTTTCCAAAATTAATGACAGGCACCAAACTAAAAATCCGGGAAGCTCAGTAAACACCAAGCAAGATAAATACCCCCAAACATCTATACTTAGGTTTATAATAATCAAACCACAGAAAATCAATGACTAAGAAAATTTTGATAGAAGTTAAGGACAGAATAATATATGTAATATAGAGGAGCATGGATAAGAATTATATTGGACTTCTCTTCAGAAACTGCACACAAGAAGAGTGGAGTAAAATATTTAAAGTGTTAAAAGAAAAAACTACCAACCTAGAATTCTATATCCAGTGAAATTACCCTTCAAAAGTAAAAGAGAAATAAAGATTTTCTCAAACAAACAAAAATTGAGGGAACTTATTACCAGTAATGAAATGTTAAAGTTCTTCAGAGGGAAGGAAAATTCTATAGGTCAGAAACTCAAATCTACATAAAGAAAAGAGAATTCGGAAAGAAATACCTGAAGGTAAAATATAATCCTTTACATTTTTTTTCTTAATTTATCTTTCAAATAACATGGACAATAAGGGTAACAAAGGAATATAAACAACTCTGTGCCCCAATATTTGATAACTTAGATTAAATGGGCCAATTCCTTGAAAGATACAATCTACCAAAACTCATACAAGTATAAATAGACAAACTAAATTGTCCTGTATCTTACAAAGAAATTGAATTAATACTTAACAACCTTCTAAGCCTACCAAAGCACCATGCCCAAATGGGCTCACTGGTAAATTCTACTGAATATTTAAGGAAGAAATTATACCAATTCTCTGTAGTCTCTTTTGGGAAAGAGAACCAGAGGGGTAACTTCCTAATTCATTCTGAGGCCAGCATAACTCTTATATCAATATCAGAAAAACACATTAAAATAATACTATAGACTAATATCTCTCATAAACATAGATGCAAAAATCCTCAAAAAAAAGTTAGCAAATTGAATCCAACAAATGTGTAAAAATAATTACATACTATAAACAAGTGGGATTTATCCCAGACATGTAAGGCTTGTTAAACATTTAAAAGCAATTCATGTAATTGATTAAACAAACAGACTAAAGAAGAAAAGTCACCTGATAATATCAACAGTTGAAGAAAAGCATTTGACAAAATTTAACACCCATTCATGACAAAAACTATCAGCAACTCGAATACAGAACTTCTTCAACTTGACAAAGAATATGTGCAAATTACCTATAGCTAGCACTATATTTAATAGTGAGAAACTAAGTGCTTTCTTGCTAAAATCAGGGTCAAGCCAAGGACATCTCCTACACCACTTTCAACACTGTACTGTAAGCTCTAGCTAATACAATAAGACAAGAAAAAGAAATAAACAAAACACAGGTTGGGAAGGAAATAATAAAACTGTCTTTATCTACAAATGACATGATTTCTCTGCAGAAAATCCTGAAGAATCAACATCAAAAAGCTCTTAAAACTAGTAATTGATTACAGCAAGTTTTCAAGGTACAGGGTTAATTTATGAAGACAGTTATTTTCTTATATAATAACAGTAAACAATTGGAATTTGAAATAAAAAATACAATACCTTTAGCACCAAAAATGTGAAATGCTGAGCTATAAATCTAATAAAATATTTATAGATTTCTATATGAGGAAAATGATGAAATTCAGATGAAAGAAATGATAAAGATCTAAATAAATAGAGATTCTATACACACGGATATGAAGACTCAATACTGTTAAGATATTCGTTTTTTTCCAATAGATCAATATACTTTCAGTGCATTGTTAATTTGAATCTCAATAAGTTAATTTATGGATATTGACAAACTGTTTCTGAAGTTCATATGGAAAGGCAAACAACTCAGAACAGCCTACAAAATACTGAAGGGCAAGAACAAAGTTAAAACACTGATATTATTCCAACTTCAAGATTACTTTACAACAACAGTAATCAAGAGGGTATGACATTGGTGAAAGAATAGAAAAAGAATGTATGGAACAGAATAGAAAGTCTAGAAATTGACACACCCAAATATAGTAAACTGATCAATAAAAAAAAATCAAAGGAAATTTGATGGAAAAAGGACGGTCTTTTCAATGACTGACTGAAACAGTTGGACTTCCATATGCAAAAAAGAATTTAGACATAGATTTTACACATTTCATAAAAGTTAATTCAAAATGAATCATAGATCTAAATATGCAACATATGAGACTATGAAACTCTTAGAAGATAACATGGAAGAAAATCTATATGACTTTAAGTTGATGAGTTTTTAGGTAAAACCCCAAAAGCATGATTTAATGAAAGAAAAAACTGATAATTTGGATTTCATAACAATTGAAAATTTTTGCTCTATGAAAGACCCATTTAGGAGAATGAAAGCATAATTCACAGACTGGGAGAAACTGTTTGCCAAACATATATCTGATAAAGGACTGGTATCCAAAATATGCAAAGGACTCTTAATCTTAGCAATAAGAAAACAAACAACCCAGTTAATAAATGGGCAAAAGATCTAAACAGATACCTCATCAAAAAAATAGGCGGCAAATAAACATATGAAAAGATACTCAAGATCATATGTCATTAGGGAATTGCAAAATAAAATACCAATGATATACCTCTACATAACTATGAGAATGGCTAAACTCCAAAACACTGACAACAGAAAACACTGGTAAGGATTTGGAGCAACAGGAACTTGCATTCATTGCCAGTGGGAAGAACCATTTTTGGATGGCAGTTAGGCAGATTCTTATAAAGCTAAAGCTCTTACCGTATGACTGGGAATTATACGCGTTGGTATCTACCCAAATGAACTGAAAATGTATGATCACACAAAAAGCTGCCCATGACTGTTTAGAGCAGCTTTATTCAGAACTGCCAAACTTTGAAGCAACCAAGGTATCCTTCAATAGGAATGGATTAAAAAAGTGGTACATCCATACAATGGAATATTATTCAGTGATATAAAGAAATGAGTTATTAAGCTTTGAAAAACATGCAGGAACCTTGAATGCATATTGCTAAGTGAAAGAATCCCACTGAAAAGAATATGTCTGAAAAGATATGTATTGTATGATTCCAACTGTATGACATTCTGGAAAAGGCAGAACTATGGAGACAGTAAAAGGATTAGTGGTTGCTTGTGGTTTAGGTAGAAGGAGAAATGAGTAAATAGAGCACAGGGGATTTTTAGGGCAGTGAAATTATTTGCATGATACTCTAATTGGTAAATGCATGTCATTAAACATTTGTCAAAACCCACAGGATGTGTGATGCAAAATGAATCCAAATATAAACTGTGGACTTTATTTAATAATAATGGATCAATATTGCTTCATCAGTTTTAGCATATGTACCACACTAATGCAAGATGTTAATCAAAGGAGAAATTGTGTGTTGGGGGAGTGGTGAAGAATATTTGTAAGTTCACTGTATTTTTTTTATCAATTTTTCTATAAACCTAAAATGGCTCTAAAAAATCAAGTCTATAAAAAAGTGCAGTAGCTTAAATTTCACACTAAATAGGAAGTTAAAGGATTATACCCCAGCAAGTACTTGATTATATACATCAGAGCTCTTTGTTTATGAGATTCTGAGGACGATACCATTTTTCATATAACACCTTTACATACATAAACAGATTAAGCATAACTGTAAATCAAATTACTGCTAATGAAGTAAAAGCTTGCTATTTGGTATTGTGGATATAGAAGAAAAGCACACAGCTTTTAGAAATATGCATCATAGTATTTTTAAATTATTGCTATTCTTTATAGCTGAACATTTCTTCAGAACATGTTTAGTTTGATAATTTTTGAAAACTGGAAAAATAGAATTAAAACATCACATATGATATAGAGAAAAGAATTAAGAAACACATTTAGACTCATAAAGACAGACATTTCTTCCTCTAAATTTTTCATGAAAATGCAAGACTGTATTTCAAGGAAGAATCAGGTAATAGGGTATAGATTCAAATCCAGCACATTTTCTCACAAGGTAGTTTTTTTTTCTACCTTTTGTGGACCAGATGAGATGACATGTACTGAGAATTTAATTTATGCCAGTTTCTAATAATAATAATCTTAGCCTTAGGTACAATAAATTACATTCTTCAGAATCTGCCATGGGTTAAACTTATTATTGTACAAACCTGAAAGTAAATCAAGCTACAAACACATATCAAGTTAAGAGATTCTGGAAATAGGGGTGGCTAGGTGGCTCAGTTGGTTGAGTGTCTGCCTTT
This sequence comes from Martes martes, assembly GCF_963455335.1. Lineage (NCBI taxonomy): Eukaryota > Metazoa > Chordata > Mammalia > Carnivora > Mustelidae > Martes > Martes martes. The sequence continues at coordinate 50,178,478 of NC_137900.1, read as the reverse complement.
GGCTTGGGTCATGATCCCAGGGCCCTGGAGCTCTGCACTGGGCTCCCTGCTCTCCCTGCTTGTGCGCTCTCTCTCATTCTCTCTCTCTCTCTCTCTCTCTGTCAAATAAATAAAATCTTAAAAAAGAAAAAAAAGAGACAGAGATTCTGGAAACAACAACTATTTAAAAATAAAAATAAGTTCTACAAGAAAGTTGGTTTCCTATTGTTAATCTTATGAAGGGTATAAATTGGATCTGTAATTCATTATATGCAAAAAAAAAAAAACAACTGCAGGTAGATTAAGGATTTGGATGTTAAAATTTTTTTAAAATGTCAACTTTCAGAAGAATATAAAACTTTTTTTGGTAATAGTGCAATTATGTATTGCTACATAACAAACTAAAACTTAATGATTTAAAACAGCAATTTATTATTATCTCTAAAGCTAGGTAGTTCTTGATTGAGATTCATTGTGGTTATAATGGACAGATAGTGGATGGGCTGGAGTTTGCTGAAACCTTCTCTTGGCGAGACATCCAAGATGGTTCACTGACCTGAACAGCAATTGATTCTGACTTTGGTAGAGAGCTAAGTAGAAGCTATCTCTCCAAAGTGCCTACAGATGGCTCTTTCTTGTGGCTTGGGCTTCTTAGAGCCTGGGAGTTGGCATTTGGAGTTAAGTGTTCCAAGTGGGAACATTCCATGAGACTCATTCTATGTCCTAGCCACAGAAATTCTGGAAGGTCACTTCTGCTTAGAAAGTCACTAAGGCCAGGCCAGCATAGATTAAAGGTCAAAGGAATTATATTCCACTTCTTGATGGGAAAAGAATGAGATCACATTGCAGGAAAGTATGTAGGATGAGACCTTGCTGTGATCATCTTAGGAAAATCCAATATGCCACCAGTAGAGGAATCCTTAACTTAGATAAAATGAAAGTACTAACCATGAAAGAATATATACAACTACATTAAAATTAAAACTTTATGTTCATTATTGTATAAGCATGTTAGAAAATAATTTGTTATTATCTTGAAAATGTGAGCCTTCCCACATATGTACCCTGTAGCTCAAAAATTCTTAGGCATTTACCTTCAAAAGAAACTTGCACATTAGTAATTAGGAGATACATGTAAGAATGTTAATAGGGCATTGTCCATAATAGCAAAAACCTTGGGAAAAACTGAATACTAACTAAAAATGGGTAAATAATTTGTGATATATTCATTCCCACAATGAAATTACTATAGTAGTGAGTGGAGAAATATTAGAATTGTATTAACATTAATAAAACATCGAGAAAAATGAAGTTAGGCCCAGAAGATTACATAGTATGATATTAATTTTATAAAGTTCAAAAATAAGCAAACCTAAGGAACATATTGCCAAAAACCTTAAAATAAAGATTAAGTAATATTTTAATGTAAAATTAAAAAATAAGAATCAGTGTAAAAAACTCAGACAAAATGTCAAAAATTTAAATAGAGACATAATCAGATTATGCAGTGGCCTGTCTAGCCATATTGAAGCCTGAGGCAAAGAAAAAACTTTAAATTGTAAGTTAGATATTAAATTGGTAAATCTTGCCCCTCCCATTTTAAACACAATTCAGTGGTATCAATTAAATTTTAAAATGTGCATTATTTTTGATACAGCAAATGTGCTCCTAGGAGTCTATTCTAAAGGAATATTTGCATATGTACACAAAGGCATAGGTATAGTGCCATTATCTACAATAGGTATACTGATAATCATTGAAACATTATACATTCTTAATGTGAAAGAAAGTAAATGATATATAAAATCAGTAAATTATTATTATCATTTTTTAAAGATTTTATTTATTTATTTGACAGAGAGAGACACAGTGAGAGAGGGAATACAAGCAGGGGGAGTGGGAGAGGGAGAAGCAGGCTTCCCGCCGAGCAGGGAGCGCAATATGGGGCTTGATCCCAGGACGCTGGGATCATGACCTGAGCCAAAGGAAGAGGCTTGACCCACTGAGCCACCCAGGCACCCCAATAAATAATTGATATTTAAACAATATCCAAAGTATATTGTTAAATGACAAAGTCCAAAATGTGAATTATATTGTCCTGTAATCTTTAACTTATGCATATACAGAAAAATTAACTAGAAAAATCTACATCAAACCTTTAACAGCTGTTACCTACTGGGAAAAGCCTGACAGAGTTGGGGGAAGAAGAACGTTCCCATTCTTCTCAATGACTTACATCTCACTGGAACTTTTTAAAAGGGGAATGTTACTTGATAATTAAAAAGAATAACCATGAATTAGCATTATAAGGAAAAGAAATTTCAAAAAATGAAAGCAACTAAGAATACTGAATTAGAAACACTGCTTTCCTTTTACTGATCACTTGAAGGTCAAATGACATTTCATAGAAAACGTATCACTAAATTCCCCTCATTTACTAGGTTTGGTTCTACAGCAGAAAAATTCAGGACAACTTTTGACTAGTGGAAGCTTTTAAGAAGTGAACCAATACTGTTCTTGAGTGTTGGGATTTATTTAAAAACTTTGTCAGAGGTCTGTATCTGGTCCAGGAGGTGGGTCCCCTCATTCTTCACCAGTATTTGTATATCTGTGTTGATAATGAGGTTAAACATAAGCACAAGAGGTCCCCACTTTTCCTCTGAAAAATAGAGCTTTTGACACATTATTAATTTTTCCCCTAAATTATTTTGGTAAAGGAAGTCAGAGCCTAAATCTGAGGAAGGAAAGGTCCCAATGATTTGAAGTCTTTCACAACACAGTTTGGTTCAGACCTAGAAATTCATAATTTTAATTATTCTTTTGGACTAGTAATAATAACAATAATATAATCAACACTCATTGATATACATTCCAATGGAAATTCTAGAGTTTTCACTGGTACACTTTTAATAAGATATAGGGAAAATAACATGAGAATAAGATGGTAATCATTCATATTTCTTTTAGGAAAGGAATAGTTTCTCCAGCTGTTGAAGAAAGGGAGATACCAGCCTAAATGTGTGATAGAAACTGGGACCCCAGTTCTTTCACTATCTGAGAGGAACAATTTCCTCGTTTCTACAGCAACTCAGGGAGGAAAATAGACGGAGGAGAAATGGAGATTGAGTTAGTGAGATGGGAAAGACTGGAAGCTATGTGACACCATCACATTCAAAGTCACATTGCCCAGAGGCAGAGAGGCCTTCAGTAAAATTATCAAATTAATTTCCTTGAGGGAATTGATGACAAGGATGAAATTTACATCCAGATTGATTTAGGGTAGAGTAGAAGCAGCAAATGCATACTGATAATAAGAGCAGCAAGAGAGAGAAAAAAAATTAGAAGTGATTTCCTAGGATTCATAGAATTTACAAGATTGTGTAATGTTAATTCATATCAAGTTTAACTAGACCTCAAAGGCCAGGGGACTCCCAGACAGTACTTGAGTTACTTAACTATGCTTTTAAAAATGTTTAAATGCTAGGCACATGTGTAATTTTCCCCCTTCCTAGCATTGGAAAGTTCTAAAAGTGATATGTCCATATCTAATGAAAATAACTATATGTTTCCTGACCACTCCCAAACTTAAATAACTCTTAGCTGAAGTCTATAAAACCCCATGGAAATGAGCCCGGATCAAATTAAGCTGATTAGAAAGAGGATTAGGTGGATATCTGTGACACTATTATTTCCTCAGGAGTTGCTATCTTCATCTCTAGACCTTGACTGTTTCATCTGGATGATAGCATTCTACCCAAAGGGCCAACACCGTCCTTCTGTGACCCTGGAGTCTGGGACAACACTGAAAACAATGAGTTATCTTCAGGGGTTAGCACAAGTTAGCAAGCTTAGGGGACATGCTAGAAACATTTAAGTTTTCTCAGGTCAGGTCACAGAGTTTCTGGAACCATGTTGATCACTCTTAGCTTCCTCTAAAGCCTTTTATCTTATTTTACTTTTAAGATTTACTTATTTATTTTAGAGAGAGCGAGATGGGGAGAGACAGAATCCTTAAGCAGACTCTGCGCTGAACACGGAGCCCGACCAGGGGCTTGATCTCACAACCCTGAGATCATGACCTGAGCTGAAACCAGAAGTTGGATGCTTAACTGAATGAGCCACTCAGGCGCTCCTCCAAAGCTTTTTATAATGCTTCCAGGTCATATTTCATGCCACTTACTAGGCATACATGTGCTATAGTATAATAAACAGCCCATGTTTGCACTTAGCACTTCTGAGTTTAAATTCCTACCTTGCCGTGGGCTATCTGTGTGACCATGCACACATCACTTCCCTGAGTCTCAGTTTCCTCATCTGCAAAATGGAGAAAGATTATCTATCTCACATGGATGTTGTAACAGTTAAATGTGATAATTTTGTAAAACTGTTTTACACAGTGCTAACACAATAAGTAGCCAAGAAACAGTAACTATTATGTGTTAGGTCAAATTATGGTCAAGTCGTATACACAACCTATGAGTCCATTCTTTCCTATTTTTCTGTATGGGAGGGAGTCTAACATTTTTAGAAGCGTCATACTAAAACGACATTTTATATCATATACCCATGTTCATCTATCTACCAATCAACCATCTACCACCTTTGTCTCTATGTGTTTTTAATTTTCTATTGTTTATCCATCCATCTGTTTGTCATTTCATTATTTAACTCAAGTTCCTATCTGTACATGTCCCATCCTACCTTTTTTAGATTCCTATTCTGAAGGAATATTCTATTCTCAGGCTCATATTTCCATGTCCATCCAGCTGAACACTTACATATGTCAAATAAGGAAAGGAGGCCAGAGAACAATGGAAAAGTTTAGTTTGGAAACATTTCCTTTGGTCCAATACAAATGAATTGCATTTGGAATGAAGCTGGCATTGACAACAGTCACTTCAACAGCAAAGAATGTTTTGTTCCTTTTTACTCAATTGTTACACTTGCAAAGAAAAGGGGGAAAATATATCTTTTACTTTTTCCAGACCATCAAAACTCAAATAGAGTTTATGCACTCACAAGGATAGATCTTGGGTTGGCCAGCTGTTCCCTGCATGTGGATAGTGGAGTAATGACTCTCTGGGTTCCATCAACCTAAACACACCTAAAAAAATGCTGTCAGATTAACATAGCACCTGCTCTGTCAAATATGTCTCCAGCCATCTGGAATGCAGCTTTACCAAGTCCTTGACTCACTATTTCACTTACTCCAGTTTTGCTGTAAGGAACTTAAAAAATAAACTCTGAAAAGAGATTCCTTTAAAGCAGTACATATTTTCATTTTTGTAACTATGGGATGCCATCAAAGATGTCATGATCCATAAAAATATATAGAATAATAGGTATCTAAATAATGTCTGTGATTCTTTTCAGATTCTTTTCAGAAAGAGAGTTAATAAATTTTTCAAGGGTATTCTAATGTTTTCTTATCTTTTTGCATAATTTTTCTTTGATTTCATGAAACATGTCCAATTATACTTTAGATAAACTTTGTGACTTCTCAAGAAAATGTCAGTTTCTACAAATGAACAGAACAGATATTGATTATTAAAAAACTGTAATGAAATATAATTTTTGAGGATGGGGTGCTTATAGAAACAGACAGAGATAATATGCTTAAAATTTTACTCATTCTAGCTTGTGTAATTATAATTTTATTGGTCAAGCCTTCAGTGAGGATATCCAGCATTTATATGCAAATTACACAATACAAATTTCTGGTATATCCTTGCATACTACATCATTTTAAGATTGTAAAATTTAAGGAAAGCATAGTTTTACATTCTTTGAGTTTACATACGAAAAAATAATTAGCTAAAAACGAGGTTAATTTATTGATCACATTACTTGAAGAAAATAAACCTCCAAATTACCCTCAAATGTTTTGCATTTGCAATATGTAAATTTTCCCTTCCAAAAAGAAACACTCAAAAAAAATTTTTTTTGATTTATACATTAAGAAAAGTTTCCTGTGGAAGAATAAATGAAACAAGATGGGATCGGGAGGGAGACAAACCATAAGAGACTCTTAATCTCACAAAACAAACTGAGGGTTGCCGGTGGGGGGGGTGTGTGGGAGGGAGAGAGTGGTGGGGTTATGGACATTGGGGACGGTATGTGCTATGGGGAGTGCTGTGAAGTGTGTAAACCTGGCGATTCACAGACCTGTGCCCCTGGGCTAATAATACATTATATGTTAATAAAAAAATTTTTTTAAAGATTTTATTTATTTATTTGACAGACAGATCACAAGTAGGCAGAGAGGCAGGCAGAGAGAGAAGGGAGGAAGCAGGCTCCCTGCTGAGCAGAGAGCCCGATGCGGGGCTCGATCCCAGGATGCCGGGATCATGCCGAAGGCAGCGGCCTTAACCCACTGAGCCACCCAGACGCCCCTAATTTTAAAAATTTTTAAAAAAATAAATAAAAGTTTCCTGTGGATCCAAAGGAAACATTGGTAATGCCATAAACATCTCTCAAGTATAGTAGACTTTACCATAGGGTGAATGATGCTGCTACTGGTCATAGTTAACATGGATGCTCATCAGCTTCACAGTAATGAATTAGCCATGAATAACACATATTGTCACTACTATGTTTATACTCTTGCAAGTGCAGAAATATACGTGTAATATAAACTGTGTGGCCAAGACAAAAGAATACTGCAAATCACACTTCTGTACAGTCACACACACTTGCAATCGCACCACAGAAGAACAGTACGTATTTTAAAAGTTACCTTCAGGGAAGCACTCCTACTTCCATCAATTTTTATCTCAACCCATCATCACATGTGTGTGGATAGCTATGCTGATATTAGAATCCTTTTTCTTTCTCTAGTCAAAATGTTTTATATACTTTTGTCATTTTATGAATTTCCTGCTTTGGGAATAATTTTACTGTCAATTCATGAGAACTTTGAAATGTCATAAAACTTTAGGAAAGTATAGTACTAATAATTAATATTTAACCAGAAATACTTTTGGCAGTATCGTTTGGATGTGCCACTTCTTCATATAACATATATGAAGGCAAGGGGGAAGATCTGTAAAACAAATAGAGTTTTGACAGCAAACACACATGCTATATAGCCCCGACTTATACACGTCATAGTAGAAGCTTCTGTAACATACAAACACTTTGGGAAATTAAACACACTGGGACATGAAGCTATTAGGTAACACAGACTGTCGTTTTTCTTGTTAACAGAGTATTTTGTCAGCCTTATCCAGTAACAATTCTGATGTACAAAACATTGCTAACAGATCTGTCACCCTCCGTCCTTCCTTTTTACTGTGCATATACATCTCACAATTCTCTCCAGGGCTTGCCTTCCCCATTGAGTCCCTCATGAAATCCCTGAGCTGCCTTTTTCATCTGAAGCCTCTGTGCAGAACTGTGAATACTACATCTTTCATCTCACCTGATAGGTGAGCCTTCCCCAAATCCCAGGTAACTGTTAGAGGACTCGAGGAACGCTCTGTGAAAGGAAATCACGAGAGCAGAAGGATATTCTGCTCTCAAGGGAGGCCGCTGAAGCAAAAATCAATCACATGAATTAAGAGCTTTTGATGAATAAATAATTCAAACACGCTAAATTAATTAACCAATTTCCAAGTCAGTCTTAGAACAGCATTCTAGACTCAGCTAGCATCGTATCAACCGAAATGTAGTCATTTGGTTTTGCTTCCTACAATTTTTCAGGGCAGAAAGACTGTGCTGGATTGAAGGCTACCATTTTTAAGAGAATGTGGTAGCCAAAACCAGGTGGTTGGGCGCTCACTTTCCAGGGCACAAACCAAAGACCAAAACAAGTACTTCCTCATAAACACTCTGACCACTGTATTTAATAGTGTTGACATTTACATAAATGGATTGCAGTGTAGTTGTTGAACATACACTGGGATGATTCCATAATCCTGTTTTAATTAGATGGATGTTGTGAGCATAGAAAAATCACAAGCCGCACTCCCTGTGGTGATGCCATACTGGCAAGGAATCAATCACCACGGCTCTAGTTGCCATAGAAACCGATAGCTCTTGCACCACCATCTAAGTGGCAAATGATTGGTGGTGTACTCATAACACAGGGAGAGCAATGAGTTTTTCTATCCTGTCCAGCAGCTGTGCCAGAGAGTTAATTAAAAGCAGAGAACATGAAATAAATCTAAATCTGTGAAGAAATGAAATGTACAGTACAAATTGAATTCCCGTGTCGAACAGAAATTAATATGCAGCGCAAACCACAGAGCTGCCTGAACAAGCAGCAGCTGGGAATCTTGGGAAATGTTGCCTCTGAGGCGGTTAGAACTGAAATGTAGAGAGGGCACCTCCTTATCTTATTACCTAAACAAGCACTTTGTTCAGCATTGGTGTTGACTGATGCATGCAAATTGCAGCCTCAAATGTTAAGAGTTCCCGTTTCTAAGCAGGAAGGACAAAGCTTAACTAAGATTTAATTAACAAACTGTTAGCAACCGCAGTTTATCAGCTGTGAACACAATGTAAGTAAATGTTTCTACTCCTGTACTGGAATTCACCAGACAACCTCTGTGAAAGTCAATGTGTTTTTATTGATAAGCCACAAATTCAGAATTCATATTTCAAATATTGCAAGCTGAGGAGCAAGGACCTGAAATGCTTTTCCAAGAAATAAGAGAAGCTCGATGTAGAAAGAAAGTTTATTTTCTTTTTTTCCTGTAGAATGAGCTACAACAGATGAGGCATGAAATATTTAACTAGAGAGAACCACGATTTCTTGGTTCAGTCCACCCCCACTCTAGGATTTCAGGGTTATCATTTGGAAAAGTTAGTCTGAGCAACCTGTTCTCTGTGTGAAGCCAACTGCTCCCCCTGGACAAGCAGAGCAACACAGGGACCATGCTGTGTATCTCTGCGGCTGCCAAGTATGTGTGAGTTTATAGAGATCCAAGGAAGAAGTAGCATCTTAGATCATGCAATGTCCCCTTCTCCCCCAACTAGGAAAAAATCAGCTCCCGAGGGAGTGAGCATGGCTGCCGGTGGAAAAGCATAAAATGCTGGTAGAACTTCAGAGTGTATATCGTTATAAACAGTCATATGCAGGGGCACTGGGTGGCTCAGTGGGTTAAAGCCTCTGCCTGCAGCTCAGGTCGTGATCCCAGGGTCCTGGGATCGAGCCCCGCATCGGGCTCTCTGCTCAGCGGGAAGGAAGCCTGCTTCCCTTCCTCTCTCTCTGCCTGCCTCTCTGCCTACTTGTGATCTCTGTCTGTCAAATAAATAAATAAAAATCTTAAAAAAAAAACAGTCATATGCACTTAATATCCATCTAATGAACTGCTGGAATTTCCCTTTTATCAAGATGTATTTTTCTTTTGACTAGTCATCTATTTCTGCTGGCAACTGAATTTCTCACCTAAGGAGAATGTGCACAATCCCTCCGATCGCCCATTTTGAGCATATTTATGATAAAACAATGAGGAAGCAAACACCATACTTCCATACACTTGCTTATGAGGACATGTCTGCATGAATCAGATTTTTATATGCAGTTCAAAACTACTTGAAAGGATCGCATAGATGTCCACGACATATGGAGTGAAATTCCAAAAGGGGGGTTTTGTACACTTTACAGACACTGAATGGGCTTCCGATGACTGGTAGAGTCAATGCTATTGTAACAGAAAGACCTCAATCTGACATCAAGTGGGAGGTTACGAATGAAATATCATTGAAATCAAGGGAGGGATTTCGAATATTATTCTCACTGTACCACTAAAGACTTCAAATACAGCCAAGTTAATTATACCTATTAGCGTCACTGAGTAGAATCACCAATAATCCTTCATAGGAAAACCATCTTATGTCTTTATGGGAGTATCTGAATGCACAAAAAGAAAACAATTTTTAAGGTAAGTGAAGTGTTCAGAAATATGTATATATGTGGTGTCATGAAAGTACAAAATAACAAAAATTTATAGAGTTAATGTGTAAGGCTAGAAATTTATATCTTTAAGTAGACATTTCAAAATGGCAAAGTTCAGGATTTCAGAAAATTCTTGATGCTATTCAAAATATCCCTTTCAATTCACAGATACAGAAGGTCTCAAGGTAAATGTCTATTTTCAAATATTCTCTGTAGTTAGAACCTATTATCTTTGGTATTACAGTCAAATAATAGGAGACCATGGATCAGCAGATTTGATCTCTATGGTTAATAACACTATGGATAAAAATCTTGAATCCATATGTTTTCTTTCCCATTTTCATTGCCCTAACTTATGTCCCTATAATCTCTGATTTAGATTTTTGTTTTTGTCCCCTAACCAATCTCCTTGGAGTGCCATTTTCATGTCTTGGTGGGGAGAAGGGGATTGATACGTAGAGTTTGACAAAGTTCTCCAGTTATCATGAGAATTGTGTTGCTTTTCCTTTCACCCACCCTACCCAACTGAGAACCAGGACTCTTAAAAAAATGTTTCTTCAACTTATTTATGTATTAAAATCAACTAGAAAACTTTCAAGAGAGATGACAGAGGAGAGATTGAGAGAAGGAGAGAGAAAGAGCAGATCCCCAGGATGCTGCAAATCCTAATTCCGTAGTTCTGCATAGTATCTGAGCATTCAGAGTTTAATAACTTCCACAAGCAATTCAAAAGCACAAAATCACTTTAGAAAAAAAGGCAGGAATTTTGCCCCAACCAATTCTGACATCTATTGATCTTTTGACCGTTTTTTTTTTTTTTTGATGACCATTTCATCTGAAGAGAATTACGACGTTTCATAATTTGTATAAGCAATGCTGATCCTGTCACCTCTTAGTCAATGTTTTCAACCATTTTTATGCGATTGACTTTACAGGAAAAATAATAAGCAAATAATATTTTCCTCAGAAAAATACATATACACATTCATACACATTTGCCAAAAATTCCCAGGATTTTACTGGTTTCCCAGAACAATCCCCAATAAATTAACCTCCCTTTTTATATTCTGGATTACATATTCAGCCTCCTCAGAATTTCTTCTAACTTGCACTTTTACAACAAGTACTTGGTTAAACGTGAACTGCCATTATCAGTGTTACTATTATTTATCATAAGTAAGATCCCTTATAGAAAGACCATAGTTATAATACTTTATTAAATCTAAGAATCAGGGGGAAAAAAACATTGTTTCTTTTGAGACCTCTTGGAGAAATTATATATTTCTGTGAAATGTGGAAGCAAAAGCCAATTGATATCCTACCAAGCCTAGGAAGTCTCAAGGATGAGACTGGAAGGCTACTCTCACAGTAGAATAACAGAGATGGTCATGTTAGGCCAGATGTTTTCTGAGCAAAACACATAGGAAGGTTTTCTGTGTACCAGATGCAGACCACATCCAATAGAGAGCTGGTATGGGGCTGTCTTAAAGTCTTTGAGACTGACCAACAAGATCGTGTAAAGTGGCAAGGGTTAAGGTAACCCAGCTATTTCTTTAATGGAAGAATAAGGGGCACCTGGGTGGCTCAGTTGGTTAAGTAACCGACTCTTGGTTTCAGCTCAGGTTGTGATGTCAGGATCATGAGATCCAGCCCCGTGTGGGGCTCCGAGTTTAGCAGGGAGTCTGGCTGGGACTCTCTCTTTCTCTCCCTTTGTCCCTCCCCCCTGCTCTCTTGCTCCCTCTCAAATAAATAAGTAAATCCTTTTTTAAAAATGGAAGAATAGAAATATAGAAATACTGACCATAACATATCTGTCCTTTTCCCAGGTGATGCAAGGGTTCTAAGAAACCAGAGAAAGTCCTAAAGAAAATGTATCATTTTGAAACACCTGAGTACCTCCTCTCCTCTAAACAGAAAAGCAACCACATCATTCTCCATCGAAATATAAACTGTTCCCTCTCTGCTTGTTTTCCTAATTGTCTGTGGTGTTAAAAAACAAAATTCAGAGAGCCTGACACAGAATTATATACAGTCTCAGTCAAGTATAAAATCCTTTGTCCTCCCATTTTCTCCAGCAGCCCCATTTCAACTGATCTTGGAGCCAGACTCACCTCTAATATTTGAAGGACCAAGTAACATTATATGTCTAAAGAGTTAGCAGTGAATCAAAGCAACTAACTCTTAAATAAAACGTGATCTAGTCATATACCTGAAAAATACGCCTTCCTAACTATCTGAGTGACCAAAGTTGAATTTAGAATTCTTGATACCCTTTTAGTCTATTGCTGCAAATTGCCTACTGTTGACCTTCTGACATCTTGGGAGCCCTTGCAGCATCTCTCCCTCCTCTTTATACTTCAGCTCCCTTCAGTATCATGGAAAAGCTCACAGATACACTTACAATCACCCACACCACATGCCCAAGTTCCACCCATATTGTCACAGACAGTTAGCCCCTGGGCACACCCCTCCCCCCCCAATCTAAGGAATACTCACACCAGCAAAGCCTCCCTGCCTCAGGAACACAAACCCTAAGGAAGAGCCCCGCATAGACCATGGACTCAGACTTGGCATCATTTGACAAAGAATGATGAGGTCCTGGATATTCCAAGCAGAGTGATGCTAGGAGGATACTGAACCAGTATCCCGGTTCTGAAGAGGTATTTCTGCTTGATCTAGATAGTCTCTCCATCCCATGTGACAGGGCAAAACAGAAGACAGCCAACACAGGATCTCTAAAGTAGGGTACACAGTGAGAGTTCTAGTTCCTGGCTCTAAGGGTCATCCTTTCAGGAAAAATTAATGGCCATTATTAGCATAATGAAAAAGAGAAAAAGAAACACCAAGGGAAGAAAGAGCATTGAGGTCAACCATGCCCTCTTTTCCACTGTGTGAGGCTGGCCTCTGGCTTGTACCAACCCGTGAGTTGAGTAGCTATACCTCTGACTTATTAATTCCTTTAGGCATTTAAATGTCTAGATTACACATTTAAATTACTGACTGGAGGACCTTTTATCACCTGGTAGTGATTCAACATTAATGAGATTTGCCCCAAATTCCATTCAAGGGAAGAGAAAGAAATTGCCCCATAGGAAAACAAAACATGTTGCTTACAAGTGAATCTACAAGGCCTGCTTCTTCAGAATATTTATCACAACCTTGTTCCTATAAACAACAAGAATTTTTTTGTTTTAGCTAATCATGCCTTTGTTTTGCTTTTGGGGAATCTCACAGCCAAGTATGTATATTAGTTTATTTACTACACAGGCTCTTAATGGACTGTATGCCTGCACTTTAACTTTTTCTCTGGTCTTATCTCACATTTCCGTCTTTTTGTTCTATATTCTAAGTTTGCTCATGGTCCTATTTTATTGCAGCATTTGTATTTTTGTGAACTGACCAAAGTATGTGGGGATATAAAATCTACACATTCTGAGTATGGGAAAGGAGAAAATCAGAGCAGACTGAAATTAGGTGAACTGCAGGGCCACCAGCCTTGTCTAAAGTTGCATGGAAAACTCGGGCATTGTGAGGCTGATGACAGCATCCAAAGGGACACCCTCTCACTGGTAGGGAGTATGGCAGGTAAAATGTGAATTATAGTCAGCAGGTATGTATTTATACATTTAGTAAAAATTTGTGAATGCTCATGCTCATTCTGTGCCAATCACAGCATCTGTGGACAAAATATATTTGTTCTTTTCCCAACACTGACTGGGAAGGAGAGCAGCAATGCCAGCTTCCCAGGCTTGTGACCTGCAGCCTTGCAGGGGGCCAGACTCAGAAGGACCCTGCACTCGGTTTAGTGTTCCCCTTTGCTGTCTTGAAATCCTAACCTTTCTGAACATGGGGAATTTTAATTTTCCCTGAAATTTACATTGCTGGCCCTGGATCATGGGCTGTACATTCTACATCTTTGCCTATGTACGGATTCCCCCAAACACCCTCAAATTTCATCTGGATCCGACATTCACATATTTTATGCCTGTGAAAGGATTTAGGCTTCTTTGTTAAGACACAATGCGGGCCCATTATCTTGTCCCTATCAAAAATAAAAAAGAACAGTTTGAAAACGTACACAAATCCTCTTCTGTGTCAGCAAGACTCCAAAATGACTTATTTAAATGATTATTTTGTAATGCGCTTCTGTTTGAAGAGAACAACTCTCATGGGAGAGAGAATTGCACAAATTGAAGAAATTGTGAAGTCTGTTCTCAGCGAGCTGCCGAGAGGGTACCCTGTATTGCTCTTATTATCTTTTCTGACTTCAGCTGGGTGGTGCTCTCTAGCTATATCCTTGAACACAGACTTGAAACTTTAGGGAACATGAAATTCACCCACACGTATTCTCTGCTATTTGGTCATTTACTTGTTTGTTTGTTTACATATTTATTTATTGCCATTCAGTTTTAACTAACGTGTCCCGGCTACCCTTTACTCTTGTTATCTGTCTATGCATTCCTTCTGTGCTGGGCCCGAAATTTATCTTTACATCCTCAATACCCACTGCAGGCAGGGCCTATAACCCAGAAATTACTTACTGAGTGATGGAAATAACTTCCTGTGTTCAGGACTCAGATGAATGCTTTACATGTGCTATTTGATGAAATTCAATAGAAATGACTGCATTTCAACCTGTAAACTTTTATAAAATTCAGAAAGCTGTATTTGATCCCTCATAATGTTCTCTTTGATGTCTTTGCAATTTTTTTCTTAGTGATGCAATTCTAGTCCATCAAGGCCCTTCAGAAGCAGAATTGGTGAGAGGAAGAAGTTAAACTGTAATGCAGGCTTAGTACTATAGAGAGCTCTGGAGAGCATCTCATGCCTGGTCAGAATACTCTTCTCTCACCCAATCGCTGGGAGCAAGTTGTCTTGGGGAGGTCTTGGCCTTAAGCAAAGTGGTCTTGCCATTGAGGCAGACCCTGAAGCAGTGCAAAGCCGAATGCTACCACCTGACTGCCCTCCTTGTAATTGGGCAGCGAGTTCTTTCTTAAAATGAGATCCAGAGGGCACCATCCCCATATCTACCACAGACCTGCCTCATAACAACTCTTGGTCTACCTCCTAGATTAAGCAACCAGAATTACCAAATTCTGAAGAAATGAAATTATATCTGTACAGTGAGGTGAGGTGTTCATGATGTTCAAATCATCATGAAAATTAGGGCAGCAATTATCTTCCCATTATATTTCTCCCATTCTAATTATGGGTCTCTTCAACATTATATGGTCTATTTACCAACAGTCTGAGTGAGTCATCTGTGAATATAATATTTTATTTCTATGTCATGATTCCATGATCTTGGGTGGTTTCTGCTAGACTTTACAGACTTGAGACAATCTCGTTTGCTTCAAAATAGAACTGTTGCTGGCTTTGTTAATCACAAAGAGATATAGTATTTAATCACCAATTTTATTATTATTTCTATTATTCTATTCTATTATTTTTATTATCCTCCAAAAGGTATTATCTATTGTGTTCTCTAATTAATTTTTTAAATTGCTTGTTTCAGTAGCTTTTTATATAAAACCTCCAGATGCTTTAATATAATCAAAGGTTTTCTTTCATAGCTGTATCCCCAGTACATAGAAAAGTTCTCAGTACAAATTAGGAGGCAAATAAATATTTGTTAAATGACCAAAAAAAAAAAAATTGAACAAGTGAATAAAAGGGTTGGTGACACTTTGGGACATTCTTAATTAAATAAGGGTATGAAGCCAGTATAGAAATGATGCTGTCGTACAAAACTGAACATGGACAAAAGCTCACATTCTTTAACTTTCTAAACAGAAAATACAATAAATGGAGCTCACACAGTGGAATACACGTGAAAAAGCCCAATGTATGTGTTGGCAGATGTTAACCTTATGCTAAATATGATTTATCAATATGCTGTTGTAAGAACTAAGGCTGGCACATTCTGGGGGTTTCCTAAAGAAGGCACAGAACTCCAGAAAAAGATAATGGTGGCACCATATTTCTTTTCATAAGTTCAATCATATCGGAGGTCAATCTGCTTTAAGGTTTGACACATGGGAATATAGGACATAGGAACATAGGACAGGAGAGTGATAGCACAACTGATATGTAAAAAGGCATTTCATCTGGCATATCATCTTTAAAAACCTCCGTATATGTTGGCCCTACAATTCTAGGAGAAGTCTGAGGGAAATATAAGATTCACACAAAATTCAGGGAGATCACTCTATATGACCTTTCATCCTAGGAATTCACAATTAAAAAAAGAAAACAACTTAAGTGGATTGTGGTAGGAGAGGTTTTCGTAAGCTAGGCTGAGGTGCAACCACTAAAAATAATGTTTAAAAAAGTTTTATAGACTTTTAAGAAAGCTTGTAATATATCTCAGTGAAAAATCAGCTGGATTCAAACTATTATAATAAATTCCAAATATGGATCTCTTTCTTTCTTTTCATAACCAAAAGGAAACACACAAAGCATATTAAAAAGGTATTAATTTTCTTCCTTTTTTATTATGTTTTCCATAGTAATTTTTTTTTTTTTTGCTTTTATAGTCAGGAAAAGAAAACTTACATATAAGCAAATTACTTGTATCTTTTACTCCCCTCCCCTGATGGCAAAACTAAAATTTGTGATTTATTTCCCAATAAGGGTAAAGAAAATATGCTTGGGGATGAAACACTATATACCAATTCAACATTTTCCCTTTCTACTCTCTGTGTTTCCTAAATAATATTGATTTGAATGTGTCTGCTTTTGAAAGTTGTGTAATTCTGCTTACTTTAAAAAAAAATGCAGGAAGAGTAAGGCTAAAATCATATAATATAAGACAAAAAGAAAAAAGCCAAGAAGCAAATGGGGCGAGAGAAACAAAAAGCGCAAAAGAAAATCTTATTAGGCAAATTGTAGCAATTGAACCAAAATGCCAGTGTAAGCTTCCTGATAGCTTGTGTGAAAAAGGCAGTACATTATTCTAATTAGTTAAGTATTAGAAAAGTTTTAGCTTATCAGGAAGGACTGGATATATACTTTGGGATTTTTTTTACATTAATTTATTCATGTACTTAATAAAAGTTCATTGACCATATACTGCATGTAAGGAATTAAACTAGTGGCCTGGGCAGGAAAAAACAACAAAACAGCAAACAAACAAACAAACAAAAAGAACAGAAGAAAGAGAGAGAATGTAATTGCAAGAGAACGGGGAGGTGGGGGGGGGGCTGTGGTGGGTGAGGGAGGAAAATCCAGGCCCACAATCCTCATTAATTTGGTTTCTGAGGTGCTGCCTTTGTTGCAACAATGTGTATGTTTATGATTTGTGTTACATTATAAGCTCTGTGAAGGGGGCTTGATATATGCTCCTTGATTAGGAAGCTAATACTGACGATTTATCTAGTTATTATAAGGACTACCTGTTAAATGCTGTCTTCCCCCCTGCCCAATGTTCTGTCCTCCCTCCTCACACAGTTAAAACTCAGGGGTGGTATACTTGCTTATGCCTGTTCCCTAGAACACAGAATGGCACCTTGCTCTGTACTGAGACTCAATAAATATTCCTTTGGGTATTGATGAACTGATTGAATGGATGACTACAACCTTTTCCTTGAAGCTCAGATTTCAGAATGCTGTCTTTAATTTATAGAGATAATCTTTTTTGCTTCTAATAACACTGATTTCTCTAACCACAGTTAGCTGGATCTTAACATGCAGAGGGCTTTGGAGGTTATTTTCTACTGGCTACTCAAATTTAAAATTTGCACAGATCATCCAAATATCTGCTAGGGCAAATTTAAAAGGAAGGTTGTATATTTTCAAAAGAAACTCTCCCTTATGACATCGATTTGCATTATAACCTGCAGATTGAATTCTTTGATCCCTATGGTCTCTAGATCGACACAAACGATATACAAGTTTTAAGATGTCAGCATAAAATGTAAAAGATATTATACCTCAGTATGCATGCGGAGTTTTCAAATATTTCCTGCACATAGGAGTGCTTCACCAGACACAAGTCCATGGGACATTCTCCTCTCTAAAGCTTTATAAGCTTCTCTCCTTAGGAGGATTTGAGAAGACATGTGACCTTTCCTCCCCGATTCTTACTTCTTCCTTTCTTCCTTCACTTATCTTCACACCATTTGGTAGCCCCTGGTGTGACTCCTCTAAAATTTTTGACTCTAAGAGTTAGAAAACCACTGTAGAATGTAAGTTTTGAGAGTTAATATGGAGTGTTTCTCCTAATGAGAAGGTTACATTAACATACCTGGCATCACAATTATGTTAAAATGTTTCTCATGAAAACACAGCAGGTTCTAATTCAACTACTGGTGTATTTCGAGACGTGTGGAAATAATTCATGTCAGACATTAAAGAGAAGCAGTGTGGCTCAGCACATTGGGCAACTGGATGGAGATTCATGGACTCAGGGTTTTCCAGTTGTCCTTTTGCTGACGTGTTTGACATTGGGAAAGTCACTGCTTCTCTTTCCCTCGGCTTACTCATCAATAAAGTAGCAGGTGATCATGCTGACTCACTCATTTTCACAGAATGGGATTCACTAGCACTAAGAAGGCACACTCCATTTAAGGAACCAGTGAAAAATACAATAAAGAGCGAGTGAAAGCAGTCCCATTTGTAGCTAAAAAGTAATCTGAAGGAAGCTTACATGCTGTAGGATTTCACGTATATAATAAGAATGAAAACATTGGCTCATTTCGGTTAGATTTCGCAAAAAGATAATTTTCAGTGAAGATGCACAAACTAGCTTCAAACACTTTTAGTCTTACTGTAAATTGGAGCGAGGGCTACCATCAGGGCTGGAGGCAGTTGTGGGCAGCAGTCACGATGTGTGCTGTAATTCTGACAAGACCAGTATGCCCTGCTTTCAGGACCTTGGAAAGAAAAAGGATGTATTTGATTTGTTGGAAGTTTAAAAAAAAAATCTTCCAAGTTCTGCTTGCTAAGATGTGACAGCTAATTAAAAAAAAAAAATGTCTATCATTGTAAATCTGATGTTAGGATGTTGCTTCTGACTACTAGTAAATTGAATCCCTTAATTCTCTGCTTGAGAAGGAAGAGATAGTCCAGCTATAACAGAGAATACTTAAGAAAAAATTACTAACTTAAATGGCCATTCTTTATCTCATGTTCAAGGTAACCACACAGCATGCTCAAAGCAACAGTTCAGTGCTTTGTTCCTAGTCATGTGTAGAAAAATTTCAGATTAATAGCTGAATTTTCTTAGAGAAGAACTTGAACTTCATGGCAGGTCATTTCCTTTAGTTCAGAATGTTTTTCTTACATTTCAATCACTTTGCATTTTTATCAATTCTCCCACTGAGTGGCTCAAGTCATTTCACCAAATGATCTTACCAGATGAGGTGAGTCAACCGTCTTTGCGAAATTCATTAAAATAAAGGTCACTGGGGCACCATTTGCTCAGCTGAAGTACTATTCACACAGGCTCAAGGAGTTAATGTGGTTACTAAAGTGCTCAAAACATAGTTTAGTCGCCCAGAAAAACCTCTTCCCGAAACTCATTAATTCCTTTAACACACTTGCAAAGCAAGTATATTAAAAATTTTGAATTCTGGATCCACTGGATAAATTACCAATTGTTCAAGGTGACATTTTATTACATTAAGGGCAAGATCTGGGAAGACTCTGACTGGAAGGAGAAATGCAAAGATCTCAGAAGCAGAAGAGCTGGATTGAAGTCCAGACCTCGGTCTACTCCACTTACTCCATACATATGTGCCAGGATGAGGACGCAAGTGCGACCAAGACAGCGTTCTCACCTTGAAGTAGTCCACAAGCAAGTGGGAAGGACACTTCAACCTTGAGTGAATAGCTCAAGTTCCTTCTTCAAAAATGGAGACAAGAAGACACACCTCCCAATATTATAGTGTGATAATGAAGAATGTAGGTACTAGCTAGATTCGGACAGTCTTGAACTTAAACCCAGATTCTACCCATCTCTTGACTCAGCATGACCATGGGCAAGTTACCATATTCATGTAAGCATGAGTTTCCCTCTCTTTAAAATTAGTTCCAGCATTACTTCGCTGGAATGGCTATGGTGCGGCTTTGATGTGCTAATGCACTAAGTATTTAAGACACACAGGAAGCTACCTGATCATACACATAATTACACTTAGATATACTGTGGTTTTATATATATTTAAATTTTTTAAAGATTTTATTTATTTATTTGACAGACTGAGATTATAAGTAGGCAGAGAGGCAGGCAGAGAGAGAGGGGGAAGCAGGCTCCCTGCTGAGCAGAGACCCCCCCCCCATGTGGGGCTCGATCCTAGGACCCTGAGACCATGACCCGAGCCAAAGGCAGAGGCTTAACCCACTGAGCCACCCAGGCACCCCTTTGTATATTTAAATTTTGAAGTGGTGATGAAATGTTACTGTTCCCCTCGCACTTAACATATAGACAAACTATCAATGGTAATCACATGAACATAGTAAATAAAGACACCTGAAAGGATAAAAATGTTATATAAAATGAAGCATTCATAATATGGGCCAAAAACCTATGATATTGAGGATGTGGAGAAAAAGGAACACTGTGCACTCCTGGTGGGAATGCAAACTGGTGCAGCTATTATGGAAAACAGTATGGAGTTCCTCAAAAAAATAAAAATAGAGCTACCCTACAATCCAATAATCACACTACTAGGTATTTACCTCCAAATACATAAACACCAATTCAAAGAGATACATGCAGACCTATGTTTATTGCAGCATTAATTAAAATAGTCAAACTATGGAAGCAACCCAAGTATCCATCAATAGATGAATGGATAAAGATGTGGTATATATGTATAACACACATATACAAGGGAATGTTACTCAGCTTGATAAAAAAAGAATGAAATCTTGTCATTTGCAACAACATAGATGGAGCTAAGCAGAATAAGTCAGTCAGAGAAAGACAAATACCATACGATCTCACTCATATGTGGAATTTGAGAAACAAAATAAATGAGCAAAGGAAAAAAAGAAAGAGAGAGAAACCAAGAAACAGATGCTTAACTATAGAGAGCAAACTGATGGTTATCAGAGGAGGGAGGGTGTGGAGATGGGGGAAATAGGGGATGGAGACTGAAGAGTATACTTATCATTGATAAAAAAATAAAATTATTTTAAAAAAACCTATGATATTTAAAGGATACCAGTTATTTCAGTTATGCACTTTAGTTACTTCCAACGCCTCATGAACTGGAGAACAAATCACCTGCTATTTCCCTATCATAGCTCACACACAAGTTTTAATCTCATATGAGATAAGATAATTACAATTATTTCCCCTTTCAAAACAACAGAGTTATTTGTCATTATGTCAATTAATGAGCACACATCTGACATACAAATGTAATGGAAATACTTCTTATGGCAGATAAACCCTAAGGTATCCCTAATAGGCCCCAATTTCCTAGCCCCTGATGTCCATGCTTTTGTCTAACACCCTCCCCTTGAGTGTGGACAGGAACCGTGCCTAGCTTCTAGCCAATAGAATATAGCAAAAGGAAGGCATTTTTCAGATATAGTTAAGGTCCTACATCAGTTGATTTTGAATTAATTGAAAGGGACATTGTACTGAGTAGGCATGACTTAATGCAAGCTATCAAAAGGGGGATTGAGAGTTCCTTGCCGTCAGAGACTTTTTATCATGAGGCCTGAAGGAGTAAGCTACTATGTCGTGAGAACGCCGATAGAGAGGGTCATTCATGCCTCAAGGAACTTCAGGCAACTTTTAGTATCTTGAGAATAGTCTGGTGAACAGTTGGCAGGGTAGGGGGGTGGGGGGTAGAAAAAAAGAGGGACATTTAGTCCTACAACCACAGGGGCATGAATCTTGCCAACAACTAAAGAGAGGGTGGGAGTATAGCTTTTCTGGTTAGCCACTCATGAGACTGTACCCCCAGTCAATACCTCAAAGGCAGCCTGGCAAGACTCTGAGGCAGAGCATCAAGCTACGCTATGTGTGTAAGGACTGTGAGGTAATCAATGCGTGTTGTTTTAAGCCACTAAGGTTGTGGTCTTTTGTTATATGGCATAGTAAACTAATATCTCCTGTCAATAGAAGAGTTTTGAATTTGGGGTACAGAGAGATAAAACAATACAAGAATAAATGGTGGTATTCTTTTATGTACTCTGATCATTTGTTCCCTGTTGGAAGTAAGTAGGAGTCTTAGTATAGAACAGGAGGAGATAAAGTGAGTGGGGAGTCACCTCTCTGAAAGTTCCCAGATAAAGAAATGATTCACTTGAGATAAGAGTCATTGGAATTATCAAGTGTTTTATATGTAGTGTATCTACTCACTATATCATCAAGAAGAATTTCCACTAATTTTGTAGAGTGTCCTTTACTGGCTAGTTTGGTAATGAAGGAGGAGACATTTTATGAAGCTTCCCCTCAGAAAAAAAGAGGGCAGAATGAATATTTCTAGATATCATTTTTTTACAAGTATGTTAGGGACGTAACTATAAAAAGAAAAGAAAAGTAAGTGTACGTGGTTAAAGTGAAGGAAAGAAGTGCTTTAGGGACATCATAGTCTTTTGCAGTCTGAGCGAAATGGAGTGAGGAATCAGCTCTACGAAAAGAGAAGGAAGATGATTTCCTGTAGGTCTGTGGGAAGAACCACAGGGGCATAATCGCAGTGTCAGATCAATCTAGGGGCCTGACTGGCGGGAACCATGTTGGACCACTTTTAAATCTGTAGGATGTAGGGAAATACAGCCGTTCCTCTTATAGTTGATAGGTGGACAATTTAACCATTTACCAAAAGTATAGACTCATGATAGATCAGGGATGAAAGTGTGTTTAATTCTTCTGCTGAGAAAACTAAAGGCAAGAGCCGGTAAATGACTTCTCTCTTGTCCTTCAGCAAGTTACCATTAGAGCTGGGAATGGAACAAAGTACTCCTGATTCTCATTCAGTCTTCTTCTGTGGGCTTTTGTTGAAAACTTACTAAACAGACATAAAATGGTAAATAGGTATATTTAATAGTGTGTGTGTGTGTGTGTGTGTATCTATTATGTATAATTATATATATTTATTATATATATTATGTATAAATACATATTTATTTCTTAAAGTACCTTTTGGATTAAATATATATTTATTTTTTAAAGATTATATTTATGACAAAAATAATAAATTATATATATAGATATATATAAAATATCTCTATCTAAAATCTATAGACAAATATATAGATACAATCCAAAAGGTACTTTAAATATCATCTAGTCCAATAGTCTGATGCTCTGGTTTTACAGCTTTGGAAAACCGAGAGCCTAAGGGGTTTAGTGACAAAGTCCCTGTTCCCAGACACATAACACAAATAATTCTGCATGAGTCAGAAGTAATTTGTTTGGGCTGTTGTTTCATTTTCCCATTCTCTCTCTTTTTAGTCTTTATGACCACACAATTAGTCACAGGAATTCACACATCCGCACCCTCCTCTGCAGTCCTCCTTCCTGATTTCTTCTGCTCTATGCAATTCTGCACTACTAGATCATTCTTTAGCTCATCAATCTTCTTTTCCTCACCTCACAAATCAAAACTTACCTGCCCCCTTTCCTCATCCTTTTGAACCTCTTGTCAAATTGCTGCTTTCTAATGTCTGATACAGTCATTCTCACACGTCAAAGGATTACTATTATTCCTCCCAGAAATATATCCATTTTAAAAACAATGGTGAACATGCCACGTCTCAACTTTCTGAAATAATTTACAATATTAGAATGTTCACATTATTGGGAAAGTATTTCTGAAGAATGCATTAGTTACTTTTGGATGATACCATAAAATCACTTAGACATTTAAATAGACCTTGTCGCTGGCCAGTTATCTCCAAAGATAAACCAGAAGTAAACTGGGTACATGGCAATAACATCCTTTTAAAAACCCTATTAGTCATAGGCACAGATACTTTCTGAACCTTTCTATTTTCAACGTAGAGGCCGAGCTGAATCTAAAGTGCTTCACCTGGCAATGGAAAATCCCAGGGTACATGTTGTTTAAACTGTTTTGTTGGTCCCCCACTATTTTTAATGATATTTTCTCCTTTACCTGAACAACCCAGAGGCTGAGCAAATGCAACCCAGATCCTGTGGTTCTTTTTAAACTCAGCTCAATTCTCAACTCTCTCTCTCTCTGCTTCTTCCCACCCCCCACTCAGTTGCCATGTTCAACAACACTTCAAAGGTGTGGCTGGCTTCATTTCTAGGCTCAGATTCTGTTTAAAGAAGAAGCTAAATCAGAATCAGTTTATCACCCTCGCCTAGGATTTTTAACAGAATTTAAAACCGAGAGGAACCCCGGCTACATCTAAAATGATACCAAGTGTGTCAGCTGGGGGCTTGAGGTTCAAAGGAAGCTGTGGGCCTGGAGAAAGCTCCCTCGTCACTGCCGGCATTGCATACTGAGCCTTCAGACCCACGGCTTCGTGGGTACTCAGGGCATTTTCAGTATTTTTATTTCGTTTTTTCTTTAAAAAGGAAAGAATTGGGCTTATTTTTACATATTTGTCTTTACACGATGATACTTTCATTAAATTAAAGCAAATAGAGAGAAATGTGTACTGGAAGGTACACAAGCACAAGATCCTAAAATTAATCTTCTCTAATTTATTTGGAATCAGGTCAGCAGAGGTAGTAATGAGAGAGATGAACACTAACCAGCAAATAATCTAATGGACTAGAGAAAACACAAACCACCACAGAGCTCCCTTACCTAATCAGCTGTGGCATGAAAGTAAAAAAAAAAACAAAAAACAATGTTTTTGAAAAAGCAGAGGTCCTTTCCATATCTTTTTATTTTATCTCTGGTTTCAAGTTCTGCCTAACATGTATCTTATATTTAACAAAGGCTTTATGTGTCTTATCATCAGTGGCTTGAGGATAGTATTATATCCTCTGGAAGTGTCATGATGTGTGTTAAAGGACTTCTCACTTGAGATCAATGTTGAATGGTGGACGGGAGTTCTTCATAGGGTCAGACTGGAAAGCTCCAAGCAAAGAAGGCAGCCATGAACAAAACCACAGTGGGTCAAAGTAACATGGTCCACTGGTGAGGCCGCATGCATTTCAGAATGGCTGGTGTGTAGCAGGGAGGCAGAAGGGCCCCACTAGGGAACTAAAGAGCAGGGAGAAGGTAAAGACAACATATGGAAAAGAGAGACTCAGGACCGTGAGGGCAGTTTGAGGGTGCGGTAGGTCAGAAGAGCATGCTGCTGGGAGGATAGTGGACGTGAGAGCCATGAGAGATCTGAAGGTGAACCAAGTTGAAGGGTGATTGAAGGTATAATGATTGATACAATGGATAGTGATGTCAGTATTCAGGGATATGAGAAAGTGAAATGGAGATGCAGCGCTGAGTAAGTGAAGTCTGCCATCTTAGAAAAATTACAGCTGAAAACATGGAGATTGTACCGAGGTGATCCATTTATTTAGAGCTGAACACATGGAAGGCAAGAAAGTTCCTCAAATATGCATTTGTTAGACTACATGGTTCAGTGGAAAGCCCATGGCTTTTGAAGCCCGGAGACCCATGCTGATTTTCCATCTGTGCTCCTATATCTGTGGGACGTTGGGAAGTTACTTAACCTCTCCGAGTATTGGTATTGATATCTCCAAGTATCATCCTATATAATAATGTGAACTTTCAATAAATTTATGTAAAACAAGAGATACACTATAAATGTTAATTTTCCTTCTTGTAGAAAATCTACTTGAGGTATGTTTGCATTCTGCAGATCCTCAAAAAGAGTTTTGTAGCAAAATGAGATTCAACATTATGGGCAGGAATATATAAATACTGGAAGAGTAAAAAGAGTCAGGGACTGCATTAAGGGGAAAGCCAACTATGGCCGAGCAGAATAGAATTTAGCAACATAAAGTCTTAAGACAATTGTGAGGGAAAGAGCAGAGAAGCTATCCCCTTGATAATTAGTGTCTTTGATCCTTTTAGGCTGGTACATAAAAAAGTGTTTTATGGGTTTCTCCTCCTATCTTTATAATATGGTGCTATTTGAAAAAAATTTCCTGCTTAACCCAGTTATAAGCAATTCAAGTAATGATTTCAAACATCAAGATATTGCACCAAAATGCTTTGCAACACATTTTGCAGAGCTTAATCTGTGAAAGTAATTAGTAAAACAGCTTTATTTTGATGTCATTCAATTAAATCTAGCTCTCATTATTTATGTTCCTCCTATGTACTAGACACCATGTGAGGTGCTGTGAATAAAGGATGCTGAAGATATATCCCCTCCCTCAAACACCTCACATTTTAGTAGCCTACTCTCTATTCATGTGGATATTTCTCATCATGGACCCTTAGGTTATAGTAACTTTACATGCATCATACTCAGGCAAAGTAGAGAAAATAAAACTGGACAAAATGTTCTACTATTTTACATTATTTTTCAAAACCAATCAATATCCTTCCTTGTAGGAAGTTTATTTTGTCATGAACCATATTTGAATGTCAAAAATAAGATAGAATGTCAACTTTCAGAATGAAGTATTTATTTTCCATGCAAGAAATTATTTTAGTAGGGCCTAAACATCCTGGCATCAAGAAAACCTTGCTCCAGCAATATAATATAGTCTTCAAAGGCAGGTATTATTTCTTGCTCTACTTTCTCAAGACCAGGGATGAACTTTCCAATGTAGCTCACCAAACATTGTTCAACAACCCTTCTTCAAGGCCCACAGATAGAGTAATAAAACTCTCTGTACCTCCAAATGTACATTTCTCCCCCTAGCAAATACCTTTGGCTTCTTATTTTCATTCTCTCATTTCCCACACACAAATCAATGCCTAATGATGTTAATTTCTTTTTTTTTTTTTTTTAAGATTTTATTTACTTATTTGACAGAGAGAGAGTGAGAGAGAGTGCACAAGCAGGGGGGTGGCAGGCAGAGGAAGAGGGAGAAGCATGCTCCCTGCTGAGGAGAGAGCTCAATGTGGAGCTTGATCCCAGGACCCCAGGATCACGACCTGAGCCAAGACAGATGCTTAACTGACTGAGCAACCCAGGAGCCCCATAATGGTGCTAATTTCTAAATATTTCTTAAATCTAGGTATCTTCCATCTCTACTTTCTCTGTGTCAGGACCTTATTTATCACCCAAACCACTGAAATAGGCTCCTAAATCAACTTTTCCTTCTCCGTCCAGCTCTATTGGCAAAGTGATCATTCAAATAAGAAACTTCGACCATGGAGTTCATTTGCTAAAAAGCTTCAGTGAAGCCTTATTGTCTACAAGATAAAATACAATTCTCTTTGTTTAGAATTAAACATCTTCCATGAACGGACCTCTGCCTGCACGTTTGGCCTTTCTCCATGGCATCCCTGCTTCACACTTTAGCTATGACATGAAAATACCACATGCCTTGTGCTATTTCATTCCTCTGTATCTCAGCTTACTCTGAAAACTGTTTGAATTACCCTCTTCCTATCTTCCTATCTTCATTTGATCACCTTCTACTCACATTTCAAGAAGTCCATGTGTCATTTCTTCCCGGGGGTACTCTGACAACCTTACCTCAGGCTGGGTCAAGTCCTCTTCCTCTGAGCTTGAACTGCTATGCTCCCTGTGGATCTTCTTATAGTACTTACTACTGAAGTCACCTGTATAGACTCGGAGCTCCTTGATGTCAAAAATGATATGTCCTTAGTCTTTGTGTCATTATCTTCTACTGTGCCTGAGCCATGACCACTGTTCAATAAATATTTCATGACACATTGATTTTTCCTTCATTTCCAAACTATGTACAACATATACACCATGGTTGTCTTTCTCCTATGAACACTTCTCTTCTCCATTCAACCTTACTTGATAAATTAGACAACTCTAGCCCTGGTACACATGATATTTTATGAGATGGTGTTACCTTCCCCAGCTGGTCACATTTGGTCACTTATAAATATTCTGTGTTTTCTAGCCCTTAATTACTTTTATGGTTTATTAGAGAATTTTGCTTCAGACTTATCAGGTTGCTTTGGTAGCCCGTGGGGAGAGACTCCAAAAAAGCCACTCAAAATCTAAGTTAATGATAGTCTCTGTTGTAATTACAAACATTATGCATTTTATTAACTCCATCAAAGAATTTTAACTGCATGAAAAAAGTAAAATTTATTTTTGTAATAATTACACTAACGTGCTCTTGATAAATTTATCTGTACTACCCTGGCCCCTGATGGCTAAAATCTCTGCTTCAAAATAACCAGGGGCCAGATGCTAGGTGCTTTGCTATTCATTTACCTCTCTTGGAAAATTGCAGCTGAGCATAGACATAAGTTCAAAAGTTCTGAATAAATTCACATACAACTGTCTTAGTTTCAAATACATTTCAGCTCTTCAAGCCCAGTGTACCTTTACCAATTCTTTCCTGCATCCCTAACAGAAACTTTGTGAAATACCAAATGATAGGGAGTACCAATAAATACTGGCTAATAGTTTTTAGTGTTTTGTTCACACAGACTTTGATCATCTAAATGTAAAGCAAATTCATCTGAAATGCAATAGTGAGGCGTCTACAAAAACTAAATAAAAATATATTAAGCCAACCAACACTTGTGGTTAGATCTCATGAGAAATTCCTTGAATGTGATACCTAAATAAATGTACCTTAATTTAAGAATGAGTGTAAGAGAGGGACATCGGGGAGAACCATCCCCATACTGCTTTCTAACACTTAAGATGAAAGCTTGTTTAAAAGTATTCTCGTCTGCAAGGCAAGAGCATAAAAATGTTATGAGTCCTGTAACTTAAAGGATTTGGATTTTTTTTTTTTTTAAGATCTATTACCGCCGTATCAAGTAGATTTGCCTTGTTATTTAAGTTGGTCAAAGACATCAGAAGTGGTATTTATGTGTCAATTTTCCTGGTTAACGATGCTATTTCAGTTTAATGCTGATCTGTTTGACCTAAGTTTTTAGTCCAATCTTTCTCACAAAACAAAAATGTTAGAAATATACTACTAGCAACTTAGTATTTTGCAAGTATTTTCATTCTCAAAAGAAATCTGGTCAAAGAGGGTGCTTCTGTGTCAGATACTCAAGTTATACTATGTACCAAATAATTGTAATCCCTGAGCAAGTTACTTCACTTCCTTGATTCTTCATTCCCCACACTGTAAAACTACAATCCATAAAATCTGCCACTCCCTAAACTCATAGCATATCATTGCAAGAATCCAAATTTCATAAAATATATCTTAGGACATTTAAAAATATATACTGCATATATACCTTTATTGCTGTATTAATTTTCATGAAGGCATTGATTCTGATACATTGAGATTAATGATACTGGTATATAAAATACAGCATCAGATAATGCAATATTATTTGGAGACGTTTTTATATATAATGGTTCAGTTCTTGAGTTCTATGATGCTGAAAGGTTTCAACCAGAATTTTAAATTCAGCAGAAAAGGCCCATCTTTATTAGTGTCTTAAATTTCTTCCTTTGCCAGGGAGAAGAAAGCTAGAGGAAACTAGATGAAAATGAAACTGAGTAAATGCCATGCATTTTACAAAGTCTGATGTGGTTCTCCTTTTTGTTTGACATAATAAATCCTAGGAGTTTCACAGTGTTTTAAAATACTATGTAACCCAAACAATGAGACTTCCTAGAGGTATAGTTAGTCTGTGGAGAGGAAAAGATTTGAAAATTTCCTTTGTTATATAATATGTTTATAAAATAAGACTTATAAGTATAATTCACAAATCTGCAAGTATTATTTGTAATCTTCTAAATTCATAGCGGTGTGGGAGAAAGAAAGAAGTATAAACATTAAGCACAATACTCTCCACCAGGCACTGAACACTCTTCAGTGTTTCACAGTGTTCTAGCCATATGGTTATCATATCACATGCCCACTATATTTAATTCATCTCTTGACATACCACCTCCTCCTTAACCCTGGGGAACTTGGTAAAAACACTGAAGTATGTTCTTCCTCTCCCTGCTCTTGACTCCCTACTTGGTATAGACTAAGCAGCAACATGTTTATTTTTGAATGAACAAATAGAGCAAGAATTTTTCTATTTTTAAAAAGTATTTCACTGAGATGTTCTTACTTTTCCAATGCAGTGGGGCCAGTATGATCTGGTACCTTATTCACTACGACATATGATCTATCAGAAGATTCAGTTATTTCTGTTTTCACTGTAGAGCTTTTTAATGAAAATGTGCCTTCCAGTGCTTTACTATTAAAGTATCCAGAGGCATCGTGGAGTTTATGAAAAGCTCTAGTGGCTATAATCACATCTATCACCATCCTTTTCTTACTCAGTTGCTATGAAGAAGAAAACTTTTGAAAAGAGGAGGGTACATCTTGATGCTCTCTGGGTCTAAAGACCCATTGTTCAACCAAGAAAATTATTTTGTAAACATTACGTATGAGTTAAGAAAATCTGTATACAACTAACCTCTCATTTTGTGATTGTAACTTTCTAGCAGCGATGTAGCAAAGTCTGTACTGTCGATACAAAGTTTTCAATAAGTGGAGCTCTAGAATTTTGGCCATTTTTCTTGCACTTTCCCTCCTGAACATATCTTTACAATGCTTATGGAAGCCTGTCTTCCTTCTCACAGTTTTGCAGCATGCTGCTTGCTATTTGAAAGTTTCTTTTTTCTGACCTCTACCCTCCTTTACTTCTTGCATTGGGCTCTCTGCTCAGTGGGGAGTCTGTTTCTCCCTCTGCCTGCCTCTCCCCCTACTTGTCCTATTCCTCTCTCTCAAATATATAAATACTCAAAAAAAAAATTTCTTCCAGAGTGAAGAAAGAATTGACTGATTTCTCCTGTGTCCTGCTTTCTTTCCTAGATTATGAACTCTGAGAGCAGGCTGTGGGGTCCTCCCACCTAATGATGTGCCTAATAAGTAATAGGTATTCAGGAAGGTTTGTTAAGTAGATGAATGAATTTATCACCAATAATCATGCTGTCCATGTTGTGGGCTTCACAATCACCCAACTGGAAGAAAAGAGTTAGATCAGATAACCTTTCTGGATTTCTTTTTCTCCTTGTCTGGTTCCATGATATCGTGCATATCTTAATCATTAATAGGCATATAAATATTCTGCTCAGCCTGCTGCAAGGCCATTGTAGACTGATTCAAAAGACTCTTTTGGAATCATAAAAATTGGTATTTTCACTTCAGAATCACCTTTTTGGCAGCTATACACAGTTTTGGGTATGATCTTAAATGCCTCTACTGGCAAATCATATAGGTGATTTTTTTTTCCCCAAAAACCATACTTCTACTAATGGTTGCAGATTTATAGATACACTACATTTATAGTTAGAATATGATGTTTTTAATGTGAATGGAATCTGAAATAGCCACAGGTGACCAGTTTGGTATTTACAGTCTGTGGCATTTCCGGACAGAAAAAAAAAATCTTTGTTTACTGACTGTCTGACAGTATTGGCTTCTGCAGATGAGGTAAACATCATCTGTGGTTCAGGAGGAAGCACACACCATACACGGTGCCTGGGCAACTGCTATTAGATGATCATTGATTATGCTTTTAGTATTTTTCAAGGTCAAAGAAAAGTCTGGCTAGGATTATACAGCAGATAGCAAACTCCATCCTTAGTAGAAAGGTCTTAGAGAGCCTTTTCTAGCTTCAGCAGTGATGTACTATATGCTGCAGGCTTACCACGTCTCTTTAGCAGGTCATATATTTTCTTTTATGCTCAGCTGGATAGAGCTAAGATCAATTTTTAAATCACATTGCTATATTATCCATCTCCACAATTTGAGACTAGGTGGATAATTGTTTGCTATTAAAAAAAAAAAGGCTTTCAGTTATAGAACTTGGGAGGGAAGGAGAGCAGGACATACTTATTTCCCCTGAAATGTTCGGTTATAAATTAATATTAAATCAAATCATGTGTGTAAAAGCTCTACACTCCAGAGAAAAAAGACCTATTTTATATTTGTAGAGGTATGTAAAAGAAAATAGAATAACAATAAAGAATGGCTATTGAAAAATTAAGTCCAGAAGAACAGCCAGTTTTCCTATATTAATTCAAACAGTAAAATGGTATGAAACCTTTTGGGACACATAAGAAATGAGGAAAGAATATATTAGAAGAATAGCATTTGGTATCATCTTTATTATTGCTATTATTATTAAATTTCCTAGTTTAGTAATTTATACATTTTTTTAATAAAGTGAGAAATAACCCAACTTAGAAATGGGCAAGGGATTTTTTCTTTTTTTTTTTTTGACAGACAGAGATTACAAGCAGGCAGAGAGGCAGGTAGAGAGAGAGAGGAGGAAGCAGGCTCCCTGCTGAGCAGAGAGTCCAATGCGGGGCTTGATCCCAGGACCCTGGGATCAAGACCTGAGCCGAAGGCAGAGGCTTTAACCCACTGAGCCACCCAGGCACCCTATACATTTTATATACAGTGTAACCAGTAGTCAACTGAGTAAAGGGCATGTGGGATTTCTCTGTACTATTCTGGGAACTCTTCGTGAATCTATAATTTTTTTCAGAGTAAGAAGTTAAAAAAAGAACCACATTTTTGTGGATATCAAAAGACAAAATATAACACTGATTATATCATGGATTTTTGCTTTATTAAAATTCTGAGAGGGGCGCCTGGGTGGCTCAATCAGTTTTAAGTGGCTCACTTGTTTTCAGCTCAGGTCATGATCTTGGGGTCCTGGGATCTGAGTCCAGTGTTGGGCTATGTACTCAGTGTGGAATCTGCTTCAGAGTCTCTTCTTTTGCCTCTGCTCATGTGTCCACATGCATGTACTCTCTCTCTCTAAAATAAATAAATCTTTTTAAAAAAAATAAACCTTCTGAGAAATTTCCTAGTCTGCATTTTTTATGTGGATTAAAACTGAAATTTTTGGAATTGATTGATCAGCAGATATTTAACATATGTTGGTAATGATGGTGATTTAATAAGTTAGTGCCATCATCTTTTCTTCTAACAAAAATGAAAAGACCTCTATTAATAGTGGGTCTGCATTGAATAAAATTGTGGAATAAAGTAAATGTTTTCCACAATTCCTAAAACAATGAGAAAAATGATGTATAAATTGAAACTTGTGAATGTTGGAAGGAATTAATGAGAAAAAGTTCTTAGAAAAATCAGACCCCAGGGGTGCCTGGGTGGCTCAGTGGGTTAAGCTACTGCCTTTGGCTCAGGTCATGATCTCAGGGTCCTGGGATCAAGCCCCACATTGGGCTCTCTGCTCAGCAGGGAGCCTGCTTCTCCCTTCTTTCTGCCTGCCTCTCTGCCTACTTGTGATCTCTCTCTCTCTGTCAAATAAATAAATAACATAAAAAAAAAAAAAAGAAAAAAGAAAAAAAGAAAAACCAGAGCCTGGTGTGAAACAGTGTACTCACTGAATGTGGGAGCCAGAATTTGCTTCACAGAAGGTTCGGAGGATCATGTTTAGGAAAACTCCCCTTTATGCATCTTCAAATTTATTTCATAGCCTTAATGTTTAAATTACCAAACAAGAAAAATTCATTAAATCCAAATAGGTAGACAAAACATGACAATCTGAAACTAAGAAAAAACAAGATAAATAATTTACAAAGAGAAGGAAAGTTAAATGCACAAATTTGAATGCAGAAACACAGTATAATTAATAATTAAAACCGATAAGTTATTCTTAAGGTAAATATACAGTTAAATTGCCAATTCAGTAAAAATTACCTACCATTTTTGAACTAGACATTGTGGTTGTAAAGATCACTTTAAAAAGTAGCATTTGGAAATAGGTAGAAAAACTCCAAATTAAGAATTTTGTGTTGACTAATTCAGTCTTCTATTAAGAAATAATAAAATGTTGCAGTAGTTCAAGAACTTGGTCATGGTATATTAAAAGAATTTTAATTGAATTGAATAGAGAATCCAGTGATATATTTTTTAAAAAGGAAGAAGAAATATATATGTATATATTCTTGGTACAACTGGTTAGCCATGTGAGAAAACGTGAACGCATTTTATCTCACTCTGTATGCCAAAATGTATCCCAGGTGTTGCAGAAATTTAAATATAAAATAGTGGAACCATGAAAATAGTAAAAGAAAAAGGAAGGGATGTTTAATATTCTTGGAATGAAATCCCTGAAGCCATAAACAAACAATAAAATGATAAGACTGACTAGGTAAAAATGGAATACTTCTGTATAGAGAAATTGTTCAAAAACAAAGTCAAGAGGCAAAAGATGAAGTAGGAAAATAATCCACCATGTATTTCCCAGACAAAAGGCTCATTTCTGAAAAGACACATCTCTCATTATCTGACCCATAACTTCCTGCCAACGTCAATTTCTAATACAATTGCCCTGGCCCCTCCTTTCCCAGCTCACCCCTGGACGTTTTCTTAAACACCTTCCTGTCTCAGGGCTTTGGGCTTAACTGTTGCCTCCAGCTAGAATGTGCTGCTTGCAGATATCCACATAACATGCAGCCTCATATCTTCTAGTTTCTGTTCACATGTTCCCTACTCAGATACTTTACTGATTATTATAGCCACACGAGCACCCTTACCACTATTTCTCTCTGTCATCTCTTTGCTTGATATGATTTTATTTTAATTATTTATTTATTGTCACACTTCCAAATTCTCTTCAAAGTTCTTATGAACAGGAACATCATGTTCTTACTTATCATATTGGCAAAAATTAAAATTTGGGTGGCCCTCAGGTTTCCAGAAGATTATAGACAAAAAATATGTCTTTAGGGATGATGTAGAACACTCTATCAAAATGCAATTTTTTGTAATTCAGTGAGAAATTACAGATCCAAGAATTCATCTATCTAATATCACATGAATATACAAATATATGTTAATTTTAGTATTAGTCATAATGATAAAAATGGAAACAATCAAAACTTTCATTTGAGGTCAAATGAACAAACTACTAAGCATCAAAAAATGGTATACTACACAGCATTTATAAATAATGGAGTAGAGTCATAATTTGTGATACAAAAAATGAACAAGGCAAAGCAAGAAAAGCAATGTGAAATCCAATGTGTATATGTTCGTTCCATTTATGGAAGAGACAAAAAAATGATAGTTGATAGTTACTACATTGAAGAGAGTGAAACAAAGTGTCTGAGGTAAGAGTAAGATCAATTTTAAAAACACACGTTTCACTACTCGTTTTATCATTTTGTGTGTCATTGAAACGATACCAACAACTACAACGAAAGAGACTGGCAGACGGTGGGGTGGGAGCTAAGTGTGGGCAGTGATCAGGCTGGGGGAAGGGCAGAAGTCTGATGATAAAGAGCCACAGAATTCAGGATAAGGTGTCCATCTATCTAGAGAAATGGGAAACCATTGATAGAGGACTGAATTCAACACAAACTTCCCAGCCAATTTGGGCACAGCCAAGGTTTGAACCAGTTTTATCTAATTCTTCTCTACCCAAACAAGATTGTTTAGAGGGGTTGGGCAATATAATTTAAAAACTTTGTAAGTAGGGGCGCCTGAGTGGCTCAGTGGGTTAAGCCTCTGCCTTCAGCTCAGGTCATGATCTCAGGGTCCTGGGATCCAGCCCTGCATCAGGCTCTCTGCTCTGTGGGAAGCCTGCTTCCCCCCGCGCCCCCCCCGACCGCTCCCCTGCCTGCTTGTGATCTCTCTCTCTGTCAAATAAATAAATAAAATCTTAAAAAAAAAAAAAAAAAAACTTCGTAAGTTTACTTATGAACTGACTTCTTTAACTTTGCAC
Organism: Martes martes; assembly: GCF_963455335.1. NCBI lineage: Eukaryota > Metazoa > Chordata > Mammalia > Carnivora > Mustelidae > Martes > Martes martes. The sequence goes on along the minus strand of NC_137900.1, from coordinate 50,142,859 downwards.
AGATATGTGTATTAAATTTACCTAGTGGTACCATATCTACATTGGAGAGTAGATTTTCTAAGAAGCAAAACAGATCCTTTAAATTTAAATGAATGAAACATAGATTATGTTTCCAAATGATAGAGAGCTTTAAAAGTTAAGTGCATTTATATGCTCCTCTCTCAGATGGGGAGTTACATTTGTACCTTTCTAACTTGAACACCTAGGAAGTATATATTTATACAGTGTATTCATTTGTATTTAATTTGATATACTAGAAATTTTGCCTAAAGTGTGCTGTAATAGGGACTACTAGGACTAACTTGCAGGCTTACATTTTTCCATGTGCTCTGAAAATATTATAAATATAAATGGAAATATATGCTATCAGAGTAGATTTTGAAAGCTAAAAAAATAAATAAATAAAGCTGATATGACAGTTGATATGAACAATTCTAAAATTTTGCTTTAGGAAACTGTTCCCTTTATTAAAACTAAGAAAGTCGTAGCTCAGGCTTTAAAGAAAACCACTAGCATTTTCTTTTTTGAAGTAATTTCATTCTATTAGTACATTTTATTATGCTACACATTTACTGACTATTGAATAAGATAAAGCTAAAAGATTTTTTCCCAAAATTATTACTCCATCAAAGATATTTTGAAGTTCCTTTGATGTTCATATCCTTTCCATTTCAGTTTCTCATCCTCATAAAGTTACACTTGGATTATTAAACAGCTTTCTAATGGGTAGTCTTGCTTCTAGTCCATTCAACACAAGCCACCTAAAGTTTTATTTCATTTCTATGCTAACACATCTTAAATGATGCCCACTATTCAAAGGATCATGTCTCAAATCCTTGGTTTGCCACTGAAAGCCTTTAAGATTGTATTATAATATAACTGGATCAGCCTACATTTAGATAATTAGAAGAAAATGGTCCTAATGTGTGGGATCTGAGGCTTGGAACTGGATCTTGCCATGGAGAATGGGGCAAAAAGCTGGAGGAACTGAACTAGAAGAGGTATATAAGAAATTCAGAACTGAATGCCAAACCTGTTAATCCTCCTCCTAAAAAGTCAACAGACACCATGCCAAGGGTCACAGTGGAGGCATGGAGGGAACAGTAGGAGTCGTACTCATGCAAATTGCTGTCCAGAAGGGGTGGTAAGATGGAGAGAACCTTCAGTACATTAATGGGATTGTTCCAATACGTTAGTGGAAAGTTAAAGGGAAATCAAGAAATCTTATCAGGCAGTCAGAAACAAAATCATTTGAGAAATAAATACTGTATCTAGGGAGCACTGCAAGATTTGTATTTTATTTGTCCTTCTCTAACTATATATAATAAAATAACAGCTAGTATTTACATAGAAGTTAATTACAATATGCTAGGTGCTTTGCATGTATTACATCATTTCCATCCTTAAAATAATCCTATGAAGTAAGAAATATTATTATCACCAGTTTATATATTACAGAACAGAAAAAACACATGATATGCCCAAGGTGACATTGTCAGTAAGTGACATTGTCAGGATCGGGAGCCACGTTTTGCTGACCTGAGTCTCTACTCTGGGTTCCTACGCTACTTCTACCAACAACTCTGCCTATTCTCAGTGTTCTACAAGTACAAATATAAGATAGAGAAAGAGAAATCAGAAACCAAGCGCTTATCTGTAGAGCTGCAGTTGCCTTGCTGAACCAATACTGAGACTAGATGTGTATTTTTCCAGAGAAAGACCAATTCTCTTTGAGGAATATTTGTTTGTCTTGTGAATTCTCTTTACCCTCAGCCCAGTTTGTGCCCTAGGCTAGGTAATTTCCTCCAGGCCAGGAAGTTTGCGTGACTGGCTCATTCCTATCTACATTCCTTTTTGATTGGTCTACTTAACACTTGCTAATGTTCTAATAAATAATTTATTTTTGTTACTTGAGCCATTTTAGCTATCTCAATAACAATCTATTTTAAGTAATGAACAATAAAGATGCTTGTGAAGTAACTATCCCTGGCTCTTTGTTTGCTAAAGGAATCTGAAACATTAATTTTTCTTTCAGAGTGTGATAACAAAACACTTAAAATAGAATAATAGTTCAGTAATACTCATTTCATTTGCTCTTATTTAATACTCTGATAATAAAGGAAATACTATTCTACCTTTAGCACTCAGGTCTCTATATTTTTAGAATTGTTTTCAGTGCTTGCTTTCCTTAAAAATGGGAAAATATTTTAGCTATAAATTATTCTCCTAACAATTACAATCTATTAAGACTCCAACCTAACCATTTCATTATACTGGATTATTTAGTTTCAGCCTGCTGAGCATTAAGGAAGCTTTTAATGTCATTGGCTTTTATATCCTTATAATGAGCTCCTTTGTTTTACGACACAAAATTATCTTTTTTATTGATGTGCTAAGGTAGATACCAACAGTAGAAGATCAAAATAAAATAAGATTTTGTGATTCAACTCTCGTGTTTTGATTCCTCAGTGATTTTGTTATCTCTCTTCTTGGCTGCAGGTGTTTTTGTAGATAAACAATTGGATTAGTTCAGAAGCCTTAGAGCTCCTCACCCATTACACATTCACAAGTCAATAGTATCAACAAGGTACATTGTAAGGACTCATTCTGTTATAGATGGAATGGTTTCAAAGTAAGAATAAATTAAATTAACCAAGAAATTCTGTTTCACAGGATCAAAAAGGCAATCAAATGAGAAAATATATGTGAGTGGGGCAACAGATGAGGGGCTAAGAGTTGCACAGAAATAAACCCCCAAATGCAAAGTTTGAAATTGGTCTAAGGGTCTTTAAGAGTCATTAGAAGGTTTTAGAGAAGAAAAAGAGATTTTTGAGAGTCTAAAATAAAGACTCAAGAGGTAGCACACTATTTTACGTATTACCTAATCCCTCCCCTTCCATGATAACAAAAACTGCTGATGGATTCCCTCTTCTATGTTATCATATTCAGGGAACTACACGCAGATTTGGAGACCAGCCAAAATCATTGTTGTCCCAATCTCAAAATGAAAATACTCGTTCGTAATCAGTTTACTGCACTTTAAGTGTCCTTATCCTCTCTACTCTTGTGACAGAAGATTCTGAGATCTAGAGCACTTGGCTAGGAATGAATTTGGGATTGGTAAAGGGACAAGTTATGATTTGTGTATGGAAAGAAGCAGTATAGATTTTGCGTGCATGAAGATAAGTTCTTCCTTGAAGGGTAGTGAAGTACAGGAATCTTGAGAAAAATCCCGTAAGGTGGTTTCTATTTTCCCTGAATAAAATAGAAAAATGCTAAAATGTACAGGAAAGTGGCTATAAAGATTTAGAAGAGTGGCTAAAATTTGAGAAAAACGTCTAAGCCCAGGTGATTAGAGGAGGATGTAACCAAGGAAAAGTAAACAGATTTTCCAGCTGAACTGTGGATCCATTGGACTCTGCAATCGTATCTACATGGTAACGATGAAATCTAGATATTAGTGGTTTCCATAGCAGTGTGCTGGAATAGGGAGGCAGAGAAAGCAGATAAACAAAGAAGTATAAGAATTAATATTATTGGATATAATCTAGCTGAAATGATGGAGCACAATTTTAGGATGAAAAACAGTTACAGAGGGAGTAAAATGGGGAGTGGAGGTAGGGAGGAGAAGGAAGGCAATAAGTCACCAGGGGGAGAGTTATTCAAGAACAAAATGGCTGTACCTCAGTAATAACAGTCACCTTTGCGGCGTTTTAGTTTTCTCTGTTCGCATCTCCTGCTCTCCTAATATTTGCCATGAAAACCAAGAGGGGAGCTGCTGAAAGGAGCAGAAAAGGGCCAGATCTCTTTCCAAGACTTACTCTTCAATGTACCATCAGTTGACCTGTCTGATGGTTCCCTAGAACACCCCACTTGCAAAGCTCTTTATACTGATGTGACTTGGAGCTTGCCCAGTGTGAACAGCCATTTCCCTAGGGGGCGTGGTGGAATAGGGCATTTGTCATAAAAAATTACAGGCAATGGTTTAACTTCATGGTTTCCTGAGGTAGTAGATAAATGGTTGGTGCAAGTAACTGCACAGACAAAAACTTAAGAGGAAAAGCTGGACATGAAATGTATCTAGGGTTTTGAGAAGCCTGAAATACTACTGGGAATCCAGAAGACCACATACATGCCTAAAGCACATGCCCCAGACAGGGTTCCTTCCTATTCAGGAAGGCAGAAGTCCTGAGCTCTCATATCTGGCTGGGCATGTGGCTCTCTGTGACCAGGATATGAAGGCAAAGACAGACTTGATAAGCACCTGGCCAAGTGCTGAAGGTATGCCCCTCGACAAAGACTGATTGCAATTTGCCAAAAATCAGTTATTCACACATAGTGAGGACCTATTTCTGGACTCTGTCATGTTCCATTGATTTGTATGTCTGTCTTTACACTGATACTACACTGCTCTGATTTATAAGCTTTTCATCTTTCTCAAAGGTTGTTTTGTTGTTGTTATTTAGGTTCCTTTCATTTTTTTGTGAGTTTAAAATCAGTTTTATTCTATCAAATAATCTTTTTTTTCAAAGGGATTGTGTTGAAAATTTGTTTAATCTGTAGAAAACTAGTATCTTAATAGTGTTGGGTCTTCTGACTAATAAATAAGAAATATATCTTCATTTACTTAGGTTTCAAAATTTTTCTTGAAAATGTTTTGCATTTTTCAGAGGCTACATCATTCATGTACTTTATCAGATTTATCCTTAATACTTTAAACTTTATGCTAATTTAAATATTTTTAAAATTTCAATTTCCTGTTGTGCTCCTATTGTGCATAAATACAACTGATTTGTGCATTGCATTCTGCAAATCTTGCTACATTCCACTGAATTTTCTTTGTAGATGATCATGCCACCAGTCAATCAAAACAGTTTTAATTCTTCCTTTCCAATCTGGATATCTTTTATTTCTTTATTTTCCTTCCTTGTTCATACTGGCTAGACCATCCAATTCTAGCAATGTCTAATAGCAGTGGTAATGTTGGATGTTCTTTACTTTTTCACCATCTTAGAAGCAAAACTTTCAATCTTCCACCAATGAGAGTGCCGTTACCTTTTCAAAAGATCTTTTTCAGGTTGAAGAATAACCCTTCCTGTCTTAGGTAGCAGAGGTTTGGGTTGTTTTTAAATGAGAAATAAATGCTTTTGTCAAATGTTTTTCTGTGTCTATTGAAAATATATACTTTTAGTTTCTAGTTTTTTAGTATGGTGAATTACACTGATTGATTTTTGAATGTTGAATGAGCCTTGGATTCTTGGCATACATTTTATTGTCATGAGGTAGTATCTTTTTATATATATCTAGATCTGATCTGCAACTATTTTGATGAGAATTTTGTTGTCTTTTTCCATGAGGGATAATGTTCTACAGTTTTCTTTTCCTGTAATGTCTTGCTGGTATTGGTAATGTATAGTGCAGGACTTAAAAAATGAGTCAGGAGGTATTCCCATATCTTGTATAGAATTGATAAAATTTCTTCCTGAAATATTTGGTTGGATTTACCAATGAAGTAGCCCTGGCCTGAAGTTTTCCTTTTAGAAAGGTTTTTAACTTACAAATACAATATTTTTAATAGATATAAGGCTATTCTTTTTATTTATTTTTCTTGAGTGAGCTTTGGTAATTCAGATCTCTTAAGGAATTTTCCTACTTCATCTAGGTCACTGAACTTATTTTTATAAAGTTTATAATATTTCATTATTATCCTTTTAACATTTGTTGAACAGCACTCCTCAGAATTATTTTAATAATTTTCTCGAATCTTTTTAGACTTTTGTTTTTCTAGTTGCACTCCCACACTCTACACATAAATCTTAATTCCATAGATATACTAATGACTGTTCATATCATATACAATACATACTTTATACATAAAAAGAGTAAAGATTTTGCTCTCCCAAACCAAATTTATCCCCCATAAGGCAAACAGCACCCCCATTCAAAACACATGCTATAGGATCTGCAGTGATTTAACTTCTCTCATTCTTGCTATTAGTCTTTTGTGTGTGTCTCTCTCTGTCTTTCTCTTTCTTGATCAGTCTGTCTGAGATTTAATCTAGTTTCTCTCTGTTACTAACAGGTAATTTTTCTTAACATTGAAACTTGGGGAATTTTTCAGTCACACACAAATTATTTTGGTTTTCCAAGAATAATAGTAATGTATGGTTTACTCTTCTCAATAGCTTTGTGTTTTTCTTTTTTCTCAGATCTTAAATTTACTCTGTTCTATCTTATTTACAGAATTACCTGGGTTCTTTCTGTAGTTTTTCAATGTTTACTGTGTTTTTAATTGCTTCTGAATTTCTTTTTCACTAAACATTCTTGAAAAGACATTGACATTTATATTAAACTAAGAGACTGGTGCACCTGAATGGCTCAGTCGGTTAAGTGTCTGCCTTCGGTTCAGGTTATGATCCCAGGGTCCTGGGATCAAGTCTTGCACCAGGCTCCCTGCTCAGTCCCTCCCCCCAGCTTGTGCATGTGCTCTTTCTCTCTCACAATAAAAAAATCTTTAAAAAAATAAATAAACTGCTTTTGGGGAGAGTCAAGATGGCGGAGGAGTGGCAGACTGAGATGACCTCAGGTCACAGGAGTTCAGCTAGATAGTTATGAATCTATTCTGAACACCTACAAACCCAACAGGAGATTGAAGAGAAGAAGAGTAGCAATTCTAGAAATAGAAAATAGACCACTTTCTGAAAGGTAGGACGTGCAGAGAAGCGATTCTGAAGTGAGGGGAAGATAGACTGCAGGGGGGGGGGGCCGGCTCCCGGCAAGCAACAGAGCACAAAACCCGAACTTCTAGAAGTCTGTCCACTGAGGGACATTGCTCCAGAGCCTAAGCAGGGGTGGAGCCCTCATAGGGATAGTGTGGTCTCAGGTCCCACGGGGTCACAGAAGGATTGGGGGTGTCTGAGTCTAGCAGAGCTCACAGGTATCAGAGCAGGGAAGCCAACTACAGAGATGGAGCCAAGGAGTGAAGCTCTCAGCTTGGGGTTACCTTAAACTGTGATCCGGGGCACAGTTGGACCATTGCTCTTTGAGCAGGGACCCCACAAGTGGCAGCTCTGGGGAGACCCAACTTCCTCTGGTGAAAGAGTAGTGCAGCAGGAATCTGCCAGGTTTGGAGACTCCAAACGGGGCTGTGCGCCAGAGATAGAAACGCTCCGTCACAGGCCGGGTGAGCTCGCAATGTGGCCGGAGACCAGGGAGACAGGAGTGACTGACTGCTTTTTTCCCAGGGCACACTGAGGAATGGGGCCCCAAGCTCTTGGCTCCTCCAGCTGGAGATTGGGAGGCCACCATTTTCATTCCCATCCTCCAGAGCTCTACGGAAAGAGTTCAGGGAGCAAAAGCTCCCAAGAGCAAGCCCAAGCAGATTACTTAGCCTGGCCCCTGGCAAGGATGGGGCAATTCTGCCTTGGGCAAAGACATTTGAGAATCACTACAACAGGCCCCTTCCCCCAGAAGATCAACAAGAACATCCAGCCAAGGCCAAGCTCACTGATCAAGGAGAACAGTGGAATTCCAGAGGAGGGGAAAGCAAAGCATGGAATTCATGACTTTTTCCTCATGATTCTTTAGTCTTGCAAAGTTAGACTTTTTTAATTTTATTTTTTTCTTAATCTAATTTTTTTAACTTTTCCTCTTTTCTCTATTAACATTATTTAACTAGTTTATCTTAAGAATACCTTTCTTTAAAAAAAAAAAACAAAAGCCTTTTGAACCTTCATTATTATAGTCATATTTTATCCTTCATTGTATTTAACTTCATTTTTTGTATACATATAGGGTTTTTTCTTCTAAAAAATTTTGGGATAAAATTACTTCTAATAGATCAAAATATACCCCAAATCTAGCACAGGGCTTCTTTGTTCAAGACTCCAGTCTGAGGAAATTCTCTCCATTTTCTTTTTCCAATCAACTTATCTTATCAATTCCTTTTTTAGAATTTTTTTAAAAATTTTGATCTTTAGTCATATTCCATCCCTTCATCATGTTTACCCTTATTTTTGCATATATATAAGTTTTCCCTTCTCTAAAATTTTGGGAGGTAGTTTCTTCTAAGAGACCAAAATACACCCAAAATCAAGTGGATGGCTCTGTTCTATTCTATTCTGTTCAGTCTAAGATATATACATATATATAATTATTAAATTATTAAATATATCAAAATATATATACATATATAAATATATATATATACACACACATATACATATATAAATTTTTTAATTTTTAAAAATTTTAAAATTTCTTTTTACCACCTTTCTTCTCCCCCTGGTTTGGGGTCTCTTCTGATTTGGTTACCATACATTTTTCTGGTGTCTTTCTATTTTATTCTCTTTTAGTATTTTATTCTTTGTATTTTATTCTCTTTTAGTATTTTATTCTCTCATTCATATATTCTTACTTGGATAAAATAACAAGGCAGAAAAACTTGTCACACACACACACACAAAAGACCAAGGAGCAGTAAGGATGGCTAGGGAGCTAATCAATATGTACATTGGTAATATATCAGATCTAGAGTTCAGAATGATGATTCTTAAGGTGCTAGCTGGGCTCGAAAAAGTCATGAAAGATATTAGAGAAACTCTGTCTGGAGAAATAAAAGAACTAAAATCCAACCAAGCTGAGATCAGAAAAGCTATTAACGAGGTACAATAAAAAATGGAGGCTCTTACTGCTAGGATAAATGAGGCAGAAGAGAGAATTAGTGATATAGAAGACCAAATGATGGAGAATAAAGAAGCTGAGCAAGAGAGACAAACAACTACTGGCTGACGAGGGGAGAATTCGGGAGATAAGTGATACCATAAGATGAAACAACATTAGAATAACTGGGATTCCAGAAGAAGAAGAGAGAGAGAGAGGGGCAGAAGGGATATTGGAGTGAATTATAGTAGAGAGTTTCCCTTATATGGCAAAGGGAACAAGCTGCAAAATCCAGGAGGCACAGAGATCCCCCCTCAAAATCAATAAAAATAGGTCCATACACCATCATCTAATAGTAAAACGTACAAGTCTTAGTGACAAAGAGAAGATCCTAAAAGCAGTTTGGGACAAGAAGTCTGTAACATACAATGGAAGAAGTATTAGATTGGCAGCAGACTTGTCCACAGAGACCTGGCAGGCCAGAAAGAACTGGTATGATATATTCAGAGCACTAAATGAGAAAAACATGCAGCCAAGAATACTATATTCAGCGAGGCTATCATTGAAAATGGAAGGAGAGGTAAAAAGCTTCCAAGACAAACAAAAACTAAAAGAATTTATAAACACCAAACCACCTCTACAGGAAATACTGAAAGGGGTCCTCTAAGCAAAGAGAGAGCCTAAAACTAGTAGACTGAAAGGAATGGAGACAATATACCATAATAGTCACCTTACAGGCAATACAATGGCACTAAATTCATATCTTTCAATAGTTACCCTGAATGTAAATGTGCTAAATGCCCCAATCAAAAGACACAGGGTATCAGAATGGATAAAAAAAAAAAAATCCATCAATATGCTATCTGCAAGAAACTCATTTTAGATGCAAAGACACCTCCAGATTTAAAGTGAGTGTAGAAAACAATTTACCATGCTAATGGACATCAAAAGAAAGCTGGGGTGGCAATCCTTGTATCAGATAAATTAGATTTCAAGCCAAAGACTATAATAAGAGATGAGGAAGGACACTATATCATACTCAAAGTGTCTGTCCAGCAAGAAGATCTAACAATTTTAAATATCTATGCCCCTAACATGGGAGAAGCCAACTATATAAACCAATTAATAACAAAATCAAAGAAACACATGGACAAGAATACAATAATAGTAGGGGACTTTAATACCCCTCCCTCACTGAAATGGACAGATCATCTAAGCCAAAGATCAACAAGGAAATAAAAGCTTTAAATGACACACTGAACTGGATGGACATCACAGATATATTCAGAACATTCCATCCCTAAAGGAATATACATTCTTCTCTAGTGCACAAGGAACATTCTCCAGAATAGACCACATCCTGGGTCACAAATCAGGTCTCAACTGGTATCAAAAGAATGGGATCATTCCAGGCATATTTTCAGACCACAATGCTCTGAAGCTAGAACTCATTCACAAGAGGAAAGTTGGAAAGAACCCAAATACATGGAGACTAAAGAGCATCCTACTAAAGAATGAATGGATAAACCAAGAAATTAAAGAAGAATTGAAAAAATTCATAGAAACAAATGATAATGAAAACACAACTGTTCAAAATCTGTGGGACACAGCAAAGGCAGTCCTGAGAGGAAAGTATATAGTGATATAAGCCTTTCTCAAGAAACAAGAAAGGTCTCAAGTACACAAGCTAACCCTACACCTAAAGAAGCTGGAGAAAGAACAGCAAAGAAAGCCTAAACCCAGCAGGAGAAGAGAAATCATAAAGATCAGAGCAGAAATCAATGAAATTGAAGCCAAAAGAACAGTAGAACAAATCAACAAAACTAGGAGCTGGTTCTTTGAAAGAATTAATAAGACTGATAAACCCCTGGCCAGTCTTATCAAAAAGAAAAGAGAAAGGACCCAAATAAATAAAATCATGAATGAAAGAGGAGGTATCACAACCAACACCTAAGAAATACAAACAATTTTAAGAACATATTATGGCAACTATACACCAGCAAATTTGACAATCTGGAAGAAATGGATGCATTCCTACAGACATATAAACTACCAAAACTGAACCAGGAAGACACAGAAAACCTGAACAGACCCATAACCAGGAAGATTGAAGCAGTCATCAAAAATCTCCCAACAAACAAGAGCCCACGCCCAGACACCTTCCCAGGGGAATTCTACCAAACATGTAAAGAAGAATTAATACCTATTCTTCTGAAACTGTTGCAAAAAATAGAAATGGAAGGAAAACTTCCAAACTCATTTTATGAGGCCAGCATTACCTTGATCCCAAAACCAGACAAGGACCCCATCAAAAAAGAGAATTACAGATCGATATCCTTGATGAACACAGATGTGAAAATTCTCAACAAAATACTAGCCAATAGGATCCAACAGTACATTAAAGGGATTATTCATCACAAGTGGGATTTATTCCTGGGCAGTAAGGTTGGTTCAACATCCACAAATCAATCAATGTGATACAATACATTAATAAAAGAAAGAACAAGAACCATATGATATCTTAATAGATGCTGAAAAAGCATTTGACAAATACAGCATCCTTTCTTTTTTTTTTTTTTAAGATTTTTATTTATTTTTTCAACAGAGAGAGATCACAGGTAGGCAGAGAGGCAGACAGAGAGAGAGAGGAGGAAGCAGGCTCCCTGCCAAGGAGAGAGCCCGATGTGGGGCTTGATCCTAGGACCTTGGGATCATGACCTGAGCCGAAGGCAGAGGCTTTAACCCTCTGAGCCACCCAGGGGCCCCTACAGCATCCTTTCTTGATCAAAACTCTTCAAAGTGTAAACATAGAAGGTATATACCTCAATATCATCAAAACTATGAAAAACCCACAGTGAATATCATTCTCAATGGAGAAAAACTGAGAGCTTTTCTGCTAAGGTCAGGAACATGGCAGGGTCCATTATCACCACTGCTATTCAACATAGTACTAGAAGTCCTAGCCTCAGCAATCAGACAACAAAAAGAAATTGAAGGCATCCAAATCGGCAAAGAAGTCAAACTCTCACTCTTTGCAGATGATATGATACTTTATGTGGAAAACTCAAAAGTCTCCACTCCAAATCTGCTAGAACTTGTCCAGGAATTCAGTAAAGTGTCAGAATATAAAATCAGTGCCCAGAAATCAGTTGCATTTCTATACACCATCAATAAGACAGAATAAAGAGAAATTAAGGAGTCGATCCCATTTACAACTGCACCCAAAACCATAAGGTACCTAGGAATAAACCTAACCAAAGAGGCAAAGAATCTGTACTCAGAAAACTATAAAGTACTCGTGAAAGAAATTGAGAAAGACACAAAGAAATGGATAAATGTTCCATGCTCATGGATTGGAAAAACAAATATTGTGAAAATGTCTGTACTACTTAAAGCAATCTACGTGTTTAATGCAATCCCTATGAAAACACCATCAGTGCTTTTCAAAGAAATGGAACAAATAATCCTAAAATTTATATGGAACCAGAAAAGACGCCGAATATCCAGAGGAATGTTGAAAAAGAACGCCAAAGTTGGTGGCATCACAATTCTTTCAGACTTCAAGCTCTATTACAAAGCTGTCATCATCAAGATAGTATGGTAGTGGCACAAAAAGAGACACATAGATCACTGGAACAGAATAGAGAGCCCAGAAACAGACCCTCAACTCTATGGTCAACTAATCTTTGACAAAGCAGGAAAGACTGTCTAATGGAAAAAAGACAGTCTCTTCAAAAAATGGTGTTGGGAAAATTGGACACCACAGGCAGAAAAATGAAATGGACCATTTCCTTACACCACACACACAAAAATAGACTAAAAAATGGATGAAAGACCTCAATGTGAGAAAGGAATCCATCAAAATCCTTGAGGAGAACACAGGCAACAAGCTCTTCAACCTCAGTTGCTGCAACTTCTTCCTAGAAACATTGCCAAAGGCAAGGGAAGCAAGGGCAAAATGAACTATTGGGACTTCATCAAGATCAAAAGCTTTTGCACAGCAAAGGAAACAGTCAACAAAACCACTGACAGAATGGGAGAAGATATTTGCAAATGACATATCAGACAAAGGGCTAGTATACAAAATCTATAAAGAACTTATCAAACTCAACACCCAAAGAACAAATAATCCAATCAAGAAAGGGGCAGAAGACATGAACAGACATTTCTGCAAAGAAGACATCCAGATGGCCAACAGACACATGAAAAAGTGCTCCACATCACTTGGCATCAGGGAAATACAAATCAAAACCATAATGGGGTACCACCCTACACCAGTCAGAATGGCTAAAATTAACAAGTCAAGAAATGACAGATGCTAGTGAGGATGCGAGGAAAGGGGAACCCTCCTACACTGTTGGTGGGAATGCAAGCTGGTGCAGCCACTCTGGAAAACAGCATTGGAGGTTCCACACAAAGTTGAAAATAGAGCTACCCTATGACCCAGCAATTGCACTACTGGGTATTTATCTTAAAGATACAAATGTAGTAATCCAAAGAGGCATGTGTACCCGAACGTTTATAGCAGCAATGTCCACAATGGCCAAACTATGGAAAGAATGTAGATGTCCATCAACAGACGAATGGATAAAGAAGAGGTGGTATATATATACAATGGCATACTATGCAGCCATCAAAAGAAATGAAATCTTGCCATTTGCAATGACGTGGATGGAACTAGAGGGTATTATATGAGCGAAATAAGTCAATAAGAGAAAGACAATTATCATATGATTTCCCTGATATGAGGAATTTGAGAGGCAAAGTTGGGGGTTTGGGGGGTAGGGAGGGAAAAAATGAAACAAGATGGGATCGGGAGGGAGACAAACCATAAGAGACTCTTAATCTCTCAAAACAAACTGAGGGTTGCCAGGGGGAGGGGGATATGTAGAGGGTGGTGGGGTTATGGACATTGAGGAGGGTGTGTGCAATGGTGAGTGCTGTGAAGTGTGTAAGTGTGATGATTCACAGACCTGGACCCCTGGGGCAAATCATACACTGTATTTTAATTAAGAAAAAAGAAAACTAAGAAATTGTGCAAATTTCTTGCCCCATGGTATATATATTAAAGAATAAATTATTTTATGTAATATTTTATTTTATATATAAATTTTAATTATATAAAATATATTAATTTATATTTTATATAAAGTTATTAATTTTATACAAGCAACAGTTCCAAGAGTACTTTCTACCTTCTATCATCTTATATTCATCAGTAAAAGACTACAGCAATGTGATGCCCATTTGAGGTTAACAGAAGATGAAAATAATATAAAAGTTAAAAATAATAATAACGTTACCTTAATATTGTGCTTCAGCACTGATAGAATAACAATTTCTCTTAAATTATTGTCACAAACATTCTGGGTTAGCGCGATAAATCATTCCTTCAAAATATATGTATAAGGACTCAGAAGCTTGAATATAGTTACCTAGAAAACTGTTTTTGGTAAACTTAGAACATATGTATATAAATACACAAAGTTTAGTATCTGTAATCTTAAATGTCTAGGTTTGTATATACACTTTCTTTATAACCAGAGATTGTTTTTTGTACCTAGCCCAAAAGATATTTGTAGCTATTCAGCAAAAGATGAATACTAAATATTTCTACTCTTAAAGGCTTTACAATCATTGCTACAAAAGAGGGAGATAATACCAAACTTTCCCTGCTGTCTAAAATGCAACTAATAGCTGATTTTATCACCTCTTTCTTCTGGTTAGAAATTGAAGGAGAAACTGCATCACATATTTGGATTAAATGATGAAAAAGTATCTGAAGCTCAATGTGACAAGTAATTCTCAGTTTTGCAGAAAATATAAATCTGACCCAAACAAAAGAAACCACTGCAGTTTTACTGTCCCAGGACTGTATGTCACATCACTGTCAGGCGACTCTCAATTGTAAATTTCTTTTTGTCAGTAGCATGTCAAATATGGAGGCCAGACCCATGGGAAACTATACAGTTTAAAAATTAAAAATAGAGTATTGTAAGAGGAAGCTCTGAAATCAACAGCCACTGAAATGAGTATTATCTCCATTAAGTATAAAAGTTGTCATTTGCTTATGTGAGACAACCTAAGAGTTATTCATTAAGAGGGAAAAAATATTTGGGTGTTGATATGATTTTGGCAAGGGAAGGACAGTGAACAGTACCCAAAGTGAATTTTGCTGATCAGAAAACCTGAGCAAGTGACATGGACCGCGGTACTCAAGTTTCCCTACTCACAAAATAGGATTAAATGAGTTAATCCTAATAGTTTGCTAAGAATAGTGCCTGGCATATAGTCAGTGTTGTGTAATCAATCAATAAATATTATTTCTTAAAGCTTAGCATTTTCATAATTTGTGCATATCTTAGAAACCAAAGATGAAGTATTTATCTGAACTTATAAAATCATAGGTTAACAGGGGAAGAATGTTTATCTATATTCCTTTCTCTGAGAGATAACTTTGATGAAGATCTTCCCAGACATATGAAAGGTTCTATTACAGACTAGCATGGCACATTTGTATTGGTTATAATAGGTTATGTAGGCGATGATATCGAATAACCTTCAAATTTTTTGCTGAACGCCATAAAAGCTGACTTCTGATTTACATTTTTCTCTATCATAGGTTATCAGAGGGCATCTGCTCATCATAATCACTCAGGGATTTGGTCTAACGAAGCAGATATCATCTTAAATTTTGCTGGTTGCTGAGCTAGAGGTAAAGTAGGCTCTGGAAGGTTTCCCCCTGGCCACATCATTCCCCTCAACTCATTAGCTAAAATTTGGGGATCTGGGAGTTTAGTCATTCATGTTTCCCCAGGTGAATAAGAACCAAATGTCTGTGAATAGCATTAATAAATAACACTGATGCCTGGTGTGTGGACTGTGGGGTCAGGAAGGGAACAAGGGAAGAAAGCAGCCGCTTTGGTTAGGTGGAATGAGTGCTTTAGTTCTGGAGTTGTACAGCATTCCTCTTTTCTCTCCTATTCTCTACCTGCCCATCACCAGTATGCACACTCACACTGCAAGGCAAGCACATTCATTTAATTATCCCTGCTTCTTAGAGAGACAGAGACAAAGGAAAACACCAGCCTTACCCTATTTTATTTGTGTCCCTAGGTCAGCCAAAGTCCGTAGCTCTGTAGATTAGAATTACTGTTACAGCAGTTTACAATATGGCACCATCAATTACATCTTGATTTAGTTTATAAATAAGATCTATGTAAAGTTTGTTTGTCTAATGGGCTAACATGTGACTACTGGAGTGTCCAATTCAATTGCCTTTGCATTAAAAAACCTAACAATCTAAAATAAAGGGGAAAGGAAGTAGTTTCATTAAACTGAGCTAAAAGAAGAAGGAGGGGGGGAGGTAGAGATAGAGAAGGAGGAGGAGGTGGAGGAGGAGTTTCTGTGCATGTATCAGTCTTCTTATCTTGTTACTTGTCCTAGCATGGGACCTCATGCCCCCCAGAACTAAATACCCTGATCAGGATGTATATGGCTCTCTGCTGAAGTTGTGCTTACTTCAGACAACTCTTCCCTGCTTTACTTTGTTTCAGCTCCGTGAAAGCTTTAGGGAAGAGAGAAGGAATTTCTGGACTGCCTAGGATCCTGAATCCACATAGGGCCAGGACCCAATTACTAACACACTTTGGGGACATATGACAACGGATTGGTCACTATCACATAAGCACAGATGTGCTGCTTTATCTCAAACGTTGCCCTTGGTAACAAGACTTTTTTTTTCCAAAGCATCTTTCATGGAAACAACTACTGGAGGCAGAACTGGTCTTATTTAATTAACTTCTTACTTCTCACCCTCAGGCACAGGAGAAAATAATGCAAAATTACCATGAAACGGTTGGTGGCCACCTACTGATTTTTTTTTTTTTTGCAATATTTCTAAATGTCTTTGTTTCTATGTAAAAGCACTTTATACCCTTAGCATTTCAGTTAGCAGAGAAATTCAACTCTATCAAAATAAAGGAAACTAGTAGAAAAGTGTTATATTGTTTACTTTTTCATTATCTATTTATGCTTATTTTTATGCTTCCCATTCATTCTAATTCTATTTGATTCAGTTGTCTATGTTTCCTTTTTTCTTTTATAACACTGAATTCTGCTCTACCCCACTCAATTTTCATGCATTTATCTTTTGTCTCCAAATAGCCATATTGTATCATTAACTTAAGGCAGCAGAGTGAAGAAAGTTGATTTTTTTTTTTTTTACATCTCTTAATATTAGAATTCAACTCGTATTCGGTTTATCTCTATCTGCTCGTTTTTCATATTTATCCAATGGAATTTGAATAGAGCACTGATATTTAATGAGCTGAAAACTGATTTTCATTGGAATAATACAGTGGAATAATGCTTACATTGGAATAATACATAGTGTTTAGGTTGCATGACATTATTCATATATGAATATATAATGTCATTACTAGTGTTATTATCTGTTTGTTAATTACACTGCTATATTGATATATTGTACAATGACCTTGACAAAGTCCTTCTTTCCATCTGCCCTTTTTTCCTTTGCTGCAGAAATTGTAATGAATAATAAAAGATGTGGATCAACACTTTAAAGAAATAAAAATGTTGACCTTCTGCTGGTGCTATTATTGTGAATTAGTAGCTTCTGTAAAATGAAAACATTTCACAATAAGAATTTCACAGAAAACTCAAATACTTGATAAATATTTCCTATAAATTCTTTTGTTTGTGCCTCAAGTTGTGTCTTCAAAACAAAAGACAAACTATGCTTCCATTTGTTATGTTCAAGTCAAAAGACAAAAATGATATCAAAATAAACCAACCTTTGCAAATAAGAGAGTTGTTAGATACACAGTATATGAGAATAAACTTCCACAATTTTCCATAGATGGGAGCTAAGTAACTATTTTCTCATGTGTGTAAAACTCGAAGCAAGAAGCAGGTCACTTAAGAGAAGTGTGCACAAAGTTCCTGTGAGCAGTATAAATTGAGGAAAAGGAAATGGGATTAAAATTAAGGTGGCTGCCCAGAAACTTATCAGGAGATTCAGTTAAGTTTAAGATGGTTGATTTCAGAATATAAATATAACTCAGAATTAAGACGCCAGGAGGCAGTGTCAACAGTTTTGGGAAGAATCTTCATATGAATATAATACTGCCAACCGTAGACACAGAATTCAATTGTAATCATGATATTGAAGAGAATATATTTTTACCACCGCAATTGAAATTGATCATGCTGCTTCATGTATCTACGACTTCTTATAAGCTCTACTTATGGTCAGATTCTCTTCCCTGATATATCTACCTTGGGAACTTATATTCAACCTTCAAAATCAGTTCAAATATTATTTCTTCTATGGAACTTCCCTGAGCCCACGTCAGAATTGATTTCTTCCTATGTTATACTATCACTGAAGTACACTTACTTTTTTACATTTCGTGTTTGTCAAGCAACCTGAGAGCAAGAACTCCTTCCATTTTTCTTTGTCTATATTACTGGTCCCAGTAGACATTAGGTGCAATGTAAATGTATGCTAAATGATTCACATGATTTTAGTCATTATAACTCATGATAACTTCTTTCTAATAGAAAACAGCTAGAAGGACCAATTGTCTTCTTTCATTGCTTCTGAGGTTAAGGCACTAGAAGGAATGTTTTGTATATTGTGTTGACGGAGGACACACATTTAGGTCCTATAAGATGTATTGATAGGACAAGGGAAAAAGAAAATCAATGGTGGAGAAGATTATATGAAGTTAATGAAAGAAAATGATGAGAAAAAGAACAAAAACAAACAAAAAACCAGCCCAAATTGTTGATGTTCATTTCCACCTAGAAGAAGACAATCAGGAAGATAAATGAAGGAGACAGATGGCCTAGTTAAAGTTTCATACAACAAAAAGAAAGCCTATTGTTTTTGAAGAACCAAAACCAAATATTATTTGGACTTCCATTTGATTTGCTTCCTACCCTAACTCTGTGATTCTGACAAAATTGGGAAAGTCTTCTCTGTGACGTTGTCTTAGTAATCTCTCTAGACACTGCTTTCTATTCACCCACCGTCATCTCTGCTCTCTAGTTACTTCTCCCAAGAAGCTGTGAATTACTTGACGTCAGTACCCTGGCTTTATTTATCTTTCTTTTTCCTTGCCAGAGAATCATAATTTGTTTGAATAAATATGTAGAATTTTTGTCATTTTTAGATAAATATTCTTTTTTGTATTAGCTGAATGGGACCAGGTTTTATTTATATGAAAATCTATGTAGGATATTAGCATGCTAACAAATTCTCTTGGCTTCATGTTAAGAGTAACCAGTGGTGCATAGGGAATACGGTCAATGGTATTATAATAGTGGCGTGTGGTGACAGATGGTAGCTACACTTGTGGTGAGCACAGTATAATGTATAAACTTGTGGAATCACTAAAGTCGTACACCTAAACTAATGAACTAATGTAACACTGTGTGTCAACTATACTTCAATTAAAAAAAAAATTTTAAGTAACCAGTGGTAATACAAATAAGTTGAAAAAAACAGAAGATCTATTTACTAAATATAACTGGGAAATTTCTAGAAATATTCATAAATATGGTTTTGTAGTTTTCTAAGAACTCATCTTAGAGAAATAAGTCAAAATAAGAATAAGGGAAAAATTATATTCTCAAAGATATTCATTGAAAAATTATCTTTAGTAGTGAAAGTTGTAAACAAACTGAAATTCAACAAAAGGATAAATTGTCAATTATTCCACATTAACTCAATGAGATATTTATATATTCACTAAAATGATACTTATAAAGATTTTACAGACACATAAGAGTTATTATAAAATTTTAAAGGAAAAAAGTGAACTGATAATTGCAAATGCTATGTGATTGCAATTATGCTGAATATATATACACTAAATGGAGAAATGGATGGAATGAACTATTATTATAATAATGGTTTTAGGATGGTAGAATTATGACTGTTTTTAATTTTTAAAAATTATCTTTAATGTTATAGCATTTAAAATAAGGACAAGAGAAAAAATTTGAGGGTTTTTTTTTAGATCTTGATGACTTAATATGATGAACAAAAGAAGCAGTTCTCTTTATAAAAGAGCTTACTATATAATTCAAGTATTCAAAATTTCTTAAATACTTAGTAGACCTACTGTGTCCCTTGAGCATTTCTATTTTTTTCATACCAGCCATGTTTTAAAGCAAGACAAATTTTACAATTATGTAGGTCAGAAGTCTAATAACCCTCAGTACTCAATACCTCAGCTCAACATAACCCAGGGCTTCAGAAAATCGATAAGATATAGATAGATAGATAGATAGATATCCATCTATATATATATATAGTCAGTGGCCAATTCAAACATGTTGTGGTGTCAGTGACCACAACAGGCAGCTGCTGTCATCATCACTGACATTTTTAGCAGAGGTGCCAAGGATTAAAACAGCTTGGGAGATTTTTAAGTGTATTGTACTCTGGAAAAGAGTACTGCTCATGAAGGCTTATGGCAAGGTCAGGGTTAAGTAGCAAGTGCCTGGTGGTTATAAATAATGAACACAGGCAGTGGGTAATGGACTGGATTGTAACATTAAAAAGCCAACGGAAATGGAAATTTGGTAGAGCAGAGACTCTGGTGAACGCAGTCAAAGGACAACCACTCATCTAAAATCAGCCCTCCGGCACCAAAGACTCACTTCACCTTCAGGGCCTTTCCAATGCTAGCATTTTCCCCTGAAAAAATATCATTGATAAATGTGAGGCATCTTCCAGTTCTGTAAGATAGTCAAAATTCCAAGCAAAACTGAACTGTTCTCACCTTTATTTTTAAAAATTTTTAAAGATTTGATTGATTGATTTTGGAGAGAGAGAGCATACATAATTGCGGTGGGGGGACAGAGGTAGAGAGTAGTCTCAAGCAGACTTCATGCCCAGCACAGAGCCCATTATGGAGCTCAACCTCAGGACCCTGATATCATGACCTGAGCCGAAGTCAAGAGTCAGACTCTTGAACAACTGAGTCACCCAGGCGTCCCTTTCTTATATCTTTAAATGATTTCATAATCGGGCACCTGGGTGGCTCAGTTGGTCGGGCGACTGCCTTCAGCTCAGGTCATGATCCCGGAGTCCCAGGATCGAGTCCCGCATCAGGCTCCCGGCTCCATGGGGAGTCTGCTTCTCTCTCTGTCCTTCTTGCTCATGCTCTCTCTCACTGTCTCTCTCTCTCTCAAATAAATAAATAAATAAAAATCTTTAAAAAAAAGAAATAAATGATTTCATAATCATAAAAGTATAAATATTTGGAAAATTCTTCTATAAGGCAAGATGAAAAATAATTAAAAGTGAAAGATCAGGTTACAGTATTTGAACTCTATGTCTAAACTGGACTCAGAGGTCTAGGGAATGATGATTATTGGTCTCTATTTTATAACTTTCCTCTAGTTATACAGAGACAAGGCACACAGGTAGTTTGATGCTGGTGGTGGTAATGTGCGTGTGGCTCTACATGGGTTTGTGCGTATATGTATGCTGTGGGCCTCTGCCTTCAGATGCAGGACCTATCTTGAGTGGAGAGGGACTGGCACTACTATTTTTGCTCTTACGAGCTCCAGATTCTCCCTTCTCATTGCCAGGATCATAGTTCTTTACATTTAGGACAAATTTTGAGACTTTAGCCCTTCCTCAGAATAGTCTCTCCCTTTGCTCTTCACATCTTCTGCTGTAGTCTGCCATGTTTTTATTTATCAGGAGGAGGCCTGGGGTTGTACCCACAGAGAGGAAATAGTTAAGAGATGTAATTTTCAAAAAAGTAGAGGTCAGGGTGCCTGAGTGGCCCAGTTGGTTAGGCATCTGATTCTTGATCTCAGTGCAGGTTATGATCTCAGGGTCCTGGGACAGGAGCCCTAAGTCAGGCTCTGTGCTCAGCAGGGAGTCTGCTTGAGGATTCTCTCTCTCTCTCTCCCTCTCCCCTTCCCACCTGCTAGCAGGCACGTGTTCTCTCTCTCTCTCTCTCTCTCTCTCTCAAATAAATAAATAAATAAATAAATCTTTAATAAAAGGGGAGGGAGAGGGAGTAGAATCCTCCAAGCATCCTGGAAAGTAAGGCGTTTCGAGAAACACTGTCCCCAAATCATTGTGGGTATTAATCTAATTATAAAGACACTGAGGACCTGGGGCAGTGGTGGGCCTCCTTGTCAAAAGCAGCAGGAGCCTTTGGTTGCAATACCCCCTGTGGCCTTATGGTTCAAAAAGGAGGAAGGAAAAAAAAACATATGTGGGAGTCTGTGGAAAGAGAAACCTTTAGTACTTTGTCTTTGAAACCTTAGAGTCAGGACAAGGACTCACATGGCAACCAAATGTATTTTTCCTGCTTAACTACCTCTTTTCAGCCCGATTGGTGCCTACTGTCTTAATTAGGCACCTCACTCCATACAGAAAAGATAGCACAGTGGTGCCCCTTCATGTTTATATATTCTGCTCAGTCCCCTTGGGGTTGTAAGAGCTGTTTTTGATACTAAAATTGATTTGTACCTTTTTTCCCCCTTAACCTTGGCTTCACAGTCTGTTAGATGTCTGCAGCCGTACTCACCTCAGCAGAGGGGCCGTACCTCACTAGCCAGACAACTCTTTACATTTGCTGCACCAGGAATAAAAACAAGGTGGGATTTAGCTCTCTCACCATGACCCCATAAAACCTGACAGCCAGATGGTCAAGCACATTCTAATGACTGCAGCTAAACACAACAGGGGAAAAATGTGTACACACACACATACACACACACACATAAAAGTGTGAGGGAGACTCTTCCATTCAAATTTTAAAAATGCAGTTGGCAAAACTCCTCAAAACCTGTGAAAACACTGCATGGTAAAATCTTCCCCAATTTGTAATAAGATCAACATTTGCAAACACTTCTTAGGTAAGACAAGGAAGGAAATGTACTTGTTTTCATTGCCTGTTTGCTCTGATCTGAAATATCTCGGCATATGCTTGACAGCTCTGTCTATCTTTGGCTTTTGGGTCCTACTCTTATCTTAATCCCTTATGCCATTCAGTATTTTGCAAGGAATGGCTCTCATCATTTCAAATCACACTAGAGAATGCCAGGCCTCTAGCGTATGTGCCATGCAACACTTCCCCCTTTGACTTTTGCAGAGTGCCTCACCTTTTAGAGTTGACAGTAATTTCCAGGAAGCAGCAGAGAGATTGGGCTCAGTGCTCATAAAGAATGAATTGTGCCAGTTTAAAGTTATCCAAATACTTCAAAAGTGAGCCACTCTCCTCCATGACAGGTGTTAGGCACGTTACCATGAGGAAGTTAGGAGGGCTGTAAATAGCAGTTAAGCCTTAGCTGATGGTTTCTATAAGAACTAAATGATCATGACAGAAAACAAAAGAGGGCTAAGTATAATGGAAGGCAATGTTAAATTGTCTCTCTACGTGTTTCAGAGTTTTATTCATCCAAAGCAATTCAGGGGTTTCCAAGCTTTTAGAGGAAGCACAGTACAATCCACTTTAGGCATTAATAGATGAGAATAAAGCCATTTTTCACAATAAACTTCATGGGTGTTTCAAATTAATGTCTCAAAAATGACTTGAATATTATAAAATACTACATAGTGACTAGATGTTGTGATTGCCTGGTTTTGAAGGTCATATTTGTACCTTTATATGTGGTACTGTGAGCTTGGAGGGCCAGTTGGGCAAGGAGTAATAATAAACAGTTCTAGTGGGAGAGAGGGAATGGAATAGGGAACTATCGGATGAAAGTTCCGATGAATGACCTGGTTGGTTACAGCAAAACCTCTTATCATGCTTGGCAAGGACTATCTTAGATTTCCTGTTTTCTCTTTGAACCCATTTGAGGAAAGCTTCCCTCCTATACGAGCACTTATTTAAACATGCACCTGAACAAGTTTCTAGGAAACCAGAAGAAGCCAGAGGCTTCCCTAGGGCTGGTGATGGTGCTCCCTCACTGCCCATTAGGCCATCCTACAGCTGCTTGGATCTGCCATGGGGTCATGATGGTCGTCCTTTTGCCTACACCTTTGTGGCTACTTCGGTTCATATAAACTGACACTGTGAATGCTGACTTTTAAGGGCAGTAGAGTGTGGAAATTAAGAGCACAAATCCAGAGCCCGACTTTTCTTGGTTCTGATTCTGATTCTGCCAATTACTAGCTGTGTGACCTTGGGACAATTATTTAACCTCCCTTTGTCTTGGGTTGCTTGTCTCACAAAGTTGATGTAATTGTACCTACTTTAGGATTGTTGTGAGGGTCAAACGGTAATTATGAAATTAGCACATAGTACTAACTATGTATCTGTTAGTTTTTATTTTTTCTTCAAAGGACTTGGTAGACTGTATTTTCAAACTGTTGGTAAGATATATCACAGTATCAATAAAAAAGGCAAAATCTTTGGACGATGAAAAAGGAAAGAAAGGAAAGTCTGGGGTGGACCCATAACTTGCCAAAAAAAATGATTCCTTTTATTTTGTGCTGCGCCAACCTCACCTGAAATGTTGCTTACTTCTCTAAATCATGAAAAATATTAATCACAGCTTTAAAAAATGGAATAGATGCCTTTAGATATGGTATATATTTCACTTTTAGACAAGGGGAGATCAGTGAAAATTATATATGCTTACATAAAAGTTTTATTTCAATTTTAAATAAGGTATTAGTGTGTACATATATACATCAAAGCTCAGCAAAATGATATTTTGCAATCAAACTGAAATTTGACATTGAGAATTAATTTGTGTCCAAAAATGTTATGGGAAGCTGGATGGGTATAGGGAAGGAGCAAGGATACACTATTTATTTACACCAGGAAGCTAATTTTCTTATAAAAATATTTCAGAGTTTCAAAAAAATCTCTTGAGGTATACTTATTGTAGGATTTTTTAAAGTTCAGTGCTAGAAGTAAATGACCTAGAACCAAAGCTAAATTAATTTTTTGAGCAAAGGAGCATAAATAGATATATGGAAGCTTTAGTATCTCATGAGGAAAAAAAGGTAGAATAATTGTAAGTCACAGATAAACAATCCAAGCAACTGGCCTTTTGTTGTTTTATCTGCTGATGCCCAGGTTGGAAATTGACTAAAACATCACAAATGGAAGTATAACAAAGAAGGCAAGAAGAATTCTGAAACTTGGCAAAGAAAACATGAGAAAACCAGAGAAAAAAATGAATAACTATGTGGGAGGCCGCGCAGTAGCTTGAGAGAGAACCAAACCAGCCCCTGACTCGTGCCTCCTTGAAACCTAAGGGTTAAAGCAATCCTGTGGTTAATAAGTTGAGGTGCTTGAGAATGGGCCTGTGCCATGGGTCTCACGCTCTCCTGCGCGACCACCCTCTGGGGCTTATCTGGAACAGGACATGCAGGCCTAAAGCCGTGAATCAGTAACTTGACTTGCTGTCCCTGCAGGGGCCATAAACTGCACCTGATGCCCTTTTGGCCCTTCTCTGTCTACTTATCTATAGGGAACTCATCTTTAAGCAGCCCTCTTGGTGCCATGATGTTTGCACATGAGCCTTAAGAAACCTTCTAAGGGGAACCTGCGGAAACTATTCTAAGAATGCAATGGATCACTGCTTCCTTGTGATTGTCTCTGTACGATACTTATACCAGAGCACTCTTCTGAATAAACTGGCATTGCTTGGACATCATCCACCTTGCCCCTCCTGTCCCCATCTCTTTGCGTCTCGTCTTCATTTCACCATCCTCTTATCCTCTCGACCCTGGTCGTGTTGTCGTGCTGGCCGCGACATAACTAAAACATCCATGAAAACCCATGATCGCTCTGAATACACAGAAAGTATTTCAGTCAATAGGTAAGCTTTAACTTACCCACATTCAGGAATGTAGCCTTCAAACAGAGGATCAAATGTGCCCTATCTATCATGTAGAATTATGCTAACTGAAACTAATGTAGCCAAAATAAATACAAATAAATGCTGTGGGAAAAAACGTTTTCAAACACTAGATCTATGGAGAAAACATATGAGCACTGGTTTGTGTTTTGACCATTTTTTCAAAATATAAAATGCAAGTATAACATACAGGCTACCCATTTACAGACTGTACCCATTACTTGTGTGCTGCTCTCAGATCTACTCTTTAGCTTTCCAGTGCTCTGTTTGTATGGCAGGCATTGGTGCTTGGGTTTCTTAGGCTCCTCCCTGTCTTTCCTGGTTTTCTGATCATTTTGGCCAGTAAGAGGCATTGGTAGAAGACTGGAAGAGAGGTGGGGGTGGAAATTCTTCCTCTCCCTCTTGGTGCTCCCCAATCTTTCTCTCTCTCTCTCTTCAATGATTCCAGCTCTCTCTCTTCAGATAACCCTTCTTTCATATGATTTCATCTTTTGCATTGTCTATATATTTTTCTTTTAAAAAGACTTAATTTCTTTCTCCAAAATCTAATTTATTCTTTGGTTTTTCTTTGAAGATTCAGATAAAATATTCCCTCTCTTCTGAAGCTTTCTTCAGGCCCATCAGATGGAATTATTCACTTTCTTCTGTGACCTCATAGCCTGGTCTACTTGCCTTCTTTAGGCCTTATCTTGTTTTGTTTTATTTTATTATTTGTAATGATCTCTTTTACGTGTCTTTTCCATAGACATAAGATTTTCAAAGGTAGGGACCCTGTATTATTTATGTTGGTGTCTCTGGTACAAAAGCAAAGCAAATGTTTGTGAAAGAAAAGAAGAAAGAAAGGAAGGGGAAGAATCAAAAAAAAAATATATAGTACATATGTTTTAGGATGAGAATGATTAAACTCTGAGTCTAGGGATGCCCCTTCTAAGAAGTGAAAGAGAAAAGATAGTTAATTTTCTGTTCAGGGGGAATAATTCAAACTAACTAGAGATCCTTACTAAAATATGAAATGTTATGTAAGCAAAATAAAACTTTAACCTTGTTAGCCCCTGGTTTGCCAGTTAAGGCCTGTGAAAAGATGAGAAGTTGAGCAATTTAAATAAAGCCTTAGATAAGACTTAAGAATCATTAAATAACATTTCCTTCCTTCCTTCCTTCCTTCCTTCCTTCGTCCCTCCCTCTCCTTCTTCCTTCTTTCCTTCCTACCTTCTTTTCTTTCTCTCTCTCTTCTCTTTCTCTTTTCCTTCCTTCCTCCCTCCCTCCCCCCTTCCTTCCTCTGTTTCTCTCTTTCTTTCTTCCCTGTTCTCTCCTTCCTCCATTTCTTCCTTCCTTTTTTTCTTTTTAACTTTTTTCTTTTTCCAAAGAATGGAAAAAAGAACATTAGATAGACTGTGAATTTCTAGAACCCACAAAAGCAAATGTTAAGCTTGCTAAAGACACTTTTTTTTTTTTCATGTGCAAATCTGTAGGACTCTAGGACCAGAAATCGTTTTTATTTGGGATTGCACAGCAGAAAGTAGACTTTCATAATTACTGAAAAATAAACATAAAAAGGTGGGAGGAAATCTCAAGCTTGTTTTCTAGTTCACAAACAAGTGTGTTGAACTTAAAGTGTTTAAAATAATATTCAATTCTGCCAATTATCTTCCAAATCATTTGAAAAATTTAGAACACCCATAGCAAACCTGTGTTTGTTTTAGATCCTTTGCACTACAAATCTCTCAGTTTAGAATTCTCTTCGGCTCGGTTTTCCTAAGGCTGCTTATTCATCTCATTCAAGTTTTAAATTGCATATCATCTCCCTCCACAGTTCCTTCCAACCTGACAATGAAAGGGTTTGTACACCATCCATCATAAGCTCCAAGATAGAGAAATCCTGATCTAACCTGTATTTATCTTGTTAGCACGGTCTCTTATAAAATAGAACCAATGTTTTTAAAACAAATTAAAAATTAGATTGAACAAGGTTCCCTGACTGTGTTATTTTACGAGATGTGTATTAAGTGGGTCTGTTTTACTTGTTAATTGATCTAAATATTACAGAAAGGTGAAAAGAAAGGAAAGAATATTAATTTCATATCATTCCTAGGTTAAAATAAGAAATGTGTGACAGGGGCACCTGGGTGGCTCAGTCGTTGAGTGTCTGCCTTCGGCTCAGGTCATGATCCCAGAGTCCTGGGATCGAGCCCCGCATCAGGCTCCCTGGTCAGTGGAAGCCTGTTTCTGCCTCTCTCACTCCCCCTGCTTGTGTTCCCTCTCTCGCTGTGTCTCTCTCTGTCAAATAAATAAATAAAATCTTAAAAATAAAAAAAGAAAGAAATGTGTGACAGATTTTTAACTCCATGATATCCTGAAAAGTTGTCCCTTCTTAATGTCACATCAAATGAATGTACATACAGAAATGGGAAACTGTAACTTTATTTTGGGTGGAAAGCTGAAACTTAACTTCTTTGTTATTAATTGCAGAGTAACATATGAGAAAACAATCACAATAGTCACTATACATGTATGTTGATTTATTATACAAATTCTGTTCATTCTATATAAGCAACTCTGATTTAGTTGTGAATCACCTGTTCTGTGATTTGAAGATATCAGAGATAATGTTAGCTTGCAATGTAAATTTTCATATGCTTTTACGTCAAGAGAAAAGAAATGAGGTTTTGAGTTGAGGTTACAATATATTGGATTCTTTTTTTACTGAAGTGTCAGAAAGCAGTGGACTTTTACTTTAATGTAATAAAAGTTTTCTTTAACAAGCTGTCCATAATATTAAATCTTGAGTTTGAGGAACCACAATGTTAAGTGTCTAAAATATGCTCCATGATAGAATGAGCTTCCTATGTGGAATAAATAATGTTTGATTAAATTCATTTTTTGCTTACAGGATAAAATATTGTATCTGACAAAATTAAATTTCCTTCACAGCCCACACATTACCATATTGTGGATTTTCCAAGCTATCTTTATACATGAAATAATATAAGCTGAAATGAATGAAAGTAAGTACAGGTTATGTCAGTGGCAATTCTCCAGTGCTTTCCAGAAGTTTTGATGGCAGATCAGCTATTTGGGGCTAAAAAAGTTGTTGATGATGACCCAGTGGGCCATTATGACACCCTCTTTTAGATGAAAGAATGACCACAGAGAATTAAAAGATGTCCAGAAGAAAATCTTTACTTTATTCCAATTTATCATTTTTATAAGGACACCAAGGGATTGTGTAAGATTATTTCCTCTAAGAAAGGAACCATGAAGAAAGTTGCTATTAATGAAGTCCATTAGGGTCTAGATGTATGGGGGGAAAGAAAAGATAGTGGTATGGACAGACCTTTAAGAAATGCAGTGGAAAAAAATAACTTCATAACAAATTTAGCTACAGAATAAATTGTAGGATAGAACAAAGTTGAATATTTATGTTTTCACCATATTTAATCATAGTCAGTGATCTAGCCATTTCCTGCAAGTCTATATTTTAAAATTAGATTTATTGAGGTTAGATACATATGGAGTAAAATTCAACCCCTTTGAAGTTCAATCCCTTCTAGAAAGTCACATAAACTTAAGTACAGAGTGCACAGCTTTCTGGGTCTGGCTTCTTACACCTACTATAATGCACTTGGTGGATATTATGTAGTTGCATGTTTCAGTAGTTTATTGTCTTTGGTGTTGAGATAGGCTATACTCAATTGTAAGAATGTGCTACAATTTGTTTAATGCATTCACCAGTCAATAGACAATTGGGGTGTTTCTGATTTGAGGCAATTATAAGTATATGATAGAGGATTTTTTTTTCAACATATGCTTTTGTGGTTTTTTTGGTAAATACCAGGTATTAGGCTTTTGGTTTGCATGATAAACATAGGTTTTACTTTGTAAGAAACTCTCAAACTGTTTTCCTAAGTGGTCATCCAATTTTGCATTCCCATCCACAAGGAATATGAGTTCCAGTTGCTCCACATTCTCATCATCATTTGATATTTTCAGATTTTGTTATTAATGTTATTCTAGCCATTCAATAGATGTGTCTTGGTATCTCATTGTGAGTTTAGTTTTTACATCCCTAAAGACATGATGAGTATCTTTTTTTTTTAATGTACTTATCTTTGTGTGTGTTTATTTGAAGCTTCTGTTCAAATCTCTTGCCCAGTTCTATTTTGTGTGTCTTCTTATTGAGATGTAATAGTTCTTTATGTATTCTAGTTAACAATGTTTTATCATTTATGTGTTTTGAAAACATTGTTCCTGGTCTGTGGTCTGCCTCTTCATTTTCCTAATAGTGTCTTTTCTAAGATCAGAAGTTTTAATTTTGATGAGGTCTACTTTATCATTGTTTTCTTTTATGTGTCCTGCTTTGTTTTACGTATAAGAAATACTGGGGAGACTGGATGGCTCAGTTGTTAGGCATCTGCCTTCAGCTCAGGTCATGATACCAGGGTCTTGGGATCGAGCCCCACATCGGGCTCCCTCCTCAGTGGGAAACCTATTTCTCTCTCTCCCACCTCTCCCCCCGATTGTGTTCCCTCTCTCACTGTGTATCTCTCTGTCAAATAAATAAAATAAAATCTTAAAAAAAAATCTTTGTTTAATCTAATGGGGAAAAGGTTTGCTATGCTTTCCTCTAGAAGTTTTAGTTTTAGGTTTTACCTTTAGAAATATAATCCGTTTGAGCTAATTTTCTGTATATGCTATAAAGTATGGATTATGGTTTATGTGGCCACAGGGCTCCAGGGTCCCCTCCAGGGATTGTCAAGGCCTCAACAAATCCATGGGCCATGAAGAACCCAATGTATTTTTTAAAAAAGATTTTATTTATTTGAGAGAGAGTGAGAGAGAGCATGAGGTGAGGTTGAAAAGAGGGAGGAGCAGGCTTGACCCGGGGCAGGGAACCTGATGTGGGGCTCCATCCCAGGACCCCAGAACCGTGATCTATGCCAAAGGCAGATGCTTAACCAACTGAGCACCCAGGTGCCCTGAACCCAAAGTATTTTTAAAAGACATAAAAATGCTCCCCAATAGGTAAAATTCTCAAGTGGCTACAAAGTGACAAATTCAGATAGCTATGTAATTGATGCATGGTAAATTAGATATATTCCATTAACACAGATCTTAATTTTTCTTTTTTCTTAATTTTATTTTGATTCTTCTTTATCTTTTTTTTTGGCAGAAGTATTTCAGGTCAAAAATTCACAACCATATGTCTGTGAATTGAATCCACAATCTGCATTGTTTTTGACATAATCTGTCATGGTGGTGATGGAACTCAAATTATAATTCTGCCTGTTGGATTTTTAGTCAAGATACCTCTGAAACACAAAGTTGGTCTAGTATAAAACTTACTTCACCTGATTATTTGACTGCTTCATTAACATGATCACACTCTTTTAAGGACAACATGCAGGTTATTTATTTTTATAGAATTTTTTTTTTCTGATTTCAAAAGTAATGCATGTTAACTTTAGAATTTTAACAAATGAAGTACCTAATTTTATCTGATTTCAAAAGTAATGCATGTTAACTTTAGAATTTTAACAAATGAAGTACCTTCTATTATCCAGAGGTTTTTGTTTTGTTTTGTTTTGGTTTTGTTTTTGTTTTTTTTTACTTTTTGGGTATGCACTTCGAGTATTTTCCTAAGTTTATATACAAATATGAGTATTTCTCATTGTAGAATATGATCTCATTTGTTTGTTTAATAAAAGAAAATGCATCTGTGTGTAACTTACATTACATATTAATGCATTATATTGTTCTTGTTTTTCAATTTACAACCTTTAGTTATTAGCACACCTGTACGTGAAAAATTCATGTAATGTAAATTTATGAAAAACCATAAGTTTTCAAGCTCATTAGTCCTGAGATTCCAAATATGTGTTTTTTTATCTTCTCAGAAAAAAACTGATTTAGAGAATATTTTGGTTACTCTTCCAGCAGTTTCTAAACCACAATGTGGTTAGCATTTCTAACTAAAGCAAAGCTTGCATCACTTCAATAAAAACCCTCAGTGTAAGATGGCCCTCATTCCTTGCCTTAGAAAAAACTCTAGTGTCTTAAGTATGACTTCAGAATAGAGTGGCTGGCCTTATAACCTGCCTGAAAAGGAGACAGGAAGTCCCATGGCTACAGGTAATCTGCAATCTGTTAGTATGCATGTTTCCAATTCATTTTGCCATCAGAAGGAGACTGATACTTGGTCTGCAATGATGCAGATAATGACATTTACTCATGGAGATAAAGCCCTGTGTCTGTGCCAGTGAAACATGACTGCACTGCACATCTTACGAGATGTCAGCTTCCGTTGTTTCTTGTTAATTATTTAGTCTTACAGTTATTTGTATCTGCACATCTTACGAGATGTCAGCTTCCGTTGTTTCTTGTTAATTATTTAGTCTTACAGTTATTTGTATCTGAGCATTCTCAGGCTCAGGTTATTTTCAGTTTTTATGCTGAGATAAAAACACTGAAAAAGGATCAACTATTACTTTAATTCGTCATCATAACAGCATCTTCACTTTACGTCTCCTTTTAAAAATATGATCAATCAAAGCTTCCTAGGCTTTCTGCGCTCTTCTTTGTGTAATAAAAGCCAACATACATATATACAGATGTAAGATATATGTGGTATAAATCATTCTAAATTTGTAGTATGAGCTGTGAAATGATAGTATGGGTGAATTGTGGGCTATGGTTCATTAAAGAATTCGTTAAAGAATTCACAGAACGGCTTTGAAACCAACAACTTCTAAAGTTACTTAAAGTGCCTTTTTCTTCATTAGGGGCCTAACTGGAATTAAGAAAATCAGTATCTGTCTGGTCTTCTGACTTATTGTAAAACAATATTCTTTAGTCACCGCTGAATTTTGATTTGCTAGACTTTCAATGAAGCAGGTATTAACACTGCATTTGTGAGTAAAAGATACAAGAGTTATGAGATGAGAAGAAGCATCCAATCATGTACTTAATTTTCATTAAGTTTACCAATGGGACTTTTTTCACAATAAAGTTGTTTGAACAACTGGTAATGGGATTATATAAAAGAGTTAGAAATAAGTACTCAGTTCAGAAATCTAACGACGGGCGCTTGGGTGGCTGAGTCATTAAGCGTCTGCCTTTAGCTCAGGTCATGATCCCAGGGTCCTGGGATTGAGCCCCACAATGAGTCCCCCTTTGAGCCCCACATCGAGTCCCACATTGGGCTCCCTACTTGGCAGGAAGCCTGCTTCTCCCTCTTCCACTCCCTCTGCTTGTGCTCCCTCTCTCACTGTCTCTCTCTCTGTCAAATAAATAAATAAAATCTTAAAAAAAAACAGAAAGAAACCCAATGACAACTAATAAAATCAAAGCATTCCAAGAAATTTCTTTAGTGAGAAACTTACAAATAAGTTTCAGCTTTCCACCTAATGTATAATATTTATGTGGGAGTTCCATATATAAATATTAATTTTTATCCAATTGCCTTAAAAAAATAGTATTTGACCATGAAAGTGTGAAAAACGCTCTTTATGAAAGGGATAGTGGAGTTACTGGGCACATGGTCTGTAGTTACCCATGGCCAGATCATAAAGAGTCCTGAATTAAACCAACAAAATAAAAAGACTGTTTATTCAGTCAGAGCTTTAATGAAGGAAAAGAGAATTGACCAGCACTCCATTCCATGTGCTTACAGTTAGGCAGAGCCATTCAGGGATAAGGACTCAAGATAGTAGACTTTCACTGGAAAGCCAATTATTTGAGGCTTAATCAATGATCATGTATCTAGATTACATTTAGTAAAAATTGTAGTATTCTTAATATGGTTCCACATTAAGGACAGCAAGAAGGCTGTAGCTCTTTATTACAGTACTGGTCATGATGTTAAAAAATTCTAGAAAGAATGAAAATACGAAATACTATAATCTTACCCCCTAAAACTGTCTTTTTCACTTTATCTTTCATTTACAATTCACAAAAACAAACATACTCTAATTGTTGCTGAAATGTATGAAAAAATATGAAATAAAAATATCATTCATCAATTAATAAAATTTAAAATTGTGGTATTGCATAATTTCAATTAGTGTCATTTCTGGGGGAAACAATTATGGGAACTCAGAGACATACAGGAAACAGAAAAGAAAAAAAATGTCAGTGCAGTAAGTGCATATTTAGTACTCTGTGCCAGCCATTTTTTTAGATATGGGAGACATAAATACATATGAACAAGACTAGAAAGCTCAAAGACAGAAGACATCAAACGAACAGAGGAAATGATGCGAAAACAGATGTATGTGTCAGTGAAAAAAAAAGAAAAGGAGATAAAGGAGATTAAAGACTATGAGAATCAAGAATGGAAAGGGAAATTAATAATTAGCATCTAATCATTTAGGTGATGGACTAGATAATTTCACAAAAGTTTTATATGAATCACAACCACATTTCTTCTTCTTTTTTTTTTAAGATTTTATTTATTTATTTGACAGACAGAGATCACAAGTAGGCAGAGAGGCAGGCAGAGAGAGGAGGAAGCAGGCTCCCCACTGAGCAGAGAGCCCAATGCAGGGCTCGATCTCATGACCCTGAGATCATGACCTGAACCGAAGGCAGAGGCTTTAACCCACTGGGCCCACCCAGGTGCCCCAGCACACATTTTTTCTTCTAAAAGTAATATATGTCAATTACAAAAGTTTAAGCAATACTAAAATATATTTCCCAAATCCCATAACCTATCAAATATAATATTTGATGTTAGTCTTTCCAGATAAATGGGGTATATGTGTCTGTATGTGTGTGTTTAGAGTGAGTGAAAGATAGTGGTAGTGTTAGAGGGTAAAATTATACTATAATTGACATTTTTCAAGTGAAAAATTAATGTATTTTGGGAGTGTTTCAACAAGAAAAAAGGAACACGTCTACCTGGAAAAAACTGATATACTTTGGATTTATTTTTATGAGCAGGAATATTAATTACTGCAAAATTAGGTAAATCTAGATGAAGAAAATATTACTTTTTTCCTTAAAATTACAAAACCATTATTTTTAAAAATTGGGACCCCTTCCTGGGTTTAACTACATCTTTCACACTAGACAGTTTCTAGTTCCTGTTTGAAATGAGAACATCAGTACGGTTACTTATTTTCCAAATTTCACTCTCACTAGAATTTCAACTTTTATTATTATATTACTGATTTTATAATGTCAGAAACTGCATTTAAGTTCAGTTCTTTTCTTCTAATAATTCATATAGCTTTTTTCTTTTTTGTATGTAAAGAGATCAATACTTGCCACCAAGATTTTAACATTGCTTCTTCATTCTTGGGTTTTTAATTTTATTAATTATCAGACTGATTTTTCAAGACAGATTCATGGATACTTTATATGTTGAATTATTATATGTTTAAGAATATATTCTCTGCTATCTTGAAGGGTATCCTGCTTAGGTATAAAATTACAGAATTACTATGTCAGAACATTGTGTATGATGTTCTACTAACTTTTGATACTGAATGAACCTACAAAGAAATTTTAGGACAAATGTTCTTCTTTCTTGTAACTGACTTTTTAAAAATCTGTTTTCCCCATTATTCATTAAAGTTTATTCTTTATATTAATATAGGCTTTACTGTAAGCATCAGTTTAGTGTCTAATTTCCTGTCTTTCTGAATGTCTTTTTTTGTATCCCTATTTTCCAGGGGATATTTTAGCATTTTCCCCCCTTTCTCAACATTTTTTATTCAGGCACAATTATAACATTGTTGGATCCTGTCTTTTGTTGTCTCTCTCATTTATTATCTTCTCAGTGATAAATTACTTTCATCTACTTTCTTATTTGTTTTGTATGATTTTCCTCAATATATTTGTCTTTTTGGGGGGGTATGTGTGTGTATGTGTGATAGTTGGGAGAGAAACTAAGGGGTAGAGTGTATTTGGAATAGTACTTGGCTGGGTTGCATGAGGTATTTTCTTCTCTTACCCTAAGGACATACCTCTTCCCAGTTAGGGTTTATTACCCAAGAATTTGACAAGTAATCTGCCAATGCTTCATCCTCTCTGTCTTCTGCGCTGCCTCACCACCATCATGTTTGCTGGCTGAGAGAGCGGGTCAGAAACAATAGAAATGACATACTGGCATGGCTCTTTCCTTAACTCCCCCTTCTTTGCCATTCTGCTAAATTAATCTGTGTCTTTTCAAGGTCAATCTCTACGTCTCTCAAGGTAGACATTATCACCTCAATTCACCTCAAGTTTTTCTCAGTTCAATGCCATCTGACTGTTCTTGCCGTTCTACTGAAGTGTTTTCATCAAATTGTAGTTCTAGATTCAAAATCTGGTGGGCAAACCTTAAAGTATGGCTCTTATTTGACCTGGCGTATGTTTAGTAGAAAAATTCAACAGAAGAAAACAAAAACATCTCAATTCTATATTTTTTATCTTAATTAAAGCACAAATAGGCTCTGATCACTTAAAACCGAAACCTAAACTTCACTCTTGAAGCTTTCCTTCACTTCCCCACATTTAAAACCTATTTTCCCAACTCTGCCAATTCTGTCTTCTAAATATTTACTGTTATTTCTTATCCAATAGGCAGACTATTTTTAAAGCAACAGCTAAATGCAAGTGTGTGTGCATGTCAAACGTGTGTGTTTACATACTTGTATGCACACATGCGTGCGCGTGTGCGCACGCGTGCGCGCACACACACACACTCTGAACAAAGTTCAAGGTTGACCAATGAGTCCAAAACTTTGCAATCAGGCAATCTAGGATAAAAAGTTAAAATTCAGCATATACATGAGTTTTGAACTTTATAGTTGAGAATGGGTTATTTTCTTTCTTATGTTCAGGGAGGGGATGGTATATCATGATCTTAAGTTCTCAGAGTCCCTGAGGTGTAAATTTAACCTGCTTCTCTAAATCCTAATGAGGGAAGTCTTAGTTCCTCTACATTTTTCACCTGGAAAGCTCCAGCAGAATTTATTCTATTTCAGTCCTGTCCAGATGGCTTCCAGAGTCCATAATTATAGCACAACTATGATCCTGTTGTGCTGATGTTTAAAATCTTTCAACCCCATCCACATTCAGGATAAAATAAAAGCAAAATATAAAAGCATGTTGTTCATGTATTTCTTAATTTGACCCCTATCTACTTTTCTACCTTAGTTACATGCATACCTACGCTCCTGATAATCAAACTATTTACAGTTCTCCAGTGTGTGCTGCTTATTCTCTCCTCTCTCTTTTATAAAAGTTGCCTCTATCTAGAATAAAGTTTTTGCATGATTTCATACCGTTGGAAAACTCCAACTCCCCCAAGAGTCAATGTTTTCAATTTCTTGATTATGAGATTCCTTAATTTCATTCATCTCATACATACAAAACATAAGCTTTCATTGGGGAGGGTATGTGCTATGGTGAGTGCTGTGAATTGTGTAAGACTGATGATTCACAGACCTGTACCTCTGAAGCAAATAATACATTATATGTTTATTTAAAAAAATAAAAATAAAAACAAAAACATAAGCTTTATGAGTTCTTTGAAACCAGAGTTAAGTATTCCCTTTTCCATGACCCCATTCTGCT
Organism: Martes martes; assembly: GCF_963455335.1. Lineage (NCBI taxonomy): Eukaryota > Metazoa > Chordata > Mammalia > Carnivora > Mustelidae > Martes > Martes martes. The sequence goes on along the minus strand of NC_137900.1, from coordinate 50,105,761 downwards.
TTATATATTTCTGTTATATAGTTACTGGCTTCCTATTGCTGCCATAACAAATAACCACAAACCCAGTGGCTTAAAACAATATAAATGTGTTATCTCACAGTTCTGGAGGTCAGAAGTCTGAAGTTGGTCTCACTGTGCCAAAATTAATATTGGCAGGGCTACCCACCTTCTGGAGGCTATAGAGGGAGAATCTGTTTCCTTATCTTTTCCAGCTTTTAGAGGCCACCTGGTTCTTGGCTCTTGGTTTCTTCCTCCACCTTCAAAGCAAGCAGTGTAGCATCAAATCCTCTCTGACTCTTGACTCCTGCTTCTGTCTTCAAACCTTTCCCTTTCTGACTCTTACACTATTGTCTCCCTCTTATAAAGACCTTTGTGATTATATTGGATCTACCCTGATAATGCAAGAAAAAAGATCTATCTCAAGATCCTTAATTTAATCACACATGCAAAGCCCCTTTTGTTATGTAAAATGACAGACAACAGTTTCTAGGGATTAGGTTATTAATATCTTTGGGGGCCATTATTAAGCCTACTACATATGGTATTAACCGAATTGCTATTAAACATCTTTCTACTGCAATCAACAGTAAAGAGTATTCAAACAATTCTGTTAAATTAATTAAACAAGAAAGCCATTAGACTGATGTGTCTCTAATACCATGACAGCCCACGTAAGCAAACCCAAGTCTAAGCCTATTAACGCCTCAAGGTTATAAAATCAAAAAGCTAAGAGCAACCAATCACAATCAACAAGGTTTAAGTTACAATGAAGTAATTTCCTTTTTTCGTCCCACACTTTCTCTATTAGTCTTTCTCTTAGCTTCTATTAGCAAATGCTTCCAGCTTGTCATTACCTGATTCTAATTGATTTTTGCTCAAATAAACTGTCAAAAAATTTAATATCCCTCAGTTTACCTTTTACCATCTCTGAGAATACAGTCATCACAATTCTTTGAGGTGCTCCTAAAAATTACAGATTCATGAGTCAAATCTCAGGTAAACTAAATAAAATCTCTGGACTTGAGGCCCAGGAATCTTCATTTTTAACAAATTCTGCTATAATTGTTACACAAACTAAGGTGTAAAAATTACTACTATGAGCCAGAGGCTGTGTACTACTTTTCATCATTTTTATCTTGAGCTTCTAGAACAGTATCTGATGTGTACCAGACCCAAAAAATGTATGATTAAATGACTGAATAAATGAATGTGTGAAATAAACTTGAAAATTATTTTCAAGCACAACATTGATTCTTCAATTATAAGGTGAAAGAGAGGAAAAATCAAAATTTTTAAATAACATAACTGGTGAGAGGCATTAAGGAGGGTACTTGATGTAATGACCACTGAGTGTTACACACAACTGGTGAATCACTAAATGCTACCCCTGAAACTAATAATACAGTGTATGTTAACTAAATTGAATTTAAATAAAAAATTTTAAAAAAAGAACAACTTGATGTTCAGTTGCAAGGATAGCAATGATTTGACAGCTTCTAAGGACAGCACACTCATGTCAACCACAGCATCGAGTCAATGCCACGCTCTTGCTGGGAAGTTCCCAGTCAATGAGTAAGCAAGCATGGCAGAACTACTAAGGCTTGGCCTTTTCCAACCAACTTGGGACCCTTCTAATAAGCAAGGGAGTGCTCCTTGGGTTTGGGTGAGACTTTATGGGATTGGAATTACAGTCTAAGGTTTTTGCCCAATTTTTCTTTCTCTTCTCCTTCCTTCCACAGTTGGATGTTCACAATTTTAAGGGTTTCCCTGCTTAATCCCACTTTCTCCCACTTTATCTTTCATAGGCATTATCCACATTCCCCCACCTTCAAAACCCAAAAACCAAAACCAAAACCTCTTGTTATACCTAACATTATTTTCAATGTCTCCTTCTTGAAGGACCTAAGTTGACACCTCCCCTACTTGAAATATTTCATTTCACCCTCTGCTGTAGCTAACCAAACCTATTACCTACATTTCTGAATTGTGCTCAATGCTGGGTCTGCGTTGTGTGTGTGAGACATGCACAGTTGGCAGAGGACCCTATGCTCAGAAGGGCCTACGCATGGTTTAATGTTTTTCTGTTGCCATCTTGAAATTCCTAATGATTTTTTAACATTTTCCACATTTTCATTTTGTACTTGGCTCCCAAGCCATGTAGCCCATCCTGCATCACTGTCTGCATTAAAACTTTTTTTAAGATTAAAATATAGTGTTTATTACTTCCTCATGAATACCTTAGTTCTTTGAATAATTTTTTTCATGTTAGTTTCTGAAGTTGGTGCCTCTTTTATATTAAAGTTACATACTTCTGTCCATTTATATTTTAATTTGGATGGGAGAGTGTGTACATATCATATTCCCTAGGTACAGCATAACCTCTGAGATAATTTTTGAGCCTACTTTTTATTGCACATAGAACTGTCAAGTGAACATGCTGAAATGTCTGTAAATATTTTGTGAATAAATAGCACAAAAATCCCCTTTATGTGAAAGAGTTACAGGGACAAGCTTAGATGTGCTAATAAACTTAATGCTTTGTTACTCTTCTCTTTCTTCCCTCTACTTCATGAGGTAGTGGGGAAAACTTAAGTTTCCAACTACAACTCAGTTTCTTTTGATTTAAACACTCTCATTTCCATTTAAAACAGTTTATTAGAGATAAATTCTCAATCCTTAAAAAATCCATTCAACCTTTCTTTGTATCTCCTTCTTTGTCCAGATGAAGGTAAGAGAATAGCCCTGGTAATTGTAAACAACAGCAACAACACATGTTTAAGGGCCAGGTACTATACTAATCATTTTATATTTATAATCTTCTTTATTCTTTATAAAATTTCTATGAAGGTGTTATTATTGCTTTTCTCTCAAGGGAATGACTTATGGTTTCAAGACTTCAAACAATTAGCGAATCAAGTTGGAGGACTGCCCCCCAAGTTTAATTGCCCCAAGACCAGGGTCTTAACCAGGATACCTGTATCTCAGACATAAATGTTTACCTGATATTCATTTAGCAAAAGGTACAGCTTTCTTCACTGATGTGTTTCTTTCCAGACACAAAGGGGAAAAACGTCTTTAAGCTGCCCACTGGAGTCTACATGTGTGAGTACATAAGACAAATCTCAAATAGGAAATTTAAAAGAAAGGCATTAATTAATTGGGCTAGAGATATTTCCTCCTTTCAGACCATCAAAAGCACTACATTTTCCTCTTGTGCTTCAAATTACCTGAGAGACTTATCTACTGAAGACAGACCTAATCTGAACAAATGGCCATAGCCCTGAGAGCTTCCAAGGCTGATAGGCAAAGATGGCTGGAATTCAAAGTAGTCAATGCAGAATGTACTGCAGGAAGCTTTCAAAGTACAAATTAACCCATTTATTATGTCTGTGATAATCAAAGTAACATGTTTTGCCTTGTATAACATTTCTCATGTTTTCCATAAACTATGGTTTAGCATCCTTTTGGAGGATTAAAACTAGAAGGCATTCCTAGTGCTAACAAACATTTTGGTTGAGTGGTATAACTGTTCTATTCGGCCTTGCAACTTGGCAGCTAGTCTCCTCAATTATACTTTTTAAGTAGCACAAGGCTCTAGAAAGAAAGCAAACCCTTCATCCTGAGTTCTGCAATGGGATTGGATATGCTGCGGTATCTCCCCGAGGCACATTTCCTTCAGCACAAGTGTGTTTTTGCAGATGGTTACTTCTGGTCACTTACTGCTACTACCAAACAATTACATTCTCTTTTTTGGTTCGTACAGACAAGCTATCTAAAATTAAGTTAGAATGTGCATTTTTTTGTAAGGAGAACAGACTCGATTTAAATAGACTATGATAACTAATCATTCCTTCTTAAAAACATGCTGTGGTCGGCATAGACTCAGTGAAACCTCAGCAAGGGTGTTTGAAGTGTCATGATTTTTAGTTTTATTGTTATATAAAGAATCCCCAAATTGAACTGTTTCTCAGTTTATACAACAGAGGGAAATAGTGGCTCACCTTTTCTTGGACTATACATCTTCTTTTAATACACTAAAGTAACACCTTTCTATTTTAAGTAGGTGCAGGTTGTTTTTACCTCTGCCTTCCTACGCACTCAGAGCTAAAGTATTTTTTACTTTATCCAGTATGTGGAGTATAGAACTGACTACTGTGTAGGTTAAAATCTGTCAAATATTAGTGATGTCACATGGTTCAACCTGAGAGTATTCAAGTACTCCTAAACATATAGTCAGCAACAAAGTAGACCCATAAAATGGTCTAGGTGTCAAAGACCTAAGAACTGATGTTTCCAGGATGAAGCATGTGCAGATGTATGCTTGACATCTGTATGTCAGATGTATGTCTTTACTCATCTGGGTGTCCTACTGTCCAGTGATTTTGGATTTCAATTTTCCCAAATTTGTCATTTGTGCCATTTACTTCCTTCCTTGACTGTATCTCTTACATTATAAATTATGCTTAATAGCAAATCTCAAGCATTCGCTAGTGATTTAGAGGTGTCCTGGAACATTTTTGTCAAAACTAAAGCATTTTAACAAAGTGGGTGACCATTTTTGTATGGCAGCCCTTTGAACTACAAATTGGATCCAAAATGTAGCTTGATATTTTCCACTAATCTGTAAAGTTCTGTTAACAATCAAATAAGAAGCAACAATCAGCTTGAAACAGGGACGGTATTCAATGCATTTCAAAGATTCAGCTGATTCTATTTTTCTATCATGTCACATTTTCTTTTCAGGCATGCAGTCATTATCCTAACATATTCTTTGAATTACTAGTCCCTGAAAAAGAAATCTACCATTTAAATCAGATAACTTTCATGGAGTTATCAACACTTAACAATGAAGGAGAAAGGGCACATGAGTCTTATGTTCAACTTGTCCCTATTCTTATAACTTCCACAGTCAATTTTAGAGTCTAAAAAGAAAAGCATGTTAAACTTCTGAAAAAAAAATCAAAAGAAACATAACTATTTTTGTGCCAACATTGTTTTGATCACTTACATATTCTCTTTCTTTCATTCTTTGCTTCATCTAACTTTTTTTACTTCTCATTCATACTCTATTCCCCCTACCTCTCCTTCTTGCTGAATGTGCTCTGTCTTCCTTCTTTTAGTTTTAATGGTAAGCATCAAAGTGTCATAAATGTTGAGAAGAACTGAGAAATCAGTTTCATAAAATTTCTTAGTTAGCAACAGGCTGACAATTAGTGGAATATTTTTTAAAAATAAAGATTGTTTTTATTTTGAGTTTTAATCTTTGAATTTTGTTTTGTTTTATATTATTGCTTATAAAATGAGAAACATCCAACTCCTCTAAAAAGTATTTTAAGAAAAAATAGTTTACTCAACTTTAATGGGCAAAATTTTATTCCAGTTTGTTCTTGAAAGGTCTTCTAAAAGTTACGTTTAATACCATAATCTTCTGATTCTGTCCCAGAGCTGATAGAGCAGGCCTTTGGCTAGATATGTGTGTTTGGACTGATAAAAGGGCAGAGGTCAAGGTCCAGGGACAGATCCCAGGGGATATGCATGCATTCTTCCCTGTGACCACTGTCCTACAGTAACTTGAAGCTTCATTATAATACATTTACAGCACCGTTTTAACTTCCCGTCCCTGACAGAGAATGGCTGCCATGACAGTTCTGATAAGGACTGTACAGAGCCCAAAACTCCCCTTCCCAAAAGGTAGGAGGAGTCTGATAGATAACTGGCTGCAACCTTAGTCAGAAACTGCTGTAGCTATGACCCATAACCTGTCCAAATATAAAAAGAAAAGACAACCCGGACTCTGTGCAGCTGCCATCTCTGGACCCGCCTGCTCTCCCATCTTGAAAGTGTACTTGCCCTTAAACTGCTATTAAATGCTTCCTTGCTTAAGAGTTTGGATCTGGGGGCACCCGGGTGTCTTAGTTAAGTGTCTGCTTTCTGCCCGGGTCATGATCCCAGGGTCGTGGAATCAAGCCTTGTGTTGAGCTGTGTTGTGCTGAGCAGGGAGCCTGCTTCTTCCTCTCCTCCTGCCTGCTGCTCCTCCTGCTTGGGCTCACTCTCATTCTCTGTCAAATAAATAAATAAAATCTTAAAAAGAAAAAAAAAGAGTTTGGGTCTGAATTCTTTCTTAGCCAAACTCAAGAACCAAGGCCAGGGAGAGGGACACATTATTGATGGAGCAGTGGTAGATAGTTTCTGTAAAAAGCAGGGATCTGAGTACAAGTTCTGAGTTTTTTTCTTCCTAGTTGATTAACTTTGACCAGTGCTCTACTCTAGATGGGAGTATAGACCTGGTAACATACTTGTAAGCACTAAATGAGATGACACAAATACATTCTACAAAATCTAGATAAGAAATACAGGTTCATTTCCTCACCCTTAGGCAATCAACTTGTTTGTATTATATTGTTACTGACACAGTTATGCAATTAAAGAGGAAATGAGGGCTATTTACTTATTTGCTTATTGTCTGAGTTGTAAAACTGATTTCATGATTACAGATGCACACTCCATTATTTGGATATTGCTTTGAAACCCATAAAATCATTTTACGTATCATCTCTCTCATTTTACTTAAATAGAACTGTGAAGTTCAGAGTTAGTAAATATCACCAATAATTGTAAAGTTCAGAGGGTAAGTATCGTAAATACCAAAATGGAGAGAGAGTGGGTCAGTGTTACAGCTAGTGATTGACAAACTGAATCCAAAAGCCAGGTCTTTTGACTTCTTTTCAAATCATATTTCGAATTTATAGTATAGAATTAAAAATTAGAAACAATGTTTATAATAATGTATGGTCATACTGTTTCATGATTGTCAAGAGAGCATAACTAAGAGCATGGACTCAAGATCCAGATTTTGAATGTGCGAGTCCCACCTCTGCCATTTACCAGTTGAATAAACTTGGATAATTAACTTATGCTTTCATGCTCCTAGTTCTCTCATTTGCAAAATGGGTATAATAATATTTCCTACTTCACTCAGTTGTCATGAGAATTAAGTGACAATGTATGTAAATTACTAAGCATAGGACCTGGCAAACAGTAACTGCTATATGTGTTTGCTATTACCATTATTATTGTGTGAGCTAGAAAGCATTATAATAAGAGCAAATCTAATGGTGAATAATGGAAATCCATCATATATGAGCTATAATCATGTATCTCATTTTTATTTGCTTCTTTCAATGATAGATGTATATCAACCACACATTACATGTAAGGAAATTTATACTCACGAAAGAAAAAATCTAGTTCAAATTCATTCAACTAAAATATATTGTTAGAAAAAGGTTTAAATGCAAATCTGTCTACAAAGCTTATGTGCTTTGATGTCACAGAAATGAACTAGGGACCTAGAGGTCTATCCAACAAGAAGATCTAATAACTGTAAATATTTATGCCCCCAACTTGGGAGCACCCAATATATAAAACAATTAACAATTAATAACAAACTGAAAGGAACTCATTGATAATAATACAATAATAGTAGTGGACTTTAACACCCCACTTACACAGCAATGGACAGATCATCTAAGCAGAAAATCAACACGGAAACAATGGCTTTGAATGACACACTGGACCAGATGGATTTAACATATATATTCAGAGGATTTAATCCTAAAGCAGCAGAGTACACATTCTTTTCAAGTACACATGGGATATTCTCCAGAGTAGATCACATACTGGGTCACAAATCAGGCCTTAACAAGTACAAAAAGATTAAGATAAAACCATGAATATTTTCTGACCACAATGCTATGAAACCACTAGAAGTTAACTACAGAAAAAAACTGGGTGGCTCAGTCAGTTAACCATCTCACTCTTCATCTCAGCTCAGTTCTTGATCTCAGGGTCCTGAGTTCAAGACCCATGTTAGGCTTCATGCTTGGCATGGAACTTACTTAACGACAACAACAACAATAATAACAACAACAACAAATTGGGAAGACCACAAATACATGGAAGTTAAAGAACATCCTACTAAAGAATGAACGGGTTAATCAGGAAATTAAAGAAGAAATTTAAAAAAAATACACGCCAAACTGTGGAAAGAACCAAGATGCCCTTCAACGGATGAATGGATAAGGAAGATGTGGTCCATATACACTATGGAGTATTATGCCTCCATCAGAAAGGACGAATACCCAACTTTTGTAGCAACATGGACGGGACTGGAAGAGATTATGCTGAGTGAAATAAGTCAAGCAGAGAGAGTCAAGTATCATATGGTTTCACTTATTTATGGAGCATAACAAATAATATGGAGGACAAGGGTAGATGGAGAGGAGAAGGGAGTTGAGGGAAATTGGAAGGGGAGGTGAACCATGAGAGACTATGGACTCTGAAAAACAACCTGAGGGTTTTGAAGGGGTGGGGGGTGGGAGGTTGGGGGAACCAGGTGGTGGGTATTAGGGAGGGCACGGATTGCATGGAACACTGGGTGTGGTGAAAAAACAATGCATACTGTTATGCTGAAAATAAATAAAAAATTAAAAAAAATACATGGAAACAAATGAAAATGAAAACATGACAGTTCAAAACCTTTGGGATGCAGCAAAAGTGGTCATAAGAAGGAAGTACACAGTAATACAAGCCGACCTCAAGAAGCAAGAAAGGTCTCAGGGCGCCTGAGTGGCTCAGTGGGTTAAGACTCTGCCTTTAACTCAGGTCATGATCTCAGGGTCCTCAGATCGAGGCCCACATTGGGCTCTCTGCTCAGCAGGGAGCCTGCTTCCTCCTCTCTCCGTCTGCCCCTCTGCCTACTTGTGATTTCTCTCTGTCAAATAAATAAATAAAAATCTTTAAAAAAAAAAAAGAAGCAAGAAAAGTCTCAAATACAGAACCTAACCTTACACCAAAAGGAGCTAGAAAAAGAACAATAAATGAAGGCTAAAGGAAGCAGAAGAAGGGAAATAATAAAGATTATAGCGGGAATAACTGATACAGAAACAAATAAACAAACAAACAAAAACCGGTAGAACCAATCAGTGAAATCAGGAGCTGGTTCTTTGAATTAATAAAGTTGATAAACCCCAAGACAGACTTACCAAAAAGAAAAGAGAAAGGACCCAAATAAATAAAATCATGAATGAGAGAGGAGAAATAACAACCAATGCCACAGAAATATAATTATAAGAGAATATTGTGAAAAACTATATACCAACAAACTGGGCAAACTGGAAGAAATGGATACATTCCTAGAAATATATAAACTACCAAAACTAAAATAGGAAGAAATAGAAAATTTTGAACAGGCCAATAATCAGTAAATAAATTGAGGCAGTAATCAAAAATCTCCCAACAGACCAAAGTTCAAGACCAGATGGCTTTCCAGAGGTATTCTACCAAACATTTAAAGAAGAGTTAATACCTATTCTTCTCAAACTGTTCCAAAAAATAGAAATGGAAGGAAAACTTCCAAACTTATTCCACGAGGCCGGTATACCTTGATTCCAAAACCAGACAAAGACCCCCTAAAGAAAATTACAGGCCAATATCCCTGATGAAGATGGATGTAAAAGTTCTTGACAAAATACTATCAAATTGAATCCAACAGTACATTAAAAGAATCATTTGCCATGATCAAGTGGGATTTATTCCTGGGCTGCAAGTATGGTTCAATATTCATAAATCAATCAACATGATATACCAAATTAATAAAATGAAGGATAAGAACATATGATGCTCTCAATAGATGTAGAAAAAGCATCTGAAAAGGACAGCATCCATTCTTGACAAAAGTCTCCAACAAAGTAGGAATAGATGGAAGATACCTCAACATCATAAAGGCCATATACAAAAAGACCCACAGCTAATATGGTCCTCAATGGGGAAAAACTAAGAACTTTCCCTCTACAGTCAGGAATAAGACAGGGATATCCACACTCACCATTGTTATTTTTATTTATTTATTTTTAAAAGATTTTATTTATTTGACAGAGAGAACACAAGCAGGGGGAGCAGCAGAGGGACAGGGAGCCTGACGTGGGCTGTGATCCCAGGACCCTGGAATCATGACCCAAGGCGACGGCAGATGCTTAACCAACTCAGCCACCCACACACCCCTCACTATTATTATTTAACATAGTACTGGGAGTCTTAGCCTCAGCAATCAGACATCAAAAAGAAATAAAATGCATTCAAACTGGCAAGGAAGTAGTCAAACTTCCACTCCTTGAAGATAATAGGATACTCTATGCAGAAAACCTGAAAGACTCCACCAAAAAATTGCTAGAACCGATACGTGAATTCAGTAATGTCATAGGATACGAAATCAACGTACAGAACTCTGTTGCATTTCTGCACACCAATAATGAAGCAGGAGAAAACAAAATCAAGGTATTGACGCCCTTTATAATTACACCAAAACCTGTAAGATACCTGTAAGAGGTAAAAGATCTGTACTGTGAAAACTATAGGACAATTATGAAAGAAATTGAAAAGAAATGGAAAAACATCCCATGATCATGGATGAGAAGAATAAATATTGTTAAAATGCCTATACTACCCAAAGCAATCTACACATTCAATGCAATCCCTATCAGAATACCATCACCATTTTTCACAGAGTTAGAACAATCCTAAAATTTGTATGAAACCACAGAAGACCTCAAATAGCCAAAGCAATCTTGAAAAACCAAAGCAAAACTGAAGGCATCACAATTCCAAACTTCAAACTATATTACAAAGCTATAGTCATCAAGACAGTGGTACTGTCACAAAAACAGACACACAGATCAATGGAACAGAATAGAGAACCAAGAAATGGACCCACAACTCTATAGTCAACTAATCTTTGACAAAGCAGGAAAGTATATACAATGAAAAAACGTGTCTTCAACAAATGATGTTGGGAAAAATTGGACAGCAACAAGCAAAATAATGAATCTGGACCACTTTCTAAGGCCATATACAAAAATAAATTAAAAATGGATGAAAGACCTAAATGTGATACAGGAAATCATCAAAATCCTAGAGGAGAACAACAGGCAGCAACCTCTTTTACCTCAGCTGTTGCAGCTTCTTATTAGACACTTCTATGGAAGCAAGGGAACCAAAAGCAAAAATGAACTATTGGGACTTCATCAAGATAAAAAGCTTCTGCAAAGCTTTGGAAAGGAAATAATTAATGAAACTAAAAGGCATCCTACAGAATGGGAGAAGATATTTGCAAATGACATATCCGATAAAGGGTTAGTATCCAAAATCTATAAAGAACTTATAAAACTTAACACCCCCAAAATAAATAATCCAGTTAAGAAATGGGCAAGACATGAATAAACAGTTTTCCAAAGAAGACATCCAGATGGCTAACAGACACATGAAAAGATGTTCAACATCACTCATCATCAGGGAAATACAAATCAAAACTACAATGAGATATCACCTTCACCTGTCAAAATGGCTAAATTAACAACACTAGAAATAACAGATACTGGAAAGGATGCAGAAAAAGGGAACCCTCTTACGCCATTGGTGGGAATGCAAACCGGTGCAACCACTGTGGAAACCAGTATGGAGGCTCCTCAAAAAATAAAAAATAGAACTATCCTACGACCCAGCAATTTTACTGTAGGTATTTACCAAAGGATACAGAAATGCTGATTTAAAGGCACATGTTCACCCTGATGTTTAGAGCAGCATTATCAACAATAGCCAAATTATGGAAAGAGCCCAAATACCCACCAACTGACTAATGAATAAAGAAGTGGTAGATACACACACAGACACAATGGAATATTACTCAGCCATCAAAATGAATGAAATCTTGCCATTTACAATGATGGGATCGGAGCTAAAGTGGATTATGATAAACCAAGCAAAATAAGTCAGTCAGAGAAAGACAAATACCATATGATTTCACTCATATGTGGAATTTAAGAAATAAAACAGATGAGGGGGGGAAAGAAACAGATAAAGAGGAAGGGGAAAAAAAGGAGAGGGAAGCAAGCCATCAGAGACCCTTAATTATAGAGAACAAACTGAGGGTTGCTGGAGGGGAAATGGGTGATGGGTATTAAGGAGGGAACTTGTTATGATCAGCACTGGATGTTATATGTAAGTGATGAATCACTAAATTCTACACCCGAAAGTGGTATCACACGATAAGTTAAGTAAATGGAATCTAAATAAAAACTGTAAAGAAAGAAAGAAAGAAAGGAATCTAGTACTTTACTTTTCACAACAGCAAACCAGGGCCAAGCAAGAATACCTATAAGTCCTAGGAATGATATCTGGTTAATAACAGGCCTAAACTAGGACCCAGGATTCTTAAATCAGAATTCAATGCTTACATGAAACTAGTCTATGACCTAAATAAGTGTTTTGTTTTAATTGTCCATGATCTCATGTTATTGTCACTGCTTTGTATGTTAAAAACTTATTGTAGAGAATAAGGAGAGAGAAGCATATTTTAAAATTAATGAGGCATTTGTTCTTTATATCTACAAATCCTAATAAATGACAGGCAGACTGATAAATAATTCATAGATGCTAATAAATTACAGTGCATTTGCAAAAATGACCTGTTCTTTCCTACTTATTTTCTGTGTGGTACATTAATGTCAAAAATAACATAGTGGTAAATATAGACAGCATAGGACAACAAACAATATTGGAATAATGTATTGATATAACCTATGCCAGAAATGCTAGCAGAGCCATTAGAGGTCTCACACAGTTTTAATATGAAGTCAAAAGGTCAACCAAGCTTTTATTTCAGCAGATATTATTTTATGTTTTGTATTCTTTTTAGAGCAAGGATTTAAATCTTTATTACTAGAAAGACTAATCAGATATTCCAAATTCAATTCCTAAATCTGAGCAAATGGACATTGTTTAGGCTTTCAGTAATCATATTAAGCATGTTACATGTACAGACTTATATCACTAAGCTACACATCAGTAAGAACTGCAAATTATTGTAACCCCAAGTGTGACATTCAAAATGGCAGATTTCCTGATCTGTTCCTTGAAAAGACTGCATTAGCTGTGAGAGGAAAAGATTGAAGATGACAAGAAAAACCTTCTTATCTCAAGGTTAAGGGGTACAGTTTGATTTACATCGCTGCTTTTCAGTCCTGGGATGCGAACCCAGTAATGGTCTGGCTAACAAGATAGATTATGAAAACTTAGACAAAATTATATGTTCTTATATATTGTGAAAACAACACACATGCAAATAATCAGATAATAAAGAAAAATATTTTAAATGATAAGACTTTGATGTCTCAGGAAGCATTTATTAATAAGCGTTGTAATAAAGAGAAAACATGCACTCATTATCCTCCTCACATAATATTAGCCTGAATAATATGTGATTGAAGGAATCTCAACTGATATTCTAAGTTATAGACCAGAGTTCTTCCATATGGATGGTACTTGCCAAGTATGGATATTCATTTTGCCATTATTCTTCTCCATGAATGGTGATTATCTCATGAATATTCATCTTTTCATTTGAGATAATATTCGGTGCACAGATCAGAACTGAGAGCCTCTTGGCATTACAAAGACAGAATGGCCATAGATTGTATGAAATTCAAATACTAAAAAGAACAGACTTCAAATATGTGTAGGAGAGGAAAAATAATTTTCCTGCTACCCCTCTAGGTTCTTGGCTGAGACAACTCTGTAATAAAGAATAATGGGAGAAAAACAAACGGAAGTTTAATAACATGTATACCTCCTATATACAATGGAGAGAACCAGGGAAACTGAGTAACTCCTTGAAATGGCCCAAACTATCACCCTGAATACGACCTCCAGCTAAAGACAAAAGAAGATGTTGGGGGATAGAGAACAAATTTTTGGCAGGTTTTCAGGCAAATCACACTAAGGTATGGTTGGCATGCAGATCTAAGTCTCTATTTTCTACATTTGTAAGAGTTCCTAGATAGTCTGTCCTCTTTCTTTTCCTAGTACAAAGAAGGAGATACCATTACAAATGAAGATTTCCCTTATAAATGTAAATGTCTCCTACAAAAGGTTAACTTCTACTAGCTTTCAGAGCTTCTCTTAAGTCTGCTGTTTCTTAAAAGTAACCAGTTCAAGATAATTATTATGCTAGAAAGGCATATTTTATGGTGGGAAATTCTGCTCCCCTACACATACATGCATTAAACTCATGGTAATGGTTAGACATATTACATAACAAATGCTTTCAGAATAACAAAGACACAGATTCCAAAATTTGAAACCCTAAGGTTTGTTTGGTCATATACAGGTTCATCAACTTCATTGCCCTGGAGAATATGAATGCCATCTGGGTCAAAATAATAGAAACAGAATCAATCAGTATTAATTGGTGCTTTTGATATTAAAGAGAATGTTCTAGGTAACATGAGCAAATAGTATAAATATCCCACCCCCCTCTTGAGGATCTACCAGTCCTTTGGGCATATATAACAATAGCATTAAAAACAGGATCTAGTGAAACCAGGCAGCATCCAGAAGTCCTGTTGCTAGATACTCTAAAGAAAATAAAATGTTGTTTTGGAACTTAGGGTCAGAGTCTAGAATGTTTAGTTTAGCACTTTCAAAAATGAGAGACTATAGAATGTGTGGAGGTGTAGCTTTGGGCGAGATGATGTATTCATTTCCTATTGCTGCTATAAAAAATTACCACAAACACAATGACTTAAAAACAATACAAGATTTGGGGCACTTGTGTGGCTCCATCGGTTAAGTTAGTTAAGTGACTCTTGATTTCAGCTCAGATCTTGATCTCAGGGTGGTGAGATCAAGATCTGCATGGAGGCTGGGTAGGGCTCTGTTCAGCAGGGAGTCAGCTTGATAGTCTCTTTCTCCCTTGCCTTCTGCCCCTCTGCCCACTCCCACTCAAGTTCTCTCTCTCTAATAAATAAGTAAGTCTTTAAAAAAATGCAAAATTTATTCTCCTACAGTGATGAATGAAGGACACGGAATTTGCTCTCATGGAGCTTATACTCAAGTATTTGACTTATCTTTTAAACAGTAATAAGAATTTCAAATAAGAACTTCATAAGGGGAAAGGTTAAGTCACTAAAAAATTTTATACAGAAGGAAAACATGATGAGTTTATGCTTTTAAAGGATAATTGTATTTGAAGTGCTGAATCACTAAATTCTACTCCTGAAACCAATATTGCACTATATTTTAAGTAGAATTTAAATAAAAATTTAAAACAAAAAAAAAGACAAAAAATTGTATTTGAGAATCATTTAGCATTTATAGGTGAAAACTTCCTGTCCAGTGAGAAAAAGAACTAAGGCTATATCAGTGGCACACCATCTTACAGGGGATAGATTTTTGAAATGTTAATAAGGTAGAATGTATAGGATCTGTAGACTGAATATGAGAATTGTGGAAAAGGAGAAATGGAGAATAATTTTTGTATTTTTTAATTTTGCTGACTGGATGGAAGGAAGCAGCATTCAATGAAAAAGGCCATACACATCACAAAAAATTTTAGGATAACAGATACTAAATGGATAACAGAAAATCAAATGGATATATACAGGAAATGGAGGACTATATAGGGTTGTTCACAGGAAAGCAGCTGGGGTTCAGATAGAATATAGATGGCCTTTTAACCCATGAAGTTAGGATAAATTCCCCAAGAAAGGTATACAAAGAAAGGAGAGAAGAAAGGAAAGAGTCCTACAGACAGCAGCATTTAAAAGATGGCCAGAATAGGGGCACCTGGGTGGCTCGGTTAAGCCGAGTTAAGCCACCTGGGTGGCTCGGTTAAGTCGGTTAAGCCACCAATTTTTTATTTTGGCTCAGGTCATGATCTTGCAGTCATGAGATTGAGCCCTACGACAGGCTCTGGGCTGAGCACAGAGTCTGCTTCAGATTCTCTCCCCCTCTGTCCTTCTCCCCTAGATGTGCAAGCATGTGCACATGTCCCCCTTAAATAAATAAATAATCTTAAAAAAAAAAAAAGATCAGAATGGGATTACACAGGGAATTTTGTAATGTGAGTGAAACTATAATAGATTCTAAAGGACTTAAGAATGAAGAAGTATAGGGTATGAGGAGGGTGATGGCAGTCTACAGTTTTCATATAAAGGGAGAAAGGTACAGAAGGTTTTCATTTTTAAGAGGGGGAGAAGCTTATAAACATTTTTTGTTAAGGAAAGAAAAATGTGGGGATCAGATTAGAGGTTTTTCAGTGACATGAGAGCAGAAAGGACAAAAAGTATATGGTGGCCAAAATGGCCCCCTGCCCTTCCTGTTACAACGTATGCTGTTTGTACAGGAAAAACAAAACACCCTAATGACTCTTAAATTTTTAAAACATGAATCCAATTGATTGTTCACAGTCCAACTCGAGAGCTTTCCAAATTAATTTTTGGTTCTCTTCTTCTCACTTGTAAAACCACCAAGGGCAATTAACATAAACAGGCCAGTGATACTCCTGACTTTGCAAGGTAATTAACACAGCAGGAAATGCATTCTGGGGCAGACAGTTCCTAGAAGAGTGGGTGGAATCTTAATGGGAGATGAGGAAGAGTAAGCAAGTTAATAATTCCAGACTGTGGATAGCTTTCACATCATTAAAGTCTCAAAGCTATTTTTAAAAGACCAACAACCTAAAGAGAAATTTTTACCTTTTCTTCAGTTTTATCAATGGCCTGGGCTCTCATTATATTGTTGTTTTGTCTGATCCTTGTGTTTATACAGACTTTCTAAAATAGTCTAAAAAACAACCTAATTGCTAGCTTTGCATAACTTTCCGAGTTACTATTTAAGCAATAATGACCTTCAAACTGGATATTTTCTCGGCATTAATGACCAATGGAAAGCATCGGTGGTAGCAGGTGAAGCTAGGGTCCTTTAATTGAGTCTGTCGTTAATGGCCACAAAATGCCTAACTGGGAGGTCATTAGTGTGATTATAAATCATAACAATGTAAAGAAAAAGGCAAAGTGTTTAAAAGTTACAAGCTGAACATCAAGTTGCCATGGATACTGTATTTTCCTGGATACGGCAACCCAGACTGCTAACCAAAGAAAGACAATTCTCAATTCCTATTATTCCATTTAGGGTTATAATTGCTGTTTGGATACAAATATTGGTCCATGGAATCTGACAACTAACATTCCTACTGTATTAAGGTAAGACGAACCTTTGGATGAAAAGGAGCCTAGGGAGGTTATTCATTCCAATTTCTGTTATTACTATTATGATGGCTGAACTACTTAAATGTGTTCTTATGTTTACAGATATCCAGAGAAGTAAAGTATAGACATCTTAAGTAGGGGTGAATCCATTTCCTGTGGAGCATGAGGCTCATGGAATTTTGGAATTTCTTTAAAAAAGAGAAATCCCAAATCACTAATACAAAATATCCAGTTCACCAGTACTCCTGACACAAAGTGGAATGCAACATAGACAAGTATTTTACCAATTGCAATTAAAATGTCCTACTCTTGTGAAATGTACAAAATTGTGACCTTATATTGCAGGATCCTCCCCAAACTTTTCAACCTCAGGTTTGATTTGCTTCACGGTAAATTCTCTCCTAATCTGTTAAGAATCCTAGAAGTTTAGAAATAAGTCAGTCAGAGAAAGACAAATACCACATGATCTCACTCACATGAGGAATTTAAGAAACAAAACAAATGATCAAAGGGAAAAAAAGAGAGAGAGAGAAACCAAGAAACCTCTTCTTAACTATACAGAACTGATGGTTACCAGAGGGGAGGCGGGTGGGGAGATGGGGAAATCGATGATGGGCATTAAGGAGTGCACTTGTGATGAGCACCAGATGGTGTATGGAATTGTTCAATCACTACACTGCACACCTGAAACTAATATAACACCAACTATCAACTATACTGGAATTAAAATAAAAACTTAATAATAAAAGAGAAGAATCCCTAGAAATTTAGACAAAGAAAGAGGCCAATAGATCATCCATTTCATTCTCACTGTAGATGAAGGAATTCAAAATGCTCAAGTGAGGAGGTATGAGCTAACCAAGTCTCCTAATTCACACATTTTTGTACCCAAATTCTCTCAATCTTATTGGATTTTAGGAGGGGGAGCGCTGGCTGGAACCTAAGTAATACTCTTTGGAAATTTTTGATAGAATGGTGAGACAGACCAAAGAGAATATATTTGCATGAAGCTTCTTGAAGAGATAAAGTATCATAGAGAAAAGAAATCAACAAATTGTCAATTTTAAAGTAGATTGTGTTATGGGAACTGCTAGTTGTTTTAACAAAATTCCTTCTCCCCTTCTTTCACAATAAATGCATTGTGGCTGGAACATCTCCTCCCAAGTGTGCCTGCACTCTTCTGATTGCTGGAGGTCAGTGGCAAAGAAGAAACAAAATTTCTCTTTTAATTTCAGTGCATCGTGACATGCCAATATAAGTGCTTTATTTGAAGGAAGAGAGTCTGGGCACTTCTTATACTAAATATTTAAAGACTATTTAATGTTTAAAACTGCTAATCAATAGATGCTTTTCCTCGACCATTTCAAAACATATTAGTAAATGAAATCCTAGGGTATGTGAATAATAACGTCCCAGAGAAGGTCAGCTGTAAAGGCATGAGTATCCACTAAAAACCAACCTGTGATACCACAAATTATTAAATCTTTTTTATTAACTTCTTGAAGATCTCAGTTTTAATTTTTAGATTAATACATTGGTACTATTATAATTTATTAATAAAAGGAGTAAATGAGCTGGAAATATTTATAAGTAACATTATCCAATCATCTCTTTTTCTAGTCAAGTATAAAAGATCTATGTGTGATCATTTCATTTTATCCCCAGAATTATTTTATTTTATCATATAAACAGTATATGTGTGTGTGTGTATGTATACATATTAATTATGTATAATTAATGTATACATACATACACACACACACATACACACACACACTGATATGATGCATTGATTTGCTCTTCTTGATCAAAATTGAATTTGTTTGAACACCATTTCTTGTTTGAATAAATTTTGATATTGACTTTGAGGGAAGAAAGTCGATAACTGCATAATATACCTCTAACCATAAAAACCAAGTATTCAGACTTCTATCTGTCAGCTGCACATCATCAGACTAGCATGGATGCCCATGAGATTGGCAGCTCTGCGGGGCTTGTCTAAAGGGAAAAGGGTTATGTAGACTTATGAAAAATCTCAGAAGAAAATGAGAATTAAAGGATGAAAGCTGATTCTCAGATGCCTGAGTAGATCTAATGACTAAAGAAACAGAATCGTGATCAAAAGGAGGGACTCCCACAAATGTCAGACTTCTACTCCCTTCTCTTCTGCAGGCTGCTGCCCGTGGTTTTGAAACTGGACCATTTCTGAATGTGACATTTTATAAGACCAGACTTTCTGAAAAATTATTCCCTATATCTTCTCAGTTTTACAGTCCAATCTAATTTATGATCTAGTCCACCAATTCTTTTTAGATAGGAGGTCACAACCACTGAACTCGGATCAAAAAGAGTATTTTTCACCTACAGATTCATCAGACTTAAAAGTTAAGTCTTACACAAAATAGTTCTCTGAACTTGATGTTGTTTACTTATTATTATTATTAGTGTTAAAACTAGAACTGGATCCAGGTGACATGTAGTAGTTACTTTTGATCACCATTGCTAAACTGCAATGCCATTTTCCCTAAAGTTGCAACTCCCAAGTCACTGCAACCTGTGACTGCTGGCTGCTGTCTGAGCAAGCACCATATAGGACATCAATAGAAGGAAACACATAGGAGCTAGTGAATGCAGAGGGTAATCAGCCGCCTTGACACCCGAAGGATCTGGGTTTAGAACCAGCTGAGCTCATTGCTTCAAGGAGTCTAAGGTCAGTTCCTGTCTGTTTTCTACACATTGAAAACCATGCCACTATTCAGCATAATTGACAAGTTACTCCTCCAAGGGGACCTTGCACTAAAATCGAGTTTTCTCTTCATTTTTAAAAAACAATGTCCAAACACCCACACAATTCTGATAGTTTTTAGGTGCTGAGTGAATAATAAAATCTCTGAATTTTATTTCAAGTTGACTTGGTGTCTTAAGCTCTTCCACAACACTCAAAACAATGGAAAATATTCAACACGCTATTGATATTGCAGCTGGTGATTTGTGAACACTCAGACCCTGAACACTTTGTCTTGGGGCCCCTAAAACATGTTGTTGATACCAAATGATCAAATTATCTTTTAGTTTGTGAAATTATTTCCTGGAAGTTGGCAAGAAATATGTGTATACTATTTGTATGAGCCTAAAAGAGCCCTGAGAATTTGAAAATAATACTACTAACATAGCTCTGAAACAGCAGTGCATAGTATAACATACATATTCAAACTGGAAGAATTTAGATGCTTAATTTTGGAATACAGTGATCAACCAAACGAGCTTTCCATAGTGGTAACTGCAAAAATCATATTTTTCTCAGTATAATTACTTCAGACCTTTTTTGGAGTGTAGCCCAAACCTGTGCATATTGTTTAAGATTCAGTGCTTAAATTATTTATTTTGGGGGACTTTTCTTTAATGACAATATTTTGTTGATACTATTTCATCATTTGCTTCATAACCTCATGGAAGTCTTTTGTTACTATTTCCACTTCTTAATCCTTTCTTTAAAGCCTCTCCCTACTACTCACCATATATTTCTTCATCCAACTTGTCCTTACACGCAAAGAGTAAAATACATAGTTATGGTCCTAATAAATAACAGCCATAAACAGGGCTTCTCGTGATTTCAGAACATGACATGCTATCTCACTCCTGCATAGCTTAGGACAGGCTCTCTCAAATTTGGCACCATTGACCTTCTAAACTGACCAGTTCTTTGCTGTAGGGAGCTGTTCTGTGCATTGTAGGAGATTTGTCAGTATCCTTAACCCCCTAGATACCCAGAGCATTCCTCCCTACAACCTCCATTATGACAGCCAGCAATGTCTCCAGATAAGGTTCCCTGGGGGGAAAATGCTGCTCTTTGTGTTAAGAATGACTTTTCCCTGGCCTTGCCCAGCTGTATGTTACTGTCCGTGCATTCTGGAGTCATCATGAAGTGTCACCTCCTCCTTGAAGCCTTAGTTGAATCACCCAAGGGAAGGTAAGAGCTTTTCTCATTCTGTTTTTATTAGAATGGCTTCATATCTCAAGATTCTTTGAAAAATGCCTTTGTTTCTTTCTGCTTATAATAATAATCTTTCTCCTTTTTTCTTACTCTACTTGAATGAAAAATTAAGGAGAAGTATGTTGCATTTTACATGATCGATCCCCACATTCTACCATAGTTCCTGGTACCTAATAGAATCAATAAATGTTTATGGGAAAAATGATGAAATAAATGGCTGAATGAACGGGTATGGGAAGTTTATAATAAGACAACTCATAAATATATTTCGACCTTTGTATAGAACACTTGGCTTGAAAGAAATATTTCTTAAAAGCATTATCCCCTGAATTCTACACTGAGGGCTACTGGGTAGAGTTAAGTATAGATAATTATAAATAAGATAAAAAGTCGTCAAAATTTTTGTAAATGGAAAAAGGACCCTATACATAAAATTTTTTAAAGTACTATTTGATGGGATTATCACACAAAAGACGCTGGTAGCTGACAGGAGCCTAAGTTAGTTCGTTTATTCTCCCAAGCCGAGGTGCTAATTAACATTTGTTAGAGATGGTAAAATGCAAATTTTTGAACAGAGATCTTTCCTTTCATTATGTTCACATAGATATTGATCAAGTGTTTTGGAGACAATTTTCTCTTCAGTTTGAAAATTTCAGTGCTTTTTGTAGCTAGTTTAATCTGATACATCATTGTAGTAGGTTAAATAACGCCTGTCCCACTCCTCCTCTAAATGTCTACATCCTAATCTTTGAAACTTGTGGCTATGTTACCTTATGTGGCAAAAGGGATTTAGAAGATATGATGAAGTTAAAAATCTCGAGATGGGAAAATTAGCCTGGAATATCTAGGTGGGTCCTATGTAAACATAGAGGGCCTTATAAGAGATGGGCAGGGGATCAGAGAAACAGAAGGCAACATGGAAGCAGAGAGAGAACTAAAAATGGCACACTGCTAGCTTTGAAGATGGAAGAAGGATCCATGAGCCAACGATGCTGGTGGCCCTCTGGAAGCTGTGAAAGGCAAGGAACACACACATGCTGACACCTTGATTTTAAGCAGTGAAATTGCTTTCAGACTTCTGACCTCAGAAACTGTAAGATAGGGGTGCCTGAGTGACTCAGTGGGTTAAGCCTCTGACTTTGGCTTGGGTCCTGATCTTAGGGTCCTGGGATCGAGCCCCAACATCGGGGCTCTCTGCTCAGCAGGGAGTCTGCTTCCCTTCCTCTCTCTCTTTCTGGCTTTCTCTCTGCCTACTTGTGATCTCTGTCTGTCAAATAAATAAATAAAATCTTAAAAAAAAAAAAAGAAACTGTAAGATAATAAATTTGTAGTATTTTGAGCTCCTAGGCCTGTGGTAATGAGACACAGTGGCATTAGAGAACTAGTAATACAGAATCTTAACATATTCTTGGTAAGAATTTTGTAGGGAAGATGTTACTCTATATGTTTGTATATCATTTTTCCATTTTCCAGCAGTAAATCTTGTTCAGTGTCATATAAAATTTTACAAATATGCTAAAAATATTCATTCATCCATTCTATGAGTAAAGTACCTCGGATTGTTGTCAGGGTTCAGTTATTCCAGCAATGGTGTTTTGAACATTCTTACATGTGGATGCTGGTGCACATAGGCAAGGGTTTCCATCTGTCCCAGAACAATACTCTCATAATCTGTCTAAAGAATAAAAGCTTTGGGGCCCCTGGGTGGCTCAGTGGGTTAAAGCCTCTGCCTTCAGCTCAGGTCATGGTCCCAGGGTCCTGGGATTGAGCCCCGCATCAGGCTGTCTGCTCAGTGGCGAGCCTGCTTCCCCCTCTCTCTGCCTCTCTGCCTACTTGTGATCTTTGACAAATAAATAAATAATATCTTAAAAAAAAAAACAGAATAAAAGCTTTATGTACATAAAAGGAGATGTATTATGAGAAATTGGCTCATGAGATTATGGAGGTTGAGAAACCCCACAATCTGCCATCTGTGAACTAAAGACTTCAAGAAAGCAGGTGGTATAAAGCAATCCAAATTCAAAGACCTGTGAACCAGGAGAGCCAGTGTCTGCATTGGTGTAAATCATCCCAATTCAAGGGTAGAAGGTGGGATATAGTGTCTCAGTTCAAGCACTGAAGCAAGGAAAAAGAGGCAAATTCTCCCACCTTTCATTCTATTCAGACCCCCAGTGGATTGGATGATGACCACTCACACCGGAGAGGACAATCTACTTTGCTGAGGCCACTGGCTAACATGCTAATCTCATCTAGAAACCTTCTTACAGCCCCACTCAGAAATAATGGTTAACCTGGGTACCCCATGGCCAGTCAAGCTGACATTCAAAATTAGCCATCACACGGAATTTCAATGCATCTACATAATGAAATGGAAAGGAATGACATCTTTCTAACATTGCATATTTGAATGCTCTTTATTAAATCTAATAAGCTTTTATCATTTTCTAAAAAGAACTTGCACATGTTTTGTTAGGTTTATTCTTAGGTACTTTTTATTTTTGATGTAATAGTATATATTTTTCCCAACCTTATGCCTGGCACTTTGAAATATGATGGAGTTTGAAACCAGTAGCCTAGATAAATTTTCATGTAAATACTAATCACTGATTAGCAGTTTATTTAGGAGTTTCTACATATACAAGAATATAACCTGCCATCCTTTTTTCCTCTTTCTTATTCTTGTCATAATGAGCTGGCTGAGAATGGAAGTGGTGATGACTAGAAACCTTGTCTTGTTTCTGATCTCAGAGGGAAAATCTTTGCACACTTCAATTTACACATGATGGTGCTGAAATGGGTTTTGTTTTGTTGTAGAGTAGTTTGAATGTATAACAAAGAACAAACAATTCTCTGACAGATTTGATGTGGCAGTGGGTGAAAGAACAAATCCAGTAAAGGATGACTTCTGCTTGCTAGAATGCAGTCACTAGGCTAGAGAGATAGAAAGAAGTCACGAAATCAGGAGCCTGGTTTTGCGCCTGTTAAGTCTGAGATGTAGAGTAGCTAGGGAAGTGAATGTGTGGCGTGATCAGTCGAACAAAAATATAAGCATTGATTTTAGAGGAAACGAATGATTAAGAAAGAAAAAGAGGTGAATCGTGAATGTTCAAGGCTACTTAAAAGTTATAAGGCTGCTAGAAATAATCAAAGCATAAATAGTTGATCAAGAAAAAGTTGAAAGAAGTTTTCCCTGAGGCACTCTATCAGTAGGAGTTTGAGGTGATGAAGAGAAACACCAAAGCCTGGAAGGAGTAGCCAGGGAGGTAAGAGGAAAATCAGAAGAATGAAGAAGGTATCTCTGAGAATCCAAGAGTAGAAAATATTTCCAGAAGAAGGAAATGTGCTTAATCTCCAATTATTACTATACAATTAAGGCTTCAATAAACACCCTTACATCTATATCATAGCTAACCTGTCATAGTTTTTTTGGTAGACTAAAATCCTAGAAACGGAATTTTGAGGGAAAAGCTATGTTGGTTTAAAATGTTGATAGGTATGATACAACTACTACCAAAATGAAATTACTCAAATTTATATCTCTGTCCCTTGTATAAAAGAACATACATAAGGAAATGCACACTTTGTCTCAGATACCTTTCAGTACAGGATGCTTGGGAGGTAATGAGACAGATCCTCTACCAAAATGAAATTACTCAAATTTACATCTCTGTCCCTTGTATAAAAGAACATACATAAGGAAATGCACACCTTGTCTCAGATACCTTTCAGTACAGGATGCTTGGGAGGTAATGAGACAGATCCTGAGGTGGCTTGCCCACTTACAAACTCTAGCTCAGATACTTCTGCTTTTCAATTGAGCCAAAAGCTAAAAAAACACCATTAAACAATCAGCTCCAAAATCCAGCATATAACCAACCAGCCATGCAGTTGGCTCTCAGTGAAAGAGAATTTTCCTATTGTAAACAAAGGAATAATATTGGAAGCCAACTGGTAGAGGGTTATTATGATTATCTAAGAGATCAGAAATGGTTAAGAGAGCTGCAGATAAATCACATCCACTTCCAAAGCTATGTATTTCATATATCTTTGGACATCTAATTATCACTTCCACTATTTTTATTTTATCCACATACGACCTATACTTCTAGCAATTTAATATGTTAAAAATCGATTCACTTTCTCTTTTGCTTAAATCTACTTTGGAAGGAAAATGTATATCACTGTTGCAAATGGAGAGAAAGTATCACTTTTCATTAAAGGTAGCTGCAATAAATATAATCAATACAAACAATGTTATTAAATTTAAGGTTGATGCTATTGCTTGCCAAAGGCTCTGAACCTATGGCCCATAAAAAGAAAATCACCAAGGTTAGGGGAAAGTTAAAGATATATTCGTTTCTACATAATTTTCTTATAGAATTGTAAAGGCATGAATTGAAAAGTTAAAGGCTGAATTATAACTTGTCCCAGATTGCATGTTTTATATGGAGCAGGATCCCAGTCCATTAACAAAAGAAAAATAAATCTTAGCTATTATTTTTCCACTAGAATTGTAATTGCTGTTCGATATGAACGTTAGTGCTCAGAACTCAAAGTAAATATCAGTATCCATCTCATGAAACTATAATAACAAGAATTTTGGTCTAAAAAGAGCCCTGGTCGTCAGATATTTTTAACTCCCCTATTCTTTTTCTAGGAAGGGTTACATTTATGCCATATTATGGTCAACAGCTTCTAGTGAAGGACTTTTTAAAGCTCATGTTTACATAAAAATTTTCAAAATATTTTTAGAGGCGATAAAGGAGTCCAGAAATCATTTAGTGCAATCACCTCACTTTTCAGAAGAGAAAACTAAATCTGTGGACGTGTTAGTGGGTGTCTGGGGGAAAAGCCATACACTGTGTGGTCAGATTGCAACTCTGGTTAGAGTTAGCATTTCCTGAACATGGACTCTCCTTTCTAACAACATTTTTTGGGTCAATTTTTGCATTTATTTCAAAGTCTTAGAAAAATCTATTAGCTATAATTGCTTTAAAGGGGAATACGCAGATGATTATATTCTTTGCATTAATTATGGCGTATTTGCCCTAGCAAGGGAATTTAGAAGGTAGGGACTGTAGCCATGTTAGAAAACACAGAACAGAGGCAGTAACACATAGAGAAAGAGCCTTAGGAGAACTTTATGAAGATGCAAATGTTTTCACACACACAGGTACTCTATCAGACCCCACTACACTGGCTGATTGTTCCAGGAACAGATTTCGTGTGTGTCTGTATGTGTTAACTGCATAGCAAGATACAAAAAAGAGAAAATATTCTTACTAATACGAGTTATTCATTCTTTTATATAATAAATATGTAGGGAGTGCTTATTATGTTCTAAGCCCTCTTTTTAGGTGCATGATAGACTCCATTTCATTGTTCAAACCAGAAAGGTCAGTAGTAAATCAGCATTGTCTATTAATTTCACCTTTTGGCAAGTCAGGAAAGAATTGTCTAAACCACTATAATCATTTACAGAGTCAATAAATGAATTGGTACATGCTTGAGTTGCCAATGATGCTTAGAGGACAAGGAACTGAAAGGGCACAGTATGGTATAAAGGAACTTTGCTTAAAGTCCCATAACACTCATATTTTACATACTGCATTTTTTGTTTGTTTGTTTTACCTTAACCTTATGCCTGGTTGCGAAATAGCTTTCGCTAGGGTGAAGTTGCATTAGCCATTATGACTTCTGCCTCTAGCTAGTCCCATAAGTCTTTCGAATTTCACCGGTAGTAAATGCAACTAAAACTAAGTAAACAAAACAATGCCCGTGAGAATTGTTTGTTTTGTAACTTTAAGCATAAAAATGTCTTTTTTGAAGCCTGACCTATTTTTATAAGGGTAAGAATATGTGGTCTTTACATTTAATATGGCAAACAAATCTTCACATTCTCCTCCTAGAGAGAATCAGCATTTTAACACTGATGAAGCTTTGTGCTGAAATGCAATCTTCATCTGATAACTGCTCTGTCTGGATACTATTTGTGTTTTATTTACAGTTGCACTTTCTATTCAAAGTGAATAGTTTCGCTCCAGAACACAAATGTTAATAAAAATAGAAGGATCTCAATTTTCTTCTTGCATCCATCTACATTTTCTGTTGCTCTTCAGTTTTCAATTAAAACTTAATTTATTTGTAGACAATTTTTAAAGTTTTTAGTAAATTCATTCCTGAGGAAAATAGCACAGAACTGCCGATTGAATTTATAAATAGTAGAGAAAACAAACATGATACAAAATAAAAATCGATTTACTAAAAACATCAAGAACTGACTACAGTAAA
This sequence comes from Martes martes, assembly GCF_963455335.1. NCBI lineage: Eukaryota > Metazoa > Chordata > Mammalia > Carnivora > Mustelidae > Martes > Martes martes. The sequence continues at coordinate 50,078,374 of NC_137900.1, read as the reverse complement.
TCAACTTTTATATAGAATGAGAGTTAACACATGATCACCCAGTTAGTGTGTGTGTATGTGTGTGTGTGTGTGTGTTTTCATTGCAAACTCCTTAATGCAGGAAACCAAAAGAGAGCTGAGAAACATTAGCTGCAGACTTCCTTTAGGGTTTATTCTATCAGTAAAAAACAATTTGTTATTATTCTTATTTGTGGGGGAAATCAACCAGTTAGAAAGATTTATTGAGGCCCCACTATTTACTATGTTTGATTCAGGAAGGATATCGTGCTTCTTATCTTCACGTTGTGAATGTTAACAAGTCAGTTTCATTATTTATTAATAAAGCCTAAATATATTAAGAAATTCATAACTACAGGTTGAAAAACATATTCTACTTTATATTAATCACATTCATATATATATAATGTATTAATATATTAATTGTATGAGTGTAATGAATGCATATATACATGTATAAAGATACCAATAATGGTTTTCATCGGGTGCTTCATTATGAGTGCTTTTTTCCTTTTTTACATTTTTTATTTGCCAATTTTAAACTATGGAAATTTTAAACCCTTATGGTTATATTAAAATTATTTTATATTTTTTATTGTCTTTTATGAAGGAGCATAATTTAACTCATACAAGTGAGCAATTTGTTCCAAAAAGGCAAGATTAAAGATCTAATTTAATATGTATTTGTAGACTGCCTCAATACTATTCAAATATGGGAGACTTTGTAAAGTGAGAGAATCATAATCCCAGCTGGTGTTTCTTTCTTTTTTTGTTTTTTTCCCCCAAGTCTAAGCACATCAAATATTACATTGTCATTGTACATGGCAATGTATGAGGCCTGGGTTTCTTCCAGAGGTTTTGCCATAAACCCTTTAGTTTGATTTATACATCCAGGCAGCTGATAGAAATCGCCTACCTACAAGACTTTTTTAACTTAAAGAACTTTGATCATTTTCTCCTTTTAGAAAACACATTTTATTTCCCTGACGTTTCTGACATCCTGTGTCTTCTATTTTTGTGCTGGAATTGTGTTTCTAAGGCCCTGTTCATTAAATATGGGAGCTCCTTGGGACTTTGTCCTGAGTCCTTTCCTTCTATACCTCTATTTTCCTAAGACAACACCTCTCCTTCCAGAGTATGGAACACTATTACATTCCCAATCTATCTCTGCAGTTCAGACCATCTTTGGTATATTTATGTACAACTGTCCATTCAAACAGTCTACCTGAAAACCTCATAGGCATCTCAAAAGAACATATTCAAAATCTATGTCTTCTGCAACTTTGCTAAACCTCCATTCACCTAATTGCACAATATATTATCTCATTAGTTATCCTCGGCTCCTTCCAAATTTCCCTCACTCAGCAATGTTCAGATCCCTTCGATCCTGTTTTCCCAAAGCTCCTCAACCCATCTGCTATTTTCCATCCTCACCGCCATACCCCACATCCCAACTTCAATGCCTTTTTTCCTAGACTGAACAAATAGACTCTGAGATCTTCACAACAACTCATCTACTATGGCTACTTCTCAATCTTCATATATTGAATTGCCACAATAATGCTAAAACCATCTTTTAAAATTGCAAAAAGTCTCGTAATTTCCCTGATAGAAACCAACCAATGACTTCCCATTGCCTTGAAATAAATTCTGCAATCTTTAAGATGGATTATAATAGTCTGCATGACACAGATTCTAGGTCCCCCTCCAGCCTCATCTCCTAACTTTCTACATATTGCTTTCTCCCCCTGAGGGTCTCATGACTCAGGTTTTATTAGACAGTAATAAGTGACCTTTCCCCAACAACAGCTAGCTCCTTCAGAGTCCTGGAAACCTTGCTTCCAAAATTCCTTAGAGATTTACACTGTCCCTAACCTCCTCTCCACTTAATAGTATATAATAGGCCACTCTTCATGACTCCAGCGCAACTCTTTGTACCCACACGTCCTGTCCTTGTGTCTTAATAAAATCACCTTTTTGCACCAAAGATGTCTCAAGATTTCTTTCTGGGCTGTCAGCTTCAAACCCTAATGTCTTTTCCTACCTCAATTTCTTCTACTGAAAATAATAATTTAGAAATTCATACTTGCTGTTCCATGTATCAGTGGTTGGTTTTTAAAGCTTTGTTGTATTTTATTGCAATAATGTGCCACAGATTTCTTACTTATTCTCTTATTAAGGAACATTTAGATTGTTTCCAGTTTAGGGTATTAGAAGTTAGGGTGCTATGAACATTTACACATTATCTACAAGTCTTTATGTAGACACAAATTTTCATTTAGCGTTGAGTAAAATCCCAGGACAGAAAGAATGAGTCAAGAGGCCAGTTTCTGTTTGATTGTATGAAAACCTGTCAAACTGGGTTCTGAAGTAATCATGTTATTTCACATTCCCAATGGAAAGTCAGGAGTCCAGTTGTCCAAATCCTCAGTCTTCTTTTAAACATGAAATAGTATTTAATCTTGTCTTAATTTACATATAAAGCCAATTTGTGCATAAAAAGTTGCTCAACATCAACAGAGATCAGAAAAATGTGGAACATTTTAGTTTTGGCAAAATCCAATTAATAATTTTTCTTTCATTTTTAGTGCTTTTGTGCACTGTTAAAGAAAATTTTTCCTACACAGAGATTACGTATTCATTCTCCCATTGTGGGCATATTTAGATTATTTTTATTCTGGTGACCTTATCGGTTGAATGCTATAAACATCAGTACATGGTTATAAAAACTTTTATACATTTGTACAAGCATACACAAATCTTTGATGGGATATAATCATTCATTTACCCTGGGTAAATTTCCAGGAAGGAAACTACACTTCACCTAAACTTCTTTTGTGAGAAGAATCTTTTCCCGTTTCCTTTTAAATTGGGTTGTTTATCCATTGATTTCTATATATTTTTCATGTATTATGGAATCAAATCCTTTTTGAGATATGTGTTATGTGTATTGAGAATATATTCCTTAATTCTATGATTTGCTTTTTTCATTTTCTTTTTTTAATTTTTATTTTTATTTTTAAATTTTTTTAATTTTTTTATTTTAATAAACATATAATGTATTTTTATCCCCAGGGGTACAGGTCTGTGAATCGCCAGGTTTACACATTTCACAGCACTCATCATAGCACATACCCTCCCCAATGGCCATTTTCCCACCACCCTCTCCCATCCCACCTCCCCCCAGCAACCATCAGTCTGTTTTTTGAGATTGAGTCTTTTATGGTTTGTCTCCCTCCCAATCCCATCTTTTCATTTTTTCTTTTCCTACCTCCACCCAACCCCCACCCCGCCTTGGATCTCCACTTCCTCATATCAAAGAAATCATATGATAGTTGTCTTTCTCCGATTGACTTATTTCGCTAAGCATGATACCCTCTAGTTCCATCCACGTTGTCGCAAATGGCAAGATTTCATGTCTTTTGATGGCTGCATAGTATTCCATTGTGTATATATACCACTTCTTCTTTATCCATTCATCTGTTGATGGACATCTAGGCTCTTTCCACAGTTTGGCTATTGTGGACATTGCTGCTATAAACATTCGGGTGCACGTACCCCTTCGGACCACCACGTTTGTATCTTTAGGATATATACCCAGTAGTGCAATCGCTGGGTCATAGGGTAGCTCTATTTTCAGTTTTTTGAGGAACCTCCACACTGTTTTCCAGAGTGGTTGCACCAGCTTGCATTCCCACCAACAGTGTAGGAGGGTTCCCCTCTCTCCGCATCCTCGCCAGCATCTGTCATTTCTTGACTTGTTAATTTTAGCCATTCTGACTGGTGTGAGGTGGTATCTCATTGTGGTTTTGATTTGTATTTCCCTGATGCCGAGTGATGTGGAGCATTTTTTCATGTGTCTTTGGCCATCTGGATGTCTTCTTTGCAGAAATGTCTGTTCATGTCCTCTGCCCATTTCTTGACTGGATTATTTGTTCTTTGGGTATTGAGTTTGATAAGCTCTTTATAGATTTTGGATACTAGCCCTTTATCTGATATGTCGTTTGCAAATATCTTCTCCCATTCTGTCAGTTGTTTTTTGGTTTTGTTCACTGTTTCTTTGTTGTGCAAAAGCTTTTGATCTTGATGAAATCCCAATAGTTCATTTTTGCCCTTGCTTCTGTTGCCTTTGGCGATGTTCCTAGGAAGAAGTTGCTGTGGTTGAGGTCAAAGAGGTTGCTGCCTGCATTGTCCTCAAGGATTTTGATAGATTCCTTTCTCACATTGATGTTCTTCATCCATTTTGAGTCTATTTTCATGTGTGGTGTAAGGAAATAGTCCAATTTCATTTTTCTGCATGTGGCTGTCCAATTTTCCCAGCACCATTTGTTGAAGAGGCTGTCTTTTTTCCATTGGATATTCTTTCCTGCTTTGTCAAAGATTAGTTGACCACAGAGTTGAGGGTCTATTTCTGGGCTCTCTATTCTGTTCCATTGGTCTATATTTCTGTTTTTGTGCCAGTACCATACTGTCTTGATGATGACAGCTTTGTAATAGAGCTTGAAGTCTGGAATTGTGATGCCACCGACTTTGGCTTTCTTTTTCAATATTCCTTTGGCTATTCGAGGTCTTTTCTGGTTCCATATGAATTTTAGGATTATTTGTTCTATTTCTTTAAAAAAAATGGATGGGATTTTGATAGGGATTGCATTAAATGTGTAGATTGCTTTAGGTAGAATGGACATTTTCACAATATGTGTTCTTCCATCCATGAGCATGGAATATTTTTCCATTTCTTTGTGTTTTCCTCAATTTCTTTCATGAATACTTTATAGTTTTCTGAGTATAGATTCTTTGCCTCTTTGGTTAGATTTATTCCTAGGTATCTTATGGTTTTGGGTGCAATTGTAGATGGGACTGACTCCTCAATTTCTCTTTCTTCTGTCTTGTTGTTAGTGTAAAGAAATGCAACTGGTTTCTGTGCATTGACTTTATGTCCTGACACTTTACTGAATTCCTGTATAAGTTCTAGCAGTTTTGGAGTGGAGCCTTTTGGGTTTTCCACATATAGTATCATATCATCTGCAAAGAGTGATAGTTTGACTTCTTCTTTGCCAATTTGGATGCCTTTAATTTCTTTTTGTTGTCTGATTGCTGAGGCTAGGACTTCTAGCACTATGTTGATCAGCAGTGGTGATAACGGACATCCCTGCCATGTTCCTGACCTTAGTGGAAAAGCTTTCAGTTTTTCTCCATTGAGAATGATATTTGCGGTGGGTTTTTCATAGATGGCTTTGATAATATTGAGGTATGTGCCTTCTATCCCTACACTTTGAAGAGTTTTAATCAGGAAGGGATGTTGCACTTTGTCAAATGCTTTTTCAGCATCTATTGAGAGTATTATATGGTTCTTACTCTTTCTTTTATTAATGTATTGTATCACATTGATGGATTTGCGGATGTTGAACCAACCTCGCGGCCCTGGAATAAATCCCACTTGGTCGTGGTGAATAATCCTTTTAATGTACTGTTGGATCCTATTGGCCAGTATTTTGGTGAGAATTTTCGCATCTGTGTTCATCAAAGATATTGGTCTGTAATTCTCTTTTTTGGTGGGATCCTTGTCTGGTTTTGGGATCAAGGTGATGCTGGCCTCATAAAATGAGTTTGGAAGTTTTCCTTCCATTTCTATTTTTTGGAACAGTTTCAGGAGAATAGGAATTAATTCTTCTTTAAATGTTTGGTAGAATTCCCCTGGGAAGCCGTCTGGTCCTGGACTTTTGTTTGTTTGGAGATTTTTGATGACTGTTTCAATCTCCTTACTGGTTATGGGTCTGCTCAGGTTATCTATTTCTTCCTGGTTCCGTTGTGGTAGTTTATACATCTCTAGAAATGTATCCATTTCTTCCAGATTGTCAAATTTGTTGGCGTAGAGTTGCTCGTAGTATGTTCTTATAATTGTTTGTATTTCTTTGGTGTTGGTTGTGATCTCTCCTCTTTCATTCATGATTTTATTTATTTGCGTCCTTTCTCTTTTCTTTCTGATAAGTCTGGCCAGGGGCTTATCAATCTTATTAATTCTTTCAAAGAAACAGCTCCTAGTTTTGTTGATTTGTTCTATTGTTTTTTTAGTTTCTATTTCATTGATTTCTGCTCTGATCTTTATGATTTCTCTTCTCCTGCTGGGTTTAGGCTTTCTTTGTTGTTTTCTCTCCAGCTCCTTTAGGTGTAGGGTTAGGTTGTGTATTTGAGACCTTTCTTGTTTCTTGAGAAAGGCTTGCACCGCTATATATTTTCCTCTCAGGACTGCCTTTGTCGTGTCCCACAGATTTTGAACTGTTGTGTTTTCATTATCATTTGTTTCCATGAATTTTTTCAATTCTTCTTTAATTTCCTGGTTGACCCATTCATTTTTTAGAAGGATGCTGTTTCGTCTCCATGTATTTGCGTTCTTTCCAAATTTCCTCTTGTGGTTGAGTTCTAGCTTCAGAGCATTGTGGTCTGAAAATATGCAGGGAATGATCTCAATCTTTTGGTACCAATTGAGACCTGATTTATGACCCAGGATGTGGTCTATTCTGGAGAATGTTCCATGTGCACTAGAGAAGAATGTATATTCTGTTGCTTTGGGATGGAATGTTCTGAATAGATCTGTGATGTCCATCTGGTCCAGTGTGTCATTTAAGGCCTTTATTTCCTTGTTGATCTTTTGCTTAGATGATCTGTCCATTTCAGTGAGGGGAGTGTTAAAGTCCCCTGCTATTAGTGTATTACTGTCGATGTATTTCTTTGATTTTGTTATTAATTGGTTTATATAGTTGGCTGCTCCCATGTTAGGGGCATAGATATTTAAGATTGTTAGGTCTTCTTGTTGGACCGACCCTTTGAGTATGATATAGTGTCCTTCCTCATCTCTTATTATAGTCTTTGGCTTAAATTCTAATTGATCTGATATAAGGATTGCCACCCCAACTTTCTTCTGATGTCCATTAGCATGGTACATTGTTTTCCACCCCCTCACTTGAAATATGGAGGTGTCTTCGGGTCTAAAATGAGTTTCTTGTAGGCAGCATATTGATGAGTTTTGTTTTTTTATCCATTCTAATACCCTGTGTCTTTTGATTGGGGCATTTAGCCCATTAACATTCAGGGTAACTATGGAGAGATATGAATATAGTGCCATTGTATTGCCTGTAAGGTGACTGTTACTGTATATTGTCTCTGTTTCTTTCTGATCTACTACTTTTAGGGTCTCTCTTTGCTTAGAGGACCCCTTTCAATATTTCCTGTAGAGCTGGTTTGGTGTTTGCAAATTCTTTCAGCTTTTGTTTGTCCTGGAAGCTCTTTATCTCTCCTTCTATTTTCAATGATAGCCTAGCCGGATATAGTATTCTTGGCCGCATGTTTTTCTCATTTAGTGCTCTGAATATCTCATGCCAGTTCTTTCTGGCCTGCCAGGTCTCTGTGGATAGGTCTGCTGCCAATCTAATGTTTTTACCCTTGTATGTTACAGACTTCTTTTCCCGGGCTGCTCTCAGGATTTTCTCTTTGTCGCTAAGACTTGTAAATTTTACTATCAGGTGACGAGGTGTGGATCTATTTTTATTGATTTTGAGGGGCATTCTTAGCATCTCCTGGATTTTGGTGTTTGTTCCCTTTGCCATATTAGGGAAATTCTCTCCAATAATTGTCTCCAATATACCTTCTGCTCCCCTCTCTCTTTCTTTTTCTTCTGGAATCCCAATTATTCTAATGTTGTGTCATCTTATGGTGTCGCTTATCTCTCGAATTCTCTCCTCGTGGTCCAGTATTTGTTTGTCTCTCTTTTGCTCAGCTTCTTTATTCTCTGTCATTTGGTCTTCTATGTCACTAATTCTTTCTTCTGCCTCATTTATCCTAGCAGTGAGAGCTTCCATTTTTGATTGCACCTCATTAATAGCTTTTTTTATTTCAACTGGGTTAGATTTTAGTTCTTTTATTTCTCCAGAAAGGGCTTTTATCTCTCCGGAGAGGGTTTCTCTAATATCTTCTATGCCTTTTTCGAGCCCGGCTAGAACCTTGAGAATTGTCATTCTGAACTCTAGATCTGTCATTTTACCAATGTCCGTATTGATTAGGTCTCCAGCCTTTTGTACGGCCTCTTGTTCTTTTTTTTGAGGAGAGTTTTTCCGCCTTGTCATTTTGTCCAGATAAGATTTTTCTCCTGCTGTGGAATTCCGCTGTTCTTGGTGACTGAAGTTGGTTTTGGATGGGTTTCTTGTTGATCTTCTGGGGGAGGGGCCTGTTGTAGTGATTCTCAAGTGTCTTTGCCGCAGGCGGAATTGCACCGCCCTTGCCAGGAGCTGGGCTAAGTAATCCACTCGGGTTTGCTTTCGGGAGCTTTTGTTCCTTGAGTGCTTTCCGTAGAGTTCTGGAGGACAGAAATGAAGATGGCGGCCTCCCAGTCTCCGGCCCGGAGGAGCCGAGAGCTTGGGGTTCCGCTCCTCAGTGTGCCCTGCAAAGCGCCCAACCGCCCCGCCTCCCTGGCCTGTGGTCGCGCCTTGAGGAAAGCAGTCAATTGCTGGAGCCTGGAGAAAAGCACCCGGTCACTTCTGTCTCCGTGGCCTCCGGCCGCGCTCCAAGCTCACCCAGCCTGCGACCGGCACAAGGTAACCCCGGGCTGAGAGCTCAGTCCTCGGCTCTGTCGCTATAGCCGGCTTCCCCGCTCCAATACCTGCGAGCTCCGCGGCCCTCAAACACCCCTGGTCCTTCTGTGACCCCGCGGGACTTGGGGTTATGCTGACCCTGCCTGGGTTTCCCCCCGGTTTAGCTCCTGGAGCGATGTCTCCCAGTGGAGCAGACTTTTTTTTTTTTTAATTTTATTTATTTATTTGACAGAGATCACAAGTAGGCAGAGAGTCAGGCAGAGAGAGAGGAGGAAGCAGGCTCCCCGCTGAGCAGAGAGCCCGATGCGGGGCTCGATCCCAGGACCCTGGGATCATGACCTGAGCCGAAAGCAGAGGCCTTAACCCACTGAGCCACCCAGGCGCCCCTGGAGCAGACTTTTAAAAGTCCCGATTTTGTGCTCCGTTGCTCCGCTGCTTGCCGGGAGCCGGCCCCTCCCCCCCGGGGTCTATCTTCCCGTCGCTTTGGATTCACTTCTCCGCAGGTCCTACCTTTCAGAAAGTGATCGATTTTCTGTTTCTAGAATTGTTGCTCTTCTTCTCTTCGATTTCCCGTTGGATTTGTAGGTGTTCACAATGGTTAGATAAGCTATCTAGCTGATCTCCTGCTACCCGATGTCGTCTCAGCCTGCTACTTCTCCGCCATCTTGACTCCTCTGGCCACTTTTTTCATTTTCTTATCAGTGGTTTTGATGACCAAAATATTTAATTTTAGTGAAAATCAATTTTCCTATTTTTTCCTTTATATTTTATGACTTTTCATCATATCAAAGAAATTTTCCCTATAATAAGATTAAGCAAATATTTTCTGTGATTTCTCAAAAAGGCATTTACATTTAGATTTTATGTTTATGTCTATGATCCATCTCAAATATTTATATATGTTGTAAGATAAGTGTCAAGGTAAAATCCTCTTCCTATATGTATATACAGTGGTTCAAGAAGAATTTGTTGAAAAAAATCTCCATTCCCATTGGAATATCTTGGAGCATTTGACAAAAATCAATTTTCTATATATGTAGGAGGTCATGTCTGGACTTTTTATTCTAATTGATCTGTTTTTCTATTAGCCTATACAATACTGACTTAGTTATAGTAAACAGGAAGTTGTTTTGTTTTGTTGTATTTAGTAGATAACTAACTTTATTAAACAAAATAAGCACCATTAAGAAAGATTTTCAGGCAACTCTTGAAAGAAATCTATATTGAAAAAAAAGACTATCTTTATTAGAAAAATTGGCCAAAACTGACCACTTTTATTCCCACCAGTAGTGTATGAATGGTCCAGTTTTTTCAACATCCTTGCCAGCATTTGTTACTTTCATTATGTTTTTTAGCCATTATAAATAAGTGCTTAATTATATGTCATTGAGGTTTTAATCCCTATTTTCCTAATGGTTAATGATACTGAGTATCTTTTCATGTGTCTGTTTGTATGTCCATATCCTTTTCAATGATATACTGTCCATATATTTTGCTCCCCCTCTAATTGGTTTGTTTAGTTTTCTTACTGTTGAGCTTTGAGAGTTCTTTCTATAAATACTAGGACTGTCAGATATGTGGCTTGCAAATATTTTCTCTTTGTAGTGTGTATTTTTATCCCCTTTACAAGGCTGTCAAATTTAAGAATTTTGTCTAGTCCTAGGGGTGCGTGGGTACCTCAGTAGGTTAAGCATCTGACTCCTGGTTACAGCTCAGGTCATGATCTTCAGGTCTGGGATCGAGCCCCCTGGGATCAAGCCCCTGTGTAGGGCTCAGAGCTCAGCTTAGGGTCTGCTTGTCCCCTTCCCTGCCCTTCTGCTTCTCCCCCATTACTCCCCTCACTTTCTCTCTCTCAAATAAATAAATAAATAAATAAAATCTTTAAAAAAAAAAAAAAGAACTCTCTCTAGTCCTAGATTCTAAATATTTTTCCTGATTTTTTTCTGAAAGGTTCATAGTTTCACATTTGACACTTGTTTATGATCAATTTTGCATTAGCTCTGAGGTTCATACTGAGGTTCATTAAATAAATTCTTTTTGTCTATGACTTTCCAATTGCTCCATTTGTTAAAATGGCTACTCTTCCTCCATTAAGTTGTTTTTGTTCTGTTGTCAAAATCTGTTGGTAATATTTGAGTGGTCTCTGCTGGGTCCTATTAACACCTGTGGGGAGGGGGAAGGGAAGCATTGGGGATGCAGCGATTAGCTGCATCATCTCACATCATCTCATTAAGTCTCACACCTACCATGTGGAGGAGGTACAGGCTTAGCTCACTACCCTAGTGGGGAAATCAGAACACTACTTGCTGCTACAGGGCAGGGTATGGAAGATTAACTCCTTGCATGCTCTGTCAACACCATCCAACTGGGAAATCAGAGTGACAGTTGTTGTTTCCATAGAGGGGAAGGGTATAGCTGGGTAGAATATCTGCTTTCCATTCCTCCTCACCAAAGTCACGAGTGCAGGCGGTATTTCCATTTGTGTTTGAGTGGAATAGGTAAGTGTTTCTCAGATGTTTTCGGTTCTATTTGGCTACCCTTTTCCTGATCCAATGATCTGGAGGGACAGGCTTTTCCTAGAGTTTCTTTCTCCCTGTGTCTATTGATATTTATGTTGGAGTCCTCTGTGATATATGGAAAACAAAAAGAAAACCCAGAGAACTCACTATCATGTTGTTGTTAAGTCCTGAAATCCCTAGGCAGTGTGACTTCTTGCCACTTTCGAGAGTCTTACTCTGCTTGTTTGTGCTGTTATGTCCAGGATATTTTAGTTGTAAGAGGGAGGACCTGGGAAGAATGGTACTACTCTATTTTGGTAAAAACTGAAGTCTTCCAAATATTTATTATAAGACTCTAAGTACTGAGTCTATGAAGGCATTCATTGCACATTGTACTTCCATTATAAATATATGATTCTTCTGATACATGCAATATCTCTGGCAATCTTAAACATGTATTACCCGAATGTTTCACAATATATGATAAAATCACATAACTGAAAGTCATAGGTTCTATCCAAACATACATTTCTGATCTTTTTAATGAGGTTTTACTGTGATATTTTTCTTCTTGTAGGACTGAGGATATATACATCTGTTATATAAGTGTTTTTTCACTAGCAGTTGTTCTATTTATGGTACATCAATGATACATTTGTAATGATACTATTATATAAAACCATAAAAATATCTAGATTAGTACATTATAAATGATTATAAACCCTCTGTGGACCTCTTATGATTTAAGTAATCTCCTAGGTCACATTCTAGATCCCAGACTGGCTTCTTATTTGTTCCTTATTTTCTAATTGCAAGTTGCAGATGTTTAAATATATTTCTCTCTTCTATAGAACTAGCTTCCTTCCTCCTTGAGGCTACTGAAAATAAGCTCTTTTCAGTATAAGGATTTTATCACTAATTACCAATGGAAAATAGGGCATAACAAAAGGCAGTCAACATGGAACAAGCTTCCAGAATCTTACATAGACACCCCCCTTTGTTGTTCAAGTTGTTCCTCCTTTTTTCCCTCTTTAAAAAAGCACCAGAATCATTTATTTCTTGTCTTCTCCATTCTATTACTACGAGAAAAACCGACTTTTCCTCCTCCTCTCTTGAGTCCCTCACAGCTTCAATGTGACTTTCTTCTAACACAAACAAAATTCATTACTGAAGTCTACTGTTGTGGTGCTTTGCTTCATCCCAGCTAAAACTGCAGAAGTGTTTCCAGCAATCTCAATATATAATTTATTTTTAAAAAAGTCACCCTAGACTATGTGTTTTTGTAATCCTATTAACATTTGTAATATTTAGAAAACAAAGGAGATGGCATCAGTGGTTGGAGAGTTATTATAACACATTTTCTATTGTCCCTCATGATGGAAATTCCACCAAAGACTAGAGAATGGAATAACATAATCTCAACTTTTGAAAACTAACAGTCACAGCTACTATGAAGCTAAATATGTTTTCAAATATTTCATCTACTTGCATAGGTCCTTTCCAAGGTTTGAAGATGGACTAAACAATGTGCTTACATTGCTGAATATGAGATCATAACATTCATAAATACATGTTATATTATGTTATGTATATATTATATATATATTTTATAAAAATAAAATTTTTAAGTGACATTCAGCTTTAATTGCTATTTCTAACTGAAAACATTTAAAAAAATCAATGTAATCTACTATATCAACATAAAAGTCATCTGATGCAGAAAAACATTTGAAAAAAATCTAAGATACATTTAGGATAAAAGTTCTCAGTAATCTAGGAATAGAGAGGAATTATCTCAATTTTTAAAAAGTATGTACAAAAAGCCTGCAGCTAACATCATACTTAATGATGAAAGACTGGTTTGTGTTCTGCAAAGACTGAGAATAAGAGAGGAATGTCTACTCTAACCACTCCTATGCAACATATTACTGAAAGTTCTAGCTACTAAGACATTGCAAGGATAAGAAACAAAAACCACAAAGATTGGAAAGGAGGAAATAAATTTGTATTTGCATATGACATGTTTATATAGAAAATCTCAAGGAATATTAAAAAAAACTCTTAGAACTAAAAAGTGAATTCATTATGATTGCAAAATACAAAATCACACAAAATATTGCATTTCTATATATTAACAATTGACCTGTGGAAATGGTTTTTAAAAAATCATTAAAATTACTCCAAAGAAAATAATGCACATGGGTTAGTAAAATATATATGATATGAAATATCTGTACTTATTAAAATATGTACTCAATTTGTATTGTGAAAATTACAAAATTCTGAAGAAAGAAATTTAAAAAAAGACCTAACTAAATGGAGTGACATAACGTGGTCATGGATGGAAAGTAATAATAAAGATATCAATTTTCCTTAAATGAATCAATAGTGGGAATATAATTTGGACCTAAACCTAAGCAATATTTTTTGTAGACACATAAAAAGTAATTATGAAGAGCTAAAACAATTTCAAAAAAGAAGAACAAAGTGGAAGGAATAATCCTTCTAATATTAAAGCCTCTTAGATAGCTACAGTAATCAAGACAGTATGATATTGGAGAGAAACAGACACATAGATCAAAGGAACAGAATAGAAGGCCCAGAAATAGACCCACTCAAATATTTCCAACTTATTTTTAACAACTGAGCAAAAGCAATTCGATGGAGGAAGGACAGACATTTTGACAAATGAAGCAATAGGAAATCCATAGGCAAAGACACAACCTCAGTCTAAATTTCAGAGCTTTACTCAAAATTGATTACGGTCTTAAATGTAAAACCAAATATTTTAGAAAATCTTTGGAAACCGGTCTAGGCAAAGAGTCCTGAAACTTGATAACAAAAGCAAAATCCACAAGAGGAAAAATAGCAAAGTTTGATCTCATCAAAATTTTAAAACAATTCGCTCCATGGGCCATCTTGTGATGAGGATGAAAAGAGAAGCTACAGACTGAAAGGAAATATTTGTGATCCACATAACTGACAAAGGACCAATATCCAGAATTTTTAAGGATTCTCAAAAGTCAATAGTAAAAACAAACACATAATTCTATTAGAACATGTGCAAAGATTGTCAAACATTGTTGGTGGGATTCTAAAATAGAACAGTCATGCAGGTAAAGGGGATGCTAGTTTCTTAGAAAACTAATCATTTTCAAACAACTCAGCAATTGGATACTTGGGCATTTGTCCCAAAGAAATCAAAAGTTATGTCCACACAGATGTTTATATCCATTTGTTTATAAACAAATGTTTATAATAGCTTTTTTTTTTTCTTAAAGATTTTATTTATTTATTTGACAGAGATCACAAATAGGCAGAGAGGCAGGCAGAGAGAGAGGAGAAAGCAGGCTTTCCACGGAGCAGAGGCCCGATGCGGGGCTCAATCCCAGGACCCTGGGATCATGACCTGAGCCGAAGGCAGAGGCTTTAACCCACTGAGCCACCCAGGCGCCCTATAATAGCTTTATTTGTAATAGCCAAATACTGGAGGCAACTCGGACATCCTTCAATTGGTGACTGGTCAAACAAACTGGGTTAGATCCATACCATGAATTACTACTCAGCAAAAAAACAAAACTGTTGACACACACAACTTGGATAAATCTCAAGGGAATTCTGCTGAGTGACATAAATCCAGTCTCAACATGTGAAATACTATATGATTCCATTTATATAACATTCATGAAATGACAAAACTATTCAGATTAAGAACAGATTAGTGGTTGCCAGGGAGGGAGGGCAGTGGCTGTTTTTATAAAAGTATGGCATAAGGGATACATGTAGTGGAACTGTTCTGTATCTTGATTGTGGTAGATACACAAACATAGGCATGTGATAAAACTGTACAGAACCAAAGATATACCCATGCACACACATACCAAGTGCGAATGAAATGGGTGAAACCCAAATAATGTTGGCAGATTGTATCAATGTCAATTTCCTGGCTGTGATATTACCCTCTAGTTATTCAAGATGTTACCTTTGAGGGAAACTGATTAATGGTACCCAGAATATGTCTGTATCATTTCTTATAACTGCATGTGAATCTGTTATCACAAAATTAAAAAAAAAATTTAGGAAGTCATCAATGTGTACAATTAGATACTGCTGTGGGTAATGGGAAATAGATTGGAAGTAAATTCAATAAAAATCAATAGTTATCTCTAGAGGGGACAAAAAACCATTTGTACCTTCTAAGTGTCTCCCTTCCATCTTTTCTTCCAGCCTTATCTGGATTAGACACCATAGTCTAATGCTCCATAGTCATAATATTTCTTTGCTTACACTTTCACCTTCCTTGCATTCTCTCCCTTCATCATGGCAAAAATTCCAGCTTTGGTTATGTCCAACTCTTCAGACACTCTAAAACACTTCACCCTGCCTCGGGGAAGAGGACTGCGACAGGATAAAAACACACAACCTTAATGACATACAACCTTTATGCCCAAAAACTCATGTGGGTCTGCAGTGCTGCTATATACACCCTCCGTCTTGCCATTGTTTATTCATTCTCCCAGGCTCCTAGGTACAAATTTCAAATTTTTGCTTCTCTTCCCAAAAGTCAAGAGCCTTTTTCTGCTCTTTATCTAATTTGGTGATTTTGTTTCTTTTGTCCCTTAGAAAATGAAAGCAAAAAGGAGAGAAGTTCCATATTCCCAAACCTGTCAACATGCCTTCATATTTTATTCCCCTGTTTATTCTTAGGATAGAATAGCTGATATGTATCTCTGACCAGCATTTGGGGGGGGGGGTGATGGTTACCATTCCTTCTTGATCATTCCGGCTGTAGCTCAAAAATCCCAACTACTGGATGATACAAACATGCTCCACTATCTTCCATAGAGAAAAACCTCTTCCTTGACCTCCCTATTTTCCTTTAGTTACTTACCTAACATCATTTAGAAAAATACTTCTCAAAAAAATCATTCCCTCTTCTCCAGGTTTTCACATTTAAACCTACTCCAATTAGATATTCTTACCCATCATATATCCAAAACTGCTCATGTTCATATTATCAACATCCTCCACATTTCCAAGTCCAATGACTGGTCCTCACTTTGAACATTATGATATTTGACACTATTAACACCATAATTAAAAAAGAAAACTTCTTAATCTTGATAAATAAATAAAATCTTTAAAAAAATAAATTATAGAATTATAGAATTTGATTATGGATTGGATGTAGAGGGTAAGAGAAAGAAAGAAACAAATGATGCCTCCAAAGTTGTGGTCTAAACAACAGGACTGAGTGGAGAGATGAAAAAGAAACAGGGGGATGTCAAGAATTCTCTAGTTACATGTTAAGCTTGAAGTGTTTAATAAACATCCAAATGAAGATGCAAAGGACGGTATTTATGTGTCTAGAATTCAGGAAAGAATCAGGACTGAAGATAGAAATTAGGAGTCATATACGTAGTATTTGGAACTCCTATGGAGGCCAGAATAAGTCACTTGAAAATGAATATAGACAGAAAAAGAAAAGAGATCCCATGGGCGCCTGGGTGGCTGAGTTGGTTAAGCTACTGCCTTCGGCTCAGGTCATGATCCTGGAGTTCTGGGATTGAGTCCTGCATCGGGCTCCCAGCTCCATGGGAAGTCTGCTTCTCCCTCTGATCTCACCTCTCATGCTCTCTCTGTCTGTCTGTCTGTCTCTCTCAAATAAATAAATAAAATCTTAAAAAAAAAAAAAAGAGAAATCCTAGGGCTTAGCCTTGGGCAACCTCAACACTTAGTGATAGGGAAGAGGAAGAAGAAATTACAAAGAAGCCTAAGAAGTGGCTTGTGACATACAAAGAAAACCTACAGGGATTATTTATTTATTTATTATGTGATAGATAGAGATCACCAGTAGGCAGAGAGGCAGACAGGGAGAGAGGAGGAAGCAGGCTCCCTGCTGAGCAAGAGCCTGATGCAGGGCTCCAACCCAGGACCCTGAGACCATGACCTGAGCCGAAGGCAGAGGCTTTAACCCACTGAGCCACCCAAGTGCCCCAAATTCCATAATTTCTACTTTCAAAATATATCTACAATCCGACCACAAATTACCAACTCCGATTTGTTTTCTAAAATTCTCTTTTCAGGTCACCATCATCTTTTATATGCTTATTTACTAACCTTCAAACCTGTTTCCCTGTTCTGTTCTTTGTTATGTAAGGGTTATTCTCCACAACACAGCTAGAATGATCCTTTTAAAATGTACATCAATTTATCTTTATTCTCATGGACCAAAATTCATGTAGAACTTCAGCCTGGCCTCACACTGTATCACTGATATTTTAAAGTTATCTCATCCATGGGGTGCCTGGGTGGCTCAGTGGATTAAAGTTATCTCATCCAGTCGCATCATTTAGCCTACTAAAATAAAAAGCAGAGTCCGCTATAATTGATTGAATAACTAGGCACAAATTTAGCAAGACTGTAAATACAAATAATAAAATTAACTAAATGGACCTATATAGGTCCTATATAGGACACCATACCCAAGAACTGAAAATATACTTTTCTATCAATCACATATGAAACCTTTACAATATTTGATCATATTATAAGTCATACAGCCAGTCACCAAAATTTTTAAAAATCAGATTCACACATCACTGATCTGGAAATTACACAAGAAATTTTTTTAAGAGGATGACTAGAAAATACCCAAATATTCAGAAATTAAGAAATACATTTCTAAGTATACCCCTGGTCAAAGAAGAAATAATAACAGCTATCAAATATTTTGAGTTGAATGATAATGAAAATATTACATATAAAATCTGGTGAGAAATGACATCACTGAAAATAAAGGAGTAGTGATCTTTGAGGCTCTGACCCTTCACACACACACACACACACACACACACACACACAAATAAGCTGGAAAGAACTAACAGAATCAATGTTTTCGGACTTTTGGAATTTAATCAAAAACTTAAAACAGTGCAGGGAAAGCTTAAGAGAGAAAGGAGCTGCTGCATTGTGTAAGAGCACAGTGGCAATTTAAACTGCTTGCCCACCATCTCCCACTTACCAGATTGGTGACAACCATAAGACGGCAGCCCATACTGTTCCAGGTTGTTGGTGTCAAAGGGAGCAATAAAGGGCCCAATTCTCAAAGAATTGTGTTTTGTGTTTTGAGCTATCTAGTTCCCTCAAGGACTGGCATAAAGGTTTGCCTTTGTTTCATCTGACTTGAAGTGTTCCCAGGGCTGGGGTGGCTCCCTTGGTAGTTTTGTCAGAAGGACATGGAGGCAAAAGGATTGGCTTCAGTAGCCTGGGACAAGGAGTAATAAGAAAAAGACAGACTTCCCAGATAAAAAGCCTGGAAAGGAAGAGGCTGAGAAAAGAGATAACATGAAAAAATAAGGGGTTTTAAAAACTTGTTCACACACTGGGTAATGGAGAAGGCCATGTGCATAAACATGGCTCAATGCAGGTTCAGAAGAGGACTGAGAAGAACCCAAGCTTTCCCTCTGGCTGGGCTTCAGGTTCCATGCAATTAGGAATAGGCTGTGGCAGAGTTTTAAAAGGCCGGATAAATGTTGGAGTGAACCAATATAAAGCCAATCTATAAAGACCGGGAGAATTTTTCTTTCTTTTTCTCTTTTCTTTTTCTTCCCTCACTCCTTCCCCTCCACCCCCACCCCCCCCCCCCCCAGCCATGTGTATGTGTCTCTTTCTCTTCTTGGTTCCAAGCATTTAAGGAAATTGTTAAAATTCTAGCTGACCTTTAAGCTAACAAAACACAGACTTCAGTGGCCACATATGATAAAGACAACAGGGTTTACATGAAACAGTTTAGAAAAGATATTAGGGGCGCCTGGGTGGCTCAGTCAGTTAAGCGTCTGCCTTTGACTCAGGTCATGATCCTGGTCCCAGGATTAAACTCTCCATGAGGCTCCCTGCTCAGTGGGGAGCCTGCTTCTTCCTCTCCCTCTGCCCTTGCCTCCCACGGCCTGCTCATGCTTGCTCTCCTGTGATCTCTTGAGCATGCTCTCTCAAATAAATAAATAAAACCTTTCTGAAAATTTTTAAAAGATATTAAATGAACACCAACAAAGCCAACAACTTCCCACATATGTACAAAAATCATTCTCAGTTGTATTATAGACCTAAATGTGAAAGGCAAAATTGAAAAATATTTAAAGGTTAATGCAGAAAACATCTTCATTACCATGGAGTCATGAAGAATTTTTTAAAACGATTCTATTTATTTACTTGAGAGAGACAAGATGGGGGAAGGTCAGAGAGAGAAGACTCCCCACGGAGTGGGGACCCCCCCCGCAATGCAGGGCTCCATCCTGGGACTCTGGGGTCGTGACCTGAACTGAAGGCAGACACTTAACCAACTGAGCCAACGAGGCATCCCTGAAGAATTTTTATTAGACAAGATACAAATACTAACATAAGGTGAAGGACCAATAAACTAACTCATCTAAAATTAAGAACTCTTGTTCACCAAAATACAGTATCAATGAATAAAAATGCAAGCCACAGAGTGAGAGAAAATCTTTGCAACACATATAACTGAAACATATTCACATCCAGACTAAAATTTTAAAAAAATAAATAACAACAAACTCTTGTAAATAAACAAAACCAGCAGAAAACAATGGGTAACAGACTGACCTGGCACTTTACAAAACAATAATCTAAATAACAATAAATATAAGAAAAGGTACTCAATAGTATTTATAATAGGAGAAATGAAAATTGTAAATACAATCATGTCTACCTATACACCTCCAAACTTAGTATAGTTTGCCAACTGATGGCAAACAGGTAGTGTCCTAGTAGTGTGGTTTTGAATAGGTGTAAATATGAAAACAGTTTGCCACTATGTAGTTAAGTTCATAATGAGCATAACACATGACCCAGAAATTACTCAGGTGTTTGCATATATACCAGAATCTTTGTACACATTTTTTACAGCAGCACTGATAATGATAGCTTAATGCTGGAATCAATCCACATGTTTATCAACAGTTTAAGAGAGAAAGTTATATTTTGACACAGAACTACGTTTCAACAGTGAAAATGAGCTACATCCAATAACCCAGTAACAGTGGATGAATTTACCAGTATAAAATTGAATGATAGAACCAGCACATAAAATGAAAATGCCAATGATTTTATTTCTACAAAGGTCAAAAAGAGGCAAACCTAAATTAAATTATATAGGAGTGCATACAGATGTTTAAGCTATACAGAAAAGCAAATAAATGACTACTAATAATGACAGAATGAGGTGTGGTGGCTATTTGGATGTTCATTATTGCACTGTTAGTTTAAATGAATCTATTAAGTTCTATGTTTTTGTTATGTAGTTTATATTTTAAGGTAAGAGGTGTTCATAAAATACACTGAAGGTCATTACCAAAATGCAAGAATAGTTCTTGGTGTTAAGAATAGAACATTCTGGGGCACCTGCGTGGCTCAGCAGGTTAAGCCTCTGCCTTTGGCTCAGGTCATGGTCTCAGGATCCTGGGATCGAGCCCTACGTCGGGCTCTCTGCTCGGCAGGGAGCCTGCTCCCCCTCTCTCTCTGCCTGTCTTTCTGCCTACTTGTGATCTCTCTCTGTCAAATAAATAAATAAAATCTTAAAAAAAAAAAAAGAATAGAACATTCTGTTCCTGCAGGCATATTGTCCAGGAAGTTATTTTACACGGAAGCGAATGGGACATTATATGGCACACATGCTTGGGCAGCTGCTCTGGCGCAGCTCAACTATATAATGTAGGTGCATTTAGAACACCTGGGAACTAAGAGGAGTATGAGTCTTTGAGAAAAGTTGTGCTTCCTAAGCACTCCCAAGAGTAAGGGGTTTATTATTATCTTGTAGCTAACTGTACCCTAGGCTGATGTGGCCTGGGGATATACTTAACATAGTAACATTAGGCAAATAAATGCAAGCCTTGCTGTTTTATATTTGGTATTTATCCAATCCATCTTTCTATCTATTATTTATGGAAAAGTCATTTTTGGAAACCACCTAAGATAATATTTTTAGCCTTAATAACATTTATTGTATTATGTATGGGAAGTAACATGCTCAGTAAAGAAAATTGGGAAAATAGAGAAAAGCACACAGAAACCTAAGTCACAAGGTAGTTCCAACATCTAGATTATTAGTCAAGTAGTATGTAATGCATAGATCATATATGTATATCTATATATTATTGCTATTGTGTGAAAAATAACTGTATGTAAAAAGGTCAACTCCTTGATATGGATACTGCAAAAAAATGTCCTGGTTCATGATTTGTCTTTAATTTGCATAATGTTTTTCAAAGCATTTTTTAAATTTAACATTTTTATGTAACCGCTTCTATCAGAATTTTTATTATTAGCACCACGCTCTAACCAACTGAGCTAACCGGCCAGCTACTATCAGAATTTTTAATTATAGTCCTTATCTTTGGTGTCATGTTTTGAGAGCCCTTACTATCTCTAATTTACAAAGCTATTCATAGTATTGTCTGGGATGTGTCTGGGCTATGTTTTTAATGTTTATATGCAATATTACTAGAACTTATTTTTATTTATTTTAAAGGAAAGGATGTAATTTTATTTTTAACTAAAAATGCAACCAATTATCCTAACACCATTATTTAAGTAACCTACCCATTTACTACTCATTTCACATTCTTTGTTACAATTTAAATGCTGATGTTTACTTTTCCCTTTATGTTAGCCTTACATATTTTCCCACTAATAAAACCGTACTGTTGCTTGAATACAATAGGCCTTAATTATTAGAAGGCTATACAGTGCATTTTAAAATATGACATGTCATTTTATTAAATTTTTCACTTCTTTCTTGACTATTCTCATTCAATTTAATAGATGTGTTTTATAATCATCAAGTTCCAAAAATACCCCTCTGTGATTATGTTTGCAATTGCACTTCTGCTCATGTTTGTTTAAGGAGAGGATCATTTTCTTTTTGAATTTGTCATTTTTCCTTAATTATGGTGTGTTTCTTCTCTTTATTCAAATAATTTTTTAAGTATCTTACCTTATACTTTTTCTAACATTATAGCCTGAAATATTTCCAGGCAAGCTTATTGGTGTTATTTTATACTTTTGCTTGTTTTATCTTATCCATTTTAATTTTAATTTTTTATCTTATCCATTTTAATTTTTCTTATCCATTTTTAATTTTTCCACTTGACTTTCTAACAAACTATTGCTTTGAAATTATTTTTTATGATCACTACCTCTTGAATATTTATTTTCTTTGTAGCATTCAGGTTACTTAGTATTTTACTGAGTCAAGATAAGGTTGGACACACGTATCTTTCCGTGAAATTTACCAGCTTTTAGGTGGTAGATGCCTGCAAGAAAAAAATTCAGCTTTTTCCTCCATCTAAACTGTTTTCTATTCTATTATATCCTATTTACTTCCCATTATATTGCATTATATTTTGGTGTATTATTCCTTTTCTATCTGTCAGTAGAAGAGGATAGGAGGGGGAGTGGGGAGAAAAAGAAAAAAAAAAAAGGAATCTCTACCCTTGCCTTTATTGTCTCTTCTCCACATTTGTTTTCAGAGTTTTATCTTAATCTCTAATTTTTTCCAGTGGATTTTTTAAAAAATTAGGGATGAAAACCTGTCAACAATCACATTATCCACTTAATTTAATTCTTTATCTTTCTTTAACTCATTGTTCTCAGGATTCTATCTGCTGCACTCCATAAAATTGTCTTCTTCAAGATGTCAGTGAGCTTCTTGCTACTAAATTTGACGGAAACCTTTCACTTATCTTACTGTTCCTCTCAGCATCTCTTGAATTTGGACATTCTCATCCTTCTTGAATGCCATTTTATCAACATCATTATTATTTCTGTGACTCCACATTCTTAATTTTCTTACTTTTTCTCCAAGTATTCATGTGAGTCTATGTTAGCTTTTTTTCCCCTTTATTTGTAACTTAAATGCTAATCTTAGCCTGGATTTTCTCCAGAAAGCAGACACTGGGTTTGCACGCAGTAGTTTAATTTGGGAAGTAATCTCAGGGAACAGCAATAAGAGGCTGGGAAGAGTTAAACCAGGAAGGAGGGAAAGCCAACAGAAGGATACAGTATTGAGCTGCTCAGCACTGCAAGCAATGTGCAGCAATCTTGTTGGAATCCTTTGAGGGGCTCAAGCAAAAGAAGCCTCAAAATTCTAATACTCAAGAGATAGAAGAAAGGACGATTTATTCGTTAGCTCTCTTGTTGGTCAAGGATGGCCACATGGGTGTAACTTGGTCAAACGTTCAATTTTGTTGTATATAAGTGCTGTATGTAAGTGCTGACCATTCCCACAAGCAGTCCACTCTCTGTAGTCAAAGAAATCTTAAGACCACAAGGAAGAAATGAGTATGTGTAGCTGATCTGAGGTGCATCAGGTTAAAACTCTGGGAGCAGGTTGTGGCGGCAGCAGCAAAAGGCTGTAGAAATGGTGAGCTGAACCCATGTGAGATGGGAACACAGAAGTGCCTGAAGTGTATTCTAGTGCCTCCTCTGTTCTCGTTCCATACATCTTCCGTCGAAAACTCTCAGTTGACCCTTCACCGTCAATCAATACTTATCTCTACCCTTTTGAAAGTTCCAGAGCTACATGTCACTTGTTTTCATACATCTATCCATGAATATTCTGCAGACACATGAAACTAATATTCAAAAGTGAACTCACTATCCTTAGTTGAGTACTAAGTGCCAGGCTCTGTTGTAGATTTTGATAGAGAAGACATGACTAAAACAGTCACAATCTCTGCCTGCAAAAATTTATACTTTAGTAAGAAACAAATTCAGTATAGATAGTAATTTAAGCATGGGAATGCAAACCATTAGGAAGGGTAACCAGGAGAAAGAGTAATATGTGATAGGCTAGGACATTTCATACTGAAACTGTCAGGAGTCTTCAACAGATGAATAATGGCATGGGCAGTGGATGCTTGTAAAAGTGGATGGACCTGGTAGTGGTTAGGAGGTTACTTAGTGAGATGAAAAAAGCTCCAAAGGAAACTTTGTAAGTGGTCTGAAGACAGCATCTCAGGTTATTCTCAAATGCAAATCAGACTAGGTGCACTTCTTCCTCATTGTCCTCAGGATAAGGTATAAATAACTTGTAAGATCTCTGAAGTCCAGAGAGGATCTGGACATGGCTTACTCCTCTTTATTCTAACTTTGCCTATCCTGTTGAAGTCTATACTTCCATTCAGACTGAATTTCTTTCATATCCCTGAATGCAAAATACATTCTTCAATCATCAGGGACTTTTGTACATTTTGTTCCTTCTTTTTATATAATTACTTTATTCATCCAACACTCTGCCCTCAATAGTTCACCTGATCTTGCATATTCACCTCCTGTTTTTTAAAGTTTCTATTCAAATTCCAGTTAGTTAACATACAATGTAATATTTGTCCCAGATGTACAATATAGTGATCCAACACTTTCATACAACACCCAGTGTTCATTACAGCAAGTGCACTCCTTAATCCCCATCACCTAGTTCATCCATCCTCTCACCCACCTCCCCCAGCGTAACCATCAGTTTGTTCTTTATAGTTAAGTCAGTTTCTTTGTTGCCTGTTGCCTCTCTCTCTCTTTTTTACCCTTGGTTCATTTGTTTTATTTCCTAAATTCCACATATGAGTGAAATCACATGGCATTTGTCTTTCTCTCACTGACTTCCTTCACTTAGCATAACATTCTCTACCTCCATCCATGTCATTGCAAATGGCAAGATTTTGTGTTCCTCTTTATGGCTGAGAAATATTCCACTGATTAGCAAGTTACTTTAGAATGCATTTAGAAATTGTTAGGACATGTTTACTGTATTATATTCTTCTTCCTTTATGTCATTTATGCCATTGCAGTGTTATTATTGGCTTCTCAGAAAAGCTCTCTTTTCATCTCAATGTTTCCTACTTGCATCATCTTCTATCTCATATTTCAGAGTCAATATATACTTTTGGGGGGGCATTTTATTTATTTATTTCAGAGAGAGACAGTGACAGAGAAAGTGAGAGAGAGCACAAGCTGTGAGGAGAGGGAGAAGCAGGCCCCCACTGAGCAGAAAGCCTGATATGGGGCTCGACCCTAGGACTCTGGGATCATGACCTGAGCTGAAGGCAGACTCTTAACTGACTGAGCCACCCAGGTGCCCCAAAAGCCAATATATTCTTGAAATTTTTTTAGAGGACAAAATAAGAGTTTTATAAAATTTCTTCCTATTTCTGCTATAATATTTTATTTTTGGTGTTTAATACAGCAAATATTATATTAATTTTTTTACTGTATGGGAAAAATCAATATAATTAAAGACAAACAAACAAATGACAAACACAGAAAGCATATTTAAAACTCATCCAAGACTTTTCTGCAAATCAATAAGAAAATGATTAACAATCCAATTAAAAATGGGCAGAAGATCTAAAGTTTTAATTCAGAGAAAGTATATAAAAATGACTCCCAAATGTATGAGCAGATACCCTATATAATTCATAATGAGAAATGCAAATTAAGATTATAAACAATAACAATATTTCACCCATAATATTATCAAAAATAATTTTTTGTGGAAAAAAACAAATTCATTTCTCTGTGTCTTAGTTGTCTTTCTAAAATATAATTATATATTACATTATATTATATTTATATTATATATTTATAATTATATATAATTATATAATACATAAAGACCAAATTCCTTTTCATGGCATTCAAGGCTCTGCAGTTGAAATGTCATTTTTTGCCATCATGCCTGTCCTTGAATTATGCCGCTATTTTGAAGAAGGGCATTTTTCTTTTCTGCCTCAGTCATTATGCATGATTTCTCTCTGCTTAGAGCTCCTTTATATCTTCTGCAAACTACATGGTTCTACTCATCTGTTAGTACTGGGTGAAGAAACACTCACTCTATTCTCTTTTCTTCTGAGTTTTGTACACATTGGTGCATAATTGTTTTTACCTGCCTCCCCAGTCTGCTCTGATTTCCTAGAAGGAAGGGATATATTTTACTTATAACTGTATCTCCTTCATTGACACAGATCAAATGTTTGTTTAATAAATAAATGCTTTCAAATGAAAAGTAAGTATTATAGGCATTTTATTACTTTGTCATTTTACAGCTTTATTAATGTGTAGTTGAGGTATATTAACTTACACATATTCAAAATGTATAATTTGATGGGAGTTGGGGGCTGGGCAAAATGAATGAAGGGGAGTGGAAGATACAGGCTTCCACTCAAGGAATGAATAAATCACAAGAATAAAAGACACAGCATAGGGAATATAGTCATTGTAATAGTGATGTACGGTGACATGACAGACGGCAGCTACACTTACTTCTGTTAAGCATAACAGAGTTATCAAATCACTGTACTATACACTGAAACTAAGGTAACATTGTGTGTCAACTATGCTTAATTAATTAATTAATTAAAATAAAGTATATAGGGGCACCTGGGTGGCTCAGTCAGTTAAGTGTCTGCCTTCTGCTCAGGTCATGATCCTCAGGTCCTGGGATAGAGACCCAAGTGGGGCTCCCTACTCACTGGGGGGTCTGCTTCTCCCTCTCCGTCTGACCCTCCCCCTTGCTCATGCTCTCACTCGTTCGGCCTCTCTCAAATAAATAAATAAGAAAAACAAAGTATATAATTTGATGAGTTTTGACATACACATAAACTCTTTAAGTACTTACCACAATCAAGAAAATGTACATTTTGACCTCCAAAGTTTCCTCATGCCTCTTTCTAATTCTTTCCTACTCAATCCTCTCAACATCTCTAGGAAACTATTGGTCTGCTTTCTGTCTCTAGATTACTTTTTATTTTCTAGAATTTTATTTAAATGGAATCCTACATATATACTCTAACTTTTTTTTTTACTTCTTTCTTTTATCATATTCTTTTAAGTTACTTCATGATACCTTATGTATCAATTAACTAGTTCCTTTTTATTGTTGGTAAGATTTTATTGCATAGATATACTAAAATTTGTTTATCTCTTCTCTTCTTTTAGGACATGTATTAAAATGAATTAGCATGAAACCAGAGAGGGAGACAAACCACAAGAGATTCTTAATCTCAGGAAACAAACTGAGGGTTGCTGGAGGAGAAGGGAGTGGGAGGGATGAGATGGCTGGGTGGTGGACACTGGGGAGGGTATGTGCTACAGTGAGTGCTGTGAATTGTGTAAGACTGATGAATCTCAGACCTGTACCCCTGAAACAAATAACACATTGTATGTTAATTTAAAAAAAGAAAAGAAAAATAATGAATTAGCACAGGAAAACTTCGTGCATACTTTAAATGTTATTTTGACTTTTTGACTCATGTTTAGACTACTGTGCCTCTTTTAAAATAATTCATTATGTAAATTATTTCTTTATTAAAACAGAACAAAAACAGAAGTTTCCATGAGTTTGAAGGCCTAAACTCAGAACTGGCATAACCTCAGTTCAACTAATGTATTTTCAAAGCAAGTCACAAATCTAGCACAGATTCAAGGGAAGGGAAGGATAGACTCAGCCTCTTGTGGAAGGAATGTCACGTGTCTCTTTGATGGTCATCCTTGTTACACAATCTACCATGAGAAAATTGATAGAGTTCTACCAGCAGGGAAATGAATGCATGAAATGTGTTAGATTAACATAGATGAATCAATACATCTAAATGAGTACTGTTCTTGGTAAGGTAGTCCATTTGGATCCAATGCTTTAAATTTTAGTATTATATCAATTTCTCCAAATATTGATAATCACTAGGTTGTACATAAAGTATCATTCCTTTATTCTGACTCTCCATTGTGTGAATAAAACAAAGCAAGCAATTAAAGCATTAAACCTTCCAAAATCATCAATGTGAAGAATAGACTTCTGAGGCAAATACTCAGGAGAAATGTGATGGGATCTATTCCTTTTTAAACTTGTTTTTCTGCTAGACAGAGTAAAAGTCAGATATGGGGATTTTTGGTGAAAGTCTCTAGCAACAGGTATAGTCTTTTTAACTTAATCTGCCCAATGAGGAGTAAAAACAAGATGGTGACACTGAGAAAAAATAATCATACATTTGTCCTTTACCATTTTCCAAGTATGTATTTTCTGCCTTTGTCCTGTGGTTTAAAAACAAATCAAAGAGCTAACACCCCAATGAAGATAACCAGAAGAACAGAGCCAAAGAGATGTAAGTCAAGAGCATAACCTGACACAGCCAGAAATGTTTAGGGAAACTAGACCATGGTATCAGAGGGCATGCAACAGAGATATTTGGAAAGCCATATCAGAAAGAAGACCTATTTCTTTGCCATTTTTTCTTAAGGTGAAGAGGGACGTTTTACATATTTGGAACCAACAGCATAAAATATCTTTAGTTTCTACATTTTACCTGCTGAATGTAGGTATTTGGTACTTGTTTTTTTGTTTTTTGTTTTTTTTGTTGTTGTTGTTGTTGTTGTTAATTAAACTTCTTCCTGAAGACTTCATGTCAAAGGTACTAGCAAGGGGATAGTACCAATTCCTATTCATCTTTTATGGCAATCATTCTCTACTGTCCTTTGTAATGGAAATATACTGGCAAAGGCAAGTTCTTTTTTTTTTTTTTTTTCAAAGGCAAGTTCTTAAGAAGAGTTAGGACTTAACCAAACTGAGAACATTTATGCAGAGTGAATATCTAAAATGTGGACCTGAAGAAATATATCTTAATCCAAATTTAATAAAAAATATTTAAAATTTTAAACTATTTAGGTAAACTGTTTTTTATTGAAAATTTATTATTACATGTATATTTTTTGTTTATTTTTTTACTTTTTAGGAGGACTTTATGGCTCCAAAAGAAGTAAAGCCTCTCAGGCTGAGGATGATGTTCTTAAGATTCTTCCTCAAAAAACACAGAGTCCTAAACTATCAGCCCTACTTGTCTAGGTTAAAATGTTGCATATGAAGAAGATCCATATACTTCATTTATTCTTAGAGTGAGCTTTTGAACCAAAATCAAATTTAAAACCCTTGGATATATGCCCATCCATACAAAAGGCAGAAATATTGGCATATAGAAGATAAAAATTTGCAAGATGGCACAATGCCTAGAGAAAAACATTACAAAATCTGGGCTCATCCCCAACTTCATCATTGACTTTCCACATAACCTTGAAGCTTATCATTTAACTCTTTCAAAGCCTTGTTTTCCCCAACTGTATAATGTGACACTTAAGAAACTTACTTACTTTATTCATATGTAACTGAATGTACATGGAATGTCTTTTGGGGATACACAAGAACAGGGCAATATAGGGTGCCTTTGGGGAGTGCTCACCAGTTGCTGAGTAACAGGTATGAAAAGTATTTCTCATTGTCTAATAATTTACTCCTTTTGTACTTTGTACCTTGAGAGTTTAATTGAAAAAGAGAGAAGAGGAGAGAAGACGGGAGGAGAGGAGAGGAGAGAGGAGGGGAGGGGAGGAGGGGAGGGGAGAGAGAAGAAATGGGGAAGGAAGGAAGGAAAGAAAGAAGGGGAAGGGAAGGGAGGGAAGGAGGAAGGAAGGAAGGAAAGAAAAATCTTGAAACCATTGACATTCATAGATAATCCCAAGTCTTTGGCTAACTGAAACTTATTTTATTCATAAAATACACACCTTATTTTGAAAAAATGTTTATATGGTTTATCTTTAATATCATTTGGTATGATTTCGTATGACTTTTTCATCTTACATTTTAAACACTGCCTTCCTCATTTTATCAGTGAATCTTTTCTGCTTATCATCCACCCTTAGCCCAAGAAACCAGGTAAACAGGTGCACAATACTCCATGAAGTGACCACCATGAAATGAATAGGAATGATGTCACCCTATTATCTATTAATATATAACCATCTGTTATCTATTAATACCATGTTGTACTATGTAACACTACGTTATCTAATAACATTCCTTGGACTTCTACAGAAGCTTGAGGAGGGAATTAAACATGCACCCCTTCCTAGCTCTCAACTTCTTGATGACATCATTCTACTTTTGAATATAAGCTGACTCAGGCCAATTCATTTAGGGCTGGGAAAGATGGACAGATGAACACAGGCATCTTAAGAGGAGAAACTGACTGAATAAAAGTAAAAAAGAAACCATATAATAATTGCCTCTTTCTGCTTGACTTATTTCACTCAACATAAACAACAAATCTTGGAACACTGAAAAAATAAAATTAAAAAAAGTAATAAAAATGAATAAAAACCATTAACCTTAAAAAAAAGAAGTAAAAGAGGTGAATCAACATATGGTGCATATGTGCTATGTCTGGATGCTGAGACCAAAAAACAGTGGTGCCTCTAGCAATGAGGAGAAGGAGGCAACATTTTATTAAGGTTACTGATTCAGCCTGTGGCCTCTAAATTCAACTGGGTATGGAAAATGTATGGATACTCAGAAGGAAAGACTGCAAGAAAAGAAGTCTTTTGGGGGTAAGAATTTTAATGTGTACAAGCCACTGTACTTCAAAGACAAGCACCAAATTTGAAATGTTGCTGCACCGAGGTTCACATGTGTGTGTGAGATACAAGCTCAGTCATCCTCAAGCTTTTGAAGAGGAAGCAACAGGAGGTAAACCAGGAAACATCAAAGTGGCTGCCCTGGCTTGCTGGGGAAGGTGAAATGCAAGTGGCTCTGTTAATCTTGCTCTGTGCGCTGAGGCCACAGCCAGTGGATTACCTGCCACACAAAGGGCTCCTCTCATTAACTTCTGCTTCTCCTTTGGAAACATGCCAGTGGATGGCAGAGTTCTGTCAATGAGCTTGTACCCTTCTTCCTTAGCTATGAATCACTACCTGAGCCATGACTGCCATGTCACGAGTTGACGCTGGACTAGGAGGAAATACACTGTTGATATTTTTTCATGAACTTCCTTAAAATGTTTTCAAAACGCTTTAGACAACCCTTGCATCCACGTCTTGATAAAAACAAAACAAAACAAAACAAAACAAAAACAACCAAAAAAACCCCTCCAAACCCTTACCTGAAACATCACAAGGGATTGTTGCAATGGTTCACATAATATAGTTATTTACCAGACTCTTAGTCTATGCAGTGCACTTTCAAAAGTGCCTTTAAAGATTCACGTGGGATGACCAGTGGTTTTAAAGGGTCGTAATCAACATGGTGTTTTTGATTTGCAGTGTGTCCATTTATTGTTATTGTATTTGTGACTAATTTCCTGAAAACCCACTCTCTCCCTCACACTGTTCTTGCTTTTGTTGCTACAGCAGTGAAGAGAGAGGAACACAGTTCTTGCCTCAAAGAATGTTGAGATGTTCTGATAAGGTAGTGACTGTATCTCAGTCATTCCATACTGACAGTGGTGGCGTGTTTTCTAAAATTCCAAAAGCTCAGTATCACCTCCCTGATCTCTATGGCTCTAGTTTATTCCTTTCTCAACTTGTCTACCTCACCACCCCCTTCACGTTAGATTTCTTGAACGCTAATGATCATATTATGCCCCTAGTTGCAAAGAAATTATCAACTGAGTTCCCACTGGCTATACAGAAAAAATGAAAAAGCTGTAGTTTTGCCTACAAACAAATGGGATCATCGCTTGTCATCCAGGCTTTTTCACCATATGCTCTAGAAGCAATGGAATATTTTGTTTTCTCTCTACTCATCTCCTTTATTAGTGCTGCACTTCCTTCTGGAATGCCTTTCCTTATGTGTCCTTAGGTATTCATGTGACCCAACCCTTAATCACCTGTCCAGCCCCTGTCTTCTTTACAGCTTTCCAAATACGTCTCTTATTATTCCCAAACTGGGCGTATTTGCTCCTGCACCTGTATTCCATTTCACTTTAAAAAATAAAGCCACATGGCTGTTCTGTAAGATATTTATTTTCCTGCCAGTTTTCACCATTGCCTACTAAGCACCTTGTAGCTATAATCACAAGGGCTTAGAACTGTTTATAAAATTAATATATTGCATTAATTATAGAGATTTGTGTTTTATTGACTATCATTTCAAAAATCAGTCTAGATCATTATCAAATTATCTCTCAACCCAAGTTTTATTCATATTACTTATACTGGCAAAGGCTACATACAGTGAAATAGAATAAACCATTATATTTAAGAAACTATTGGGCAAAAAGTGAGCACTGTTCATTTCTGAAAGAAAGTCTACTTCTGAAATGTTTCAATCATTCCTACTCACTTAAAAAAAACAAGGTACTGGGGCGCCTGGGTGGCTCAGTGGGTTAAGCCTCTGCCTTTGGCTCAGGTCATGATCTCAGGGTCCTGGAATGAAGTCCCGCATCGGGCTCCCTGCTCAGCAGTGGGCCTGCTTCCCCCTCCCCCTCTGCCTGCCTCTCTGCCTACTTGTGATCTCTTTCTCTGTCAAATAAATAAGTAAATGAAATACTAAAAAAAAAAAAAGTACATTTTTAAAAAGAACATGAAAGTATCAATAAAACAATATGTTTAAGGGCAAAGCAGACTGGCTGGAAGGGGTGGACATTAAAGGGCTTCTACACTCACTGCTCAGGACAGTTACAGTGTTTGGATTTGTCAGTTTATCCATTTTGCTTTACTCTATATTCTGCCATGACATAGCAGAAATCTTTTGTTGCTCTCTGAATATCATTGCTTTCAGAAATAGAGTGATCTCCCTCTTTCAAACTCAGCAATTAAAATACAACATAAAACCGGTTCTGTTGTTCTTGCAACATGGATCAGGAACATACGTTTGCTACTTCCCAGCTTACTCTGGCCGTGTTCTGCTGATTTCTCAGATTTCCGTAAGGTGTTTCCTGAGTTTTACTTTGGTTGAATACTAATCCTACAGACTACACTGCAGTTTCAATAAAGCATCCATTGGAATGGCAACAGAGACACTTCAGTGTTCTTGGGCATGAAATCTCTCTACTGTGAACTCCCTTCCATAATTCTAAGAATATTAATATACACATGGTTCCTTTAAATAAAAATATCTAATAAATACACGATAATCCATATTGACTGAATTGTCAATTACCTATGCTGATGGAGGGGGAATCAACAACTTGTAAAATACAACTGGTTTTGACACTCAGCTCATAAATTATATAATGTTCTAATTCTATATAGGACACAGTGTATACACTTGGATAGGCTGGTTTACCTTCCCTGTTAGATAATTTATATGTATTTATTAAACTGATATAAAATGAATATCATTTTGACCTTAAAATGATTGTTTTCTTTAATGTTATTAGCATTAAATTCAGTAACATTATTTTCATTGGTCTGTAGTTGAACAGACAGCTTCACTGTCAATAACTTAAGTTGTTGGTTTAGGTTTGATATTCAATGACTTTAAAACATTTTTAAAGGAAAAAATTTAAGTTCTCTAGAATATTTAATATTATCTAGACATATGGGGAATGACAACATCGAGTGAATCTGTACAACACAGAGCTTGTAGCAGACTGCAATGACGAAAACACTAGGAAGACTTTGAATATGTGAAAGAGAGAGAAAGCATTTGTCTCATTGTTTTCAGCATTTTCTTTTCATGTTTTCCTATTAGATTTTCTGTATTTTATTTCTATCCATGCCATAGCAATCTTGATGAATATCAATGAAGTAATAAGTTGCTTCCCAGACAATCATGTGAATTTTTGAGGGAAGTGTTAACAAAATGCCAACCCACACCTTAAAAAAGTGTGTGTGTGTGTGTGTGTGTGTCTATTCTTTATAGATTGAGTTACCCATTTGCCATAGTATTTTGATGGTAACCATGACTACACTGTGTGATTTTGACTGTCCAATATCTGCTCATCTCATCTCATTCTCTTCCTGTTTACCTCAAAGAGATGCAAAAAGCCATTTTGATGTAACAGTGAAAATAACAAAATACTATAGTCAGAGGGATTATAAAAATAAAGGGCTCTCTTCAATTTTCTGTATCCCAGGGATTATTTGAAGAGTAATAAAAACTCATGGCTTTCAAAAATGATATAAAATATTACTATAAGAAAAAAGAAGCAATAAGACAGTATCTAAACGAAATGATGAATAAGTTGACACATTGAAGTTACACACCAAAAATAAAAGCAACTGATCAGAAAACAAAACAAAACAAAGCCAATATCATTTTCAACAGATGAGAGCCCTTTTAGAGCCTACAAACATATGGCAAAGGAATCACTGCTTTTTTTAAGCATAAAACAGCAAAAAAATAATAAAGCAAATTTCAAATAAACTAATACACAGTAGACCCCATTTCACAGAAACAGCTCTTTAAGGAATGATACAATTTTAAAGTGGAGTTCCTTGCACATCTTACAGTCCAATTTAAACACTGAAAATGAACTCAAAGTAGCATCAGGTGTAATAATAACCATTCATATAATCGGGCAAACCACTGTACATCCTGAACCAGCTCATTCATGTCTACTACTACAGCCCTGTAAATATAAAACCACTGAACAATTTATTGCCTTGAAACATTATTCACTAGTTCACTGGATTTAAATTCTGTAGCATTTATTGGTCTTTAACTGTGGGTAAGTGATTGTAGCTATTCTTGCCTCAGTTTCTAGACAGATTTCTTTACATGTTCTACATATCTCTGATTATAAAAGAAAGTATGATTCTGTTCAGGATGGCTTAGTTACCTTACATTTGATTCATAATCCCTTCTTCAAATACCTAGGGAATATAAAGCTTGGTTCAAAAAGAAAAAAAGAAAGAAACATATATTTAGACCTACAGTTGCCAGATTTAGCAAATAAAATTATAAGATGCCAAGTTACATTTGAATTTCATATAAATAGCAATTAATTTCTAGGTATAAATATGTCCCAAATCTTACATGGGACAATCCTACCTAGTAAACCTACTTAAACCAGAAATGGAATGAGAATTAAAAGCAGGTAAATGAGATGAAGCCATGGGTCTGCTGGTGACTGTTGTCTGGAAATAGGTAATATTAAGGATTTTGGTGCCAACTGGACAAAAGCAAATAAAAGTTTCATGTAAAAGCAAGGTCAAATTAAAGAAAGAAGATCAGATTCACTTGGCATAAAGAGAAGAACAGAGTTCAAAACTAATAAGCCAAAAAAAATTCCTGTAAAAATTAATCTCCAATTGCAAAATGAAGAAATACAATACTGAGATTAAAAAGACCACAGTATAAACAGTTGGTATATGAATTCTATCAAAATAAAACTAATTTATTGTGATATTTGTAACACTGTAACTAATTTATCGTAACAGTCCAATTTTCAAACTACTTTGGAACAATTATTATTCTTAAGTGCATACACACATATTTATACATACATAGATTCTATTAAAGAGGAGTAGAAGGCTATTTAGAATTAAAAAATTGATGTTAAAAAGAATCCATTATTAATATACTAAAAGCCATGGAATTATATTCTTTAAATGAGTTGTATTGCATATGAATTAATACCATTCTACAAAGTAGTTAATAAAAAAAATCAGTTAAGAATTTTTCTAAATATATGTACCTGTATACATTGTGTGTATGTGTATACTACATATGGGCACATTAAAGATATATTCTTTTAGTTTTATATATCTATGTATATATATACAGAGAGAGAAAGAAACATAGTAGAAAACTGAAAGAATTATCCCTTTATGAAGGACAGACAGATAAGGAGATTAAAAATATAGTCACTTTTAGAAGGGCACTTAGGGTGACAGGGATTAAGAAGGGCACTTGTGATGAGCTCTGGGTGTTATATGTAAGTGATGAATCACTAAATTCTACTCCTGAAACCAACATTACACTGTATGTTAACTAGAATTTAAATAAAAACTTGAAACAAAATAAATATAAAATATAAATATAAAAAATATAAATATAAAAAATAAAATAAAATAGAAAGGCATTTAAATTGTTAGCTGATATCTCAAAAGTATAATGAGAAAAGAAGGCAACAAAATAGTATCTTTGACAGTCTAAGAGAAGTAACTGTGAACCTTGGATTCTAGGCACACACCTAACCATCTAAAAAAATATGTGCCAAAGAATGCTCAGATTTCACCAAAACCTTGTTCACTCTCCAGAACACATAGTTGGACTATTTTCCCTTTGCTTGCTTAAAATTAGGTAGATCCCTGTCCAAGTTCTGGTCAGTGAAAAGTGTGTGGGCTTATATACACCACTTCTTGCTATAACATGCAGTTAAATAATCCTTCATGCTTCTTTCTACTCATATGCTTTCGTGAACTTGGAATCCTAGCAAATGTAAGAGACATAGAATAAGAAGGAATACCCAAATCAATAAATGGAAGGCTGCTTGCTAAATACTCCATTCTACTTAATATGAATGAAAAATAAACCTCTTTGATATTAAGCTATTGAAATTAGGTTTTGTTTGTTATAGCAGCAGACATAACAAAAACATTCTAGGATAAACAAAAGCTGTGTTTACATGCAAAAGACCCACATTAGGAAAATCTAAAGAATTAACTTCATTGGGATATAAAAAGAAGTGAGAGCAAAGAGCAAGAACATCCATAAATATGTGGATAAATCTCTATAAATATTGATTGCACATAACAATAATACCTAATATAAAAGTATAAAGGCTTCATTAAAGTAGTGGATAAAATATATAAGTAGGAGCATAGAAATCTGAATAAAAGCATTTGCAAAGGAGGGTATTACTGAAAAGGAGGATAATGATGTTATGACTGTATTGTTAAATATATGTGTTAAAATATCTTGACTACTAAGAGAAATAAGAGGAATTTTTTTCTAGAATTTCTATACATATAAGAAGAAAAATGGTGAAAAAAGAGTGATATACAAGAAAAAAAGCATCAAACAAGATTGAGAACAAAATTGATTAAAAAAGAAATAAAAATTATATAATAAAGTTGGAAAATTTGCATGCTAATGTAAATATAACAAATTTAAACCTAAAGATTATAAAAATAAATTTTGAAAAATTCTTCTCTATGCTATTTATGGAATGCACATAAAATTATTACATAAGTAATAAAAGTCAAAGTATGGGGATATACATATGTCATGAATATGCTGAACAATATTCTATGAGAGATTAATTAATAGTATGGGGAAAAGCCAATCTTAAGATGGAACAGGTCACTTAATAGTGAAATAAAGTTTCAGTTAACAAGAGTGTTTCAGTTCACCATAATGACCTAAATGAAACAATTACTTAGCTCAATTTTTCATGGAATGTGACCTCTTAAAATTAGAGAACATACTTAATTTCTCAGCACACATGAAATGTGAAAAAATATGATTACATGCATGGCCACAAAGCTCGTTTTACCAAAGTTTAAAAAAATTGATTTTGGAAATGATAACTATTATGCAACCATGCAATTAATTTAAAGTAACATATTTAGAAATTTAAAAAGAAAGTTCTTACATCTCATGCCTCAAATAGGTTGTATTCAAAATTAAAAACACATAGAAGTTAAAAACTTGTGGGATCCCAAGAAAGCCCAAATAGAAGTAAATAAGAAATTGCATAGGATATAAGAAGAGATCAAGTTAATAGCTAAACATGGAATTTAAAAAGTTATAAATGAATAATAAATCAAAAGAAAGTAGAAAACAATACTTAAAAGTAGATAAGAAAATAATTCTCAATTAGATATTATATAATTCAATTACACAAATCAGAGATAGTTAATGGTGAGAAATAGAATCTGAGGAGATAGGTAAAAATTGTACCTTTTGCAAAATTAAGCAAGAAAAGAAGAGAATACATAAATAAATGGTATCAAGAATTAATTTTATATAACCACAGATGCTGTAGAGATTAAAGCTAGTAGATATTAGGTATGGATGCTATAGTCTATCATAAGCAAATAGGTTTAAAGTATTAAAAAAATAAAGTAATTGGATTAGAAAGTAAACAACTTACTTGAATAAAAACACTGGGATCTAATGAGTTTGTAAGAGTTTCATCAAATATTCAAGGACAATACAGTTTCAAAATTATATGCTCTTCTAGAGAATACAAAAACAGGAGCTATTCCCCAAGATTTTCATTTATATTAGTTATAAAAATCTTTACTGACAAACCAGAGAAGTACTGAATAGGATAGGAAAATGATAAGGAATTTTCACTTGTGACTAAAGATACTATAAATAAAGAAACTTTAAAGAAAATATTACAAAAGTTAGTATAACATTATTTATGTTAGTGATGAAAATTTCATTTCATATTAGGTAATTGATTATTATAATTCACTGTTAACATATTAAAGGAGAAAAACCATATATTCTGCTCACTAAATGCAGAGAATATTGAATAAAACCCCAAATCAGCCATGATTCATAATAATTTAAAAACTCCATTTAGCTAAATAGGTATGGAAGTAAAAAGGTTTTAAACTAATATATGTCTATAAAAATGTCCTACGCTACAGATACCAACTGATGAAACAACAAAATCATTTCCTTTAAATAAGATACAGATGCCTGCTATGTCTTTTAATTCAACCTTCTACTAGAGGTGCTATTAGTTCAGAAAAATTAGACAAAAAAGAAAATTACTGAAAAGATAGAAAAATTGTTACTTGCAATTAATACATTTTTCTATGTAGCACATTCAACATAAATTATAGATAAGCTCAAAAAATATTTAATGAAGTTTCTGGGTATATAATCAATATAAAAGGTCACTTGCTGTTTTATCACAAAACAAAAGTTAGTTAGAAAATTCATTTTAGTAATAAAAAATTCTACCTTTTAAAAGAGCATCCCAAAGCATGAACTGTACAGAAATACGTTAACAAAAGATGTTGAAGCTCTTTATCAAGACAATTATAATGAAAAGAGGTTAGGGAAAACCTAAATTAATAAATAAAAAAAATACGTTGTTGGGAAAAAAAGCGCCTCAATATTATAAAGCTATCATTTCTTCCCAAATTATTCAATAGGTTCAGCACGCTTCAAAGAAAAATCTTAACATTTTTTTAATGGTACCTAAGTTGATTCTGAAATTTTTCTAAAAACAGGCTAACAATAAAAACATTCTAAAGGAGGACAAGACGTACTGAAATCCACGGTAAATAACTTACTCTACTGTTAGTGCAGGGTCCAAAGAATCAATAGGTAAAACAGCATAGGGACTCTATAGTCAAAGCCGTTAATTTATGAAAAAAATTGATTTTGACAGACTATACTTTGCAGAACAGGAGGGGAAATAATATCCCATTCACTAAGTGGCAAGGGGAAAGTGTGTACATATGTAAAAATAAGTAAATAAATATCTTTACCCCACAACATACACAAAAACGTTTTCTATACAGATTAAATATTTAAATGTGAATGACAATAATATACACATTTAGAAGATTCTGTGTGTGTATACATATACACATGTATATTCATAATCTCATGATTACATGAAACTCATGATAAGGAAAGACTATTTTTTTAAAGATTTTATTTATTTATTTGCTAGAGAGAGACAGAGATGGCGACAGAGATAGCAAGAGAGAGCAGGAGCAGGGAGGAGAGGGAGAAGCAGGCTCCTCTCTGAACAGGGACCCCGATGTGGGGTTCCATCCCAGGACCCTGGGATCATGACCTGAGTCTGAGCTGAAGGCAGAGGCTTAACCGACTGAGCCATCCTGGCACCCCAAGGAAGGAGTTCTTAAACAGGAAAAAAGAGAGAGAGAGAGAGAACTAAGTAAATAGTTGACACCTTCCATTAATTTAGGTGTCCTTGAACGTCTTAGAATTGGGGAGGGGGGTGGGAAGTTGGGTGAGCCCGGTGGTGGGTATTAAAGAGGTCACATATTGCATGGAGCACTGGGTGCGGTACATAATGAATTTTGGATCACTGAAAAAAAATTTTTTTTAAATGCAAAAAAAAAAAAAAAGAATTCTAATTTACTTGACAAAGAACTTGAACAACTTTTACTACATTTATTCTATTTATTGCTATTGGAAAAGGTAGGTTTTTTTTTTCTGTAAGTACATTTTCTACTGTTTGCTGTGTTGTAATGGAAACTAGAAAAAGGAGACCTAATTAAATACAAAATAAGCAAAAGGAAATTATAAAAAAAGAGCAGAAATTAGATAACCAGAGAAAAGCATAACAATGAGGATGATTTTTTTAAAATCTGAAGTTACTTCTTTGAAAGGCACAATCAAACTGATAGCCAGATTGTTTAGAATAAAAAAAGAGAAAATACAAATCACCAATATGAGGAATAATAAGCTCAGTATTGTTAAGATGCCTATTCTCCCCAGTTGATATATACCTTCTACCCAATCAAAATCAAACCCAACAGATTTACAATTCTATATCTCTATGTGGGAAACGACACAATTTTAAAATATATATGCAAAAATTAACAGAACTAAAAAAACAACTGAAGGAATTCACAATTGGAATGTGAGTCTTTAACATACATTCTTGGATAGTTGATAGATCAAATAGAAAAGTAACCAGTATGAATACTTAAGATTAAAAAAAAATACTATTGATGAAATTGACCCATATAAAAAAGTCAAATGGTTGAGGCACAAAGATATTGACAATAAAATTTTAAGGATTTAAATTAGCATGAAGAAGATCAAGTACCTTGGAATAAGTCTAACAAGACTAAAAATTACAAATTTTACAGACGATATTTAAAAGGACTCAAATAAAAGGAGAGATGAATTATCTTCATAGATGGGAAGATTCAATATTGTAAAGATTCCAATTATTCCCAAATTGGTTTTTACATTCAATGATGACTTTACTATTTCAGAGATAACATCCATAATATTTAGGAAACAAAGAGATGTAAAGTAAGATGGAGAAAGATGTGATGAGGTTTCTTAAGTTTTTAAATCTGGGTGGATAAGAGGGTCCAATGTCCTTGTACCATGTTACCTGTTCCTTTCTAAATTTGAGATAATAAATGTTGACAAACAGAATTAGTCATATACTTTCTCTTGAGATTTCCAGACACATGTCAAAATTATTCTGAGATATTTTGGAATGGACAAGGATTTTGAGGTAAAATCTCCAAAAATCGCTGCCCCATGGACAAGTTAATAGGATTTGGTTGCAAATTCAATCCATATTTAGGGCAGAATTTTCTTTATAAAATATAGCATTAATCTAAGTTCACTGCTCCATTCATTTTACTAACACCTCAAACAAGGCATCTTCATCAGGACTTTGCTAAAGAAAATGCACAATCTAGTTGTATTGAGGAATTTGCAATTTTTAAGTATTATTACATCTGCCAACGGGCAAGAAATTTTTTATAAAATAACTAAGAAAATGATGGTTGATATAACCCAAACAATACTGGCACATTATCCAAGTTATGGGAGGGCACTGAAGAAGTTGTTAAAAATCAGAGTTCAGTTGATAGATTTTTGGACTCTATTTGTGCACATGATATTCATCAAGCACTGCTGTTTTTAACCCACAAGTAGCGAGGAAGCCTGAGCAACTGTGGCTTTATTGCTCACAAATCCTGTCCACACATTATGCATGGATATATTTATACACACACATTAATATACATATATATACACATTATTATATTTATTATATATACACATTATTGATTAATATATAATCTCTAATATATATGTATATAATTTTTAATTATTTCTTTTATTTAAAAAGTCATTCGCAATATATCATATCCATAGATTAATTTCTGTCATAGGGCATAATATGTTAAGTATTTGGAATTCCATTCTTACATTTAAAAGTCAACTGGATTTCCCACTGCAGATGAATTTATTTTGATCTTAATCTTTTCCATACTGAAGATGTTGTAGGTCATCTGAAAGCATCCGGTTTAATTACAACCACATAATCTATGCCTTTCTTAAGTATTGGTGTTACACAAATGGTTTTTATTTCAGAAGCAAAGATGACAGGTGAAAGAAAGGAAAGATAGTAGAGTTCTGTAAATTGCCAAGACCTTTTAACAAAGACCAAGTAAGAGAAGCCAAGGATACCAGCTAGTGATGAACTACTATTTAAGCACATTGTGAACTACATGGCCGGGCTACCCCTCAACACTCTAGTCATGCTGGTGAAAGTCTCTTTTCTCTAGGGCCCTAAATGCTAACTGACCCTAAATGGCTCCCAGTGAAACAAATGAGAACTCAGGTGCCAAAGAATTTTGAAATTGATCACAGTAAATATTCAAGCACCAAAGATGTGTGTGTGTGTGTGTGTGTGTGTGTGTATGCGCAAGCACTGCTTTGATTAAAATGTTTTGTCATTTAGTACTACTAAATTCATGAGACTTTCTGTCTTTAAGCACCTTTTCTATCAATGATATCACAAGGGTTAATCCACAATAATTTTATGTATCATTACAACAGATATTTTATGAATAAAAATGCTGGGAAACAATCTACAATATGATAATAATTTATCATATTAATGAGAAAATTGTTTTATAATGGATGATAATTATGAACTTTATATTAATAGGTAATCCTTTAATGATTAATGTATAATCTAGGTTTTATAGTCCACAAAATGTTTTCCCATGTGCTTTTTCATTGGATTTTCAGCTAACCTGCTAAGTTTTATTAAAATTTTATAAATTTTATAATATACAAATGCAGAAAACAAAG
Source organism: Martes martes (assembly GCF_963455335.1). Taxonomy (NCBI): domain Eukaryota; kingdom Metazoa; phylum Chordata; class Mammalia; order Carnivora; family Mustelidae; genus Martes; species Martes martes. The sequence goes on along the minus strand of NC_137900.1, from coordinate 50,035,724 downwards.
TTCAGCTATGTTAAACAGCTTACTAAAATATCACACCTTCTAAGTCTCTGATTTAAAACCAGGTTTCAAAACTAGATATCCACCCTATAAGTAATTTGCTTTTTTTATACTGTGTTTCTATGATATAATGAAGACATTGAATAGGTCATTAAATTTTATCTGCTGGAAGATTAACATTCTGTCATGTCAAAGTATTCAGACCCATTAAATTCTATTTTAACCCAAAAATGGGGCTGCAGGGGGGTAAATTAGATTGGTTGGTAATGGTGGCATATTCTGATCATTTTATAATTTTAACAATCACCGCTAGCTCTTATTCTCTCTTGGTCTTTTTTTTTTTCCACACTAAAATATCCTAGGCTCTTGAGATGCAGTGAAATTTGAATGTAGGGAGAAAATGGATTTGTGTGTATGTGTGTGTGTTATTCACAATGCTCTGTATAAAAATATCCTTAATGAAAGAGGATCGGAGTTTTTCACATCATTATAACAAAACAGAGCATTTATGCAAATGTTTCCATTGAGTGTTTCCGTTATCAGCCTATTCTTCATTGATTCATGGAACAACAATATCAACTTGATACCATAATGACTTAAAAAGAACACTTTTCCTTGAGCAAATAAAACTCAGTGACTTGCTTTTTTATTGCAGTAAGATACTCCTAAACCCTCTGGATATTCTACAGCTGCTTCCATTCATAAAAATAAAGAAAGGTAAACTAGACCAGAGGTAAAGAAGATACAGAGTATATTCTCTTGCCTCATTCAGTGTGTCAGCAGAATAAACATATGCAATATCAGTTCTACAGTTGTCATAAACATCAGCTCAATTATTTTATGGTGAAATTCTCTTGTAATCCATAGATTCATTTTACACCATTCATTGACATGCAAGACCTGAGGTGTGAGCTATAAAGACTTCATAAGATTTAGAAGATAGTAAGCAAATGACTGGAGTATGGCTTAGTAAATCTTGTAACAGAAAATGGTACAGTACACAAAGTGGGATGAGCAAAGTTATTTAAGGATAGGGATCATGAGCAAAGTTATTTAAGGGTAGGGATCCGTGTTTCCCAAAGGAAGGATATATACAGGCTTTGTCATGAAAGGTCAGAGAGAGGAAGTGGCATAGCTTGGAAGCACTGAGGTTAAAAATATAATCCAAATCAGATGTGTTCTAGGAACTGTACATAATTCACTAAGCCTGGTGAGTATGTGTGGCTATTGCAAGAGGCAAAGTCATTGAGATCAACAGAAGTCAGATCCCAGAGTTATATGATGCACTTAGGAATTTCGAGAAGGAAGAGTAGATGGATGAGAACCGTCAATATGGATTCAATGTGAAGAATGGAAGGGGAAGGAGAGAATGGAAACAATGGGAATCAACTTGACTATTTCAACAGCGTAGGTAAAACATATTGTAGACCTGAACTAATAAGGCAGCAGCCATGGGCAAGGGAAGAGTGGAAAGAGATAGAATTATAAGGACTTAGAACCATGAAATCATTTAAGTGTCCATGCAAGTTGCATTTTTAGATTTGAGTTTAAATATCTTGAGTTTTCTTGTTTGCTTCTCTTGTTGTTGTTGATTGGTTGGTTTATAGTACTTTATCATTCTGTAGAGGGTAAAATGTGACTTCGTACTTCCTCCCATTTTCCAATTTTCTAATTTTCTTTTGACTTGCTACCTACTTAGTTTCCCTCAGGCTATGCTTATATTCTCAAGATGACCCTTAAGAACCTGAACAGTAACCTGAACTGATAACCTCCTCCCCCTCTTATCAATTTATTTTTTTTAAGATTTTATTTATTTATTTGACAGAGAGAGATCACAAGTAGGCAGAGAGGCAGGCAGAGAGAGAGGAGGAAGCAGGCTCCCTGCCGAGGAGAGAGCCTGATGTGGGATGTGGGACTCGATCCCAGGACCCTGAGATCATGACCTGAACTGAAGGCAGAGGCTTAACCCACTGAGCCACCCAGGCGCCCCTATTTTTTTTTTTTTTTCCAAATGGCACTTCTATGACAGATGGACATGATTAACATGTTAAATCAGAGATTTCCAATATTGATTCACAATAGAATCACCTGGATTACCATTGTGAAAGAATGAAAGTCAGAGCTAGAGAAACAGGACATATAACCAGAGGTAAGATTTACTTTTTAAAATCTTTAAATATTAATTCCCCAGCAGATTCCTGTGTTTCTTACATAATTATCATCACAAAAGTAAATGCAGACTTACAAGCTAGCTTAATACCTTGCTTGTCACTAAAACAGTCTTTTTCAGTTTTAATCCATTATTTTCTGTTAAGGAATACATAGTTTATAAGAAATATTTTGTAAACTGAGGGAAAGCATCTCAAGTTTAAAGTACCAGGCATGGAAACACTTAATTGTTAGGCATTTTCTCTGTGCGAGTGGAAAGGATGCACTGGATTCTACTACCTCACATTGTCCTTCATTTTTGTTTCCATCTGTTTTTAGCATTAAGCTCAGCTGCTCTGTCATTATTGCTAAGGCTTTTTTTCTTTTTCTTTTAAGATTTTATTTATTTATTTATTTATTTGACAGACAGAGAGCACAAGTAGGCAGAGAGGCAGGCAGAGATAGAGGAGGAAGCAGGCTCTCCACGGAGCAGAGAGCCTGATGTGTGGCTCGATCCCAGGACCCTAAGATCATGACCTGAGCTGAAGGCAGAGACTTTAACCCACTGAGCCACCGAGGCGCCCCGCTAAGGCTTCTTTTCTATAGTTGATCTTGTGTGCTGTCCTCCATTTCTAAGTTTGAATGGCTCCCATCTAGAATATTTTGTGTAAGAACTTGGGTATCAACAACTATGATACGGAATACAGAATCATAGTTTCCTTTGTTTCCAGAACAGATAATGCACGTGCTAAGGATAATTCTTCAATAAAGACACTAATCTGCTGCTTTTCAAATTAGATATTCAGTTGAGGTGTTACAACAATAAAACCATGGTATTTTTCAAACATGATCAATATGCTTTGAGGGAAATGGGTATGTTTTTGTTATCAGCATTTTTGTTATCAGCCCCCACCAATTTGCAAAAGGATCTACATAGGTTTAACCATCCATTAAGTATATGTTCTCAATTCAAATCAGTCACTGATAACTATGGAAGACTAAATTTAAGCTATACACTCAACTCAGTTTTCAGAGTAAATGCTAATAAACTCAAAGCCATGGCTTTTATGTTACATAGGAGAGAAAGGAAACAGAATGTTTAGCAAGGGTCAACCATGTTCCTACCATATTCACGAAAATTCACACACACAAAATAATACTATTACCCTGTTTATTAAAGAAAAACTGGGGCCTACAAGAATAAATACTTCTTCCTAAAGTTGCACAAATAACAAAGCAGTGAGATTTGAAGTTTCTCCAACTGCAAATCCATGTCCTTTTCATCAAACAGCTATGTGGAAGCCTAGTAGACATTAGTGAAGTGGCAATGCTCTCTTACTTTTTCCTCCAGTTTCCATCTCCAAGATATTCTTGGGATCATCTAGATCATGACATCTCCATTCTGATCTTCTCAACCTGCTCTTTTCATCTCTCTCTACCCCACAATCAGATGACATTTGTCAGGACTTGCAACGTTTGCTTCTCACAATTTGGGTGCAGGGTAATAGTAGAGCAAAGTGGCACAAGGTGGGGAAGAAAGAATGGTATCATAGTATGCCACCATTACTGTATCCTTGTATCCCCGCAATATTCCCTCTAAGTCTCCTTCTTCTGACTTAGTTCCTTTTCTGTTGATATGCTGATAATGCAGTGTTACATTACAATCTGTATACCAACTATCTACTTTCAGCTATCTATGACAATTCCTAAAACAAAATAAGTAGGAAGACTTGAACACCAAAACTAAGATAAATGGTGTAGTATTAACTAACTAGCTAACCATATCTGAGAAAAAAACATTGCAATAAACTATAATGTTAATCTTTTCCTGTTCAAGAAATGTAACATATTTATTCTGCTTACCCAAATGAACATGGGAATGTAGATGTCTGCATAAGTTTATTGCCAATTTATTTGTTTTCATGTCTAGGTAAGCTTTCATTGAAAACAATAAATTGAATTTTAGATAATGATAGGATTAAACCCACTCAAAACTAATTAAAACAAACTGTTGATCACTTGTACTCCACTGAAAATATGCACGATCTTTAGGGATTTGTAAATTCTCTAGGGTCTCGGGAAAGTCATGATGAATGTACTTAATAAGGGATAATTAAAGTATAAGAGGCAGAAATGGATGACCCATCTGATTTTAAAATAAAATTGATCAATTACTATAGTTTAATTATTTTGTAGAATTATCAGATACTCATCAGTCAAGTTTATCTTTTATATTGCCTCTTCATTCCTTACTTGATTCATTCACTTAATTATTTAACAAAATAAATATCTAACCTAAAGCAAACATGTTTCCTATGTGTCAGTAACCGTGATAGTAGTTGGTAATAGAACAATGAATAAAACAGACATGTGTTACCTTCACAAAGGCTGGAGTCTGGCTGAAGAGATACATTAAAGAAATGATGATATAAAAAATTTTCATTATAGTTGTTGGAAGCTTCGTGATGAAAACAATCACTGGACGCCATAATAGGGAAAAGCAAATCTATGTTAAGGCTATTTGAATTGGGCAGTTTTATGTGTCAAGGCTGTGATGGGTGCTGAAACATCTCAGAGGTGAAAGATCTTAACCAAGCTATTATAACAGAGAATCAAATAAGTAGAATGCTGAGTGATAAGCATTAGCACAGAGTTATGTATATAACCAGGTAGACTCTCATAGGAGGAAAACCTAACAGAATGAGAGGGATAGGATCCCTGTGGGCATCCTGAATGAAGAACAGGATTTAGTCATGTTGAGAAAACTTAACAAGAGGCACAAAAGTAAGGCATGGCACAGTTAATAGTGAACTGTAACAGCACAGGTGCTATTCATGGAATTGGCAAGAAGTACCAATGGAGAGATAGGTAAAGCCCAAAAGAGTAAGAATCTTGATGTCCTTCCTGACTGTGGATGCCAGATATTATTGGTCTTGCCATATAATCAGAGGAGTACCATGTGTGGGCTAATACATGGGTCCCAGAGGGCAACTTAAAGACGGGCTTTTCACAATGACTCTAAATTCCCTAGCATATTTAATCTTATCAGACACTCATATTGGTGTAGCAGAGATTTCAGTCTGTGAAGATACAAAGCATTTGTTTTTTTCTCTTGCATGTAGCAGCTACTTACTGCCACCATGTGGAAACCCAAGTTTATTTAACATGAATATCTAAATGCAGGTTCTTTTAGACCTACAATTGGCATGTTAATTTCTGTAGAGATAAAGGAAAATCCAGTGGGTTTTTCAATGAGGATCATGTGTGTCCTCTGTGATTCTTAGATTTAAACCTTATGGTATTAGATCATATATTAGGCTATTGCCAACTCTGCATTATAATCTGTTGTAACTTGTCCTTAAGGTTGAGTTTGTTATGCTATTGTCTTGTTTTCTTATTTTACATCACTTAGGTTCTTCTATATAGTTTAACATTGCATGCTTAACGATGCTCCATTCCAATATTGTACCCCTTTCATTTTTTCAAGTAAGAACTGATTTCTTGAAAACCTTTAATTCGTACTATCACCTCTAATATACTTCTAGCTCTGTCTTCTTTCCTATAAATATTGAAGTGTGTCATCATAAATTCCCGTCATCACATTCTATGTAATATACAATCCCTGTTATGGGAGAAACATAGCTAATTGAACCTAAGGTGTTCTATGACCATGGGTTTAATCTCCTGAAGGTGACCAGCCTAAACTGAAACTTAAAAAGCACACAGATTAAAAAATAAGAGCATTTAAGGCCCAATACTGTAAGTGTGTGTGGTCTGTTTATTCTAAGACCTGAATCTTACAACTGCAGTTAAATTAAGCCTACCTTGTCTGAGAATCTGAATCACTAGGAGCATTCTGGTGCTGGCATTGGCCATTCCCCAGGTGATTGTAATATACAGACAGGGTTGAGAACCCTTGCCCTATATCAGAAAATTTCTTTTTGAATTTAGGTCATTGCAAGAACACCAAAAGATTTTATTGAAAATAATTGGGCCCAAAATATCGAATGATACTACATAGGCTCAATATTCAGTTAATAAAAATCGACAAATGTGAGATGTAATAAAATATGAATTTCCCACTTTTCCTCCCAAGAAATTAGAGAAATCCCTTAGGTAGATGTAGCCAGGAGGACTGATTCAGTTTCAATATATTCCAGATTTATCTTACAATTGTATTATTCAGATTCCATTGTAACTTCTTCACTGAGTTTTGGGATACTCTAGTATCGCAGCAATTTATAGCTGAAGAATTAGTTCACTACATCAAGGCCCTCATTTCTACTTAAAATTTTATCTCTCTGCAGTAATTCCAAGTTTTAACTAAAGAGGGCTTAATCTATCAGTGAGGTCTGCTTTCTCCATAATAAACTTCAGAAATGTCAGCTCTTCTTTTTATATAACTGAGGCATCTTTGAGCATACTTTCAATGTACATTTTATATTCAGTGACCTTGGTCATACATGAGGAGGGGTATCTTATAATAATTCTCCCTTTTACAAGAATCATAACTTCTACATTTCAAGTAAAAATGAATTTCCTTCTCTGTCCAATAGGATGAAACATGGTGGCAGTGTTATTATCTATATAATATAATTTTGAGTCACCTATGGCTGCAAACACGCAAATTCTCACTTTTTAATTGTTTTATGATCAGTCTGATATATGTGGGATAACCAGATTTTCCATTTCTAACTGAATATTAATATCAAATAGTATATTGTTTGCCTTTGCAATTTATACTTTCCTTCTTATGGTCCTTTAATTCCTCTTTCACTCTATGTCATTCTAGCTTGATTTTGATATTTTCAAAAAGTTCTGGTAAGCTGGCTTACATAAAATATTAGCAGACGATTAAAGCCTTTCTTTAATTATGCCTAGTGGCATAATGGACTCTTACAGACCAATGAAATTTTTATTACCAAAAGAATGAATCTCTGAGAGTAGAATGTACTTTGGAGTGGAAGGTTAGTTGGACCTAGGAGAGCAGATAGTTTGTGATGAGATTTCATTTCCCAGTCTTCTCGCCTAGCCTCATTCTTACTCAAAGTTGGATTCTCAAACATTTATAAATCATCTAAAATATGACCTGTGCTAAGAATTTGTAGTACCCAGCCCTGCTTATAAAGGTATATATGTAAAAAGATAACTCAATAACAGTGTGATAGAGATATGGCTCAGGTTTAGAGGGGTACATGTAAGCATGTATAGGTATGCCATCTAGGGTTAGGGATTCTTAGAAGAATACACCTAAAGTGGATTCTAAAAGACAAACAGAAACTACCCCAGAGAGGAGAAAGATCATTCAAGTGAATGAATCAATACAGCAAAAGCAGAAGTAGTAAAGTGTGAGAGACATGCTACCTTTCCAGAGCCACAAGTAGTTTGGCATTTCTGAAATAGAAAATAGCAAGTCAGGATCTATAAAGAACTCCTCAAACTCAACACACACAAAACAGATAATCATATTAAAAAATGGGCAGAAGATATGAACAGACACTTCTCCAATGAAGACATACAAATGGCTACCAGACACATGAAAAAATGTTCATCATCACTAGCTATCAGGGAGATTCAAATCAAAACCACATTGAGATACCACCTTACACCAGTTAGAATGGCCAAAATTAGCAAGACAGGAAACAACGTGTGTTGGAGAGGATGTGGAGAAAGGAGAACCCTCTTACACTGTTGGTGGGAATGCAAACTGGTGCAGCCACTTTGGAGAACAGTGTGGAGATTCCTCAGGAAATTAAAAATAGATCTTCCCTATGACCCTGCAATTGCACTGCTGGGTATTTACCCCAAAGATACAGATGTAGTGAAAAGAAGGGCCATCTGTACCCCAATGTTTATAGCAGCAATGGCCACGGTCGCCAAACTGTGGAAAGAACCAAGATGCCCTTCAACGGATGAATGGATAAGGAAGATGTGGTCCATATACACTATGGAGTATTATGCCTCCATCAGAAAGGAAGAATACCCAACTTTTGTAGCAACATGGACGGGACTGGAAGAGATTATGCTGAGTGAAATAAGTCAAACAGAGAAAGTCAAGTATCATATGGTTTCACTTATTGGTGGAGCATAACAAATAATATAGAGGACAAGGGTAGATGGAGAGGAGAAGGGAGTTGAGGGAAATTGGAAGGGGAGGTGAACCATGAGAGACTATGGACTCTGAAAAACAACCTGAGGGTTTTGAAGGGGCGGGGTGGGAGGGTGGGGGAACCAGGTGGTGGGTATTAGGGAGGGCACAGATTGCATGGAGCACTGGGTGTGGTGAAAAAACTATGAATACTATTACGCTGAAAATAAATAAAAAATTGGAAAAAAAAAAAAAAAGAAAATAGCAAGTCAGAAAGTTGCTAGATGTGAGGGTACTGAGGAGCCTAAGAAAGTCACTGACCATATTAAATATCTCGAAGTAAAAATCTCCTGCCAAATTATTTTCAAATTGTGCCTTGTGGTAACCTCTCCAGAGATATGTTTTTATTTATTAATATTTACTTACATTGACACCTAATATTTTACTTTTTAAAGCCTGTTGAAACTAAAACCAAAAATTCAAACCTATGCTGTTCACAATAAGGAGGCAGATTTTTTTTTTAAACCAGAGGATTACCATGATTGTATTTAGGTTTTAAGTAGGTCTCTCCAGTAGTCTTGTGAATTCAAGGCTAAGACCAATGGCTGGGAGAACTGTTAGCAGGTCAGGTCTAGAATATTAAGTGACTTACCTAAAAGTGGCTGAAATCACAACAACAAAAAGTTGAGATTAATTTGTTGATTAATTGCATGATTACATCTGTACAATATCTCCCTCCCTTTGTTTATAAAGGATATGCCCCAGTGAAATCATAATTGAAGTAAGATCATTAATACACATTTTAATACAGCATATTTCTGTTTTACAATTCTGAAATTATCTAACTCCCATAGCCGGTAACCATACTAAGGGCTTGTGTTTGATTCCTACATTTGCTTTTATGCTGTGGTCTGGGCACTGTTCTGTCCCATTACGAAAGGCTGATTTGTGGTTGCCTGGGGCAATGGGAGAAGGACACATGCCTCTAGCACTTAGTAGGCTAGCCCCGATTCTTCACCTGGCTCAGGTTTCCAAATAGCAACTGAGAATAAGTCACAAGGCATATGTACGTTTTAAGCTTCTCCTTGTGTCAAGTTTGTTCAAGTTCCATTGACCAAAGTCAAGTCACATAATCAAGCCTAGACTGAAAAGGTAGAGAAAAAGACTTCACAGATTTACAGGAAGAATGATAGAGTCACACTGCAAAGGGGACACATCTAATTAGAAATCACAGGAAATTGTGGCCAATTTTTTTTGCATTCTGCCAGAATATGTTTTCACCAAATATTTTATTTGAAACTTTTTACAGTTCCTTGCAAACTCTCATACAATTGTCTCTTAGGTGTTTCTTGAGAGTACCTTAATATCCCTTGATATGTAGACAATAATAACGGTATGGAGGCACTGATATTCATAGACTATGCAAACTTGAACTGTATTTTCTTATGTTACTATGCTATTTCTTCTCCACAGTCTTATAAAATCTGTACTATTACTTTAGACTAGGAAACTGGAATTTAAAAGAGTTAAATTGTTGCTCAGCTTCAGATCAATAAAAAAAAATCAATCAATCAATACAAAAATTCAGGGCTACCAATTACAATACAATTTTCTTTTTATTGTGCTATGTATGATGTTAATAAAATGTCCTGTAAATTAGAGATAAAATCAGATGCCAAGGTTGAATGCTTCCACTAACAAAAAACTTCTGCACACCACTTTGAATAAAAAGTGGGTTTCTGAAGGTGCCTGCATGGCTCAGTCAGTTGAGCTGCCCACTCTTGATTTTGGCTCAGGTCATGATCTCAGGGTTGTGAGACAGAGCCCCATGCAAGATCCATGCTCAGTGGGGAGTCTGCTTAAGATTCTCTCTCCCTCTTCCTCTGTCCCCTTTAAAATAAATAAATAAATCTTTTTTAAATTAAGAAGGTGGGTTTCTGTTTTCTTTGCATAGAATTAAATATATTTAAAAATTTTGTAGGACAGTACTTCGTACTGTAAATGTTATTCTGAACGTTCCATAGCTAAAGTTGATTAAATAGTGTGTTTCTCAACATACCAGTGGAAAATACGTTACCAAAACAGTTTCTATTCTTAAAGGAAAGCATATTAAATTATTTTGTGATTTTTGGCAACCTACAGATTTATTGTTTGTCTCTAATCTTTTATTTATGTATTTTTTAAAGATTTTATTTATTTATTTGACAGAGAGAGATCACAAATAGGCAGAGAGGCAGGCAGAGAGAGAGAGAGAGGAGGAAGCAGGCTCTCTGCTGAGCAGAGAGCCCGATGCGGGACTCGATCCCAGGACCCTGAGATCATGACCTGAGCCGAAGGCAGAGGCTTAACTCACTGAGCCACCCAGGTGCCCCCCCTAATCTTTTATTTAAAAAGATGTTTTTTGTTTAGATGTCAAGTGATTGCTGATTAATAATAAAAATAATGGTTTTGATGATGATAACAATAGTAGTTAGTTTTCTATGTGCCAAGCCTTTATCATGTATTTTCTCATTTAATAATTCCAAATTATCAATACGTATGCAGTTTGTCATTTCAAAGAAATGTTCAGAAGGCTTACATAAGGTTCTAAAGAGCTCACACTAGGACACAGAAGAGTGAGGATTTGAAACTGTGTGTGCCTGACTCTAATGTCTATATTCAATATATTAAAACTACTACTACCTCCACTACTACCACCACCACCAAGCATTACATAATGCTTACCCAAGTAGATACCATCTTAGAAGATTTATGTACCTTATCTATATTTATGTATATTAACTCATTTAATCCTGAACATAATCTTAGATGCATCCCCACTTTACAGAAAAGGAAATAAAGACTCAGAGAGTTTAGTTAACTTGTGTAAAATTACAACTATTAAATTATACAACCCATATTCTATCTCAAACAAGCTGACTTAAGAAGATAGGCATTTATCCACCATCTTAAATTCTCTCTACTGCAGTTATTGCTTCTGTCGTTTAATAATTGTTTATGTTGTGGCTGATTTCAAGGAGCGTGTTCTCATTTCCCATAGTGGGGCCTATTTAAACTTCATCTGATGCATTTACCCCCAGATGCCTTATTTTTTCTTGTCTAGTGGTCATGATGACTTTATTTGTAAATATTGTAAAAACCTCACGGAAAGAACTTTAAGAAGCTGTGCAGCTTCTTGTATACTTCTGTTAATAGAAAAGTACTCTCTGTAATACTATGACTTATTTTGCTGAATTTTAAAGGTCATATTCCATGTTTGGCAAAAGGTAGGTCTTCAGTGAATATTCAAGATTCATATTTTAAAAAGTATCTCCCAGGCAGAAAGTACAAAACACACTGTTGACAGCAGACTGGCTGTTGTTTAAATATCCCAAACTTTGATATGGAGAAAACCGTAAATTATTTTGATAGCCAAGAACAAAGGCTCTCAAACATAGCCTAAGTAAGATTTCAAATGATTCATGCTTTAAAAGATTTTGTGGCTTTGATGAGAATTTTCTTTATATAAATTATAATTTGGGAAAATAAAATTTTTACTTAAAATCAACCCATGGAGCACTGGGTGATGTATGGAATTGTTGAACCATGAAATTGCACACCTGAAACTAATATAACACTGTATGTTAACTACACTGGAATTAAGATAAGATAAAATAAACCCAACATTCTCGTTTTTTGTAACACCTGATCTCTTACTTATTGATTACAAAGAATTTAATCATGGAAAGAAGGGTAGTGATTGATTTAAAGTTGAGCTAAAACAAAAAATACTTTTTACAGTGATATCAGTTATATAAACAAATATTGAAAAAAAAATACTTGGAAATTTGCTAAAATGTAAAATGAGATTTCTTTTCCCCCTAGATGGTAGGAATAGAGTTGATAATTTATTGTTTTCTTCTTTATACTTTCCTGGTTTATTCACTTCTCCGGCAATAGATATGCACTGTATTTGTAATCAGAAAAAATTAATGTCTTTTATTTTAGAAGAAATGGAGATTGCATAAGCTAAACTTCATAATTGCAAGCTAAGAGTCTGCATGCTATTACTAGAACCAGATCCTTTAATATTTTAAATAAAGTGATAATTTTATCTTGATTTTGCACTGGAACGTAGCCATATAACTCCTTTCTATATTTATTTTAAAATTAATATGTATTATGAGGTATTTTAAGCATAAAATTGTACAGGAGCAATAGACACTCATGTGCCCACTTTCAAGGTTTAATACATGTTAATATTTTGCCATATTTGTTTTATTTTCAATAAAACCATATGGTTAGAAATGATACTTCCTGTGTTCCATTTTATTTGTCTATTTCATTGGTTCTCCAGGGATTACAAAATGCATATTTAACTTTCACAATCTCTTTAGACTCAGTTGTTTCACTTCAACTGGTATGTAGAGACTTAATACCAAATAAATTTCCTTGCCTCTCCACTTGTTGTAATTGTCTCATATGTTTTATCCACAGATGTGGAAAAACCCTATCAGATAATGATATACATTTTGCTTTCAACTGTCAAATGTATTTTTAGAAACTCAAAGGAAAATAGTTTATTAAATTTATCTAGTTACTATTGTTTTTTTTTTTTTCCGTTGTTCGTCATTCCCAATTTCCCAGGTGTTCTTCTGGTATCATTTCTCTAATGTCTAAGATTTTCCCTTATCAACTGTTTTTGAACAAGTCTGATAGGTATAAATTATCTTAATTGTTCTTCATCTAAGAATAATAATGTTACTTCACCTTCATTTCTAAACTGTATTTCACTGGATATAGAATTATGGCATGGTGGTCCCTGGCTTTCGATACTTTAAAACTCTTCCTTTCAGTCTCCATGAGAAATCTATTATTTTGAACCACCATTCCTTTATTGGTAATATGTCACATTTCTGGACACCTTCAAGACCTTTTCTTTGTGTTTTCAATATTTTGATTATCATGTGTCTAGCCATGAATTTCTTTGAGGTTATCCTGTTTAGGGTTCTCCCAGCCTCTTAAATGTATAGGTTTACACTTTTGCCACACTTGGGAAGTTTTCAGCTATTATTCTTTAAAACGTTTTTTTAGCACCATACTTTTTTCCCCCCCTCTCCTTCTGGAAACCCAGATGATAAAAATTCCTTAACAATTTCCTCAAATTCTGTTCACTTTTTAAGATTATTATCTCTTTATTATTCAGGTTAGATCATTTTTCTTGATCTATCTCCAAATTCATGGACTATCATCTTTGTTCTGCTATCGAGTCCTTCCAGTGAACTTTTTATTTTGGCCATTATAATTTTTAGCTGGTAACTTTCCATTTTGTTCTTTACATCTTTTATAATTCTGCAGCTACATTTTATTTTAAAATTGTTTCAAGAGTGTTCATGTTTGCTCTTAAGATATCTGCTTCAAAGTCTCTATTAGGTAATTCTAACATCTGTATCATATTGTCATTGGCATCTGTTGATTATCTTTTGTTGTACAAGTTGAAATTTTCATGATTCTTTGTATGCCAAGTAGCTTTGAATTGTGTTCTAGACCTTCTGAATAATATATTGTAACACTCTGGGTCCTGTTTAAATTCAATGGATAGTATTGATATTTTTGCAGGCACTTGACATGGATAGATTCAGGCCACAATATCCAGCTCAACTCTGTGGTCTATATTTCAATCATCACTTAAGTTTTGAAAAATCTTCTCCATATATGCCACCCAGAATTCAACCTGAGAACTGTGTGGAGTTATATACATTAGCTCATTTTTCTAATTTCTATGACAATTAGGATCCAAACCACACATCTGTGGTCAGGGATACTTTGAGTTTTCTGGCTTTGGGTAGCTGGATGCATTTTATGTTGCAATCAGAGCAAGAAAATGAAAAAAGGGGCACATGTTTGGTTTTGTGTAATGAGAAGTCTAACAAGTTAAATTCAGATCATGAAGACAAGAGAACATAAGCATATTGAAGAGACATCAAAGTGAAAATATTAAGTGTTTGCAATTGAAAGTCTATATTTAGGAGAAATCAAAGTGTTACATGTATTCTCAAGGAAGCTGTATAGTGTAGAGTAGTCTTTTACACCCAAACCTCCATGTTAAAAATCTGTGATTTGGAGCAAATATTTTCATGAATTCTTCAAGTGACCAATTTAAAAGCAGCAGTCCTGTATTTCCAAAGTCCCTTTTAGGTCTTAATGAGAGGGCTTATATGCTTGCCAATAATAATTAATACATGTTTCTTTGACTCATCACCCTTTGGGAAAAGAAATATCCTGTCCTTTTACAACTGTGCTACTGCTCTGCTTTTGAACCAAATGGTGCATATCTCTGGAAGGGCTGGAGGAGTTACTGATTATGAATCTCAAGGGCCCTTGTTCACATTTGGCTCCTTTGAAGTGCAGGACAGACACACACACAGCAGGCACAGTTATTGGATGGAGACCCTGCTGAGTGGTTAAGTCTCTGCTTGCTGTGTCTAAACCATTTGGCAGGCACAACAGCCTTCTTTTCCTTCATAAGCCTAAATTTGTCCCATTTGGAAAACAAATAATAGACCTCTATCAATGCATAAAATCATCCAATCATGCTCATAGGCAATTAAAAAAAATCATACAAAAGTATGAATCAATCTAGTATCTGAAATTTCAATTAGAATCATTGGGTGTTTATCTCATTTATTTTTCAGAATATGTCTAAAAGATTAGCTATTAAGGAAGGATGATTACCCTAGCTGACAATACCTGTTAAGCAATGAATACTTTCAAAACTAGTTTATCTTATTTGGTCCTACACATTTCTGTATGAAAGATAAGAAAGCCATCTTCAGAGTGAGTCAAAAATTATTTTTTTGAAATATAGATCTGGCCATAAGGCCCTTGCCCTTAAGAATGTAATAGCATCTCCATAACATATGCTGGATAAAATCTGTTTATTTGTATCATATATAATCTTCCCATTCGAAGATCAGCAATATCACCTATGAGTTTGCTAGAAATTCAGAATATCAGGCTCTTCTCCAGACTTTGTAATCATGATCTTCTGAGGAACCAGAACCTCAGGTCACTCACACACATACTAAAATTTGAGTAGTAGTACTTTATAGGATTCTTCATCATATTCCCCCAATTGGCTACTTCTTGCCTGTAATCTACTGTCCTTTCTTCCTGTTCCCCAGCCAAGCCTGAATATCCTAAAGTCCAGCCATACGAATCCCATCTGTCTCTGAGCTGCCCTTTTCCTTTTCTGTGCCTAGGCCAATACATGACTAATAATAGCACATATTTCACTGGATTGCTATGATATATAAATTAGATAACAAATACAGGCCATAGTCCATATCACACAATAACTGAATAAATGCTACTTCTCACCATGACCATGAATTTACATGTTTATTTCCCTACCACACTATGTAGAGTGTGAGTTGTTAAGGGGCCAGTGCTACGTGTTAGCCATTCTGTTAACCATCTCACCCTGTTTCTAGTACATGGTAAGCATTTTAAAAGTGAGGAAAATGAGAAACCAGTGACTTGCCCAAAAATATACTGTAAAACTATGAATAGCATCAGGGCTAAAATCCATGTCAACATATTTCTAGTGTGGACTTCCTTCTGCCTGGTCTCCCACTATACCCTCTTATACACAGTGCCCACATTCACATGCATACACACACATGCATGCATTTACACCAATACATGCAGATACGCTCCAGAAGTTTTAATGTGGATGCCTTAGAACTGTCTCAGGGCAAATCAACATGAAACCTATGTGGATGAACTGACAAAATGGCTACAGATGGAAATAAACCCATGCCCATAAGAAACAATAAAAACAGGAGATTAAAAAAAATAAAATCCAGAAAAATCCCCAGGAATAGCTGAGAATCAAATTATCAGGGTCATCACATACCACACCAAAGTCAATGTATAAGGGCAAGTTTCAAATTAGGATTTCAGAGACAAGAGAATAAATTTAGGTAAAATTGAGGCCAGGGTCAAAGCACAACAGGAATAAGAAAGATGGGGTCCTAGGATCATGCCATTATTTGATGCTCACTGAGTGGTATGACCGGGTGGGGTGCTAAACAAGTTGTGACTGCCTTCACTGGCAAGTGATTATCTAGCTTTATTTTTGTCTCTTGTGCAAACCTCAGTGTGGACATGGAACTTTGCATGGCCACTTCCATTTCAGACAACAGAAGGGATAATAAAAGATGCACGTGAGGGTAAATGATTTGCTCATAGCTCTTGCAAAATACTAGATATAGACGGACATGGAAATTATTAGTTAAAATAGTATCTCCTGACAAATCTTACGGACCCTCCAGGCCTGGCTGAGATGCATAAGAAGAATCCATCCTCTCCATTACCATTACTGTTTCTGTCTGGCATTGTTAATATACTGCATGTTACCGGACTCTTCAGCAAAGCATTTAAGCAGAAATTATGTTTTTCCAGATTGAATATTAGCTGCTCTTTTTCAGTAAGATATCTTAATAACACACTTAAAACTGAGAGTAGTAATAGCTTGCCTTTATTAAGTACTTACTAAAAGTCACAAGTGGCTTAATTTTTTTTAGACACATAATATGTAACTTTCTTGTTTGTTTTTTAAAACCTGAGCTCATACTGATCATTTCAATTCAAATTCAGGAGCACATACTTTCAGTTAATCTCACCAATTTCTCATACCTTTCTTTAGGCTGAGAAATTTAAGAACTCAGAAACATAATTTTTTTGTTTAATTCCACCTAATACACATAATAGTCTCAGCATAATAACACTAATACCACCACCCATAATATAGCTACTGAAAAGAGTTTAAGAATTCTTACTCTATTCCTCTCATTCTCAGGACATACATTTGAATTACCGTATGCTAAAATAATTTGAAGTAACTTGTCTCTGTGTGGTCATGCCACTAAATTGAATAATAGGCTTATTTATTTCATTGTGATTTCATTTTATGGATTGTTGGGATACATAATTTGGTTGCAAAATTATTCAAAATATGTATATGAGTCAAATCTATAGATCAATTAGACTTGGAGAAGTCTAGCTTTCTTTCAAGACCTACTATCCATGTTTCCTCTAATATGTAACATTTTCTCCCCAGTAGAAAGCTATTTCTGTTTTTGGCTTTGTATTTTAATTGTTTAAAAAAAATAATATCTGTTCCACACAAGAGACAAGTATTTGTATTCTTCTCTTAGATAAACAGTAGCTTATTATACACATCTTCGTACATCTTATTTTATTAATCTTTTACACCTGATTTCCTGAAATGGGCAAAATAGGTCTTTAATTCCTATTAATAGGTTGATGTGGGAATTAGATGAAATAACAGAAAGAACCTAGCTTAATGGCACATAATAGTCATTCAGTGACTGTTAGTAAAAGTTGAATATGGAAGGAGACTTTATGTCTATTTTTGATATAGCTTATGAAAAATCAGAAGACATAAGTAGTAACTTTGTCTTCATATTTGGTGTGTGGTCTTGACAAGCCTGACAAGGGCAACAGGGTATAACATTGAAAATTCTCACTAATCAAGCAATCCGAGTGCAGCTTCTACAAACTGTATGGAAGGACGTAGATCGAAAGGAGAGCAAAGAATCTTCTACGTCTAGTTTCTGCAGTACTTCCTCTGGCCAAATCATAACCTCTAATCTGGTAAGACATGCATTATGAAGAGTCATCAGACTAGAGCTGATTTCTTGGCAATAAGATGAATCTTTTCTTATTTTCAGATAAGTCTGCTTCTATCCTATATACATCACATTCTCAACTTGCTTAGGCATTTCATGTTAAGTGTTCATAGCACCCATATTTCTAATAGAGAAGAAGGAAGGAAGGTCAGAAGGATGGCAAGAAGGGAGAAATTGGGGGAAGTGGGGGAGGGTGGGAACAGAGGAAGATAGATGGAAAAGAGGCAAGGAGGAAATTATTGTTACTCACTGTGGTCCACACACCTCATTCATTTATAAATTGGACAAATAATGCTTACTGTGGACTTACTCTGAGTCAGGAACTAATCAGATATGAGAGACATGCCGGTGAATGTGACAGACATAGTCCCTACCCACAAACTGCTCATATTCTAGTAGTGACCACACACATGAACAAAGTCAACTGGCCATGTCATTGTAACTTCCAAAAGCTTCTTGTGATTTTTTATAATAATAAATATAAAAGTAATATTACTGTGGCTTTGAGGTCTTACTTTACCTGGTCCCTGCTTCATCCACAGCCATTGTACTTACTGCTCTGTCATTCCACTCCAGATATACTGGCCTCAAAGATGCAAACACATCAGTTTCATTTCCACCTCAGTGTCTTTGAACTTGCCTATTGCTTCTTCCTTGCATGTTCTTTCTCTTTCTCTCTTTCTCTCTCTCTCTTTTTAGGATTTTATTTATTCATCTGAGAAAGAGAGAAAGAGAGCATGAGCAGGGAGAGAGGGAGAAGCAGGCTCCCTGAGCCAGAAGCCCAATGCGGGGCTCGATCCCAGGACCCTAGGACCATGACCTGAGCTGAAGGCAGATGCTTAATCGACTGAGTCACCCAGGCCCCCGGCATCTTTCTCTAGATCTCTACATGCAACACTTATAAACTTCCATGCTAAGCAAAATAATGCACCCCATCTTAAAAGATGTCCATGTCTTGATCCCCAGACCCTGTGAATATGTTACGATACATGGCAAAAGGGGTTCTGAAAATCTAAGTTGTATTAAGGGACTTGAGATGGAGAGTTTATCAGAGAAAGATACAATGATGGAAGAAGGTAAGAGAAGTGTGATAAGACTTGATACATTGGCTTTGAAGATGGAAGAAAGGTACCAAAAAATGTGGACAGCCTCTAGAATCTGGAAAAACAGGAAACAAATTCCCTGGTGGGGTCTTCAGAGGAATGCAACTCACCTAACACTAATTTTATCCCAGTGAGATCCATGTCAGACTTCTGACATACAGAACTGTAAGATAGTAATTCGGCATTACTTTAGGCCATTAAATTTGTGGTAACTTGTTACAGCAATAATAGAAAACTGATAAAACTTTATTTAGGTCTCTGAAAAATGTCACCCCCTTAAACAGGCCTTTTGTAATATATCTATCTACAACAATCCTTATTCTATTTACTCTCTAACCATTTGCCCTATTTGTTTTTCTTCTTAATGACTAGCATTACTTAAAATTATATTATTGGTTTATTGTTTTTCTCTCTCCAACAACAGAAGATAAGCTCAATGAAGGTAGTGAATTTGTTTATTATTCTAGATATCACCCACAACCTAGACCAATGTCAGGCACACACTAAGCGGCAATCAGACATAATTTATTGCAAAAAAAAAAAAAGAAAGAAAGAAAGAAAGAAAGAATTTATTGCATGAATGAATGAATGAATTTCAAATATGTAAGGATGAGTGAAAGGTACTCTACTGGTGTATAATAAAATAAACCACCTAGTCTGAGGGTTCCAGAAAGTGTAGGGTCAATAAATTTTAAACTGCATTAGGTACCTTAATTATATATTTATATACCGTCACCCACAATGGATTTTGCTAATAGTGGAAACTTGATTTTAACTGTCCCTGTATCCCCTGCTTCCCATAGGCTAGAAGGAAATGTTTGTTAAATGAATGTGCACTTGCATGACAATTTTTGAGGCAGTCACAGAGGACATGGATAAATTTTGTTTTTCAGCTAAATATCACTACCTTAATAATGGATGAAATAGTTATGGGATTTTCTGCTATTGATGATGATGAGAGAAGGTGATTGAGATAGGACTTTTTTCCAAAATGGACAAACACATCATACATCAATATTAGTATGGTAAAAGAGAGAGAGAGAATACACTTAATTATAGACAAGTACTCTTTTTTTATTGAAAATAACACCATATTTATTTGTTTTAATACTTCTTCAAAGAAGGAATCCAAGTTGTTTATAAAAGACGAAGAAGTAGAACTAGGTCTGCTAAGGCTGAACACAAAAACACTCTCTAATAACCACTTAGTTAATGCTTTTCTAGAGCAGTTGTCAATGAGTTGATTTTTTCTTAGAAAGGTGTTTGGGATCACTGTGACCTGATTTTAGACCCTGCTGGGCCATGTGTGTGGAGTGGTTATTTTTGCAGTTTTCTTCCATTGCACGTTATTGATGCGCTAAAAGCTAGGCTCTGCGTATGAGCAACTGTTCCAGTTCTCTCCGCCTCCTCATTGCTACTCTTCTTGTTCTTTTCCCATTTTCTATTTACTATAATTTCTATGCTCCATATTAGGCATGTGCTTGTTAATGATGCCAGAAGAGAGCTCACAGTCTATTTTTACCATGCATGGCAGTCATTAGCAAAATTAACTGATTTGTATTGACTTGATACTGTTTTGTTAATCACGTGTTTTGTGACTTATGTTCTCTGATGGTACCATGTGGCTGTTCTTGGGGCTGGGCTATTTTTATTCACACACAAAACAAAAAATCATTTTTAAATGCACCAACAAATTCCCTCAAATGTGTATCATATGTTATCATTTTGAAATCATTTTGGGCATTTTTACAACCATGATGCAGTTACTTGGATATTTTTCATATCAAGTTTTTTGTAATTATTTATTTTATTAGTTTCAAATATCTATAACAATAAGCTTTTATCTCTGAAATGCCAAGGTAATAGAAAAGTTGAGAGACTCTGTTTTATTTTAGTAGACAGGCTCTGAAGTAAACTCACAGGAGAACATCTTGAGTGTCAAGTTGATTCTTGGGACTTGAACAAATACTCATTTCATAGAAATGAAACCTGAATTAAAGATCTTAAGAGAAAGAAAATATAATATGCCATATGGTATGATCTGACACTATTCTTTACCAATAGGTAAAGTAATCCCATTAAAACATAATTAGAGCATGTTACTCTGCTTCTGAAGGCTGACCGTTTCACTCAGAGTAACAGCCTAAATGACTGAATGATCTGAGCCCACTCTGCTCCCCCCATCTATCTTGCACTTACTTACACACATGACCTTGGTTCTTACCATTCCCTTAGGTTCCCTCACCTTAGCCATACTGGCCTCAGAGAGATGTGAACACACTAAGCTAGATGTCTTGTGAGGGATGTATATTTTCTATTCTTGCTGCACAGAATATTTCTGACTAAGATATTTTCTCATTCTCTGATTTATTTCATGTCTCTGGTCAAAGGTCACTTATCTGAGAGACTTTCTTTTTCTTTTTTTTTTTTTAAGATTTTATTTGTTGATCTGAAAGAAAGAAAAAGAGAGAGAGAGAAAGCACAAGCAAATGGAGTGGCAGAGGGAGAGGGACAAGCAGGCTGGATCCCAGGACTCTGAGATCTTGACCTGAGCCTAGGCATGCCCTGAGAGATTTTCTTTACATGAAATAAGTAAGTATCTTCATATGATTTATCTCACAATAATGTAATTTTTCTTTTAAATCACCTTTTCTGAGATATCTTTCACATAAAAAAGCATGATTTTAATTATATGATTTCATAAAATTTGATTAATGTATATACCCTTATAATCATCACTATAATCAAAATACAGATAATTTCATCACTTATCAAAAGTTCCCTTCTGACCAGGGACATTCAAACTCCCTTCTTGGGACCAGTCCACTAACCTTTCTGATAATATAGGTTTGTTCTGCCTATTCTAGAAATGCATATTAATGTATTCAGACAGTAACTGCTCTTTTGTATTTGGCTTTTTTTCCTCAACATGTTTTTAAAGTTCATCCATGTATTTGTGTACCAGAAATTTGTTCTTTTTACTGCTAAACAGAATCCCACATATGGATATATATCACAATTTATTTATTCATTCATCTGTTGATGGGCATTTGCGTTAGTCCATATTTTCACTATTATCAATAATACTATTACGAACATTTGTGTACAGATCTTTCCACGGGCACATATTAATTATCCTTTTCATGGATAAAAGTGTAATTGATTATATGATCATTGTACATTTAACTATTATTTAATTAAACTATTTATTTTGAGGTATGGATTCACATAAAGTTGTAAGAAATAATGCAACTACCTGTTAGCCAGGTTCTCCTATAGTACAATACTATAATCAGGAAATTGGCAATGTTATAATCCATAAATGTTACTCAGATTTCATCAGCTTTGTATGTACTTGTGTGTGTGTGTGCACATACATATGTGCAGGTAGTTTTATACAGTTCTATCATATTTTGGGATTTGTGTTCCTACTACCATATTCAAAACACAAAGTAGCTCTAGCATTACAAGGATCTCTCCTGCTGTCCTTTTACAATAACAACTGCCTTCCTTCCCCAATCTCAACTCCTATCTGATCTCTGGTAACCATTAATCTGTTCTCCATCTAAATAATTTTGTCATTTCAGAATATTATATAAATAAAATCATAGAGTAACCTATTAATATTGTTTTTTCTCTCGCTGTAATTC
Organism: Martes martes; assembly: GCF_963455335.1. Classification (NCBI taxonomy): domain Eukaryota; kingdom Metazoa; phylum Chordata; class Mammalia; order Carnivora; family Mustelidae; genus Martes; species Martes martes. The sequence continues at coordinate 50,013,043 of NC_137900.1, read as the reverse complement.
CCTTAAGATTCACTCAAGTTGTTGCTTTTGTCAATAATCTGTTCCTTTTTATTGCTAATTAATATTCCATGGTATGGATGCACCACTATTTAACCATTTACCTAGAGAAGAACATCTAAGTTGATTCCAGTTTATGCTTATTATCTGTAAGACCATTAAGAATGTTTTCGTGTGAATATTATTTTCATTTCCCTAGGATAAATGCTCAGGAGTGCAATTGCTGAGTCATATATGGTAGTTGAGTGCTTTATAAGAAACATCAAATTGGGGCACCTGGGTGGCTCAGTTGGTTAAGTGTCTGCTTTAGGCTCAGGTCATGATCTCAGGGTCCTGGGATCAAGCCCTGCATCGGGATCCCTGCTTCTTCCTCTCCCTCTGTTCATGCTCTCTCTCTTTCTCTCTCTCTCTCTCAAAATAAATACATAAAATCTTAGAAGAAAAAAAAAAACATCAAATTGTTTTGCAGAGTGGCCTTACCATTTTGTACTCCCACAAGCAGTGTATGAATGATCCAATTTCTCCTTATCATCCCCAGCATTTTTAAAAACTTTAGCCATTTGGATAGACATGAAGAGCTATTCCTCATGGCTTTAATTTGCATTTGGCTAATGATAGTGTTGAACATCTCTTATGTGCTTATTTGTCATCTGTACATCCTCTTCAATAAATTGTCTGTGTATGACTTTTGCTCATTTTCTATTTGGACTTCTTTCTTATTGTTGAGGGTTTTTTTTATTTCTTTATATACATTAGGTCCCAATCCTTTTTTGGATATATGGCTTACAAATATTTTCTCTCAGTGTGTAGCTTATTCTTTTCAATCCCGTAACAAGATTTTTGGTAGAGCAAATGTTTTAAACTTTGATGAGACCCAATTTATCAATTTCTCCTTTAATGGGTAATGTTTTTTTTTTTTAAAGATTTTATTTATTTATTTGACAGAGAGAGAGATCACAAGTAGGCAGAGAGGAAGGCAGAGCGAGGAGGAAGAAGGCTCCCCACTGAGCAGAGAGCCCAACGCAAGGTTTGATCCCAGGACCCTGGGATCATGACCCCAGCCGAAGGCAGAAGCTTTAACCCACTGAGCCAACCAGGCACTCCAGGTAATGCTTTTAGTACCAAGTTTAAGAGCTCTTTGCCTAGCTCCAGAACCTGAAGGTTTTATCTTATTTTTTTTTAAGTTTTATAGTTTGACGTTTTACATTTAAGTCGTGATTCATTCTGAGTTATTTTTTATATAGGTTGTAACAATTAGGTCATGGATTGAATCTTTTTTTGTTTCCTTTTTTCTTTTCTTTTCCTCCAACTTTATTCTTTTCCTTCAATATTGTGTTGGCTTTTTTGAGTCTTTTCCCTTTCCATATAAACTTTAGAGTCAGTTTATTGGTATCCACAAAATAACTTTCTGGGATTTTTGTTGGGATTGTGTGAGTCATAGGCCAAGTTGGAAAGAACTGACATCCTGACAATATTGAGTCTTCCTATCCATGAACATGGAATACATCCCCACTGAAAAAGTTCCTTCATTTCATTCATCAGAGTTTCATAGTTTTGGTCTAGTATATATTTTGTTAGATTTATACCCAAGTATTTCATTTCTTTGTATGCTAATATAAATGATATTTTGTTTCCAATTTCAAATTCTACTTTTCCATTGTTGGTATATAAGAAAGCAATTGATTTTTGCATATCTTGTATCCTGCAAACTTGTTATAATTGCTTATTATTTCAGGAGATGTTTTTTATTAATTTTTTCTGGATTTTCCACATAGATGATTGTGTCATCTGTGAACAAAGACAGTTTTATATCTTTCTTTCCAATTTGTACTTTTGTTCTGTCTTATTGTATTAGCAGTTATTTCTAGTATGATGTTGAAAAAGAGTGATGAGAAGGGAATTCATTGCCTTGTACCTAATCTTAGTATGAAACCTTTGAGTTTCTCACCATTGTATGATGTTAACTGTAGGATTTTTGAAGATAGTCTTTATCAGGTTGAGAATATTCTCAATTCCTAGTTTACTTAGAGTTTTTATCATGAATGGATGTTAGCACTACTATCTTCTTATTTTATTGTTTCCTAATTTGCCTTCCTACCATTCTTGATCTTCTGTAATCTATTTTTAAAGAAAGTGCAGAGTGATACTGGTAAAATTTACACCAGAACTCATTCATCAATGTCCCTAATAAGTTCTCATCTCACTCAGAGAAAATCCAAACACCTTATAATAACCTACCAAATTCTACATGATCTGCCCTCTCTCCTTCTCTTGCAAAACTTTGATCTCATATCTTTTTACTCTTTTACTACATTCTAATCTAGCATCACTGAAGGGCTTGCAACTTCAAAAACTCCAGCCATTCTATTTACTCAGGGCCTTTGCTCTCAGGTTTCCCTATTCCTAGACTGGCCTTCCACCGAACACCCACTTGGCTTACTCTCTCACTTGCTTCAGATTTTTACTTTGGATTTTTACTGAAGCATTTCTGGCCATCTCTCCTACTCCCAGTCTTTGCAACTTTGTCTCTTATTTACTTTTTCCCCTTTGTCACCTTCATTATCTATGTATTACATGTGTCTCCATTATCTATTGCCAAAATAATACTGCATAATAACAAATGACTACTAAGACTCAATGGCAAACAATAATAAATAATTAATGTTTGTTTTTACTCATGACTCTGTGGTTAGCATAGGTGGTTCTGCTGATTAATACTGGACTCAGTTTTCTTGGCTAAGCTCACTTATCATCTGACTTCTAACTTTGGTCTGGATGGGAGCATCTTCATCCAGGGTGGTCCACCTTATTCTCATGGGAGAGGGAGTATTCAGAGAGAGTAGAAACATATAAGACATCTTTGGCCAAGGTTTGGAACCACTACACTGTCACCTCCATCACATTCTGTTTTCTAAAACAAGTTTAAAAACTAGCCTATATTCAAGGTTTGTGCAAAGCCACACTATAAAGGGGTGTACATATAGAAAGATAATTAACTGAAGCCAAAAAATCAGATCCGTGTGCCACATTTCACACTTATTAATATACTTCAGAAATACATATACATATACATGTATGTATACATACATATATATATACACATATACATATACAACAGAAATTCCATGATTATTTATTGACTAAGATGGGAAATGAAATGAAAGGGAAATCTTCTAATGGTATTAGTTTGTTTTTTAAAAGAATTTTTCCAAGGATTCTCTTCCAATTTAAATAACTTTTTGGGAATAGTCTTTCTAATACAGAATGGAGTTCATGGCTTTTGAAATTATTATGGCAGTCTTCAGGTGCATTTGGCATATAAAGTTTAGAAAACAGCATCTGCATAAAGGTATGAAAGAAAAATATAAGCATTAAGATATGCTCTGTCCACCTAATTGGGGAGATTACTCATAATTGTAGAAATTAAAGTATGATTTGGGTTGAGAATTATCTCATGAATTTCATTAAGATTAGCATGACTTACTCATAATTGTTTCTACAAACATGGTTTTGCCAAACTTCCAGACAGAAGAGCTTTTTGGCTTTGTTTAAATTCAGGTTTCTTACAGACAAATGACCTATAGAAGTATCATTACTTCTACTCTAAAATTACCCCAGAGATAACCTCAATCTTATTTAATTACTACTTGACTCTGATTTTAAGGATGTAGTTTAGAAAAAGTATACTTATAATATCCTGTATCTTTATCTTCTTGACAGGTGGATAATTTTTTATAGAATAGTTTTAAAATCTAAAGTGTTACAGCTATGTGCACTTTATAAACACTCACCGAGCCATGAATTCTTGATTTCTATACTTCTGTATTTATGTATTTTTATATATCCATACCATACTTTAATAAAATGTTTATTTTAAAAACTATAGTTACGTGTATAATCTTACAGAATTAAAATATTAGAGAAATACTACACTAAATTTTGAAACCAATAGAAACATATCTGCTCTAAATCCTATTCCTTTTAAAATATATTTATCATTCTGGACTTTTTGTATTATATTAAATTAAGAACATGAGTAAATTTTTGAACAAGCCCTAATTTTTTTTTAAAGGGACTTAATTCTTCTTTCCTCTAAATACTTCTTGGCTTTCCACATCTCTTCTTAACCTCTCCTTCAGCCTAGTAAAGAAATTTGTGGTACAATTTATAGATTTCTTCATAAACCCAGTTAGTTTTTCCTACTATAATGAGGAAAAGAGATTAAATCAAAAGTTCGTTATTGGGACACATTATATTTTATTCTCTATACTATCTGCATTTCATTCCCATATAATGCTAATATATTTACATTTTATAAATACACATTCCACATTATTTGAGGATAAGTTATAGATTTTCTCCATATATTTCAAAATCAATTTGTCAAGGTGGGGGAAAACACTACATGACACATAGGTTGAAAATACTATAGATGACTCCACTGGGGGAATAATATTTAAAATATTATCTATATCTATCTAAGTACCTCTCAGTGAGAGACTGACTAGCCATGTAAACTTGCTGATGAGAATCACTGCATTTAGAAGTTGGTTTTAACTGACTGCCAATGTTTACTTTAAAGTTGTAAAAAGACAGAGTTTAAGGATTGAATTCAAAAAGGGCTGAATTCATTTGACTGCACTGTTTCAATGGCATAAACATGCAACCTCTTACTCAGGCCAATCACTAAGTTCTCATTTCACGAGTTAGACATTTCAAGACAAAGCAGAAAGAGATGTGTTAAAGATTAGACTTGCAAATTTCAGAATACATAGTGTCAGTCTAGTGATGTTAAAACATCCATTTAGAATAACTCACAGAGTAACTGCAGCATATTACAAAGTGGGATCATGAATATGCAATCAGCAAATGGTTCTGGAGCCTGATCACCATCTCTGTCAATTACAGCAGTCACTTTCTGTGATGGTACCTTGGCACTTTGACAGTGATTATACCTTTACATGATGTATTGCAGATATTATGCTTCAGTTGTTTACAAATAGAACCATATCTTACTCTTTCACTGTAAGAATAGAGTGTTTTAAGTAAGGAAAATATTCCTCGTAATAAATCTTCCACTTAAGTCATTCATGCATGATCAGACTGGGAAATCATATGATGTCACTACCACATGACAAAAGAAACCCCCCTAACTCCCTTTTTCTATTATTCTCAAAAGTGAAGTAATGTGGAGCTTTTTTCAGATTAACTAAAAAGAAACGGCATAAAGGATTAATTCACAATATAGCCCATCACGCTAAAAAAGCAGGCTAGTCCAAAGACAAATTTGTTTTTAAATATAAGGCAAAATTATAAGATAGACACATAGGTGTCAATTAGGACAAAATTATCTGGATCAGATATAGTTTGGCTTGATCTTTTATCCTACAAAAAGTCACTTATTTGCTTATATGTAGGTATCAAATTTGCCTACAAAATGCAATCTCAATTGGTTTGCTTAGATAGTCATTTTTTTCAGTGCTTAGTTGCCTAAACTTCAGGTAAAAGTATGAGGGAGACTAAATAATCAGATAATTCTTCAATTTGCCACTTAATTTTATCAGTATATTTATTTAAATAAAAACCTCATTATTTAATGCTGCTAAGAGATATACCTCTTTTCATTCCTATACCTCTAAATATCAAGGCTTTTGCTATCCATATAAATGTTAGACTTAATTATTTCTAATTTTCTACCTACTTAAAGTTTTATAGCTTCAATACTTTATGTTTAGCCACTAATTCTGGAAATTCAGAAATTCATAGTTATGGAACACTAACACTAAAATAAACTACGGAAATCATATTGCTGAAATCATTTTCCTCTCATCACCTTCCTGTGCAAACATTTTTCAAATAAGAATGGAATTTGGTACAGGTCACATAGCTAAGGTCAAAACCAGATCTTCAAATCAGAACTCCGGTTTGACAATCAAGTGTCATTTTCACCACACCACAGTCTTTTTATGTTTAATGTAATGGTATAAAGGATTCCAGAGAAGGGGAGATAAAAGGGGAGAAAAGTAAACTATAGGACTGTGTCTCCCTGGAAAAAACTAAAGCCTTAGATCTAAACATAGAATTGTAGAATGATCTAGATCTTGAAATGTCCCCTCACAATAATGGGATATTCCTCACTGACAAGATGAACTAAACCCTGGTACAGGACATTAAACAAAACCTTAGAAAAAAGAACAGAGTACAGAATTTCTAAAAATAAGTACTAGCATTTCAGCTCATCTTTTTCTGTAACATTTCTCCACAGTCCACCTCCATTAGGCTACATAAGAGGTTATATCACACAAAATAAGCACTCACAAAATAGTGCTCATCTGGGGGAAATTGTTTCATATCCAATGGGAAAAGAAGTTAAAATCACTAAAACTGTTTCAGAGAAAAGAGACTATGAAAGCTGCTGCTCAAATGTGAGTGATATAAAGAAAGAATGGTAGACAATTCCACTCCATAGGGATGAAAAGGCATGGGGGGTGGGGACAGGGAAGAACATGGTATACAAAAGGTAGACAAAGTACCCAGCTCTGAGAAAAAGACTCAAGAATTGAAGTGATTATTCCTAATCACTTTAAAATCTAGAACAACTTGTTAAGAATAATTCAATAATATTACATCTCAAACATGATATTAAAAGGTATATTTAACTGAGATTGTAGACTTGCAAAAACATAAAAGGACACCAAAGAACAATTATCCTAAACTGACAAATAAATTAGAGACAGCAATGAACATCATAGTCACCAATGAAATCAATCTTTTCACAGAGGAAAAGATTGAAACAACTCTATCAAAAGTAGACAAAGAGATTAAGTCAGAGTAAATAAAAATAGTAAAGAAAGCAGGTAGGCTCCAGGAAAAGAGGTGTGGCTGGAGTAGAAAACTGATCAAATGAAATGGAAGATACATAAAGTATTTATGAAATGCTTACAAACCTAAAGTGAGAAAAGAACTAAATCTATAAATTAAGAGAACACAGTGTTCAAAAAAAATGTAAAATTAGACACAATACCAAGATATTTAATTCAATCTACTGTTGAAAGGAGAGTAATCAACAAATGGAATAAGACAGACTAACATCAGAATCACTACAGATATCATTAATGCCAGACAACAAAGAAATATTTACCAATGTTGCTCACAACATTGTGCCTGAAGTCCTGGTTAGCACAATAAGCCAACAACAACAACAACAACAAAAAGAAAGAAATACAGCTCTTTCTTTGCAGAAGACATGATTGCCTATGTAGAAAACAAATAAATAAATAAACCACAAATTCCCAGAACTATTAAGTGAGTATAACAAATTTTAAGGACACAAGACCACTATACAAAAGTTAACTGCTTTCCTGTATACCAGTAATGAACGACTGCAATATCAAATAAAAATTTACAATTGCACAAAAATTAAACATTTAAGTAGAAATTTAACAAAATATATACAGTATCTTGATGTTGAAAACTATAAAACTCTGATGAAAGAAATCAAAGAAAATCTAAGTAAATGATAAGATTATCCATGTTCATGGATGGAAAAACTCAGTATTGTTTAAATGTCAGTTATTCTCAACTTGATCTGTAGTTTCATGCAGTTTCAATCAAAAAATCAATAAACTATTTCATCCATATCGACAAACCAGTTCTAAAGTTTTTATCAAAAGTTTCCAGATTTTAAGACTTCCTCTAAGGCCACAGTAATCAAAACAAGGTGGCATTGTTTTGATTGATCTAAGTAAACAACAGATACTTAGATCAATGGAACAGAATAGAAAGCCCAGAAATAGACTCAAACAAATAAATTCAACTGATCTTTCAAAAAGGAGCAAAAGCAATTCAACAGAGAAAGAATACTTTTTTCCCAATGAACAGTGCTAGAATAATTGGGTGATCATTTAGGGAAAAAAATCAACCTAAATATAAACCCCACATTCCACAAATTTACCTCAAAATGAATCATAAAGTAAATGTAAAATGAAAAACTGCAAAACATGTAGAATACATATGAGAAAATCTAGTCAGCATTTATTTGGTGATGAGGTTTCAAATATAAAAACCAAAAACATGACACATGAAAGAAAAATTAATAACAGGACTTTATTAAAATTAAAAATTTCTGTTTTGCATAAGACACTTTTAAGAGAATGTAAAGAAAAGTTACAAACTGGAAGAAAATATTTGGGAGTACATATCTGATAAAGGATTTTTACCTAAAAATATACAAAGAACACTTAATAATAAGAAACAAACAACCTCATTTAAAAATGGACAAAAGATCTTAACTGACACCTCATCAAAGAAGATATAAAAATGAAAAATAAGCACATGAACAGATTCTTAGCACTATTTATCTAGGAAATTGCAAATTAAAACAAGGACATACCACTACACACCTATTAAAATAACTAAAATCCAAAAAGCTGACATTAGAATTTCCTGGCAAGGATGCATAACAAGAGAAACTCTTTTTTTTTTTAAGATGGGAAGATTTTTTTTTTTTTTTAATTTGACAGACAGAGATCACAAGTAGGCAGAGAGGCAGGCAGAGAGAGAGGAGAAAGCAGGCTCTCCACGGAGCAGAGAGCCCGATGTGGGGCTTGATCCCAGGACCCCGGGATCATGAGCTGAGCCAAAGGCAGAGGCTCTAACCCACTGAGCCACCCGGGCGCCCCAACAAGAGAAACTCTTAATCATTACTGGAGGAAATGACAAATAGTACAGCCACTCTGAAAGGCAGTTGAACAGTTTCTCACAAAACTGAACACTGTCTTACTATCTGATCCAGCAATCATGCTCGTTAAGTATTTACCCAACTGATGTGAAAACTTATGTCTATATTAAAACCTAAATGTAGATGTTTATAGCAGCATTATCCACAATCACACACAAAAAAACTGAAAGCAACCAAATATCCTTCAATAGGTGAATAGCAAACACACTGTGCTATGTGCAAACAATAGAATATTATTCAGCAATTAAAAAAATGAGCTATCAAACATGAAAAGGCATGAATGAATTTTAAATGGATTATGCTAAGTGAAAGAAGTCAGTCTGAAAAAGCTGCATAATGTATGATTACCATTATAACATTCTAGAAATGGCAGAACTATATAGAAGAAAAAAGATCAGTGAATATCAGGAGTTGGGAGGAAGTGAGAGGGTTGGATAAGTAAATCACAAAGGATTTTAGGGTTAGTGAAATTATTCTTGATGATATCATGCATTTGTATAACATCTGTAGAGACCGAAATGACACTGTACCTTTGTAAAAACCCATAGACTTTTAAAGCATAAAGAGTTAAACTTAATGCGTGCAAATAAAAAGAAATCATTTAAAAGATTAGGGTCTCCTGAGAGAAAATACAGAATGTAATAAAACAATCTATCTGCATTATAAAGGTATGAACCAAACTCACATAATAGGGTGGTGGAGTAAGGTACTTAAGTAACTTTGGAAATGAACAGACTTTGCAAAAATAAGGACAAAAGAAATTGCATATAAATCCTGTACTTTTGTTCATTAAGTTGTTTCCCAGAGGGTACAGGTTAATGATTCTGATAGCTGTACACGTATATACTAAAATTGAACAATTAAGTAAATGGGTGGCAAATGGTGGGTGCCAGGTTTCTCATAATTGGAGTGGGAGTTCACAAAGAAAGTAAAGAAAGTAGGCTCAATGATCCATCTGGTAATGGGTTAGAACTGAAAGTATCAGATGGAACTCATATTTAGTTTATAGAGATAAAAAAAAGTTTGTATATGTATGTGTATATATGTATAGATGTATATATACATATATACACACATATACACACATATATATTAGTACAAACACATATATTTGCTTGCTCTTTTAGCTGAAAGGTCCCAGAAGCAATGACACCCCAATAGCAATGAGCACACCCAGTATTCAGATCTTGGTTTCAAATATCATTCTCCAGAAAGAATAGAAGGGAGAAAAAGAATAATTATATGCTAAGGTTCTTAATTATGTGTGAGGAAGGAAAATGTTGTTTTAATGTAGGATGCAATACATTAACAATGTATATTGTAACCATAGAGCAACCAAAATAAACATAAAACAAGAGATATAGCTAAGAAACTTATAATGGAAATAAAATGGAATAAAAATACTAAATCCAAAAAAGTCAGGAAAGGAGGGGGGAAAAAAGAACAGATGGGACCAGTGTAAAACAAATAGCAAGATGGTAGATTTAACACAAAAACATAAATAACAAATTATCTGAAAATTGTCTGATAACTCTAATTTAAAGTCAGAGATAGTAAGAAAAATTAAAGGGAGCAAAATCAACTGCACGTCCTTTAAAGACCCACCTAAGTAAAAAGTACAATACCTGACAAAACCTAAATGGATACATGAAAGAAGACAGAGCCACAATAATAGATTACATACATACATACATACGCACACGTAATTAAGCAAGTAGAATAAGACATTGTAATTTTACACTAAGTAGTTAGTTGCATCTTAACCAAACAAACCAATGGAAGAGAAAAGAACACCTAGAATGCACCCAAGAACACACAGTCACCTGATTTAGTTACCTGATTAGTGGGGGGAGAAATGCCCTTTTCTACAATGATGTTAGAAAGACTAGTTAACCATCTGGAAAAATTATGAACCTTGAGACTTACATCAGACCATATTCAAAAATTAATTTGAGTTTGATCTTAGTCCTCAATATAAAATTAAAAAAATCAAATTTATGGAAGAAAATATAGAAAAATATCTTAATGATCTGGGTATAGGCAATTTTTTCTTAAACAGAAAGAACAACAACAAATATAAAAATGATAAACTGAATTACATTAAAATTAGGAACTTCTGTTCCAGAAAATCATGACCAAGAAGTGAATAGGCAAGCCATAGACTTGGAAGGATATTACAAGTATGTGATAAAGGATTTATATGAAGAATGTATAATATTATCCTACAATAATAAGGACAAGACAAAGAATCCAAACTTAAAAGTGATCAGTCACTTCATGAAGTGGGATATTCAAATGATATGAAAAGGAACTCAACATCATCACTCTCGTTACTTATCAGAGAAATACAAATTAAATCCAAACTGAGATTATGATTATGCACTCACCAGAATGTTTAAATAAAAAAATAATGACAGGGGCGCCCGGGTGGCTCAGTGGGTTAAAACCTCTGCCTTCAGCTCAGGTCATGATCCCAGGGTCCTGGGATGGAGCCCCACATCAGGCTCTCTGCTCAGCAGGGAGCCTGCTTCCCTTCCTCTCTCTGCCTGCCTCTCTGCCTACTTGTGATTTCTGACTGTCAAATAAATAAATAAAATCTTTAAAAAAAATAATGACAATATTAAGTGTCAGTGAAAATGTAGAGAAAAATTAACCCTCACACATTGCTAGTGGTAGGGAACATTTTTATAACCATTTTTAAAAACACTGCCATTATCTACCAAAATAGAAAATATCCTCCAATGTGATATAGGTAACTCCTCTATCCTTGATACATACTCAGATAAATATGCCCATATGTCCACAAAAGCACACGTATGGTACTGCTGATATTTTTATTCACAATAGCCAGAACCTTGAAACAATTCAAATGTCTAACAACAGAAGACTAGATAAAGCAATTACAGTATTTTTATACGGAGTGATTCTACACTATATTAAAAAGAAGAAACTACCAATACAGGCAATAACATAAATGCTTTTCTAAAACACAAGATGTGCAAAAGAAGCCAGACACAAAAGAGCAAATATATTATTATTATTCCATTTATATAATTTGAAAGACTAGGAAAAATAGCCATGTTCTATCTTGCCATCACGTCTCCAGTAAATAACCTTATAACAGGACCTGACCCTGGATTCCCAGCCTCTATTTAGTGTCCAGATTAGCAACTACCCCTATGGGAAAGGGGCAAGAAATCTTTTTATTCCATGACTTTCTGAAGAACTTGGAACTCTTCTCTATTGTTCCCATGGACCTTTCCTTTTTTTTTTTTTTTTTTAATTTTCAGCATAACAGTATTCATTGTTTTTTCACCACACCCAGTGCTCCATGCAATACGTGCCCTCCCTAATACCCACCACCTGGTCCCCCAACCTCCCAACCCCTGCCCCTTCAAAACCCTCAGGTTGTTTTTCAGAGTCCATAGTCTCTCATAGTTCACCTCCCCTTCCAATTTCCCTCAACTCCCTTCTCCTCTCCATCTCCCCATGTCCTCCATGTTATTTGTTATGCTCCACAAATAAGTGAAACCATTTGATAATTGACTCTCTCTGCTTGATTTATTTCACTCAGCATAATCTCTTCCATTCCCATCCATGTTGCTACAAAAGTTGGGTATTCATCCTTTCTGATGGAGGCATAATACTCCGTGGTGTATATGGACCACATCTTCCTTATCCATTCGTCCGTTGAAAGGCATCTTGGTTCTTTCCACAGTTTGGCGACCGTGGCCATTGCTGCTATAAACATTGGGGTACAGATGGCCCTTCTTTTCACTACATCTGTATCTTTGGGGTAAATACCCAGTAGTGCAATTGCAGGGTCATAGGGAAGCCCTATTTTTAATTCCTTGAGGAATCTCCACACTGTTCTCCAAAGTGGCTGCACCAACTTGCATTCCCACCAACAGTGTAAGAGGGTTCCCCTTTCTCCACATCCTCTCCAACACACGTTGTTTCCTGTCTTGCTAATTTTGGCCATTCTAACTGGTGTAAGGTGGTATCTCAATGTGGTTTTGATTTGAATCTCCCTGATGGCTAGTGATGATGAACATTTTTTCATGTGTCTGGTAGCCATTTGTATGTCTTCATTGGAGAAGTGTCTGTTCATATCTTCTGCCCATTTTTTGATATGATTATCTGTTTTGTGTGTGTTGAGTTTGAGGAGTTCTTTATAGATCGTGGATATCAACCTTTTGTCTGTACTGTCATTTGCAAATATCTTCTCCCATTCCGTGGGTTGCCTCTTTGTTTTGTTGACTGTTTCTTTTGCTGTGCAGAAGCTTTTGATCTTGATAAAGTCCCAAAAGTTCATTTTCGCTTTTGTTTCCTTTGCCTTTGAAGACATATCTCCCAAAATTGAACCAGGAAGAAATTGACAACCTGAATAGGCCGATATCTAGTAACGAGATTGAAGCAGTGATCAAAAACCTCCTGAAAAACAAGAGCCCAGGACCTGATGGATTCCCTGGGGAATTCCACCAAACTTTCAAAGAAGAAATAACACCTATTCTCCTGAAGCTGTTTCAAAAAACTGAAGCAGAAGGAAAACTTCCAGACTCCTTTTATGAAGCCAGCATTACCCTGATCCCCAAACCAGGCAAAGACCCTACCAAAAAGGAGAATTTCAGACCAATATCCCTGATGAATATGGATGCTAAGATTCTCAACAAGATCCTAGCAAACAGGATCCAACAGCACATTAAAAAGATTATCCACCATGACCAGGTGGGATTCATCCCTGGGTTACCAGGATGGTTCAACATTCGCAAATCAATCAATGTGATAGAACAAATCAATAAGAGAAGGGAGAAGAACCACATTGTCCTCTCAATTGATGCAGAAAAAGCATTTGACAAAATCTGGCATCCGTTCCTGATTAAAAGGCTTCAAAGTATAGAGATAGAGGGAATATTCCTCAACTTCCTCAAATCTATCTATGAAAGACCCACAGCGAATATCATCCTCAATGGGAAAAAGCTTGCACCCTTCCTGTTGAGCTCAGGAACATGACAAGGATGCCCACTCTCACCACTCTTGTTCAACATAGTATTAGAAGTCCTAGCAGCAGCAATCAGACAACAAAAAGAAATTGAATGCATCCAAATCGGCAAAGAAGTCAAACTCTCTCTCTTCACAGATGACATGATTCTTTATATGGAAAACCCAAAAGACTCCACCCCCAAACTACTAGAACTCATACAGCAATTCAGTAACATGGCAGGATACAAAGTCAATGTACAGAAATAAGTGGCTTTCTTATACACTAACAAGAAAATACAGAAAGGGAAATTAGAGAATCGATTCCATTTACTATAGCACCAAGAACCAGAAGATACCTGGGAATAAACCTAACCAAAGAGGTAAAGGATCTGTACTCAAGGAACTACAGAACACTCATGAAAGAAATTGAAGAAGACACAAAAAGATGGAAGACCATTCCATGCTCTTGGATCGGAAGAATAAACATTGTCAAAATGTCTATACTGCCTAGAGCAATCTATACTTTTATTACCATTCCGATCAAAATTCCACCGGTATTTTTCAAAGAGCTGGACCAAAGAATCCTAAAATTTGTATGGAATCAGAAGAGACCCCGAATTGCTAAGGAAATGTTGAAAAACAAAAATAAAACTGGCGGCATCAGGTTACCTGATTTCAAGATTTACTACAAAGCTGTGATCACCAAGACAGCATGGTACTGGCATAAAAACAGACACACAGACCAGTGGAACAGAGTAGAGAGCCCAGATATGGACCCTCAACTCTATGGTCAAATAATCTTCAACAAAACAGGAAAAAATATCCAGTGGAAAAAAGATAGTCTCTTCAATAAATGGTGCTGGGAAAATTGGACAGCTATACGTAGAAGAATGAAACTCGACCATTCTCTTACACCGTACACAAAGATAAACTCGAAATGGATAAAAGACCTCAACATGAGATAGGAATCCATCAGAATCCTAGAGGAGAACATAGGCAGTAACCTCTTCGATATCACCCATAGCAACTTCTTTCAAGATATGTCTCCCATGGACCTTTCTTAAGTGGGTCTTTTGTTCCTAAATCCTAGGAAACTTTGAGGAACTCAATTACACTTTTTGAGATTTGGGCTTCATTCTTTAAGCTCTCACCTATCCCAGCTTCAGAATTAAAAAAAATTTTTTTGAAGGGGAAATTGTTTCTATGTTTGATTCTTCTCAACTCTCCAATTTTGTTACTCTTCTCTGTGGAGTCATTGGACACTCCCTTAGTTCTCTGTCTTTCACTTGAGTGTCCCTTGCCTGGCCTGCTCACAGATTCTAAACCCACACTAAGGATTAGATGGACCTCAGGGAGATGCAGATCCTCAGTTCACACCTTCAAATTTCTTCCTTCTTGGTAAATTTTACTCCTCTAGCTCTCCTTGCTTCCACAGCTCACTGACTTTGAAAATATGTGTGTGTGTTTGTGTGTGTGTGTGTGGGCTTTTGAAGCTTTTCTAGTTTTTTTTCAATGGCAACACTCTTCTCTTTTCCCCCCTTCCTTCCCTATGTGAATTCTCACAATAATACAAAAAGTTTTACATTGTTTTAATACTAGAAATAAAACCACCACAGCCTCTCGCCTTCCAAGAATACCTGATCCTGCATGAAGAGACACCTGTCCAGCAAGCTGTATAGCAGCTGGACCATACAGGAATGGGTATTTGCTCTAACGAAATCATTTATAACCAGGAATTTGAGAGAACATCTTATTCTGAAAATAATGTGTGACACCCGTGTTGGTGAACTGAGCTTAAGGAACTGTTACAAACAGTTTTCTGTGGCTAAAGATAGAAGATGATGAAATCCAAGCGACAGCCTGCAGCTTCATTACAAATAACACCTGATTGAGTCATTTTGAGGGCCTGTCTGTCTTCAGTACTCATGTGTGCTATATCTTAGACTGAAGTGGGAGAAAATTAGGGAACTTTCAAAATGAAAACTGATTTCATAAATTACAGCCCAGAAAATAACAAAAAGAGCTGTCATGCCCTTTAGCAGTTTTTCCTTTAATTTCTGCAGAATCTTTTGTCTTCAACCTTTGAGCCTTGCTATTGTCTCTATTGTACTCAAACCAGGGCTTTTTTCTTCAGCGCAAGTGCTGGAAAAAGATACATGATGATTTTTGTGCTGATTAGAAGGGAACTTGCATGTACAGATAACTGTCACAAGTCCACAAATTGCACAAAACTAAATATGTGAAAGCCCAGGAAACATGGAAACCAAGGAATGACTATTAGCAAAAATAAGGGTATTCCATCACATTATATAATAAGCATATAAAAGAAAGACCTGATCAATTAACCTGTATCAGAAGACCAGTTATATAAAACGATAGCCAAATGTCAGGTCTTTGGCTGGGTAGGAACTACAGTGTCTCAAATTCCATATTTGAAAGAGTATTCCATAAATATGGAAAAAATTTTATCACTAATAATTTCTTAAAGTTTGTGTGATAAAGACTTTTATTTAAGGTATATTGTTATTGTTTGCTTTATTATAAAACAGGTCTTTTGTCCAAGCCCATACAGTAAACCACAGTAAAAGGAAAAGGATATATTGTTGCTTAAAAGTTTGAGTTATTGGGGCACCTGGGTGGCTCAGTGGGTTAAAGCCTCTGCCTTCAGCTCAGGTCATGATCCCAGGGTCCTGGGATCGAGCCCCGCATTGGGCTCTCTGCTCAGCAGGGAGCCTGCTTCCTCCTCTCTCTCTGCCTGCCTCTCTGCCTACTTGTGATCTCCCTCTCTCTCAAATAAATAAATAAAATCTTAAAAAAAAAAGTTTGAGTTATCATTTCATTCATTCATTCATTCATTTTTTTTTTAACTCAACAATCATATAGCACATACATCTATGTATCAGGTATGGTAAGGAATACAAAAAAGAATAATCAACACCATCTACCTTGAAGGAATTTAGGTGACATATTACATATGCTGAAATTGATTTCTTTTATTAATTAAACATGCTACAAAACAGAAAGCCCAGGATGCAAAAGTATAGTGAATTTGCTTACCATCAAATATAAAAGGTTTTTTGTTACGGGAAAAAAGTAATCTCATATGTTTTCACGAATGATTCATAATAACTGAGGTAGACTAATAGTGGATTTAAATGACATACACAAGTATAAGGAAGAAAGTAAATAAAAAACATTGCCCAAAACACATACCCAGGAAACAAACAAACAAAATATCATGGATAAGTGACTATTTTTCCAGGACTTTTCTGATGCATGTATTTGTATACACAGATAGAGAGATGGATATACAGATGATATCTTCACTGGCTCTAAAGAACTGAGTTATACTTTAATAATCTGTTTCTCTTGGGGCACCTGGGTGGCTCAGTCAGTTGAGCATCTGACTCTTGATTTCAGCTCAGGTCACAATCGAGCTCCACGTGGGGCTCCTCATGGAGCATGGAGCCTGGTTAAGATTCTTTCTGTGCTCCTTCTCCCCACCTTTGCAGACTCATGTGCTCTCAAAAAAGAAAAAAAAAGAAAAAAACCACCTATTTTCTTTAAAAATCTGTAGATGTTAACCCATTGTCTAATAGGAGATAAAGAGTAGACTTCTAACAATGCCTACTCCCACGCCAATTCACTTTTCTTCCTGCATACCTAAAAAATTAATTTTACAAAAAAATATTTCCTAAAGGTTCAATAATGTAAGGAGGGAATATTTTGGTTTGCAACATTCAGTGTTAAAGTTTCCTGGATTGTGATGCTCTATGTTGATTTTAAAATCTAGTATTTAATCATTTCAGAAATGGCTTATTCTTTTATTTAACCTTTGAATCCTTTAATTTTCTTTTTTCATTTTTTGAGATTTTATTTATTTATTTGATGGAGAGAGACACAGCGAGAGAGGGAACACAAGCAGGGGAGTGGGAGAGGGAGAAGCAGGCTTCCCACTGAGTAGGAAGCCCAATGCATGGCTTGATCCCAGGACCCTGGGATCATGACCCAAGCCGAAGGCAGACACTTAACAACGGAGCCACCTAGGTGCCCCGAATCCATTATAATTTTCTTTCCATTTGTGTAAATGTCTAAGCCAGTGATACAAACTATCTAATACTGGAATATATATTTTATTGATTTCCCTCTAATTTCTTGTTTTTAAATATGTTCTCCTTTGGGTTATCCCAAAAACCTTCTCCTATCATAATTCAACTTTTAGTTTCTTGATGTTTCTAATTTGCTAAGTTCTTTAATGATAAATTTTGCCTAAAATTTGTTTCTTTAGGGAATCAATCCTTTATAATGTTAAATACATACTTATATTACCTCAACTCATTTCTTCTTTGAAAATGAGTTTTCTATGCCCTTTCAAAGCACATGAAATGAATTTTCCTTCTTAAGTTTTATTTTCTTCTAGACTGACCTTTTTCCTCCTTATAAAGGCATTTTTCTTTATTCCTTAAATTTAAATTTTTATTTCATTTTATCAGTGTTGTTCTTATTAAGTAACAGGATATTTCTACATTTACTATGCAATTTCCTTTCATCTTTGTCATGTCTGAGCAGCTGTATTTTATTTTAATTTTTTTTAAAGATTTTATTTATTTATTTGACAGACAGAGATCACAAGTAGGCAGAGAGGCAGGCAGAGAGAGAGGAGGAAGCAGGCTCCCTGTTGAGCATAGAGCCCGATGCGGGACTCGATCCCAGGACCCTGGGATCATGACCTGAGCCGAAAGCAGAGGCTTTAACCCACTGAGCCACCCAGGTTCCCCCCCCCTTTTTTTTTTAAATAAGGCCTTGATTCCCATTTTCTTGCTCCAGATTCTCAGGGAGATTTATTTATTTATTTATTTATTTATTTATTTATTTGACAGACAGAGATCACAAGTAGGCAGAGAGGCAGGCAGAGAGAGAGGAGGAAACAGGCTCCCTGCTGAGTAGAGAGCCTGATGCAGGGCTCTATCCCAGGATCCTAGGATCATGACCACAGCCAAAAGCAGAGGCTTTAACCCACTGAGCCACCTGGGTGCCCTGTATTTCATTTTAGTATGCGTACATTCTTGACTAATTTTCTATGGCATTTGATGCCTGCTTTTGTGTTTCTTTGAATTTCAGCTTGCAAAACAAAGATGGCTTCTTTCTAATCCCTTTCCCTATCCAGAGGGTACATAGATATGCTTATCTGGGAATTAAGGATTTTTGCGGCATACTCTGAATTATGAGGTACTGTTAAATACTGTGAATCAGTGCTCACTCCACTTGGAGAGGAAAAGTCCTCTTATCCCATTCAGATGATAGGAGGAGGTGGTGGATAACTGTTGGTTTGGCTTTTCCCCTGGACAATGGGGACACCAGATACTTACTTCTCTAACCGTTCACTTGCCAACTTTCACATATTTCTCTCTAGCAACCATTTCCATCACTTCCGAGTAAAACAAAGGAAAGATAAAAGTATGAAAAGTTCTGTTTCTTCTCTGCAGCTTTGGAATATTCTTGAGAAGGTTCAAGATTTTATACTCATCATTTCAGCTTCAAGGGGAAGGGGGAGTCCTATAAACCAAGCCATAATTTATTCCTCAGTTCTACCCCAAAACCTAGGTCCTATTCCTTGCCCAACTGTAACTGCAATTGCCTGGGAATTTTATCCCTTTTTTTTCCTTACCTTTGGGAACTTATTTTTAAGGCATTTGGGGAGGCAGGTTAATCCTCAAAATTTAGTAATTCTTTCATTTAGGTCATTATAAGCAAAATGAAGGTTTTTAAAAATGATTAATGACATGCCATGGAAGTAAAATGATGCATCAATTACTAAGTATTTATATTAATAATAATTCAACAAAAAATACTTATAGAATAGAGTTCTCATACTAAGAAACTAGATAAAACTTTCAATTAAATGACTCAGAGAAGTTAGTCTCTACTATATTATGACTCAGTTATCATTCCATGATAATATCAAACTCCTTTCCTTTTGGAGAAGTTACAAACAATCATGTATAAAATATTTGTGAAATAAAGTTATAATACAAAATTCCTGAACAAAGACAGAACATGTGGGGCACCTGGGTGACTCAGTCAATTAAGCGGCCAACTCTTGATGTCGCCTCAGATCATGATCTCAGGGTCCTGAGATGGAGCCCCACACCTGGCTCTGCACTCAGCAGGGAGTCTGCTTAAGGATTCTCTCTCTCCCTTTGCCCCTCCCCCCTTTCTCTCTAAAATAAATTAATTAATTAAAAAAAAAAAAAACAGAACGTGTTCATCTAATTTCCTAGCCATTACAGCACTCTGGGCCTGTGGCATACCAAACTAAGAAGACCAAGGGGAGAAATAAAGAAATGTGGAAACTACTATGTTTGAGTTATGTCTGCATAAGAGCTGAAGGCAATAGCTTTAAGAAGAATGCAGAGCTTCTATATAGACCAATATATTTTTCATCTCTAATGCATCCTATGTCTTCAAATGATGCTTGAAATGAAGAAATCTTAAATAATAAAATCAAAGGATATTTTTAAATATTCAACATGAAGTGAGAATTCAAACCTCATCTGTGTGACCCTGGTCACTTTGTCTACACCTTCTGCATATCTGTATCAGAAGGGGTGAAATGGAGATAAAGTTACTTATCTTTCAGAAGTATGACCAAAATCAAATATGATATAAATGTGAAGATTTGAGCACAATGCTGGCATATAAAGACAATATAAATTATGCATGTAATAGTAGCAAGAGTGGTGGCTGAATTGTTACTACAACTATATGTATTAATATTATTTTACCATCTGAATAGAGTAAAAAATTTTCATTTTTTCTCCAATTTTGTCAGCAATGATTAGTTCTTAAATGGACAGTGGAAGTTACAATGTTGAGGGTAAGGAATGTGGCTAGAGTCTGCCTTATTAAAACACTGTGTTTTGGGGTCCATCTTCATGGAGAATATGAATAATTTAATGACTTAGCAAATTTCCTATTTAAAATAAAATTATTAGTCAAAAATTAGCTGGAGGAAATAAAGAGATAAACTAAAACCTATTCCCCATTTAAGTACATTTTGCCTTTAAAAAAAATTACATGTCATCCTGGGTATTTCAATCCTAATGAGGATGCTTCCTTGATTATCTAAAAGTCAGAAAGCAGAACTAAGTATCACTTAACTTTTGCATGCTTACAAAGACTGTATCTATTTCCAAAATCTATAAACTAAATCAGTGAAGAGCAATATATGTCACTTGTTTAGCAATCATAACTTTCATCTGCATTGTACAGTAGTAGGGACAGAAATCTTTTGTTTTCTGACACAGGTTACACAGTCAACAGTAGGCAAAATTGTGAAAGAAGTCAAGGTTGTCTTGCCTCAACCTTGTCCCTTCTGGTTTTGGCCCATTTTTCAATGTTCTATTCCCATATATTCACCAGTATTTAACCATTTTCTCCAGTGAGTCACACAGGCCTGCCCTTTCTAACTCTCTGTACTTAGGATTCTAATACTGCCCGTTTTTCTTTCCCTCAACCTCAAAACTTGTTTAGATCATTTTTGTAGAGCCTCACACCTGATTTTCAAGGTTAACAGCTGGCTAAATAAATCATTAATTAATTAGCTCTTTTGTTTGTTATCCATCTTTACCTCTCACCCCCTTGCAAGTTCTATGATGGGAAACTCATCTGATTTTTTAGGACATAAGTGACTGCACTTTGCTTGGTACTGTTACATTCATGATTTCATTTTATTCTTACATTAAATCCATGAGGTAAATTATTTTATTATCCCTAATTAATATATGGATGAGAAAACAAAGGCTCAGAAATACATATAAACCTTAAGATCACAAAAACACTAAACGAAGCAGCTTTGGATTTAACATCAGGCTGAGTCTGATTCAAAAGTTCATAGATCTTCTATTATACTACAGTAATAAACCTAATGTGTTCAATCAAAGGATGATACAAAAATGACTGAGCCACATGGCAAACAATTCAGAATGTTCTTTGACAGTTATTTTCATCTTGCAGATTACCAATGGCTTCTTTTGTCAACATATTAGCCACTTTATATCCACACATCAGCGTTAAATTACTTATATAATGATCAGAAATTCTTGGTGCTTATTTTGTTTTGTTTTGCTTTCTTTTGGTTTTGGTTTTCGTCTTAGTTTTGGTTAGTTTATACTACTTCTTTCATTTCTCCAAATAATATACACTTCTAATATATTCTATAAGGGAAGAAATGCTTTATGTTCAGTCATTAAAAATATCATTATGCTAGAAATATGGGGACTCCAAATCTTTTTAAAGTAGAATAAATGAGTGTGATGTGGAATAATATTTAAAATTTCAAAATGTTTTGCATATTGATTAATACATGCCAGAAAAACAGAAGAGTTTTGGCTGGAAAAGTAAAATCATAGATATTTTGGATATCCCCCAATACAAATGCCTCACTTTATCATGGATAGAATAAATATGATCACATTTGCTTTGGAAAGGAGAATCTTTCTTCCCATTTGAGAAATTATAATTTTTTTAAAACACAGCTGAGTTTTTCATTAGTTCTAAAATCTTAATAATTCTAATTTTCAACAACTGTTTCTGAAATGGGTACCCAAAGGTTTTTATATATAATAAATGGTTTCCATGCTGACAGCTGCACAAGCAGATTATGACATAATATTACTCTTTCTTTACTGCCATGTTGTTATTATTGTTGTTTTAATAGTATTTTGGCATTAATCTCACAAAATACCAAGGGAAGTTCTGGGGATTTTGTTTGTTTTTTTGGCTTAGTCTGGTTTTTCTTGTTGTCAGCAAAACATTCACTCCATTATACTTTCTTTTTTTAAAAAAAATATTTTATTTATTTATTTGACAGACAGAGATCACAAGTAGGCAGAGAAGCAGGCAGAGAGAGAGAGAGGGAAGCAGGCTCCCCACTGAGCAGAGAGCCTCATGTGGGGCTCGATCCCAGAACCCTGGGATCATGACCTGAACCGAAGGCAGAGGCTGTAACCCACTGAGCCACCCACCTCCATTATACTTTCTTAAGAGGAAAATAAGAACCAATTCAAACAGTATTTAATATGTACATATATATCCTATATTGACCTCTTTATTGAAGTAAAATTTATATATAGTGAAATGTGTAAATTTTAGCTGCTCAATGAGTTTTAATGAATATATTCCCCCTTGTAACTAACTCCCAATCAAAATATAGGACCCATGAAATTTCCCTCATGATGCCTTCCAGTCAATCTTGTAACTCATAGGCAGTCACTATTCTGATTCCAATCACTGTAAATTAGTTTTACCCATTTTTGAAACTCATATAAATGGAAACACAGAAAATGTACTCTATCCTATCCAGTTTCTTTCACTCAACTGTAATATTTTTGGAATTCATCCATGTTGCTGAGTGTGTTAGCAGTCCATTCTTTATTCACTGCTGAGTAAGTATTCTCCTATTTGTGGACATTTGATTGTTTCCAGTTTGGTCTTATAGAAAATTAAAATATGCCACCCCAAAATATACCACTTTGGCATAAGCCAGAGGCAGAGGCAGATGAGCCAGAGGCAAATGAGAATCAATGGATGCATACCTAAGCCTCCACAAAGACTCCCTATTTCAACTAAAAGCAGCAACTTTTGAGAAATGAGGACTGCAATAAATCCCTTCTTCTGAGGAAGTTTTATGGTCATGAAGAAAATGGAAACTCAGCACCCATCAAAATGAACTTGCACAAACCTTTCTCTCATAATTTACCTCTCAGACTGCCACCCTGGGAGTCTAAAATACCTCTTCCTTTGTCTTGTCACTTCTCTATATACTTACTGTTCTTTGTTAAGATTGTATACAAACCCCAATTTCTAACCACCTCTTTCAGTTACTCATCACTGAGGTTTTCCTCATGTGATGTGTGATACCTTAATTAACAAATTCTGTTTTCTCTTATTCATCTGTCTCTTCACAGTCTAATTTGCATGGCCCAGTGAGAGAATCTAGGAAGATAGAGGGGAGAAAAGTTGTTTTTACTTCCCTAGAAGCTATTCTGTTTAAAATTATTATAAATATTTTTATACAAGTCTTTTTGGGCACATATGTATTCCTTCCTCCTGGGTAAAAACCAAAATGTGACTCAGTCTTAGTGTGTATTTATCTTGAGAAATTGCCAACAAATTGTTCAAAGTGACTGATCTATTTTATACTCCCACCAGCAATATATGAGAGTCCCAGTCATTCTACACCATCAGAGGCATTTATTGAATTTTAACTGCTCTAATTGCTATGAATTAGTGTCTCAGGGTGGAAAGTAAATTGCATTGTCCTTGATAACTCTTTATATGGAAGACATCTTCATTAACTTACTGTAATTTGTATACCTTCTTTTATAGAATTTCTTATGAAATATTTGGCATTGTTTGACTTATCACTGATTTATAAAAATCCTTTTTATATTGTAGTTATGGATCCATATATGTTGGGAAAACACACACACACACACACACACACAGATTTTTCTCCAAGTCTGTGTCTTGACTTTTCATTGTTTTAACATTTTTGATGGTTAGAAATTTTAATTTTGAATAGAGCTCAGTTTATCAATATTTTATGGTTAGTAATTTTTATGTCCTCTAAAAAGCCTTTACATACTCCAACTTCATAAAAATATTCTCCTATGTTTTCTTTTAGAAACTTTATAGTTTTACAGACACATAGACCAATGGAGCAGAATAGAGATCCCAGATATGGACCCTCAACAATACAATCAAATAATCTTTGACAAAACAGAAAAAAATATCCAGTGGAAAAAAGACCGTCTCTTCAATAAATGATGCTGGGAAAATTGGACAGCTATGTATAGAAAAATGAAACTCAACCATTCTCCTATGACATACAGAAAGATAGACTCAAAATGGATGAAAGACCTCAATGGAGACAGGAATCCATCAAAATCCTAGAGGATAACATAGGCAGTAACCTCTTTGACATTGGCCACAGCAACTTCTTTCAAGACACGTCTCTAAAGGCAAAGGAAACAAAAGCTAAAATGAACTTTTGGGACTTCATCAAGATAAAAAGCTTCTGCACAGCAAAGGAAACAGTCAATAAAACAAAGAGGCAACTCATGGAATGGGAGAAGATATTTGCAAATGACACGACAGACAAAGGGTTGATATCCAAGATCTATAAAGAACTCCTCAAACTCAACACCCCAAAAACAGATAATCATGTCAAAAAATGGGCAGAACCCATGAACAGACCCTTCTCCAATGAAGACATACAAATGCCTAGCAGACACATGATGATGTTCATCATTAGCCATCAGCGAAATTCAAATCAAAACCACATTGAGATACCACCTTACACCAGTTAGAATGGCCAAAATTAACAAGGCAGGAAACAACAAATGTTGGAGAGGATGTGGAGAAAGTGGAACCCTCTTACAATGTTGGTGGGAATGCAAGTTGGTGCAGCTTCTTTGGAAAACAATGTGGGGATTCCTGAAAAAAATTAAAAATAGAGCTACCCTATGACCTGGCAATTGCACGACTGGGTATTTACCCCAAAGGTACAGAGATAGTGGAAAGAAGGGCCATATGTACCCCAAGGTTCATAGCAGCAATGTCCACAATAGCCAAACTGTGGAAAGAGCCGAAATGCCCTTCAACAGATGAATGGATAAAGAAGATGTGGTCCATATATACAATGGAATATTACTCAGGCATCAGAAAGGATGAATACCCAACTTTTGCATCAACATGTATGGGACTGGAGAAGATTATGCTGAGTGAAATACGTCAATTAGAGACAGTCAGTTATCATATGATTTCACTTACTTGTGGGACATGAGGAATAACATGGAGGGCATTAGGAGAAGGAAAGGAAAAGTGAGTTGGGGGAAATCGGAGGGGGAGATGAACATGAGAGTCTGTGGACTCTGAGAAACAAACAGGGTTTTAAAGGGGAGTGGGGTGGGAGAATGGGTGAGCCTGGTGGTGGGTATTAAGGAGGGCATGTATTGCATGGAGCACTAGGAGTTGTACATAAACAATGAATCTTGGAACACTGCATCAAAAACTACTGATGTATTTTATGGTGACTAACATAACACATTAAAATTTTTTTAAAGGGGAGAGGGGTCAAGATGGTGGAGAAGTAGCAGGCTGAGACGACATCACATAGCAGGAGATCAGCTAGATAGGTTATCTAACCATTGCGAACACCTACAAATCCAACGGGAAATCGAAGAGAAGAAGAGCAACAATTCTAGAAACAGAAAATTGACCACTTTCTAAAAGGTAGGACCTGCGGAGAAGTGAATCCAAAGCAACGGGAAGACAGACCGTGGGGGGAGGGGCTGGCTCCCGGCAAGCGGCGGAGCAATGGAGCACAAAATCAGGACTTTTAAAAGTCTGCTCCATGGAGAGACATCCCTCCGGAGGCTAAACCGGGGGGAAGCCCACACGGGGTCAGCATAACCCCAGGTCCCACGGTGTCACAGAAGGACTGGGGGTGTCTGAGTGTCGCAGAGCTCACAGGTATTAGAGTGGGGAAGCCAGCTACAGCGACAAAGCTGAGGAGTGAGCTCTCAGCTTGGGGTTACCTTGAGCTGGTCACAGGCTGGGTGGGCTCGGAGCATAGCCGGAGGCCACAGAGATGGAAGTGACCGGGTGCTTTTCTCCAGGTGAAAGCAATTGAGCGCTTTCCTCCAGGCACGACTGGAGGCAGGGGAGGCGGGGGCGGTTGGGCACTTTTCTCTGAGGGCACACTGAGGAGCGGGAACCCGAGCTCTCGGCTCCTCCGGGATGGAGACTCGGACGCCGCCATCTTCATTCCCGTCCTCCAGAACTCTACAGAAAGCGCTCAGGGAACAAAAGATCCTGAAAGCAAACCTGAGCGGATTACTTAGCCCGGCCCCTGGTAAGGGCGGTGCAATTCCACCTGCGGCAAAGACACTTGAGAATCACTACAACAGGCCCCTCCCTCAGAAGATCAACAAGAAACCCAGCCAAGACCAACTTCACTCACCAAGAAAAGCAGAATTCTAGAGGAGGAGAAAGCAAATCTTATCTGAACAAAATGACAAGGCAGAAAAACTCACTGCAAAAGAAAGAACGAGAGGCAGTACCGAAGACTGGGGAACTAATCAATACGGACATTGGTAATATGACAGATCTAGAGTTCAGAATGATGATTCTCAAGGTTCTAGCCAGGCTCGAAAAAGGCAAAGAAGATATTAGAGAAACCCTCTCCGGAGAGATAAAAGCCCTTTCTGGAGAAATAAAAGAACTAAAATCTACCAAGATGAAATCAGAAAAGCTATTAATGAGGTGCAATAAAAAAATGGAAGCTCTTACTGCTAGGATAACTGAGGCAGAAGAAAGAATTAGTGACATAGAAGACCAAATGACAGAGAATAAAGAAGCTGAGCAAAAGAGAGACAAACAAATACTGGACCACGAGGAGAGAATTCGAGAGATAAGCAACACCATAAGACGACACAACATTAGAATAATTGGGATTCCAGAAGAAGAAGAAAGAGAGAGGGGAGCAGAAGGTATATTGGAGACAATTATTGGAGAGAATTTCCCTAATATGGCAAAGGGAAAAAACATCAAAATCCAGGAGGTGCAGAGAACCCCCCTCAAAATCAATAAAAATAGGTCCACACCTCGTCACCTGACAGGAAAATTTACAAGTCTTAGTGACAAAGAAGAAATCCTGAAAGGAGCCCGGGAAAAGAAGTCCATAACATACAAGGGTAAAAACATTAGATTGGCAGCAGACCTATCCACAGAGACCTGGCAGGCCAGAAAGAACTGGCATGAGATATTCAGAGCACTAAATGAGAAAAACATGCAGCCAAGAATACTATATCCACCTAGGCTATCATTGAAAATAGAAGGAGAGATAAAAAGCTTCCAGGACAAACAAAAGCTGAAAGAATTTGCAAACACCAAACCAGCTCTACAGGAAATATTGAAAGGGGTCCTCTAAGCAAAGAGAGACCCTAAAAGTAGTAGATCAGAAAGAAACAGAGACAATATACAGTAACAGTCACCTTACAGGCAATACAATGGCACTATATTCATATCTCTCCATAGTTACCCTGAATGTTAATGGGCTAAATGCCCCAATCAAAAGACACAGGGTATCAGAATGGATAAAAAAACAAAACCCATCAATATGCTGCCTACAAGAAACTCATTTTAGACCCAAAGACACCTGCAGATTTAAAGTGAGGGGGTGGAAAACAATGTACCATGCTAATGGACATCAGAAGAAAGCTGGGGTGGCAATCCTTATATCAGATCAATTAGATTTTAAGCCAAAGACTATAATAAGAGATGAGGAAGGACACTGTATCATACTCAAAGGGTCTGTCCAACAAGAAGACCTAACAATCTTAAATATCTATGCCCCTAACATGGGAGCAGCCAACTATATAAACCAATTAATAACAAAATCAAAGAAATACATCGACAGTAATACAATAATAGTAGGGGAATTTAACACTCCCCTCACTGAAATGGACAGATCATCTAAGCAAAAGATCAACAAGGAAATAAAAGCCTTAAATGACACACTAGACCAGATGGACATCACAGATATATTCAGAACATTCCATCCCAAAACAACAGAATATACATTCTTCTCTAGTGCACATGGAACATTCTCCAGAATAGACCACATCCTGGGTCATTAATCAGGTCTCAACCGGTATCAAAAGTTTGGGATCATTCCCTGCATATTTTCAGACCACAATGCTCTGAAGCTAGAACTCAATCACAAGAGGAAATTTGGAAAGAATGCAAATGGAGACTAAAGAGCATCCTTCTAAAAAATGAATGGGTCAACCAGGAAATTAAAGAAGAATTGAAAAAATTCATGGAAACAAATGATAATGAAAACACAAAGGTTCAAAATCTGTGGGACACAACAAAGGCAGTCCTGAGAGGAAAATATATAGCAGTACAAGCCTTTCTCAAGAAACAAGAAAGGTCTCAAATACACAACCTAACCCAACACCTAAAGGAGCTGGAGAAAGAACAACAAAGAAAGCCTAAACCCAGCAGGAGAAGAGAAATCATAAAGATCAGAGCAGAAATCAATGAAATAGAAACTAAAAAAACAATAGAACAAATCAACAAATCTAGGAGCTCATTCTTTGAAAGAATTAATAAGATTGACAGGGGCACCTGGATGGCTCAGTGGTTTAAACCACTGCCTTCAGCTCAGGTCATGATCTCAGGGTCCTGGGATCGAGCCCCGCATCGGGCTCTCTGCTCAGCAGGAGAGCCTGCTTCCCCCTCCCCTCTCTCTGTCTGCCTCTCTGCCTACTTGTGATCTCTGTCTGTCAAACAAATAAATAAATAAAAAAAATTAAAAAAAAAATAAGATTGACAAACCCCTGGCCAGACTTATCAAAAAGAAAAGAGAAAGGACGCAAATAAATAAAATCATGAATGAAAGGGGAGAGATTACAACCAACACCAAAGAAATACAAACAATTATTAGAACATACTATGAGCAACTCTATGCCAACAAATTCGACAATCTGGAAGAAATGGATACATTTCTAGAGACATATACACTACCACAACTGAACCAGGAAGAAATAGAAAACCTGAACAGACCCATAACCAGTAAGGAGATTGAAACAGTCATCAAAAATCTCCAAACAAACAAAAGTCCAGGACCAGACAGCTTCCCAGGGGAATTCTACCAAACATTTAAAGAAGAATTAATTCCTATTCTCCTGAAACTGTTCCAAAAAATAGAAATGGAAGGAAAACTTCCAAACTCATTTTATGAGGCCAGCATCACTTTGATCCCCAAACCGGACAAGGATCCCATCAAAAAAGAGAATTACAGACCAATATCCTTGATGAACACAGATGCGAAAATTCTCACCAAAATACTGGCCAATAGGATCCAACAATCCATTAAAAGGATTATTCACCACGACCACGTGGGATTTATTCCAGGGCTGCAAGGTTGGTTCAACATCCGCAAATCCATCAATGTGATACAATACGTTAATAAAAGAAAGAATAAGAACCATATGATACTCTCAATAGATGCTGAAAAAGCATTTGACAAAGTGCAACATCCCTTCCTGATCAAAACTCTTCAAAGTTTAGGGATAGAGGGCACATACCTCAATATTATCAAAGCCATCTATGAAAAACCCACTGCAAATATCATTCTCAATGGAGAAAAACTGAAAGCTTTTCCGCTGTCAGGAACACGGCAAGGATGTCCGTTATCACCACTGCTGTACAACATAGTACCAGAAGTCCTAGCCTCAGCAGTCAGACAACAAAAAGAAACTAAAGGCATCCAAATTGGCAAAGAAGAAGTCAAACTATCACTCTTTGCAGATGATATGATACTATATGTGGAAAACCCAAAAGGCTCCACTCCAAAACTGCTAGAACTTGTACAGGAATTCAGTACAGTGTCAGGACATAAAGTCAATGCACAGAAATCAGTTGCATTTCTTTACACTAACAACAAGACAGAAGAAAGAGAAATTGAAGAGTCAGTCCCATCTACAACTGCACCCAAAACCATAAGATACCTAGGAATAAATCTAAACAAAGAGTCAAGGAATCTATACTCAGAAAACTATAAAGTACTCATGAAAGAAATTGAGGAAGACACAAAGAAATGGAAAAATGTTCCATGCTCATGGATTGGAAGAACAAATATTGTGAAAATGAGTATTCTACCTAAAGCAACCTACACATTTAATGCAATCCCTATCAAAATCCCATCCATTTTTTTAAAGAAATAGAACAAATAATCCTAAAATTTATATGGAACCAGAAAAGACCTCGAATAGCCAAAGGAATATTGAAAAAGAAACCCAAAGTCGGTGGCCTCACAATTCCAGACTTCAAGCTCTATTACAAAGCTGTCATCATCAAGACAGTATGGTACTGGCACCAAAACAGACATATAGATCAATGGAACAGAATAGAGAGCCCAGAAATAGACCCTCAACTCTATGGTCAACTAATCTTCGACAAAGCAGGAAGGAACGTCCGATGGAAAAAAGACAGCCTCTTCAACAAATGGTGCTGGGAAAATTGGACAGCCATATGCAGAAAAATGAAATTGGACTATTTCCTTACACCACACACGAAAATAGACTCAAAATGGATGAAGAACCTCAATGTGAGAAAGGAATCCATCAAAATTCTTGAGGAGAACGCAGGCAGCAACCTCTTTGACCTCAACCGCAGCAACTTCTTCCTAGGAACCTTGCCAAAGGCAACAGAAGCAAGGGCAAAATGAACTATTGGGATTTCATCAAGATCAAAAGCTTTTGCACAGCAAAGGAAACAGTTAACAAAACCAAAAGACAACTGACAGAATGGGAGAAGATATTTGCAAACGACATATCAGATAAAGGGCTAGTATCCAAAATCTATAAAGAGCTTATCAAACTCAACACCCAAAGAACAAATAATCCAGTCAAGAAATGGGCAGAGGACATGAACAGACATTTCTGCAAAGAAGACATCCAGATGGCCAACAGACACATGAAAAAATGCTCCACATCGCTCGGCATCAGGGAAATACAAATCAAAACCACAATGAGATACCACCTCACACCAGTCAGAATGGCTAAAATTAACAAGTCAAGAAATGACAGATGCTGGCGAGGATGCGGAGAGAGGGAAACCCTCCTACAGTGTTGGTGGGAATGCAAGCTGGTGCAACCACTCTGGAAAACAGTGTGGAGATTCCTCAAAAAACTGAAAATAGAGCTACCCTATGACCCAGCAATTGCACTCCTGGGTATATATCCTAAAGATACAAACGTGGTACTCCGACGGGGCACGTGCACCCAAATGTTTATAGCAGCCATGTCCACAATAGCCAAACTATGGAAAGAACCTAGATGTCCATCAACAGATGAATGGATAAAGAAGAAGTGGTATATATACACAATGGAATACTATGTAGCCATCAAAAGAAATGAAATATTGCCATTTGCAATGACGTGGATGGAACTAGAGGGTATTATGCTTAGCGAAATAAGTCAATGGGAGAAAGACAACTATCATATGATCTCCCTGATATGAGGAAGTGGAGATGCAATGTGGGGGGGTTGGGGGGAGTAGGAAAAGAAAAAATGAAAGAAGATGGGATTGGGAGGGAGACAAACCATAAAAGACTCAATCTCAAAAAAGAGACTGAGGGTTGCTGGGGGGAGGGGCGACAGAAGAGTATGGTGGGGATATGGACATTGGGGAGGGTATGTGCTATGATGAGTGCTGTGAAATGTGTAAACCTGGCCATTCACAGACCTGTACCCCTGGAGATAAAAATACATTATATGTTTATTGAAATAAATAAATTAATTTAAAAAAATTTTTAAAGAAAATTATAAATTAATTATTTTAATTTAAAAATTAGAAATTTAAATTAAAAATTTAATTAAAAATTTTTAAAAACTTATAGTTTTAGCTTTTACATTTAGATATCCAGTTGTTCGAGCACTAGTGGTTAAACTCTTCTCTTTTCCCTATTAGATTACTCTGGTGTCTTGCCTATGTGTAGAATCTTTGTCCTGTTCTGTTGATCTGTTTGGTCATAAGTCTATACCATACGGGCCTGATTATTGTTGCTTAATACTTAGATTTGAAATTTAGGCAGTTGATGTTTTTCTACTTTACTCTTTTTTTCAAGTCTGTTTTGGATATTCAGGTCTTTTACATTTCCATATAAATTTTAGAAACAACTTTCAAAACCATATTGGGATTTTGACTCCAATTGCATTGAATCTACAGATCAATGTTGGGATAAAGAAATCTTCATAAACTTGAGTCTTCTAATTTATGAATGTAGATCTTTAATTTCACTTCAGCATTCTTTTGTAGTTTTCATCGTACAGGTTTTGTCGATCTTTTATCAACTTTATTTCTATATATTTTGTTTGAGATGGTATTTTTAAAAATTTCATGTTCTAATCATTTGCTGTTAGCATACATAAATGCAAATGACTTTCATATATTTACCTTGTATCTGATGACCTTGCTAAGCTGAAGTATTAGTTTTAGTATTACTTTTTGGCACACTTAGGATTTTTCACATAAGCAATCATGCTATCTGTGAATAAAACTATTTTACTTATCCCTTTCTAGCATTTATATATGTATATATGTAGGATTGTATTTATATATTTTTATTGCTTTCATCTACTGGTTGTGATCTCTAGTATAATGGTAAGTATAAGCAGTGAAAGAGGGCACATTTAGCTTTTTTCCCAATCTTGGGAAAAACTATTTAATAATTAATTATTAAGTATGATGTTAGCTATGAAGTTTTGTGGATGTTCTTTATTAGGTTGAGGAACTTGCCTTCTAATTCTAGTTTCATGAGAATTCATATCATGAAAATGTAAACCTTTGTCAGATGCTTTTTATAAGCTTTGTGGTATGATTATATGATTGTTCTCTGTTAGTCTATTTATTGGTGGATAATATTGATCAGTTTCAAATATTAAGCCAATCTTGCCTCTCCTAATAAACTCTACTTAGTGTATAACATACTTTAATATTTCTTCTGTAAGATCTTTTGATGTGTGTTAAATTTTTTTGGAATGTAAATTCCTGGTCTCAGACTTCCAGCTTTAGTTAAACAATATCAACTGTGTTTTCCAACCTGGTTCCAGAAGGCAAATAACTTGCTTAGCATATCAGAGAGAGTGACATCCCATCTGTTTCTCCCACCACTTTCCCCATCCTTGAAAATTAGGCAGGACTACATTACTAGTTTTTGATCAATGGGCTGTGAGTAGAAGTCACCTGTGTCATTTTCACGCCAAAGCATAAAAGAGTTGATGCATGTCCCTCTAGCTCACTTACTCCTCCTTTGCAAAAGTGAAGTGAGTTGTCAAGCTCCAAAGAGTGCAGTTATAAGATGGTGCTGTTATTATCAGCATTTTCCAAAAATCTGTGTGGAGCAAACCTCCCAATGGTTCACATTATGAACGTACCATCAACCGAAAATAAACTTTATTCTATGAGGCCAGTGACGTTTTAAGGTTGTTGGTTATTGCAGAATAGGACAGCCTATTCTGGAATAGCAGTAGCAGCAGCAATGAAAGAAATCAAAAGTAAAACAATGGAAATAAAATAGTTTTATTTAATTACTAACAATCATGAAAGTTCATAGATCTCAACTTTAATGTATTAGTAAAGAAAACAGTCTCCAAAAAAGCAACTTAAAATAAATTATTTTGTTCATTTTTTCATTCAACATGTATTTATTGACTACTGACTATATTCTAGATTATTCTATGAAGAAAACAGTTAAGTCCCCATTCTTATTTATGAAATACTTAGTGATAAAAAGTTATTAAAAAGGGAACAATAGGCACAAAATGTTGGGAGGGGATGTTCCCAAGATAGCAAACCAAGACTTAATTGCAGTTTCAGTCACTTCCAGAAATGTGACCTTTAACCAGTCTCATGGAATTACCTGATCAGCACTAATAAGGTCATCTGCGCAACAGAGCCTGGCTCTTCCATAAAAGGAAGGTGACCTTGTTGGAAATAAACCTTTCTTTTGTCTATGATTTCCTGTCCCACCCCCTCTCTGCCTTTAAAAACCTCCCATTTTGTATAGCTCCTTGAAGCTCTCTTCTATTTGCTAGATGAGATATTGCCCAATTCCTAATCCTGAATAAAGCCAATTAGAGCTTTAAATTTACTCAGTTGAGTTTTGTTTGTTTGTTTGTTTGTTTAAGATTTTATTTATTTATTTGACAGACAGAGATCACAAGTAGGCAGAGAGGCAGGCAGAGAGAGGGGGAAGCAGGCTCCCCGCTGAGCAGAGAGCCCAATGTGGGGCTTGATCCCAGGACCCCGGGATCATGACCCGGGCAGAAGGCAGAGGCTTTAACCCACTGAGCCACCCAGGCACCCCTGAGTTGTGTTTTTTAAACAATATTAATACATCTGAATTTAAATGGAGCTCAGTAATCATGTATAGTGATACTGTGGATATGAAATATTCACTCACAATTGACTTTACTGTTCCCTCTCACTTTATATTGAAAACTTTCACCATTTTATTCCTCTTTCTATAA
The DNA here is from genome assembly GCF_963455335.1 of Martes martes. NCBI lineage: Eukaryota > Metazoa > Chordata > Mammalia > Carnivora > Mustelidae > Martes > Martes martes. The sequence goes on along the minus strand of NC_137900.1, from coordinate 49,978,216 downwards.
GCAATGTTTTATGACCCAATGAGTTGTCAAAAGTCAGGGATCCAAAGGAGAAAGGGAGATGACAATGGTTAGCACAGCTCCACTATAGAGTTATAAAACACAAAACAAAAACAAACAAAAAAACCCAGAATTGACCATAATTTGAAAACCTGCATGAAAATGACTGTAAGGACCTCTTTAGCCAGAGCAGTTCCATCTTGGTTGAACAGCCATTTTTGTTGTTTATGTAGTAAAATATGGTCGACCAGTCCCTGATAACAGAGCCCAAATACAAGGGCAGGTCAGGTCAGGTAGAGATAGCAGAGCCCTAACGCAGGGATAAGTCGGGCCAGGTGGAGACATCCAATTAGTGGAGCGTGCATACTGTCTCCCTAGCTACCAAGGAGTGTAGGCCCTGCGTTTTGGGCGCCAATTCTGACCAAGGTGATAGGCTAGTTCAAAGAGCTACTACGGAGTGAATTGTAATTCAATTGGCCACCCGTGTGTGACCTAGCATGACTATGCAGCTTTCTCTGTGTGTTGTCATCTCATTGGCCACCTGTGTGTGGCCAGGCTCAACCACATGGCTTTTGCTCTATAAAAGTTAGTCTGTGAGGCTGGGGATGGTTGCCCTCTCTGTAAGAGGTGGCCCCGACTGGTCGGTTTGATTCTTGGTGCTGACGTGAAATAAAGCTTTGCTTGACCTTCGCTTTGTATCAGTCTTGCTCCTTTGATCACGGACCCATCAATGACCAACTACTTAATGCAATTCTCTCAGCCATTTGGGAAAGAGTACAAAATTCGAGTATAAATTTCCACTTTTTTTTTTCATTCTTCAATAGCCTTTACATGAATCAAATTACTGTACTAGATGGCTGGGGAGAAAACAAATACCTCTGGTTAATAACTAACTTGGGTCAACTTTTGGTTTCAATTCTAGCCTTAGCCATTAACAGAGAAGGGAAGGCAACAATTCCAGAAAATAAAATGCCCAAAGGGAAGGATGACCCTTTCTTTGTGATTATTCTTTTTTTTTTTTTAAGATTTTATTTACTTATTTGTCAGAGAGAGAGAGAGAGAGAGCGAGCGAGCACAGGCAGACAGAGTGGCAGAGGGAGAAGCAGGCTCCCTGTGGAGCAAGGAGCCCGATGTGGGACTCGATCCCAGGACACTGGGATCATGACCTGAGCCAAAGGCAGCCGCTTAACCAACTGAGCCACCCAGGCGTCCCCTTTGTGATCATTCTTAAGTCACTAAATCATTAATGTAGTTTAAAGGTAAAGGGGGTCTTATGGACCTGCCACGATGCTAGATAAAGAAAGGGCTTACACTATGGCAAATGTAAGATAGCTAAAGCTATCTAAATACTCTTGCCTCCAGTTTTCAAATTACAGGCACAGCTTCTGCTTTTGCTTTTGTTAGCTGCCTTGGTAAAGGCACTCTGCATACATACGAAGTCTATATTGGTGCCTCTTTATCTGTGAGCCATCAGATGATGTCACACTTGCTAATTCATGGACTATTTATCTTGGTGTTTACGCTCCAAGAAAATGATGGCTGTTTAATTATACTACAAATGAGTTTTGCCAGCCAATTGTATGGCAGATGTTATTTACTCCCGGAACAACTGTCAAAAGACCAAAACAGCCCATCTAACAAATCAAAATGTACTGTATTGACTTACATTTCACAGGCGGTACCTCTACCATCTTAGCCACAGGCTTTGCATTGTGGTGGTGATGGGAAGGGCAGCATCATTAAGGATAATAGCCAGTCAGAAATCTGCTTGTCACAGTAAATAGGATTAAAAGAGATGTAACTGAGTATATTCTACCTGAATGGAAACAGGGAACTGTCAGTAAACATTTATAAAATCCTTCAAATTTGCTTAATGCTATGTATTGGAACATTCACCAAATCATTCCATGATAGCAGACGGGAAAGAGGAAACACCCACCTTCTCTATTCATATGGTGACCGAACTGTAGTCAATGAAATATATTTTTCCCATCAAATTTACGATGCTATAAAGGTGGAGAGAATGCCTGTAGCTGGATGATTACCATAGCTTGAATCTAGAAAGCTTGCTACAATAAACTTGTCCTGTATGTTGTTTAAACTTTTCTAAGCTTGTGGGAGCATTTTATTATGCCTAACACTCGCTTCAAATAAAACTTGCCATTGAGTTCTGCTGTGGCCCTTTTACGTAGTGTACTGGTATCATGCCAATGTTTTTAATAAGGAGAGAAAATAAGAACTCTTAAAAGTTTAAAGCCCAATAATCTACGAACTAAAATCTGATTAAGTACAAAATAAACTTTCTACAATTAAGTGATTCCGTGGCAGATAAAATGGAAGCAGAGCCCAAGAAGTAACTCTTACCAATTTAGTTCTGCATACTCCACTAAATTGGGATGGTGTCTTTCTGCTTAGCACAGAAGTATTGAGGCAAAAAATGGGCCTTCATTTCTTTCAGCCAGAATTATATTCCATTGAGAAAGATCAACCGCTTGGCTTTCTTACTGGGGTAATTTGAAAAGGTTTTTTTTTTTTACATGACCACTGTCCACAACTCATTTCTTTTTTTTTTTTTTTAAGATTTTATTTATTTGACAGAGATCACAAGTAGGCAGAGAGGCAGGCAGAGAGAGAGGAAGGGAAGCAGGCTCCCCGCTGAGCAGAGAGCCCGATGCAGGGCTCGATCCCAGGACCCTGAGATCATGACCTGAGCCGAAGGCAGAAGCTTTAACCCACTGAGCCACCCAGGCACCCCCACAGTTCATTTCTATGTAACATACTGGCTTTATGAAGGGAGAAGTGATTTATAGACCACTAATATATCCCCCTATATCCAATCTAGTATATCTCTCATTTCTGCTCAGTTTGCCTAACTCTGCAAACAAGCAAAATGAAAGTCCTGTTCAGTCAGGAGCCAAGAGCTACCTAGTTTTGTCTCTTCTGATGCTTTTTGCGGTAGGAAACTTGTGCCTGAGACACAGCATCTGCCAGCTTAGAAAAACAGTCTGGCAGGGAAATGGAGCAGCTAATAGCAGAGCTGAGGGAAGCTGTCAGATTTTCAAGGATTTATTTTTACATCTGAACCAAAATGATGAGAATTTAGTTAAGCCAACCTCTTACCATGGCTTCCTTATTCCTCCTTTTTTCCTCACATGTGTCTCTCATTTATTATTATTATGTTACAACAAGGACGTAATTTGCTGGCTACTAATTTCTATAGCCTGAAACTATGCTGGGATTATGGGAGAAAGAAGTTACTTTTCTAACTTTCCTGAGGAACAAGGTGCTACTTGGGTGAATATTAATAAAATATTAATTATTATCTGATAATACTGATGAATGAAATTGGCATTTATAAATCATGTTCATGCCAAAAGAAATTACGCCTTGACAAGCATGTTACATAGGCCACTGCATTTCTCTGAATTTACTAACCAACCTACATCTCCTCCCACCAGATGGTGTTTTTTTTTGTCAACCTCAGCTCATATAACCATGAAATTATTGATAGCTGCAATCTCCTTTTGCTTTTCATTCTTTCTCCCTTCTCATAACACTAATAAATATGCATGTATTATATATTATGACATATATACAATATATTATATATGTGTTATATATTACATCCACAGATTCTAACATAAGGCTACTGCCCTAAGATAGCTGCTTGAACGTGGAAACAAATTACAAAATCCATATCAATAGCCAATTAAGTTTCAAAACCCTCTACTATTCAGTCTAAATCTACCTTTGACTTAACCAGTATTGGATATATATAATAGGCTCCTAGGTAGGACCATGCACAGGGGATTACAAGAAGCAAGCACAATCCCTACCACTGGAGATTTTCTAGCTAAAAAAAAAAAAAGGAAATTTTAAGATACAGTCTAAGTCATAAGCTAAATACAGTTATCTTCTTGAAGAACAAATATTGCTCAAATCTAAGAAATTATGGCTCAAATTTGGAAATTAAATAATTTCATTACTGAGGACTTTAAGAATTTGCATATTAAAGCAAGTGTAATATGCTCTAGCATAAGGAAAAAGGGTCTTATTGAAATAGAATACCTAGAGTTGAGAGAGAGGCATCTATTTTTTGTATCTCCCCCTATGATTGTGATGCACAGTCTAGTGTAGAACATAAAATTCAAGCAAACATTAAGGATAAAGCACAAGAATAAGAAATTAACTGTTGACGGAGAGCTGAGCATGTTATTATTACTCTGCCAACAAAACTGTCTTATTGGAGATGTCTGAGGATAGCTGATTATTAAGTATGTTTCCAAAAATATATACCAGCATCCTTTTGATCCAGTTAAATGAATTATTCCAGACAGAATACTGAAGACAGTCAGAAGAGTTAGAAGAGTCCAGACCTAGATTTAAATTTTTTCTTTCATTTACTGGTTGCATGGGCTTAGTTAGATTTTTCAGACTTCCTGAGCCTCAGTTTCTTTATCTTTAAAATATGAATATACTGCCTACTTTAAAAAATTATAATGATAATTGAATAAGGTAGCATTAAGTGGTCTATAAGTTACTCTAAAATAGTTCAACATATATAGTATGATAAAACTGTTTCTGTATTAGTTTAACCTGCATGTTTGAGACAGTTAGATATCCTAATCAGGAAAAGACATTTCAGGAATGGTTAGCTAGCACTTAATCAAGGCTTTCTGGAAGACTTTTCTCTCAAAAAACTACCTTGTGATGAGGTCTTCTTTTCTTCTTAGCTTTCTGTCTTTTATGCCTGCCTCCAAGGGACCATTGATCAAGTATGTTCAGCAATATAGGAGTAGCGTCTTAGAAGTAGAATTCCTGAATCTGAGCTTCAGTGAGATGACAAATTCATTAAAGATCACAGAACTTCTAATTCCAAAATCAGCTGAACATTAAATCACTGGACACTGGAATAATATGGTTGGTATGAAAATAGTACAAGGAGGACATAAAGGCCCCTATTCAATTTCACGTTCCTGAACACTCAAGCACTGGGTTTTAGTAGCTCATGGATTGGGCTGCAGTTTAATTCCCAGAGTTTACAATGATTAACCCCTTGTTTAAACTGACAGCATTATCAAAAAACAAACACCTTGCTTAATTGTGTTTTCCAAGCTTTCTTTAAATAAAATGAAGCATGTGTTTTGGAAGTTTTGCTGTTTTGCTAGTATTAGTCATGTGAGACATCTACAGAATAACAGACATAAGACAATAGACAATTTTTTTTACTCTTTAAGTATAGATATCAGTAAGAACAGCATATTCTTCCATATATATGAGGTGTAATGGACATCTATAGAGAAAATTGATCTAAGAAGATAATGACTTAAGTGGTAGAAACATAGCCCAACACTCAAACTACCAGGTACTAAAAGTGTGTTTCCATTATAAAGGTATCTCTATGATCATCAGAGCTATTTCAATGGGCCATCAAGAAAAAGAAGTAAAATCTCCTTTTGTGGCTATTTAATATAGATTTTTTAAAAGATATACAGATGTGAACTGCAAATAGAGATTTAATCATTGTTATGTATTACTAATTATTTTTCTTATGATTCTTACTCATTAGCAAGAGATGGGATCCATGAGGAAATAAAAGGAAGTAGAACAAATGCTTTATGTACAATCACACCTCTTCAATTTTACCTTCTTTTACTTCCAAATGTCTATCTGATATCTATATTGGAAATCCCCAGGCAATCTCATACTTAGCAGGTTGAAAGAGAAATCCACTATCTTATTCCTGCAATCCTAAACCTAGGATTCAACTAAGACTCTTTTTCATATTCCTTAAATCTCTCCATCCCATGTATCTAATCAGTTTCCAGGTCCTATTGATTCAGCCAGTTCCACATCTCTGGAATCCCTTTTCTCTACCTTACCCCACCTTGCCACTACTCTTTCAAAACATGGATAATTTCGTAAGTGGATTATTGTTAACAGTTTCCTAATTTACAGTCTCACCATCCATATTCAGTTCTTCAAATGTGCAAGAGGCCTTAAATCCTTTCCTTAAATCCTCTTGCTTACTAATAACAAAGAGAAATGTGTCTGGTAATCACCACCTAAACCAATGATAGCAGGTGGCATCAGTAATAGTGGGATAACTTCACCATGCAATGCAATAAAAGACAGTTAGCCTGGTAGTTTTCTTGCCAAAAATATATAATCAAAACCTAATCCCAAGAAAATAACCTTTCAAGTTCAGAATTTAAAAAAACATAATAATATTAGGAAAAATCTCATCACTCTATTACAGTCTGGGTTTTTTTTTTTGCCAAGAAAAAGGGGCATACAGTTTGTTTTCCCCTTTTTGTTCCCTACTCAGTACACTATTGAGTATGAATTTGATTTTGTGAAAGGTATTGGGTTAAAAATCTTCAGAGATATGCTGGGTATTTGGCACAAAATACTTGTTTGGGAAAAATGCATCACTGGTAGGTTCTTGTGGGCAGAATGCACTGCAAATATTACCCACAGTGAATGTTCTGTCACAGGGGGGACTGGGCAGGAGCATCTGTTAGAGTCTTTTATGACATATCAGTATATAGCCAATGTCGCCAGCAAGGGTTTTTCTCCATTATAAAACAACAATCTTCAGTAGGATTGGAGTCACTAAAAGCAGGAAAACAGCTTGCTTTATGAAAGATGCTACCTTTTCCACAGCCAAGAAATCACCGATCTGATGTTAAGTTCCTGCTATTAGTCTTTCTTCAGCTGCGCAGGTGGCAACTGTTCCATGTTCCAGTTCAGCTCCCCAAGGTTACAGCTGTGAACTTGGGTAATGGCTGTGTTTATTCTCTGCCAGGCTTAAAAGTCTTCAGGGTAAAGCTTTTTTTTTTTTTTTCTTTTTCTTGCTGCTCATTGAAAATTCCTTCTGGAGCAGATGTGTCTCTCCCCATCTTCTGTAGTTTCTGTGTTTCAGATTAAGTTCAGCATTTTTGTTGCTGTTGTTTGTGGACTTACTTTCTAACTCCTGATGACAAAGTCAGTTTTGAACTTCGTTCCTGTGTATCCGATATCTCTTTTTTCTTGTCCGTAAACAAAAACTTTCATGGTAAACTTGGCATCAAATAGCTTGTGTCCTGGGAGCATCGCAGACCACTGTTGTTTATATCGCAGTGTGTGGTTGCTTTGCCACACCAGCCTGGGTTTCAAAATTTAGATCACAAAGACCATAATAGCCTTCATTTTTACTATTTTGTATACTTTCTTGGTATGTATTTTGGGGCCTCCAGCCCCTGCAAAGCAGCCTTCTCCGATCTAATCATTTCTGGGAATCTCCAGGTGGGGTCTCATAGTTGTTCTTGAATAAGTCCCATTATTATACAGCAGGCATCACTTGTTTTCTCTCTCGTTCTGGCCTCCTCAGGAGCATCAGATAACCTTCTTTTTGGGACAACTCCCATCTCTCTTGATGTGCTGGAATCCCCACAGGGCTCAAAGTAATACCAGTATATTATCTCGAGTCCCAACGCACCAAAGTGAAACTATCTACATAAAGCATCTCTCTCCCATTTCCTCTTTTCTTCCTTCATTTCTATCTGCAATTACTAACCCATCACTAATGTAAGGCTAGTGCTGTGCTAAGACCAGAAATCGAATATTAACAAGAATGGTAGGGCCATGGCCTCATGCATTTGACCTATCAAGGATAAAAACGATACACAAATAATCACAAGGAGTGTTATCATTTGAAGGATTATGGGTTACAGGGTATAATGAAAACAAGTACACAGGTCCAAGTCCAAGGGCCCAAAAAGGCCTTCCTGAGGAAACCAAGAATGCAGACATGAGTATAATCTAGCTTAGCAGAAGAGGAAAAGGTAGTGCTCCAAACAGAAGGAAGAGTATAAGGTCAACCTGTCACTGCATTTGCATTAAGTTTGTAACCTGCTTTTTTTTTTTTTTTTTAAGATTTATTTATTTATTTGTTTGAGAGACAGAGATCACAGATAGGCAGAGAGGCCGGCAGAGAGGCCGGCAGAGAGGGGCGGGGGGGAAGCAGGCTCCCCGCCGAGCAGAGAGCCCGATGTGGGGCTCGATCCCAGGACCCTGAGATCATGACCTGAGCCGAAGGCAGAGGCTTAACCCACTGAGCCACCCAGGTGCCCCAGTTTGTAACCTGGTTTTTAATGTAGTGAGGTACATATACTAATGTTTCATAGATATTTTTAGTAAATACATTTTTTAATTTCTGCTTGCAATAAAGAAGAGTTGTTAAATGAACACCCACAGACCTATCATCCATTTGTCAGTTTGATTCACCAATTACTGAATATGGCATACTAAAATCTCTGCTTAAAATGGTGGAATTGTCCATTTATTTTATAATAATTTTCTATATATTCCAAAGTTATGTTAGAACATGAATTCAATTTTGAATATTGATATAATTCTAGTGAAATTAGTGTTGTGCTTATCTAGTATTGAGTTTTGACTTAAATTCTTTGTCTAAAACAATATAGCTACATCAAATTTTATTTTATTTTGACCATTGTTGTTAGGTATTTTAATTTGTTATTCATACATAATTAAACAATAATTATAAAAATATTATTACTGTGATCTTACATAGTCAATGTTTATTTAGCTTTACCAATGTATTTAGCACTTTGCTGCTCACTATTTCTCTTTGCATCTCAGAAATTTAATCTGAGATCATTTTTCTACTGTCCTAAGCTACTTTTCACAATTTTTGTTACTAAAAATCTATTAGAAGCTGTAAGTTTTAATATTCTAAAAAAAAGGTCTTTGCTTTGCTCTCCTTTTTTTTGTTGTTGTTCTCATTTTTAAGATACAAGTTTGAAGGTAACTCTTCCACAACACATTTAAGATACCATTTTATGGGGTGCCTGGGTGGCTCAGTTGGTTAAGCAACTGCCTTCAGCTCAGGTCATGATCCTAGAGTCCCAGAATCGAGTCCCAGGATCAAGTCCCACACTGGACTCCCTACTCGGTGGGGAGTCTCCTTCTCCCCCTGACCTCTCCCCTCTCCTGTTCTCTTTCTCTCATTCTCTCTCTCTCTCTCTCTCTCAAATAAATAAATAAAATCTTAAGAAAAAGATACTATTTTATTAGACAAAACCTAAATATGTCTCCTATGTAAACTGTCTCTCCTTTTTTCCTCTTTGGTTGTTTTTATGACCTTCTCTTTGTCTTTGTCTTTCAATTTCTATTAGTTCACTGCTCCTTGTCCAGATTTGGATTTCTTTTTATTTACTATAAATATATTGGGCTTTCTGGGTCTGAGGTTGGCGTCTTATATCAATCCTGGAAAAAAATCAGTCATTACCTCCTCAAATCTTGTTTCTATTATACCCTCTGGTTAGGTAAGTGTTCATCTTTCTCACTCTATACTAGGTGTTTTAACTCTTCTCCCATATTTCTTCTTTTCTTTTTCTCTGGCTATATTTTGGACGATCACCTCAGATTCCAATTCCAGTTTACTCAATGCTCTTTCCAACTTTGACTACTCTGCCATTTAATATGCCCTTTATTTTTAAATCTTCATATGGCTCATTTCTATTATTTCTATTCTCTATTTCTATTAAGAACCATTTGGTTCTTTAGTATATGTGCTTGGTCATATTTATCACTTTTTAGCCTATGCTCATTCAGTGGCTTTTTAATTTTTTTTTAAGATTTTATTTATTTATTTGACAGCAGATATCACAAGTAGGCAGAGAGGCAGGCAGAGAGAGGGGGAAGCAGGCTCTCTGCTGAGCAGAGAGCCCGATGCGGGGCTCGATCCCAGGACCCCGAGATCATGACTGGAGCCGAAAGCAGGGGCTTTAACCCACTGAGCCACCCAGGCACCCATAATTTTTTTTATTATAAAAATATCATTTTGTATTCTTTTTGTAATCCCAATGCAAGAAGCATTTGCATGTGTGATTCTGCTTTGTTTTCCTGTTGGCTTGAGCTCGTGAGCCTTTGCCTCCTTCTATGGTATAGTTCATTCACGGATCCATAATTGTGAATTTATTTACTAAAATGTATTTGTAACTTTAAAATCAATACTCATAGCACTTTTGTGCTTATACATGGACAAGCGCACAGTCCACAAAATTTTGAGTCACCCAACAAACACATTCCCAACTGAGGTCTATCGAGGTGCTACTTTTGTCATCTTCTTTCAGCTCTCCTACTCTAAACAAGTATTTTGCAATCTGTTTAGTGCCAAGTTTTTCACATTTTTATGCTTGTGTGTGTGAGAGAGAGAGAAGAGACTTCACAGTTTAAAATGACTCCCAAGTGTAGAACTGAAGTGCTGTTTAGCATTCTCGAACACAAGAAGACTTCGGTGTGCCAATGGAAAGAATATGTATGTTAGATTAGCTTCATTCAGCCATGATTTATAGTCTGGTTGGCCATGAGTTCAATGTCAATGAATCAACAATATGTACTAAATATGGTATCTATTAAAATACTGATGTATTGATTGGTTGATGAAAACATTGTGACTAGAGGACAGGAACCTAACACAAATGTCCCCTAAGAGCAATGGTTCAGTATTTGTTAATTCAGTTTTTGCAGCAACTTTATACAACATAAATACCATGAATAATGAGAATCTATTGTATGTATGTATGTATATGTTTTTATTTCACTGTGAATTCATATTCATTGGATTTTACCTGTTGAGTTAGTCTGTGGAAAAGTTTTATTTCTCTAAAAATGGTTTGTGTTTTCTTCTGCCAGTTAGTTGCCTGGTAGCAAGGCTTTAAATAAAGCTATTTGCTTGAGATTTTATAACCAAACACTTTGAATCAATTCAAGTCATACAACATTGTGAATAACTATTTCTGTTTACAGTTTCTCCATAAAGATTTTTTTTTTCCTTCTATGATGGACCAGCTTGGAAAATTCAAGTTTCCTTCTGTTAACATTTGCTTAGAAAGCATGGCACTTTGAGGGTCCCAGATTTATGTGGGATTCTACTGTTCATTTTCCTGGCTTGGTCAAAGGATTTATTATGTCCCACAATCTTCATAACTGCATATCTATCAAAACTGAATCTCAAGTTTGTCAGTCTTGGCAGAGTCCCTCAAGAATCATTCTGACCAAAAAAAAAAAAAAAAAAAAAAAGAATCATTCTGACCTTGGTACTTGTTTCTATTCCAGGATTCCCATTTTTGCTTTTGTTTTTCATTGTAGATATGTTACTAAGTATAAGATCAGGAACTAATGTTAAAAAAAGATTAAAATAAAAATTTTAGTTTTCTTATGTTTTCCTCAGGAGATTCACTCACCATGGTAGAAACATGATTCCCCTTTTCCAGTTTTATAATTCCAAGCTAAGGCTGAAATTGTTAGCATATACTGAGATCTCCCACCAAACTTTTTAGCTTTTTAGTTGTATGACTTAAGGCAAGTGAGTGGCCATTTGCTTATTTCAGGGACTTTAGATAAAAATCTTGCTTCTTTCAAAGACTTACATGCAATTATACACTTTACACTTGATTTCTGTTTTTAGAGTAAGGAGAATCAAATAATGAATATTCTCCTGTTCACATTATAAGAATGTTGCTAACTCAATACTTAAATTGAATACCTTTACATTAACTATCATGGTGATTCATGCTTTTGTTGGGTTATCAGTAGCAATAATTGTTACAGTAAGTTCTGTGTTTACTGAAATAATGGTAATATTGACAAGCAAATGTCACTGCCAAGTTTACTTTCATTATTCAATTTTTTGTTATTGTTGTTGTTGTTTTAAAGATTTTATTTGTTTATTTGACAGAGATCACAAGTAGGCAGAGAGGCAGGCAGAGAGACAGAGGGGGAAGCAGGCTTCCTGCTGAGCAGAGAGCCCGATGTGGGGCTCGATCCCAGGACCCTGGGATCATGACCTGAGCCGAAGGCAGAGGCTTTAACCCACTGAGCCACCCAGGTGCCCCTCATTATTCAATGTTTTAATGTTCAGTTAAAGAAAGAAGAGATGTTACACTGTTGTTTTAGGGTAGATGAGCCTGAAGTACCATTAGACCCAAGTATGACTGGTGACTCAAACCAGAAGTTTATGTCATAATCACATTACCATCTAACATGAGTTTCCCTAACTAGAAGGTAACTTTCCTGCACATAGTGATCCAGGGAGCCAGACCCCTTCTATCTTGTGGTTTCAGCATCTCTTAGAGACTTGTTGATATTTAAGCCAGTAGAAAAGAAAAGATGCTAGTCAGTGGGCACCCCTCCTCTTAAAGTCTCTGAACTGTTTCATTCACAACACATCTGACACCAAATGTGTGGTGTGAATTCTCTAATTCTCCAGATATTCAGTCTGAGTATCCTACGATTCAATTCAATTCTGACACTAACTGTGCAGAGTTAATACATACAGATTAAGGGCTTATTCCCACAAGACACCTCCCACTTCTGATGCCAGTTGCAAGTCCCAGATTGCCAAGTGCACTTCTGATCAACCAGCTATAAATCAGAGGTTCCCATGATCTTCTCCTCAGGTTTGATAATCTGCTAGAATGGCTCATGGAACCCATAAAAACACTTTACCATTACCAGTTTACTCCAAAGGATACAACCCAGAAACAGCCAGATAAAGAGATGCATAGAGCACGGTATGGGGAAGTGACACAGAACTTCTATGCCATCTCCAGGCGTGTCACCCTCTCAGTACTTGACGTATTCAACAACCGGGAGGCTCACTGTATCCCATCATTTAAAGATTTTTATGGAGGTTTTAATAAGTAGGCATGATTGGGACACTTGGGTGGCTCAGTTGGTTAAGGTCTGACTCTTGATTTTGGCTCAGGTCATGATCTCAGGGTGATGAGATAGAGTCCCATGTGGGGCTCTGTGTTGGGTGTGGAGCCTGCTTGATTCTCTCCCTCTGCCTCTCAACTCCTACAAACATGAGGGCACTCTCTCTTTCTCTAAAAAAAAAAATATAATAATAATAGTAAGTAGGCATGATTGATTAAATCATTGACCACTGATGATTAACTCATTCTCTGGCCCCTCTCAGTGGGTGGGGCTGAATGTTTCAGCTGTTCTAATCATGACTTGATCTTTCTGACAACCAGCACCCATCCTTAAGTTAATTAGAGGCCCACCAAGAGTTGCCTCGCTAAAATAAAAGATGCTCTTATTTCATCCTATCCCTTGGGAAATTCCAAGGAATTTAGGACCTCTGTCAGGAACAGTGGACAAAAATCAAATATGTATTTCTTATTGTAACAGAAGGACTTAGGGTCAAAATTGTTGCACATAACCTTTACTCCTATTTTTTTGGTTAGAACCCAGTAATACGGTGAAATCTAACTGCAAAGAAACTTGGGAATTTTAGCCTGTGTATCTCAAAAGAAAAGAAATTGTATCTTTTGGAACATCTGGTGTTTTCTGCTAAACCAGTAATAGGTAATAGTATCTAGAGTTAAAGCAAAATTTTCTTTTACTCCAAAATCTGAAAAAGCACTAAACTCTTTTTCTATATAGTCCAAAACTAAAATTAATGTACAATGCACATTAATCATTAAAAAATGTAGTAGGGTAAACAAAGTAAGTGTTCTTCATCGTACCTAAATTTCTGCTTAGGTAGCACATGAATAGTAAATTTAGTATATATAATTTATGTATTATAGCTATGGTTACTGACTGATTTTTTTTCTTGGCTCAAAGTAAAGATCCTGAATATATGCATTTTAGAAATGACTTTTATAAGTGATTATAAGTTCTTAGAGAAAAACTGTTTCATTGATGGATTCCTGACCCAGGGTATATGCGAATAAAATAGCTAAAATGACTCAAATACTTGGTAGCAGAAAACAAAATAAAAGTCCATTTAAACTAAATGCCAAGCACCCGGCCTGGGCATAAATTCTTTCTGGGAGCAAAGAGATGCAGAATGACAGCTAAAGGAACATGTTATGAAATGGTATGTCATTTCGTCGGGGATGTCTTTGTAATGACTAAGAAGCAGGTTAATAAGATGATTAGAATGAAGGCTAAATATGAGAAAAGTACAAAGCACTTTCCTCACATCATTCCTCAGAGATATGTGGGTGGCAAATATTATCTCTGTTTTGTCGACTGAAAAATGAAATAGTTTATGCACTTACAGACATTTTACTGGTATTCTGATTTTTAAACAGGTTTAGGGTTTCCTTTTATAGATATCTGATAGTTATTACATCAGCTTTGCACTCCAGTAATACTTCCAAACAATAGTACATCTAGGATTGTTGAGATAATCAAGGTTTCACTCTGTCTTATTTTTCATAGTCTTTAACTCCCTTTAGGTTCTAAAATGGTAGACAAAAATAAATGTTACCTATGACCCTTTCAAGAGAATCTGTAAGATTTCAAGTTTGTTTGTTTTAAAGAATATTTGTAAGACATGAAACTAATTTTTGTCCCTAATATTATTGGAACAAAAAACTAGTACCTAAAACATTTACATCTGCATTTTTTATATAAATGCAAGAATGTCCAGGAAAGCAAAATCTTCACTTATTTTAATGAAAATGAAAAACCCATTCTATAAACTCCCATGTTTAGCTCTATGCCAAGTTCACCACTAAATACTGACTAATGCTACATACAATTAATGGAACTTAAAGGGATTTATTGAATTAAGTCCACAGTGTTCAGAAGACAAAGGCTATATATGTAACACATCCTAACAGCAATGATTTTCTCTCTGCCAATTGGTGGGCTGAGGTACAGGGATCCTAGTAGCCTTGTTTTGAATATTGCAATCTTCTCTTAGACCCCTGCTAATATTATTCTCTTCTACACTTTCTCACCAACCAAATTTACCTCAATCCACATCTATGCTTGTGACTATTAGTAGCAATATTCTGAGTCAGAAAGAGAATTAGAATGATTTTTAATAATATATGATGGGAATATTTGCTGCTCTAATCAGGACTCCACTCCATATTCTATACCTGTAATTCACAAATGGTGGTTCACCAAAATTGTGTAAAACCCAAACAGATCTGTACAAAAGTGGCCAAAATGTCACTTGCTTTTATCAATACTCTGGGAGAATAGGTAGAAATGAATTTCATCAATGTTAATTACTTTACTCTCACTTTAGAGATCAGTTATATGACTGTAGAACTTTAACAAAACCAAAAAAAAAAAAAAAGAAGTATGTTAATAGCAATTTTTATATGGCAGTTTTAAAACAAATTAAATTAATTAAAAACTAAATTACATTATCTTTGTTTGTCTTTATAGCTCTTCTGAAGCAATTAGTAACAAACCATCTTTAGTTAAGAAATTATTCAATTTAGTTTTATGACATTTTGTGTTAAATGTGTTTTATGAATATGCAATTCAGAAATATGACATAATTTTAACAATAATTTATGGGTTGCTTTGTATAGAATGGATGTTGTCAAAATAGAAACCTTCTCATATATGTGATAAATATTTAGCCCTCAATATTAGCTTCATCTACTTAAGGTTAGTAATTATCAACTAAATTATCTTCTTAAGCAAACACATCCTTAATAGACTTAGGTATCCGGATTTCATAACTACTTTTTTTCTAAGCACTATCTAATTCTCTTCTTTATCCACTGTAATTAACTTCAAGGATTTAAAGTTGTACTTATTACAAACAGTGATGACCTTATTTGGATTCAATTAGCAACATTTATGTCTCAGATATTTATTAGTCCTCATTTTATAATTTGTATTGTATTTACAAGTCAATTAACAGGCATGAAAAGTTGGTTATAGTAACTGGTTAATACCCACATGTCAAGTGATTCTATATTTTAAACATATTTGTATTTTTTACCTTTAGATACTTTCCATCATCATCACACAAGTTCACTGTCACAGCCCATGATGAATGTAAATGCTCCCCTAAAAAAATAGAGAAGCAATCAAAGTTGATTTTTTATTTTATGTTTTATCTTAATTTCACCCCTGGATGAAATCTATAAACTTAATCCCCTTATTTAGATTTTTCAACCATCTCTCTTTAGCTGCTTTTTCAAGAGCAAAATCAGTCACTCTTCCTTCTAACTACATCCAGAGTTTGCTCTAGCCCTGATAAGATTACAGGACAGTTTGTCTGCAAACTTCCATGGCTCATTCACAAAGGGTGACTAAGAGCTAATCAATAGAGAGTAGGGAGATGAGCATTTCAGAAAGAAGTAGAGATATGTAAAAGAGTGTGTTTGGAGTAATGGTGAGAATTTTGGCCTAGGGTATATGAGGATAATGACAAGAGTCTATGTAGTTTTGCTTTCATATATAAGGAATAATAGTGTATCTATATATAATATCCTATTTTATGATTGCTAATCTATGCCTCAATACAGAAAGGAAGGAAGAAAAAAAAAGGAAGAAATAAGGGAAGAAATAAAGGATAATGAAAGAAAGAGAGGAAAGAAGGAAGAAAGAAATCATAATTCTAGATGACCTATTTGGATCCAATTAGTAACATCTGTGTCTTAGATGTTTACTTATGCCAATTTCATAATTGTGTTGGAAGTTTATAATAAGGAAGAGAGGAAGGAAAGAAGAAAGAGAAGAAGGGAAGGAGGAAGGAAGGAAATTCTACCTTGAAAGTTCTCCCTGGTCAATAAAATCTTCCTTATTCAGTCTTACGGTGGTCCAGCTCCCATAATCAAGCCTCACCAAAATGACCCTTAAAATCCCTAGTCATTCTATGAGACAGTACCATCCTGTAACCAAAGCCAAGCAAAGACATCACAAAAAAAGAAAATTACACACCAATATCCCTCATGAACATAGATTCAAAAACTTTCAAAAGCATATTAGACAACTGAATCCAAAATATATGTATTTTTTTAAAGTATAATCTATGACCAAGTAAGTGGACTTCATTTCAGAAATGGAAGTTTGGTTTAACATCCCCAAATCAATTAATCTAATGTATCATAATATATAAGACAAAAACTACATGATTATCTTAATAGATATGGAAAAAAGCATTTGACAATCCAACCCATTCAAGACTTAACAAACAAAACAATAACAAGAAACCTCTTACAAAACTTGGAACAGAAGATAATTTTTCTAACCTGATAAAGGGATTCTACAAAAAAACCTATGGGGGGACTCCTGGGTGGCTCAGTCAGTTAAGCATCTGCCTTTGGCTCAGATCATGTTCCCAGAGTCCTGGGATCAAGTCCCAAGTGGGGCTCCCTGCTCAGCAGGGAGCCTGCTTCACCCTCTGCCTGCCATTCTCTCTCTCTCTCTCTCTCTCTCTCTGATAAGTAAATAAATAAATAAACTCTTAAAAAAAACCAACTATGGGAATCATAATACTTAATGGTCAAAACTAAATGTTTTGCCTTAAATTCAGGTACAAGATAAGGATAACTAGTCTCAACTCTTCTATCAAATATAATACTGGAGTTTCTAGCTGGGGCAATTAGGCAAGTAAAGATAAAAGTCATCAAGATTGAAAAGGAAAAAGTAAAACTATTTTTATCTATAGATATCATGTATATGGAGAAAATCCTAAGGAATCCACAAACACAAAATATTAATTAATAAACCAGTACAGAAAGTTTGCAGGATTCAAAATGATTTTTTAAGAAACAACTGTATACTTATAAACTAGCAATGAATAATCTGAAAATTAAATTAGGAATTTCATTTGTGAGAGCCTCAAAAAGAATAAAATACTTAGGAATAAATTTAACAAAAAATGCAAGTAGTAAACATGCAAAAATTTTAAACCTTTGCTAAGGGAAATAAGAGAAGATCTAAATAAATGGCAAGACATTCTACATCTTCATGGACTGAAGAATCGATATTGCTAAGTTGGCAATTCTCTTTAATTGCTCTGTAGATCAATTAAATTCCTATCAAAATCCTAGAACACTCTTTTTTACTTGTATATTTATTTTGTTGGTTTGTTTTCAGGTACTAAATATACTTCCTTAGGATAAGCATTTCAAGTGCTTCCCAGTGACATGGCTTTACTACCCAAGACAGGACAGGCAAACTATTTCTGTAAAGAGCCAGATAGTATATACTTTTTGAATTATATAGTTTCTATCATAATTACTCAACTTTGCTGACATACATAGCACAAAAGCAGCCATAAATAATATATAAATAATGACTATGGCTATATTTCAATAACATTTTATTTATAGAAACTGAAATTTGAATTTCATATAATTTTTATGGGTCAATGAATATTATTCTTCTTTTGATTTCTCAAGCATTTAAAATTATAAAAAACATATTTGGTATATATTCTAAGAATATATATTTATATATATTCTTATATATATATATCCTATATATATATCTATATAGACGTCCACAAACATGATGTGGTCAGATTTGTCTCATTTGTCTACACTACCCTAAAACACTAAACATAGTTTTACGATAATTGTTTTCTAAAAGCATAACAACAGATTCTTTTGTTTCAAAGTGTTTACCTATTTTTTTCATGTTTACAAAATACAAAAAGAACTTATAGGAAAGTGACACTTTTTTAAACACCAAAACTAAGTTTTTATGGCTGCCTATATAGGTGGTACAGGGTAAGCAAGTTAACCCTTTTTTTTTAGGTAGGCTCCATGCCCAACAGGGAGCTTGAACTCATGACTCTGAGATCAAGAGTCACATGCTCTACCGATTGTGCCAGCAAGTACTCCAAGTTAACGCTTTCAATTCCACATGCACTTGACATTAGATTTAGTGACCATAACTTAGAGTTGGCAATCCCTACAAAATAAACTCAGGTTCACTGACATAAAGAAGCCCAGGGACTAGATGGTACTTAGAAAAGGTTTTTTTAAATACCTACCTAACCCTCTTGCAGCTTCCACAGCAGAGTGTTTTTGTTCCCTAGCTTTATGACAACATCTCTACTTTTGCGATATTCTAGTACCTACCTTGGTTAAATGTCTGGCTCACATTTTATTTTAGCTTTCAGTAAGTATCTCTTCAGTAAGTATTTGATTCCATCCCACTGTGAACTTACCCTCATAACAATCATGTGGTCTTACAGTGCCTATATGTAGTTGCTTCTAATTTCTCATTTTTTAAAAAAGATTTATTTATTTTTGAGAGAGAGAAAGAGAGAGAGAGAGTGGGGGTGGGGGGGGTAGAGGGAGAAAGTGAGAGAAACCCAAGCAGAATCTGCACTGAGCTCAGAGCCAAACGCAGGGCTTGATCTGGCAACCCTGAGCTCACGGCCTGAGCTGAAACCAAGAGTCAGATACTTAACCAACTGTACCACCCAGGTGCCCCTGTTTTTATTTTTAAAGTTGGTAAGAACATTTATAATGAAATCTATACTCTTAGCAAGTTTTAAGTATATAATACAGTATTGTTATCTATAGGCACAATGTTGTATAGTAGATCTCTAGAAGTTTTTCATCTTGTGTAACTGAAATTTTAAGCCCACTCATTAGGATCTCCTCATGTTCCCCTTCCCTTAGCCCCTCACAACAATTCTATTCCTGACTTCCATGACTTTAACTAATGTAGATACCTTATATAAACTGAATCATGGTTGGGGAGGGTATGTGAAATGGTGAGTGCTGTGAAGTGTGTAAGCGTGACAATTCACAGACCTGTACCCCTGGGGCAAGTAAGACATTACATGTTAATAAAAAAAATTTTTTTAATAAACTGAATCATGTAGTATTTATCCTTTTGTGACTTACTTATATCGGCATAATGTCTCCAGATTTTATCCGGAAAAAAGGCCAAAATCAGCACTGTAAAAGGCATATATATGCTGATAGAAATCCCAAAGATTTCTGGACTGAGGGACCAGAAGATGAAATAGTTATAACTTTGGCCTTTGGAAATTAGAGAGTCCCAGAAACAAAGAAAGCTAGGGAAAGTGGCAAATTTCCTATACAACTTGTGCACAGAATTCTGGCTAGCCCCCATATTATGTATGCACAGAGAGACTCAAAGCAACTCAAGAACAGAACTGAACTGAGATTTGAGTTGCCACCCACTGCAGGGAAGGAGAAAAACTAATATACTTCTGAAGAATATAACACAACCTGGAATCTCCAAAACATAATATTCACAACGTCTAGGATTCAATCCAAAATTAGTCAAAACACAAAGAACCAGGAAAATGCGACCCAGTCTCAAAACTAAAAATCAAAAACCTAAACTGACAGTGCAATAACTCAGATATTGGAATTAGTAGGTAAACATTTTTTTTTATTTTTTTTTAAGATTTTATTTATTTATTTGAGAGAGAATGAGTGAGAGAGAGCATGAGAGAGGAGAAGGTCAGAGGGAGAAGCAGACTCCCCAAGGAGCTGGGAGCCTGATGCGGGACTCGATCCTGGAAGTCCAGTATCATGACCTGAGCCGAAGGCAGTTGCTCAACCAACTGAGCCACCCAGGCGCCCAGCAGGTAAACATTTTAAAGCAGATATTATACTACTCAGTCAAACTAAAGTAAAATATACTCATGTCCATGAAAAGTTAGATCTTATCACGCAATAAAAATCATGAAACAGAATCAAATAAGAAGTTTTAGAACCAAAAAAAGTAATTTAATTTAATTTAGAACTTAAATTAAAAACTCACTTGGTGGAATCTGTAGAAGAATGAAGATTACAGAAGCAGTACAGAACTTGAAGACAAATAAATAGAAACAATCAAATCTGAAGAACAAATAGAAAATAGAATGGGAAAAGGTGTCAGAGCCTCAGAGTCATGTGGAATAATGACAAAAGCTATAATACACATGTAATTGTGGTTCCTGAGAAAGGGGAGAGAGAAATTGAGGGAGAAGATACTGGAATAAACAGTAGCTAAAAATGTCACGAATTTGGTGAAAAATATACTTATAGATTCACAATGTTTACATCTTCCTTAGCACAGAACAGTACATTCTGAAATACTTTTTAAGCATCTGTGAAAATAATTCCTTCTCTTTCCTTACCAAAATAAAAAAATTGTCTCTGATGGATTAATTTGTGATATGGAAATCAGATAATTAAACTATACTGTACCCTACCAAGATATCTGACAAAATTGTCCCTTCTTTGATTAACTTGGAAGTCAACATGTCTATAAAAACACTAAATGACATATTGTAAAAAAAAAAAAAGGAGGGTTCTGATTATGATCAAGTGTCTAAAAATTGTATATGTTTGTCTTCAGAAAAACTAAGACTTGACTACTCTTTGGGGAGATATTGCAGATTATAGTGCAGACACACTACAATGCAGAAATTGGTTGGTTAAAAATATTTTATTATCCAGGGGAAATATAGAATAAACAAATGTTTTTAAACATACAGTTTATTCTTGACCTTGTGTTATGCATTTTTTTCTTTACCTTTCTGTATTTTAATCCTCATTTTTCAGGAGAGGGAAAAAAAAAGGTTCACTGAGCATAAAACAGCACAAGTGGTAACAGTCTGTCTGACTCTAAAGGCTCTCATGTCTCACACATAATAATATAAAGAGGAATAAATGAATATATACTTATTTTTTGCAATAAAAATAACAACAAAAATTTAGCAAATGTCATCACAGATTGCATATTGCAAAGTATAGGAAATAGTATGCCTGGAGCACTATTTCAAAACCTGATAATGCAAGAAGCATATATGAGTTTCTAACAAATCTCCATTTCTGCATATTTTCTGTTTTTAGTACTGCTGCCCAGAGACACTACAGTGGTCTCTACAGCACATAAAAATGTATCAAGTAATTTGCTTGACAGTTAATCCACTACCAAAAAAGCATAGTTACATGCTTCCAAGGATTTATAAGTACCTGATCAAAGCAGGGATATATGTATTTAAAATAGTTAATTATCTCAGGAAACATTTTCTCAAGAATTTAAATCATAATGTTCAAAGCCTATTCATTCCCTGGTATTAATAAAACTGTTTAAATTTATTTCCTTTTCCTCTAAAATGTTTCTTAGAGGTTTGGAACCTTCCCTCTACAGGGACTCTGAAATATTTTACTATTCAAGAGAGAAAATTTCCAGTGCCATTACCAGAAAAGCATAGAAATATTTGGGCAGAGTGTGTTCTGTGATAGTAAGTTTATACATGACTAGAACACAAAAATAATATTTAACTTTCATCTCTGAGTTTAGTGAAGTGGAAACCATGCAATTTTTTCTGTCAATGCTCAGTAACTTTCCTGAGTCTAGAGTAGATCTTCCATAAAATGGGCTACATAACTAAAGGGGCAAGTTCAAGGAGGTAGCAGAAAAACTAGACAATCAAGCCATGACATTCTCTTTAAGAAAGTGAATTTTTAAAAAAGATTTCTTCTGAACCCTAAAAAATTTTATGCAGGTGAATACTAATGTGTATGAATAAATAGTAACTTAAAAATGTGTCACTACTCCAAACTTTATATAGGAAGCTACTACTTAAAGCAGGGGATTTTATTTTCATATTTTAAAAGCATTAGTATATTAATCAGAGTCAACACATTACTTTGAAAACTTTAGTCCCCAAAATATTTTTAAGTTGCACTTCCTCCTTTGAGGAAGCTGTTTTCAATACATAAGAACAAATAAATAAGTAACAAGTTATATCAAGATTGATTTGTCATGGAATACAGAAATAAGTACTGCACATAAACCTTGGTGTTAATGGTATGAAAGTGATGATATCCACATTAATGTACATGTCAACAACTTTGCTATTTTTTACTTCACCAATAACAGTAAAGATGAATTCCTTGAAGTATAAGAATAAACATAAGACCCAAGAATAAAAGGGGATTCTGGAAAATTGATGCAGCCATATTACAGTTTTAAAATATCCCTCCATTAGCAGATAAACACAGATCCAGCAACTAAATAGAAAAGTCCAAATCCCAGGAACAACCTGTATAGTGAAATTAGGTAATAGGTATCCCTATGAATCCCAAGATAAAGTGAATGAAACAAACAAACAAAAAGCAACAATAGACAGAAGTCCCACCTAGTATCAGTGTCTTTGTGGGAGAAAACAAGGAAAGCAATAGAGAATCTGACAGATCTGAGAACAACAGAAATACACATAGCCAATGGGTATTTATTAAAATCACAACAGGTCAATTCACGTGGGGCAACTAAAATTGGGAAGTTTATGGACAGCAAAACTGGGATAAGTGCAGGGGTTTGTGAGAAGATGTGAAGAGTAGTCTCTCAAAATTAAACATTCAGAGCTCATTGCAGAATAGCAAAAGGACATTAAGAAAATGGTACCAAACATGAAAGAGGATAAATCCAGATTATAAAAATTCTAAAATGAGATGACAGATATCTTGATAAAATCAGAAATGAAGAAATAACATTTTAAAAAAAAGAAAGAAACAACATTTCCCATATTAAAACCAAGCTAAAGGAAATGCAAGAACAAATAAATACAACACATTAGAACTATAAGTGAAATAAATGGTGAAAAAAATAAAAATCTCAAAAATAAAAATAATTGAGAAAAAGGAAATGAAAGGATCTGAGATAAGTGATAGTTGCTCAAGATAGTAAAAAAGAGAATCCAAAATGGCTAATAGCAGTTTCTGAGGACAAACACCAAAACAAAGGAACAGGATAATGCCAGCTCAACTATAATTCAAGTAACTTTCTTGAACAATTAGAAAAAAATTGAGGTGACATCAGTGAAAATGACTGAGTAGGGAACTCCAAAAACCTATCCTTCCTCAAAGGAAGTAAATAAATTGGTTAGGATTGTCAGAAGCATCTTTATTGGAACTCTGGAAACTAATCAAGGGTTTCCAGCAACCAGGCAAATATTTAATCAAGAAAAAAAGGAAACAGCTGAGTCTCAGAAAAAAGATTAGTGGAGTTTAATTTGCACTGGCCCCATCACTCTCTCCCCAGCTGTGCAGCGGTGAAGGCAGCCTTGAAGACAGCAGCCTCCATTTTCAGTAGAGATTATAGTTTCCTAGTACTAGAGGGAGGAGAATAAACCTTATAAATAAACCTTAGTCTCAAAGAATTTTGGCTCTTTGTTTTGAAATGTCTTGTGGTTACATGAATAGTCAGCTTAAAGGCTCGGCCTTTATTTCACTTAATTCTGACCTCTCTGAAGTCTGAGGTGGCTACTTACTTAGGACTCGGTTTGTCAAAAACAGTTAAAGGCAAATGCATTAGCCATTTGCCTACCTGGGGCAAGAGATGATATTTGGGAAAAACAATAGACTAATCTCAAAGCTAGGGAAGAAAGTTAGGAAATGAGATGCTTCTGGAAATAAGGGCTTTGAAAGCTTCTACATACTCCCAGAAGACCACAATATGCCCAGTATTGGCCACATGCTCAGAAAAGGTCCATGAAGGTCCCAGGCTCTTTTCCCTGCCTGACCTTCAAGCTCTGCAAAAATAGAAATGAAGTATGAGGCAAAGTTGAAAACTACCTGCCTAAGTGTGGAAGGGGTACCCCAACACACAACCAAAGAACAGCTGTAAATATTTAGATTTTTAAAAAATTCTTAAGTGTTTAAGGAAATCACTGCCAAATTATAAGTTGAGTACTATAATAATGAAATAGGAATTTCAAGGGCCACCTACAATAAAGAATATAGACTTTACAAAATTAGGGTGGAAAAAGCAACTAAACAAATAAATGAAAAACTACAAGCAAAACAAAATTCCTTGGGGAGCAGGAGAACCTAATCCTGAAAGGTGCACAGTATTAAAAGTCTAATTTTCAATACAAAAATTATGAGGCAAAGAAACATGAATGGATGACCTATGCCCAAGGGGAAAAAAAATGGAAAGAAATTGTCCCTGAAGAAGCCCAGACATTGAACTTACTAGACAAAGATTCTAAGTCAACAATTTCAGATATATTCACAATGCTAAAGAAAAGTGTGGACAAAGAACTAAAGGAAATAATGAATATAATGTCTCACTAAATAGAATATCAATGAAGAGATGGAAATTATAAAAAAGGAACCAAATAGAAATTATATGATTAAAGAGTATAATTATAATAAAAAATTCATTAGAGGGCTTCCATAGCATATTTGAGAAGGTGTAAGAAAATATCAGCTAACTTAAAGTCAAATGAAATTATGAAATCAGAAGATTGGAAAGGGAATAGAATAAAGTAAAATGAAGATGAAGAGATTGAAGACAGAAACTAAGACACCTATGGGACATCATTAAATATGTCAACATACCCATAATGTTAGTTCCTGAAAAAGAAGAGGAAAAAGGAACAGAAAGAATATTAGAAGAAATATTTACCAAACTTCCCAAATTTGATTGAAAGACATGAATCTGCATACTCAACAAGCTCATGAATTTTAAGCTGAATAAACTCAAAGGGATCAACATTGAGATGTTCTAATAAACTGTTGAAAGTAAACACAAAGGAGAGTCCTGAAAATATTAGAAATCCTCTATAATATTAACAGGTAACTTTTCATTAAAACCACAGCAGCTATGGGAAGGCATATCCAAAGTATTAGGGGAAAAAAATTATCAACCAAGAATTATATATCTGGCAAAACTATCTTTCAAGAATGAAGGGGAAATTGAGGTATTCCTACCAAACAGAAACTGAAAGTTTATTACCAGGAGACTTGCCCTACAAGAAATGCAAAAAGGAGCTCTTAAGATTGAAATAAAAGTACAGTATGCAGTGACTTGAATCAACACAAAGAAATAAGAACATCAATTAAAGATCATTACATGGGTAAATATAACATTTTAACATTAATATAATTTTATTCTTAATCCTTTTTGCCTTCATTATTTAAAAGAATTAAATTAAATAATATTTATAAGTCTATGTTTATGGCACAAAAAGTATAAAGATGTAATTTGTGACAACAAATTACAGAATTAATGTACACTAGGAAGATAAGATGTTGCTAATTAAAAAAATATTGCTACAAATTAGGATGGTATTTGTAATCTTCACAGAAACCACTAATAAAATAACTAAAAATCATTTAGCACAAGATAAGAAAAAGAATTAAAATGTTAACTAAAAAATAATTATCTAACTGAAAAGAAGGCAGTAAAGGAATAATTGTGGAACAAAAAAAACAAATGCAAGACATATAGAAAGCAAATAGCAGAATTGCAATACTTCTTCCTTACCAGTAGTTACAGTAAGTATAAATGAGTTAACTCTACAATTAAAAGGTAAAGATTAATAGGAAGAATTTTAAAAATCCAACAATATGGTGTCTATAAGATACTCACTTCAAATTTAATGACAAATCTGTTGAATGTTAGAGGATTAAAAAACACATTTCATGGGGGCACCTGGGTGGCTCAGTGGGTTAAAGCCTCTGCCTTCGGCTCAGGTCATGATCCCAGGGTCCTGGGATCAAGCTCCACATCAGGCTCTCTGCTAGGCAGGGAGCCTGCTTCCCTTCCTCTCTCTCTGCCTCTCTCTGCCTACTTGTGATCTCTCTCTGTCAAATAAATAAACAAAATCTTTAAAAAAAAACACACACACATTTCATTAAAATAACAGAAAGTGAACTAGAGTGGATATACTAAGCAGGAGTAACTATACATATATCAGATGTTAAATCAATGTAGGCTTCTATCCAAAAATTATTATAGGAGACAAAGAAGGATATTATATAATGATAAAAGTATCAATCTATCAAGAATACATAATAATTATAAACACATATGCAATAACAGAGCTACAAAATATACAAAGCAAAAACTGACAGAATTGAAAGGGAAAATAGTTCAATAATAATAGTTATAAGATAAAATAGCTAGACAAAAGATAAACAAGGAAAACTAGGATGTGACAACTATAAAAAAATTTAGACCTAACACATATCTGTAGAACACTCTACTCAACAGCATAATACACATTCTTCTTAAGTGCATAAAAACAGTCTTTGGGACAGACCATACATTAGTCCACAAAACAAGTCCCAATCAATTTAACCAATTTGCAATCACACCAAGTATCTTCTCTAACAACAATGAAGTGAAATTAGAAATCAATCAACAGAAGGAAATTTCAAAAAGTCACAAATAGGTGGAAATTAAACATGTTCTTAAACAACCAATAGGTCAAAGAAGATATCAAAATGAAAATTAGAAAATACTTTGAAATGAATTAAAATGATCACAACATATCAAACCTTATGAGGTAAAGTGAAAGCAGTACTCGGGGAAATATATTTATATCTGAAAACACATTATTAAATAGAAAAAAAGTATCTGAAATCATTTAACCTAAACTTCTACTTTAAAGAACTGAATGAAAAAGAGCAAACTAGGGGTGCCCAGGTGGCTCAGTTGTTAAGCATCTGTCTTTGGCTCAGGTCATAATCACAGGGTCCTGGGATCCAGCCCTGTGTTGGGCTCCCTACTCAGCAAGAAATCTGCTTCTTCCTTCCCTCTTCCCCTGCTTGTGTTCCCTCTCTCACTGTCTATCTCTCTGTCAAACAAACAAACAAACAAACAAACAAACAAAAAACTTTAAAAAAAAAAAGAGTAAACTAGGGGTGTCTGGGTGGCTCAGTTGGTTAAGCGTCTGCCTTCAGCTCAGATCATAATCTCAGGGTCCTGGGATTGAGCCCAACATTGGGCTCCATGCTCAGCAGGGAGTCTGCTTCTCCCTCTGCCTCTGTCCCTGCCCCTACTGGTATACTCTCTCCCTCTCTCTCAAATAAATAAAGAAAATCTTTTTCTAAAAAAAGAGAAAACTAGACACAATGCAAGCAGAAAGAAAGAAATAATAAAAATTAGAGCAGAAATAAATGAAAAAGACAAAAGAAAAGATTATAATAAAAATAAAAATAAAAGTTGATTCTTGGGTGCCTGGATCACCCAGTTGGTTGAGCATCTGACTCCGGGTTTTGGCTCAGCTCATGATCTCAGGGTCCTGGGATCCAGTAGCACATCAGGCTTGCTGCTCGGTGGGGAGTCTGCTTGTGTGTCCCTCTCTCTCTGCCCCTCCCAAGGTCACACATGAGCTCTCTCTCTAAAATAAATAAATCTTTTTAAAAAATAAAAAAAAATAGAAGTTGATTCTTTGATCAGAGTGAATATGAGGTAATTATGACAGAAATAAAATACATTATAAGAGAATATTTTGAATGTATCACAACAAATTAAACTACCTAAATGAAATGGTCAAATTAGTAGAAACACACAAACTATCAAAACTGACTTAATAAGATATAGAAAATATGAACAGAACTAGTAAACAGTAAAGAGATTAAATCAATAACCAAACACTTCCAAATAAGAAAATCAAAACCACATTGAGATACCACCTTATACCAGTTAGAATGGCCAAAATTAACAAGATAGTAAACAACATCTGTTGGAGAGGATGTGGAGAAAGGGGAACCCTCTTACACTGTTGGTGGGAATGCAAGTTGGTGCAGCCACTTTGGAAAACAGTGTGTAGGTTCCTTAAGAAATTAAAAATAGAGCTAACCTATGACCCTGCAATTGCACTACTGAGTATTTACCCCAACGATACTGATGTAGTGAAAAGAAGGACCATTCAATTAGTGACTTTCAAGTATTCCAAATACTTGGAATAAATTTAACCAAGAAGTTGTAAGATCTGTAGACTGGAACTACCAAACATCACTGAAACAAATTTTAAAATCCCTAGATAAATAGAAAGGCATCACATGTTGGTTGTGAATTGGAATGCTTAATATTGTTAAGATAGCTCTCTCTTCAAATTAATGTGCCAGTTCAATGCATTCCATACCAAATTGCAATCACCTCTTGTTAAAATGAACAACCAGATCCTAAAATTCATACATAATCACAATGGACACATAATAACAAAACACTCTTGAGAAAGAACAAAGCTGGAGTATTCATATTTTGTGAATTCAAACTTACTATATATCAATAGTGATCAAAAGTGTGCTATTAGCATAAGGATAGATATATAGATCAATGGAATAGATGTGAAAATTGGCATCTATGAAAGGGTGCCTGGGTGGTTCAGTCAGTTAACCATCTGCCTTTGGCTCAGGTCATGATCCTGGAGTCCCAGGATTGAGCCCTGCATCTGGTTTCCTGCTCAACGGGAAGTCTGCTTCCCCTTCTGCCTCTCACCCTGCTTGTGCTTTCTAGTTCTCTCTCAAATAAATAAATTAAAAAAAAAAAAACTTAAAAATAAAGAAAGAAAGAAAATTGGCATCTATGGTTAACTGATTTTTGACAAAGTTTCCAAGACTATTCCATCTAGAAAGAATAAAATTTTCAACAAATAATTCTGGAAAACCTGGATATCCATATGCACAAGAATAAATTTGTGTATCTATCTCACATCATACACAAAAATAAACTCAGGATAAGAGCTAACATTAAAAACTCTGGGTAACTATTCATAACTTTGGATTTGGCAATTCATTCTTAGATATGACACTAAGGACACAAGCAACTAAAGAAAAAATAGAATATTTGGACTTCCATGGAACTAAAAATTTTCATGCACCAAAGAACTACCAAGATGATGAAATCCAGCCCTCCGGATGGGAGACAATATTTGTAGAAATCCAGAATATGTAAAGAACTCTTACAATTCAATAAGAAAAAAAGAAAAAGAAAGGAAGGAAATAGGTAATGGTGAGGATATGGAAAAATTGAAACCCTCATACATTGTTAGTAGGAATGTAAAATACTACTACTGCTATGAAAAACATTTTGGAAATTGCTCAAAATTTAACATAGGATTAATATCTGATCCACCATTCCACTCCTAGGTATATACCTAAAAGAATCAAAAACAGGGGTTAAAACAAAATCTTGTACGAAAAATACTGATAACAGCATTATTTATAATATCCAAAAAATAGAGATGGTCCAAATGCTTATCAACTGATAAAAGGCTATACAAAATGTTGTATATACATGTAACATAACATGGAATATGTTTCAGCCATAAAAAGAAGGAAGTATTGATATACTGCTGCAGTATGTATGAACCTTGAAACAGTATGCTAAACGAAATAACCCAGACATGAAAGTCCACGTATAGTGTGAGTCCATGTATATGAAATGTGACAAATAGTCAAATGCATAGAGATAGAGAGCAGATTAGTAGGGGCCATGGGCTAATGGGAAAGAGGAGAAACTGCTTAATAAATATCAGTTTTATTTAGGAGGTGATGAAAATGTTCTGGAATTAGATGATAATACAACTTTGTGAGTTCACTAAAAATCACTGGGCTTTATGCTTTAAAATGGTTAAAATGATGAATTTTATATTAGGTGAATTTTATCTCAAAAAAATTGAAATTGCACATTAAAAGTGTACTGAAATACTGAGTCACTACAATTGACATTGAAAAATTACTTAACCTTAAAAGAAACTTCTTTTGGACATATAAAAAGTAGTATTTAAGAAAAAGAAAAAAATAGATTATCATCAGATTTTAATAGTAACATCCCATGTGAGAAGAAAATTAAGTGAGATACTTAAGATACTCAAGAAAAGAAAATATGACCCCAAATTTTATAACCAGCAATAGTGACTTTCAAGTATAAAGAGCACAAATTGCTTTCAGCCCTCAAGAACTCAAGAAATGCTATTCCTATGAACACTCCCTGAGTAATTCACTACAGAGTGAGCTTCAGATAAAAAAAAAAAAAATTAAGAAAGGTATCAACACAAGATCTGATGAGCATTGCATGTATTTTTACCACAGGATTAAAATAAGAATTGAAAGGATCTTACATATCCATGTGCTTATATATATCCATGTGCTCTAGTTGTAAAGTTGAGTCCATTTGGGTAGTTCATACTTTTCCAGAAATTTGTCCATTTCACTGAAGTTTTCAAATTTATTGCCACAAAGTCAGTTGTACTCATCTCATTCATATATTTTAGTATTTGTTGACTACTTAGTTTCATCTTCTTTTTAATTCCTAATATCAGTTCATTTGGGCTTTCTTTTTCTTTTTCACTTTATAAATCTTGTTCAAGGTTTATCATTTTTATTAGTCTTCACTAAAAAGTAACATTTACCTTTGATAACACCCTACTATATTGCCTCCACTGATTCTGGCTCTTAACTTTATTGTTTCATTTCTTACACTTCTTTGTCTTTGTTCTTAATCATTTTTCAAATTTCTTAAGTTCAACAGTTAATTCATTAATTTTTAGCCTTTCTTTTATTCCAATAAGCATTTTAAGGCTATAAATTTCCCTCAAAAAAGCACTTTACCTTCTTCTCAAACATTTTGTAACTATTATTTAAGCTATCATTAATTTTCAATTATGAGTACTGATTTGGACTTGTCGTAGCTCCAAATTTTCTCCCCACTGTGATCAGCATATGGGCCAATAAAATCCAGCCTGTAGGTCTCCGCTGATTAATGATATTTCCAAAAGTAAAACAGAGTCTCCAGCATCTCTTAACTCTGTACGTATTATTTCTTGTCGTTTGTGTTCTTTAAGGAACTCCCTTGCACTCTGCCACATCTTTGGAAACATTGTATTACTTTACACACAATAGCTTTTTCTGAAGTTTCCCTTATATTACTAAAAATAAAAGCACAATAAAGAGTAGGAATCAAAAAAAAAAAAAAGGAAAAAGCATAGCAATTATTCCTATAAACATCTGTGATACTCAATTCTTCCAGAGGGCAGACGTAGCTCCTAAATGGTCTTTTCTCTCAGTTTGAAGGCCTAACACAATGCACTACATCTTGAATTGTGAATAAATGAATGATCGTGTTTCTGATTGGAAGAGCCTGGCAAGTTATTAGAAACCAATTTAAGAAAATCTACATATTATCAATAAAATCTCATTGTCTAATATGAACATATGATTTAAGTTTTCTATTATTTTAAAATTATAGAATCAGATTTTGTTAAAAATAGTTTTTACCTAGTGAAAAAGCAAGCTTATCTAATTTCTTACAAAAACCTTGAAGAGGGCAAGGGACACTCTAGTTTTAGTAGCTTTCTGAAGGAACTAGAGCTGAATAATACAAAAAGAAATTTTGTTGTTTTTGTTGTGTGTGTGTGTTTTGTTTTGTTTTTTTACAAAAAGAGTTTTTGAAGATAATTCTTTACAAGTGCAACTTTAGTTTCTGTGAATTTTTGTCTTTATCAGTAATAAAACATCAAAGAGAAAAAAAAAAAGCACTGCTCAGTCAAGAAAATAGAAAGAGATACTTTTCCATGGCTTCAAAATCAAGCTTATTCACATACATCATGCAGGACATCAACATGATTTCTTTGTTGGAATCTGCTCAAAGTAGAAATTTATCTCCTTGTGTTAACCTAAATACCATGGGACTTTTAATGACCATGCTTCTTTATGCCTAATCTAAGAGATGAGGCCTCCAACCAGCTCAATTCCCTGATATCCCACTGAGGCTGTGAATCACCACTGACTCAATACATACCCCCTGGTGAATCCTTCATGCACACTTTCTTTAGCTTTTTAAATCTGACAGATCAATTGGGTACAATTGCACAGGTGGAACATTTAGGCTTAAGTTCTTTTTTTCATGTTCTCTCTGTCATTCTCCCCTTCATCATCAGACTCATTGTCTATGCTACTAAGAAAGTCGTTTTCTTTTTTAATCTATTTCATTCCCTCCATTCTTGCATCTCCTTCCCTTCTCCCTCTTTCCTTGTCTCCCTCTCCTTACTTCTAAAATATGTATCACTTTCTGTCTTTCTCCTTTTCCTTCTCTGCTATTCTCTACCAATGTTTGGTGTTAGCACTGAACTTCTCACCTCTTTCCCTTATCAAAGTTCAATACAAATCGACTTGGTGAGAGAATATATAAGTGAGATGTCCTTCTAAATCTTGCTTCCTGTTGTCAGGCTTAAGGAGAGAACAGGATAAATCTCAAGCTTCAGTTTTTAAAAAGGTGTAATTTTCTCAGGAGCTTGAATTTGATTCTTCTCAAGTATTATCCTGAAGTACATTCATTTCACTTCGAACTGATGTGTATCCTCATCAGTCAGAGTTTGATTCTTCCTAGAGCCCAGAATAACTTCTCACTACTTGATTCTGTCTTTGGCCACTCATTATGCTCTCTTGTCAAAGTTGCAGTGTACTTCCTTCCATTTACCACAGTTGGTCTCTCTTCTTTTCCCTTCACGGTTTCCATGCTGAGTAATCTTTTCTGGATAGGCCTAATCTATTTTTTTTCCCTGCAAGAATAGACACTGGGGATCTAATTATGGTAGTCAAACTTCTCTAATAAATATGTTAGTTTTGAGCATGATGTGTGATGTTTCTAGGAGTCTTCAATGCGAACTGAATTACCAGCTCAGTCCTGCTACTTTATTGCTTGGGTGTCATATTTCTGAAGCTATCCTAAAGAGGGTTCAGTTTAGTTATATAGTTAAAAGTGGATTTTTAAAAATTTTTTCTTATATATGGTCACTGACATTAATTGAACATCTACCATGTAGCAGGTCTTATTCTAAGTAGTTTATGATACAAACCAGGTATTGAACTAAGTACTTTTTAATATGCTATCATTTAATCCCCACAGAGACTGTGAAATTGGTAAGATTTTACATTATACATCAGCAGAAGTGGAGGCACAGGGAGAAGTCTGAGGTCACATGCCATCTGAACCCTGGTGGTCCAACCCCAAGTCTTCACTCTTAATCATTACTCCACAGCTGCCTGCTTGGATAATCACAAAGAGCTTGATTTTGGGAATTTCACATTTAAATAGCAAGTGCCAAGTGTTTTATTATTTGGTTAGCTGCCCTTCTTACTGGCCCTGAGGAATACAGAAAATATTGTCATTTAATTTTATGGCTGGTGAAAATTAAGCAGTTTGATTTTAGGTTTCTTGATGTTCCCTAGTAATGATTCCCAGTCTGCTGCTTTACAGACCAGCAAACATTTAACTTCTCCAGATAGCATGAGGCATTTGGACTTTATTATTAGAAGAGTAGTCATGGTATCATTATTAATGCAGTATTTGTAAATTTCATACTGGGGAGAAAACAAAAATTAGAGATGTCTAAAGAAAAGCACATGTAGCTATTCAAATAGTCTTACAAATAACTACAAATAAAAACAGAAGACTGAAAACATTCTTTATGAAGCAAATCCCCACATGTACTTAACTAGCACTTATAAAGTGCCTCTTATTTGCTAAGCATTGTGCAAGGTACAATGAGGAGATGGGCATCAATAGGAAAGGGACTCCTTTCAGAGAGAGGGCTTTATGAGTGTCATTTGTGTACATAATTGGTCACACCTAATCTTCTCTCAGGGGTGTGGTTGAAGACTAAGAGAACTCAAAGAATCATTATGGAATATCATTTAATAATAGAACATGATACCCTCATGACTGTCAATTCTTGCCTCAGTGGTCCCATGTACAAAAATGGGAGAAACACAAATATGGGTAGAATAGGAAAGAAAAGAGTTAAATGCAAATGGAAATTGTGACAGAGGCCAAAGCAAAGAGTACAATATAAAGAAGGTCAGATTTACTAAGCCCTCCATTAACCAGCTCTGCTGGAGTTGCTCCCACTTCGCCATCATCAGGTCCCTGTTCAACAGTAGGGATAGAGTTATTGACAACTGATCTCAGGAGCATCCTCTAGATACTTGAACTAATGTTTATTTTAAGACTTAGAGTGTAAGAGAGATATTTAAATCCCACAGTTATTTAAAATTAGCTCTTGAGAAGATGACTTTCAGATTTTCCCCTTAAGCTCTTCATTGTGATTTGCTGCCATCCTGGAAGTCTTATAATGGCTGATAAAGAAATGCGTCAAAAGGGCACCTGTTTCCAGACACTCAAAAGGAAGGGCAGGGAAAATGTTACTCACCTAGTTAAACCAACCACAAAGTTCCTGGAAAGCCTACTGACAGCTTAATCAAATGGTTATGGCAGTTTTAATTCTTTGGACTGTTTCTGGCTTGCCCTTCAGTAAGTAAATGAAACTTGGACATGCATGAGTTTTCAGTGTCATCTTTGGAAGAGGAAATGTCAGCACATTTGTTATACCAGAAGAATTAAAACTCCTTGAATATAATTCATCATGTATGTCTACTCAGAGAAAGGCAAATGGAAAATTGAGGATATTGGAAGTTGAAAGAAGAGGACAATTTTTTGTTTTAAAGGAATAGGAAAAAAAATCTGAGTTTGGGCCTCCATTGTCCAGGAGCTTATCTCTGTATTTCTGCTTACCTATTTCTGGAGGCAAAGTATTTAAGACACATAGTGTCATCCAGTCCGATTATTGACCCAGGACTACTTTACCACAATGGCCCTGGCAGTTTACCTAGACTCTATATGGACATGTCTAATGAGAGCAAAGCCCACCATGGAAAATATCCATTCACTGCTTTATAAGTTGAACAGTTTGAAAATAAGTAAGGGCTTTCTTATTTTGAGAAACTTCTATGCATCTTAATAGTGGCCCCAGACATACCTCAGATACAGGACTGACCTTCACATTTTTTGAAATAGCGGTCAGTCACATTCAACCATCCCACTTCTTGCGGCTAAAATCCTCAAATCTTGGTGTTAAATAATCTCAATTCTTTAATATGTTGTTCATAACATAGAGTTGTTATACTCTTCACTATTCTGGTCACAGCTTGGAAGTGATTTTAATTTTCAGTGTTTCTTAAAAATGTGTTCAGCACAGTGAGAAAGAGAAAAGCAACCTCTCTCACCCAAAGGCAGACCTGGCACTATCAGAGAGGCCTCTTTGTTGCTGCCAGGAGCTGGCCTGGAACTCACAGAACATATGTTCAACTCTGTTGAACATAAACAATTTCACAGAATGCCAACATAAGACAAGGCCACTCTGACCATGATGGATTAAGCCAAAACCAAAACCACTTTGTAGACGTTAAACAGAAATGACCAAACATCTTTTACCCCAACTAATATGAGTCCCTGCTGGTTGTTTGTTTCTTTCTTTATTAACTACAGCATTGGCCTCACTTTAATCCTCCTACCTTCTCTATAAAAATCACTAAGATAACTAATCATAAAGTTGGCAATAGGACAACAGAAAGGCAAAAAATATTTGATATAGGATCTGAGAGACTAAGATAGAGCAATAATAATTGTAGTACTACTTACTATTACTACTACTACTACTCTTCTTACTACTAATAACAACACAAAATTAGAGCCAATATTCACTAAATACTTGGCCATGTGCTAAACAATTTGCTTATGTTATCTCTTTAATGTGTCCAATTTGTGAAACAAGTAGAGATATAATCATTTTACATTTAAAAAAAAAACTGCAGCCTGTCAGAGGAATTAGCCCAAGATCACTAAAAGGTAATAATTAAGTATAGAAACCAAGATCCAAATCCACATGCCAAACTTTTCCTCACTTAGCCGAAGGCAGTGAGTGGGGCTGACATTCTTGAAGTGATTTGTCTAATCAAAAGAAGGATGCCTTTTGAAATTTGTCTGACCAGAGTATATGTGTGTTGCAAATCCTCAAAAAGCTACCTGTGTGCCAACTATGAATCCTCTTACTACAGAAAGAATCCATGCCAGTCTTGGTTTAAATATCTTCTTTGAAGGATTTTCATAAAGTTTGGATAATTTTTATTATTTCTATTAACTCTCAGTTCCAAATACATCTGCCAAACTTTACATGCCAAGTACCAACTAAAAGGTTGTTCTGTATCAGCCAAATTATCATTTTGTTCCATCTTTCACTAAGCTTCCACTGCCTCATCAAAAATTGGAAATATTGGTACCCAAATTCTACTGTGTAATCAGAGGTATTGTTCATCTCCATGATCTTATTCTGACCAAGAAGATGATGCTGTTTTATAGAATCTTCTGCAGCCCACTTCTGGAAATTCAAATAATCTGCTTGGTGATTTGTGTTGATTGAAAAGGAAAGATTATAATCTAGTCATGCTTGTTAGAAAAGGTGAGGAGCAAAATAACTCACCAAACACGTATTTTCCTTCATGAAAAGTCACAAAA
Source organism: Martes martes (assembly GCF_963455335.1). Lineage (NCBI taxonomy): Eukaryota > Metazoa > Chordata > Mammalia > Carnivora > Mustelidae > Martes > Martes martes. The sequence continues at coordinate 49,941,358 of NC_137900.1, read as the reverse complement.
TTACAAATATTACAAAATTACAAAAATAATTAGCAACACTTCACTGCACCAAAGCACTGGGTGTAACTGCAAAGCTTATGTTCAAGAGAACTCCAAGTCCTTCCTAGAAAAACAAAATAAGGCAACCTGTATGGTTCACCTTTTCCCAAAGAAAGTCAATTAGCTCTTGTTAATAATTTCAGAAAATAGCTAAGTTCACTGTGTCAATTTCTGAGAATAAGAAAGAATTTAGTTGTTCAGTTACTAAGACAATAACAATTATTTGGCTCCCATATTGTTCCAAAAGGTGCCCGGCTGAAAGCTTTGAGAATCAGTATCATTTTCTCTGAGTATGCAAAATAAAGGGCAGCTTCAGGGCAAATGACTCCACCCAGAATTTGAAAACAGTAGTACAAACTAGCATAGCCCAAAGGCCAATGATCTATGAAAAATCAGAATTAATGCCACGGGCAAGTGAGATGCGATTTTGTTAAATGGTGAAAAGAACACAATGCGAAATGTCAAAGAATGAGAGATATGGAAAAGGTCTCAGATATAATTATATAGCTGTATAATATTTCATTTTAATATACCTCTTATCCATTTACTGTAAGCCGAATGAAGACAGGGACATGACAGCCTTGACCATTTTTGTATTATATTCTCCTTAAGAGAATAAGTGGAGAATAAAGTAATGAAAATCCACCCACTCTCTTGCAATGTATATCTATTATTTTGTAGGCCCAGCATTCAGTCCACATTTACCTCACAGCAGGGCTTCTCTTTTCCCAAGGGACTTACAGGTTTTCTATTTTTAGCCTATGTTGCAGGTGAGGTGGTCACCCCAACCCTTCTCACTGGACAAATGGCCTGTTGCATGATCTAATGCAAACTCATCAGCACATTCCATCTCTCTAAGTGTAGTAATCTATTTGGGGAAGGGCACATGACACAAAAGACTAAATTTCAGGATTTGGGGTGAACTTGGAGGCTGGGGTTCTTGGTTGTATAAAAACCTGCATATTTTGAAGGCTCCCATGTGGTAAGTTCCTCCCTGATAATGCAGTTAACATAGGCTAATAAAGAGCCACTAGAGATAGTAACAAAAGAGTTAATATTACACTCTTCCTTGTACAGATGGAGAAAGTAGAGTTCAGAAAAGGGAAGTACCTTACACTTCCTTACATTCAATACTTTGTAGTGTAAAGAATTGTGACTAGCACCATGGCTCCCAATTTCTTATTCTTTCCACTATGCCAGGCTGCCTTTACTGAACGTGTACTAAGCTTATTAAAGCCATGAAAGATTATGAAAAGGGATATCTATCATTTTATATTTAAACCAATGCAACAATTTCCTTGGAGAGAAGAACCCAAAAACTACTTCTACAAGATGCACCCCTTTTTCTCAATTATGCTCCTCCAAAGTGGAGGCAGGATTTGAGCCTCTTAGTTCATTTGGCCATTTAGCATTCTGCTGAGACTGCCCAAAGAGGAGCCAATTGTGCCCAAAGGGTAGTCTAAGAAATAAATTAGTAAAATTACTCATTGAAATTGTTATTACCAGAAACAGCACTTGTCCATTTGGCAGGTAATTTGTAGTAATGTTTAGTAATTGATTGCAATTTCTAGTAGTTAAATGTTGAGCCATTTCTTCACTTAATATTGGTTTCACTTAGTGAACCCAGTACTAAGAAAAGGAATTAGTGTTTGATAGCCATGTCTGTCATTTAAATGCTTTACTAAGCAGAGGAAGTAGAGTTAAGGAGGAAGTGGGTAAATGTACAGGGTTGGAGTGCCTAAGTGGTTTTGTATTAAAGTAACTATCTCTGATTATATGATTAATAAACATTGGGTTGGGTGAAAGAAAAAAAAAAGAATATATAACTGGAATGCATTGGGCCTTTAATGAATATGAATTTCCAGCTAATTTATTGCCTTTTTAGGCTAACTCCAAACTATATTTTCTACAGGGATAAAATAATTTAAATCTACTTAAAGGTTCTATGAATGATATTTAAGAGCATTCTGCTAATTACAATTATGATAATGTATGGATTAATAGATGAGAATGGAATTTCTTTTGCTAGGATGAAATTTCCTTTGCGGTATACTTTCATTTTGGTTGATCAAGGAGTAAACTAGTAACCAAGATTCTATCTACAACATATTGAATATTGCATAATTGTAGAAGGGTTCTATATAATTACTCAATTGACAAATAAAAGCTCTGATTGACTTAAAATACCATTAATCTATTTCATATAAACTGTATAAAACTTAAGATATAAGTTTAAGCTGAGGGTTTGCAAGTATATATATCACAAGTTACAAATTTTCAGTCAAGTATTTTATTTTCTCTTTTAAGTGCTGACCACTGGATCTACCTTCATATCTGTTTCTATCTTCTTTTTTCCCATTTTTCCCCCTTTTTCCAGTCCATTTGGCAAATGTAGCATCTTGTGGGATATTGTTTATTGTTGCTTCATGACCCACTGCTCAGGGTTGTTGTGTTTTTTGTTTTTTGTTTTTGTTTTTGTTTTTTTTTGCAAAAGCCCTTTGAAATCCTACAGCTCTAATAACTTAAGTTCTATAGTTTCAACAATCTTGAGAAGTCCACAGGACGCAGACAAGCATTTTTCAGTATTCATTCCTTCTAAGTACATGACAAAAAATCTACATATTAGTAATTTAAAATCCAAATATTTCAAAGCATGCAGAGTTGAAGCAATCTCTATTTAATAGGAAGTACCAGAACTACTCCCAATCAGTGATTACAGATTGCTATACAACTTTTTCTTCTAGACCCTTTTCATAATATGGGTATTTGTGGTCTGGGTAAATCATTGAAAATGCCAATTTAATTCATTTTGATTTCTAAATATCTGAAAGAAAACAGTATTTTGGTACCATCAATGAACTGGGATGATTTTGAAAGGAAGGAACACATCATTCCTAAGCCCTTGAACTCTTAAATCCTCCTTGGTTACTGATCTGTTTAAATGCATAGTGGTTGAGTTATCATCAAAATATAATAACCTCTTTTGTCACTGAAACCAAGCAACTATATTTAGGTCAGGAGAAATCAAGTTACATAGCTTATATATATATATTTACATGGCAATATATATGTATATTATTAAAAGCCTGGTTACTTCTACATAAGAGTGTGAAGTAAGGGAAGTTAGCATCCAGTTTCTGCCTATTTTATATCTCTTCTTTCACATCTCTTTCCTTTTACTCTTGTAGCTCAGAGTATCTACACTGTTCTAAACCAGCTTCCTCCCTCCCATCACTCTCTTCCTATAGCAATATCATGCATTCTGAAATAAGTACTCCTTTCTCTTCACAGCAAATAATTTGGAAGGACAAAGTAATTTATTTTTATTTTTTTTAAGATTTTTTATTTATTTATTGGACAGACAGAGATCACAAGTAGGCAGAGAGGCAGGCAGAGAGAGAGGAGGAAGCAGGCTCCCTGCTGAGCAGAGAGCCCCATGCAGGGCTTGATCCCAGGACCCTGGGATCATGACCTGAGCCAAAGGCAGAGGCTTTAGCCCACTGAGCCACTCAGGTGCCCCCAAAGTAATTTATTTTTGATAGGACAAGACATATCTTTTAGATATGGGTCTGCCTTTTCTGTCTATAGGGCCCCAACCAGTCCCACTACATAAAAATTTAAGAAATGTTGGGTTCCAGAACCTATATACCATAATGACTAGTAGGGAGCCCAGTTAACAGCAAAGAAGGTACAAAGCCAAGCTCACAACCATGGGGTGAACTCATCATCAACATATAGTACCATCCAGAAATTGGTAAAACATCAGAACTGGGGTACCAGCTTGGAAGTAATACTTCATGAAGACAAAATACAATCCTCTAGACTACAGTTTATCCACTGGGTCACTAACATTTTATATGTAGCTGTGTCCCCAGATGGAATATGTGGGTCTAGGAACCAAGATCTGGAAGCACCCATGGTCTCATTTATATCACTCCCAGCAACGCACTTGGGGATTTGTATTTCCTATATATGCAATTCTGGGCTCTGTAAGTTTAAAATTCTTGGTTCCCAAAAGGGAAATGTTTCTGCCAGCAAAGACAGCAGAGTTCCCACTGAATTATAAGTTGTGCTGGCCATCTGGGGTCAGTAGGTGAAAAAAGCAGGCATTGCCCTGGCAGGGATAATAGACCATAATGATCAGGGTCGCCGGGGGCAGGGGGCAGTGTTCTACACAATAAGAATGGAAAGTATATGTTTGACACCTTAGTGATCCAGTTGGTTACCTCTGTGCTCCTTTGCCTAAGAGTAAATGCGCAAGAGCAACCACCCTAGCTTCAGAAGGTCTGGTGACCAGGGGCTCAGCTCCAGCAGAGATGCTAGGGGAGAGTAAATGGAATATAATATGGATGGTGGAAGAAAGAGATGATGAAGAGCATCTGCTCCCACCACACTCCTGATTGGCTACAGTTGCAGTAGCTGCAACCTCCTACTAACCTTTCAAGTTTTCCCTATGAAGATATATCTACCAGAATCCAGGAGATAGCAGGTTCTGGAATTATTATGAAGGCATTCCAAGCAGGCAAGAGATGGACCATGGTGGACACTGATATGTTGCTCAAATTCTCTTTCTTTGGAGAACTTTCCCCCACCAGTCCCCTCAGCAGCTGGTAGTGCTGACAGTGATCAGTCTTCAGCAGTCACCCCTTTTAGGGATTAACTCAGTTGCAAAGAGCCTCCTTGGTGAAGGGGTTAGTCCTTCTCTAGGTAGCCTGCACCCAAAACTAATCTATGAGGAACTAAAAGGTCAGACTATTGGTCTAACTTGAAACAACTCTGAGGGCAATCCTAACTCCCAAACCTCCCATGTTACCAACTGTGGTTGTCTTGAGCCTCCATCATAACTCAGCTTATTTCTCCACCTAATCATCCTTTCCCTCCTCAATTCCACAGGTACTGATTGCAAGAGCACTCCTTAGTAAACATCCTGCAAGCTAAACTCTGTTTCAGAGTTTCATTCATGGGGTACCCAACCTGTGCACATGTCAATCAAAGTAGTGATTTATACAAGTATCCCAGTTGATGACAATACATCCAATTTATTTAGGCAGTAAGAGCTTAGGTTCGAATCCCAATGTATTTCTTGAACCTTTTACAGGATATATAAATAGGTAACAAATCACTGACCAAGTCTTCAGCCTTCTAAAAGATACCACCAGATGACCAACATTCTCTTTAAATTAAGTATAGGCCTTATGTGTTTTTTGGCTAAGTGTAAAATATGTCAATTTCAATGGTTATTATTTTGAATATTTTTCTAAGACTTTTCACTGTATTTGCCTGCCCTAAAAAGGGCAGGCCTTAATACATTTTAATGCCACTAGGAGATGGACTATCATTTCTAAAATTCTGATTTTGTACAATTTAAATAAAATTTTAAAAGAGTATCTAATTTTGTTGTAGAAAAATAAAAACTTTATATTTACATTAAATCCCAAGCACTTATCAAATACATTACCATTTGAGATATAGCAAAAGTCAGTTAAAGATATAGACTCTGAACTCTGTCTCAGACTTTGAAAACCAAGGCCCTAGACTATTTTATTTCCAAAATCTTATTGTTGGTTACATTTTTGTTGTAATTAACAACTTTTCCATTTTACCTCTTTCTCATTTTTAAGTGCTTTTTTATGGAAATAAAACATATAAAGTATACTCATATAAAACTGTGGGTCTGTTCAAATTTCACAAAGTAACACAATTTTAAAAACATGACCCAGATAAGTAGAATATAAACAGTATCCCAGAAGCCCCTCTTGTGTATTTTCGTAGTCACTATTTACTGTCACTAAAGACATCATCAAATAGTTTTGTCTATTGGTAATAGCATTTAAAAAGAATCTCTCTTTTTAATCCTCCCCCTCTCTCCGCCTATCTCTCTGCTTACTTGTGATCTCTGTCTGTCAAATAAATAAAATAAAATAAAAAGAATCTTACATGCTCTTTTGTACCTGGCTTCTTTTATTCAATATCATGTTTCTTAAAAGTCATCCATATTATTACATGTATCAATACCTTGTTCATTTTCATCACCACATAATACTTCCTTGTACGGACAGTCCACGTATTTTTCTTATCTATTCTCATTTCCAGTTCTTTCAATTTTGCTATTGTTCTAAGAAATGATAGTCCCCAGCACTAAACTCACAAACTTTATTTTGTGCAGTATGCATGCAGTATTCATCCTTTGCTGACTTGTTTCTTTTTTAAGATTTAATTTATTTATTTGACAAAGGGGGTGGGGAACACAAGCAGGGGGAGCGGGAGAAGGAGAAGCAGACCTCCCGCTGAACAGGGAGCCAAATGCGGGGCTCAACCCCAGGATCCTGGATCATGACCTGAGCCAAAGGCAGATGCTTAACGACTGAGCCACCCAGGTGTCCCTACTGACTTGTTTTTAAGTATATGTCAATTATTTGAAGAGAAGTACACATCACAAGAAAAATAACATAGACTAAGCATTTATCAGTTGCATGGATTTCCTCTGTAATCTAAATAAGAGAGATAATAATAGTAACAAGAACAACAGTTATTGAACACCTATATGTGCTAGACACTTTTTAAAATATAATTCATGTTTTATTTCATTTAATTTTTATGTAACCTATTTTATAGATAACAGAGGCACAGAGAGATTACCTAACAATGTACCAAAGTTCACAAAGCAATTAAATAGCAGAGTGAAGATTTGAATCCAGAAACCAAGATCTACAGATTGAGCTCTTAAAAAAAAAAAAATCATTTATATATTTGAGAAAGAAAGACAGAGAGGAGAGCGTGGTGGTCAGGGGGTTGGCCAGAGGGAGAGGGAGAGAGACTCCCAAGCAGACTCCATGCAGACTGCGGAGTCCCACAGGGCTCCATGGCACGACCCTGAGATCATAACCTGAGCTGAAACCAAGAGTCAGTTGCTTAACTGACTGCACCATCCAGGTGCCCTTAGAGACTGAACTCTTATTATCTTCACTGTGCTTTCTACATTAATGTATATTCTACATTATACATCCCTATAATATGTTGTGCATTCCAAACTAAAGCCTAGAGAGTTCAAGCAATTTTCCTGCTTGCTAGAAAAATGGTAAAGATAGGGTGTGAGTCAAAGCAGCTTGGCTACACCTCCTAAACACCTGCTGCTCTACCACTCCCCTTGAGCCATGGTGATACCCATAGTATTTATCATACATCCCAATGCATAATAAAGGAGCAACACATTTTAATGAATTACTGAGTAATTAAAAATGTATATACATAACATGGTGAAAGATACTATGGAAAGTAAGAAGAAAGGCAAGAATAGGGAAAAGGTAAGGGAAACAAACATATTTTTATATTTTTTATATTTTTTAATATTTTTATATATATTTTTATATTGCACACACTATGATTTAGGTCAGGGATGGCCAATAGGTTTTTAAGCTCCAATCATTTGGCATTGCATGTCCAGAGCTCTAAGATGAGGATTCTGAAGTCCTACTAAAGCTTAGGGAGGAAAGAATTATGGCTACAATCTAGAGAAGTAGGATCCAGGGAATCACATTAGCACATATTCTATATGGGCGTCATAGTTTTATTAAGGATGATATCCTAGAGACTTTCACAAATACTACTTCAAATAATTTACCTAAAGATCCGGAAAGGTAGATTTAATTATTCTCATTTTTCACACTTATCACAGCATAATGTATAGACTTGAATTGTCAGATCACTATGTGGTACACCTGAAACTAATACAATATTGCATGTCAACTATACTTTAATAATACCTTTAAAAATGTGTAAGGATACTGAGAGGTACATTTAATTATTTCCATTTTTCAGATGAAGAAATTAAAGTCATTGAAGCCTTGGTCTTTTCTTATAACCTAATGATGGACTGAGGAAATAGGGACCTGACTTATTTCTTATAACCTAATGATTGACTAAGGAAATAGAGACTTGAAATAGGGTCCTCCTGACTCTAACTCATATTCTTCGTCTGGCAAGTAAGTTCAAATTCAGGTAGCTTCCAGGAGATCATGGAGAGACTCAAAATGAAAGGATTTGCTGCTTCCTTCCCTCCCAAAGGAAAGAAAGTTTTCCAGAAGGTAAACCTTGTCAACTGGTTATAGCTGTTCTGTCAAAGAATCATTGAGGTAGTTTTAGGATATAATAGGAGTGTTTTCCAGGTCAGAGAGACATTCAGATTCAGGCACTTTATAAGTTTAACAAACATTTACTGTCTGTGCTCCACATGACTTCAGACCTCAGAAGTATTACTCAGTACCTACATAAAACACCTCCATTTATTGTACAGTAGATGGTCAACTATTCCAGAATAATTATCTCCTTGCCAGCTGCACATATCTTGAGAAGGTAGTTTTTGCAAGAATGGAAAACCTTTGTTCCCTACCACTATCCCTTAATATTCAGTAATCCTGAGCACCAGGAGTATAACAGAGCAATTAACTTCTGACAATGGTATAAATTTAGGCTTGTTAAAACAAGGATTATTAATATTCCCATGGGTTATCACCCTGACCTAACTTACCCAACCATAAAGTACAATAAGACACAGGCCTGTAATTTTGTGGCTCACATAAAATGCCCAAGGAAAAAGAGAAAGAGAGGGAGAGAGAAATACATGAACGTAGTATAAGAGCCTAATAAAGTGAAATGCATTAATCATATTTTAAAGAGCTGGGACTTTGCATTTTATTTTAAAACTAATAACTGCAACAGTATTATAATGATTGTGTTAACTTCTTACAGGCTGTGATGACATTGTACTCATAATAGACTGGTCATTAAAATTCCAGAAGCCTCAGCTGTAGCCTATATATGCTTTTTTTTTTTCTTTTTTAATGACCTCTCTGGGCTTCTCTGATAGAAAAAAAAAAAAAATCCAAAATGATTTAATTGTGTCATTGCCACTTAGTGACCCTGTCTGTCTTGGAGGTAATGTTACGGCTGAAGAACTCTGGTTCTCCTACATGCATTCTTTTAAGAAGCAAGGTAAATTTGACAAGTAAAGCAGAGAAATGGAGATGTACTGGAAGGAATTCCAGCTTTTGAGATTTGAGTTCCGAACTAATTTTGTCACCAAAGAGCTATGGGACTTCAGCAAATCTCACCTTCTCTGCCTTTCTCTGTTTTGTAACAGTAAAAGAGAGGTAAGAATGCTGCAGCCATGGTGTTTGTCTCTTTACCCCAGAGCACAAAACAAGTGCCTAATACATTCCAATGTTGGAGAAATTACATTAAGGAATTATAGAAGGTATCTTAAGGTATCTGGCACATAGTAGGAACTGAATAAATGGTGGCTGCTAAAGTTATTATGTGTCAATCATTAAAGCTTACTAGTGTTGGATGGTCAGCAATATTTTCGGGAGACAACATGTAAAGCTTCTTCACAAAGTCAAATCACACATAAAAAGAAAAAAAAATTAGGGAAAAGATCAGGTCAGAATCAATTGCTCTGTATGTATATTGCTATATACTAATTATTTAACTCATGGTTTTATCCCATTTGATTTGTTTTTTCCTCCCACTGCAGGATCAGACTGTTAATACACTTAATGAGGCAAAGAAGCATAGCAGTATATCTGAGCAATTAAAGCCCCTTCATTCAGACAGTAATAAAACCTGCAATTGTCTCCTTTCTGCCTGGCGGAACAACCTTATAGTTTATTGAACAAGTGAGATTTTGATCCAGCTCTAACACTTCTCAAAAGTCTCTGAAATTTACTGTGCTCATCTAACTCTCAAAGAGGATTTTTTTAATGAAAAGGATCACAAATCAATATTATCAGGACATATCTAGGTTCAGGACATTTTCCAAGCGTAAGTGTTATAGGCAACAATTCCAATGAAACAGACTTCTCTCACTTTCTGCTCCAAAATTTGCTTCCCATGCCCCCCTTTCTAAATATGAAACAAATAGAGCAACACCGAGGGATAGCCATGTTTTTACTCTATCCTAAATGTGGCATTCTTTACTGGCAGTCAAGTCACCTCCCTTATCAGACCTTTGTGTGGTTTTTGTTTTGTTTTGCTTTAAAGATTTTATTTATTTGAGAGAGAGAGCATGAGAGTGGGGTGAGGGGCAGAGTGAGAAGCAGACTCCCCACTGAGCAAGGGGCCGGACACAGGACTCAATCGCAGGACCGTGGGATCATGACCAGAGCTGAAGGCAGACACTTAACCAAGTGAGCCACCCAGGCACCCATCAGACGTTTGGACTAAAAAAACTCCTCACCTTCATTAAACATACTTTGTCTGATGTGTGTGATATTAGAAATGGAGAATATAAATTGGCCTCCTTTTATTTTGAACTTTAACATTGGCCATTTATTTGCACCAAACAATACCTTTTGGAGTAATATATACACGTTTCAAGGAGGTCTGGAAAACTGCAAAGGGAAGCTCAAGAGTGCTGTAAATTGAGTAGAAGTTTTGAAGTTCAGTTAATGAAGCTGGAATTCTGTTCCCAATTAAAGCAGTTGAAAGGATGATTTTGGGGGTGCCTGGGTGGCTCAGTGGGTTAAGCCTCTGCCTTTGGCACAGGTCATGATCCCAAGGTCCTGGGATCGAGCTCCACATCGGGCTCTCTGCTTGGCGGGGAGCCTGCTTCTCTCTTTCTCTGCCTGTGTCTCTGCCTACTTGTAATCTCTCTCTCTGTCAAATAAATAAAATCTTTTAAAAAAGAATGATTTTGCAGTCTTTGAGTAAGAAATATTCCAGAAAATGGTGACAAGTTTCTTATGTTCTCAGAGGACATAAGAAAAGGAAACAGGTATAAATGGTAGAGTCAAAGACTTGGTAAAATTGTTAACAACAAAATGGGTTCTATAAGGACAGTACATGAACTTACTTATAAGTGAACTAGGTTCTTACCTGTCTCAGGGATTTGAGTAGATGTGTGTAGCCCATTACCTTCTTTGGACACTGGTTAATCCTGTGGATACAGAATCAGTGCAGAGAATACTAAGAGCAAGCAGAATTGGGGGGGGAAGAGAGGGAGGATAAAAGGAAAAAAGAGGAGAAGCAGAAGGAGATAGAGAAAGAGAAGAAACCAAACCAAGATTTCTTGGCATTTAAAAAAATCACCTGCTTCTTATGCACAATGAAAGAGATATCAAGGTACATGTAAACATCAAACTCTCTCTCTCTGATCCACTAGCTGAAGCCAAACTGTACTCAATGAGCAAGGTATCTTAGACATCCTGTCTCAATCCATTGATAGTAAATGTTTCAGGTGCCCCAAAAAACAAGCAGCCCAGCTCAATGTGATATAGAACACCATCCACTAACAAGAACATGAAATTCATCATTACCCCTCAAGTCAGAAAGAGCTTGTGGCACAGAAAATTATATGAACATTAAAAAAAAACCCACATATACAAACAGTACGTTTACACATGCATCTATTAATATCAATTCTGGACAAAGGATACGCCTCTAGAAAGCTGAAGTGCCTGAAATTACCAATCAAAAAGTAGCATCATTGAAACCCTTCTCCCCTTCTAAAGATAAACAAACAATTCAATACCAGCTTCATAATGACCACATATTTTCAGCCACAGCAGGTTGCTGCCTAGTCCCCGCAGGAAAATGACAAATGAATGCTGTTTAATATTTTGCTTGAACAGTTTTTTCTTTCAGAAAACTATTTGCAATATGATAATGAGAAGAGCATAGCTGCAGAGAGTAGCATTTTGTAAGGATGACTACCTTTCTAGGGCATATCATCTGATCCACACTTTGTTTATCCAGAGTGAATTCAGTGGTTAAAATGATTAATTGAACCCATTTTGTGTTACTCATACTAGCTCTTGCAAAGGAGGTGATTGCTATTTTTTTCTTAGTGACTCATACAAAGACACCAGCAGTACACTGGCAATAACAAAATGACATTTCTAAATTTAGCAGTTCATAAATCTTATAAGATGCCAGCCACATCCAGTCTGCCCTCCCTCATGCTCGTCTTCCAGTACTTGTTCATATGTGCAAAAGACCTCAATGTGTTAGGAGACAAGACAGAGACTTCCTCAGGGCACATCACTCTGTTCCTCCCTCAGTAGTCACCAGCACCTCTGCACCCTCTGGTAGGAGCAATGTGTATATTTCCCAAATGATAGCTTTTGTTATCCCATTAAGATGCTAAATCTGTCTGGTAAAAATATATACAGAATATGTGCATGTTTTCAAAAGAGTCCAACTCAATGAATTATTTTCAAGGGACATTGTGAAAATGAGTAAATTTCCTCCTGTCCTCTTATGTTATCTATTCAGTGCCATGAAATATGCAATAACTTCACAGCCTCAAGAAGTGAAAAATTTTTTGCCTCTGTCATTTTCTGTGGTTGACATAAGGTGCTAACCAAATGGATCATGCCCTCCTGATGTCTTTTTGCCTGTTGTTCTAAAACTTCAGGGCTCCTACTGCCCTCCATGTTTTATCAACATATGACTCACATAGAGAGTGTACAATAGAGAGAATATGAGAGAATTAGGGTTGGTGTATTGAACATTTACTTAGCTGAAAAAAAGATTCCTGAGCAAACTGACATACAGGTATTGCTTTTAAAATAGTTAGCTAATTTTAATCTCTCCTTCACATAAGCTCTTCACCATGGAGATCTTTCCATTATTGAATGACAGAGTTCACGGTAATGTTTTCCATCTACTTGAAATGACTTTCTACAAATGGTGAGTATGTAATAAACTTTTTGCCTCTCCTCTACTTTTCTTTGTACCTCCTGTTAAAAATATATTCCTCTTCCGGTCAATGACAACAATAAAACTGTCATTTAAGAGTAAATACAATCAGCAGATGCGAAATGAGTATATTAAAAGCCCCAAATCAACAATAAAGTTCTTTACAAAATACTAGCTTCTCAGTAGAAAAGATGAGGTATAGAGACACGCAAATTACAAGAAACACAAAGCCTTATTTAAAGTACGGATTGCATATTTTGTGACAGTATGGAAAAGCAGTTATTTCCAAATAACCTTTTCCCATTCACATTTTCTGTCTCTTTGTTAGTATTACACTCCTACCATTCTTTTTTGGATTACCTACTCCTTAACGGCTCCTCTTCTGAAGACTTTTTATTGTTACAACTTTTAGAATGAAGCCAGCTGCATTAATTTTCTTAGATAGTAACTATATTTGTTTCACAGATACACAATAAATTTAGAAAAGACTTCCTGAACAAATAAATAAATAATGTCCTCTAGAGTAGGTATAACATTGTATTGGAAAATATAAACATCTAAGATAAAAAATTTTGGCTGATGGAATTGACCAGATTAATCAAAACTTTCATCTCTTTTTGATATGTCATACATCTCCATTGGTAGATTTGTTCTCAAGACAAGGGATTCTCAGTTACTCCTTCTCCTCTTTTTGTTTTGCCTGATGTGATTACTGTTTATACTACACCAAATAGAATGTTCTATGTTTTAGAGAAATTCAGCTGAATAAACAGTTCTTGACTTAGAGTATCTGAGATAATAAATTTCAAAGACCCAGAGTGTGATATATGATGCTTGGTAAATGACTCAAGATAATATATCTATGAAAAGCATGCAAACCCCAGTGAATGCCTTTGCCTCTTCATCAGCAAGGCATCTGGAAAACTGAATCTACAAAAAAATAAAGTCATCTGAGTCAAGTGTAGTCAAGAAAATAAAGTAATCAGCTTTCCAGTTGTGTTAAAGATAATGGTTACTCCTTGGTTGGGAAGCAAAGAGGTCAGATTTTATTTCTACAAAGAATCAGATGATTTCCAGGCTCCGTTCTGAAAATCTACTGGGGATAAACAAAATTTCCAATTAGGTTTGAGGAAGGACAAGTCCAAAATCTACATCTTTAGATTACTTTGCCAAAATTTGCTACTGAATTTATGCCAACAATTCAACTAAAATAAGCACCACTTCCCTCAACCCACATTTTCTTCATTTTCAAACATGAAAAAAATGCAATGCTACCCTGAATTTTTCTATATTGTTCTTACATCTCAACATGAACACATATGTCCTATTTTGTAATGGATTTTAGATACTGATGGATCATTTAGAACCTAGGAATCACGGAGAGGGTTTCTTTACAACTGGCTTACCCACCTTAATCTCAAAACAATTTACCAAATAATGGGTTGGATGCTAGGAGTGTAGTGACTGTGTAATTCTTTCTTTCTTTCTTTTATCTTTTCTGTTTATGGTCTATGGTGGTTCCTGCTGTGAAATAGTAATGTGGCTTCTCATTAACCAGTAACAAAAATCCTTCCTACTTTCCTCCCTTTCATTCTTCCTGAAAGAGAAAAAATGTTGGCTGTATGCTACAGATCTAAGGATTATTAGCAAAAGATCTATCTGGTCTCTTGGTCAGTATAGAACTCTAAAGGGGGCACCAAATTTGTATTAAAGAGATCTTTGTAAAAAGATGGTAATCTCTTAGCTGAGTGTGTGTGGGGTAAGGGGAAGGAAGCACTGACTCAGGTCTCAGGTGTCAAAGAAAAGCCAATGTCACAGGAAACAATGATATGACAAACTGGCCTACATTGATTAAGTTGGGCTATTTTCACAGCTAACTTCAGTAAATTCAGGGTAGCAGAAAAACTAAGCTGTCAGTCCAATTCTACCCCTGTCCCCAGATATCACACTTGGCTGTAGAATTCTAGGAAAAGCAGATGCTCACTCTGCCACTGACACAAAGTCACTATTTACTGGCATCAGTGTAATTTATTTAGGCTACTCCAATCCCTCTGGACTCAAAGCTATCATTATGACCAAGGAAATAGACAGACATGGCTTGTCATGACCAAATCCTCAATAAATGGAAAGGCAAAATGCCTTCTACCTAAACAGATGTTGCAAAGCAAATGTGTGAAACCAGTGTAATTTTATTTTCCCTTTTTTACTACCCATAGTGGATCCTTCTGTGTCACAGAAATTCTACACCTGCACAGAGATGGAAAAAAATGAGGAATTTGATCTACTATAGTTATAATGTGCATCACAGAATTATCTTCCTCTTAAATAAGTTACAACCATTTCTTTGTAAAAAAAAAAAAAAAAAAGTAAAATCTGAGATAATTAAAAAGCAGCTAAAAGGAGCTAGTCAAACCGTAATCTCTCTCCTTTATAAGAAGTGGGACCAACCAACTTGCAACTAATCTTTAACAAAGCAGGAAAGAATGTCCAATGGAAAAAAAGTCAGTCTCTTCAACAAATAGTGTTGGGGAAAAATGGACAGCCACACACAGAAGAATTAAACTGGACCATTTCCTTACACCACATACAAAAATAGACTCAATGTGAAACAGGAATCCATCAAAATCCTTGAGGAGAACACAGGCAGCAACCTCAGCCTCGGCAACTTCTTCCTAGAAACATCGCCAAAAGCAAGGGAAGCAAGCACAAAAATGAACTATTGGTACTTCATCAAGATCAAAAGCTCTTAAACAGCCAAGGAAACAGTCAATAAAACCAAAAGACAACTGCCAGAATGGGAGATGATATTTGCAAATGACATATCAGATAAAGGGCTAGTATCCAAAATCTACAAAGAACTTATCAAACTCAACACCCAAAGAACAAATAATCCAATCAAGAAATGGGCAGAAGATATGAGCAGACATTTCTGCAAAGAAGACATCCGGATGGCCAACAGACACATGAAAAAGTGCTCCACATCACTCGGCATCAGGGAAATACAAATCAAAACTACAATGAGATACCACCTCACACCAGTCAGAATGGCTAAAATTAACAAGTCAAGAAATGACAGATGCTGGCGAGGATGTGGAGAAAGGGGAACCCTCCCACACTGCTGGTGGGAACGCAAGCTGGTGCAACCACTCTGGAAAACAGCATGGAGGTTTCTAACAAAGTTGAAAATAGAGCTACCCTACAACCCAGCGATTGCACTACTGGGTACTTACCCCAAAGATAAAAATGTGGTGACCGGAAGGGGCACACACCCCCGAATATTTATAGCAGCAATGTCAATAATAGCCAAACTATGGAAAGAACCTAGATGTGCATCAACAGATGAATGGATAAAGAAGAAGTGGTATATATACACAATGGAATACTATGCAGCCATCAAAAGAAATGAAATCTTGCCATTTGCGACGACGTGGATGGAACTAGAGGGTATCATGCTTAGCGAAATAAGTCAATCGGAGAAAGACAACTATCATATGATCTCTTTGATATGAGGAAGTGGAGATGCAATGTGGGGGGGTTGGGGGGAGGTAGGAAAAGAAAAAATGAAAGAAGATGGGATTGGGAGGGAGACAAACCATAAAAGACTCAATCTCAAAAAACAGACTGAGGGTTGCTGGGGGGAGGGGGGACAGGAGACGGTGGTGGGGATATGGACATTGGTGAGGGTATGTGCTATGATGAGTGCTGTGAAATGTGTAAACCTAGCGATTCACAGACCTGTACCCCTGGGGATAAAAATACATTATATGTTTATTAAAATAAATTAATTAATTAAAAAAAAGAAGATGTGGTGTGTGTGTGGGTGTGTGTGTGTGTGTGTGTGTGTGTGTGTGTAGGAATACTATGCAGCCATCAAAAGAAATGAAATCTTACTATTTGCAATGACGTGGATGGAAGCAGAGGGTATTATGCTAAGCGAAATTAGTCAATCAGAGAAAGACAATTATCATATGATCTCTCTGATATGAGGAATTTGAGAGGCAGGGCGGGGGGTTGTTGGGAGTAAGGAAGGAAAAAATGAATCTAGAGAGGATCAGGAGGGAGACAAACCATGAGAGACTCTTTTATCTTACAAAACAAACTGAGGGTTGCTGGGGGTGGGGGTTAGGGATAGGATGGTCGGGTTGTGGACATTGGGGAGAGTATGCGCTATGGTGAGTGCTGTGAAATGTGTAAGCCTGAAGATTCACAGATCTGTACCCCTGGGGCAAATAATACATTATATGTTAATAAAAATAACAAAAAAGAAGTGGGACCAACAAACTTGTCATTAAATTAACCATAAAGAAGCAAAAAGGATGATAGCTCATAATACTAAAAAACAAGATTTTATTGGGGCACCTGGGTGGCTCAATTGGTTATGTAGTCAACTCTTGATTTCAGCTCAGGTCATGATCTCATGGGTCATGAGATGGAGGCCTGTGTAGGGCACCTCACTCAAGGAGGAGTCTGCTTCTCCTCAGCTTCCTCTTCCTTTGCCCCTCCCTCCACTCACACCCTCTCGGTCTCTCTCTCCCTCGCTAAAATGAATAAAATAAATCTTTAAACAAAATAAAACAAGACTTTATACAACATATACCAGTATCTGGGCAGCTGGAGTGAGAATTAGTTCATAGCATAGCATAACATCCCTGCCTTGTTTTGTAAAACATAGACTTCCTATCTCCTGGTGAGGGAAGCAGGAAAATGATAATGCTTCCTCTTAATTAAAAAAAAAAAAAAATAGACCTGGAAGAGACTTTTGAAATGTCTAGAGCAACATCTCATCCTTATGATAAACAAAGTGAGACAGAGGGAAGTTAGTGATCTGCCTTTTGGCAAACATTTACACAGAAATGGAGCCATGACTGAAAAGCAAGACTTGAAAGGGTAGATGCTCTGGAGTCAGACGAAACTCTCTTTAAATACCACCGATGCCATAAGAAAAGTCACTTAAATTCTTGAGCATAAATCCTCTACCTAAATACAGAGTTTTTTGTTAACACCTACAGTTTAAATGTGAAAAGTTACAGGATACAATGAGATAATGTAGTGTCCACAGAAGTTATTACAAACATAAACAAATGTGCCTTCTTCAAATTACAATATGAAAAAAAAATGGATCAAAGCTGAGAAAAGTGAACTCATCTTCTCATTCAGAGAGGCCTGACCAGAGTTACCAATCACATCTGAAAAAGGGAGCAATCCTTTGATCCTGGGTTGATCATTGCAAAGGCATGGAATAAGAAGAGACTTAGACAATTGCTGGCCATGACCATTCATGTACAGCCCAGGAAAAAAAATATCTTGTTAGGCTGACCTGAAGGTTTGATCCTCTGGACAAATAAACACACATAATAGTAGATCCTGGAAGTCTGATGTTTTGAGCATTTAAATCTTACAACCAATCTTCCCTTTTTTAGTAGTTACCAAACAAACTTCTGTAATAGTTTGAACTTGGAAAATTATCCCATAGTAGTGACTTCCCATAGTAGTTTGATTACTTTGAGAAATTAATAAATTTATAGATTATATTCTTGAGAACTTTGTTAATATGAGTCATCATCCCTGAATCTGGTCAAATTGAAACCTTAATGAAAAGTCCTTTTTGAGCCTCTAAGGGTTAAAATCAAGCCCATGGCCATGAATACACAACATTCAAGGTCAAACTATATGTCTCCATAATCAGCAACCTTTTCCCAGATGACTCAACTCCGAATTTTCATATACCATATAGCTTTTTTATTTATAACTTCTCTAATAACCACTTAAAAAATTGTTGCAGGAATGATTAAGAATATATATTATTTTTAAAACATCTAGTGCAAAGTCTTGGAATATAGTAAGTTTCAATAAGTGTTCTTTCATCACATTTTCAATCCAATGCACTTTCTTCTATATCACTCTTATTCTAAGCTTGAGCACCATATGTATAATAAATCCAAATTAATAGACATTTTTTAATTTTGAAAGAGATCTAAAAGCTAATTCACTTTTCAATATAAAATAATCAGTACAGTCAATGTATGAGACATAATGCTATCTGTTGAAGAGTCAGTAAAAAGCAGGATGCTTCTCTGATCTGAAAGGACTTTCTGACTAGTCTGAGTTACAGCACTGTGTGATTACTGCAATAGTAGAAGCAGCACTGTTGAATGAGAGTGGATACAAGAGTAGAGCTTCACCTAGCCTTGGGGAGGAGGGAGAGCTTCCCAGAGGAGGCAATAATATAGATTTTTATAATAAACAACAAAAAGATCTGGAGAGACATGTTTGGAGCAGGAGAAAAAAGGAGGATAAGAGAGTAAAGAAGGGACAATATGAGCAAAGACTCAAAGGTGAGAGAGAGTACAGAGTGCTCAGGGAATTTAAAATTATTCAGAATGATTTGAGAAGTGGCCATTTATCCCGAGATAACATAAGCCATTAAAAGGTTTTGAAGCAGCACAGTAACATTATGAGTTTTCTCTTTTAAAAACAAACCCTCTGGCTGCAATCTGGATACTCAAATGAGGAGAAGTAAGCTTGAGACAAGGAGGCTAATTAGTAATTTACTGTACAGTCAAAAAAGGAGAGATGAATTGAAGACACACTGTTGGATATGGAAGCATATGACCAGATTTGATAAATATTTA
Source organism: Martes martes (assembly GCF_963455335.1). NCBI lineage: Eukaryota > Metazoa > Chordata > Mammalia > Carnivora > Mustelidae > Martes > Martes martes. The sequence goes on along the minus strand of NC_137900.1, from coordinate 49,921,991 downwards.
GTCCATAGACTCTCTAGCACTTGGTAGGTCTTGGTTGTGAAATGAAACAGGATAAATTCTCAGATTTTTGCTCAGGCAATTGATTGGCTGGCTTTTCTCTTCACTAATATCAGACACAGAATAGAAAGAATAGAAAGAGTAAGAGGGGGGTAGTATGAGTAGGGTAAGAATATAGATAATAGGTCAGCATGTGGTGTGTAGAGTCCTACAGAGAATCAATAGTCATTTGAACTGATGAGAAATGTCTAAGTTAAAGATTTTTTAATTTTCAGCATATAATAACATGGGTTTGAATAAATTCATTCATAGAGAATATGTATAGTAAGCAGACAAGACTGATCTTAAAATCCTGGATATTTAATAACATGGTATATAAGAAATACATTTAGGGACACCTGGGTGGCTCAGTTGGCTAAGCGGCTGCCTTCGGCTCAGGTCATGATCCCAGCGTCCTGGGATCAAGTCCCACATCGGGCTCCTTGCTCGGCGGGGAGCCTGCTTCTCCCTCTGCCTCTGCCTGCCACTCTGTCTGCCTGTGCTCACTCTCTCTGACAAATAAATAAATATCTAAAAAAAAAAAAAAAGAAAGAAAGAAAAGAAATACATTTATTATCTGAGTCAATGAACCCATATAGAATGGTCAAATCCTTTTATCATCTCTTTGAGCTTTTCCAAGTTGCATATTTCCAAGTTGCATAAAATGACACCTCTAAAATAATAGGAAAGGACATAAAAATGTGAGCCTCTCTCCCCTCATGGACATGTCATTGGCAGAAAATGTGGCATCATTGGTATAATAACTTAGTTCTTATGGATAAGGAAGTCTGTTTAAATCCACTTGAGCCAAGAACTAATTTAAGATTACTGATGATATGTGCAGGAGGCAAAATAATATGTCCTCTTGAAGTCCTAATCCCTAGAACCTGTGAATATATTACCTTACCTGACAAAATGAACTTACATGACAGATATTAAAATTAGGAACCTTGAAATGGGGAGATTTTCCTCGATTCTTCAGATCATCCCAATCTAATCACATGACCCTTTGGAAGTAGAAAAGCTTTCCTGCCTGTGGTCATCAAAAGAGAAGCAATGTTGGGTAAAGCAGGGCCAAAGGATGTGACATGAAGACTCAACCCACTGTTGCTGGCTTTAAAGATGGAAGAATGCAGCCATGAACCAAGGAATTTGAGTTCCCTCTAGAAGCTGAAAAAAGCAAGAAAACAGAGACTTTCCTCATACCTTCAGGATAACATGTTGATTTTAGCCCTGTAAGACCCTTATCAGACTTCTAACGCATGGAACTGTAAGATAATAAATTTGCCTTGTTTTAGCCACTAATGTGGGATAATTTTTTATACCAGCAACAGAAAGCTAGTACAACATCATGTGCTGGCAATGTTGTAAAGAGTATATTGTGTTGTAGGTTACAAAACCTACTTTGAACTCTTCATCTCTTCAATTTTCTAACTGGAAAACTCACTCACCAATCAAAATGTGATTCGACCACCAATCCCTCTATAAAGTATTCCATGACCCTTGCAGACAACACAATGGCTTCTTTTTTTATACTACTTTTGTATTTTGAATACTTCACATTGTACATATTTGGGATCCTACCTGGCTGTCTCCACATTTGAGGTTAGTCCCATGAGTGTAAGTACTTTAAAAAAATTGTTTTTAATATCCTAGTGGGGCAAAACATTATCTATTGTATAGTATGTACCAAATGAATGCCTTAGGATTGAACTACTTACAAATTAGATAAAATTGAACAAATCTCGTACTTTTTCCACACCTCCATTGTTCATCTATAAATAATAAAACTGACATTAATGGCTGTTCAGGAGATCAAATGGGATAATATATATGAAGGAATTAGTGAAAAACAAAAAACAATCACTATACATTATTTTAAAGATATGTAAACCATTAGCACCCAAAAACTGGAATCAGATAATTTATATCAATAAGCTTAGAAGTAAGCTTCTGACAATTAAGTTCTGTTCAACAGTACCAAAGAGGTAAAAATTTGCCTACCAGGGATACCTGGGTGGCTCAGTGGGTTAAGCCTCTGCCTTCAGTTCAGGTCATGATCTCAGGGTCCTGGGATTGAGCTCCGCATCAGGCTCTCTTCTCAGTGGGGAGCCTGCTTCCCCTTCTCTCTCTGCCTGCTTCTGCCTTATGATTTCTCTCTCTGTCAAATAAATAAATAAAATCTTTAAAAAAAATTTGCCTAGCAGCAGGACTTTTAAAATTATGATACAAAAACAATGTTGAGGAGTAATAATGTTTTCCAGCGGTAGGTTTTTTTCATGAATAGAAAATCTGGACCAAAGAAAAAAAATAATCATTGTGAAGGGCTTTGCTATAGGACGTTAATTTTCTGAAGACAGTTTGAGAAGTAAAATATCCCTAATGGTATAGAAAGAACCTGTAATATGAGCAAATATCTAGTACAGAAAATTGCAATGATCAATGTAGAACAGGGACTACTTTGCTTACCTATTAATTTAGACACCATTGTCAGTGTTGATTCACATAATTTGTGTTCCATCCATTGTTTAAGAAGTAAGCGGTTCTCTTTTTAAAGTTCTATTTTTTTCCCATTTCCTATGAAGGGATGCCAGCAGACAGAACTTCCAGGTGCATGGGTGAGAAAAACTGAATGTCCATTTTACCTTTTTAGTGAAGATTATATCATATTTATTACTCTCAAGTGCTGTAGTCACCCAAATGCTTAGGGTAGATTCATTTTTGTTCTTGCTTTCTTTTCAGAGCCACTTTTCTCAGAATAACTAATCTGTTTTCTTCTACTCTACATTCTTCATAAGGCATATTTCCATTGGTTGTAATGTTTTCATGTTATTGTTATCTTCTGACTATAAAAATGAAATTACGTGCCAATGGAGCAAACTTTTCACTCTGCGCATAAAAGTGAATGGCTTTTAGAACTCCATGCGTTTCAATCAGACAGTTTTGCAGCTGACATTAAGTTGGCTTCTTGGATGGTTGACTTAGAACATCGGCTACCTAATGTGATAATACCAATTCAAGTAGAAAACTGAAGTGATAATTATCATTCATCAATAACTGCCTATGAAGAAACGGTAATTACAGAAAAAGGCTAATCTTTCTCCATCTGAATGTATACTAAATAAGAATTATAAAATGTTATTGTTTCACAATGGCTATATTTTTATGAGATATATTAATCCTGAGACATTACAGAGATGGATATAAAAACCATAAAAAATGTGTCTTTCAATTTCTAAAGAAACTGCAATAAAGCAGTTACTATTAACATTTTTTAAAGAATATAATTTTGGTGGTTACGGCTTCTGTCTACTCTAAAACTTTAGCTTTATTTTTTTTCTCTTAATGACACAAATGGTAATTATCTCTGATCTCATCAAAGAAGTTCATGGAAATTGCATAGTCAATTCCTACTCCACCTCTCAAAGGAGTTTTAGAGTTTGGTCATCAGATCTTGCTCATTCCTCTCCGAATGGTAGAAATGACCTTTCTGTAATCCAAGTGGCAAAAACACAGATAATTGTGCAATTACTGGCTTGTGCCCAATGACAGTAAGGTACAGACAGACACTCAAAGTTAATCAACAGGAATCGGACTAGATAAACACCAGTTTATTTATTTATTTATTTTTAGTGCAAAAAAGGTGGTTTTTTATTAAAGCATGGGGACAGGACCAGTGGGCAGAAAGAGAAAGGGGGCTGCACTGGGACTGTAAGGACTGATTGTACAATTTAAAATGGGGGGCGGGGAGGAGGGTGGGAGAAAGTAAGTTTCCAAAAGGCTTTTCACGTTAAAGAAGACTTAAAGGCTCCTGGAGAGCTGGCCATTGTCAAGCTAAGGCTGCTTTTGCCTTTAACAAAGCATTAACATTAAGACCGTTGGGAGTTCCTGGAGAGGCATCTGAAGTATTTGTCTCAAGTCTTTTTCATCAGGTTGCAAATTGTAATGAAATTTAATTTTATAAATGCCATTTTAAAGAACTGGATTTAGACAAAATGGTGAGTCAGTTATTCTGACATTTGATCAAGTGATTGAAGAGTAGAGAGAAGCTTCAGTAGAGACTAAAAGGAAAGAAGTTTGTGATATGGTCAATACATGTTTTGTATATGCTTAAACTCAGTCTTCTTTATGCACAACACTAAAACATAGACTCAATTTACACGTAAGTTCTTTCTTTCCTTTTTTTGTCTAGGATACTGGTACTTAATAGAAGAACAATTTCAGAAAATTACTTCATTTTTCAGTCAAACAAATTTCATTTTAGCACACATTTTTTCATATCTCATTGAATATAATTTGAGATTCTAAAATTAGTTGAGAATTTCTTTAAACATTTCAAAAATAAAGCAAAAGTGCTATAAGAAAGTGACATTAAAATTATTTTTCCCTTATAAGTTACTTTTGTGCTTCTATATATGCTCTATCAGTACTCTATAGATTTTTCATTTCCTTTACTTAAAACAAAAATTTAGTATGATTAAACAAATAAAAAAGAAAAGCTAGGTTTCTGTTGAACTTTACTATTAGGGTAGATGAGGACAGGACCTAGGGATAAATTAGCAGCCCTGAAGGAAAGGTGAGGATAGGTAAGAGGTTCAGCAAAGAGGTAAGAGAGCCAATAGGCCAAAAGAGGCCTGTGTGGAAAGCTGAACTACAGTGGATCTGATAACGCAAGCTACAGCCAGATGAGCCACTGGTAAAAGAAAGTCAGCTTGGGATAGGTTGCACACTAAGGTTCAAGACCAACTGAGAGAGAGAAAGTCAGAGAGAAAGAGAGACAGAAAAAGAGAGAGAGGGAGGAGAGACAGGGAGGCAGAGAGGGTTTGGAACTAGAAAAGGGACACAAAAGCTAAACCACTAGAAAATTTTATTAGTCAATGATTCTATGGTTGTATGAGACAAAAATGAACTGGGGATCCATGTAGTTGCCAACAGTTGATATATAGAGCCAAATTCATGATGTTGTGTAAACTAGCCTAATTCCCATACAGGAATGGGCTTTGATGCATTCCCTAATTCTTCTTGGTTGGTTCCATCTGAGCATTAGATATTCAGCTGTATTTGTCATCTGGATCCTCCCATTCTAACTTAACAATACCTTAAAGGCACCTTTTCCTTCACTTTATAGTCAAATTGGAACGCTTCTTTGAGAGTGATTGAAACTATATTTTGGGAGGAATATTAAGCAGTTTACTAGACAGTTACTACACAATAATTAGGGTTCACTGGAGCAACAAGTCATTACGGGCAAAATAATAAACATCCTAGAAAAATTCAGGCAGTTGTTCCAAAGGAAGCTGTAGGTAGTTTGAAGGCACTTTTTAGATAGGGGCAGTATAACAATTTCAGTTGTCTAGCAAACTATGTTGTAGACTCATATACATAACCCACATGTGTAGATACATATTAAGTCACAAACTTGAAAATATATGGTTAAATTCAAGTATTAATTTTAATCCCTAGCCAGGGTAGGATAACAAAATTATCTCTATCATCACCCTACTTAAATCACTTTTTCATCACCTTGGCTCTGCATTATTCATGAATCTGCTTCAATGATCCATATGGTTCCAATCTGTATTCCAATCATCACTTCCTTATTATCTCAGCTTTTATACATAATTTTTAGTGTCTCTGCCATCATTTTGTTCATGTTCTCATTTGCAGTTGATCAATTGACTATCTGTAACATTAGCTACTATTATTTTTAGGTTTCTACTACACAGCTCTAAGCAACACCAGCATTTAAGAAAGTGCATATTCTTCAAAAGTGTTCTCTGCGAATTCTAGCTACATATTTTGTAGAAATGATTGCCCCCTTAACTTTGCAAACCACCGTGTGCTTCCTTTGAAATAAAAGGAATGAGTTTGTAGATCACAATCTTGTTTGGCATATAAAGAACAACTATCTGAATGAGTACAGGGTCTAAAACCAAACACACATTTAGAGGAAAGTAAGATCCCTCTTGACATACGTGTATTTACACAAAATCTGAATTGAACCCTAATGAAGCAGGTATAAAAGAATAGAAACAATGATAAACCAGAGAGATACCTAGAGGAATGTGAATCACTAGCCACATGGTAAGTGTCCCAGAGAAAACCTGGGCCTTTCTTCAGGATGACAGCAGGTGCTTTCCTGCCATGTCTGTCAGGCGAGAATAATTTGAATGACTAGTAGCTTGAGTGACTGTAGCTTACAGAGGTCAGCCATGTTTTGAGCTCCATGAAGTATGAGCTACTGGTTTTAGGCATTCTTTAGAAATTCAGAGGAAGAATACTTAGTAAGCCGCTACAATCACCCTTCAGGAGAAAAGTGGTAAGATTCAGCACAAAAGAGATGCTGAGGCAGAACCCATCAAGTTAGCTTTTCCTGCCCATTGCCCTGCAGTTACATTAAATCATTTAATGTTAGCTGGATTTTCTTTCATTATTAGAATGTCAGCCCATGCCATACAGCACAGTCTTTCATTCTGCAACAGAATCCTACAACCTGAGAGATCTCAAGATACGCAGACAGAGATAAACCTTAAGTATTTTCATAAATGAAATTGTTCTTTTGCAATAATGGATACACCCATTCCTTTGGCTTTTTCACTGAATTTCCAAATCAAAGATGAAGTCAAAAAGAAAAAAAGAAGAACCCTCTCAATAACAGTTGTTAAACTGATGGTATAAAGAATATAAGGCTTTGGGGAAAAAACATAAAACTCTGAGCACTGAGTGATGTATGAATTGTTAAATCACCATCACCATAGTTATACACCTGAAACCAGTTTGACATCATATATCAATTATACTTCAATAATAACTTTTCAAAAGTTTTAAAAAGAAAATAAAATTTTTAAAAATGGAAAGAAACAAAGCTTTAAAAGGGACAGTTTATCATATTTCTGTTATGATATTAAAAAAGCAATTTAAAGTAATGGGATACACTGTCACATTTCACACAGGGACATGCAGAAATTCATTAATTCATTAAAATTAATCACATGAGACACAGAGTAGAAAAAAGATATATGGTATACTAATTCATAGTATACACGGCACATATACTATGGATATATACCTGTAGTGTGTGTGGCAGTGGGGGAAAAAGCATGTATGTGTGCATTTGAAATACTAAAAATCTGAAAATTGCAACTGCTTCACTCAGGGAATTTTGAACTCCTGTAGGCTACATGAAGTTGAGAAAGGATACATAAGGAGGTGGGTTTATTATCTACTTTTTCTTTCTCTGTAACGTCAATACATTGTCGGAGATTCGAATAAACTTTCAGGTGCAATGGCATAAATAAACATCAAGTAAAACGACTATAAGTACAGTTTCTTTGTCACCATCCTTGGAGAGTTCCATTGAACCCTGAGGATAGGATGAATTGAAAATCGTTGGCCACCAACTTAGGTTTCAGAAATACTGCAATGTTATTATCTAGTTTTATTAATTTATTCATTTATTTTGCAAACTTTTAATGAGTGGCTAGTATGTTACAGAATTTGTAGTAGGCCCAGAGATAGAGATGTATAAGACAAAAGACTTCCAGCAAGTACACTTTTGTCTTCTGAGAAAAAAAAAGAAAAGCGAACTAAAGGGTCATCATACACTATAATGAGGACCACAATATAAGGATGCAGATACTGAGAGAGACAGAGAAATGGCTTCTCCCTAGAGTGAGCATCAGGGAATGCTCACAAGCTGAGTTGAGGGGTGAGTAAGTGATGTGGAAAAATTGTAAAGGTCTCTCCAAGCAGAGCAAAAAAGCAAGTGGGAAGTTGGAGAAAGTGCTAGGTAATTGGGAAATAGCAAAGAATTCAATATGGTAGAAGAAGAGTACATGTGAGAATACTGTGAGAAATAAGTCTGTGGAAAAAGGAGGAATGTTCTTACATATTTAATGAGCTATTCATCCTAGGACAGAGCAAGAGCATGGTCCCGCACACATGATGAAGCATGTCATGTGAGGAAGTATAAATCAGTGCTTATGAATATGAGCTCCAAAATCAAACTGGGTTGGTTGGAATCTTGGCTCTGCCACTTACTAGCTGTGTGATCTGGAGCAAAAAAAAAAATTTTTTTAAGATTTTATTTATTTAATTATTTCACAGACAGAGATCACAAGTAGGCAGAGAGGCAGACAGAGAGAGAGGGGGAGGCAGGCTCCCCACTGAGCAGAAAGCCTGACGCGTGGGCTGGATCCCAGGACCCTGGGATCATGACCCGAGCCGAAGGCAGAGGCTTTAACCCACGGAGCCACACAGGCGCCCCTGGAGCAAAATATTTTAACTCACATGTCCCGTATAATCATCTATACAATGAGGATAAAAATAATACCTACCTCATGGTTTAAGATATAAAGGATTAATACTTATGAAGTAAGTATTTAAGAGAGTGTCTAAATAAACTGCTTTACTACTTTTATTAAAAGACCAAAGGAGACAAGTTTCAGAGGAGGCAAGCTTTTTTGGTCCATTTATGTCATAAGTACCAGTTTCACGGGGTCAGAGTTAGGAGTGGGGCCTTTCTGACATATTAGTCTAAGAATTATGAAGAGTTTTACCCTGACAGAGGAAAACACTGGAAGTTCCATTAGTCATTTATTTTTTAATGGAAATGAGTACATAATGTCCATTCTTCTAAAAAGGAAATGACATGGAGAAAATAAGGGAAAACAAGAAATCTAAGCCACAAAATGGAATAGGACACCAGAAACAGAATAAAAAATTATGCGTGAGCCCTTCCTGTGTTTCCCCAAAGTCTACCCACAGTTATCTTCCTGTGAATGCAGTCGCCCTCCATCTAGTACTCACATGAAACTTAGAGCAGAAAAAATATTAATTAATTAATCAATTAATTAATTTTAGGGACAGAGAGTATATGTATATGTATATATGAGTGGAGGGGGCAGAGGGAGAGGAAAAGAGAATCCCAAGCCAATTCCATGCTGAGCACAGATCTCGATGATATGGGGCATAATTTCACAATCCTGAGATTACTCCCTGAGCCAAAACTAAGAATCAGATGTCCAACCAACTGTGCTACCCAGGTACCCCAAGTAGTAATACCTTTTAAAAGTCTTCCCCAAAACCCAGAATAGTTCCCTGAGGGGATTAAAAGTGCCAGCTCTGGATTGATTCTGTGCTGGTGTTGAGCAAGGCAATATAAAAACTTCATGGTAAAGGTTTAAAATTTACTTATTTCAAAAGTTAAGAATTCAAAGTCTTTACTGCCACCATTAGAGACTCTAAGATAGGAATATTCATATATGTTTATACACACACACACACATACACACACACACACACACACACACACACAAGCTATAATACTATAATTCAATTCTGGCACTAAGTATCCAAAATCAGTGTAAGTTTCATGGATTAAGGTACAGTCCCCAACAAGACTGCTTTCATTTCAGATGCCAACTGTGAGTTCAGAAGTCCTCAGGCCACCCACACTTCTGACCAACTTGGCCACATATTTGGAGACTTTCATGATTTCTTCAGGCTTACACTTTACCAGAATGACACAAAGAACTCCAGGAAAGTACCATAATTGTGAAAACAGTTTTATTATAAAGGATACAAATCAGGACCAGCCAAAAAAAGAGACCCATAAGGAGTCTAGGAAGGTCCTGACCTTCAGGACGTGCCACCCTCCCGTACATCAATATGTTCACCAACCAAGCCTCAATGTCCACAGATTTTATTGAAATTTCCTTATGTAGGCACAACTGATTGAGTCATGGGCCACATGACTGAACTCAATCTCTAGCCCCTCTCTTCTCCCTAGAAGTTGGGTTGATAGCATGTGGTTCAAAGCCCTACCCTCTAATCACATGTGGTCTTTCCTGGCATGGCCTGGCCCTGTCCTGAGTCAGCATGGTAGCATGAGCTACCACTTTTTAAGAGTCTACCCTAAATCATTTTTTAGGTGTAAACTCTGAGTAGTCATCCCAGTGGCCCATCACGAACACCAAGGACACTCCTGTCATTCAGGAAACTCCAAGGGTTTAGAAGCTCTATCCCAGGAATCTGGGACAAAGACCAGACAAATTTTTACAAAATGCATACATATATATGTGTATATATACACACATATTTACTCAAATGCCATGCAGCTCAGAGCTTGATATGTTTAGAATGTACAGTTGTAGACACTTAGAGAATAGGGAACATCCCTGACATTAAAGAACTTAAGAGTTTGATTACTGAACTGCGGTGAGGGCAGCTTGATACCAGGATATCTAGTAACGTTAGGTTCTGGGAAGAAAAGACAAGCATCAAAGACCATGGGCAACACAGCAGGTGCCCACTAATACAAACCTTTCCCTGGCACCAGCCCTGGTGGTCTTGTCATTCCTACACTTTCTCTAGCATAAACCTAGGTAAGAAGGAGAATGAGGACATAATTCCATTTCTCAGCAAGTCTGCCCTCTTTAACCTAGCTTCTCTTTATAAGACCTGGAAAATTATAACCCTTTAAAACATTGAAATTTTGATTGACTTGGAAGCTTTTATTAAAATATAATTAATAGTTAGGAGAAATTCATTCAGAATGAATTGAACCATTGCCTAATTACCATACTAAGAAATTCCTTTGAGGAAAAAAAAAAAAACTTGGGTGTCCAAATCACTTAGGAAACTTAAAAATATAATTTTAAATGATTTGTTGTGGTGTTTATATGTTGAAACTCTCCAAAAGAAGTACAAACTGGAAACTATAAGCCTAAAATGAATACTTTAAAACCATTAGCACAGTGAGTTGCTTGTTAATTGTGCATTTTTATATACAGTGAAAATTTAGAAGAGCTTAAGTTTTTCATGAGATAAGACCTTTTGAATTTGAAATTTTACTGCACTGCATTGCACTTTCAATTTATCGGTTTGTGCTATGTTAATATATCCATTTACATTTCAACATTTTTTGCAAATGCCTTTTATTTTTAACTCCCCAAGAATCCAAGAATCTCTAAAACAAGTGATAGTGCACAAGCAAGGCACTCCAGCTCCACTTGTCTAACCACAGATGAAAAAAGGCATTAAGTGGGGAAAATAATCATTAAAGGATCTTTTACAGTTGGCTGAGGGATTGTTATGATTGGGATGGGAGGGACATTAACTTGCACATTATTCAAAGCAAAGTATAATGATATATTTTACAAGTTAAAGAGCCTTTGCATTCTACCAAGATCATTTTCAACAATATAGGGGTAACAGCCGAGCAGTTTCAGAGTATCTTTTAATCTAAGTGTGTTGAATTTAAGCATAATTGATCACTAACATATTTTAGGAGTTACGTACAAATGTCCACCATGAATGAAGAATCTATTCAAATATGCCTGCACTGTACAGCATACTTCTACCTGAATGACCTGCTCGGGTAGTTAGGAGCCCTTTTCCAATAGAGAGGCCTCCCAGATTTTGGTAAAAGCTCAGTGCAGCCCCAGTCTGTGATAACAATCACATCATAACTTCTTTAAGGGGGTGCTGAACAAATACTATGTTTGCAGTCAGGTGACTACATTGTTAAACTCTTTGAATCCTGTGATCCAAGTTCCCCAATGCCACAAACAGAAATGAAATATCATCACAATGAGTAGTCTTTGGCATATGATCCTTACAGACATAACTGGGATAATTCAAACTTTACAAATCCTTCTTTTCTGGTTTAAGCATATCCAGGATTTCTCAAATATGATTGTACATGGCCCTTTACAGTGCTCTTTTTTACTGATGTCACCCAAATATCCTGCTCATTTACTCAGGAAACCAAAGTTCAGAGACAGAAAGAAACTCGTTCAAGGTCACAGTTCTAAGAATGAGTGAAACTGGAAATTTAACTCACATTTTCTGAGACCAAAGCCATTGTTCTTTCTCCTACACTAAGTTTCCACCCTGACTGATACACAAAATTGGACTTTATCTAAGGTTAATCTAACTTTACAACCACTAGACAAATAGGATCATCTTCCCCTATCTCTGAAGGTTGGTTCTATTTGGATTCTGTTGTGGTTGAAAGGTTTTATTACAGCTGTCCTGGGAGTTTACCCTGGTCTGAAACAACTCAAGCAAACAGCCTTATGTTCAGTTAATGAGTAGTTTAAAGGAGTGCTTATTACATGCAAAACTCCATTCTAGTCTCAGTGGAGAGAAAGACATACATTTATGAATGGAATCATCAATCTTACACTCATACACAAGTCACATATACAAGGGTATCAACCATGACATTGTAATAGCGTGGTGTTGGAAACAGTTTAATAATTTTCTGTGTACCACTAGTCCTTTCCAATCCACCCAATGAGTTGTTGTAACTGCTACTTCTGAAAGCTTGGCTCTAGGCAGCCCAAAGCTCAAAAACTCTTTGTTTCCTTTGCTTAACTTCACTAAATAAATGTGACACTCTCCATTCACCATTCATTGGACAGTTGCTTGGTCTTTAGGAATATATATATAATATATTGCACATAATATTATATATTAATTAGTAATAATTAATATTTTAATGATTTTAATAAATAATAATATATTATATTATATATATTCTATATTACATACTATATATTATATACATATATACATATATGTATAATTTATACATGTGAAACATTAATAATATATTTATTTCAACCCTGGATGAGTACAAAGGGTGATGGTATTCCAGCAATGTTTGTATGGCCCCTCCTACATGATTCAGCTTCTTACAGTGCATCATTCTATGGTACAAGCAACTTAAGACCTATTACAGAGGGTTAAAATACAGTCTATGTTACAACCAGGAGCTTCTTTTTCTAAAAAAAGCTTTTACCTTCTCAATTTATTTCTCAAGATGGATCAACAGGTGAGAAAAAAATTTCTAATTATGGTGATTTTGTCCATGGGAGTTAGGGAATAGGGAGGAAACTTAAACAGGCACTGCCCTCCTTTAAACTTGGATTCGTAATGTCAATCATGCATCTGACAAGTCTTCATTTGTCTGAATTACAACTGGAAAGAGGGTTAAGTTTCTATCCAAAGTGATTCTAGGACATATCAAATAAGGGAACATATCTGGATTAGCAGGCCCAGTATGGAGAAAAATATTTGATAGTCCCATTTTCCATACACAGGAGAAAAAAAGTGACTTTAAATTATCAAATACCATCTTTCTGTATCAAAATAAAAAACTGATGTGAAGAAGCAAGTCAAACATAGTAACTGGAGACCCAGGAGTAGAGGAGAAAAGAGAACTATGACCAAACTCTATATGTCTGCACAGACAAACCGTAGCACTGCAACCTGCTATTCAACACCTTACATCAGCATCATCCTTTATCTTTTTCAAGGCATTTTATGTATACTGTCTTACTTAAACAGAATTTCTATTGCATTTTGACAGCACTGTGATATCAGAGATGTCTATATGTTAACTTTATGGAACCTGTGAATATTTTTGGTTCCACAGCAAAGAGCATTTGATTGCAAATGGATAAGGGAGGTTACTTTGGCTTATCCAGATGGACCACAAATAATTCCAAGAATCCTCAAAAATGAAAGACAAAGGCAGAAGAAGAAAGTCAGAGGGAGAAATGATTGCTGAAAGGGATACAGTGTTGATGGCTTTGAAGAGAGTAAAAGGGAGCCACCAATCAAGGAATGTGGGTAGTACATAGAAGCTAGATGAGAAAAGGAAACAGATTAGACTCTACAGCCTCCATAAGGGAACACGGCCCTGATAGTGCCTTGATCTTGGGGAAACCCATGCCAAAATTCTGGACTAGGGACTTTAAGATAATAAACATATATGGTTTCGATACAGTACCTTTATGGTCAATTGTTACAGCATTAATAGGAAGCTAATACAATATACTGGAGAAATTTTTTTTATACATACTCCCTATTAAGCATCTGTGTTCACACCTTCTCTCCTCTACTGCATATGTGTTATTTGTGGGTAGTATTGCCATAATTAGTCATTTGGCATCTTCCAATCCAGAACATTTAACACAGTGTTTAATTTAAAAAGAGTATAACTGGCATACCTCTTGCTTTTTAGTCTGTAGTTAATATTTTAGTTTGTGAGTCAAACTTTCAGATTTTTGTATCATACTTTGGTGTTTATATATCAATTGCCACTTTCTGTGAGCTCTAAGAGGACCAAGTTCACGTTTCATTCATCTAACGCCTCGCATATAAAAGCAGCTTAAAATATATTTGGCAAGGAAAGAAGGAATAAGAAAGTAAGGAAGCAAGGGAGAGAGAGAGGGAGAGTAAGCTACGACTGCTGAGGCATGACCAGAAATACCAAGATAGTAAATATTTAAGAAAGCTTAAGTTTACAAATTCACACGATGAGCAGTGCCTGCTAGTTCAGGGTAGGTGTTCTTTCCATATTTGCTTAATGACGTTCTAAATTTGTTAATTTTTTGTCAAACAAACATATATCTAACTTTCGGAAGTTCAGCTGACCAGTGGATTCAGGAATACTGCATATTCTGTTATTGAACCTTTAACTCTTTACATGTGGATAATAGATTGATTCAGACATGTATAGTCAGGCAGTAGGATGACAACACTATGACAACACTATTTTATCTCTTCTTGTAGGGGCAATTTGCACTGTACCCTTATTTAAAATAGAAACTTGCAATCTTACATTGGAAGTAGGAAAAATCACCACCTAGAAGTTGCCAATTTAAGCATGAAAATTCTAATATAATGTGAACCATCTGATACCCCAAAATTATGCAAGAAATTGTTTCCTTACAACTTAAGAACTTTTAATATTATTAGCAATGACTGTGCCAAACCATTTTTAGACTTGGTTCCTGAACTCCTACCTTTTATTCTACCATAGATGCTGATAAAATACTTCAGTTAACCTATTTTATAGGAGATAAATGCACCAAATTGTTCCATTGCTTGAATTTTCCTGTTAGTCTCACTTCTCTTTGGGTAGTTTTTTCTTTATCCTTTTTTTTTCTTTCTTTTTTTTTTTTTACAGTTTTGTTTTTAGCATGTAAAACTGATTTATTCCTTTAAATCGCTGATTTTTTCTTAACCAGATGATCTTATAACCAAGTTTATACTTATCTGAGGTTTTTATAAAACAGAGCTGTTTATCCACTAACTGCAACTATATTTTCCTTTCTTAGTGATTAAAACTTCCAGAGCCATATGCTCATTCTTGTCTAAGTTGTATCCTTTTGGGTTTTGGCCTAAGTCTTCCCTGCTGTTGGCAAACAAAAGGAAATACTTCCAATATGTAGGGCTCCCCTCTTGTGAAACCAGTAAACCCAAAGGGGACACTCACTTTTAGAGGTGGATTTAGTTTTAAATTACCTTTCCAAAGTAGGCAATTCTCCAGGCTCCCTCTCAGATTGATCTTCCAAGCCAGCCACTTTGTTAGCATTAGCATGGCTTCTTGAATTTGAGAACTACAGATGGTGAAGGCATATAAACTTAGTGGTAGGAAAATCAGGGGCTTCTAGAAGGATCCCTAACGAGCATATATTATGAATTTATTCTTCACGTGCCTCTGAGTGCAGGCACAACAGGCAACCTAAATGATTTACTAAAGGAAATCTACTGCTAGTTAGACTTGCCGATCTTAGTCTGTTCAGCAAGTTCTGAACGCTAAAAGAGAAAACATATTTCTTTCTAAGTAGGTCACAGATCTGAATACTATTAATGAGTTGAGCATAAGGTATTTTCTATTAATAATTTATTTTATCACTGCAGTTCCTTCAGTCTTTTTACATCTCCGTTCTAGTTTCCATTTTATTACTGTATTTACAGTATACACAAGCAAAATTATGCCTACCTTCTTTCATTTTTAAGTCACGGTTTCCTGATTTTGCTGTCTCTTGTTCAAGCAGAACAAGCAATTGACCCTGAAAATGGTTAAATATTTATCTTCCACACAAAAATGGACAAGAAAGACTTTCTCTTCAGTAGGTTTAGTAGTCTGATTTCTCTTCCCTGAATTTTTACTATCTCATTTTATTAACTAAACAAATTGTTTGACCTCTTTTAGTCTCTATCATTTTTAAAATAAGCCTAAGATTTGTTTTCATGTATTACAAAGGAACTATGAAAATAAATGTGGTCTAGTTAATCTAGATGTAATTTATATTTCCTCATAAAATCAGTACCCTCTAATGGGTACTTTTGTTTTTTCAAAGTTTAAAGCCAACCACACTAGGATCTGAATATTTGCCACAGTGGACATATTTAGAGCATCATCATTTATTTAAGAAAGCTGGTAAATCTTTTTAGATGAAGAAAGATTCTTTATTTAGTTGTTTCTCTTTATCACAAAATTTAATTGCTACTGATAGAGAAATATGTTGTATTAGACACTGCATTTTCAGCCAGTTAATGATGACTGTGACCTGCATATCACTCTCCCTTGAATGGATTGCATTCGTGGAGTGGATGGGTGTGGGGGGAGGGCAGAGGGGTCAACACAGGTGTCGCACAACTGTTCATAAAACTAAACATTCCAAAATATTGTACTCCAGATACACAATCCCAGGAATCCATGGGAGAATTAAATATCCAAACCACTCAACATACCTACAAAACAGTTTTGTGTTTCTTAAAATTAAATAAAACAGAAGCACCTTTTAGGTATTGAGTAAAAACGTCCATTTTAGAAGTATTAAGGAAGGGGCGCCTGGGTGGCTCAGTGGGTTAAAGCCTCTGCCTTCGGCTCGGGTCATGATCCTAGAGTTCTGGGATCGAGCCCCACATCGGGCTCTCTGCTCAGCGGGGGAGCCTGCTTTCTCCTCTCTCTCTGCCTGCCTCTCTGCCTACTTGTGATCCCTGTCTGTCAAATAAATAAATCACTAAAAAAAAAAAAAGGAGTGTTAAGGTATATACATGTATATATAACGTTTAATCCTCACAAAAACTGTATGAGTTAGGTACTGTTATTCCCATTTTCTTGATTTGTAGACTGGGGTACATAGGAAAAAGGTAATTGACTCAAAGTCAAAAAGTCATAACTAGTAGTCATGGAACCTCAGTTGTTATCACACTGTTTATTAGGTTGTTTAAGACACCAATGAAAGATATTTTATCAGTCCCAATTTTCCTTTTCACTTGGTTTATTATTTTCAGTCCCATTATCAAATTTAAAATTTGTTTGTTGCCCCGAGTGCCTAAACTTCCCCACCTCCATCCCCATCAAGTAGCCTAAACCTCCCCACCTCCATCCCCATCAAGTAATCTTCTACAGCCTTTATGAACACATAAGCACTTTTCTTCCACAAGCCATTTTTGCAGTTCTCTAACTTTAAACTAATCCTGGTATCTTCAGCACTTTGTAAAGACATCTAAGTATACAAAAAGTAATAGATGGCCAGGATATGATCTTGTTTCACTTCATTGTGCCTTATGAAAAGGAACTGTTATTTTCAAAATTTGATTTAGAAACACTGTATGTACAATTGGATACATCACATAGAAACAACTAGTAGAGCAGGTTTCCATACTTCATTCAGACTTTGGCCATTTCCAGGTCATTTTATTTTATAGTTAAGCTTACTGTCTTAAGGGTTAGACAGACATGAGACTATTTTATAGTTTGTTTGTTTGTTTGTTTTTTTAAGATTTATTTATTTATTTGAGAGAGAGAGAGAGAGCACGCAGGCAGGGGTAGGGGCAAAGGGAGCAGGAGAGAGAATCTCAAGCAGACTCCCCACTGAGTGCAGAGCCTACCACAGGGCAGAATCCACAAGCCTGAGACATTACCTGAGCCGAAATCAAGAGCCAGATGCTTAACCGACTGAGCCACCCAGGCACCCACCCCATAGACAGACATGAATTTAAATACTCTCCTACTACATAATAACTCTGAAACCTTATGTAACTTATTTAATCTCCCTCTAAATTCATGACCTTGCCTTTAAAATTGAGATATTTTATTTCTTATCTCTCATATCTTCTGTGAAGATTAACTGAGATAATAGATATAAAATACTGAATACAAAACCTAGCTTATGGTACTAATTTGATTATTATATCAAAAATACCTTAGAAGTTCCCCAAAAAACTGACCTCCTCCTATTAGGAAGTTCACCTTTTGCATGAGATGGTACAATAGAATGTAAAGAGCACAAAGTCTGGAGCCAAATGTCTGGGTTGGAAAGACCTCTAGCCTACTTGTGAGATGGGTAACCTCAGATACATTGGTTAGCCACTCTAAATACTTCTCAGACTTTCTCACATAAAAGCACACAGAAATTAATGCAATTTTTTCCGGCCCACTCAGGTAAATGGAAGAAGCTGTTTGCAGCCAGCCCCACCATGTCTCACCCTGCTGCTCTGTGAGATCAGCACGTCCGCACAGCATTAGCCTGTTTGCATGGGCTGCAGCATGACGGTAAGTCACATCTACTCTAAGCCAAGTTCCCAATTTGTAAAAAGGCAACAATGGTACTAAACTCCCTGGGTTTTAGAGGAGATAGAGAGATGCCTGAGAAACAGTTGACACGCTGATCAGCATAGAGTGGGTTCGCAATTATTCTGGTCTCCTACTCCCTTACCTTGCCGTCTGTGGTTTAGCTATAACAAGCTACTTAAACATTTACAAGACAGCCGTGCTTTTACACATCTCTTCTCCCTTACCTGCCATCCCCTCTGGGAGGAATGCTGTATCAGTTACCTGTCTCTGTGTAACAAATTACCACCGACTCAGAGACTTAAAAAACAGCATACATTTATTATCTCACAGTTTGTGTGGGTCAGGAGTCCTAATGCAACTTTACTGGGTCTTCTGTGTAGGATCTCACAAGGCTGCAGTCAAGGTGTCAGTCAGCACACATTCTTATCTGGAAGTCTGGCTGGGTAAGAATTTGCTTCCAAGTTCACTCACAATGTCAGTCCAGGCCAGGCCATCGAATTGTTGTCTAGGCAATCCCAGTGCAGTTAAAAAGTCCTATTCATGTGAACAGACCAGCCACACTTGGTCATCCTTTTTCTCTGTCCCTTTTCCTCTACATTCCAAGATGGCAAATAACAAGCTAGATACATGACCTTCTCTCAATGCTGTGTCTTCCCAAGTTATTAAAGACAAATCCCAACCACTGATGGAAGGTCAGGAAAGAAAGACTCTGGACTTCTAAATTCTTTGCACAGGGACTGAGCCCCTCCTCTCCTCCTAAATTCACCTGGGCATGCACACAGGAGGGGAAGACCTTAAGCCTCACATAGTACACATTACCAGACAGAATAGCTACCACCCCAATAAAATGAGCACCAGGGAAAATGACCAAATATAAAAGGAGTACAAGGCCCATGGAGAAAAGACAAACTGAATGAACCATCTGAACACTGGAATTTAAAATCAGTATGAACCCTTGAGGAGATGAGAGAAAATATTATGAATATAAGCAAGAAAAAGAAATATTAAAAAAAAAATTGTGGAGGGACACCTGGGTGGCTCAGTTGGTTAAACCGCTGCCTTCGGCTCAGGTCATGATCCCAGGGTCCTGGGATCAGTCTCCTTGCTCGGCAGGGAGCCTGCTTTTCTCACTGCCTCTGCCTGCCTCTCTGCCTGCTTGTGTGTACTCTCTCTCTCTGGCAAATAAATAAAATCTTTAAAAAAAAATTTGTGGAAATGATGAATATAGGAATTGATAAAAGAAGATAAGATAACAGGAATAAATATGTATACTGAAAAGTAAAAGGAAATGAAAACTGAAGGAAAAAATAAAAAAGAAAGCTGTAAATCAAAGCTAAAATATATGGAAAAGAGAACTCAAAATGACAATATTCAGACTTCAGAAGTTTTGCCCTATTAAGGTCCACCTTTAGAACATTCTTGCTAGAAAGCTCAAGTAAAATAAAAGAATGATGTTATAAAGTTTCTGTATTCCCAAAATCACAATAATCATAAAAGCAAAAAAAAAAAAAAATCAAAGAACAGTGGGATATGTGGTCATGTTATTGCTTCCTTAACACCATATACAAACCTCTATCATAGGACTTTCCATTATGTTTTTATATCATCTGTTCAGGTACATGTCTCCTTTGGCAGTCAGTAATATCTCTTAGAAGAACCAGGATAGGCATATTTTACCTCTATCTTCTAACATTTCCCCAAAGGTATTATGATCTATCACAAACCCTGGCATATAATGGGCATTTTCTATGTACTGGTTAAATGCAGCAGAATTGGTTTTCACCTGCCTCCTCAATCGTATTGCTCTTTTTCTTGAACTCCTATGGCCTTTGGGTTTTCAGATCTCAGGATTTAGTTGACTTCAGATAGCTATTTTTTTTTAATCTATCTGTCCTGCAATTGGTCCTAAGACTGCCTCATTCTTGGACCAGTCCATTTCATCTTCTGACCTATTACATTGTCTGAAGACAATAAATAGGTGCATGAGAGATACAACCCAGACTCGCCATCCTGTGTTTAGGTGCCCACATACTGGCACTGACATTTGGAAAAGGCTTAATTAGGAGACTGGATAGAGGAAAAAATGAAAGGAATGAGAGATTGAGAAACACTATCAGACATACTATACAAAGTACTGTGTGTGGGGGGGAATAAATAAAGGAATAAATAAAGCAGCCCCCTCCTTATGCGGACTTATCCACAAAGGGAACATACCTGCATACCCTAGAGAAACTTTGGGGACAAATTGGGTAAAAGTTAGCTTATTTTTTTTTAATTTTCTTGCCTTGCTTTTAAAATTTTCAATAATTTACCTTGCTGTTGATTAGGAGATAGATGTAGAATTATCTCTGCAGTTAACTTTGTGTTTGAAGTTCTTACATTACAACCATCCTTCTAAGCCAATTAAGCATACCTTTATCATGCCTCCTGGTGGGGTTATTCAGTATGTGCTAAATGGTTTAATTAAAATCTGTCCTCTTTCCCTAATGCCCATTTGGAGGAATACCTTTCTCAAAATAGCAATTAAATATATAACAATCCATTACTTGGGAAGAAAAAAGAATCACCAATTGTCCCCTAAAGATAAACAAGCTGACTTTCAATTATCTCATTTTAAATCCTACTTTGCAAATATGTAATGGCATTTTTCTTTCTCTTTCTAACTGTATTGGCTAAAGTAATCCCCCAGCTGGGAATTTTGGTGTGTTATAATAGAAATTGTCTTGTGACTATCATTAGAGTGGACAGGGAAATATATAGTGACAAACACAGTGATGTTGCCAATAGGAAAGATCAATGATATGCATGGTCAGGAGAGAGTAGGTTTACAGGTAAGCACTAAGTAAGTCTACATTAGACAAACTCTTTGTAAATGACATTCAAAATCCTTATAAATTATTATTATAATTTTATTATATTATAATTATAATATATAATATATTATTATTCCCCTTTTATAACAGATGATAATGAAGCTTTAAGTGGTTTCCCTCAAATCAGTCAGCTACTAAGTAATGGGGCAGAATTTGAGCCCAAGTTTGTGTGATTCAGAATCCATGTGCTCTATAAATACTTCATCCTTCCTTTCCACAAGAAATCAACAGAAGCTTCAAGTATCTAATACGAATCCAACAAGTCAGGTATGTGTTACACATTACAACCCTGGTTGAACTTTACCTTACTTTCTCTTCCAAAGATCTGAATTTCAGTCTCTACCCTTTCACAAACTAGGAATGTGACTTTAAGCAAGCAACAGCACCACTCTGGACCTCAGATTGAGTGGAATCTTCCTACTTTCACATTGTAAGATTCCTCCTCCAGGAAAGAGCACAACAGTGAGAATGTGCCTTTGGTTGCTTAGAAGAATTAGTGATATGTCAAAGACTAGCAGTCCATAGAGTCACTAAGCTAGAAGATGGACCTTAACCTAAGGGACAAAAGAGGTGAGACAGTATGGTTGAAGTAAAGTACTGAGGTATCCAATCCTTACATTGTTGTAAGGATTTTTAGCCAAATTCTTAGCTCTCCTTCCTTAAACCAGGTCTTGACATAAGATGGTTTGATATGCTTTGCAAAGTTTACTATATACATGCTTCTAGTGGTGCTCCCCAATCATGTCTAATGTGGACTGGCAGAGCAGCACCAGTGAATCCCAAATAGCTAACCATTTCTGCTAGATCCATTATGTAAGGTATAGAAGACTTAATTCTCCAAGGCTGGACGCTCATGAATTTTCTGCCAACAATAAATTCACTGTAAATGAAAAGAAAACATTAAATTTTAAGCCTATGAATATATCTTTAAATGGTTAAGATACACACCAGAATTGAGTTGTCTTTGTACTTACTAAGTCTGTTCATTGATTGAAAATCATTTGAAAATGGTATTCTAAATTCAATGATTAATTTACAATTGTTCTGGGAATCTCTACTTTTGGCTGTTTCTTCTGTAGCTAATAAAGCAATCCTTGAATATAGGAGTCTAGTATTCTCTCCACGCAGGAAGCAAGAGCTCAGACTTGCTGGTGCAGGTTATACTGAGCTCCTGAAAATGCATTTTTTAACAGGCTGGTTTACAAAGGGAATTGCTGTTAATCCTAGTGTACATTAGTTTTCCCAAAATAACATCGTTTAAATCAAGAATCAGGTACATAATGAAAAACAGAGAGAAGGGATATAGAGGACGCTGCTTAGGGACCTGTCTTGAACAACATATATTTACTGATACAGGGTACAACTGATGTGGATTTTCTTTGAGTTAGAGACTGAATTTACAAACGCACAAGGTGCACATGGAAGAAAACATAACAAGAAATCCACTTGAAAAGATTATCTGAACAAGTTCACTCCATGTAACAGCAAAATGGAAAAGAAGACAGTATTTGAAGTGGTGGGTAGGATTCAGCCAGGATCATATAGAATCCTCTCAGAAAACCAAATGAAAGGAATCCTCCATATAATAAAAACAGCTCCTCTCACTCAACTCTGCTGCCATGGGCACATCAAGGCGATAGAATCTCTCTTGCCAAAGTTCCACTTACTTTTTCATCTTTCTTTTTCCTTTCTGCCATTTTTGGCACTAGCACACAGGCTTTAGCCCTGTCCTGTGGCCCATGTCAGGATCATACAACTGTGTTGGAGCAAGAGGATTGGTTAGAGCTGCTCTTTCTTTGCTGGAGCACTAATTAGTTCCCTCCAATGATACTGAACTACCTTTTCCTCACCGCCAACCACTAGCTTCTCTGCACGAACGTACCAGAGGGAGGAGAGTGGCGATTAGAAATCAGATAATCGTCCTAAGAAAGGATGGCACTCATTACATACTTTAACACCCTCCTCATTCTAAATAGTTAATTATGGATTTCAAGCATTAAAGAAAGAGCCTCACAGCCTGTATAGAAACTCTCATGAAGAGATTGTTTTCAGAAAAGTGCCAAAAGTGTCTCATCTTCTCCCATAAAAGCCAGAGAAGATGATGACAGTCCAGCTGCTCGGCAAGGATTGCTCAGCCTTTATGGGCTCCCAGAAGCTTCCATGCAACATAAAGAAATTCATATTTTTATTGCCTCGTATTCTCTCAGCATGAAGAAGAATTTACATTTCTTAATTGGATTTCTTTCTCTCGGCATGAGAAATTGCAACTATCTCACTAGACTCTACTGCTTAGCAGCCCCCAAGAAGCAGCTGTATAACTTATTTATAAGGCAGGGTGTAGGGCAAAGTTTTACAGTAAAGTCCAAGGACTACTTATAGTAGGATTGCCTAAAATGCACTGTAAAAACATAGATCATAAGCTACACTCCAGTGCTAAAGAATCAGGCTCTCTAGGGATGGGACTCAGGAATCTGCATTTTAAAAGTTCTGTATGCTTTTTATTTATGCAGAAATTTGAGAATTACCAATTTAACAGAAGTTATAAGAATTTGGGAACCCATCTGGGAAATACTTCAACTGTTTTTTGTCTTGTTTGTTGCACTTTGTGGGTTGAACAGTATGAAATGGTAACCGGTAACATGCCCTTTGAAGTTCTACAGGTATGCTATTTGGAAAAGATGAGCCTGGAATTCATACAGTTAGAATAATCCTGAATGCTTTTATCCAAAAAGGAAGCTTGAGGAGATTTTTAAGCCCACACCGCTATATTACAGACACACCCAGTATCTTCTCTGCAACTGTGAACTCTGTAGCCACAATCTAATGCCTTAAGAATTTTCTAGAATGAGACTGTTCCATTTCAAAATGCCAGGGAAGATGGACATTATTGTTTAGGATCTGTCATTTATCACAGTTCTAGGGTCCAGTGATGGGACCAAAGCTTGGCTGCCTGTTTAGTAGTTCAGCATAGCACCTATATTGATTAAAGAACTTCCACTGGTGGTTGCAAAGATGTAATGGACTAATCTAACCATAATTTTTGCTCTATATGCTGATTAGGTACATACAACTATATGAAATAACTATATGGTTCTTTTTTTCTTTTTTTAAGATTCCATTTATTTATTTGAGAGTGAGAGAGAGAGTAAGTGGGAGGGAGAGGGGGAGAGAATCTGAAGCTGACTCCATGCTGAGCTCAGAGCCCAATGTAGGACTCAATCTCATGACAGTGAGATCATGACCCAAGCTGAAACCAAGAGTCGAATGCTCAACTGACTAAGCCACCCAGGCACCCCTGAAATAGTTATATGTTCTTGAAAGCATTAAATTACTGACCAGGAAACTCCTAGCTTTTCCTAATTACTAGCTGCCTCAGATTCTACAGGGAACTAAGCTGATTGAGAAGGGGGGGGTGGGGAATGAAGGAAATGTGCCAGATACTTCTACACATTAGTCCATGTGTTAGATATTCTACATGGATTATTGCAATTAATTCTAACCCTATAGGATGTATACTATCTCCATATTCCATATGATGAAGCAGAGAGATTATAGAAATGAACTCATTTTTCCTGACACATTTTTATATGTGACCAAAATAAAATTTAACCTCAAAGCTGGCTAACTGGCTCCGAAGAATGTGCTTTCTTTAAACAGAAATGAGAAAAGGGGATTACCAGAAAAGGGGGGTGGAAAGAAGCAGAGAGGTAGATATCAGGAGAGAAAAAACCCCAAAGGAGTTTCCATGATAGGCTTTACTAAAATTGGAAAGATCATTGTAATGAGCCAAAATGCAGAGAATGGGAGCTACATTATATATTCCAGAAGCAAGGCAGTTTTCCTACAAGAAGTATTTTGGGGCACCTAGGTGGCTCAGTTGGTTGAGTGTCTGATTCTTGATTTCAGCTAAGGTCATGATCTCAGAGTCCTGGGATCAAGCCCTTAGTCAGGCTCAATGTTGAGCATAGAGCCTGCTTGGGATTCTTTCTTTCCCTCTGCCCCATCCCCACCCCCCACACCACTCATGCTCACTCATTCTCTCAAAAAAAAAAAAAAAAAAAAAAAGAGTACAGAAAGAGTACAGCCCTGGAATTCCATTCTGGCATGAAGCCAAGAGAACTACAGTGACTTATCAGAATGCCTTTATCCATTAGTATAACAGAAAGAGAACAAAACTATCCACCAACCATACATTTTGCAAACACAGCACCAAGTGTTTTGCAACAAAGTTCTTTTTCTATCCACAGTGTCAACTGGAGACAATTTGGCTCCTATCACAACATTGTCACTAAATGCTTTCAGTGAAACAATTTTTCTTTCGCTTGGCCAAATATAGTTACAGTGTGTAAAAAGTAGAATTTCATTTAAAATGTAAGTCTCCAATAACTGGAATCTTTATATTTAGACATTTTCATTATGAAGTGTCAATGATTCTAAGGCTAGCAATGAGCCCACTGAGATTTCTTTAAAGAAAGATGAGAAGTCCAAAGGCTTCATATTTCAATAAAGTTATAGTTCTTTCAAATTTTTCATTTAGGTTTTGGGAAGTGGGGTAGAATAGTGGCAACTAACAAGAAAAGATGGGTGGTAGCTGAATAAATCTTAGCTAGAAAGTTACCCTCCTAAACGACTATTTTATAAAATGCTAGTAATATTTGTATAAAGGCCAGATCTTTCTTCCTAAGAACCTTCATGGTATATATGACCAAAGTTTTTATATCGAAACCTTCAACTCAATAATAATGAAATGGAAGTCACCAATAGTATTAAGCTCAGAATTGGGTATTCCAAAAAGAGTCGAATCTAATGTAGTACATCAAGCCCAAGGACAGCAAGTCCACAAAAACCACTGTTTGGGTGCTAAATGATTGCATAACTGATTATTCAGGAACTAATTTATAAGCAAGCATTGTCCTTCTACTACAGTGGGCTATTTCCGAGTTCTCTGTACTCCTAAAGCTCTTCTTTGTCGCATTATTGGCTACATCAGAGAGGCAAAATGGAGAAATGAGGAAGTCAGGAGAACAAAGAATCCATTACCTCATACTCCAAAAGCATGGCTGCTCACTCATACATGGGATTTCCATAAGATTTTTCATAAAGGGCTTCCACCAGATGGAAGGGTGAGAACGGGTAAACAGGATCAATGTTTAACATTCTCTATAGCACAGCTGGATTAACCCCTTCATGTCAATCTATAATATTTTAGCCACCTCATACCAACATCCTGGGTCATTTCTGTCCGTTTGATTCATGCATTATTACTAAGTAGCCATCTCTTCCTTAGAGCGTCCACTTGTTCTTCTCCCTCTCCCCACACATTTGTATTCAATATTTTATATGAGAGAATATATTCCTACAAGTGCATGCTAAAGTCAAATAGAACTACTCCATATTCTTTGCCCAGTCAGAATATATTCCTATCAAAGTACTTTTAAAAGACAGCCTGAAGAGAAAAACTGGAGAGTGATATAATGAAGAAATTCACATAAAAACATAAACAGGCAATATATTTGTGAGTAATATAAATATATTTGTGAGTAACAAAAAACCTAATTAGAAACCATAATGCAGTATCAATTCCTTACCTATCAAATCAACAAGCAGTAGCAAATGAAACTGAAAACATCAATTTTATTACGGAAAATAAATACCCTGGAGGACAAAGTTTAGCAAGAAAGCTTAGGCAGACGTCTTTCATTTACACATAATGCTGGACAAGGACATGTATATCCATTTTCCAGGTAAAATCTTGTTCCCTACAGGCAGCTGTCTCCCAACTCAAAAGGAATGGAACTAATCTGAGCATGCCTAATTCCTTCTCTCCAAATTTATCTATCAGTCATTCCACCACTCCAGGTGGGTGATAAGTAAAGGAGCAGAGAGAAGCAAGTTGTGTAACACATAAAAGGCTGCGTTCACTTGAAAAGGAGTATCAGGATGTGGGGCAAGAATTCCACCCTTCCCCCAAAACAAAATCCCCATACACAAGAATTTCTCTACTTGGTCTATCATGGTTTTTGAAAATCCACTAGAAGGGGTTCATTCCTTTGAATTAAGATGCCTTAGATCGAGTTTCTTTTTCATATAAATGACCCCAGAAGTCAAAGCAACAAACACTAACTCCTAAAGTCCTTACCATATTAGCAGAGATTAGAGCAGCCCTGAGGAAGAGAGGGATAAGACAGGGCAATATAAAAGTGACTAGATTACTGATCAAGACCAGATAAAGTGTTATAATAAATGGATCACTGGGCTGAGTCAGGAGCCCTAACTACAGTATTGATAGTTTGCTTAACATCTGTTAACTCGGCTATAAAGACTGGAAGACTTACTGTACTGAGATCTAGGGTTCCCTCCAATACTAACCACCAATTATAGGGTACCTGGAAATAAATACAGAGATGGAACTGTGGTTTAAGTTGCTGGGGCTGAGAGTAGAGAGAGAAACGTAACAGGAATGTGCAGCATGATCAGACACATGTAACCTCTCTTCCATTTCCTTAGACAGTCCCAAGATGTCAAGATTTGTTTCTGTTGTGCTTCACCTATCAGTATAAAAATAATTTGGAAGAAGTAAACTGTCTTCATCTATTTTTTTGAGTGGGGGAGGGGCATACAGAGAGGGGGAAATAGTATCTTAAGCAGGCTCTGCACCTAGCATAGAGCCGGGTGTGGGGTTCAGTCTCCCGACCCTGAGATCATGACCTGAGCTGAAATCAGAAGTCCAACACTCAACCACCTGAGCCACCCAGGCACTCCTATCTTCATCTACTTATTTTGGAGGGGCCATCACAACTTACCTTCTTGTCACCAAAAGCATAAAGCCTAGAGAAAATTCAGGTAAAAATCTTTATAGATGTACATACTAAATATTTTTATAGATATATATGTTCTACTCTTAAGCCAGGGTCAGGGAAGAATTCTCTTTGGCTCTCTTCACTTGGAAAAACAAAAAAGGGGTGCCTGGGTGGCTCAGTGGGTTAAAGCCTCTGCCTTTGGCTCGGGTCATGATCCCAGGGTCCTGGGATTGAGCCCTGCATCGGGCTCTCTGCTCGGCAGATAGCCTGCTTCCCTCTCTCTCTCTGCCTGCTTCTCTGGCTACTTGTGATCTCTGTCTGTCAAATAAATAAATAAAATCTTAAAAAAAAAAAAAAAGACCAAGAGAGCAGCCTGTGATGGAGGGTGCATTATAAGCTGAAATCTGAATCACTATAATTACACACAGTTCATAAGTGCAAATGGTACCCATTTCTTGGCAGATTAAAAAGCCAAGTGATGAGAAATATTGCTGAGCTAAACATGCCTGTTTAATAAGCCACTCAAATCAACACTACTGTTATCCCTTGACACACACACACAAATTGTATCTGTAAGTCTAATAAGATCTCATTTGTTTTACCTGAAGGTCCTATGAACCACCTGGTGCCTCTCTTTACACTTCTTATTCTCTATTAACTTGTGCTTGGTAGAAATTAAGGCTTTTATATGATCATTCTTTCCACTAGCTTTAAATCATTAGGTCAATGCATGTATTTGGAGCCAGCAGTCCAATATGAAACTATTAGAAAAAAATGAAAATACTGAATGGAATTAGCAATTATAGTTTGTAAAATTTAGACTATAATCAGGCCTCTGATTTTTTGTAAAGACAGCTTCTTGGAAATACTATACAATGTTAAGTTATATTCACAAAACCTATTTCCAGTTCCAGATTTTGTTAACAAAATTTGATGCATTTCTGATCACTAAATCTATAAACTTTCCAGCATGTCAATATCACTACATGCCAATATAAAATCTCTCCTTAGCATTAAGTTTAATGACGTTTCTGCTGAAAAATAACAACAAAGCTGAACATGAAAATACAATGAATATTGTCAAACTAAAAATAATACAGTTCCACATAAGTTTAGTAATTAGGAAAAGAACCTAAGAAATTTCTTAAGATACAAATTTTGTGGCCCTTTATTACTAAGTGAAGGAGAAAATTAGTTGCCAACTATTTGCTGAGAAAGCCTTAAATTAGTTGAATTTTAGATACCTTACTAGAAAGCCAAGTTCTTAAGGAAATAAGCCATGCTAAGGAAAACCCACAAAGGGAAAGTTTTGTAAGCCAAAGAAAGAAAGGCTGGGCCTATCACAGGCTTAATTATCATACCTCTATGGAAAATTGCTCACTGGTAGCAAAATATGACAAAATATTCCCAGATTCTGATGATGAATGAGCAGGGAAAGAAAAATAGCCTATCATCAAGTGTAATTGTCAAGTCAACAAAGTTTGACTTCATACTCTCTATTCCGTTTTTTATGTTTTATCATCCTGTGTTGTCCTCTCTCATCTGGGATTTTGGATGTCCTGTGACCCCCTCTGCTCTTCCATAGAACCTTGATAATCAGGAGGAAACGGACATAACTAGCCACAGGCTTATATTTGGCATCTTCTCTAGTCCCATCTGTCACTGGATCATCTTCTGTAACTTCCTTGCCTTACTGCCTTCCAGAATATGAGTTGATCTGCAGGGAGCTCATTGCTTCCCAAGATTGCTCATTTCTGATTTAGATAAAACTAGTATATTTCTTTTTAAAAAGTTATTCCTTGAGTTAAACTAAAATCTTGTCCTTTTATTTTCTTCCCATAGTTTCCAGTTCTGCTGCCTGTTTTCTACATGATAGCCCTTTTAAAATATTAAAGGTCAGCTTTCCTATGTCTCTGAGTTATTTTACTTTTCTCCACAACAAATACTAGCAGTTCTCTATACCATTTTTCATACAAGATACTGCTTGTTGTTATTGAGACACGCTGTGGTTTCTACCCCAGGGCAGAGAAACTACTCAAATTTGAGATGGTGAAGGATCTTCAATTGACTGCGGGGTGGTAAGGGTAAATGGGTGGGAGAAATCCGGTTGATATAATAATCTTGAAGAAACATTAATGTAAGAACATGAGGGCAAAGAAGATATTCTTAGACAGTTCTCATTAGATTCCATATGGATTTTTTGCTCTGGGGGGGATAGTATTTAAAAGCAGAGACTGTGGTAGAAACATCTGGCTTCAACTGCTGGCCCCACAACAGCATGCTTGCGTGATGCCAACACTGCCACCTCTGAATATCATTATCTGAAAAGTGGGAATACAATAGTTAATTTGAACTTAAATGAAATAAGGCATGTAAATTTACTCAATGGTGAGCTTAGAGTAGCTCAATAAATATTGGTTTGTGCTTTAAATTTTCATTAGACCAGGGGCGCCTGGGTGGCTCAGTGGGTTAAAGCCTCTGCCTTCAGCTCAGGTCATGATCCCAGGGTCCTGGGATTGAGCCCCGCATCGGGCTCTCTGCTCAGCAGGGAGCCTGTTTCCTCCTCTCTCTCTCTCTGCCTGTCTCTCTGCCTACTTGTGATCTCTGTCTGTCCAATAAATAACTAAAAAAAAAAATTTAAAAAAATTAAAAAAAATTTTTCATTAGACCAAAATTAATAGCTTTCCAGTACAGATGAACAGATTAATAAATGAAAAAAAAAACCTACTGATTTCATCATTTCGATTGGGAAGAGAATTTAATACCTAGAATATTAATGAATATTAGAATTTTGGGCTAATTAACTCAACAATTATGAGTATCTTTGGGAAGCCTGGAAAAGAAGCAATTTGAAAAATGAATTCAAATGACTTAGTTTGCGTTCTGATCCCTGATGATTTTAAACATGATTTTGAGGTAGTGGCTGTCAAAGATGAGGTCACAAGTTAGTAGTGGTAAAACAAATACTATTTTCTTGAAACAAAATTGTTAGAATGCATTATGAGCAGTGGGTACTGATGGTTGAAATGTGAAAATCTCAAGTTTGCTCACTGAAATTGCCAGTAGCACCCAAGTTTAAGTATGTATATACATATATTTAACATAGGTTTCTATTTAATGTAGAAATAATATTAAATATATATTACATATAAAAGAAAATAATACATATATAAATGTATATATAACCATTAACAGGTTAAAAATTTTAAAAATGGAAAAAATGAAAGAATTGGGTATTATAACTTTTAACATTTTCTTTATGGAATGGCAAGTTATCAGCACCTTCTGTTTTATTTTGCTGCTTCCATTAGATTATTGGAGTACTAATAGATGAGTGAAAATTTTCTTTTTTTTAAGATTTTATTTATTTGTTTTGAGAGAGCAAGCACAAGTGGGGCAAAGGACAGAGGCAGAGGGAGAGAAGGAATCTCAAGTAGACTCCATGATGAGTGTGGAGTCCCATGTGGGGCTCAACCCTACAACTAAACAAGCCAAAACCAACAGTTGGGCAATTAACCGACTGAGACACCCAGGTGCCCCAAAGAATTTAACTTCTAATAACCAAGTATTTGTTTTGCATCTGCCATTTACCAGGTACTTTATAATGTGCCTTACATAAATCACATCATTTAAACTTCCCCCAAATCATGGGATATAATTAAAACTGCCCATTTGACAAATGTGGAACAATGACTTTCAGATTAAATAATTTGCCCAAGTCTTGGAGCTACATGGGTCTGACTGGAAACCTGGTCAATCTGAGTCTCAAATCTGTGCCCCTATCATAGGTTTGGTATAGCTTTTTTAATCAGAAGAAGTAAGACTGTGGATATTTGCATGACCTGGAAAATTAGTCTCAGGTACTCAAGTTCTACTTTTATATAACATAACAATTTCTGGTTTTAAATTTTGTGGGAAACATTTGAAACTCTTGTGACATTTCAAAATTTCATTTTATAAAATATTGACATGAATGCATTTCATAGATGTTTCCCAAAGAGCTGTAAGTACCATTTTAGATCCATCTCGGCTATCTTTATATGCATTGTTGATGAGGATTCTAAGGAAAATGGCCCTTTCCCTATTTGGGTATGGAAGATATCAAAAGTGACTTTACCAAGGAAAAAAGGAGACAACAGAGTACTTGATAAAGAACCTTGGGTCCCAGGCATCACTGCAAACTGTCCATTAATCTTACCAGACTATGTTGTGTTTTCTCTCTCTTTATTGAAAAGACTACTTGAGAAATTACAGATCCAGAAGTCTGCTCAGTGGGATGAGGCAGACAATCAGTGTTAAGACTTCCTGGGAGCTATAAAAACAGCACAAAGTACAGATGAGAAGCTAATTTTAGGTACCAAGGGTATACATGATTTTAGTTGTCTCTCTTATAAGGAGGGTCTTTTTTCTCACTTATATTCTACTTCTGTTTGAAATCTTGATTACAGTACTATTAGGCAGTATTTTCAATTATCTTTCTATTAAAAGCTCTACAATTACTAAAATTGGAATCACGAGCATTGTTCAACATATCACTCTTGCAGAATGATCTGAAGATGCTGGCTATTTGGAAGGTAAGTGGTTTAATTTACATGGCAGAATTCCAGGCTACATAATTACTCCAGTACAAAAGGCAGACTAGAAATATTAGGGGTATAAACCTTCTAGTTACCAGATGATCATAAGAAACTACATAGCTCTTGTTCTTCTAAATGCTGGCCTGAGAGAAGTCATTTCTTTCACTTCTTAAAAAAAAAAAAAAATCCCTCTCCACTTAACTGAAATACACATGTGTAAATCCTAGATGAACTATAAGCAAACACTTTCTGTGGATTTCCCATGTGCCAGGTACCATGCAATGTGCTTTACCTAAATCATTCATTTCATCCTCTCAACAAACATGGAGTATAACTCAAATGAGGAACAATGACTAAGGTTAAGTGCAAATGAATCTCAAAACATATTTGCAATTTACCCAATCTATAGTAGGTTGCAGTAATCTCACATTAAAAACTAAAAACACATTAAAAATTAAGGTAATTTTGAAAAAAGAGAGAGATGGTTTCAAGCAATATGTAATCTAGATTCCATTAATTTAATTAATTCATTCAATTGCTATTTTTTGTAAAGATTTTATTTACTTATTTGACAGATAGATATCACAAGTAGGCAGCGAGGCAGGCACAGAGAGAGAGGAGGAAGCAGGCTCCCTGCCGAGCAGAGAGCCCCATGTGGGGCTCAATCCCAGGACCCTGGGATCATGACCTGAGCCGAAGGCAGAGGTTTAACCCACTGAGCCACCCAGGTGCCCCTCAATTGCTATTTTTTGAACAAGAATTTCAAGCCCTTCCTTAGAATACCAGTTACCCTGGAGCTGAGGTTGTAACTTATTCACACTTAATATTTTGGGATCTGGCAATTTTTTTTGTTTCATTTTCTGGTTTGTAGCTCCTGCTTTTGAACTTTTTGTTACTGCTTTGAGTGTTTACTCTTGTTTTTGCATTTGACAGTTACAGATTTCCTTATAAATCCTCTCAGTTGTGTTTAGTTTTCTGCCCCAGCCAAACAGGCAAGCACCCAGCAACAAAGTCCCTAATGTAGGAAGTGTGAATAAGAAAAGGAAATGGGTAAAGACAAACCCTTTATGATCTGATCCATCTAGCTATGAATGGGAGATCTGAGCCATTTACATTTGTTTGAGATTACAGTGTGAAATTCAAACTTTCCCAAAGGAAATTAAAAAAAAAAAAAATGTTGCCGTGTTCCACCTCACCCCAACTGCTGATGACTGTAGTTATCCCTGTTAATTCTCTGCACCCTGATCATGCTTACTATATAACTTGAGGTGGAAGATCTACCAGATTAGGAAACGACCATGTGCATTGTGCATTGGGACAAGCATGTAAGTAACTATCTGACCACTGGTCCATGATGTGAATATGGTGTTCCCTTCTCTCATCTTAAATTCCTTGAAATTATGCATTACACTCCTGCCCACTGCTTCATCTCAGTGTGAAATAACTTAACTGGAAAAGAGAATCTAGTAATAACCAAGCATCTGCAGGTCAGTGGCTTAGCAGCAGAAATAACATACAAACTGTTGATAGTAAGTCTGGGTTCCTGAGCTGTGAAGTTAATTTTTTAATAACATTTCTAGTCAAATGGCAATGGGGTTCCTGCTTTTGCAGTCTCTGTTTCATTTGAAAACAACGGTGAAGCTTTCCATCAAATCAAATAAATATTAAAAAGGCATTTACTGTATGTACTTTGGTAGTGGTTACCAAAAATAAAAGCTAATATTAATTTACTATATTACCTTCCTGGTAACATATTAAGAACGTTACATGTATTATCACAGATGAGGAAGATACTCTTTAGAGAGGTTACGTAAGTCACCAAAGTAATACAGCTGGCAAGTGACAGAACCAGTATTTGAACACAGAACAGTTTCTCTTTGGGATCTGGTTCCTTAACAGCTACTCTAATACAGTTTTCCTAAAGAACAGCAACCACTAAGGTTCTGTTCTCTGCCTAAAAGCTCATTTTCAATGAAAGAGATGGATAGATACAGACACACAGAAGCAAGCAAAACATTAATGAAGATAGCAAATCATAGATGCAAACAAACTGTAAAACAAAACAAGCAAAGCATAATACAAAAGACATGAAAGAAGGAATAATTTCTAATAGGAGAGCTATATCCATTCTGCCTTACATGGGGCCAGAAGGACTTGTTCCATATGCTCCTAGGTCCCCTTTACTTTTTTAAGCTATTTGTTTTCCTCCATCTTGTATAAACCCCATCTCTGATAGATGCTGCTGTTGATCTCTTGGGATTTTTTTCCTTCTAAAGAAAGAGATAAATTGATGTTTTATTTTGGCACATGCCTACCTGGAATGGAAACTAAATTTCAATGTGAATCAATCTGACTTAATGACATTTAAATAGTAGTGTACGAATTTCCAACTTAAAGAAAGTTGTCTTAATTAGAGTAGTATGCCCCTTCACCCTCCTCCCTCTTGTAAGCTAGGAAGTGGATGGAGCTGGATCAGTGTCTGAGACTATGAAGTAAGCTTGGGAGTGGAGGATGCAGGTGTGAGAGCTGTAAGATCTATGAAGTCTGACACAATGGACTGCCCTACTTTCCCTAGAATGTTGACCTCTAAAATTTTACTTAAAAATTATTACTTCACCATAATAATCAAAATCTTGTACTTTCAGCTTTCTGATTCTAAACCAAATTCAAGCCAATCTACCTTCCTTATTTGGAGTTCATGAAATCAGGGGGCTTTTTTGTTTGTTTTTGTTTTTTTAAAGATTTTTATTTATTTATTTGACAGACAGAGATCACAAGCAGGCAGAGAGGCAGGCAGAGAGAGAGGAGGAAGCAGGCTCCCCGCTGAGCAGAGAGCCCGATGTGGGGCTCGATCCCAGGACCCTGGGATCATGACCTGAGCCGAAGGCAGAGGCTTTAAACCACTGAGCCACCCAGGTGCCCCGAAATCAGGGTTTATTAGCTTATCATTCTTCAGTGCTATCATCTGTTAAGCTTCTTAATAGTTCCTCATATTTATTAAGAACATTGTATTTGGCTTTCATACTTTCCCTCCACCCTAACTCTCATTACCACCATATATAATTTCAGTGTTCCTAGACTTGATCTCCTTGGGTAAAACCCTATTACCTACACTATACTGAAACACTACCTACCTATCTTTCTTTCCTAGAACTGTCCTGTGAGAAGGGCTGGGAACAGAAGTAAACACTAACAATGAACACAACTGGATCCTAGGTCTTGATTTCCTAATAGCATTTTCCAACAAAAGAAATAAGTACCCATGGGTATATGGCAAATTTCAGAGCTGTATGAGATAATATGGACCTGTTATATCTTTTTATGCCAGAAAGCAAAGAAGTGCTCAAAGAACAATGAGGGCATGTCAAAAGGGCTCTGAAGCCAACTTCAATGGGCATCCCACTGTTAAATGTCCCTTTGTCAGTATCAAAATATAGTCAATCTTCATTATTCACAGATCCCGTATTTGCAAATCTGCCTGCTCCCTAAAATTTATCTGTAACCCCCAAAACTATATTCATTGCATATTCACAGTCACTCACAGGAATACAAAGAACAGCAAAAATTTTGTGTTGTTTGACATGTATGTTCCGAGTTGAGGTCAAACATAAATAACATCCCACGTTCTTGTTTGAGCTCTCATACTATAAAAAAGTATCCTTTCACAGTGTATTTAATGCTGTGTTTTAATGTTTAATGATTTTCACATTTTATGCTTTTTGTTGATGAATATACTATTTAAAATGGTCCCCAAGCATAGCCCTGAAGTGCTATCTAGGGTTCTCTGACACAAGAAAGCTGAAAAGGGCCTTTAAGAAGAAAATAGTGTTAGATAAGTTTTGGTAAGGCATGAGTTATAGTACTGTTGGGGATGAGTTCAATGTTAATGAGCCAACAAAATGTATTAACTAAGTTCCCTTTAAACAAATGCACGCGCACACGCACACAAAAAGATTATTTATTGATCAGTGAATAAAAATGTTCTAACCAGAGGCTCACAGGAGCCTAGCCTGTATTTTCCCTAGGGGAAATGCTTGAATATTTGCAATTCAGTGTTCATGGCAACTTTATGGAACACAGAACTAATCACAAAGATTGAGAATCGACAGTAAATAACAAAGCAACAGATTGTAACCTATTGAATAAAATGGGAAACCAGGAAATCCATAACAATATAATTAATTAATTAATTGGAAATCTGATGAAAAAGAGGATATTTTCATAATCTCAGAATTGTTTCCTACCAGATATTTATTAATTGAAAGCATGCACCACCTGGTAGGGTGCATTAGAATGTGGCATCTTTTCTGAGATAGTCCTACAAAAGTTGCATATTCTGGGTCTAATCATGAGAAAACAAGTCAAGCCAAAAAATTCTAAGGCTATGAAATCAAGGAAAGACTGAGGAACTCTTCCAAAATAAAGAACACTAAAATGACACAACAACTTCATGCAACAGAAGATCCCGGAGTGGGTCATTTTGCTATTAAAAATAAAAACAAACAAACAAAAAACACTATTGGGACAATTGCCAAAACTTGAGTGGAGTCTGAGGATTAGATGGTGGTATTATATCAGTTTTGATTATCTGATTTCTATGCCTGTGTTGCGTTTATGCAGGAGAATTTCTTATTTGTAGGAAACAGGAGTGATTAGAGCATTCAGTTGGCAAGTTACTCTCCAATGTTTCGGAAGGAAAAAGTGCTTTGTGCTACACTTACAATTTTCTTTAAGCTTGTGATGCTTTCAAAATTAAAGGTTTTTTTTTTTTAATAGAACTACTGGTTAAAGGAAAAAGTATACATGCCATGTCTCCTATATATATATATATATATATATATATATATACACCCACACACACAATATCATTATTTTGTCTTAAATAGTAAGTTAAAGAGGTTTATATTCCAATGAATACCACATGACTTTGTAAGGCTAATGTGATCATGTAAATTAATTTATACTTAATAGCGTGATTATGTATCCAGCAGCATGAAGCAACTTATTTGCCTATGACTCCCACTCTATGGGCCATTTCTGGGACCCTAACCTCTTCCCCTTAACCTTCATTTTTATGTGTTGGTTCTCTTGTTTAAACTACTTTCTCAATTCATCTCAGAGGGAATTTTCTATAGAAAATTCTGAAATATGTTTGTGCCTCATGGAATAAAAGAAATTCAGTGGTTGCCTGATACAAAGCTCCCTACCGCATCCTGTAGTCCTTTTTTTTTTTTTCCAGTTCGTACCTATGAATCTCAAATTCATAGGCTTAGGCTTACTGATCAAATTTCTTAACTCTACTTTCTTCATTGGACAATGCAATATAAATGCTCAGTAGTCAATCTATATGTTTACACTAGTGTCTAACTGCTATTTCTTAGGCACATGGGCTTTGTTCCCAGGGGTCACTTGCAAACTACATCCGCATAAATGTAGAAACATTCACACCACCTAGGTTATTATTATTGTTCCATTTTGAAATAAGAATCCTGTGCTAATTTATTTGAAAATCCTACCACCCCAAAACATTTATTCAGCCACATTCCCCAAAGAATTTTTTTAGTAACCAGGCAATATAAATGGCATTTGTATCAAATATAATCAAAGTATCTCTGTCAGTTGCGCATCATGATTTAAACTTAAAAAATGCAGTTGGCTGCTGTTGGTAGTGACACATTTCTCTCTGCTCTTTTTATTCTTTCACATTCCTCTGTCTAGTGGATTTACTTCTATTTTTTTTTTTTTTTGCTATAGTAATGCAATTTTCAAGGTCCTGAATTTCTTCTTCATGCACAGTGATTGCTATTCTTATCCCAAAGGATCCTTCAGTGAGGTACTATTTGATTTTGGTGCTCCTTTTGTCATTGACTCTAATATGTGTGACTATATTTTATTGTTTATTTTTAAAAGGTTAAGTATATAAAAATTATAATAGCATATATTAAACTCTAAATAAAAGAATTTAAAAATATCATTTACAGTATAATCACCCCTTAGTAAATTTTAAAAGCTTGTATTTAAGTTATGAGAATATAGCTTTTTTAGTTTGGGCTGCAGTTGAAAATTCCCTTGGGGGTGCCTGTCCAGCTCACAGTGACCCCTTTTTCTGAGAGTTGTGTCCTTGTGTTTATCATTTATAGAACCAGTAGATCAAATTGGAATCAAATTTAGCCAAACCTATTCTTCTCTTAAAAATTTGGAATTGCAATTAAGAAAAACAAAATATGCCAGTCTTGGCTGGACTCATGAATGGGGGCAAAAGTTACTAAATGGGGGATGGCTGTACACATAAAACATTAAAGAAAGCAAATTTAGGCAGAATGAAGCTGATATGCAGTGAGAATCAGAGACAGGGAATGGGAACAGAGAAGAGCCACCCAGATTCCTGATGGATTAGTTGTTCTTAAATTCTATAAGATTCCAATGATTTTTTCTTTTTTTGGCTTAAGCCATTTTGAAATTTTTTAACTATATTTTAAGACAGAGGGGACAGAAGGACAAATTATTCACAGCCCTTGAGCTTCAGATCAAATGGTGATATCAGAAAAGTAATAACTCTATGGAGAAAGATTCAGCCATACCCAAATCCCTGGCCACTCCATCCAAACTATAAAGTCTACCATAATATTAAGAAGGAGATTAGGAGTCCAATACTGAAGGACGGTTTAACAGAAACGAGCGTAAGAAAAATGATTCTTACTCAAATCTTCTCAATAGATACCATAAGTAGCACTATTTCACTATAAGAGGAAAGTCTGTATTTCTAAGACTATGCACACACACAGTAATGAGAACCCACTGTATTAATGTATTTATGTGTGTATGTATATAGCCTATATAGTTTGTATATGTGTGTGTGTATATATACATATATAGAGAGAGAGTATGTATATATAGTCATCTTAGAATACATTTATTTATATGTGTACATATATATATTTAGCATATATGTATCCATACATATTCTATGTTGATATAGAAAATATTGATAGTAGAAAATATTGATAACTAGCTATTGTAACTATCATGACCATGGTCATAATAGTGACTATATGGTCACTATAGTGACCATAGGATTTAGTTTATACACAGCCATATCAATTTTGTGCCACTGTTTGACATAATTTCAAACAGTGTGTCATGAACTCATAAGAGTATTCATTTTGACTGATAAATGTTATGGTCACCCAAGTGGACATTGATTTTAAATTGTAAAAACATAATATAGTTAGGAGTAAATTGTTACATTGCACATTTAAAACAAACAAATCAATTAGTAGCTTAAATTTGTAATAATTCTGTGTTATGAATTTTATGACCCCAAAGTTATAAGAACTGGAGTCTCTCTAAGTTACATCATAGTCTCTCCACAATGTCCCATAAGGACTTTTAAAATATAATGAGTTAATATATAAAGATATTCATCCAATATGATATACAAGTTACAGGTTGCCAGTTACAAGTCCTGTGGCATTACACTAAAACAGGGGAAGAACCAACAAGGATGAATAGGCAGAATGTTTCCTTGAGCTCACCAAGGTCTGAAAATACTCTGTGTTTATATCAACCAAAATGGAAAAACTTCCTAATACAGAGGACATTGGGTAGAGCCCTCAGAGTATAATGGTATTAAAAGTGAGCCCAAATTAACCTTAAAATAAAGGCTCCCATGCACTTGTCCCAACAAACTTAAAACCAGGTTTCAAAAAGGTCAAACTAATTCCAAGTAATTAACTACAATCCCAAACAAACTCAACAGCACTTAAAGGCATAGCTTAACATCCAATGCCCACAATGGATGGTTCATAACATCTAGTACACAGTAAAAATCAGTAGGTATGTGAAGAAATGGAAAAATATGAATCAAAATCAGGCGATAAATCAAACAATTTAAACACTCCTAGAAATGTCACACATGGTAAAATTAACACACAGTTATTAAAACATCTATTATAAATAAACTAAATATAAATATGAACATGAGGAGAGAAATAGAAAATCTAAGAGTCCCAAATAGACCTTCCACAGATGAAAAAACATAACTAAAGAGAAAATACACTGGATGTGATTTACAGATCAGAGATTTGTAAAGAAAGAGATCAGTTAATTTGAGGACCTAGTGAAAGAAATAATCAAATTTAATATACAAAGGAAAAAAATGAAATATTGAAAAAAAATAATGAACAGAGCATCAATAACATGTGGGAAGTCTCAAGCTACCTAACTGATGTATAGTTGGAGGCATAAAAGAATAGTAAATGAGGAGGACAAAAGAAAGTATTTGAAGAAATAATGTAGAAATTTGCCAAATGAAAACTAAAAGGATGCAGGCCCAAGAAACTCAAGGCGGAAGACACATTTTCAAAACATTATATGTTTTCTCTTACATTCCCACATTTGGTACTATTGTTGTATATTTCTACATATGCTAGAAATCCCAGAATTCTTTGTTTTTATTTCAGACAGCCAATTGTCTTTTTTAAGTTAAGCAGCAATAAAATATATTTACCTGCACATTACTATTTCTGACACTTCATTCCTATGTATGTATCTAAGTGTCTATATGCTATCATTTCCCTTCAGCCCCCAGAAATTAATTTTACACTTCTTAGGGTATAACTTTGTTGGTGAAAAGTTCATATAACTTTTATACATTTGAAAAAGTCTTTAATTTGCCTTCCTTGTTGAAGACGTTGTCTAGGTTGACAAATTTGGTTTTTGTTTTGGCAAGTTAGAGATGGCCTTCCCATTGTCTTGAACTTTGCATTGATTTTCTGATAAATCAATGTAATTACTTATCAGTGTTCTCCTATATACAATGTATCTTTTTTCTATGATGGTTTTAAATTTTTCTTTCAATATTTGATTTTCAACAATTTAATGATCTAGATGTGGATTTCTTTTTGTTTATCTGCTTGATATTCCTTATATTACTTGGTTTGGAGGGTTAACATTTATCATAAAACCTGAAAAAATTTTAGCCCTTTCTTCAAAATTTTCCTTCTCTAATTTCTTCTCTATTTCTTAAATTTCAACTGCATATATATTAAATTAACTTTTTTGTTGTTTTTAGTTTTTGTTTTGCAAATCACTGAGGCTTAGTTCATTTTTACAAACTTTTTTTTTGGTCTGCATGAGTTTCTGTTCCCCTCTCTTTATGTTTATTGATCTTTTTTTTCCTGCAGTATCCAATCTGCTATTAAGCTCATCCATGAAGAATTCGATTCAGATACTGTACTTTTCAGTTCTAGAATTTTAATTTAATTTTCCATAATTATCCAATGTAATTTCTCTGAAATTACCCACCTGTTTCTTATGTCCATTTTCCTTTATATACTAAAAATATTTAAAATGACTTTTAAAGTTCATTTTTGCCAACATTAACATTTCTGTTATTCTATTTTATTTGTTTTTCTTGATTTAGATCATATTTCTTGAGTCTCATTTTAAGCAGGTCTAGTGATTTTTATTGTATTCTGAACCTTGTGAATGGTACATTGATGGATGTTTATTGTTTTCTTTTTTAAAGTGTTGAGTTTTGTTCGTGAGGACAGTTAATTTACTAGTAGATGAACTTGTGTTTTAAAGTTGGTTGAGAAGGGGTTAGTGTCACCACACTCTAGAACTAGAGTAGTTCTACTCATAATACATACCTTTTCAGGAGTCTCAAAGGTTTCCCCAACCTGGCTGATTAGACCTCTTACATTTTTCAGTACTAGAGACCTCAGGAATTGCTGTTCAGCTAATATTCCCACTAGTTCTCCTCTGCCATGCTTTATAAAAATTTTTACCTGTATTTATGATCTTAGTATTCATCCAAAGAATTAATGCTACTGGGGGCGCCTGGGTGGCTCAGTGGGTTAAAGCCTCTGCCTTCGGCTCAGGTCATGATCCCGGGGTCCTGGGATCGAGCCCCGCATTGGGCTGTCTGCTCGGTGGGGAGCCTGCTTCCTCCTCTCTGCCTGCCTCTCTGCCTACCTGTGATCTGTCTGTTAAATAAATAAATAAAATTAAAAAAAAAAAAGAATTAATGCTACTGCTACAACAATTTTGGAGCTCTTTCTCTGTGTTCTTCTCACCTCTATAAGACTCCACCCACACCAAATTAAGCTCTTTCTACAGCCCCAAACTCAGATCTCTTAACTTCTCAGTTCAGCAAGACCACCAAAATGCACGTGGGCTCGACTTTCCTGCACTGTGGCCTAAAAATGCATCCAGGATAAAATCCTGGGAAATCATGAAGATTACCCTTTTCTGAGAATTCATAGTTCCCCACTGTCTACAGTAAATTGCCTGAAACAAGCTTCACATAGTTTGTCCAGCTTTATATAGCTGTTTATATGAGAACGGCTAGACCAATACACATTATTTCCACATGGCAGAACAGAAGTCCACCTTAAAACAATTTTAAATCAAAGGATAAATGGCTTATTTTCTTCTCATCCCTAAATTGAATTG
Organism: Martes martes; assembly: GCF_963455335.1. Lineage (NCBI taxonomy): Eukaryota > Metazoa > Chordata > Mammalia > Carnivora > Mustelidae > Martes > Martes martes. The sequence continues at coordinate 49,878,859 of NC_137900.1, read as the reverse complement.
CAGCTTAATCTCCACAATAGGAGTGATTATTACCTTTATCAAGCAAAGAAGATTTAAAAGAAACTACTTCGAAGAGGATTTTATAAGAGCCCCTGTCTTACATTCTACTTTATCTTCAATCTCTCTACAACTGCTAGTGCTGGGTTAACTTCAGTTGGAGTATTTGGCTTTTCCAAATCTCCAGCCTCTAAATCAACAGCCTTTCAGTCAATGTGAATTTCAAGCTGTAGATGGAAAAGACTGCTCTTAGAAATACTGAATTGTCTTCTCTTTTCACTTTCAGATAGATCTCATTTCAAAGCAAGCTTATTTCATGTAATTGTAAAGACCTAAAGGAAGTATAATCTCAAATTATGTTAGATTAGAGTCCTGGCTCTGTGATTTACTTGGTTTCATTCTTCTGCTGTGTGTCAGTTTCATTGCCTAGTTAACTTCCTTTATAATGGCAACATGACCACAGCATTTCTAAGCTTTACATCTATACATCACACCATACTAGAAGGAGAAAGATCGTTTGTGTAACAGAATTTCCATGAAAAGTCTTGACATGGAACCCAATGATTGGTTTAATCTAGTTTGCATGCTCCATCATTAACCTAGATAGGTTCCCAGAGGAGGCTGAGTGCTCTGGAAAAGAGAACAGCAGCTGAATGTTTGGGAGGGAATGATAGTGCTTATTACAGTTGTAGTCTGATTTTATTTGTTTGATGTATCACAAGCAATTTTTTAGTCTAAAATTTTTTGTTAAGATCATATGATTCAATAAACTATACTTCAAAAATTCCTGTAATGTTTTGAAAACAGAATTGTTTTCTTGAAGTCTCAATGGGTAAGAATATTTTTCGAAGAACCTTAAAATAATTCCTGGGAATAGCTTGTTTGAGAGAGTTTTTGTTTTTAAATGCTAATGATGTTACTATGAAAGCTGTTAAAGAAGATATTATTAACCTACCCACAATTTACAAATAAAATAGTTATGTCACAATATGTTTATGTGACTAGGCCAAGTTTATAGACTAAATCAGTCCAATGTCAGTTATTAAACCAAAATTTCACTCTTTAGACGATACCAAATTTAAACATCCATGTTACAGGAAAGATAAAAATCATAATTTCAGTCAATTTAGTTAAGTTTCAAATAAAGAATTTCAACTTTTTTCAAATAGTTGAAGACAAGATATTAATCAGTCAAAGGGTACATAATGGAAATTCGTTTGTGAAGGTTAATTTATAAGACATTTTAAAGCTATAAAATCCTTTGTCCTACTGCACTGTTAGTCATTATCTATAAATTATTATGTTCTATCAGATATGCATCACTCATTTCTCAGAAATTCTTTTTGTGTCACTAATTTGATACCCAGCCCTTCTTCCCTCCCTGTCTTCTTTACTTTGTCTTTCCATTCTCACCCTCCTCCCCACCCACACCTATTAACTCTGCCCCAAAGACATAAATAGGTAAAATGGAAAGACATAAGCACCAACAATTCATAAAACCCTACCACTGTAGGTGCTCAAATAAAAGCATATTACTATAATTTTATCCCAACTATATTCACTGTTTTTTGTCACAACCCTGCAAAACATACTATAATACTCTACTTCAATTATATAAATATGTCTTACATAAGTTTTATCCCCTAATCCTCATATTTATTCCTAAGAGTCAAAAAGGAATCAGTTTATACAGAGTGCTTAGCACAACGCCAGGACAAAGCAAATACCCAATAAATATTAGCTATCTTTATTAAGTGATATAAGAAAATTACATATATTTTTAAAATCTAGAATAAAAATTTCAATAGAAAAACTCACTTAGTGAAAAGCTACAGTGCTTCCTATTCTTAAGTGTTCTTTAGTTTGTGGATGGCACTATTTCTCATAGAAAATTAGTTTTTCTACTGCTTTCCTCAGGAATCAGGGCTATCCCTGTTTAGAAATTTCAGGGGGGGGCGGATTTCCAATGAGGTCTATGACTGAAGCTGTAAGAAATACAATAGGGGAATTGAAATATGTACAAGAAAGAGATTTGGTGATTAGAAGAGCCTGGAAATTAATATTCCTAAACTATAATCAGCATTTTAGAAGAATAAGATTCTACTGGTCTTTTTGAGCTGCTTGATTCATCCCATTACTTTATTCAAAAAATAAGAACAGCTGCAAATTGCACAAGATGAAATGTTTTGCATGAGGCCAAAGACTTTGTAACCTTAAGTAAGATTAAAGAGCTTTTCTCTAGAGGATCAACTTAGACATACCCTGAAGTGTTTTCCTGGTCCTCTGACCTGAGACAGAGCTCTCCAGCACAGCCTCCCACTGAGCTAGCCGGTTACCACCCCCTCACTGTGGGGCAGAATTAATTAGTGTCTCTGAAACTCTTCCAAGCTACTGTCCAACGGACATACATAACAGTGGACCCTCAAGCATAATCATCCTGTCAACCTTTTACCACCTCATGGCCCATTTACAGGGCTGCTGTTTTAACACTCATAGTCCTGAAGTAAATTCAGCACAGCAACATGCAAAGTGTTATTATTCTCCAGGGACAGCATATGTAATATTTTCCTTTGCAGATTAGCAGCACTAAATGTACTCTTTCCTTCTTGCTATTCAGTATAGCCTTGTATTTTAGCATGTGACCTTAATAGAAATGTTTTCCTAAGCACTTGAAACACCAACAGCATCAGAACAATTTCCAGGCAGGGCACCAAATGAGTGCCTGTCGGAACAAGGGATCTCGAGCTATAAAGGGATTGAAGACAACTACGTGCAAACCATCCATCATGTTTCTGTGTGAGGCACGGAGTGGGGAGAGTTTGTCGCCTCTGCTGCTCCTGGGAGTGCAGAGCCTATCAATCTAGCCATTTCAGCAATGTCCGCTATGCCTTTCACTCTCTACTCGCGTGGTAGATTTGGAGCCTTTCTGCAGACGATCCCTGCCCTTCCATCTGCTTTGGCATCTGTGCTAGGAGTAGGAGCAAAGCTTCACAGCTGTGGTTTCCCTTGCTCAAGCCTCCAGGACCAACTCTGCAGATGCTCTAAGCACATTATAATTGGGATATTCTTTCAACCGCTGCTCACATATTCCTTTTGAGTAATACAGAGAAGAAAATAAAACCCATCAGAAGTAATCCTGAAAAGGGAGGTTTCTCCTCCTTATCCAAAGAACCACAACAAATTACCAAGGCAAATAATTTACCAAGAATTCTGCTAAGGATAACTCAAATAACCAATGATCTCCTATGGAACGGGTAGGAAAAAAAAAAAACACTCAATGGTAGTAAAGATAAAAAAAAAGTTAGAGCAATTTAATTTAGAAAATTTTTATTTTATGATTTGTTGTTGTGTGTGTATGTATATGTATGTGTATTTATAGAACTAATACATGCTTATTATAGAAACTTGGGAAAATATGGACAATTATTTAAAATAGGGATTAGAAAATTATAGCCTGTGGGACAAATCCAGCCCATTGTCTTATTTTCAGAAGTAACATTTGACTGGAATACAATCATGCCCCTTTGGTTACCTACTCTCTCTGTCTGTTTTCATGCCACAAGGAGAGGATTGTCTAGTTGTGATAGGGACAAGATGGCCAGCAAAGCCTAAAATATTTATTATCTAGCCTTTTGAAAGAAAACAAAAATAATTCATAATCTGATATTTCAAACATAACCACAGTTATGGTTTGCATAATCTCTCATTTTCAGACCTGTAAGGAAGGGAAATATACCCTTCTCTGAATTATACTTTAATTCTCCTTTAAGAAGAAGAAAAGTCAGATCCAAAGAAACAGATCCAGGGTGCCTGGGTGGCTTAAGGTGGGTAAGCATCTGCCTTCAGCTCAGGTCATGATCCCAGGGTGCTGGGATCAAGCCCTGAATCAGGATCTCTGCTCAGGGGAGAGTCTGCTTCTCCCTCTTCCTCTGCCCCTCCTCCTGCTCTCCTGCTTGATTTCTCTCTCTTTCTCTCTCTCTCTCTCAAATAAATAAAATCTTAAACAAACAAACAAAAAGACAAAGAAACAGATCCATGTTTCCTAGTGAATGAAAAAGCTAGCAAATAGTAGCAAATCGATCTTCCTTCTTCACGTGGGCACTCTTCTCTCTGCTGCTTCCTGTATTCCATGATGCCTGGCCAATGGTGAAGTGTGGATTTGGGCTGAGTCAGTGAATGAAAGCCTTTTAGGCTTTCATCCTAAGTAGTTTTCTTTGGCCTAGGCTAACAAAAAACACTTTATATTGGCATTTTGGACCCAAACCTAATGTCACAGTTAAAATTCAAAGTATCAATTCAGCCATGATAAACATACATAGATTTTATTTTTTCTAGTACATAACATCAATTTTTTAGACAGCTTGATGAAAAAGTATTGGTTCTTTGAGATGTATCTGTAGCCAACAAAAGATCATCAGCACATAGTATTACCAAATGCCTTATTGCAATTCACTGTGCCAACACAGTGTCAGGATATAAATGATTAGAAAACAAACTTCCCCATTTTCCATTACTTTAGTTACTATAAATTACTTTGCAGTTCCTTGATTCTGCTATCTAAGAGTCTACTCTAGAGAATAAGGTGGTCTTTCTCAGAGATGGGAACTCATAGACAAGCAATAGGCTTGACTTGACCTCTGTTGGGAAATGATGAAAAGGGTTAAATATAGCTTTTCATGAATAATTCACTTGGTACAACTCATAAAGACTTATCATTTCAGTTGTCTTTCTGATTAAAAAAATTAAGTGGAGCATATAATAGATGTTGATTATGGCATCAGAAAACGAGGTTTTTAAAAATCCATTGAGGAAATTTAGAAGATCATGGAACAAATAAAATCAGATTGTGTCCTATTTAATATCTATGATAAGAAGGAGCATTTACTGAGTGTTTACTTTCCAGTTCTGCTCTAAGTATTATTTTTATTGAATCAGTGTACTATCATATTAATATATTAATCCATAATATTAACTAATATTAAATAGTATATTTATATGTATATACTATCTAATCAATTCTGTAAGAGCTTTACAAAGAAACCAAAGTTCAAAAAGGTTAACTGGAGGGAGGGAGTCAAGGTGGCGGAGAAGTAGCAGGCTGAGACGACATCAGGTAGCAGGAGATCAGATAGATAGCTTATCAAACCATTGCAAACACCTACAAATCCAACGGGAAATCGAAGAGAAGAAGAACAGCAATTCCAGAAACAGAAAATCGGCCACTTTCTGAAAGGTAGGACCTGAGGAGAAGTGAATCCAAAGCGACAGGAAGACAGACTGCGGGGGGAGGGGCCGGCTCCCGGCAGTGGCGGAGCAACGGAGCACAAAATCAGGACTTTTAAAAGTCTGCTCCATGGAGGGACATCGCTCCAGAGGCTAAACCGGGGGGAAGCCCACGCAGGGTCAGCGTAACCCCAGGTCCCGGGGGTCACAGAAGGACCAGGGTATCTGAGTGCGACAGAGCTCACAGGTATTAGAGCAAGGAAGCCGGCTACAGCGACAAAGCTGAGGAGTGAGCTCTCATCCCAGGGTTACCTTGTGCCGGTCGGAGGCTGGGTGGGCTCAGAGCCCCGCCGGAGGCCACGGAGACGGAAGCAACCGGGCGCTTTTCTCCAAGTGCCAGCAATTGACTGCTTTACTCCAGGTGTGACTGGAGGTCAGGGAGGCAGAGGCGGTGGGGCACTTTTCTCTGAGGACGCCCTGAGGAGCAGGACCCCAAGCTCTCAGCTCCTCCGGGCCAGAGATTGGGAGGCCACCATCTTCATTTCTGTCCTCCAGAACTCTACGGAAAGCACTCAAGGAACAAAAGCTCCCAAAAGCAAACCCGAGTGGATTACTTAGCCCGGTCCCTCGGAAGGGCGATGCAATTCCGCCTGCGGCAAAGACACTTGAGAATCTCTACAACAGGCCCCTCCCCCAGAAGATCAACAAGAAACCCAGCCAAGACCAACTTCACTCACCAAGAACAGCGGAATTCTAGAGGAGGAGAAAGCAAATCTTATCTGGACAAAATGACAAGGCGGAAAAACTCACCACAAAAAAAAGAACAAGAGGCAGTACCGAAGGCTGGAGACCTAATCAATACGGACATTGGTAATATGACAGATCTAGAGTTCAGAATGACGATTCTCAAGGTTCTAGCTGGGCTTGAAAAAGGCATAGAAGATATTAGAGAAACCCTCTCCAGAGAGATAAAAGCCCTTTCTGGAGAAATAAAAGAACTAAAATCTAACCCAGTTGAAATCAAAAAAGCTATTAATGAGGTGCAATCAAAAATGGAAGCTCTCACTGCTAGGATAAATGAGGCAGAAGAAAGAATTAGTGACATAGAAGACCAAATGACAGAGAATAAAGAAGCTGAGCAAAAGAGAGACAAACAAATACTGGACCACGAGGAGAGAATTCGAGAGATAAGCGACACCATAAGATGACACAACATTAGGATAATTGGGATTCCAGAAGAAGAAGAAAGAGAGAGGGGAGCAGAAGGTATATTGGAGACAATTACTGGAGAGAATTTCCCTAATATGGCAAAGGGAACAAACACCAAAATCCAGGAGATGCTAAGATGCTAAGACGAGATCCACACCTCGTCACCTGATAGGAAAATTTACAAGTCTTAGCGACAAAGAGAAAATCCTGAAAGCAGCCCAGGACAAGAAGTATGTAACATACAATGGTAAAAATATTAGATTGGCAGCAGACTTAACCACAGAGACCTGGCAGGCCAGAAAGAACTGGCATGATATATTCAGAGCACTAAACGAGAAAAACATGCAGCCAAGAATACTATATCCACCTAGGCTATCATTGAAAATAGAAGGAGAGATAAAGAGCTTCCAGGACAAACAAAAGCTGAAAGAATTTGCAAACACCAAACCAGCTCTACAGAGAATATTGAAAGGAGTCCTCTAAGCAAAGAGAGACCCTAAAAGTAGTAGATCAGAAAGAAACAGAGACAATATACAGTAACAGTCACCTTACAGGCAATACAATGGCAATAAATTCATATCTCTCAATAGTTACCCGGAATGTTAATGGGCTAAATGCCCCAATCAAAAGACACAGGGTATCAGAATGGATAAAAAAACAAAACCCATCAATATGCTGCCTACAAGAAACTCATTTTAGACCCAAAGACACCTGCAGATTTAAAGTGAGGGGGTGGAAAACAATGTACCATGCTAATGGACATCAGAAGAAAGCTGGGGTGGCAATCCTTATATCAGATCAATTAGATTTTAAGCCAAAGACTATAATAAGAGATGAGGAAGGACACTATATCATACTCAAAGGGTCGGTCCAACAAGAAGACCTAACAATCTTAAATATCTATGCCCCTAACATGGGAGCAGCTAACTATATAAACCAATTAATAACAAAATCAAAAAAATACATCGACAGTAATACAATAATAGCAAGGGATTTTAACACTCCCCTCACTGAAATGGACAGATCATCTAAGCAAAAGATCAACAAGGAAATAAAGGCCTTAAATGACACACTGGACCAGATGGACATCACAGATATAGTCAGAACATTCCATCCCAAAGCAACAGAATATACATTCTTCTCTAGTGCACAATGGAACATTCTCCAGAATAGACCACATCCTGGGTCATAAATCAGGTCTCAACCAGTATCAAAAGATTAGGATCATTCCCTGCATATTTACAGACCACAATGCTCTGAAGCTAGACCTTAATCACAAGAGGAAATTTGGAAAGAATGCCAATACATGGAGACTAAACAGCATCCTTCTAAAAATGAATGGGTCAACCAGGAAATTAAAGAAGAATTGAAAAAATTCATGGAAACAAATGATAATGAAAACACAATGGTTCAAAATCTGTGGGACACAACAAAGGCAGTCCTGAGAGGAAAATATATAGCGGTACAAGCCTTTCTCAAGAAACAAGAAAGGTCTCAAATACACAACCTAACCCTATACCTAAAGGAGCTGGAGAAAGAACAACAAAGAAATCCTAAACCCAGCAGGAGAAGAGAAATCATAAAGATCAGAGCAGAAATTAATGAAATAGAAACTAAAAAAACAATAGCACAAATCAATGAAATTAAGAGCTGGTTCTTTGAAAGAACTAATAAGACTGACAAACCCCTGGCCAGACTTATCAAAAAGAAAAGAGAAAGGACACAAATAAATAAAATCATGAATGAAAGAGGAGAGATTACAACCAACACCAAAGAAATACAAACAATTATTAGAACATACTATGAGCAACTCTACGCCAACAAATTCGACAATCTGGAAGAAATGGATACATTTCTGGAGAGATATAAACTACCACAACTGAACCAGGAAGAAATAGAAAACCTGAACAGACCCATAACCAGTAAGGAGATTGAAACAATCAAAAATCTCCAAACAAACAAAAGTCCAGGACCAGATGGCTTCCCAGGGGAATTCTGCCAAACATTTAAAGAGGAATTAATGCCTATTCTCCTGAAACTGTTCCAAAAAATAGAAATGGAAGGAAAACTTCCAAACTCATTTTATGAGGCCAGCATCACCTTCATCCCAAAACCAGACAAGGATCCCATCAAAAAAGAGAATTACAGACCAATATCCTTGATGAACACAGATGCGAAAATTCTCACCAAAATACTGGCCAATAGGATCCAACAGTCCATTAAAAGGATTATTCACCACGACCAAGTGGGATTTGTTCCAGGGCTGCAAGGTTGGTTCAACAACTGCAAATCCATCAATGTGATACAATACGTTAATAAAAGAAAGAATAAGAACCATATGATACTCTCAATAGATGCTGAAAAAGCATTTGACAAAGTGCAACATCCCTTCCTGATCAAAACTCTTCAAAGTTTAGGGATAGAGGGCACATACCTCAATATTATCAAAGCCATCTATGAAAAACCCACTGCAAATATCATTCTCAATGGAGAAAAACTGAAAGCTTTTCCGCTAAGGTCAGGAACACAGCAAGGATGTCCGTTATCACCACTGCTGTTCAACAAAATGCCAGAAGTCCTAGCCTCAGCAATCAGACAACAAAAAGAAATTAAAGGCATCCAAATTGGCAAAGAAGAAGTCAAACTATCACTCTTTGCAGATGATATGATGCTATATGTGGAAAACCCAAAAGGCTCCACTCCAAAACTGCTAGAACTTGTACAGGAATTCAGTACAGTGTCAGGATATAAAGTCAATGCACAGAAACCAGTTGCATTTCTTTACACTAACAACAAGACAGAAGAAAGAGAAATTGAGGAGTCAGTCCCATCTACAATTGCACCCAAAACCATAAGATACCTAGGAATAAATCTAACCAAAGAGGCAAAGAATCTATACTCAGAAAACTATAAAGTATTCATGAAAGAAATTGAGGAAAACACAAAGAAATGGAAAAATGTTCCATGCTCATGGATGGAAGAACACATATTGTGAAAATGTCCATTCTACCTAAAGCAATCTACACATTTAATGCAATCCCTATCAAAATCCCATCCATTTTTTTCAAAGAAATAGAACAAATAATCCTAAAATTTATATGCAACCAGAAAAGACCTCGAATAGCCAAAGGAATATTGAAAAAGAAAGCCAAAGTCGGTGGCATCACAATTCCAGACTTCAAGCTCTATTACAAAGCTGTCATCATCAAGACAGTATGGTACTGGCATAAAAACAGACATATAGATCAATGGAACAGAATAGAGAGCCCAGAAATAGACCCTCAACTCTATGGTCAACTAATCTTCGACAAAGCAGGAAGGAATGTCCAATGGAAAAAAGGCAGCCTCTTCAACAAATGGACAGCCACATGCAGAAAAATGAAATTGGACTATTTCCTTACACCACACACGAAAATAGACTCAAATGGATGAAGGACCTCAATGTGAGAAAGAAATCCATCAAAATCCTTGAGGAGAACACAGGCAGCAACTTCTTTAACCTCAACTGCAGCAACTTCTTCCTAGGAACATCGCCAAAGGCAACAGAAGCAAGGGCAAAAATGAACTATTGGGATTTCATCAAGATCAAAAGCTTTTGCACAGCAAAGGAAACAGTTAACAAAACCAGAAGACAACTGACAAAATGGGAGAAGATATTTGCAAACGCATATCAGATAAAGGGCTAGTATCCAAAATCTATAAAGAGCTTATCAAACTCAACACCCAGAGAACAAATAATCCAATCAAGAAATGGGCAGAGGACTTGAACAGACATTTCTGCAAAGAAGACATCCAGATGGCCAACAGACACATGAAGAAATGCTCCACATCACTTGGCATCAGGGAAATACAAATCAAAACCACAATGAGATACCACCTCACACCAGTCAGAACGGCTAAAATTAACAAGTCAAGAAATGACAGATGCTGGCGAGGATGCGGAGAGAGGGGAACCCTCCTACACTGTTGGTGGGAATGCAAGGTGGTGCAACCACTCTGGAAAACAGTGTGGAGGTTCCTCAAAAAACTGAAAATAGAGCTACCCTATGACCCAGCGATTGCACTACTGGGTATATATCCTAAAGATACAAACATGGTACTCTGAAGGGGCACGTGCACCCGAATGTTTATAGCAGCAATGTCAATAATAGCCAAACTATGGAAAGAACCTAGATGTGCATCAACAGATGAACGGATAAAGAAGAAGTGGTATATATACACAATGGAATATTATGCAGCCATCAAAAGAAATGAAATCTTGTCATTTGCAACGACGTGGATGGAACTAGAGGGTATTATGCTTAGCGAAATAAGTCAATCGGAGAAAAACAACTATCATATGATCTCTTTGATATGAGGAAGTGGAGATGCAATGTGGGGGTTTGGGGGAGGTAGGAAAAGAAAAAATGAAAGAAGATGGGATCAGGAGGGAGACAAACCATAAAAGACTCAATCTCAAAAAACAGACTGAGGGTTGCTGGGGGAAGGGGGGATGGGAGAGGGTGGTGGGGATATGGACATTGGGGAGGGTATGGGCTATGATGAGTGCTGTGAAAGGTGTAAACCTGGCGATTCACAGACCTGTACCCCTGGCGATAAAAATACATTATATGTTTATTAAAATAAATAAATTAATTTTAAAAAAAGGTTAACTGAATTGCAATTCTTTGAGATGACATATGTGTTAACTGACCTTATTACGATAATCATTTTGCAATTTATACATGTACCAAATCATTATTTTATATACCATAAACATACACAATGTTATATGTTAATTATATCTTAATAGAGCTGGATGAAAAAGAAGAGTTAACTCATTTGCCAAGTTGTATACCTTCTAAGTACCGAGTTGTTTTTTTTTAAGTTTTTAAAATTTATTTGTCAGAGAGAGACACAGCAAGAGAAGGAACACAATCAGGGGGAGTGGGAGAGGGAGAAGCAGGCTTCCCGCCGAGCAGGGAGCATAATGCAGGGCTCAATCCCAGGACCCTGGGATGATGACCTGAGCCGAAGGCAGACACTTAACAACTGAGCCACCCAGGTGCCCCAGTACTAGAGTTTAATTCAAACTCTGGCACTCATAGATTTCCTATAGCTTTGATTTATTAATATATGTATTTATTCACAGATATTTATTAAACATCTGTTATGTGCCAATCACTGTGCTAGATGATGAGATACAAAGCAAAATTATACATGACTCTTGTCCTCAAGGAGCATACAATCTAATAAGATAAAATGTCCATGGAGGCTGATCTGTCTTACACATCTTTGTATTTCCAGTATAAAGCATAAAATACCCGACACTGAGCAGAGGCTTAGAAGTGGACATGGCAGCATGTACTTATCAGAAGTGTGAATATACAATAGACTATTACTCAGCCACAAAAAAAGAATGAGATCTTGCCACTCACAACAACATGGATGGACCTAGAGGGTATTATGTTGGGTGAAATAAGTCAGCGAGAAGACAAATACCATGTGATTTCACTTACATGTGGAATCCAAAAAACAAATGAACAAATAAGCAAAAAGCAGAAATCAGACCTATAACTACAGAGAATATGACAGTTTCAGAAGTAGAGGGGAATTGGGGGGGGGGGTAGGTGAAATGGGTGAAGGAGCTTAAGAGGTACAAACTTCCAGGTATAAAATAAGACAAAAGAATGAAAATCTCAGAATAGGGATATAGTCAATAATACTGTCATAACTTTGTGTGGTCACAGATGATGACTCCACTTACCACAGTGAGCACTGAGTAATGTATAGAATTGTTGAATCACTATGCTGTACACCTGAAACTAATATAATACTGAATGTCAACTGTACTTCAGTAAAAATAAACAGATGGATAGATAGATTGATTGATAGAAGTGTGAAGACAGAGTTTGAAAACACAGATTTCTAAATCAGATGTGAGGGTGAGAGAAGTTTTCCAAAGGTGATGACATCTATGTTCAGGAGATGTGTAAGGGCAGTCCAGGCAGCACGCTGTCTCCCAACTGTGACCTTGGTTGTGCACATCCGTGCACTCCAAAATGCTGTTCCTGGGGAAATTTGTATTCCCTTTTCAGAGGCTGTCTCATGTGGCTCATATTGCCTATTATTTATCACATGACTAATCATATAAAGGTATCCAATTAAGACTCTTCTAACCATGGATTCTCATGGGACAAATATTCTTAAGAATACACGCACTACTTCTTTCCACTCAATGTACAGTCCTTATAAGGCCTAGCTGGAGATTCTTCTCCCTCGTAAAGTCTTTCCCAACTATGTAACAGTTAAGTGAACAACCCCCTCTTTGAAGTCCCTGAGTGCTCCTCATCTATTGTGATAGGCAGGCACTTAGCATAGAGAATCTTATGCTGTTACTCTGATTTTAGGTATATGTGTAGTTTAACTACTCATTCCAGCTGGAAACATGACTCATTTCTTATCCTAATATAGCATAAGTTTTCCGAGCCCACTGTCTTACTTATTTTTCTGTGTCCTCCAGAAATGAGATGAAGTTAGCAACGAATGACATTATTTCTATCAGCTCTATGACCCTGGAGGGGAGCACACTGCTCTGTAACCAGCATGCATTCAGTAAACATTTCTTAATGAGAATGAATAAATGCCTAATATTTTCCTGAAATGTAATCACATTTAAAAATTTTTGCTTGTTTGTTTTTCAGGTTATTATGTTGAAAACTGCTTCACACATCGTATGAAGGAATATCCTCCCTCAGCTAATATGTCCAATTCACATAAACACTTTTACGGAATAATCATTTTCCTCTTCCCATTAAATGATATCAGGAGATGATTTTTAAAACCTGGTCTATTCTTTCCCTGAACATCAAATTCACCATGTTGCTGAAATTGTGATTTATTAAAGTGAAAATGAGATATCTTATGCACTACAGCATAGTGAATTTTTGCAATGCTGTTGGTATTACTCTTGTCTTATTTCACTCACAGTCTGGTACTTTACCATGATTAGTTAAATAGCTGGGATAATGTATGTAACCAAATGAGGATCACGCTCCCAATATTACTGAAATGCATATAATTAATTAGTGAATATCTGGGAAACCGGTAAAATGTTAGATCTGACAAGGAAATACTGTTTCATTTGTTTCTGAGAAAACAAGTTTGTGGAATTGAGAAAACATTTAATAAACAAGGACCAATCAAGCTTAGGATGTTGTGGCAATCCTGGATGTTAGGCACAGAAAGTACATGAAGATGAACATACACTATTTCACCTTTGCTTTTATCCTCCTATGTTTTTTTCTATTAGTATGCATTTGTTATGTGGACAGTCAAGAGCAGCTTAAAAGAATTATATAAACTTAATATTATTAAATCATTGTTTCATAACAATTTTTATAGAATTTTTTGTTAAAGCTTTTGAATCGCAGTAAGGTAAACAGAAGAGACTAAATAATATTTACAAAAATACCAAAAATAGTAAGATTTAAAAAGACAGTCTTCATTGGTAGAACACTTGTCTTCGGAGGCAAAAATAAAATAGGAGACAGAGCTTCAGGCATGGTAGAGGAAGAAGGATTGGTCATCCCTGCTCACTCCAGCAGCCTTCGAACCTTCTCCCTCTTCTCTTGGAATAATTCTCCATGCTTAAAAGAGAAAAAAATGGAAGTTCTACAAGTCAGAGTGCTGTTTGAGCCCCGTGTACGTGGTCTCCATTCAAGCATGGATCAAGTCTTACCCATACCTAAGAGGATTTTCTTGGTTAAGAGTCCCATGCTCTACCGACTGAGCTAGCCGGGCAATTGATTTTCTTGGTTAAGAATCATCCAGTTGCATGAAGTGAAACACAGTGATCACATCAGCTAAGTGCAATGGGGGAGAAAGAGATGTCGTGACATTGTATCTCAATAAACCTTAGGAAGGGGGAGAAAACTAGGAAATCAAAGTTAGCCAGAACCAAAGTAGCAACTCTCTGGGGCTGCATGCTCTTCTCTCTTCTCTTCTCTTCTTCTCTATTCTCTTCTCTTCCCCTTCCTCTCCCCTCCCTCTCTCCATCTCTCCCTCCCTCCTTCCCTTTCTTTTTCCTGCTTTTCTCTGCTTTATTCTTTTTCCCTATAGACCAGCTTTTTCTGATACCCTTCTTGAGCCACCACTGACTGTGTCAGCCCCAGCTCACCGAATGCTCTGAAAAGAATAAACAGAGTAACTGTGCCTGAGATTCAAATTCCTGGAAAAGATAATCTAATTGACTTCTTGAAAGCCAAAGGTTAATCTCCTGCTGGATTAGCTGTGGTCAGGGACTATAAATCATTTAGTACCAGTATTGTCCCTCCTAGAGCTATCAAAAATTTTGAGCTGGGCTAAAATCTGACCTAGTTTCAACTACAAACTGTAAGTATAAGAGCACTACAGACTTTGCCTTAGCCAGGACATCCGTAAACTCAGCTCCAAGGGGAACAGAATCTTACCCAACTCCATCTGTGAGATTGAAATATTAGATCTAGCTTTGTTCCCAGACTACTGACTGATTCAAGTACTACTACTTACTGTGATCAAGGAAAGCTGTTTTCTGAAAATACCCTATCCAACAAATTATTGATTTTGACATCTTTTGGGATGGGATTGGAATACTACCTATATCAATAAGTATTTAGAATACAGACCTTAATTTCTGTCACCTGCCTTACTTTATCCATGATGTCAATTCCCTCGACTCCATGAAAAACAACACAATTGAAAACAAAACTCCAGATAATTTGAAATCAAGGACTATTACCATCTTCACATTATCAATTCTTTTACAAGTTTTCTTAAGAATTATTGTATCTGTTCCCCTTCTTTTCTCCTTTCCCTTTCATTCTGTTCTCTCTCTTCCTTCCCTCCCCTTCTCTCCCCCTCCTGAACAATTTAGTCTAAAAGACATTTGGTGGAACGAGCAAGGCAGGTATCCATATGGTGGGAGGGAAGTCATAGCAGCCTTGCATGGTGTGCTGGAACTCAAGAGAGATGGCTATGGCATCTGGGCAAGAAAATGGCCCAGAACCAAGAAGAGGAACTAGGGCATCGATGCAGGAGGGCATCCTAAGGTGGGGTGTCAGAGACCAGTTAGGATGAGATTATCCACTCAAGGGACCATGGTGAAAATGACCTGGTATTCAGGTCCCATATGAAGTGAAGAGAGTGCACATTCAAGTGGAGAGGTGCTGTAGGGATCTGGTGCAGGGTATCAAAGCCCAAGCAGGGTAAGGAGGACATCTAGATAGATGCACAGTGAAGTGGACAAAGCAGTGACAATGGCAGTTTGGGTAAATGAATATGTAACCAAAATGAAGAATGCATCAAGTAACTCTATGAGGATAATAGGAACCAATTTTCTGTCAAAGAAGAGAGAAACTAGAATAAACCCTGTGCTATTGGATTTAAATTGCAGATATTAGAGTTACTATATGGATTAAAATACACAGAGATAGAGATATATAGAAGTATACATAAATAAGTATTTTTATAGCTAGATATATAAAATCTTTAAGTGTAGATGTAATATTCTCTAGTTCTGTCTACTGAGAGGGCTAAACAGTAATTACTCCCCTCCCCAAAAGAAGCATACCTATTTTCCACATCTTAGTTTCTAAGAGCCATTCTACAAAATAAGAAGCCATGGAACCCTGGAAAAACAGTTGGTTTCAGGATGGGGACAGACAAATATAAGATGACTCTGAAATACCATTTTCATGTTAGAAAATAAGGAAGTATTCAAAGAATGATGAGGAAAAGTCAAAAGGATAAAGAACGTAGAAGGAAGAGGCTCCTACTAAACAAATCTGGGACAATTTGAGCATCAGTAAAAGTAATAATTATAAATTATGAGCCATTAAATGAAATAGTATTTCAGAAACCCATACTGTTATAAAACATGAATGAATATATTAAAACTCTGGTGAGAATCAGAATTTTATATAGCCTCAAAGTAATTCTTCACAAACACCTAATTACAAAGGGCAAATGAGTATATTTACAGTGGAAAAGTCTTTCATACCCCACCTTAATCTAGTAATCAAATGAACACCACATATAATGGGACAAATAAAAAAAAGTGTCCTACATGACGGGATGAGAAGAATATGGCATTATTTCTATGATATTCTTGCCAAAGACACACATTCTGAATCTCTTTCATGAGGATGCATCATAAATCCAAATTGTGACATATTCTACAATACAACCAACCTATAATCCTTAAAATTAACCAGATCACAAAAATTAAGGAAATTCTAAGAAAGTGTTCCGCATTTGATGACACTAAATATCAGGACAACTAAACACAATAAGGGTTTTTGTTTTGTTATAAAGAACCCTATTGGGACAATAGGTAAAACTCAAACAGGAGATCTGATTGTAGTAATTAACAAATGGTATTTTCCTGATTTCAGCATTTTATTTTGGTTATAGAAAAGAATCTATTGAAAAACATGACTATCTTAAAGCTCCAGCATTGTTCGGGTCCAGAAAGCAGGAAATCAGAGACAGGCAATAGAAACAAAATGCATATAGTGATTGAGCATTTGTATTTAAAGTATTAAATTTAAATAGCTAAATACAGATCTTAAAATTCTTTACAATTATAAAAGAAAACATTTATTGAGCCCTTTTGTCAAGGCACCATAGTATATTTATTATACATTTTCTTAATTTAAAAAAGAAAGCAGCTAAAAAAGAATTATACCTTCTTTATTTCCAGCATAAAAAAATTATCTTAATCATAAGAAACAAATTAAGGGTTGCTGGAGGGGAAGGGGGTGGAGGATTGGGGTAACCAGGTGATGGACAGTAAGGAGGGCTTATGATGTAATGAGCATTGGGTATTATATTAGACTGATCAATCACAGGTCTGTATCTCTGAAACCAGTAATACATTATATGTTAATTAATTGAATTTAAATTTAAAAAAATGCTTTAAAAAAGAAAAAGAACAGTTATTTGCCTCAGATCACATCATGTACACATGTTAAGGCCAGAAAAGAACAGTAAATGTTTAACAACTGGCTTCCTAGAAGGAGGAAAATCCCTGCTTTGTAGTATTTGCCAATTTCTGTGCTGTAAATACTCCCACCAAGGCTGATTTCAAGCTACCATCAAACATGGTTCTCTGAGCGCAGTGTTAGGAAGAGATACCCACAAGCTCTTCTTGCAAGCCCATGCAAGCCAGCTTTCAGGACAGCACTGGTTAAGGTTAAGATTTGAAAACACACTGAAGTCTACAGCCTACTATGTCATAATACCTGTATTTAAATTTTCATATAAAGGGCTTGTGTACCATCTAGACATAAGGGCCAGCACAGGGGTCTGTATGAATGGATGACACACTCCCTGTCCCGATAAAGAAATGACAGAAAACCTTCAGATAGATAGATAGAGTCTCCACATAAAGAAAAAAATCATTTTAATACATAGCAGGTACATATTCTCTAAAAAAGATTAAGGATACATTCCCAAGACAACACTTTTTGTCCAAATAGGATCCATATAGACCAGAATATTTGGCTAGAGTTTAACCAATTATTAGTGAAAAGGAATAAAAAATAATACACATAAATAGATGTAGGTAGATAAAAATGAGATCAGTGCATTGGATGTTATATGCTATACATTATGGATTATATTAAATTACATGTTGCATGTGCAATACGTAATGAACAAATAACAACCAACATGAAGTTGGTTGACATATCTCCCATCCAACCTATAACAGTCATTTTAGGTGTCAACTTGGCTATGACCATTCTGAATGTTTCTGTGAGGGTGTTTTAGGATGAGAATTACATTTAAATAGGTGGACCCAAAGTCGGGAATTATTCACTCTGGGAAGCTATCTCTAACGAAGTTTTTCCTTCAGAGACAAAGAATAACTGTAACTCAACTACTCTTTGACCTTCATGATTTTTTTTTTTTTTGGCAGCCATTTAGCTCTCACTGATATATTTCATTCATATCTATTGTATGTTGTCATCAAATGAGCTTCCAGATCAGGAAAATCAATTAATTTATATTTACTATTTTGTTCCCCTTTTCTAGAATCACAGTACTTCGAAAATTAGAGGAAACAGCACATTCATCTCTGGGCCTCCTCCTACAATTGATTGTCATTTACCTGTTGATGACCTGTTTCTTCTGTTTTGGGCCAAAAACTCTGGTTCTCCTCTGCTTTTTGCTCTACTACCTCCAAATATGTTAATTATGGGCTGCCTCTTAATTGTAACATCTAGAGTAAATTATTATACAATTCAGTTGTTGGATGAGGATATTGAGTCTCAGGAGATATAAGAAATCTACCTGAAGACAGGCCCAATGACAGATGATAGAGCTCAGTTTACAATTCCTAGTTCAGAGTCGAGTTGTGATATTGGCAAATTTTTACAACTGAATTTTTTCCTTTGGAAAAACATCTATCTTTAGCAATCTTCAGTCATATTTTATTTTGTATTAATATGGCAAACTATCTTAAAATTACTGGTCATTTTCAACAAATGTCTTTTGTTCTTGGTGCTATTAATAACAGGCTTGTGCAGTTATAAACAGAACTAATTAAGAAAATAGCCCTGATTCTATCTTTGTGCATCTTACTTTATAGAGTGTATCACGTAATTATAGATACATATAAAACAGGTGAAGAAAAATCTTCTGGGATAAATGAAGAAAATATTGTTCTAGATAAGAATAAAATTGTCAAAATTTAGTTGTGTTCTTTCATTTCTAGTACATTCTTTATATCTTATGACCCTAATGAGGAAGGGCACAGGGAATAGAAATTTAAATACGCACGCATGCACGCACACACACACACACACACACCCCCCCAGGGGCGCCTGGAAGGCTCAGCTAAGCAGCTGACTCTTGATTTCAGCTCAGGTCATGATTTCAGGGTTGTGAGATTCGAGCCCCCCATAGGGCTCCTCACTGGGCATGAAGCTTGCTTAAGATCTCCTTCTCCTTCTGACCCTACCCCGCTTCTCTCTCCCTCTCTAAAAAAAAAAAAAAAAAAAAAAAAAAAGTATCAGGGAGGTTAAATAATTTTTTAAAAGATTTTTAAGTGAGAAAGTGAAAGAATAAGGTAAGAACTTG
The DNA here is from genome assembly GCF_963455335.1 of Martes martes. NCBI lineage: Eukaryota > Metazoa > Chordata > Mammalia > Carnivora > Mustelidae > Martes > Martes martes. The sequence goes on along the minus strand of NC_137900.1, from coordinate 49,859,329 downwards.
AACCTGGGATCTTATGAAATCAAACCAATATCTGTACCATGGATTTTTCTTTGCTTTGGAGTCCTATACACCAATCAATATTTGAGAAGGTGGAGAAAGCATTTACAGTTATGTAAGAGTTTATACTAATCTCAACCATCCAGCCTCAAGGCAATATCTTAGTCAAAGGAACACATTTTAGAAATTTTTTTAAAAATTCCAAACAATTTAAAATCTTTACCTCCATTTTACTAGTATAATGAAGGGACTTGAAGGCCATAGCAATGCTTCTTTGGAATTTCTTTTTCATCTCTGATGAGCTTTTTTTTTTTTTAATATTACCACTTCTCCTGTGCATCAAAACTTCCAATGTCTCTGTAAAACTAAGCCCTAGTCCTAAGCCACACATCATTCTTTCTTCTTTGTCTTTCCTTCTTGTTCTGAATTTCCAAGTTCCAATGATCTTTGCATAAATTATTTAGTCCAAATAACAATATGGCAAAATAAATATTAGTCTCAGAGATGCTGACTTGACCAAGGCCTCACATCTAGAAAATGGTTAAGCAGATGTATCTAATTGTAAAACCATATCCTTTCCATTATACCACACTACCAGTTGTAGAGATAAAGAAATCCTAGAAACTACTATAGAAAATCTGAATTTTTCATTTTTAGATGATTTCCCTTTTGAACAGTTTATCTCATACATGTATGGGATAAACTGAAGGAAAAAGTATCAAAGTAATCAAAAGATGCCAGTTGGCATCATGAACATCTGAACATCACTGGAGTTCACACTGATGCTTTGTATGCACTGAGCCTGATAGCATCCATAGAACAGACCAAAACTTCTACATTCTGCATGTAAGAGTGACTATGGGGTTTCTGAGGCTTAATGGGAAGGCCCCTAATTAGACAGCATGCTGAGGCCCCTTCTGCATCTTGCTTCTGTACAAATGGCTAAAAACTAGCATTAAAAACAAAACAACAACAACAACAACAACAACAAAAAGAGTAGCATTTATTTTTCCATCATTTCCTAATCTTCAGAAACCCTTTCTGACTTATTTTCTAGAGGAGTCTTTTGCTAGGAAGACAATTATTTCCCAATTTAGATATTTGGTGACTGAACCCCAGTTGTGCTTGTCATCATGGTTGCCTTGGTCTAAGTTAAACATAATGGTTTAGGGATTTCAATGATTCTTAGAGCTCTAAAGATTGCATATAATGCAGCCCAAGTGGTGCTGCATTATTGGCAATCATCCTGAAACTATTAACAGTTATCGGACCCATGATCTCCCTGGAATTAACAGCCAAACTCTTTTTTTCTCAATTTGCAGGACACTGTCATTACCATTAAAAGGCAGTTAAGATGATAATGTGCTCCTGGAACCCAGACAGTGGGCAGCAAAGGGTTATAAGTGAAAATGCTGAGACAGCAGCCCTGACTCAGCCTATAGACAGAATGTTCTTCCTCTTGGGCTGCAGTTGGAAGAAAATTTTAAAGTGACAGCAAGTGAGCACTCAAGATAAGTGTTTCTGTTTGTTGATTTCTTTGGGAGGACTCCCTTTCTAGTGGCACTGCAGAAAGTCGGTTCTTTCTCACTCAAATGACAGGACTTCCTGTGGGCCTCCTTATTCTAAAATTTATAACAATAACCAAGAATTTCAAAACAAAGGATTACAGTTACAGCACACAAAGAAAGGAAGAAAAGCAGAAGCCTGAAGGGAGAAAAAGCTCTAAGAACTACCCTCAGGTAAGATGAGACCATGGGTGCAGAGTAAAGAAAGTAACAGAGAAATGTAATTCAAATCAATAAACACTTGTTGAGTCCTACTGTGCTACAGGCATCATGCTATGTAGTGGTGATAATACAGAGATAATACACAGCCTTCATGACCCCTTCCCTCTTGTAGCTTACACTTATCTGAGAAGATGAACGCATGTGGTAACTATTATAAACACATACGATAAACATTTTCTAAGATAAGTAAAGTACAGGGTGCCATGGGAACATACAGCAAGGAATTCTAAATAGAAGTACATAAAACACTACCATGGTAATATGATGGTTACCACTTACTTAGCATCTGATTTGTGTCATGCTAAGTGTTATATGAAAGATTTTACTTGAATCTATATGACTGCTTGATCAGGTGAATATTAACATCTCCTATTTATAGGGATATAAACTGTAATGTGGGTAAACTACCCAAGAACAGCCAGCAAATATCAAAACCAGGAGTTGAATTTGTATAAGACTAAGTATATACTTCATTCTGTTGACCAGCATACTACATTTCAATCCCCAGAACAAAATGGAGAATAACATTTAAGATTCAATTGTCAGCTCCATTAACAGAATGAAAAAATACATAAGGGACTGGAGGGAAGACTAGAGAATAGAGAAATGCAATGGTATTTGGGCCTCTAAGCACATGAACTCTCTATTACTAATTTGCCACTCGGGTAGGATTGGTTCAAATTTAGTTGACTTTATATAGGTTACAAAGAGATCAAGTTAAATAAATATAACTGATTAATGTAGCATACCCATAGATCTGCAGTATATTAATTTCTCAAAGCTTTTTGAATGATTTCTACTTGTTTAAATAACATCTGCTCCAAAACACATTTGAAACACTTTAAACAAGGATGATAATAACAGCAGAATCATTTAGCACCAGAAAAACAAAACAAGCATCAGAAAACAGTAACAATAGGCAAACGTCAAAAATTCTGATTCAGGAGAGCTAAAAAAAAAAAAAAAAGGAGAGAATAAGATTTCTTTCTGAACTTTGTAGAATATGCGCTGCCAAAGCGAGCGCTTTCTAAGCTTTGTAGATACAAAGGCAAAGAAAGATACAAGATATGATACATAACTCTGTCTACCAGAAAAGCAATCCATTTAATGAGAAGAAATTACTTTTTTTCAATCTAAGCATTAAGGGGAATTTGCCACTGGCATCTTCATACAAGACAAATTGAGCCACATAAAGAATGCACTAATAATTTCCTTCATAACAATTTTAACAGGTTATTTTCATATCATCTCTGTCTTTTTAAAGATGTTTGTGCAACGACATTTGAGGTGTCTGCATAACAGGTAAACCACAGGGTCCAGCTGCCGGTGACTACATCTCTACTGACTCATGCCAGATACATGATATTCAAGTTATGACAAATGCGCACTGGTCAGCCGACTTGGAGGGGAGAGGAAGTACATGGTGGCTGTGTTTAGAACCAACATTCTGAGTCCCCTTCTGCATCTTGCTTCTGTACAAATGGCTAAAAACCAGCATTAAAAACAAAACAAAACAAAACAACAAAAACAACAAAAAAAAATCCTTTTGCTGTTGTTCCCAGGGCTCCTTCCTTCCTGAGGTCTGGTTCTCTAACTTTTCCTTGAATTCCTTGAGTTATTCCAAGAACCTTCTAAAAAATGCCACTTTTGTAAAGTTAGCTTGTGTTGTTTTCTTTAATTTGTAACCCAAGTCCTTAATTAGTACAATTCCAGATTTAAGAATCATAGGTCTACTTAGAGGATACCTGAAATCAGTATTGCTCCCGTTCACCAGCTGGTTTTTGCTTACTAGTTAGCTTACACTCTGGGACAGTCATGACCAGCCCTACTTACCCAACAGAAGAAAAAGCAAATGATTCAGAGATAATATCTAAATAAGAATTGGCATAGCAGGTGGTATCTAATCAAGGTTTTAATGCACTATTTCTGCTTCTCCTTGCAATTTCTAACCAACGTCAAAAGCACTAACATTAATTAGGAAGTAATACACAACCACAAGGAAAGCACATATTCCATAATTTAGGTACTTTGCATAAACTTTGTCTTTAAGAGCCAATCATTGGGTTGGTGTGTGTTGGGGTTTGACAGCCCTTTGCAACTTTCAGATACAGGAGTCAAATAGACACATTCAAATACAAAATGATTGGTGGGGATGTCATATAGTCCAGCTTGGGCCTAAGGACAAGACAGTCTTTCTACTCCTTCCCCCTGGATCCATGTTCCTCACCAGGTCCACAGTAACTGATCAGCGGTTTCCTCCTTGACACCCCCTGACACCCCCTGTCCCCATTTCTTCACTGCAGGAGTACAGACTGTGGAGATTTTTTTTGACCCGGTAAACAGATGAAAACCTGCACACTAAGAACAGACCAAATCAAATCTAGGAAAAGGCAGGAGAGGATTTTGCAGATTAAGTTCTCTTTTTCCAACCAAAAATGAGAAAATGCACCCACTCTTTCCTCTCAATGAATAAAGATGTGGAAAAAAGAAAATTAAAATGTTGCCCAGGTGCCCCTGTCACCTAAACATGAGAGTCCCCTCCTCTCTGCGGTACTCCTCAGTACCTCACAGTATTAATATCTCTCTTGAGAAAAACGGATCCAAAATCCTAAACACTTTGCTCAAGTGGGTTTGAAATCAAACCTATGTATTTGAGTCCAAAGCTCATAATGGAGTGTTCTAAAGCTATCCCACTCTAAGGACATTTCAGAATAATAAATAGAGCCCAAACACGGGAATGATGAGTTCAGACAGAAAAAGGACAAAAACAAAACAAGAACATATGTACATTTAATTAAAATTGGGAGAGGCAGCACAGTAGGTGGGTATGCTGTCTTGGCAGGCAAGAGAGTCGGGCTCTGGCCGTGCCTGAGCAAATCAGCATCTGTGTGATGTGACCTGCCTGGAGCAAAACGCTGAAACCCATGGGAACTCCATTCCCTCCTATTTAGGCTATTTGAAAGTGTTACGAAAGAGTTAAGCAAATTAATCATTCCTAGTTTCCCTTCTCCTCTTCTTTGGCTGTCTCTCTCTTTTTTAATGTCTTTTAAAAGTATGCTATGTAATAGAAAATGCAACATGAAGGATAGCCAGACAATCAAGCTCTGATCCTACTATCTCTTCATAGAATCTGGGACAAATCACTGAGTCGGTCACTGCCTTTCCAAAACTTCAACTCCTTTCTTCAACTTATAGACTTGGTCCAATTAAGATGCAGGCAGCTAGTACTTAAGGACTATCAGAAACAGAGAGGACTGGAGGCCTTTCCATCCTAAGCTTGGTTTCCAGTGTGACTGAGAGTTCTAGGCTCAAAGGCCTTGATAACTATGGAATCTTAGTGAGCATAGCTCAAGCATTAAATCCCTGCCCTGTCTTTATTCCACAAAACAGACCAAAATACATGCCTGTACCCCTAATTCTCTAAGTTGGTGCTCTTATGGACTGACCAATTATGACATAATAATAGCACACAGTTCCCTATAAGGATTCATGGGCAACTGCACCTCCTGATGGCACACCCTTTCTATCACATTTGACTTTCTTGTATGTTGTCTCTAACTTGAAGTAAGCCTGTCTCAATTCCCTATCTCCCTGCTGGTATTTCCCACACCAAAACTAGGAGTTGTTTCATTTCTTCCCACCCAGGTCACTCCTTGACCTTATTTTTTTCCCTTTCCACTGGCCTATTACCATCATCCCAGCATACCTCATAGCAGAACCCATCTACTTTATGACAACTTTATGCTTTGAACCTTGAGTTCTTCACCTATTTAATAAGAAAGGTGGGCAAAATAATGAAAAATATCTCTTTAAACTTTGAAATTCATTCACAACTTTGCATTACATACCTAATAAGTAACTCCCCAGTGTTCCTTTAGATTTTATATTTTCTCTTCATCCATATATTTTCTATATATAATTATAAAATCTTAGTGGTTAGGGACTTTTTTTATTCATCTTTTATACCTTTGCCTTCTTCTCTCCTTTATCTAACAATAATATTCCTGCCAGTAGCTGAAGTAATGCCTTGCATCTAAGAAACACTCAAAGTTCATACAATTAAATTGAAGCCATTTTCATTAGCCAGGGAAATTATATAACATGCTTCAGAGAGAAGATCAGGAAGCTATTGAAATAATATAGGTCCAAGATGGTAGTGACAGAAGAGATGAAAAATAGTCAAATACTGGATATTTTTAAAATTAAAATGCAACAGTATTTGTTGAGGGACTGGATATAAGATATGAGAGAAGAGGGTGTGAATGTCATTCGAATGTTCTACAAAGATTTCTTTTCTCCATTCTTTGGACATGTGGTAAAATTTTCTCTGGGATCAGATGCTTTTTTATTCTGATCAGTGAGTGGAAGCCTTTCCTGGGCTCAGCAAATAACTGTCGGTGGCCCTCAAGAGCAGTTTGGTTGTTTTGTTTTGTTTTGTTTTGTTTTTGGTTGTTCCTTCAGTTTGCACACAGATCAGCAGTGTTTGAGTTGGTGACCCTCTTCACTAAATGGGAAAAGTCCCCCAGTTGACTTACGATGAACATGTACCGAGAGAGAGAATTCTCTGCTGTTTAAAGCACTAAGATTTGGAAGTTGATTCTTAGAGCAAAATACCTTAGTCTTCGGTACTGATAAAAAAAATTTCCCCTAGAAGTACAGCGCTACTTTAATAAACTCTAAAAACGGCATTGGTTATGACTAGGTGGTGTGGAAAGAGTGATATCAAAGGGTAGAAAGATGGTAGTTCATGTTATTCAAAATTATAGCATAAAGTAAAAACATCACTTATAGCGACTCGAAATGCAGATAGCGTACCCAATGAACTTGTAGCTTTATAGGAAAAGCTGAACATTAATAGGACGTGGTAGCTACTATTGGCAGCATTTGAAGAGTGTTACAAAAATAATAAGAAAAATGACCAGTTTGCAACCAGGAATGAAAAAGATTAGGCCGGGTCCACAATCATAGGTTTGTGGCATTGGGAAAAGCAACTGTAAAAGTTGCTGTAAAAGTAAATGAAAATTTATAAAACGTGTTGGATGACAAGACCAGTCAAATCTCAGCCAGTGGCAAGGATCAAACCAAGAGACTGGTCATTGCAGACATTTTTTAAAGGTCTAAATGAATTAACAAGTTGAATGACTTAAGGTTGTACTTTAAAAATTCTGGCAGTTCTACAAAATGCCCTCTGGAAAAAATGATAAAAATGTGCTTCTCCACCAAAATCTCATAGGCTCAAGCATCCTACAATTTAGTTGAGAAAGAAAAGTAAACAGATATTACAAAGAGAACCATGCATTGGTTATTGGCACATGTTTCTTACTAGAATCAAACAAAAAAAAGCTAAACACATTTCTGAGTGGGATAGTTTGGAGGAGGGGGAGGAAAGAAGAAGGGAAGGAAGGGAGGGAAAAAAGGGGAAAAAAAGACCATCAGCTTGGACTTAAAAGAGACTAAAATTGTGCATCTGGGTGGCTCATTCAGTGAAGCATCTGCCTTAGGCTCAGTTCGTGATCCAAGGGTCCTGGGATCCAGCCCTGCATCTGGCTCCCTGCTCAGCGGGGAGTCTGCTTCTCCCTCTACCCTTTCCCCCTGCTCATGATATCTCTTTCTCTCACTCACTCTCTGTCTCTCAAATAAATAAATAAAATCTTCAAAAAAAGAGTGAGAGAGAGAGAAAGACTAGACCTGCTTAAAATCTACTCTAGAATTTACTCTTAACTCTCAAGAATTTAGTCACTACTGCAAGACCTTTTAGAGCTCTCTTTTTTCATTCTGGCATAGGGATCAGCAATTTTAAGACGGTAACTACTCCATTTGTCTGGATCCCTGAATGATCACAATGACAGAATATCCTACATATCCATAATGGAAAAGTAATGCGAGTACTTTGTTATTTTGTTATTTAACTAGTAAGATTCTGATTGATAAAGAAAGGGACATTTCCATGTAGTATGTGTTGTAGTAAATAATTCATTATTTATGGTAAAATGATACATATTTCTTATTACTGCTGGTAGACAGTATGTGTTGTTAAGTCGAGGTTAATGGAAAGTCTTAATTTCTGAAGAGATTCCACTTCTTTAATTTTTACTGAAATTTGTGAAGTTTCATTTGAAATTTTGATCATTCCTCTCTTGAAAAAATAAATAAATAAATAAAACGATTAAATGATAGAATGACTCCACACACTGAAGCATGTTAACCAGGCAGGTATCTGTTTGCTTTATTATTAAAGAAACTTTCTTTTGAGTAACTCAACAATGTTAGAGTTAATTTCTTCTGGAATAGTCACAGCTAAGACTGATATGTAATCTGTTTTTCTTCTACAACAGTATGCACCAAAGTTTAAAACATAATGGGAAACTCCAGTGAAATCAAAGAAATATCAACACAACTGCAGATTATAGATATTCCTTGGATAGGATTATGCATTTATTTCAATAAATATCATTACTAGGAAGACAAATGGATGAAACTGCAAAGACTAAAACCCTTTGGGGCAGCCAAAATTCTCTGAATCTCTTAAAGAACAATGTCGTCAAACACTATTTCTTTCATCCTAGTGGAAAGTGACAGCGTCTTCTCATTCCCTAGGGCCTATTTCAAATTCTGTGTTTGGAGATCTAACTTCTAAAGCCTAAATCATCCTTGATCCAGAATCCAACAATGTGGGTGAAAACAATCAGCTTCTCTGCCCAATCCTGTTTCAGGCAAAAGGCAAATAATGAGTTTAACAGAATTGAGTTTTATTTTTCCAGATCATAATGTTCACCCTTTGGTGAGCCAAGGCAGTAGTTTATTTATATGGGAGCTCAGATAAAAGCAAAGGTATTTTAATTATTTGGATTTCTTAGCCGGCCATTATCAAGTGGTCAGAATTTAAAAAAAAAAAAAAAAAAGATTAATTTAACTCAATCAGCTAAAACCTCTTTGGATGTAGCATGAAATCATTCAGTGGCATCAGACTGGGTATTTTTATTAAGATACTGCAAACAAAGCAGTTCAACTTTATCCTTTCCACCAAATACTTGGTTTCAAGAGCCCAGTGTTTCCATTCTATTAACTAAAGACCCATTTTCTGTATGATTTGCTGGGGCTACCTATTGTAGTTTTTTAAAATAAAAGACCACTATTTTCTAGATAAGATATGAATAATTATCCTCTATAATCCTCAATCACCGAGGCCTCACTTCCAAGGATATATTAATTTATTCAACTACTTGAAAGAGGACAATGATAGTAGTTAAGGCTTCAATTCAGACAGGCTTTGAAAAGTTAATCAAGTTCTCAAAATCTCTTTCTTCTACATCTTAAATGGGTATAATAACATCTACCATAAATGGTGGCCATATGATTTTGGTGCATATAAACACTAGGTACACAGCCTAAGGATAAGTAAGGGTTCAATAAATAACAACTGCTAATAGGTCATGATAGGACAAAAAAAGTAACACAGGAAGGTTTAGGAATAATAGATTTGTATCAAAGACATAGTAACTAACTCCTTAATGTTTTAGTTGATAGTAAGTTTTCTGAGAGCAAGGATCATGTTTCACACAAGTTCTGGGTGCTTAGACCAAATACCGTAACTTGTGCAAAGTAGGTATTTAACAAATGGTTGACAGGTGACTAGATTTTCACAATTATGAAACTGAAATTTATGTCCATCTTGCATTTTTCTTGCAAGTTTTTGTGTTGCGGTGGCACAATTATCTTGAGTCTACTAATTTCATTAAGGTGTGGTGGAGGTACATGCAGAAAAAAGAGAAGAGACTCACTGCTCAATTTGGTGCTCTGTTTTTATTTGTTGGCTATGTACTGGTGGACAGCATAAAATATTTTCCCATATTTAGAAGCTAGTCAAATTACAACCCAAACTTTGGGGTTTCTAAATTTATTCTTATTTGGCAAAAAGAGTGTTTTCATTTTCCAAAAGGACTTAAAATGCTCAAACAGTTGCAAACAACTCTTAGAAGGAACATTTTAATGAGCCAAATGTAAATATATGTAAATAAATTAAACCCACACAAATTATCTTTCCATACAAGTACTTATAATTAAGAGAAAAAGTGTCTGACAGTAGAAATTTGGGTTTTGCTTAGCTTTAGTTAGCCAAGAGAAACAAATTATGTCCAAGATTATACTGAATCTATTATGTGGAAATGTGGAAATATCACTGATTTCCTTGGGCTTTCACTGACAATGTAGCTCCCAGGACTCAGGACAAATCCAACCTGCAGGGGAAACACATTAGCGTCCAATCCATGTTTTGTATCTTCTTCCCTCCCCCACCCCTCCAGTTCAGTGCAGCAACTAATAAGAAAATTAGCCTAATTCAAGAAAGATAAGCCTAAAACTAACCCAATAAGTTTATGTATAATCCTAACCCTCTGTCCTCCATGTCACTACTATATACTCCTAACATTGGCAGGTACCCCAGCCCTAGGCAAATCCATCAGCCTGTTCTTTCTATCTTAACACAGACATCATTTTTCAAAATATGGATCACCAACATCAGCAACCTTCTTGCAGATGTTTTCCCAACATCCATTTGACTCTGTCCATTCTTACTTTGTGACTTCTAAGAACTCCTTCCTAAACTGAATCTAAACTCAGATTGCATTAAGAAATTCCCCCATAAATAGCAGTTCTTCACAGTAATTAAGGCTTTTCACAAAATTATGAATAAAACAACTAAGAAAAACCAAACCTAAGACTTCTTCTGAAGCCAAGAATCCTGGGTCCAGCAGCAACAAGGACACTGTAGTAGTTTCAAAGCACAAAGGATGACATCAAAGAGAGGCAATTCTCTATTCACTGGACAATCCCTGTGACTTCCTCTCTCCCTTAGGTGTCGAGAAGCATTCTGTTTCTGTGGGGTCTCTCATGAATACTGGTGATAGTATGCACATTAACCTAGACAATTGTTGTATGAGTCCCCAAAGCTCAAAGCTCAACTTTTCCTGACTAGAAACCTCACTTTACTACAGAGTGGATCAGATGTTCTCTGCCCCCTCCCTTGGCTTCTCGACAGAAGTATAAATCAGGATTATAGGGGTCCTCTCCTGCAGCAGGATCCACTGGGTACCTAGGTATACTCCAGCCAAGCATTCCTCTCTACGGGATGAGAGCTTGGGAGTCTTGCTGACTCTTTGCTTATGTCTTCTTCCCCAATAAACCATACTTTACACTCAAGTGGTAGCTGTCCTTATTCTCTGGCTGCAAACATTTTTTCCTTCTTATAAAGATGACCTGGACCAACATTCTAGCTAATGCAAAATCGCTGTCTACAGCATCCTCAACGTATTTATCTTCAATAACTTTAACTTTTTATTGCCTATTTATTCATTGTCATTTGTTACAAAGAAATGATTAAGTACCCACAAGTGCTGAGTTAGACCCTGTACTAGTAAACAGCAATTAATAACACAGCAGTCCCACAGCATTCAATATCTTCTGTGGTCTGAGAACAATCCACATTTTTCAGCTTTATCTCTCACTAGTGAAAATGACTAACATATCAAGCACCTATAGTAACCCAGGCACCATATGTTTAATTGTCATCGCTCTCAAAAATTGTCCCAATAATACCATGAAGGAGGCATACATGAAAATATGAACTTCTTAACCTACTTTTGTTACCCTTCCTGTGGACTGATTCTCAGTATGTGCTTTCTTTTCCCCAACCCCTACTGAAGAGAAAAAACAAAAACAAAAAAACAAAACTCAACCCAAACAAACAAGAACTCTGAGGCTTTAAAGGCTATTTTCTTTATGTATTATCACTTACCTAATAAGTGGCAAACAGAATTCAGATATGGGTTTGCTGGTTTCAGTGTCTTTTTAAGAGTTTCCTAGTATACCATATAGTTCCTATGTCTGGCACAGAGTAGATGTTTGATAAATATTTTCAAATATGAGGATGAATAAATAAATAAAATTTAAAAGACAATATCATTTTGCCATTTTTTTTCATTTTGCCATTTTAAAACTGCTTTTGACCTGAGGCTTTTAGAAATTTGACATTATTTTCTGTACTAAAGAAATTATAGCAAACATATGTTCCCCAACAATTTCTAAGGTATACATTTAAAGATTATTTTTCTCTAGTTTTTCAGTGATCTCAGAAATTGTTCTCAAATTACTCTGTGTTCCCGTCTTCTGCCTTTAATAAATGGATTGCCAACTACCCAAAACATTAGCTTTAAAGGGGATAAAAATGCTGCTTGACTCATAGGTTGGCTGAGCTGCAGAAGTGTGAAGGCAATGTGAGGCTACTGATGAATTTTATTTACTGACTTAAGGAAAAAAAAATCATCACTTAATTTATAAGGTCTGACCTAGATGAAACCCCCAAGAGCCAGGCTCTTACTTGAGAATGCACATCAGTGTCTTCAAATTCGATTAGTGTGATTTTCCAAGACATAACCACGGCTCCCAGCAAAGTGTCCAGCCACTGGAAACACAATCAATCATGCCAGGCATCATAAGCTTAATGTAAGCCCCCTAAGTGCATCACAGAGAGACATGGGGCAAACAACCAGGGGGGAAAAAAAAAGGTAAAGCCTTGCTAAGTAAACATAATTCACACAGAATTTAAAATTGCCCTTCTCCCACTCAGTGAAAGAAGATTTCATGCTGATGATAAATACTGGAGATTTGATACCTGAGCAAATCTCCTCTGGAGATATCCTTTGACAATGTAAGAAGCTAAACAGAAACAAACAAAAAAAAATTCAAGAGATAGCTTCTCATGCTGTCGTATAAATAATACAGGCAATAGCTTAACCATTTTCCCCTCACAGTTATAAAGCACCTTCAAGAGCAGTTTCTTACATGTAAAACAATTAAGTGAATAATTTGTCTATAGTACAGAACTCCTTGGAAACAGGGCTGGAACTCAAACCAAAGTCTCTGGATTCAGCATTCAGAACTTTGATCGCCCTATCATGCAAGGTCCTGAGATACACAAAACACTGAGCTACCAAGGGACAAGGAAAGTGAGAAAAATAGTATTACTTTTCTGCTGTCAATGAGCTTATCTGAAATGGGGACTGAGCTACTATTACACAAACAGGGGCTAATAAGATTCAAGTAATATTGTTAATGTGACCTTGATGGTGCCCACAAGCTAGTAATACATGAGTAACTTCAGTTCACTTAAAAAAAAAATCTAAAATAAGACTAGGAGCTGTTTAATAAAGAGTAAGCAATAGCTTCAGAGACTTGGTACCATGGAAATACAGAGAATGGCTTCATTGTGAGTTGAGCTCATCAGGGATGGCTACGATTATCTGAAAGACCAGTTTATAGAATAAATGGTGAAACTGAAGAGCAAGGTGGAATAAAGAAACTCCATAAACTTCAATATTTCTTTTGGAGTCTTGGCTATATCAGTGAATTCTGACTTTTAACCCAGACTAGAAAAACATTCTAAATCGTCCAGTCTTCTAAAATCATTCTCAATCTTCTAAGATTCTACTACATCTGGCAATTGCATGAGATATATGAATTAAATACAAGCTGGTGAGTTATTTGGTTAATTAAACAGATTATTTGTTTAATCTGTCTCTAAGTTTGGAGATAACTCTCTACACAGTAGTAAGGAAAAAAAAAAAAAAACTATTGCTGGAGAAAATACCAGAGGTAAACTAACTCCTTTGTTTTTCATCTGGAGTGGATACCAGAATTATACATGAAGCACTAGAAATATCTACATGCCACTACATTCATGGTCTCTGATTTGTAAAAGCTCCATTAATGACTTTGATGTGCATCTCTGATTGAGAAGCTTTTATTGAATGTCTTTTCCTCCCAACATACCAGCCACAGCAAATGGGTAACTAGACGTAGCTTGATATACCTTAAATGTATGTCAATTCCATTTTTGCACAGCTCTAATTATTTGAGGATTCATCCACTTGCTAATTTAGGGAAATTCCATTTCCCTATATTTTCTTGTTACTTATCTTGGTTTAAGAGCAACATAGGGGCACCATGGGTGGCTCAGTTATTTAAGCATCAGGTCATGATTCCAGGGTCCTGGGATTGAGCCCCCAGTTGGACTACCTGTTCAGCAAGGAGTCTGCTTCTCCCTCTCTGCCTGCCCCTTCCTCCAGCTCATGGATGCACTCTCTATCTCTCTCTCAAATAAATATATAAAGTCCTTTTTTAAAAAAAGAGCAACACAGAAAAAGTTTATTTCCCTCCACTCTAAGTCACCCCAACTTTTAAAATTTATATATAAGCAAACAACAATTTCGGAAGTAATCTGGCTCATGTCAAAACTGGCATTAGAACTCAAGTGTTCAAACCCTGAAGTGGTCTATCCACTAGCTACATGGTGCTCTATCTACTAGGTAGGCTGAATTCTAATTTTTCTTTCACCATTAAAATGCTACAAACTTCTTCTATACCTTAAGGCTGTGGTTCTCAACTCTATCAAACTCAATGTCCCTTTACATAAGAAGCATTTAATTTAACTTTTACTCCCTTAAAATGGAATTCATAGATAATGCAATCTATCTACACACATAATTTTTTTAAAGCAATATAATTGTGATATGAAGTAACATATTTAAAAATATTCTGTATTCCAAAATAAATGTTTGGGCTACACTAGTAGAATGCCTGCACATATGTGTAGAATGTGTAGAACTACTGGGAATGTGACAATTACAGATGCAGACTGACTCAGGTGTGTCATAATATCATAAGCAGCACTGTAGAGAGTCACATGCTTTTCTAAAATGATGAGTAACTCTAGGTAAGGAACAAACATAGTATAACCTTTTCTAATTTTCACAATACCAGAATTCCTGGAAAATCACTTATTCTACACTATGCAAAATTGTTTTACGTTTATATATAAAATGGAGTTTGTTTCTCAGCTCAAAAATTATAAACAGTTGTTTCATGTACATTAACGTCATGCAAAATGTTCAACAGTTGTGAAGGAAAGAACAAATTTATTGTTTACATCTCTTGAGCATTCAAGGCACCGGCATCCCTCGTACCACCCATTAAATGCCAGTAGTACCACCTCCAATTATGAGAACAATGAATATCCTCCCAACAAATTTTCAAAATAATCCCTAGGGAAGGGAAACACCTCATAGAAAAAGAGAGTAACAGCAATAATTATAAGAACTACAAGAAATCCGATAGGGATTTCTACATAAACTTAAATCAATACTCAAAGAGAACTTAAATATCAACACACTAGTTTTGTTCAACATACTATTAGATACATTAATAACTTTAAACCAGAAATGTACTTCTCTTTAAATATCAATTCCTACTAAAGTACACACTTGTGGGTTAAGAAAGAAATTAGTGAATCTTCTTCACATATTTTCACATCCCTCCCTTCTTACTTGTGTCAATAGCTACTGCCTAGTCTGTGCCTTCTCTTACTTTTACCTGAAATACATTTCTATTTTGTCTACACTTCCAACTCATTTTACAAAATGATATTAAATGTAGCCATGACTTCACTGGGCTTACAC
This sequence comes from Martes martes, assembly GCF_963455335.1. Taxonomy (NCBI): domain Eukaryota; kingdom Metazoa; phylum Chordata; class Mammalia; order Carnivora; family Mustelidae; genus Martes; species Martes martes. The sequence continues at coordinate 49,844,034 of NC_137900.1, read as the reverse complement.
CCAGGATTGCTGCAGCCCTGCTACCAGCTAGTAGACATATTTTCCTGAGTATAAAATTATTTCACTAATATGAATACTAAATTAAACTGGAGTATGAAATACAAACTGAAACATGCACCTTTCTCCAAAAGAGAAGATATTTCATAAAAATTTCTTCAAACATTTGATAACATGTTTTACAGAATTAGAGATATTAATAACAGAAATTATCTAATTCAAACTTATTTCAAACATGTAAAAAGAGATAAAGGGAGATGATGTAACATACCTGGCTAAATTACATGCTGGAGCAATTGATAACAGAATAGGAATCGGAACCTGAGTCTTGGTTCCTACATTCCTCCATAGTTGTTGGGTTTTTTTTTCTTTTTTTTTGGTTGGGCCAATCAATTTATCTGTTAGTCTGTTAGTACTTAAAACTAGGTATGTTAGGTAATGGTTTAATCTCAATATTTCCTTAAGTCCAGAAATTAAGATGTGAACCTGGGAAAGACAAGTTGTGTGTGTGCATGCGCATAAATGTGTTTTCAGTATTTGATATTATTTTTTCATTAAAGAAAATCCAAGTCAGAGCCATACTAAAACACCTTCATCTGTCCCCCATTGATTGGTGAGTCATGGTAGATCATATTAGGATCTTACTGGTCAGTATAGAACACTGAAATTGAAGTTTATTGGAATTGTGACAGTTGGCCATTTCCAATCTGTGCATGGAAGACCAAGACAATGCCAATCTAATACGTGAGAAGAAACAATTAGAAAGAAATTAATTCTTGGAAACAATCATTGATTCTGATGGGAGGCAAGCATTTAGACATCCAGGTCATTGTATTTCCTTTCTGTTTTATTACCGTACCATTCTATCTTTCTATCTCATGAGAATTGAAGTTTATATCTTAGTTTTTACTAATGCATTAATACAATGCATACATTTAAGTAAAACATTATCGGACTCTACAAATAATGGACAGACACGTGTACAGAACTCTCTAAAGATGATATCCTTTCCAACTGCTTGATGATTTTACATTGAACATTTGGCAAATCTGAGTTTTAAAAGTAGCATTTTGTCATTCATCCAGAGGTAAATATTTGGAAATTAATATGATCCTATGGTTTATTTTATCCCTAAGAAACAGGGCATAGTTTGCCAGGAAAGCTAGGGGTGAGGAGGATAGATTAAGCATGATTCCAATTAGAATCAAAGGATTGAAAAAGCAAGAAATAGCACTAAGGAAATAACCATCTGAAAAGAGAAAGAAGACTCTTAAAAGCCATGTGGATTTAGTTAAATCAGTTCAGTAGACATGGATAAAAGTTAAACAAAATGCATAGGAAAAGGAAGTCTAGATCTAAAATCTAAAAGAAAAAAAAATGGAAATGAAATCCTAGAAGCAATAATAAAGCACCAACAACAGAAATACCACTATTACTCAAAAGAGAATTCATTTTGTCTACAATTAATAATTGACATATTGCATTCTAATTTTGATAATATTATAAATGAAAAAAAGATCTTTATTGTGCTTAGTGTTAGCCCTCTGGCATGACTGTAAATACTCTCTAGTATTTACATAGTATTTACATAAATACTTACATATTTAAATACTCTCTAGTATTATTTACTTAATACTCTATTAAGAAATAATAGTCAAGACTAATGAAACTATAGATTTCTTATTACATGTTATTTCTTTTAAAAAATATGTTTCAACTCTATTGGTACTTAATGAACCAAACTACCTTTAATTATTCTGCCTATCACATCTTCTTAAAATGGTCCACCTAAACTTTATGAGTTAATGAGGGAAAATTTGGGATGTGGAAACAGTTCTGAAAATATATATTACTTTACATTACAAGCAGATACATAAAAAACATATGTGTAGAAAATTCTTGAGAAAAATCCTATTTCCTGAATCACAATTTCATATCTAGATCAAAAGCTAAAAATAAACATTATTCAACAGGATTAGTACAAAATTAAGTGAAAAGGAAAAAAAAGTTGTTAAATTTAAAATAAGCAATGACTGAGAAAAGACTTTGCAGTATGTGATGACTCTCCATCTAGTCTCCAGAAACCATAGTCTTTCACAAGCTCTAGAGGCTTTCTGCTCTTAAAACTGAATAAGGATGGTCTTTTTCCAGTTTGTAGAGGGGGAAAACAAGTTATACGGAGGGTTTTTTTCCCCAATTTTAACTTCTTCTCCCTTTTAAAAAAAGCTTGCAAACCTTTCAGCACCTACTTCCACACTTCCCATGGTAAGCACTAGCAGACAACAAAGCCCCTGTTCCTTAGAAAATAGAATGCGTTTTAAACAATAGTAAAATTACTACTACCAGGAGCACAGGTCTTCCTTACATCTTGTCTTTCTTATTTTTACATGTTTGTGGAGATCTTCTGTGACATTTTGGAAAGAGAATAAAATGACTCCCTATAATAGTGTTGTGCCATTATATATTTTTATATAAATAGTCACTCCTCATATGGTTTAAAATCATATCATGTTGTTAGAAAAATTTAGTGTACATGCACCTCCCTCATTGTGCCACCTCTCTCCTTATTTACATTCACACTATACTATGTGTCAGATTTAATTTAATTTCCACATGTTCCATAGCACCTACAGATAACACTAGCAGATCTCACCTGATCTTGTTCACTGTATACACAATTATGTACACACATACTGTTAATAGTAAAAAAAAAATCAATGTGTTTTTCATTATATATGTTTCCATATGTACATTTGCATATATATGCATTTCCCTAATATAAGTTTCTTCCCTGAAAAGCCAAAGGTAGTCCATCTGTTCAGGGACATGTTTAATTAAAATTAATAAGAGGAATAAAAATAGAAAGAAATAGTTAATATTCAGCTGTTTTGCTTAAAATAGGATTTTGCAACAAGAAATATGTTTGAAATCCTGGTATGATTAAAACAGATGTTTGGCACACTTCTCAGTTTACATAAGAGTAGTCCAGAGAGGGATAAGAAGGAAGAAAATTCTAACCTTTTGCAGTCCCAGAGAATTGGGGAGTAAGATGTGGGAGAGGGATAAAATTTAGAAACTCCAAGACAAGTAGAGTGGTGGTCAAGAATATTCAGGTGATGGCACCATAGCAAGGAGGGACCATGCTGACATTTCCAATTCAGCACCCAGGCATCAGAGCTGAGATAGTATTACAAGGCAGGTAAAAAGGTAAAGCTGAAGCAGTCCTGGTTTTCAATAGCGTATGTGTAAAAAAACAAGTCTTTGCATATATGGGGAAAAGAAAGCAATTTTTTAAAGTTTATTTATTTATTTGAGAGAGAGAGCACCAGGGGGAGGGAGGGTCAGAGGGAGAGAAAATCACAAGTAGACTCTGAGCTAAACATAGAGCCCTACACGGGGCTTGATTTCAGGACCCCGAGATCCCAACCTGAGCTGAAATCAAGAGTTGAATGCTTAACCAACTGCACTACTCAGGGGCCCCAAGACAGGAAGTTTTAAGAAAACACCCTGGACCCAGAGAACAGAAGCTATGTCTGGTGGGGACTTCAAGATCAAAGACCAAAAGTACCAGAGCCCTAGGCTCTATGAGAAAAACCATATGTTTATCCATACAACTAGAAACAATCAGTTTCAGTCCAACAGGCATCAGTCCCAGGAGCAAATCGCATGAGTATCTAGAAAACAAGAGGATGATAGGAGGGTTCTATTTTCTTTGCTGCCAGCAAGGATGCCATCAGCCTCTCTCCCTGTCACTATATATTCAAGCACTTCCTAGCAATGGAGCAAATTTGAAAGTCTGAAGAAGAGTTGGGGTTATTGAATTGCTCAATTACAGTGAAATCAGACAATGAGAATAAAATTCTTTCTCTGTTACCCAGTGGATTATATCTCTTAAAAAACAATCAGAACAATTGCAGGAAATATGAAGAACCTATATATTTATTCCATGTGAGAATTATGGTATGAATAAATTTGGAGCCTCAGCTTATTCACTAATTGGCTTGCATGCATGTCATGACTTGCATACATTTCCAAATCCAACACAGTGCTAGCCACAAAGTAGACATTAATAATTCATTAGCAGAAATACACACACCCCACCAGTGTCCTTATGGAGCTACAGTCTACCAGTGATTCTCAACAAGGGACGGCACTTCCTCCCTGAAGGTATTAAAAATGTGAGGAGGTGTTTTTGCTTTTCCCAATGGCTACTGGCGTGCTATAGCATTTAGTGAGTGGGAGACAGGGTTCCTAAATTTCAAAAATCAAGAACCAATATTCTTCTCTTAAATAAAGCATAGCTCACCCAAACTGCCAACAGAACCCCTCTTGAGACATACTGAGAAATGAAGGTACTACAACTACAGATGTAGGACAGATAAATTACAGAAGTGAAGGGAATGGTATGCAAGAGCTGAGGGTATGGAGGGGAGATGGGGGGAGAGAGATGAATGTATATCAATACTGCTAAGAGATAAATATTGACAAATCCATAGAAAATTATTTTAAAACACCAAAACTAGAGAGCACTACTTTAAAATGTTCACTCCTAAAGAACACTATTGCTAACTTTTGAGTTATAAACAAATGGCTCTCTTAAAACTCACTTAAAATCTCTAAGAGGTGCTGGGAGGCATGGTGGACAGTGGTGACAGTCACCACAGGGTAGGGAGGTAGAGCAGGATAGATGGCAGAGATGGTGAAAGTGTCAGGTCAGCAACTCCCTACTCTGTAAAATTAAACCTCTGGATAAAGATGTCGGCCTCCTGACTTTCATGCAAACCAGATAGTGGCTAAATTAATAAATAATGGGTTCATGGCCCCGCCATGGTAATAAGAGGGAAAAAGTTCATTAAACAAAGCTCACCCAGAAATTTCCATACTTGAAGTCAAAATATATGAAGAGAGACTGTTGAGATCTCTTTTAAAAATGAAACAAGATGAAACCAGAGAGGGAGAGAAACTGTAAGAGACACTCAATCTCAGGAAACAAACTGAGGGTTCCTGGAGGGGAGGGGGGTAATAGGGATGGGGTGGCAAGGTGATGGACACTGGGGATGGTATGTGCTATGGGGAGTGCTGTGAATTGTGTAAGACTGACGAATCACAGACCTGTACCCCTGAAACAAATAATACATTATATGTTAATTTTTAAAATGTCCTTTCTTAAACATGTTTACAGTAACTCTTCAAAATCTGGGACTGACATCTGCTATAGACGCTTTAATGTGACTGACTTCCCTCCCTCAACTTTATATATGCCATTACCAACAGTGGATGTGAAAAAGGATGCAGTTCTATACATCACATTCTGGAGCTTTATAATATTCACTGTTACGCCCATCAAATATACATATTTTACCCCCTCCTAAATATGAACTCATAGAAAAGTAAAAAAAAAAAAAAAAGTTGAATTTTACTTTCTCTACCATCCTTGCCAACGGATTTTAGTAAATTATAAGCAACAAAAAACTCACTGTACTTAGTAAGAAACAAAAAGAGATGTTCATCTTCTGCACTAGGATGGAATAGCCATGTGCCTTTAGATTCTTATTTTCCTTATCATTTCTCTAAAGAGTCTTCATAATCTTGCACTGACCTTGAACCACATTTTTCTTTTCTACAAGGTGTTTGGCTATATATGAATAGCAATTGCAACCACTACAAAAACAAACACTAACTCATATAATGAAAAGTTTAAGGAAATAGAGATGAAAGAAATAAAATGGTGTGTAAAAAGATACTGAACATATTTTGGTCCATGTCTTTTAATTCCTCCTGCTTTCCCATGGAATTTATGCAGGATCTCAGAGATGAGAGAGTAAATTCCTGAATTCTCTCAGCAGAAAAGATGGGAAATAATAGAAGATGGGATCAACAGACTTGGACATGAGCTCTGTAACAAATGTGGGTCTAACCAATTCAAACTTTGTCAATTTGCTGGTTTGAGATTCATTTGAACTAAAAAATAATCTCTAGAACTATATTCATAAAACTGATTAAAAGGAAAAAAAAGTTCTCAGTGCAGGAAGCATTTGCTGGTCTTGGTCACTTAAGCATCTACAAAAAGTCACAGACACACACACACACAACACACACATGCACACTGCAAAGCAGGTTCACTCTCTTAGAAAATACAAGAACCTTATATTGTACCAGGTACAAAGATTTAAAAAGCAGGGCTCAATCCATATGAAGAGTCCACATTATAACATCCAACTCTAAAAATACTGAAGGTAAACTTTCATCCAGAAAAGCAAAATCAAATTTATTGTTTTTTCTTCTTCATATGTTATCTTTAAGAAAAGAACATGTTAAAATAAACTTCTTGATGAAAAGTGTTAACATATGAGAAATTTGATCAATGGAGTTTCCTGCTGGAAATTTAAGGCAAAATTTAAAGATATTTATGAAGCTAAAACATGTATTTATATAACATCATTAGTCTTTGTCAAATGAACTGAGAAATAACTTTAGGTATTAAGACAAAGAAAAGTTATTTTTATTTTGGTGACTTTTGTTACAGCAATTTAGTCTGTGCATTAACTCAAACAGCAGGAAAATTCATGTCTCTCTTCAATAACAGTCCAGAGTTGGCTGTAGATAGCAGATAGGTAAATTCTGCTTTAAACCAGGGACAATTCCATTTATTCTGCATAACTGAGGTGGATTGCCACGACTTCAGTCACATTATAGTCCATGGAGGGAAATAAAAACAGAAAGTAAATCATGTTCCTTTAAAAAAAAAAAAAAACATAATTTTGAACTTACACACAGCACATCACATTACTAATTTCCCATTGGCAGGGGTTTAGTCAAATGTCCATGCGCAGCTACAAGCTAGTAAGGCTAGAAAGAGCAGTGCTGAATCAAGCTTCCATGTGGCCTGGTAAAATTTAGATGGTCAGTTACCGAAAGGAAAAAAGCAACTTCGGAAACTGGTGGATAATAACAGCCTCTGACAAGAGAATAACTGCCTCTGGGAAGGGAGATTAGAGACTCATAATGGGGTAAGAGAACGACGTGCTTTCATGCTATCCATCTTGTATTTCCATACTACATCTTGTGTAGCACCTATTCTATTCCAGTCCATGTGAGCTTTAATTCTATTAATCATTTCACTGAAAATTTTGTTCTTTAAAATATTTTAAAAGATATTTTATAAGAGTTAAGATTAGGGGTGCTTGGGTGGCTCAATCAGTGAAGTGTCCAACTCTTGATTTTGGCTCAGGTCATGACCTCAAGGTCATGACTCAATCACTATGTTGGGCTCTATACTGAGCACAGCATCTGCTTAGGATTCTCTCTCCCTCTCCCCTTCCCTCCACTTATTCTAAATTAGTTAGTTAGTTAGTTAGTTAATTAATTTTAAAAGGCCTTAAAATTAAATAAAAACATATAATGGCTTTTTCCAACGAGCTTTGTACTCTCAATACTAGCTAAGGCTTAATATTTAGCCTTAAAACATACAAATGTAACTGCATGGGCTTTAAGACAGATATTCACATACCTTTAAATATTTTTAGTAGAATAATTAAGATCACAATCTGGAAACAGGCTGCTAGATTCAAAACCTGGCATGACCATAGCATATATAACACTGACATAAAGCAAGTTACTTAATCATTCTGTCAGTCTAGTTTCCTCATCCATAAAAGGGGTCAATAATAATTCCTTCTTCAGTAATCTGCTATGTAGCCTGAATGGTTTAATAAACAATAAAGCATTTCTGACAAGTGTTATCATTGCTTGCTATTACTGTTATTAAAAATTATCATTGATTATTAAAAGATATCACAGCAAACATACATAATTGTTTGCCCAATAACCATCTTCTCCCTCCTTATTAATTCACAACCTCAGTTATATTCTGTATAACAAAGTATTCAATTAAAAACATTAACCTCCATGCTACCCTTGGAGCTAGAAAGAAATATCTGACACTGTCCTGGGCAAAGAGATGAAAGTAGAAGTCACTAAGTAGGCAAGCCAGTTAAGTTATTGTCATCTGCCCTGAAGCTAAAAATGTAATTTTTTAAAAAAAAAATCCCATAAGCATAGGAAATCATTTATCAAATCCAACAGAAACTTATAAAACTAAAACAACTTCTCTGGCCACTCTATCTTTGTGCCATTCATATTTTAAAATTCAGCTTGTGGTTTGCAAAAATGAGATGCTTCTCATAAGATGTGGATTGCATCTATAGAATACCTAAAATAATAAAGTGTTCTTTCATCTGATAGGTGAATACTATATATGTGATTCAGATTTTCATTTACTTAAAAGTTTATTGGTTACTCTTCGGAAAGCAAACCATCCTTGGTTTCCAAAATCAACAATATCCCATTCTCAGTATCTACCATTAAAACTGATATTACAGAACTACTATCATGTTTATTATCATTTTTGTTCAGGTAAATATGAAACTTGTTTTTAATATCCTCTTTCCCTGGGGCACCTGGGTGGCTCTGTGGGTTAAGCCTCTGCCTTCGGCTCAGGTCATGATCTCAGGGTCCTGGGATTGAGTCCCACATCGGGCTCCCTGCTCAGCAGGGAGCCTGCTTCCCTCTCTCTCTCTCTCTCTCTCTCTCTCTGCCTGCCTCTCTGCCTACTTGTGATCTCCCTCTGTCAAATAAATAAATAAAATCTTTAAAAAAAAAATCCTCGGGACGCCTGGGTGGCTCAGTTGGTAAAGCGGCTGCCTTCGGCTCAGGTCATGATCCCAGCGTCCTGGGATCAAGTCCCACATCGGGCTCCTTGCTCGGCGGGGAGCCTGCTTCTCCCTCTGCCTCTGCCTGCCATTCTGTCTGCCTGTGCTTGCTCGCTCTCTCTCTAACAAATAAATAAATTTAAAAAAAAATCCTCTTTCCCTAACACAACATTCTTATTTATTCCAAACTGAGTAAATTCAGCTTTTCTTAAAAGGCAACTTAACTCCAAATTTAAAAAGATACTATAATTTAGAAATTCAAAAGAAAGGAAAAGAAAGGAACTCTAGTGTTCACTTTCTGTTCTAAATATCAGGGATAAAGTAGTAAGCAAAACATATAATTCCTGCTTTCATAAAGTTTATATTTTAGTGCAAGATAAAGAGTTAAACACTTAATTGCATAATGAATAATTTAATTACCATGGTAGTAACAACTAATCAGAAGGTATCCAGAGAGACTGTTAAAGGCAACCAGAACTTAGAGTTCAGAAAAAGGTTTGAAAAGTAAATAATATTTAAATTTAAAATTAAATTTAAATCTCAAGGATCAAGGACATACCTGGTAGGGAGGGGAGGGCAAATGTTCCAAATTGAGTCAACAGTGTGCTTGAGAGCAATACTATAGGAAGCCACATGGTACAACCAAGGGACCACAGAGTGAGCTAGAATGCAGCAGCAAAGAGGCAAGTTGTGTGAGATAATGCCTGTGAGGATTTCAGAATTTATACCAAATAGCACTTCACACATTGTGATGGCTAATTCCTTGTGTCAACCTGACTGACCTAAGGGATGCCCAAACAGCTGGTAAACATTATTTCTGGGTATGTCTGTGAGGGTGTCTTCAAAAGAGATTAGCATTTGAACATCTCTTTCACCAATGCAGATGGGCATCATTCAATTCACTGAGGGCTTAAATAAAACAAAAAGGCCGAGGAAGAGGGAATCTGCTCTCTTTGCTTGAGCTGAGACAACCATCCTCTACTGTCCTTAAACATTGATGCTCGGGGATCTAGGCCTTTGGTTTAAGACTTACTGCATCTTAAGGTCTCTCTTTTCTCCCTCATCTCCCCTGGTTGTCAAGCCTTTGGACTTGAACTGAATTACACCACAAGTTTTCCTGGTTCTCAAGTTTGCAGAAGGTCGAGCTTGTGATTTCTTGGCTTCTATAATCACATAAGCTAATTCCTATAATAAATCCCCTCTTACCTATAACTGTATCTAAATCTATTTCAATCCTATTAGTTCAGGGTTATATGGGGTTTTTTTTTAGAACTCTAATATACCTGTATTATTATTATTATTCATCCTATTGTCATAGCTAGCTTATGCTGAATAATAAAAGATCTCAGTGCCTTTAAGTTATTTTTTTTTTTTTATTTCTTATCCCCACTGCTTGCCCACCAAGGTTAAAATGGAGACCCTGCTTGCTTTGTGATGTAGACTGACAAAGCTATAACTAGCTGGGACATTATAGGTTTCCGTGGCAGAAAGTAAAGAAAGCTATAAAAGGACTCAAATTGACAATATAATGCTTGGGCCCCAAACAGCTCAAATTGCTCTTGCTCACAGTTATTGGCCAGAATGGACACGTAGGCCAACCAATCACAGTGTGCCAACAAATGCAACCCTACCATGAAGGCAAAAACACTGTAATACTCAGTAAGCAGCATTAATGATGACCACATCACTGTAAAAAGGAAAGAAAAAGAAAAACTCTATCAATGATTAAAGTGGAGGGTAAAAAACATTATTTTTGCAAAAGTTCAAGAGAAAAGACTGAAATAAAGCAAAACAAACAGTAAGAATAACAATAGAAACTTCTTCATGGTGAAATTATGCATGGCTTACATTTTATTTTATATATTTCTTTGTGTTTTTTTAAATGTTCCCCAATAAATATTTTATTATTATATTATATATTATTATAGACTTTATTATAATATATATTATTATAATATATTATTCTTGGCTATAAAAAAATAGAAAAAAAATCCTCAAGAGCAACTAAAATAACATAGAAGTTTTTCAAAAAGTGTAGAGGTAGTCATCAAGGGATGTTAGAATACTCCAGAATGTAAGGCAGCTAGCATTCATCCTATCTTGCTGCTCAGATGTACATGGCTTCCTTCCACTAAGGACATCTCATAGTACAAGATGGTTGCCAGAGCTCTGGTCATTACTGATTTCCCAGGAAGCAGAAAAGAGGAAGAGAAGTAGAATCTCCCTGTAAAGATATTCCCCATAAATTAAGCATACTACTTCTATTAACATCTCCTTCAACCATGTGACTGGTAAAGTGGGCTGGAAAATGAAGTATTTACTCTAGATAGACATACATTACTCAAATATCAGAAATTCTATTACTGTGAGAAGTTTTTTTTTTTAATTGTTACCTATTATAGCTTCGATTGGCATCCTTGTCTCTAACATCAATTTCTTTCTTGTTTTTCCCTCATGCTGCAATCTGAGATACAGACATCCTTTCCAAATGGCTTATCTTTAATGGTTCAAAAAAATGGTCCAAAATCATCTTTGGATACTTTCTTCTTATTCCCCTTGTCTTGTCTAGTGAATATATACACACACCAAATTATAATATATCAAATTTGCCTTATTTTCAATAAAAGCATCACTTGCCTCCCCAATGATATAAAAGAAAAACAACTTAGACTTAACAAATTAATGCAATCAAGTTTGAATCAGTCTCTGCCATGGAAATGGATAATTTATACTTCATAGTCCAAAATGGACTTGGAAGAAGGGAGAAGATATACCATCATGGAAGGGGAATAGGTGTGTTTGATCCTAGAATTGTTCTCCTTTGCTACTCCATTTAGTCTAGTATTTGGGCATTGATTTCTGTCCCTCTACTATCCGCTGGAGTGTCTACAGCTGGTATAAACCAGCAGCCATGATCTTGGCACGAACAATGCCAGATGATTACTCCCAAGGCACTCAGCCACCTTCCCCATTGACTAGGTCTTCCCCTTACATTTAGCTGGCACTGTAGATCCCCTGAAGCCATACAGTTATTGCAATTTAATCCATTTAAGTCCTATATCATCTCTGAAAATGGCTTATAGTATGACTCCATTTTCAGGCCTCCTAGAATTTTATTTTTAATTTATAAAGAGAAGCTTTGGAATGCAAAAATCCCTTTTCTTTTTCACCGAAGCTTAGTTAACAAGTCCATGGTATCACTAAGAACTTGAGAAAATCAGCTTTAAATCTCAGAGCTCAACAAAGATTCATTTGTTTTGGGCATCATGTTCTTAATACATAGCATGGAGAAGGTGCAAGGCCCTATTATTTAGAGGAAATTAAATAAAAATCATTTTAATATTAAAAATATTACCCCAATATATTCATCTCATGCCATAACACCCACATATAATAAATGTAGCTAATATTTTTGATCATTCATTCTGTGCCAGACACTGCTTTTTTAAAGTGCTTTATAAGTGACAACTAAACTTCCCAACAGAATTATAACTGTTATCATTTCTATTTTTTAGAGGAAGAAACTAAAGCACAGCTAAGTTAATTGCTCAAGGTTGCACAGACTATGTTCAGAGCCAATCTGGCTGCATAGCATGTGATACCATATTGCTTTCCACATGAATATGCTCCGTAGACATAAATACCATCTATAGGCTAATGAATTCTAAATTTAAATATCTAGCCTTGAAGTCTCCCCTAAACTTCAGACTCAAATACTAAGTGGTAACTTAATTTTCACTTGGATCCCTAATAGTTATCTCAAAAATAGCATCTTCCAAACCATATGCCTGGTTTCTATGCATCCACCTCTTCCAGCTTGCACCTGTCCTTATCATTCCGGTAAACAGCCTCATCATCTTTCCAATTGCTCGAACCAAAATAATAGGATCTTGACTTTTTTTTTTTTTTTTCCCCTCACACTCTGTTTCTAGTCTATCAGAAAATCTTGTTGGCTCTATCTTCAAAACACATCCAGAATCCAACCACTTCTCAATCTCCATTGCTACCACCTGGTAGACGGTAGACGGTCCAACACACCATCATCACTCTTCTAGATTACTGAAAAGCCTCTCACATGGACTCTCTGGTCCCACTCTGCCCCCAGGGCAGCCAGGACAATCATTTAAAACATAATTCATAAATTTACAATGCTCCTTTGCTTAAAACCTTCTGATAGACTTCGTGTCACTCAGAGTAAAAGCATAAATCTTTACAACTGATCGTGTGACACTACATGGCCTGGCTCCGCTGTTCTCCCCTGCACCTCATACTTTACTACTTTACTCATACTTTACTATCCTCATACTTTACTATCCTCCTCCTCATTCACTCAGCATCTCACTCATCACCACTTCTGTCATTCGACTCTGGACCCTGTGGCTTCCCTGCTGTTACTCATATCCACTAAGCATGCTTTTGTCTCTGAGTCATTGTACTTGTTCTTCCCTGGACCAGAGGGGTCCTTACCAAATATCTGCTGCCTTCCTTCTTTCTTTCAGGTATTTACTCTTGGGTACAGTCACTTTATCTAAGAGGCCTTCCTGACCACTGTATTTGACATGGCAATTCATGCACTCCCTCCATGCCTTGGTTCTTTCTCTCCCCCTTTCTCTGCCTTTTTTTCATTATATTACCATCTAACATATCATAGCAGTTCATTGTGAGCCTCTTTACACTAAAATGTAAACAGGAAATGTTCTCTGTCTTGAACATAGCCATATTTTAGCCTAAAATATATCCAGCACATGACAGGTATTCAAAAAAAAATTGTTAAATAAATTAACAGTGCACGGGGTCATACAGACTACTTAGAATTTCACAAAAGTGTTTTATATTCCTTTGTCTTTATGTGCTCTATTCCCTCTGCTATAAATACCATTTCCTATTTCTTTCATTGAGCAAACTCCTGCTTGTACTTCAAAACTTACTTTTAGCTTTGCCTTCTCAAGGAAATCTTGTTCATATCTAGAGAATAATGTTCTACAAAACTTACCTTCTGGCCCCTGTCTTTGTTGATTCACTTGAGGATCTCTCCACTAGATTACAACATCCTTAAAGTAATCCCGTTTTATGTAATTTTCTCTCTTATTTGATTCATAGCCACACTACTTGGGTAACTCCATACTTCAAGTTTCCTACTGGCCACAAGAAGATGATATCTCATTTACCAAGAGACCTGTCCTACCATAGGAGGATTTCATGCAGAAATTCCAAATCATGCCACTATTTCCCCAAATTATTAATAATGCAATGTATATAATATGTAAAAATTTAATATTCTAAGGAATATCAGTTATCTTCACAACCTCAAAGCTTATTTTACCAACTATTATCTATGTGATTATTAGCACTTTCCTTTAATAATTTCTTTACCTACAAAATTAAAAAGTTGGAATAAATGATCTCCTACTTTCAGAGGTTCTTTAATATAATTAATAGTAATACTCATAACTGATAATCATGAATTATAAATTGAGAATATATAGTATCATTGTACTGTATTTTTTCAGCTAAAATTATAATAATCAGGCATCTTTGTGGCTCCAATTTTCTTCTTCTCTCTTTCTTTCTTTCTTTCTTTTTTTTTTTTTTTTTGAAGTCAGGGAACTTGTTACTTGACTTTGTCCAGTGGGGGTGAAGGTGTCCTCTCTTTCTGTTAACTGGGAAAAAAACTGATGACTGTCCAGTAATCCAGTAATTATTTTCATCAAACTCTTTTGATTATGGATTATCAATTACTTGGAAGAATCAAGTGTTCAGTTGAGTATTTTATAAAAGTCTAGTAACACAATGATAAATGTTCGATTAAATACAGATGAGATGTTAAGATCATGCACACATATAAAGCACATGCTTTTAAGAATTTAAGCAATATCAAGAGATACCCAGGAACTTCAAACAAATAAGAGCAGAAAATCCCTCTTATAAAATCTCAGATCTTTTTGGAGAATAATAGCCTAAAAGATTAGGCCAGAATAACAAGTCAAGCACTTCTTGGGAAGAACTAGCATATTTATTTATACAGGGACAAAAGAAAATGTAATAAACCCTCTAGCTGCCTTGGGTCACAGCATGTGGCTTATAACCCAAACAAAGAAAAGAATAGGACAGATCCTACAGGTTAGTCATGATGGAAATAACTTTCATGATCTAGCTGACAGGTTCTTTAATATTTTTGTTGTAGGTAAAGTGGAATGGAGAGATATATTACACTGTCTAGCATGTTTTCAGTCTGCTTTTATTCTACAGCTTTAGTTTCTTCTCTCATTCTCTCCCTTCATACTTGATCTTGTTCCCATTCGAAGTGAAACAATAAATCACCTGGTTTGCTTCCCAAAGGGCTAGGATAGGATTAGAGTAAGATGGAGCACAAGATTCTTATTAATTTCCCTGGATCTATGACTGAGAAGACATTTGCAGCTTGGGAGTACTCTGCCTTTATGTAAGATTTGACCAGATTCTATGATTGTGTGGAGAAAGTCATTCCAGATAGTTCATGGGGTCATCTCTGTCACTATAGTGTAACCTTGGGCAATACACATAACCTCTCTGAGCTTTATTTTCCTATCGTGAGAAATGGGTATGAAATCATATTTTGGGGGGCAATTTATTGAGGCTTAATTGAGATCAAGTCCACAAAGTGCTTAATATACTGCCTTGTATATTTATTCTTTTAGCAAATATTTATTGAGTTCCTACTATGATCCATACTTTCAGCTATAGTAAACTCTCAGTAAATACTACCCATTTTATGTTTATTATCAGCAGTATTAGCCTATCAATGCCAGGAGAAAAACATTACAAATTATTCGCATTGCAATTTCAAGAGTCCCTTTGTCCAAGGGAGAGGAGTGGTAAGTAAAAAGTTATTTTCAACCTGCTTAAAAAGGCTTGCCTAGAGGAACAGCTATGTTGCTGCCTTTTCTAGACCTCTTTTTTAAGATTGCTTGGATTAGTTCTGATTTTGAAAGTGAAACAAAGGTCTGCTGCTCCATAATTAATATTTATGCATTAGGTATTTGTTAAAAGGCTATATCAGGCTATTAGAGAAACAAACAAATGCAAGTTGTCTTCAAAGAGGATGTTTTAAAACTAATAAGGAAAATAAAACAAGTACAAAAAAAACAAAGTATATGATAAATGTTGCATTGATGATAGAGTACTAAATAAGAAAGCTATACAAGAGTGTATGCTAAAAATAAGCCTTACAATAGCTTCAATCGCTGTGACTCCAATCTAAATTTGAAGCTAGTACTTAACCTCCTCCCCTCTAACCCAATGTGACATCATAAATCAAATCAGTTTTTCCAAATGGAATTCCCAAAGAGCAAAGAGAGGGCCTCCAAACTGCCACTGGAAGCTGCTGGTGTTCAGACATTTTATGACTTTTCTTTTTAAATTGATTGTGAAGCCTCCATTTTAGTGAATTTCTTTGGTTCTGCTTCTCTTTCTTTGTAACAAAAGGATAGTTATTTTGAGTCAATCCCTTGACGCCAAGTGAAAAGAGAACAGTCTTGTATAGGAGAATTAGACACATTTAGAAGCTAAATATGGTACTCCTGTTAAGCAGTCTTGGAAAATTTCAAGGCAAAGGGATTCATAAGGAAATTGCAGTTGGGAAGAGAATAACAAGCATCTGAAAGTCAGAGAATAAAATGAGAGGAATAGTTGTAAGTGCAAGTATAGAATCAGATAATTGAGGCAAATCATGCACAGTGCTTTGAGATTTTCAGGAGAAAGTTACCACAACATATAAACTTAAATTATTATTCGCTAACACTGAACTTTCTCAATATAACCAGCAGCTGAGAAAGGTAAGGACAAGGAAAGACTGTAATGTAGCAACGATTCATTTAAACTTTAGGGCATACAATTGTTTAGAAAAAGCATTCAGAATACCTTCGATGGGTGATAAATGGGTAGTTACAGAAGTTATCTGTCCCACCTACAATTAGCTGAGTCCATAGGCTAGTCACCTTAGAGCCATTTGTTGTGCCAGTATTCAGAGTCATGATCTCCATTAGATGTATTGGTACCACATCTGCGGAAAGGTAGCTGTACATTTCAAATCATAGGTGGCCAAGGAGTAGAAATTAAATCATGTACCGATAAATTTTAAGACATTTCCCTATAAAATGTTTCTAAATAATAACAGAATTTAAAGCTCTACGAAGTACCTCTAAAAATAAATCCATACTAATTGTGTCACAATCTATGTTGCTCCAAAGATATTTCTTGTTAAAACTCTAGGGGCTAAATCCCTGGCCAATTTATTTTCTCCCTCTATAGTTATTCTCAATCTCTCTGTCTCTGTCTCTCTCTCTCTCTCATTTATTTTATAATCTCATGGATTAAATTACAATGTATTCTCTGGTGGTATATCTCCAATCAAGGCTCCACTTCTAAACAAAAATGTAACTGTATATATTCCACTGCCTCCTCAATTTATCCCCCTGGATATCTTACAGGCACTTCATACCCAACATATCCCAAAATGAATTCATGAGCTGATCCCCAAGCCTGTTCCTCCTCCTGTCTCCATTATTCTGCAAACAGGTGGATCATGCACTTACTTTGTTAACACAGTCTCAGCAGTTACCTCTGACTCTCTCTCTCTACAAAACCATCCTACCCCCTGCCCCATCTAATTAATCACCAAATCCACACATTCTCCTCTAAATGTTTTGAATGTGTCTATGACTATAATTATAATAAGAGAAAATATTTATATAGCATTTACTCTGTGACAAGGCCCTGTTCTAAGTACTTTGCATATATTGACTCATTTGATCCTGTCAATAACTCCAGTAAGTATTACTGTTGTTACTATTCTTATTTTACTGAAGAGGATATTAAGGCCAAAATAAGCTAAATAAATTCCCCAAGGCAGCCCAAGTATTCTGGTGGAAATAGGATTTGAAACCAAATAATCTAACTCCAGGTCCCATGCTGTTAACCACCTGAGCTAGTGTTACCCCACACAGGGTTGACACCAGCACATGGAATTCCCAAAGAGCATACATTTGTGGAAGCTGTTGGTGTTCAGATGTGTAGTTTTCACTTTAGTGAATTTCTTACCTAGATTATTCAATATCATCTTGTCTTCTCTTTTATGCACTTTGGTGTTTTTTGGTTTATTTTGCTTTGTTTTATGCCCACCCATACCCATTCTCCATTATACGCAGAGTGAGCTTTTTAAAATTAAAATCTAGCTAAGATATACACGAGCCAAAAAAAAAAAAAAACCCAAAAAACAGAAAAACAAAAAAACACTTTCAATGTCATTCTATTGCTCTTAAAATCAAGGAAAAAGTTCTTTGCTAGGTCTATGTGATTAGGCCCCTGTCAGCCTCTTCAGGCTTTTCTTCTGATACTGCCTGGAAGACTCCCTACACTATGGTTTTGTATCAGTTTCTTGAATACAACATTTTCTTCCTAACTCTAGATCTTGAAGATGCTACTCAAGTCTCAGCTTAGCTAAATTCTAGCCATCATTAGATCATAAGTTAAAAATCATTTCCTAAGGGAAGCTACTCTTGATATCTCGTATATATGATTTGATAGAACCATGCAGCATTCATATCAATTTTAATTAATTATTCATTTAACATTAGTCTTCCACACTAAAGTATATCGTTCATGAAGCCAAGAACTCCGTGTCTATCCTGATTTCTGAGATGTCACCAGTGTCAAGCATATTGTCTGGCACTTAGTAAGCACTAGATGAGTATAATTTTAATGATTAAAGAAATGAAATACCTTTATTTTTGTGCTGATTAGAAATGTGAGCCAAGTTCACAGAGAAAATATAGAAATTTTAAAACAATAAATTTACCCCCCCAAAATTAAACAAAAGTGATCATCACTATTAACATTTGGGTATAGATAACTTAACATGATTTAGTTTCAATGGCTAAATTCTATTCTAGTTCCTTCCTTTTTTCCTTCCTGAAACCAGGAAGTACCTATCACCATGTTTAAATTATAATTAGCAGATAACTACTGAAGTCTCAATTTTTATAAGGCACTATACTAGAAGTTTAAGTTTCAAAATGTGTATATGAAATGACCCTTATTTTGAGACATCAAATGGAATTCATTGTCTGATACATGATTTGATGGAACAGAATATTCAAATTTGTGATTGACCTAAAAACCAATATAAATTATTAATATCAACCCATGACAAGGCTTCTGTTCCATAAGATCTCATAGGGCACCTGACAAGATGAAATGTACACATGGAAAAATAAGTAAATATACAACATATGCTAAGTGCCCAGATTAATCATTTGAACTACAGAAATTCAGAAGTTTGAGATATTGGCACGGGCTGACATAATCATGGTAAGCTTCACTGAGAAGGAGGAAGAAGAGATTCTACAATATAGTTAGAATGATGTGTTAGATTTAGAGGTTATACATGCTTTATCAATCCTCCTTTCAATATTTTCTTACTTTGAACAATTATAATTCCCCAAAGAGTTTCTATTTTCAACTCTATTTTGCATTATTTTTCTTTATATTGGCATTTCCTAAAGTGAGATATGGAGGAATACTAGCTACACATGACCTTCCATACACACACACACACACACACACACACACAGGTTTTGAGCTACAAATATGTTTGTGTCAAACATATTACAAACTATTTCTGCTTCTTGGATAATCATAAAGCCTCAAAGTAAACTGAAGAAACCTGTTTAATTTTATTTAACCTGGTAAAGCTTACACTTTTTCAACCATGGACCCCATCTTTAATGAGATATCTAATAAGACAAAGAAACAGAAAGCATATATATACTTCAGATGTTGACTCTCAGAAACATACTTGGAGACTCTTCCCCAACAAGCATGTAGTTTGTCTATATTTTGTCAGTTCAATAATCTGACTCTATTTTTAAAAAAATAACCCTAATAATACTTATTGTCATACTCCATCTTTTTTTTCCAACCTCATTGACTTCAATCACATTTCTTTTTTAGGCACTCCAAAATTCCAACATAATTTTTCATAATTTTCAAGACACTTCATCCAGATTAATAGTTTATTGCAGAGAGATTTGCAACTAAAATAGTTTTCATTCTTTGAAAAATTTGTCTAATTTTCCATGATGCCATGTGAATTTTACCTTTGTATGTGTCTCTTCCGACATATCTAATTAGAAAATAAACCATTCTTTGTCAGTGTCACAGAACATTCATATGAAACAAAAGGAAAGAAAAACTGGAGTGCAAAATAATTGTCTTATTCCATTTCTCTGGTAACTTAGTGTTATAAACTAAGTAGTTTTACATCTGAAACATTAGGTTAACACAGTGCATAGAATAAAGAAGAAAAATAAGGGGTCATAAATGGGAAGAGAAAGAAACTTCTTATCTAGAAGGGGACTGAAAAGGTCTCTAAGAAGAATGACAATAAGATACAGAAAAACAAATACACACAAATGTACAAACAACCCTAAATACTGACTCCATTCTCCACTTCATGAATTTCACTTTCCTGTTCAAAGGCCAACTCAAATAAAACTTCTCAGAACTTACCACCATGACAGCACCCTCCCTCACTGTCTGGTCCAGCAAGAATTCTCTCCTCTTCATCTGCCTCCTAAGGCATTTTGTGCACTTTGGATCTACTTTTTCATTATAGTATATTTCAGGTTGCATTGCATATGGTGAAATGCTCGTATGCCTGACTCAACTAGACTGTGGTCTTGTCAGCTTCGTCTCCCTTTGCCCCAGGACAGTGTTGCAGAGTGCAAAGCATGTGGGATTTGGAAGAGAACTAAAGTCAACTTACAGCTCTGTGACTTACGAGATGCAAGGATTTCTCTCAATAACCCCCACTGTTGGGGTGCCTGGGTGGCTCAGTGGTTTAAAGCCTCTGCCTTCGGCTCAGGTCATGGTCCCAGGGTCCTGGGATCGAGCCCAGCATCAGGCTCTCTGCTCAGCAGGAAGCCTGCTTCCCACTCTTCTTCTGCCTGCCTCTCTGCCTACTTGTGACCTCTGTCTGACAAATAAGTAAATAAAATCTTAAAAAAAAAAAAATAACCTCTAGTGGAGGACTAGGGGGAAAATTAAATGAGGTAGCTTGTATACAGTTCCTGATACATTGTAAATATTCTGTAAATGGTAGTCACTATTAGCTTTTCTCACAGTAGTATACTATCAGTTTTAACAAGGACAGAAGAGAAAAAGAAGGTAGGAAGAAAAATATGGTCCCAACTCCTCCAATCACTCAGAACTCAGTGCAGGTTCCATTCCTTGATGAGGTTGAGCTGGACTGAGGTGGGGGGGGGGGCGGGGATGGAATTCATAGGTACTAGGTGGGAGAAGGCACCTAGATAGAAGCTTCACCCTGCATCATACATCTAAGACCTTCACTGGGATATGTGGGAGAGAGGGAAGTACTGAAAATTAAGAGTCGATATCCAATGTTTGTTGGTGGTAAAAGAAATTAGAAGAGTAACACAGAAGCCTGGCTGTGCAGACTGGCTTCCAGATTCTGAGTGTATGAATTAATTCCAAGGTGGTGGGGGTGTGGTAGAACTATAAATATGTCTATCCAGATGGGCTTGGAAACTAAGGTCTTTTTGAGCCTGTATCTGGGAGCAGTCTGGTGAATACAGTTGCAACATGAATCTGGGGGAATCAGACATGGGAGAAACAAGATAAAAGCTGAAAGCTAAGGAGTCTGTGCCAGAATCAGGCACTGTAAAATCCAAGAATTCCTGGGATGGAACGAGAGTGTAGAAAAGAATTCCTTTATTTTTTTTTTAAATCCAGTTTAGAGAATAAAATAAAATAAAATGCTTTTGGTCACCTATGAATCCTCAGGGAGTGCCAGAGATCTGATTGTCCAGCCTATAGACTCGGAGCCCATTTAAGTGCCAAAGAATCTCCTATGTTCATCATGCTTTCAAACTAGAATCCAACGGGGTGCCATAAATGCTCTCACACTTTCCCAAATCCATCTAGGAATACACCAGTAAACATTACCTTCCCATACAGTAGTACCAAGACCAAGCAGCCCTGAGCCTATCTGTGGCCCTAACAAGTGCTGAGAGATTTGGCACAGCCTTGGGGCAAGTTCTGAGTCTTCCCCAAAGAGGAGCTAAGTAATGGTTTCAAATACCACAGTGGGAAGAAGTGTTTAGAAGGGGGATGGTGGCAAACAGTGGAAGGGGAAGGAGGAATGAAATTGTTGAAAAAGAGAAAAGATGAAGAAAAGCAGGAAGAAATTGTAATTATCATAAATTTTCAGTGTCAACTGGTATGAAAATATTTTAATATCTCTGAAATGGAATACTAGGTTTGAGGTCATGTAAGGAAATTAACCAGCTCCCCCAAACCCAAACTGAATATGTGATCATATTCAGCCCAGTGGCTGAAGGGCAATGAGAACACCAAGGTGCAATTAACCCACGGGAATGGGGGGAGAAGAAGACACTTGCCCATTTTAATTTGAGCTTGTGGCTTAGCCACTACATGGGGGCATTGCATTTCTGTTCCTTTTTACAGGAACTTCTAGAGAACAACTCTCTGCAGCTGTGTTGATGCTTTTTTTCTAAAAGGAAATGTCAGAAGACTGTCTCTTTAGTGCTATTTTAATTAGGCTCTGCTTGAAAGTATTGTGCGTGTGTGAATCTTGTGATCACGATCTTAATTAGGATCATATTTAGATTCAGATTCAAACTGGACTGGATAATCATCTCCATTACCTTGTATTAGATATGAGGAATCAAGCATGTGCCACTTGTACTGGGAGTATTGTACAAACACAGGATCTTATTAGGGTTTTGTTCTTTCTAGTTCTTCTCATTTCTCTCCTCTTTCTGAAACCTGATATTATGTGTGTTAAGGAAGCAGCAAGAGCATATGCACCAGCAATGGGGGGGGGGCGGTGGGAAGAAGAGGGGGACAGGGAGTGACAGCAGGGAATAGAGACCACATTTTCAAAACACATTTCTAGCACGACTATTCTCTGATGAGAGCCGCGTGTTCTCTTTCAGATGGTAGTTGCCACCAATGAGATGCACTGTTTCCCCAAGTCCCATTTGGCCCAGAATTCTATTGAAATAAGGGTCATAGCTTTTCTTAAAATATCGAAGTATTTTACATAAAGAAATTTGATATGGCTAGAAAAGAAATAATTGCTTCTCTCTTGAGAAGATGTAAAGGATCACGCTGGCCTGTGATAATCTATTCAGGAAAATATTTCTCTAGCTTAAAAATCATGTATAACTTGTAAGTGGCCACTAGCTCTTATGGTTTTTTTGTGTATTAATATATTGTTTTCCTTTTAAAGGTAATGAAAAACGAGTTTCTAGGGGTTTATTCTCTTGCTGTAGAGGACTAATACAAAAGAGAAGGCAGGTAATGCCCCTGTGTGGCAAAAGCTGGCATAGCAAGCTTCCTTTCACAGTGAGAGGAAGCAAAGCCACCCAAACTCACCCAGTCTCTTCATTTATAAATTTCTGGTTGAAACTGAACTGCCAAAAGGAACAATCTTCACTAAGCCTGGGAATATCAATGATTAATTAGAGGGTGATATGTTTAAGTAAATCTTACTACTACAGAGAGCTTACACATATTCAGAAAATGGTAACGATAGTGGAACTTAAAAGCATCCACTCTTAATATAAGAATGGTGAACGCAGTATGTACAGAAACCAATGTTCTTGACTATGAAAAAAAAATGCTTAAAGGATCACTGATGATGGATACAACGAGAAACACTAAATATATATCCCTTCTTTGTTCAATTCTTTGAACCTTAAATACTAAATAAGTAATTAAAAAGAAATAGTAGAACAAGACAGTATTTCCTTGGAAACATTTATGATGAAGTCTCATAAAGTCAGATTTATTAGTGAATATACAAGAGGCAATTCCAGATAGCCCATGATTAGGATGGGGGATATTAGTGGTTTAATCATTCCATCTGTTCATTTTGTCCTTTTATGTATGTATTCTTCAAGACTTTATTTATTTATTTTAGAGAGAGAGCATGAGCAGGGGGAGAAGCAAAGGGGGGGAGGGGAAAGAAACTCAAGTAGATTCCACACTGAGCCCCTGAGATCAAGACATGAGCTGAGGGGCGCCTGGGTGGCTCAGTGGGTTAAAGCCTCTGCCTTCGGCTCAGGTCATGATCTCAGGGTCCTGGGATCGAGCCCCACATCGGGCTCTCTGCTCAGCAGGGAGCCTGCTTCCTACTCTCTCTCTCTGCCTGCCTCTCTGCCTACTTGTGATTTCTCTCTGTCGAATAAATAAATAAAATCTTTAAAAAAAAAAAAAAAAAAAAGACATGAGCTGAAACCAAGAGTCCAATGCTTAACTAGCTGAGCCACCCAGGTGCACTTAATTTTGCCTTTTAAATGGTATCCCTTAAAGAAGGAATAAAAGAAGGGAGGAAAGAGAGAGGAAGGGAAAGAGGGTGGAAGGAAGGAAAGGAAGAGGAAAAGAGGGGCTAAAAGAGAAAAACAGGCTAGTGGCATGAAAACCCAATTTCTGGGGAGGAGGAACAAGATGGCAGAGGAGTAGGAGACTAAAATATCATCATGTCCCAAGAGTTCAGCTAGGTAGTTATCAAACCATTCTGAATACCTACAAACTCAAAGGAGATAGAAGAGAAGAGCAGCAATTCTAGGAACAGAAAATCGACCACTTTCTGGAAAGTAGGACTTGTGGAGAAGCAAATCCAAAGTGGCAGGAAGATAGACAGCAGGGGGAGGGGCCAGCTCCTAGCAAGTGAGAGAGCAGTAGAGCACAAAATCATAACTTTTAGAAGTCTGCTCCATTGAGGGACATCCTCCAGAGGCTAAGTGGGGGATGGAAACCTGGCAAGGACAGTGTGGTCTCAGGACCTGTGGGGACTCAAAAAGACCAGGGGTGTCTGAGTGTGTCAGAGCTCCCAGGTATCAGAGGGGGGAAGCTGACTGCAGAGATGGGGCCAAGGAGTGGGCTCTCAGCTCAGGCTTACCTTAAACATGGTACAGTCGAGCCACTGCTCTTTAAGCAGGGAGCCCACAAGTGGCAGATCTGGAGAGACCCCTCCCTCCTCCTCTGGGAGGTGCAAGGTGGGAATTTGCTGCAGGAATCTGCTGGGTTTGAAGACTCCAAACCCGGCTGTGTACCAGAGACAGAAACGCTGGGTCACAGGCTGGGTGAGCTCAGAATGCAGCCAGTGACCGGAAATGGGAGGGATTGATGGCTTTTCTCCAAGGGTACATTAAGGAGTGGGGCCCTGAGCTCTCAGCTCTTATGGGGCCAGAGATTGGGAGGCCACCATCTTCATTCCAGCCCTCCAAGGTCTAGGGAAAGCTTTCAGGGAACAAAAGCTACCGAGAGCAAACCTAATCAGATTACTTAGCCCGGCCCCTGGCCAGGGCCATGCAAGTCCACCTCAAGCAAAGCCTTTTGAGAATCACAGCAACAGACCACTTCCTCAGAAGATTACAAAGAACATCCACCAAAACCAAGTTCACCAATCAATAAGAATTGCAGAACTCCAGAGCTAGGGGAAAGCAACACATAGAATTCATGGATTTTTCCCCATGATCCTTTAGTCTCACAAAGTTAAATTTAAAATTTTTTTTTCTTACTCTATTTTTCTAATTTTTCCTCTTTTCTATTTTAATGTTTTTTAACTATTTTATCTTATCAATACCTTTTAAAAATATTTTTAAATTTTCATTTTATAGTCATATTTTATCACTTCAATGTATTTAACCTTATTTACATATATATGTATACATATAGGTTTTGTATGTATACATATAAACCTATATGTATACATATAGGTTTTTGTTCTTTAAAATTTTGAGATACAATTTCTTCTAACAGATAAAAATATACACTAAATCTAGTGCATGGCTTTGTTCTAGTCTCCAGCCTGCTCATATTCTTTCTTCTTTTTTTTTTCCTATTTTCAACCAACTTCTTATCTTACCAATTCCTTTCTTAGAATCTTTTTTAATTTTCACCTTTACAATCCTATTCCATCCCTTCATCATATTTACCATAATTCCTGTATATATGTAAGTTTTTCTTTCTTTAAAATATTGGGAGGTAGTTTCTTCAAACACACCAAAATACATCCAAAATTAAGTATGTGGCTCTGTTCTATTTACCAGTCTGATACATATAATTTCTTTCTTCCTTTTTTCCCCTTTCTTCTCCCCCAGTTTTGGGTCTCTTCTGATTCAGTTAGTGTATATTTTTCTGGGGTCACTGCTACCCTTTTAGTACTTTGTTCTCTCATTTATCAGTTCTTATCTGGAATAAAATGATAAGGCAGAAAAATTCACCACAAAAAAAAAGAACAAGAGGCAGTACTGTAAGCAAGTGACCTAATCAATATGGACGTAGAAATGTGTCAGAGCTAGAGTTCAGAATGACAATTATCAAAGTGCTAGCTAGGCTTGAAAAAACCATAGAAGATATTAGAGAATCCCTTTCTGGAGAAATAAAAGAACTAAAATATAACCATGTTGAAATCAAAAAAGATATTAATGAGGTGCAGTCAAATATGGAGGCTCTTATTGAGAGGGTAAATGAGGCAGAAGAGAGAATTAGTGATATAGAAGACCAAACGATGGACAATAAAGAAGCTGAGCAAAAGAGAGACAAACAACTACTGGACCACGAGGGGAAAATTCAAGAGATAAGTGATACCATAAGATGAAACAATATTAGAATAAAATAGGGATCCCAGTAGAAGAATAGACGGGAGCAGAAGGTATATTGGAATAAATTATAGTAGAGAATTTCCATAAGTGGCAAAGGGAACAAGCATGAAAATCCAGGAGGCACAGAGAACCCCCTCAAAATCAAAAATAGGTCCACACACCATCATCTAATAGTAAAACTTACAAGTCTCAGTGACAAAGAGAAAATACTGAAAGCAGCTTGGGACAAGAGGTCTGTAACATACAATGATAGAAATATTAGATTGGCAGCAGACTTATCCACAGAGACCTGGCAGGCCAGAAAGGACTGGCATGATATGTTCAGAGTACTAAACGAGAAAAATATGTAGCCAAGAATACTATATCCAAGCTAGGCTGTCAATGAAAATAGAAGGAGAGATAAAAAGCTTCAAGGACAAACAAAAATTAAAGGAATTTGCAAACACCAAGCCAGCCCTACAGGAAATACTGAAAGGGGTCCTCTAAGCAGAGAGCCTAAAAGTAGTAGACCAGAAAGGAACAGAGACAATACACAGTAAAAGTCACCTTTCAAGCAATAAAATGGCACTAAATTCATATCTTTCAATAGTTACCCTGAATGTTAATGGGCTAAATGCCCCAATCAAAAGACACAGACTATCAGAATGGATAAAAAAATAAGAACCATCAATATGCTGTCTAAAAGAAACTCATTTTAGACCAAAAGACACCTCCAGATTTAAAGTGAGGGGGTAGAAAACAATTTACCATGTTAATAGACATTGAAAGAAATTTGGGGGGCAATTCTTATATTAGATAAATTATACTTTAAGCCAAAGACCATAATAAGAGATGAGAAAGGACACTATGTTATACTTAAACGGTCTGTCCAACAAGAAGATCTAACAATTTTAAATATCTATGCCCCTAACAGGGGAGCAGCCAATTATATAATCAATTAATAACAAAATCAAAGAAACATATCAACAATAATATAATAATAGTAGGGGACTTTAACACCCCCTCACTGAAATGGACAGATCATATAAGCCAAAGATCAACAAGGAAATAAAGGCTTTAAATGACACGCTGAAACAGATGGACATCACAGATATATTTAGAACATTCCATCCCAAAACAACAGAATACACATTCTTCTCTAGTGTACATGGAACATTCTTCAGAAGAGATCACATCCTTGGTCACAAATCAGGTACCAAAAGATTGGGATCATTCCCTGCATATTTACAGACCACAATGCTCTGAAACTAGAACTCAATCACAAGAGGAAAGTTGGAAAGAACTCAAATACATGGATGCTAAAGAGCATCCTACTAAAGAATGAATGGGTCAACCAGGAAACTAAAGAAGAATTTAAAAAATTCACGGCAACAAACGAAAATGAAAACACAATGGCTCAAAATTTCTGGGACACAGCAAAGATGGTCCTAAGAGGAAAGTATATAGCAAGTATTTCTCAAGAAACAAGAAAGGTCTCAAGTACACAACCTAACCCTAAACCTAAAGGAGCTAGAGAAAGAACAGCAAAGAAAGCCTAAACCCAAATTAAAAAAAAAAAGTCATGAATGAAAGAAGAGAGACCACAACCAACACCAAAGAAATACAAACACTTATCAGAACATATTATGAGCAACTATATACCAGCAAATTTGACAATCTGGAAGAAATGGATGCATTCCTACAGATGTATAAACTACCAAAACTGAAACAGGAAGAAATAGGAAACCTGAACAGACCCATAACCAGTAAGGACATTGAAGAAGTCATCAAAAATCTCTCAACAAATGAGAGCCCAGGGCCAGACGGCTTCCCAGAGGAATTCTACCAAGTTATTTAAAGAAGAATTAATTCCTATTCTCCTGAAACTGTTCCAAAAAAAAGAAACGGAAGGAAAAATTCTAAACTCATTTTATGAGGCCAGCATTACCTTGATCCCAAAACCAAAGACCCCACCAAAAAGGAGAATTGTAGACCAATATCCTTGATGAACACATGTAAAAATTCTCACCAAAATACTAGCCAATAGGATCCAACAGTACATTAAAAGGATTATTTACCAAGACCAAGTGTGATTTATTCCTGGGCTGTACAACATCCACAAATCAATCAATGTGATACAATGAATTAATAAAAGAAAGAACAAGAACCATATGATACTCTCGATAGATGCTGAAAAAGCATTTGACAAATACGGCATCCTTTCTTGATCAAAACTCTTCAGAGTGGAGGGATAGAGGGTACATACCTCAATATCCCCAAAGCCATCTATGAAAAACCCACAGCAAATATCATTCTCAATGGGGGAAAACTGAGAGCTTTTCCCCTAAGGTCAGGAACATGACAGGTATGTTCACTATCACCACTGCTATTCGACATAGTACTAGAAGTCCTAGCCTCAGCAATCAGACAACAAAAAGAAATAAAAGGAATCCAAATTGGCAAAGAAGTAGTCAAACTCTCACTCTTTACAGAGAATATGATACTTTATGTGGAAAACCAAAAGACTCCACTCCAAAACTGAGGGAACTCATACAGGAATTCAGTAAAAGTGTCAGGATATAAAATCAATGCAGAGAAATCAGTTGCATTTCTATCCACCAATAGCAAAACAGATGAAAGAGAAATTAAAGAGTCAATCCCATTTACAACTGCACCCAAAACCATAAGATACCTAGGAATAAACATAACCAAAGAGGCAAAGAATCTGTACTCAGAAAACTATAAAGTACTCATGAAAGAAACTGAGAAAAAAAAAAAAAAGAAATGGTAAAACATTCCATGCTCAGAGAATGGAAGAACAAATATTGTGAAAATGTCTATGCTACCTAAAGCAACCTACACATTTAATGCAATCCCTATCAAAATCCCATCAATTTTTTTCAAAGAAATGGAACAAAGAATCCTAACATTTATATGGAACCAGAAAAGACCCCAAATAGCCAGAGGAATGTTGAAAAAGAAAACCAAAGTTGGTGGCATCACTTTTCCAGACTTCAAGCCCTATTACAAAGCTGTAACTGTCAAGACAGTATGGTACTGGCACAGAAACAGATACATAGATCAATAGAACAGAAGAGAGAGCCTAGAAATGCACCCTCAACTCTATAGTCAACTAATTTTTGACAAAGCAAGAAAGAATGTCCCATAGAAAAAAGACAGTCTCTTCAACAAATGGTGTTGGGAAAATTGGATAGCCACATGCAAAAGAATGAAACTGGACCATTTCCTAACACCACACACAAAAATAGACTCAAAATGGATGAAAGACCTCAATATGAGACAGGAATTCACCAAAATCCTTGAGCAGAACACAGGCAGCAACCTCTTTGACCTCAGGCACAGCAACTTCTTCCTAGAAATTTTGCCAAAAGGTAAAGGAAACAAGGGCAAAAATGAACTATTGGGACTTCATCAAGACCAAAAGCTTTTGCAAAACAAAGGAAACAGTCAACAAAACCAAAAGACAACTGACAGAATGGGAGAAGATATTTGCAAATGGCATATCAGATAAAGGGATAGTATCCATAATCTATAAAGAACTTATCAAACTCAACACCCAAAGAACAAATAACCCAATCAAGAAATGGGCAGAAGACACGAACAGACATTTCTGCAAAGAAGACATCCAATTGGCCAACAGACACATGAAAAAATGCTCCACATCATTTGGCATCAGAGAAATACAAATCAAAACCACAATGAGATACCACCTCACACCAGTCAGAATGGCTAAAATTAACAAGTCAGGAAATGACAGATGTTGGCGAGGATGCAGAGAAAGGGGAACCCTCTTATGCTATTGGTGGGAATGCAAGCTGGTGCAGCCACTCTGGAAAACAGTACAGAGGTTCCTCAAAAAGTTGAAAATAGAGCTATCCTACGACCCAGCAGTCACACTACTGGGTATTTACCCTAGATACAAATGTAGTGACCCGAAGGGTCATGTGCACCCGAATGTTTATAGCAGCAACATCCACAATAGCCAAA
This sequence comes from Martes martes, assembly GCF_963455335.1. Classification (NCBI taxonomy): domain Eukaryota; kingdom Metazoa; phylum Chordata; class Mammalia; order Carnivora; family Mustelidae; genus Martes; species Martes martes. The sequence goes on along the minus strand of NC_137900.1, from coordinate 49,813,646 downwards.
CTATGGAAAGAACCTAGATGTCCATCAGCAGATGAATGGATAAATATGTGGTGTAGGGGCACCTGGGTGGCTCAGTGGGTTAAAGCCTCTGCCTTCAGCTCAGGTCATGATCCCAGGGTCCTGGAATCGAGCCCCGCATCGGGCTCTCTGCTCAGCGGGGAGCCTGCTTCCTCCTCTCTCTCTCTCTGCCTGCCTCTCTGCCTACTTGTGATCTCTGTCAAACAGATAAATTAAAAAAAAAAAAAAAAAAGAAGAAGAAGATGTGGTATATATGTGTATATATATATAATATGGAATACTATGCAGCCATCAAAAACATGAAATCTTGCCATTTGCAAGGACATGGATGGAACTAGAGGGTATTATGCTAGGCGAAATAAGTCAATCAGAGAAAGACAACTATCATATGATCTCTCTTATGAGGAATTTGAGAGGCAGGGCAGGGAGTTGTGGGGGGTAGGGAAGGAAAAAATGAAACAAGATGGGATCAGGAGGGAAACAAACCATAAAAGACTCTCAGTCTCATCAAACAAACTGAGGGTTGCTGGGGGGTAAGGGAGTAGGGATGAGGTGGCGGGTTATGGACACTGGGTAGAGTATGTGCTATGGCGAGTGCTGTGAAATGTGTAAGCCTGAAGATTCACAGACCTGTACGCCTGGGGCAAATAATACCTTATATGTTAATTTTTAAAAAAAAGAAATAAAGGAAAATAAAATTCAATTTCCAGGCTTTATGAGCATTTCAAGACATAAAATAGGGCCCTGCATAAAGTAGGCACTTCACAAAATGTGCTGTGTATTCAAACGACACCATACCTAGTTTCAATGAAAAACAAAAAATTTAGCACCTCAATGGGCAGCCACATGTCCAGCTAACTCTCTGGGGATTGGAATACCAAAGGAATAGGGACAACACATGTTGGAGATGATTAGCCACCACCATAGGAAGGACACACACTGACCCTCATATGGCAGATGAGGTCTTCTATGGCCTATCTCTGCTCACTCCTGCAGTTTCACTGTTCTCCCATCAGAAGGTTAGGGGGATATTGCAGGGTGCTCTCTGACGTTCTGCTATAGTTAGATCCACTGGGATCTAGCCTCTGCTCAGTATATCTCACCTTCCTTCTCTCCTGACCCTCATCCTGCAATTTTTAATGTGCTTATATTCCTTCTGGATATAACATTCCATTACACAGCTCTAGACTTCTGCCCTTGAATTTTTTGTCCCTTAATTTCTCTGGACTATTGATAGTCTTCATTGAAACTCTGCTTAGATGCACTGTCCTTCAACAAAGCACCCCTCCAACACATACTCTGCAGATTAAACTTCAAGACCTTTCTCTACTCTCTTAATATCAAATTATTATCTGCTCTTCCCATTATAAAGAGTGCTCTTCTGCTTAATAAATTCAGGTTACACAGACTGAATTATATAAGAAGTAGAGCACAGCAAAGAAAAAGAATGTCAACTTGATTCATCATCCCCATATCATGAGTGATGGTAATCCTTTGAATAGTTTATTGGTCTATGGCATATGCATGTATCTGAAGCACTGTTCTGTTATTTATTTGCCTATAATGAAAAGTAAAATACAAAATATAAACATCCACATTTATAGTTTTTATAGGATGGAAAAGAAGCAAGAAGAGTAAAGGTCAGTCCAATCAACATTTATAGTTCTCACAATAACTGTAGGTATGTATATTCAAACCATTCTGAACAAATGAACTTATGCATACCCATATTTTCTCTGGTGTCTAATCTTTTCATATATAAAAATAAGTATCTATATTGAAATGTTCCATTTATTTGACTATTCTCCTTACTAAACTGCAAACTCCTTAACTCAAGATTCATGTCCTGAATTTCCTTATATCTCAGCACATAGAATAATGCCTGGTATGCAGAATCATTTCTCAGTATATAAAAGCTTTTATAGAATACCAATTGGGTCACATTTAGAAGAACTTACATAGTTGCATTACAAAGCATCACCCATGTCAGTTTCCAGAAGAGATTTGCTCATCTTGAGTTCAGATGTCCCATAGAAGTAGAAATCTGAAGTCAATAAATAAAACTAAGCTTTAAAGTATACTAGTGAGGTAAATGTAGTAGTAGAATTTTTCTAATATTAACACCTATGTTTCTGCATATATGAGTCCTGCTTCTCCAATGTAGGAGAAAGTACTAAAATCTCCAACCCCTTTCTCTCCCACACCCAGCCTTATAACCTTATGTAATCTTGGTTCCAACAGTCAGGTCATCCTGACCTTTTGTGGGGAAGACTTTTCATTACTACAGGAGCATGGGGTGGGTAAAATCAGAGACAACTAGATTTTGGAGGGCCCACTGGACACACGTTGAATTCATGCTGCAGAACTGGCATCATCCCTGGCATCATGAGTAGTTGCAGAAAAATCTAATTCCTGAAATACATAGCTTGATGGTACCAACAGAACAGGCAAAATTTTCTTCATCAAGCCCAGGAGAGTATGGGGCATTGTTCTTAAAAGTTTGTCCTCCAGTCTGTTCCTCTAGAACTCCCAAGAATTCTGAAAACCTCTGCTATCTTTTAACACATGATCCTCAAAGTATGGTCAAAAATCAGTACCAGCAGCATCTCCTGAAGACTTATTAGGAATTTAAACTACTAAGCTCCACTCTAGACCTACTGAATAAACAATCTGTTTTTAAACAACCTTTCCAGTTAATTCTGAATGCATGCTCAAGTTCCACACCATTAATGAATCTCTTTTCTACTATTTGCAATTAAGAGCCCTGATTGGCGTATCTACCAATCACTACTTCCCCTTGTTAGGAGACTGCATTTTGCTGGGTTACCTAATTAAAGGCCTATGGTGTTTGAATGGCTTGGCAGAGTCAAAGAAAAAAGAAAAAAAAAAAAGAAATCAGAGTATCTCTTACCTAGAAATAAATAAAAACATTTCTTTTCAATATCTTTGTGAAGTGAAACATTTATAGAAGGCAACACTGTTGTGGTTCATTTTTGTTTGATTATTTGATTTAATTACCCAGAGTTTTTAATGAAGGGGTTCTTTCAAATTTTATTATTACTTGCTTTCTAAAGTATTCAACTTTGTCTAGAATCTGAGAATTGTTTCATTCAGTCACATTTTTTCTATTGAGGAATTTAAAATTAAAATTTTGAAAAGTAGGGGAGCCTGGGTGTCTCAGTCAGTTAAGCGTCCAACACTTGATTTTAGTTCAGGTCATGATCTCAGGGTCATGAAACACAGCCCACTTCGGACTCTGTGCTCAGCAGGGAGTCTGCTTGAGATTCTGTCTCTCCTTCTCCTTCTGCTCCTCCCCTCACTTTCTGTCCCTCCCTCTTTCTCTCCCTCCAATATGTAAATAAATAAAATAAAATCTTAAAAAAAATGAAAATAAAATTCTGAAAGGTAAAAAGGTAAGGTAATTTTTGATAATACCCTAAATTTAAAAATCTGAATATGTTTTTAGCTAAAATGGGAAAGAAGCAATGAGAAGTTGCATCTAAGGTGAAAAGTGAAGGAAGAGCCGTTTTTGCCTTAAAACATCATGCCACGTAGTTGTTACTGTGTCTTAAGTTATCTTATAAGTCATAAAATGTCAGGCTAGGAAAGATTTCACAAGTTATCACATTAGACCATTTTTTAAAATGTGTTTGTTCTACATCTCTGACACTGGCAGTCCAGTCTATCCAGTACTATCGAGAGGAACAAATTAGGGGTAACTGGGTGGCTCAGTCACTTAAGCATCTGCCTCTAGCTCAGATTATGATCTCAGGGTTCTGGGATGGAGCCCCACGTTGGGCTCCCTGTGCGGCAGTGAGTCTGCTTCTCCCTCTGCTCCTCCCCCACTGCTCATGACCAGTCTTTCTCTCTCTCTCTCTCTCTCTCTCTCTCACTTTCACTCTCAAATAAATAAATAATAATAATAAAGAACAAATTATCTCATGGAGACTGCACCCTTCTTGGACAGTTCTTATTGCTCAAACATTCTTCCTCATATTGAGTTACGGTCCAGCAATCTGAAATTTCTCATCGATCTGACTTCCTCCCTCTGGTCACACCAAAAATTTCTAAATGATAACAATTTAAATATTTTTAGATGATGACTTTGGTACATTCTATTCTTTTTTCTTTTTTAAAGACTTATTTATTCATTTTAGACCATGAGTGGGAAGGGCAGAGGGAGAGGGAGAGAGAATCCCAAGCAGACTATGCTGAGTGCCTAGCCCCATGCAAGGCTCAATCCCACAACCCTGAGATCACGACCTGAGCCAAAACCAAGAGTCATGTGCTTAACCAATTGCACCACCCAGGAGTCCCTGATACATCTTATTCTTGTCTCTAGGCCATATAGTTCTATTCCCTGAAGTTCAGGCCGGAACCCTCCTCATGCAATAGAGTTTGAAGGCTTTACATTCAGTTTCTTTCTAACGTGTTTCAGTTTGTCTACCTTGAGAAGTACATTATCCCTGAAAAATCTGAGCAGTCTTAAGAAAAGTGGGTATGTGCCAATCTTCAATCTACATTCTGTTTATTCAACTGATGTATCCCCTAAACTCAGAGTAGCTTTGAGGGCATCCACATCACGTTGCAGACTTCTAGAAATATGACTGTCATCTAATACCTCTAAGCATTTTTACACATTCTGCTCAGAAGCTACAACTTCATCATCCCTGGAAAGTACAGTTATATTTCTGTTTTTTGACCCAAGTACAGGACCTCACATTTATCCCTGTTAAATTTCATTACATTTTTTCACTTCAAAATGTTTCACCTTGCCAAGCTCTTTTGGGACCCTAATTCTGCCACCCCACACATTCTTCATCCCTCACAGCTTTGTCATCTGCAAATTTGGTAAGACTTCCCTCAATAGCTTCACCCAAGTCACAAATTCCAAAAGCAGGGAATATGACAAGACTATGGAACACAACCCTGAGACTGTCAATAGAAATTTCTCTCCAGATGGGTGTTCATCTATAAATCATGTCCTTTGGTTAATATTCTGTCAATTATCCACTTAATTATAAGATACCTGATTCATACTTACCCTTCTTATCCATGAGAATACATGATATACTTTGCTAAGTTCAAACGCTCCATGTCAAATGGTTTATTACCAGTCTAATAACTCTATCAAAGAAGGAACTGAAGTAAGTCTTAGCAACCACAAGGTGATTCCTAGTGACTATCACTTCCTATCATTTGCTAGGATTCTAGGATTAAAGAAAATTATTGAGTCTCATGACAAAAGGGCATGAGGTAAAAGGAGATAAGCCAGTCAGTATTCATAAGTTGTCTTTAAAGATTAATTTTTTAAAAATAGTAAAACATTCTTTAATTAAATAAATATGTATGTATGTATGTATGTATGTAGAAAATATACATATATATGTACAAATTATTTTATAAAAAGTAGAACTTTTCTGATGAAAATTGGGATTGGGGGTGGAGTACCCCGAGTCACTGGTTTGAAGCTGCAAATCCCTGCAGCTCTTCATTAGACTTCCCTGAAGATTCCCCAGGAAATATCAGAACACAGTTTTAAAAGCACTGTTTGAAGCCATTTTTAGTCACTTACCAATACAAATTGGTTTTTAAGTCAACCTCCCAAAAAAGCAGATAGCTGTGAACAGTGTCTTAAAACAAAAGCACACTTTGGTGAGACAAACGTGAATATAGATAGGGACCTAAAAACGGGGACCAAGGAGCACCGGGGTGGCTCTGTTGGTTAAGTCTCCAATTCTTGATTTCGGCTCAGGTCATGAAATTGAGCCTAGGTGGAGCTCTGTGTTGGCATGGAGCCTGCTTAAGATTCTCTCTGTCCCTCACCCCCTACCCCCGCTTTCTCTCTCTCTTGCTCTCAAAAAAAGAAAAAAGAAAAGGGTAAAAACGGGAGTTATGTCCAAACTCTCCAATTCTTTAAAGGACTGGTAAGGTAAGATTCCTCTGAATTCGCTACGAACCAAATAGCCAGCAGGCCAGCACATCCCTCCACATTTTAAGCCACAGGCTTGCTTCACAGATGAAGAAAGAGGCTTTATATAATTACAAGGCAAACATGTAATGCAAATTTTCACATTCACCCTACAACAGGAGCTTCTATGTCTTTCATTCCATAGACAGTTATTGAGCACCTATCATGTGCCAGGCACCCCGTTAAATGCTTTTGAAGATGGCAGCATCATTCAACATCACAAAGCCAGTAAGACACACATGAAGAAACTGAGACTCAAAGCAGCTAAGTCTCTTGCCCAGGTTTGCCAACTAGTAAGAAGTGCAATCAGGATTTAGACCTGAAAAAGATCTGGCTCCAACTCTCAAGAAGCTCCCTGTAGAATCAAAAAGATAGTTATGTAAATAAATGACTGCACAGATACTGCATCTATAGATTCATATGGACAGGTCTCCTGATTTAATCAGGCCTTTCTTCACCATGCTGGACAGAAGCACAGAACACGGAAGGCAGAGCAGGCAACAACCACGAAATCTGGTCCCACACTTAAAAGAGGCAGGTGTTGGTTGCCATCCTATAGAGAAAACAGAATGTACATTTCCTTCACGTTCTATGCATTTGAAGTGCTGTCACCTAATAGGCAGCTGTACTGAAGTATGCCCACGACATCTGGTTTTAAAATGGCTTGCCAGAGAACGACTTTCGAGACTCCACTCTTAAACATCTCCAAGGTTTCTGCTAATGCTGTGGTCCTGAAAATGCTAAAAAGATGTTAAATCATGTTTATGTCAATGGCAGCTCTAAAGGCCTTGGTTAATTTTTCTCATGGCAGCAAAGCGAAAGATACGGGACCTGCATTTGGCACCAACACCTCCCTGGCTTCTTTACTGTGCCAACAAGCCTGACTTGAAGCATTTGTAGCGGCTTTCAGCTGCTGCAGACCACCTCTCTGCAGCTCAGCAGATGGTTAGAGCAGTAGCAAAAGCAACAGAGGCCATTTCAGGCTCCAGGAAATGTAGCAGGTGTTTCAGGTTCCAAAAGAAAATTATGCCCAACTTTGCCCTTTCATCATTTCGTTTTCTCTTGATGTGTGAGATATTTTCTCCCTATCTGTGGCCTCTGTCATTACCTAACATGGTAGTAGAGCATGTCAGTTAAATTGAGAAAAGGTTATAAATGTGCAGGAATAATACTTCTGGGTATCTTACGCAGAATGCTCTCTGTTAAGATACTTTCTACTTGGGGCTTATGGTATTTCGTCCTGCGAATGCATAATTTCACCTTCCCATGAATCCAGAGTTTGACCTGAGAGGAATCACAGAGGATTTGAGATCAGAAATATTTTAATGAGTAAAAACAGGAACGTCTGAGAAAGTAATTTTAAAGAAATCTGAGATAGAATTAAGTTTCTATAACTGGTATTCAGGGCTTTTGAACTAGACCTCTTCTGTATGTGCTATTGTGCTCAACCAAGAAGAACGGTTTCCATTCTACTGTCTCCTGTCTTTCCTCCTCCTTTTCAGGCTACTCCTTCCCAGGGTTCTCATGTTCCTGCTCTTTGATAATTTTACTATTGCACAGGGTTCCACTGTTGGGCCTCAATGCTTGGCATTCTATGAATTCTCCCTAGGTGACTTCATCTAAACCCTTGGCTTCAACTACCATCCATATGCTGATAATGGCTGGGGTAGTCTTTGTTCCAGATCTACAGAACCAGCCAACTCAAACCAGTGAATTCCAAGTTTAACCAGCTCCTTCTCCTCCCCCCTCCCCACACCAGATTCACTGTTTAAGGGAGGAGCATCACCTTCCACCCAGTCCTCCAAGCCAGAAACCTGGGAGACTATGGCTTTCTGTCCCTTCACCCCAAACTAAATATGTCACCAAGGTTTGTTGCTTCTTCCACAGTACCATCTCTGAAAAAAAATTTTTGTACTTTTCAACTCTACTGCTATTTCTTGGGCCCTCACCACTCCTTGATTAGTTTATGCTACTAGCCTTTCCACTTGACTCCCTATTTTGTTCCCTTTTTATTTTATCTAAAATGCAATCCAAACATGTTCCTTTCCTGCCAATATTTCACAACTTCCCATAACCCTCATAATTTAGCCCCAGTCAACTTCTCTTCCTCTCTTTCCTAACATTCATGAGCTCCATACTCAAGCCACATAAACTACTTAGAGTTCCCCTTAAATTCTAATTTATTATATACTTCCATGTTATTTCTTCTGTCCAGAATTAGGTACCTCTTTTTTAGGCAGCCTCACTATTCTGGAAGTTCATGTACTCTATACCCTAAAAGAAGGTAGATGGGCAAATTGGTACGCTACGTGGGTCCTGGAGGGCAGAGAGATTCTAGTGGAATTCCCAGTTGTGTCTTATACTAGTTGTGTGCGCTTGAGCAAGTATCTTCACCCTCCCTGTGCCTTTGTATTTCTCATCCACACAGTGGAATTAACGATAGTTCCTATAGTTTAGGATTACTGTGAGGCTGAAAGAACATATGTGTAAAATGTTTGGAACAAAGCCTGGCATATTCAGAATGCACAGTAAGCCATTGTTATGACCATTATTGTAATGATCAGTTTACTTTTTTATGAGTTCCGTGAAGGCCAGGCACCTGACCTTCACCTCCATACCACAGCGCCAGGTGCTTACTCAACAGATGTTTCTGTGAATGGGTTAAAACAGTTCTTTAAAAATGATCTGTGAAAATCATCAAGGATATTCAAGACTCTTTTACAAGAAATGTTAGCTTCATTGGTTTACCATTAACTATTTTGATAGTGGATCCTAAAATGTCTAAGATGTTTTTATAATTTTTCAAAAAAGATGCTGTCTCAGTAAGATTGAACTGAAAAAAAAAAAGTCTAGACATTTCTTGAACCCTCATTAATTATTTTTTATTCTGTTATTTCCCAGCAGCTTACCCCAAATTCCTTGAGTTAATATATTATGTGTTGTTTCATCATTTTGTTTATAATTTATTTTTTCAACATCTACCAGGTACTCTGTTCACCAAATGCCTCATTATGGAAAACAGTCTTCTCTTCTAATCACCATCTTTATGATATTGCATAGATTGGATATTGCATAAGAGGATGTGGGGAAGAGAGGTATTTGAGGGTGATGAACTTATTCTATAAAGGAAAGTGACTACACTCAGCTCCCAAAATCATAATGTAAGACTACATTAAATATAAAAGTATCAGTCCCCTACTGATAACATACAGTAAAAAAGAATAAAAATAATAGTAAGTGCCTAACACACAGCCAAGCATAGAGCAGTAAATGTTAACCAAAATTAAATCCAGAGCCCTTGTCACCCTGAATGATTCTGTGAAAAGTCTATGTCCAAATATATGAAAATAATAGCATTCATGAACACTGCAGGTACACCATTTATTTGTCTTTAAAGACTTTATTTCAATGGCTGAAGTCCACTGAACCAAAGATAAGCAACAGAATACAACAGGTCTAATATTAGACTTCGGTGTATGGAATGAAGGTGTTATTGCTGAACTGTTGGTGTTTATCCCATTAGCTGGAAAGGAAACAGACCCTTCCATTAAGATGTTAAATTGGATTAATCACTTATGTAAAAAGCATCATAAGTAAACACCCTGTTAAAAAACAATCTATTGACTAAAACATTTATTTACTGAGCAAATGCAGAGGTTCCATTAGATTCTGTTCTATTCTAATTAAATCTAAACTATGTGAACTAATTAGGACAGCTAGAAAAATATACATTTCAGATTTATTAAAAGAAAAAATTGACAATATTTTAATATATATCAATATAAATTTCTTCTCTACACCTAAGCCAGATAATACCAATTTTCATAATCGTCAGTATCTTCATTTGCCCACTACATATGTGGAGGTTCACCATCAAGAAAATAACCAATGGTACCACGATTAGAATTATGATAGCAGGCCAGTAGATGACATTCAAGAGAGTTGACCTATCATATTTCATGACTGCTACAGTTCTTCATATTTTAATGCTTCTATTGCCTTTCCCTGATAGACTTCAACATAGTCATACTTCAATACTCAATTTAGCTCTTACTTCCTCTTGAAACTTCTCCAACTGACTAAAGCTGAGTTAGTAGATTTTTCTCCTTTCGTCTTTCTTTTTTCTTTAGCTGGGTTAGTGACCACTGAAACATTGTGTTTCTATTTCAACTGCAGTACTTATCACATCACATTACAATCTACTGATCGGTCGCTCAGTTAAACTGGCATGCTTTGTTTGCCTAATACAATACAGAATGCCAATCACACATGTGATTAATATTTATGAATGAATAAGTAAATGAAGGAATCAATCAATTATTGGACTTTTTAAAAGAACAGATTTTAATGTTTTAGAGTAGTTTTAGGTTCATAGCAACCTTGAGTGGACAGGGCGCCTAGGTGGCTCAATCGTGAAGCGTCTGCCTTTGGCTCAGATCACAATCCCAGGGTACTGGGATTGAAGTCCACATCAGGCTCCCTGCCTGGCGGGAAGCCTGCTTCTCTCTCTCCCACTCCCCCTGCTTGTGTTCCCTCTCTCTCTCTCTGTCTCTCTCTGTCAAATAAATAAAATCTTAAAAAAAATAAATTGAGTGGACAGTACAGAGAATTCCTGTATATGTACTCCCTATCTTCCCCTCCTCCACTATCAACATCCTACACTACAGTTTTATACCAGTTGCAATCAATGAACCTACCTTAACACAGCATTATTACCCAAAGCTCATAATCTGCATTAGGTTTATTTTTGGTGTGGTATAGTCCATGGGTTTGGACAAATGTCTAATGACATATATGCACCATTACAGCATCATACAGAAGTTTCACTCCCCTCAAAATCCTCTGTATTCCATCTATTCTTCCCTCCTTATCTCTCCCACTCCTCCCAAGACCACGGATATTTTTCCACCCTTTTTCAGAATGTCATATATTTGGAATCATACAGTATGTAGCCTTGTCATATTGGCTTCTTTCACTTAGTAATAAGCATTTAAAATTTCTCCATGTATTCTCATGGCCAGATAGCTCATTTCTTTTTAGCACTGCATAATAATCCATTGTCTGAATGTACCACAGTTTATTCATTCACCTACTGAATATCTTTTTTTTTTTAAGATTTTATTTATTTATTTGACAGAGAGAGAGACAACAAGAGCAGGAACAGAAGCTGGGGGAGTGGGAGAGGGAGAAACAGGCTTTCTGCCAAACAGGGAGCTCGACGTGGGGCTCGATCCCAGGACACTGTCATCATGACCTGAGCCAAAGGCAGACGCTTAATGACTGAACCACTCAAGTGCCCCGATCTGTTGAATATCTGAGTTACTTCCAAGTTTCGGCAATTATAAATAAAGCTTCTATAAATCTTCATGTACAGTTTGCGGTGTGTGTGTGTGTGTGTGTGTGTATGTGTGTGTGTGTACATAATTTTCAATTCACTTGGGTAAATACCAAGCAGTGCCATTGCCTCATCATACAGTAAGAGTATGTTTAGTTTTATAAGAAAATGCTAAACTGTCTTCCAAAGTGACGATTCTGCATTCTTACCAGCAATGAATGAAAGTCCTATTGTTTCACAGATTGCCAGCATTCAGTGTGGTCAGGATTTTGGATTTTGGCCATTCTAATAGGTGTGCAGTAGCATCTCATCGTTGTTTTACATTGCAATTCATTAATGACATATGATATGGAGACTTGTTTCACATACTTACTTGCCATCTGTATATCTCCTTTGTTGAGGTGTCTATTTAGGTCTTTTGCCCATTTTTTAATTGGGGTTTCCATTTTATTGTTGTTCCTTGTATATTTTGGATACTAGTTCTTTATCAGAAATATCTTTTACAAATATTTTCTCCCATTCTGTGGCTTATCTTCTCACTCTCTTAAATCATTAGGTTTTTTATTTAATACTATAGGACTTCTGTTGCATACTTCCTAAAATACAGTCTCACAATTGAGGACTTTGAGGCTGTGCCATTCCAATGTTTCAAGCTAGGATCTACTACCAAATCATTATTCCCTACCAAACCATTTTCAACAAGAAGCACCTGCAAGTCAATTAAAACACACTTTCCATGGACAAACACCTAGCATATATCATATGGTTGGTCTGGAATATGATCAGAAGTCTTCATTTTTTAAAATCACTACAGGCTTTTCCAATTCAAGTGGCTTTCAGAGAACACTTCCAACAGGACACATTTCCTCCAAGCCAGGAGGTGACATGGAGCAATTTGGTTCCCGCAGGGAAAATATGCAAAGGCTGCAAGTGAATCAGGGATACCTTTCAGCTCTCTTATTTTTAGTAATTTATTCAACTGTTCTTTTCATCTTTCCCAGGTTCACGGTTTTCTACAGTCTGAGACTGTAGTTCATTATGTCTTCTCAAACTTATGACAATAGATTATATGGTTGCTATGGCAACTGATAACCTGCATAAGGATGATTAAGTAAGTCTATCTTTTTCCTTCGGATCTCTGACCTTAGATCAGACCAATATGTACCTACTGATCCTTTCCTGTGCATCTGGCACCGTGCAAGGTGCTGAGGACTCAATGACAAAAACAGGTTCTATATCTCATGGTGGGTACAATCTAGACATTCTTTTCTGGTCTTCATTCACCATCCGTCTGTCCCACTTCAGGCTGACTTGTTCATTTCTCAATTATAAATTCCTCCAGAGTAGAAAGCACAGCTTGTACACTATGTTTCATAGTATCTTCACTTATTTGACTCCTTCGAAGAATTAGCAATCTAGATAAGCTTAAAAAATAATATAACAGACACCTATGATTCCACTATCTAGATTTAATTACTAGTACTTTATTACTTGTCATTCAAGATTTTATTCTTAAAGGACAGAAAATATTACAAATAAAATTGGAGCTTTTTTGAAAATTTCCCCAGTCCCATTCCCCTCCCAATACCCTACCATCTAATCTTACCTAATTATTATGAGAAATTTGGTATATGACTTTCTAATATATTTGTGTGTTCTTTTAGTATAATCCATAAAAAATTATATATATAATAATGCAAATATTATAATTCTGTATATTTTTTAATGTACATGAATGCCACCATATTGTAGATGTAGTTGATGTATTTATGTATTTATTTATCTCACCTTGTTCTACAAAGGAACTTAGATTATACCAAAAGTTATATATTGAATTTCAAATTTTATACTGAATCTTTTTTTTAAATCTGTGATCTGATTATTTTCTAATGGGTTAACTCTACTGGCACTGGATATACAAAATCTCAGCTAAAAATATGTGGATTTTATTATAGTGATTTTTCACTAGAAAAATCTAGATTGTGATTGTCTAGATTCTTTCAACAGGATTTAAAATTACTTCTGTCTCCTCATCAGTGTTGTAATTAAACTTAAAAATCTACATCTGAAAACCTTACCAAATTCTCCTGTAAAATGTTACATTAAAAAAAAAAGTTATGTCCCAAATACAAGCCAGAAATTATAAATGAAACAATGCAATTCTTTAAAGGATAGAATCTGCTTTAGAAAACAAATGTTTGTGGAACAATGTAATGAGGATAATTATTGGCATAATTCAATATAAAAAATACACAAAATTACAATTTGCATCTATGTCAGCTTTATAATTTGCAGAGCACTTTCATATATATTACCTTGCTCCATCTAAAATACTGATCAAAAGAAATAGAGAACATATAAAATCAGCCACAGTTTTTACCTAGTTGCACGCAGCTCAGCTTCCACAAGTCTACTGGGCTCCCTTCCTATCTGATGTACCTACGTTTTAGCTTCTTGGTTATGTATTCGGAGATGCTATTGCTTCCCATAATGATTTCTTTCTACACAAGTTAATCAAGCACGACATATGGGATGTAATAAAAATATACCTTTATTTTTTACTCCCCCTGCCCTTTATAATTTATTCAGTAGTGAAAGATTTTTTTCCTGACCCTAGATTAAAAATCTCCAGGACCCATGACTTTCAACAGTTGTACAACCACTTTAAATTCAAAGCACAGTATAGATTCAACAATTAGAACATCCTGTCCCATATAATGATCAATATACTGAACTTAATCTAAAATAGGATTGTCTCTCCAACTGCAGCCCTGACTGCTATTGAACCTTGGAGAAGGGGGAATACTAGGTTTCCTCTGTATCTCTAATGCTCCTCACCCAGCATGTTAACCTTGACTTCAGGCCTCTGCATGATTGTGGCACAAAGAGAAAGAAGAGAGAAGATAAGAAAAGACATGCTAGACATTTGGAATGGATAAAGATGTGGTGTATATATTACAATGGAATTGTTCAAAAAGAATGAAATCTTGCCATTTACAACGACATGGATGGAACTAGAGAGTATAATGTTAAGCGAAATAAATCAGTCAGAGAAAGATAAATACCTTAAGATTTCACTCATATGTGAAATATAAGAAACAAAACAAATTAACACAGTGGAAGGAAAAAAGGGAGGCAAACCAAGAAACAGACTCTTAACTCTAGAGAACAAACTGATGGTGACTAGAGAGGAGGTGGGCAGGGAGATGGGTTAAAGGGGTGATAGGGATTAAGGAGGGCACTTGTGAGGAGCTCTGGCTGTTATACGTAAGTGATGAACCTTAAATTCTACACCTGAAACTAGCAGTTCACTGGATGTTAAGTAGCTGGAATTTAAATAAAAACTTGGAAAAAAAAATAAAGACTATTTAGAGCGCTAAACAAAACAAAACAAAACAAAAGACTTACTACAACTGGCACTCTCATAATTGAGTTTTGAGGCATCTGGATCTGCAGCATGTTTAAAGCTGGCTGCATCATGAGGCACTTTTGTTTACTGGGAAATCCCAGATAATCTTCACAAGGAGATGTGACAAAATCATTCATCATCGGGGTTAGTTACAGCAGCTATCTGTGCAAAGCAAAGGAAAGGATGATACAACAATGCTATAAAAAAATCCTCCTGCGCCTCACACCTGCTCTTACTAAGCCTTTCTTTGGCACATTTTTCTTTCTACATGGATATCTGAAGTATCCCCTGCTCAGAAGTAAATGACCCTTGTTCTATGCAATTTCCAGAATTTTCACAAGCCAAAATGACCTCTGAAAGAATCATTTCTAATCCATCCATTGCCATCTACAGTATCAAAATCCAACATAAGCTGGGGGACCAGACTGCCTAAGTTCAAATCTCAGCTTTTCTGCTAACTAATCAACTGACACTGGGCAAGTTCCTTAAATTCTCAGTGCCACAGTTCCCTATCTGTGAAATAGGGAGGATGATAATAGTATCTATCATAGAAGGCTGTTCTGAGGATTAAGTGATTTAATACATGTGCAGGGCATACAGTAAGCATCAGTAGACATCAGCTCATATCAAGTGGGCTGAGCCACTGTAACAGAATGGATAAAGAGGCCACTCATGGATCATTTCTTTTTTTTTTTAAAGATTTTATTTATTTATTTGACAGAGAGAGATCACAAGTAGGCAGAGAGGCAGGCAGAGAGAGGGAGAGGGGAGCAGGCTCCCTGCTGAGCAGAGAGTCCGACGCGGGACTCGATCCCAGGACCCTGAGATCATGACCTGAGCCGAAGGCAGCGGCCCAACCCACTGAGCCACCCAGGCGCCCCTCATGGATCATTTCTTAACACTACCTTTCCCTAGAGGATATTATTTAGAAGTAAAATGTTTAAAATCCTATTAAAACTATTTCATTTTTTTCTCCTCCTTCCAGCAATTAAATTCCTAATCACTCCTAAGTCATTAATAAATGATTTTGCTTTTAAGGTTTTACAGCCAATTGTTTAAATAAAGAGAAAAAATGTTAAAGAATTATGAAAATAATAGGAGTGGGAACTGTGCTAATACCTTTATTAGTTAACTGCACAAGAAACTTGCTATTTAGATCATCTGAATGCAATCAAATTATGCCACTTATTTTTTGGCAGAATACCCTAATTCCAAGTAAAGTATCTAAAGGAAATAAGGAAAAATTGGGGTGTTGGGGATTTGGATGAAGTCTATATTATGGGAATGTTACAGCAATAGCACACAATACAGTGAAGCAGTAAAGGTGACTACACAAGACTGAAATTACTATGACATACATGAGAATGTTAAAGTATATCCAAATCAGATAGTGGCTACAACATCACATTCTCTATATAGAAATGTTAGAACTGGTTGTTCAAAAACATTTTGCTTCTTCTTCTGAAAAGTCTACATGAATTTATCACTGAAGACTGACTACTGGAAGAACTGTCCCCAGGTGAAGTGTTTTAACCATCAAGCAACATGCATATGCATGACAAGTATGTGACATGACTTTTACAACATATGCATGCTTACCTAAACTGCCAAAATGTATCTTCAAATTATTCTCATTCAAAAATTGTGTTGCTCTCATTATGGTAATTTTTGTTAGAGTTTTCCTTCCCCCATCTCCTATGCACATTCTACGAATCAGTGGAATGGACCACAGGTACTTTAAAATCATCAGTGTCTAGATCACCAAGCTGTATCCTCAAAGATTTGTGCATCCTTTCATATTAAATTGTAACTCCCATAGGAAATCATTTATTTCAAAAGTCATCATAGTTTCAATCCAATTTCATTACAGGATTTTTGCTTGCCATTAAATGTGGGGGATAATCTCCCATCAAAAACAATAAACATGGACCCTGATTACTGGTCAAAATACAGATAATGGCCATCCTCATGGCCACTTTGGATAAAAATTCCTCCAAAAGATCTGATCTAGTGTTTCATCATAAGAAATTCAGGGCAAATGTCTAAAGGCATTAATTCCCATAATATTTCACTGGATAAGAAACGAGGTCCAATATCCCTAACCAAATAGTCACTGTGTAACACACACCAGATACTAAATTCAATTTTCTGCTTGGGTAAAATGGAATAATAGTTTGCCTCCTGTTTCTATCTATGGCTAAGACTACCAATGCCATGCAAAAAAAAAAAAAAAAAAGGCTAAAACTTCAAAATAGTGATGTTAGTGATAATTTCAGTAATCATCATTTAAGAGTCTGTAAGTTTTAAATATCTTCAAGTAGGCATCAATCAAAAAATAATCACTGCTTAAAAAAATCACTGATACTAACTTCTAGGCATTCAAAAACACTCTATAGTAGGCTAAGGCAACCATGTCCCCATTCTAAGTTAGCTTTCAAAAAGTTTAGGATATAACCCATGAATTATAAACAAAGCAAACATAATTTTAAACAATCAAAACCTATTATCCTTATCAGGAAAGAAATGTACCAGAGGAAAATGAGTCATGTAAATAAAATTCAGAAACTTGCAAATGCCAGCTATAAAGTCTCACGACTTGTGTTAATATTACTCAAGTCTAACCACATGCTAATTATATTCATCCTTAGTTTGGCTTTCAGAAAGTGACACAGACTGCTTCTTACTAGCTCAGATACATTTTCTTTTATTAATATAGCACTTTTAACATTGAAAAAAATAGAGAATAAAGGAGTCATAGCTATCTTTGCCTTCAAATACTCTAATCTTACAGGGTTTGCCTATAGCCAAAATGCAGATGCACAGCTAATTTCAGGCCTACCAGCATTGTCAACATTCTCCTTCATAAGCAGCTGGTGATTAACAATATAGGAAAGTGTGATTGAACTCCAGATGGAGTTGACTTCTTCATATAGCTCCAGACTAGTCGTTTTGGGGACAGATATCTTTAGTGCTATTGACTAGTGAATCACCTATTTCTTTAAAATTAGATGGTGCTGGAGGATTTCAGAGTGTTAAGAGAAAAGTTAATTAAGATTAAGACTACGGTTCTTTTCTATCTGCTAGAAGTTACTACAACAAAGAGAATATAGAGTTGGTTAGCACTCTCCAGCACTGACCTTAGCTAGTAGCATATTGATGCACATGTTCTGAGATAGAATTCCTAATGAGGCGGTAAATGCTCTAATACTTTCTATCTATCTTGAGAAGAATAATTTATGACCAGAGAAATTTCAGAAGATATTGGTGATAAGAAAAAACTAAGTGTTATTCTGGTCAAAATAATTAAATGTATTTTCCCTCTGGGGAACTCAGCATAAATTACTCAAACTGAATGCTTTCCTAAATAATCAGTCTGCTTCTTCCAAACATTATCAGGAATGGCAAAAGCAAAGAGACAGTCAAATCAAAGCAAGGCAGTAGCATAACTTGTCTTCCTCCTAGAATAAAATAATCAATGTATCACACTTAAAAATGCTAATTTTATAGCCCTTGAATTTGAGAGAGTTTATTTTTATTTAGAATTTTTTATAATATTTTCTGAATAAAACTACACTTTATATTCCAGGTAAATTTATAAATGCTCATGGAGTCACAGAATTTTGAAGTTAGAAAAAATGTTTACGTTCATCTAAGTTCACCATCTATGATGTACATGACCATCCATAATTTTATAGTAAATATAATACTTCAACTTCAGGCCAGAGCTTCATCACTCCAACAACACACATACACACACACACACAAACACACACCCATAAGAGAATTTTTTTTCTTTCACTACTAACTTTTAATTTGAAATTAGAGTAATTCTTAAAATTACTCTATTTTGGTAAAGTGGATTTCTTTTAACTCCCAGCTTTTATTTTTAAAAGCACTATTAGTAAGTTGTATTAAAATAAAGCTACCAAATCAAAGCTCAAAAACCAAAGCCAAATGCACTTTACTTAAAGGATCTGTTCAACATATATAATAATTCATTTCTATCTATCAAATCTACCTCAAGCTAGAGCTTTCTTTAAATTATCTTTTTCTAGATTTTAAGCCCCTATACTTCCCAAACAGATACTATTCACTTCTTGCTACACCAATTTATGTAAGAGTGTAGTTAATGGAGTTATCATACACAATCTGGTAAACACACTTGGTACAACATACCTATCATTGAATATGCAACCACAAGTACACACAGATAAGAAAAAACAAAAAAGACTACTCATGTCAGCCACGGTTTCAATAATTAGCTATCTGAAATGTACCTCAGATGGAAAGAAATCAATCATATTTCTCATAAAACCGATTTACCACATATTGAAATACTTAATGAAATCCATTTGTCATACATGACTAATTATGCAATACTACCTTAGAAAGACATATGTAAATCAAACATTTCTTTTTTTATTTAAATTCAATTAGCCGACATATAGTACATCACTAGTTTCAGATGTAGAGTTCAATAATTCATCAGTTGTGTATAACACCTGGTGCTCATCATATCACATGCTCTCCTTAATGCTCATCACCCATTTACCCCTAAATCAAACATTTCTAAAGGATGGTGCAAACAGGCTGAGATAAATATTTACAACATACAATAAAACATAATAACAACTCATTAAATCCTGACCCACAATAATCTAAGACACTAAATAGCACAATTTAGTCTCTCCAGCCATTAAACTAATTTATCCCTTGAAGAAATAAAAATACACACAAAAGATAATATTATTGCCAGTTTCAGCTCTTACAAAGAATGACCCTGAGGAACCATTCAGAATAGCACTGCTAAAAATCAAACTCTATCAACCCTCATCAGATTAAATTCTTTATATTTCATATTTCACCCTGAAACATCTCCTTCCAATGCCAACTATCTAAACCTTTCAAGGACCACCCTTCCTATTGAACTTTCCATCATATTGGGCCAGTGTTAACTACTTCTTCCCTTATTGCATTGTCTGTGGTGACAATAGACATCCTGGTCTTTTTTTTTTTTTTTCCCCTTTCTCCAGCTTTCTTGGGTATAATTCATCTTAGTCTTGAATCTCTCAATTTGTTTCTCAAAAGTTTCATTATTAAATTTCTCATTTCAAATGACAAAACTAAAATAGAATCACCTGTTATGTGGTCCCCCAAAATCCTAATCTCTGTAGTTTACAAGTAAATAAATATAAGAAGAACTTTTTTAAAGTGATATTTTACTAACAATTCCAAAATAAATATTTCCACTTTACTCACCAGGGACAAAACAAGTGGCTTATAAGATAAAGCTAGAAATGTTGCTTATTTATTTTGGTTGTTTTGTTTTGTCTTATTTCTGTCTTTGTTTTGCATAAGAGCATTTAACTTCAACTTCTTTGACCACTTAATCGCATTTCTCACCAACAGAAAATATTCATACAAACTACTAAATAAATTTCACTTATAAGCTTTTGTACTTGCAATTCTCTGCAGAAAAAAAAAAACTCTATGCTTTCAATGCTAAAGATTTTGGTGTCTTTTTTTGGTATCCAATTAACATTAATTTTGTCTACTATAGTCTGTATATTAAATTGGTCACATCATAATCAATGTAGAGGATTTGAGTCATATTAAAACTTTTTCTACAATACTGAATCATGTAGGACACTATATATTATTCACTCCGTTTATCTATATGTCTGGTCTGTACATATCCCAGAATGTTTCTTCTTTTCAGCTTGATATATTCTTTGACTCTAATGTTTAACAGATACTGCATTTGGCCAACTTTCATGCCAAATCATCTGTAGTGGACAATACTTTTTCTATTGATACCCACAGATACCATTATGTTAAAATATTCTTTTTTCATTTGTTCCATCATTTTCACAGTAAAAAAGGAAAATAAAGAAGAGGGCTACAAATTGTAATAAGTGTGTATTCATGTATTTATTAACAACAGCTATCATTTGTTCAGTGTTATCTCTGAGCTGTGAAATTTATATACATTTTTAATATTTAATCCATATACATGGAAACATAGAAAATACTTGCAAATTATACATGATAAGGAATTAATATCCAGAATATATAAAGATTTCCTATAACTCAACAATAACAACAAAATACAACCAATTAAAAATAAGGCTAAAGACTTTGTACTAGTTTGCTAGGGCTGACATGCCAAAAACCACATACTTGAGTAACTTCAACAACACAAATTTATTTTCTCATATTTCTGGACACTAGAAGTCAGAGATCAAGGAGTCAGCACAAAGTTAATTTCTTCTGAGGCCTCTCTCTTTGACTCATAAATGTCCATCTTCTCCCTCTATGGTTTCTGCTGTGTGTTCATATGTGTGTCCCGATTTCCTTTTTTTATAAGAACACCAATCACAGTGAAATAGACCCACCCTAAAGATCTCATTATAACTTAATTACCTCTTTAAAGACCTCATCTTCAACTATGATCACATTCTGAGCCACTGGGGTTAGGACTTCAACATATAAGCAATTCAGCCCACAAAAGACCCAAAAAACTTTCTTTCCAAAGACATACAAACTGCCAATAGGCATATAAAACCATGCTCAACATCACCAATTAGTAAGAAAATACAAATCAAACCATAATGAAGTACAATTTCACACCTATTAGGATGGTGATTATCTAAAAAGCAGAAAGTAGCAAGTGTTGGTGGAAGAGATGGAGAAAACGGAACCCTCATGCATTGCTGATGGGAAAGTAAAATGGGGCAACCGTTTGAGGAAAACAGTTGAGCATTGCCTCAAAAAATTAAAAGTACAAATACCAAATGATCCAGCAATTTCACTTCTGGATATAAGGCCCAAAATGACCAAAATCAGAGACATAAAGATATATTTCTACCCATATTCATAGCAGCATTATTCACAAGAGCCAAAAGCTGGAAGCAACACAAGTGTCAACTGAGAGATGAATGAATAAAAAAAATGTAGTATATACATACAATGGAATAGTATTCAGCCTTATGAGGAAAAATCTGATATATGCTACAATACAGATGAACCTTGAAGACATTATTCTAAGTAAAATAAGTCATTCGCAAAAAAACAAATATGGTATGATCACATATATGTGATACCTAAAATGGTTAAATTCATAGGGACAGAAAGTAGAATAGACTGGGGGAGGAAAAAAAGATAAGTTATTTTTTAATGGGTATAGAGTTTCAGTTTTACATGATAGAAGTTCTGGAAATAGATGGTGATGATGGTTGTACAACAATGTAAATGTAGCTAATGTCACTGCACTATTAAAAATGGCTAAAATGCTCAATTTGCATTGTTTATTTCATAACTGAAAAACATTTAATCTATACAGCAAATCTAACAATAACTCAGCAAATATATATTCCCACTTGAATTTTTCAGATGAGGTAACAGAGGCTCAGAAAGGTCTAGTGTAAGAAGTAGAAGATCCAGATTTCAAATCCATGTCTATCTCACATTAAAGACTTGCATGTTCAAACAGACAACACTTAACCCACACTGACCACACTTCCTCAATATAGTTCAAATATTTGCTGGAGAAAGTACTGAAAATTATAAGACACTTTGAAAAATAAAGGAGTCTACTGAGAAAGTCTGATGTATTGGTGTTGTATTGATCATATGTGTTAGTTGAGCTTTCTCTAATGACTTCTTCTGGGCAGAAATGATGTAACCTCACCTGTACCAGAATAGTTTATCATTTCACAGAACTATTAGTATACAGTTTTATGCATCAGTATTAAGGAGAAAAACACACTCCATTGTTGCTCATTCTCCTTTGGAAACCAGTACTTGGTTTCCCGCCTTCCAGGTGAGAGGAGTTATTATTGAACTGCTTAGGAAACTGAACTACAAAAGATCCAATGCTTTGGCCCAGTTTGTAGAAGAAATTAGTGTAAATGTTTCTATTTCTGAAATGCCAAGCTTTGTGCTTTATTTTCATCCTAATAAGCCAGACTTCTCTAAGGCTCCAAGGTTAGATTCTCAAGACAAATTGTTTCTTTAGCCAATCTCTTCTGACTTTATAGTTTATAAAATAAAACACCGTCTGAGATACAAAGAAAATACAAATTAATAAAACACAGGACTAGAGTCATATCAGTGTGTAGAAGATTTATGCACATAAACTGCCAAACACAGGTTTTGAACAGACCCTATAGACTTCCAGTTGCCATAGTAACTGCACAGCTTTATGGAATGTAAAGTGTAAACAGATGAGCACATCTCAGGTAAATCATCAGTGTTGCCATTGTTGGCCTCTGAGTGGCAGAAATAAGTAGTACATGCTGTCACTTTCTGAAATAAAATAATCATGATCATAATTTACACCTGTGACTTCCCGGTCTGTGAATACCTTCCCCTTAGAAACTTCTTTCAGTACTACTTGACTAATTACTCATGAAGAGAAAGGTTCTAATGAATTATTAATAATTTTGTTATTGAAACAGGTTGGAAAACTATGCTGCAAACAGCAACTACTGTTAATACGGTAATCCTGCCAAATGCTTATATTCTGTTCTCTCATTCTCTTGATCACAAGAGAAGGGGTGTGGTGGGGACTAAAACAACTTTTAGATGTGCAAGCCCTCCTCTGAGATGATTGCAGGCTATTTTCAGAAAAAAATAAAAGGAAAAAGCTTTCAGTTGGAATAATTAAAGGAAAGAAATGTTGGTGGAGACAGATGTTAAAGAGCTATAATCATGGAAAGACTTGAACACAAAACTAATGTTCCTACTGTTGTTCTTTCTTTTTCATGATTACAAATACATATTTTTACTCAGAGTTTTAATTCCATATTTAGGCCTATTATAAAATATTTGGAAGAGATAATAAAAAATAAGTAACTCAAGCCCCTTTTTTGGAATGGCAAGGATAAAACCTGGAATGGTAAAAATAACATACTCATAGTCACAGTATTAGTTAATTCCACAACTAAGATTTAGATTCCACAATCTAAGTATTTCTCCTTTAGAAAGCAAATGAGGGGGGTGCCTGGGTGGCTCAGTCAGTTAAGATTTCAACGCTTAGTTTTCAGCTCAGGTCATGATCTCATGGTAGTGGGATTGACCTCCACATCGGGCTCCATGCTCAATGCGGTGTCTGCTTCAGATTCTCTCTCTCTCTCTCTCAAATAAATAAATACAATCTTAGAAAAGAAATTAGAAACCAAATGAGGATATGGAGTAGTTATTCTTAATGCTATGAAGTTGTTAGAGAAAAGTATGTTTGACTTCCTGTTTGATCATGGAACCGGGAATGATAAATTTCCTGTTTCATTTACTGAGGAATACACTATAGGACAGTCTTGCTAAAATATTAGCAGAGTTTATGAAAGTATGTGATAACAGAAAGAAAGACTAAAATGCATTCACTCAATAGCAGTCCATAGCATACCCTCAAATCCTATGCAAAGACATTCTTCATGCTAATAAAACTGCCATCACCTATTGAATGTGTAATATGAGTTTGTCATTGTGTTAAATACTTACATACTTTAAAGTTTTTGATTGAGGCCTAAGTTTTAAAGTCACTGTTGAGTTCACATCTTTATCCCACTGATTATGAGTTATAATCTGGGGCAAGTTGCTTAATCTCCAAAGCTTAGTTTCTTTGTAAAATGAAGATGATAATAACAGCACTAACTCAATGTTCTTCAAAGGGTTATAATAAGATAGTAAATAAGATACCATGTAAAATATCTAGTTATAGTATTAGTGACAAATAATAGTAATTTTATATTATTATCACACTTAATATTCACATGATAGCAGAAGACTCATAGGATTATCCCCATTTCACAAATAAGAAAACCAAGACATAAAGGATTTAACTAATTCAGCCAGGTAGGAGAGCCAAGGTATAAACTTTGAGATATACCTTGTTCTATAACTGATGTTTTTAACTGCCATACATACTAAATCAATGTGGAATCAGATTTTGTGAACTTCTTGTATTTCCTATTCTTCCTCTATATTCTCCACAAAGTCCTTTGGTCAATTCATAGTATGTATTAAGTCCCCACAATGCTTTAATTATTTTCTAATAATCAAAGGGATACAAAGAAACACAGTGCATAACCTAACAGAGGTTACAATTTATCTGAAAACACAATGTGAAATAAAAATTCAAGGATTAAACCACACGGTCTCATTTCTAAGATTTAGGATTCTGTTACACAAAGCAAAAATTTAGGTGTATAAGCATCATCAGAGAAGAATCTATAGAATTAAGCTGAGTTTGAGGAGATGAATATATATATATTTTTTTTTCCTTAGGGAATATATATATATTCTTAGGGAAGAAAGGAGGATATTTTGAGTATAAAAAAAGAATGAGGAAAGACATTAGAGTGCTCACTGAAAGATAATTTGGACATAGATTTGGAAGTCCTAAATTATGGAGCTAGAAATGGGTAAATCAAGATGTAATTGACAGGAAAATTATAGAACTTAGAAACAGATTTAATAATGTGAAGACAAAAGAAAGAAAGAAAGAAAGAAACAAAAATGGCTTGAAATGTTCTGGGACATGAGAAAATGTCTCCAATGTACCAGAGACAAAAGCAGAGAAACTAAAAAAGAGAATACTTGTATTGGGAAATAAGAAGATATGGGATTGATATTTTCAGTTTAGAACTTATTGAACTTGAGAAGATGCTGATATTACTGCTGGCTTATTCTGAACACAGTTGGAGGGGTGCCTGGGTGGCTCAGTTGATTGAGCAACTGCCTTCAGCTCAGGTCATGATCCTGGAGTCCCAGGATCGAGTCCTGCATCGGGCTCCCTGTTTGGTAGGGGTTCTGCTTGTCCTTCTGCCCCTCCCTCTGCTCATGCTCTCTCTCTCTCTCATTCTCTCTCTCAAATGAATAAATAAAATCTTAAAAACACACACACATACACACAGTTGTAAAACAAAGAATAGCAGCATAGATAATAGCCAAGACCTGGATAAAAATGCAAATACTACAAATATAATGATACTTAAAGACATAAGATAGGTTTTCTCACTTTGCAAAATGATCGTTATCACCTTGGGAGAATACGCTAGGTTGGTAGAGATGTTAAAAATAAGAACAGCCAAAATCCAAGGTAAACAAATTACAGTCAGAAAGGAGAAAGATAACCAGAAAAGTACAGTTTTACAGAAGCCAAGAAAATGTAACCAGGATGTTAAGGATGATTAAAATACAGGTTTATTAAGATGCTTCTCCTTCTGTCACATCTGCCCTCCCCATTCTTGAATCTGAGAACAGAGACTTAATATAACTTATAACAGCTTAAGTTTAGGTTTCATAATTCCTTGATAGTGTTTCTGTACTATCATCTGCAACCTATATTATCCTAGGTCTCTGCTACATGGACAAAGTTATTTCCTTATTTGTAGAACAGGGAAATTATACAGTCCTTTGAAAAAGTCACAGCAAGATACCTGGAAGATATTAGTTACTCAATAAATGGTAGTAATACTTATTTCTGCTTTTATCTGAACAAAACACAGAGCTGACTGGGGTGATTATGTGACCAAACAAGTACAAGTCAGATCTCCCTCGGCCTGAAATATTTTCTATATCTATATTCAGGGTGGTTGAATCAGCAAATATTTTAGAGACCAAAAATAATCCCCATCCCAACCTTAAAGGACATTGATATGCCACTGAGTGCACGGGGTACTACAGTACTACTACTAATAGTACTACTACTACTATCTCACATTTACCCTTCAATATCCAAATGTACAATCAGTTGCAATGCCCTTCTCTATGTGACATCTTCTCTGATGTCGTCCTCAGTATTTAAGATTATTCTTTAAGACTTCTGAGAAGACTTCCTAGCCAAGGTAGGCGTTCAATTACTTTGTCCATGGGACCTTGTCACCCATTTTAATTAATAGTACTTGCCCTCTGCTTTGATATTGTTTAGTACAGAGAATAACTCTAGCCCTCATTTTATGCTTAACTTTACAACAGACTTATTATATGTATATGGATACGTGTGTGTGTTTCATAGAACAACAGTATGTTCCCATAAACTTCATTTTTCATAAAAAACTGAGTTTATAAATAGGTGTTGTGGAAATATTGAGAACATCTTCTGTCGAGTACAAATTTCTCTCAAACTCTCCTCCATCCCATAGTTACTTCAACTAGGTAAATAATAATTTGCTGTTTCACAAAACTGTTTTGAGAGGTACACTCATCCAGTACTATAAAGATCACACAGTATATCAGAACTACTTTATACTAAATTATGTTTCTTATTTATGCAATGTACCTGGGTTTAGGTCAAACCGACTACTTAAGCTTTTCTCCTTTGAGTATGTGTTGAATTACAAAACTGTGCTTCTTTTTACACTAATGATGTTCTGACTAGCTTTAATTGTGAAAACAGGGATACTTTTGCATGACAATAAATTACTTAACTTAGCTAGTAATTGCTAATTAGCCAACTAAAAGAAGAAAATTTCAGAAGATCATTGAGTAACAAAGTGAAAAATACTCCCTACATAAATATTTTTTTTTTTCATTTATGCAGGGTTTTTTTTAA
The DNA here is from genome assembly GCF_963455335.1 of Martes martes. NCBI lineage: Eukaryota > Metazoa > Chordata > Mammalia > Carnivora > Mustelidae > Martes > Martes martes. Next base: position 49,786,357 of record NC_137900.1, on the reverse strand, counting down.
ACTACCTAAAGAATAAACTTCAAAATTTTGTGTATATTCCCTTTGACACTTAAGTTCAAGGTAAACAGATATGGCTTGAAACCAGTAAAGCCAAGCAGAAGCATCAACACTTGAACACATATAGTAGACCTTCACACACACAACATACAACAGCTGCTCAAAAAAATCTTTGAGAAAAGTAGAAAAAAGGTTATATTTTATATACAGATTAAAGTGTTGTATAATAAGTGATTTTACAAATTAATCCTTTTGAAATATTAGCTTAAATTTGTTTTGTTTGTTTCCTTCACAAAATATGTTAGGACCAGAATGTTAAATAGAATTGGTTTTTTAGAAAAATTCATTTGGAAGACTTCAGAAGACAGCAGAGTAGAAGGATTCTAAGTTCATCTCATCCCGTGATACAACCAGGTAACAACACCCACATCAGTGTATATACCCAGAAAATGACCCAAAGACTGGTATATACCCAGAAAATGACCCAAAGACTGGCAGAATAGATTCCCTACAGCTAAATGTAGAGAGGAGGCCACAATGAAGAGGGTAGGAAAAACAGAGATGTGGTCAAGAGATAAACAGACTGCAGGGCTGTGCATGGGAGGGAGGGAAACAAGAGGCACTGAGAGGGGAGAGAAAAAGACACTTAACACCTAACACGCCAGGCACAGGCCACAGGAAAGATGAATCCCCACAACATTTAGCTTTGAAAACCAGAGGAGTCTAATAATCATAGTTCTTATAATCCGTGGGGCTTAACATCTGGAACTTTAAAAATCAGCAGGCTGGGCTTTAGCAGAGATGGGAGGGTGAGGGAAAACTGAGTCTCTGCTCTTAAAGAGACAGCACAACAAACAGCCCCTTGGAGATACAGCATTGAAGCAGCAGTTTGAAAAATACCTGGGGTATACAGGAGGGAGATGTGTGTACTAGTCTCAGAACCTGTGCTGGGGAGCAGGGATCTTTGGGAAGAGTCACCAGGCACAAAGGAGCTGGCAGGCACCGCTTCCCCCAAGCCTAGACATATGAACACCCATGGGAACCAGCACAGCACCATCTTACACCTAATATGCTAATAGCACACCCTGCCCCTGCATTCTCTTGCAGATCCACCCCCTCTAATATAACATTAGCCAGAGCCCTTCAAAGCAGTGCCACAATCCTGGCAGTGTATAGTATGCAAGCAGCCCTGAGAGGGGCCAGCACCACTCCAGAGTGATTCTTGCCCGGGGAAGAGGGGAAGATAACCACAGACACGGGTCTGACTATATCCCCAGCAGTGGGCTGGGGGCAGACATTTGGTATGACTGCAGACCCTACCCTCCCACCAGTGAAAGCTTCCCAGGGAACAACACAGGGAAATTGCCTCACAGTTAGTGCTAATGCATCTCTAGCAAACACCTGGTCTGACTCAGCTCAAAACCAAGCCAGCCCCAGACTGGCCCACTAACAACACAGGGAATAAACCCAGCCTGCAACAGGCAAAGAGCCATTGCAGATGACTGGACTAAAGGCAGAAGTGGCTCAGCCATAACAGTAGGGCACACACAACACAGACAGGAGACAATCCTGAAGCACCAGATTCTGGTGGACAGGAGACATTACACTGCAGAGCACCACACAACCTCTTCTTCATAAAGCCACTACTTTTAGTAAGATATAGCTGACTTTCCTAACACAGAGATACAGACACCAAGAATTAGACAAAACGAGGAGACACAGGAATAAGTCTCAAATGAAAGAACAGGATAAAGTCACAGCAAGAGACTTCAATTAAATGGAGATAAGCAATATGCCTGATAGATAATTAAAAATAATGGTCATTAAGATATTTACTGGACTTGAGAAAAGACTGGAGGACCTCAGCAAGACCTTAACAGAGAAAGAAAACATTAAGAAGAACCAACCAGAGATGAAGAACTCAATAACTGAAATTAAAAATACTCAAGATGGAACAGATAGCAGATAGGAGGAAGCATAAGAACAGATCATTGACCTGGAAGATAGAGTAATAGAAAGCAATCAAGCTGAACAAGAGAGAGGGGGAAATATAATAAAAATGAAAACAGACTTAGGGAATTCACTGATACCATCAAGCATAGTAACATTCACATTATGTCTCTATAATCCCCTAGAAGGAGAAAAGAGACAAGGAGGGCAGAAAATTTATTTGAAGAAATAATAGCTAAAAACTACCTGAATCTGTAAAGGGAAACAGAAATCCAGGTCCAGGAGGCACAGAGAGACCCCAACAAAATCAACCCAAAGAGGTCCACACCAAGATACATAGTAATTAAAATGGAAAAAAACTAATGATAAAGAGAAAACTTTAAAAACAGCAAGAGAAAAGGAAACAGTTATATACAAGGGAAACCACATAATTTGCATTCAACATCCAGTGCTCATTACAACATGTGCCCTCCTTAATACCCATCACTGGGCTAACCCAAGCCTCCACCCCGCCCCCCAATACCCTCAGATTGTAATGAACACTGGGTGCTAAACAAAAATAATGAGTCATGGAACACTACATCAAAAAACAATGATGTACTGTATGGTGACTAACATAATAAAAACAAACAAATAAGGGAAACCCCATATGGCTATCAACTGATTTATCAGCAGAAAACTTCCAGGGGAAACTTTGAGGGGAAAAGAATCTATAGCCAAGAATATTCAGCAAGGCTATTATTCATAATAGAAGGAGATATAAAGAGTTTCCCTGACAAGCAAAAGGCAAAGGAATTCATGACACTAAACCAGCCCCACAACAAATGTTAAAGGGGAATCTCTGAGTGGAAAGGAAAGATCATAAGTAAGAGTAAGAAAAGTAGGAAGTACAAAAGTAAAATTAATTATATCCATTAAAAAAAAAGGGGGGATTCACAAAATAAAAGTATGTACAGTATAACACCACATACCTAAAACCTGGAGAAGGGAGGGGTAAACAATGGGTTCAAATTTAAGTGGCCATCAACTTAATATAGACTGTTATACACATAAGATATTATACATAAACCTAATGGTAACCACAAATCAAAAGCCAGTAATACATATTCAAAAAATAAAGAGAAAAGAATCCAAGCATATCACTAAAGAAAGCCAACAAACCATGAGAGAAGACAGCAAGAGAAGAAAGGAACAGAGAAGAACTACAAAAACAACCATAAAGCAAGTAACAAAATGACAGTAAATACATACCTATCAGTAAATACTTTTAATATAAATGGACTAAATGCTCCAATCAAAAGATTTGGGTGACTGAATGAATAAAAAAGCAAGACCCATCTATACGCGGCCTACAAGAGATTCATTTCAGACCTTAAAACTACATGCAAATTGATGGGCACTTGGGTGGCTCAGTGGGTTAAGCCTCTGCCTTCAGCTCAGGTCATGATCTCAGAGTCCTGGAATCGAGGCCCACATCAGGTTCTCTGCTTGGCAAGGAGCCTGCTTCCCCTTCTCTCTCTCTCTGCCTGCCTCTCTGCCTACTTGTGACCTCTCTCTCTCTCTCTGTCAGATAAATAAATAAAATCTTAAAAAAAAAAATACAGGCAGATTGAAAGTGAAGGGATGGACAAGCATTTATCATGCATATAAAAGTGAAAAGAAAGCTTGAGTAGCAATACTTACATCAGACAAAATAGACTTTAAAACAAATATTGAAACAAGAGACCAAGAAGGACTCTGTATAATCATAATGAGAATAATGAAGAAGAAGAAGGTAAAATAATTATAATCATGTACCCAGCATGACAGCAGCCAAATAAATAAAATTGCTAATAACAAATGTAAGTGAAGTAATCAACACTAATACAATAATAGTAGGGGATTTTAACACTCCATTTACATCAATGGATAGATCATCCAGACAGAAAATCAACAAGGAAACAATGGCTTTGAATGACACACTGAAACAGATGGATATAACAGATATATCCAGAACATTCCATCCAAAAACAGAAGAATACACATCCTTTTCAAGTGCACATGGAAAATTCTTCAGAAGAGATCACATATTAAGCTGCAAAACAAGTCCCAACAAATTCAAAAAGACTGAAGTCATACCATACATGTTTTCTGACCACAACACTATGAAACTACAAGTCAACCACAAGAAAAAAAAAATCTTTTTTTGTGGAAAGGCCACAAATACATACAGGTTAAATAACATGCTACTAAACATGAATGGGTAAACCGAGAAATCAAAGAGGAAATCAAAAAATACATGGAGACAAATGAAAATGAAAACACAATGGTCCAAAATCTTTGGGATGCAGCAAAAGCTGTTCTAAGAGAGAAATTCATAGCAATACAGGTCCACCTCATGAAGCAAGAAAAGTCTAAATAAACAAACTAAACTTATACCTAAAGGAGCTCAAAAAAGAAGAAGAACAACAACAAAAAACCCCAAAACCAGTATAAAGAAGGAAGTAATAAAGATTAGAGCAGGAATAAGCAGAACAGAAACTAAAACAACAAAAACAAACAAAACCAATAGAACAGATCAATGAAACCAGCAGCTGGTTCTCTGAAAAGCTCAATAAACCTTTACCTAGACTCATCAAAAAAAAAAAAAAAAAAAAAAAAAAAAAAAAGCAAGCAACACCAAAGAAATACAAATGATTATAAGAGAATATTATGAAAAAACATATGCTAACAAATTGGACACCCTAGAAGAAATGGATAAATTCCTAGAATTTTATAACCTCCCAAAACTGAACCAGGAAGAAACAGAAATTTGAATAGAGTGATTTCCAGCAATGAGATTGAATAAGTCATCAAAAAACTCCTGACAAAAGTCTGGGAACAAACAGCTTCATAGGGGAACTCTACTGAACATTTAAAGAAGAGTTAATAACTATTCTTCTCAAACTATTCAAAAAAAAAAAGAAGAAGAGGAAAGAAAGCTTCTAAATTCAATCTATGAGGCCAGCATGACCCTGATACAAAAACCAGATAAAGACACTATAAAAAAGGAAACTATAGGGCAAATCTCTGATGAACACAGCTGCAAAAATCCTCAACAAAACACTAGTAAACAAAATCCAAAAATACATTTAAAGAAATCATTCACTGTGATCAAGAAGGATTTATTCCTGGGATACAAGGATGGTTTGATATTTACAAATCAATGAACATGATATGTCACATCAATAAGAGAATGGATAAAAACCCTATGGTCATTTCAATAAATGGAGGAAAAGCAATTGGCAAAGTACATCCATTCACAATAAAAACCCTCCACAAAGTAAGTTTGGAGGAATATATCTCAACATAATAAAGGCTATACATGAAAAACTTACAGCTAACATCATACTCAACAGTGAAAAACTGAGAGCTTTTCTCCTAAGGTCAGAAATAAGACAAGGATGTACACTCTCATCACTTTTATTCAACATAATATTAGAAGTCATAGTCACAGCAATCGGACAACAAAAAGAAATAAAAGGCATCCAAATTGGTAAAGAAGAAGTAAAGTTTCCCCAACTTGCAGATGACATAATACTACACATAGAAAACCCTAAAGGCGCCACCAAAAAACTGCTAGAGCTGATAAATAAATTCAGTAAGGTCACAGGATGCAAAATCAATATATAGAAATCTCTTGCATTATACACACTAATAATGAAGTAGCAAAAGATAAATTAAGGAAACAATCCCATTTTAAAATTGCACCAAAAATAATAAGATACCTAGGAATAAACCTAATCAAGGAGGTGAAAGACTTATACTCTGAAAAGTATAAAATACTGTTGACAGAAAGTGAAGATGACATAAATGAATGGAAAGTTATTCCATGCACCTGGACTGGAAGAAAAAAATACTGTTCCAATGTCTATACTACCCAAAGCAATCTACAGATTTAATGAAATCCCTATCCAAGTATCAATAACATTTTTCAGAGCTAGAATAAGCAATCCTAAGATTTGTATAGAACCACAAAATACCCCAAACAGCCAAAGCAATCTCCAGCAACAAAACTGGAGTTATCACAATCCCAGACTTCAAGATATGCCAAAACCTGCAGTAATCAAAACAGTATGGTACCAGCATAAAAACAGAGGCATAGATCAACAGAACAGAAAAGAGTCCAGAAATACACCCACACTTATATGGTCAATTAATCTTTGACAAGGGAAGCAAGAATATGCAATAGGAAAAAGACAATCTCTTTAAAAAATGGTGTTGGGAAAACTGGACAGCTACATGCAAAAGAATGAAACTGGGCCACTTTCTTATACCACACACAAAAATAATTGAAGACCTAAATGTGAAACCTGAGTCATAAAAATCCTAGAAGAGAACACAAGCAGGAAATTCTTTGACACTGGCCATACATTTTTCTAGATAGGTCTCCTGAAACAAGGGAAACAAAAGCAAAAATAAACCATTGGAACTATGTCAAAATAAAAGGCTCTTGCAAAGCAAAGGAAGCAATAAAAAAACACTAAAAGACAACCTAGTAGATTGGAGAAGATATTTGCAAATGACATATCCAATAAAGGGTTAGTATCCAAGATATATCAAGAACTTATACAACACAACACCAAAAAACCCCCAAATAATCTGAGTAAAAATGTCAGAGGACCTGAGTAGACATTTTTCCAAAGAAGACATCCAGTTGGCCAACAGACACAGAGGAAGATGCTCAACATCATTCATCATCAGGGAAATTCAAATCAAAACCACGATGAGATATCACCTCACATCTGTCAGAATGGCTAAAATCATAAAAAGAAACAAGTGTTGAGGATGTGGAAAAAAAGGAACACTCATGCATTGTTGGTGGGAAGTAAAACTGGTGCAGCCACTGTGAAAACACTGTAGAGAGCCTTTAAAAAATTAAAAATAGGATTACTATATGATCCAATAATTCCACTACTGGGTACTTACCCAAAAAAGTATGAAAACACTAATTCAGAAAGATATATGCACCCCTATGTTTATTGTAGCATTATTTACAATAGCCAAATTATGGAACCAACCCAGTGTCCATCAGTGGATGAATGGATAAAGAAGACGTGGTATTGAGGCACCTGGGTGGTGCAGTTGGTTGAGCACTCTTGGTTTTGGCTCTGGTTGCAATCTCCCAGTGGTGGGTCCAAGCCCTGCACTGGGGTCTATGTGCTCAGTGTGGAGTTTACTTGAGTTTCCCTCTCCCTCTCCATCTGCCTCTACACCCTATGTACTCTCTCTCTCTCTCTCTCTCTCTAAAATAAATAAATAAATCTTTTTTTTAAAAAAAGGATGTGTTATATGTATACCATGGAATATTACTCAGCCATAAAAAAGAATGAAATCTTGCCATTTGCAACAACATGGATGGATCTAGAGAGTATAATGCTAAGCAAAATAAGTCAGTCAGAGAAAGACAAATGCCCTTTTTCACTCATATACGGAATTTAAGAAAAGCCAAATGAGCAAAGGAAAAAACAGAGAAAAAAACTATGAAACAGACTCTTAACTCCAGAAAACAAACTGATGGTTACCAGAGGGGAACAGGTTGGTGGGGTGGGGGTTGCAGGTGGGTGAAATAGGTAAAGGGGATTAAATACCATAATTAATACTGAGTATTGTATTGCTGAATCCCTCTATCATAAGCCTGAAACTAATATAACACTGTATTAACTATAGTGTAAATAAAAAAATTTTTAAAGATAAATTCACTTGAATTATCTATAGATGTTCCCTTTCATAAACAGATGAGATAGAATATAAATACTGTGATTTAGGGGAGTATCTTAGTTTAAGGCCAGTTAAAAGAGAAAGCATGTAAAGTTCTGATCATTCCCTAAGGCTGAATACCAATGGTTTGCAGATTAAGCTTTCCTCTGTGTTGAAGAGTTCAAATGCACATCTGCACTTTCAAAGCTCTGAAGAGAGTCCACTTAAAACCTCAAGATAGGGGCGCCTGGGTGGCTCAGCGGGTTAAGCCGCTGCCTTCGGCTCGGGTCATGATCTCAGGGTCCTGGGATTGAGCTCCGCATCAGGCTCTCTGCTCAGCAGGGAGCCTGCTTCCTCCTCTCTCTCTCTGCCTGCCTCTCTGCCTGCTTGTGATCTCTGTCTCTCTCTCTGTCAAATAAATAAATAAAATCTTTAAAAAAAAAAAAAAACTCAAGATAATGGCTTCTTCTAGTTTTTTTTTTTTTACAAAGACTAGAAAATATAAATATGTAAGTGTGTATATATTTGGTTTTGTCAAAATTTCTTAAAATTTAGAAAAGTTCTGATATGTTTTATTTCAAATATCTCTTTAGCCCCCTTCCTCTCCTATGCACACCCCCAAGAAATTATAAAATCCTAACTTTTCTCTAGGAAGGGAAATATCTGTCCAAAAAAATATATGAAATCTTGGAAAGTAACTAAAGTCTTGGATACAAAGAAATGTTTGTACATAGTTATATGACTTACTAATCTTTTGTTTCTCTTCTCATCAGTCTTTTAAAGATACTCCATAGTAATATATGGAGCTAGAATTTTTATCTGTGTGTAACAGGTACTTTTTATGGAAATCAACAGGATGCTTTAGAAAATGTAAATCATATTTTTGCAGGTCTCAAAGTACTTGGTTAAATCACAATATTAACCTCTTAAGGGCAAAAGAACAAAATTATCATAGAATCATTGTGCTGGGAATAAAAAGGAAGGCTGAATGGCGGAAGGTACCACTAGTGATAAAATTGACTGCAAATGTATAAACTGTGATTACAGTAATGGACATTTGCCTAAGACAAGCAGATAAATACCCACTACCTATAAAATGAGCTCTTCTATTTACAACTGTTGGTGCAGGCTTTAAAATTTCCTACCATCTTTGAAATCACATACTTGTCACACAATCTCTCTGCATAGCATTTGATAGGTATGCCTCTAACATCCTCAGCAGAGAACACTGCCTAACAACAAAGCACTCTGAAATGCTAGAAAATGTTTAACCCACCAGAAGGAAACTTTTTGGAAACAATTTGCTCTACTTTACATTCCCACAAGTTTGTAGATTCCTACAACTTTACATCACATGGCAACAAAAATCACTCTACTTTTCCTAAAGCAAATATGGCAGCGATTCTTAATCAGCATCTTTAAAAGCCCAAGCCTGGCTTATGTATTTATAGATGGCAAACATCCTAAAGATACCATAGGCTAAACTAGATAAGCCTTGTCAAGGGACTCTGTAGCTTTTGCTATATATGCAGAACCCATAAGAATGTGCTAATGCCATTACCAAATGCAGCCCTATCAGTACTAAACACTTGGCTTGGCAGTTTGATAGTAACATTTTAAAGAAAGTGAGCAAAATGGGATTCTACTTCATATTGCAAATGTATAATAAAGAAGCTTCTCTTACTGGTTTAGCAACTGAGAAAACTTGACGAAGTTTGTAACATAAGTAACATGAGATAGTATCTATGATAAATTCCCACAGGGGGAAATGAACTCTCTAAGTAGCTGTTTCTGAATTTATGCTGTCATTCTAATTAAAGGGCTGTCCATTACATAACTATTTCACAAGTGATATTTACAGGCTTTAAAATGTTAATACAGAAAGATCCCAGCACTACATTCTACTGAAACTCTAGCTAATTCCAAAAAGGAAATTATAAGGAAACCCTTTTTCACAATTTATGGACGAAGAGAGCAAAAATCCCTTCCACTGGAGAAGGAACACTATTCAGATATAGTGGCAGAAGTGGAACTAAGGAAGTTAGAAAACTGCAGGTATCACTTGACCACAGCAAACCCGTCTTCATTCACCAGCCTACTTTTCTGCATTCCAGCTTGGCCTTTCCACTGTGCCAGTTTACCTCATGCCTCTTCTTGCTTCTTGCTAAAATTAAGAATTGAGGAAAAGGTGTTTGATGATTTTTAAATCTTTCTCTCACTGATATGTTTAAAAAACAAAACCGAGCACTAATTTGAGAATTGGCCGTTTTTGTATATCCCTCAGCAGTTGGGTGGGTAAGTGCTCCTAGAAGCCCCGTAACAGACAAAGAAGCAAATCCAGAAGAACAAAGAGGTTTGTCCAAAACACACATTGAGCACAAGGCACCAGTACACTGACATTCACCTTCTTTGAAATCACATCTCATATTCCTCCCACACCACTATTTTCTCCCCTCAAAAGGATGGTACAACAGAAGCAAAAATTGTTGGTGTGGCTTTTCTTGTGACCAAAGTTCTAAAGAAACCAAAACCTGCAAAGATAATCCCATATCACCTTATGGAAAATACCTTCTTCCCATACCCACTGTTCTCAATCTCAGCTCTTTATCTCCATCTTGCCACCTACCACAATCTGTAATTATTTTCCTGATTACTTGCTTATCTGTCATACACTGGAATATAATCTCTGAGGGTGGGGCAGCAAGTGTGTTTTTATTATATGCCCTTGTTATCTAGCTTTTAGCACAATGACTAGCATATAAGTAGAGTTACAATAAACAGTTGTTAGATGTAAATAGTTCAATTTCTTCATAATTTACACAGAAAAATCAAGCAGAGTTACATATGATAGCACTTAGAATCAAATCCTCCAAGTGCAAGAATTGTTTGATAGGAATAAAAACAGTGCATTTTTAGAACCATGAAGAGCTTTAGAAAACCACACAGTGTAACCATTTCATGTAACTGATGAAGCACTGAATCCCAAAGGTTACCCAGCCTACCCAAAGTCACATACTTAGCCACAGAGCGGGGACTAGAACGTAGTGAGAGTTTATTAATTTTGTTGATTTGTTCGCATGTACCCTGTATTACTAAAGAAAAGATCTAGGGAATTTAACTAAAAATGTTGAGAAAAGGTAGAAGTTAGTATGCTGAAACAAAGTTCAATAGCATTTTTTTGTAGCTAGAAATATTTGATTCAGTTTCCAAATAATACTAATTTATACAAGAAAATGTTATATTGTATATCACTGATGAAAATGCACATTTATAACTTACGACACTATATTTCAGAATAAAAGACATATTTTAACATGCCTTAGCCCCTTCCCCACAAAAAGAATCCATCATCTCTGAAATAAAATCATTTAGGAAGGTAGGATAATATATCAAATAATGCCACAGACAGGGTCTTTATGTTCAACCTTCCAATTTCTGCACCAACTCAAAGAAAATCTTTAGCCTCTCCGTGGCATACATAAAATGAAAGCAAGTGTTTTCTCACTTACCCACTAAAGATACCACTTGGGTACTTCCAAATAACATTTTGTATCTCAGAATGCAGGGTGCTTATAAATAATATACCAAGGATTATTAATCCTATTGTAAGCCAATACTATCATGCAATGAAAGGGGAAAAAATACTCAGACTGAACTCATCTGTAATTCACACCACAGCTAGTAGTTATTACAGCCCATATGGAGTGATGATCACCCACTGCTGAAAGTTCCATGAAAGTGTGACAAGGTGACACACAGGAGTTAAGTGCTGTATGCTGGGTGGCGGCTCATTTCATACCAGGGTAGAACTTGCTATTTGAAAGGGATGTACAGAAAGCCACCATGCAGACAGGGGTGAAAACTGCAGAATCAAACAAATGTTGCTGATTCAAAGTCGTTCTCCTACAATAACAACCAGCACTAAATGAGTTGCCGTGGTGGAGAGCAAGCTGTGCTCAGAGACTAATTGCTACACTTGTTAGAGTGTGCAAGAAGGTGTTTATTTGTTTTACATGTGTTTGGTGCCAAGACATCCCGGGGATCTGGAGCTGAAGTGGAAACAGAATGACAGTGTTTAGAAAACTAAACACAAAAACAAAAGGGAAAGGGTTTTTTTTTTTTTTCTGAAAGTGACTTACTTGAGCATTAAATGTATAAAAACCTTGAGGCTCTTATCCTGGGTGATTAATTCTTCAGGCTCCTTCAGATCAACCCGTGGGAGCCCAAGCTGGAATGGAGTGTGTTAAGTCTGAGATGCTTTGATGTTGTTAACTTTTATTTAGATGGTGAATTATTCAAAGCAGGGAGAATCAATCTAAGAGCTACCAATAGAAATAAAAGGGAATGAACTCAGGAAGAGGAAGGAACTAAAGCACAAAATGTGGGTGTTCAAACAGTTCCATCTGAATGGCAAAATTTAGAATATGTACTATAGGGAATTTGCCACACTGTATCTTTCCAGTTTCAGAAATAAAAACTTGATTTTGATTGACATTTTTAAAGGTTTAATGATGAAAATACTTCTATTGAACAACCTTGTTTTTCTTCACTCATACTTCATAGGTCTCCAGAGTCTTCCTTTGTACAGAAATTAACTACTCCAAATATAAGCCCCAAATATTTCGAGAATATGATTAACAAGTAAGTTAATTCCTCCAACCAATGAACATGGTAAGTATTAAAAACAATCATTGTTACTTATTATTTTTCTTGGGATATGCAGAGATATCTGAGGACTAATTAAACTCAACAACAAATGTGATATGTTTATATTCTCCATATGATTAGCATATTATGTGGATTATTTTTAATAATCTTAATTTTTGAAATTAAGAGACCAGGAGTGCCCCAAGCTCCAGAGTCAGATGAATCAGCCCCTTCTCCCGGCCCTAGGGCTACCTTTACAGATGGAATCCCAGAGGAAACTGATGGGGATGGAGATGGAGATTAGAAAAAAAGCTTGGGCTGAGGAAGGAGAGTTCAAGAGTCAGGACATCTCAGATTTAACAGCAGTTAAAAGGGGAGTCTCATTATTATTTACTCTTGCAGCCAAAAAAATGAAAATAGATACCAAAGGAAAAAAAGAAAAGAAGCAAAAAGTGAAGATGAGATTTAAAAGATGTAAATCCTGGTTTCTTCTTTTTCTGAGGAGGAGTTGAACCTTTATGAAATATATCACCAGTCAGCTTTCCCCTTGGCAGCTATAAAAAGGCTGATCCAGAGGCACCTGGGTGGCTCAGTTGGTGAAGAGTCTGCCTTTGGTTCAGATTCTGATCCTGGGGTCCTGGGATCCAGTCCCTTGAACTCCCCACCCCAGGATCCTGGCACAGCAGGGAGTCTGCTTCTCCTCTCCCTCTGTCTCTCCTCCTGCTTGCTCTCTCTCTTGCGCTCTCTCTCTTGCTCTCTCTCTCAAATGAATGAAATAGTTAAAATGAATGAATGAATGAATGAATGAATGGCTGATCCAGTCCATCACTGGCACCTGTGTCTCCGAATGTTGTTATTGCTATGTCTGGTATTTCCAGGGTTTTCATGAAGGAGGTGGTAGAAGCAGCACTGGATATGTGTGAAAAGTTGGGAGAAAATGTCACCACTACAACCCAAACATACGAGGGAGGCTGTTCAGAGGTTAAAGCAAAGGGGCAAATCCCAACCCAAAGCACAAAAAAATTATCTTCTAGACCAAAGCCTACAAAGGCCACATACTGAAGGAAGAAATACTGGTTCCCAACTCCTTCCTATTGCGTGAGACTTTTGCTCTGGTGCTTTAATATCTCAGCCCTGTAAGAATTCCATGATGGTTTTAATGTCTTACTCAGAACTCTGACATTCATCATATCTAAAAAGCATGCAGCCTGTTTCATACTTGCCTTGACTAAATATTGGGACCTCTCTGGGCATTTTGAGGCATTTAACGGTCACTTGGCTATCTGGAAGAAAAAAGGTGCACGGGCCTTAAGCATCTTCTAGACAGGGAAGCAGCTTTCAAAGAGAAAACATTTCACAGAGAGCTTTGGCAGTTTCACGTTGTAGCATGAAGTTGCTACGACTTAGGTTATTTCTTCCAACTCGTTTTAAGTAGATGAAACAAACACAAATTTTTGACTTGTGATATTCTATAATGAAGAACATGGTAATAGCAAGACTAGTGGAAAACTTTATCCCTGTAAACATTTAAAGTTCTCTTATGGATTTTAGTGAGTGATCATTAAACTGTTTTCCAACTTGCAAATAAATAAATAAATAAAACAAAACTAAGAAATAATACAAATAATATTCATTATGTATCACGTACCATTTTGAAGTACCTGTTTTATATAAACTGTATCACAAAAAAGGAATCAGATTTTTTCAAGTTCCCCTTATTACCTCAAAATTTTATACAAAAACTTTACTTGGTTTGATACTCCTTCTCTCTTGTATCTCTTTTTTTTTCTCTTTCTCCCTCTCTCGGGTATATAAAAATTCATCTGACAGGAGAAAGCAGTAACCTTCATTTTTCATACAAGGACAATAATGCAAATCTATACCCTCTATAGATTTAAAACTTCACTTTAATGTAAATTACTTTCCATTTTCCACTGCTTTCTGCCACATATAGTGTGAATGGTTCATTAATGTGTAGTGAAAAACATATGACAAATTGGGATTCATGCAAATCACCAACCCTATACAAAAAGAAAAATTTGTATCCATAAAAATCTAACAATTTCTCCAAGATTCAATTTATATTTAACCTTGAAACTCTACTCTTGTGGTCTTCAAAAAACTCATCAGGAAGAGGTTATGATTTTTGCCCTGTCTAATAAAAATTAATTTCATGCTTTTTATCTGGTCTCCTACACACATAAGGGAATATAGTTTGCAAAAACAGGCTTATGGCAAGAATTAGCTTTTGTCTCTGGTTTAAGGCAAAATATATCAAGTAAGTCAGCCATATATTATTCACCCAACTATTACAACTATATAGGAGCTCTTCTGCTTCAATGAAGTTCCAAAACTAAAAAAGAACCAAAAAAAAACAACAAATGAACCTGTATGTATAGGGATGTATGTGTATTAATATGTGTGTTTATGATGTTTACCCTGATATTTGTAATTCTGATCCAATGCCACAGAGTTCCCCTTGTGTTCCATATTTTCTATTTGCATCTCTATGCTATCTGCACCCCACCAAAACACACATCCAGGCACTCAGCTCCAAGAACAGGAAGTGTCACTCAGAGAAACACTTGCTGCCATCTCCACTACCAGCTCCAGAGCGCTGACTCAGATATTTTGTCTGGGGGAAGAACAGACTGTAGAACAGATGGCTGCTGATTTCTTCCCAGAGGAACTGACTTCATTTGCAACTGCATATGGAGAAGTTTAAACCTGAGGGTGCTCTCAAGAATAATGGAGGTTGCAGTTGAATAAAATAAACTTCATTTAAAATGGAGATGGGAAGCCAGAAGGGGGAGCTCCCATGCCATACCATTCCTTGTAGTCCTTTGCAGAACCAACAGAAAGAGGCACACTTTGCATTTCAAAAAGGAAGCCTATATTTTGCTAACCTGGAGGAGGAGGAGGAGAAGGAGGAAGAAAGATTTTCTCTTTGCCCAGCAACAGCCCAGCCAATGAGAGACTTACACAACTTAGCCAATGAAAAGCCATTACTCTTCAAACTCCCAGTTTACTCCAACTGACGTTCAATTATAACAGCCTCTCTTATCTCCCCTGTCCTCTACAAGAGAGAATTCCCCTCCTTGCTCTCTGAACCTGCCTATGTTTTGCCATAGCTTGCAGGTCCATAACTACAATTCCTCTATTATACCTGAAGAAAGCCATTTTGCTGTTAAAATAACTGGCTGTTTTATTTTTAAGATGAACATGGTGAAAGAAGATTCAAAGATAGGACATTCATGAAGATACAGCCTAGATCATAGATGCTATCGCACAGGAGATAACTGGGAAATAAGACAGCTGGGAAAAATTCTTCTAGGGTCAGAACAAATATCAAACGCTGACCTCAGAAATTATTCCATCCACGGAAGGAGTAGTGATTTGATTTGTTAGTTGGTAGAGGAATGTATGCCCCAGGGTATTGCAAACAAAGCAGTCAACTGGAAATCAGTGGAGTGTAACAGGTGGGTGGGGTCAAAAAAAAAGAGGGGAAGAGAGTTCTACCAATCCCATTGTTACCAGGATGACTGTGGGCATATCCAAATTTATGCCTCCATGAAAAGCAACTTCAGAGGTTTAAAACTGGGAGGTGGGGGCAACAGACTACAAGAATATAATCCTGTCACTTACTAAACAAATGAACAAGTAAATAACAGTATCAGCCCTAGAAACAGAGGAGGAGGAAAATACCCAGAATTGTTACAATGCATTATCTTAAATGTTTAGTTTCCAAAAAGGAATTATGAGGCATGCAAAGAAACAAACAAAAAATATGACCCAAACACTGGGGGGCGAAACTGCCTATGAAAGTGACCAGACCTCAGATTTAACAGGAAAATATTTCAAAGTAGCCATTGTAAATTTGTTTGCAGAACTAAAAGAAAGTATGATTAAAGAAATAAAAAGATGTATAATGACAATGTTACATCAAATAAAGAATACCAATATCAATACAGAGATTGAAATTATAAAAATAAATAAAATAACCAAATGGAAATTATAGAGCTAGAAAGTACGATAACTGATATAAAAAAGAATCACTGGGACTCAACAGATAGGAAATGACAGCAGAAAGAATTAACAAACTTGAAAATAGTTGACAGAAATTATGTAAGACTAACCAGAGAGGGGAAAAACAATGAAGACAAATGAACAGAGACTCAGAGAAATGTGGAACAACATTAAGAACATTAAAATATATATAATAAGAATATCCGAGTAGAGAAAAAAATGAGAAGAAATATTCAAAGAAATAATGGTTAAAAACTTCTCAAATTTATTGAAAAACTATAGCCTACACATCTAGAAAAGTCAACATTCTCCAAGTAGAAACACAAAGATCCACAAACAGACATACCCTACTAAAAATGCTGACAAAGAGAAAATCTTGAAAACAGCAAGAGAAAAAAATAACATCACTTAAATGAAACTCCAATAAGATTAACAGCTAAAAATCTCAGCAGAAATCAAAAGGCAGTGGTTAACATATTCAGTGTTCAAGGAAGAAAAGTCAACTAAGAATTCCATAGCTGGCAAAACTATTTTTGTCAGATGAAGGTGAAATGAAGATTTTTCCATATTAAAAAAAAAAAAAAAGCAAAAAACAAAACAATGTTTATTTCTAGCAGAATTGCCTTGCTGAAAGCAAGTAATCCCAGATGGTAATTCACATTCATACAAACCAAGAGTAACAGTAGGTGTAATTATATAATAATAAAAGACATTGCCACTGCTTATTTTTTAAACTTTCTTCTTATTCTTTCTCTTCTTTTCTCTCTTAACTGATTTTAAAAATCAATTGTTTATACATATGTGATTTATATATTATTTATAATTGTCATATATATATTTTTTCTAATAACTGTACAGAGGAGGTAGGAAAGAGTAAAGATGTAATAGGTTAAAGGTCTAACTAAGATGCTAAAGTTCTTATTAATACAAAGTATTTTGGGGTCTGTATAACATGTATACAATATAACATGTATATAACATGTATAACATGTGTACCAATAATACCATAAAAAGGGAGGAAAAGGAATCAAGTTATACAGGTGTAGTATTTTCTATATATTTCTGGAATTAAGCTAGCATAACCTGAAGCTGAATCTTATGAGTTTAAATATATATATATATAGAGAGAGAGAGAGAAAGAACCCTAGAGCTATCACTAAAACTCAAAAAGTATAGTGAGAAAATCAAAATCAATAATGAAGCTTAAATATTATATTAAAAAATATTCACTCAATGCAAAAGAAAGCAATAAAAAAGAAATAAAAGAACAAAAAGACATGAGACACATAGAAAACAAAACTTTAAATAGCAGGCATAAATGCAACTGTAACAATAATAACACTGAATGTGACTGGATTAAACAAGCCAGTCAAAAAGTACAGATTGTCAGACTGGATTTAAAAGAAAAAAGAAGATTCAATTATATGATGTCTACAAGAGAGCCACTTTAAATTCAAAAACACAAAAATAAAATGATGGGGAAAAATACATCATGCCAAGGGCAACCCACAGAAGAAATGGAGTAGCTCTATACTCATATTAAACAAAACAGACATTAAAATATGTTACTAAAGATAAAGAGAGATATTTTATAATGATAAAAGGGTCAATCTATCAGGAATATATAATGATTATCAATGTATATGCACCTAATCACAGAGCATCAAAACATATAAGGCAAAAACTGACAGAAATGAAGAGAGAAATAAACAATTCAATAATAATAGTTGAAGACTTCAATATCCTGCCTTCAATAATAATAAAGAGAACTAAAGGGAAAATCAACAAAAAGACAGATTTGAACAATACTATAAAACAACTAGATCTTGGGGCACCTGGCTGGCTCAGTCTTTTAAGCATCTGTCTTTGGCTCAGGTCATGATCCCAGGGTTTTGGGATGGAGCCCTACAACAGGCTCCCTGCTCAGCGGGAAGTCTGCTTCTCCCTCTCCCATTCCCCATGCTTGTGTTCCCTCTCTCGCTATCTCTGTCAAATAAATAAACAAAATCTTAAAAAAAAAAAAAAGCTAGATCTAACAAACATCTGTAGAACACTCTATCCAACAACAGAATATATACTTTTCTCAAGTGCACATGAGACATTCTCAAGACTAGACCATATGCTATGTCATAAAAGAAACTTCAACGCATTTAAAAGGGTAGAAGTAATACTAAATATACGTCCTCAACACAATGAAATAAAATAAAAAATCATTAAAAATAATTAAGGAAACTCACAAAAATATGAAAATCAAAAAAAAAAAATTCTCAAACAACCAATAGGTCAAAGAAGAAATTAAATAAATCCAAAAATACCCTGCAATGAATGAAAATAAAGGCATAACATATCAAAACTTATGGGATGCAGCTAAAGGAATTCTTAGAGGAAAATTTACAGTTGTAAATGCCTATATTTTTTTAAAAAGAAATAACAAATATCGCAAATCAAAAATCAAAGCTTCTAATTTTACATATTGGGGAGGGGAGTGAAAACTGAACCTAAAGCAGGCAAGAGAAAAGTTAAAAGATTAGAATGGAAATTAATGAAACAGTATAGACTATCAGTTTCCTTGAACAGATCAACAAAAAAACTAACCAACCTTTGCCTAGTTTTGCCAAGAGGAAAAAAGCAAAGATTCAAATTGCTAGAATCAGAATTGAAAGAGTAGACATCACATAAACACCAACCTTAACATAAATAAAAAGGAGTATGAAGGAACACTATGAACAGCTGCACACCAACAAATTAGATGACTTAGAAGAAACAGAGAAAATCTTAGAAAGACATGCACTGCTAAGACTGACTAAGAAGAAATAGACAATCAGAATAGATCTATAAAAAATGAAGAGACTGAAAACTATAATAAAAAAAAAACAAACTAGTCATAAATAAGCCCAAGCCAATACAGCTAATTTCTACCAAACATTCAAAGAAGAACACCAATTCTTCACTCTTTGAAAGATCAGAAGAGGAGGTAGCATTCCCCTGCTCATTTTAAAGGGATCACCCTGATACTAAAATTAGGCAAAGAAAGCAGAAAAAAAGAAGAAACAAAGAGTACACAAGAGAAGAAACCATAGGCCACTGTTTCTTATGAATATAGATGCACAATCCTCATCATACTAGCAAACTGATTCCAACAACATATGAGAAGAATTATACACTATGGTCAAGTGGATTTATCCCATCACGGTAGACTGTTTAACATCTGAAAGAAAATTAATTAATGTAATGTGTAATATTAATAGAATGTTTAAAATCACACAATAATTTTAATAGAGAAAAACTATTTGACAAAATCCAATACCCTTAGATGAAAACAACACGCCACAAACTTGGAATAGGAAGGAACTTCCTCAACCTGATAAACGTCAGCTAGAAAAAAAACCAGTTAACCTCATACATGATGAAAGACCTGAATATTTATCCCCAAGATCAGGCACAAGACAAAGTAACCACTCTTGCCACCTCTTTTTAACATAATACTGGAAGTTCTCACAGGCCGAAAAATAAATAAATAAATAAACACCATCCAGATTGCAAAGGAAGAAGTAAAACAATAACTATTCATAAATGGATTGATCTTATACGGAGAAAATCCTAAAGAACCCACTAAAAAACTATTAGAATAGACAAATTTGACAAGTTTGCAGGCTATGGTACCAATATGCAAAAGTCAATTATATTTCTACACATTTGCAACAGATAATTTGCAAGTAAAAATTCCATTTGCAAAAACATCAAAAGGAATGAAATAAATTTAACCAAAGAAACTCAAATCTTACTTCTGAAAACTGTAAAGCATTGTTGAAGGAAAGTAATGAAGATCTAAATAGATGGGAAATTCATCCATGTTCACGGATCAGAGCACATTGCTGAGAAGGCAACACACCCCAAACCGATCTATAGATGTAGTGAAATTCCTATGAAAATGCCAGCTGATTTTTCTTTTAGAAATTAACAAGCTGATTCTAGAGTTCATATGAAATTGCAAGGAGCCCAGAAAAGCCAAAACAAAACTAAAAGAAAATAGGAAGAAGGAGGATTCATACTTTATAATTTCAAGATTAACAGTGCAACAGCACTAGTATAAGGATAGACATTATGGTACTAGCATAAGGATAGACATACAGATCAGTAGAATAGAAAGGAAAATCCAAAAATAACCCCAAACAACTATGGTAAACTGATTTTTTACAAAGGTATCAAGACCATTCAATGGGAAAAGAATAGTCTTCAGCAAATGGTCCTGGCACAACCAGATAGCCACAGGCAAAAGAATAAAGTTGGACCCCTACCTCATACTATGTGCAAAAATTAACTCTTTTCTGGCATGAAAAGAATAATAAGATTACGTTGAATCATAATTTTTAACAGTTTACTATAGTTGAGAGTAGTTCCCCAGTCCTTGCTTCTGCAATAAAATGTATATAATCTTTTCAAATGCAGCAGTTTATAAAAAATAAAAGATATAAGCAATTTACTAGGGTAGCATCTCAGTGAGTGAAAAAGTATGATATTCCCTTAAACTAATCAGGTTCTTAGTTATCAGGAGCTTAGTATTTTGTACATAATTAAGGCAGCACTGAGATATTACTGCATGTTAAACACACAGGAAAAAACAGCTAGCTTTATAAATTCAAACCTACAAAGTGAAAACTAAGGTTCTTATACCCACAGTGTTTCTTTTTTACAGGTTTATAAATTTTATCTTGGAATAAAATGCAATTTTAATGCAATAATGGAAACTTTTTCAATCATGGTGGCAAGGTCATCTCTCACACAATGGGTTCTGGAGTTAGACTTTCTGAGTGCAAATCATACTTCCATTATTTTGCTAGCTGAATAGTCAGGAAAGTTTTTTCTTCAGAAAATGGGTATAAATGTCATAATAATTACTACTTCATTAAGTTACCAATAGGATAAAATTATTGGCACATATTAAATGCTCAATGAATAATACCAAATTGATACTTTTTCTCAGTTTCTTTAAGGTTCACCAGGGAAAAATAATTTTCTATATCCTTACATTAAGTCTGATCTAACCCAGAATTTCATTATAACTAATTTCAATTAATGAACACAAGGCACAAACATGTTTTCTCGGAAATTTTAGTTCTTTTGCTGATTTATCTGTTATGTGGAAGGTGATAAAAGACTTAAAAGTACAATTTCTCTTGAGTCATAAAATTCCTTTTTATGGGTAGTCATTCAACAAACAAAATTTGAGCATCTACTGTGGTAAAGGTTCCATTCAAAGTGTTATTATAGGTTACCACAATTTTAAGGCTGTAGATGTACAGTTTTAATGGTTCTGGTGTTTAAAATAATATTAACAAGTAAACTCCAACAAAAGTACTTACAATAATAAGGAAAAGAAAAATATGAATTGGAAACATAAATTATGTATTGTAAGAAAGTGAGCCCAAAGAAACAGATTGTTCCATAAACCAGGAATGAAACATTCTGGTCAATGCTCCAAGTTATTCCAAAAAGATTATCTCCTAGTGCCATAAAATAAATCTTATTGGCCTTTAAATGAAGTTCTGCCATTCTCCATACTATAATTACATTTCTCAGGCAATATTTTTCCAATTATTATCTTCTCCATTGTTATTATCATCATTATTATCATTGTTAAAATCATCACTATCACTACTAGCCAAATATTTTAGAAATTCAAAATTTCTCCATATCCAAAATATATTTTGTTCACAGATGCAAAAAATGTAATAATCCAAGTCATTCACTGACAGAAAGAAAATGTCAAAAAGTATTTAGACTGTACTTCTCTTATGTATTTTAGTCCTCAAATCAAGCCTCTTAAATAACCTACCTATGTAGTCAGCTTGAAAATGACAAATCAAAATGTCAAACAACTTCAGATGGTCATCATAAACTATGCACAAATATTCCTGATCTAATGTTTCCAGGTCAAAGATAAGATTGTTCACCCCTTCCCTCTGCTTTCAACTTCAATGTGGTATTAATTTACGTGTGCCAATGAAAGGTGAGTGAAAATGTCCAGGCAGAAAGGTTTATTATAAGCCAGCATGTGATTCGATTCAACATATTTTTTTCCCTACTACCAAGGCCAGTGATTCTCTATTCTGCCTCAAAGTCAGACTCTAGGTAATTCATTTATGTAGTCATTGTTAAATCAAAAGATTTTATTAAAATTAGCTAAAATGAAGCCAAATATATCTCCCATTTTAACAAACATAAAAGTCTACAACTCACAGAAAAATAGAACACAATTTTTATATCAAACTACAGATACTGCTAAAACAAGTGATTCAGAAAGTTTGAAAATAAAAGAATAGTGAAAGGTATAAACCACACAATGCAGGAAAAAAGAAAAGATAGGGATTGATATAACTATCATATGAGTCAAATGAAGAATTCCAGCCAATGTATTAAAAGTCCAAAAAAAAAAAAAGTTAAAAAGGATATTTCGTAAGTCTAACGAATACAAATCACAATGAATATATTAAAGTTATCAACTTTTACATATCTCATAATATGACCACCTTTTAAAGCACAAAATATTATAGGAGGTACAAGGAAAAATTTGAAATACATTAGTAGTAGAACATTATTAGGCCACATACACAAAAACCAGTATTAAAAACTAGAAAGAATACAGACAATATTCTCTGATCAAAACATAGAAAAATAGGGGTGCCTGGGTGGCACAGTCAGTTGAGCAAATGACTCTTGGTCTCAGCTCGGGTTCTTGATCTCAGGGTTGAAATCGAGCTCTATGGTGGGCTGCGCACTCGGTGCAGAGTCTGCTAAAGACAGTCTCTCCCTCCCCTTTGCCTTCTGCCCCTCCACCCCATGCACTCTCTCTCTCTCAAATAAATATATCTTTAAAAAATAAATAGAAAATACCTTTAAATTCAAAAACAAAAGTCCTTCTCACTTAGAAACTTAAAAAATAAAACCCTCCAGGGGCGCCTGGGTGGCTCAGTGGGTTAAAGCCTCTGCCTTCGGCTCAGGTCATGATCTCAGGGTCCTGGGATCGAGCCCCACATCCGGCTCTCTGCTCAGCAGGGAGCCTGCTTCCTCCTTTCTCTCTGCCTGCCTCTCTGCCTGCTTGTGGTCTCTGTCAAATAAATAAATAAAATAAAAAAATAAAAAAATAAAAAATAAAAAATAAAACCCTCCAATCTTATGGCAAAGGTGTAAATATATTTATTTGATGTTTTATTAATAACTGCATATTAATGATTACATATTGTCATTTCATTTGTTTTCTCTTTTTATTAGTTTTTTTTTAATTTTTATTTATTTACTGAGAAAGAGAGAGAACATGTACACACATTAGCGGATGGAGGGTCAGAGGGAGAAGCAGAGAGAGAATTCCAAGCAGACCCCGCACCTAGAGTGAGTGTGACATGGGGCTCCATCACACAACCTCAAGATCACTACCCTAGCCAAAATCAAGACTCTGACACCCAGCCAACTGAGCCACCTACGTGCCCCAGTTCATTTGTATTCTTATATTTTATTTTATTTATACATTTATTTTATATTATTTATATTAGCATACCTTATTTTATTAACCTATAATGTATTATTTGTTTCAGGGGTATAGGTCTGTGATTCATCAGTCTTACACAATTCATAGCACATAACTTCCCCAATGTCCATCACCCAGGCACCCTATCCTTCCCACCCCTCTCCTCTCTACCAACCCTCAGTTTGCATATCTTAATATCTTCTTAAGATAACATATATTAATAATTATAATTACTATATATATTAAGCCAGTAGAATAAAACTTGGGACAATTATTTTATTGCTTTGAAGTTTTTTTTAAAAAGACTTTACTAACTTATTCATTTTTAGAGAGAGAGAGTGAGCAGGGTAGGGAGGGAGAGAGGGAGAGAGAGAATCTCAAGGAGGCTCCTTGCCAGTGCAAAGCCGGGGTGGGGCTTGATCTCAAGACACTGAGATCATGACCTGAGTCCAAACCAAGTGTGGGATGCTTAACCCACTGAGACACCAAGGTACCCTTCTAGGCAACATTCTAACTTGTACTCAAAGTTCAGAAGCCATAGAAAATAAGACTAACGTATTTTATTACATAAAAATTATAATTAAAAACAAATCTGCAAAATAAAAAAAAAATCATCCTAAGTCAAGAGATAGATGAAAAAGTTATATATCAGAAATAAAATACGAATCTTTCTATTATAGAAAGAGTTCTTAAGAAAGTTTATAAGAGGGAGCACCTGGGTGGCTCAGTCAGTTAAGTGGCTGCCTTCAGCTCAGGTCATGATTTCAGGGTCCTGGGATTGAGTCCCATATCAGGCTCTCTGCTAAGTGGGGAGCCCACTTCTCCCTCTCCCTCTGCATGCTGCTCCCCTGCTTGTGCTCTCTCTCTTTCTCTCACTCTTGCTCTCTGTTAAATAAATAAATATTTTTTAAAAAGTTTATAAGAAAAAAATGACCCCATAGAAAAATGAGCACAGTATATGCATAGATGGTTCACAGAAAAAGAAATAAGGAAATACGAATGGCCTCTAAACATCTGAACAGAGGTTTTTAACTTTCTTAAGAGAAATGCAGATTAAAATTTCATTGATATGATTTTTATCCAGATACCTCAAATATCTACTAAAAAAAAATTTCCAACACACTGTGTTAAGATGTTCATAAATACCTGCTGAAAAAAAAAAAAAAAAAACCTGCTGAGACCACAAATTAGCTTAACCTATAAAGAGGAATTTGGCAAGATCTTTCAAAATTATAAATTACCTGGATTCAATTTTATAGAATTTATCCTAAAGATATAATTGTACACAAGCAAAATGACATGTATTGTTATCCATTACAGTATTGTTTGCTATCCATTACAGTATTGTAATTGCATAAAATTAGCAACCACACAGATTGCCTTCAATGAGAAACTACTTAAATTGTTACAACCATACACTGAAATACTATGCAGTTATTTCTAAAAGGGAGGAAGGAAAAAGACAAGGAATCTCTTTGAGTTTCATATGGAAATATATAATATACAGTATACATTGTTAAATGAATAAAACAAGGTGCTACCTTTCAAATCATATGAAAGGAGGGTGAGGATAAAAATAAAATATAATACCTGTTTGCTTATATTTGCATTACAAAATTGTGGAAGTATAAGAAATTAATAAAGAGGACTAAGAGTAGGAGACAAGACAGTTATGTTTTACTATATGTCTTTTTATGTTGCTTAATTTTTTTAAACAAGTAAATTTTTAAATGGGGGGAAAACTCAATTAGTTATATATTTCATTGAGCTAAAATAATTGTCATTGCCAAAGAGGCTTTACAATCCAAGCTCTTTTTTTTTTTTTTTTTGCATACTTATTTTTGGTTTGACCCTCTACTTCAAATTTTCACAAAACTATTTAACTCTCCCTATGGAAAGTAAATGTCAGAATTTCCCCTTTTCATCTCCAGATTTTGGAAAACAGCATCTCCATCTCAAAGCCCCAGCAGTGACGAATGCTATCAACCTTATGTGTACTTGACATGCATCGAAGTCTCAGCCAGGAAGTTAATCTTAAATGGTTCTATATTTGTAGAGGGGACAGGCAAAGCATTTCTAAAAAGGTCTAGGATGTGGTTTTATGTTTTTGACATCAGCCCACCAGGTTTGCCTGTCAGGGGTAATGTGTGTGAAAACGTTTTATCCGGTTCTGACATTCTCAAAGTTATTTTATCAGTAGTCCCTCTGGAGGACCAAATGAAAGCTTGTTCAACTAGAACTTAAGGCCATGACAGTAGCAAGCCTCTGGCAATTCCTGCTCTTGGAGTGTTAAAGGTCACTGTTAAAATTTATAACATATTATCTAACATTAACACTTCTGCTGATGTATTCTCAAAAAATTTCCACTTTGATCTGCCTGAATTAAAGTCTGTTTCACAGTCTGGGTTCTTCAACACATCCCTTCACAACAAGCACAGACAACAGTCAATTCATTGGAATATTTGTGCAGACACATCCACAGGTTGTGAATTAGTTGGTCCTTTGGTTCCAAGCACAGGTGACATGCCAGACTTCAAAGAAAAGATTATTTTTGTTGTGACTCTAATTATAACTGACTGGGTGGGTTTTGTCCTAACTGCTCACACATGGCATTTTATAAAGAAATGTGTCAATGTAAAGAAAGCACAACTACACACACCATTAACACTATCAGCAGCATTAATATGATGGTTTCTTTTCATTAAAAAACAGAGAAGTAGCAGAACATACACAATCTCTTAAACTCTTGTTTGTTCCACAGAGGTGGCTGAGCTTAGGACAGGCAGAGCAATATTGCACTGCAACATGGAAAAGCTCCAGAGAAGGAATCTAGCTTCCCACCCCTCTGCATACAGGAAAAGAGGACAAAACAGTACTGCAGGCAACACGTAGGTTACCATACCAATAGGGGCTTCCTGAGAAGAGAAGGGATCCTATTAGAAATGATGGGGTAGGGGACGGGCCCTTCGCCTCTAGCATCTACCTTTTTCTTGTACTAACTCAGAGCTGCTGAGTCAAGTTTCTTGCTTAACTACCAAGAGATGGGAAGAAAGGCACTTCCGTGGCTACCTAGAACCATTTTCTCTCCTCAAAATGCCTGGAGCATATTAACTATATTGCATGCAACAAAGCACTGTATAGGCAGTCTTGAGAAATGTGGACATCTCAGTCAGGGCCTAGCCCTTCTCTGCTGTCCACCTTTCTCAGCTCATAGCCCTGACTCTCAGACTGGGAATATCTTCTGTTCTTCCCACGTGAGGCCCTCCTTTCAAATTGGGAAGGAAACATGTTTATAACTGCTCAGCACAATGTCCTAGACCCAACAGGCATTCAATAATGCTTATTATTGGTTATGAAGAAAGTGCTCACTTACATAAAGCTCAATGGATAATTATTTCAATGCTCTTCTCAGTCACCTTTCAATTAATAACCTGTTGAAGTTTCAAATTTTTGAAAAAAGAGCATTCGATACGGCACCATTTAAAAAAGGAGAAGTGGCAAATACCAACCAGTTTACCTGGAGGAATTCTTATGTATTTGCATACAAATGGAATAATAATGCATACTATTTCTTCTGCTTTTACTTATGTTGGGAAATTGTAACTTTATGTGAATTAGTGGCTTAGTCTGCTCCAGGAACTGATTCTCTATAAATACAAATAATATTATAGTCTTTACCTAATATTTTACAAGAAACAGAGGGAAAAAACTCACCTATTAAATGGGTCAGGATGCTTTCCTATTAGTTAAAGCAACCCTTGGTAACAGTAACAATGTGCTTTGTTTCTAGACTGTGATTTGGTGTTTTATTATTACTTGCCAATGTGATAAAGCAATTGGGTGTGCTAGCTCTGCTTTAGCACATTTATTGCATTATTATTCATCAAGAAAACAGAACTTTCTCTGCAGGCAAATGATTGTATCTGTGTATTTTCTTTATCAGGATATTTAATTTGGATCTATTTTAAAATATAATCTAAATGTGGTTTTTAAAGCATAGTCTAAATATAATTATATAATATTTGCCCACTAAATTTTTAAATTACACTTACATTACAAATATATACACAAATGCTCAAATACACACCCATGTACACATACATATATAGGCACATACACATGTATAATCTCTCTATATATACATACACACCCATATTTGTAAACATGTATATACATTCAAAAGAGAGACACCATGAAAGAATGTCAACCAGTTTTGTAGTTAGACTGATCAAGCCTTAAGTCTGAGTTTTATTATACACACTAGTTAGGACAACTTGGGAGAATTACTTAACCTTTCTCAGGCTATTTGCTCATTTATAAAATTGGGACAAGTATTCTCCTCAAGATATTTGAGAAGATTAATGCAATGGAATGAAACGTCTAATATAAAGTGCTTAGCATAGGTCAGGATGGCATCCGTCTGGGGCAACAATCAATAAGGGACACTAACACGACCCTAGAATATATTGGAAATATGGGATAATTAAATCCAGACTCCAAAAAAAGGTTTTTGATGTAACTGAACACTTGTGGTATTCCAATTCCCACAGAAGTAGACAGTGCCCTCAAGTGGAAATTCTAAAAAGCACTCCTTAGAGAATGGGCCCTTTTTGAGCCAGATGAAAATGGCATAGTACAAGTGGAAAGACACCCCAGGCTGGAAAGTCAACAGCTGACAAGGCCTCAGGCGTCAGATTGGAAAATTTGAAGCACAGGGCGGTGTGGCCTAGTGCTGTTTTCCAGGAACAAATGACTAGTTTTATCATCTAAATTGTAATTCATTTTTTTTGAAGACTTTATTTATTTATTTGAGAGAGCAAGCAAGCACAGAGGAACAATGAGAGGGAGAACCAGACTCCCCACTGAGCAGGGAGCCCGATGTGGGGCTCCATCCCAGGACTCTGAGATCATGACCTGAGCTAAAGGTAGACACTTAACCTACTGAGCCAACATAGGTTTCATTTGCTGGTTTAATGTTGTTCCTTGTTGAAGTGACACAGATGTGTTGTTTACTTTTTTTTTTTTTTTAATCTACCTCCCTCCACACACAACAACTCTCTGAGCTAGGTGGTATTATTATCATGTCAATTGTCAGACAAGGCAACTGGAACGTTAAAAAGTCAGTATGTTGGGGTGCCTGGGTGGCTCAGTGGGTTAAAGCCTCTGCCTTCCGCTCAGGTCATGATCTCAGGGTCCTGGGATCGATCCCCGCATCCAGCTCTCTGCTCAGTGGGGAGCCTGCTTCCTCCACTCTCTCTGCCTGCCTCTCTGCCTACTTGTGATCTCTCTCTCTCTCTCTCTGTCAAATAAATAAATAAAATCTTTAAAAAAAAAAAAAAAGTCAGTATGTTGCCCAAGACAGGTCAAACAAGAAGTAACAAAATCAAGAATCGAGCCTTAGAATCTTTCTCTTAGTTTTGACGTCACCCAATTAGCTTTACAGTTCAGAAAATCAGAAAAGAAAGCTGAAGAAATAATAAAATCCCCCAAACAATAGGAAATGTTTTGCTAACAGAAAAGACAGAAGAAAGAAATTTCAATTACAGTCAAAACAAAACGGGAAGCTCCCCCACCACTGCCCATGAGAGGTGGTTCTTTCCCCACACTATGAACAAAAGACTGCAACAGACACAAATGCAAACAAGTTCAAAGCTGTGGTAATTAGTTTATGGAAGAAGTCCCCTACTTAGAAGATAAGAATTGCATTTTTATTGACCAGAAACAAGTTTGTAACTGCCAAAATTAAATAAATACTAAGTATGTATTTTTAAAAATTAGATTTAAAGGACTCCATATTAGTAGTCTGTGCCTTACATTCCTATTTGGGGCCCGCCATACAAAAGGTGTTTAGTGAATGTTCATTTCCTGCCACCCTGCTTTTCCTCTAAGATCATTTCTGTATTTATCTACATAGCCCAGAATATTGTTTTGTACATGCTGCTTATTGAATTTAAAAATCAATTAATACTTACGCATGAAGTAAGAACCACTTTCTGGCTGCTCAGTTCCCGAACTCCTGGGAATATATTTAATACTCTTTTGTTACGGAGGGAAAAAAGAGGGGGGAAATAACTTCTTGCTTGTTTGGATCCACTACCAGAGAAAAAGTGGAAGTAGAAAAAGCACAAAAGTAATTCCTTAACTTCCATCATGAACTCAGTCTACAGAATTAAAATTAGTGATCTCATGATAACCCCAATCACTCTCCTATATCTGAAAAAGTATTTTTCTATTGCATGAATAAAGTGTTCTTCCTTTTTGTTATTTTTTAGAAGTTTTAAAGCCCAGAAAATTGAAAAAAAAAAAAGAAAGAAAAATAACGCAATGTACCTAAGCCTGAATTAAGCAAAACTGTCATTTTGTCGTATATAAGTTAAGAAATAACACATTAGAGATTACATTCAAGTGCCTACATTACACTCCCCACTCCCATTTCCCTCCAAACCTGGTTACAAGTAACTAACGTGCCTTCTTTACTATAACTGATCTGTTTGTACTTTTATTGCATATCTATCTATAAATAATACATAGCATATACTGTAGTTTTAGTTTAATTTTCACAAATGGAATCATTCCACTCCTAATCATAATAAATGTATTTCATACCTAATCATTTCATGAGTTTTAATTCAATATTTTTTTTTAACATTTTATTTATTTGAGAGGGAGAAAGTGCTCACATGTAAGCAGAAGCAGGGGGAGGGGCAGAGGAAGAGGGAGAAGTCCACTTTCCACTTAGCAGAGAGCCCAAGGATGCTGGGATCGTGACCTGAACTAACGGCAGATGTTTAACCAACTGAGTCACCCAGGCGCACTAATTCAGTATTTTGTTTGAGATTTATCCATGATGATATGTAAAGATCCAACCAGTTCACATTAACTACATGTAATGGTTTACATCTTCTAGTGGTTATTTAGCCAACTTTATTTGTTCATAATACTTATATATCCTAGATAGCCATCCCTTGTGTGTTATATATGTAGTTTGTTATTTACCTTTGATTGTTTTGCATAGTACTGTTCAAAAATTAATTTTAGAATAGTTCCATCTATCTTTTAGGATGCAGGTTTTTGGGATCTTGATAAAGAAATATTTTCATACCCCTTGATATAAAGATAGTCTCATATTAACTTTTAATAATTTCAAAGTTGTGCTTTTCTCATATGGGCCTTTATTCCATCTGGGATTTATTTTTGCAGTAAGGTTGTACCAGGTATGTTTCTTTTTATCTCCAGATCAACTCCCCCAATTGTTCATTCTACTTTGTGTCCCAAAAGGTTGATCTATATGGGCACATCACTCAGCTTCCTTTCCCACTGTTTTCCAATTGGGTTTACTTAGTGAGAAGTCCCAGTAGGACGTCAGAAGTGGAAAGGTGAGTAAGGTCATGACTCTATTCTAGAAGTAGAACAGCTGAAGAAAAATGACTTAAAATGTATATGAGTACATCTCCTGGTTTGGAAGTTATGAATTTTATTATGATTTAATGATAACATTTACATTTTCAACATACATACTTCAGAAAATATTTTTCTAAGATGTCCTAAAATTGTTTAATATTTGTTTTTCTCCCCCACAAAAAGAGACAAAAATCTTACCACAAATACCCTTTCCCTAGCTAAATTTTCCATGTTGTTGTTGTTGCTTAGATCAATAGTCCCAAATTTTTTTTTAATTTTTAAAAAAGTAGACAGAGTAGTTAATAACATTTGCTCACATATTTTAACTATTTCTTTATCTTCCCACTAATGCACAACTGAAACTGCTGTTATTCTGTACAATTTCCTCAATTCTCTACTCTAGGACTCCTATAAGACGTATGTTGGAGTCTCTCAATCTACTTTCCACCATCATTCTAAATACCCAATTATGCTTTTCATTTCTTTATCTCTGTGCTTGGTTCCAGATGAAATTCTCAGTACACTTTTCCAATTAGCTAATTCTTTTCTCAGTAGTTTTTATTCCTAGGATTTTTAAATGGTTTTTACTATCTGTATCTGTTTTACAGAAATACGTATCAGTCTGAATTTGTTTCATAAAGTAATTTCTTTTTAACTAGTATTTCTACTTTTACATCTTTGAGGATCTTAAATATATTAATTTTAATGTCATCTTCAAATCATTCTATTATTTGAGTTTCATGGACACATACTCATGTCCCATATGTTCCTTGAGATGGTTATATCTTAGAAACGCATTTTCTCATACGTATTAAAATTTTAATTTGCATACCTATCTTTAGTGGTAGTTCACTTTGTTTCCTTTCTTATTCTCTGTGTTCATTCTTCAGTATCTAACAGTTTTATGCTTGCCTACATTATACCCTCAAGATCTCCAATCTATAACCATGTATTATAATGGTACCTCAAGGCTCCTATTTCACATTAGTACTGGAGTTATATCAAAGACCAAATAGAGTATGATCCAGATCCTGGTTACATGGCTGTTTTCTCTTTCCTATCATCCCAACCAAAGTATAACTATAGGCAATTGGGGCAACTTTTTTCAGCCTGCTTTCCTTGGCAAGGAACTCTAGCCACAGCCTCCAACTTTCATTCATTAATTTTTTTCTCTAACTATTCACAAGCAGAAGGCAATATTGACTGACATTAGTCCAAAACAATTGAATTTTCATTGCCGTTCACCTTTTGGATCCCTAAAGCCCAAGAAACAGGTACTATTAGCCTTCTGTTAACTACTGTCTGTTTCTGTTCTTTTCTACAAAAATATTTATCTTGTTTTTGAACAAAGCTATGTGCACTTAATTTTTAAATAAATGTATTTTTATTTATCATTGCTATGTGTATTCAACAGGAACAGTAAAATGGCTTAAACTATGAACTCATAGCTACTGCCTGAACAGATGTTAAGACACACAGTTTTTTAATCAAGGTTATCTTAATGCATTTACATGTCACAGTGTTTTCCACCCAGGGAAATAACCACAGCTTTCTATATCTGTCCATACAATAAAAACTACAAAGGCCAAAAATTACAAGACTTCATTTATCCTGGTATTTTTAGAAAGTGTTGAGAGTATGTTAGAAAATATAAATTTTCAGGGCACCTCGGTGGCATAGTCAGTTACTGTCTGACTCTTGGTTTTAGCTCAGGTTGTGATCTTAGGGTCCTGATCTCAAGGTCATGATATTGAGCCTTGCATCAGGCTCTGTGCTGGATATGGAATCTGTTTGAGATTCTCTCTTCCTCTGCCCCTCCTGCCATGTGTGTGTCCTCTCTCTCTCTCTCCTTCTCTAAAATAAATAAATAAAATCTTAAAAAAATATATAAATTTTCAAATCAAAGAATCAATAAATTATAAATTATGAAATATATACATGAACAAAAGTGTCTGCATTAGTTTTTAAAATATGAAAGAAAATGACAAAAACTCAGAACTTCAACAATCACCAAGTCATACTTTTCCTTATTTACTAATAGTAACATTTTCTGCATGGAGTACAAGGTGTGCGTGTGTGTGTGTGTGTGTGTGTGTGTGTGTGTGTGTGTCGGGGGGATGTATGTTTTCCAAAACAGTGAGACAAAAACCACAATTACAAATGGCAACTTTAATACCCTACTCTCAGCAATTCATAGATCTACTAGACAAAAATAAGCAAGAATATAAACATACTGGACAATACAACCAACCAACAGTATCTAATTGACATATAGAGAACACAACAATATACAGCGTAGAACAGTGAACACACTTTTTTCAAGCACCTTGGATACTGTGAATACTATTAAAAGAAAATAACAACACAGAACTGAAATAGTAGCCAGAATTATTTCACCTGGAGAGCTCTTTGGCATTGGCTAATCAATCATTGTATCTTTAGGACTAAAATAGGAAACCTGAAAAAGCCATATTTTATTTGTCCAAATAGAAAGTTTTAAGTCTGATAAAACTAATAACTCTTTCTTGAATCATCACAAAAGACTTATGGCTACTCAACAAACTTGTAGACTTGAACCTGTTTATAGATATAAAACTTCATAGAAATTGAGGATGGGTCCACCTAAGTAGGGATCCTGCCACACTTTCAATAATTTAAACTACATATCTTCCTCCTAGCTTTCTCCAAAAGGACATGAGCCAATTTACAAAGTGATTACACAGTGGGGAAAGATAAGTAATCATATTTTTCAGGGTTTATTAGATAGTGACTATTCCCTGGGAATCCAAACTACCACGGTGATCCAATAGGATAGATAAGGTTTAAGGAGGAGAAATGAGATCTAATCATCAATGACATTTTGGCTCTGATCAGTCTCAGAGTGAAGCCAATGGGTGCCTCAAATAATCCTGTATTTCCTCTACCCTGGAATGCATAGTTGGAAGAGACATACTCAGCAATTGGCGGAATCCCCACACTGGATCCCTGGCCTATGGATTAAGGATGATTACTATAGCAAATGTCAACTGGAAGTCTTTAGAACTTCCACTCTCCACCATAGTAGTGAAAAAGCAATAGCACGTTCTTGGAAAGAATGCCAAGACTTCTGTAACCATCAAGGACAGAGTCCTATCACATTCCCATTCAACTCATCTATTTGGCTTATGGATAAGACAGATAGTCTTTAAACATGACAGTGTATTATCATAAACTTAATTAGGTGGCAACTACAACTGGAGCTATATTTCTAGCTGTGGTTGTTTTATTGGAGCAAATCAACAACTGTTCCTCTTTTCTAGTTTGAGACTATTGATCTCAAAAATACTTCTTCACAAACTTAAAGTTTTACACTCCAAAAGCTATAAAATAATGAGGAAAGAAATTGAAGATGACACATACACACATGCAAAATGGAAAGATATTCCATGCTCATTGACTGGAAGAATCAATATTGTTAAAATGTCCATACCACCCAAAACAATCTACAGTATCAATGTGATCCCTACCAAAATGCCAATGACATTTTTAATAGAACTAAACTAAATAATACTAAAAATTTGCATGGAACCACAAAAGACCCTAAACAGTCAAAGCAATCTTGAGAAAGATCAGAGCTGCAAATATCAGAATTCCAGATTTCTAGACACACTACAAAACGGTAATAATGAAAACAGTATGGTACCGGCACAAAAACAGACATATAGATCAATGGAACAGAATATAGAGCCCAGAAATAAACCCACACTTATACAGTCAATGAATCTAAGACAAAGGAGGCAAGAATATACAATGGGGAAAAGACAGTATCTTCAACAAATGGTGCTGGGAAAACTGGACAGCCACATGGAAAGGAATGAAACTGAACCATCGTCCTACACCATACACAAAAATAAACTCAAAGGGTAGCTGGGTGGCTCAGTCAGTTAAGCGTCCAACTCTTGATTCTGGCTCAGGTCATGATCTCAGGGTTGTAAGATCAAGCCCCCCATCAGGCTCTGCGCTCAGCAGGGCATCTGCTGGGGATTCTCTTTCCCTCTCTATCTGCTCCTCCCCCAGCTCATGTGCACTCTCTCTCTCACTGTCACTCTAAAATAAGTAAGTCTTTAAAAATTAAAGAAAAAAAAAGGGGGGGCACCTGGGTCATTAAGCATTAAGCTTATCTTAATCATCATTAAGCGTCTGCTTTCAGCTCAGGTCATGATCCCAGGGTCCTGGGATTGAGCCCCATATCGGGCTCCCTGCTTGGCTAGAAGACTGCTTTTCCCTCTCCCACTCCAAATGCTGTGTTCCTTCTCTCGCTGTGTCTCTCTCTGTCAAATAAATAAAATCTTAAAAAAAAAAAATTTAAAAAAACTCAAAATGGATTAAAGATGTAAATGTAGGACCTGAAACCATAAAACTTCTAGAAGAAAATAAAGGCAGTAATGTCTCTGATATGGGCCACAGAAATATTTTTCCAAATATATCTCCTCAGGCAAGGGAAACAAAAGCAAAAAAAAACAAAAAACAAAACAAAACAAAAAAAAAAAAAAAACTACTGGGACTACACCAAAATAGAAAGCAAAAGCTTCTGTACAAGAAACAATCAATAAAACAAAAGGCAACCTACTGAATGGGAGAAGATATTTGCAAATAATATATTTGATAAAGGGTTAGTATACAAAATATATAAAGAACTTATAAAACTCAACACCAAAAAACCAAAATAGCTGATTAAAAATGGCTGAGGCACCTGGTGGCTCAGTTGGTTAAATGTCTGACTCCTGATTTTGGCTCAGATCATGATCTCATGGTTGTGAGATTGGGCCTGTGTCAGACTCTGCACTCAGTGGAGTCTGCTTGAGATTCTGTCTCCCTGTGCCCCACTCCCAGCTCATGCTCTCTCTCTCCAAAATAAAATAAATAAAATCTTTTAAAAAATAAAATAAAAAATAAATAAAAATAAAAATGGCAGAGGACCTGAACATTTTTCTAAAGAAAACATACAAATAGCCAAGAGACACATAAAAAGATGCTCAACATCACTCATCATCAAGGAAATACAAATCAAAACCACATGAAGACATCATCTCAAAACAGTCAGAATGGCTACTGCCAAAAAGACAAGAAATAATAAGTTTTGGTGAGGATGTGGAGAATAGGGAGCCTCTGTGCACTGGTGGAGGGAATATAAATTGGTACAATCACTATGGAAAACAGCAGAGTTTCCTCAAAAAACTAAAAATAGAAGTACCATACTATCCAGTAATTTCACTGCTGGGTGTCTACCTCAAGAAAATGAAAACACTGATTCAGAAAAATAAATGCACCCCATATTTATTGCAGCATTACTCACAACAGCCAAGATGTAGAAGGAACTCAAGTGTCCATCAGCAGATGAATGGATAAAGATGTGATATACATACACAATGGAATATTACTTGGCCATAAAAAGAATGAGACCTTGACATTTGCAACAGTATGGATGGACTTAGAAAGTATAATGCTACCTGAAAATAATCATATAGAAATACAGAGGCACCTGGGTGGCTCAGTCAGTTAACATCTGCCTTCAGCTCTGGTCATGATCCCAGGGTCCTGGGTTCAAGTCCCACATTGGGCTCCTTGCTCAACTGGGAGTCTGCCTCTCCCTCTGCCTACCACTCTCCCTGCTTATGTGAGCGCTCTCTCTCGCTCTCTCTCTCTCTGACAAATAAATAAATGGGATCTTTAAAAATAAAAAGAAAGAAAGAAAGAAATACAAATACCATATGACATTACTCATATGTGGAAATTAATTTAAAAAACAAACAAACAATCAAAGAGAACAAGAGAGAAAAAACCAGACTCTTAAATACAGAGAACAAACTGGTGGTTTCCAGAGGGGAGGTGGGTGGGGAGGACATAAAGAGGATTAAGAGTACACTTATCATGATGAACACTAAGTAATATACAGAAATACTGAATAATTATATTGCACCCCTGAAGCTAATTATGACACTGTATGTTAATTAGATTTCAATTAAAACATAAATAACAAAACTGAAAAAAAAATACTTTTTTCCCTGTACTTCTTAGTAAAGGCCACAGGTATAGTAATACACTTTAGTGTTCCTCCTTAGAGCTCTATCAACTATCTCTAATAGTCTAGTCCACTGGGAACTTGTTTGCTTCTCTTCTCTACAGGACATCAAGCAAGCCCATTACATAGATGATATCATGATGATTGAATCAGGTTAGTATAAATAAGTAAATACACTACATATCTTATTAAGATGTATGCATGCCAGAGAATAGGAAAATAAACACCATAAACATTCAAAGGTATGTTATCTGTGAATTTCCAGGCAATCAGTGGTCTGGTACACATTGAAATGTGTCTTACAAATGTAAGCATGTTTCTGTATTTGGCACCTGCTACCTCTAAGAGATGGACTTCTGAATTTTGGTTGTCAAAGATACCTGATTTGAGCACCTTAATTCAACCTATTTACCAAATAACCCAGTAAATGGTGTGCTTGGATCCCAGATCAAGAGGAAGTTCTACAACAAAGCAAGTCTTCCATTCAAACTGTCTCACCAATTGGGTCAAATGACTCTGCATTTTCAATAGTGCTTGAAGTATCTATGGCAGTTGGGGATACTACGGGAAAGCTTTGGTTGACCTCTATAGGTAAATCACAAGAGTACTCTTCTTGGGCTTCAGAGAAAAGTTATCCTTCCTCTGCAGATAATCAATCTCATTTGAGAAACAGCTTCCACCTTGTTACTAAATCCTATTAAAGTCCTAACACTTAATACTGGCCATTAAAATAAACATGTGACCTTAAATACCGACTGAGTGTTGTCTGACCCATCAAGCCCTCTATAGCAGTATCGTCAAATGGAAGTGATACATAGGTTTTTCTTGACAAGTTTTGAAGTAACAAATAGGCTAAATGAAAAGTGGCTCATACTCCTACCACATTTCCACCTCTCTTCCTCCCTCATGTAGAGTCATCTATGACAGCAGAATTAGAAGGACGAATTTGGTCCTTGTTCACAGAGTCTACACACTATTCTGGCACTATCTAGAATGAACAGCTGCAATACTCCAGGTATGGCCGTGAAGGATTAGCAGTGAAGAAAATCTTTCCAATGGGAAAAATTTCAAGCTGTGCACCTGATTGTTCTTTTGCCTGGAAGGACAGACAGATAGACAGAGGTACATATCTAAAAATCAGTCATGAGCAGTGGCTAACAGTTTGGCTTTATGGCCAGAAAAAACATAATTGGATGAAATATGAAAACACATGATCTAAGGAAGAGGTATGGGGAAAGACCTCTCCAAGTGGGCACAAAGACAAAAATCTTTTTCTCCCATACAGATGCTCACCAAACAGCAATCTTAGAAGAGGAAGATCTTAATAATCATATGCACAAAGTGACCTATTCTTTTCCCATTCTTTTATCCCCATATTTGTTCAGTTGGCTCACGAAGACAATGATCATGAAAGCAGAGATGGAGCTTGTGTATGGGCTCAGCAATACGGATTTCCACTCACCAAGGCCAATTTGGATAGAGTGACTGCTGAGTACCTAACCTGCCAAGAGCAAATATCAACACTGAGCCCCTAAAATGGCACCATTCCCCGGGGGAAGCAGCCAGCCACCTGGTATCAGGTTGATTACACTGGATCATTTCCATCATTGAAGGAGAAGCTCTTTGTTCTCACTGGAAAGGACATTTATGCTAGATATGGTTTTATCTTTCCTACTCTCAATGTTTCTGCCAAAATCTGCCATCTGTGGGCTTAAAGAATGCTTTATTCACCTTTATAGTATTCCATACAACATTGCTTCTGACAAAGAGATTCACTTCATAGCAAATGAAGTACAACACTGATCTCAAGCTCATGGACTTCTCTGGTATCATTATGTTTCCCTCATCTTGAAACAGCTGGCTTAATAAAATTATAGAATGGCCTTTGGAAGACTCAGTTATGGCACCAGCTGGTGACAGCACTTTATGGGGCTGGAATAATGTCCTCCTGGACGTAAGATATGCTTTGAATCAGCTATAAACATGTAGTGATGTTTCTCCTCTACCCAGCATTCATGAGTCTAGGAATCACAAGATAGATATGGAAATGGATCTTCTCATATTAATGCTAATGATTCACTAGAAACTTTCTTTTTGTTGTTTTCTTTTTCTACAATGTTTTCCATTTTTGCTTTAGAAGTCTTACTTTCCAAGGGAGAAAGGACTCCACCAGAAAATAGAACATTGTACTGGAATCTGAGACCATCATTGGCTACTTGGGGCACCTCTTGACACTGAAATAACAGGAAAGAAGCAGGGGGAGTACTTCTAGCATGCAAGAGATCCTTGGGAGTGTTACTTAGTCTTCCCATATTTTATGGTAGAAGTTAATAAGATGTTACAGCAACTCAATAAAAGCAGGGCTATAATGGCACACATTTTTCAGGAATGAAGATGTAAGTCACCCCACCAACTAAGGAACCACAATTAACTGAGACACTTGCTGGGGGTGAAGAAAATGAAATGGAGAGTGGAAAAAGAAGTTATCAATACCAACCATGATCCCATTATTAGTTACAAATATGAAGGCACTGGTACAAAGGAGGATGTTTTCCTTGCTTCTTTTTTTAAAATATTTTATTTATTTATTTGAGAGAGAGAGAGCAACAGAAATAGTGAGAGAACACGAGCAGGAAGAGGGAGAAGCAGGCTCCCCACTGAACAGGGAACCCAACATACGGCTTGATCCCAGGACCCCAAGATGACCCAAGCCAAAAGCAGATGCTTAACTAAGCCACCCAACTGCCCCCTTTCCTTTCAAGTAAGTGTGTGCACGCACACACAGACCGATTTTTCCTCTCTCCCATATCTCTACTCTAACATAAGATCTATTAATAGTGGTTAACTGTATCTCAAAACTATTATCATCGTTTCACTGAGAGGGAACAAGTGACCAGGAGGTTAATTATCCTGCCCAAGTCATTTAGCCAAATTCATCCTAAGTCTCCTCAACTCTGGGAAAAGTGCTCCTTTCAGAAAAACATACTGATGTGTACCTTATGAAAAATGTATTAGTTTATC
The DNA here is from genome assembly GCF_963455335.1 of Martes martes. NCBI lineage: Eukaryota > Metazoa > Chordata > Mammalia > Carnivora > Mustelidae > Martes > Martes martes. The sequence goes on along the minus strand of NC_137900.1, from coordinate 49,746,011 downwards.
TTCAGTGGTCTTCATGTCCTTTTTAAGCACCCCCCTTCTTTCTTATGCCTTGTATACCAACTGACTTCATGCCAGTCTCTATACCTCTTAACCCCTTGTAAATAATGCACTGTTTTCTGACTCTTCCTTTTGTATCTACTCCTGAGACCATCATATAGTTAAAGTTCTGATGAACAAAATTGCAGCGTGTTTTACTGACAAACAATGGTTAGGTGTTTTCATTTTCATCATCTTGGAACTGAAAGTCATTTATTCAACAAATATTTATCATTTTTCTGGTTTGCTTTACAAATGATGGGCATTGAGGAGGGTATATATTATAATGAGCACTGGGTATTATAAATGACTGATGAATCACCACCTGTACCCTTGAAACAAATAACATATTATATGTTAATAATTGAATTTAAATTTTAAGAAATAATAAAGTAAAGAATACGTGTAAATGATTGAGTTCCAACACTGAAGCAGTACTGAAAAATCTCATCAATCAGGTCTCTAAATGGTAACTTCTATGTGGTATTTTCAATGAATAGAAGACATATTGTTATACAAGTCAGCCACTCCACTCTTGGACAGTTGCTAACTGCCAAAAAGTCCTTCCTTATGTTCCTCTGAACTCTCTCTCCATTTAACTTTTACTTTCCATGCCCTCTACACTCTACAGAATAACCCCAACTCATTTCTGTCATATGCTAGCTCTTTAAAATGTTTTCATTTATCCTATTTCTAACACTTTCTCATAAAACACCACTACCACCAACACAGTCACCACTTAGCATCTTATACCTCTCTGTTTTGTTCCTGGTTTTAGAATCATTCTTAGTGTATGCACTCAGAACTGATTGCATGACTTTAGATAATACCTGGCTAACTGCTATTCCAGAGTACTGGGTACTCTCACATCCCTCATTCCACATATTTTATTCCTATTCATGTAATCTAATTTCAACTGACTCTTAGAACAGGCATGTTACATGGTAATCTCATGTGAATTTACCAATCAGTAAATAACACTACTTTCTCTTCTCCTAAAAAAAAAAAACTATTGTAAGTCCAGGTCTCTATTCCTTGTCTATGTGTACAGTTGGGTTTTTTTTTAATCCTAGAATCTTGAATATTGTATCAGTTTACTTGAATGAGAGTTAGAGGGAGAAAATCTATCATTTAAAACTTAATTCTGTCCTTCAAAAGATCAGCTGCCCTTCTCAGATGTGTGTTGTCCATGAGTAAGATAACAATGAATTTTATACCTTTATTCCTTCATCTAACTGGCTGATAAAAAATTTATAAAAGGTCAAGGACAGGAATCACACTTCCTGCTTGACACAGATTTTCTAATTAATATTTTTTAGCATGCTTGTTCAACTTTCCATATATTTCCTCCTAATTGTATCTATGTCTAATCTATTTTTCTTGAATGACCTTGTCACTAAGATGGAGTTTAATAAATATTTGATATTTTAGAGCAATTTTTGACATAGATGTTTTGATAAGGCCACATTTGTACACACATCTTAAAACTATGAGCATCCTCATAAAACTACATAATGTGGCCAATATGACTTGAGGATACTGTGACAGTCTAGAATTAAGATACATTTTTTAAATTACCAAATTAGCAGAAGTCAGAAACAGACATCTTCATAGTTCTCTTCCCCTGTCATCTTGTCTTCCCTAGAATTCCCCATCACTGACATGGAGTTCAGAAAGGGAAAATGGTAATGAATTTCTCTCATTTGAATAATACTTAGGAAGCAAAAACAAAACACAAAAGTTATTTTAATGTTTGGCACAAATGCTCTGAAGTGTTACACCAAAACAGCTTCAATTTGGAGGGGACAATACCAAATAACCAAGGGCCCAGCTCTACATTGCAGGCATCCATAACAGGAGTATTTGGAGATGTGTGAGGAGGGAGAAGAAAGGATCTGAACAGGAACTTTCCCCCATTACCCTTGACCTAAAAGATGAGCATTCACACTTAAGAATCATGCTGCCCAGAGGAAAAGCTTTGATTTATGAAGCTGATGATGCATTTCATCTCATTTTGTACATAGGAGAATGATTCCATCTACAATGGTAAATAATTAGGTGCTTTATGCCAAGCTTCTCTTGTATTGTGAAGGCTTTTTAACTTCAAAGAAAAACAACTAAGGAAACGGCAATTTAAAAAATAGAGTTGAATGAATAGGCCACTTCATGTTTTCTTAATTCCAAGTTCACAGTTAGGAATTTCTAGGAAGGAAGGTCTTAAAGTCCCCCAAATCTTTTTCTTTCACCAGAAGTTGCAGAGAAAAAAGCAGATCATTTGAATCACACGCTCTTCAATTGTCCCCTCAACTCTAACCCTCTTTCACAGACTAGCCAGATGAGAGCTTAGACCAGGAGGCCTATGACTCAGAGAAATTCCAAAAGCTCACCCCTGGGATTGGGATTAGAAAATATCTCTGATCCAGAGGCTATGAGGAAGCTAAAATGACTTCCACACACTCCATTCAAGGGAACAAAAGCTTCTCTTTGCCCACTTCTTCACTATAGGCCTGAAAATTGTTTACTGCTCAAACAAATTGCACTTCCCTAAACACACTACATGGAACCAGATATTGTCCCCCTTCCTAATGAGTGGCTTAGGAGTTCAGGCTTCAAGCAGTATTCATGGTCATAAACCTCATGATTACACAGAACTCATAATGATGTACCAACATTGTCAAACAGTACCAACACTGCATAATTCGCTGTTTGTGTACACATGGAAATAGAGACTATGATGAACTTGAGATGAAGTCTTGAATCTTATTAACCACTTTATCCCCTGTATCTAGCACAGTGCCTGGCACAGAGTAGGGGCTTAATAAATTGCTGAATAAACAAAATTCTAAGCTAATACTTTCTTTTTTTATGTTTTCTTCAGTCATGAAAAACTATTACCTGAGCACCTATTATGTACCGGATAGTATACAAAGCTTTGAGCAGACAGACATGGGTCCTTCCTTAGACCTTCAGTCTAATTGAAATTGGTGAAGTAACTTCTGCTTCTGATGACTGACATATTACGGTAACCTTGAGAATGGACAACACAAATGCTGAGCCTCAATTTCCTCACATTCAATTTAATGTTGGACAAAGTGACCTACTCTATAAGCTTATTTAGTTCTAAAATTATTGTAAAGTGTATGAAATGTATAAAGCATTATGTAAATTAACTTGTTTTAAGATTATAAAATTGTGTTTTAACTTGAATATGGCTCAAAATGGATACTCCCCCAGTTCAAAAGCAATTCAGCTTCTCAAATGGATACATGCATATTATTATATGAATCACATAAAGAATCCAATGACTCTAGCATTGTTGTATTTTTAAACCAGATCTCTATTGTAAAATGTAACTTCCTTGACAGCGCAGTATTTTACATTTGGTATCCTCTACAGGACCTAGTACTTTTCAAAAAAATAGCGTTTGAAAAATGAATCAATGCAATGGAAACCATTTAAGAATCACAAGGATCCTAAACTGAATGGTGAATGGCCTTTAGAGATTCAAGAGCCCCATGAAATTATATGCAAAACTGTGTGTAGGCCATTGCGTAGAGTTCTTTGGTTTTACCAGAGTCTCAGAGAGATCTATTATCCAAAATGGTTCCTTCACTCAGTATATACTAATTGAATATCAACTAGTTGCCAAGCATTGTATTATGGTTTAGGCTTAGAATCTTAAACTTTTTTTTATAAATAATGAATACTGATTACAACAAATCTTTATAAGATTTGCTTTCTCATATTCACACAACTAAAAATAATGCATACCATATTAAATATAGCTACATCCTAAATCATCAGATTCTAGGCATTTAATATGCTATTTAATGGTAAAATATATGCATACATATACACACATACATTCACACATACATATAATTTAAGAAATTTTTAGTGAATCATGTTGCCCAAGCTGTTTAAACTATTTCTAATTCATCAGTTATCTTACACCGCAGTTGCATTTTCATTTATTCCTAACAATAACAATGTAGCTACTGTCCTTAAAAAAATGATGATGATGACACATAAAGAAAACTTCATGAAATTGTTTTAAAGCAGTTTTAGGGACATTCCACTTACTGAAATAAAAAGCTTTTGTGTGCTCCAGATGCAGAACAAAAAGTATTATTAAAATCTCAAGGAATCCTCGAAAATGTAATGATAATATTTCCCCATTGGAAATTTTATAATTCTCCTCAATGCATTAAGCCTCATCTACCTATAGTCAATCAATATTTATCTGAGCAAGCATTTAAATTTTCTGAGTGAGACTATTTTTAACTTTGAGAATGGCTGCCATATTCTTGCCACAAACGTATGGAAAGGAGTATTTCTCCAGATACAAAGATTAAAATCCTAACCCCCAGTAGGCATTCACTTTATAATATGATAGTTTCTGTGTAGCATGATCCAAAATGACTGTTTCAAAATAAGGTCAACTTAACACTATTAAGAAACCATTCATTTCTAATTCCTACACTCTACCAGAACTTAGATGCAATTAGTGATAGTGGCCAGGAGATGGTGCAGTCTCATTTCCTAAAACACACTTCATAGGCTTTGTGTAATTTACAAAGTTCACTTTAAAAAGCAATGTTTTATTAATGGCACTTGTTATCAAAATTGGTAGATATGAATGAAAAATAAGACATTCAGGAAAAAATAAGGAATTTAAATTTCACAAAAGTTTTACTTATTACTAATTACTTATATGTGAATAAAATGCTTTAAGATACTTTGAATAGCTTTTTTCTCTCCTGTGTACAAGGAACAGAAGGAAAGAAAAAGTTCAAAGTAACAGTCATTTGGAACTACCTCAACTTTTCAATTCTTCCTTTTAGTTCATTTTATATCCTGGGTTGCTTTACACTTAAAAATGTATTTTAAAACTATAAGCTCCATTTTTCAACAAAATATAAACAAGTATAGTTATAAAATAGGAATCCTACAAATGATATTTTAGGGAGAAAATTCATAAAAGTAAAAATATTTCCTGAAATGACTTTACTCAAGGCACATATAACGTTTAAATGCTTCTTTCACTTAGTAAATGCTAAAGAAGAATCTTGCGATCTCAAATCTATCATACTGGTTGTAAAAAAAAAAAAAAAAAGTAGCATTTCTAAGGTCTAGTACACCATTCACATTAAATAGCGTACACATTAATAGGGTGGGTGTGTGGGCTGAATTGCATGCTTCTAGAAATACTCCAAAAAGGGAGAATAGGCAGAAATACTACAGATTGTCCTGATTTGGCCTGGAATACAATCTGCCACCAGTTACTGAGTCTTTACTGGGAATGTAGGAAGACTCCCTAATCATTCCTGAAAACGCATAATCCAAAGCTGGTCGAAAAGGCAATGCTGGTACCAAACCCGGAGTTAGGTAAGGAGACATAAAACCAGAGAGCCCTCTTCCTGGAGAGGAATATGCCAGCCGTAAAGGACTGATACCTAGTCTAGGACTTAAGCTGTAGAGACCTGAATCACCTCCATAAGAAGCAGAAACAGTCTGAAGAGGAGAGAAAGCTGATTTATTCCCTAGAGTTCCAAAACCAATTCCACCTAAACTAAAATTTGACGCTCTCTGAAAAGTTGTATTTTCCAATTCTCCTGGGCTTGCTATGTCCCTGGTGTCTGGTTGGTGTTCCTTCCCATTTAGGACCTGTTCAATGGCTTGAACGACATCCCCTTTGCAGAAGCGCAGAATGCCTTCTAGCCGGCTACGCCTGTAACTTGGGAAAATCCTGGTAAGGATATCAAGAGGGTCTCTTGGTCTTGAGGACAGTGTGGGAAGGCTGGCTCTGGCAGCAATGAAGTCTTTGGCCCACTCACTTTCATTTCCTGATTCCAGATCAGATGATGACAGGGATCTGGGACTCTCTTCCCCTCCTGATAGCTCCCCAAGGTGAAGAGGCTGAATACTATCTTCCTTGTTTGAGCTTTCTGAAATAGATGGCCTGATGTTTTGTTTTCCAATGACACCATTAGACTTAGGAGATGATCCCAAAGTACACTGATGGGATTTACAGACTGGCTCTTCTTGTCCACTCTGGCATGAGTCACATTTACTCTCTTTTAGTTCTGGGGGATAGAAAAGAAAAAAGAAATCAAATAGAGGAAAACTTTCCAAAACACAGAGTGTACTGCCTACTTGAAAATAATGCTGGATAAAGTAATTCATTTACTAACAGTATATTAGTAATATTTATTTGCTGCAAGAGACTTTAATGAATAAGAATTTTAAAAGGTCATTCAGAAGTAAAGACACTGGAATAGTGGGGAAATGCTATTTATTAGGTTATTCCAAGATCACAAAATTATATAATATACAAATGCTGTAGTTCATTTAGAAATTAGAAGATAAAAGTCTATTATTACCCCAACTATTAAAGTGAAACCAGTATCTCACATTATTTGCCCCATTTGGTGATTTGAGATTTTCATAAATTTTATCCAAATATCATTGTTATTTCAGGGAGTTTGTTTTTTTTTTTTTCAAAATGACACTATGCAAAAAAAAAAAAAAACAGCTAAGTAAAATGACTGTTTAGATAAGAAGTCAAAGGAAGGAACAATCTCAGTATGAAAATGAACATTCTATTTAATAAATAATATTATATTTCAATTTTTTAATGCTCACATTTCAGATTCCAATTAAGTTACCTGAATAATGTGAAAAACAAAAAAATTCTTAATTTCACTTCAAATCTAAGCCAATAATGACCACTACTGTACCAATCTCATATCATACCAGAGCTCATATATTTCATTTTATGTGAGAGACGATTAAGACTTGGCATTTTTTTATAATTCCCTATGAAATACGGACTTTCTTTTTCAATCCCTAGGAAGTATCCAAAAAAAAAAAAGATTACAGTCAAGTTGTTTCTAAAAGAAAATCATAAACTGCACTATTGCACTATTGCAATCTGTACATATCTTTAAAGTGTCTTGTAAAGACAACATATTAGTTATTTACTTCAAATCACAACTCCCTTCCAATATTAGGGGCAGTTTTCCAAAAAATATTTTTATACAAAAATCTGATTTTATACCTCAACATGTTAAGCATATTAATATTAATAAAACACTACCATTTTAAATGCCTTTTGTACAGTTTATGCAAGGAAAATAATAATGTATACATTCACTAAATAACTTTTATTTTGGTTTACATTTCCTCTCATCCTATAAAGCTATTCTACCTCTATTTCCATTAAAAAAAAAAAAGTAAATTGTCAAGTAGGATACTCAGAGTATTTCTGTCAAACTTTCTTTTTCTACAAATGTTATGAAGCCAAGAAAACAAATACTGCATAAAGCAGTGATTTGCATACATGATTTAGTTTCTCAAGAAGGACTCCTAAATTCTACAGAAGTATCTATACTTTATTTTAAAATTAAAGTGTGTGCAATTTAACACTTTGAGGGTTAAAAATTCTGTCATTGTATCAAAGAGATGACAAAAGAAAAGATGTTGCTCCTGTAAGACTGCAAAGACTCTCTAGTATTTTCAACTTTAAAAGAAACAATGAAACTTTTCTAATGAAGTCTACCAAGTGGGGAGAGATTGGCTTTGGTCCATCATTACATTTTATTTCTAACTATGATCCACAAAATATACTCCTCCTCCCCACCAAACATGTAAGTTATCAAAACTTCATGTCTTCAGCAATTAATGCACAAAACAATTTTTACTATTCTACTGTTCTCACAGAGTACAATATGATGCAATGAAGTACTGATTGCATAAGACTCTGGAAAATATGGTATCTTTAAGATACTGTGATATCATTTACATCATCTCTGTTTTCTCAACTCCTATATCTGGTTTTATTTCTTTATTTTTATCATTGTATATTTTGTCTTGTGTTGGATACATATAGTCTTCCTTCTTCTGTATATAAGTTTTAAGTTTTTTCTGTATGCAGAAAAATCATATTCACCTCTGAATCACTGCTAGTCTTTGTCTAATGAGTGAATAAATTAAACAGACTACTGCAGTTCACGGATATTGGGTAAGAGGACGCAGTAAGGTTAGAAAAGCTACAGACGTGGCTTTTCAAAAAAGTAGGTCAATTGAGGCAAAGAATAAAATAAAATATCTGACCCTAGAAAACAGAACACTTTGGGTACCCCCCAAAAACATATAAATCAATGTCTAACAGAAAGTTATCAGCCAGATTTCACTGCTAATTTAGTTTACAAAATTTTCTTTTTTATAGCAGTTATCATTTGCTTAATGACTTTGTCCTTCAGAACTCTTTGATTTTTCATGAGACATGTTTAATCTGTTTTGTGCACTGAAAGGAACTAGAACATGGGCAAAACACTGACATAGATGAACCCAAAATCATATATGCTTTATTTAAATACAGAGAGAGTCTTTTTCAAAAGTACATCCTGTGATCCAAAAAGATCTGCAATTTTCAGAATTTGGGGAAATTTTCTAATTTTCTAATAACTTACTTTCCATTACCACAGAATTTTGTATGATACAGCCTGTCTTGAATTTATACAAAAATACTGAAATGACATTTACATCCTAGTGTTACCTGTTGAGGGCTGGGAAATTCACTAAAATACAGTGAGATTTGCATCAGCAGGAAAACTTAATTTGAGATAAGGCTAATAAAAAAATGCTTATATCTTTTTTACATAACAAAGGGGATGAGGTGTTTTGCCGTCAAAAAAAAAAAAAGAGGAAAAAAATTAAAACTCCTTGGATAAGAAATCCCTAATACTGGACTTTGAAATTCTTCTTCCCATTGGTTTTACCAATCTGGAAAGCCTAAATTTCTTTTCTAGGGAAAAGAGCTGAAACTTCAAATTTAGAGCTTTCTACACTTTTGGAAGCTAACAAACAGTCATGGGGTGGTGCTTAAAATTTTTAAGGGAAGAAAAGGAGGTGAGAAAAGGTTTGGTAGCTGCCAGCAAAGGTTTGCCCAAAAGATGAGGAACTGTACGCTCAACCCTCAGTGAATTTCCCTGCAAGACTGGAAGATTAACTCCGGTTTTATAGCTGAAAAGAGTATAGGGCAAGTCCAAAATCCAGCTTCTCTCACTAAGTATTTTAGCCAACGCCTGCCTGAAGTTCTAACTCACCCAAAGTAATAGCAAGTTGTGTGCAAATTCTATTCCTAGCCTGAGTTGCTCATCTGATCACTCCCTCTTCACTTTTACATTATCTTATTCTACCACCTAAGGGTACAGAAAGCCCCTCCAAGGTGATGTGTCTCTAACATCCTCATTAACATTCCTATTACAGAGCAGTTTCCCAGAATTTAAATGAGTGCTTCTTTTAAACAACTTTTCCTGCCCACCACCAAGGCACGGCTACTTGTTTCCAAGGGTCTTTTTCCCAAACAATCATCTTCCTTTGCAAAGGGTGAATGAAAGACCAACTTGCCTTGCTTTAGCTCCGCGTTATCTGGCTGGACTACTTGGAAAGCAGGCGTCGCCAGACTAGCCTGCCTCAAGGCACTCAGTTCCATTGTTGTCACCGCCGCAGGGCCGCTGGAGGCCTGGGAATTCTCCATTCTGTTGCTGTTGCTTCCGAATGTCCGACTCCCCGGCCCGCAGGGACCAGGGTACAGGAGCCGCTGCAGCCCCCGGGCCTCACTCTCTTCCTGGGCCTGTTGCCGGCGCAGCGCCACCTGGGCAGCCATGACGCGCTGGCGCTCGGCAATCAGGGTGCACTTGGCACACGCGCAGTCCCGCCAGCGGCAGAAGCGTTTGTGGCCCTTGAGTGCCGACACGACGCCGTGGTTGCGACAACGGGCGCATTTCGGTGTCCGTGGGTAGCCGCAGCTCACCGCACCCACACCCCTCTCCAGTCCCGGAGCCGACCGACAGCCTCCGCTTCCCGTGGCGGCTGCGGCTGCCCTCAGAAAGAGGCTGGGTGGCCGCAGGAAAGTTGGAGGAACTGGTATCCCCGAGGGTACTGGCAACGCCGAAGACGGGGTTTGAGGGGCGGCCGTCACCAGCCCCGGGGCCAAGTGGGGTCGGCCGCTGCCGCTGCGGTCTCTGCTGCCACACTGTGACTGCTCCATTTCCGAGTCTGGTGAGCAAAGTGCTCTGTCCACAGCTAACCCTGCCAGGAGCGGGGGCCGCAAGGACTGGCCGCGGTCCCGCAGCCTCCAACCCACACGCCAACAAAGTTTGACAGAATTCCCGCCGGGCGCTGGAGACTCTAAGAGGCGCAGATGCCCGGTGAGACTCAAGAGTCCCGGGGCGCTAAGTTAATGCCCCTATGCTCCGCGCGCTCAGCCCTCTGAGCGGGTGAACTGACAGCTGCAGAAGCTACCCCGCCCACCCGGACTACCCGCAGAGCGCAAAAGCCCTGGGAGGGCGGGCCGGGTGGGGAATGAGACCGCCTGGGAGGAGGGACGGTGGGGACACAAGACACCGTCTTGATGGGCTGTTAAGGTCCGTTCTTCAAAAAAAGCCTTTTTCTCCCACTTGCCTCCCCATGAATTCCTCAACGTCTATTTTTGTGAAATAATCAAGCCTTCTACCATGCGTCTTACCACCCTTCTTAAAGTAAGAAGATCGTTCTTTTCTCAGTCCCACGCTTCTCCTAAGCAAGTTTGAAAATTTGGATGTGGACTTGTTTTTCCTTTTCCCTTTCCTTTTCCCGGGTGAGGTTTAAGGATGGTAGCATGTCCAATGTTAATGAGAAAGCACAGCCTGACGGAGGGCAAATATTATGCACCTGAAAGATGCTTTATTTTAAATGGGTCCTAGGACTGCATCAAAACAATGGATAAATAATGAAGGGAAATCGGTCACCTTCGGATTCTTCTCGTTCATTCTGTTTATTTACACATGAGAATTTGAATGGCACGCATTATTATATTTTGAAATGTGACCACTTAAATAAGTCTTTATGCATTTCTTATGTGGAACTCTTTATAAGCAGCAACTGTGTTAAAGCTGTTTCAAAAATACTTTACATTTCTATTGTAAAATACTGCGAAAGGTTATTTAGACCATTCTTTAAATACACTATCATAGGGACGCCTGGGTGGTTCAGTTGGTTAAGCTGCTGCCTTTGGCTCGGGTCATGATCCCAGGGTCCTGGGATTGAGTCCCACATCGGGCTCCTTGCTCGTCAGGGAACCTGCTTCTCTCACTGCCTCTGCCTGCCTCTCGGCCTGCTTGTGTGTACTCTCTCTCTCTGGCAAATAAATAAAATCTTTTAAAAAATAAAAAATACACTATCATAATATGAACTCTTAAAATATGCATTTTATGTCCTTAATTGTAAGAAAAGATCATACTGCTTTTAAACCAAAAGAGCATTTGCAGCAGAAAATTCATGAGTGTTTGTTCTTAATGAAAAGGAGAGTCAGGACTCTGTCAGTTCTTCAAAGTAATATTCAACTACCTTAACAGGCAATTCAGATTCTAACCCTAAAATGGCAAGTAACAATGACATTTTTACCATCACAACCGCGGACATCCAAGGCAGACACTGCCAATCAGTCTGAGCTTTCTCCTGCCTGCCCACTTCACACCATCCCCACCATCATCATCCTCCCATATCAACATCCTAACATCCTATCGCAGAGGTTTTGCACCCCTGCCTAAGCACTGGAACTACCTAGGGAACTTCTAAAAGATACAGATTCTCCAATCCAAGTATTCTGATTCTTTGGTCTAAGTCTTTTAAACTCTCAAGGTGATTATATACAACCAAGGTTTAAAAATACCATTCTAGGAATGTCTACCCTCTCCATATTCTATAATACTCAAATTTTCTCATACTCATAGAACTTTGCTCAACCCACTCCTATCTCATAGCTAGTTATTCCCTAACTGTGGGACACAAATCTAACATTTCAGAAATGAGTTTTTAGTGCTATATGGATCATTAAAGTACAATGAAGGCGCACCTGGGTAGCTTAATCAGATGAGTGTTCTACTTTTGATTTTGGCTCAGTCATGATTTCAGGGTCCTGGGATCAAGCCACAAGTCAGACTCTATGCTAAGGAGTCTGCCTGAGGATTCTCTCTCTGCCCTTACCCCTGCTCATGCTCTCTCTCTCAAATAAATAAATCAATCTTTTAAAGGTAAAGATTTGGGGCACCTGGGTGGCTCAGTGGGTTAAGACTCTGCCTTTGGCTCAGGTCATGATCTCAGAGTCCTGGGATCCAGACCTGCATCGGGCTCTCTGCTCAGCAGGGATCCTGCTTCCCCCTCTCTCTCTGCCTGCCTCTCTGCCTACTTGTGATATCTCTCTCTCTGTCAAATAAATAAATAAAATCTTTAAAAAATAATAAATAAAAATTAAAAGGTAAAGATTTCAAAAAGGTAATCCTAATCTTAGCTCCCAAAACTGGAGCAATGATGTTAAACGCTAGTAATTCTCCTCAAACACACTGGAAAGCTTAAATCTTTTCTCTTAATAGTGTGACATGTTCTCTCTTTTTCTCAAATTATGTATACTTTTTTTTTTCTTTTTACTCTAACAGCAATTGAGAACTGTGGCTATTCTTATAAGTCACTGAGAAGATGTTAACAGCTACAATTTAGCAGTGGCAACAGTTTCATCAAATGAAAAGGTGATGAGAAAGAAGAAACATGTTTTTAATTAAAGTGTGTGCAAGTATCACAAATATGTCACAAATTTATAAACAAAGTAAAAAAAAAAACTGGTCTAATAAACGGGAACTATAGAGGCATATCAGAAGGAAGGAAAGAGATCTAATACACAAAATCCCTCCCAAGTCCAAAAACATTAATGTAACTCCCTTTTAAATTTTTCATTTCTAAAGGTCAATCAGAGAAAGACAATTATCATATGACCTCCCTGATATGAGGAATCTGAGAAGCAGGGTGGGTGCTTTGGGGGGTTAGGGAAGGAAAAAATGAAACAAGATGAGATCTGGAAAGAGACAAACCGTAAGAGACACTTAATCTCACAAAACTGAGAGTTGCTGAGGGTATGGAGAGAGGATGGTTGGGTTATGGACATTGGGGAGGGTATGTGATATGGTGAGTGCTGTGAAATGTGTAAGCCTGAAGATTCACAGACCTGTACCCCTGTGGCAAATAATATATGTTAATAAAAATAATTAATACAAAAATTTCATTTCTACTTGAATTCCTTGTCCACCCTAAACTCTTACAGTCAGGGCACCTGGGTGGCTCAGTGGGTTAAAGCCCCTGCCTTCCACTCAGGTCATCATCCCAGGGTTCTGGGATCGAGCCCCACATCAGGCTCTCTGCTCAGCAGGGAGCCTGCTTCCTCCCTTTCTTTCTGCCTGCCTCTCTGCCTACTTGTGATCTCTCTCTCGCTCTGCCAAATAAATAAATAAAATCTTAAAAAAAAAAAAAACCCTCTTACAGTCAACTGCCATTTTTTGTTGGTTCGTTAAAACAACGAATCAGCATAGAGGAGTGGAACTGCGAGTCAGCAATTGCAAATAAGGCCTGGCTCTGATCTTACTTAACTAAGCTCAAACAACTTGAATTGGATAGTTAGGCTCTCAGCTTCACTTTTCCCAATGACAGCTGAAAACATTAAGTCATCTTCAAGGATATTTCCAAGTCTGTGGTTCATTTCATTTGCCAAGTCTAGTCTGAAATTATTTTTCATTAATGTTCTTAATCTCTAAAGAACATCACTACTACCCCTTGAAGGTCTCTGTCAAAACATCTCTCCTGCTGGTAGAATATCCTGGACTAACCTGCTGGTAAAACAAAGTTAAAAGTATATATGCTTAGCTTGGCTGGAAGCTTTTGGCAAGAGGACTGTGGATTTGGAAGGAAAAGCCTGAAATTGTCTCTTCTTTCATGTATAAACATGTACAATTCACTCCATGGCTTCAGCATGGAGCACACCTTATATAGTCCATCTACTCCAACGTTTTCCAGATGGATACTATGTATGCTAATACCATGTTTTGTCAGTCTTGAAGGGTCTGAACTACACATCTCTTTGCCTGGGGTTCTTCAAAAAGTAATTGAGCATTAATCCTGATTGGGACACCAGTCGGCAGACTGACAAAAACTCCAGCCATTGGACTGTGGTTCATCAAATGGCTAAGCACCCCAGTTCTAGAAAGAAACAGGTCTCCTCTGGGACATAGTCTTTCCTGGAGTATTGTTGGGAGAAGGAAGAACAGGTTTGGTGATATGTATAATTGGCCAAGAAATGTTACTAACCAAAACACAATAATCTACCAGTAAATGCTCCCTCCTAAGAACATCCTGCAGCTAAGGAAAGATCATTCTCTATACCAGAACTATAACTAACCACAGCACTGTGCATTTTAGGAAACAGAACTTCGTTAGAGGACATCATCTCTCCCTTGCTCTGGGATGGCAAAAAGCCCATGGGAGACCATACACTTTATCCCCACCCCATCCCCCGCCCACCATCACCACCAACAGGACACAGATTACAAAATAGAGTGGAAAGTATTTTCTTTTATTGCTCTATGAGCTCTTTCCATACAAGATGGAGATGTTTACCTGGAATCATAAAAAAATAACAAAGACAGGGAATGGAAAAGAACTATATTTTTTCTGTATCCATTTCTAAACACCCAGCAAATGGTAAACACTCAATACATCTTTGAAAATAAATAAAGAATGGATGCTACAGAACTTACCTGTAGTTTGGCTGAATAGGCACTAATATCATATTACTTTTCCTTTGCATTCTGAAATTTTTGAGAATTTCCTGTACACTAAAAATTAATCTTTTCCAGGTTTACCTCTGTGGGGTCTATATAAGCTGAAGTGTGATTTCTTTTTAAGTATGGTTTATTGTTTACTTTGTTTTCTGTACTTCTGTTTAATATTAAATAATGTACTTTATGACAACTTTTCATAAGAAAAAGTCTTCTGAAACTCTACAGTTACAGTAAATAGGGCTCAGAACTTATAAAACTCCTGTTTTATTTTTTAACTCATAGGATATTTAAAGTAAATTCATGCTCAGGGATTGAGATAAGCTCTGTGATTTGTCTTCACTGAATAGAACCCACTTTCATAAATTAATGTATGTGAAAACATTTCCTCAGAGTTCAGTCCTTAAACAAACAGCAACACAGTTTCACTCAGGAAGTATGTGAAAGCCCTTTATGTGGCTGTGAAAGATCATAACAGAATGAATAGCACATTTTAAACACTAAGGCTTCTTAGTAAGAAGTCTAATTAAAAATTACACCCCAGGTAAGTTAATTTTAAAAACAACCATTAATCAATAAGTTTCCCTCATAAAATATTACCATCTTAAAGGAACTTCTATATATGAAGGACATCTCTCTTATTATAGCTACCTCTTGAGAGTGAGTTTTTGTGTATCATGCACCATGCTTGAGCTTTATGTATTATGTCATTTAATACTCTTAATCACCTTATTGAGGCCAATTATATTATCCTAATTTTACAAATGAAAAAAAGTTTCAAAGAGAAGAAGTTCTCAAGATAGTCTAATGTTCAGACTACTTACACTCACACCTCTCCCCAGAAACCAGGTTAGTTCTACTGTAGTACAGACTTGCAAAGCAACCCATTAGGTAAAGTTGTCCATGGTGTACTTATTCAGAGGGATACTTATTGGATGACTCATGAGCAACTCTGAAAATGCACCTATTCTTTCAAAATTATCAGCAGTCCCATTTAAAAAAAAAAAAAGTGTGAAGAAGAAAGAAAGAGAAATTTAAAGAGCCATGGTTTGCCCATCTTCTTTTAGAAAAGTTTAATGATGAAGTTTTTGTTGTTTTTCCCTTTCTTCCCCCACCTTATCTTTCCACGTAAATAACAGTAAAATAAATCAAGGCAAAAAATTTTACTATTTATTTTTTCATACCACCAGAAATTTCAAACATGTTTTCCTTTTACTCTCAAGCATCACAAAGTCCGATTAGATATCAAATTTCACTCCTTCAAAACCTGACATTCAATTCAAAGGTGATCTTTTCCTCCCAAGGAAAGTGTTGTAAGACCTGCCATTCAGGATTAGAAAAAAATGGTGAAACGCTTTCCCAAAATAAAAATTTACAAAGGAAGAGGTCATATATGCTCATTTAGAAAACAAAATAGTTAACTTTAAAAAGCAGAAACATTTTTAGTGTGGTATTTCCTACTGTATTCCACTGACTGAACACAAAAAGGATATGTAAATCAATTCCTCAAATATCAACTCTTTATTTCTTCATGAAAAATTGCCATAGGACCTAGAAAATTATTTCCTGTAAATTACTGTTATAAAACACGATAAAATTAACTTTGAAAGGAGTTACACATTTCTGCCTTTTTCTCTTCTAGCCTTTTTTGTGCCAGAGTCTGTCTTCTGGAGCTTTCATTAGAAGTATTCCAATTAAAAAGCTGTGTGAGTTTAAGGAAAAAAAAAAAAATGGCTTCCCTTCACAACAAGGATTCTAAATAAGAGGTAAATTTGGTAAATCAGTTCCTCCCTGGCTCTCAGCCATTCACATCTTTTGGTTTTGAAATTCATTTCTTTGTGAGCATAAGGTGGTTGTTACGAGGTGTTGTCAGGCCTCTGACAGGGTTATTGTGCATGGTAGAAGGTGGGAGTTTTTGATCAATGTCTTCAAAGTCAAAGCTTGGAAAATAATAGGTGCACATCAAAACCCAGTGCCATAATGCAGTTCACATCAGGCTCTTTCAGGTGGCCCCAGGGAATTACTTAATGCTCATGTTGAGCTTTACAATAATTAGTCATCTATAATGGTGTACTAAGGTTTATGTGAAGACTTATAACTTGAGATTCATTATCAAATGACATTCAGGAAAATCATTACCAGAAGAAAAATAAAGAAACTTACCTATTTATCGATGTTCTCCCATTTTTTCTGAATCCCTGACCGACTGCATTTCTGTTCTTAAGACATCTTTTATTGACTCAATATTTTTGTATTCTAAGAATGCCCATGTTTAATTTTTTAGGGCATTCATGCAATTGTTTTATGATATCCTGCCTAGTAGATCAAGTTACTTACCTTAAACCTTTGTGTTGTAACTTTTCCTATATTCTTATTACTTTTCCAAAAAGCCTTGAACATTTACAGTTACTTTAAGATGAGGATGGGTTTTTATGTTGTTTTTAGTTTTTCCTTTTCTAGAACATAGAGTTATTGCTAACATTTAAGAAAAAAGCTATTTTGTTCATATATCCATGCAAATAGCATGACTGCTATATATTATATCCTATATATCATATATATATATATATGATTTCTTAAAGAAACTATTAAGTTACAGGTGGAAAATATACCAAAAAAAGTCAAATCCATGGTTAAGAGTTAAATGTGCCATATGTTTCTCTAATACTGAGGCACAATGGGGTGCATTAAGAAACTCATTAAGTCAATGGAAAGAGCAGCTGGGCTCTATAGAGATGTCTGTTCACTTCTGAAATAGAAAAACACAAAATAGTGGGCACATCCCATTTCTTCGCAGATCTGAACTGATCATGTTAGCATGGGGCTAGTGCAATGCAAAATACTGAAGTACCTTTCCTCTCAGCATCTAATTAATAAATTTCATTTTAATAGTCTTTTCTTTATGTTTCCCAGTGATGGCAAAGATGTCTATCTCCCCTTATTTTTCTTATAAATAAAATTAAAACTTTGCCAAAGCACCTAAATAGTACAGTAGAGTCATGCACATTGAGCCTAATAAATGATTTGGGCAGTAAAAAGAAATCTGAATATGTCTGGTTTGGTTTTATGGACTTCATAATAAAATGAATGTCATAATAATAAAAACTGCCCCCACTAAAATTTTGTGTGATTTTGGGAAAGGTCTTGGTTCTCAAGGTATTTGGTTGTTTTTTGGGTTTTTTCTCTATAAAATGCAGTTTCAGATGTTTGCTTCTTCTATGTCAGTCACTTTAAGAGTTGGATGAAATCTCTGAGAATCTGACCTGTGCACATATCAACAAAATTTTACATAGCATTTCAAGTCCATTTTAGACTGACAGCCATAAAGGTTTTCCAAAGTCCCTTCCTGGCTTAAAATTCTATGATTCTATAACTAATATCAATACAAAACTTCCTTTAATTTTTAAAGAAAGATTTTTTAAAGCACATCTGCAAAACTGAGACCAAGTCTCTGAAGTGTACCTTGAAAGGAATTTAATGCAGAATTCTGGAATCTTATGAGTTCAAAGTAACCTTAGCATTCATTAGTTTTCTACTGATATATTACAATTCATAGTATCTATATTCATGTTTTACCAGGAACAATGCTCTGAAACAGAAAGAGATAATAAGCCTGAAAAAAGTAATACCTTCAGCCATTTTCATTCAATAATAGTAATTCATATTCTTTAATTTATTTCCTTCTTATATCATCTTCAAAATTCTCACTGAGTTAAGAAATGTTTAACTAAGGGGACAAAACAAAAATGTTTCCCCTACTTGGTAGTCACCACACTACAGATGTTAAATTCCCAGAAATCATTCAAGTTTTCATGCCTCAATAATGAACTCAGAAGCACAAAGCTTAAGTTCTAAAAATAAAATCCACATTATTATCATAATGGTTTCAATCATTTGAAATCCTAAAGCAGGTGAAGCGAGGCTCTACAGTCTTTCAAAATTCGTACTCATAACTGATCCCTTGTCATAAGTTACCAACATGCTCTAGTAACTGCTTTCTTGCAAAATCCTCCTTCAACCATATTAAAATACCATTCCTTCTTACCTCTCCTTCATAGCCAAATCTCAGAAAGAGTTGTCTATATTCTTCATCTAGGATCCACTTTCTCATCTAGTATTAAGCTCCCAGTTTCATCAAACAGTCTCTATTACCCCAGTTCACCAGCAACATCTGTAGAGTCACCAATGATTCCCATGCTGCCAGATCAAAGGACACTTTTCATTCTTCACCTGCTTGGCCTCTCAGAAGTATTCAACACAATTAAGTATACTTAAAATTCTTCTCTCTTGACTTCCATGACACAATAATTTCCTGGTTTTTTTCCTCCTACTTCTCTACTTCCTTTCAACCTTACTCATTCCTCCACTTTTCCTTCTTCCATATGTAAGCCTGTTATGGTTCATTTGTGTTTATGATTATTTAATGCCTGTCTTCCCATAAGGATAGGAAGCAGGACTATTTTCTTTTCCTACTGTATTCTCAGTGCCTTCATCACCTAATAGATAATCAGTAAATATCTATTAGAGAAATGAATGGAGAAGGCCTGGAAAGATATGACAGGTCTCTCTTTTTTTTTAAGAAATCTCAAGTTTCAGTTTTATTTTACTTTATTTATTTATTTGACAGAGATCACAAGTAGGCAGAGAGGCAGGCAGCGAGAGAGGAGGAAGCAGGCTCCCCGCCGAACAGAGAGCCCGACGTGGGACTCGATCCCAGGACCCTGGGATCATGACCTGAGCCGAAGGCAGAGGCTTTAACCCACTGAGCCACCCAGGCGCCCATATGACAGGTCTCATGGACATCTAGGATCATTTTAGGGGACTGTGGGGAAAAAAAGTTCATTTCTCTACAGAGTGCACTTCAAGTGTGTGATCAGAAAAAAAAATCCATAATCCATTAATTATAAAGACTTGGTATAAAAAGGTATTTCTAGATACATGAGAAAATGTAATAATATAACTAATTACTAGGTGGTAATTAATTCTATAGAAACACATTTGTTTATCATTCTCTGTGCCAATTCAGGGTGTCTCGGAAGCAGACATCAAGAAAATAATTAGAAACGCAAGAAATTTATTGGGGGGGGAGCACCTATGGAGGAAAAGGGGAAAAGGAGCAATAGTAGGTAGAAGAGCCTTAGACCATGATGCCAGTCTGACCCCTGCAACCAGAGACAGAAACAAGAGGGCAGTTGTGTAGGAAGAGCCTCAGACTACAAATACAGCTCTGAGAATGTCATCAGGCCAGAAGGTATCTCCAGAGCAAAGATTACCTGTTAGAGGAATACTGCTTTGGACAGAAATGGTCTGATTCTAGTCATGGGCTAGGAGAAGCCTGAGGAGAATCTGACATCAGTATGAACACTATGGTGAACCCTTCCTTGTAGCAGGTTATCTCTCAAAAGGAGAACAGACTGGTTGCACTTTCATCAGTGTTATGGTCTGAAGGTTTTTTATAAGTCATGCCTAACTACTGTCTTAAATAGGACAACATGTAACTTTACTCTATTGGCAGGAAATATATTCTTAAAATTGACCCCATTATTATTTGTCAAAGTAATTTATAAAATTTTCCCACAATTAACAAACACATGCTAGGCTTTTTTTTTTTTTCCTTTGGCAATGCAGTTGTTTCTCCTTTCTAATTCCTAAGACTTTATTTAAAATTTTGTGGAACATCAATGAGCCAAAATTGGGCTAAGACTTGGGGATACAGATAGAATATCTGTCTTCTCTGAAGCTAGTTCTTTCTCGAATGGTTCCATTTATATTCTAGATTGAGTGAACGTTCTGTCTTATAAACTTGGCAATGAGTACTTCAGGATTTTTTTTTAAGTCAAAATGTGTCATTCTGTTTCTTCAAATTACTGTTTATTTTTTTCCTTACCTTGCTCTTTAATTCCTCACTCTGCTTACTTATTCTGATAAGAGAAAGATGGCTGCCTTAACTTTTATATAAAATTTTCAATAATTTATTTAATCAACAAACATTTATTAAATACCTACTATATGTCAAAATCCATGTTGGATAATTTAGTTATAATATCTCACTGGATCCTTGTAACACACCTGTATGATTATTATCATGCTTGCTATTTTGAAATGACAGAGCAGATGCAGTTTAAGTTGATCATGCCAAAGCTCATGCTATTTGTACTGTACCTGCCTATTTATTTATTTATTTATTTATTTATTTTTAAGGATTTTATTTATTTATTTGACAGACAGAGATCACAAGTAGGCAGAGAGGCAGGCAGAGAGAGAGAGGAGGAAGCAGGCTCCCCGCGGAGCAGAGAGCCCCATGCGGGGCTCGATCCCAGGACCTTGGGATCATGACCCGAGCCAAAGGCAGAGGCTTAACCCACTGAGCCACCCAGGCGCCCCCCCCCTGCCTATTTATTTAAGGTTATTGTGGAAGGAGGACAAGTTAAGGTGAACCATGTTTCAGCAAATACAGCAAATCATCATGATGCTAGAAAGGTACATTTTCTAGTTCAGAACTTAAGAGAAATTCCAGAATAAGAAAGATATTCCTATTCCAGTTCTCTTGGTCATCTAATCCCAAATATTAAAAGAATCTTCCTTAAATAAAGTTTCTTCAGAACTCAAGGAGATTTCAATAAAGTGTGATAAATGTTATGATAATCAGAATTATGACATCTACCTTAATCTTTTGCTCTATAACAATTAAATTCAATTTTCATAATATTCTATACAAATAATAATAATACCAAAATAAAACTAACAACATCAGTCTGTTTCAACTATAAATATTTTGTAGATTTACTTAGAATGAATTTCAGTTTAACCCCTAATTTTATAATCTATTAGTTTCAAAATTATTTACATTTGGTCTGGAGAAGTTCAAATGAAATCTGGCTGCCTAAATATCAACCTAAATTTATATATCTGCCTCATAATACTATATATAGCCATCAAATTTTTCAAGTATCTCTTAATAATTTATATTATTGTATTTTAATTGAAAACTGGTATATAATTTCTGAAAGGCTGAAGATCACATCATCTTGTCTACCTTTCTTCTGAGCTCTTATTAACCTTAGACTAAAACTATATTTAGTCTACAGTCTCTGAGCTTCCACAGTAGACATATAGAACAGAAATTAAAAATAAGAACACAGTAATGTATCCTTCAGTAATTAAAGATAATAAATAGAAGCAGACTAGATAGATTACTTAGGGGTCAGTGTAAAATATTGGTAGCTGTCTCTCAAGGTGCTCAGGCCATTGACATCATAATTTTAGAGAAATAACATTTGCCATTTGTGTTGAGTAACCATCAAAATTCCCCATTCTAAAACTGTGACAAGATGTAGGAATTGAATGACAAAGAATTTTCTTCCCCTTTCCCCCATATACTTAAGTTTATCAGGATAATCCCTTTTCCTCTGGAAGTTCAAAGACTATTGTGACTATTTTAGCAACTGAAGAAGAAAGAATACTCACAAGAAAAGCATGATTATCAACTGGGAATAACATAAATCAGAAAGACAAGTTCAAACCTGACTGTAATCCAGTAGCATAACTTAATAGCAAATAACATGTCCTTCCCACATAAAACAGGAAGTATACATAGAAATTAAATAAGATATGTCAAAAGACCTAGACATACAGGCATTCAGAAAACACAAGTTGGTTTAATGATGTCAACAGTGCCAGTCATACTATTCCCTTTGCAAAACTTTTCTAAACATAGAGGATTCTTAGAAGATTCTCTAAGATGCTAAAAAGTCTGGTCAAAAAAGAAATATCAGCATTATAGAAATGCATTTGATGTAAATAATTTATATTTAATTATGCATACTTTCAGAGACTTCTAATTTCCACTCCACTCTGGCATGTAAGAAGGTTGGAAGTCATCATTCTGTCCTAACAAATAAAAACTTGAATTGAGGGGCACCTGGGTGGCTCAGACGGTTAAGCTACTCTTGATTTTGGTTCAGGTCACGATCTCAGGGTCATGGGATTGAGCCCCGCCTCAGCCACCATGCTTAGCAGGGATTCTGCTTGAGGTTCTCTCCCTCACCCTTTGCTCCTCCCCCACTCTCTCTCTCTAAAATAAATAAATCAATCTCTTTAGAAAGTTGAACTGAAAAATCAGTATCTCTTCTTAGATTCATTACAGAATTGAGATCATAAGGCAAACTGTTGCCCCCAAAATTATAGAAACAAACAGGTAGATAAAGAGAATCACTATTAGAGAGAAACTCATGAGCAGAAACTTTCCTAGGAACTAGTATGGGGTAGGAAAACCTGAATTGTCATTGACAAATTGCTAGAGGCTCAACATGGACAAAACTGAAAGGTAAAAATTCCAGAACGACCAGACACTTTTGTGAGTACTATCTCCAAGAGCTCTAGCAGGTTCTCACAGCGAATGCCAGAGAAAAATTCCCTTCTGGTTCTAGCAGGGGTAGAAAAAAAAAAAAAATAACCGTCTTGATATAAGTCAAAGTATTCTATTTTCTTAACAAAGCCTACCCCCTAGAGAAAATACTTTAGCATAATCTACACAATTGGGGTAATATCAGAGCATAACCAACCTAGAAGAAGGGAAATATACAACTCCAGCACCCTCTAGGTCCTGTCTGACCTAAGAAGGTGGGGAAAAAGCAGTACTTTTGAAGCTCACAACCCCAGCGGCAAAGGCTCACTAAAAGGCTGAGACCTAATCATAGGACTATGTAACTTTTCTCCTCCCCCCACACCTTCACACAAAATTACTAAAGACCTATTTACCACAGTACATCATGTCTGGCTTCCAATTAAAAAAAAAAATCACAAGGTATAAGAAAAGGCAAAAAACAGAGTTTGAAGAAACAGAGCAAGCATCAGAACCAGATAGAGATATGGCAGGAATGCTGGGATTATCAACCCAGGGACTATATGCTAAAGACTCTAAAGGAAAGGGTGCCTTTGTGGCTCAGTCGTCAACCATCTGCCTTCGTCTGTCTTCGGCTCAGGTCATGATCCCACTGTCCTGGGATGAAGCCCCACCTCAGGCTCCCTGCTCAGCAGGAAGCCGGCTTCTTCCTCTCCCACTACCCCTGCTTGTGTTCCCTCTCTCACTATCTCTCTCTCTCTGTCAAACAAATAAAATCTTTAAAAAAAAAAAAAAAAGACTCTAAAGGAAAAAGTAGACAACATGCAAGAACAGATGGGAAATGTAAACATAGGGATGGAATTCTAAGAAAGAATAAAAAAGAAATGCTAGAAACCAAAACCACTATAAGAGAAACAAAGTGTACCTTTGGTTGGCTCATTACTAGACCAAATGAGACTGAAGGAAGAATCTGAGTTGGAAGATATGTCAGGAGAAACTGAAAAGGAAAGAGAAAAAAAAGGACTGGAAAAAAAAAAAACAAAAACAAAAACAAGAAAAGAACTGTGGGATAACTACAAAAGGTATAATGTGCAAATATCAGAAGGAGAAAAAAGAGAGAAAGAACAGAAGAAATATTTGAAGTAATAATGACTGAAAATTTCCATCAAATTCATGTCAGACAACAAACAATAGATTCTGAAGGCTTAGAAAATACCAAGCAGGGTAAGTGCAAATAAATAAATAAACAAATTAAAAACAAACTCACTACACCTATGC
Organism: Martes martes; assembly: GCF_963455335.1. Classification (NCBI taxonomy): domain Eukaryota; kingdom Metazoa; phylum Chordata; class Mammalia; order Carnivora; family Mustelidae; genus Martes; species Martes martes. Next base: position 49,721,705 of record NC_137900.1, on the reverse strand, counting down.
ATCATAGTCAAACTGCAGAAAATCAAAGATAAAGAATATATCTTGAAAGAAGCCAGAGGAAAAAGCTCTCTTACATACAGAGGAACAAAGATAAGAATTATGTCCAAATTCTCAGGAACTATGCAAGGAAGAAGAGAGTGGAGTGAAATATTTACAGTGTTGAGATTGGGCTCCTGGGTGGCTCAGTTGTTAAGCGTCTGTCTTCAGTTTGGGTCGTGATCCCAGGGTCCTGGGATCCAGTCCTGCATCAGCCTGTTTCTCCCTCCCTGACTCCCCCTGCTTGTGTTCCCTCTCTGGTTGCCTCTCCCTCTGTCAAATAAATAAATAAACCTTTAAAAATAAATAAATAAAGTGTTGAGATTAAAAAACAAAAACAAAAAGCAACAAACCACCAACCTGATTCTGTGCCCTTCAAAATTATCCTTCAAAAGGAAAAGAGAAATTAAAACTTACTCAATTATTGTAGGAATTTATTGCCAATAGATGTGCCTCCAAAGAAATGTTAAAAAAAAAAAAAAGTTTTCCAGAGAAAAGGAAAATGACATAGATCAGCAACTCAGACCTCATAAAGCAGCAGCATTAAAGAAAAACAGTAAGTAAAGCTAAAACTAAAAATTTTATTTTTTTATACTTGATTGAACTAAAGGATAATATTTTGTTCAAAATGTAATAACAGCAGCAATGTGTTTGATTGCTATAGCTAAGCAAAATGAAGAACAGCAATGAGAGGAGAAATTAGGAATATTTTTATTATAAGGTACTTGCACTACGTGTTTAGTGGTATACTATTACTTGAATGTGGCTTGTAGTAATTGTGAATGTACATCACAAACTTTAAGGCAACCATTAAAAGAAGTTTAAAAATAAAAAGTAAAATGAATACACTAGGAAAGGAGAGAAAATGGAATCATAAAATGCTCAATTGAAACCACAAAAGGCAAAAATTAGTGGAAGACAAAAATAGGAATGAAGAACAAGAGTAATAAATAGAAAACAGTGACAGATATGGTAGATATTAATCCAACTTATCAATAATTACTTTAAATGCTAAGAATCTAAACACATCAATAAAAAGAGATTATCAGAAAGAATCAAAAAACAAATCCCAAATATATATTCCCTATAAGAAACTCAGTTAATTTTTTTAAAAGATTTTATTTATTTATTTGACAGAGAGAAAAAGCGAGAGAGGGAACACAAGCAGGGGGAGTAGGAGAGGGAATGCAGGCTTCCTGCTGGGCAGGGAGTCCAATGTGGGGCTAAATCCCAGAACCCTGGGATTATGACCTGAGCCGAAGACACTTGGCTGAGCCACCCAGGCGCCCCAGAAACTCACTTTAAATGTAAAAACACAAACAGATTAAAAGTAAATGGATGGAAAAACATACACCATGCTAACACTAAACTAACACTGTAGCTACCTGCAGTAGCTACAGTAAGTACCTTCATGCTTAATGTTCCTTCAATGTTAATACAATTATTAATACTTTAAAGGAAAACTCAAACTTCGGCTTCCATCCTTGATGTTGCAACAAGGACCAAATCTATCTTACCTCTTGACATAAAGCAGACAAAAATATACAAAACTATGATTTTCAGACACTGGACAACAGGAAGAGCATCCAGAAGGTAACTTAATAATTAGAAGAATGAGTGTTTATTAGAGCCAAGGAAAAACTATTTGACTATGAGGACATAGTCAAAGTGTCATAGAAATCAAATGAAGTGACTAAAATGTATTCACTGATTTTTGGGTAACGGGTAGCATTCTTGAAAAATGAGGAATAAATTAGGCAAAACCCCATACCTACTTTTCACTCTTAGTTTCAACCCTGACAATAAATGCTACATCATGAGGTCAAAGGAAAGAAAGAGAAGAGAGAAATAATCATTCTTTATAATGTTGTTGTGGAGGCATCATGTAAGATGTAGATAGACTAGGACCTCAGCAACATATGACATTACACCCTTTTGAATGCATCCAGTTCCCATTAGAAATACTGACACAACTAAACAACTCTGATTCTGCAGTCACATAATTTCATAATGTTACATAGAAAAATATGTTCTCACAGACTATTTATCTGCAATTGAAAGAAACTAAAGCTCTTTTAAAGGTCTTCTCTATTTCATTTTTAAATTACTTGTGATATCAAGCACAGGTCCTGTTCCATAATATGTGCTCATTAAATGTTTGTTAAGTATATGAATGAATATATAAGTGAAAGAATTAAGTAGATGTCATTGATATTAAAAATATTCACTAATGTACAACTGTGCCTTACTGCTTAGAGTCGGCAGTTAACATTATTATCTCCATATTTAATCATGCTTTAAAACATTCTTCTGGGACGCCTAGATGGCTCAGTCAGTTAAGTGTCTGCCTTCGGCTCAGGTCATGATCCCAGTCAGAGTACATGCCTCCCAGACCAAAAGAAAAGGCCAGAATGACTGGCCAAATTTATTAAAGCTATCAGGCCAACTGCTAAAATGTACCTTCCAAAAGCTATGTTAGAGCTGCTTAAAATTAAACCATCCTATATTGAAATCCGTGAAAGGAATTAAAAATAATAAATATAGTATCCAACTGTGCAAGGTGAGGATGGCTATACCAGGCAGAAAGGCACAGAATTGTGAATGACTTCTTGTTTTGAATGTCTGTTAGCCAGTGTTATTACAGCAGCAGTAAGGCCTTCTCCACTAATTAGTGTAACATTTAGTTAGGGCACTATCAGTATTAATCACCACCACAACTATATGTACCTTAGCCACGCCCATAGTTTGATATTTTACAGTCCTTTCTTTGTCAGTAGCATAATGAGCTGACTAAGTCTGATTCCTACCTCCATCATTTATGGTTGAGACTTATATCAAGTTGTCTACTTGATCTAATCATTAAAATAGGATTGAAACAGTATTTTCTTCATTGGGTATTTGTGAAGATTCCATAAATAATGTATATAAACATTTGGAATGTAATACATGTCCACTTTTACCATCTCAATGCAAAAAAACAAAAAGCCAGTTTCTATACTTGATGACTGCATTCTTTTTTTTTTTTTTTAAGATTGTATTTATTTGAGAGAGAGAGATCACAAGTAGGCAGAGAGGCAGGCAGAGAGAGAGGGGGAAGCAGGCTCCCTGCTGAGCAGAGAGCCCGATGCGGGGCTCGATCCCAGGACCCTGAGATCATGACCTGAGCCGAAGGCAGAGGCTTAACCCACTGAGCCACCCAGGAGCCCTGATGACTGCATTCCTAAAGAGATATATGCCTTAAAATTATAATGTAGGAGTCACTTCTTTTGATTCCTTGAGAGTAATGAACTGGCATACAACTTGCCTTGCAGGAACTTCTGTGAGTCAGCCTTTATTTCATCCACCCTCCAACTATTTTACACCTAATGTGACAGATTTTTTCATAAATTCTCACAAACTCTCCAGAGGCCTTTCAGCCAGCTAGCTATCTCTTTATTCTATTTGCTGTTATATGACTCATCTCCATCAGTTTCACCCAGTACCCAAAAATTGATCAAATCCAATTTAGAAAATCTGGAAACTAAAGGAAGAGTCCGAAATAAAAATGTTAGATAGGAACTGGAGGGAATATTTCAAGCTGATACTTTACAACCTGTCTACTGTTACTCATTTGCAGGTGATGACAATTCAAAGAATATAAATAGATCTAATTGAAAGATACCACCTGACCACTAAACATCAGATTCTAAAATCTTTGGACACCAATTAGTTTTCTTTGTCTTATTTAATTCTATAGCATGAAACAAGGATGTTTAATTTCCTATAAATATCAGAAAACCTTTTTGAAAATAGAGACTCTGAAAATTCAGCCTAGGAAAATGTACGTACAAAATTTCATATTTGTTATCAATGAGTTCCAAGGACCCTCTCAAGCCCGTCTATGAATTTTCTGATGCTGCACTGAAAACAGATTTTAATCTTTAATTTTGGATATGACAGTATACCTGAAAGTTGTCCTATTACTTTGTTTTGGATTTGTATTTTCCCACAGACAAATAAATAGTTTGCATAGAACAGATGTCTGCACATAGGCAAATGTAGCCCTCTCCCCAGACACATCCACCAACTTATAAAACATCTGTGTGTGCATACATACATGAGTCTATTAGTTAACTCCTCCCTGAGCAATCCTTTGGTAAAAGGGATGGTGAGGCAGCCTGCACCATTGCTTAGGTACACCTAACTGCAAACACCTTCTAGTATACACCCCAGTGGTGCCATAGTTATAGCCCCTTATCCCAACAACATTGGGTTGAGTCTTTTCCCAGTTTTCAGACATTCCTATTACATTTCCATGAAGAGTTCTCCCCTTAAAGTCCCATGCTTCCAGTCTAACCACAAGGTAGGTTACCAGTAACAATCTCTGCAACTTCCAAAAGAACACACCATTAAACTAATGATGGCTGGTTTGTCATAGATTTTATCAACCTAACTTCCATTTCCCTTCACAGTTTTTCAAAGGTTGTATTATTGCCACCATTTTACAGATGAGAAAATCAGATCTCAGATTCACCCAGTACCAAATACCAGACATATACTTTTCATTACATCACTTCCAAACAAACAAAAAAAATAGGTTCTTATGAAAATTATTCTCTGGACATGTACCACAAAAACTTACATGCCCTGGCCAAATGTCCCTAGTGCTCACCAAAATAATGCCTGTGAAAGACAGTGCACATAATATACATTCTCTCTCTCAACCATGGGTCGCCAGCATTGACCCAGTCGTTTCTCTCTGGGTATCTTTGGAAATCACTAAGTTGCAGCTACTGTTTCAGACTTATAACAGTGTCTTAGGCTGCAACACTGTTATTTTAAGCCATTGTCTCTATATCTGCAAATCAACGGCTTATACACTCAGGTCTAGCAGGATTCTTTGCTGCTTCTCCCTAATCTGTTCCACTGCGCTCCCACCTCTTCACTAAATGACAGACTGACAGACATGGCTAAGTGTACCTTGTTTAAACATCTGCTTTATTACTGTTGAGTGACTGCCCTATGGGTAGGCAGGGTTTTTTATTTTTTTATCTTTCACTCAGGAATTCAGATGGTCTGATTAGAAAGCTGAACTGCTTGGAGAATCCTGACAGATGTCTCTTACTTTCTTTTAAGACCACCGTGAGTGCTTAGGCGTTCCACTCAGACAATCTTCAGTAGTGGAACAACCGTCTGTTTAGGTACCTGGTTATGTCAAACATGCATTTAGCTGAGGAATCCCACTTCCACACCCAAGGGTTGGTTTTCCCCTGGGAAATAATTGGAGAAAGAACCACTTATTCTGTAAACGTTATGAGTATGTTAAGGGTCAGCTGCTGCAGTTGTATAATGGAGTGACTGCTACAAAGAATGACTAATGATAGAACTGAAATAAAATCCAGAGAATCCTAACAGAAAAAAAGGGAGGAAATAAAGTCTAAAATATTAAGAATATAAAATGAAATTCAAGGAAGATCATTGGTTTCATAAAATAACTCACAGAGTTTTTAAAAATGTGTAATTATTTTAAAGCTTCCTTATGGAAATAATTTAAAACAGAATATTGTGGGTTAAAATAGCAGAGATCATTTCAGATGCAGTGATACAAATGAATGTAAGTACAGACTTCAAAAACTACATGTCGGGGCGCCTGGGTGGCTCAGTGAGTTAAAGCCTCTGCCTTCGGCCCAGGTCATGGTCCCAGGGTCTTGGGATCGAGCCCCGCGTCGGGCTCTCTGCTCAGCTGGGAGCCTGCTTCCCCCCCACCCCACCCCTCTGCCTGCCTCTCTGCCTACTTGTGATCTCTGTCTGTCAAATAAATAAATAAAATCTTTAAAAAGAAAAAAAACTACATGTCATTATACTCTAGTTAGAATTTTTCAGGAAAGAAAAATATTACTCATCTGACTTCATGTTAAGACTTACATTCTTCAAAATAATCATAGTAATAATAATAGTTGTATCAGAGAGTTCTAGAATATTGTATGAAGAAACTGAGACTCACAAAGAATGGAAGAAAGTGTTAACAGGAAATGATAGAAGATGAAGTACAAGAAGGGGATGAAAAGGAGAGTAAGCAGTAAAACAGCCAATTACTGTTAGAGGATGTCCTTTCTCTCTTTCCCTCAGCTACCTACTCACTAGTGGCCCTTGGCTACTTTCCACCCTTCCACTGTAATAAGCTCGTTGGCTTGAACAGACTGTTTTCTCCACCAGTGACTCTTCCTCTGGATCTGCCCTCTAAAGTTTTCCCATATGCAATTGTTCCCTCCCACCAAGCTTCATCCTGAGCTGCAACATTCAAGACACAACTTCCCTGTCACCTCTCAGAGAGGCTTTTCCTAACCATGCCATTTACCTCTTTGGTTAGATTTATTCCTAGGTATTTTATGGTTTGGGGTATAATTATAAATGGGACTGACTCCTTAATTTCTCTTTCTTCTGTCTTGCTGTTGGTGTATAGAAATGCAACTGATTTCTGGGCACTGATTTTATATCCTGACACTTTACTGAATTCCTGTATGAGTCCTAGCAGTTTTGGAGTGGAGTCTTTTTGGTTTTCCACATAAAGTATCATATCATCTGCAAAGAGGTTGAGAGTCTGACTTCCTCTTTGTCAATTTGGATGCCTTTTCTTTTTGTTGTCTAATTGCTGAGACTAGGGCTTCTAGTACTATGTCAAATAGCGGGTGATAGCGGACATCCCTGCCGTGTTCCTGACCTTAGGGGAAAAGCTCTCAGTTCTCCCCCATTGAGAATGATATTCACTGTGGGTTTTTCATAGACAGCTTTGATGATATTGAGGTATGTACCCTCTATGCCTCCACTGTGAAGAGTTTTGATCAAGAAAGGATGCTGTACTTTGTCAATGCTTTTTCAGCATCTATTGAGAGTATCATACAGCATATGGTTCCTGTTCTTTCTTTTATTAATGTATTCTATCACACTGACTGATTTGCAGTTGAACTGACCTTGCAGCCCAGGAATAAATCACACTTGGTTGTGATGAATAATCCTTTTAATGTACTGATGGATCCTATTGGCTAGTATTTTGGTGAGAATTTTTACGTCCATGTTCATCAGGGATATTGGTCTACAATTCTCTTTTTTTTTAAAGATTTTATTTATTTACTTGTCAGAGAGGGAGAAAGGGAGAGAGAGAGAGCAAGCAGGGGAGAGGGGCAAGCAGAGGGAGAAGCAGGCTCCTGGCTGAACAAGGAGCCCAATACAGGACTCGATCCCGGGATCCTGGGATCATGACCTGAGCTGAGGGCAGACGCTTAACCAACTGAGCCACACAGGCATCCCATGCAATTCTTTTTGATGGGGTCTTTGTCCAGTTTTGAGATCAAGGTAATGCTGGCCTCATAAAATGAGTTTGGAAGGGGCCCCTGGGTGGCTCAGTGGGTTAAGGCCTCTGCCTTTGGCTCAGGTCATGAACCCAGAGTCCTGGGATTCAGCCCCGCATCGGGCGGGATCTCTTTTCAGCGGGGAGCCTGCTTCCACCTCTCTCTCACTGCTTCCTCTGCCTACTTGTGATCTCTGCCTGTTAAATAAATAAATAAATAAATAAATAAATGAGTTTGGAAGTTTTCCTTCCATTTCTATTTTTTGGAACAGTTTCAGAAGAATAGGTATTAGTTCTTCTTTAAATGTTTGATAAAATCCCCCTGGGAAGCCATCTGGCCCTGGGCTCTTGTGTTTTGGGAGATTTTTGATTACTGCTTCAATTTCCTTGCTGGCTATGTGTCTATTCAGGTTTTCTGTTTCATCCTGGTTCAGTTTTGGTAGTTTATACATCTCTAAGAATGCATCCAATTTCTTCCAGATTGTCTAATTTGCTGGCATATAGTTGCTCATAATATGTTCTTAAAATTGTATTTCTTTTGTGTTGGTTGTGATCTTTCCTCTTTCATTCATGATTTTCTTTATTTGGGTCCTTTCTCTTTTTGATAAGTCTGGCCAGGGAGTTATCAATCTTATTAATTCTTTCAAAGAACCAGCCCCTAGTTTCGTTGATTTGTTCTACTGTTCTTTTGGTTTCCATTTCATTGATTTCTGCTCTGATCTTTATTATTTCTCTTCTCCTGCTGGGTTTACGTTTTATTTGCTGTTCTTTCTCCAGCTCCTTTAGGTGTAGGGTTAGGTTGTATATTTGAGACCTTTCTTGTTTCTTGAGAAAGGCTTGTATTGCTATGTATTTTCCTCTTAGGACCACCATTGTTGCATCCTGAAGATTTTGAGCTGTTGTGTTTTCATTTTTATTTGTTTCCATGAATTTTTTCAATTCTTATTTAATTTTCTGGTTGACCCATTCATTCTCTAGTAGGATGCTCTTTAGCCTCCATGTATTTGAGTTCTTTCCAACTTTCCTCTTGTGATTGAGTTCTAGTTTCAAATCATTGTAGCCCAAAAATATTCAGGGAATGATCCCAGTCTTTTGGTAATGGTTGTGACCTGATTTGTGACCCATGATGTGATCTACTCCAGAGAATGTCCCATGTGCATTACAGAAGAATGTGTATTCTGTTGCTTTGAGATGGAATATTCCGAATATATCTGTGAAGTCCACCTGGTCGAGTGTGTCATTTAAAGCTTTTGTTTCCTCATTGATCTTTTGCTTAGATGATCTGTACATTTCAGTGAGGGGGGTGTTATAGTCCCCTACTATTATTGTATTATTGTTGATGTGTTTCTTTGATTTTGTTATTAATTGGCTTATATAACTGGCTGCTCCCATGTTAGGGGCATAAATATTTTAAATTGTTAGATTTCCTGTCGGGTACACCCTTTAAGTATGATAAGGCAAACATGCCATTTAAAGAGCTCTTCAGCCGTTCTCTAACACATGATCTTTTTTTATTTTCATGCTTTAATTCTTCTTGACTTTTTTTCATTTTTAAATGTTTCAGAAAAGCCATCTGATTCACCAGTGTATTTTAAGCATTTAGCACATAGCAGATGCTAAGTGAAAGTTTATTTAATGAATCAACAAAAATAAAAACATTTATAATATTTATTAACAGGGGGAAAATCACTCCCAAAACACAAAACCCCCACAGAACTAAACTGGTGAAGGCACCTCCTTTGGTGAGTGCACCCTTACTTTTCCAATTGAAGAAAACAGGCTGGAAGCCAAGTATGATCTGATACAGTTTTTCAGTTGGTAGAAGAAATTCTGGAGAATGGTACAGTTCCAAACAGAGAAGCCAGGTCTAGAAGACATACAGTGTAGTTGGATGACACAGAGGTACCTGTCTCACTTGAGTGCAACCAGATCTAATAAAGCCAGAGAAAAGCAATACCTACCACTACCATATTGCCTTTCAATGGGCTAATTCTGTCCCCTAGAATATTTTACCCAATAGTTACCAGGGTCTCTACAATTTAGCCAGAGAATTTATCCATATTTCTAAGGGGAAGAAAAGATCACATGAATGGATAGATAGTTTGAAATACTTCCAATATTTCTATCTACGGAGACTGCATCAGAAATTACCTGTCCTCAAAGACAAGGTAAGCACATAGAATAAGGCTCTTCTTTAATGAATACTGCTACATACTATATATTCCATAAACAGCTCATTAATATTTGATTGAAAAATAGAAACAAAATATAGCAAACTTAAGGAAAGGAATAAAAGATAAAATATAAAAAATATCTGTGATTTCTGTTCCCTTATCTGTAAAAGCAAAAGAAAACGAAGGAATAGAGTCAAAACAAGAAATTTTTACATATATAATCATAGCCATATTGAGTACATCAAAGTGTCTGACAATTTCCTTTCAGGCATATTAATAAGTGTGAGCTTCTTGAGGATAGGGACCAAGTCTTTCATCCTTTGAACCCTTGCCCTTTCTTCTTCACTGTCTGAAACACTGTAAAGGCTCAAGGAAATAATTGCCAAATTGAACTGATTACATTTAACAGTAAGATGATAAAGACTTGATTGCAACCTACTGAGTTTCTTCCAGAGCTAGAAAATAGAATATATATATAATCTGCATCACTTTGGAGAACATTTACAAGATGGAAAATTCAACAAAGTACATGGAAACATTCTCTAACAATTCAGGCTAATCACAAACACAACTGGTTTCATATTTGTTGTATTTTACAGGGGTACAACCTAGTAAGCATGATGAAAAGTGTATATGCATCAGGACAGACCTAGCACCCCTAACTCCAGATGTCTTGTGGGGTGTGATATATCCTTCCTAAAAACACCTGAGACATGGAGCCTCTCCTGCTCTAGGAAAAGAGATTTTTCCAGAGAAAGAGCCAAGACACTGCTAGATGTTCACCCCTTCTTCCAATGAGAATGGATACTGCATCCTGTTCTTTCTTTGTGGCACCATGCCTCAACTGGGGATTCTGGATATGAGATATTCCATGGGGTGGCATTTTCTATGCTTCCTGCACTTTGAAAACTGCTTCTAGCTCTTGGTCTTATATCTGCAAACTCTCTCCCAAATCCATATAAACCTAGTAGGTGACTATATTAAAGTATGTGGCCATAGGAGTCATGTAATCCCCTGACTATTCATCATGAAGTTATTTATGAACATTATGAAGTTATTTATGAAACTAAAATTAATATTTGTGTCTATATTGAAACAACTGAGATGAAATAGTGCTGGTATTTCTTAGTATTTATTTTATCAGACTCACTGAAGTATAAAAAGTATATCAAAGTGTCTGAGCTCTTTCTATAATACATACTAATAAGCTGTAAGCTTTTTGAGGATAAAGATGAGATAAATACCCTTTGTTAGTATAAAATTCCATAAGTTTTAACAAATGTATATAGTTGTATAACTGCCACTACCAGAATCCAAATACAGAATATTTTAATTACCTCAAAAATTTCCCTCATGGCCCTATGCAATCAATCTCCTAGTCCCATCCCTAGTATCCGGCAACCAATTATTTGGTTAAAGTCCCTATAGTTCTGCCTTGTTCAGAATGTTATGTAAATGGACACATAGTATATGTGGCCTTTTGTATCCAATTTCTTTTATCTAACACAATGCTTTTAAGAGTCACTCACATTACTGTATATAACAATAGTTTGTTCCTTTTTATTGCTGGATATATTCAACTGCACAGATACACATTTTCCACCCACTCACCAGTTAATGAACATCTAAGTAGTTTTTAGTTTGAGACTATTAAAAAGAAAGCTTCTATACATATTCTTTACAGGTTTTTGTGTGCATCTCAGGGTTTTTTTCCTGTTTTGTTTCTTTTTTTGTCCTGGACTTCTGGTTCATTGTGTGTATATGCTTAACTATAAAAGAAACTGTCAAATAGTTTTATAAAGGCCCTGCACCATTTTGTGTCCCTACCAGGGATGCATAAGAGTTCCATTTGCTTTGCATAGTCACCACCAATTGGCACTGTCAGTCTTTTAAGTTACAGCAATTCTTATAGGTGTTCAATTAAATCTCATTTTGATTTTAATCTCTATTTCTCTAATGAACAATAATGTTGAAACATCTTTTTATATGTTTGTCATTCATATCTCTTTGGTTAAGTACTGTTAAAACACTTTCCCATTTTTAAATGGGTTAGTTCCTCGACTTAGAGTTCTTTATTGTAGACATGAGTCTTTATTAAATATGAACTTTGCAAAGTTTTCTACCATTATTTGTCTTGCTTTTACATCTTATTAATAATTTCTTTTGAAGAACAGAGGGTCTTAATTTTAATGAAGTTCAATGTATCAATTTTCCTTTTATGGTTTAATCTTCTGGGAACCAGTTATGAAATCTTCACCTAATTCATGCTCACAAAGATTTCTCTTGTGTTTTCTTCTTAAATGTTCAGAACTGTATCTTATAAATTTAGGTCTGTGATCTATAACAAGTTAACTTCTTTTTTTGATACAAGATTTACTTATTTCCCACATGGATGCCCAATTATCCCTGCACCACTGAAAATAAAGTGCTTTCCCCATTGAGTGACCTTGCTCTTGTTGAAAATTAATTGACCCTAGATGCATGCATTTATTTAAGGACCTCTACTCTATTCTACTGATATATGTTTATTTGCAAACTATACCACATTTTCTTTATTATGGAGCTTTACAGTAAGTCCCAAAATCAAGCAGTGAGAGTTTTCCAAATTTGGTCTTTTTATAAAATTATTTTGGATATTTACGTTCTTTGAAATTAACTTATTTATTATTTTTAAATAGATGGAATTTTTTTTGGACTTGCCCTGAATCTATAGATCAATTTGGGGAAAAAGAACATCTTAAAGATATTCAGTTTTTAGATACATAACCATGGTATATCTCTCCATGTATGCCTTAATTTTGTAATTTTCAACATACAAATCTTGCAACTATTTGGTTAGATTTATCCCTACAAAGTTCAAAGTTTTTAAAGTTCTTCTACAAGAAATTTTTAAATTTCAAAAAGCATGTTTGTTATCATTACATAAAATACAATGAATTTTTTAGACTGGATTTGTATCCTGCTACATTGCTAATTTCATGTACTAGTTCTCAAAGAATTTACAATTCTGTGTAGACAATTACGTCATGTTTTAATACTAATGGTTTTATCTTTTCCTTTCTAAATCTATGTGCCTTTTGTATGTACGTGTTTACGCCTTATTACTTATTACTTTGCCTACCTCTACAATAGAACAATCCTATCTTCCCAATCTTGGAGGGAAAACAATTTCCTCAACCAGGACCAAACCGATAGGTTTTTTGTAGGCACACTTTGTCAGATTCAAGAAGTTCCTCTTGCTGACAGTTTCTTTATGAATATATCTTGACTCCTGTCAAATGCTTTTTCTTCCTCTATTGAGATGATATGCTCTTTATTTTTTTAGACTAATGATGTGGCAAACTACATTAACTGATTTTAAAACACTGTACCAACTTTATATTCCTGAGGCAACCCCACTTGGTCAGGATTTATTATTTATTTCACATCATGCTAGATTTGATTTAAAAAATATTTTGTTAAGAATTTTTGTGACTATATTAATGGGAAATATGGTCGTTTTCTTGTGTTATCTTTGGTTTTGGTATGAGTTGGGGAGGTTCTCTATTTTTCTATTTTATGGAAGAGTTTTATGGAAGTACTAATACAAAGAATATGTAATAGTACTTGATTATTTTATAGAATCCAACAGGGAAACAATCTTGGATCAAAAAGATTCTTTGAGACACAGGGTATCAGAATGGATTAAAAAAAAAAAAACCTATCAATATGCTGCCTACAATAAACTCATTTTAGACCCAAAGACACCTCCAGATTTAAAGTGAGGGGTTAGAAAACAATTTGCCATGCTAATGGGCATCAAAAGAAAGCTGGGGTGACAATCCTTATATCAGATCAATTAGATGTTAAGCCAAAGACTATAATAAGAGATGAGAAAGGACACTATATCATACTCAAAGGGTCTGTCCAACAAGAAGATCTAACAATTTTAAATATCTATGCCCCTAACATGGGAGCAAACAACTATATAAACCAATTAATAACAAAATCAAAGAAACACATCAACAAGAATACAATAATAGTAGGGGACTTTAACACCCCCCTCACTGAAATGGACAGATCATCCAAGTAAAAGATCAACAGGAAAATAAAGGCCTAAAATGACACACTGAACCAGATGGACATCACAGATATAGTCAGAACATTCCATCCCAAAGCAACAGGATACACATTCTTCTCTAGTGCACCTGGAACATTCTCCAGAATACATCACATTCTGGGTCACAAATCAGGTCTCAGCTGGTATCAAAAGATTGGGATCATTCCCTGCATATTTTCAGACCACAATGCTCTGAAGCTAGAACTCAATCACAAGAAAAAATTTGGAAAGAACCCAAGTACATGGAGACTAAAGAATTCCTTCTAAAGAATGAATGGGTCAACCAAGAAATTAAAGAATTGAAAAAATTTATGGAAACAAATGATAATGATAACACAACGGTTCAAAATCTGTGGGACACAGCAAAATCTGTGGGACACAGCAAAGGCAAATTTCCTGAGAGAAAAATATATAGCTTGGTACAAGCCTTTCTCAAGAAACAAGAAAGGTCTCAAATACACAACCTAACCCTACACCTAAAGGAGTTGGAGAAAGAACAACAAATAAAATGTAAACCCAGCAGGAGAAGAGAAATAATAAAGATCAGAGCAGATATCAATGAAATAGAAACCAAAAACACAATAGAACAAATAAACAAAACAGGAGCTGGTTCTTTGAAAGAATTAATAAGATTGATAAACCCCTGGCCAGACTTAACAAAAAGAAAAGAGAAATGACCCAAATAAAGAAAATCATGAATGAAAGAGGAAAGATCACAACCAACACAAAAGAAATACAAATAATTATAAGAATATATTATGTGCAAGTATATGCCAGCAAATTTGACAATCTGGAAGAAATGGATGCATTCCTAGAGACATATAAACTGCCATTACTGAACCAGGAAGAAACAGAAAACCTGAACAGACCCATGACCAGTAAGGACACTGAAGCAGTAATCAAAAATCTCCCAACAAGAGCCTAGGGCCAGACGGCTTCCCAGGGGAATTCTACCAAACATTTAAAGAAGAATTAATTCCTATTCTCCTGAAACTGTTGCAAAAAAATAGAAATGGAAGGAAAACTTCCAAACTGATTTTGAGGCCAGCATTACCTTGATCCCAAAAACCAAAGATCCCATCAAAAAAGAGAATTATAGACCAATAACCTTGATGAACACAGATGCGAAAATTCTTACCGAAATACTAGCCAATAGGATCCAACAGTACAGTTAAAGGATTATTCACCACGACCAAGTGGGATTTATTCCAGGGATGCAAGGTTGGTTCAACATCCACAAATCAATCAATGTGATACAATACATTAATAAAAGAAAGAACAAGAACCATATGATACTCTCAACAGATGCTGAAAAAGCATTTGACAAAGTACAGCATCCTTTCTTGGTCAAAACTCTTCAAAGTGTAGGCATAGAAGGTACATACCTCAATATCATCAAAACTATCTATGAAAAACCCACAGTGAATATCATTCTCAATGGAGATAAACTGAGAGCTTTTCCGCTAAGGTCAGGCACATGGCAGGGATGTCCATTATCACCACTGATATTCAACATAGTACTAGAAGCCCTAGCCTCAGAAATCAGACAACAAAAAGAAATTAAAGGCATCCAAATTGGCAAAGAAGAAGTCAGACTCTCACTCTCTGCAGATGACATGATACTATATGTGGAAAACCCAAAAGACTCCACTCCAAATCTGCTAGAACTTGTACAGGAATTCAGTAAAGTGTCAGGATATAAAATCAATGCACAGAAATCAGTTGTATTTCTTTACACCAACAATAGGACAGAAGAAAGAGAAATAAGGAGTCAATCCCATTTACAATTGCACCCAAAACCATAAGATACCTAGGAATAAACCTAACAAAAGAGGCAAAGAATCTGTACTCAGAAAACTATTAAGTACTCATGAAAGAAATTGAGGAAGACACAAAGAAATGCAAAAATGTTCCATGCTCATGGATTGGAAGAACACATATTGTGAAAATGTCTAAGCGACCAAAAGAAATCTACACATTTAATGCAATCCCTATCAAAATCCCATCCATTTTTTTCAAAGAAATGGAACAAAGAATACTACAATTTATATGGAACCAGCAATGACCTCGAATAGCCAGAGGAATATTGAAAAAGAAAGCCAAAGTTGGTGGCATCACAATTTCAGACGTCAAGTTCTATTACAAAGCTGTCATCATCGAGACAGTATGGTACTGGCACAAAAACAGACACACAGATCAATGGAGCAGAATACAGTCCAGAAATAGACCCTCAACTCTATGATCAACTGATCTTCAACAAAGCAGGAAAGAATGTCCAATGGAAAAAAGATAGTCTCTTTACCAAATGGTGTTGGGAAAATTGGACAGCCACATGCAGAGGAATGAAACTGGACCATTTCCTTACAACACACACAAAAATAGACTCAAAATGGATGAAGGACCTCAACGTGAGAAAGTAATCCATCAAAATCCTTGAGGAGAACACAGGCAGCAGCCTCTTCGACCTCAGCCGCAGCAACTTCTTCCTAGGAACATTGCCAAAGGCAAGGGAAACAAGGGCAAAAATGAACTATTGGGACTTCATCAAGATCAAAAGCTTTTGCACAGCAAAGGAAACAGTTAACAAAACCAAAGACAACTGACATAATGGGAGAAGATATTTGCAAATGACATATCAGATAAAGGGCTAGTATCCAAAATCTATAAAGAACGTATCAAACTCAACACCCAAAGAACAAATAATCCAATCAAGAAATGGGCAGAAGACATGAACAGACATTTCTGCAAAGAAGACATCCACATGGCCAACAGACACATGAAAAAGTGCTCCACATCACTGGGCATCAGGGAAATACAAACCAAAACCACAATGAGATACCACCTCACACCAGTCAGAATGGCTAAAATTAACAAGTCAGGGAATGACAGATGCTGGCGAGGATGTGGAGAAAGGGGAACCCTCCTACACTGTTGGCGGGAATGCAAGCTGGTGCAACCACTCTGGAAAACAGCATGGAGGTTCCTCAAAAGTTAAAAATAGAGCTACCCTATGACCCAGCAATCGCACTACTGGTATTTACCCTGAAGATACAAACGTAGTGATCCAAAGGGGCACATGCACCTGAATCTTTACAGCAGCAATGTCCACAATACCCAACTATGGAAAGAACCTAGATGTCCATCAACAGATGAATGGATAAAGAAGATGTGGTATATATATACAATGGGATACTATGCACCCGTCAAAAGAAATGAAATCTTGCCATTTGCGATGACGTGGATAGAACTAGAGGGTATTATGCTTAGCGAAATAAGTCAATCAGAGAAAGACAATTATCATATGATCTCCCTGATATGAGGAAGTTGAGAGGCAATGTGGGGGGTTTAGGGGGTAGGAAAAGAATAAATGAAACAAGATGGAATCAGGAGGGAGATAAACCATAAGAGACTCTCAATCTCACAAAACAAACTGAGGGTTGCGGGGGAGGGAGGGAGAAAGAGGGTGGTGGGGTTATGGACATTGGGGAAGGTATGTGCTATGGTGAGTGCTGTGAAGTGTGTAAACCTGGCGATTCACAGACCTGTACCCCTGGGGCTAATAATACATTATATGATAATAAAAAAATAAAAAATTAAAAAAAAAAAAAGATTCTTTGAGGGGCACCTGGATGGCTCAGTTGGTTAAGCATCTGACTTCTGCTCAGGTCATGATCTCAGGATCCTGGGGTCAAGCCCCACATTGGGCTCCCCACTCAGCACTCAGCAGGAAGTCTGCTGGTCCCTCTGCCCCTGCGTCTTCAACCCCCTCCCCCGTCCCTCTCGTGCTCTCACAATTGCATTCTTTCTCTAATAAATAAATCTTTTTTTAAAAAAAGATTCTTTGAATGGGGGCAGGAGTTATCTATAATTTATTTATTTATTTATTTTTAAAGATTTTATTTATTTATTTGACAGACAGAGATCACAAGTAGGCAGAGAGGCAGGCAGAGAGAGAGGAGGAAGAAGGCTCCCAGCTGAGCAGAGAGCCCGATGCGGAGCTTGATCCCAGAACCCTGGGATCATGACCTGGAGCCGAAGGCAGAACCTTTAACCCACTGAGCCACCCAGGTGCCCTGATAATTTATTTAATAGAAATACTTCAAGTTATGATTTCTTCTTGAATGAGCTTTGATAGTCTGTGTCATTCAAGGGATTTATCCATTTCATCGACTTTGTGAATTTATGAACATTATGTTGCTTATATTTCTTATTATTCCTTTGTGTCTGTCAGATCAGTAGTGATTTCCCTCTTTCATTTATGACATTGGTAATTTGTGACCTCTTTGTATTTTCTTGATCTCTCTGGTAAGTTTCATCAAACTCCTCGATACCTAATTTATTCTATTTTTAAATTTATGCCTCAAATGCGAACCACATGCCTATTTACAGAATTATCATAATCTTTCTTATATGATTTTTATACATGTATCTTCTCCAATAGACTGGGAGTTCCCTGGGTGCAAAAATTATGTTTAAAATAGTGACCTGCTATATGTTAATGCTCCCTAAGGGACAAGATTCTTTTTTATATACTTTACATTCTTGAAATACCTTATGATTGTTCCCCAAACAATATTTTAAAACTCTAGGAGGTTCTTTTGACTAAGAGCATCATCATCAACTGACACATTTAATTTTAAAATGTGCATATTATCTTCAAATTTTCTTCTTCCTTAGAGCTTAGGTATTCTATTTTTATCAATGCTGAGCTCTTTTATTGAGAGGAACTCTCCTGAGGTGATGAAACCTTAAATGGGCCTGCCATTCTATAGTCATCCTAGTCTAGTCATACAGAGACCATGGCCTATACTGATCTTATCAATGGGGCACCCATGTTCTACAAGTTTAGATACAGTAGTCTAGAATAGGTCATTATCCCTGGAACCTGGAAGTGTTACCTTACATAGGAAAGAGGACTTTACAGATGTCATTAAGATTAAGGACACCAACACAGGGAGATTATCTGTATATCAGTATAATCACATGGGTCCTTAAAAGTAGATCAAAGAGGAGGGTAGAGAAGTGATTAAGAGTACAGCAATCTAGTGTTCCAAGACCAAAAATGAAGCAATAGAAAGAGAAGTTAAGGAATCGGTCCCATTTACAATTGCACCAAAAATAATAAAGATACCTAGGAATAAACCCAACCAAAGGGGTAAAAACCTATTCTCTGAAAACTATAAAGCACTGGTAAAAGAAATTGAAGATGACACAAACAAATGGAAAGATATTCCATGCTCATGGATTGGAAGAATAAATATTGTTAAAATGTCTGTAATACCCAAAGCAATCTACACACCTAATGCAACCCCTATCAAAATACCACCAATGTTTTTCACAGAGCTAGAACAAACAATCCTAAAATCTTTATGGAACCACAACAGACCCCAAATATCCAAAGCAACCTTGAAAAAGAAAAACAAAGCTAGAGGGGTCACAATTCTGGACTTCAAGTTATATCATGAAGCTGTAGTGATCAAAACAGTATAGTACTGGCACGGAAACAGACAAAAAGATCAATGAAACAGAATAGAAAACCCAGAAATGGATCCTCAACCCTATGGTCAACTAATCTTCGACAAAGCAGGAAAGAACATCCCGTGAAAAAAGAGAGACTCTTCAACAAATGGTGTTGGGAAAACTGAACAACAACATGCAAAAGAATGAAGGTGGTCAACTTTCTTGCACCATACACAAAAATAAACTCAAAACGGATTAACTACCTAAATGTGAAACCTGAAACCATAAGAATCCTAGAAGAGAATACAGGCAGTAACCTCTGGCCATAGCAACTTCTCCTAGATATGTCTTCTTACACAAGGGAAACAAAAGCAAAAATTAACCACTGGAAATAGATCAAAATAAAAAGCTTCTGCACAGCAAAGGAAAAAATGAACAAAACTAAAAGGCAACTTACAGAATTGGAAAACATATTTGCAAATGACAAATCTGATAAAAGGTTAGTATCCAAAATACATAAAAAAACTTTAAAACTCAACACCCCAAAAATGAATAATCCCATTAAAAATGGGCATAAGAGGGGTACCCCAGGGGCTCAGTTGGTTAAGCGACTACCTTTGGCTTGGGTCACGATCCTGGAGTCCTGGGATTGAGTCCTGCATCGGGTTCCCAGGTCAGCAGGAAGTCTGTTTCTCCCTCTGACCCTCTCACCCTCATGCTCTCTCTCTCTCTCTCTCTCTCTCTCAAATAAATAAATAAATAAAATCTTTGGAAAAAAAAAGGAAAAAGAAGTAAAATGGGCATAACACATGAATAGACATTTTTCCAAAGAAGACATACAGATGGCCAACAGAAAAGATGCTCAACATCATTCAGCATTAAGGAAATGTAAATCAAAACTATAAAGAGATATCACCTCCCACCTCTCAGAAGGGCTTAACTCAAGAAGACAAGAAGCAACAGTATTGGTGAGGATATGGAGAAAGGGAAACCCTCCTATTCTGTTGGTGGGAATGCAAACTGGTGTGGCCACTCTGGAAAACAGTACGCAGTTTCCTCAAAAAGTTGAAAATAGAACTACCCTATGATCCAGCAACTGCACTACTAGGTATTTACCCAAAGAATACAAAAATACTAATTCAAAGGGATACATGCACACTGATGTTTATAGGAACATTATCTACAATAGAGATCTACAATAGAGAGCAATATCTACAATACAGAAAAAGCTCAAGTAACCATCAATAAATGAACAGATAAACAAGTTGTGGGGTGTGTGCGTGTGTGTGTGTAATGGAATATTACTCGGCCATAAAAAAGAATGAAATCTTGCCATTTGCAATGACACAGATAGAGCTAAAGAATATTATGCCAAGGGATGTCTGGGTGGCTCAGTCGGTTAAGCCGCTGCCTTTGGCTCAGGTCATGATTCCAGGGTCCTGGGATCGAGTCCCGCATTGGGCTCCTTGCTCGGCAGGGAGCCTGCTTCTCTCTCCGCCTCTGCCTGCCACTCTGCCTACTTGTGCACTTGCACACGTGCTATCTTTCTCTCTGACAAATAAATAAATAAATAAAATCTTTTTAAAAAATTTTTAAAAAAAAGAATATTATGCCAAGGAAAGAAGTCAGTCAGAAAAATACAAATACCATGTGATTTCACTCATGTGGAATTTCAAAAACAAAACAAATGAGCAAAGGGGGGGGGAAGAGAAAGAGGTAAACCAAGAAACAAACTTTTAACTATAGAGAACAAACTGATGGTTACCAGAAGGGAGGTAGGTGGGGGGATGGGTCAAATAGGTGATAGGCATTAAGAAATACACTTGTTGCAAGGAGCACTCGGTGATATATGGAACTGTTGAATCACTGTATTGTACACCTGAAACTAATATGGCACTGTATGTTAACTAACTGGAATTTAAATAAAAACTTTTAAAAAAAAGTACTGCAATGTGAAAAGGACCTCAACCCACCATTGCTGGCTTTGAAAGTAAAAGAAATAAACCAAGTGACAAAGAATGTGGTGAAGAAGCTGGGAATGGCCCTCAGTTTACAGCCAGCAAAAAAGACCTCAATCCTATAAGCACAAGGAATTGAATTCTGGCAACAGAAAGGAAAGCGGCTTTGCTCAGACCTTGATTTTAAGCCAGTGAAACCTGTGTTGGATTTCTGACCTACAGTACTGAAAGATAATAAATTTGTGGTAAGTTTCTAACTGTGCAGTAATTTGTTACAGCAGCAAGAGAAAACAAATATGCCCAAAAAGAGGGAATGAAGACCTATTAAGAAACAGCATCCAATATATGCATTAAATATTCACAAAGTATTAAGATATTTTTCTAAATCACAAATGGATGTCATTTCCAAGGCCAAGACAAAGTAGCAGGATCAAGTATACTCCCACTTAAAACAAGTAAAAAATGAAATATTAATTATTTTTTAATTTAATGACTATTTTCCATATGTATGACACTAAATTAAAAAAGATAATGATATCTTAGAAATGGAATAAATGAAAGGAACCCTACGTTTGATTGTCTCAGTTTACTATGATAGAGGAGTTTCTAGGCCATGAAGCAAGAATAGAAAATGCAAGCAAATTCCTCGAGTTGAGAATCCAGGGAGAATGTGGAGCTAGTGTTCACAAGACTGAATATCAGGGAGGAGAAAGTTTTGCACAGAAAGAACCCCAGAGATCTACAACAAGTCTACTGCTCAGGGCACATATGTCAGGAAGCTACCCAGGGTTGGGGAGACAACTGTCTAACAGAATTGAAGTGAACAGTGTTGGGCATTTACACACTGTAAGGAAGAATGCCTGTTCCCAAAGAAAGAATGAAATGACTTATAATTCAAGGGTCATTGGGTAGAATACTCAAAAGCATCTTTACTCATTGATGGAGATAATTACCCCCCACACTGAGCCTGCTCTGGGCCCCCCAAACAAATCATAAAAGAACTGAAGGAATCGAACTGTTTCCATGACACTAAATTGTATCCCAAGACAAAATTCAAGACTGATTAGAGAAATAAAGAATATCCAACAACAAGGTGAAATTCAAAATTACTGACATCTAAACAAAAATTACCAAGCATACAATGAAACAGAAAAACATGATCCATAATTAAGAGAATAATCTATCCACTGAAACCAACCCAGAATTAAAACAGATGTTAAAATTAGCACATTGAGGTACTGAAAAGTATAACTGCATTCTGTATGTTTAAAAATTTAGCTAGAGAAACAGAGGGTATTACGAGAACACAAAATTTCTAGTGATGATAATATAATGTCTGAGATGAAAAATACACTAGGTAGGATTAATAGTAGATTAGACCTTGCAGAATTTTAGTGAACTTGATGACATGATAATGGAAACTATCCAAAATGAAATACAGCAAAGAACAAACTCCAAAAAGTGAAAAGAGCATCAGTAAGCTGAAGAACAAATTCAAGTAGCTACACTACAAGTAGTGGAGAGTGCCCAAGGGAGAGAAAGGGACAAGAAAAATATTTAAAGAAATAATGGCTAAAAATTTTCCAAATTAAATGAAAACCATAAACTCTTAGATTCAAGAAGCTCAACAACCTTACACATAAGAAATGAAGAAAACCACACCAGGGTACACAATATCAAATTCTCAAAACCAGTGACAATGCAAAATCATAAAAGCAACTAGAGAAAATAAAAAGATATAATATGTACAAGGGAACAAAGATAAAGTAACAGCATATTACTCACTGGAAACAATGCAAACAAGAAAAAAAGGTGAAACAAAACTGTAAAGTACTAAAAGAAAAATACTTTCAAAATAAAACTCAGACTTAGAAATGAAACAAATATATTTTCAGACTTGTAGAAGCCAAAAGAATTCATCACCACTAAACCCATACTATAAGAAATATTAAAGGAAGCCTCCAAGCGGAAAAAACGTTACCAGATAGAAATACAGATTAACACAAATAAGAAGTACAGAAATTGTCATTACTGAGTAATATTAAGATTTGTTTTCTTATTATTTAAAATCTCTTAAAGATGATTTACTTTAAATTAAAATAATAAGCTCTATGGGATTTCTGTGAATCCCATAAAAAATTGTATAAAAACAAGGCCAGAGAGGAAGAAGTGAAAGTATACTATTGTAAGCTTCTTAAACAATAAAGTGATATATTATTACTTGAAAGCAGACTCTGATAGGTACACGATGTTACCAGAGAAACTAAAGCAATGATTAAAATAAAATAAATAGTTTTAATTAACCAACAAAAGAGATAAAATTAATTACGAAAATATTCAGGGACACCTGGGTGGCTCAGTCCATTAGGCTGCTGCCTTCCGCTCAGGTCACGATCCCAGGGTCCTGGGATCGAGTTGTATAAAAACAAGGCCAGAGAGGAAGAAGTGAAAGTATACTATTGTAAGCTTCTTAAACAATAAAGTGATATATTATTACTTGAAAGCAGACTCTGATAGGTACACGATGTTACCAGAGAAACTAAAGCAATGATTAAAATAAAATAAATAGTTTTAATTAACCAACAAAAGAGATAAAATTAATTACGAAAATATTCAGGGACACCTGGGTGGCTCAGTCCATTAGGCTGCTGCCTTCCGCTCAGGTCACGATCCCAGGGTCCTGGGATCGAGTTCGGTATCAGGCTCCTTGTCCAGTGGGGAGCCTGCTTCTCTCTCTGCCTTTGCCTGCCACTCTGACTGCTTGTGTTCTCTCTCTCTCTCTGACAAATAAAAGAAATAAATAAAATATTTTTTAAAAATACTCAATTAAGAGAAGCTGAGAAAAAGATGAAAAAGCAAGGAACAGATGCACAAATAGAAAACAAATAGCAGGATGATAAATTTAACCCCAACTCTTTCAATAATCATATAAAAGGTAAGTGGTTTGAACACTTCAATTAAAAGGCAGATATTGTCAGACTGGATACAAAAACAGTATGCTTCCTAAAAGAAATCCACTTGATGAAAGTTGTCAAGAAGTAAACCCTAAGTTAATTTTGTATGAGGACAAATGGTGACTAGATTTATTTGTGGTGATCACTCATGACATATACAAATATTCAATCATTATGCAGTATACCTGAAATCAATTATATATGTACATTACACCTCAATAAAAATTTTTTAATAGTAGAAACCAAGTTTGTTGTCATATTAATTATTAATAAATATGAATATGAAAAAACAGAATAGGAAAAAAGAAATCCATTTGAAATAAAAAGACACAAATAGGATAAAAGTAAAAGGATGGAAAAGATACCACACAAACATTGCTCAAAACAAAGCGAGAATGGCTATATATTATTATCAGATAAAGGAAGTATCAGGACAGAGAAAATCACCATATAATTAAGAATAAAGAGCTTCACTTTATAATAATAAAAGGGTCGATTAATTGAGAAGACATAATCCTAATATTTGTATACCTAAAAACAGAGTTTCAAAATACATAAACCAAATTAGTAGAACTGCCTGGAAAAATAAACAAGTCCACAAATACAATCAGAGATGTCTATGCCCAGTTCTCAATAACTGTTGGAAAAAATAAACAGAAAATTGGTGAGAATACAGTAGACCTGAACGATGCTATTAACCAGCAGGAATGGCTGCTTCATTATCAAAATTCACATTCTTTACAAGTGCATTTGGATTTTACCAATTAGACCATATTCCAGGCCATAAGATAATTCTCAAAATTTTAAAAGTATTTATATCACACAACCTATGATCTCTGCCTGCAATGGAATTAAAGTAGCTATCATGAGTACAAAATGACCTGGAAAATCCCCAAATATTTGGAAATGGAAATAATATACTTCTAAATAACTCATTGGTCAAAGAACACTTCAAAGATCTCAAAGTAGTTTTAAACCAAATCAAAATGACATTGTAATATACCAGATTTTGTAGGATGTCACCAAAGCAATACTTAGAGGATTAATTTGTAGCACTAAATGCCAAAATTAGAAAACAAAAAATGTCTCAAATAAATAACCTCAGATAATACCTTAAAAATCTGGGGCACCTGGGTGGCTCAGTCAGATCAGTGTCTGATTTTGGCTTAGGTAATGATCTCAGGGTCCTCCTGAGTTGGGTTGTGCCCTCAGTGGGGAATCTGCTTAAGATTCTTTCTCCCTCTGGGGTGCCTGGGTGGCTCAGTGGGTTAAAGCCTCTGCCTTAGCTCAGGTCATGATCCCAGGGTCCTGGGATCAAGCCCTGCACTGGGTACTCTGCTAGGCAGGGCGTTTGCTTCCCCCCCCCCCCCCCGCCTGCCTCTCTTGTGATCTCTGTCTGTCAAATAAATAAATAAAATTTAAAATTAAAAAAAAAAAAAAAAAGATTCTGCCTCTCCCCCTACCCCTACCAGTGCTGGAACACCCACACTCTCTTTCTCTCTCTCTAAAATAAATAAATGAATTGTTTTTTAAAATCTAGAAAAGAAAGACAAGATTAAACTCAAATTAAGCAAGACAAAGGAAATAATAAAGATCAAAGAGGGAATCAATTAAAAAGAGAAAGAAGAAAAAAACAGTAAATCAATGGAATCAAAAGTTGACTTTTTTAGAAAATCAAAAAGCCCACAGACAAAGTGAACAGAAAAAAAGAGAGAAAGAGCAGATTTAAGTTAGCAATATCAGGAAGGAGAGAAGTAACATTACCGAAGATTCTACACATAATAAAAAGATAATAAGGGAATACGTTGAAAAACTTTATGCTTATACATTGACTGCTTAGAGTAAGGTAGACAAATTACTTGAAAGACAAAACTAGCCAACTTCACTGAATGAGAAATAAATATTCCAAATAGCCCTGTATAAATTAAAGAGTTTGAATTTGTAGAAATTATCACCAAATAAAAACCCAGGACCAGATGGCATTACTGGTTAATTCTACCAAACATTTTTTTAAGTTTTATTTATTTCAATAATCTCTATATCCAACATGGGGCTTGAACTCATGACCCCAGATCAAGAACTGCATGCTCTTCCAACTGAGCCGGCCAGGCATCCCTCCACCAAACATTAAGACCAAGATAACTCTATATAAACACTTCCAGAAAACTGAAGAGGAGAGAATACTGTTCTAGTCATTCTATGAAACCAACATTGTCCTGTTGTCCTACCAAACCAGACAAAAACATCAAATGAATATCGATGTATATTTCATGAATATAGATGCAAAATCTCTAAATAAAAGCCTGGGTGGCTCAGTGGGTTAAGTCTTCACCTTTGGCTCAGGTCACTATCTCAGGGTCCAGGAACTGAGCTCCATAATGCATTGGACTCTGCTCAGCAGGGAGCCTGCTTCCCCCCTCACTCTCTGCCTGCCTCTCTGCCTACTTGTGATCTCTCTCTGTCGAATAAATAAATAAAATCTTTTTTAAAAAAAAGTTAATTGAATCCAAAAATAAATAAAGTATAATATATCAAGTGGGGTTTATTTCAGGATTACAGTGGTGGTATAACATTGCAAAATCAAAGTAATGCATTATATTAACAAACTAAAAAACAAAACAAAACCAACAATATAATGATTGTCAAGTAGAAAAGGGAAGACAAAATTCAACACCCATTCCTAATAAAAACTCTTCAGGAAATTAGGAATAGAAGAACTTCCTGAAAATGATAAAGGGCATCTACAAAAAAACCCACAAGTAACAACATAATTATAAAAAAACTTTCTCCATAACATCAGGAAGAAGACAGGAATGTCTGTGCTCTCACCACTTCTATTCAGTGTCATACGAGGTGTTTTAGTCAGTGCAATCAAGCAAAAAAAAAAAAAAAAAAAAAAAAAGGTGGGGGGTGGGGGGGAAGAGGCTCCAGATTTGAAAGGAAGAAAAACTGTCTTTATTCACAGACAAGATCATCTTGGTAGAAAATCCAATGGAATCTACAAAAAGACTATTTCCTAGAATTAACAAGCAAGTTTAACAAGGTTGTGGGTAGAGGATCAATACACAAAAATCAATATATTTCTATAAACTTATAACAAATAATCAGAAATTTAAATTTAGCAAAACAATACAATTTTAAAAGCATCAAAATTAGGAGTCACTTAGGGGAAAATCTGGACAAAAAAATAATGAAAGATCTATACACTTGAAAACTCCAAAATTTTTTGAAAGAAATTAAAGAGCCCTGAAAAATAAACATTCATGAGTCAGCTTCATGGCTCAGAACACTCACTGTTAGTGTTAAAACGTCAATTCTAAATTAAAAAAAAAAAAAATCAATTCTTCACAAATTGATTTACAGACAATAAAATTCCAGTATGCTTTCTTGTGAAATTGCCAAATTGACTCAAAAATTCATATAAAAACACCACTACATACAGAACAGAATGGGCAGAATGAAAAAGATTCACCATACGAAGTTTTGGTGAGGTTGTAACGACACTAGAACATCTATAAATTTCTTGGAAGTGTAAAATGTACAATCACTTTGGAAACCACTTTGACAATTTCTTTAAAAGTTAAACATACACATACAATATAATCCAGCTCATTCCATTCCTCGATATTTCATCAACAGAAAAGAAAGCGTTTGTCCATTCAAAATCATGTACATGAACAACTACAGAAATTTCATTAGTAATAGCCCAAAACTAGACACAAACCAAATACTAATGAACAGGTAAACAGCGGGATCTTTTATACAGCAGAATAGGACTCAACTGTAATAAAAATGTACCACTGATACAATACTGCAATATGGATGAATCTCAAAATAATTAGGTTGTATGAAAGAACTAGAACTTATCCACCACCCCCCATCCAAAGTACACACTGTCTGATTCCATTTATTAAAATTCTATAAAATGCAAACTCATCTACAATGACAGCCAATCAGTGGTTTTTTGGAGAGGAGAGAAAAGGCAGATGAAGAAAGGGATTATAAGGATGCAGGAGGAAATCTTAGGGAACAGACGTAAATGTTCTCTATCTTAATTGTGGCTATGGTTTCATGGGTATGTTCAAATGTCAGAACTTATCAAATTATACTGTTTAAATCTGTACAGTCTTTTGTATGACAATTTTATCTGGGTTTTATAAAAATATATATAAACATAATTGTCTATGTAAATACAAATATATATATACATGCACATACACACATATATACAATAAATGGATTCTATATTCATATTCTCTAAAATATGACTATATTTTAGAGAATATATATTTTAGAGAATACATACTCTATATTCATATTCTCTAAAATAATTTAAAATACTATTTAAAATGTCTGTATCTAAGAATGTATAATAATATAGGACAAACTATCTCAAAATAGAAATGTTATCTGTATTTATAAAAAGTAGAAGATAGAGAAGTAAGATAATATTCTTAAATATCAATGCCTTATAAAAATAAACTCTCTAGCTTTTAAAGTCAAGTACCTATAAAAAGACTATTATGACAGTAAAAGAAAAAAACAATTTAATTCATCCCATAAATGAAATCAACATCATACCTTTTTGACTAGGATGTGGAAAACGAATGTATTGTGACTTCAGCAAAGAGTCCTTTTTCCTCTCTAGAATATGGGGAAATTTAAAACTAACTCATGGAGTTGAAAGTGTTAACATTAAATTGTTTATGTAATGTGTCTGCTACAGTCTGGTAAAATAGCCAATGTTCAGTAAACATTAGTTCCTTCCTCCATCTCATTAAGAAAACATAAAGTTATATTTGCATAACCACAGAGAAAATGTTTGTGGTAGCAAAAGAGAAAATTGTGTAATATAATATAGTGCTAATTCAAAATCTTTGAATTAAAGGAACAAATTATGCACAATATTCTAAATAAGACTCTGTTTCTGCAGGTTAAAATAAACTTCATGCAGAATCCCCTTTGAAATCATATAATCTCAGTTCAGAGTAAGAAGCAGAAAACTGAAAAGGACTATAGATAAACCCTAATTCTCCAGAGGTTTTTAAGGTCTACATCTAAGGATGTCATATCAGTTATTAGAGGAAGAAAAGTTTTCAAGTGGAAAATAAGATGGTTGCCATTTACATAATATTTTAAATAATCTAGAGTGATTCGACCTTATTTTAAAGTTGTACTATTTTTTAAAAGAAACTTAGGACAAAATTTGTTAATAAGAGAACAAATCAGAGCTAGATATTCAATGGAGGAAAGAAAATACTTAGTAGGAAAATGAGACCAACGTACTTGAAATTTCCCAAATAAAAAAATATGAGATATTTCTGATACTGTGAATTCTAAATTCAGGTTTTAAATTCAAATATCACAGAAAAGAAAAAAATAAATCTGTACAATGGGAAGAATACATGCAAATTCACTCTACCAAATATTCTGATAAGATTTCATTAGAGGTAGTTCAACACCACACACAGTGGCCTTAATTCAATCCCATAATATATAACAGGCACAACTTACCTTGCCTGTGTTGCAAAATCTTTGCTGTAAATCTTCGTGTTTAACTACTTCCATATATCTCTTAATACATAAAGAAATCAATTACTTGTAATCCTATTTTTAAAAAAAGACAAATTTTGGTTTAGAAAATCCAAACTCACTACAGATAGTTTAAAAAGAGCAATTACCAACTTAAATTAGTTACCAATCGTGCTCGCTTCGGCAGCACATATATTAAATTAGTTACCAATCACTTTTAACTGAACCTTTTAAAAGGTGAAAGTCCTGGCTTAGAGTTATGGAGATAGTGTTCTTCAAATTGAGTAAATTCACTCTACAAACATGAGCTGGTCTAAGGATGAGTAGGGTTCTTGACCAATTTTTGCCCTGAAATTTCAAAAAGGATTTCTGTGGGAAAATGTCTATAATGAGTGAGCTCAATCTATTTCCTTTTTATTGTAATTACTATTATTTTGCACATTTGTACCATCATTTCTTTTGTGTTTTCTAATTTGCCAAACTTTTATTTGCTTGATTTTCATCTCCTTTTCCACCTTCTGTTGCTGTAATTACATTTTCTGTATTCATTTTTTTTCCTACTGAAAAACTTTGTCTTTTTCTCATAACATTTAGGTTTCAATTTAAATCTGCATACTTGATTTAACAATATCTAATTTTAAGAATTATTTCTGCCTTCCTCTTAAACAATTAAAAAACCTTAAATCCTTAGTGATGAAACCCCGTATTACACTGTTTTCTAGTATATACATACTTAGTTTCGATGTCTTTTTAAATGCCACAAAATTACCCATCGCAATCATTAATTTTATCAATGCATGTTCACATCGACTCACATGTTTCTTATACCTTGCTTCTTTTTCTGGATTCTATTTTTCCTGAATGAGATCTTTCATTAGTTCTTTCACTAACATCCTGTTAGTGATCAAATCTCTGACTTTGAAAATATCTCTTATTTCTGCATTATTCTATATAGACATTCTGCTGTGCATAGATTTTTAACATATTACTTCATTTTCTGTTGGCTACTATTGCTGCTTATGAGTGGTCCACATTAAATATAATTGTTGTTTTGTAGGTCATCTGCTCAGTTTAAGACTTTCTTATTATTCTCAGGGATATATAGAGAGAAAGAAAGAGTGATTGGGACTCTATATTGTTTGGGACTCAGTGTATGTCTTCAGTCTGATGATTATTTGGAAAATTCTGTTATTTTTTCAAAAATGTCATTTCTGCCATTAAATCTTCTCAATCTATCCTTTGTACCCTTTATGTCTCCATCTATTCTTTCATCTCTTTCTGTGCATTCTGGTAAGTTTCTCAAACTTATTTTTAGTTCTCTTAATTCTTGTCCTACTTTTGTGTAATCTGCTATGTGATTATTTTTTAGGGTATTTTTTAGCTTAAATTTCAAAAGCTATTTCTAGAAGTTCTATATAGTTCTTTTTCAAATCTGCCAGTTCTTTTTATATATATTCTATTACCTCATTATAATTTCCATCTTTCCCTCTTGAATTTATTTTCAATTTATTTTAAATTTTCAATTTCTTTTCAAATTATTACATTCCCTGATGTTCTTTGAGGTGCTAACTTTCCTGTTAGAGTTTCCAATGAATCTTCTTTATAGTATATTCTTTTCTTATGTGGCTTGTATTTTTGTTGGTTCTGTTGTTGCTATGAACTCATATCTTCGGTCCAGAGAATCTTTTTCAGGAGTTCTGTTTCTTTAAATTGTGGAAACATCCTCATTTTGTATTTAATCCTGCCACGAAACCCAGGAGTTTTCACCAGTCCGGGAAAGTATGCTAATTTCTCAGCTTGAAACTGCTGAACAGCGCAAATCTTGTGAATATGGGCCCCTTTGTGAATAATGCTTGGGATGTCAATTTCTTACAAAATTATTTTCTCATCCTCAACTCCAAACCCTTAGTTTTCAGCTCCACTGAGGAGCTTTTTTAAGAATCTTTTTAAGCTCTAAAGCCCTTTATGGGTTCCAGCTTTATTCTAGAGTTTTAGTTTCAACTCCTCAACTCTTGTTGGCCAGGATTACATTCCGTGGCATTAAATCCCTAGTCCCTGGTCTTTATCCTTTATGCAGACCACGGGCACCATCTTGGTCTGACACAGTACCACCGTGCACGGTAGGAACTCTGGCTTTGCATTTGTTTATTATTTCTGGCTCCTGTGAATTGCCCATTATTTCTTTTAAGCTTGATTGTGTGTGGTGTAATGTATAGGGAAGGCTATCTCTGTATTATCTTAGTGTGTCATGTGACCGGGAAGTGTCCTGGAACATCATTTTTATAATCTTACTTTTTAATATCTTCTTTTCTTGTTTCCATCCTGTAATTGTATATTTACGACTTTTGGTCTTATCTAATCTTATAAAAGCCTCATTCTTATTTCTCCTACACATTCTATTACTAGTGATGAAGTATATGACAAAGATAATACACCGAAGCCAAGTAGCACACACACCCTGCGGGCTCCAACCCTGTCCTGTTGGCTTTCCTGGGGAACCCCACACTCCCCCCACCGGGCACAGGTCCTGGCCAGGCACTCGGGCTTCTCCCACAGCATTCAAAAGAGAACATTTACGGGCCAAGGGGCTTGGGTGAGGCAGCCAGAGCCCCACTTCGCCGGGTGCTGGCTATCAGGCTGGGCCGGAAAGAGAGAGCAAAGCTCTCAGGTTGCTCTTCAAGGACAGGAAGCAGTGGTTTCCCGCGACAAATTCTAGACCCCAGCCGTGGGGAGATACAACTGGTCCCAAGACTAATAGTTTGGGTGGCTGCGACCTTGGAGCTCGGCTGACGGCGGACTGGGCCCCGCACTTCACTCACCGAAGTCCTGTGCGTCGCTCCTTCGTCCTGAGGAAGGCCAGAACCCCGCAACCTGAGCATGCGCAGTTCACTCCCCTAGACTAGGGCGGTCCCGCAGAGCCTTTTGGCCAAAGCAGGTTCTTCGCATTTGGCATTCGGGTTTGCTAGACAGGTGGCATAAACCAGACTCCTTATAATCAAGTCTGGGAGGAGAGGGCTCTAGTGCACCAAAGTACCAGGTGCTTCTCGCCCTAGTATTCCCATGCTGCCCGCAGAGCTCGAGACGTCCCGCGAGATCGGGCTTCCTCTAAAAAGAGTCGACAGCTCTCTTTTTGAGAGATGCTGTTTATCTATATTTATTTATCTATTATCTATATATTATCTATCTATAGAGAGCATCTCTCTGAATATGTACTCAGAAAGCATATATATTTCTGAATGCATATATATACATACATATTCAGCAATAATCAATATGTTTTCAGACACTATCCAGTTTGTCTTCTAAAAAATACTTACAGATATTTCTGGATCAAGAAATACTGCACAGAGAACTAAAACTACCTTGAACAAAGACTACCTTGAACTCCTTGGAAGAAGAGACTTTTTCAGTACCTGTTGAAGTATATATTGAAGTATTCCCAATTGACCTTTAAACTACTCTCTCCCAAGAGATATCCAAAGGTTCTTAGTAAAATGTCCCAATACAATGACAAAATTAAACTGTCCTACCTTTGAAAGTCCAAATGCAAGGAAGTCCCAAAGGGTCCACTAAACTTTCCTCAAAGTGCCTGACCAAGGCTTCATCAGAATTCAGGAATAATTTCCTACCACCCCAAAAAAGGATATAACAGATTGTAAAAATCTGGCCTTTGCTTTTGGTGTCCCCCAACCAGTTCTGAATTCTGTTCTTTCATGTATAAGGGAAACAAAATACTCAAAAGGGACTTCTAGTGTTTTATTGTTGTTTATATTTATAGTAAAAGAGATCTCCAAGCTTGGGTCTTTCTGGAAATCTTAATTCTATTAGCCTTTTTTGGTTTATGAGATAAATAAACACAAGGAGCCCAACTCTCATATTTGCAGAGCAAAACCGCAGTAGTTAGGCTAAAATCTGGTGGATACTTACACTGTACCTCTTTGTTTCCCACAAGCTGAGAGATCTGAAAAGTCATCCATGTTCTTAACAGCTGGGAGGGATTGGAAATGAGACAAGTCTATCTAATCACAATTTTGGAGGCCACTTCACAGCTATTAAAGTCCCATATCTATGTCGCTAGCAGCTATGAATGCAGGCCCTGTTGAGATTGTTTGCAGATAACAACAGGTAATAACCCAGATAAGACTTCAGGTGCAGAGGTAACAGAGCTGCCCTTCTGGGCATAATCGGCTGCAGGGAACTCTTTCCCATTGTTAACAGCAGTATCTTAAGAATCACATTTTGTCTTCTAAAATACATGTAGGTGTCCTTATGTAATCTGCCCCTTTTTCTTTGTTTGTTTGTTACATAATAGTGAGATAGTTTGGGATTAAAAATGAATACAGCACTTATCACATCTTAATTTCAGTAAAAGGAAATGAGAAGAAGGAGGTCTTTATGTAAAATACACCTATTTATTTACCTTTTGATGCCAGTAGCACATTTTTTAAGAAAAAGATCTTATTGAAAGAATTGTTTCTCAATCTTAAATTTTCCTAATCCTAGTAAATCCCAGCTGTATAATATAATAGTATGTGTGATAAATAATTAAATTAAAATAAATTCAGTTCATTGCTTGGGTCATATGGACTCAGGAGATCTGATATTTGCCTTTATTATTTCATTAATCCAGTCATTCATGCTTTCATCGAGCATCTACTCAGTGTCTGAACTGTGCTGGGTGCTGGAGATAAAAACATTTCCAACATCAAGGACCTTATAATTTCAGGAGAGACATAAATCAGTATACTAGCAATTACCAAAAGTAAAAATACAAAAAAATAATTTCTAAGATAGAATTATCCTTAGAAATCTAGGAGGACAGGACATTTGATGAGCCTGGAAAAAGTTAAAGAAGGCTTAGCAGAAGAGGTATTACTTGGGAAACTGCAGTACTATCCAGAACAGAGCTTTCAACCAGCCAAAGTCATTCCACTTGAGGAAACCAAGAGAGGTGTGAGGTTTTGAGTTTTCACAATGTTTGAGTACACCCATACACAGGTTTGTTGGACAAGGGCCAAGGATGTAAAACATCCTCCTGGGGGGGAAGATCCCTCTGCAATGAAGAAGCATTCTGTAAATCACACAGTTTTTGTTGTTGTTGTTGTCGTTGTTTTTAATATTTTATTTATTTATTTGACAGACCGAGATCACAAGTAGGCAGAGAAGCAGGCAGAGACGGAACAGAGGAAGCAGGCTCCCCGCTAAGCAGAGAGCCTGATGCGGGGCTCCATCCCAGGACCCCGCGACCACAACCCGAGCTGAAGGCAGAGGCCTTAACCCCACTGAGCCAACCAGGTGCCCCCAGTTTTTGTTTTTTTAAGTTTTATTTTATTTCATTTCGGTTCAGTTCAGTTTTTGGTGGGGTTTTTTTTTTTTTTGAGATTTTATTTATTTATTTGATAGAGATTACAAGTAGTCAGAGAGGCAGGCAGGGAGAGAGGAGGAAGCAGGCTCCCCGCTGAGCAGAGAGCCTAATGCGGGGCTCGATCCCAGGACCCTGAGACTATGACCCGAGCCGAAGGCAGAGGCTTTAACCCACTGAGCCACCCAGGTGCCCTTCAGTTCAGTTTTAGTAATCTCTACATCCAGCGTTGGGCTCGAACTCATGACCCTGAGATGTAGCGTTGCATGCTTTTCTGACTAAGCCAGCCTTGTGCCCCTCACACAGTTCTTTGATGTTTGGACATTCTTACAGACAGAACCCAATATACAATCATCCAAACTTTAAGTTCAACTCCGTTTTATATATAAACACAAAAGTACTTTTTTGCATAGTTTATCCACTGAATTTTCCAGAGTTAACACTACTATATAAATTGAGAAAAGATTGGAAAAGAAAATGTTGGGGGGAATCTCTACTAAAACTAGTTCAATTCCATAAAAAAAAAAAAATCCCTACTAGTAATTTTGGTGAATCTAGTAATCATATCCGCTTGCATTTGCAGTTGTCCCATTCTAATTGAACCTCTACGTGTATATGTATGTATCTGTAATATCTTCAAAATGTGATGTAAAAAAATGTTTAACAATACTCAATTCAAAATTGAAAATCCAAACTTATTTACTAACATTAGATGCACATATCTGACTACTTCATTATGTCTTTGAATACAGATGATCTTAAGCATTTATATATTAAAATATATATTATTTTAAAATCCTTTTATTTCTCCTACATATTACTGCTAGAATTTTATATTAACTTTAATTTTTATTGAGTTATAATTATAAGCAATAAAATGCACAGATCTTAAGTGTATATTTTGATGAGTTTGACAAATACACAATCTATATTCAATACTCCATCAAGATATTTCCATCATTTTGCTCACCTCATGCGTCTTTATCGTCAGTGCTCTCCCTTCTCCACACAAAAAGGCAACCAGTATTCTGATATCAAATCCCATTGATTAGTTTTGCCTACTCTTGAATGGAACATAAATGGAATCACAAACAATATAGTCTTTTGTGCCCAAATTTACTCAGTTTAGTGTTTTTAAGGTTCATCGATGGTACTTTGTATAATCAGTAGTTTTCTCCTTTTTATAGCGGAGCAGTATTCCATCTTACATATTTTAAAGTTTTATATGTATGTAAGTTATATCATCTATACATTTTATTTCACACTAATAGAGGGGATCCTTCAAATATTTTTATAAATGTGGACAAGGAGATTGGGTCTGATAGATTGAGGACCAATGGTATCATGCTTAACAGCACAGAATTTATAAAAGAATAGTCCAGGGTTGGAATGCAGCTCCCAATTCGCTTGCTCTTTGACAATGACTCACCTAACCTGTATAGCCTTGGTTTACTCATCTTGCAAACCAAGGATCCTAATAACTCTTATCTTACTAGATTGATGCAATGATCAAATTAAATACCTTTAGTTTTAAATAGATAAACAGATACACACACACACACACACATACATATATCTGACAAACATTTGACATTCAATTCTTTAAGCATATGTTATGGTAGAAAATGGCCCATTCAGTATTTGGATGACTTCTAAAACCTACCTCTCTCTCCCTGAGAGTATCCATCTTCCAACCAATTACGCCCACTGACAAGATTCCTAAGCTGGCCACTGTAGGGTTTGGCTCCTTGCCTAGCAGGAAGTTTACAAAGAGCTGCCTACCTCTATCAGATGTTACCTCATACCAGTATCACTTGGTGCCTGCTGCTCAGATTACATTTTTGAAAGGAGAGATGTCTTTCCTATTATGAGTTGAACTGGATGCCAAGGTGGGGCTCAGCGAAAAGGAGATAAGCTAAGGCTAGAAGTGACATAGGGATCCCTGGGGTCATGGGTGGCACAGTCCTGGTTCCCAGGTACATGACCATATAGGGATTTGGAAATAAGATCAAGCTAATCATGAATAATTCCTTTGCCTCCTATAGTAACTCCTGAGAAATACATATCCATCAGGGGTCAAAGTCAGGGCTGACTTTATAATGCCAGAGTTAAAGCAAGAATAGTTTTGTGTCTCTTTAGATAAGTGACCTTTGCACAAATATATAGACTCATAGAACATGTACAAAAACAAAAGGTTTAAAACCACTTGCAATAACCTCAGTTTGAGCTGGGTCTATAGACTTGGTTTCCAAGATTCCCCAAAGCCCCTGGGAGCCCTTATTTGGGCCAAGGACAGTCAGTCAAAAGAGAACACTTTTTCTTGGGTAAATCTTAGGATGAATTAGCTAAACACAGAAAATCAGAAAAGTTCACAGCATCAAATCTTTACAGTAGGTGAGAAAAAGTAATAAATATGACGCATGAAACCAGTTTTCCTTGGATTAATCTGCTTAAAAGATAGTATAAGACTTTTTTTTCAGGACTATGTAAAAATATCTTCTCTGTTCTTCAAAATCTCACTATTTTATATATAAAAATATAGATCAAAATAGTGAGTCTCTTTCGGATAAGCAGAATGCATTTCTAATTTTTGTTTTGAATGGCACAAATAATCAAAGATGTCATTACAGTCATTTTTTTTCTTTTTATGCTAAGCCGTTAGCATCCACAGCCTGAATTACTTGAACAATTTGTACCATCACCTACACATGGGAGAATCTGCATTCAAGAACAAATTATAATTGGCTTTGGGACAAAATGAAACAATCAGTAATTCTTAGAACCTGCTTAGTTTTCTCCGCCTTCCTTATCTTGGAAGACACTTAAAGATAATATTTATCTTTCTTTTGTTGTTACCTGGAACCTAGTCCACCTTTCAGGGTGGAAGCTACATTTGCCAAGATTAAAATTCAGTTGGTCTTTAGGTCTTTTGTAATGTTGGTAAAAAAGTAACTTCCTGTTTCCTATCAATAAAAGCCATCAAGGCTACTGAGGCAGATGCATGTGGGTTATATTTCCTTTCAAAAATAAATATTGGTTTAAATCTTAAGTGAGAAAGGGTTGGGCCAAATGCATTACATTGGACTTCTGGGAGATATGATGAAACCGCCCAACATTTCCCTGTTCCCCTTCCACTCCTCCCACTAACAAATCACCTCCTAAACAAAGAGAGATATGTTTGATTCGTTCAGAAAAAATATGAAATGTGTCAGTGGCCTTTTAATGGAGAATGAACTTGTTTAGGGCCAAAAGAGGCCACTGAATATACAACAGACAGATTTAAATTTGATTCATCTTATAAAGGCAAAATAGGGTCAACCTGAGAAGGAGTTATTGTTCGTCACACAAAAGAAGTTACAAGTCTCTAGCCTTGCAACTCAAGGGGCTATATAAGCCAATCTTGTGCTAAACATGGAATAGATTTTCAAATAAGGAATTTTTTTTGTTTTAGGGAAAAACCATCCAGAAAAAATAGAAAATCCCCTAAGTCACTCTAACTAGCACTGCCTTCTTTAGTAATGGGTTTAGGATTTTGAAATCAAAGTTATATTTTTTGTTCACTCCCAGCAGAATGAACTCTCTTACTCAGATGTTATCCAGTAGCTGTTTAGCAAAACCACAAGTCCTGAAACAATAATTAATCTGGAAGATTACTTTTCCTTTGAAAAATTAATATTGCTACTTCTACCCTTAAATTTCTACTCTCCACCCACACTGTCCATTCACTCCCCAGCACAGCTCACACAGAC
Organism: Martes martes; assembly: GCF_963455335.1. Taxonomy (NCBI): domain Eukaryota; kingdom Metazoa; phylum Chordata; class Mammalia; order Carnivora; family Mustelidae; genus Martes; species Martes martes. Next base: position 49,683,054 of record NC_137900.1, on the reverse strand, counting down.
ACAAAGACAAAGAGAAACCTTTTGATCTTCTTCTCCTCATGCCCCGCCAGCTTACCTCACCCTGCTGAGGTGCAGAGCAGAGGACTCAGAACTGAGAAGACCATATTCAGGCCTAGGCTCTGCTACTGAGTGGCTGGGTAACTGGGCTCAGATTGCTGTTTTGGGAGGAACAAGTAAAATGATGTCCACATATCATTCTTTTGAAGACAAAATACTCTATAAACATATTCTTATTGCTACCAACTCTGTCCCAGAGTAAGAGATCATACCTGTGGTGAAGAAGGTCATCAAGAGGTCATGACCTGTGTGCTGAACCCGGGCAAAGAGAAGCTTCTCCCCCACCCCCGGCCCTCTCCTTGGAATGTACAATCTGCCCACCATTCCCACAGGAGGAGCTATTTCAAGGATGCATTTCAAGGATGCAACCTTGAGAGAGCAATGTGTTATTGAGACCATCTGGACAGAAGATGTGATTAAAAACCCCGTTAAGTCCTCTCTATGAACTTTCAAAATTCTGGTAGGCAGGTGCAGAGATCTACTCATCTGGCAGCTGCCCAAGACAAACCTTGTGTGTAAGCTCCCTTGCTTATGGAACCAGTCACCTACCAATCTGGAATGGCCTGTTTCTTCCTTAGTCTCTCCTTGCCCTCTGCGTATGGATGCCAGTTTGTGAAGCAATGACCTCTGTTGGAAGCCAGGACCCAAAGACTGCATCTGCCGCATTTGGAGCCATGGTCAAGTAAGAATCATAGAAATTACTCCTGGAATATTTGTTTATGCTGGTGAGGAAACTGAAGCATGCAGATGTTAAATCACTTATCAGGTAATCAGAGCTAGAACTAGAACCTTTAGGGCTTTCCCTATACCACTTTACTGAACTTCCTCCTGGCCATCTCTGGTGTCACAGAAGAAGGATGAAAAGTAGATGAGAAAGAAGTGACTCGGCCAAATAAGAGGGTGCATGTGGAAGGAATAGGAAGTAATAGGGCACATCCAACAACCTAGGCTTAGCAGTATGATAGAGGCTGAGGACACCCAGGGACCCATGGCCTAATGAGGACAGAGGAGATATGAGCTGGAATATGGGAAGGTAAGGAAGGGAGACTACTTCTGGAGTGTTCAGCTAGAATAAAGAAGATGAGATGGAAACACTGTCATCTATGAGATGTGTGACTGGAGGAGATCACCTTGGGAAAGAGATGAAACGATTGAATCAATTCAATAAAATCAAGAGCAAATTTGATATATTGAATACACAGATCACATATTTACCCTCACAATCAAGCAGTTTGGCAAAGTTGCTAATATTCCCTCTGCTGGACAGACTAAAGAGTCCACTAAACCCTGAATCGGAAGATTTTGTTACATAATATCTGAGGGAATAACTCTCTTAAAGCAAATTTAGGCAAATGAAAGAGACCCTGATTCTCAATTGTGTTTAGACGTTTAGACCCTTTGGGACTTGACAAACTCTTGTCTGCACACTTGTTCCACCACTAAGTTTGAAACGTTGAGCAAGTTCCTTAACCTCTCTGAGCCTCCATTTTCTCACCTGCAAAACGAGAATAACAATTAGCCTTTGCAGAGTTTATACAAGTGCCTGCCGGGTAAGATTACACGACCCGCACAGAGTGGCCAGTACATAATAACAGAAATGCCAGGTCCGTTTTCAAGATGACAAAAGAAATGATCTAGAGAGAGGAAACCAAAAAAAATCTAAATTCAGATTTTTAGGCTCTTAAACCAAAATTTTTCCAAGCTGTGTTTCAATTTATTTTAAGGGAATCAAGAAGGATGGCAAATTTTTCAAGTGATGTGTTGTCTGCGATGTGACAGATACCTTGTGAGGCACTTAGGATATCATCTCTTGTAGTTCTCACCGCAAACTAGTGAAGTTGATATTACTATCCCTACTTGAGGTGAGGAAACAGACTCCGGACAGGCTAAGGAACACTCAATTACCAGGGGTAAGTAGGGATTCCAACGCCAGTCTGCACAAAGGAAGCCATGTCAGTATTTTTCTTGTCTTTACCCCACGTTCTCTGACCAACTGGACATAACAACACATGAGTGGTGTTTAAAACTCTTCCTTTGACCCAACAGGATGTTCAAGTCTGAAACAAACACACATTCTCAACTCCATTGAAAACCCAGTTGCAGTGTTTTTCTCTGAGTGGTGCTGCTTGCCTCTGGCTGTGACAAGGGGAAGCCCTGCCACTGAATTTCAGCTTCTCCCGCTTTCAGCTAAATTTTCCTCGCTGGGATTGATGTGAGATCATTATGAGGCAATCAATGCCAAAGATTTTTGTCTGCTTTCCACCGCCTTGGCTTAAATAAACACTTAATGTAAACGAGGGGCCTGGTGAGGACGGGGGTTCTCTCAGTCACACAGACGCACTGTTGCACAGACACACAACCACACAAAGACGCACTTTGGCATGGTTCACTTGGAAAAATCCAAATGAAAAAGGAGTTGATGGATGAATAATAACGCAAAGGAGAAAAGGGAACTAATTTAGGGATAATGAGTGCAAGACTGCCTCAATAAAGAAGAACAACCGTGTGTCATTAGGTGGCAAGCTTAGCCTTTGGGCAAGATTACACTTCGAAGCTCTGTTCCAATTACCTGTTTTTAAGCATAAGTGAAGGGGAAATGTAAGGGGGAGGGCGGGAGGAATACTTATTCTCTCTAAGCTGTGGTAACATTCAGGGGAATTAACTGTTGCTCTCACAAAGAGACTCTTCTGGAATTGCAACTGTGGAAGCCGAGAGTCTACCATGCCTACATGAAACCATACGTCTGGGCAACGGATAGAATCCCATCACTTCCAATGGTCAAAAAATGAACTGAGGAGTGATGAAAGTATGTCCCCATATTTGCATCCTGCCTCAACATCTGGGAATCTCAGAAGCCTTTGAATAAAGCAGCAAGCCTCCATCTGAGATGACCTGCTCGCAGCATGGGTCAGTTCATGAGAATGAGGCTCTTTTGCCACCAGGACTAATGACAGGGCAGGAAAGCCTGCTGATGAGAAAGCCCTGAGCCTTGGACAATGCACACAAAAGCCTGGTTAAGGAGCACTTCCAAAGTCATTCCTTCCATACCCCACCGGCAACTGTTCTGTATAAAGGGAGGGGTGGGGTGCAGAGATAAAGATGATCAAGGAAAGGGAAGCATAAGAGGTTTATCTCTGAATGACTCCAACTTCCCCCCTTCCCAGATATCAACTCCATTACAACTGATTGCCTTATCTAATCCCAGCCCAAATTGGGGGTAATTGTGGGCTTTTACAAAGGTAAGCAGGAGATATTCTTTTCACCGTTGCCTGCTTTTCTCAAGTGTCTAACTTCCTAAAGTCTCCTTTAATAGGGATTACTTGCAGGTAAGTCAGCTTCCTTTTCTGGTGCTGTAACAGCAGTGTTCCCTGTAATCGGGCCAAGTACAGGCTATTTTATAAAGCAGCTAACAGGTGTGTACTTCCTGCCTGCAGGTGAAATTGGCAGCTGCCCCTCAGATTCCAAAATATGTGTAGTGCAAGCATTGCCTCCAGGGAGGGTCAGGACTCATTTCCTTTCCCTCACACTGTCCCCCACAGGGAAAGCAAAGTTTGAGAAGGAGAATCTTCCCGATGTCCTTGATATGCTCCTTCCTGCCTTCTGTAGAAGAGGCAAGATGGAAGCAACCTAGAAAGCCCTTTTGATGGGAATGCATTTGTCAGCCTCAGACAATTGCATAAAACAGAAACAAGTATTTTTAAATTCAAATTTCAAATCAGCTGCAGATCTTCCTAAATTATTTTTTTCGTAAAGTCAGGTGATTGCTTTTTTAGAGCCATTACTTGGGGATGAGATAGGAATTTCAAAATACAGGTTAGACTACTATTTCCCAAACTCAGGAATCTATCAGAATCTTCTTGAGAACTTAATAAAAGCACAGAGATCCAGGCCTTCCCTATCCAACTGGGCCACTGATCGGTCATGAGCTCTCCAAGTGATGACACCAAAGTTTGTGAGTCTCTGGCTGAGACAAATGTTGAATACATAGGCTGAGTTTACCCACATCTCCTAACGGCTGGTCTCCCTAGCTCCATCTGTGTTATAAAGAGCAGAACCTCCTATTGTTTGACAGTGGGCTGTCAAACAAGCCCATTTATAGGTTTTACAACCCTACAAAACTACAACCCTACAAATGACTCTAAGAATAGGGGAAATGAGCCAAAAAAGAATCAAAATTGCAAGTGCCTTTCACCTATTGTGTCCATGTCAGTGATGCACCCAGGCCTTTACCTCCAGTCCTGGAGTCTCTCTCTGTGGAGTTTGGGTCCCTTATATCTTACTCCCTCTGGATATATGACACATACCTGAAACGCCTGAAAAAGAGCATGTCGAAAGCCACCATCTTCATGTCTCCCCTCAAAAGCCTATTCTTCCACTTGTATTCCGTATCTTGGGATATACAAGAGGAATGACTCATTATCCTTATATAGTCTTTTCATTATAAAAAGGTCATTTAAGAACTCTTACAAATCATTGTAAAAGTTCAGCTGCCTACTGAATTGGAAAGAACTTACATCGACAACTATTCACATCTAGGTCATGATTTCAACTCACTCACGAGAAAAGAATGTGGAATCATTTCTGAAACTCTCTGGACCTCCTATTCCTCAGCTCTGAAATGGAGACAATCAAATCTATACCACATAAATTAAGCAATTAAATGAGATAATTCCTGTAAAGTACATAAATGGACATAGTAGACTTAAATCAACATGAAACTTCTTCCCTAACAGAAAGGAATCTGAAGTTAAGACAGTTTGGCTAATTCCCCTAGTTTTGATTTAAGCACGATAGCTACACAGGTCATAGAGGTAAAGGAAACACCAAGCTCACATCCCCATAGCCTAGAAAAGGAAGAGAAATTGGTGTGTAGAGAGTGTTTTATCATTAGAGAAAAGGGTGTTGCCTCTTTTCATTCAAGACCATATGGAGAGAGAATATAAGAGAGGCGGGAATCATATTCCTTAGGTAGTAACATAAGTACTCTGCTGTATCCTGTTATATGGAATATGCTAATGCAAATACAGTAGGTCATGCTTTGTTCACCCTAAAATATAAGCATTCCTCTATTAAAAAGCAAAAAGAATTACTGCTGGTTGATGACTAGCATTTTTTCACTCTAGATATATTATTCTATAATGCTATATTTAAACACTAAGAAAGGGACCTCCATAATTGCTATAAATGTACTGCTTATTTTTAAATTTTCAAATGCTTTGCTTTATTACCAGTATCTTCCCTCCCAGACCATTAAAAACACATTCAACTTAAATACTCTCAGCGGGGAAAAAAACTTTCCAGGGATACATAGTACTACATTTTACAGCTCACAAAATTTAAAAAGCAACAGTGGTAGCAACTAATGGTAGTCCCCTACAACAAAGGAGTTGGTACACAATGGTCTCAGTCTTCAAAAGAGCAAAACGATGGCTGTGTACCTGCAAGACGAACCGAGATTTACTAAAAACGTGTGGAGATTTAGACTGTGTGTCACGAGACATACGTGAATCCAAAACTTCGACTGTAAACACAGGGGGGACGTCTGAAAGCATTTTTAAAAGTAGGATCTCTTCTCTCTGACAGCTAAGCCACTCACTGAGAAATCACACTGAGGTCTTTTAAGTATATATATGTATATATCCCCAGGGATATTATGATGAATCTGGCTGGCTACTTCATCTTTGAGAGGGGGAAAAAAAAGAGAATAAAAGAAAGCATTCATCAAACATCACCTATGTACCCATATGCTTTCATTTACTCATCTTGGTGGTCTTCACAACACCCCTGCTGTGGGAATGTTATCAATCCCAGCTTGGCGGGTGGAGAAATAGAGTCTCGATGAGGACAAGTAACTTGCCTAAGATTGCACAGAGTTTGTGCAAAGCTGAGACTCAAACTCCAGCTTTCCTGACCCCACATCCAGACCATTTCTACTACATGACTCCACTCCCATTAGAATTTCTTTAATTATCTGTTTTTCCCATTTCACTTTGCTCTGTTTCCTTACTTTCATTTACCTCCTCTGAATCTTCTCACCCAAACATCACCTCCATTCAATTTATCAACAAAATTGTAACAAACAATTCACACTTAAATGTGTACCAAGATTTCAATTAATAGTACTTTATGCTATTAAAAAAAATCCCATGTTATGAGATGTTTTCACGCAGTCTACTACATTTCCACTTCAGAATAGCAGAAAAGGGAATAAAAAGGGAATGGAACCAGTAAGGTGATCTATCTTAAGAAGATAGAAACATGGGTTTCTATCTTCTTAATAACTACAAACATGGGCTTCTCTCTTCTTAATAACCATACAAGCAGTAAGCAGCATCTGTATTTTATAGATGAGGGACTGAGGCTTAGAGTAAAGTAATCAGTAGTGTCAGTGTTCAAATTCTCATTTGTTGGGGCGCCTGGGTGGCTCAGTGGGTTAAAGCCTCTGCCTTCGGCTCAGGTCATGATCCCAGCGTCCTGGGATCGAGCCCCGCATCAGGCTCTCTGCTCAGCAGGGAGCTTGCTTCCTCCCTTCTCTCTCTGCCTGCCTCTCTGCCTACTTGTGATCTGTCAAATAAATAAATAAAATCTTTAAAAAAAAATTCTCATTTGTCTTTCTTTAGTACACTTTTCTAAGTCATAGAGCTTTGCCTTTGAGCCATGTTTAACCCAAAAGAGATGCACAAATGGAGAAAAATAGAAAACCTACAGTACTTGAAAACATTTTAGACTTTTAAAGCTAACCTTAAAGGATGTGTCTTCTCGAGGCGCCTGGGTGGCTTAGGCAGTTAAGCATCTGCCTTCAGCTCAGGTCATGATCTCAGGATCCTGGGATGGAGTCCCATGTGGGGCTCCTTGCTCAGCAAGGAGTCTGCTTCTCCCTCTCCCTCTGTCCTTCCCCAACACTCATGCTCTCTTTCCCCGCCTCTTTGTCTCAAATACATAAATAAAATATTAAAAAAAAAAAAAGAGAGATGTGTCCTCTTTCAAAACTTCTCTGATCCTCTTTGCCCTTCCTGTGTTGACTACTGTGGACAGTATACTTGCTACACACTGCAGGGTCCACAAAAATAAATAACATATCACTCCTGCCCTTGAGGGGCTTTCCATCTAGGAAGGAGGGAAGAGATTGCCATTGAGTTAATTCCCCCTCCTCTTCTCTTTCTCTTTCTTCTTCCTTTTACGTGTCTCATACTATTGAAAGTTTTTGAGATACAAAGTGATAAAATTCATCCCAGTCTCTAGAATGATTTAGTAAACACTGGTGACAAAAGAGACAGAAAACTAACAGCACCCTGATTTAGGGCAGAGGCAATGAAATAAAAGGAAGACAAATGTGACATAATGTGGAAAGAAAAGCTGCATAATGGAGCAATTATCTAGAGGTAGGGTATAAGAGAAAAGAGAAAGTCAAAAATGCCTCCCACACCCACAGACCTCTAATGCAGTTGACCAAGATGGGTGGTAGTATTAATAAGAAACAGACAACCTCAGAAGAAGAAAATGGGTGGGAGGAATGGAGAGAGAATTAGATAAGAATAAGAGAATAAGGGACTGATGGTTGGCCCCACCACAGAATCCTAAATGCATAAATTTTTTTTCTTTAAAGATTTATTTATTTGAGAGAGAGAGCGCATGCACATGATGGAGAGAAGGGGCAGAGGGAGAGAATATCCAAGCAGGCTCCCACTGAGCACAGAGCCTGACTCAGGGCTCAATCTCACGACCCTGAGATTGAGACCCAGAGATCATGATCTGAGCCAAAACCAGGCGTCAGACGCTTAACTGACTGAGCCACCCAGGAGCCCCCTAAATGAATAAATTCTAACCCAAGTTTATGACTTTGAAACTGACACCATGTCAACAGGTAAACTAGCAGCTGAGGTGCAAGAGAAAAGCTTGCTATGCATATGACCTAACTGAACAATCATTAAATTGGTAAGAAAATAAATATTCCACACACTCAGAAAATGTGTCATTTCACTTCCCTGCCAGAAAGGAAAAAGATATAAAGAAACAAAATGCAGTTTACAGAGCATAACATTTCAGGTTTTAGTCTTAGTTTTTCCTTTCCTCTATGAAATACAAAATACTAAGAAACAAACAAAACTGTGACATCCAGTTTTGAACACCACTGAGCTTTTGGAAACCAATTGCTTCTCTTATTTAATGATTAACTACAGTCTCTGCACAGATTCTTTCTCTTCTGTATGGAGAAGGGGCATCTGGAGCACTCTTCAGTTTTAATTCACCTCCACCAGTGTTTCTACCATCCAGGTCTCCTACACACCACAAAATCCAACACACTTCAGTGATGTCTCTCCTTCACTTAGCTTCAAAGCAAGAGGAAGGATCAAGTGGGATCAGAGGCAAGTGAGAGAGATAAAAGCTTGACCAGATGAGGCTTTGGATGAAACTGTTATCTCCATTTGGTGAACCAGATGTTAACATTCCATGCCCATTCAAAGAGAGTTCTTTGATTGGTCTCACAAAGGTTTTGAGGAATGTAATTCATTAGTATTAGGGCTTTGTCATGGTTCAGTAACCACTAACATTTCCTCGTTGTGTAATCCTGGGTACACCTATGAAATGGTCCCTGATTTATTACAGTAACATTGTTTTGCATTGAGAAGGAAATTCTTCATTTACACCAGCCTATGGTTGAAAGTATGAGCTTTTAAGTTTTTTTTTCCTTTCTTCATCTCCATCCTTTGACCAAGTTCTCTACTCTTGTATGACATCCTTTCTTCTCTTCTTTCTTATCTATAATCCTCACTCATCCTCATATTTTTTTTTACCTTCTGCTGTTTTTTTCCTTTCTTACTTACTTACTACCTGATTCCTCCTCCAAATTTACTCAAGACATTATGACAAAGAATTATTAAAAAAGAAAAAAGAAAAACTATAGCCTACACCCTTGTGCCAGCTCTGTTCCTAATTAACCATGTGACCTTGAACAAAGGCATTCACTTTTCTGGGGGTATAAATTGAGGTGATGCAACTTGTCTCCTTCCATCTCTAAACCTCTATTATTCTGATTCAAACAGTATTAAAGATGTTATCAAGCCAACAAATGTGCTGTAATTTTTCCTCAGTTGCAGGGAATTAACAAATGAATGGGAGTTGCCTTGTTCAATGTAAGTGTTAATGGCATGTGGCTATATAAATTTAAATTCAAGGTCACGAACATGAAATAATTTTAAAAATTCACTTCTTCAGATGTACTAACCACATTTCAAGTGCTCAAAAGTTACATGTGGCTAGTGATTACCATATTGGACAGTGCAGATGTTATGGAACCTTTATACCATCATAAAAAGTTCGTGGATAGCACAGAGTTAGAACAACCTGGTATGTATGAAATGTCGCTGCAAAATACATAGACATAGAAATTATAATCATTGCCTTCAAAAGCTTGCTGATGGGAGGGAAAAAAATGCAGATCTGCAGCATTAAAAAAGAAAAATTAAACTGTTCATGGCTGCTTTAAAGAGGATGTCAAAATGTAGTATATAGCCTGATTTCCTATCAGTCCTTCCCCATTTTCAGGCCCACATCTATAAAATGAAGAGACTATATTAGAACATCTGTACATTCCCTTTGAGTTTTAAATGACTGAGGGTCTATGATTTTGTTAGATTTTAAAGTTTATATGATCATCTTTAGTCTAAGAAGCTGAGAAGGCAATGGCGGGATTTAAACTGGGCCTTGAAGGATATATGAGGTTGGAGTAACAGAGAAATGGGGGGGAGGTGTATGTGGAGGATGGTGAATTAAGGACTCGATGTACCAAATACATCAGCTCAACCAAGAAGGTCCCCTTAGACTAATGGTTTTAAAGAAGATATAATGACCGTAAGTCAGGAATAGGGCTTCCTGGTTAGCTTAGAAGCTTTAAACTAAAATCCTATTCAACTCTCAGTACCTTAAATTATGATGGCATGAGTTGGAGTAGATGGATGCAGTGAGAGTTGAGGGCATATGAAAAGAAAGGAGGCAGAAATTATTTGTTAGTTTATGGTATTCAAATCAATAAAAAAGTTAGCTTGTATCCCCCTTTCCCATTTGGGGTGGGGTGCAGGGAATCATGAAGAAATGCAATTGGAACAATCTCAAGGACAAGAAATAGAAGAGGTTCATTAAGGTCTCTCTGTCCTGTTGAGGAATATTGTACGAAGATAAAAATACAGTGATTTAGCTATCTGGAATTCTTGCCATTTCCTCAAATAAACCTAAACTCCTTAGACAACATCGGTTCAGAATCTCCTGAAGCAAAGTTCTGGTCTTAAGGATGAAAACATGATTAAGTCATTCCAGAGAGAGCAAAATAATGTACTTTCCCAAGAACAAGGAATGTGTCCCGGCCTAGTTAGAAGGATGTTCTTTCAACATGTCTACCTTCCTGGTGGGAAGGAGTTTCAGAAGTCTGTAATCTCATCAAAGGAAGCCAAGTGGCAGAGACTCTCTCCACGGGGGGGAGCTAATCAGCAAATCTTCCTTTCTTTTCTTCCAGGCCCTATTCATTGTTTTCCCGGGGACCAGTTTCCAAGCTATTGAAGTTTTCCTTGATCCCTCTCAACCTTCAATCAGATTTGAGGAAGTGATGATTTCCCCCTTGATTCTTTCTTTAAGCTCACCCTTTTGAATAAAGAGTTCAGTCAGGTCTTCACACAGTACTTTGTCAGCTTAGCATTTGACACTTTGTAGTCTTAGACACTGGCCTGAAATGAATTTGGATTCAGGGGCTCCCAAAATGGTTACCTTCATTAAGCAAATTTCCCTCAGGTCTTGGCAAGTGGTTCTGGATATAAGGTAATCTGGTGCCTTCAGGATGTACCAGAAATCTTGAAGACCAAGAGGCTTGTAGAGTACACTATACCCCAGTGAAATGATTCAAAGCTGAAACTCTCCAATTCAAAAGAAAGGGGGCACTGTGGCAAAATGTAGCAGCTTTATTAGAAAGGCAACTGAATGCATAGACTTTTATGACACAAATTCACAAGGAACTCCTTTTTTCTTCCTCTTATACAACAAAATGTGGCAATCCCGACTTCTTTTTCATCTTTCCTTTGCCTACCTAACCAGAGTGAAACAGAATGCTTTTCTTTATAGAAAATGGGAAATGGGAGAGTGATGGCCTCTCAACTAAACACAGATGGATACTTAGTAGATAAGCCATAGTCTTACAAACCTACTCCAATGACTAAAAGGCTTTGTCTCCCCTTTTCACATGTATGTTGGAGAACCAGACTGAATGTGGTCTTAGGAGTCTTGAGATGAGTTGTTGGAGCAGGCATGAAGAAAAAGAGGAATACTGGAGCATAGTCTTTTGAGTTGAAAGACTCAGCTTTTTAATTATACTTTGATAAACTAGTACTTGCTTGATAGCCATTTGGGAAATAACTTCCAGTCAACAGTTGACCAGCCACTACCTTCTCTGGGCGGTGAGAAAAGGAGGATTGCTCATGAGTCTGGTGGTACACATTCTGCTCCCGGCTATTAACAGAATGTGGAATTGTATTGTTCCTGACATGTATTTTCCTGCTACCTGCTATAATATCAGTTATATTACGACACAGTTAGCCAAGACAGACCAGACATTGTGTGGCTTCAAAGGTCTTCTTATTTTGCTTTTCCAGCTCCCAGTTAGGGGAGGCAGTAGCTGAAATCTGAGAAGGAGAAATGCTTCTAAGTTGGTAAGAAGCCTACAGGGACCTCCTACTTAATTATCATCTTTATAACCAGCACTGAGAGACTGTAACACTATCCCAGTCACACAGTGTTAGCTGTAGTCAAATGAAAAAGGTTTCTTTCCCTTCTTGTAGGTTCCCGAGTGCTAGAAAGGCATCCTGTTTTGCGTACATTTTCTAAACAATGTGTTTAAGACATATTTAAATACTTTTATTTACAGGCACCAGAAAACAGCTGCTCAGCTTCAAATTATAGATCTTGGAGGGTGCCAGGGAAAGAAACACAGAGCCACGTAATGATTCTCATAAACAGTTGAATTTATCTCTTGGCAACTTTTCATAACACCTTCAGAGAACAGGGCACCCATGCATGAAAGAGAAATAATCAGGCACATGCCCTTAAGTGACAGGCTGTAGCTTATAAGAAGAAAGGCTGCTATTTTATTCCTCCCTCCTCCCCGTCACCACAGGTTCCCCACCCCCAGTGCCATCCAAGAAATCCATCAGTATACAAATTCAAATAAATCTCACTCCCTCCGGAAACTCTGTTTCCACACCCCAGGATGAAGTTTGCCTCCTGGTGAATCTTCTGAAGATTCACTTCAGAAGATTTAGGGGCTTGTGGTGCAATAACACCCTGTCATTTTCTTGCCTATTCAAACAAAAGATGTGCTCTTCTAAGAGTCTTTCCTAGCACTGTTTGGGAGTAGCCAATACTACATTTGGGATCTGAAAATCTCTTGAAACTCGTCCATGTCCGCAGACATGGTGTATGAGGTCTCTTGTAAAGAATCAGTAGTTAGGCTAGCACTCTCTGAGCTCCTAGAGAATTCTCATCCAGTTTCAGGCTGGATGGGTAGCTCACCAATCCTATGGTTTCTGAATGTAATACGCTAGCCCAAAATATGACTACAGGAGTTCATGACATGCCACCCCCAAATACACTGCTTTGATATATTGATTATTTTGAGCTGTAGGCACTTAAAAAAACAGAAAATGCAGGAAAGAACATTTCCTGAATTTCCTTATCTGCCTAAAGATAGATACTCCAAAAGGAAATCAGCTATCATAAAACTCCTACCCAGGAGTTTCATCAACCAGGAAAGATAGACCTTTGTGCCAGGAGAGGAGACTAGAAGTTGATACCACACCCAAACTTTGCCATAAACCTCCTATGTCTTCTTCTGAGGGCTCATTAGTCTTTCCGAAAAACTATTTACTTTCCCCTAAAAGGCCTGTATCACCCCTTCTTTTTCCCTATTAACGCAATATTTAAGCCTGAATACTAAGTCACCTCAGAGAGTTACTCATTTTTGCCTGTGTATCTGCCATGTATGCATGAGGTATACATATTAGCAAACTTCTGTTTCTCCCTTGTTAACCTGTCTTGTATTACAGGGGTCTCAGCTAAGAAATCTAAAGGGTAGAAATAAAATTCTTTTTCCTTGCCTATAGTTGACACACAATTAGCAGGAGGAGAGTTTTTCCACTTAAGTAGAACTTATCGTACTAGAAAGTATCAAATGACATCAAAATTCTAGACAAAATAATACGTTTTATGTTAATAAAAATAAAAAATTTTAAAAAATTCTAGACAAGTACTATGGCAAGATATAGGATGTGTTCAATCACCTAAATTAACACTAATGCTGATGAATGACAGAGAATAACAAAAGTGGGGAATGCATGGCGTTGGGCCCCAGCCGACCTGTGTTCACTTTGTTAGGAAAAAGAGTCAGCTTTTAGAATACTTGGGATTTTCCCAGAAATGTTATGAATCATCTTGAATGCACATTTGCCTGCACTGAAAGCCTAGAACTAGTACTAATCATTCTTGGGGGGAGAGAGAAGGAATGTCTTCCAGTATGCTATTGATATTTTAAGATTCTCCTATCTGGGCTAACAGTTGACCCTGAGATATATGACCATCTGACCTATGAAACAGACATTAGCACATTAGGATGCTCGGTCACAACATGGTTTGGGGAAATCTCTGAATCCCAGCTAAGATACAATTTACCATAAAGTGGGTCATCTCTGTACCCATGTGAGATGCTTTGTTCTTCCAGTGTTTTCTTCATGACCACATCCCAGTGATGGAGGGAATATTGCTGAATTTTTGTGGGTAATGAGCTAAGACGTATAAAGACTTGGCGATGAGCCTAAGGTCACACAACTACTTAATGTCAACAGTAGGTATGCTCTCCCAATGTACTACCCCACAAGGGCATCAATTATTCTATATGAAATTGTTCATCTCATTATTCCTAATAAAACAGTCCCATCTGACATTTATTAAGGCCCTAATGAGTATGTCATTTTCTTAATATATACTAGTCTTATGCCTCAAAACTATACTTACATAATGTGTGAATGGCCTCAGAGAGCTTACATGACTTGCCTATACTAAGTCATAGAATACAACCTTAGGTCTGCCAGAGGCAACAATGCTTAAGAGGCTGTATGTACTTACATCTCACAAATTCGTGGGCTACAAAAAGTGATTCCATTATTTAAAATAATAAAGTTAGGAATGGAATTGTTTTTGAATGGATAAAATCATGAGTTTCATTTAGGTATGCTTATTTTAAGATGATGGTTAGACAATCTAATAGAAATGTCTAGTAGGGCACTGAGGAGCACAGATGAGAGATCAGTAGGACATCTTTGAGACACATCTTAGATGAAGTTGAAATTTTAAGATGTTACTCATTTTTAATGGGCAACATTTGCTGATAATAAAGAAGGCTGAAACAGAGACATGGAGAAGGTCTAAAGTTAGGGAAATGTTAAGAAAAGAAAATATCATTTCTTGAGTGCCTACCACTAGTCACAAATATGCCCATTCTAGCTCAGTCATTAACGAAAAGGGATGATTCTGTTCCCTGCCCGCCCCTCCCCCACCAAGAGACATTTGTCAATGTCTGGACACATTTTTATCAACAACTAGGCTGGTGTTCCTGGAATCTGGGAAGAGGCCAGGGATGCTACTAGCCATCCTACAATACATAGGACAGCCCTCAACAACAAAAATTATCTGGCCCAAAATGTCAGTAGTGCTAGGGTTGAGAAATCTTGCTTTGAGCTGTAGGGGAAAAAAAGAGAGAGAGAGAGACATTCATCTGGCATTTTGGGGACAAGTTGTCACAAGAAGGAAGAACCTTTGGGGAGAATGGTTTCAGGTTAAGCAAGCAACATTTTCCACTAAAGGGTTACATTTTCTGTGACAGAGAATAACAAGGGCCTTCCCTAAGAAGTTATAAAGAAAAATGAAGAGTGTCGGATAATAATAATTTGCATAGAATGGATTAAGTTTTGGTGGGTCTGGTGGGATGGCAGGTAACAGAGAAAGAGAGTGAAAGCAAGAAAAAATGGCTTTGAGGTTGAAAGATTTAAGCTGATAGTGTTCTTTTCTCTAATTCAAGCCACATTTCATGAACTTTGCAGCAGACAAGGCATATTCCCACTAATAGGTTAGTTATGTCCCCAACCCCAAATTCATACGTCAGAATTCTAACCCCCCACTAGCTCAGAATTTGCCCTTATTTGGAGAATAGACTTTTTACAGTTAAGTTAAAAATGAGGTCATTAGAATGGGTCCTAATCAATAGACTGATCTCATCATAAAAGGGGAAACTTGCGCACAGAGATATGCACGGAGGGAAGATGGTATTAAAAGACAAAGGAAAGGGGCGCCTGGGTGGCTCAGTGGGTTAAAACCTCTGCCTTCGGCTCAGATCATGATCCCAGGGTCCTGGGATGGAGCCCCACATCGGGCTCTCTGCTCAGCAGGGAGCCTGCTTCCCTCTCTATCTCTCTGCCTGTGTTTCTGCCTACTTGTGATCTCTGTCTGTCAGATCAATAAATAAAATCTTAAAGGAAAAAAAAAAAGACAAAGGGAGAAGACAGCCATCTACAAGTCAATGAGAAAGGCTTGGAAAGGATCCCTCCCTCACAGCCCTTGGAAGGAATCCCTCCTGCCAACACCGTTTCAGACTTCTAGCCTTCAGAACCGTGAGGCAATAAATCTCTCCTGTTTAAACCACCAGTTCATGGTGCTTGGTTAGAGCAGCCTTAGCAAACTAGCAAACTCCTACAGATTGGTAGAACACAGCAGCTTTGACTCTGATGGTAAACCTCTTTGATGGAACACCTGAAGGTAACTTGGTTTCTTTCACACCAGACTTAGATAAAGACACTAAGCATGCATGATAAGCAGAGATAAGCAAGGACACTTCTGTGTTCTAGGAAGACTGTGAGAAATCATATGACCTAACTAAGTCACTGTTTTTCATGGTTTCCTATACTCAGGAATTAAGCAGTTGAGTAAAAGCAAAATCTGAGCCTCCAAATTTAAATCCTGACTCCACAAGTGAGTTTAAAAATATTAGTGAACTTCCCTGAATTTCAACAACTCTTGTATCATAGAAATAGTTGCTATGAAATCCTTGGTTTAGTTCTTGGCACACAATGCCTATTGTAAAATGTAGGTATAATTATTATATTAAACACCTAGTACAGTTTAGCGGAGTATGTGGTATGAGCCTAACAAATTACACTTATCCTAATTAGCTTTAGTTTTGAAATGTATTGGGTATGTTTGCCAGACTTGTGTTAGCACCTCACATGTCCACCTTGTCTCATGTCATCAGTATAATCTTATGAATTGGAGCCCTGATTATTAGTCATATTATTAGTTGCATTAACCCTGAAATACATATGGAAAAACGGAGGCTTAGAAAGCTAAGTAATTTAGCTAAGGTCACATAGCTAATAAGGGGCTGAATCAGGTCAGGAACCCAGACCTACCTGACCCCTTATCCTATATTTTAACCACAGCTACCATGGATGTCCTTCTTCCTGATCAAGGAAATTGCTTCCTTATCATGGAAAGGAAAAGGGAGAATAGTTCTGCAACTGTACTTGGAACTGTAACAAGTACAAGTTATCAGGAATTATGGTGTTTATCTGAGCAAATATGATGTTTGACATGGCTTTGCCAAGCTCTACATCTTACATGCTGGGATCTAAAACAGGTGATCTGGTATTTAAGCTTTGGGAGAAAAACTTACAATTCATTTTAGTACAACATGGGAATTGTCTCTCAAGACATTTCCCAAACAACCGGACTAGTCACTCGGTGGGCTGAAGTGGGGGTGGGAGGTGAACATCATGGGCTGAGAGAGAAAGGTCTCCTCATGACACCCCCTCACCTTCTGGTGCAAGGGCACAGCTGGTGTGTTGGCCTGTGTTCCAGGCAATATGCTTTTTCTGACCTTAGACTCTGGTCCATATGGCATTGCCTCTCCAAGTAGAAAAGGAAAGCTGTTTTGTTTTATTGAAAATTAGGCTCATATATACATAGTGTTGACAAAGGCATTATAGGAGTAAGAACCATTTGTTAACTTGTAACTTAGCAAGATAACCCTTTGGAGAAGGGAGAGAGCTTCAAGGAGCCAAGAAAGCGCCTGCTTGCTGTTTGTTCAATACTAATCCCCAAAAATCCACTGCCTGAAACCAGACAAAAGACAAATTACATGGCTGTTGAGAAGTTTATTTTTCCAGATGGCCAACCTGAAGCTATAGTTCACTGACAAATTAAGTCTCCTAATACAGAGAAATCCAGCCCAATCATGAGCTTAATAAAAAGCACAAAGTGTGCTTCTCAAACAAATTATTTGTAAATGTGGATGGTATTGGAGAGAGTGTACAAAAGGGGAGC
Source organism: Martes martes (assembly GCF_963455335.1). Classification (NCBI taxonomy): domain Eukaryota; kingdom Metazoa; phylum Chordata; class Mammalia; order Carnivora; family Mustelidae; genus Martes; species Martes martes. The sequence goes on along the minus strand of NC_137900.1, from coordinate 49,665,588 downwards.
CCTTGCCACATATTGAGTTTCATCTTTTATGTTTGGTCAGTTGGTAAGAAAACAAAGCTGTGAAAACTACTTTCCAATTGTCCCAGTGACTCCTGTTTATATTGGTCTAATTCTTCAAAGACAACCAGTTGCCTAACCACCACATTAAGGTCAAGCTGTTTCTGTTTCTGGGCTCCCAGTGAGCTGATGTCCCTCCTTCAATATTTCTCTACGGCAAGGAAATATCTATGCCTATATAGACATATGATATTAGGACATATAACTAATGCAGGAGATCTATGCCTTTACACATATATATCTCCCAGATGTTTATGTGTGTGTGTAGAGTGTGCACAGATGTATAGATAGAGAGATACATAGATACATAGATACATGCTAGGGTTTTGATTGTATGAGGGCCAATAGTAAGACAGCAAGCTGGAAGAATGAAAGAAAAATCTACCTATCCTATAGGTTTTAAGTTTTGTTAACATAATCATTGTTTCTATCAATTCGATTTTTCAAATCAGAACTATATTGAGCAGCAAAGAGTAGAGGGATGGGGGAAAATGGTTAGGAATTAAAAGTCCAGTTGTCTTCATGATAATAATAGTGATTGTGATAGTGGTAGCTCTCATTTAATTAAATAAATATTTATTGTGTATCAGGGAGTAGGCTAGGCACTTTGCATATATTTGTGCCATTTAACCTCATTGCAACACTATGATATTGTCATTTCCATTTCATAGACGAGGAAACAGGTTTAGAAGGTTGTTGTTCTGCTAGCATCTGGTGGTGGAATCAGGATTCAAAATCTATCAGTCCTACTCCAGGGATCTTAAGCTTAACTGCTATGTTCTTGTTTGCTTATGCATTCATGTATTCAACAAACATTTACTGAATACCTGCTCTGTGCCACACATTATATAAATATTGGGCATTGGTGGGGGGAGATGTTCTCCATTCACTGAGTTTTCCACCTACTGGGGGAGACAGTCATAAAAAATAAGTGCAATATGGTGAGGTATGTTCTAGAAAGTTGTTGTCAAAGGGTGCCAAAGGCCCAAAATAAAGTGATCCCTGCTGACCCTTTGGAAGGGTAGATGAGAAAGCTCAGAGGCAGAAAACTAACACCCAGAATATCTATCTTTCCTCTGACTCATAATCAAGAGAAATGTTCTAAATAGGATTTGTCTGCCAAAAACAAAAAACAAACAACAACAAAAAGAAACAAATTATTTTCATGTTTGCTCTTTCCTAAGATCCCATTTTAAACCCCACAAAATAGTTCTATTTAAGAGGTAGAAAAATCTACCTCCAAAATTTCTCTTGTTTCTGTCCCAAATCCACAATCTCTCTTTACCTTGTAGGCCCTCATTCTCTATTTTTTAATACTTTCCTAAAGGATGTTCTGTTCTTCAACTTAGTCCCTGTGTAGTCCAGCCTCCACCCTGCTACCAAGGGGCATTTGCTAATATGAAAAACCAACCATCCCTTGTCTCTACTAAACATTCTCTGTGTGACCGTCACTAGAGTGTGCAGTTGGGTTCTCCAACTTCAGCTCTCTCCACACTCCACCTTCATGACCTTAGCAGCTATTTTTTCAGCGACGACTGGCTACAGACACTTGATACAGCCCATTTCTACTATCCCCCCAGAAACCATGTAGCGTAGGAGAGTGTATCCTCATTTACAAATGGTGGAATAGTGGATCAGAGCAACCGAGATACTCATTCAAGTTCATGCCAGTAGACAACAGAAAGACCTCCAATACCTGCTGTCTTCTCCACCAGTGGGCATTTAAAAAAAAAAAAAAAAAAGCTGCAGGTTTTTCATCTGTGTTCAACTGTTAACATAATGCCAGATACTGAGTAGATGGATGAATGAATAAATGGCCCCAGGTTTCCAGTTCTGCTGCATATAAAATTTGGTTTTAAATTCCACCTTCCTTGCATCTTATCCTCAGGCTGACTGCATTTCATAGACTTCCTCAAAAAATGAAACCAGCTTTTGGTTCCTTCCCTCCCTGGTTTGCGAGTGGGATTCCCAATCCACTCAGACTCCTCTTACCCACAGGTAGAAAGCCAAAGTACACATGATCCTTCCAGGCCTTTGTCACTTACTGTTTGCAAAGTGCTGTCAAAATCTCCGAGACATTGATATGGCATGGAGCCAGACTGCCTCAGTCCACATCCCCACTCTATCATGAAGTCACGTGACTTTTGTATGCATAAACGCGTAGATTCTTGGTTGGAATGTATAGGATGAATTAGAAAAGTGTTGCCACTGTGCTGGTAAAATACATAGTAGTACCCACCTTCAAAGGTTTTTAGAAGAAGAGCTGAGTTAATGCATGTAGACAGCTCAGAGCAGTTACTAGGACCGAGTAAGCATTCTGTGTTTGCGATTACTAATATCATTTCATTTCATCCTTAAGTCCATGCTGCAGTAGGTGATGTAAACATTATTTTAATTTTACCAACAGGGACATAAAGGAAAGATTAATCACGTTCCAAAGGTCATTGAATTCTAATAACTAGAAACCCATTTCCATGAGGCTTTTGACCACATGGTACATGGGAATAATAAGGGTACGTCAAACGTGAAAGTATCTCTCTCTTGTTGGCATGGTGAACATGCCCCAAATGGGAACACCCCAAGAGAGTCCACAGTTAGGCCTCTGTACCAGAGTTTTGCCCATAGCTTTCTCTTCATAGAGTCTCAGGCCCTGAGGATCAAGTGAATAAGAGTTTTTGGAAAAGTAGTTTGTTTCTTTTATAAATAGTTGCTGTTAATCACAAAACAAATTATGAATAGGTAGACAAAGGTCACTATATATCAGTCTTCCTCCCTGACAAGTCCTATTTACTAGTGCTTTATATACATTGGCTTATTTAATCCTATTTTACAGATGAAAAAATTGAAAGATTATGGCTCAATATGAGTGGAAATATGATTCATACTCAGAGCTATAAGACATGCAAGTCTGTTCCTTAAACAGTTTTCTATCAAATATATATAATCATACCAAAAAAAAAGTTCAAAGCTCATGTTTGAGTACAGAGAACTGAAAAGCATTTATACTTCTTTCTTTAAATTTGAAGATTCTAGAAAGTAACAGGGCTCTTGTCATGTCCTGTTTGATCAACCTGCTGATACTCATAATACAGTAGATTTTTTCAGGTACCTAATATAAGGCTACCAGCTTATGCTAACTCCCAAGCTAATAAGAATGTTCAAAGCTGGGCTCCTGGGTGGCTCAGTGGGTTAAAGTCTCTGCCTTTGGCTCATGTCATGATCTCAGGGTCCTGGGATCGAGCCCTGCATCAGGCTCTCTGCTCAGCGGGGAGCCTGCTTTCTCCCCCCTCTCTCTCTGCCTGCCTCTCTGCCTACTTGTAATCTGTCTGTCAAATAAATAAATAAAATTTTAAAAAATAAAAGAATGTGCAAAGCTAATCAGAACACCATTTGAATGGAAGAATATGATCCACTGTGATTCTGCCATTACACCATCAAAGACATTCTCTCTGCTGATGAGAGAAACCGCCCACAGACACCGAATGATATATGTGGTCAAAATTATGGAAGACTGAGATGGTTTTTTTCACCCATTAGTATATCCTGAAAATCCATTTTGGGGGGCAATAATTATGGAGATGTAGGGCATCCCCTAATGATTGAAGACCTTCCAGAAGCTACAGACATACAAAGGACCATCCACCCCAGTTCTTCAGTTATCTTTCAGAAATAAATGATCACTTTCAGAGTAATTTTTCACTGATAGATTATCCATAGGGGATAAGGAGGATGAAAGTCCTCATGAAGAACACATGAAGATTCCTTTGAATGATAGGCAAAAATGCAATATATGTCCAGGAAAATCAATGTATAGTACTGCAAACTAACCTTCATTATCAAACTCATTGCTTCAGAGTTTTAAGGTGCCTCTGAAGACAAATTATCCAGTATTCATCTCTTTCCTCCTACTCACTCCATCCATCACAAATAAACCATGAATCCATCTTCTGTACAATATTCTTTACAGAGGTTTTCCTCCCTCTGCAGTGCAAGTACAGTAACAACATAGGATACTTGAAGGCAATAGGTGAGTAAGAACTGGTATTTCATCTTGAGGCCTTTGAATAAGAAATGGGAACTCAAGTGTACCCCAAGAGATTCTATCGACAGCAATTCCCATACATTTAGTAGACAAGTGTTCTCTCAAATGGACACTGTGCCTTTTCTTTTCTCCGTGTTCCTTATCCTCCCATCCAAATCTACCTATCAATCATGGTTCTCTCTTTGCCACCGAGAAGCTCTGAATGATTATCCCAAACTTAGTATATGCCTTTTCTGAGTTTCTACATGTGAAGTCCAACATTTCACAAAAATATATTAGGTTAAAAAAATTGTTTGCACTCTGTTTAATAAAGTCTTATCTTTTCCTTTTATTCTGCCCTAGTAACCTTCAGTATGTGAGTAGCATCATACCGAGCAAAGAGAATCTTCAATAAATTCTTAAAGCTGGAAATTGTGATTTGATGGCAAAAGAGCGATTAAATAACCTCACCTAAAAACCTTCATGGAGCTCAAAATCCCCACACATTAACCACTTCTTTGGCATGTCTCATTAAGACTATTAAAACCAAACATTTTAGAACCACATATTACACTATAATCATTACGTCTTCAGTTCTACTGAAATATACTGAAGTTCTACTGAAGACAGACAAATGACTAGCATTTGTCAGGCCCGCTAGTCACTGATCAACAAAGTCCTAGGGAAGTGAAACCCAGAACAATTCTGGTTGCTTCACATGCATTAACTCACTTAATCTCCACCACAGTGCTATGAGATGGGTTCAAGAATTAAGTATTTTACATATATATATCTGTATGTATATATACACACACACATACATACACACACACACATATAATTAAATTACATATTAAATATATCATTAAATACTTTATAGTAAGCACAAGGACATTAGTGACGAGCAGATTTGCACAGCTTATAAATAAGGAGGCAGGATTTGGTTGCATGTAATCTGATCCTAAAGCCCATACTTTTAGCTACTACCTCTTACTGCCAATTAAGTTTGGAGGAAAAAAAAAAAAGAGGTATCAAAGTCCTGGACTCTTGAGTTCTTCACCGAGAAGGAGAGACTTGAGTAATACCATGAGTGGTATTACTCAAGCATAAAATTCCTACGTGGAAAGCCAGCAAGGCCTGCTGTCCACTTTGTTAACTTTATCTGGTAGTGAACAATTCTCATCAGTTTTAATTCACCCATTCATCCAACCAGCAAATGCTTACTGAGCAACCATGTCTCAAGAGCTATGCTAGATAATAAGACATAAAAATGAATAAAATCTGATTCTTTCTCTCAAGGAGCTCATTCTTATGACATAGCAAACATTAAAAGAAAATAAAGCTTATAATAAAAGCACAGGCCCTAAATCCAAGTCAGTAGATTGGTTCTTCTGTCTAAAGGAATCAGGAGGACAAGCTATATGGAGGTAATGTTTTACCGAACTCTGAAGGATGAATCTGAATTCTTTAAATGAAGGAGAAAAAAGTCAAGGCAGGAAAAATAAAAGGCAAATCTGAGGACTACAGATAAGAAATTACAAAAAATCTTCAGAAAAATACAATGAACAATAAGCTCCACAGAAGAGCATGACGGTTAATGATCACAAGGAGGCAGGCTCAGTCCCAACTCAGGAGCTTGGTGTCCCATCAGATTTGGACCTGATTCTATGTGCAGTGGAGAGTCATCGAGGTTGACTATCAAGGAAATAAATTTTGTATTTCAGAAAGGCTGTTCTAGAAGCAGTGTTAACTTAGGATGGAGTTGAATAAGGTTGAGAGAGGAAAGCTGGTGAAAAGACCATCACATTGGGACAAGACATTGAACTATATCAGGAAAAGTGGGAGCAGAAGAGACCAGAAATGAATTAAAATGAGAATCCGAGGGCAAACCAGGAGTGGTGGCCTGGGGGTAGGAAGTAGTCTAATTCTTTTTTTTTTTTTTTTAGATATTTCTTATTTATTTGACAGAGAGAGAGAGAGAGGTCGCAAGTAGGCAGAGAGGCAGGCAGAGAGAGAGGGGGAAGCAGGTTCCCCGCCGAGCAGAGAGCCCGATGTGGGGCTTGATCCCAGGACCCTGAGATCATGACCTGAGCCGAAGCCAGAGGCTTTAAACCACTGAGCCACCCAGGTGCCCCCTAATTCTTAGATTTCTAGAAGTTATGACCAGGTGAATGATAGACACTGACATTTGAAACACAGTTTGAGCAAGCCAGGAAGAGGAATATGAGTCATAATTATACCCAATTATTATGATAGCTTTGTCTGTTATTCTGGATACAAATTCAAACTGCTATCTCCATTGTTTTTTAAAGAAAACAAACTATTTAATTTTAGGTCTCCTAAATCTGGCAATGTCACAATAATGTATTTTCAAGTTTTAAACATGATAATGATTTATTTTTTATTTACTGTTGCATAAATTTTTTTCATTTAATTATTTATCTTTCCCAGCTTTATTGAAGTATACTTGACAGATAAAATTGTATATATTTAAGATGTACAATGTGAAGTTTTGCTATATGTAAACACTGTGAAATGATTATAACAATCAAGCTAATTAACATGTCTATCACTTCACTCTTTTGTGTGTGGCAAGAACACTAGGATTAACTCTCTTAGGGGAACATTCCCAAACTCATTTTACAAGGCCAGCAGTGCCCTGATACCAAAGTCAGATAAAGAAAAGAAAACTGCAGGCCAGTGTCCCTGATGAATAGAGGTGCAAAAGTTCTCAACGAAATACTAGCAAATTCGATTAAATAGCACATTAAAAAATCATACACTATGTTCAAGTGAGTTTGACCTTTGGGATGTAATTCATTCACAAATCAATAAATGTGACACATCATGTTCCTGGAATAAAACATAAAAATCATCTGATCATCTCAATAGATGCAAAGGAAGCATTTGACAAAATACAGCATCCCTTCATGATAAAAACTCAACAGAATATGGAGGGAACATACCTTAACATAGGGGAAAACTCCTTGACATTGGTCTTCGCAATAATTTTTTTAGATATAACACCAAATGCACAAAAGACAATAAAAGCAAAAATAAACAAGTGGGACTACACTGAACGAAAAAGCTTCTACATGGCAAAAAACAAATAACGAAATAAAAAGACAACCTCCAACAATCCTAAGGAATGGGAAAAAATATCTGCAAATCATGTATCTTATAAGTGGTCGATATACAAAATATATAAGGAATTCCTACAATTCAATACCTAACTCCTTAAAACTGAAATTCAGATTGTTGACCATAAGAAGTATGTTGACTTATTTAATAACAAATTCACATATGATGTGAATATGAAGGCTACAACTATGTAGCCTTCTAGAAACACCAAGTTGTTCAGGATAGGGTCCAACTATAGCATAAATGAACCACATCTAAGAGACTTGGTCAATTCTATCTTCCCAAGTACTTATGCATACTTGCATAAATTATACATAATAGGACTTTTGAAATCTTACCCAACTCTCTTCAAACAAACCTGCTATACAACTTTCTAGCTATCTACATATAAAAATTGTTTTGACCACTTTAATAGCATATAATATACGAATATATACAAATATATTAATATATATTAACATTTAAAACAACTCATTGAAGGAAAAGTCTTTTTTTTAAGTTTTAAAATTTTGAATTATTTAATGGTATATTAATGTTCTATCCCCATTATTCTTGGTATTTACTTATTGTTAAGATGCCAAATCTTAGCCATCAGTGGTAGAGACAAACTGAATATCATAATCATGTCAATAGACAAAGCAACCTCTTTTTTTGAGAAAAAAAAGTCTACACTTCCAACCTAAGATCTCTAACATTTGTGAGAAATTATTCCTTTAACCAATCATGCTCAACAGAGTTGGCCCAGGGATCCATGAAAACACAGACCATCATACCATTCTCTATAAAGCTTAGAAATACATTGTCTCAAAAATGAAACCTTGGAACTTGACTTCCAAGAATTTGGAAACTTGGCTTTTCCTATCAGACAACTATGAGGAAATAAGTAAATGACCAAAGAAGAACAAAAAGGAAGAATGAAAAAGAGTAAAAATTTTTGCAAACAGTAAAAATAATCCTAAAAAGCAAGCTTAAGCAAATGCTTATGGTTCTTTTGTCTTGCTTCTAAAGAAGTAACACTTTTGGAATCTTCTTAGGATTTTCACTCTTCTTTTCTCTCATAAAACAAAACCAAACACAAATCAGTTACCTACAGTTTATGCTTTAACTAGGAGGGAGATCAAGAGTATAGAATGAATAATTATTTTACATAGATATTTCCCTGTGAGAGACAATGTTCTGATGTATTTATTCAAATTGAAGTGTTTTCTGAAAACAGCATTATTATCTCCTGGTGTTAATATCTTATGATGCTTTTAATTGCATGTAACTCAGTCACATTCATGATCACTTGACAGCCAGCCAACAGAGGCACTTGGTTTTTCAAAGAACAATGTGTGCTCTGATAATCTTTATACTGAATTGTTCATCTGATAGAAAATGAAAAATATATACCTGTATCTTTTTGTGAGTTTCCTGTTGCTTTTTCTGATCTGGAGAAACTATCCTGAGTTAACCAGTAAATTGGCAACCCCACTAGCTTAGAAATACTCCCCTGGGGTGATTTGCGTTAAATTAGCATTGCTGGTAAATGCTTTCAAGAAGACTATACAATTATGGCCAGATGAACACATTCCTCATACAATTTCAGGATTAATATTAGTCTCCTAACAACCCAGAAACCAAGATCATAATTACTGACTGCCATTTCCCTCCATTGTCCAGGTAACTGGCCCTCAGTATATGACCAATTTGAAACCTGGGAATCTTGGGAGCAAGCATCAGGTCTGCTGTTGGGAAATTGAATTCAAGTGCAGCCCTGCTCCCTGAACACTCATATTCTTCTTTCCTCTTTGTGCTATTTGTTCGTCTCTATTGTGCAGAGCTATCGTTTGTGCACACATTCTGTGTTAGATTTTCTACCCGATTGAGCTTGAAAAACCAAAGCTTAAGTACTAAATGTTTCCCTAAGGCCTGAATGGACTTAAAAGGACATAGGTGCAAAAAGAAAAGACAGGAAAATAGGGGGAGAAAACACGGCTTGTTAAGTTGTTGCAATAATCTCATGCTGAGAATAAAGACCTTCAGAGTTAAGAGAATGAAAAACACTCTTCTAAGTGGATTGCTTGCTTTCGTTGCACAGGTGGCAAGGCCTGGAAATACAAGACACCGGGAACGGCAGGGCAGCCTGCTAGCATTTCATTAAGCTTAGAGAATAGTAGAATTGTGGAGTGGTTTCTTCCCACTCTACAAGGGACACAGGCTTCTTGACAACGTGGACTTCGGCGTGTTCGTTTGCTGGTATGTTTTCTACCGGGAGGTACTCTGGGGGAAAGAGGGCCTACCTCTCCCCACGTTTTGCAGAGATTTACACCCTCTTCCTTTATGAAAATGAAGCCTTTCCCATGGAGCATGGATTTGTGGTCGTGAATGTTTTGGCTTTCCCATCATTTTGTTGCTCTCATGCCTTTAATACAAAATCAGTCTCATCTGCTAGATAACCCAACTTTAGAGAACGTGCTACCTCTGAATGCCACCAATTTAAAGTTACACAAGGGTATTGCCATGCTGTTGGGCAATCGTTTGATTTTGACCCCAAATCACCCCTCTCAATAAATGAATAGTAATGAAAACCTTCTTCATGGCAAGGAAAACAATCAATGGAAAGAAAATGCAACCCATGGAATGGGAGAAGATATTTGCAGACCATATATCTGACAAGGAGTTAATTCCAAAGTATATAAGGACGTCCACAACCCAATAGCAAAAAAAAAAAAAAAAAACCCAAACCAAACGACAACAACAACAACAACAATAAGAAACACAAAAAATGGGCAAAGGATTTGAATAGAAATTTCTCTGAAGAGGACTTACAAATGACTAACAAGTATATAAAAAGATGCTCAACACCGTTAATTGTCAGGGAAATACAAATCAAAGCTACAGGGAGATATTTGCTGTATATATTTGTTGTTGTTACATAACTTTGGGTTGAGTCAGGGAAATGAGTCTATGTAATGCCATCTTTTGAGAACTATGCCCAGCCACTTCCAGGCCTTCCCCGTAGGAGGACAAAGATCCACTAGCTCTGGCTCCCATCAGCTCTATCCACAGCAAAGCTAATTCTCAGTGGTTGCAGCATAGGACCCAGAGGTACAGACAAAAGTTGTTCACGTTTTTCTGGGGAGCTTATCAGTAGACTTTTCTATGGATCACAGGGGACCAAGTGTAAATTAGATCTTCCCAATGGCCCCACAAGAGATTTGCAAATAAAAACTAAAAGACATCTTGAGATGCCTTCATTATTAATATTCAAAGTAAACATTCAAATTTCAAATAGTTTATGACCCAAGAATTATGGCACAGTTTAGAGAAAGCCCTTAACCAACTTCAGTGATGACATTCTTCTTTCCCAAATTTCCCGTTAGGCACATTTTACTTAACATGTCGTGCTAAGATATCAGGTATTAGATGAATTAGTGACTTCATAGCCAAGTAAATGACACTGATAACGAGAGATGAAAGGAGTTATTTAAGAAATGATGGCTATTCTAGAAGGGCTAAACCACACATACTTTATATGAAGAAACAGAATCTGTTTATTTTCTAACCTTTTTTAATGCTTTTATAGTTTTGTAATTAAGGGGGAAAAAAGAAGGCTTCTGGGGCACCTGGGTGGCTTAGTTGATTGGTGTTCAAATCTTGGTTTCCGCTCAGGTCATGATCTCAGGGTCATGAGATCAAGCCCTGTATTGGGCTTGGAGCCTGCTTAAGATGCTCTCTCTCTCTCTTTCTCCCTCCCACTGCCCCTCCACACCCCCGCTTACACCCTCACTTGCTCTCTCAAAAAAGAGAGAGAGAGAGAGAGAGAGAAAAAGAAAGCTTCTGCATTTGCAAACAGTGACCACCACCTTCTGTAAAACTGCTACAAATGTACATTGTTGGGAAATATAAGACAAATTGCATGCCTACCTTCTCATTTGTGTATCCTTGAACAAAATATATGGATCATAAAAATCAGTTTGGGAAATAATTCTTCCCAACTTGTTTTGTGATGCAGATCTGAGAATACTTGCTCATTCTTATTTGTAGGATCAAGAAGGCTTTTCCTCTACCTCCACTGCCTTTCCATTTCTTTCGGTCTTATTAACCTTTCGCTTGGTTTTGTCCTCCAGGTTGTGCCTTCAGTTTTCTTCTTTTCTCAAATAACAGTGGTATTCTTTTTTTTTAAAATCTCATGTGTTCCTCTAGTTTTAACTAGAACCTTAAGCTTTATAACTACAAATTTAGATATTTCACACCTAACCTTCCTTTTTTTTTTTTAAGATTTTATTTATTTATTTGACAGACAGAGATCACAAGTAGGCAGAGAGGCAGGCAGAGAGAGAGGAGAAAGCAGGTTCTCCACGGAGCAGAGAGCCCGATGCGGGGCTCGATCCCAGCACCCTGGGATCATGACCTGAGCCGAAGGCAGAGGCTTTAACCCACTGAGCCACCCAGGTGCCCCCTAACCTTCCTTTTAAGTTATTTCTATAACCACTTGCTTATCAAACTTCTTAGCCTAATAATGCCAGCATGTCCTAAAAAATTAGACCCACCAACTCCTCTCTCTTTCCCCATATGTGATTCTCTTTTTGTATTCTATATTGTCTCCCAATTTTCAAGCTAGAAACTTGAAGTCCACCCTGATTCATTCTCTCTTAATTATACATTCATTTAGGAACCAGTTTCTTCTAAATCTATAACTGAAAAATTCACTGAAATCCAGCTCTTTTTCTAGTTCCCTGCTCCCACTTATATCTGAATTCATCAATTTTCTCATAAACTATTACAAGTTTCTGCCCAGTTACACTATTTGCAATGCCACTTGCTTCTAGCCTTCACACAGCTACCCAACTGATCTTCCTAAATACAGAAATGATCAGGTCAGTTCTGGGGGTAGAAGATTATAAAACTCAAAAGTACAGTATAAAAGGCTCTCTGCTGTCTGCTTCGATGCCCCCCTTCTCCCTTCATCCCCCCATTCCCCTGATTTTCACCTTATATTCCTTTGTCACCATTGGTTTATCTATGTTACCAAATCGTGCATTTGCATGTCATTGCTGGTTGAAGGTTATCTATAGATGTGTGGATTAAGAAGGGATGCAAAATTTCTGGAGGTCTGCTTCCCCTCTCCTTGAACTTGGGCAGGCAGCAAAAGCAATGTCATGCCAGTCTTAGGACGTAAGAGACTTCCACTTCCTGTCCCTTGGAACACAGGCTTTTGAAATGCAGTGGCCATGCTGTGAGAAAGCCCAAGCAGTTGTGTCGAAAGGACTTCAGCTGGCAGCCCTGATTGGTCTACCAAACAACAAATGGCCAACAGATTGTCAAGTCACCCAGTTGAAGCCATACTGAAGAGAAATAAGCTGTCCCTGTCAAGCCCTGCTCAAATTTCAGATTCATAAGCAAAATCAACCATTATTTTTGTTCCAAGCTGAGTTTGGGGGTGTTTTGTTATGTGGCAATAACTGAAACAGTACAAAATACCTTTCCATCTTTCTCTGCCTGATTAATTTCTTCCCATTCCAAAAGATATAGCGTTAATGTTATCTCATTTAAGAGGATAAAGACTTTCCCAATCTGCTGAGGCAAAATCGATTACTTTCTTCTGTTCTTCTCCAGCATCTGGTCATGATTAACGTTCACCTCCTGAAAAGTCTTATAAATTCCTTCTGAGTAGTGTCTGTGAGTATCGATCTTTGTTACCTAGTGACTAAAACAATTGAGTTACTTGAGCATTCAGTGTGGTAATTCCTATACTGTACTAACCTACTTTTGGTTTTCTTTTAGTTCAACAACCACTTGTTGAGTGCTGCATGCCTGGCAATATGTTATTTGATAACAGTATATGATTCACGTTGTGAATAGGCTGTAGACTCCTGCCCTCAAGAAGCAGAGATGTCACGGAATTATCCCAAATCACCTTCACTGTGCTAGATAGCACAGATTTCTGGGATTCAGCCAAGTGCCTGACTAAGGGTTCAAATAGTTTCAGAGATCTTCTTGGAGAAAAATATTGGTCCTTTCTGGTGGCCTCCATGATTTCCAGGAAGAACAGACAGTGACTGGCCAAATATCTGCCAAAAAAATGATAACAAAACTTGAATTGGACACTTCAAAGTTTCTCAAGAAAATTAAAAGTCTGCTTCCTAAATGTCTAGCCTCTAAATTCTTCAATCAACAGCACAGAGTACTGAAGACCCAAGACTCTTATCTCAGAAATAAGCCATGAAGAGCCTATGACCCAAAATATGCCAAAGCCTCATTTCATACATGCAAAATTTGAGAAACACAGTGCAATGGACAGGTTCTCATATACTCTCTGGCCTGGGTCAAGTGTGTGGTCCTGAAAGCACTGTCCAAGGGATAGCAGCATCAATCAAGATTTAATGTTATGCCCTCTGTTTAACGAAAGAAAAAGAAAAATACAATGATTTGAATAAAGTTACACTTTTATAAAATCATTATACATCATTTTATTTATATAGACCATTAACACTTTAGGGTACAGGGACTTTGTCTTATTGGTCTATAAACGTCAATACCTACCAGTATCTGATCATATAGTAGGTACTCAACAAAAGAAGAAAATTACTTAACTACTTTGGAATGGTAACTATATAAGGAGCAATAATTTTACCTTCAGTTCAATGTCCGTAAAAATACAATCCGTACTCAGAAAATTGTGTGTTTCCTCTTATCTGACAAACAGCACTACAAATGCCAGCCGTTTTCACTTGTCTTAGCTGTCAGGAAACTCTAGGCGAAATTTTGTGCACTACCGTAACTTCAAAAGCACAGAGTTATGAGGAAATGGCAGTGTATTTTTATTCAACTATCAAAGCAGGCATAGGCAAACACTGTTAGCCTGACTCTCATCACCGAATGTACCTTCACTATTACTTTCACCTAAAATAATCTACATTTCCCTGTGACATCCTTGCCCCCCTTTTCTATAAACTCAGACCAATGAGATTTTATCATATGTATATGCCAACTTAATCCGGCCTTAGGAGTAGAATCCAGTAGAGCTAAGAGCTCTAAAAGCCAGTGTGTTAAATATTTCTCAGAAGAAAGTGTTAATTGCAAAGGTCCAAAGCTTTTTTTGAGGACCAGATGGACTATATGAACAAGTTGTATAGCTTACCTATGTTTCACATTATAGGGACATGGGATGGGTTGTGGCTTCCACAAAACAATTGAAAAACTTGACACCAGGAGTTTCTTGTATGGAACTCGCCTGCAGTTTTTCCTAGGGGAAAGAACGGTTCCAACAGAAACAAGTAAGATCATGGTCTCCAAGAGGCAGACAGATGGTAGTGCTGGTCTTCACAACAGTAATCTCACAAAAGCATAAGGCTCAAAATAATTCTGATGTTAGCAGCTGTATATAATTCAGTACTTGTGGTGGTTCACCGATAAGGAATGATAATCTCTTCTCCCTTATAAAAGGGATAAATCTGAGTTTGTTTGCACAGACTAAGGTTACAGAGAAGGCCTGAAGTATAGAAGGCTCATAAGCTTATTTGGTTACAGATACGATCTTTAACTTTCCCTAGCCCGAGAAGCCAAAAATAAACATTTCATAACTTTTAATGTGTGGTTAGCAAATATAGCTGGCCCGTGGTCGTGTCCCCGCAGCCCAGAGTCCTGGACAGAGTCAGCTTAGCTGGATGCCTGTGACCGCCTGCTTAGAGCCTTCCCCTGTAGTTTCAAAAGAACAGGGTCTTTTTTATCCGCTTAGCTCAGTTGCTATAAACACTTGCTGTATGTTAAATGACTTCTCAGGTCCATCCAATCCGATTTGCACATCATTAGTCTGTGTAGGATGAAATGGATGCCTTTGGATATTTAGTTTTGTTAAATACTGAGCCCTTTGTGAGTGAAAAGCCCTTCATATAAAATATTACATCAGGCTTGGCTAACATTCCTGTTTCATGAATCACTGGTACCTCCAAGTTGTCCTTGAAATTTCAAATTCACTGTAGATGCTTCCAGACAAGTACAGTACTTCTTTTTTTGTTTATTTATTTATGTTTTGATTTGGATGCCAATTCTGCTATGAAAGAGGAAAATTTAGCATCAGAGCAAATGCCCTTCACGTACATCAAAAGGGAAAAGAAAAGCAGCATTGCAGACCCGAAAGGAAAACACTCATCTAAATGCCAGAAAAATTCATCATAGATCCGTGCTTTACCCTGACTTACCGCACTGTTATTCAGAGACCATCACTCACCTTTTTTTACTTCTCATTGGTGATGGCTGTATTCATACCTGCAAGTACAAGTTTTAAAAAAATGAATAAATAAGCAAAAAGTTTAGTATTTCACATGTACTTGTAAATTTTTCATTTTGATTTTGACAGAGCTCACACAGTAATTGCTTATAATTACCGATAGGACAGCTGATGGCTTTTTAAAACTACATTCTAATTAGAACAACCAGCCAGCAGGGCTTTGAAAGTGGCTGTGATGATATTATCACAATGAGGCCACGGTGAGGCTTTCTGGCCTTTTCTGTGATGCTGATGCTCTGGGCTCTACCATCGCTGAGATGTCACGGAGGAAATGAATTGCCACTGCTCCAGCTACACAGAAGATAAGAAGCTCGACAGGGCAAACAGCGTCACTGTCACTTCTTGGGAATACCCCAATATCATTTTTCCTCACCAAGGGTTCCGGCTGCTGTTACATTATATGTCATCTGTCCAGACACATCCAGAATGCTCACCACATTCCACTTCTTATTCTGCCCTCAGCATTGGCGGTAGCAGATTTTACCTGAGAAATTTCAGACGTCATACATGCTTGCAGATGATGGTTCTGTTTTGCAACAGTAACGTTTCCACAACCCTTAGGTCAGATTTTTTTTTTTTTAATGAAGTAAGTTTTTGTTAACATGAAAGAAAAGGGAGGTTCTTTGATATTTATTGAATGTATTTTACGGTAGGAGTTTAAGATTTGTGTGTGTCTCATTTAAACTCCAAAATAGCCCTGTAAAAAGAGGGTTTCATTATCTTGGCTTTACAAACACAGAAACGGAATCTCACCAGGGTCAATATTTTCAAGAACTCACTGAAAATATGACAAGAACGGGTAACCACCATTCTGTTGAAAAGTACCAACACTGTGGCAGAATATGTTTTAATCCAAAGCATTTGTTGAGAAACAAGAAATGGGAGAAATTCCTGCATGATGGGAAGTCAGTGGGATTGTTGTCTCAAAAAATCAAAACCAGAGGGAAGCATGGTTTTTCAAAACGTGTAGAGGTGAGAACTGCTGCAGAACTAGGCATGGTTGGAAGATCTACAGAGCCAGAATCAATAGATGCAGGAGGTCACATTTGGCCCGGAATAAAGCAGCAGGCGAGTCTTTGGAGAACTGCAGGGAGCAATGGCTTTTGCACCCTGGTTAAAGCCAGGATCATGGGCACTGAGATAGAAGAGACAGGACATGGCTCCAGGTAGCCCCATACCCAAAGCATGTTCCTTAGCCTGCCCACAATCTGGAAACAACCTAAATAGAAATATCATCCACAGACAGGGAAAGGGGGACTTCCAAATATCAGGATGACTGCATGACTAAGAATCACTATGCTCAACACTGAAGAGACAGTAATTCTCCATTAAATAATTATAAATTCAATATGATCCCCATCAAATTCAAAATAGGATTTCTGTGGAACTAGACAAGGCTGTCTGGGATGGACAATTGGAATGACTTGCCATTACAAACGTCAAAACGTACTGTGAAGCTATGGGGACACAAGCAGTTTATGAGCACAGGAATAGAGGAGACAAGTAGGTCAAGAGAACAAACTGGGGAGTCCAGAAGAGGCAAATATGTGTGTGTGCACAGGTGGATTTGTGTGTGTACTAATATGTGAGAGAAAATGGAAATTTCTATCAGCAAGAAAAGGTTGGATTATTTAAAAGGTGCAACTAGCCCTTTAAGATTATATTAGAACCCTACCAGACATCATACATAAAATAAAATCTTAAAAATGATTAAGGTGTTCATGTAAGTAACACTGAAAAAAAAATTTAGGGGTGCCTGAAAAAAAATTTAGGTGTCTCAGATGGTTAGTCGTCTGCCTTTGGCTCAGGTCATGATCCTGGAGTCCTGGGATCAAACCCCACACTGGGCTCCCAGCTCAACAGGGAGTCTGCTTCTCCCTCTCCCTCTGCCTCACTCTCTGCTTTGTGCTCTCTCTGTTTCTGATTCTGTATCTCTCTCAAAAATGAATAGATTTTTTTAAATCTTTAAAAAAAATTTTTTAAATAGAATGATGGTTTTTGAATCTCAAGTAATGAGAAAGGGCCTCCTACAAACTGAAGAAAAGAATTAACAGATAAACTACATAAAAATCTTCAAATTTGTTTTTGACAAAGATCATAATAACAATAACAATAATAAAAGACAATACCAAGAGAAAATATCTGCAAGAAAGTTTAAGAGACAAGCAGTACTCACCATTGTATAGAGAGATCTCCCACATAATTAGGAAAAGAAGCAATGATCTTATAAGAAATCAGATAAAAGGGGCACCCCAGTGGCTCTGTCAGTTGAACTACTGACTCAGTTTTAGCTCTGGTCATGATCTCCTGGGTTGTGGGGCTGAGCCC
This sequence comes from Martes martes, assembly GCF_963455335.1. Taxonomy (NCBI): domain Eukaryota; kingdom Metazoa; phylum Chordata; class Mammalia; order Carnivora; family Mustelidae; genus Martes; species Martes martes. Next base: position 49,647,766 of record NC_137900.1, on the reverse strand, counting down.
CACGTTGGGTTCCATGCTCAGTAGGGAGTCTGCTTGAAGACTCTCACCCTCTCCCTCTACCCCTCCCCACAAATAAATAAATAAATCTTTAAAAAAAATAGACAAAAGGTATAAGGAAAGAGTTCACAGAAAGAAAAACTGCATACTACATATATATGAAATTATGCTAAACCTTAGTAGCAGTCAGAGGAATTGAAACTGAAACAATATCACTGTAGTTTTTACTCCTCAGGTTATATAAACTTTTGAAGCTTGATAGCACTTAGTTTGGGGAGGATATGAAGGAACACGTACTTTCATAACCCACTGGTGAGAACTTAAAGTCACTAACCATTTTCAGAGGGCATTTTTGTCAATATCTATCAAAACTTAACATTTCTATAAGCCATATGCATGAATTTTACTTCCATATATTTAGTCTATAGCTTTCATATTTGCTGAAAGATTCATGTGTAAGAAAGTTCATTGTTGTATTCTTCTAAAGCAAATAAAGCAATCAAATTGATGTCAGAATAATTAAATAAGTCATGGCATGTCAGTTTCAAGGAATACGTTGCACTTATGAATAATGTTGAATATCTATATAGAGTGATACAAAGAGTCACCAAGATAAACTCTTGAAACAATAAATCCATCTCATAATGTGTAAACATTTGTGGTTAAGACCTCATTAAGTTTTTAAACATGTATGTACATGAGGGGCCATCTGGGTAGCTCAGTTGGTTAAACATCCAACACTTGATTTCAGCTCGGGTCCTGAGATCAAGCCCCATGGGGTGTAGAACCTGCTTAAGAAATTCCAACACTTTTACACCTAGGTAATCAATAATTATGTTTAAAATCTAACATTTGCAGTCCAACTAGTGATGAAATTATGTGGAATCACTTTTTATTTTCTACTTTCAAACCAAGAGAGCAAAATATTTAAAGAAAAAAGAAAACATTGGTGGAGAAGGAAAAAAAGACTCTAAAAACAACTATGGAAATGTCTCTTTTTCAGTTTAACCACAGCTTTTTACTAGACCTTAAATCATTTTAGCACTCACTCCACGGATAAAATTTCTAATTTTGCTTCAGCTACTTGGATATTTGAGACCAAGTGAATTTGAAGTATGAATAACAAAAAGACTTTCTATCTTGGCTGAGAAAACCATCATGTTCACATTTGGCAAGATTTCCCAACATAATCTAATATATAGCTAGCTGATGCATTTGACACTTTTCTGTTGAGATAATCTATTCACCGGTGTTATAACATTAAAGATGGGGTAGTCTTACAGTTTTCTCTAAAAAATTAAAGATGGAGGGGTGCCTGGGTGGCTCAGTCGGTTAAATATCTGTCTTCGGCTCATGTCATGATCCCAGGGTCCTGAGCCACACATCTCAAAGCCCCACATCAGGATCCCTGCTCAGTGGGGAGTCTGCCTGTCCCTCTCCCTCTGCCACCCTCCCCACCTGTGCTCTCTCACTCTCTCACTCTGTCAAATAATAAATAATCTTTAAACATTCAAAGATGGAGTAATCTCTTTATTTTGTTTTAAGTCTAAAAATAGTTTAAAATAAGCTCTTATATGATTTCTATATCAGCACTCAGTTGCTAAATAGTAACTGGGAGCAAAACAACAGAGAGGGTCTTTCTCTTCCATTATGCAATCTCTTCAAGAGAAAGATTGTTCTTCTTTAATTCTAACCAGAAGCCATAAAATCCTCTTTTTGTTTGTTGTGTATTAGCTTTAAGGATCTCCACAATACTCGTATAATGTCTGGTATTAGAAGACATGTGGGAGCTTAAATAGAATTTGTCAAATTATTTCTCTTCCTACATTTAGATTTTTGAGCTCCTTGTAAAGGATAAAATTTATTTCAACACTACTCACTGAATATTGGTCTTTGGAAGCTACAGTGAATGGGCCAGAGGCAAGAACAGGTTTGTGTGTGGAAGGTAGAAGTGGGAAGATTTTTTTAGTTAAGTTAAAGCTACACTTTGGAGTTGGGAATGAGGCTAACTGATCTTTGACAGGAAATGGACAGAGTTCACTACATTCAGACTACATAGTTCAGACTCATCAGTCTGAAATTTTCATGATTATTTTGCAAGAATATATTTTATAGTTCATTTTTTAATGGTATGATAATGGTATTCAATGATAACATAGACCGAAATGCACAAATTATTTTCCTTTATAGGTCTCTCAGCCCTACCAGACTGAGTTCCAAGAGGATAGGGATAAGGTTTTGGAATCCTCTGAATCCTCAGGTCCTAGTACACTGAATGTTAAATAAAGGGCTGGGGAAATTAATACATTATTGTATCAGTCAATCAATCCATTAGAAAGTGATTCAATATAACTCTCCCAAATTCTGACCAATTAGTCTGGTTTTATACAAATCGGTAGATAATCCAATACTTATTAAGATTCTACCATTTATGTAGTCATACACTTGAATATATTTTGGAGAATATTTCAATAGTGCATATTCTCAAGAAGATACAATCCAGTCAAGTGAAAAGAGAGAATCGCACTATGAAACAATAATGAAGAGCCAGCACAGAGACCAGGATCTAGAAGGCACAGGACACAGCTGCCTAAAGGCCCAGCATAGATAACCCACCCACGGGTGTATGAACTAAGCCAATGCTATTGTTGTATGCCATTGAGATTTGGGGATACTTATCATACGGTAATGGCTAATCTAAATACTTTCAATATCCAATCCACTGTAACATTCTGGAGTTTGCTTTCAAAATTCCCTTACAGTCCCAATCTAACCCACTTTTGTCTCACACCTGACCCATGGCTACCCCCTTATTGGCCCTCCTGCTTCCATTTTCCTCTCCCTCATTTTTTGCCACACTACATCCAAAATGATCTTATAAAAATCAAATTTGAATAAATCTCCCAATTTTCAAAAGGTCTACGAGGTCCTAGGTGGTGTATTCCCTGCCTTGTGTCTGGCCTCTCTTGCTCACGCCCAAGTCACACTGGTGTTATTTATTTATTTATTTATTTATTTTGCAGTTTTAAGAATATGCCACGTGCCTTCCTCTTTTGGATCTTTGCCAGATTACTGCCTAGAATGCAATGCTTTTCTCTAAACCTTACTTCTTTTATCCTGATTCATTTCTACTTACCTTTCACCCTTAGCTGAAATGCCACATAACAAGCCTTCTCTGACCCTAAGTCTATGATAAGAACTCTCTACTATGTGCTCTCACAGCATCTTGTGTTTTTCCTTCGTGTTACTTGTCACCATTAGTCATTACGTAGCTACTAGTGTGATGCAGACTAGTAGAATTGGTCTTCTCCACCATACCAGGGCTGCAGGGATTATGCATCTCTTGCTGACTACTGGATATTCAGTATCGCCAATACATTCTGGCCCCCAGTAGGTGAAGAGTAAATGTTGGCTTAATTGGCTTTGAGATCATCTAATGGGCTTTTCCAGATTCTTTTCCGTACCCTGAAGCACATCAAAACTATCTGAAACATTAAAGAAAAAAAAAATCTTGCCTCTAGTCCTTGTTACTTTGAAATTAGAACAAATGTCTTGATAAAGGATGATGCATACTTATGTGATATTGCAGCACTTTCCTGCTCTCTTTCACCTGTAGTCCACGAGAGTGTTGGACAAATAACATCTCACTTCCCTGAAACAAGAAATCTATAATTCATTAAATATTTCAAACTTTAATCTAGATCCATAAATATTTCAAACTTTAGTAGATACTTTAGATAGATAGATAGGATGGATGAGCTGATAGATCAAAAGATTGATAGATCAACAGACAGAGAAATAGAGTCAGACAGAATACAGCTAGGTAACCAGTGTACGTATACCTAGTATACCAGTATACCTAGCTTGGTTCACTCATACATCTGTGGGTCCCCTGGAAGTCAGATGATCTGGGATGGGTGTGGTTGAGACATCATGCCAGTCCAGTTCCAGCCCAGGCTACAGCTGCCATACCATCACTCCTTCCTTATTCTATTAACTAAAGCATGTCCCGTGGATGAACCTAAGTCAAGGGCCAAAGAAATATGTTCTCTAATAGGAAGAACCATAGTCATGGACAAAGTGCTTATATACAAGGAAGGGCAAAGGTCAAGGTTTGGGACAAATATGCAATGTACTACAAGAAATAGGAAATGTATATATTAAAGCAGGGTATCTATATACTACCAATTAGATAGGGAAGTGATCTAGTTAGTATGTACGGTTTTCACAGCATTTGTAAAGAAGTTCTCTATGTCATCCTGTTTTCTGTTGTTCTTCAAATACCATGTATGACAGCTTATAATGTCTTTTTGTTTTATATTTATATATGAGACATTTATATTGTGCATTCTTATTCTAGTGTTCAACTACAAATGGGATAACCATTTTTGTCAATTTATGGGGTTTCTTTAGATTTATTTATTTATTTATTTATTTATGAGAGAAAGAGAGAGAGCATGTGCATGCATGGGGGGAGGCGCAGAGGTGGAGCGAGAGAGAGAATCCACAAGCAAACTCCCCACAGAGTGCAGGGCCTGTTGCAGGGCTCGATCCCTGTGATCACCACCTGAGCTGAAACCAAGAGTTGGCTGCTTAACGGACTGAGCCACCCTGGTGCCTCTCAATTTGTGTTTTAAATCACAGAGATAAAATTGATCCCAATACTACTCCCCTTCAACTTCATGTCATTATAATTTACTATGTTTTAAAAATATTTACAATTATATGTAATTTACAATATGTATTTAAAGATTAACTGTAAATATCAATCATCTTCTGAAGGAAAAAAGAGTTTTTGTTCCAATGATGATGAGACTCAATTTATCTGACAGTATGATTGGGTCTGTAAGATAAGGAAGGCTCAGAGCCACTGAACTCAGTGCCCTCACAGAGCCCTGCAAAGCTCTTTGGTGTTCAATTTCTAACAGGTTCCCAAATCACAATAATCCACATACTTTATGATTTCCAAATCGACATAGTATTAGCCAACCATACTCTATCTGCATGACTGGGCTGGGTAAAAATAGTCTTTCTTAACTGTTTTCAGTTTCAATAATCATCTTTGGAATTTATTTACTCTGTTTCCAGCACAAATCACTATATGCTCAATAAAAAACAAGGAAATCTTAGCAACCTGCTTTAATCATTTGCTGTAGGAGGCACCCTAGGTTGAGCCACAAAATTTTATAGCTTGGACAATACATGACATATTTAAAAGACAAATGAATAGAGGAAAGACCAAAGGAAGCAAACGTATAGAATACTTAAGGATTTTAACCTGAGAGAATGTCAATTAAAGTTCAGGGGAAAGTAAATGGCTATAATTAATACCTGTTAACTGCTTTTGGCCTTCAGGCTCACCCTGTCCAATGATGCATAATAATTAGAAAACATTTCATTACCAGCTGGCATCAAAGGATTAAATGTGTGTGAAAGAGCTTTGCAAACTGTAAAGTTATGAAACAAGGTAGCTGTTATTTCCATTATTAATATCAAAAGATGCACGAAGTGGACAGGCCATTGAAACCTCACCAATAAATATTTAGTGACAAATAAACCTTGAATACTATGTATATGTATCGCAAGTAGAATACGTGTTGATCGCTCTTCCCACTAGTCACAAAAGCACAAGTCGGATTTAAGATTTGACTGAATTTTTTCTCTAATTTTGTCATATTAAGGCCACCAATTTATTTTTAAGTATAAATTTCTAACAAAATTAATATGAAGAGAGGCTATACTTTTACATAGATTTAAGGGGAAGGAAAACTTCAAAGTGGTCCCATATATTGATCGTGAGCCTTCTCATTTACAAGTTTAAAATCTGAATGAAACAATTTCATGGTGAGAGAGGTTCAAGCATTACCTACTATCATGCCACCAGTAAATATTGGATGTGGGATTCAAATGAAAGGTCAATCAGATTCCTTTGCCCAATATGCCACTCCAGTGTAAAACATTGTATTACAGATTTAATTTCATTACATATAGACACGTGTGTATGTATATTCAAAATTAATACTCACTAAAATAAAAATCCATATTAATTATAAAACAAATGTTTACTCTAAGAGTTTGGAGGCTTCTGAAAGATGTAGGAAAGATATGAAGCAGTGAGACTTTCAATCTCCAGAGCTGATCCACTGAAGAGTAGATCAATAATTGGTTGCAATAGTTGGGTTTGTTTATTGAGATGTTTTCCCAGGTGGCCTGATGACCAAAGCACACCATTCCATACTAAGCATTTAAACATGATTTACTTGACTTGCTTGAGCAGAGTACTCATAATGGGATTGCTTCATTTAATCATACAAGTACCTTCTGTGAATGAGGCATTTTGCTAGAAGGGAAAGTTACAGGATTGAGCAAGTCATACTACCTGCCTTTAAAATGTTTAGATCCTGGGGTGCCTGGGTGGCTCAGTGGGTTGAGGCTCTGCGTTTGGCCCAGGTCATGATCTCAGGGTCCTGGGATCGAGCCCCGCGTGGGGCTCTCTGCTCAGCAGGGAGCCTGCTTCCTCCTCTCTCTCTCTGCCTGCCTCTCTGCCTACTTGTGATCTATCTATCTCTCTCTCTCTGTCAAATAAATAAATAAAATCTTAAAAAATAATAATAAAATAAAATGCTAAGATCCTAATGGGAAGACATGTCTGTATATTAATAGCAACAAACAAAGTTAAAAGGATAGAGAAGAAAGGGGTGAAATTACTACATGCCAAGGTTTTCATCATAATTCAAGATAAATCATTAATAGTATTTTAGTCTTGATATTTATAATTACAGAACATATATTTGATTAGATGGCCTATACTTTTGAGACTCCCTCACAATGAAAATATACTGTTTATAACATTAGGAAAACAAAAAAGCTGCAAATTTAAAGGAATTGAAAGAAAAACAAAAATCAAATGATTATTCTTACACTTTTTTACTTTATCCAAGTGATAATAATCTGTTAGAACTTGTGTATGTTCTTACATTTTCCTTTTTGTTTCCATATTACCAAATACTACATGAATTAAGCTTAAAGATCTCAGGACATCATGTAGTATTTGTCTATTTTTCTTCTTCACCATGTCACGACCCATTCCTAAGAGTAACTTCTACACAAAATATAGAAAAATAAAGCAACACTGTGATCGAGTTAAGCATCACTTTAAAATTCTGTTACATGTTCTTATGAAAACAAGGCTATTAAAAAAAAAAAAGCTCCTAAAAAGCAAGTTTACAGCATACAAAAGCTTAAGAGAAGAAGTCATCTATCTTTTAAGCAGGTAAAGCAGTGAAACAGAAAGATGAGAAAGCATGGTGGAAGACGGTAACAATTATCCATGATGGTGTGCACTGCTCTACAGAGTATACACCTGAAAATTCTAGGTCTCAGTTTGAAAACCAATTATAGTTACTTAGGAAATGACACTTCTTGTTCTGGGAATTGGGAATCCCTACCTTCAGCAATGTCACTGCATGACTTGTGACAGGGAAGCCTTAATGCATTTTGTATCATAACTCTTCCTCTGGGTTTTAGTTTCATTTGTTTAGAATGTTAAATACAGTGTCATGAGCAAATCAGTTGTCTCCATCTAGTCATCACAGACTAATTTGTCTGTCTGAAAGCTCCTTTATTTTATAAGGGAAGAAACTGCTGTTTAAAAAACAGAAGCCACAGCTCTGGGGCTTAGTTTTCACCTCGGCAAAGTTAAGATGTTGAATTACATGACCTCTGAGTCCCTCTGAGTTCCAAATCCTGTAGTTCTACCATCTGGTCACCTCAGGTGATAGAGTTCAGTGAAATACTTACCATGCAGACCAACTGAAAAGTATTTACGAATAAGTTAAAATAAAAGTACCTTAACGTTTAGATTTTTTGCTAGTCTAAGCTAAATTTTTTAAAAGAGTAATACAAGGGTTTGCCATTCTCTTCTTCCACACAACATAGGCCTATCTCAAATAAATACACAGTTCATTCAGTAGACTTCTTTACATAGTGACTGTCAAAATATCCAAAATTTAGGCCTGAAAAAGAACTTGAGATTTTACTGAGACTATAGAAAAGGAATAACTAACTATAAATACTATATCTATATCTGCAGCTAATGAACTTGATTAAATCACAGTTACCTTTGTAATAAATATGCCAAAACATGGCAACTCTCCATCAAATTATATTGTGCTCTATTGTAATGGTGTCAGATGTGTTTTAACTTGAATTTCAGAAGTATTTACACAGTAATTCATTTAAATTGCTATACCTTGAGATTCTGTCACATTCATGATCATCTACTGTGCACAGAAAATGTAACTACGATTTTCCTTAAAGTAACCTATGAAATGCCAGAAAATGTGACTCTATACCCCACCTCCGCTACCTTCCTGATGCCCACATTAACTCAAATCACCCAACTCATATGTTGTAGTGCAAGTGTCCATGAGATGCCAAGTTGTGCAGTTGAGTCTTGTTACTTTGATAAGCCCGTATTAGACTCTGAAAAATGAAACTAGTTAGAACACAATCGAAGTGTGAATTATTAGGGGGAAAATAAGATACTAGGGTTAGAAGGAGGTAGGAGGGGGAAAAGAAAATTTTACATGTTGAGACCAAGTTAGACTTTATGTCCAGAGTTCTTGGAACCCAAAGCCTGACTGTACAAATTTAGAATGGTTCGCCAAGAATGAGCTAAAACGTAAGAACAAGATTAAAAACCTCACGATTCAGAAGTCTTTGTGCTCCAAGGACACGTAGAATTAGTAGATGCAAGGAAAGCAAGATTGTGGTGATGATTTCACAGGTGTATGCATATCTCCAAACTTATCAAATTGTGTGCATAAAATGTTCATTTTTTGTATAACAATGATACCTCAAAAAAGCTCTTAAGAAAAAAGAAACTTTGAAAGATGGATTTACTTTTTGGTATTCACCTCAGAAAAATCTGGAAATAATAGAAATAGACAAGAAAACATTTTTTTCTTCTTGTTTGTCTAGGGTCCATCGCCATGGCTTTCTCTCTTGGTTTTGCAGGAGGATCAAAGAATTGCAATGAGCAAAAGAAGAAGGAATGTGTCCTTCATGGTTCAATAAAATAAATAATATTATAAATTAGTATTTGTATAGCACTTTACATTTTACAAACTACTTTTGAAGGTCGAGCAATGTTGGGGATTAAATGGTCAAAAACAAACACACTCTGAACTGAGAAATATTGAATCATTTTTTGCAGAAAGAGTATGACATCCAATTTTTTCCCAATGGAAGATTAAAAAAAAATTATCAGGTTGGTTCCTAAACAAAAAGTTATTATTCTTGCTGAAAGAAGTAAGATACGTGGACCTTCCAATTACTGAAGTGGGACAGCCAACATAAACAAGAAAATTAGGAGAAAGAATGCCATCTGTTGTTAAAAAGTATAGTCAGTTATTATGCAGAACTTAATAGAAAAACCATAACTTCATCAAAACTAAATGATAAAGATTTGAACTTTGGACAATAGCATGAGCAGAGTCTAAGAATAATCTGTAAAAAGCATTATGATCCAATGAAGCAAGAAGGCATCACATTCCAGTGAAATTGGAAAATAGCAAAGAATTCTTAGCATGTGGGAGAAGAAGAGCCTAAATCAAAAGAAAAGGACTCCTTTAGTCTCCATCCCTGAACTCCCTTACCAACTTCTTCACTTTCTTTGTAAAAAAGAACTAGAAAAATTCCAAACTCCACTACTTCACTTCATAGTGGAATAATGTATCTATGTATAGGCTAGCTGTGTCATTATATAAAGTTCCTGTTAGGTAGTATGGCTTTCTCTTTTGATATACTGAGACCAATTTCAGTGTGTGTGTGTGTGTGTGTGTGTGTGTGTGTTGGCAGGTGGGGGGGGGCGGTTGCGGGGAGGAGGGAGGTCCTACACCAACAAAAAGCAATTCTTTGGATGCCATCAGGGTGTCTTACAATTCAGCTTAATTCTGACACTATCTCCCCAGAGACAGCATCAACTCAGACAAGCTAAGGGCTCAGTCCTACAAGAATGACTCTTCCCACCCCTTCAGATTCCAATCGCAAACCAGATTATCATTTCTACTTCTGATCCACCAGTTAAAGACTGGGGGTTCTACAACCCCCTCCTTGGACTTTAGATGCCAGTCACAAGCCCAGGTTGGTACCTGTGTTTCTGATCGACTGGCTATAGGTCAAAGGTCCCCATGACTCCCTCCTTGGGTTTGACTACTTTGCTAGGGCAGCTCACAGAACTCGGGAAATCCATTTACTCATGAGATGGCTGGTTTGTTACAAAAGGATATAATTCAATAACTGCCAGATGAAATATATGCACAGAACAAGCTAGGGAGAGGGCTTGGTCCTTCCATGCCCTCTCTGTCTATACCACTCTCTCCAAATCCCCACATGTTCACAAATCCAGAAGCTCTCCAAACCCTCTCCTTCTGTTTTATTTTGTTTTTAATGGAGGCTTCATTACAAGGATATGATTGTTAACTCATCGGCCATTAATGATTGATTCAACCTCCAGCGCTCTCCCCTCCCTGGAGGTCAGTGGGGTGAGACTGAAAGTTTCAACCCTCTAATCACATGATTGGTTCTACCGGTAACCAGCTCCCGTCCTTAGGTCTCATTAAGTAACATTTCATTAAATAACAAAAGACACCTTTATCCCTCTCACATTTAGGAAATTCTAAGGGGTTTAGGAGCTCTGTGCCAGAAAGCGGGAAGAAGACCAAATATGTATTTTTTATGAATCATAATATCACACTTCCCTCAGTCTCAATTTACCCTTTGTTATCTTCAGAGAGTTCTGACTTAAAGAAGTCCTTCAACTATTTTTACAGATGGATGTGAACTGTGTGGACATTGGGAGATTCTTAAGAGTTAAAATTTGGTGTCTTAAATAAATAAAGCAAACCTAATGAAGTTTAATTCTCTCTGAATATTTTAAATTATCACAAATATAACCACATTTGGTATTCACAAAATTCATGTGGAATCAATGGGGCAGGCATTATTAATTCTACTTTATAACAATGTTATTAAAGGAAGTTATTCAAGCTCATACAGTTTATAAGTGTAGAGAGAAAAAAGTTTCCTTCTACCTTTTTAGGCTCTTCAGTTGGTCTAATAATTAAATTGACATAAAAGAGATTAATAGGAGAAAAACAAAGTTAATTTCATATATACAGGAGTCCCATGAAAATATGAAATCCAAGGACAAGTCAGGAAGTTGAGGCTTATATGCCATTCTGAGCTAAGGAATGGGATAGGGGCCTGAGACTTCAAAGGGGCGGAGGGTAATTCACAAGACAGAAAGAAGAGCAGGTGTTTGGTAATTAGATATTTGCTCTGCTGTACAGATAGCTCATTTAGATAAAATTATTTCTGGCAATAACTCTCTTCTGAGCCAGGTCCCTTACATAAATTCTTAAAGGAAGCTAAGGGAGAGGTAAAAGTTTTTCTTGAGTCTACTTGGTCTTGGTTGCTTTTTGCTCAAAATAATTCACTTGCCAAAGTGGCATATTTTGAGGTCATATATTCTGTTTCTCTTCAGAATCATCATAACCTATTTGATATTAGCTGTTCTCAAACTAGAACTAGTTCTAAGCATAGAACTCTTTGCTCTGACCAAAGTCACACTGAAAGTTTACAAATATTTCAGGTAAAAATAATTTAAACTTTCTCTACCCTTCTATTCAATTTAAAACCACATTGCCAATAATGCCAAGGCAAATTCTAGTTTTTTCTTAAACTGTAACAGTTAAATTTTCTGATTTATATCATCTAGGAAATTAACTGCAACACTTAAATTTTCTGATTTGTATTTCATTTCGGATAATATTTTTCATAAAAATAAAACTAACCCTCGGAACAATCAGTGTAATTTCTATATTCAAATGACAAATTTTGCCCACTGATTTTCCTAGATGACGTATGAGAAAAGGCTTACATGAGGGAAATACCAACATATACCAACTAAAGTGGCTAGAATTTCAACAACCGAAAACTCCGAGTTTTGATAAGATGGAGTATCTACACTGTTTGTGAAAATCACTTTGGGAAAGTGGGCAGCAACTACTAAAGCTGAACAAACTGGTGTATTCCTTGCTGGGTATCTAACAGAATCACATACATATAAATACCAAAAACCATGGACAAGAAATTACCCAGCTTTACTCATGACAACACCAAACTGGAAATAATCCAAATATCCCAGGGTGGCCCAGAAGGCCAACTCCAGCTTGTTACCTCTTTTGTAAAGTCTTGGAACACAACCACATCCATTCATTTACCCATTGTCTATGGTTGCTTTCATGATGCAATGTCAGAACTGAATAGTTGTAAAAAACAAATCATATGATCCATCAGGCCTAAAATACTACCTGGCCATTTGCAGAAGAAATTCACTAACTCCTCATCTACAGTATACCAGCTTAAATGTTTTGAGGGGTATATTCATACAGTGGAATACCCTTCAGCAATGAAAATAAATAAACTGCTACTATGTGCACCAATATTGACAAACCACACTCACATAATAATAAGTTAAAGAAGAAAGAAACAAATAATCTATACTCTACAACTGACTCCACTTAGGTAAATTTCAGAAGTTAGCAAACCCTTACCTTTGTGACTTTGGATAACACTGGGAACGGGATGGTATTTGTGATTGAAGGGGTTATAAAGGGGCTTCTGGATGATGGAAATGTTCTGGTTTGAGCAGTATTTAGAAGTATTTTCTAATAATTCATTGAGATATTCTTTTATATTTTATGTACTTTCTTAATCTCTATTATACTTTGCTATAAAACTATAAAATCTTAAATATAAATTTTACAAAAATGTAACCAGATGAAGAAAAACAAATTTAATGGGCTTCTTTTCCTGGAAGAAGAACGTTGCTCAGCTACTTGGGGTGGGGGATCAGACCCCCACCTCTAAAGGGATATGATAGGTAGAATAATGAACCCCCACACACCCATGATGTCCACATCCTAAAAATCTAGAACCTGCAAATATGTTAGCTTAACAGAGAAAAGGGACTTTGCAACAGTGATCAAGATAAAGAATCACACAAGATAAATCACGTAAGTCTTTAAAAGTAGAAAGTTTTGCCCAACCATAAACACTAATAAGTGCTATAAAGAAGGTGGAAAAAAAAAAAAAAGATCATAGGCTAGATTTACTGGGAAAAAGAAGAAGGCCTAATTCAGCTAGGATAGCCAAGAAAGACCAATCTTGTTAATACAGAGCAAAATGTTGGGGGAAAAAAGCATCCAGCTGGAAAACTGGAATGAAACGTTCCAAGCACAGGGAAAAGCTGCAGCAAAGACCCCAACGCAGACAAGATCGGAGGCTTCTCAAGTCGGAAAGATTAATGTGGCTATTGTGAATGGTGGGAAGTGAGGACCCAGATCTGGGTGAGGTCTTTTAGGCTATGGTAAGGATGGAATTTTATTCTAAATGGACTGAGATAACGTTCTCCAGTTTACATTTAGAAATTTACATTCTGACTAGTGTAGAGAAGATAGTTTAGAACAAGGGAGGAGATGTGAGGGGAGATGGATGGAAAAGGTATCAGCTGGTTGCAAAGATCCAGTTGAGAACTGATGGTGGTTTGGACTCGAGTTTTAGCAACACAGATCATAAGAAGTGGCAGGTTTCGAGACATTTCTTGGAGGGACAACCAACAAGATTGTCTGAGAGATTAGGTATAGAGGATATAAGAAGGAGAATAATCATGGATATCTCCTAGGATTCTGACCTGAGTAATCAAATGAATGATGGTGATACCCTTGTTGGAGCGTATCTCCAGACAAATATCATATATATTGATGATTCCGTTTGGGTCATCTATGTTTTATGTGGTCCTTGTAGAAAGGTTCCTGTTGTAATCCGAAATTTCATTTTACATTATCAATCTTATGTTCCTTAATAAGCTTTAGTCTCCTGATTAATGGGTTCCCTTTGTAAACCGCCAAAGTAGTAATGCCTATCAACATCACACTAAACAACGGAAAACATCTCGGTGACTACGTAGTAAGCTGACGACTGCCACAACGAAAGCCGAAAAGTCAAGGTGAAATACAAACCACATTCGAGTTTCAGGAGGCCACACTTCAACAAATGTTATTGGGGTGAATTACTGAACAATGTTCTGATAAAGATCCCATGGATTCCAAATGAGCTGACCCTGCCCTGACTTGCTGAATAATTAATTGTTCACATCCTAAATCACGTGGAAGGTAAAAGTTGTTGCCAATTGGGTTTGAGACATCCTTGAAGACAGATACTATTAACTGTGGAAGTCTCTATAATCCAGAGCTTGGCTCACATTGTTTCCTTCTAAAGTATTCTTCCCCCCTTCCCCCCTTCCCCTGACAGGATGAAATCCCCCTTTCTTATGTGACCCCATAACACCCTCATCAAAACATTTAATTCACTGCCTATTTACTATCTACTCTTAAGACTTCTATCCCATTGGACAAACTATCCCTGCAATACAGAACAATAACTCAAATAGTTTACCTGAAAAAAAAACCTCAAAATATCCAAGTTGGCCCTTTTATTTTCACTCCCTGCCAAGCAAATGATCTCCTGATGAAATATGACTTCCCTTGAAGTTTTTCCTATTAGACAATAACTCTCTAACCATGTTGGTTTGAAAATACAAGTTACATTTCTCATTGTCTTTTTAATTCACTTATCAGTCACCAGAAGATGGATTCACTTTGAAAGGGTTATCCAGTCCGGTTTCTGATTTTGCTGACAGTGAATACCCCCTGCCTAGTCCCTTTGGGAGGGAGCCAGCTGGCCTCTGCTGGCAACAACTTGACTCCATCACATCTCATTCAGTTTAAACTTCAACCCTATGAATTGGCATTTCGTGGTTTGTTTCATTACTGATTTACTGATGGATAGTAAAATACTTTCTTGTTAAATGGTTGGTTAAAGACAATCATTATTTTCCTTTAATTGTTTGTTTTTAAGAGATTTACTGCCTTGATAATTTTATTATTAAACCAAAAATGTGTACAGCAAAATAATTTTCAATTTTATTGTGAGATTTAATGATAAAAAGTATCTTACATAT
Organism: Martes martes; assembly: GCF_963455335.1. NCBI lineage: Eukaryota > Metazoa > Chordata > Mammalia > Carnivora > Mustelidae > Martes > Martes martes. The sequence goes on along the minus strand of NC_137900.1, from coordinate 49,632,681 downwards.
TACAGTTCCACCTGCACAAAGCTCTTCTGGAGAACTAGTGCTGATTAAAATGATTAATGCTTCCAATACATTGGCTGAATTTGTCATTGTACCTACATTTCCACTGTAATATAATATTTACAATAAGCTACTGGGAGCCAAAAGCTCATGTCTTCCATTGTCTGTGTTGCTTCACAAGCAGAGAGGTTGGTGCTTTTTAGACATCCCTCCTTTGATCATATTTCGTAGCCCTGAGAAGTGTGCCACATTGTAAAATACATAAATCAGAACTGAGGACTTCACTGCCCTCCTTCCATGCTGCCTTCTACCCATCCTAGCACGCTATCACTTGCACGCGCGCACACACGTACACACACACACACCTTCCTGATCATCTTTATAAAAGTATTACAGGCAATCAGCATGTTTTTAAATTCATGTGCATCTACTCTTGCTCCCTAAATGTTTAACTGAAATAGACTGTGATTACCGGCGCCAGAACTGGGATATTCCTGGCTCCTTCGCAAAACTGCCTGGGCTAAGTGGAGCTGGGCATCCTTTCTACTGGATCCTCATCTCTTAGTGCTCTTTTCCAGGAAGAGAATATGCGGAATGGATGTGAAGCCAGAAGGATTCATCTGAAATACTAGCAGCTCTTTTTCCTTTAAGGAGCTGGTTAAAAGGGATTCTGGCCAGAATTTTCTTGAGAACTTTCGAACACACTAAAGCACTTAAGTTTGCATTTTCCAAAAATTTCTTTTCTTGAAGGAGTTGATTTCTCATGATCCATTTTCTCCTTCACACCTCACCTTCCAAACTAGGGTCTATTTTGAATGAGGTACTGGAGAGCGAACCAGCGATGCCTAAGAAGAGCATGAGCTCCCTCTCGTGGGGCTTAGAAATCACTTCTGAAACTTGAAGCTCCAGCCGCTCAAAAAAATGGTGAATTTCTAAAGTCCCGGCCTCCAAGAGAAGTCGTGGTGCCTTGTCCCGTCCTCACTAATGCGTCAATCCCCATTTCGAGCTCTGCTTAGTTGCTGCCAGGATTTCTCTCAGCTCTTCAAATCCATCCTAGAACCATGATTATGTATTACAAAATTTAAACTTTCATAAAGTGTTTAACTTATTTTGTTTTTTGAGATCCAGATCCGTAATTCAGTTGTAACCCCAAAATGGACCATTAGCTTTAGTAAAATTACATTTCACCGAGTACAGTCACATAACATGATTTCATGTGAACTGCATCATAACTGAAAATGTGGTATTAAAATTCTCAGTGTCAGGTGTGGAGTCAGCGGGGGACAAACGTGAACCTGACTCTTCTGGTACCAAACCAAACATTCCTTCCATCCCGCTCAACCTTTGCCCTTCCACCTTTACAGTCTTGCTGTTCCTTCCGCCCAGGGGACTCTTCCTCAAGCTTCAAAGTCTCAGAGCATTGTCTCAATGCTTCCTTCTTCAGAACTTTGAAGCCAAATGTGTAATTGCAAAATTAAAACAAATCATCTGGCTTGGAAGTCAGATGTTTCTAATGCGAAAAATGTGCGTCGGTTAACACAAATGCCTCTCTCCACAGCCATAATATCTTTAACAAGAATTTAAGATAACTGTGGTAGACATTTGGGGACAAAGTGTTTGAAAACAAAGTCTCCCCAAAATTTGGAACATAAGGTTTCCACTCCAGTATCCTTTTCATGTCTGGTAATGCAGAAACAACTACTGAATCTGAGGGAAACTATGTCAAAATCTCATTTATCCAAACCAGGTCACTGACTGAATCTTAATCAAATGATAAATGATACCTGTTACACACCAGGAAACACATTACAGGGCTCATTACAAAGAGATAAGTGACATTTTACTTATCCCCTTATTTATCCTGTCTAGTTTGTATCTACTTAAAACCAGAAAGCAATATGGAGGGCGCCTGGGTGGCTCAGTTGGTAAAGCGATTGCCTTTGGCTCGGGTCATGATCCTGGAGTCCCAGGATCTAGCCCCACATGGGAGTGTGGGGGCTCCCTGCTCAGTGGGGAGTCTGCTTCTCCCTCTGACCCTTCCCTGTCTCGTGCTTTATCTCTCTCTCATTCTCTCAAATAAATAAATAAAATCTTTTAAAAAAAGAGAGAGAGAGAGAGAAAGAAAGAAAGCAGTACGGAGTCTGAATACCAATCTTCCATTTACTGACTGTGTCCTTGGGTGAGTTGCTCATCCTCTCTGAGACTTGGTTTCCTCACATGTAAAATTAAGGTGACAATACAGCTTACCTCATTAGGGTTGTAGGAAGGATTAAATGATTCAATTCATGGAAAGTACTTAGTATCTGGCACAGACTAAGTAGTCCATAAACGTAATTCTTAGTAGTACATTAATATTGTTAATCTACAAGCCGTATAAGCGCCTCATTTCTTGCTACTTTTGTCCCATTCCTGGTATCTAAACATCTTGCCTAGTTTGGGTTTTGTTTTTTTTTTTTTTTAAAGATTTATATATTGATTTGAGAGGGAGAGAGAGCACAAGTGGGAAGGGCAGAGGGAGAGAGAATCTGAAGCTGACTCCACCCTGAACAAGGATCTCCACATGGGGCTCAAGCTCATGACCCTGAGATCACGACCGGTCCCAAAACCAAGAGTCAGTTGCTTAACCAACTGCACTACCCAGGCGCCCCACATCTTGCTTAGTTTTGACCTCTCTCGGCTCACATACACTTGCCCTGGTCTTTTACGCTTTGTTCTTCATCTTTTTTCCCTTCTATCATCTGCTCTGGCCCTCAGTAATGATGATGGATGGTGCCCAGCTGAGCCTTCCTGCTAAGCTGACTTCCATTGCCCTGATCACTGGTCTGGCCACATACTCCCTGGCCCAGCAGCAATGCCTAATCCTAACTATACATGTACCACCTCAAGTGTACTGCTCCTACGTTCTATAGAAAATTAGGACAAGGATATGGGTACTGACTCTTGAATTCAAAGTCTCTGTTTGATTAGCAACCCTTTTCCATATTTCTCAGACATCAGCCATCCAATGTATAAGTCAGATCAAGAGAAACCCAACAACAAAAAGTGTCATTTGGTCATTTGTTTTTTTCACCCATTCATTTTTTTAAAAAATCTAGTTAGGTACAATGGGAGATGAAAGAGACTGCTGCAACCAGAGAGATTTCTGCATCTGGCCACATTTATCACAACATTATTCACAAAAGCCAAGAGGTGGAAGCAACCAAACATCCATCGACAGATGAATGAAGAAAGAAAATGTGATACGTATATAGGATGGAATACTATTCAGCCTTTAAAAAAACAGAAATCCTGTCATACGTGACAACGTGGAGAAGCCTGGAGGACTCTAGGCTAAATGAAATACACCAGTAATGAAAAGACAAATACTATATGACTCCACTAATACGAAGAATCTAAAGTAGCCAAATTCATGCAAACAGAAAGGAGAAGAGTGGTTTCCAGGGGCTGGTGGGGAGAGCGAAAGGAGGAATTGTTGTTCAATGGGTCGAGAGTTTTCCAGAAGAACAAGTTCTGGAGATCTGTCCAACAATAATACAAATATACTTAACATGACTAAACTATTTTAAAGTTCTTAACCATTTAAAAATGGTTTGGGGCACCTGGGTGGCTCAGTCCGTTAAGCATCTGCCTTCGGCTCAGATCCTGATCCCAGAGTCCTGGGATTGAGTCCTGCATTGGGCTCCCTGCTCAGCAGGAAGCCTTGCTTCTCCCCCTCCCACTCACCTTGCTTGTGTTCCCTCTCTCGCTGTCTCTCTTGTCAAATAAATGAAATCTTTTTAAAATATTAAAAAATTAAAAATTGTTCAGATGGTAAAAGTGATGTTATATGTTTTAATTTTTTTTAAAGGGCTGCTTGAATCTTCTTCAGCATTCTGTGTGTGTGCATGTGTGTGTTTTCTTCTAGCTGAGAGAAGTGAGTAAATTGGAGTGTCCAGTCATCACAACTCCTCCAAACAAAGCAGCCTGTAATGACAACTTTAGTGTGGGTGATGAAGGGGCAAGAAATCCACTCATGGAGACAATCCAGCTGGAAGAAATGAAGGATAGTCGTCTCTTTCTCCCTCCTTAGAGAAGAATTTACAGGTACCCAGAGTAGACCAAAGATAGAACCCCTGGTGCCATGGGACGAGGATTCTATGTAAGTATTATTACATGTATGTGACTGCGGCCCTCATTACTAATGATAACATGCGAAACTGCTTGGTAAACAGTAGAGAGTATTTCTATCCTGTAATATATTCTCCACCAGTGTTCAAGCTGCCTTCTTTTCGGCATGCCCAATAGAAAGCTTCAGGCACCCATCACCCAAAAGCCTCTCTCTCTGTCTCTCTTTGTCTCTGTCCCTCTCTCTCTCTGTCTTTCACACATACACACACTGCTATCCTAAAGTTTAACATCTCGGGAATCTTGGAAAAAAAAAAAAAGCCTATTTCACCACTGTGATTACATTGCTGAGAACTTTATAAGTTTGGGACGGTTAATCCCAATAATGGCTTGGCCCATTTTTGTTGATGTTCTTGCTATCTGGGCTAATGCTAGACATGCCTATATTCATTTTCTAAAATGAGACACTTCCAATTTGCTCAACTTCCGTGTTTCTTCTTGAGTCAAGACAGCAGGCAGGAATGTAAGTCATTATCAGTATATATCACAAGCTGGAATCTTTGGAAATGTAAAAGTCATTTTGTAAGGTTCTATTAGTTGAATCTTTCTGTCTTCATAAAGCCTCAACTGTAAATACTGATATTTTCTTACTCTCTTTGAGACAAATTCCATTTTAGATCAATAACCTCAGAGCACATGGCAGCTTCATAAATTCTCAGAGCTAAGTAGCAGGGAATCTGCAAAGTCCTTTACACATTATCTTTTAAATTCCCTACAGTAAGCCTATAAAACTAATCATTAACCTAATTTATGAATGATAAAGTTAAGATTTAAAGGGATTACATAACTTACCCAAAGTTACATAGTAAGTAAAAGAGCAAAGATTTTTAACTCATCTGACCACACACTCTATGCTTACTCACTGTGGTACCACCTATAAACCTAATATCCCAAGCCTTGTAGGAAACCCCAGATTAACCTGTTATTCATTCTACCAGAACAACACTATAACCTACTAGGTGTATTTTAAAATGTCCCAATGCATTCATTCATTTGTTCATTCACTCCTTTATTCCTTTATTCATTCAATAAGCATTGTTCCAGATGCTAGGAATAGGGTTACATAAATACCAAGTCCCTACTCTCATGGAATTTATGGTCTAGTCCTTATTCAAGCGGGCTTCATATCCGCACCCATGGAAAGCCTTCCTGTGGAGAGAGACAGAGTGCTCTCTACTTCACAGAGAAAGAACCAGTGCAAGACAGAGAGACCACAGGCTGTGCCGTAGAAAAAAGCAATCACTCCTGCGAAGAATAACATTTCCTGTATTTCTATTTGGGTCAAGGTTTACAGAACCAACCTACTGAAGTTACATGATTTTTCACAAATATTTTTAAATAAGTCCTACGTTATAAAGTTAGTCATGGATGTGTGCATGCAGTTGTGTCCAAACTTTCCCTTTAAAAAACACACACTCAATCTTCAAATATCTTCTGCAGCTGTGATTAAAATCTTAAAGGTCATCATTTTAGGAAGATGGTTGGGATTCTTTTTCCCTAAGTGCTCTACTTTTCATTCGCCCGGTCGTGAGCTCAAAGATGCTCCATATCCAGCAAATGGGCCTTCACAAAACATGGCACGATTAGAAACAAAACCAGTATCTTGACAAATGGAGATTTATTTTCTCATCAAGCAGATTTTTTTCTAAAGTTACAGCCTCCGAGTGGCAAAAGCAGACGTCACCCATAAGCTCACAAGTCTTGAGACTTCAATATTGCCAACTGAGCAACTTCCATGCCCCATTAAGTGTGCAGACTCGAAAATCCTGGATTTACCCTTCTTTTATTTAATAAGGGTTGATTAGCTTTGCAATTAAGCCATACAGTTCATAGGCTTTGCTCTGAAAGAGTACCCATCTCCTTACTGCCACTTAAAAAGTCTTCCTTTCAGTATAATAGCCTTTTCGAGTAGTTTCAATTGGAAAGAGCAGACAATATCTCACAGCACCATTTAACACCAACTCAGCCTACGAGTACACCAAGGAACAAGCAACCCTCTCAGTTTGCAGTTAATGAATCAAAGTTTAAGACGACAAATTGGCTCGCTGAGGCAAAATAGTTAATTAACTTTTAGTCAGAAATATTCATCCTGCTCTCCTGGCATAAACAAGTCTCATAAACTCTGTTTACTTACTCAAGTGTTTTTCTCCTCTTCCACATCCCTAGGCGTCATTCAGAGCTCTTAATATATCATGTCAAAGTAGCTCCACAATTTTAATCCAATTTTTTTTATGCTTTCAGCCTCCAAGACCCTCCCATCCCCCGCAAAAAAAGAAAGAAAAAATCTCATCATTGATTTAAGTTCTGTAAACACTGGAATATAAACTGTAAAGAAAGAAAAGAAGGGAAAGAAAAACCTCCAACATTAAACTCTGGAGGTTCCATCACTTTGGATGTTAATTGAATCAGACTTTGTGTTTCTTAAAGTAAACACATTAATTCCAAATGTTGGGTTAGCTCGGGCTGCTTCGCCCGTCAGGGGAGGCCGCAGACTGATGTTGTAGCAGAAGCTGGCGTGCGCAATTAGCAAAGGAGTTTAATGGCAACCACTCCAGACCCTCTTGCCTCTGGTACTTTACAGATGCAACATTTCCTTAAAACAACATTTTAAATATTAGCTAATAAGAGAACCGTGTCAACAGCTTTGATGGATTTATACTTGAACAGTCGTGGCATTATGCACTCCCTACCTGCTCTTCCCAAGTCACCTCTTGCTAATTTTTTCCCCAATTATTATGTTTCTTCTGGAGAAAACACGCATACTTTCACTACGAACGGCATCTGTTTGTTACTTTCTGTCACTGGCCCATGTTTTCTCAAGGAAGCCTGTCTGCTACAGTGAATGCTTACATTTAGCCGCTACTGACATTGACGCTGCTTACATTTTGTTCTTTGCAGTGCTGCACAAAGTTTACTTTTTTTTTCCCCCCTCTAGCTCTGGGCCAGGCTCCTTCAACCTCAAGTCATCATCATTTTATGAGATGATTTTTCCAAAAGCAAATTACAGGTTCATGAATTAAGTAAGTGTTGGACCAGAAACGGTGCTTATTTTTGGAAGTGACTTATTTGTGTGTGGATGAAAAGTCAGGTTAATGCCTTTCGACACACATTAAGGGACAGACGTAGTGTACCAGAGAAGGCAAACCTCAACTGTAAAAGAAATTATTTTCCAAAAGTTTATTTGCAAGTTGATATATGTCCCCTGGTGAGTTAAACGTAATTTATGCAAATATTTAGCTTATGTAAGTTAAACCTATTTTCCCGTGAAACCAGCTTTAACCAAGATTGATATTGTTTAGTTCCACCAAATTGTATTGGACTTCCATGAAGCATCAAGTAAGGTTCTAAGATCCAGGTGTATTACGATGAGGAAGACAGAGTGCTGTCCTCAAGAATTTACAAGGTGGGGTGCCTGGGTGGCTCAGTGGGTTACACCTCCGCCTTCGGCTCAGGTCATGATCTCAGGGTCCTGGGATCGAGCCCTGCATCGGGCTCTCTGCTCAACGGGGAGCCTGCTTCCCCCTCTCTCTCTGCCTGCTGCTCTGCCTACTTGTGATCTCATTCTCTCTATGTCAAATAAATAAATAAAATCTTTAAAAAAAAGAATTTACAAGGCAATAAGACAGAATTTATTTTTATGGGAAATCCATTCAAAGCTTTTCTTTGGAGTCTGAACACATCGCATCCTTCACTCTGCTGGTGGACTCCTCTTATCCCTCCAACTGCCACCTGGAGCAGAGACTCTCCTATATATTATTCCAGTGCAGGGTGATAAATGCTTAGGGTGTTAGTGAAGAAAATGGTAGCCATCCACGATGGGGAAGGGTGACGGGAATGAGAACGAATAGGTAGGTTTCCTAAAGGAAGGGATTGCTCAGTTGAGTTATGTAGAATGGAGAGAATTTATTAAACCAGTGGTCCTCAAAAAGTGTGGGCTTCAGACCAGCAGCATCAACATGACCTTGGAACTTGTTTGAAATATAAATTATTGAGCTCCACCCCAAAGTGACTGGCTCAGCATCCCTGAGGATGGGAGTCAGCAATCTGAGTTTCAACAAGCCCTCAAGATGATTCTGATGCACAGTAAGGTTTGAAACCCACCATATGGAGGCAAGTTTTCAAGCAGTAGAGCAGGAGGAGAGGCTGATGATTTTTCAGGGAGTGAGTTATGGGAGCAAACACTGAGAACAGTTGTAGTAAATCTCCAGGCTGCTTTGAGCATTGGTTGTTAGCCGCTCACCGCTGCCCTCTTCGAAGAATGGTTCCAGCCTAAGGGAGGTAACTTAACGACTTACGTGGGAATGCAGGGAGACTATGCCCTTTCTAAAAGGGGCCAATAGCCAAAGACAGACTGGTATGGCGATAAAAAAGACCAGTCCCCTTACCTCAAAACAGAAGAACTCTGTGGTATAATTCATGCTCCAGAAGTCCCTTTAGGATCAGCTGAACTCACATCTTTGCCTGGCACATTTCTTGGTCCTACCCTGCTTCTCTCACTCTGTTTCAGGTTTCTCCAGAGAGCCCTTCCTCAGTAAATCACTGCCACAGAATCCACACCTTGGGCTGTTTCTAGGGAACCCAACTCAGGACAGTGGCCACCAGTCTAAGGATGTACGGGGGGCTGCAGGAGGTCTGCACTGACAGAGCATAAGGTGTAAGTTAGAGAGTGGTGAGAGGGGAGATGGAGGGCTGGGAGGTGCAGGTTTATGAGGTACTTCAGACCACAATCATAAAATAGCACAATTCAGACCCATGCGTGCGCGCGCACGCACAAACACACACACACACACACACACACACAGATTGAACCTCAGTACACAAAAAATATTGACATGGGTGAGGGGGAGAAGAAGTCACTCACAGTACAACTTTGGATCTCAATGAAAGTATCTTCCCTATTTACAATAAATGATCATTTACATCTCCCCTCTCATCCAGACACAAGATATAAGGAGACTCCCGAATCCAAGCCACAGAGGTCAGGCGCTGTGGGATCACTTGAAGAAAGAGAGATTCCTGGAGATCTCGAAGGGAAAAAAGGACCCACCAAGTGAAGAACCAGGGAAACCCTCCCAGCGATGGGGACGTGTAAGGAAATAGACCCTGGGATGAGGAGAAATGCTCAAGACCAAAGGAATGAGACTCAACAAGGGTGGGTCATGGCTTCACCTTTTCCTTCTCTGTCTTCTTTGGTCTCTTCTTTCCTTAGCTCAGCGGCTCCTGAGCACAAACTACTTGGGCCACATTCCCAGTTCAGGGGAATTCAATGGCCATACACATTCTTTTCTTTTTCGAAGAGCTACTGATTTCCTTTCCACCCCATCAATGATTGGTTTGAACCAAAATTTCTTTCCAGTTTGCTCCAGCTCAGTACGGAAATCCAACCAATACTCCGAGCTTCTCCCCTTCTCCTGTCACTCAAGGAAGCACACATAACCTCTAGAGCATGTTCTAAAGGCCGTTTTTTCCTGGTAGCACAAGAGAAAAATAGATCATGGAGATCCACTAATTCTTCTCCTGAAATTTTGTTTGTGTGCCTCCCCCAGCACCCATTCCTTCTTCTCACAACAGTCCTCAGTTTCTTTCATGGACCCTCACTGCCTCCATGCACAATTCCTTTGACAGAAAAGGGTCTCCCTCACGGATCTTACCAAAGAAGGGGTCTCTTTCCCATTGAACTCTACCCTGAAAACACAAATGGAACTTCCATAGTGACCAGTCGAGGGGCCACAAACAGAGAGGTTGGGCTTCCAGAGACCACAGAAGAACTCTGGGAATAATGGTAGGACTGGAGGTGGAGTGAAACATTGCTTTGATCCCTAAATTTAGCAGTGTCCAAGACCAAGTCGTATTGTAAATTACCAAACACCCTTTTTTCACCTTAAACTACTTTGAAAGTTTTCTATCCTTTTCAACAGGAAGTCCTAGTTGATATAAGGGATCTTGTATTTTTCAGAAAGCAAATATGACTGAATCTAATCTTCCCCCCTGCCTCAGTCTTTTACTGAAGAAGCCTTCAAATGTGCTCCCCTTTCTGTTTCATTTATACACTGTATCCCAAAAACACAGTCCAAGGAAAATTGGTTTGGACTCTTGTACCATGTAAAATATAAAAGGGAAAAGATGCTTTGTGGTTACATAAATGTGGAAATTACCTCCTCTCACAAAGTTTAATTGGTTTCCTTACTGCAGGACTTCTCAGAGTCTTTAACGTATGATTTATGTGCTAAATCTCTAAGAGAGAGTCACCGTATGCCTGAAACCCCCAGTATGTTTGGTTGTGAAAATCTTATTTTCATTGAGTAATTATAAGACAAGATTACATGAAATGCATTTCAGAAAGTGGGGATCCAGCTGGAATTTCAGACTCCATTCTAAACTGCTTTGCATTCAGGGGACTTTATTTTTCCCACCTGGGCCTTTCAATCATTCCATCTGGTGAGTCCCAGGAGGGTTCCATGTGAGAACGAGTTTGGACGACAGGATTGGGGGAGAAGAGTTATAATTAAGTTCATTTCCCACCATCCAACATGAAGCAAGGTTTCCTTACCTTTGGACAGACTATAGGCCTTCAATGTAATATGGTCATTTCGTCTTTATTGCTTTATGTTGTATCCATTTGTGGAACTTAAGATGAGTATATAAAAATACAAAAAAACTTCTGAAACCCATTAACTTAATTTTAAAAAGAAAGAAGAAGAAACAAACAACCTTTACCCAGAATCTGAAAACTACTATGCCAGTTAATTATCTAGAATACATCTGAGCAGAACAGATTTTAGAAAGTCACTTATAAGGTTTTGGCTGTACTTCCTGAAATGTTTTTGATGAGCTTTTAATGTTTTAAAAGTCTGACAGCTGCTCCTGAAAATTAAATGCTGTTTGTCAGCAAGCTACAGTTAACTCTTTTCAATAAATAGGTAATTTGTTTCTTTAGAAAACAGTTGAAAGCATTCACTGACATTTGAAAGAAAGGAAAAACTGGGTAGTTGCAGGGAGGGGTTCAAATCTGGTGCACTGTTTAATCTAAGCCCTCTGAAGGTAAGAGAGGGATTGGACACAGGAGGGCAGACAGCTTTGGTATCTCTAGGAAAAGGGATCAAATTGCAAGTAATTCTTTTTTGAGCACCTGACTTAGTGAAAAAAGGTCACAGTATAAAAATGTGATTCTTCTGTGTGGCCTTTTGTATTTGCTTTACAGAAACATCATCTAGAAGCTCTCCCTGAACCTCACACTTCCATGCATTAAGGAATGTGCTTATCGTGGATAACGTGAAATTCAGCCATTTTTTCCCAAGAGCTTCTTGGTCAAGACAATGTCTTCTCTAACAATCCCCTGAGGCAGCCAGTGTTTTGCCAGATCAGATCAGAGATGGTTCTATTTCTCACCTTCCTTTGGTACTCTCAATTGTCTGTCTGTCCACTCCACATCTTAGACATGCAAACACACACCATCAAATCCTGGTCAGAAAAACAGAAACCACTGTGACATTTCAAAACATAAAGGTTTTAGTACAGGAAATTAGTAATAACAGGTGCTGGGCCACTTAACAGATGGAAAAGGGAGCTATGAGGTAGCCGAGGGGGTAAGGAGCTAGCACCTAGGGCTGGGGTTAGAGCCCCTGTGAGCTTGGGCTAGGAGTCTGAGGAGGTGGTGTTCAGGCCTCTGAGGCAGGGACGCACTCCTGGCCATGGCTGGTGCCTCCGAGTGGGTGTGAAGATGCCAGTTCTTTGAGTGCTGGAAGAACTGAGCTGGTAAGAAACTTTCACTGTGGGAACAAGTGAAAAGGGGGGAGACGGCTCTTCTTTTCTCCTCCCACTTTCTAGTCTCTCTCTAGTGTCCTTATTGACACATCCTAAAAGAGAATCCTCTCAGCAAAGGAGCCTTGAAAATGGAGTTTGAGAGTCCCTCAGCCTCGTAGAGGACATGTGGGAGACCTGACTTGGAGCTGAGAGGTAATAGGTAAATAGCCAGCCCTACGTCAAATCTCCTCCGTCCTCCAGAGCTAGCCCCAGGCTCTACTCTCCACTCTCCTCATCCAAATGTAAGAAACAGGGTAGAAGTAAATATCACAACAGCCTCCCCTAAGCACCGAGCATTACGTGCCTTGTCCTGGAGCACAACGCTGGGATCCTACTCATGGCAAAGTCCCCTAAGGACAAGGTGATTGACCTTGGGCAAGTCGTGTAAACTCACTGACAGTAATTTCCTCTTCTGGGATAATTATGTCTAGTTTGGAAAGTAGGATCAAGTACACAAATGGGTCGGACTAAAGGCCTAGCACAGGTCCTGTCCCATAACAGACGCACAGTAAATATTAGTCGACTTCCTTCTCTTCCTTCCTTATTCCTCATCCTTCCCCATGGAAAGGCATACTTTGTACCTAGTTACTGGAATTTTAGGCATCAGTAAAATACCTGTGAGATCATTGCCAGGAAAATGTTTCCTTTTAGCTGTAGAGGTTTTTCTGGCCCAGTGGGTCACATTCTCAAGAGTTCCAAGGAAGAGATACACAAATTGCTCGCAAGGATGACCTCGTTGTCAGGATACAGGGGAAATAGAAAGGGAGGTCTTAAGAGAACAATTTGTGTTCTGCTCAAGAATGTGTGGCAGACTCTGTAAGACACAGGGAAAATCTGCCTAACTTCGCTGGGGACAAGAAATGTTGCTTGAGTGGCCTGCCTTTTCTTTGCTTAGATGGCATTTGTATGTCTCCAAAATTGTGAATTTGAATGGATCCTTTTCCCTACTAGGTATGAAGCATTGCTATGAGCAGAATTCACACCAAGTCATCTCAAAGTTTATTGGCTTCTCAAACCCAGCCTACTAGTGCTTAATTCCAGCTCATGCACTTCCCCCGATACAATCACTGTGTCGGGTAGCGAGGTTCAGAGTGGTCTGGGAAAGGCCCTTTCCTTCACCCAACACCTCAAAGCAAAAGGCTAGGTAGGTATTTTCTCACAAACTAGACCTCACTGACTCCTTCCTTCTCTCCTGATATAAGAAAACATTTTCTACTCCTCCCTTTTAAGGACCATGTCCCAGAACTATTTGCTGTCAAATAAGGGCTCCATGAAGCATTCTGAGCAGTGGTGCGCCATGAGTCCCTCAAGGTAAATGATTTCTAGAATAGAAGACACTTCGTCACAGAGGTCTCAGAAGTGGGCAAGGGGGGGGGGGGTAAACAAATGCTTGGATTTCTACATGGAACAATTAATAATCATGAGTGTGATGTGGTTAACAGAAGTAGGGAAGACGGTGATAGGATTTGCTTGTGATAAATTAGTTGTAGGAAAGTTGAAGTTTGTGGAGTGTTTAAATAGATGTGTCAGCATGATAGTATAACAGCTTTCAACCAGAGAAGGGATGAGGGGTATTTTTTTTAATCCTACTTTGTTTTATTTTTAGTGTCATGATTCCTCATCTTTTTGGTATCGTGGATCACTTTGAGCACCTAAAGACAGCTATATGCACTCAGGAAAAAAAGAGAAATGTTCCCATGTATACACAGTAAAAATCACATACACACATTAAGAAGATTTTCAGAACTGTCAGGTCAAGTTCTACCATCCCATTCTATCCAGTGAAAAAATATACAAAACAGAGACATCAGAGCGCTGAATGTGTGCTGCTTTAGCACTAAGGATTTCCGCCTCTTGAACGTCATCTTCCTCATCCCAAACAAGCTAAAATTCTCTGTGTGTCAAATACAATACTCCCCACTTATCCATGGTTTCAGCTACGCTCGGTCAACCGCGCTTCAGAAGCAGATGAACCTCTTTCTGGCATATGGTCAGTAGTAGCTCAGAGCTACCTCACAGAAACACCTGGGTGGCTCAGTCGGTTAAGCATCTGCCTTTGGCTCAGGTCATAATCCCAGGATCCTGGGATCAAGCCCCGGAGCATCCGGCTCCCTGCTCAGCGGGAGACTTGCTTCTCCCTCTGCCCCTCCCCATCACTTGTGCACGCTCTCCCTCTCTCTCTATCAAATAAATAAATAAAATCTTTCCAAAAAAAAGTTACCTCACAATGTCTGCATCACCTATCTCCCCTCAGGCGTTTTATTATCTCACATCACCAAAAGAAGAAAGGTGAGTACAGTATAAGATATTTTGAGAAAGAGACCACATTCACAAAACTTTATTACAGTATATTGTTATAATTGTTTCATTTCCTTAGTAGTTATTGTCGCTAATCTCTCACCGTGCCTACTTCCTAAGTTCAACTTTATCACGAGTATGCATGTATAGAAAAAAAACATACTCTATGTAGGGTTCAGTACTATCCACAGTCTCAGGCATCCACTGGGGATCTTGGAGCATAGCCTCTGTGGGTAAGCAGGGACTACTGTCGTTTTTTGCCTACCAATGCTTTTGAGAGATAATAAAAACAAAGCAGAACAATTCAATGATAAGAGTTTCTACCCACTGCTAGCAAGAAAATGACCCAAGATGTTCATTTTCTCAATTACTGTAATTCTCATTTTCTTGTTGGATGGGCAAGTGCTCCTGAGCAAACCTTGGGGCTAATTGTATATATCCCAGCATATACAGCGCGCCCTGAGCCCAGAGGCAGCAGCTAGCAATTATATTTCCCTGATTAATGTGCAATCGTAAATTTACAGGCTTGATGGTCCAAAGAGGCTCCCTGCTATGTGAGATAATGAATAGGAAATTTTCAGAATAATTAGCCAAGTCAGACCTTGCAAGTCTACCTGGGAGTTGAAAGTCATGAAAGAAACAAAAAATGCCCGTCCTTCAACAGAATTAGAGGTTGAAAAATGGGGTGTGGAGAAGCAACAGCATAGTCAAAATATTCCTTCTACCATTTTTGGCTTCGTAGAGCTCCCTGGGCATAGTCTCTGTGTTGAATACCATGCTACACATCTCAGAACCCCCTTCAGGGTACCAGGACTCATTCCGATTACTCCAGCCACTTGAAGTACTGCTCCCGGTCAACCCTCTCCCCAGGTCAGGTTATCTTCCCTGTGGTGGGGCAGGGGGGAGGGGGGAGGCCCGCATTAATGACTGGTCAACACCAGATTAAAAAGGCCCCTCTCAGAACAAGACAGGTATTGGAAGCACCAACCCATCTTGAAAAGGGGTGGACTGCAGTGCAGACCAGCTCTTCCCTCTGCCCATCCTTGGTTCTTTCCTGGGGAAACTCTCCAGTAAACTTCCTACACACTAATTGCTATGGGAACCCGCTTCCCAGAGAATCCCACATGCAACAGCGTCAAATCACACATCGGTGTCAGGACTGCTACAAAGAAATGTCCTTGACGCCAGGAATACTCAGTCTAACAAATATTTTTTCTGTGCCCACTGTGTGCAAGGCAAGTCTGAAATTATACCAAAATAAGTTTTTCCTTGAGATTTTTCCCTTGAGAATTTTTTTTTAAAGATTTTATTTATTTATTTGTCAGAGAGAGTGAGCACAGGCAGACAGAGTGGCAGGCAGAGGCAGAGGGAGAAACAGGCTCCCCGCTGAGCAAGGAGCCCAATGCGGGACTCGATCCCAGGACGCTGGGATCATTGAACCGAAGGCAGCCGCTTAACCAACTGAGCCACCCAGGCGTCCCTCCCTTGAGAATTTTTTAAATTACTGTTGGCTTATTTGTTTTGTTTGGTCTTGTGAAAATACACAGACACTAAATTCTAAGTGATTCTTTGAGTAAACTGACCCTCACTGCCATTCTCTCAGTCTAAACTAAAAAAATAATACAGACCTTTAAAAAATGTCCTCAAAGGGGGTACCTGGCTGGTTCAGTCAGTGGAGCATGTGACTCTTGATCCAAGGCCCACAGTGGGCTTAGGGATTATTTTTAAAAACTAAGTAAAAATAAATAAAAATTTAAAATGCCCCCAAAAGAAACTGTTTATGATAAAAATCAATAACATTTCTATGTTCCATTTGAAGTACATAGTTATGTGCACAGCTTATCTGTACATTCAAATAGATCAGGGGAAGCATAAAAGGATTTTATAGGCCACCTATGAAGGTTATATTTGATATAAACATCATTAAATTGTGTCAATACAATAAAGGACACCACAATATCTCAACTATAAAGACCAAGAGTGGTGAACTGCATGGATCATTTACGATAAAGGATAGGTCACTTTTTAAGTGTTATATAAATACAGTTCCAAATTATACCGATGGATCCCACCTTAAGCAAATCTGACATATGAAAACCCAGATTACTCTAGATGGCAGTGGTTTAAAAAAGAATATGCTACAGGTTTTTGAAATATTTCATTAAAAATATGTCCCAATTTTTAAAAATTCCCAATTTTAAAACACATTTAACTTTTTATCAGCATAACTTATAGATCTCTGTTTTCATACTTTGTATTTACTTTTTTGACCCTACCTTCTGTGCACATTATAAACTGTATTAGTGTCTTCATTTTTTTTTTTTAACTATGGTGCTGTGATCAATAATAAGAAATGTATGTATTTGGTCTTCGTCCCCTTTTCTGGCACAGAGCTCCTAAAACTCTGGGAATTTTATTTTTTTAAAGATTTTTTTAAATTGGAGAAAGAGAGAGAGCGTGCATATGTGAGTGGGGAGGAGAGACAGAGGGAAAGAGAGAAACCTCAAGCAAATTCCTTGCTGACCCCAGAGCCCAACTCAGGGCTCGATCCCTCAACCCTCAGATCAGGACCTGAGCCAAAAATCAAGAGTCAGATGCTTAACCGACTGAGCCACCCACACACCCTCAAAAACACTGGGAATTTTCTAAGTGATGAGAGCCATAAAGGTTTTTTTTTATGTAATGAGGTGACTTTTGGACCCCAGCTAAGGATGGGGCTGGTTACCAGGAGAAGCAATCATGTGATCAGAGGGTTAGAACTTTTAGTCCCTCCTCCTGACCAGTGGAAAAGGAGTTAGAGGTTTAATCAACCATCAGTGACCAATGAGTTACTCAATCATGTCTATGTAATGAAGCTTTCATAAAAACCAGAAAGAATAGGCTTGGAGAACTCCCAGGTTGGTGAACACATGGAAAATTGGGGAGAATGGTGTGCTTAGAGAGGGTGTGGAAGCTCTGAGCCCTCCCCACATATGTTGCCCAATGCATCTCTTTCATGTGGCTGTTCCTGAATTACATCCTTTTGTAATAAACTGGTACTCTAGTAAATAAAATGTTTCTCTGACTTTTGTGAGCTGCTCTAGCAAATTAATTAAACCCAAGGAGGAGGTCATGGGAACCTCTGATTTATAACCAATCCATCAGAAATACAGGTAACAACCTGGACTTGCACCTGATCGCTGAATTTGGGGTGGGGGTGGGGGGTGCGGTGTAGAATCTTGTAGCACTAAGCCCGCAACCTGTGGACCATGATTCTATCACTGGATGGTGTCAGAATTGATTTGGATTCTCCAACACCCAGCTAGTATCCAAGAATTGTTTGGTGGTGTTTGAGGGTGCCCCTCCCCCAACACACAGAAATTGGGTCCAAGAACTCAAAAGTTTAATCTATACATGTTATCCACATTCCCACCCCTTAGCAGCAGTGTGACCTGACAAGGGTCATTTATCCATCCAAAGTCTCAGTTTCCTCTTCTGCAAAATGGAGTTGGAAATAACTAGCTGAGAGTTACGGAGAACAATGAGAAATAGGTGAGCAAATACCTCATAGTTCTCGATGGTTATTGTTCAATGTCAATAATGTAAGAGGTTTGATAACACTTTCCACACAGAGATTTAAAAAGGAAGATATCCAAACAATGGGATGATCGAGGATACATCTAAATCCCTCATAGCTTACACAGCTCTGCACATGTTAACACAAAAAGAATATTTTTAAAAATAAACCTTTTAAGAGTCTGCTTCTTCCTCTGCCCCTCACCCTGCTCATGCTTTCTCTCTCTCTCTCTCTCTCTCAAATACATAAAATCTTTAAAGTAAATAAAATAAAATAAAATAAATCTTTCAATTCTGTACTTATAAATAATGCCCAAATACAGAACTCACTATCCCTGTTGAAAATGGCCTAAAATAAAGGAAACTGCTTTCAGATTAAGAATACCTACATGAGTCTGTTCTACTCAAATATATAATGTTCCTTTTACATCCTAGCGCTGAAAAAAAAAAGGCCTCATGAGAAGAGGCAACAGCTTTGCTAAGTACTCAAGTATTTTGTAATATAAGGATCTAGCAAGTGTAATAGGCCTTAAATAATCTTTCTAGTAGAAACTCTGTACTGTGTTTAGTAAATAATTTTGACTACTGGGATCATTTGCTTTAAAGCTGAATTTGCTGAAAAGCCTCAGGCACAATCTTAACAGTGTCCCAAAGCACTGTAATTGGGCAACTAGTGCTTAATGATATAGAAGAAGGGCACAACTCTAACGTACATAAAATTGAAAGAAAGGTAGGTCTTGAGCTGTTAAAGACCAAGGAAGCATGCATTTTCCACTGTCAGCATCCCAAGTTTTCTTGGAATGTTTTTTAACATATAGCAACAAAAATATATTTAATCTAAAGGCCATCAGTCAACATTTAGAAGCAAAGATGTACAAATGGGAAATGGGGCTTGATTTTCACTGTCATTGAGAAGTCTAGCTGAGTGTCTCGCACATTTATGCATTTGGTAAGCTTCCTTCTACTTCTTGCTGGTGGCGTTTCATGCACGACACTAGGATTAACTAAGTTTTATAGTTTTACAGTTCTATAGTTTTAATACTTTTACAGTTTAAGATCTTTCTCCTTTATGGAGGGAAGGATTTCTGTAAAATTTAGGAACTTTCGGAAACGGTTTCTTGATTCAAATCTTACTTCCACAAGACCTATGCTGTGACATTTTGAAATATTCAACCGAACACACACTCCCCCAGTGCCATGCACCTGGTGGAGCATTAGGAACATAGAAAGGACACCCTGTACGGGCAAGAGGCATTCTCTCTGGTGTTCTTGGCAATGGGTTTTTATTATGACTACAACCCGTTATACAACTAACTCATACAAAATTAAGGTTATTCTTTTGTAAGGCTGATGTGAAATGACCTTTCATGGATGAATTGTTCTTCTGAAAAACTGACATCAAACAGAAGCAGTAATCCATATAGAGATCATAAAAAACAAAAGAACTACTTTCTTTATGTGATGAACTGATTTGGAAGTAGAATTCAGGCTAGTTCTGGCTTAAAATCCACCCAAGGGATAGATAATTAACTACTAACAAGACCAAAACATGACGAAGAATGGACCCAAGTTGATATTAAATCACAATGACAAATATTGTTAAATAGTTACATGGTTAAAATAATCATTCAACTTATTAACATACATATCAATAAACAAAACTGATTTTTTAAGCACATTTGAGAACTTAGGCGTCCAAATCAAAGCCATGAGCATAGGGTGAATCTAAGCTTTCATTTACTATCTATAAGCCTCAAGAATTTATAAGCCTCATTCCCTCACCTACAAGTGTGATGTAGGAATGTTTGTTCTTTATTCAAAATACAGATCATATGTTATAAGATTTATTTTTTTAAGGTGGAATAATAGTGTTGAGGTTAAAAGATTTCTGAACTTTAAAGACACAAATATTTATGGGTAAAATACATGCTTTAAATGGGTTTGCTTTAAAATACTATAGGAAAGGGACCCCTGGATGGCTCAGTCAGTTGATTGTCTGCCTTCAGCTCAGGTCATGATCCCAAGGGTCCTGGGATTGAACTCCACATAATGCTCCCTTTTAGGTAGGGAGGATCTTCCCCCTGTTTGTGCCTGCTCTAGCTTTCTCTCTCTCTCTGTCAAATAAATAAATAATAAATAAAATCTTTAAAAAATAATGAAGTTATAAAAATCAAATAAAATACTATAGGAAAGTTGAGGAATCTATGGGGCAGGACTGGCTACGAGTTGCTGATTACTGGTGTTGGGTATGGTAAGTTCACTCTACTATTTTCTGTATTTTATCTATGTTCCAAATTCTTTTTTTTTTAAAGATTTTATTTATTTATTTGATAGACAGAGATCACAAGTAGTCAGAGAGGCAGGCAGGGAGAGAGGAGGAAGCAGGCTCCCGCTGAGCAGAGAGCCTGATGTGGGGCCTGATCCCAGGACCCTGAGACCATGACCCGAGCCGAAGGCAGAGGCCTTAACCCACTGAGCCACCCAGGCGCCCCTATGTTTCAAATTCTTTAACTAAAAAACAAAACAACAAAAAAAATAATGGATCATAAATATAGAATCATTTTGTGAATTATTAAATGCCCTACAAATGTAGGTAAGCAACCTGGCTGCCACTAGGGGTATCTTCCAATAAGACCACATGTATTTACTTTAAAATAGTACAAGGCTCACAGACACACAAGTCCTTTTAAGAATATGCCCACCCTTGGGGCGCCTGAATGGCTCAGTGGGTTAAAGCCTCTGCCTTTGGCTCAGGTCATGATCCCAGTGTCCCGGGATCCAGCCCCACATCAGGCTCTCTGCTAAGCAGGGAGCCTGCTTCCTCCTCTCTCTCTCTGCCTGCCTCTCTGACTACTTGTGATCTCTGTCTGTCAAATAAATAAATTAAATTAAAAAAAAAAAAAAAGGAATATACCCACCCTCAAGTCCCCTGAGCTAAATTTCAGATTGTATTGACTGTGCCTGATGAAGAGAAGGAATGGTTTGTTTATTGGTTTGTTTGTTTGACAGAGAGAGAAAGAGCACAAGCAGGAGGACTGGCAGGCAGAGGGGGAGGGAGAAGCAGGCTCCCCGCAGAGCAGGGATCCTGATGCAGGATTCCATCCCAGGACCCTGGGATCACGACCCGTGCCGAAGGCTGACGCTTAACTGACCGAGCCACCCAGGCATTCTGAAACAGTTTTTTTAAAAAAGAAATTTGGAAAATCAAATCAAGACATGAAGCATCTGGGCTTATTTTGAGTCAGAAAGTAGAAACTAAATTCCTGAATTAAAGAACGTGCACTGGGAAATAGAACATGTGCTTGCAAACAAACGTAGTCCTGCCTTCTCTAAATGCAAAACCCTCATGTTGCTCTGTAAGTCAAGGGTTCAGGCACTCATTATCCAACTGGGAACTAGAGGACATTCGTGAGAATACGAATTGTATCAATTCCATGGCTATTAGCTGCTTGAACATCATTCTAGTGCCAATCCTTAATTTCCTAGGGAGTGTTTTTTCTCATTCATTAGGTTGTTCAAACTAAGTTCCAATTGAAAAACTGCTTTGTTTTCAGAGAAAATGTAAGAACAAGCAAATATATTCCAGTGTGAAAGCCAGCATACTGATCACACCGTCCCTTGAGATTCAGATTCCTTTCAAAAGAAAAAAAAAAAAAGTGTAATACAGTTTTATGTGATATCAGGGTTCAAACTCAAGGTTAAAGATCAAATTGTCCTTCAGATGACTGTCTCTGGGCACTAATTGCCTATATTAGTGCATCCCCTGAAGTTCCATGAACTTCAAGAATGCTCCAAAATCATATATAAAATATTTGTAAATATGAGCATTTTTCTGGGGAGGGAATCTGATTCTGTCATTAGGCTCTCAAGATGATCTAAGGCAAAGGCAGTAAGAACCACTACCTTTGGCTAAACAAGAGTGAGGATTTCAAGCCAGTCAAAGCTCCTGGAGAATTGTATTTTTTTATATGACTTATATCCTATCAAGGACAAATGGGTAAACAACTGGCAGAAGCTACTCTCCCCTTATGTGAAATACTTTTTTAAACATTGCCTTGGATCTTTAATTTCAAGTGATGATGATAAATTGTGCATTAACTGGAACCAGGCAGTAATAGCTCTCCAGCCAGTGTATATAATGTGGGTTCTAATTCATGACATTGGCCCAGTCAGCTCTTACTTGTGGGCACAAAGAAATGAATATGGAGGTTCTTTTCACCCCAATTTTAAGATTAAAAGATTTTTGAAGTGATTTCTCTGATTGATGCATACTGACACTTTAATGAATTTTTAAAATTATAAGCTCCTCACTTCCCTAGCAAAGAAAGCATGGCTGTAATGAAGGATTCCAATTAATAAAGTTGCTTCCATTGCTCCAGCTTCACCCTGTTAAAGCACTCAGGTACTAAAGTTAAAGTACACTGGAACTCCAGCAAATGCAGTCATTCTGGATTGGGAAAAATATTCTTCTCCCTTCTAGAGGCATTTCTTTCTTTGTTTCTACGTGTGACTTCATAGACCCTGCAAACCATTTCTATAACTGAGTTTTAAAGAGAAAATATTTTCAGGTTAAATATAAGGCAAAGTAGCTCCACCATGTAAGGTTTGTCTTCAGAGTGACAGGTTGCTGTAGCAAGGGGGCCAATGACTACGACCGATGCACGGCTTCCCCGAGGGAAAATCCTTTTCCGAACACTCAATTTTTATAGCAACAAAGAGATGTTAGCGCTGTCCTGTATTTTACAAAGGAGGAAACAGAGTCCACCTGTGCTCTGAAACCCGGAATCCTCAGGAAACCTTCTCATTCAGATACTTCTGCCACTAATGTCTTAATACCCTCAGCACTAATCCAGGAATGCAGTCAGTTCAGAGGGAGAGGGAGGAAGGGAGTGATGAAGGGGCGGGGAGAGAGAGGGAGGAGAAGGAAGAGAAGAAGAAAGAGAACGAGGAGGAGGAATGGTGGTGAAGATGATGAAGAATAAAAGGGAGAAGAGAAAAGACAGACAGGAGAGGGAGGAAGGGAGCAAGGGAGGGAGGGGGAGGAGGGAGGGAGGAAAGGGGAGGAAGGAAAGAAGGGAAGAAGGGAGAATGAAAAGCCTACCCAAATCTTCAACCCAAACTTAGAAAACAGTCATTAGCATCCATTGTTTCTATGTTGTCCCGTCTTATTCACCCTTCAGCTCACTCCATCAGGGCTCCCATCCTTGCCACCCCATCGGAACTATCCCTACTAATATAATGACCCATCTCAGGGGGCTTGGGTAGTGTAGTCGGTCAAGCATCTGACTCTTGGTTTCAGCTTAGGTCATGGTCTCAGGGTCGTGATCTCAGGGTCGTGAGTTCAAGCCCTGGGTTGAGCTCCATGGTCAACACGGAGTCTGCTTAAGACTCTCCCTCTGCCCACACCCCCCACATGCACGCACGCATGTTCTCTCTCTCTCTCAAATAAATATATAAATCTTTAAAAAATATATAGTGACCTATCTCTATTTACAAATTCACTGGGAACTTTTCAGTCCTCTCGTGCCTGGCCTCTGTGCAACATCTCATGCAAACCTTCCCGACATTTCCAACACCTGACTCTCGCATCACCATTTCCACAAACATCTGACAGCTACCTTTGAGTCTTTGAGATTCTCTCCCTACTCTTTTCCTGTAAATGTTTATGTAGGTCAGGAATACACGCTTAGTCCCTTCTTTTCTTACTCATTTGTCTTCTGTGCACACTTTATGAAATGACCTTATCTGCTCTAACAGTTTCAACCACTAACTGCCTTTTGATGAATCCCAGATCTTTATGTCTACCCCTAACCTTCCTCCTGAATTCCTATACAAATGGCAATTGTCAATTGTACACTTACACCTGTGTGTTCCATGATCCCCTTGAGACGTCTGGAGCCAAACTCAGTTGTTTTCTTTATCAGACTTTCTATTCTTGCCACATTCCCTGTCTTTATGAAGGATACCGACTATCAAACCATTTGTCCCAGAGAAAAATGACCTTGGACTCCTCCTCACCCTCACCCCACATTTAACCAGTCAGTCAATCCCATTTTTCTATGGCCTTACGTATATAACTTATCTTTTCCCTCCCCACTATCTTTGACCATGGCAACATCTTCCTAGCTACTCTCACCAATCTATGCTTTACAATATTAATAGAGTGATCACTCCAAAAAATATGTTCATGCTGATGGACACATTTAAAATCTCTCAGTGTCCCTCCATTAATTTCAGTACAAGATCCTGTCTTTAACATAATAAAAAAATTCTCACCTACCTTTCCAAATCAGTCTCCTACTGATCCCCAATGCACCTTACAAACTAAGCATACTTTTTTTCCCCTAATTCTGTTATACTTGGCCTCACCTCCTCTCCTTCCACATGCTGTTCTCTCAGCCTAGGTCCTTCTTCTCCAAACAGTGAATTGAGAAAACCATCATTTTACAATCCCAAATGAAATAACTGATTCAAACAATGATCAGCAATGGATATTAAAGTCATTAGGCACAAGTTTGATGAGAAGAACACATCTTTACCATCTCAATTTACTGATAACACTAAATGTGAGATAACCACATAATTTAATTCTTGATGTGATGTAATAGGAGATACTCAGCACTGTCTGTGAAGAATTCTTGACCCCCCCCCAAAAAACCACTGAATCTAAGAAAACTTTAGTTCTAACTTCCAATCTATAGAAATAGACTAATACATCAAATGACATCACGAGAACTATTTAACTCAGATAGTAGATATCTGGGACTGGGTTCCCCCAAAAGTAGACCTTGAGACAGGTTTATGGTTTATTGGTGAGATATCATTGGCAGAGAAATGAGGAAACAAAACAAGCCAGGGAAAGAAAGGAAGCCACTCATAGGAGTATTATTAAGCAGGTTACAGCTGCCAAGTAATCGGGGTTCAATTTTACTACAGAACTTTGAAAGAGTCGAATGCATCTCAGAGCTATCCCAAAGATTAAAAGCTGAATCATTTAGCCATGCTCATCAGTCATTTGGATAAAGACTGCCAGGGGCAGTGGGGTGGCATTATTAACTCCTGCATTGCTGGTGGGGGGGAGAGGCAAGAAAGCCCAAAGAGTCACAGTGGCTTTCTTTTGGAAGCCATTGGGTCAGGTTGCATGAGAACAGTGGGAGCCAAAGGAATGTGAGCAGGGTACCTGCCCCAGTGAAATCATCTATAGGACAACTGAAACCAAGCCAGAGAAAAAAGGGTGAGGAAAAGGCACTCTTCCAGATGAAAGGAAATTTGTCAAAGACTTCAGAGAAATAACCGAATCAGCAAGCGGCTTGTTTGGATCCTGATTTGGACAAACCGAGATATTTTAAGATAATCAAGGAAATTTGTATATGGAAGCCCAGTCCTAGGCAGATTCCAGGGACTGAAATATTTTATGTCATTTTGTGAACCCCATTTTTTTAACCTCCTAATATAAAGATTGTATTTTCAAATTTAGAATGTACTTGCACCTACTCTTCTTCTAGACCTCTAAAGTAGAACTCTTAGATTTATTATACTTAGGGTGTATTGCTTTTTTCTCTTATTTAAAAAATAAGCTGTATGAGAATGGGCATCATTGTCAGTTTTGTCCGCAGATGTATGTCAAGTGCCAGAACAGTGCCTGGCACATAGGAAATGCTTATTACCTGTCGGCTGGAAGAATGAATGGGTTTGGGAGTTATAATACCATTCAGGGCCACGGTAGCCGGAAGTTTTGCTTAATGGAAATAAATTGGGTGTGTTTCAATGAGGTGAGTGAGCCTTCAGACTCAGGCTCAATCAGAAAGGCAGTCTTCCTTCCCAAACCCCAAATGGGATAAAACCTTTCACATCATCACTGCATGATGAAAAGAATGCAGAACAAATCAGGAAAGAGACACCTAGAGAGGGAGGCCATGGTGCCATGAGAATGGAGAGTCATTGCCAGGAGCTTGTCATTACCAGCAGAAGTTTTACAGGACACATTCAGGAAATGTAAGTGGCATGTTTTGATAGAACAATAAAGCCTCACTACTTAACCTGACCGTAGTGCTATGGCAGAATTTTCTGCAAGGAATTAAGTTTGATGATACAAACAAGAACGTTTCCAAGTCAGATATCAACATCAGTGTGAAGAGGATCTACAATTCAGTTGTGGGAAAAGAGAGAGAAATTGTTACTTTCATTGTGACTAGATTCCCCTTGGCATGATCACACATGCACCGTGGTTTCATTATGAATTGATCTTTCATAACAGGTACAATACTAGGAAGTGGGGTGAGGTCATCTGATACAAGTGACTAAAAGTAGAGTCAGTGTGTTTGTTTGTAAAAACAGGCTAAGAGTGGCACCTGGCTGGCTCCGTTGACTGAGCATGGGAATACTGGTCTCAGGGTCGTGAGTTTGAGTCCCAGTTTGGGTATAGAGATTACTTAAAACAATTAATAAGTGGACAATAAGACTCAGACTCTGAAGCAATTTTAAACTCCTGTCTCAGGTTAATAACAAAGGAAATCATCTCTTTAGTGAAAATACCAATGTAGACCATGTGTGAGTTTGTGATACTCCGTAGTCTCTCTGACTAGGAAGGCACCTAGAAGTTCAAAGCTTTCAGATTCCCTTCAGATTCCTTCACAGGAGCACAGTCTAAGAGCTTTTGCCCTTTCCTGACTCTAGGCACAGAGCTAAGCTGGGGCCAGCTGCTATCCCGTGGCTCACCACCGTGAATGACTTCATCTTGTGACCAGTTTTGCTGAACCCCAGTGGTAAGAGTCTCCAGGTTATGGGTTTATGTACATTAGCTTCCAAGCCAACCTCCAACATTATAGATGTTAGGCAGCAGCATGGATATGAAAGAGTCTATCAAAACCGCTACCTTGAGAAAGGTATGTCCTGCCACCTGGCAGGTTTTCTGATGAGAATGAGAATCTCTCACCCAGCTATGCAAGGTAACAGTGGATCGGATGATCATTCTACCGCAGAGTTCACAGAAGCCCTAACTAATGTGCAAAAACTACATCTAGCCTATTCTTCTGCCCTATGGAATATCAATCAGTGCGTTGAATATGGCTTGTGCCCTGTCACCATCGTATAAGCTGTTCCCATCACCCACCCGTCGCATGGGTATCTCAGATTAGTCTTTATGATCTCAACTTTGATGTCATGTCCTCCCCAAACATTCCCCTAATCTCCCTGCCCAAGTTGGGTAACTCCTATTTGCCCATCCAGTTCTCTTCTCGTAGCACCCAGGATACTCCCTGCTTATCCCTCTGTAATCCAGAGGCCCACAAGGAGGGAAACCACAGGTAATGTGATCAACACTGTATCCACAATAATTAGCACAAGTGCCCAGAAAACAGCAGCCACCACTCAATTCATATTAATATGGGATCAATAAACGAATAAGCAATTTATCTTAAAAATACAGAAGAGAAGCAAAATAGAACTTGACCCCCCCCAAAAAAATATATATATGATCTGGAAATCTTTGCCTTGATGATACAGAGTCCAAGACTTACCTACTTCTTGAAAGTGTTCCATCTAGATGGTGAGGGTATGGGGAGAGGTTGATGCATCATCTCTCCATCTTAAGCACAGCATCGTGAGCATCAACCATTATAACTCACACCATGGAAAGCTTTCCAGACAGACCTCCAAGTGCTTTGTGCTTTGTCCTTTGTGCATTCATTTACCTGATCCTCAAAACAACCTCAAAACTTAGATACAATACAAAAATTATACCCCTTCACAGATGAGGGAAATGAGGCACAGACAGCTTAGTTAACTTGAAAAAAAAAAAAAAAAGCATAAAGCAAGGAGTCAGTATTTAAATTCAGAAACATTAGATGACAATAAAAATCAATTAGATACAAGCAAAACTGTTTCTGCATGAGGAAAATGAGAAACATGGTAAGTGACTTAATGGAGTTGGCCCAGAAATGTGTGCCTTCCTCCAGCATGTTAAGAGGAGAAAGCAAATTTACCTGATCCACTGGTAGCAAGAATTTTGAACATAAAAATCCCCCCCAAAATAGAAGAAGCTATAATTTCAAAATACCATTTCCAGCTGTAATTTCACTTTTATTTACTACTAAGTAAATAAAGTCAAAGAGTTGTTAAATTCTGAGTATTCTTTCTTTGTCCTGAAGTTAAATGCTGTCTATTATAGAAAGTTAATAGAAACACCTGCCTTGGAGAAAACTTTTTAAGAGAAAAAATCATAAGGATATGTTCCATGGATCCCACACCTTACACAAAGCTACAGGAAGAAAAAGCCATAGAAATCTGGGAATGGCAGTTAAAAGCTAAGTAAGAATGAGCATGGCTGGCCTTCTCAGAACTTTTAATATCTTATTCATTGTGAAATTCCATAGGTAATATGCAATGTTTCCTATTTAATCATCAAATTATTTTCCTAAGGAATTTGCTTGGGATTTACATGTCAAGCAACTTAACTGGGGGAATTACTGGTCTAGTGGGGAGTGTTATTCTCATTTACAAACACCTAGAAGGTTAAGGAGAAAGATCATCTGGTTTTTACCAATTTAGTATCATAGAGAAATGGTGTAAAAATCTATTAATTGCTATAAACACTGAAATTTGGGAAAGCTATTAGAACCGATACGGTTCAACATCCCACTCAGGATACATGACACTACAAAAAGCTGAGGTTTGGTTCAACTTTCCTGTGTAATAATCCTCCTGTGAAGAGCAAAATTTCCAGAGTAAGATGCAGCTCTGTGAGGAGATCATCATATATTCCAGAAGAGTAATCGTATAAAGGTCATATAAGCTGCCTCACTAAACTAATTATAAAGGGAGAAACCTAGGTTGATACAATAAAGAAACATAAATTTCTATTATTGTATTCCTTTAATTGGACTAAATAGGTTTAAAACAGTGAGTTTGCATCCTGTGAAGAACTTAGTCCAGGGAACTAACAATAAACCCAGGGCAATGAACAGGGCACATTTCAGGTTTCTGATAGTCCACAATTAACAAACATCTAATAAAAATCCATAATTAAACATCAGCTAGTAAAAGTCCAGAATATATGCTAGGCAAAGACATAAAGAACCAGTCAATGACACAGAACAGAAGAATTTAGGGGTTGAAATTATGAAAAATCAAAATGAAAATGGTCTTTCTAAGTCAGTCTGACTTGAAATACCCCTTCCTGCCATTTTACAGATGGAAACAGTAAGGCCTAAAGAAAAGAGGTGACTTACCAAGGTCATAAGGCAAATCAAAGGCAGAAGCAGAACTATTAGGTTGAACTACCTGCAGTTGCTGGTATTCAGAGCTTTGACCTACAAAAATGCCAAAAGAAGGGGGAAGTGGGAAGAGGAGGAAAGCAAGGGGAAGGGAGAGGAAGGGGGGAAAAAAGAAAGAAAGAAAGAAAGAAAGAAAGAAAGAAAGAAAGAAAGAAAGAGAAAAGGAAAGAAAAGTCCCTAGCCCAGGGATTTTTTTTTTTCTTTTAACATGCAAGAACTTTGGTGTCTGCAACCACACTGTACTAAAAAAAAGGGAGTGAGGGTTTGAGACAGAGAGAGATCAGAGATGCTGAGTCTCAATAACGAAACAGAGCCTTTGGGGTGCCTGGATGGCTCAGCTGGTTATGCATCTGACTCTTGATTTCGGCTCAGGTCATGATCTCCCGGTCTTGAACTTGAGCTCCACACTGGGCTCCACACTGGGTGCGTTGTGTGCTGGAGATCTTCTTCCCCGGCCTCTCCTGCTCATTCTCTGTCTCCAATAAATAAATCTTTTTTTAAAAAATCACCAAAACACAAAAAAAGAAAAAAAAAACAGAGCCTTCAGGGGACCTAGGTGGCTCAGTTGAGTGGCCAACTCTTAATTTCAGCTCAGGACATGATCTCAAAGTCTAAGATAGAGCCCACGCTCAGCAGGGAGTCTGCTTGAGATTCTGTCCCTCTGTGCAACCCCCCTCCCTCGCCCCCACTCATTCACACTCTCTCCCTCTCTCTAAATAAATAAATAAATCTTCAAAATAGAGCCTTCACCTGGATATTGAGAACGTACTACGTTATTGGGAAACATGAAGAAACAAACTGTAGTATCTTTCCATTTCAAAAACAAAATAACTAGTGGAGCAAAAAAAAAAAAAAAAAAAAAGCATCAGAGAATAAACGTCACTAACGGCCCAAATAATGCACCCATTTTCAAACCTTAAAAAATAATTAACTTTAAAGTTATTCCCAGCACAACCTGAGGCTTGGTTCACGTCTCTTTTGAGCTTTCCTGCAAGGCTTCTTGGCGCCACCTAGTGCCAACTGAGCAAAATACACACCAATCAGATAACTTGGAAATGTCGGCATAAAACTGTGGGTTCCTTTTTTCCTTAAAAAAGGAAGCCTGGGTGGCTCAGTGGGTTAAAGCCTCCGCCTTCAGCTCAGGTCATGATCTTAGGGTCCTGGAATCGAGCCCCGCATCGGGCTCTCTGCTCCGCAGGGAGCCTGCTTCCTCCTCTCTCTCTCTGCCTAGTTGTGATTTTTCTCTGTCAAATATATTTAAAAAAAAAAAAAAACTTTAAAAAAAAAAAAAAGGCAAGCTACCACCTGGGGAACTGTTAGCCTTTTCACCATTAACAGAAGCTGTGAAATGTTTTAACTCAATGCGACCCTCAAGGTTTACCACAACTATATATAGCTGGATGTGTCTACACACTCACATCCTGAAAAAAAAAGCTCAACCCCATACAAAATTCATTCTTTCCAGCCATAGACTTTATTGAGCACCTCCTTTGTACCATGCGCTGTGCAATTGCCTAGGGATAGGAAACAAGATCTAACGGTTTGGTGGAGGTGAGATGTACGTGATGAAATACCAGAATGTGTAATAAGCATTTACTGCCTGAATTAACTTTTAAGAATAACAGGAAGCATCCAACAAAGAATCGAGGGAAAAGGCATGCCTTCCAGAAGTCACAGGCTTGTAACAGCTTGTAAGCACAGATGGGAAGGCCACAAGGAGTGGAATATGGGGGCCTGGGGGAGCCTTAGAGGTCAGTGGTTAAGAAGGAGGCTCTGAAGCCAGAAGGGCCTGGTTTCATCTTGATTCTGCTCCTTTAATTCGCTGTATCTTGGTGTCACCTTTGTCAAACTGGGGTAATAGCTGTGTCTCCCACCTCGGGAGACTGAGAATGAGAGCAGGTAATGCCCAGAATGTACTTAGTGGACCATCTGTTCATAGTGAGCACTCAACAGCTTTTGCCTGGACATGTTTGGGCTGGAGCATCTGTGCTCACGGCGTGGAAAGGGAGACAGTCACAAAAGGACCCAAACGTGGCCACATTGTGATCAAATGGGAGACTCCTCTCCCCCACCACACACATGTTCTGCAGGGGAGCCAGCCTAGGGAGGCTTACAGCTAGGTTTGTTTCCTTTGTCCCAGCACCCAGTGGGGTCACGTAAAGAACCAGGTGCATCAGAGGCGATCGCGTTTCCCTTTCCACCCTAGTAAAGTGTTGCCTAAACCTCTCTACACCCTTCACAGGAGCTCAGTGGTTACAGGAGGCGAAGAGAGTGGAGAACTCGGTGTGCAGCCTTCTCCAAGTCAAGACAGAGGACGGGTAACAGGGTGGACAGAGACATGTGAGAGAAAGAAGAATTATCGGAATGGCTCATCGGAATTATCTGTTCTATCTCTCTTTCTCCTTTTCCTGAGGGGTCTTGCATTTCCGGGTACATTCTTATCTTCTGCCCACCAGGGGACCAAAGCAGAAAAGGAGTCAAAGGAGAAAAAGAAGAGGATAAACAAGGAGGAGGAAGACAGGGAGGAGGACTGAGACTAATATTTACTGAGGGCTTATGCCCTAAGCATCTTCTATGTATTAATCTCATTTAATTAGCAGGACAGTCTTGGGAGACCTTTCTATTATTATTCACATCTTACAAATGAAAAAACACTCTAAGCCCCAGGAAGATTAAACAATTTACCTGAGTCCCACAGCTGGTAAGCGGCAAAGCTAGGATTCTATCACATCTCCTACATGAGAATACCCATATGTATGCCCCAGCTTCCTGAAGGCCCTCAGCATGAAGGCAACCAGGCATGCCTTCCTCTTGAGCAGTTCCATGCTCCAAAATCCTCTCTCCTCCTCCCTACCCAGACCTTGTCTAAAGAGCTGTTCTTGAGCTGCTTGGGTGGCTCAGTCGATTAAGCATCTGCCTTCAGCTTGGGTCATGGTCCCACAGTCCTGGGATCAACTCCTGCATTGGGCTGCTTGCTCAGTGGGGAGCTTGCTTCTCCCTCTGCCTGCCACTCCCCCTGTTTGCTCAGTGTCTCTCTCTCTCTGACAAATAAATAAATAAATTGTTATTTTTAAAAAATAACAGTTCTTACAAAATGGCTAAATTCAGCTAGACAACAAAAGATACAGTGTTTGTGTTTAAGTCAATTGGCATTAAGATAAAGAAGGGTTATAATTCTCTCCCAGTCATACACATGTACACACATACACACACACACACACACACACACACACACACCCTAACAGTTAATCCTCCTGGAAACATTTGACTTTTGAAATGATAGTTAATTTGAATTATTCCTGAACAAAAGATAAAGAAATCTAACTTTTCCTACAAACCTCTCTTCCTATTTATTTATTATTTATTGGCCGTCACTATATTGGCTGGAGTTTAAGTGCTTATCTTCACTATCTTCAGACAACTAATATCAATAAGATTGGAACTGTCCTCCGCTATGAAATATGCATACAGTCATTCACAGGTACAATGAAGCTCACATGTTACTTCTCCTGGGGATTGCTTTATAAACCTCAACTTTATTATAAAATACAAAGGTGTCTCCCTGGTTAAAAGAATTCAAGCCATCTCTAAAACATGCACAACTGTTTTTCCTATTAGGACCAAACTGTCAGATTTACGTGACAGTAAAAACCCAACTTGGAAGGAAAGAGAACGAGAATAGATCAAAATTCCAGAGAATAATTTTTACACTAAGAACTTTGTGTTTGACCCCCCAAATTTCTATATATTACTTTTCCTACCAATAGTAATATATGTGTATATTATAAAAGCATTTCAGATCCCTCCAAAGCTGAGCTATAAAAACAGAAAAAGGGAAATAAGTATTAAGAAGGATTATATGAAATAAACTTTACAAAATCATTGTAATGCAATCAATTCAAAAGTCAATGTAGCATGGAGGTTCCTCAAAAAGTTGAAAATTGAGCTACCCTATGACCCAGCAATCGCACTACTGGGTATACAACCCAAAGATACAAATATAGTGATCTAAAGGGGCACCTGCACCCAATGTTTATATCAGCAATGTCCATGATAGCCAAACTATGGGAAGAGCCCAGGTGTCTACCAACAGATGAATGGATAAAGAAGATGTGGTATATATATATATATATATATATATGAATACTATGCAGCCATCAAAAGAAATGAAATCTTGCCATTTGCAACAACGTGGATGGAACTAGAGGGTATTATGCTAAGTGAAATAAGTCAATCAGAGAAAGACAGTTACTGTATGATCTCACTGATATGAGGAATTTAAGAAACAAGACATAGGATCATAGGGAAATGTAGGAAAAATGAAACAAGATGAAACCACAGAGGGAGACAAACCATAAGAGACTCTTAATCTTAGGAAAAAAACTGAGGGTTGCTGGAGGGGAGGGTGTGGGGGGATGGAGTGGCTGGGTGATGGATATTAGGGAGGGTTTGTGCTATGGTGAGTGCTGTGGGTGATGGATATTAGGGAGGGTTTGTGCTATGGTGAGTGCTGTGAATTGTGTAAGACTGATGAATCACAGACCTATACCCCTGAAACAAACAATACATTATAAGTCAATAATTTTAAAAAGGAGAAGAAAAAATCAACCTGTAGACACCTTGACCCTGACCTTCTAGCCTCCAGGACTGTGAGAAATAAATTTCTGTTATTTAAGACCCCACCCCAGAAAGGAAGCAAGATGGTGGAGGAGTAGCAGACTGAAATATCATTAGGTCCCAGGAGTTCAGCTACATAGTTTTCAAACCATTCCAAACACCTACAAATTCAACAGATTGAAGAGAAGGAGAGTAGCAATTCAAAGAACAGAAAACTGACCACTTTCCGGAAGGTAGGACGTGGGGAGAAGTGAATCCGAAGCAATGGGAAGGCAGACTACGGGGGAGGGGCTGGCTCCCAGCAAATGAGACAGTGGCAGAGCACAAAATTGGAACTTTTAGAAGTCTGCTCCATAGAGGGATGTCACTCCAGAGGTTAAGTGAGGGGTGGAATCCTCTTTGGATCAGTGTGGTCTCAGGACCTGTGAGGTCACAGAAAGACCAGGGGTGTCTGAGTGTGGCAGAGCTCCCAGGTATCTGAGTGGGGAAGCCAGCTGCAGAGACAAAACTGAGGAGTCAGTTCTCAGCTTGGGGTTACCTTAAACCATGATCCTTGGCAATCAGGCCACTGTTCTTCAAGCACAGACTCCACAAGTGGTAGATCTGGGGAGACCCCCCCCGACCTTCCTCCTCCAGGAGGAGTGGCAGGGGAGCACGCTGCAGGAATCTGGTGGGTTTGGAGACTCTAAATGGAGCCATGTGCCAGAGATAGAAACCCTCAGTCACAGGCAGGGTGAGCTCAGAGTGCGGCCGGAGAACAGGGAGACGGGAGGGAGTGACTGCTTCTCCCTGAGGGCGCACTGAGGAGTGGGGTCCTGAGCTCTCCACTCCTATGGGTTGGAGATTTGGAAGCCATCTTCATTACCGTCCTCCGAAGCTGTACGGAAAGTGGTCCGGGAACCAAAGTTACCGAGAGTGAACCCGAGCAAATTACTTAGCCTGGCCCTTGGCAAGGGTAGCGCAATTCCACATCGGGCAAAGACATTTGAGAATCACTGCAACAGGCCCCTCAGCCAGAAGATCAGCAAGAAATTCTAGCCAAGGCCAAGTTCACTGATCAATGAGAACTGCAGAACTCCAGAGTTAGGAAAAAGCAACATAGAATTCATGGCTTTTTTCCCATGATTCTTTAATCTTTCAAAGTTAACTTTTTTAAATTTTATTTTTTCTTATTCTATTTTTTAAACTTTTCCTCTTTCCTATTTTAACTTTTTAAAACTATTTTATCAATACATTTTGAAAAAATCTTTTTAAAATTTTCATTGTTATAGTCATATTCTATCCCTTCATTGTATATAACCTTATTTTTGTATACATATAGATTTTTTTAAATTTTGAGATAAAATTTCTTCTAACAGATAAAAATGTACCCTAAATCTAGCACGTGGCTTTGTTCTAGTTTCCAGCCTGATCACATTCTCTCCTCTTTTTTTTCTTTTTCCAACCAACTTCTTATCAATTCCTTTTTTAGAATCTTTTTTATTTTTCATCTTTACAGTCATATTCTATCCCTTCATCATGTTTACCCTTATTTTTGTATTATATAAGTTTTAATTTCTTTAAAATTTTGGGAGGTAGTTTCTTCTAAGAGACCAGAATACACCCAAAATCAAGTGAGTGGCTCTCTTCTATTCACCAGTCATATATATATATTTCCCCCCCTCTCTCCTCCCCCAGTTTTGGGTTTCTTCTGATTTGGTTAGCGTATATTTTTCTGGGGTCTTTGCCACCGTTTTAGCATTTTGTTCTCCTACTCATCTGTTCTTTTATTTTTTTTAAGATTTTTTGTTAAATATTTTATTTATTTATTTGGCAGACAGAGATCACAAGTAGGCAGAGAGGCAGGCAGAGAGAGAGAGAGAGAGGAAGATGCAGGCTCCCTGCTAAGCAGAGAGCCCGATGCGGGGCTCGATCCCAGGACCCTGGGATCACAACCTGAGCCAAAGGCAGAGGCTTTAACCCATTGAGCCATCCAGACGCCCTTCATTCATCTATTCTTATCTGGATAAAATGACAAGGCAGAAAAACTCACCACAAAAAAAAAAAAAAAAGAAAGAAAGAAAGAAAAACAACAAGGAGTAGAATTGACAGCTAGGGACATAATCAATACAGACGTTAGTAATATGTCAGGACTAGAGTTCAGAATGATGATTATCAAGGTGCTAGCTGGGCTTGAAAAAAGCATGGAAGATATTAGAGAGTCCACTTCTGGAGAAATAAATCCCTTTCTGGAGAAATAAAAGAACTAAAATCTAACCAAGTTGAAATAAAAAAAGCTATTAATGAGGTGCAATAAAAAATGTAGGTGCTTACTGCTAGGAAAAATGAGGCAGGAGAGAGAATTAATGATATTGAAGACCAAATGATGGAGAATAAAGAAGCTGAGCAGAAGAGAGACAAACAATCCTGGACCACAAAGGGAGAATTCGAGAAATAAGTAATACCATAAGATGAAACAATATTAGAATAATTGGGATCCCAGAAGAAGAAGAAAGAGAGAGCGGGGCAGAAGGTATATTGGAGCAAATTATAGCAAAGGATTTTCCTAATATGGCAAAGGGAATAAGCATGAAAATCCATGAGGCACAGAGAACCCCCCTCAAAATCAATAAAAATAGGTCTACACCCTGTCATCTAATGGTAAAACTTACAACTCTTAGTGACAAAGAAAAAATCCTGAAAGCAGCTTGGGACAAGAAGTCTATAACATATGACGGTAGAAATATTAGATTGGCAACAGACATATCCACAGAAACCTGGCAAGCCAGGAAGGACTGGCATGATATATTTAGAGCAATAAATGAGGAAAATATGCAGCCAAGAATACTATATCCAGCTAAGCTGTCATTGAAGATAGAAAGAGAGACAAAAAGCTTCCAGGACAAAAAAAAAAAAACAACCCTAAAATAATTTGTAAACACCAAAGCAGCCCTACAGGAAATATTGAATGGGGTCCTCTAAGCAAAGAGAAAGCCTAAAAGTAACAGACCAAAAAGGAAAAGAGACAATATATAGTAACAGTTGTCTTACAGGCAATACAATGGCACTAAATTCATATCTTTCAATAGTAACCCTGAATGTAAATGGGCTAAATGCCCCAATCAAAAGTCACGTGGTATCAGACTGGATTAAAAAAAAATAAGAACCATCGATATGCTGTCTACAAGAAACTCATTTTAGACCCAAAGACACCAGCAGATTTAAAGTGAGGGGGTGGAAAACAATTTACCATGTTAATGGACATCAAAAGAAAGCTGGGGTGGCAATCCTTATATCAGATAAATTAGATTTTAAGTCCAAGACTATAATAAGAGATGAGGAAGGACACTATATCATACTCAAAGTGTCAGTCCAACAAGAATATCTAAAAATTTTAAATATCTAACAATTTTTTTAAAATGCCCCTAACATGGGAGCAACCAATTATATAAATTAATTAAAAACAAAAGCAAAGAAACATATTGCTTTTACATTGACAATAACACAGTAAAATTAGGGGACTTTAACACACCCTCACTGAAATGGACAGATCATCTAAGCCAAAGATCAACAAGGAAATAAAGGCTTTAAATGACACCCTGAATGAGATGGACATCACAGACATAGTCAGAACATTCCATCCCAAAGCAACAGAATACACATTCTTCTCTAGTCACGTGGAACATTCTCCAGAATAGATCACATCCTGGGTCACAAATCAGGTCTCAACTGTACAAAAAGATTGGGATCATTCCCTGCATATTTTCAGACCACAATGCTCTGAAACTAGAACTCAATCACAAGAGGAAAGCTGGAAAGAACTCAAACACATGGAGGCTAAAGAGCATCCTACTAAAAAATAAATGGGTCAACCAGAAAATTAAAGAAGAATTGAAAAAATTCATGGAAACAAATGAAAATGAAAATACAACAGCTCAAAATCTTTGGGACACAGCAAAGGCAGTCCCTGAGAGGAAAGTACATAGCAATACAAGCCTTTCTCAAAAAACAAGAAAGGTCTCAAATATACAACCTAACTCTACACTTAAAGCAGCTGGATAAAAAACAGCAAATAAAGCCTAAACCCAGCAGGAGAAGAGAAATCATAAAGATCAGAGCAGAAATCAATGAAATAGAAACTAAAAGAACAGTAGAACTATTCAAAGAAGCTAGGGGCTGGTTCCTTGAAAGAGTTAATAAGATTGATAACCCCCTGGCCAGGCTTATCAAAAAGAAAAGAGAAAGGGCCCAAATAAACAAAATAATGAATGAAAGAGGAGAGATCACAACCAACACCAAAGAAATACAAACAATTATCAGAACATATTATGAGCAACTATACGCCAGCCAGTTTGGCAATCTGGAAGAAATGGATGCATTCCTAGAGACATATAAACTACCATAACTGAACCAGGAAGAAATAGAAAACCTGAACAGACCCATAACCAGTAAGGACATTGAAGCAGTCATCAATAATCTCCCAACAAACAAGAGCCCAGGGCCAGACGGCTTCTGAGGGGAATTCTACCAAGCATTTAAAGAAGAATTAATTCCTATTCTCCTGAAACTGTTGCAAAAAATAGAAATGGAAGGAACACTTCCAAACTCCTTTGGTGAGGCCAGCATTACCTTGATCCCAAAACCAAAGACCCTACCAAAAAGGAGAATTGTAGACCAATATCCTTGATGAACACAGATGTAAAAATTCTTACCAAAGTACTAGCCAATAAGATCCAACAGTACATTAAAGGATGATTCACCACGACAAAGTGGGATTTATTACTGGGCTGGAGGTTGGTTCAACATCTGAAAATCAATCAATGTGATACAATACATTAATAAAAGACAAACAAGAACCATGTGATACTCTCAATAGATGCTGAAAAAGCATTTGACAAAGTACAGCATCCTTTCTTGATCAAAACTCTTCACAGTGTAGACATAGAGGTACATACCTCAATATTATCAAAGCCATTCATGAAAAACCCATAGCGAATATCATTCTCAATGGGGAAAAACTGAGAGCTTTTCCCCTAAGGTCAAGAACACGGCAGGGATGTCCACTCTCACCACTGCTATTCAACATAGTACTAGAAGTCCTAGCCTCAGAAATCAGACAACAAAAAGAAATAAAAGGCATCTGAATTGGCAAAGAAGAAGTCAAACTCTCACTCTCTGCAGATGATATGATACATTATGTGGAAAACCCAAAAGACTCCACTCCAAGACTGCTAGATCTCAAACAGGAATTCAGTAAAGTATCAAGATATAAAATCAATGCACAGAAATCAGTTGCATTTCTATACACCAACAGCAAGACAGAAAAAAGAGAAATTAAGGAGTCAATCCTATTTACAATTGCACCCCAAACCACAAGATACCTAGGAATAAACCTAACCAAAGAAGCAAAGAATCTGTACTCAGAAAACTATAAAGTACTCATGAAAGAAATTGAGGAAGACAAAAAAAAATGGAAAAAATTCCATGCTCATGGACTGGAAGAACAAATATTGTGAAAATGTCTATGTTACCTAAAGCAATCTACACATTTAACATAATCCCTGTCAAAATACCAACAATTTTTTTCAAAGAAATGGAACAAATAATCCTAAAATTTATATGGAACCAGAAAAGACCCCGAATAGCCAGAGGAATATTGAAAAAGAAAGCCAAAGTTGGTGGCATCACAATTCCAGATGTCAAGCTCTATTACAAAGCTGTCATCATCAAGACAATATGGTACTTGCACAAAAACAGACATATAGATCAATGGAACAGAACAGAGAGCCCAGAAATGGACCCTCAACTCTATGGTCAACTAATCTTCAACAAAGCAGGAAAGAATGTACAATGGAAAAAAGACAGTCTCTTCAAAAAATGTTGTTGTGAAAATTGGATAGCCCCATGCAGAAGAATGAAACTGGACCATTTCCTTATACCACATACAAAAATAGACCCCAAATGGATGAAAGACCTCAATGTGAAACAGGAATCCATCAAAATCCTTGAGGAGAACAACCTCTTTGACCTTAGCTGCAGCAACTTTTTCCTAGAAACATCACCAAAGGCAAGGGAAGCAAGGGCAAAAATGAACTATTGGGACTCCATCAAGATCAAAAGCTTTTGCACAGCAAAGGAAATAGTTAAAAAAACCAAAAGACACGGGGCGCCTGGGTGGCTCAGTGGGTTAAAGCCTCTGCTTTCGGCTCAGGTCATGATCCCAGGGTCCTGGGATCGAGCCCCGCATCGGGCTCTCTGCTCAGCGGGGAGCCTGCTTCCCTTCCTCTCTCTCTCTGCCTGCCTCTCTGCCTGCTTGTGATCTCTGTCAAATAAATAAATAAATAAATCTTTAAAAAAAAAAAAAAAAAGACAATTGACAGAATGGGAGAAGATATTTGCAAATGACATATCAGATAAAGGGCTCGTATCCATAATCTATAAAGAAGTTATCAAACTCAACACCCAAAGAACAAATAACCCAATCAAGAAATGGGCAGAAGACATGAACAGACATTTCTGCAAAGAAGAATAGCCAACAGACACATGAAAAAGTGCTTCACATCACTTGGCATCAGGGAAATACAAATCAAAACCACAATGAGATACCACCTCACAGCAGTCAGAATGGCTAAAATTAACAAGTCAGGAAACAAGAGGATGCAGAGAAAGGGGAACCCTCCCACACTGTTGGTGGGAATGCAACCTGGCACAGCCACTCTGGAAAACAGCATGGAGGTTCCTCAAAAAGTTGGAAATAGAGCTACCCTATGACCCAGCAATGGCACTACTGGGTATTTACCTTAAAGATACAAATGTGATCTGAAGGGGCCCGTGCATCTGAATGTTTATAACAACAATGTCCACGATAAACAAACTATGGAAAGAACCTAGATGTCTGTCAACAGATGAGTGGATAAAGAAGATATATATAGATAGATAAATCTATCTATATATATACATATATAGAGATATAGATATAGATATATATAATGTAATATTATGCAGTCATCAAAACCCCTGAAATCTTTCCATTTGCAATGACATGGATGGAACTAGAGGGTATCATGCTGAGCGAAATAAGTCAATCAGAGAAAGACAATTAACATATGATCTCTCTGATACGAGGAATTCGAGAGGCAGGGTGGGGAGTTTTGGGGGGTAGGGAAGGAAAAATGAAACAAGATGGAATCGGGAGGAAGACAAATCATAAGTGATTCTTAATCTCATGAAACAAACTGAGGGTTGCTGGGAGTGAAGAGGTAGGGATAGGGTGACTGGGTGATGGACATAGGGAGGGTATGTGCTATGGTGAGTGCTGTGAATTGTGTAAGCCGGGTGATTCACAGACCAGTATCCCTGGGGCAAATAATACATTATATGTTAATTTTTTTAAAAACCCACCCCCAAAAGTCAATGTAATACAATGTAATCACTCTATTTTGTGATTTACAACAAGGTCACTCTCTTAGGTCCACCAAGAACATATCATTTGTTTTGTGGGCGCTCTGTACACTGTAAGAAAAAAGTCTCAGGCAAGCAATGACTAGGCAGGCTTTCAAAACTGGTCTCTTAATTTCAAAATTGGGTTTTTTTTCCCTTTCTGAATTTCATTTGACTCATCTAATGCATTATCTACATGGCTTCTCCTTTCTCACTTCTGTTGAAACAGCTTGAGTCACTATTTGGCTTAAAATTTACAAAAGAGACGCTGTCTGCTGACATCTATCACCTTGAGTCATTGATGTTTTCAGAGCCAGAGTTTCTGAAATAGAAATGCAACCTCAGCAACCTGAGTCAGAGATCTGTTCACAGCTCCATTTTCTTACAGAAACAGAAGGACATTTTAGGGGCTTTCCCCTAGCATTACACAAATATTTTTAAAGCATATACTATGTAAGACTCGCTAGATTGAAATACAGGGTTGAGTGAGACGTCATACCCAACCTTGAGGGGTTGGGTGTCTACTCGAAAAACTGAAACACATCCATTTTATCAAATAGGTATTGTGTTAAGGCAACGAATGCTAATGAAAAACAGGTTCTGCTCCTTTGAGAAGCATAGTTGGAGGAGGAGGGAAGTAACCTAAATTTACAGGACAGTGTAGGAAATGTGAAAATGGAATTAGGCATCAAGGTGATCTGGGAGTGCAATGAGGATGGGGGTGGGGAGGGAAAGAGGTCAGTTGGAGGGCTGCTTAAGCTAAATCTTAAAGGATAAGATGGGAATGAGAAGTTGACCAGATAGAGTGATCAGGAATTAACCAGGTTTTTAAATAGGACAGAAGTAATCCAGAAAGTAGAAACAGAAATGAGTCTTGAATGAAATAGCCAGGGATCTGGAAGACAGAGTTCTGATAAAAGCCACTGAAAAGGTCTACTAGACCTGGAGCTTGCTGAAGATGAACTTTCAAGGATCTCCAGAGATCCAGGGGACTCTAGACCCCACTGATCACAGCAGCAAGTTCAATAACACGCCCCCATGTATTTCCCCTCCTTCCCTGTCTCACTCTCCCACTCTCTCTTGAAATCACTTCCCTAATAAATTACTTACAAACAAATCATGGTTTCAAGCTCTGCTTTCTGGGAAGACAACCCAAGACAAAATGATTCCTATTTTAACTGTAGTGTGAGCAAGTCTTAAGGTCAATACCAAATTTTACAAATACCTTAATACTTCCCATAATATTTCACTGGTAGGTAAGTCTTAGTCACATGCAGAATGGAATTCTGCATTATTTACTGACTAAAGAACAGACTTGTATTTTGGAATTAGTTCTCAACCCACAAGCTGAGGACGTGAAAAATCTGTTCATTACACAGAGCTGTTGTGATGGGAATTTGTCCCAATGGAATTTGAGCTATTATAAGCCTACATACATGATGCATAAGAAACATTCACTGAAATGCCTGTTTTAAGGAGGGAAAAATTATTTTTCTGAATGGTAGGAAAATAAAGATTCTTCTTAGGAACCAATTTTTGTTCATTTGAAACTATCAGTAGCCAAAAATAATCTCTGAGGCAAAGGGGATTCCCCAGAAGGCTGCTGAACAAAACAAAAGCTTTGTCAAGGGAAATGTTGGGTGTGTTAGTGTGTGGAAATGATCCAGGAACTTCTTTTATTAGCAGAATTGGTTTCAGCCATTCAGTAGTGAGTGCTCTGCATGAACCAGATACCTAGCTAAGTACAGGAAAGAGACAAAACAGGCATCTTCTTCTTTCCACTGAGCATATATTTCTAGTGGGGACATAGACGATAAGTCAAAAAATACAAACCGTAACTAAAAATCATGGTAGGCGCGAGGAAGTAGTTTAAGGAGAGAGAATAAGGGAAAAGAACAAATTTAGATTAGGGTCAGGAAAGAACTCTCAGTGAGCCAGATGATGCTGAATCCTCAAAAGTGAGTAGGAAGGAGTTATTTAAATGAAAAGTAGGAGAACAAGGGGTCCAAAGAGAAGAACACTCGTGTGCTGATTTCACCAGGGGGGAAAAAGAGCTCATTTGGTTCATGGAAGATTTTTTTTAAATTAATGAGTCAGAACATAATAAGAAAGGTCAAGAGGGGTACAAGAGGAAGCTGTAGGAGTGGGTGGAGACTAGATATGCAGCTCTTTGATGGTCGTATTAAAAATGTTTGAAATTTATAATAAATGCAGAAGCTCGAGGAAACCATCTTGTGTAAAGTGAAGCCAAATGCAAAAAAAAAAAAAAAAAAAAGCTTCACTCACCTTCCTGGCAAAGAGTGGATCATGTCATCTCTTCCTAAACAACAGCTGCCGGGGAATTTATTATTAAAACATCCAGTGTTGATGCTGGATATGTTAATAGGAAACTCTGCCTCCCCAGATTTCACTCCATGTGCTTTACCTTGATTTCATGGAACAGAGTTGTAAGACAGATCTGGGGCAAGCCAGATCTGAACTGCGAGTGAGAACCCTCACAGGGAGTTTGTGGCTTGAGAACTAATCCCAAAATATAAGCTTGTTTTTTAGTCAGTAAATAATGAGCAATCCCAGAGTCCTTACTCTGCAGGTGACTAAGCCTTGAGAACTATTATGGGAAGAATTAAAGTATTTCTAAAATTTGGTATTCACCTTGAGACTTACCCTATAGTTAAAACAGGAATCACTTTGTCTTGGGTTGTCTTCCCAGAAAGCAGAGTTTGAAACCATGACTAGTGTGTAAGTAATTTATTAGGGAAGTGATTTCAAGAGAAAGTGGGAGAGTGGGATGGGGAAGGAGGGAAACCCAGTGTGTTAGCTTCTAGGGCTCAGGTGGGGATAGATGGAGTCAGGGGAAGAGAGAGAGGAGGTTCTCTCAACCAGACACTAGGCTGTATGTGAGTTACCTCAAGTTTTTGCATCGTCTTCACAACCACCTTATGAGCCAAGTGCACTCACCTCCACTTTACAGATGAAGGAAAGGCAAGTCGGATCAGGTCCCTGACTCTAAGGACACAGCTGGGAAGGCACGCTTCACCACCAGAAGTTGAGATGGGGGAAAACCAGTTCCCTTTCACGCAGAGCTTTGCCTTGTCCTCATAACGCCCTCCAAATGTCTGCCTGTGGCCAGCCATCCATATCTGTTGATTACTTGATGAAGTGACCAGATTGACGAAATTGTGGCCATTCTGCAGTCTTAAAATCCGGTCATTGGTGTCAAAT
This sequence comes from Martes martes, assembly GCF_963455335.1. Taxonomy (NCBI): domain Eukaryota; kingdom Metazoa; phylum Chordata; class Mammalia; order Carnivora; family Mustelidae; genus Martes; species Martes martes. The sequence continues at coordinate 49,588,333 of NC_137900.1, read as the reverse complement.
AAACAATGAGCTCATTAAGAACCACTTGCGAAACAATTAGGCCGCGGGAATGGGAATTTCGCTTGGCAGGCGTGAAAGCTGGGAGAGGGGATTTGGCTGCAGACTCTTGCAAGGGCCCCCAGGTCACCCAGGGCCACTGCAGCCGCGTCTGCACACTGAAGGCAAGTCCCGCTGCGCACGCGCGCGCCGACCTTGAGAAAACGAAGTTCCCACCCCCGCCCCCGCCCGGACCAAACCTGCTCTACAGCTTGGTTTCTTTCCGTTTGCCTTTGAAGAACACAGCCAATAAACCGCCGCTAGGGGTCCTCCAAGTAAAAATAATAAGAGAAAAAGTACTTGAGCACTCTCCCTCCCTCTCCCCCCTATTCCGCCCGAGTTATCAACGCGCTTTGAGAACTAACTTAAGTTGTCCGGGTTCTTGGACTCCCGGGCTCTTAGGGACAAGCCGTACTGAGTAGTGAAACAGCAACACCAGACCTCTGTGAATCAAAGGGTGTTCTGTCAAGCAAGGGGCACTGAAGCTGCTCGTTTTCATTTTCCGTTAGGATTTGTCTCATTCGGCTTCAGGAAGACAGACCAGGGAGGCCTGGGACCGGCGAACGCTGCTGTCGGCCGAACTGCCTGGCTCTCCGCAGGGCAGGGCGCCGCGGGGGACAGAACCCCTGGGGGCCCCTGAGTTCCGGCACCCTCCGAGCTGCTGCGCAATCTCCCATGTACAGAACTGTGCTCTGGCGGGTTTCTGATGTCTAAACATCTTAACATTTAAATGAGGTGATTGCAACAATTGCTTTTCCCTGAACAGAGCAGGTGCGATCGTCTCTGTTTTCTCTCGTTATTTCATGTGCATATAATAGAAAAGCACCATTTGGCCAAGTACGTCCCCTGTCCCCCGTTGGCAAAGTTACAAACACGGACTTCTCCCCCTCGCTCTCTGCAGGCTCCGCGTCCCCTCCTTGCCTGCCCGCGGGTCCTCTTCTCCTTCCCAGCGCATTTTGCCATCCCCACTTCTGTCTTTCCTCTTCCACTTTCTCTCCCTTTTGAACATTTTTACGCGCACACACTGCTTACCAGCTTCTACGCGCCCAACTTGAATAAGTGCTTGACCTGGCTTTACAGTCAGAAAGGGGAGGGACACAAAAAAGTACAGAAGAGGGAAGGAGAAAAACAAGCTTTATAAAACAGGTGTCTTGATCTGCACCTGCCCAAAACTTAGATGGAAATTAGGCCACCAGGAGGTGAGGGGGGAAGGGGGAGTGATGCAAGCCTAGTGGGCCGCTTCCCCTTCAATTTCCCTGCCCCCATGCCTGACTCCTATATCATGTTGTAGGAATTTCTAATCTTACCATAGCCCGATGACTCATACCGACTGACTGGCTCGCTAGGCTTCTGCAAAACACCTGGGAAGATAAACCTGACCCAGAAAACAATCTCTCGCTCCAGGTTAGCCTTTCAAGGTAGGTAGGGGAATTTTCAGCCCTCATTTCCATTTTGTTCACCTGATTCACGACCTTAATCTTGATTTCAGACATAGTTGTGTCTGAGAGTCAAAAACGATTCCCAAGTGAAGTGATAAACCGCTGTCTGCCTGGGGAGGGAAACTGAAATGAGCCAAAGATGACCTTATTTGGGGCCAGAAAGTACCGATGTCTCTGTGGAAGGGCACCCTGTCTGCTTGCAGAAGCTTCTCTCTGGCTCTTCAAAACATCCCTCCTCTGAAGCGCCTCAGTGTCCCGCCTTGCCTTTCAGGGACACATTGTCTTTATCTCCTTAAGCCTAACTAAGAGGGTCTGTAACCAAATGCTCTCTGAGTGCAAGCCGTGAGGTAAAGGAAAAATGGGGTCCACAGAGCCTAATTCAAAATTTAAATGTGAACTCAACCCAAAGAAACAGTCCTATACTGGCTCGCCTCTTCTCTTTGTATGAGAATCAGAAGGGAAAAGGAATTAAGAAAATACTTTTCAGGAAACACACTGTGGAGTCCTGAATTTAGAAACCCTAGACATAGAAGTAAGTCATAATCACCAATAAATCGCTGGTCTGTATGAACCAGTAACTGTTTATCCAGCTCTTGTTTCTAAGATAATATTTATCAAGTGCTTCAAACACTCTTGGCTCTGTGTTAGGGGCTCTACAAACATTAATTGATTTAATACTTTCAACAACACTAAAAGGGGTATATTGTTTTTTAATGGCAGTATAATTGACATATAATATCGGGTAAGTTAAGGTGTATGATGTGTTAATTTGACACCATTATAGATTGCAGTGGGATCACCACTATATATCATTATATGCTTAAGAGATAGGGAAACTGTTGCTCAGAGAGGTCTGAAACTTTTTTTAAAGTCAACAGTGGGGCACCTGGGTGGCTCAGTGGGTTAAAGCCTCTGCCTTCAGCTCAGGTCATGATCCCAGGGTCCTGGGATCGAGCCCCGCATCGGGCTCAGTGGGAAGCCTGCTTCCCTTCCTCTCTCTCTGCCTGCCTCTCTGCCTACTTGTGATCTCTGTCTGTCAAATAAATAAATAAAATCTTTTAAAAAAATAAATAAAGTCAACAGCAATTTCCTCTGACATAATTTGACCAAGGCCCTGAGCATGCTTGAGAGCCTGAGAGACCTGGGTATTAGGAAAAACTGAATTAGAATTTAAGATGGAAAAATAGATCGTTCATTAATTTTTGGACCTTCAAGAATGAAAATGCCTAATGTTTCTCATTATACAAAAGAGGGAAACATACGTTCTGACCATCCCCTGCTTTTGTCTTTTTCTCCTTTACAAGATTACCCATATTCTTTCCCAGTAGATGCCATTCCTCATTCAAAATAGCCATGGGTACAGAGCAAGCTGTCAAAGGCTCAGAATTTGAACCCAAGTCAGAGGCTGGACTCTTATTCATTTGCCTGGCTGGCCTGTCACTGTTGGCACTCCTTGTGCCCCTGCCATGGAGACCGAGTTTGAAGGGTAGAGGAACCATAACTTTTAGAAATCTGAGTGCTTTTCTGTGAATGAAGGGGAACAACAGTGAAATACCAGCGGGATGGAGGAAAATTCACTGCTCCAGCCAACCTGCATTAGAAACGAGATTGTCTGTAGTCCTGTATTCTAGCCCCGAAACATTTCCGGAAGCCTTTTACTTCAGTGCTCCTCGGTGTGGTCCTAGAACTTCTGAGTGAAATAGACAAAAATTGAGAGTGTGTAGAAAACTTCGGTAGTACCACAGCATCTAAGCAAAAGATTCCAGATGTCCAAAACTATCTGTCTGCCATGGATTGGAAATAAAAACAAAAATCAAGACAAACGGTTTAAGAATCACTTATTCCTAATTCCATTGGGATCTTGGTAGGTGTTTCCCTGTCTCCCTTGTAAGGCTTAAGAATTGTTCAGCAAAACCCAAGTTGAATGCCTGCCTCTCCGAGTAGAACCTAAGTTACCCAAGGGTGGGATTTTGTTTTGTCCCCTGCTCCAACCCCGATTCCTAGAATGATGGCTGATGTTCAATGAATATTTGTTGATTGTGGAAATGCACTCATTTCCCAGTGGGAATGAGTCTTATCCAAAGTCTTATCCAAGAGTTGCCCTTGTCCATTTAAAGATGACCCAGGTGATGACCGATCCTCTGCACCTAGGCTGCCTCCTTACCTTCCTCACATCTATACCCCTCACCCAGCCCAGACCTCCACCTCCCCAAGAGGAGAGGCAGGAGGAATTGTTGACATTTATTTTCCCAGATTAGCTTCAGGATCATTTGGGCATACTGTCCACACTGGTCCATTAAGATTCTGATTGACATTACACTAAGGATATAAATTAATTTAAAAAGATACACATCTTTACAACATTGAGCCTTCTCACTCATGAGCATGATATGTCTACTTATTTTCTTGCCTTTCTATAACTGTATAACTAGTAAATTTTGTGATTTTTCACATTTATTGGTAAGCAAATTTGAGGATGATTTATTTTGATAGTTGTGATCCTGTATGGGGTCTTCCTAAACTTTTATTTTCTAAATCTTGGCCTGAAGGAAGAAAGGAATAATTTTGTGAATGTTTATTTTGTGTCCATTCACTTGCAATAAATTTTTACCGATTCTAAGAAATTTTTATTTGATTGTCTTGGGCATGATATCATAATATCAATAATGTATCGTTTTATCTTGTGCCATGTCCTTCCTCTAGTTGTACCTCTTTTTCAGCTCTTTTTCTTACAACATTCACAAGAGTGAATTCTTCTTAAATCAGCTTTTGGTTGGGAAGACATGTAGAATATTTAAAGAACAGTTTGGGATGCTGCCAATGCAGTACTTAGAGGAGATTTATTGCTCTCAATGCTTATATTAGGGAAGAAAAAAAGAAAAAGAATAAATTAAGTCAATACTTGATAAATTTTTTCCTCTTTAAGTTATAAACCAAGAGGAAAAGAAAAATGAAGTAATAAAACAGAAGAATGAGAAAACGAATTGGTTAAAAAAATCATCCTGCATCACAAAGTTTAAGAAGCACTAGCCAACTATATTAAGGTCTTGGTCAGTACCTCTGGGTCTGCCTTATAAAGCCTAAGAATCATTAAACAAAAGCCGATTTGTAAAGAGACATTTTCCTTCAGTCAACAGACTACTTTCTAAAGTTTTTGAAGCCTATAGGTCTTGAAAATAAAACTAATTGATACCAGTAATAGTAATTTGTGAACTTAGATTCCAATGCTATGTTTGAGGTGAAATACAGAAGTGTGATTAACCACTATCCGCATTTGTTTTAAAGATGGCAGATTTATATGATCAAGCACTCAGCCACAGTGTGCTAGGTCATTCTTGTTAAGAGTCAGAGCCAGGGGTGCCTGGGTGGCTCAGTGAGCCTTTGGCTCAGGTCATGGTCTCAGGGTCCTGGGATGGAGTCCCACATCAATATCTCTGCTCAGCAGGGAGCCTGCTTCCCTCCCCTCTCTCTGCCTGCTTCTCTGCTTACTTGTGATCTCTGCCTGTCAAATAAATAAATAAAATCTTTAAAAAAAAAAAAAAGTCAGAGCCATTTCCGGCCCTCTCTATAAAAAAGAAAGAACTGGTGGGGCATTTCTTCAACAATAGCTGTAGAAACCAGCTCCAGGAATTGCCTGGATGAAGAGGATTGACCCAGTCTTCTTGGAGATACAGAGGCTGTGGAAACAATCCTCACTGCTCTCCATCAGTGTGTAGCAAACCCTGACTAGAGGGGTGAGCAAATGTCATTTATAAACTTGGCTGCCTCAGTCCTTTGTTCAGTAAAAATATCTCCCCAATGAATAATAAAATTCTAAGTTTCCCATCAGGAAAGTCAGGGGTGAGAGGTTTAATTCAGACCTCTGGGAAGCCCTGAACATGAAAGCAAATATATTGAAATTATATTATATTATTCAAATATATTGAATTAAATGTGCATCTAGATTAAGAACACCCCAGGATCTTGTCAAAATGAAACACAAATCTTTTCTGGAACTTTGGACATCTTCATCCAAGTCTCTACAGTATTCTGAAACAAATATAAGGAATAAGATGTTATCAAAAATGAGCAAAAATGTGTAAGAAAAATAAACAGTACTTCCAGGAATGAAAATGCAATTGCCAAAATTAAAAACTCACTAGATTATTTAAATAGCAAGTAAGAATGAGCCAGAGAAAGAACTGGAAAACTAGAAGCTAGGCCTGAGTAAACTATGCTTAATACTTCACAGAGAGACATAGAGCTGGAAAAGATATAGTGAAAGATGTGGAGGAGCAAATGAAAAAGGACTAATAGTTGGCCAATTAGAGTTCCAGAAAGAGAAAATAGAGAAAATCAGATAGTGTTAGTTATGTATAACCATGTGAAAAATAACCCCAAACTTAACTGTTTTAAAAAGCCAACATGAAGCCTCATGGCTTCAGAAAGAAGTTTCAGTTTCAGTTTCAGAAGGAAGTTTCAGTTTCAGTGTCAGGAATCCCAAAGCTGCTCTTACCTGAGTTGCTCTGGCTCAGGGTCTCACAGGAGGCTGCAGTCCTGCTGTCAGCCAATGCCACAGTTACCTAGAGTTTCACTAGTTTAATTAGCCAGGATGATATAAAAGCTCTAAAAACTTGCATGTAGCTATCAACAAGGCCTCATAACATGTAAAGCCAAAAAATTAATAAAATTGCCAGGAAAAGTTGACAAATCCACCATCAGTGGGGAAAATTTTAAAATACCTTCTATATGATGAATAGATAAAGTAAACCAATATAATCATGGGAATAAAGAATATTATGTAATGGGCACAAATTAAGCCCTATATGATCAGAGAATACATATTCTTTTTAAGCATGCATGGAACATTGATGAAAACAGACCACATATCAGACCATAAAAAATGCTCAGTAAATTTCAGTCAGTATCATTCAAAGCATGCTCTATTTCTTCAATGCAATTATATTTGGAATCAGTAAAAACAACTATTATAAGAAAACAGATTCGGAAAAAATCATAACCACACTTTATTAAACAGCTAGAAAATCTAAGAAAAAATCATAATGAAAATCAGAATAAAGCTAAGACTAGACTGCAACTTTTATAAGGACAAGAGCCACATGTGTTTCTTTAATAACTTTACATTCTGAGTATAGCAGGGACCTCATCAGTAATTGCCAAATAAATATCTGAATGGATTTGAATCATGAAAGTTTAAAAAGTATTGGCATGTTTTTAGATTCTTGTAACTGCTTGCATTTTTCTGAGGTAGTTAAAAAAAAAAAGTCTCTAGATGTTGTTATATTGCAAGGTATCCCTAGCTGAGTTGTTTAAAAAGTCCGCTTACAGGCAGATTAGTTAGGTAATTTTTTTCTTCTGTATTTTTACTGAGATGTAATTAACAAGTAAAAATTATATATCTGTAGTGAGTACAACTTGACGTTTTAATATACATACACACTGTGAAATGATCACCACAATCAAGTAGTTAAAATATTAATCACAGGGGCACCTGGGTGGTTAGGTGTCTGCCTTTGTCTCAGGACATGATCTCCAGGTCCTGAGATGAAGCCCCATATCAGGCTCCCTGCTCAGCTAGGAGTCTGCTTCTCCCTCTCCCTTTGCTTCTCCCCCTGCTTGTACTCTCTCTGTCTCTCTCTCTAAAAAAAATAAATAAATAAAATATTCATCACACCATACATACCTTTTTTAAATTTGTGTTAGGAACACTTATCATCTACTCTCCTAGCAAATCATAGGTATGAAAGTATACAATGAAGTATTGTTAACTATAGTCACCATGCTGTACATTACATCTCCAGAACTTATTAATCTTGCATAACTGAAACTTTGTACTACTCCACCAAATTCTTTCCATTTTCCCTATCCTCCACTCCCTCAATTTCCTGGCGACCACCATTCTACTCAGTGTTTCTATGAGTTCATAGAAATAAAATATTTTATTTTATTTTTTAAAGATTTTATTCATTTATTTGACAGAGAGAGATAGCACAAGCAGGCAGAGCAGCAGGCAGAGGGAGGAGCAGACTCCCTGTTGAGCAGAGAGCCCGCCCTGGGTCTTGATCCCAGGGTCCTGGGATCATGACCTGAGCAGAAGGTAGATGCTTAACCCACTGAACCACCCAGGTGCCCTGAGTTTAACCATTCTAGATTCTACATAGCAGTGAGATCATACAATATTTGTGTTTCTGTAGTTGGCCTATTTCACTTAGCATAATGTTCTCCAGATATATCCATACTGTCACAAATGGCAGGATTTCCTTCTTTGTAAAGGCTGAATAATTTCCTATTGTATAATGCATGTAATTTTTGTAATTACCATAACAGGTTGAAGCAACTATTTTCACGAAATCTGTTTTTAAAAAAAGAAAAATAAGTGCAGTTATGAAAATAAAGGAAAAAATAAGAAACAATCTATTTCTACCAGGATACAACTACAGACATAAAAATGCTTTTGTCTCAGAAAGTGAATCATATACCATAGCAAGTCAAATAGCATGGAAATATTATATTCCATCAAATCTGCACTCTCTAAACAAATGAGGACCAGAGAGAATCACCATCTTTCCCAGGGTTCTTTCAGGAAAGGACCCATCTCCTGACTCCTCTAATTGGTAACTGTGCCATGTTTACATAAATGTGTCTTCCACATGATTCCTGCTTTCACACATCACGACCTCCTCCTCCACCTACCTTTCCCCAAGTGATCCCTGAAAAACCTGGCCTAAGAGTGTAGATAATATTTACAGTCATTTTCAGGAATTTCTTGTTATATATGCCTAATTAAATTATTACAAAATTATGTATAGTCCTAAGAAATTCTTAGCTAAATACTGCTATAAATTGTATTTAATCAAAAAATTATATTGCCCCATGTTTATCTTCATAAATTCTGTCATTTTTATCAGCTCCTGAGGAAACATTGGCACAAATATTTCTGAACCAACTACCTATGTGGTCAAGAGAGGAAATGGGACACCAATACTGCGTAATGAGAATTTATTCTAACTGAAGATGTCTGAAATTAGCCAGAATGTGTTTTTTCCTTCGTGCTGTGTAATCCAAGTTTAAATTTTTTTTAAGGGATAACAGGGATATCACTCACAAAACAGAAAGGCTTATCTTTTGCAGTCTAAAGTATTCCAGTAAGTCGTAAATCAACTGGTCATTTCTCCATTTAATGATTTACCACCTTATCAAAAGCATCTCCTTGTTAGCTTTTTATGAGGCTTATCATCTAGAGCCAGCCTCCAAAATTAGAGGCTAATAAATTATTAGCTACATGTCTAGATGAGCAACAGCTGACGGAGGAGTAATAAAAGATCCCTCCCTTCTTACTATTCAGCTGGGTAATTAGTCTGTATTCACGGGCACAGTGTTGTAAAGATCTGGAAACCATTCTGTTATTGTGTCCAATATAGGCAGCTGGGGGGAAAGCCTGGCGAAAGGGTTTTAGAGAAAGAAGCTCAGTAACATTAGACTACTTCTACTGGTCACATTTAGACATCTCAAACCTCTACCTCCCTCTGCCATCTGTCTGTGATAGAGGCAAATACTGATATTTTGATTTATAATTATGAAAACTGTGGGCTTTTTGAGTATACTGTCAGATTTCACTCATCTTGATTTGGCTTTTGGAAGTCCACATAATGCCAGCAAAAAGGCCACTTAAAAGCAAATCCTGGGGTGCCTGGGTGGCTCAATCAGTTAAGCATCTGCCTTTGGCTCAGGTCATGATCCCAGGGTCCTGGGATCGAGCCCCACATCAGGCTCCCTGCTCTGCAGGCCTGCTTCTCCCTCTGCCTGCTGCTCCCCCTGCTTGTATGTGCACTCGATCTTTCTATCAAATAAATAAATGAAAGTATTTTATTTCCTGGTGAATTTGCAAGCAAATTATCTAAATATATCTTAAGGGGGTAAAGATCTTTTTTTTTTTTCTTTTTCCTTTCCTTTTTTTTTTTTTTTTTTTTTTTTTGCCAGAGAGAGAGAAAGAGTGAGCACAAACAGGGGGAGCAGTAAGCAGAAGGAGAAGGAGAAGCGGCTCCCCGCTGAGCAAGGAACCCAGTGAGGGACTCGATTCCAGGATCCCAGGATCATGACCTGAGCCAAAGGCAGATGTTTGAAGACTGAGCCAAGAGGGTGAAGATCTTTTGTATTCCATTAGATAGTGAAAGTTTTCTTGCACTTCAGAAGTATCCTTTCTAGCCCAATCTAGATATGTAATTATGTCTTGCCTTGGAAGATCACAGACAGACTAGATAGATAGGTAGATGGATGGATGGATGAAAGAAGGAAAAAAAGAAGGAAGAAAGCAGTGGGGGGGGAGAAGGAATTGAAGGAAGGAAAGAAAGGAAAGAAGAATGTATAGGTCACTGGGGACCTAGAACCTATCATCCAGGTTTGCAGTTCTAGAAATGTAGTATGCTTGATTTTCTCAGGATTGATGAGCCTCTTGGAAGTGGACTCAGTCTAACAATCCCATGTAAGAATATTTATGTTTATATTCACAGTCATTTTAAAATTTCACTAGAAGAAATCTTCCTGACCAAGATTTAAGACCCACTGCCTGCCTTCTTATGGAAAGATGTATTCAGCAGAAAAGTTTGGTCAGTGGAGAAAGAATTTGAACCAAAGGAGTTGATACGCTCTCGCAGACATCACTTGAAAGTATAGAAAAAAACAGAACTGAATCGCTAAAGTAAGCGAGCTGATGGCCGAGGCAAGGGGATACACATAGCCCTACATTCCAGAGGTCACCACGTTCAAGATTCAGTCCAGAGATCTGAAAAGGCAGGAACTCAGTGCTGATGGTAGTCACAGAAGACCAATCAAAGAGGGAATAATGCTTGTTAATGTAATTCACAATAAAGGAATGTATATGTCAACACTTTCCACAAAATATTTCCTGCTTCTCACTTTTCTCCCACCCTATTGTTACTAGACATGCTCATTGCTTTAGCCAAAATAAATAAATAAATAAATTGGAGTGAAACGTGTCATTTCCAGGCTGAAGATCCAAGAGGCAGGGTCTGATTTGCCACATCCCCTGCTATGGTTAGTAATGGAAACAGAGATGACCACATGGAACAAAGCCCTATGTCAACCTTTGCTGGGCATGTGTATGAGAAGCGGGCTAAGCCACTGAGACACTGGGGTTGTTTGTTCTGAAATATAACCCAACCTATCTTTCCTGTTGTGGTATATAGCCTAGAATTAAAAATTATTCTAAATTAAGGCACCACCTTCTTGCAGTCGAGGTACAATGACAACCTAATTAATACTTAGAAGTTGACTTGTTTATATAATCAGAACAAAGGGAACTGAACAGTGTTGTGAGATGCCTGGGAAAGCATAATGAACTACCACTCACTATAATTGAGCATACTCTCCAGTGATTGCATTAGACCCACCTGCCAAACACCATAGCTCATTTATTCATTTACTCATTCATTCATTCATTCATTCATCCAACAAATATGTATAGAGTGCTTACTCATGATGGATCCTGGGGATACAATAAGGAAAAGACTGAGACCATCCCAGTCCTTACAAACTGGTTCTTATTATCTTAGCCTCCTTACTCTCATTCTTCTAGATTCCATGAAGATCACATACTTTACACAAACACATATTCTTTATTGGGACAGTTTAGGCTGCCACTTTCCTTAGTTATATTTTTGTTCTAAACATACACCATCAGTGCTTCTGAAACTATCATGTTTCTTTTCTAATCCATTCCACACCAGTGCTTTTGTAAAATGCTGTACAATAAAAATAAGTTACTAGAAAGACATTTCATGTGATTCAATGTTAAAGCAATGGCAATAAGCTATAAAAGTTTCTAAACGATTACTTACAACTTCTGTACTTCTCTCCTTCCAGGTGGACAAAAGTTCACAGACCAACAGTGGTCTGTGGACAATACTTTGAGCAGGACTCCTCTGGACAAGCAGGGAGGACCAATGCAAACTAAGTTTTCTATTTGCTTTTGTAAAACCATCTGCCTCTTAATCACCAAAGTTGTAAATTTTTATATGCCAAGTAACCTTTTCAGGTCGGCCCCCGAGGCCCATTCGGCTAATTGCTTGTATGATTATTTAGTTAATATTATTTTAAACCAACTCACTTTTTTACATGGACCAATTTTTTTAATGTCTACTCCACACATGTAGAAAATCCATTTCACTTGCCATAAATAAGATGTAACTGAGAAAAGAAGTCTTTTAAATAAGTTGTTATTCAAGTCTAGGGAGAGAGAGGGTGGCCTGCTCTGAGAAGAGTTCAAATGTTACTAATGCAGAACTAAAACTTCCTACTTGACCTAATCAGGAGACTGAGAGGAAATTAAAGAGAACTTTTGCTCATTATGTATTTCAGTGCTATGTAATGCCCAGTTATGTTCCATCTAAAAGCATTTTAAGGATCAAACAATAGTTTCTCTATTCTTCAGAAAACAGGGCCATATTTTAACTCATCCCATATGAGGGCCATCCAAGTTGTCCACCATGACTGTGTCTGTCTACAGCCGCCTGTCAGGTGGTCCTAATCACATGGGTAACTGCACACGGGTATCAGATGTCACCACTTCCCCTCACTGATCAGCCTGTCTTACAGACAACTGATACTGTAGACCATAGGCTCATTCCAATTCTGAAAGTAATACTCTCCTCAGATCTATACAGTCTTTATTAGCCTTTTTTTTTTTTTTAAGCAGACTCCACGTGCAATGTGGGGCTTGAACTCACAACCCAGAGATCAAGAGTCCCGTGCTCTACTGACTGAGCCAGCCAGGCGCCCCTGTGAGACTTACTGGACTCCAGTTGTAGCATCTGACACACCATAAGCACCCGACTAACTTGTATTTTCTTCCTTCTTCCAATAATAACCAGTTTCTTTTCCTGATGAGACGAGAAAAATATTTTTTGAAGGCTGGAATTCCCCCCTCAGGCTCCCTTGTAGCTACAAGGAGGAAAAGTAATTCTTACACACTTATTTTTTACTGTTGTAGTTATTTAATTACAATCCACGATTTTTTTCAAGAGAACATTTTGTCTGGTGCATACACAAAAATACTTACAGAACCTACCAGAGGTTAGATATTATGATTAAATTAGATAATTCACAAAATAAAGATGGCTTAAAACACCAAAAAAAATCATGACCCACAGTTATAATATTGGTCATATCCGATGGGCCTCAGAGGTTTGGCGTGGTCTCTCAGTTTTCATGTATCCACAACTCTATCCAACTTTGAACATTACTCTGACATTGGGGAGCAGAGACTCCAAGGTCAGAAGAAGAGTCATTCCGCCGGTTGTGAAGTCTTTGTTATTTACTCCCAACTAAATGCCAGACCCTGGCTTCTGGGTACACACGCTGTGCATAGGAACAGTCTGAAGATTTAAATTTATGTGAAATTCCCAGACACGTGAATATGAGCCAAATCTTATAAAAATGGAGAGATCCTTCCACAGACATTTCTTACCTAGGGTTGAACTTTATCAAAGAATTTTTCCCCCCAACTAACAGTTTCAAATAAATGCTAACCATACAGTGTCTCTTCTCTTCCCTCAGGATATACAAACCACAGAATTCCGATGACTCACCCCAAAATAGCTTATGAATATGCCAGGGGCGGAAGGGCATGCTGTTTGGTTCTCTAAAACTTCCTGCCAAACTGAAGAAACTGAACATACACAGATATTTGGGGACTAACTGTGAGTAATAATGAGAATTTAATCCCCTTTAGTCTTCTGAGTTAGCAACAGCTTGCCTAACATGTTCGGTTACATCCTGTTTGCTACGCATGTGACTCCTCGAAAAAATAATAATATAATATTGTTAGCACAATGTTTCATTGTTAAGACTGCTATTATCTGTGTCCGTGGTTCTCAAACATTGGCAGCCATTTGTACACTAAGGTCATCTCTTAGACGAACTATAAATTCATGGTTTTATGAAACAAACATATTATTATTGTGAGATAAATTGCAGGATTCAATGTATGGAATTGGGGCTCCACAAGCTCTTAAAAAGGAAAGACAGTTACTTACATTGATTAAAATCTTGGATGTGAATCTCAGTTCTTATACCTGCTATGTCACCTTTAGTAGGTACTTGACGTAGGTCCTGTTTTCCCCTATGTAAAATGAGGATATTAGTACTGTCTATGTTTAAGCTTAGGATTCTAGGTCCATAGGGTGAGGATTAAATAGGGAATGTACACAAATAAGGAGTACTGCTAAGTAACAAAGTTATCTAGTGCGATCTCTTTTCAAGAATAATGAATCTGAAGACCAAAGCCATTAGTGACCTTGGAACAGTCACACACCCATCATTGCATTACAGAGCATTATAACGTTGTGGTTAAAAACAGCCCAATTTAGGAGGATATGTGCTATGGTGAGTGCTGTGAAGTATGTAAGTCTGACGATTCACGGACCTGTATCCCTGGGGCAAATAATATATTCGATGTTAATAAAAAGAAAAAATAAAACTAAATTAAAAAAAAAAAAGCCCAGTTCAGGCCCCAGTTTTCCTACTTGCTAGCTGTATAACCTTGGGCAAGTCGCTTCATTTTTCGGTGCCTCAATGTTCTTATCTATAATATTAAAATAATAGCAATATTTTTCTCACAAAGTTGTTAAGACAGCATAAAAATGTAACATGTCACAGTGTCTGGCATGTACACACTAATCAATAAATACTACCACACCAAAATTAAGAAGTTCTGGTTCTCCCAAAAACAAATTTTAGAGTAAAATGAATGTCAACAATGCCAGGCTCCTTAAAACTAAATCCATAAAAGCAACCCAGACCTAAAATAAATAAATAAATAAACAAACAAACAACTCAAAAATGTGTCTGACACAGTTTACAAGGTGATCAGATTATTTGCAGATGTCTTTTCAGATCAAGGTACGTGTCTTCTTCAATGACGTTTGTGTGTCATGTTTCCCGTCTGTTATAAAGGAAGGATACCAACGCACAACTTAATATTTCAAATAGTTGCAGGAATCACTTTGATTGGAGTTTGAAAGGAATGCCAATATCCAGCTGCCCTTGACATTTGTGGAAGAAGTGTAACGCAGTGGGAGAAGTGCCAGACTCCCCTTTGCAATCCAGGCTCTGCCATGTGTCTAGCTAGACTCAAGCTGCTGGACCTCTGAGTCACCATCTATAAAATGGGGGCAGTTTCTGCCTTGTTACAAATGCTACATGGAAACAAGTATGAAACATGTTTCATAAATGTAATATGTTCTATGCATATGCACTCTTTAAACAGTTATGGCAGTTATTCAAAACTATTCTGCAAGAGTTAAGGGTCAGAAATATACTTTCCTTTTTTTTTTTTGCTTAGTACATACTCAAAGGACATAGAGACTCTCATTTTAAGGAGCAGTGCAGGAAAGAAACAGGAGAAAGACTTTAAGTCCAAAGACAGAAAGAATTTGAAAGTTGCCCATCTTGACATGTGATAAAAAAGCATGCAAGACTATATGCTTCCATATCTCTTGACAATAATTAGCGCCCATAGTAGGTCCTTAAGACATATTTGTTAAAAGAATGGATGAGACGCAAATGAAAGATTTTAGGATTTACTGTGTCCAGCCCTTAGCTGACACCACTGTATCCCTACTCCCACCCATTTCGTCCCTAATTTGAAAATCCCAGAATTAGGCACAGCCATTGATGACCTCCAGGAGTTATATGCTTATAACTGCTAGCACCTGCACAAAAGGTTAAGAAGGTGATTATGGTATAGATACAGAACTTCTCCCCAGCTCATCATTTGTTGTTTGTTTGTTTTTTAGCAATAGACTACCCTTTGTCTTTGCATTGTCTTGAAATTTTGTGAGTGATTTCAATCCTGAGTTGAAACCAAGGGCTCAAAGGACCTGAGAAACCATACTTCCTACCCACAATAGACGTCATTTCCAAAAATGAGAGCAAAAGCACCTAGGTGACCTTTTTACTCCCCTCGTTTCTTGAAACACCACAAAAGAATGAATAGGAACGTTCTGTGGTTTGGGATGGGAGCCTGGACAGGTATGGCCTCTCACAGCAACTCGCACACAGTCCCAGAAAAAACCTGCCAAACAGAACTCTGCTAAGGGACTTCGGGGAGCACTGCGATTCAGACTGCTGCCTCCCGGTCCTATCAGACCAAAGATCAGTTGGAGATGCTTCAAGGTTGCATGTGTTTTCTGGCCCAGAACTCTCAGTGCATCATAGCCTCACCTGACACTGAGTCATCGTTGGATGGAAAGCCAAAGCCTAATTGTGTTGGTCATATGTAGCTTCCCACTTGCAGCCAAGTGTTCTAACCCCTTGCAGAAAAATTTCACCTTGCTTTCCCACTACACCCTCAGATATTTCTAAGACAATAGACACGGCAGACTTCTGAACTCCCTTGCCACTCTGAGTCTGCTCCTGTCTCTTCTGATGGCTCCCCTCCCCCATCACGGCCCACTAGGGCATCAAACCTGATGAAGAAGCTGGGGGGTGGGGGGTTGGGGCTCCTTCCTGTGGGCTCTCAATAAATATGCATTCAACTCGGTTGGGTCACTCTCAGAGCTAAGAGGCACCGGATGACCAGATTTCCTAAATACATCTGAAAACCCATTACCTGGGGCCAGGGTGACAGGAGATTTTTTCTTTACAGAAAAACCAATTTTCTCAAATGCACAGTGGTAAGCCTCAATACAGATACTGTGTCTCACTTGAGCTTTATAAAAAATTCAACATGTCTGGCACAGGAGCTTAAGACTCCGAGGCAGAAAATCTAAATTGGTAACAAAATTCTCCCGAAGTAATAGGTGGTTCACAGACATCAAAGAGTCAAACCCAACATGAAATATGTATTGGACAAAAATAGCATAGAGCCAGCTCTTGTTTCTTGATATTTCAGGCTGTATGTTTTCCCATCTACCCTGGCAGATTCCTTGTCTTATCAGTTTGTGTATACACTGTGCTTGCAAAGTGCTGGAAACATATGTATTTTGGATTTTTTTTGTTACAGAAATAAAGAATGGATGAATGTGAGATTAGTAAGAAATAAAGAGAAGAAAGGAAAAGGGAAAGAAAAAAGAAAGACTAAACCTGTGGCAAATCAACATTTACGCTATGAGCATAAGCACTTTGTGTTATTTTTGTGTGACTTAACACCCTAATTCTAAAAATGAGCCTCTGAAGCCCGATTCTGTGGACAGCGGGCTGGGTGGGTGGGAATGTAACACCAAGCCCTCGAAATCAAAAGAAAAAATTGGGGAAAGAAAGTTTCACAACACTGTTAAAAAGAATACCTAGGTTATTCAAGATAAAAATACTGAACATGTGGTAGGATCAAACAAAGCTCCTTTACGAAAGACGGGCATAGTCAATACTTCTATAATTTGAGAAGGCAAGAGAGGCTCTGGTGGGCAAGAGCACACACAAAAAATACCTACATAAATAAAAGTAGGTGGGCCTCAAAGAATTTAGGGGACTTAAACAAAACAGAAAAGAGAGAATTTTAGGGACCAAACTGGGATTGGTGTTTTCTAGGCGCATGCATGTGAGATGACTGCAACGAATACAAGCCACCACCAGGGAGTGAGGAGGAGATAGAACTAGAACCGTCCCTCACCCTTCCTGGAGAAATCAGCAACTCTTAATTGTAAACGATAATTGTAAATTATAATATTGTATAATAAATGTATTTTAAATATTTTATTTATTTATTTGACAGAGAGAGATCACAAGTAAGCAGAGAGGCAGGCAGAGAGAGAGAGAGAGGGAAGCAGGCTCCCCGCTGAGCAGAGAGCCCGATGCAGGACTCGATCCCAGGACCCTGAGATCATGACCCAAGCCGAAGGCAGAGGCTCAACCCACTGAGCCACCCAGGTGCTCCGTAATATTGTATAATAAGTATTAATAATATCTATTAACAAGTAACAGCTACAAATCCAAATTGGGTGGAAAATTATGGAGAAAGAAAAATGTTGGGCAAGAGTCTGGCAAGATCACTTGGGGGTAACAGTGGAAGGCAAGGGCCATGTCAACCAAAAGGCAAGTATGTGGAACTGCTCTTGCCCACAGCAGAGGGGGACAGCTCTCTCCTGGGTGCTCACACAGCTCTGTTCACACATAAAAGCCCGAGCAAGTATTCTTATATATTACTGATTCTGTTGTTTTCCTTGCCAATTGTATCACCTCCTGCCATAGTGTTAGCTTATAGCAGGTCCTTAATAAACAGTGTTGAATGAAAAAAAAATTAACCCATGTTATAGACTCTGACAATGACAGACTTTTCCAGCAGTGTAAGTGGGAGTAAGTTCAGCTTTAAAAAAAAAAAAAAAGATCCACGCTTAAGGAAAACAAAACAAAACAAAACCCTAGAACTGACTTTAAATTTGAGCCTGCACTGGAATATCCTAAACAAGGAAATTCAGTAAGAATGGTCTCCCAACCTGGACAAAGCTAAACTCTTATCTATTCTCTGCACCTGTAACCGCTTGATTTATAAATAGTTTGCCCTTTTACTTTGCTTCATGGTCAGCTGCACAGCAGAAGAAATGCCTAAGATCACGTTGCTGTTGTGACTAATCTTTGCAAGAACAGTGCAGTAGATGAAAGGGAGAGCATCTGTGATGTGACTTGCGAAAGAAAGCAAGAAAGCAAGAAAGAAAGAAAGAAAAGAAAAGAAAAAAAGAAAAAGAAAAAGGGGTGCCTGGGTGGCTCAGTTGTTAAGCACCTGCCTTTGTCTCAGGTCATGATCCCAGGGTCCTGGGATTGAGCTCCACATCGAGGCCCACATCAAGCTCCACATTGAGCCCCGCATCAAGCCCCGCATCAGGCTCCTGCTCAATGGGAAGCCTGCCTCTCCCTCTCCTACTCCGCCTGCTTGTGTTCCCTCTCTCGCTGTTTCTCTCTCTCTGTTAAATAAATAAATAAAATCTTTTTAAAAAGAAAAAGAAAGAAAACAAAAACACTGAAAAGAATTGGGGTACCATGGGAAGAGAGAGCGCAAGAAAAGAAAATGATGAACCAGTTTCTGAGAACGTTTGCCCTTATAAGGCAGATGTTACTATATCTTAATATAAGTTGTAAAAACACACTACCCTAATTAACAGCTCAACGGTATGGTATACAGCCTCAAAATTCGTCATTATGAAGACTATATGGTAGCACAAATAGTTACTTACTGGTTGATCTGATCAATATATACTGACCTCCTACGTACCAGCTCTGCTCTACATGTTAGGTGTGCATGAGGGGATAAAACAGGCAAAAATCTGTCAGAATGAGCCTAACATTCTAGTATAATATGCATAATATAATGCTACATCAAGGCCGAGGGAAAAAAATCCAAGACAGCATAAAGGAAAGAAGATGAGCTGTGGTGGCCTGGCAGACCCAGCTGGAGACCTCAGTTCTGCACCCAACTTATATAATGTCCAGCAGTCAGCTGCTCTTGCTGATTCTCTTTTCTACAGTTCTTTTTTTTTTTTAAGATTTTATTTATTTATTTGACAGAGAGAGACAGCAAGAGAGGGAACACAAACAGGAGGAGCAGGAGAGGGAGAAGCAGGCTTCCCACTGAGCAGGGAGCCTGATGCGGGGCTTGATCCCAGGACCCTGGGGTCATGACCTGAGCTGGAGGCAGATACTTAACCACTGAGCCACCCAGGTGCCCAAGATCACACTTTTGAAGGTGCCCCCAAAATATATCCTTATATCTGGTTGGAGAATAAAATCCTTATATCTGGTTGGAGAATAAAATACCCAGAAAGTTATTAGCCATAATTCTGCACTCACCCGTTTTAGGACCTTCTGGTCTCAAAACCTGTGTGGACCGTAAAAACAAAAACAAAGATGAAAATTTAATTTCCAAGATTCCTTGGTTACTGATGCCTCTCCCCTGGGCCCCATCCCTTGCCCCCCACCCAGCACCTGACAGAAGTAAACATAAATTCTTTCTAGAGGAAAGCCCTTTAAACTTAGGCTTCAAAGAACTCCCACAGATAAGGTGGTAAGGTGTTTATACACAATAAAACCAGCCCCCAGGCATGCAAATCAGTAGAAAGAATAAATTCCAACAAGTAGTCAAGATATTAAATAAGTGTACTAATTATTTCAAAGAAATAAATAAGTGCAAAAACATGTAAATAATCATTGAAATTAGAAATGCACTGGGGGAAATATCTAGCCAATATATGGGGTCATGTTTATTCTTGTAGGCTTGTATCAATGACCCATACTTTTATCCCATCTTTACTTTTGGCAGCTTTATTAGGTATAATTGATATACAACATTGATGTACTCTATTTAAGGTACAATTTGATGAGTTCAGACAGATGTAAACACCTGTGGTATCATCACAACAAATTTTGAAGTACACTATTATTTTGTATTGTATTGTTAACTACAGTTACTATGTTGTACAGCAGATATCTAGAACTTATACCTCTTGCTGAAGATGTATACACATACTGAAACTTTTTTTGAGAGAGAGAGAGCGTGCGGCTGTGCACCAGTGGAGGGGAGGGGCAGAGGGAGAGGAAGAACCTCAAGCAGGCTCCACACTCAGCGAGGAGCTCCATGTAGGGCTTGCTCTTATGACCCTGAGACCATGACCTGAGATGAAATCGAGAGTTGGCTTAAACGACCGAGCTACCCAAGCACCTCCCGCCCATAACTGAAGCTTTATACCCCTTGAACAATAACTCCCCATTTTCCCCATCCCCCAGTGTAGTCTCTGCTTCTATGAGTTTGACTATTTCAGATTCCTTATCTAAGTGGGATCATGTAGTATTTGTCCTTCTATGACTAATATTAGTATAATGTCATCCAGGTTCATCTGTGTTGTTGCAGCTGGCGGAACTCCTTCTTTTTTGAAGACTACATAATGTTCCATTGTCTATATATTCCACATTTTTTAAGCCATTCACCTGTTGATGGACACATTGATTTTTCCTATTTTTGGCTATTCTAAATAATACTGCAGTAACATGGAGTGTGATCCACATCTTTTCTATGAAGATATCATAAAATATAATGATTTCCTTAGAGCGAAGTTCTTAAGTGGGGTCCATAATGCTTAGAACTTGGGGAGTCTGTGAACTTGAATAGGAAAAAATTTCATATTTATTTTCATTAGTAGAATTTCTTCCTATTTTGAGTGTAAACAACAGACAATAGTAGTTGTAACAGTAACTTTTTCACGATTATGAATCTCAGATATTTTTATATCATATAACAATTATTTTGCAGATATCACAGAATATTTTCATCTCATTAGAATTATAGTACTCATTATAATAAACCTACAGTGACTACTGTGTTATAAAGTGGTATTTTTAGTGTGTACACATTACCAGATCACGATTTTTAAATTTTTAAGTTTTTGGATACCCATGTTTCAAGATAATTGGTTTATTTTTTACAATTAGCTTCTTTGTAGTCCGGTATATTTTATTTTATCCATTTAAAAAACATTATGTAGAGAAGTCCATAGACCTCATATGGCAGCCACAGGTGTCCATGACACAGAAAAGATTAAGAACAATACTACACCGGGGCGCCTGGGTGGCTCAGTGGGTTAAAGCTGCTGCCTTCGGCTCAGGTCATGATCCCAGCATCCTGGGATCGAGCCCTGCATCAGGCTCTCTGCTCAGCGGAGAGCCTGCTTCCTTTTCTCTCTGCCTGCCTCTCTGCCTGCTTGTGACCTCTGCCTGTCAGGTAAATGAATAAAATCTTAAAAAAAAAAAAAAAGAACAATGCTACACCAAACAAACTCAGAAAAAAATGTGATGACTCTGAAAATTTAAGTTTAAATTAATTTCCTTTTACTAGCACAGAGGACCACAGGGGAAGGGAGGGAAAACTGAATGGGAAGAAATCAAGGAGGGAGACAAACCATAAGAGACTCTGGACTCTGGAAACCAAACTGAGGGTTACAGAAGGGAGTGGAGTGGGGGATGGGGTGACCGGATGATGGGCACTAAGGAGGGCACATGTGGTGATGAGCACTGGGTGTTATATGCAACTAATGAATCATTGAACACTACATCAAAAACTAATGATGTACTACTATATGTTGGCTCATCGAACGTAATAAAAATTAATTTTCTTTTTGTTTTTTAACTCTAAAGATGATCTTTTAAGTCATCTAGACAAATTTTATTAAGTGTATTTTGTTTTGGCTTTCACGTTTTTATATAGATGTTTGTCACAAATTCAATAGTGAAAGAGGAAAGGAATAAAGAGAAGAAGAAGCGGAAGACACTGTCAAGCTATAAGCTTTTACCTCCTGTCTTACCAAAAACAAAAAACACCCCCCCCCAAGAAAAACATTTGAATGCCTCTACATTCTTAGTCATTTCCACATCACTCACCTAGAAATTTCTACCAGGCATATTTTCAATCTCTTGAGGAAGTAACTTACTTAAACTTACAACCTGGCACGTAAAATAGAATTTTCACTTTCAGATGTTTGTCTGAGTTTGGGTATTCCATGGTTTGTCTAACCAGGCTGCTTTATCACATTCTGTCTTCAATCTCTTTCTAAAATGTAGAAATGAAATTTAAATATTTTCCCTTCACACTGCTCTTTCACTCGCTTTAGCTCCCTTTCTGGCCCTTTTGTCTAGCATTCTATCTTAGTCCTTGGATTTCTGCATGTTTGTGTCTCAGGTTCAGTAAACTCAGCTGACCCACCCCACCCCAACCAGAACTTCAAAAGAAGCTGGGAACAGCCACACTTGTTCTAGCTGGAACATCATCATTCTAAGTCCCTCCCTGTTTACTCTTGAGATGTTTGGGCCTCCTTTCATCTCCAGTTCTCGGATTCTGGCACAATAACCCAGGTCTGACGTCAGCATCTAACCGTCTGGATTCCAGGCTGTCACTGAAAGTTTTATGCAGTGATGATTCTGGGGCTGTGCTCTCCACACAAATTTTGCAGTTTCTGCTGCCTTGAGTGAGAAATCCCCTTGTCTAGAATGAGCCTTCCAATTCCCAGAGGACAGGGATGTGGCCAGCTATTGCCTCTTTTCATACAGCCCAGTGAGACCTGGAAAGATCTATACCATTTGCCACCACTGAAAAGAACTTTTCAATGACCCGTTGTATATCATTGACCTTCTCCTGTAACTAAAATAAAATGAACCCTCTTGTCACACTTTCATATCTACTTCAGCAAAGTGACATATCCAATAGAAAAGTGGCCGTTTCTGAAGTTTTCTCAGGGGTTAGGAAGTGCAATGAATTACACCTCACAGCCCAGAAAAAAATTTTTCTTACTCATCTTTTCCCCCCAAATCCCTACATCATAGAGCAGTAGCCCTATCTCCCTCCCTGTCCCTCTCGCTCTTTCTGTCTCTGAATCTCGAGCTCATTGCTGCTTTCTAATTTCCATGCAGCTAGAAAAGAGAATGAGTAAAATCACTATGAATTCATGTGAAGCAATTTCCCAAAGACATGCAGTGACTTACAGCACAATGCATAAAAACAGATGTGTTATGTTCCCTTTTGTGTTGCGAATCATACATATACCTGCATCTCTTTACCAAAAAAAGAAAAAAAAATCAATCAATGAGCAACATGAAAACTATGCACATGTTTACCTACAAGGGGTGAGGGGAGCAGTGACATTTCCCTGAGAATTCCTATTTTTATAGTTTTGACTTGAAATCATGTTAATATTCTCTACATTCGGGGTGCCTGGGTGGCTCAGAAGGTTAAGCCTCTGCCTTCAGCTCAGGTCATGATCTCAAGGTCCTGGGATCAAGTCCCACATCAGGCTCTCTGCTTAGCGGGAAGCCTGCTCCCCCCCCTCCTCTGCCTGCCTTTCTGTCTCCTTGTGATCTTTCTGTCAAATAAATAAATAAAATCTTTTAAAAAAATATTCTGTATACTCAGAGAATAAACAAAAATCTTTTTTTAAAAAAAGGATAAGAAAGAGGAAAAAAAAAACACTAAAACTGAAAGCAAGCTGAAACAAATGAATCCAATGTTATTTCAAAAAATGACATCAACAGGGACGCCTGGGTGGCTCAGTGGGTTAAAGCCTCTGCCTTTGGCTCAGGTCACAGTCCCAGGGTCCTGGGATGGAGTCCCACATCAGGCTATCTGCTCAGCGGGGAGCCTGCTTCCTCCTCTCTTTCTCTGCCTGCCTCTCTGCCTACTTGTGATCTCTGTCAAATAAATAAATAAAATCTTTTTAAAAAATGACATCAACAACAAACCCATATTACAGGGATGAAATAGCAGTGAACGAGCTACTCCAGGACCCTCATGGCTGCAGCGTCTGACTCAGGGCCTTGGGCCGGGCATAAAGCAGGGGGTGGAGAACAGCAAACACTTCTGAATTCTTAGTAACAGGTTTGTTTTTGAACGGTATAGGCAAAGGGATTCTGAAATTATTTTATATCTATTATAGGATTTAGCAAATAAACTAATAAACTAATAAATAATAAATAATAAACTAATGTATGGAGAACCATGGTTTTCTCACTGTGGGAGGAAGGACAAACTAATATGGAACAGGGAAGGCAAAAACCCTGTGGGTATAGAACCGAATTGGTAGCATGGGCTCAAGATTTCTAATATACATATCTCTATGCACATGTATGGGCACATATATATGTATTTGTGGAATTTATGTATATGCATACATACAGCATGTGTTTATGTAATTTATATATGTGTACATGTATCACATATGTGTATACATATAGATTCTGTGAATAGAACTAAGATCCTATACGTAAACATATACATATGGATGTGAATCTACATGTAGACATTAACTAAGATTCTATTTACAGAACGGCTTAAAAGCTATCACAGTAGCAACGAACACCCCTAGTGCCAGATCTTAATCTCCAATACCATTTCTCACTAAAGGGAACCAGGAATCCTAGTTTCCCTGATACAAGGCTTCATTTAACTGCTCAAACTGAACATTTTTAATCAACTTTTAAAATGAATAGTTATTGCTAAGGATTAAAGATCCCCAAATGTTCTCCATGTTCTTTTGAAAGGTATATAAAGACCCTCAACTTTTAATATCTTAAAGTCAAATCAAATTCCTAGGGTCCTTTGGCAAATAACTACTTAAAATTTTTAAAGGCCCCTACCTTATAATTTGAAACAGAAATGAGCTATTGATATGAGTTTACTGGGTTTGGGGATAGCAAAAATGTCACAATGCTAGCAGACCTAAGACTGTGTCTATACCTATGTCACCAAAGAAACTGTTTAGGAAATTAACTCATAGATAGGTAGCCTTCATGTGGAAAACACATTATTTTTCCTTCAAGAAACTTTTTCTAGATTAGATAGCAGTTACTCAGGAAGATCCGTGATCTGTGAGTTAAATCAAAGGTCTACCTTTAACACTTCTAATCTCTAAGCTTGAGAATAACTAAGTAACCTTTTTTTTTTTTTAATCCAAGAAAGTTGACCATACAAGGAGAGTTGTACACCTTTTGTTCACCCCAGGCGACCTCCTGTTTTGCATCCTATTTCACTTAACTTTTTGGCACCAAATTTACAGTTTCTTTACCAAGAATAGTAGTCTTAGCAGACCAGTATATTGTGAAGAGAGGCTTATTATAAAGGGGAAAAAAGTATATGGTCTTCTCATAGTCTTCTTATAATGAAGTGGGACCATAGGTTTCATGGGAGACCTACCTTCAGATGCTATCAGGAAGGAGCCATTCAAATCCCCACTAATCCCACAGCAAATGACTCAACCTGCTTCCTACTTATAAGGTCAATGAAGAAAGGAGTAGCCAAAGCCCCAAGGGGTAAAATCCCCTACTTTGGAACCAAAGCACTGTCCTAGGCAGTTAAACCTACATTCTACCTAGTCTGACTACACAGTCAGTTTGCCAGCAGGTCGGGAAGCGTGGGTGTCCTGAAAACTCAAAACAGGAAAGAGACCATTCAGGTCTACTAGTTCATTCTTCAGAGATCAAAAGTGAGGTGAAGTGAATTGCTCAAGACAAAACAAAACAGCGGCACACCTAGGACTAAGACTCTAATGTTTGGTCTAGAGTCCAGAATTTTCTCTGGAACAGAATTTGTGTGATGCTGATTTTTTTTTTTTAATGTAAGCTGCTTTAATCAGCTAATAACACAAGTTATTAAGAGTATATAAAGAAACTGCTGAGGTAAAATTACCAATTTATGGAAATCATTACAGATGGAAAACAAAGGCAAGTGATGGGATGTGAAGAAATGAAAAAATTCTTCAAGCATGGCATGTTAGCCCTGAAAGAATACTGGAAGGCCATCTCCTTCAAGGTTTTTACAAGGGTTTGTTACTGTTGTTTGGTCTTTTGTGGTTGTGTTTTTCCGGTGAAGAGGAGAAGTCATTTTGTTTGGTTTTGCTTGTTTAGATCCTGTGTGTGTGTGTGTGTGTGTGTGTGTGTGTGTGTGTGTGTCACAATTTTTTGTCATTAACATATAATGTATTGTTTGTTTCAGGGGTACAGGCCTGTGATTCATCAGTCTTACACAATTCACAGCGCTCACCATAGCACATACCCTCCGCAGTGTGCATCACCCAGCCACACCACCCCTTCCCCACCCCACCCCACCCCAGCAACCCTCAGTTTGTTTTGTGAGATTAAGAGTCTCTTATGGTTAGCCTCCGTCTGTGCTTTCCTCTTGTTTCATTTCAAACAGCGCCCCCCAGGCACCTTTTCTTTTCCGGGGACTCCGTGTGAAAAGCCCCATGGACTAGAGCCCCTTGTTTTATTTCACGGGAACTGAAGGCCAGACACCAAGGTCTTTCCCTAAGAAGCAGAAACGTTTCTTAACGAAGTAACGAAATAAAGATACTTTCTCAATGCGTTCTTACACTGTTGCAAAGGGAGGCAGAGGGAAAGGAGGAAGGGAAGGAAGTGGGGTGGGGTATCTATCCTCTGCGCCCCCTGTCCCGACCCCTGGCAGAGCGCTGGCGGGCGGTGGGCCCTGGACGGAGACCGGGGAGCCCCAGGCCCAGCTAGGCGCAGAGAGGCAGCCGCCCAGCGCCAGAGAGGCCACCGCCTCCAGAGAGACCCAGGAGGAGGTAGGAGGCGGCCGGAAAGCTGGAGATCCGCTCGGCTGCTTGCCGCTGGGGTGGGAGCGGGAGCGCAGCAAGGTGTGGGCTCTTCTGGGAGCGAACATCTGGAGAGTGAAGGCTGTGCCGCAGGGGGTTGCAAAAGCAGATCGGTCCCCGCGGGGCCGTAGTTTACAGTAGAGTTAGGATGGCTGTGCGGGGGGGAGGGCACGTGAGATCGCGGGGGCGCTAAGAAAGAATCCCCGCAGGGAATATGTTGTTGAGATATTCCAGACTGGGTTGGTATATATGGCTATCCCGCTGGATTGACAAGACACGGTGCAATCTTCAAAGGGCTTTTGCAAAAGGTGTCTGCACATTGCTGAGGTTTCAGAAACACCAGCCTGCACCACAGTTGCTTTGGAAGAATGATGAATTAAAATGGCTTAGCTCCAAATGTTAATCTTGATCCCGAGGAACATGAGAATCTAGCTTAGTGCTCCGATTTAGGAAACGACTGTGCCTGAGTTACATGAAAGAATCATAAAATGGAGGGGTCATTAAAAAAAAACGATCAGGCCCAGCACTCCTTTTCCCCAAAAGTTAAATATTTATTATTATTTTTTAAAGATTTTATTTATTTATTTGACAGAGATCACAGATAGGCAGAGAAGCAGGCAGAGAGAGGGAGAAGCAGGCTCCCTGCTGAGCAGAGACACCCCCCCCCCCATGTGGGGCTCGATCCCAGGACCCTGGGATCATGACCTGAGAGGAAGGCAGATGCTTTAACCCACTGAGCCACCCAGGCGCCCCCAAAAGTTAAATATTTAAACCAATCAAAACAATTATTTATCTTACAGTTAATACTTTCCCAGGTATATTAATGACTCATTAATCATTTATATTACACAACACATTTTCATTGACTGTCATGTTCAAAGTAATGCAGAAGATTGAAAAGAGGTAGGAGAGGGAGGGGGAAGGAGAGGAGGGGGAGGAGAGGGGGAGGAGAAGAGGGCTGGAGGAGGGGGAAGAGGAGGAGGAGAAGAAGAAGACTACAAAGAGGATCCTCTAACAATCTGCCAAGGGCGGTGCCTGGGTGACTCAGTTGAGCATCTAACTCTTGGTTTTGGTTGAGGTCTGATCTCATGGGTCTGGGATGGAGACCCTGTGGGATCTGAGCTCAGCAGGGAATCAGCTTGAAGATTCTCTCCCTCTGTCCCACTCCTGCTCCCTCTCTCTCTAAAATAAATCAGTCGCTTCTCTCTCTCAAATAACTAACTAAATAAATAAATCTTTTTTTTAAAAGATTTTTATTTATTTATTTGACAGAGAGAGATCACAAGTAGGCAGAGAGGCAGGCAGAGAGAAAGGAAGGGAAGCAGGCTCCCTGCCAAGCAAGGAGCCTGATGCAGGGCTCCATCCAAGGACTCTGGGATCATGACCTGAGCCGAAGGCCACCCAGGTGCCCCAATAAATAAATCCTTTTTTAAAAAATCTGCCAAGAAAAGATAATTCTAAGTCAATGCACAATAATGTGCCAAAGCAGACATAAAAGTTGTGTTAAAAAAAAATTTAGTGTGTGATAAAGTTATGACCAAAAAATTAATAAGGAAAGGAAACGTTATCCTTTATATGCTATGAAAATGAAATGATTGAAAAAAATCTTGTCCGTGCTTCTCATCACACCATACTTCTAAATTTAGTTCAGAAGGAATAAAGAATAAAGTATTTTTAAAAATCATAAACCAACATGAAGCAAATTTAAGTATATATTTAGTACTTGAGAATAGGAAGGACTAAGTAAAATCTTTGAAGGAAATAACAATAAAAACCATTGACAGGCTTAACTGTAAAAATGTAAAATCTCTTTAGGAAAAAACAAATGAAATTAGAAGAAAAAGTTAGAAAAATATTTGCCAGTGTAAAACAACAATATAGAAAAAGTTTATATCTTTACTATAGGCAAAATATTAACAACTCAGTAAGATGGGTCCTGAAATAGAAAGTTGGTCAAACATCTTAATAGGCAAAAAAATTACAGTTATAGATATAAACATTTGAAAAAATATTTCCATAAAACACTGAAACATAATTCATTCTCACAAAAACTTAAATGAAAAAAAGAAGACAGATGTAATATTTTATGCATCAATTTATCCTAAAACTTATATGTCAATATTGTATGCTAATGAAGTAGAATTAAAATAAGTGCTTATTTTCTGGAAATTGGAAAATAATTTCTGAGGGATCATTAAGCAATAAATACTAAGAATCTTACAAGTATTCATACTCTGAACACAGTAATTCCATTTTAAAAACTTATTCTATGGACTAGTCATAGATTCACACAGATTTGTGAAAATAATGATTGTTGTTCACTGACTTGGGAAATGCATAAGATAAAATGTAAATTGCAAAAAGTGGGTTGCAATGAATAAAAGCCTTTTTGTACACATTATATACACCTGTATGTATCATAAACAGGGCCACACTGAAGACTAGAGGAAATAATTCCAGAACATTGAGGGCCATCACTGGGTCATGAAATTATGATTAATATCCCAACATTTTTATAAGGAACATGAATTGCTTTCATTGCCAGCAAAATAAATATTATAAAATGGAAAACAATACAAAAGAACAAAAATAAATTATCCAACATTCTCAGGAAACCAAATAAAATTCTATAAAAATAAAAAGCAACACTTTCAAATTCTAAAATATTATGCAATTTAAAGCTAAGGATTTTTGCAACTTAATCCCTGAGAAAATAATTGCTTTCACTATAAAAATCACAAGTCTAGCCTCCTCTTCCTCATCACCATATGTTATTAGTGTGTTTCTTCAAATAAGTGTCTTTTATGATTTCTAGTGACTTTTCACATTCTCTTTGCATAATTATAGCAAATGGGACATGTTGTTAAGATATGTGAGACAATCATGTAAATTTGAATATGGATTAAATATATTAAAGTTGTTAAATTTGTAAGTTGTGTTGATATGGTTTGCACATAAAACACAGTCTTTCAATCAGCAATGCATAATGAAGTATTTATGGGTGAAATGACACAATGTCTAGAATTTGCTTAAATCCTCTAGCCCCTCCACAAACACAAAAGTGAAGGTCTAAATGAAACAAGATTGTAAATATATTTGTAATTCTTGAAGCTGCATAATAGGTTCACGAGAACTTATACTTTTTTCTCTCCTTTTGTGTATGCTTTAGATTCTTCACAATAAGTTTTTAAAATGTCAATGGAATAGTTTGGGCAGCTACTAATAAATATATTTTTCAAATAGGAAAACATCATCCAAGAGAAATACAATGGAATGACAGCTTTTAAGGCAGTAGGATTTTTCCTCAGTACTTTTTATGTTGTTCGGGTGTAAGATACCACTGGCTTTTCAGTCACTTTCCCTCCCCGACACCTCCTGTTCTTCTCCTTCCTGTTAACAATGTTTGCCACTACATGAATATTAGACCTGGATCAGGAACCACGATGAACATTTTTTTCAAATTTCAATAATCTAAAAGCTGTTTATCCTATTTAAAAGAAACATATTCTCAGGGGTGCCTGGGTGGCTCAGTGGGTTAAAGCCTCTGCCTTTGGCTCAGGTCATGATCTCAGGGTCCTGGGATCGAGCCCCTGCATCGGGCTCCCTGCTCAGTGGGAAGCCTGCTTCTCCCTCTCCCACTCCCCCTGCTTGTGTTCCCTCTCTTACTCTGTCTCTCTCTCTCTCTGTCAAATAATAAATAAAATCTTTTTAAAAATTCTCTAATTTATGTTTTTAGTAAATAAAAGCATATTATTTAATTTGTATTGTTTTAAATAAGTCAATATTCCCACCAGTTACAGGTGGAAATAAAAATTTATTTGTATAACTGTAAAGAAATACCATCTAAAAACCTGGCCCTACCCTGCAATTACTTGTTGCCACAGCTGGGAGCCAAGTTTGAGAAGTCCAGAAAGATGAGATAGAAGGATACAGTCCTCTTGTGTTATTTCAATATTTGTCTTTTCTCCTGCCGTAGATTTGAGAGAGGAAGCAGCACAGAAATATATTATTATAGGAGATGAAACCTCTTGCTTATGAAAATCTCTTATCACCTTCAAACTTGATACAAGACTTCTGGCCAAATATGGCAGTTTGTAATCTGCCCTGTCCCAGAGTCCTAAGTTAGTGGACCCACCATGGATGAGAGGCAAACACAAGGGGATTTCAGGCCATCTCGCTTGTGTGACTCTAATACATCTTCTTGGTCCTTACTCATCTCTGATCACCAGGCTCTATGCCCCACCCTCCATGTACCACCAGAAGTCTTGATGTTTATGTTTTTTCCTACCATTTGTACCTTCAGTTTTCCCCCAAAGACAATGATTTATCATCATGCTTTCAGTGACTCGCCTCTGCCTGAATCTTGGTTCCAGTGAATTCTCCATGCCTCCCTCCCGCTTTTTTTTTTTTTTAAGCTTTCCCACTTTCCTGCTCCTCCTCTAGCTACCACACCCCAAACCACACCCCAGCATCGCTGGGCATGGGTATCTGATGCTTCCAGGGCTAGGGGGTTGTGATATTGTTCGCGCCCAGCCCTAAGCATGTGATTCTCACAAACTGTCACTTTGACAAAGATTTGTAAAATAAATGCTCATAATATGTATTTGCTGGGGTGTTTTTACCATCACCTTGGCCAGAAGGAAAGGATGTGGGCTTTGTTTACAGTCATAGGGACAATGAAGCACATTTACTCTTCAGTGCATTTTGAAAGTATAGCTTCCCTCATACCCGCTCGGTGCAGATATTGTTTCCTGGTAACAAGGAAAATGAGTAACACTTAAACTTGAAGCTAAAACCAAAAGCTTTGTTTGAATAAGTATTTTCTAACTATTCTGAAACCCAATCTTACACTAGAAAAATTACCCGGACTAATTAAATCAAAACTTTGAATTTTACTTATTTTCCCTCAGTTTGCAATCAAACATTGTGTAAGTTAAAACATTTTTTTTTCAACTACTCACCTATTCCACAAAACAGCTTGTTCCTGTGGACTACTCTATTCAATTCAACCAAATTTGCTAGGCATCAATTATGTTCAATATACTAAAATTATAAATGTGTCATAATAATCATAGCTGACAGTTACTAAGTACCTAGTCTGTGCTAGGCACAGCAATTGTCATGTATTGTTTTTTAAAAGATTTTATGTATTTATTTGCGTGAGACAGAGCAGAGCAAGAGAGAACACGGGGTCGGGGGTGGGAGCAGAGGGAGAGGAAGAAGCAGAGTCCCCAGCTAGCAGGGAGCCTGACATGGGGCTTGATCCCAGGACCCTGAGATCATGACCTGAGCCAAAGCCAGATGCTTAACTGACTAAGCCACTCAGGGCCCATGTCGCAATATTATTTGATCCTGACAGCAACACTACAAAGTAGGGGGGTTATTATTTTCAACTGCTAAACTGAAAATTCCTTAGTATAGGAGTTTAGAGATATTCTAAAGTGTTATTGAAAAATGAGTTACATTTTTAAACTAAAAAATGACAGGCTGCCTGGGTGGCTCAGTGAGTTAAGCATCTGCCTTCAGCTCAGGTCATGATCCCAGGGTCCTGGGATGGAGCAGCATATCAGGGTCCTTGCTCAGCGGGAAGTCTGCTTCTCCCTCTTCCTCCGCCTACTGCTCCTCCTGCTTGAACGCGCCATCTCTTTCCCTCTCTGTGTCAAATACATAAATAAATAAAATCTTAAAAAAATGACATAAGAAACACATATAGGCAAATACATAACCTTGGAGGCAAATGACCAGAAGACTATATCTCACTTACTCAGAGTCTGAGTTCACGATGGTCTTTGCCACTGATGTCCTATCATAAGAGTTTCATCATTTGTTAGCATTTCTTCCAGGAGATGGAAAGGTGTGAGGGAGAGGAGAAAGGAGAGAACAATCGAATTTAAAGTTTTTCAGCTGCTAGATGCTCTGGTAAGAAGTTGGTTAAGGGATAATCAGAAATAGAAATGACTGATTTGGCCAAAATTTTGAATTCACCATAATCTCCAAAACCCAGATTTACATATCAAAGTTGGACACTGAACTAGAAAGCATTCGCTTTTGGACACCTATAAAAGCCAGAGGATTTCTCTACATTATCCCATTTAGTAATTACAACTATATGACATAGCAGGTTTTCATATCCCTGTTTTATAGGTAAGGAAACCAAGTCTCGCAAAGATAAAGTAATGTGCTCAAGATACCAAAATTGCAATGTCTCTGGGGAAAGTAGCTGAGATAACTCAGGGAGAAATTGAATTTTGAGATTATGTAGATGTTGGTTCAAATTAGAGCTCTGATATATTCCTGCTGTGTAAACTTGGACCAGCTCCTTACCCTGTCTGAACTTCTGTTTCCTTAACCATAAGATGGAGATAATGATGCCTAATACATAGACTTATATAATAATTAAATGAGGTAACGTATGCACAGGAGATGAGTTCTTCAAATGATAGTTTGAATTGATAGTACAGATGATAGTTCTTCAAATTCCTACCCAGTGTGATTAATGTAGTAAAGGGAAAACCCAGGTCTGCCTCAGTTGGGCCAAGACTCCCCCTCAAATGGCAGTCACTGTGCCCTAGAGTAAAAACGTAGAGAAGGACAGAAACTAAAATGAAACTTACATGAGGAGACGATGGAGGTATGGCCAGAATAAGGAGGGTCAAGGAGCACTCCATATTCAAGCTTCACTCATTTTTAGCAACATAAACCACATTTCTAAAGGAGTTTATTGTAAAGATCTGGGTTGAAGTAGCTCACAAAATCAAAGGAAACTTGAATAGAATAAGGCTTTTTGCACAACCAGGAAAGAGGACTCCATCATGAAGGCAGGTTGGATAGTCTCTTCAGGATCCAGCCAAGGAAATGAAGCGTCCAGCCATTTTCCCTCCTTAAGCCACTCACTAAGTTTCAAGACCCTGGGAGAGAGAATCAGTCAGCCTGTGCTGGGTCCTGTGTTCATCCCATGGTTAAAGGAGTCTAGTCACCTGTGGCAGCCCGGTTACTTCAAATGACAGGGAAGACAGGATTCACCAAGGAAAATTGGAATCCCTGAAGAGAAGGAGTATGGAAGCCTGCGCAGGTGGAAAGAACATGATTCACAACAAAGTATATGTAGGTGGTGGGAGAAGAGTCACAAGAGGAAGCCTCTCGTATACCATTGATCAAAATGTTTTATAAGTGTTCCTTTGCCTGGGTGCCCCATGACAATATGGGCTCCTTAAGGGCTGGGGGCTTCTTTGAATATCTGTCCTTAGTGAAGTTCCCATAATCAGCAAATCCTAGCAAATCTTAGATTCGTAGAAAGTTCCTATTTCACCACACCAACATCACCATGGAACAATTATTGGTTGGATCCCATAAGCAAAAGAAAAATATTCATTTACAAATACGGCATACGGATGAATAAAATGGAGGATTAGATGCTGAATCTAAATAACAAATTTGTTAATAATAATAACAAAATTAATAAATAATTTAATAATAAATTAGTTAAACGTTCAAATTCTGTTCTCTAGAATTTGTGACTAATATAAGTGAGAAAGAAAAAAGATCTTTAAAGTCTGGTAAACAACAGACACAACTTTTACTGTGTACTTTGATATGCACAATAAACTTATCCCTTCATAGTGAGGTTTGTGTTTTTTTTAAAGATTTTATTTATTGACTTGACAGACAGAGATCACAAGCAGGCAGAGAGGCAGGCAGAGAGCGAGGAGGAAGTAGACTCCCTGCTGAGCGGAGAGCCCGATGCGGGGCTCTATCCCAGGACCCTGGGATCATGACCTGAGCCGAAGGCAGAGGCCTTAACCCACTGAGCCACCCAAGGGCTGTGAGTTTTAAAAGTGAGTTTTAAAAGAAAGTCAAAATTTCATTTAAAAAACAAATGCGAGGGGCGCCTGTGTGGCTCAGTCAGTTAAGTGACTGCCTTTGGCTCCGGTCATGACCTCAGGGTCCTGAGATCGAGCCCTGTGTCAGTCTCCCTCTCGCTCTCCCTGCTCGTGCTCAATCTCACTTTCTGTCACATAAATAAATAACATCTTTCTAAAAATGTGATCCGTAGAGAAAGATGCTGGCCCTTTACATCCATCCATGCCAGGGTGAGGACATACTTTATCCACTACCGCACCCCAACAGCCTGCGACTCTGAGTTGTTTTCTTATAGGAGCATATGCATTTATTGATTTTCCCACATTTCTTGCACATTCCCTTAGTAAGACTATATTTCAGAAGGTTCGAGATAGACCTTAAAATGTTGGAACACAACCTAAAACATGGGCCTTAAAACTAAATGGCTCATGTGGGAATCCAACTCATATTTATTGACTATGGACACTTGCAATTGATAATAAATGACTTACCCTTGGTGATATTATATTGCCCTGAACTAACAAAGTCGCCTCTCAACTAGGGGTGACATCATAAATGCTCTCTGTCTGCAATAGTTAATTTTAATGTGTCCATTTCGCTAGAGTGTGGTGTCCAGGTGTTTGGCCAACCACCAGTCCAGATGTGATACTGTGAAGCTACGTTTTAGATGTGATTCACATTTAGTCTGTAGACTTTGAACAAAACAGGTTACCCTCCATAATGTGGGCGAGTTCATCGAGTCAGTTGAAGGCCTTAAGAGCTAGAACTGAGGTTTCAGGATAGATGTAGATATATATGCTGTTTGATCTGTTTCTCTGGAGAACCCTGAGTGATATAATATCTTAGAGCGTTTCCAAAGGTTTTGTGAATGGAAAGTAGGTGACTCTCTTTTTAAAATTTAAAAATAGTGCAATTAAGCAATTGTTCTCTGATTCTATAGTTTATAAATCCATAAATAGCACATTTTCTCTCACTTCCTTGTTTAAAACCCACAAATGGTTTCCCAGCCTCCAAAATTCTTAGCATAGTCTCCAACGCCCTGTGTGATCTGCCCCCATAGGCTCATTTGAGCAGATTCGCAGACATCACTTCCTACCGTCGGGTATGACAATCAGTGGAGCAAAGAATGCCTCAGTCTCTCCCTGGTGAACAAAGAACTAAAGCACTTAGGCATAGATCCTCTTAATAGTCTCAGTGGGATATCTGAGTGGATTGTCCTATCACTTGCTAGATATTTCTGTCCAGACAACAGGGGCCCGCCCTCAGATGCAGATTACTGTCTACTCTGAGAACTGCTAAGTGCCAATGACGAGGCTTTATTCGTGGGCGCTCATTTCCCAGACCCCATTTCTATAACTCAGTCTATTTTGACAATACAACACCCCCATAGGTGTGTTGCAATCCACTGTCCTGGTCTCCTAAGGTACACACCCTGATCCCTTTGATGGAACTTGAGAAACTCCCTGGTGCCTATGAATTATTAGAAAGGACATCTTTGTATCATTAGAAGCACATTTACAGAACTATCTCTCAGGTTACTGCCACAGAAGGCACCTTATATCTACTTTGGATCTTTCTTTATTTTCTTCAGTTTGAGTGAGAAGTGTTTTCTAATACAGTCCCCATAATCTGAGAGTAATGTTCCCTTGTAGGGTCTAGAGCTCCCTGTGCCCTGATTAGGTTGTCCCATTCCTGAATAATATGGCCATATGGTTTGTCCCTATCTCTGAGTCATTCTGCACCTTCTCCTAAACCTGTCTAATAACACTCTGTTGTCAAAATACGGAAGAACTGAGGTTATCCCATTCCCACCCCTCAACAAGCAGGGTTGAGAGATAAGCTACTTACTTTTGGGGAAATACGCTAATAAGAAATTCCATAACAGAAAGAGAAATCTGTGGAAATTTCTCAATAAAATCTAGTAATGGAATGAATATGTAGAAAGTTACAACTATACCCACATCCATCAGCTGTCTGTGCCACCATATCTCAGGCTATAATACACACACACACACACACACACCCCTCATTATCACCACCATCACAACAACAATGCAAAGGGACAAGGAAAAGGGACAAGTATCCCATAATCCTAATCAATTATAATCACAGGATTATAAAAAGAAAAATCTGGATTGTGTGACTGTAAGTATTAAACGAATCAACAGAAGGAAGAAGTTCTGTGTAGGACCTAGAAAAAGAGAAGTAAAGCAAGACGTGGTCAGTGTCTTTCACGCATCATCCAAGGGGGAAGTGACTTGAACCTTGAGCTTGGACGTACCATTTCTCTAGGCAAATAATAAAGATAATAGCTCCCACCCACAGAGTTCCTGCTTTGTACACGGAAAGTTCTAAGCCCTAGGCATTTACAAACCCATTTAAATGCATAGCAGCCTATAAGTAAGTGCTGTTATTTTCCCCATTTTCAGGTAGGGAAAACTGAGACACAAAAGATGTATTTATTTCCCTGACCCTCAAACCAGGAGTGGAGCTGGACTTGATTCTAGATACAGGCCCCCGGGATCTGCTCTCTAAGATTAGAAGAGTAAAACTGGGCAAGACAGCTTTCCTTTCTGTTTAGGAAGAGAGAAGAGAAAACTAGTGTTTGTTGGGCAAATGTGAGTTGCTGAGCAGTAGGCCAAGAGTGTTACATGTACTGTGTTGGAAACAACCCCTGAATCAAACCATCTGATCCTCATTTTATGGAGGTGTAATGGGCCTCAGGGAGGTCTCTGGAGAATCAAGTACTTTCTTGAGGATTACTTGGGGAACTTGTCAAAATCAGAGACAGTGTGTTGGTTTCCTTTCATTCATCTTGAAACTAAGCAACAAACAAATGTAGTATATTAAACAGATCCCGGCAAGAAGATGCAATCTTGAGATTATGATCCATGTGTTTATCTGATATGGACCAATGAACCACTTGATAAAACATGCCACACACACACACACACACACACACAGAGGAAAAAAACAAAAACAGGAAATTCAGTTCAGCTGTCTTCTGAACTAAGTCAAATTTAGTTGAGCGTGACTTAATAGATTCCGTTCTGCTGCTTATGTGAGTCAACAGAGAGTGTTATGTTTAATGAAAAAGACGTCTCAGAATCTGCAGAATTGAGTACATTTTAAATCATTCCAATTGTTTGGTTAGTACCATAAAAACTTGTTTAGATGTAGGAGAGAGTTATAATAGAAGTTACAAAAGCTGGAGCCAAAATCAGCATCCATGAATCTCTCCAAGTATAACAACTTACCCAGAGACATTTCCTTCAAACAAATTTACACTTTCTTTTAAGGGTAAAAGTAGTGGACCTTCTAGAAGGGTCTATGGAAAATAAAGATAAAAATTGTAAAACTAAAACTTACTATGCTGTGGTGATCATGTTAATATCTGAGGCTGAGATAGTATTTTATAGTGCATGCATGTTAGATAATATTTCTATCATGCTATTTATACACTTCTGGGTCTTAATTAACATTGAATTCAGAATCTTTTCCTATGCTATTAAATATTTTTTGAAATTTAAAGATTGCATAGTATTTATAGCCTAGATATACCACAGGGTATCTTCTGCTGTCGGACATTCACTTCTGTTGTTAGAAGCTTGCACCACAATAAACCAAAGAGTCAAAGGTAGCAAGAGTATTGACACATTACTCTGAAAAATTGAAAATAAGGAAAAGAATCAAGCATGTATCATGCCTTTCCAGCATGAACTCTTTTAGGGTAATCAAATTGTCGGAGAGAGAGCTTTTCTTTATAGAAAATTTCCAGTTCATGCAAAAGGATTGGTTGAATTAGAAAAAATACCATTTTGTAGGATCTAATGAAATAATGGCTCTAGGCAATGGATCATTAATAAATGTATAACTAATAATTATGTAAAAAGTCAATAGGAACCTTGATAAAGAGGGCTCACCAGAACTACAAATCAATCTTAGAGTCACTGAAAGTGAGGCAAGCAGAAATTATATGCATACTGATATAATACAACAGGAAGTAGAAAACACCACACACACAGTATCCTTGCCAAAAAAATAAAACTAAAAATGAGCCTGACTAATCAAGCCTCATTCTAAGTGCTAGTTTACAGAAAATAAGAGAGAAAGAGAAAAACATTAAATGATACCATGAGGCAGACATCAGCTAAGTCTGACATTCTACAGGACAAATGACCTAGTTTATTCAGCAAATAAATAACAGGAGAAAGAGAAAGGGGGGACTGTTAAAATACGTTAACTTCAGAGATGTTACATCGATATGTGCAATGTGCAGACCCTTCTTACTGAATCTAATGTGAGCAAAACAATTATCAAAAGACGTTCTTTAGTCAAGGAAGCAATGTGACCATAAACATGTTTAATTCCCTTAGACTTAATAATGACATTTGGATACTTTTTGAAGCTTTTGTCATATAGAAGTATTTGCAAATAAAATAATAAGAGGTCTTTCATTTGCTTTAAAATAGTCCTGGACAGAAAGCAACAGAAACAGATGAAAAAGAGTGGGAAAATATTAATAATTTCTGAAGCCAGGTAATGGATACACCGAGATTGATTGTCATATTCTCTCTACATTTATATTGGTGTAAGATTTTCCATAATAAAAAGCTTTCCTAAAATATTGAAATAAAAATCTTTGCATATATATGGCAAAGTTATATGTAAATATCATTTTTGTAATATAGATATCATATATGGGTATGTTTCAGGATATTTATCTATCTTTGTTTGAAATTTTTCCTGAAACTACAGAGTATATTCCTAGAAAGAGAATTATGAAGTCAAAAGGCACAAACTTATTTGAGGTTCTCAAAAAAAATTTTAAGTGCTCTCCAGAAAGTGTACACCAATTTACGACCCCACTGATGTCCATCACCAGACCATTATCAAAATTGAATATATATATTTTGAAACATTCATTCTATTTTGATAGAGAAAGGCTATCTTGTTTTAATTAATCCTTTTCTTAGAAAATGAGTTGAAATCTTTGAATTAAAATTAGCCTCTTGTCTGTACTGTCATTTGCAAATATCTTCTCCCATTCCGTGGGTTGCCTCTTTGTTTTGTTGACTGTTTCCTTTGCTGTGCAGGAGCTTTTGATCTTGATGAAGTCCCAAAAGTTCATTTTCACTTTTGTTTCCTTTGCCTTTGGAGACATATCTTGAAAGAAGTTGCTATGGCTGATATTGAAGAGGTTACTACCTATGTTCTCCTCTAGGATTCTGATGGATTCCTGTCTCACGTTGAGGTCTTTTATCCATTTCGAGTTTATGTTTGTGTACGGTGTAAGAGAATGGTTGAGTTTCATTCTTCTACATCTAGCTGTCCAATTTTCCCAGCACCATTTATTGAAGAGACTGTCTTTTTTCCACTGTATTTTTTTTCCTGCTTTGTCGAAGATTATTTGACCATAGAGTTGACGGTCCATATCTGGGCTCTCTACTCTGTTCCACTGGTCTATGTGTCTGTTTTTATGCCAGTACCATGCTGTCTTGGTGATCACAGCTTTGTAGTAAAGCTTGAAATCAGGTAACATGATGCCGCCAGTTTTATTTTTGTTTTTCAACATTTCCTTAGCAATTCGGGGTCTCTTCTGATTCCATACAAATTTTAGGATTCTTTGCTCCAGCTCTTTGAAAAATACTGGTGGAATTTTGATCGGAATGGCATTAAAAGTATAGATTGCTCTAGGCAGTATAGACATTTTAACAATGTTTATTCTACTGATCCAAGAGCATGGGATGGTCTTCCATCTTTTTGTGTCTTCTTCAATTTCATTCATGAGTGTTCTGTAGTTCCTCGAGTACAGATCCTTTACCTCTTTGGTTAGGTTTATTCTCAGGTATCTTATGGTTCTTGGTGCTATAGTAAATGGAATCGATTCTCTAATTTCCCTTTCTGTATTTTCATTGTTAGTGTATAAGAAAGCAACTGATTTCTGTACATTGACTTTGTATCCTGCCACCTTACTGAATTGCTGTATCAATTCTAGTAGTTTGGGGGTGGGGTCTTTTGGGTTTTCCATATAAAGTATCATGTCATCTGCGAAGAGAGAGAGTTTGACTTCTTCCTTGCCAATTTGGATACCTTTTATTTCTCTTTGTTGTCTGATTGCTGTTGCTAGGACTTCTAATACTATGTTGAACAAGAGTGGTGAGAGTGGGCATCCTTGTCGTGTTCCTGATCTCAAAGGGAAGGCTGTCAGCTTTTCCCCATTGAGGATGATATTTGCTGTGGGTCTTTCATAGATAGATTTTATGAAGTTCAGGAATGTTCCCTCTATCCCTATACTTTGAAGTGTTTTAATCAGGAACGGATGCTGGATTTTGTCAAATGCTTTTTTCTGCATCAATTGAGAGGACCATGTGGTTCTTCTCTCTTCTTTTATTGATTTGTTCTATCACATTGATTGATTTGCGAATGTTGAACCATCCTTGTAACCCAGGGATGAATCCCACCTGGTCATGGTGGATAATCTTTTTATGTGCTGTTGGATCCTGTTTGATAGGATCTTGTTGAGAATCTTAGCAACCATATTCATCAGTGATATTGGTCTGAAATTCTCCTTTTTGGTGGGGTCTTTGCCTGGTTTGGGGATCAGGGTAATGCTGGCTTCATAAAAAGAGTCTGGAAGTTTTCCTTCTGCTTCAATTTTTTGAAACAGCTTCAGGAGAATAGGTGTTATTTCTTCTTTGAAAGTTTGGTAGAATTCCCCAGGGAATCCGTCAGGTCCTGGGCTCTTGTGTTTTGGGAGGTTTTTGATCACTGCTTCAATCTTGTTACTAGATATCAACATGGATGGGACTGGAAGAGATTATGCTGAGTGAAATAAGTCAAGCAGAGAGAGTCAATTATAATATGGTTTCACTTATTTGTGGAGCATACCAAATAACAAGGAGGACATAGGGAGATGGAGAGGAGAAGGGAGATGAGGGAAACTGGAAGGGGAGATGAACCATGAGAGACTATGGACTCTGAAAAACAATCTGAGGGTTTTGAAGGGGCGGGGGGTGGGAGGTTGGGGGAGCCAGGTGGTGGGTATTATGGAAGGCACGTATGGCATGGAGCACTGGGTGTGGTGCATAAACAATGAATTCTGTTACACTGAAAAGAAATTAATTTAAAAAAAAAAGAGAGAAAAAAAGAAAATCAAAAGAAAAAAATAAAATTAGCCTCTTGTATTTTGTCTTCG
Organism: Martes martes; assembly: GCF_963455335.1. Lineage (NCBI taxonomy): Eukaryota > Metazoa > Chordata > Mammalia > Carnivora > Mustelidae > Martes > Martes martes. The sequence goes on along the minus strand of NC_137900.1, from coordinate 49,546,706 downwards.
CTGAATTTTCTGGTTAAACCTTTTATCCATTTTTTACTGCAGTCTTAGAGATTTTTGGTTTTGATCTATAAGAATTTTTTATATATTAAAAATAACAGCCCTTCTTAATCTGATGCCAAATACTTTCACGTCTATTGTTTGATTTTTATTTTGTTCATTTATGACTCTTCAAAAGTCAACTTTCATGTAATGAAATCTATAAACATTTGTGTTTTCTTTCATTGCCTTTATGCTTAAAAATTCCTGTCCCCTCCTAAGATGAGGTAAATATACATGTTCTTATAGATTTTTTTTTTAAGATTTTATTTATTTGACAGACAGAGATCACAAGTAGGCAGAGAGGCAGGCAGAGAGAGAAGGGGAAGCAGGCTCCCTGCTGAGCAAAGAGCCCGATGCGGGGCTCGATCCCAGGACCCTGAGAACATGACCTGAGCCGAAGGCAGAGGTTTAACCCACTGAGCCACCCAGGTGCCCCGTTCTTATAGATTTTTAATGATATTTTGCTTTTTCATTTTTAATCCATCTGGATTTCATCTTGGTAAGTGGTTTATGGTGTTAATTGGCATTTTTAGTCTTTTTTCAAATAGTAACTCATTTTTTTTCTTCTTCATTTTTTTCTTTTCTTTTTCCTTTTTCAGATTTAAGACACCTCCTGACACATAATAAAACTCTCCATATACTCTTGTATGTTTCTGACCTTCTTGATAACACAGCTCCCTCTTAATATTGTATTTTGTGCCTACACCATATGATTATGATTTTACACCTGGTGAACAGAGATATTTGCAAATGACATATCCAATAAAGCATTAGTATCCAAAATATATTTTAAAAACCTTTACAACTCAACACCAAAAAACACAAATAATCCAATTTAAAAATGGGCAGCAGACATGAACAGATATTTCTCCAAAGAAAACATCCAGCTAGCCAATAGACACATGAAAATGTGCTCAACATCACTCATCATCAGGGAAATGCAAATCAAAACCACAATGACATATCACAGCACACCTATCACAATGGGTAAAAGAAAAACATAGGAAACAACAAGTGATGGCAAGGATGTGGAGAAATAGGAACCCTCGTGCACTGTTGGTGGGAATGCAAACTGATGCAGCCACTGTGGAAAACAATATGGAGGTTTCTCAAAAAATGAAAATTAGAATTATCATATGATCTAGTAATTCCACTATTAGATATTTACTCAAAGAATATGAAAACATTAATTTGGGGCGCCTGGATGGCTCAGTGGGTTAAAGCTTCTGCCTTCGGCTCAGGTCATGATCCCGAGGTCCTGGGATTGAACCCTGCATCGGGCTCTCTGCTCAGCAGGGAACCTGCTTCCCCCCAACTCTCTCTCTGCCTGCCTCTCTGCCTACTTGTGATCTCTGTCTGTCAAATAAATAAATGAAATCTTTTTTAAAAATACTCTTTAAAAAAAAAGAAAGAAAACATTAATTTGAAAAGATATGTGCACCCCTGTTTACTGCAGCATTACTTATAATAACCAAATTATGGAAGCAACCCAGTGTCCATTGATAGATGAATGGATAAAGAAGATGTGGTACATATGTTTAATGGAATACTAGTCAGGCATAAAAAAGAATAAAATCTTGCCATTTGCAACAACATGGATGGATCTAGAGAGTATAATACTAAGTGAAATAAGTCAGTCAGAGAGAGACAAATACCATCATTTCACTCATAAGTGGAATTTAAGAAACAAAACAAATAAAGAAGAAAAGAGACTGACAAAACAACAACAGACTCTTAACCAGGTGGTTGGGGGTGTGAAATAGGTGAAGGGAATGAAGAGTACACTTATAGTGATGAGCACCAAGTAATGTGTAGAATCAATGAATCACGAGACCATACAACCTGCAACTATTATAACACTGTGTGTTAATTATACTGGAATTTAAAAAATTTTAATAATAAAAAAGTGATTAAAAATTACTTTTTTAGGGGCAGCTGGGTGGCTCAGTGGGTTAAGCCTCTGCCTTCGGCTCAGGTCATGATCCCAGGGTCCTGGGTTCAAGTCCTGCATCAGGTTCCATGCTCAGCAGGAAGCCCGTTCTCCTCTCTCACTCCCCCGGTTTGTATTCTCTCTCTCACTGTCTCTCTCTCTCTCTCTCTCTCTCTGTCAAATAAATAAATAAAATCTTTTTTAAAAATTACTTTCTTAGGGGCGCCTGGGTGGCTCAGTGGGTTAAGCCTCTGCCTTCGGCTCAGGTCATGATCTCAGGGTCCTGGGATCGAGCCCCGCATCGGACTCTCTGCTCGGCAGGGAGCCTGCTTCCCCCTTCTCTCTGCCTGCTTCTCTGCCTACTTGTGATCTCTCTCTCTCTCAAATAAATAAATAAAATCTTTTAAAAAATTACTTTTTAAAAAAAGAGATAATGTTGTTAAACTAAGGAAATGAGAGAAACAAGTAAAGGGCAAGAGATATTACAGCATGAACAACAGATTCATTTCAGTGTACATCATCTGTATCACTCAATATTTCGTCAGCAGCTATACAAATTCTGTGAGCTCTAGAAGCGACAGCAAAGCCCCTAAGTTGGTGTACAGAATGTTATTTTATTTATTTACTAGCTGTATGTTCTTTACAAAGTAAATAACTTCTCTGATCCTTCACTGCAAAACAAAGATAACATCTATAACATGAGGTTCTTATAAGGTTCAAATGTAGGTGAGAGGTATTTTTATTACTTTTATAAGGGGGGTGGGAGCAGAATGAGAAGGAGAGAGAGAATCTCAAGCAGACTCCACGCCCAGCATGAAACCCAACATGGGGCTCGATCTCACAACCGTGAGATCATGACCCGAGCAGAATCAAGAGTCAGACCCTTAACTGAGCCATCCAGTCACCCTACAAAAATATTGATAATGCCCAGGACAATGTGAAAAAAAAAAGGGGGGGACCACTAATCCATCGGGAAGATGCTAGAGATGTTTGCCATGTCTTTTTCAGTAATTTCTGCTCTAAGGATATTCACTTTTAGGACAAATGGGTATTATGCAACCTGCCAGCTATCCTGAAGAGAGTTAGAAAACACGCACAGAGTCTTGTTTAGTTTGTGGCATCATTAAGGGAATTAAAATTTTTGCAGTCAACTTCGACTCTATTTGATCAACTTGCCTAAAGTGTATGATGGACTCCTTACTTGGTGCCTTTTGGCCACTACCAACATGGCTTCACCTGTACACTGAGGAGTTGAGAGTAGAAGAGAAAAACCCCCCAACATAGTTGTAAACAAATGGGACAAAAACAAACAGCCGTCCTTAAACATACTTCAACAAGTAAGCTTTATATAACCCCTCATCTCTGATATCAGAAGCTGTGATCTGTGCCTTTAAAAAGATGGAACCAGCACTCACCAGTGCAGGGAGGAGGACTGAAACACAGCTGACACCTGGGGATGGTAGCCAAGCTTCCAACAGTGATCTGGAGTGCCTGCCCTCCCCACCTCCTGCTTTAACAACATGGCGCCTACCTATAGCTGAGTACCCCACTGTCTTTGTCATCAAGCCTCAGGTTTCCCCAGGCAGGCTTTTCTTTTCTGCCCAGCCAGTCTGTCTCCTCGCTGGCTTCCCCAACTTCTGCTGTCCTCACTTGCTGTGTCTTGGCTTCCTCCCTAGGTCAACAAGCCCCAGCACGTGGGACACGAGGAGGAGCAAACTTTCAATAAATGTACTTGATAAGTAGAACTAAATCTCGAATGAACAGAAGAAAAAAAAATTGCTACTAAAAAGGTAAAAGATGCCAGACTCAAAAATGGCAGAATGCAGCCTTAGGGCAACCACAGCCAAAAGTTAGAGGAAAGTTGAATGGAACAGTGGAACAGACTCCCTGATGGCTCACGTTTGCATTTCTCTTCGATCAGAGAGAAGAGCTCAAGTGAAAACCATATATGCTAAAATGAAACAGGTTCAAATAACTTCTCAGCCCTGCTTGGCTTCTTTTACTTTTAGTAATGGAATCTCCAAAGGGGTTTATTAGTTTTTATATGAGAGCGATTAAAAGAAGAAAAGAATGGCATAATGGCCGTGTGTGTGTGTGTGTGTGTGTGTGTGTGTGTACTATCCTGAAAATCTATATACCATCTAATACTTTAATTCATCCAATGCATTCCCTGTTGAGCTAGATTCATACTTACATGTGTAAGATTGAGTTGAATGTAAACAAAACAGTCCTATACAAACTTCTCTAAAACCACCAAGCACAAACCAGAGACCCAAGTTGACTACAGTACAAACAAATAAAGCCGTAGCCTTTCTTCTCATACTTCAGTCGCGAAATTAGAATTGCTTCTTCATTATCTTTCCTAATTTCTCAAATTCTTACTCAACGCCTACCATGGGATAAACAAAGCCAGGCGTTTGTCCATCCATTTTTGTCATTAAATGACATAATATCCATGGTATTACATTTTGAATTCACCAAAGAACACAAAGCTGAGAGAAACCAGACAGCTATGATGAACAGAACTTAAATTTTAACTCAGGTCCTCTGATTCCAAGATCTTTCCACAAGCTTAGCTTTTCTTTCCTGAAATCCTTGCTAAATTCAGTGAGTAACTGGATATAAAGTTTTATCACCAGTAATAATAACAACAAACACAGGAAGTATCATTATAGGAGTATACTTTAAAATGTCAGATTGTTTTCGCTTGTATTTAAAATTGGATGGGCACCTGGGTGGGGCAGTCAGCTAGGAGACTGACTCTTGGCTTCAGCTCAGGTCATGATCTCAGGGTCGTGAGATTGGGCCCCACATTGTGCCCTGTGCTCAGTGGGAGTCTACTTGGGATTCTCTCTCTTCGTCCCCTCTATCTCTCTCTCTGCTCGCACTCTCTCTCTCAAATAAATAAATCTTTAAAAAACTAATAAATAAAATAAATTGATCATAGATTTCCAAGTAGAAAAAAAAAGAGCAAAATCCAACCATTCTCATCAACATGTAAAAGAAGAGTGAAGACAAATGCCCAGACTTTAAAGACAAACAGACATTCCTGAAAAGCAGCTCCAGCTCTGTCTGTATTTACTATCTCTGTTTCTCTGGGTGAGTCACTTCACCCCTAAACCTCGGCTTCCTCATCTGTAATGTTATGTTAACGTCTTCACTCAAGGATTAAATCAAATACCACATAATTACCCTGAGCATAGCTAGAAAACCATAGTTGGTACAGTTAACTTTCAGGTTTTTAGAAGCAAATTAACAGATTTGCAGAATGAAGATGAATCAAGTTAAACACATACATTCACATACATAATACACAATTACATATGGATGTGTGCCTGTGTAAATTAGGTGAATATACACGTTATTTGTAAAATATCATGAAAATTGTTGCCTCTGGGATCAAACATGCAGTACAAAGTAGCAGATATGTCTGCTCAGCTGAGGCCCAGCTCCTTCCTCTCCTTCAACCTTGCCATCCCCACCACCTCCCTCTCTTCCAAGCCAGGTCAGGATTTGACCTCTTCTTGATCTTCTCTCATGGTTGCTGCCTAACCTCCCCATGTATACAGTTCAGCTGCGGAGGTGACAAGGGTCCCAGGTCCCCCTACACCCAGCAACACTTAACTGGCACCCACAAGGCATGGAGCAAATATGATTACTTTTACAGATTATTTGGGATTATTTGTGACTTTCCAACAACTTGTCCCACTCCAGGTCCCCACATACAAAACACAACACATCACCATTATCAATTTATATTTGTTTTTGACTTTATAATTTATATTTATATTTGACTCTTGCATTTTCTTCACCGGGCCTTCCAAATGGCCCTTCAGTTTATGTGTCTACACTCTTAATGACAGGGAGATAATTTCCTCTTAAAGATGTACCATATTTGATATTTTGATACCTCTGGAAAAATCCTTTCTAATATTAGACCAAAGTCCCCCTTTGTATGATATTAATCTATGTGTTTTCTTCTCTTTAATGATCCTTAAAAAAATCTTATCTAATCCCTTTTCTATGAAGTCAGATGAATTTCTGACGGAGTTCCTTTATAAATCAGGTTGTACCACAAGGGTATAACGCTAAGTGAAAGATGCTAATCTCAAAAGATTACATACAATATGATTCCATTTATATGACATTCTGTAAAAAAGAAAAACTATGTAAGGACAGAAAACATACTCGTGGTAGCCAGGGGCTGGTGGCACCAGTATCAGACCACAGACAAATGCATAAGGGAAGTCTTCTGAAATTATTCTGCGTCTTATTATGTTGGTATGTGGGTAGTTACAATAATCTATGCATGTATTAAAACTCATAGAACTGTATGTTTAAAAAAAGGTGACTATTACTATCTGTAAATTTCAAAAATAATTACATTTATTGACCTCTCACTATGTGTGTGTACTATGATTCTTTCATTTTAATCTTTATAAAGACCCCATGAGAAAAGTAAGATGATTATCATCCCCATTCTAAAGGTAAAGAAACTGAGACACAGAGAGGTTGTAACTAACTTGCCCAAGGTCATAAAACTTGATAGAGGCAGAGCTGGGATTTAACCCAAGTAGTCTGACCCCAGAACTGAATATCTACACTGTCTTATGGTGTCTCTGAAAGAAAGGGAAAAGGAGGGGCGCCAGTGAGGCTCAGTAGTTAAGCATCTGACACTTAATCTCAGCCAGGTCTTGATCTCAGGGTCGTGAGTTCAGGCCCCACGTTGTACCCCATGTTGGGTTCCATGCTGGGTGTGAAGCCTACTTTAAAAATTTTTAAAAGAAAATGAAAAGGAGCTTCACTTGCCCTCTGTCAATGAAACCACATGATCTATTTAAGGAGTAGAACATCAGATAGAATTGCATCAACACAATTAACTTGCAAATGCCACTAAGATAGACACATTTCTGGGCCACAAAAAGTCCTAATTGCTGTTTTAACAACTAATATTTAAACTTGGCAGTTTTCAATTTTTCTTGCAATGAAATGTCTTCTTCTTAATCTACTAAATAAATTGTAAAATCAACTTTCTAATGACTATGTACACCGGTGGTAAAATCTTTTCCTAACTGTCCCTTAAGGAATCCTGTTTCTGAGGTAAAGAAAATGGAGTATATCAGTTGGAGGCTCAAATAAATTGTTTACAGTTTCAAAACGCTTATTCCACTCCTTCTGCCTTCCCACTTCCCCAAAGCTAAATCCTTCCGGATATTTGTTAGAACTAAAACCTCTTAGTAATGAGACAAGCAGATAAATACACCCACGTTTGGTGCCTTGTGGTCATTCTTACACATTCATTTAGGTTTCTCAGTGCCTGCATTCTATATGCCCACAAACTCTATTCCATTCACTTTGCAAAAATAAAGCTATCGCTGCAAAAGTGGTAAATGGCATGTTTCAAATGCAGTAGCAGCTGCAGCTGGAAAGAGAAAACGAAGGGAAAGAATTATGATGGCTTTTTAAAAATAAAAGTTACAAAGAGTGCCTAAGCTTGGTAAGTGCATTCTTGAGATAATACAGGTTGCTTAGTTTTGATGTAAAAATTTGGTTCAAGGGGCTCCTGGGTGGCTAAGTTGGTTAGGCATCCAACTCTTGCCTTCCACTTGGGTCATGTTCTTGGGGTCCTGAGATCCAGCCCCACATCAGGCTCTCGCTCTCTCTCTCTCTCTCTCTCTCTTTCAAAAAAAAAGTAAATAAATAAATTTTTTAAATTTTAATAAAAAATAAAAATTCGTTCAAAAAATCTGCTTCTGCACTTTTTGTGTCCAGTACTTGCTCATGGTGGTTGTAATCATTTCAGCACCCTATCCAGGACAGATTACCCATGCAGTCATGTACACATTCGCCATTTCCAGGCAAGAATGATCTGAGGTCTCTGTAACATTTCTGCCTCAGATCACCTTCCCTGAAATATTCAAGAGTTTAATGGAGCTATTCTCAGCCTATCACCATCACCTTCAGAACACCTATAGGCTGAACTCCCTTACTATTCAGGGACCACTCTTCTAATAAATTCAATGCCTTATGTAACCTACAATTAAGTTCAAGCAAAGTCACATCAAAAAAGGAATGAAAGAAAGATTGTGGAACCTGCTCTGTTGTTGGAGTCCAACAGTCCCGTCCCCCTTCATCATTCTGTCACTTACCATCAGCCTACTACAAGACCTATTACTGAATCTCTGGTCACCTTTTTTCTATAAAAGGGCTTCAGCCATATTTATCTTTCAGGGCTACAGTTAGAATCAAATAAGACGATGCTGACCTAAATGGGCTGTCTATAAGAGATAGGTATAATTACAGTCAAGGAGAGAAATCTTACAGATGGAACAGCGTTCGTCTATGGCCATTTGCAGCTTTATTTCACAATAGTTCCTCAGGCAAATTTGCCTACTCCCTGCCTCAATATCAAGTTTGATCTTGTTACAAACTCATGGGGCTTTCAGTGTTAATTATTAGTTACCAGCACAGCTCCCATGAAACACAGTGGTTTTTGGTTGATGAAATTAGGCTTGGGAGAGAAATATTTCAGAGATCAGAAATGGCTTTGCAACCTGAGGCAGCTAGCAGGCAGATTGCACAATCGTAATTCACAGGCGCGAGCACACACGCCCACACACCCAGGAAATGTGGGGGTTCTTGTGGAAATCAGTAGCTTATCTATTATGTGCACTCCGGAGCTGTAAACAAGACCATGTGAGGACTCAGCTAGAATGCTTCCTCTGACTCAGTATTAAACAAACTTCCGAACTGTTAGGGAAGGAAATAAAGCCACTGTACCCCCAAAGACATCCAGGACAGAGAGCCAGGGATCATGGGAGTTGTTAATATTTAATTTCTGTCGGAGACTGATACAAGAATTAAAGTGAGTTTTGTCATAAAAACAAAATGTTGCTTAATAACCAAAAGCGAGCATGAATTAAAGTAAGTTGTAATCTCCATATGGACTGCCCTATCAGAAATTTGCATGACCTTTGTGGAATGGCAGGATTTTTAAAAACCTTTGGTGTTTTACTCCATGAGACTCCTAGCACAACTTTCTATTTGGTGACAATAACATTAGTGTCATGGTCTATAATATGATGTTAGCTCAGAATGAATCAGAAACAAAGATCTCACCAGTGGTGGGGAAAAAAAAAAAAAAAACACTAGGTTTTTTTCCTCATAGATTCTCATAGACAGCATAACATGATGTAGTGGAAAAAGACATAGGCTTTGAAATCAGGAGCGTTCTAACACTGTGTTTTCTAGCACCGTGATTCTGGGCAAGTCACATCTCCGTACCGAGATCCTATTTTCTCACCTGTAAGATCATGACACTGAAGAGGCTCTTGTTAAGATCAAATTAGATATTAGGTGAGTAAGCATTTTGACAAGAGCTATACGAATATGAGGTATTATGACTCACTGCTTTATCCTGTGACTGTCCTCATATCATCTGAAACAGTTAGAGATCAAGTTTAGAAACACCCTGGCACTGTTGTTGCTTGAGGTAAATAACAAGCTCTAAAGCTTACATCCCTTTTGGCCTTCACAACATTTTGATTTTTAGAAAGGAAAAAAGATGGCTACCGCCTATAACCGGAAAGCTGCAGTTACAGCTGAGTCCAGAGGATACAGATCTTACTTACATATAATTTCATTTCTGAGTTTTAGAAGACTGAATCCAGAATTCGCCCATTATAAAATAAGAGGAAATGGTGAAAGCACCTTAATCCTTACCAATGCCCACAAAGGAAGATGTTTTATTAAGTGTTGTCTGGGTGCTCAGACAGTAAAGGACATTTACCATTTCCGGCAACCCAAAGCTTGACCTCACACTTGGACTTCTGAAGGTAAACTTCCTGAGAGGAAATTAAATACAGAGAACCTCTCCCAGTTTGAGATACCAAAAACACCGTAAGAAACATTTAGACTAAATTAATTTTTTAAAATTTTACTCTCAAAGTATCAATTCCAACAGAAAAGGCAGTTTTTTTTTAATTTAGAATAAGAAGTGAAAGCAAAATCAAAGATGTTCAAAATATCCTTTTCTTCTTGCCTATGTCCCTATAAAAATTGGCCCTAAAGTAAGATGAACATTCTTCCTTCTTTCCCTATAATATTTTTACTTAAACCCTTATCGCCAAGGCTTAAAAATGAAAACATTCAACTGAAAGGAAAAGAAAGACCTATAACAGCCATATTTACATACATGACTTATGTAAATCAAGTCAAATGTGAAAATTTTGCACCCAATTCTCGTTACTCAAGCCACCCAGGATGATTCAGGTTTGCTTTCTTCTCTGAGGTATGGTGCACCTTCTGAGTTCAATGGACACTTTGAAAGGTCAAACAGAGTCCATCTTTCAGGCAGATGAAACACTGTTCTATTTTTAAAAGACCTCTAAAGAAGGAAATTCCACAAGCTTCCCCAGCTACACATTCCAGTGTCTATCAAATTGCACTGTCTGAAAAATTTTCCTTCTCTCTTATCTAAATCCCTCATTCTGAAATTTAAGCCTGTTGCCTCCTGTCTGGTCCCTGATGGAGATGATGGAGATAGTCATCATCCTTCATAGATCAACCTCCTTGCATGAGGCTCTTCTCAAATCCCGCAAGCCAGAAGCCCCTTGATTTCTAACACTCTTTGTCACAGGTCTTAAATCATTGCTGTTCCTCACCTATCGTTTTCTGCCAAGTTTTCTTCCTTCCACCTTGTAGTCACTTCACATATCCTTTTAAGAATGATACTTATAAAAAGCAAAGGAAATGAAAATTAGCCGGTAACTTTACTGCACTAAAGAAACCTTATTTTTTTATTTTGTTTGTTCTCACCCCTCCTCCAGACACATTCACACATCCTTGTAAATGTTATGTGTAATTTTATTGAACGTATTCCCAGTTTTAAAATTTCTCCTTCAGTTTCACACCCCAGAGCATGTGTTGAGTGAGCTAGCTCATTGTTATAACATTAATAAAGCTGGTGCAAAGGTCAGGAAGAATTTCCTCCTTCATTCAATAAAATTAAATGATGGATTATGTAGTACTGAAGCTCTCTCTTAGGTTATAAGAACTAAGAGCATTTGGCATTGTCCTTGACCCCTCGCAGGTCTTAACAAGACACACAGCCAACTCATAAGAATGAAAAATATCCTTTCTAGATGATCCCTGCATCTACTTCTACTGTGCAAACCTAGGTTGGTTGAGAGAGCTGGACCTCAGGGGAGGGCTGACCCTGTAGAAGCCAGGAGTGGAGAGTCACCTGGCAAATGTTTGGAGGGGCAGGAGCTGTGGCTACATGGTCACACCTCCTAACATCTATTGGGAGATCAGATCTACTAGGAGATCTGAGGACAGAATGCTCAGTTCTAATGGGAATTCATACTTGTGTGCCTTCCAGTTTGTAGTTTTCTCTTTCAAGAATGTTTCTTCCATGGGTTACCTGGGTGACTCAGTCATTAAGCGTCTGCCTTCAGCTCAGGTCATGATCCCAGGGTCATGAGATCGAGCCCCACATCGGGCTCCTTGCTTCCTCTCTAACTCCCCCTGCTTGTGTTCCTTCTCTCGTTGTTTCTCTCTCAGTCAAATAAATAAAAAATCTTAAAAAAAAAAAAAAAAAAGAATGTTCTCCTCTCCCGGTCCGTGTATCTAATGCAGATAATTCATCGTTCAAGGAATACTTGACTCAAGAGGTTGTCCCTGATACCCTAGACTGAGTTCCTCTTTAGAGCTTCCCACAGCAACTTCTGCCTGCAGCATTTACCGCCTTCCTGTTGACTTTGCTTTCTCTACCATTATGGGAGCAGAGATTTCTTGGGTAGGGACTATGTCTTACTTATCTTTCAATTTACTTGTGCTCATATCGCTTCTACCACCTGAATGGCTTATTAAATGAGTGAAAAAAATATAAAGAGGTATTTAGTAGAGAATGAAGTCACTTCACACTGGGTTGATAAGGATAGCTTTCATGGAGGAGTTGACATTTGTCTTAGACCTTGAAGAACAGTCAGGATTGGGGCATGCAAATTTAGGAGAAACGTTATTCTAAAGAATTATGTGAACAAAGGAGCATAGCGAAATAGAATGTTTGGAGAACAGTTCAGTATGGCTGGAATATAGGGTCTGTTGTGGGGAAGAAAATTTTTTTAAAGATTTTATTTATTTATTTGTTAGAGACAGCACAAGTAGAGGGAGTGGCAGGCAGAGGGAGAGGGAGATGCAGGCTCCCTGCTGAGCAAGGAGCCTGATGTGATGCAGGGCTTGGTCCCAGGTTCCTAGGATCATGACCTGAGCCGAAGGCAGATGCTTAACTGACTGGGCCACCCAGGCACCCTGTGGGCAAAATTTTTTAACACACCGACCAAAAAAAATGGAGTATATTTGGTCTAAAGAATCTGTCTTTAATCTATAGACGAGGAATAACCACTTAAGTTTTGGTTTTTGTTTAAAGATTTTATTTATCTTTTTGAGAGAGAGAGTGAGCAAGAGAAAGCTCAAGCCAGGAGAGAGACAGAGGAAGAGGGATAAGCAGACTCCCCTTTGAGCAAGGAGCCCACGATGGGGGAACTTGATTCTAGAACCTTGGGATCATGATCTGAGCTGAACACAGATGCATAACCAACTGAGCCACCCAGGTGGCCCACCACTGAAGTTTTTCAAAGAGATACATGACAGAGAAGATCTATATAAGAGTCTAGTTTTAGAAATGGTTGATACCTGTATTAGACTAACCCTCCCACAGATAACAGTTATAAACTCCAAATTAGTATAAAAAACCAGTTATTTGAAGTTACTTGAGAACAATCAAAAGGAGTCCAAGATAGAGATAATTCAATCCTTTTCAGAAGGCAATTGCATAGGGTGAGACTTACTTTTAGAAAGCTTTTCTTCTGAGGGCATTTCTCAATCCATGTGGTTCAGGGTGGCTAAAATTCATAAAGAAAGCCATTGTCTTTCTGACTTAAGGAGTCAGAAAATGAATCAGGGATTCATCAGGGATGCCAAAGTGACTGAAAGGAAGGAACAACAGAGAAGAAAGCCCCCAAATCTCCATATAAACTCCCCTCAAATCCTTGACCAACCACTGAACTGTCCATACATGGAGGAGGATCCAAATAGCCCAGCAGAGAGCAAACCATTAAAAGGCTGAAAAACTAAACAGAGATTTCAGCTGAATGACCACCACCCTCATGCAAAACAAACAAACAAACAACAACAACAACAAAAAGCAGCAATCTTCAGACAAAGGTAAAAGACCCCAAAATCCCTATAACAAATTATCTGCAATGCCTTATATATGAAGTCACTCGAAGAAAAGGGAAATGTGACCTACAGTCAAGAGACAAGGGAAGCCTGGGTGGCTCAGTGGGTTAAGCCTCTGCCTTCGGCTCGGGTCATGATCTCAGGGTCCTAGGATCGAGACCTGCGTCACATTCTCTGCTCGGTGGGGAGTCTGCTTCCTCTTCTCTCTGCCTGCCTCTCTGCCTACTTGTGATCTCTCTCTCTGTGTGTCAAATAAATAAATAAAATCTTTAAAAGAGAGAGAGAGACAAAATAGTCAAGACAAAGCAAACTCTGAAATGATGTAGACATCATAATTAGCAAAAAAGACCTTAAAGCAGGTATCATAAATATATTCAAAGACTTAGGAGAAAGTAGGGTTCCTCAAGAATAAACAGATACGGCAACAGAAAAATGAAAACTACAAAAAAAGAACAAAATGGAAATTCTAGAATTCTAGCAGTGAATGGAGAACTCCCAAATGAACCCAAAAACTGAAGACTGAAGATTTCAGGAGGAAAGTGGGAGGGACGGTGGCGAGAGTGAACATTAAGACTGATTTGCTAAAAGAAAAAATACTGGAAAAAATGAGCCTTCATTTTTCAGAGCCTTTATGATGATGGACCAATAATATCAAGAGGTTTACATGTACATGCATATAATCAGAGACCTACAGAGAAAGGAACAAGAAAATGAAGGGGAAAATATTTGAAGAAATAATGACTTAAAACTTGCAAAATTGTTTAAAATATTAACCGACATAGCCAAGATTCCTGGTGAATATTAAGCAGGAAAAATATAAAGAAAATTAGACCTACGTACATCAAAAATTGAACTAGTGAAAACCAAAGATAAAGGGAAAATCTTGACAGCAACTAGAGGAGAAAGAATGTATTACACAATGGTACAAATCATGCCTGACTTCTCAATACTCGCAATGGACACAAAACACAAGGGAGCATATGGAAGTAAACAAAAACCTATCAAACCAACATTATATATCCAGTGAAAATATCCCTTGAAAAGGAAGATGAAGTGGACTTTTGGGGATGAACAGAAACTACAAAATTTACTACCAGCCAGTCTGCTCTAAAAGAAATCTTTCAGGTTGAAGAAAATGACATCAGATGAAAGCTCAGGAGTCATAAGAAAGGATGAAAAGCAATCAAAATGGTAAATAGGAATAAATAGGAAAACCACCTTTTTTCTTCTTTTAATTGACTTAAAAAAGATAACTGAAATTTTAAAGCCTTCCAAGGATGGCTGAACATCTGTGGAAATTTTTAACATAGAGATCAGAACCAAACAAAAAAATTTCATCAAGTCACTTCATTTGGATCTTCAGAACACTGGGGACTAAAGAAGATGCTACAAGCTTCCAGAGAGGGGGGAAAAATCACATATAGAGGATTATGAACAAAATTTTGGGATTTTTGAATTACACTGAAAATAAGAAGATATTATTTTCAAATACTTGAAGGAAATTATTTCTAACCTGTAATTCCATATCTATTCAACCATGTAGAAGGCAAAAATAAAGACTTCTTCAAACATTCAAGGACTCAAAAAAAATTACCTCCTATGCATCCTAAGACTATTGAGGAAGTGTATAAGAAATAGAAGTTTGGGTACAAAAGGATCACAAAGAGAAATCTCAGGAGAACAGCTGTACACCAGATGTAGAGATAAAAACAGACATTTCATGGAGATAAATTGCAAAAACACTCTATTTTCAGGGGTACTTCGTGGATCTTTTCAACTTGGCAGCTTAAGTCCTTGTGGAAACTCTATTCAATTATTTGTTGCATTTTTCTATTTCTCCATTTATTTCCTCAGCACATACCAAAGAAGCAGCAAAGACAGATAGCATAAGGTAGGATAGAAAATAGAAGCTAGAGATATATTGTAAAGTAAGGATTTTTTTCTTAGCTTGAATTTTCCCAAAAGTAGTGCTGGAGGCAAGAAGTTGCAAACAGGGAGCAGAAGTGAGAGAAGAGCAAGGGAAAGTGGAAAAAAGCAAATGCACAGCTTCATCATTAAAATAACTACTGTAGGCAATTGGTGTTCAGTCATGACTGGAATTTTCTAAAGAGGATATAGAATAACTTTTGGAATTATTCACCTAAGAATTGATGATTTTTATCCACCACTCCTATCTCATATTAGTTGAAATTTACTTGAGGATATATCAACCCCTATGTACTCCCAGATCAAGCAAAGCTGGTCTTTGAAAATACCTGGGGGCAAAACAGCCAGTGCTTGAGAAAAGATGTCAGCCTGAGGTAAGCCATTGAATGTGCACTGAAATCAGAGGCGGGGCTTAGAGGAAGTGAGTCAAGAATCCAGAAGCAATTCACACAGTCTGTCCTTTGTCTCCCTCAGAAATTCCTCGGCCTCTAAGTCTTCAAGGTCAGCCACAATTTCTACACCACTTCATAGGTGAAGTTTACTACAGTAATCTCCAGTCTTCAGTGCTTTAACTGGTCCTGAAGTTATTGATATCTTACTACCTCCTCCCTCCACCATCAATATTAAACTTCCCTCTCTTCCAACCACTACTCCTACTTGTCCAGGTTCCTAGCCTAGTGGGGTGATGTAACCTGCATCCCTAGCTGGCTGAGCTCTTGGCTATCCTGCTGGTGTCAGACCATGTTGGCTACAATTGTCATTCAGCGTTATCGCCAGGCATGTGAATGACAAGACATGCCCATGATTGACCCATACCTTGCCAGTGCCTTAGCTACCTCAGATTGCCCAGGGCTTTTCCCCAAGTTTCCTCTTCCTAAATCACTCCCATTGAGAGTCTAATACTACATATTGTAGCTTGGGTTCTACCAGAAAGCAAAGCCCTAGTCAAGGAGATAATCCCAGAGTACATATGTGGGACCAGAGAAAATTAGGGAAGGGAAAAATGTCTACATAAAGTTGCATTTTTGACATCACAGCTCTTGGATACTGGGGTTTAATTTTGGGGTCTAGGGAACATACAGAACATATTTCAGAGCTGTCCTCTAGAAAGACAACTGGGGGAAGCATTAATCCATAGGTTTCCATCTCTCATTGATTGAGGATTGCTCTCAAAGTTAACTTTCATAAATTTGGGGGCTCCATGTGTGAGCTTTACAACTAGGATCTCATTCCAAGCTATAGCACAGATGAAGTCCTGGAGATACATGGTGTTCACTTGAGATTGAGACTCTGTTGTAATATGAGACAAATCTAGGTTGGAATCAGAGGTGAGACTGAGAAGATGTGGTTTTGGGTCTCAGAGGCTCTGATAGAGTCTATATGAGCTTCTCAAGGAGTTTGGACTTAAATTGGCAAAACATAAGTATATACCAAAGAGTTTTAAGAAAAAGAATGACATAATTAGGTTTGTATTGTAGGGAGATAACACGTGAGATGCTGAGGAGGATGAATTAGGCAGAGAAGGGGATGGCAAAGTAGTACAGGAGAACATTCTGGAGATTCTGCCTATGGGTGATTGTGCATGAGAGCAGTGTCCATGAAGGAGGAAGAAAGGAATTAATGAGCTACTTGAGATATTGAATCAATAGAGGGAAATTTGGGGAAAGCTTCCCACTGATAATTTGCTCAAAAATGCTATTTTAACAAAGTATCAGCAACCAGACATTACCTGTCAGTTAGCAGGGAGTGGAGAGTTTGTTGATACAATCAATGTGGTTTCAAACTCAGGCCAACAAATGGATCATGATGCTAGTCATAGGTATGTGCATAGGAAAAAGAGAAAAGAACTCATGTGTTAACTTTTTTTTTTCCAAGGGGGTGGGTAGAGGAGAAATTGATGTGATGTTTTACTTTCATTTTCTAAATTATCGTTTTTGTGGAATTTTTATCTTTCAACATGAGATAATAGTATTAGGTTCTAGAATCAGGGGCAGGGGGAATGAAGACATCAAAAATAAAAAAGAAATAGAACTTCATCCATATACACACAGATACATGAAAAAAAAAAAAGATTGAGAGAGAGAAAATCTTGTCTCTTATGCCCAGAAAATTTAGTGTTACATACTTGAAAGGGAGGGTTTTTTAAAAAATAAATAAATAATATAAAAGAAAGTTTAAAAAATGTGTGAAAAGAATAAACTGCAGGAACAAACCGAATGCCACCAAAATGTTGAAAGCACCAAAGTCTATCCCTTCATATGATACATGAATATATAAATGGTATAAGGTGAAATAAGTAAAAAAAAAAAAAAAAAAAAAGTGGCTTCGTGCTATCCTCTGCATCTCTTCAGCTATTTTTGAACACTTAACAGATTCTATGCTACCTTTTTTTTTCCTTTGTGGGATTTGTATTCCTTCAAAGACCTAGCCCCATACTTTTCTTTTTTATTTTTTTGTCAATGATATTTAATGAGCAACTACTATGTTATCACTGTGGTAGGGGCTGTTGATATTATCATCCCTACCATAGACATAGTACCTACCCTTCTGATAGTAATTACCTAGCTTTGTACCTGACTTTAGCACTTAGTTAACAGTACAACTTCAAGTAATTCACTTAATCCTTCTGAGCCTCAACTTTCTTATTGTTAGAGGGTG
Source organism: Martes martes (assembly GCF_963455335.1). Lineage (NCBI taxonomy): Eukaryota > Metazoa > Chordata > Mammalia > Carnivora > Mustelidae > Martes > Martes martes. The sequence goes on along the minus strand of NC_137900.1, from coordinate 49,528,909 downwards.
GGGTGGGGGAATATTGCATGTACAGGACAGCATTGAGATGGATATTATTCATTTATTCATGCATTCAATAATTCAATAAATATTTGTTAAGTGCTCTCTATGTCTAATATGTATGTGTTTTGTGAACCAAAAATAGTATGTCTCTAGTGTAAATTATTATTGTGTGTACGTAATAAACTGAACTAACATTTTTTACTTTTACTTGCTGGTCTGTTTATTTTGTTTAAAAAATCTTTTTTAGCCATGATGTTCTATAAATTCAAGCACCAAAATGTGTCATCTTCTATGTCAGAGTTGCTAACCACTTTTATGTCTAAATTCAACAAATCTGTGAATCTGATAAGGAGGATAACATTTTACTTCAAAGCGGTCAAACAGACACTCAGCCAACAAAACTGGAAAGTAAACAGAAGCAAGAAGAAAACTAATGAATAAGAGCATAAAGGAAAGGAGGAAGTTTGGGGGATGGTTTTGAAATGTGCTATCGTGAAATCACATGTGCTCCCTTTTTTCTATTAATATTTTGAATGTGAGGACTACGGGAAGAAAGCCAGATACCTCGCTGATAACCAAACTGCTTGTTGATTGGAATTCTGTGGACCATCTTATAAGGTGACTCAGCATGAGACGTCTGGAATATTTGTGTTCTGACATTCGCATTATTTGCTTTTTGAGACTAAATCCCACACGTCTTTATAATATTTAATATAAGCAATGGTCATGGCAGAAAACCAATGGTACAGAAGCTGCCCTTACTTTGATGAGAACATCAAACTTAAAGGGAGAGAAATATTTTACTATAAAGCCCACAACTTTCACCCAACCTCACTCCTTGACAGATCCTGGTGGGATTAATTACACATAGACATTTTTCATACCATTTGCTACCTGCAATCTAATATTAGCTCTTCTGCTTGATCGAGGTTTCATCATACATATATGGAATTTGAGAATTCTCCCATCTGCTGCCTGTTCCCTTTATCACTATGTCAACATCAAAACTGATAAACAGGAATAAGAAGCAAACCTGGGTAGAAAATGTAGTAAAGGAAGAGTTAAAAGTCAGCAGACAGACCCAGTGACTTTGGAAATGAGTGGAGTCTCTGACTCACAGTAAAAAGTACAGTACATAAGCCCTTGACTCCAAATCAAGTGTTTTTCCACAGGAACAAGGATCCCCAATCCTGATACCGCCGTACATGGACCCTGGACTTGGCAGATGGTGGGAGCATGTTGTCCCACTGATGATGTGGAAACATTCCAATAAGCAAGAGGGGGCTAAAATGATCCAAGGGGCGATGGATTGGAGTCAGAAACGTCAATAGGAACTCAAGTTTAGGTGGAAAAGCTAGTCTCATCAGACGAATGCTGGCGAACACGTCGGTGGTGCGTAACCCTTTAGTATGTGTTCGCGAGAGCCTTACATCATTGTTCACATGCGACTTTAATAATCTACCCTCAGGGCTGGCAAGCTGTTTCTGTAAAGGCCTGAGAGCAAATATTTTAGGCTTTGTGGGCCCCATGGGCTCTGTAGAGACAATGCCATTCCGCCCCTTGGGGGACCTCAGCAGCCATCAACAAGCCCATGGGTGAGTGAGCAGGGCTGTGCTCCACTCAGACGGGGCGCCACACCTGACCTGTAGTCTGCCGACCCCTGATCTCTTCTACAGAATCAGAAAAGTGAAAGAAAATGTGTGAACAAGGCTACATGTGCTGTATGAGTTCAACACTGGAAGTATTTGTAGAGAAAAATGTTAGCAGAAACTGCTCGGAAACGTTAACCAGATTTTTCCCTGGATGGTAGAATAAGAACTTTTCCCCCTCCTTATTCCTACCATTGCACTTTTGGTGTACTCAAAGTACGAAAAAGGAACCCTAAAGCCAGTCTCTGAATTCGTACTTTCATCAGAAAGCCAGAGATTTCCGGGTCAATTAAAGATTTGGAAATATTCTTCTTGGTGACACTATATCCATTAAAAAAAAAAAATACTTGAGTTAATCTTCGTCCAAGTCTCCATAATAGTGGACATATTTTGACATTCAGAAGCCATCTTTTGCAATATTGCTCGCTTCTAATAAACTCAGATTATGGTTCTGAATCTATCATTAGTTATTCGTGAAATGTTTCACTTCTTCCAGAGTTTCTGACGCTTTAGGAGGATCGCCTACAGGCACAATATTGGAAAATGTTGCCTGTACTCCTCAAGCTCTTCTTAATGACTCGTGTTCTTAATAGCCTCTGTTTAAGTGACAAAAGAACCAGTGTTGTTAGGAGGGATGTACAGTGCATTACACAAGTTTACCCTGGCAAGCCACAGGCCCTGATCTGCAATCCTGTGTCAGCACTTTTTAGTCCCACGAACATGGATACAGATGGGTGTGCAGGCTGCTCCCGGCTCTTCCCGCGGCCAACCAAAACATGGAAAACAAAGGCCTTTATAAGCTCAGTGCTGACCACAGTCCCTACAGCATTGCTAAAGTCACATTTTTCCTTTGACTTTCCATCTACAGAATACCTCTCACCTGAGAGAAATCAGATTGCATTCACAGGCCAGGACTCTGGCTTGTTCTAGTGAGCGTATGTAATTGCTCCCTCTGGAAAAGGGAAAATGGAGCCTTTCTCAGTCTTTCTCTAAGAACTTAAAAAGCAACCCAATGGGTCTCTGAGCACAGGACACAAACCAAGGACAACTAGTTAGCCTGGAGGACAGGCACACAGTTGGCTGACACCATGCAAATAACAGAATATAAGGCCGTTATCTGAGACCATTCAAGGGAGGGAAAGATACGCTTTTTCAGCTTCACCAGCACCTCGAAGAGCCCTAACTTAGCCACCATGAAGTCATCCTCTCCTGTCTTTCACACCATCCATTATTCTCTCTCAGAAGGAATTTTGTGCTATTATAAGTAATCATCATATCCTGGTTTAAACTTCTAGTTGCCTTACTAGAAACATGCTCTTTGTGTGGGCAGAGACTACAGCCCCTTTGTTTTTAGTTTTTGTTGTGTGTGCTGTTTTCTATAATAAATACATGATAAACATTTGTTGAATGCATAGATGAATCACAGAATAATTGTAGAAAGACACCAGATTACTAATCAGACAGTGTGTGTTCTAGTCTGGCTCTATCATCAACTGTGAAATATAATAATGAGGTTTCCACCATGATGGGAACACCCACCCCAAATCTTAGTAACTTACCTGGGAAAGCGCTGACTTTTGCCCACAAGTCTGCATGTTTGCTGAAGCTCTACTAGGCTTGGTTACAACCAGCCTTCAGGTTGGAGTCAGGCTGGCTCCCCACATCTCCTCACTCTGGGACAATCTTCTACTTGGAGCATGTTTTCATTGTGAATGGCAGAGGCACGAAGAGGAGAGAGGAAACACATATACCTCTTCAAGCCTCAGCTTGGAACTGACACACTGTCATTTCTGCCTACTTTCCATTGACCAAAGCAAAGCATATGGCCAAGCCCAACCTCAGCAAGCAGGGAAATAGACGCCACACAGTATTCCACAGCGAGGAAGAGGAGGGAAGGGAGAATTGTGGACAAATAATATTGCCTATAACATTAGACAAGCAAAATGCATAGTTTCAGTTTCGGGGAGGGGAGGGGTGGGGAATGACAATTCTAGTCCTGATAAACACAGGGCTCTTCTGAGGGCCATATGTTCTTATACAGACATTACGTAATTATAATTGTTTAAGCAAGAGCCTGACATTGTGTTGGCACCAGATAATAATTGGAAATGACAAGTCATTTTCTTTTTCCTCTAGAAAAAAAGACGACAATCAAAATATAATACGATCGTTGCTTCACATAAGTTGTGTATAGAATATTGTGGGAACAGGAGATAGAGTTAAAAGGTGGCCTGAGTGATGTTCGTGATGTTCTCTAAGCTACTTTAAAATTAGGGAAGAACAGCCGTTGTGGAGAAGAGGGAAGTGGAAGTGTGTAGGAAGAGAGGAGGCGTTTGCTTTATCAGGAACATTTCCTTTTTAGAGTAAAGAGGAAAGATTTGAAACAAATACTGCAAAAACCAAAGCTGTCATCTGATAAATCTAGATGTTGAAAAAATGGAGTCTGTCATGTTACTTTCAGTGTATGTGTGAACTATATGATAATCAAAAATTAAAATTTATAAATTATTATAAAATCAGTGCCTGGTAGACGAACAAGGGAAGGAAGATATTCTGGGCAGAAAGAGGACACGTGGTAGGAAAAATGACTTGGTCTTTTTTTTTTTTTAAAGATTTTATTTATTTATTCAACAGACAGAGATCACAAGTAGGCAGAGAGCAGGCAGAGAAAGAGGGGTAAACAGGCTCCCTGCTCAGCAGAGAGCCCGATGTGGAGCTCGATCCCAGGACCCTGAGATCATGACCTGAGCCGAAGGCAGAGGCTTAACCCACTGAGCCACCCAGGTGCCCCAGTCTTAATGGATAATAGAGTGTGAAGGGAAACGGTGGGAGAGAATGAGACAGAGGAACAAGAAGGGAGGGTAGTAGTTTTATCGAGCTGCGATACAAATACTGGGTGACTTAGAACAGAAGAAATTTATTGTTCCGCCATCCTCTATCTGAGGTCAAGGTATCAGCTGGGTTGTTTCCTTCTGAGGGCTCTGAGAGGAATTTGTTCCATGCTTCTGTCCTTGCTTCCAGTGAGGGCCAGTAATTCTTGGCATTCCTTGGCTCATACATACACCACCCCACCTCTGTCTCCACCTTCACCTGGCATTCTCCTTGTGTGTCTTTGTCTTCACAGGGCCATCTCCCCACCGCGCCCCCCTCTATGTCCAAATTCCCTCTTCACATAAGGACTTGTTTTCATGTTGGATTAAGAGCCCACCCTACTCCAGTTTAACCTCACCTTAATTTAACTAATGACATCAGCAACAACCCTGTTTCTGAAAAAGATCACATTCTGAGGTACTGAAGATTAGGATCCCAACAGATCTTTTGGGAAGACACAATCTAACCCAGAAGAAATTGCTACTAATTTTTGGCTATTATTATCAGCAAATTTTTGTATTTCCTATGAAAATTCAAAGGAAGAGCATAGTATATTGTTAACCAATTGGAAGATCTCCTCAGGGAACCTATGACTTAGCTGACTGGAAGGAAGGAAATCACCAGAAGGACGGTGCTTTCTGTGTTTCTCCCACTTTACTCTTCTTGTGCCTCCCAGGCAAACCCCCATCAGGCTCTGTTTTGCAGCAGCCCACATGGGGTGACTCACCATCCTGCCCCATCAGTTCTGTCATCTGAAGAAAAAAGCCTCCGGCTACTACCACCACTCTCTGGACCTCGGTGTTTGGCCCTGAAGTTAATTTTCAACCCTGGGCTCTACAGAAACGAAGTTGCACACCAAGATCCGGCAGCAGGAATCTGCTTCCTAGTTTATTTCTGTTTTAGGAAACTTCCTAAATGGGCTCTTCGTGACGCATGGACAGAATTTTCCATCCTTCATAATCTGTTTTTCGGTTTACAGCAAAAAAAAAAAAAAAAAAAAAAAAGTCAGTGATTCCTTCAAATCAGTGCTTAGGCCATTTGGCCCATCCCTCGTCCTAGCCAAATGCTTTTCCCCTCTAACTGAACTATAACTGAACTATCTAGCTCTCATCACCGTCTCTATCCCCCATTTCACTCCACTCTCTCCTTGGCTCCCTATTTTGTGAAAAAACACGTCCTTTTGTTCTTTGAGCATTCCCATGCCCTTTTTACCTCCAGGCCATTTCACAAGGTTCTTCCTCCAGCTTCTCAAATGTCAGCTCCCTCGGAAATTTCACTCTCACTCTCAGTTAGCACTTCTTGGGAGAGGCTGTCTGTACCCTTCTTCTCCAGAATAGCTTCTTCAGATTCTCAGATTTCTTGTGTCATTTATTTCCTTTTAGAATTATTTGTTCATTTCATTCATTCCTGGCTGACTGTATGTCTCCTTTAGAAAATGAGGAAACGTGTCCACCTAGGTCAATAATGGCCTCTGTACCTGGCGCTTAATAGGGGCCTCATAAATAGAAATTAAATGAGAAAAATAAAACTTTGGGCTCAGGCCTTCTCCACCAAGCCTTCACAAGTTTAGGCTCTAAGCAGGAAACGTAGGCCACTTGCCTTAGCGGCCTGTTAGTGCCAGTGTCCCAGGTCTCTGATTCTGTTTGCGGGGTTACTGATACCTTATTCTGAAGTCTCTAATCTTGGCTTTTGGATTTAGTTCCAAAGTTCTGGATTCCAGACCCTGTTTACAAGAGAGGATCAACTGGGCTTCCTGCCTCTTCCTGCACTCGAGCTCTGGTGGGCTGGAAATGACACTTTCTGCTCCTACCTGGCTTCGTTAATAACCACAGAACTGACCCCAAACCTCCGAAAGCTCTCCTTGTCTGACTCAGTTCCCGTCCTCCCTCTCTCTCACGCCCATCCTTCCACTCTGACTCTTCCTTCTTTTTGTTCCCACCCCAGTCAGACCATGACAACAAGCATAAAGGTGTGGTTCCTATGAACACCACTTTACGAACACCACTTTTAAAAGCTAATCATTCCAACTCCCAGGAACCTCTATTGGAGGCTTACGCAAAACCGCTAGTACACCGTTTCACTAAATACAACTAATCACCACATTAACAATTAGGATCGATGCATTTGCTGACTCCAGTACAGATAGGGGTTACCCCTGCCACATTTTCAAGTTTGGGTACTTTTAGACATCTTTCAGATATGGATGAGACCATTTATAGCCTTGACAGTGGGGATGCCTTGAAGACTTCTCTCCGCAAACCTAATTCTATCACTTTCTTTAAAATCCAGTGTCCGGAAAGCATTTGAGAAAAGCTACAGTGAGTTGCCTGGATATTGTCCAAGCTCTGGATACCATAGTTAGTCACACGGAATGTGGAATGGGCTAGACGTCTTGGAATTATTCTCGTTAAACTGGTGTGAGCGATTGACCCAAAAGCTTTAATAATCATTATTTGTTTAACAAGTTCCTGTGAAGAAAGCTATGCAGTTGTCTTGTGAAGTAGCTTCTTAAAAGGCTTTTATTTTGTCTGGATATGATAAGAATCATTACGTGGTATGTCTAGCTGATGACTTAGTGTTCTTTCAGCGCATAGAAACTTCTATGGGAAAAAGAATTAGACAATAAGCACCAATGACTTAATACATGCCATGTTTCCAATTCAATTTGCTTTGATAAAAATCAAATAATCCCCAGGAACACAAATATTTATCTACAGTGATTGGACAGTCTGTTAAAATTGGCATTCTCAGTCCCTCCAAAACATTCATTTGTCCTTTATACGACCCACACATTGTCAAGAGGTTAATAATGTTGAAAAATTCCTGTGGTGTTTTTAGTTTTTGTGCTATCTGGCAGAGAGCATCAGGATCCTTAATTTTGTTTTCAACATAGCATATTCTTTATTCACATTCAATGTTCCTCAGTCTTAATCAACAAAATAGGAAACAGATTTTTAAATTCTGAAGTCATTGTAAATTCATAGCATTTTTCCTTTGAGCAAAAATATTTTATATGACTACAATGAAATATGAAAAGAATCTGTATGATCAGGAAAAAAAAGAATTTGTATGGTCAGAAGGGTCAACAATTAAAAGAATAATAATGTGTCCTGAGTGAAACAGACCAAGATTCTAAAGGTAAACAGGTATTATTAAAGAGTTTGGTAAAGTGAGTTTTAAATGTGCTAGTGTTTATATTATAGAATATATTTCAGAATATGATCTAACCCTAAATATAATTATATACTACATTGCTTGTGTGCAAATAATATTCTTTCCTATTAGCATTGCTTTAGTTATGTCATTCTAAATACTCCAGCACCAAAGTAAAATACACCTTAAAAAAGATAAGTTAGGGGTACCTGGGTGGCTCAGTGGGTTAAGCCTCTGCCTTCGGCTCAGGTCATGATCCCAGGGTCCTGGGATCGAGTCCCGCATCGGAGGTCTCTGCTCAGCGGGGAACCTGCTTCCTCCTCTCTCTCTCTGCCTCCTCTCTGCCTCCTTGTGATATCTGTCTGTCAAATAAATAAATAAATAAAATCTTTAAAAAAAAAAAGATAAGTTATCTACTCCAGTAAAATCATGGCAGATAAACCCTTTGATCAACTATGTCAAGTATATGTTAAATCAGAAAATCTCATAGGACTCACTATAGAGGACACCTTCATACTTTCAAGGTTACTATCTTCTTTAAAAGATTTTATTGATTGATAGAGAGAGAGAGACTACAAGTAGAGGGATGGGCAAGGGGAGGGAGAGAGAGAATCCAAAGCAGACTCTGAGCTGAGCACAGAGCCAGATGCAGGGCTCGATCTCAGGACCCAGAGATCATGACCTGAGCCACAATCAAGAGTCAGACACTTAGCCATCTGGAGCCACTCAGGCATCCCTCATGGTTACTATCTTTTATATATTAGATTCCTAATGTGTTTCAAATAGGACTGGAAAAAGTAATTATTTATAGTGAGATATGGCAATAAATGATAGTCATCAAATTCAAAAGCATATATGGGCTTCACTTCCTTCAATAAATCTCAGGTGTTTAGAAGAAAAGTACAGTGAAAAGAAAACTTACATCAAAACAGCAGGTAGAGAAGTAAGACTCCAATTCTAACCCATCGGGGAGATGGACGCCTCTAAAAACCGGAGGTTGTGTAGCTTCTTGTTAGTCTGTATGTTAAGCACATTGCTGTTAAAAAGCAAAGCAATAGACCACCATTTTTTCCTAAAGTGACATGTAGCTTAGAGATGTTCCCACTGTCCCCAACTTCTTTTTTGGACCATAATCTCCTCCACTACCTTTACTTACCTTATCCACTGACCCCCACCCCCTCTCTACCACTATTTTTCCATCTCCTTTGCCTTCTTCAAACTGATCTTGTCCCCTGAGCCCATCCTGACCAACCCCAACTAGCCTCATTCATGCCTATCTCCACCTTTATCCCTACAGCTTCACTCTCACGCATGGTCCCTCTGCTCAAGGCTATTTTGCCTTGGGTCCATGTTCAGTGGCTGGTGTGTGTGTGTGTGTGTGTGTGTGTGAGAGAGAGAGAGAGAGAGAGAGAGAGAGAGCACTTGTGTTTTGGAGTTATTCTCCCTGTGCTCAAACCTCAGCTCTGCTCTTAAACTGCTGTGAGGTGGGTCAGTAATGCCATTAAGTCGAAATGCCCCTTTCTGTAAAGTGAGGATTATAATGGAATTTACCTAATAGGGATATTATGAGGCTAGAAGGAGGTAATGGAAGTAAAGCACTCAATACAGCGCTGGTAAACAGTAAACACATAATAAGTATGGGTTTTTGTTATTCTTGTCATATTTGTTATTTCACCCACACAGAGGTAATTCTCTTCAATGAAAAAGGAAAGTATTTTATATGACTTTGTAACACCCTGTAGGTATGACAACTGCACGTTTGAACTAAAATCAGGACAAATGACCCAGCAAATCACATGCACTCACACAGCAAAGAAACAGAAGCAGTGAAATAACAACAGTCCCAGGTGACTCGGGATGGGAAAATCTCTGGGTCCGCAAGTCCTGTGATTTGCTTTTTTCATAGCTTGAGTCCTTGAATGAAAGCATGCCCCATCTACACAGTGAAGTAAATTACCTATTTGTTTGGGGTTGGATTCTGAATCCACAGGCAGATTAGAAGAAGTTTTTTTTTCCCCCCTCCCTGCATGAGATGCATAAACAGAGATTGCATAAAATATGCAATTGTCGCTGTTAGAGAAAACCTTATCTTCTCTTCCGACAATTTGTTGTGAGGACAATATCAGGGGGAAAAAAAAAACCTTCCCAGTACTAGGGTGGGAGGGGTCAACAGACAGAACCCAGTGGGTGAAACAGACGTGTTATCATGTGAAAACTGGAGCTGGGAAGAAGTTGCTGATAGAGCTGGAACCCCTGTTGACAAGGAGAATGGGCCAGAAGCTCTGTGATGTCCAAAGTCTTCAGTAATTGTCAGTAATTGTATCTGAGAACAGAGTGGACAAACACCTTCAAGTCTGTTAACTGGATTGTTTTTGGAAAATCCCAGCTCCACTCTGAGAATCTCATCTGCCTAAATCCAATCTTGTCAATATTTTCAGTGTATATTTGAATATAAGAACCAGAGCCTTCTCAAACACTGCCATTTGGGTCAAACCAGGGAAGGACCAAGAGGGGAGTGCGGGAGGTGCGGGACTGCAGATTGGTGGAACAAGATAGCAGCTCCAGCAGAGACTGGCCGTCACAGAATGGCTTTCTGTGGTTTTTAAAGGGAATTTCCAGGATGGACACACCTCATAGACAAATGTAGGTAAGTATTGCAGTACATTCCAAAGTCAAATACAAATGCTTTTTGTCGTCTTCTATAATCCATGACCCTGTTCCTAAACATTTATATGGATAACTGAAAAATGACAGCATAACACATTTCTTTCCTTGACTGTCCATTTCTCTCAAGGCAGACAAGCTATGATACCGAAGGCAAACACACCACGTAACAAAGGATAATTGTGTCTTTCGGGTAATCCAGTGATTTTCTCCTGATGGTTGTGCCCTTTTGGTGCCCTTCCCAACATTGAAAGGAATCAACACACGTGCACCCACAGGAATAGAATGGCTCCAAATGGCCTTTTGTTCCCACATTCCTAATTCTCATAGTCCTCACACTCTTCTCCTGGCCTTGCTTCATTTTCAAAGTGAAATATATATATCCCTATGGTACCTTAGTTTGAGAGCTGATCTATTGTTGTCTCACTATGTTTTTTTAAGCCATCACTACTGATTATCCATTAAGACTGTGTATTGGAGGGACGAATATCCATCCTGTACTGGGGTAAGAACAAGGGCCTGAAAGGTAAAAAAGCCTATGGGTCATTATCTAATCAACACCAAATGCAGACACACCATAATTTATGTCAGTGTGATATAGAGCATACAATTAAGGCAGAAATTATTGAGGCCAGGTGTAGACACCCAGTTTCTCCACATACTGTTTTCTCTACTTTGGTGTATGCTTGAAATTTTCCATCATATAAAAACTTCAAAAATTTATATGACATCAGAGAGACACACTCAGAAAAGAAAAAAAAAATGGATCTGAACAATGTTCTCTGATGTCAGATTACTGTAGGCAGCATTCCTATGCTCAGCAGACCTCCAGTGTTCCTCTTTGCAACCTTGGGAAGTTCGTGGGAGGAAGAGGGGTGTTTATTTTTAGTGTGAGTTACTTTAGTGAGTGCCCAGTTTTCTTGTTGAGGTGGCCCACACATGAAATGCTATGTATTTGATTTTTCAAACCACATGGAGGCAAGGAAATAAAAAGGGTAAAGACTTTGGCATTGGACAGAGTACATTTAAACCCTCTTAGGGTTCAACTTGGGGGAAGTTACTAATTTCTCTGACCTTTCATCCCTTGTAAAGTGGAGTTCATATCAGCCTCACAAGGTTATTATAGGAAAAGTGCCGACTCATACATCTGGCAAATAATAGATTCTCAATGCATGTTAGTTTCCTTCCTTCTTTTTAAAATAAATTTTATTTTATTTTTATTTATTTTATTAAAGATTTTGTTTATTTATTTATTTGAGAGAAAGAGAGAGCTAGAGAAAGCATGAATGGTGGAGAGGGGCAGAGGGAAAAGGAGAAGCAGACTCCCCACCGAGGGGGGAGCCCAACCTGGGGCTTGATCCCAGAACCCTGAGATCATGAACGGAGCTGAAGGCAGACCCTTAATCGACTGAGCCACCCAGGCCCCTGTCCTTCCTTCTTGTCATAGTTTCAGTTGCTAATCATATAACATGTTGAAGAAACTCCAAAGGTTTTCAAAGATATAACTCTGAAATCCTTTTAGTTCTCCAAAACACCAGTAAAATCTTGGCCTATCCAGTCACTGCACATCATTAATAGCAGGGCTACTGACAGACAAGGATCCCATGTCTTTAGACAGATTAGACACCAGATTGTGTGGTGTTACTAGAAACGACAATAAACTCTCAGTTTGGGACATGAATTCTCATCTCCACTTTCTCACTAAGAGATTTTGCCTTTAAAAGGGACACTTAACCATCTCTGCCCTTGGAGAGAAAATTTTTCAAAAGCATTTTTAAGCTCCCAACTTCCTAAGACACAGAGAATGAGAAGCCTAGAAACTGACTCAAATATATGAAATTAATAATTTGCTGTGTCACTATCCTAAATAGAGAGGCATTGGTTTGGTTGTCCTCAGCTATGAAAACCACCCTTATTAGACTTTGACAAAGTAAAAGCACTATACAAATATGAGGTTTTGACTCTGGATCAAACCACCTTCGCCAGAGGCCACTGTAAATAATAGTCATGTTGTGTGATTATTATTGTTCTTACGATGATGAAAGCAGGATTAGGAATTTAATGCAATAAACAGGTGCAAATCAGCTAAAACCCAGGACAGAGAACAATTAACATTGTGGGACATCAGGTGTCAGAAGCAGCCAGCCCCTGGCCTGGCCCTGTGCTTACCGCGGCCTTGGCAAGCTACTTCACGTTGAAGAGCCCCAGTAGCTTCATCACTAGGATAAGGCATATCCATCTTTAAAAGTTGTCAGAAGTTACATGAGAAAATGCTGGGAAAATGTCCCTGGCATTTGTAAGTGCTTAAGAATCTATTTTCTTCCTGAATTTCTACTTTAGAAATAGGATACCAGCTCCTTGCCAATAACATTGGTTTTTCTGAGTTAAAATTCAAAATTTTACATTTCATATTTACGAGTCACTCATTGTTATATGTGTATGTGTAAGAGGGAGACAGGGACACAGAGATGACACACTTATAGGGTTTCAAAAAACAGCAAAATCTTGACAGAAGAGCAAGAGGACAGCATTCAGCAGAGCCGAGCAATCACAAAGGCAACATGGGACTCATGGACAGACCAGACAGATTTAAGGATTAAATCACTCTCAGTAGGAAACTGTTTCCTTCCATCAAAAGTCACAGATGTCTCGGGGATGCCTAGGTCGCTCAGTCAATTAAGCGTATGCCTTTGGCTCAGGTCAGGATCCCAGGGTCCTGGGTTCAAGTCCCTCATTGGGCTCCCTCATTGGGCTCCTTGCTTAGTGGGGAGTCTGTGTCTCCCTCTCCTTCTGCTGCTCCCCCTGCTTGTGCACACATGTGCTCTCTCTCTCTCTCTTTCTCTGTGTCAAATAAATAAATAAATAAGGTCTTTAAAAAAATAAAAAGCTATGGACGTCTCTAAAGTCCTTGCCACCACAGCCCCAGTCACAGGCAACTTGTGCACGTACTTTGGTCAAGATGATTTTGGAGAACTAGGGGGTATTGTGCTGAGCGAAATAAGTCAATCAGAGAAAGACAATTATCATATGATCTCATTCATATGTGGACTTTAAGAAACAAAACAGAGGATCATGGGGGAAGGGAAGGAAAAATGAAATAAGACAAAATCAGAGAGGGAGACAAACCAGAAGAGACTCTTAACTATAGGAAACAAACTGAGGGCTGCAGGAGGGGAGGAGGAAGGAGATAGGGGGCCGGGGTAACTGGGTGACAGGCATTAAGAAGGGCATATGATCTGATGAGCACTGGGTGTTATATGCAACTGATGAATCACTGACCTCTACCTCGGAAACTAATAATACACTTATTTAATACAGTAATACAGTAAATAATTATATATATCATATATTTCATATATATGATATAAATATCAATACAGTAAATAATACACTGGCACTTAAATAAACTAAAATTAAAAATAAATAGAAATAAAAAGTCACATGTCTCTAAAGCCTTTGCCACCATAGCCCCAGTCACAGGCAACTTTTGCACGTACGTTGGTCAAGACGATTTGCAAATCCCCCTTGAAAAACACAGGCCTCACACCTCCAGTGTATTCCCATATCTGAAGAATTCAAAGCTAAGAGCGAGCCTGCACAACGCATGTGAACACAGCTGAAGCATTTACATTTGAGATGCTACGTTTTAAACAAGTGCCGGAGACAGAATCCTCTTCAGTGGAAAATCAGCTTTGACTCAAGAAAGTGACCTGTAAACCCTGGACAATGCAGGATGTGACCCCAGCACTCTGATACTGACACAAATCAGCAGGTGACTCAAAACCCAGGGGACAGGAAGAAACAACCCCACAGACAGAACAACCCAGAAGACCAAGCATTCCCCACACCATATTTATCATCATCCTAATGGTTTGGACTAGAGGACAAGCCTGCCGGTATCAAAACCACTCCATACTGTGTGTTAGCTTTGTTCTATGTGAATTCAATATGCAGATGAATATATATATTTTTTCATTGTTTAGGCTGAGTTTTTCTCAAAGATGGCCGGCAGTTTTGTTTAAAAAAAAAAAAAAAGATGGCCGGTCTGGTACAACACCACATTTACAGAGAAATACCTATAACAAACGGTGCCGAGACACCCTAATCCTATTTGAGGACACCACCTTTTATGTGTACACAATAGGTATTGACTCTGGCCCCTAGAATTTTCGGGCCTCACACCACAAGATGGGATTTAGGACACTTAGGTAAGTTAGCTATCTTTCTGTAGGGGCTCAGTATAATGGCTGGTGCTCCCGGGGCTAAAAGACCCCAGGGCTTTCCTAATTTAGGACGAAAGGTTATTTCACTGTGTCTCTGTGCCAAACTGAAAGAGCAACTGGTCTACCTCGACATTTCTTCAGCTCATACGTCCTTCCCAGTGCCTGACTCCTTTTTTCTTTCCCCTTTCTAGCCTCAGAGTTCCTTTCTCCAAAGCTATTCATCTTTTCCTCACCTCGTATCAACAAGGAAATCATTGAGCTGATGAGATTGTTTGCCCCAGTTTACTCTGTGGTAAAGATCGACCTTCCGTATTGTGGAATCCCGGCCAGAAAGACAGCTCCGCCACCGCCACTGCCTCCTCATCCTTGGAGGGGGAGAACCCAGACATGTCTCAGGACCTGCAACTGCCCCAGCCTGAGGAGACAGGAACGTCCGAGACAAGAGAGGAAATGCTGTGGACAACAGCAGAAGCCGCACAGTCCACCACACCCAGTGGTGGAATTTGTTCCCAGTAAACACACATTGCTCTAAGCACCATTATTTATTAGAGATGAAAGAGAAAGATCATCTGCTTCTCAAGTCAGTTCCACTCTTCATAGGATACACATGGAAAGTGGATATCTGTACTTCTGTGATCCAGAAACTAGACAGCGAAGAGCTACCTAAAGTTTGCTCTGTTCCATGCACCTTGTGTACCATGTCTCCCTTGAAACTCCAAGATGGGCAGTGACTTCCGATCAGACCGGAAAATCATGAAACATGAATAACCCGTGAAATACTCTTTGGAAATCAAGTCAACATTCTTCAGGAATGATACAGGGTTGAGAATTAGCCTTATTAAGCAACATTTAACCTAAGTGAAATGATAATAAAGAGAATAAGGAAGAATAAAGAAAAAGAGCAGTGGAAGTACCAGCCATAATCCACATCCTGAAGGGGTCTTTCCTGTCTTAGCCCAGCCTGTCTCCCCATAGGCGAGGATGCTATAATCATCAGAACTTGCAGAAATCTCTCGGGTTCCTCTTCTTCTCTTGCGTAGTATCTCTCAGCTCAGTCCGAAATCTCTCAGGTTCCTCTTCTTCTCTTGCATAGTATCTCTGAGCTCAGTCCAAGAGTCATGCATCCACCTCTCTCCAGCTCCTAGCTAATGATGAGCAAATCATTTAGCCGTCCCAGCCCATATTCCAAACACCTTGCCATTCTCCCGTGGGTATGGTCTTCAGAGTCAGGACCCCATTTTTTTTTTAAGCTCTTCAGTGATAACACCCTGTCTTTCAATGATGGATCTGATTTTTCGGATCGTCAAGAGGTATTCACAGCCAGTCCCTCTAGGGAATAAAATTGGTCACCAAGCAAGATAAAACATTTTCAGTTAAAAATAAAGTGTGCGTGGGCGCCTGGGTGGCTCAGTGGGTTAAAACCTCTGCCTTCGGCTCAGGTCGTGATCCCAGCGTCCTGGGATCGAGTCCCGCATCGGGCTCTCTGCTCCGCGGGGAGCCTGCTTCCTCCTCTCTCTCTCTCTGCCTGCCTCTCTGCCTACTTGCGATCTCTGTCTGTCAAATAAATAAATAAAATCTTAAAAAAATAAAAAAAATAAATAAAATAAAGTGTGTGTGTGTGTGTGTGAGAGAGAGAGAGAGAGAGAGAGAGATAAACTGGGCCAGAAAGATGTTTCCACTGAAAAATTTAAATATGTTTTATGCCAGTATGTGTGAAAAATTTCCAAGGGTCACAGCTCTGAAGGACAATTCACATTTGGATATAGACATTGTGCTCTGTTTGCTTTAAAAGATTGATTATTTTATAGCTACAACTCATAAAGCCTGTGGTCATAAAACACCTCCCTCTATCTAGGAGGCAGACTACACTTGTATAAATAATGTTATCAGGTTCTAACTCAGCTAAGACCACTGCTGGCCCTAAACGTGGCTAGACTCCATGCCGCACTCACATAGCCAGGACCACAGAATCAATTCCCAAGAACAAATATGACTTCTAGCTTACATGGGAAAATAAAAAAGGAAATCTCATCCCAAAACAATAAATATTAAGAGGGATAAGAAGTGACTTTAAAAAATCAAAATAGCTTTAAAGATAGAAATAAGCATAATATTGGCTTGGGGGCATTTTTATCAGTTACAGAGGGCTTTTAAGGAGAGAGGCGGCAACTCTATCTTGATTCCACATCTGCTACTTGCCAAGGTGTGGTCATCCGTCTTCAACAACCCTGCTCAGTCACCGTTTAGCTCCAACCGACTTAACTGTGCCCTTTGTCACTTTCCAGTCCTGCTCCCCAAATCTGTTGTTTGCTACTTTAGAAGCTCCTTATCTCCTACAGCTTAGTATTCTATGCCTACTACTTCCACATTTTGTTTACCTGTTCCCTTCTTAATCCCCTAAAAAGTGGGATTGTGGTTTTCTGAAATAAAGACTACACTTCCAGTCAGACAGAGATGGATGCAAATCTTGGCTTTTAGTGGTGACCTCAGAAAATGTAATTAATCTTTCTAAGTTTTCCGAATTAAAAAAAGATTACTGTAGGTTGTCCTAAATTATTTAACATACATTCCTTAAAATTTTTTTAAATGACTACATAAGCCAAGTGTTTATGAGTTTGTTCAGTGTGTATTGTTATTTTTTTTCCCCAAGATTTTATTTATTTATTTGACAGAGTAAGAAAAGGATCACAAGTAGGCAGAGAGGCAGGCAGCGGGAAGGCGGGGGGTGGGGGGGTAGCAGGCCCCTGCTGAGGAGAGAGCCCAAAGTGGAGCTCGATCCCAGGACCCTGGGATCGTGACCTGAGCCGCAGGCAGAGGCTTAACCCACTGAGCCACGCAGGTGCCCCCGTTCACTGTATTTTGTATGCCTACATCATTTATATAAATTTCATGAAGTGGGAACATAGTCTTTCTTGTTGTGCAATTTGCTTTGTTTCCCTTTACAACATTACCAGTAATGCCGCCTCTGCTTGTAGATCTTTACAGGGACCAAGAGCCACATAATCGTAAGCATATTCCTTTCTGTTGTGGTTGCTGAAATACTGGCATTGTGTCTGATACTGGAAGGTTCCTCTGCATTTTGGTTTCACATCTACCTCCCTCTATGTGCATATATTGGCCCTCCTGCTGTCCTCTAGAGCAACACTGATAAATCTAATCCCCTTGTCATACAGCAAGCCACCTACCCACTCTTCACCTCCACTGTCGTCCAACCCATGGGAGAGTATCTCAAAGCTATCTTTCAATTATTATGGTTGACATTAGCAGCTATTTCCTCTTTTTATACAACCAATACATTTTCTGTGCATTGTTTTGATCTCTATAACATTGTCAAAAGCTATGAATAAGGGGATCAAAATGTGTTATGAAGTGAAAGAAGCAAGGATCAAACATGAAGCAGAACTGTGTTCAGCCTCTGAGCCCGGCTTTACTTTTTTCATGTGTACGTGCGTAGCATAGTTGCCAAAGTGACTACTCTGAAGTCAGACTGGTAGGGCTCAAATTGTAGTCACTTAACAGCTGTGTGTCCTCTCTGAGCGTCTGTGTCTTCATCTGTAAGACAGGGATAATAGAAACCACTTTGTAAGGTTGTTCCGAAGATTATACGATTCCCAGGAATACATACAAAGTGACAAGCTCAGTAGCTGTCACGAGGCAAGCACGATGTTTGCTGCTGTGAGGAGGAAGAAGATAAAGATGTATGTGCTCGGGGAAATCACTGTCGTCTTTCCATGTCTCAGTTTCTTAATCTGTGAGATGAAAAGGAAGATGGATAAACGCTGACAACAGTGGTAGTGATGACACAATCCTTGAGCCCCTGACACTTTTCAAAGCACATCCATACACAGTGGGTCCCTGGGAAGCACTCACTAGTATCCCCTGTCCTCGGCATCTCCGACTTGCCGGCACAGCCCAGCAATTGTGCCTCAGAACATAAATGCTGACTCTGGCCCTGGGCCTCCATTTAGCAGAAGGATCCAAAGTCCTCACAGACCTTATCCCTCCGCCAGTATCTGACTTGCTATCTGCAAAATAATTCAGGCCCATAAATCTGGACTCCGAAATGACACCAAGAGACTGGAAAGAAAGAGACAGGCAAAGAATAAAACAAGCCAATCGTCCCTGTGGAGCAACTACACCATATTACACTACGCTGTTGATCATCGGTACCATATTACGCACCCTATAGACCATTGGAATGTCAATCCCATGGAGTCCTCACAACAACCTAGGTGGAAGGTTTTATTACCCATATTTCTGAGAATTCCCTCAGAGGAGTTCAATAGGCGTGCCAAGGTCACACAGCTACTGACTTTAAAACCAGGATGGAAGTCTGACCGAACCCAAAGCTCGAGTTCATGCTAAAGTTCCATGCTGCCTCGTGGAGATTTGCAGTCTACTAGGATTGAGGTGTTGGTTGCCGTTTTACTTTTTTTTTTTTACGTTTTTTTTTTTAATTTATTTGACAGAGAGAGATCACAAGTAGGCCGTGGGACAGGCAGAGAGAGAGGGGAAAGCAGGCTCCCCGCTGAGCAGAGAGCCCGATGCGGGGATCAATCCCAGGACCCTGAGATCATGACCTGAGCCGAAGGCTCAACCCACTGAGCCACCCAGGCGCCCCTGTTGGTTGTCATTTTAACTTCTCCGCTAAACTCGAGCCCATTGAAAAGTTCTGCTCCCTAAATGGTGCCAAGAACATGAGGTATTTTATCATACACAACTAGCCTACAGGTGGCGCTATTTTTCACTCATGACTGACCCAATCTGGCGCCTCTTCTGAAAGCTTCAAAGCAACAATGTCACTGTATTTTGAGGGCACCCAGAGATGGCTCTGCCTCACAAGTCTATCACGTAAGTCATCGAGACAGCTATTGAGCAACAACATTTCTACCATATTTACAGAATAACAGAGAACAAACACATCTGAAGCATGATCATTGTTCCATACAATAAATATTGTCATTGAGTGAGCTCAGGCCACTTATTTTGTTCTTGTTCTTCCTCATTTATTTGCCACCAACACACTTCTTTGCTCCCTGATTTGACAGCGGCTAGCCCTGAGGGCACATGAAGGTGGAGTTAGCATAAAATACGTTGCTAAAAAAGTCTCCAGTCGGTCAACAGACTTGCTTTCCTGCTTAAAGGAAGTAGCACGAAAATAAGAGAGCAATGAAGTCACGGTCTTGAGATCCCAAGTATTTCACTGTGTTTGGCAAACTCCACTGAGCTAGAATACTTGGCTTAAATAAGTGAAATTACAATTATATGTTAAGACCCGTCTACGTTATCTCCATTGCCATTTCAATAGACAGTGACTAGATGTCAGGCAAGGTACACTAAATATCATTGCATTTGGGCCTCACAGATAATCCCGTGAGGTAGGCACAATTGTTATACCCACATTTAATGCGGAAGCTGAGGCTCAAAAATGTTATGTAACTTTCCCATTGTCAGAGAACAAAACAATGGTAGCATGAGGATCCACACCCCAGCAGCCAGACTCCAACGCCCATGCTTTCTCAAAGCAAGTTTCTGATTGCCTCTGGAAAATGGTAAGATACTCAGGTGCATGCCCATAAACAGGAGCTGTTTAGTTTAATAGTTTTCATGAGATTTCTCAGTCCATTTAAACAATCCTGTACTACTCAGTTGGTGTGATGAAAATGACCACGATCTGCATGTGCTAAGCAAACCCGAGTCACAGAAAGCACATGAATTTCCTCTGTAGGGTCACTTGGTTTACCTGTTGGGTTGATCACACACAACACTTGAGTTGGAATTACACTGAGAATTTCTGGCATGGGTGGAGCTACCTTGTGGTAGGTGTACTTAAGGGATTACATTTAATTCTTACTGTGACTTTTACTGGAAGTCTCTGACAATGAGAGGAATAGCTGTTAGAAAGGAAAGGTAAAAAGAAAGCTGTCTGCCCATGGAACAGTTTGTTACTGGTTTGTTTCAGAGCCTAGAGTTCATAAATCTTCCCCTCCTTTTGATTTCACAAAGGAAATCTCTTTCCAGAAAGTTCCTCTTCCCAAAGCCAAGGACCGATAAGGAATGAAGACAGAACAACAGGTGCCTTGTTGTCTCAAGTGGCTTATTGACATCGCTGAGATTTTTCAGACTGGGTAATGCTCATTCAGCTCATTATGCCCCTCACAGCAATAGTCTTCTTTAGGTACTCTCTCCCTGTGGAAAGAGAGTGAAGTAGGGTGGAGTGAGAAATATATGAGTCTCTCTCTCTCTCTCTTTCTCATTCTCATTCTTTTCTCATTCTCTCTATTTTCAAGTTTAATGCAGCTCAATTTATGTCACACAAGGGAAGATCCCATTACAGGAGCTAATTGTAGGTGGCCACAAGATACAACTGAAAGACACAGGGGCATAAAGGCTTGTAACAAGGCACCTAGGACACCCCACCCTGGGCAATGCTTTCTGTGTTAGAACTATCTGCCAAGGACACGTGACAAATGGCACAGCCCTCACTAGGGGTCAGAAGGTCTAGATCCCAGTGTGGCTCACCCTGTAGTCTTGGGCAAGCTCTTTTTCCTGTTGAGGCTCCAATTGTCTCACTCTTATAAGGGATAAAGCTTCACCAGAGGGTCAGTGGAAATTGATGAGATCTCGGGCAGGCAGATATGCTCTCGGTCACGCTAGGGGCCTGTGTCAACAATGGCTGTGGGTTGATTTTCCAGAGTTCTGGTCTTCCCTCTCACTCTAACCGGAAGCTTGTCCTTGATCCTTGTACCTCTTCCCAAGCCCAGAAGAGGTAAAGATTTGCCATTGCCTTGGGTGTGATCCCACTCGGTCTTACTAATCAACATGACTTCCTGTTTCCCTACAGTGAGAAAAGGGGGGTGGGGGGGAAGCAAGGTCTGAGGGGAGTGGCAGGGGCCACACCAAAAGAGGACCTCAGCAGGGACAAGAGCCTGCTCAAGCTGAGTCAGTCCCGTGTTTTTTTCCTGTTAAATGATTCACATGCCAAGGCAAATCAGCCGGAGATGTGCAAACTCTTCTCTGCCTTTCATGAGCTTCCAGATGAGTTGGTGATTTTTGTTTTTGTTTTCCTGTCTCACTGCACTTTCCTAGGGAACAGGATTGTGCTGTTTTCATTCCAGGTTGAGGTCCCCCCATTATTTCAATGTCCTGGAGTGGAGGGGTTGTCATATCCAAAAAACACTGTGCTCATACGTGACTTTGAAACTACTTGCAGGATTATTTTAAATGTTATTCATATTCCTTACATTTCTTGTGTTTTTTGGACTCAAGTAGATTAAATTATAAACAAAATTTCATACCATATTATAAGTAATGAAGTCTGAGTTTTGTGAAAATCAAGCTCTAGGTGTATGAATTTCCTATATGTGTCTTAAAAGGTTTATTATTGTAAATATCCAAGACTTTTTTCAGTTATCTGGAGGTTTTTTTTGTTTTTGTTTTTTAAGATTTTGAGGGAGAGACAGAATGAGTGGTGGGAAGAAGCAGAAGGAGAGAGGGAGAAGCAGACTCCCTCCTGAGCAGGAAGCCTGATGCGGGTCTTGATCCAGGACCCGAAGATCATGACCTGGGGTGAAGGCTGACACTTAACCTTTTTTCAGTTATTTCGAAAGGGAATTCCTTCTGAATATATAACAGATAAAATACTTCTCTTCATTCATTATTAAAAGTCATGGTCCTTAATCCTTTTAACACTCCCAGCCACCATTTTGTCCTCTCGGGTTTAAGTGAGGTCAAGTTCCATTGAGGCCCTTCTTCCATGTTTTGCTTAATCTCCATGCGTATCCATAGCCACAGCATCCTTTTTAGCCAAGTTATTTTGGAAGAGATGGTTTTACTATTTGGTTAAATCTGGGCATTCCCCAGCTTAAGACACCCAGTAACTTCTGATTAGAGTTAGAATATTAGTCAAACTCCTTTTCATGACCTATAGAGCCCCATATGGCCTAGTCCCTGCCTTTCTTTCCAACTAATCTCCCCTCCTCCACTGTGGCCCACACACTAGCTTTCTCTCTGTTCCTCAAAAGGGCCAGGATGTCTCAGGTTCTTTGCACTTGGCATTGCTACTTCCTAAAAGAGTCTTCCCTCATTTTCATCTGACTGCCTCCTTCTCCCTATTTAGTTCTAAGGTCAAATGTCACTTCCTCACAGAAGCCATCAATGTCTCCCACACAAAAACAGGTTTTAACTACTTTCCTGTTTTGTTTTCTCCCGAGCAGTTAAAGCGCTATTGGAATGCTTTAATTTGTTTCCTTATTTTTTAGTTTTTGTCAATATTCATTCTCTGTCAGGTCTGCTATACTTCAGGAGAAGAATCTGTCTTTTCACTGTTTTATCACAGTTTCCAGAACAGTTCTTGACACATAGGAGACACTCAATAAATGCTGCTGAAGGAAAAAAACCTTGGCTCATCTCCACACCTACTTAAAGCTCATCTCCATTTGCTATGGGGAGTTCTGGTTGCCTTGAGTCTTGTTACACATTGCGTAATCCAGTCTGAATTATCAATTACAATGATATCCTCAGATGACGGTCACAACAGTAAAAAGCTGGTAATGTCCATGTCATCCCATGCAATTTTGGAAAGACACAAAAGAGCTAAAAGAATGTTGATGGCACACCCTAATTTCTTCAGTAGTTCTTTTCAAACTTTTCCAGAAAGATGTAACTAATAGTTTAGAATAGTGAATAATCACATTCAGAAGGAGATCAGAAGAGGAGTATAATAAAATGGCCCCCAAGGACAATATATCTTTGAAGTCACACATTATGTTTTTAAAATCCAGATGAATTTCGTATTCTAATAATCACATACCTGGGTTTGATTTAGCGTAAAAGAAATTTTCCCTCAAATTGTTGGAAAAAATGTGCCCTCCAAGAAGATGCATCTTGTTTACCCTGGAAAACCACTGAGAACCCCCACATACATATTATTCAAGCTGATAATCATCTAGAAATAATTCTGGAGGAGCCTTGAAGGGAGAACAACCCCTACTCATCCTTCGTTATCCTCACCCCATCTTCACCCCAGTGAGGAAAAACTCAGGAATAAAGACACCTAAGTGAACCTTGAGTCCTAATGGGTGCCAAGTTTTGAGAAGGAAAAGAGAGAAAAAAGCTATATCCTTCTGCATCCCTCTCTTTTCAGACTTCTCTTTTAAAACATTTTGCTTGGTGAGGTGAGAGGTACAAGCTGTCCTTGCTCTTGGGAGGAGAGAACCTAGAGTGAGCATATAATGCACTTCTCCAAGGACCATCCTGGTTATGACTATGTGGTTGTGGCAGTATTATTCATTCACCCTTTCCACTTGTATAGGATATGGTCATCCCAAGGGATGCCTTCCTCACTCTCCCTCCCACTGAAAAGAACAAGCAGGAACCATTATAAAGGAATCTGAACAATACGATGTAAATCTTCTTCCAATCCAACATCAACCCACCGAGGAAAAGGAGTCCTTGTGACTCAGAGGAGTTATCCATTTGATCCACTGAGAAAAGTCACAAAAGCATTTGGGGTACAAACCTTGGTTTTAGCAATGATATTTTCTTTGTCTAATACATTTTTACAGTTAGGAATTGGTGATTACTGTGGGTTGCTCAATGAGGACTGGTGATTCAGGATCCAAGCCATCATACGTACATTACAATAATAATATTTAGAGGAAGACGACAAAAAACAAAACAAAAAAACGTGATGGTAAGAGTGAATTGAGTTAATTAGTAAAAGCGCTTTAAAATAAAATAAAATGTGATGCATAAAAAGTATGCAGTCAGAGATGCCACATGAATTTGAATAATCAGCCCTTTCAATGACCTGGCATTTGAAGGCATGAAAAAGAAGACCAACCGTTATCCCATGAATGTACCAAAAAAGATTGCTGGGATAGTAATTATGGTGGCCACTGTGGGAAGCAGAATAGACCCATGGTCACAGCTGCTGCCCTCTGAAATCCATCACCACATTTGCTCTGAGGCTATGCTTTCTGTGGCCACTTGCAGCCATGAGTAAGCAGAGCAGGGCCTAACGCAGACCCATTCCTAAGAGATGCAGGACTCCTCTAATGGGCAGCATTGGTTTGAAGACTCCACGTTAGCCTTGCCAAAACTTCCTCAGAAATGAAATCTGAGGCAAAAAAAATTTTTTTTGAGATGTTATTTATTTGTTTATTTTAGAGAAAGAGAGAGTTGGGCAGGGGAGAGAGGAGGACAAAGAGAAGGAGAGAGAGAATCTGAAGCAGAGTCCCTGCTCAGCACAACCCTGTGATCATGATATGAGCTGAAATCAACAGTCAGATGCAGAACGGACTGAGTCACCCAGGCACCGCCAGAATTGAAATCTTTTTTTTTTTTTTTTGAAGAGTTTATTCATTTATTTGACAGACAGAGATCGGAAGCAGGCAGAGAGGCAGGCAGAGAGAGAGGGGGAAGCAGGCTTCCTGCCAAGCAGAGAGCCCGATGTGGGGCTCGATCCCAGGACCCTAAGATCATGACCTGAGCCGAAGGCAGAGGCTTAACCCACTGAGCCACCCAGGCGCCCCCAGAATTGAAATCTTAAGGCATTTCTTCCGTGCCTTCTTTCCCCCTCTCCTTCACGGGGATCAGTCCTGCATCACGGCGTGACAGCTCTCCCAGCCTCCTCCAGCACCCTTCCCATTTTTCTCCCACGAGATTTTCCTCAACAAGTCTCTTGAGTATCTATTCTTACCGGAGCGTCTCGTTCTCGGAAGACCTGAACCAACACAGTGACCCAAGTAGGGATCTATTTGAGGGACAGGAAGAATTAGGCCATTTGATGCATTCAGGCTAATTTGATCTAATACTAAGAGGAAGAGTAATGGGTGATCATAAAAGAAGTCTGAGGAGTTTAAGGCTTAAAAAGGAAGTTTCAGAGAATAAGTTGTGACAGAAGTGGTTACGATGGTGGGGGTGGAAGTGAGAATTGTCCGGGTCAGAAGTTATTCATTTGCATATTTGATGCTACATTAGGTCCAAAGGCCTGTATGAGATCTTTTTTGATGTAGAACTCAGGAAATGTTGAGAGCAAGGTTTCTTGCCATCTAGAAGAAGCCAATCTACATTGAAAGAGAAGAAAGTCAAAGCAGAGAGGGAAGCAGAAGCAAGAGCTGGAGGGAGATCCTAGAGGGAGTTTTTGACCCCTTAGTTCAGCTTTTCAGGAAGAACATCTGCATCCCTGTAGTTCCCATGGTTTGACTGTTCAGCATTTATCATTTTACCTTAACTGGTTCAAGATGGGTTTAGTCGCTTACAACCAACAGAGATGTGACTCACACAACAGAGAAATTTATTTTGTTTTCCCTTAAAAAACATCTATCATTGTATAGTTTAAAAATACCCAAGGCCACATTGTTCATAACAGGAAAAAAAAAAAGAAAGAAAGAAAGAAAAAAAAGAAAAGAAAACACCCAAACACCTACCAATGGTAGAGTAAATTATAGCAAAGTCATCCAATGGAATATTACTAACTATGTAATGTATAAACTACATATCAACTACAGCTAAACATGTCAATAATGATAAATCTGAAAATAAAATATTGGAAACTAGTAAGTTCTAGAAGAATTCATACCATAAGTTCCCATTCACATCAAGTTTAAAAACAAGTACAAATAAACCATGTATTATCTAGAGATATATACAGAGAGGGCAAAACTAAAGAAAAACAGGTAATGGTTTACACAAAATTTAGGATAGTGGTTACTTCTAGAGGTAAGGGGAGGGTGTGACTAGAGAGGACACGGAAAGGCATCTAAAGGACTGAAAAAGCTGAATTTCTTAAACTGAGAAATGTTTGTTATTCAGCCTATTTGTTTTCTAATTCTGTGCATATATATTTAATTCACTTACATATAATAATTTTAAAACAAAAATAATTATTACAATAACTAACTACCACATTTTGAGATGATTACATAAAACTATAGATGTTTAACAACAGTGTCTAGCATGTAGTAAGCTCTCAAGAAATAAGAGGAGCCATAATGTTAATATTATGACATGCAGATATTTGAACCACTTAGAAGAAGAAAATACCAAAAAGTATGTCTTCATCTGTGTACACCATGTAGTCCAAGATGCCGGAAAATCTATGTTAGAACCACAGCCCTATTAGAGGTTGAAACTTAATGGTTTTCAACCTCCACTCACCTAAGGGATAGTTACCAGAAGAGGCTCTCAGATTCGCAGCCACAGACAAGAATTTACTTGGTTAGTATCAGGCACCCCGTGGATAGCCATACTAAGGAATACAAGGTGTTTAGTTACCTGATATCATATAATTAGCCCAATATTTAAGGAAAAATGATTGATTAATATGTGCACCTTAGTAGAAAAAATAATAAACAATGGATCAAGTGTCAGCTTCAAGCTATTCTAACTCGGGCCTATTCACAAAATAAGAGAATTGTAGAATTCATAAAGTACATCATCTCATTCAACTATTTAGTTTACAGCTGAAGAAGAAAAAGCTTGGGGAGGTTATTTGGACTCTTCAAGGTCCACAGTGACTTTGTGGTAGAGTCAGGACTAGAACAGAAGTTAGGACGGAAGCTGCAGAAAATGTCCTGCTATTGGTGTTCACAAATCAATTAGAAGGGAAGACGGGACTAGGGAAGAAGGAAAAGAGAGTGAAATCAGTATGGAAAACCCAGCACTGGTTTCCTTTCAAAGGAGCAGAGGAGCTGGAATCCACTGAAGCTCCCCACCGAGACAGGCCTAACATACCACTTTTCGGGTAACACCTTTGAATGAACTCTTTTGGGGACAAATTCCTGGGAAGAAGATATACTCAGTTAATTCTCATACCAGAAAATAGGTCATATGCAATTTCAGGGAAATTTCTATCTCAAGCTCATTCTCATCTCTGTCCCCTGCATCTAATACCCTTGATGGGCTTACAATCCAATACTTGCTCTTACGTGATTATTTTTCTCTTGAGTCATGGTTATCCCTAGCAAATCACCAATCTAAGGCTAGGTTCACTTTTATTCCTTCAATAAGTACCCCCAGGGATGAAGGTTCTGTACTAGGCACTAGAAATTTGATGTCTTTAATCAAACAGACATTTACCCTGTCCAATCATGGGAGAGAGTGAATTATTCAAAAAAAGAACATACCAACAGGAAGTAACTTGATATAGACAATGCCCCTCAACCCTTTTGTCACAAGACAATTAAATAAAAGCTCATAAAGAACCTTTGCTTCCTTTGGAACTTTATCAGCTTGAGCCCAGCTGATAGGGAAAGTAGGTCTTATGGCTGAACTCTTGAACCAGGAAAGGATCAGTCCAAAGTTTCTGTCAGGTGACGTGACCTACAAAAAATATTTCCACTCCTTGGCTTATCTTTATGACCGACAAATGATTGCCTCTTATTTGCTCTATGTGCTGGAAAATGTGGTTAAATTGCTGAAGCTGTCCCAAACAAGGAGTTTCCTTCTAGGGAAAAAAAAAAAAAAATAATACATTCATCCCGTAATGCAAGATTTAATTAATGAAAAAGTAGCCTAGGTTATCAAACTATGCCCTTTCTTGGGGGAGGGGAGGTTTGATGCCTCATAGTTTGGAAGCTTTGAACAAGCAAAAACACCTCTAAAAAGAAACCAGACCCTTCTGTAACTTCTATATCGTAACTTGTTGCCACTCTGCAGTGTTTGTAGCAGCTCATAAGAAGAAAGTATGACCTCATCCATCATTCACTCACTCTCATCCACCAATTTAATGAGTTTCACTGGAAATTCCCATTTTGGGGGAAATTTCTAAATTACAAAATAACTCCTTTTTGTTACTTATAAATGAAAAACTTGAGTTGTAATCAAAGTATAGTGGATAATTTCTCCAAAGGAAAAAATTCAGTGCGCGAGGACAAATGTAAGCCTCCCTGTTTATTAAAGGGAGCTGCATCTGAGATCCTAACACGGGACTGTGAGCATCCAGTAACTTCATGTGTTAGCACAGCTTAACCAGCTGATGACTTCAGAGACTGCCAGCAGAAGGTGAAGTTAATGACCGTCTACCGAATGACCAAACAAGGCACACATATAGAGCTCAAACAAGTAGAGCAATACCCTCTTCTCAAGTGATTTATTGTCTGAAACACGGAGTTAAATGGAGCAGCCATTATATTTAAAGACAACAGTCAGTGAGCAAAAGCTGTTTGATCAAATGTTAACCTCCATAGTCCAAGGGGAGAGGCAGGGATTTACTCAAAATGTAGCATCAGAAGAAAGGAGATGGAGAGGAGAAGGGAGTTGAGGGAAATTCGAAGGGGAGGTGAACCATGAGAGACTATGGACTCTGAAAAACAACCTGAGGGTTTTAAAGGGGCGGGGGGGTGGGAGGTCGGAGGAACCAGGTGGTGGGTATTAGGGAGGGCACGGATTGCATGGAGCACTGGGTGTGGTGCAAAAACAATGAATACTGTTACGCTGAAAAGAAATTAAAAAAAAGAAGAAGAAGAAAGTTACTTTTCAAAAATGAACCCTTTTCTGAAGAAAATGTAGAAGGAAGGAGAAAGTACAAACAAGTATATAACAGTAAATGCACCTATCAGACAATGTCATAGCCATTTTTTTAAAATCTCAGAAATTATTCCAGTATAGATAAAATAATTTGAAAAGATAAAGATTTTCATAGTCAGAAACATTAGGTTTGGGGGGTTGTCTGTTGGTTTAGTTTTGCTCGTTTTAGTTAACTTCCCTGTCAAGGACCAGTTTGTGCCCCAGACCTTGACCCGGCAATAGATTCAAGTCCCTAATCAGAGATATGGAATGCTGTATCTCATAACATATTCTTTCTCTGTCCTTTGAAGCACATATTGTCCCCTGCAAAGGGACTTTACCATGAAACTAAATGACACAGTCAATAAGGACCTCAGATGGAGACCCTCCCTCCCCAGGCTCCCGAAGACCCTATCAGAGCCCCAGTCAGTGATCCTTTAGGAGAGCCAACAAATTCTATGTGTAGTTCCAGTGCTGGGTGGAGGAAGCAAGGACAGCAGAAAGCAGCCTTAGATCATCCTCCCAAGGCCCCTGATGTGGAAGGAACAATCGCGGAGCACACACAAACGATCATTGTCATCCCCGGTATGAGGGCTTGGGGTGTGGGAAAGGAAGCGCGGCCCGGAATTTGAAAGCTAGAATAGCAAGGTAAGAGATCTGAGAGCTTCAAGAGGAGTCTGTTTTGTTTATTTTTAGTCTAGACTGAGAGTGCAAGGACTTAGGAAATATGCGTTAAGTTAGAAGACACCCTGGGGTTGTTTTCTTTCTCCATTTGGAGCCCTGAGTAATAGGGCACACGCCGGTGCCTGCACCAAGACTGACTAATGGCTGTAGAAATGCCCTCCCTTTCTCTCCGCATCCAATCAGGAGCCAAGGACGACTGCCACTCGTTTCTCTGGACCTCCTCCACCTTTCCCACACTACCTGTGTCTGCAATAGATCAGATATCTCAATATTTCTCACCTGGATTACAGCCCCTGATCCCTATGCCATACCACTTTCAAAAGAACAGGTTTAAGACCGCCCAATTTAAAAATTCTTTAGTGGCTTCCAATAGCCTTCAGGTTAAAATCCAAACCTTGGTTCATATCCTGTCGTTGCTATTTACCAATCTGGGAAAGTTTCTTAACCTCTTTGATCCTCAATTTTGTCATCTATAAAACAGGAGAACAACCATCATTCTTCATAGGTTTGTTGTTAAGATCAATGAGGTACTCCTTTCAACGAGCTTAGCACTGCCTAGTTTTCAGTTATTTTTGGCTATCATTGCTATTGTTATTTTACCAACTTCCTGTTAGCTACAAAAGCCCTCCCCACCTTGGCTCCTTCCTCCTCCCCAGTTATACATCTTGCTACCAGCCCGTAGTATCTGAAGGATCCACTTTGTGCCAGAACCCAGTGCCGAAGAATTTACATATATTCTCTAACATTCACATCTCCACATGATCATGACTAGCATGCTCGTGGTACAGATAGGGAAACAGAGACTCAAAAAAAAAAAAAAAAAAAAGTTAAGGAGCGCCTGGCTGACTCAGTGGGTTAAGCGTCTGACTCTTGCTTTTGGCTCAGGTCATGATCTCGGGGTCATGAGATGGAGCCCAGAGCCGGGCCCTGTGCTCAGCATGGAGTTTGCTTGAGACTCTCTCCCTCTCCCACTGCCCCTCCCCACACTGGTGCATGCACGCGCAATCTATCAAATAAAGTAATCTTAAAAAAAAAAAAAAAGTCAAGCAACTTGACCGAAGTAACCCTACATGAAGTGGTGGAGCCCATAGTTGAAATCAAAGTTCATCACACTCCAAATCTGTTTTTTTAATGACTACACTCTGCTGCATGTATCCCGTCTTATTTCCCCCCAAATTGCTGAAAGGGTATTTCTGGTCCTACATGCTCTTCCAGAACCTCACCACTTCTCCATCAAGAAGTAGAATCTATGTCATCTTCCCTTGAACAGGGGTAGCGCCTGTGGGTTGCCTCAGTTGAGTCTAGCATGAGTCAAGCTATGCGATTTCTGAGACTCGGTCATAAAAAGAAATGAAGTTTCTATCTGGCAGTCTCTTCTACTGCGTGCTCCTCTGGAGACCTAAGCTGCCATTAAGAAGGTCAGCTACCAGCAGCCACCATGCTAGAGAGACCAAGAGAAGAGATCTCGTAAAGATAGAAATGCATGAAGAGGGACACCTGGGTGGCTCAGTCGGTTAAACCGCTGCCTTCAGCTCAGGTCATGCTCCCAGGGTCCTGGGATCGAGTCCTGCATTGGGCTCCTTGCTTAGCGGGAAGCCTGCTTCTGTCTCTGCCTGCTTATGCTCGCCCTCTCTCTCTCTCTCTCTGACAAGTAAATAAACAAATAAATAAAATCTTTAAAAGAAAAAAAAAAAAGAAAGAAAGAAATGCATGAGGAGCCCCAGCCACCAGCCATATTTCAAGCGTCTCCAGTAGTCGCTGCGTGAAATAGCAGGGAGCTGTTGTCACCAAGCCCTGCCCAAATCGCAGATTTGTGAATTAAAGACATGGTCGTGATTATTGACGCCACTGAGTTTTGGAGTACTTTGTTATGCCCTAATAGAAAACCAGATCAGCCACGGAAACCTCCAGTGCTATTTAATCAGTTTCATTTCCCCTGACAACACACCTCTCACAGACCTCGCACAAGTGATCACTTTTGCCTACAAATCACCACCAGCCCACAATGCCCCAGCCAGCGCGCACACACACACATACACCCTCATTCAAAGAGTGACTTGGCTTTCAAGAGTCATTGTAGGTGTTGTAGCTTTAGTCATCTTTCCCAAATTTGGAAGTGAGTGGTTAAGGACCCAAACTTCTAGTCAAAATGTCTAGGCTTAAATGTTTTTTGTTCACTGCTTCCAAGCAGTAGGACTTAATATCTCCAAACCTGTTTCTACAAAAGGGAATGATAACCAAACTCCTATCTTGGTATTACAGGAATTCATTTATAGCTCCTAGGAAAGTTCCTGGTATTTAATAAGAGCTCAATACATGTTGCTGTAATTAGAGCATTAATTATACTACATTGCAATTATCTTTTTTTGTTTGTTTGTTTCCTCTACTGAACAAGAACAGTGTATGCTCAATGCCTTGGCACCTAAGCTATGCAAAAATATTTTTTGCTAAATACGGAAACAAATGAATAAAGAAGCAAACAAAGGAAGGAGGAAATGAACAGGTATGTATAATCTAACCTCCTTTCAACTCCTCAGATCTAGCATGTAAGGGGGTAAAATGAGGGGCCACGTATGTGGCTCAGTTAAGCATCTGCCTTTGGCTCAAGTCGTGATCTCGGGGTCCTGGGATCAAGTCCCACATCAGGACTGTAAGTTCCCACTCACATCCCTGCTGAGCAGGGAACCTGATTCTCCCTCTTCCTCTGCCTGCTTGTGTTCTCCCTCTTTCTCTCTCTCTCTCAAGTAAATAAAATTTTAAAATCTTTAACCAAAAAAAAAAAAAAAAAAAAAAGAGGGGGTAAAATGACCCCGATCTCCAGCCGTATGGGAAGCAGTTCTGGTTCTGGCTGCATGCCATTCCTCGTGTTGGGACCAGTTCTCTTTTCCTAGTGGTAGGGGAGTACCACAGCTGTTGTTTCTGAGACCCCCTCCTACCCAAAGCCACGCAGAGAGCATCCTCCCTTGGCCAAGTGAAACATTTTGCTCCTGACACTCCAAACCAGATGCCAGGACTAAAGGAAAACCAGTGCCCAAGTCTCAGATGGCCTCCAACTGTAGATTCTCTATCCTCCTCTATTTTATAGCCTGCCATCAAGACGCCTGACCTTGCCAAGTAAAACCCAATTAATCCTTGACAATGTCAGTCCCTTTTATGGACTCCTCGATATGGCAATGCCATATGGTGGCAGTGCTCTGGGAGGGACTCTGCTCTTCCCTGACAAGCAGGTTTATGCTGCACTTAGCAAATAAGGTCCCTCTTGCCTCATGCATGGTATCTCCCCACTGATTCCTGCTCAAC
The DNA here is from genome assembly GCF_963455335.1 of Martes martes. Classification (NCBI taxonomy): domain Eukaryota; kingdom Metazoa; phylum Chordata; class Mammalia; order Carnivora; family Mustelidae; genus Martes; species Martes martes. Next base: position 49,495,860 of record NC_137900.1, on the reverse strand, counting down.
CTAGAGAAATTGAGAGGAATTACTAAACAGCAACACAGCTCTATTAATAAGGTGAGAAGTTTACCCTTAATTTTTGTTTTCACTGTAGAATTTACACATATGAATATTTGTGTATGAAATTCTCACTGTAGCAGCTAACAATCTTGGATATGGTGGTTCAGCTCCAACTATGGCTGTTGGAACTCAACGATCAAGTCTACTTCTTGATGGAGAAGTGGTGAGGTTCTGGAAGAGCATGTAGGACCAGAAATACCCTTTCCGCAATTTGGGGGGAAATAAGACGGGATACATGCAGCAGAATACCAATGTCATGCTGGAGCATCTTAATTTCAATATCCAGAAAACCCCAATGCCCCAGGGAGTCCTTCACTATGCCCTCTGGCCTCCACATACAAGGGAAAGTTTAAATATTTATTAAATGAGTAAAACTCAGGGTGTTGAAAATGTCTATAGCCATAAATTGCTCTAAAAGCAAATGTGGACTTTATCTTATTATTGTTATTATTGCAGATTCTAAGCTTCTTATGAGCTTAATCATTTCTGCATTCTTTCTCTGGAAGGAGCTCTCTCGAGTGGGCTGAAAGTTAAAAAAGATTTCTGCAGTCTGCCGAAAGTTAGAGACTTCGGGGGCGTGGCCCCACATTCACTGATTGGGCCGCCGCTCTCGAACGATGTGGGCCTTTTGCTGTTGACTCACCAGAGGGCAGCAGCTTTGCAGCTTGATGTCAGCACGCAAGAATGCCAGACACTTCTCTTTGCCAGCCGCCCCCCACCCAGCCCCCAGGAGTAGCCCAGAATTCAGCAAAGCTGTGTGGGTTAACCTCTGACCAGCCTCCTGGTTGGGCTTCTTGCTGCCCTGGTTACCAGGCTCCAGCAAAGAAAATCCCCACCACATCTCGGCAGGAAAACAATGAACTTTTCCAGCTATGGGTCTCTGGGGATACCGATGTAATTGGCTGATTAAGGCTTGGATATTTGGGGGATTGGGTATATTTGAGGGTCTGGATTTGGTTTTCTGGGTGCTCCTCTTCAACACACACACACACACACACACACAGTCTTCTCTAGAAGGAAAACAGCGCAATACAGAAAGAAAGCTGCAAACAGGCACTAGCAAAATTTCTAGATCTGAACGGATTATGTGTTGTTTGTACTTCTGGTATTTGATCAACTCAGTTTCCCCCATATTTCTGACTGTCTCGACTGAAGCCTCAGATCTAGCTCTAGCCTAGCTTGGACTATCCCCGAGGTCCTTTCTGCCCTAATGGTCTATGTTTCCATGAAATTAAACAACAAAGAGCTTTCTGAGAGGAGCAGCTTCTTGATGATACTCAAGACCCAGCCGGGTTGTCTGCCCACAGTGGGTACTCCTAGCTCCATGAGCACCTATTTTTATATGTGACCTACTTTCACATCTCATCTCCCCTTTAGGAGAGGAGAGTCTTAGTCCTATGCTAATTAAAATGTTCATATTTGTTGCATGTTTTTGGTTGTTCGTGTGGTTTGGGGCAACTGAAAGTGGTCAACAGACAGGAGACTTAAAGTAATCATGGCAACTAAATCAGTAGTTAAGCCAAGGTGAAATGGACGGATCACAGAAACTAAGTCTGCCCTAGTTCCACTTGCTAAAGTGTAGGGATCCCAGAGCTTAAAGCCGTTTGATTCCCTTGGTACACAAATAGTTGAGGCAAAGCCATTCTCTGTGATCTTACTCTCATTCCATTTCTTTAACCTGATGAGTTGCACCAGGCTCCACTCCCCGTTCTACTTGAATATCCTCCAGGATTCTCTGGTTTGCTTACTGTAGTAGGCTGAAGGGTGGTTCCTAAAAAGATATGTCCATGTCCTAATCCCCAGAACCTGGGAATGTGACCTTATTTGGAAAAAGTTAAGGATCTGGAGATGAGATCATTCTGGATGATCCAAGTGGGCCCTGAATCCAGTGACAAGTATCCTTATAAGAAACACAGAGGTTGGGGTGCCTGGGTGGGTGGCTCAGTCAGTCAAGCCTCCAACTCTTGGTTTTAGAGCAGGTCTTGATCTCAGGGTCATGAGATGGAACCCCACGTCGGGCTCCAGGCTCAGCACGAGTCTGCTTTAAGATTCTCTCCCTCTGTCCCTCCCCCCACTCCCACCCTTCCCCTCTCTCTCTCTCTCTCTCTCTCTCTCTCGATCTCAAATAAATAAATAAATCTTTTTAAAAAGAAACAAACAAACAAAGACAGAGGAGAGACCTGGAGGAGAAGAGCACAACGCCCTATAAAGATGGAGGCCGAAGTGGAGTCACAAGTCAAGGATCTCCTGGAGCCACCAGAAGCCGGAAGAGGTAAGGAATGGACTGTCCTCTAGAGTCTCTGTGGGGAGCATGGCTACCGCCAACATTTTGATTGTGAACTTCCTACCCCCAGAACTGTGAATACATTTTGGTTGTTTTAAAGCAACCAAGTTTGCGTAAGCAGCAAAATACAGTTATAAACTCCAATGCCTTATAAGAATAATACAGGCAGTGAAATGAGCAAGCTGTCTAGGTAGGGAAATCATGGTTTTAGCATCCCATATAATTTTTCATTAACTAAAACTGATACTCTCAAAGGCAGGGAAACAACAGAAAGTGCAAGCTGTCTTCAGCCAACGTGAGAACCAATGTCCTAGCCAAAAGAAGTCTCCAGCACCCAGATCCACCTAATTGTTACCATATGAAAACATGAACCCAGCATTACCACATCTTCCCATTTTTACTGGATTTTTATTTTAAATCTCTTGCATTTTAAGTGTTGGTTCAAAAACCAAATGGGCAAACTGCCCACTGTGGCCCTAACCAAATGAATTTGAGGACTGAAGTATGATCCCAAGTGGCCAGTTGCCGGGAGCTCGTTGACCCTTCTAACAGTATTTAAGGTAGGTGCCATCGACAGTTCATGACAAAATAAAAAACAGGGCCTTGTTTTTCTCCTCCTCAAACTGGTCTGGCACCCCAGGCCACTTCTGTTCAAAATCTTTCTCATCATTGGTGTAGGCAGAGAGAAATATTCTATTGAACCCTGAGATCCTATATCTCCTTCCTCCTTCTAGGCCTCTCCTCTTAGTTTCTGTATGGTAGCTTAATTTGCACTGTGACCAGTTAGAATCTAGAAGTCCTGTGTGTATATTTTGAAGAGGATCATGGATAGCTACTTTGCAGTACAATGTGTGATTATTTTAGAAGGAAAATTTAAAAAAAAATTATTCACCAGGGAGAATTAAAATTCAAAAGCCATTTTTCTGTGCTTATTTTATCCCAAAATATTAAAATATATTTTACCAAAAGGATTGGTATTTAGGTCAGATAAAACTGAAGATATAAAACTGACACAGAATGTGGACACAGTCTCTGTATTTTCTTTATTAAAGGCTGCTACTTCTGTGATCATTTATCAGATCTTTAGAGCTATCTATTTCCTACTTTCAGACAGTAAGTGTCTTGCAGAGCACTATAAAGTAAGACATAGTTCCACTAGGTTGAATTTTTCAGTCTGTCTATGAAGCCGATTAGGAAGATAGCTATGATCTTTGAAAGTGCTACAAAAATTAATTTGATACAAAGATCTATATTGTAACCTTTGGTTGAGTCCATAGTAAGGAAAGAAAGTTATAATCAGTTTTCATAATTGATCTCTGTGTTCTCATGGAAATACTCTAAAAATAAATAGGACACACTTCTGAAGAGTCTGTCTAAAAGGTATAAGAATTTAAAAGATTTTCAGAAATAGAGAAATAAGTTTCCTTACTGGTGGAGACTTTTCCTTAGTCAAACTAAAGTTAAGGACACAAAGAACTCTAACAACTCATTAATAAAACAACCCCATTTTAAAATGGGAAAAAGACTTACATAGACATTTCACCAAATAAGATGTATAAATGGTTTATGAGCACATGACAATGTGTTGAACATCATGAGTCATTAATGCACATCAAACCCATTATGAGGGACCACTTCACACCCTCTAGGATCAAGTCTGTCAAAAAGATAGACAATGACAAGTGTTGGTAAGGACATGCTTCTCGCAGGAACCCTCCTCCATATGTTGTCGATAAGGAGGTACAGCAGTGCAGCTACTTTGGGAAACAGTTTGACCATTTCTTGTAGAGTTAAATATTAATTTCCATTCAACATAGCAATCCCACTCCTCGGTGTCTACTGAAGAGAAATGAAAAAACACTTCTACACTAAGACTTGAACATGAATGTTCATAACAGCATTATTAATAATAGCCAAAGAGGAGGAACATCTGAAATGTCCATTAACTGGTGATGGGATACACAAAATGTTGTATATCCATGCAATAGCATATTATTTTACCATAAAAAAAGAATGAAATACTGATATATATAACATTTATAAACCCAAAAAACATTATACTAAATGAAAAAAGCCAGACACAAAACACCACATATTATATGATTTCACTTATATGAATTGTCCAAAAAAGATAAAGTCATAAAAACAGAAACTTGATTAGTGGTTGCCTCTGTGTCTGGGGTGAGAAGGGGAATAACTAAATGGACGTGAGAGATCTGACTGCGATGATGAAAATGCCCTAAAACTATCGTAATGCCCTAAAACTCGGTAAGTTTAATAGAAGTCATCAGATTGTGCACTTAAAATGGGTGAATTTATGGTGCATAAGTTCAATTCCAATAGTTGTCTTAAAAAATTAGAGAATCATTAAAAAGAAGAAAACCTGACATAGAAAACATTCTCTTTTATCCCATAACTAATCTGTCAACAAATTTGTCAATTGTTTCTACCAAATACCTCTTATCTTTTTAAATCATTTTATTTATTTCGAGTGCATGATAGTTCAAAATATAACATGTACAAAATAGAACACAATGAAAATTTTTTCTTCCACTATTTTCCCTCAGCCACCAAATGCCCCTCCTTGGAAGCAATCACTGTTACAGTTTCTTATGTGTCTTTCTAGAAACATTTTATGCTTTTCTAGAAATATATATGTGTGTGTGTGTATTCTACCCCCAACACACACACACACACACACACACACACACACACACACACACACACTCTTTTTCCCCACAGCTTGCAGCATATTATACAGTGTTCTACACATTTCCTTTTTTTTTTTTTTTACTTAATAATCAATAACATATCAGAATCTAAATATCGCTCAAATCTTTTCCCTCTTTACCATCCCACTGCCAGGGAACTGGGTGGGACCCTGAACAGCTCTTGCTTGGACCACTATGTTGCATCTAATTTGAGATGCCATCAGTTATAATGCTGCTGATTAAATTATGACGTAAAATTCATTCTAAGATACGTCTCAATTTCAGGGGGAAAAATGTAATTTTAAAAAGTACATATATATGCACAAACATGTAAACAATAAAATACGGTAACATGGTCCCCACCAGTCCTCCAACATCAACCCTGGCCCCTTTTCAATTCATCATCTCCTGCCAGAATGGTTTTGCTAAGCTCGAAGTTTCACCTTTTCATGCCTTTACTAAAAATCATTTATGGCTTCCCATTTTGCTATAGAATGAAGTCCAAATAACTTGGTGTGACAAGTGTCAGCGTTACAAGATCCTTCCCTTTCTTGGCCTTATTTCTTTCCACGCACTGTAGGCATGCCCAACTATTGACCCTTTCTCAAAAATGTAGTGTCCCTTCAGAACTCTGTGCTTTGGTACATCTTGTCCCTTCTTGCCTGGAATACACTTGACCCTCACTGGGAGGACCGAGCTAAATACCATTTGTCCTCTAAGACTCATCTCCGGGAAAACTGCCACGAACTTCCCCAGCTCAATGAAATGTCCTTTTCTGTCCTGCCTCCCTCCCTGTGCTTGATTTCATCCAAAGCACTCCCTGCCCAGCATCGGGCTTCGTTGCTCTCTTGCCTGTCTTCGCAACTCTTACTTTTCGCCCATCACCAAAGATTGCCACAGTGCCTCGTCCATGGCAGGTATTCAACAAATATTTATTGAATGGATGTGTACTTTGGCTCCTGGATGTAATCAACACATCTGCAATCACAGAGGTGTGGTCAGCTTATTATAGGGGAAAGTACACCGGATCTGAAGTCAGAGGAAGTTGGTGGCAGGCTCTGACACTTCCAACGGCTGGTCTTAGTTTGGTCAGCTCGTGTTTCTAAGACTTGGTCTCCTCATCTGAAACCATGAACAGTACTACCTTCCTGGAAAGGTGACTGAAGGGATTAAGCTATGGAAGTCACTGGCGCAGAGCTGGTGCTCAAAACAGCAGCTTCAATGACAGTGACTGGACGGTCCAAGGCTGTGGGATGGATTTTGTACACCCTGAAAGCAAACACACCACTGAACGTGTACTGTAATACCAAACGGACTTTGTTTTCCTGCTCTTATTTTGTATTACTTAAAATAAAAAGTCCTGCCTCTTGACAGACTTGAGAAGGTGATAGACACCATGTTTCAGAAATCCCGGTGACCAAAAAACAGGTGGACCCAATTCTTGCTCAGAGCCTGACTCCAGCCCCTTGTAGGTAATCACCATAACAGCTTTTTAAATCCTTCCTGTGTTTTATTTGTAAGACAAATATGAGCCCAGCCAAATATCTATTATATTCCCCTCCTTTTTACACAAAATGTGCCAGGTTCTATATATACTGTTCTGCATGTGGCTTTTTCCACTTAATATCTAAAGGGATTCTGTGACCTTCTAAGTTTGCCCTGAAGAATTCCCATCAAGTAGATAAGTCGTGGAGAGAGGGATGCTTGGGCATCACAGCTCTGAACTATAAGCAATAGGTAAAAGCCTTGCTTGACTCACAGGCTCAACTACAAAGTCACTGCATGACTAACACTACAAACTACCTGCCTGCTGTTGCGGGCCACAGGCAAAAAACACTGAACTGGGCTGAAAGGGGTACAAAGATCTCAATATTATTTCCTCGAGATCCAAAGGACGCTGCAAACAGCACCAACACCTACTGTTTCCTACCTATTCTTCATCACGGAACCAATATTCCCCCCAGTGAGCCCTCATCTTGAAAAGAAAAGATTATTTTCAGAATTGTAAATAGCCTCCATTTGGGGGCTGTGCCTCAGGTTCAGAATGAGCTCCTCTGCATTTTTTTGAAAGGCTCCGTCTGTTAGGACATCAAGAGCTGTAGTACGAGGGGCTGGTTTGGTTCTTTCAGTTTTGTTGATCACATAAGTGATAATGTTACAAGTACAAGAATAATACACGTTTTGCAAAATGAATAATGTTAGAATAACAGACCTTCCTTTCCCTGGCAAGTGTAATTATGGCTCAGGTTGCCCATGTCCTCTCTGCCTTCTGATTTCTTTCTCAGGCATCCATCACCTGAGTTAGTGACCTAAAGTCCCAAACTCTCATCTGAATGGCCCCTTTTTATTCACTCTGTTCCCCAGTCCAAATCCCCGACTGCCCACTGCCCTTCCAGAAGTTCTCCACATGGGCAGGGAGAAGTCAGCACAGACAACAGATTCTCCATCTCATACCCAGCAAACCACGTCTCTCTGACCCCATTTGTCATATATACACACTGCAGGGAATTTAGCAGGAAGATTAGGAATGAGCTGGGAAGAGGACAGAAACTTCCTGCTGTCTCAGAGGGGATTGCGTCTGACCCATAAGCCCTGCAACTGGGAGTCTGGGTCGTCGCTCCACACTGTACAGACCACAAACACTGCAAATCCATCAGGCAAAGGAAAATAAGCATGTGGAGCTATGGGAGCCAGCAGCAAAGGCACTGAAACCAACATGGTGATATGGAAGGAGAGAAGGTGATTAGGACATTCAGGTGAAGCCCATGAGCAGCTGGTTTCTCCACAAACCACAAAATATTGGCACAATATATTTACTATTGTTGCTTGGGCCAGAATAAAAGGAAAGTCTGAGGAATGAGCTGGAGATGACCAGGAGCAGAAGGGCAAAGGGAACAAGACACACAAAAACATGAAGGCTCTAAGTCTGGAAATAGCAGGGCATTTTAATACCTCTAGACAGTTCCATGTGATGGACATAGAATACCAGAAGACAAGGCCAGCATCATGGTGAGAGACAAGATGAGGCTAAAGAAACGGCCAGCCAATAAAGGATATTATGAGGCCATGCTATGGATCTTGGATTTTAACCTGAAGACACTACTGGGAGCCACTGTAGGATTTTAAACTGAGAATAACAGTATCAGATTTAAGTCATGGAAGGTCACTCAAAGCATGTAGATCATGGATTTGAGTGCTGCTTCGACGGCACCTACCATACTATATTGTAAGAGGCATTCGCCTGTCCCCACTAAACTGTAACCTCAACGAGAGCAGAGTATGTCTGCTCTCTCACTGTTACATCTTCAGCTCCTGGTACAATGTCTAGCACATGGTTAGTTATGAATGAATGAACGGATTGATGGATGGTGGGATCCAGTGTCATTCAACTCTTTGTCCCGAATCCTTACATAGCATTTAGCAAAATGGAGGGAGTTGATAAAGGTCTGATGAATAAATGAATAAATATGAACTCCTGCCTCTTTTTCCGGACTTCTCTCCCAACATTCCCCAAGACTTGTGATCCTATAAGAATAAAATTGTACTGGAATCAAAATCATATTTGTTGCAATAACCTCTGTCTCCTTTTCATAAGCAAGGGCTCGAAGCTCACTGCCGTTCCCCCCTCTCACACTTCTTTTTTCCTGATTACAATCATTGCCACCAACCACTATATACAAGGATTTCTTCCAACCCTGGTTACCAGCATTGTGTTCAACAAGATAAGATGTACAACTTACTCCTGCCAACTAGGACAGATGGAAAAAAAAATACTAGAAACAACTATTTCAGGCAGCTTTCTCTAACATTAATCATTTTCCATTTTGCCATCTGATTGCTGCTGTCAAGGTTTAATAATGATTAGTATCGTAGCCAATACTTGTAGAATGCTAGATTTGCCTCAGGCACTATTCTAAGTGATTTATATTATATACATACAGTCATTTAATCCCCATGAAATCCAGATGAAACTCATAGCACTATTTTTTTTTATTTAAAGGTTTTTATTTATTAATTTGACAGACAGAGATCACAAGTAGGCAGAGGCAGGCAGAGAGAGAGGTGGGGAAGCAGGCTCCCTGCTGAGCAGAGACTCCCCCCATGCGGGCCTCGATCCCAGGACTCTGGGATCATGACCTGAGCTGAAGGCAGAGGCTTTAACCCATTGAGCCACCCAGGCACCCAATTCATAGCATTATTATCTCTATTTTACAAATGAAGAAATGGAGGCACGAGGAACTGAGCTATTTGTTGATCACACAAATTCCAAAACCAGTATGTGGCAGAGCAGAGATTTAAACCTATGCGGTCTGACTCTCGGCCTACAGCTTGGGTTTGCCAGTCCGAAAGGGAGGAGGGGAAGCAGACAATTTTTATCTGAGCCTTTCCACTATTAGCAGTGACTTTGGGTAAATATGTCAACTTGCTGAGCTTCCGTGTTGATATCTGTAACGTGAAGATAGAAATAGATACTTCACAGTCTGTTGAGAGTAGTAAATATAAACACACATGTAAATATCTGGTTTGACCGAAAGTACCTAACAAATGTCATTTCTCTCTCTCCTCCACCCAAGTAGTTCTCTATTATGAGATTGTCACAAGCCTTTGAGAGCTGCCATAAGGAACCACTGGGGTTACTTCCCAGCTCTGTCCTATACCAGGTGCGTGAACTGAAGCCCCCGTTTCCTCTACTGTAACCCAGCAATCATAAAACCCACTGTGAGATTAAGTGGGATCATGTTTGAAAGGCTGCTAGCACAATGCCGGCATACAGTAAACGCTCAGTTAATGACAGCAGCTGTAATGATGGTGGGAATAAGGAGGAGGAGGTGACTCAGAGGAATGGAGGCAATGATGGTTTCAGCTTGATTCTCCTTTCCCACCTAAAAAAAAAAAAAAAAAAAAAAAACCCTGCCATTTGCCCTCCAGGGCTATAAGGAATAAAAAATTTTGTCACTGTTACTTCCTGGAGGGAAGGAAATTATTTAAATCCCACCCCTCCCCCCAATGACTACACTCAAACATAACAGTCTCAACCTTCTAGTGCATAAAATTATCTGGGACATTTATTAAAATAGCAGATAACAGAGAACTACCCACAAGTTCTGGTCAATAGGAAAGGAATGTGGCCCAGCTCGCACCCAGGTGATCGTGTTGGTAGCCCTGGGATCACACTAACACTGCCTTGGGGTTAAATCAGCATATTTATTGCTTTGAGCCAAGATTATATCTAAGAATCTAAATGGGACTCTTAGTGAGATTTAAGAGTGACTGTTGCTTTAAGGGGATTATTTATTATTAACCCCTCTTACCAACTCAAAGCATGCATTCAACCATGGCATGGTTTAATTTTTGAGAATAAAATAAATAACAAAATAGACACCTCTTTGACAAATATATGTGTACTCAAATACATGTATTGATCTCAGCACTTTGAAGGAGCCTTAAAAGAACTTCCCGTGTGGGGGCGCCTGGGTGGCTCAGTCTGTTAAGCATCCAACTCCTGATTATAGATCAGGTCGTGATCTCAGGGTTGTGAGATGGAGACCTGCATGGAACCACCCCACTCAGCTGGGAGTCTGCTTGGGATTCTCTCTCTCTCTGCCTTGCCCCTCCCCTGCTCATGCATTTTTCTCTCTTTCTGAAATAAATAAATAAACCTTAAAAAAAAAAAAAGTCCAGTCTATTTTCATTATCTCATACAACCTAGTCTTAAATTTCAGTCCCTGCTAACCTATAAATGATTTCTTCCAATATTTACCTACTGTTACAAGAAGGATAATGACTTTGTGTTTTCTGTAACTCTGAAAGGGTTTTAGAGTCAAACTTTGTTTTATTTGACTTTGTTTTATTCAAATTTTATTCCGCATACACTCATCAAGAATGTCTCAATGTTGGGGTGCCTGGGTGGCTTAGTTGTTAAGTGTCTGCCTTCAGCTCAGGTCATGATCCCAGTGTCCTGGGATGGAGCCCCACATCAGGCTCCCTGCTCTGCGGGAAGCCTACTTCTCCCTCTCCCACTCCCCCTGCTTGTGGTCCCTCTCTCACTGTCTCTCTCTGTCAAGTAAATAAATAAAATCTTAAAAAAAAAAAAAAAAGAATGCCTCAATGCACTTCACAAAGTTCCTCCAATGAACAGCTCCAGTATTAGTAAAGAAGTTGTACCCATGGTTAGTGTCACTTTCTAGATTAAGAAGTTGAGGGGAAAAGGTTACATATCCATAGACCACAAAGAAAGTCCACACGATGAACTGTCATCAAACTGATTCTGTGCCCAAATCACTAGACTTTGCCTGCCATCGACTACATTTAGCCAATCTTTGTTTGCTTTAAAGAAAAAGAACTCTTGAGGCACCTGGGTGGCTCAGTGGGTTAAGCCTCTGCCTTCGGCTCAGGTCATGATCTCACGGTCCTGGGATCCGGTCCTGCATCAGGCTCTCTGCTCAGCGGGGAGCCGGCTTCCCCCCTCTCTCTCTGCCTGCCTCTCTGCCTACTTGTGATCTCTCTCTCTCTCTCTGTCAAATAAATAAAGGAAATCTTAAAAAAATTTTTTTAAGTAAAAAAAGTAAAAGAACTCTTAAAGGTAAAAAATGAAATTTTCATATTTCACTTTTGGCTATAATAATGGCTTCCATGGTATTATTAAGGAATTAAATCTAAAGTCCTTTCAAAGACAAATTTAAGCTCACAACCCAATGAAGCAGATAAATTCATCGTTACTAATCTTAAAAAAATTTTGGAACTGTCAATAATTTTTAGTTGTTTCTGCCCAACACTTGACTACATTAAAAACTAAAGAAAATTGAGAGGTAGTTCCTAATATAAACCAAGTAACTTCACTTGGGGATAATGAACATCTCACCTTCTATTAGGTTTTTCTAGTATTTTTCAAACAATTGTTATGCAAAGAATTATATCAGGTGAATATCACCAATTCCAGATCTCCTCTTCAACATTAATTTGATCAAATACTTTTAATCCAAACATTTCTTGCAATATTTGGGAGTAAAATGTTTTAATTTAACCATTCACAAATGTCCAAAATTAACCATTGGCTCAATTTCATGCCAAATTTAAAGAAAAAAATTTTAAACACTTAGTTTATGATTTTTAAAATTTCATAGCCCATGAACATTTGTTCCAAAACCTGTTTGGGGACATATTTAACATCTTAGCCCTGCAGTTGAGTGCTTTTAATATTATCTTTTAAAATTAGAGATTAAAACAGTCTATTAAACTTGCTATTTATCCAACCCCTTTTAAGGGAAGAATTATTCGTAGAAAAGTTGGAGGCTGTTTCTAAAGATTAATGGGCCACCATAAATTAGAATCACGTGGTATCTTTGCTCAGCTGACAATGTGGAAAACAGGTACCTATTGGGTTTCTCTTTGGTCTGACAAACAGGTGTGTGGTAGGCCGCTGTTGCTGGTTCAAGTTCAGACAAAGGCAATCCAGGGTTCCTAGTCATTTTTGTTTATTCTAGCTAAGGAATACTTGTGAACTCCATCCAGTCCTGGGAGTCTTCTTGCTCAGGGACAATTTTACTGGGTACATTCAGTGGTGTTTCAAAGTTTACAAGGATGAATTTATAGGGTTGGCTAATTTTCTTTTCGTAGAGCCTGACCTCATCTCTTGAAGCTTCCTGGAAGGCAGTATCTGTGTAACTTATGTCTATTCAAAGTAGATGTGGAGGGGAAAGTAATTCTCCAGTTTAGTGCATTTAAATTAACCTATTACTCTTACTCATTTATAGACCTTTTTGAAAAACCATGTCTTACACTCAATCAGCCACAGTTTGCAATCAACTGAATCCCATGGTAAGCTCCAGGAGGGCACACATAAAATACAAAGAACACTGGTTTTCAGCCAGGGTTCCCTGAGCCCTCTGATCCTGTGTGAAAATCTTGTGTGTGTGCGTGTGTGTGTGTGTGTGTGTGCGCGCGCAATTGCGCATTTTCCTGAGTAGAAGAACCTTGGTTTTACAGAATTCTCAATAAGGTACATAATTGCAAAAAGTCAAAAAACAAAACAAAAGAAAACACTGGCGTGGAGAGAATACATAATTACTTGTCTTTGCTCTAGTATCAAGTATAATAGAACATTGCAACATTGGCTTCTTATGACCCTTGATAATTACATCAATCGAAGGTTCATTCTTGGCCCTTTCTCCCCTCCTTAGGGTTACCTTGAGCCTCACTCCAGTAGGTACTGCTCAGGGTGCCTGGGCCTCTGGGGGGGGTTCTCTGGAGGGTCAGTTCCAGGGGCCATCAGGGCACTGGAGGGATACCAGATGATTTTAGCTGGCACAGGCAAGACACTTAGATAAATTCAGGCAGTTAACAGATGTCTTTCTCCACCTTCTCTTTTACTTCTTCTGATTATGGCAAAGAAATAGTCCCCGTTGGTATTAGGATTATTTTACCACTTCAATAACATTCCTTAGTCTCTTCATCAGAGAAAGTAAGTGTCAAGCTTTGTCTTTTTTTTTAAAGATTTTATTTATTTATTTGACACAGAAAGAGAGATCACAAGTAGACAGAGAGGCAGGCAGAGAGAGAGAGGGAAGCAGGCTCCCTGCTGAGCAGAGACCCCCAGTCAGGGCTCGATCTCAGAACCCTGAGACCATGACTTGAGCTAAAGGCAGAGGCTTAACCTCTGAGCCACCTAGGCGCCCCTCAAGCTCAGTCCTAACAGGCATCTATATCATGCAAGAGTTTAGCAACCTTTCTTTGCTCAGGGTACTGCTTTTTATAATTACCTTCTCTTTTTAGCAAATAATACTGGTTTTCAGTGTATAGTTGGTGAGAAAATTTATTTTTTTTAAAAAGAGGAGGCAACTTAAAATCATAAACCTAAACGATGAAAATTTGGAAAACGCTGGACTTAACAACTGCTAATCAAGTCATGCTTTTAATTAGATTGACTGTCTTTCGGAAAATTCAGTCTAGTTAGGACAAATCTTTTAACCAACAGCAGAAATTTCTGTTAAGCATTCCTGAGAAAATGTGAGGGATGCCTTTAACATGAGTTAGTTAGGGTGTTTTCAGATGCTTGTAATAGAAAACACAACTAAAATTTACCTTAAACAATAAGGACTGTCTCCTGGTAGTCCCAGAGCAGATTCAGTCCATGACTCTGTGACATTATCAAAGAGCCAGGCTCTTGCCATACTTTCCTCTGCCATTCTTAGCATGTCAGTGTTGTTTTCAGATTTACTCCCTCATCATCTCCAGATAGCTTCCAGAACATCAACCCTCTCATCCAACAATGACCAGATTCAGAAAAGTGTGAACCACTGTCTTTTGGCCCTTTCAAGGGCAACAGAAACTTACCAAAAATTTCCCCTATTCGCTTTCACATTTCATAAGCAACGTTCTACCCTGTGCCTATATCTAAATAAAACATTGCCAAGAAAAAGAAATGACCAGGATTGCTTTAGCCTAATCTCCATTTGCCCACCAGAGGGACTAATGAAGATACCAGGCCTAATAACAGAACAATACTGGGGTTCTCTTGGCTGTTGGGCAGGCAATCCACATTGTTTGCCATGAGCTTGCATAACACAAGATTTTAACAAGTCTTAGGGGTGCAAAGAAGCTAAAAATAACATTGGAGAAAAATCTTATTTCAGCATCACAAAGAAGTAATAGAAACCTGGGCCATCAATATACACACAGAAGAAGGTAGTTTGCAAAGTAGAAGATGGTAGTTGTTTTCAGGGTCCAGCTAGAGTAAACTCTCAAGAAAATATTAATCTCAGAGATTTAAAAAACATTAATTGGCTGATAATCCTTCTCCCCAATCCCACCTTACCCCTCAGATCTCATGAACAGGAAAAAGAAAAGTAAGGGTAATCCCACAGCAGTTTAAAAAAAAAAAAAAGTGGTCATTATTGTTATTCTTAAAAATTTGTTCTATTTTTTTAAAGCTGCACAATTGGCTACTACAAGAAAAAAATAAGAACATTACTGGATTTCATGGGACACTTTCATTTTTTTTTTAATTCACTTACATGTGGAGTATGTCAATAGGCAGCCTTATGTTACCTGTGCGTGAAACTCGTAAATGTTTTAATCCGCCCTGACAGGTAGCTTTAGTGACAGTAAATGAAATAAGATATAAACTTCCAGGTTATTTGTATTGTAAATATTTCCCAAGCATAATTCTTGGCTTTATTTCCCACTCCAGAATAAATGGAATCTCATATGTGGTTGAACTAGGATCTGGATGGAGACATGAGGAGACAGGAAAGACCATTTGACAAATATTGAGATATTGGTTGAACGCCTAAGGGATGTCAAGTTCCTTGTGTTTATTCTGATTCAATAACTCCACAATATAGACATTTTTGTCCAATTTTAAAGATGTGAAATTGACAACCAAAGAAAGGGAGTGATCTTCTGGAGTTTATAAAGCTAGTAAATAGTGAACAAAGATTTGAACTCGGGTCTTTCGGAACCCAAACCCCATATTCTTTCCATTCAACTACCTTGCATCCGGAGGCCTTGTGCAGCCAAATGCCAAAGGAAAAAGTCAAGAAGTTATAAAACGGGATCAAGAGAACAGGTTAAGAGATGTTGAGAAATAGAAAACCAAAAGTCAAAAACAAATCTAGGCGACAAATAGATATTTAACACCTATTGTGTCCTAAGCATGGAAAAGAGACTAGAAAACCTGTCTAGATGTGGTGGGGGCAGGGAAGGACATCAAGTATCAATAGTGACTCCAAGATACTTTGAGATCTCAAGGGAGGGGCTTTTTATATGTTCCTTGGTGTGGAGCCAGAATAGGGAGTAGGTGTGGCTGGGACGTGGGGATAAACAGGCACACCTGGGGAACAAGGAATGTACTTTACAGGGTGGGGTTGGGGGAAACATACTTTATTATGAGGTTGCCTTTTCACTGCTAGGTAAGATTTCCCTTACTTTACACTTCTATGAATCTGGGAGCAAAGTCTAGCTACCTAACCCTTAAATCAACTGACACTTTTTCTCCTTGATCACAGCCCAAATATTCGCATGTTTTATATGCTGGTTGAAGTAATTTTTATCATAAATTTTAGTAACCACAATTTATCAGGAATTATTAAAGCTATGACAGTGTTACTATATTTGAGATCCCTCTGGAAAAATGATTTTAGCATTTCTTCTATTCACATAACAAAAAGTGGGGGCTATTTTTATCTGAGATGTCATCTGAGTGTCAATGTTATCTAGATACCTGTCACTTAAAGAAACTAAATATTATTATTACTGTTGTCAGTCCAAATAATACCATGCAGTTTCAGCTGTATGACTCATCTGTAGAAAAGAATGCAATTTCTTTTAATGTATCAATTTTAACCCGCCAATCTTCACAATGGCCTGCATATTTTTCGTTAGCCCTTTTCATAATTATCAGTGCTACCAAGAAGACTTGGCAGATGTCTGTATTTATCCAAACCTAAGGAAAAACAGCGTTGGTGCTACGACATATTTTCAACGTGGGCTTACCAAGAGTACATTCAGTTTCAACCCAAAGCTGGATATACCCTGAAAAGCAAGCTGGGAAAATCCCAGGAGGCCACACTATGCAACAGAATTTCAAGAGACAGAAAACCAACCATACCCTTTCCCCTCACCTTTCTCGGAGAGTACAAAAAAGGTCGTCTACTCCACATGTTATATTGGTCAAGAGTCAAAAGTCTCTCTGATCAGTCTAATACTATTGATGTCTGGAGAGTACACATAAATTCATTTTACCAAATATCATTTATCAAGCATCCCATTTCTCAAAAAGCATTAAACTCATTTTTCTAAATGATTTTTTCAGTATTTAAACATACTTTGGAATTAACACGCAAAGGTTACTGGTGGTAGATTGTATTGCTTCTTGCACAAAGATGATATGTAGATTGTCAGCCTGACCAAAAGCTCTGAGCCTGGAGTCAGAAGGAGTCTTGGGTTCAAGTCCTGGCTCAACCATTAAATTCTCCATTACCTTGGGCAAGTTACAAAACCTCCCTAAATCTTTTCATCTACAGCATAAAGATAATACATTTTATTTTAACAAGTTGTTTGTCTCCAATGAGATGGTACAAATAAGTAGTTACAGTAGTGTATGACTCTCAAGGACCTATAAAGAAATGGTCACAAATTCCAAAAGCAATAGACTCAGTCAAGGGGCAGAAAGGAAACACATTGAAGATATAGAGTGATTATTCGACTATTGAGAGAAAATTGAAGGTTTGGGTATTTTAAAAATTCCATGAAAAATATAGAGCAAGCACTCTCCAAATACCAACTGATCTCCATATCTTCATCTGCAGATTTGACCTCTACCCCAAGTGGCAGACTTTGATATCCAGCTCTCCCCAGAGGAACTTCAAAACTATTGTTATTTCTTAACTTAGCAGAGGGTACCCATAATCCGCTCAGTCACAAAATTCAGAAACCTGGCTGTCATCCTAAAATCCTCCCTCTCTCGTGTTCCACCCCATACATCTAGATCAAGATCAACAGAGCTGTGGTTCTTGAACCTGGCAGGGTTTCAGAACTAGGGTGTTTTGTAAAAATACCAAGCCTACCCCAGAGATTTTGATTCACAGGGCCTGACATATGCCGTGGGAATCTGCATTCAAAAATAAATAAACAGGGGCACCTGGCTGGCTCAGTCAATAGAGCATACGACTCTGGGTCTCAGAGTTGTGAGTTCAAGCCCCACACTGGGAGTAGAGTTTACTTGAATGAATGAATGAATGAATGAATGAATGAACAGGGACTCTGATGCTCACTGAGATTTAGGAGCCACTATTATAGTGCATCTGCTCACCAGATCTTGTATCAGAACCTTCTTCACATCTCTACTGCAACCCTCTTACTTCAGAACCTCATGTCCCTCTTCAATACTGAAATCAGTCCATTGGTGGTCACCCTGCATCTAGTACCCCTGGCCTGAGACACATTTCATCTATCCTTCTCAGTGCTGCCAGATTTATTTATCTGAACCTAAGCTTTAGAGAAGAACAGATCTAAATTCAAATCCTTGCATTGCTAATTGACAGGCTTATAATCTTGAGCAAGTAATTCATCTCTCTATGACTCAATTTTCTCATCAGGGAAATGAGGATGACACTAATACCTATTAAATAAGATTTGGATGGGCTAACATCATAAAGCTCTTAGTACAGGCATACAGCAGGGCTGTTAGAATTATCATCATTATTGTCTTTGTTATCAAGACGGAAATCTAACCATCTAATTCTTGTTTCATGTCTTTCTCCCGCTTCTAGTCTCTTTTTCAGTAAGCAAACCCCCCAGTTAGAGCTTCTTGATTCCAACGGCCTTTCTCCAGCCTGGACTTCTGATTATAACCAGTCACGAAGCATCCTATGATATTGCATGTCTTTCCAGATTTCTTCCCATGGTTCACACCTGAAGCCTGCCCAGATTAGGTGGTTCAGCCAAATGGGAATATCTAGTCTGTGTGATTCGGGTCTTCCCCTGATCAGGTCTGACTCATCCAACTACCAACTAACCAGACTGAAGTGTCCTCACTCTAAATGAAGTTAATGAGCACAATCTTCTGTATGTTTTCTATAGCACCCGATTTACCACAGATATATGGTATGCATAACTAGACACACCTTTCCAAACATAAGGTTCTGAGTGATTCTTGCCTTAGCTAATAACTAAAGGTTAAGCTCCGGTCGAAGTAAAGAAGACAGAAGCTCAGGTAAGCTCAGGTAAAGAGGAGCAGTCTGGAGAGATGTCCTTTTCTGGGGGTGAGTGAGTTTGGTGGTTAGATCAGCAAGAGGGCCATTATTCTTTACTGAGGCCGTTATTCTTTTTTTTTATTTTTTTTATTTTTTAATTTTTTTATTTTAATAAACATATAATGTATTTTTATCCCCAGGGGTACAGGTCTGTGAATCGCCAGGTTTACACATTTCACAGCACTCATCATAGCACATGAGGCCATTATTCTTTACTGAGGGTGAGACATCTTGATTTCAGAAAGGTACCCCCCCACCATGTGGCTGGGGTATCTGAAGGGCAAGAGGGAGGCAGCGTGAAGCCCTTGGGAAGAGAAATTCGTAGAACACACACAATGGTGATGATGATGGTAGCTGACTTTTACCGAGTATCCACTGTGGATTGGGTGCTATGTTAATTCTTTAACATTTTCTCTGTCACAACAACCGTATGAGAGGTTGAGTGCCGGATGGGAAAGCTGAGTCTCAGAGGAGGAGTTATGAGACTTGTGCAAGATTACACAGCTAGTAAAATAGTCCACCCTCCAACCCCTCCCCACCTCCCACAGGAGCCCAGTCATAAAAACACTTGAATGAGACACTTAAGCTCACTGAGCACAGACATGTCCCAGGGGCTCTTGTGAATCAATTTGCATAGTGTGCCCAGAAGAGCAATTAGGGCCTGTTTCTTTAATCTCTAAGATTCCCCCCCTTTTAAATTTTATTTAAATTTTTTATTTAAATTCTAGTTTGTTAAACATATATGGTAAAATTGGTTTCAGGTATACAGTTCAGTGATTCATCACTGAAATATAACACCCAGTGCTCCTCACAACAAGTAGCCTTCTTAGTTCCCATCGCCCGTTTAGCCCATCCCCCACGCACGCCCTCCATCAATCCTCAGTTTGTTCTCTTATAGTTTAGAGTCTGTTATGGTTTGCTTCTCTCTCTCTCTCTTTCTCTCTCTCTCTTTTTTTCCTCTATGTTCATTTGTTCTGTTTCTTAAATTCCACATATGAGTTTGGTTCAAGCCGGAGAGGGTTGAGTCCTCGGGTTGCCATTGAGACTAGAGCACAGAATGACTTGGGCTTCTCCGATCCCACCTCGAAGTTGGCAAAATAGTTGCAGACACTGGCTTAGACAACACTGTTCTTTGAACGCATGGAAGAGTTCACTCCACTAGACTCTGCCCATCACATAAAAGTAAATAATATCCCTGAGAATCAATTTTGGAGAAATAATCTAAAATATTCAAACACAGCCTCATTAGTTATAATCCAAAAAGAAGAGGAAGGGGGGACGGAGGAGGAGGAAGAGGAGGAAGAGGAAGAGGAGGAAGAAGAAGAAGAAAGGGAGGGAGGGGGAAGGGAGGGAGAGAGGAAGGAAAAGAAAGAAAGAAAGAAGAGAAAGAGAGAGAAAGAAAGAAAAGAAAAGAAAGAGGAAAGAAACAGAGAGAAAGAAAGGAAGGAAGGAAAGAGGAAAGAAAGAGAGAGAAAGAAAGAAAGGAAGGAAGGAAGGAAGGGAAAAGCCCAACAACACAGGAACAAATAAGTAATTTTTGGCACGAACACACAAAACAGCCGTTAAGACTTACATGACAAAATGTGCATGACAACTTTGAAACAGACTGATGGTATAAACTGAAGTTTTAAAAAGGAGTCAACTTGTATCTACCATATGGATATAATTATGTTTTTGTCCGAAGTGTAGGAAACAAAACAACAACAAAAAGAATGTACCACAGTCAGGAGGTGGGGGAGGGGTTGACCCTAGGCAGTGAGAGCAGAGGTTATACTGTTTATTTTTCTGCTTGTTGGCATTTTTTATTTTTTAAGGAGCTTAATTCTCTATGTAAAACAAAAACAAAAACAAAAACCAACCAAAAAACTCCCAAAACACTTTATTTAAAAATAAATATGAAAAGACTTTCCAGAACTCCTGGAAAGTCCTAGAGCATTTTGGAATTGTTTCTGAGTCTGGCTCAGCCCACCCTCTATTTTGGTCGTCATGCCGGCATGATCCCGTGACCCAAAAGCCTGGTGGCCTGCGGTAATCAGAGCGATGAAGTAACTTCCCTGAAGTTTTGAGAGTTTCGCCATTTTCTCCTGTACCTTAAAAAGAGCCGTCAACAGGTTTTTGGCTTCATAAATGATCAGCACTTCAGTCTTCCTCCCGGCAGGCCGTTTTCACAGTGATGTGGTGAAACACAGGACCACACAAGCAAAGACTGGTTTCAATTGTTAAACATTCCCCGTTGTGTTTGGTTTCTTTTTCTCCCTGATGGGCTCCCCTAGAACTCATCTGTAAACTGCTGTTCCTGCAGGATTCCCAAGCCACAGAGCACCCCACCACCGCCACCACAACGTATTCTGAATAGAAGTAGTGGGGTCACAAGCTTGCATCAGCCGCTGTTACCTCAGAATCCTCACCTAAGGGGACACGGGTGCCAGCTTCATCACAGCCAACACAAAAATACCAAAGGACTCTTGTTACTGTGTTCCAGTGGTCGGTACATACTTTTCAAGTTCTGTTCTAAAGCATCTTGGCAGCCATTTTACCACAAGGATCCAGAGAGGGGAAAAACTGTTGTTGCATCATGACCAACAGCTTGGGGAAAGCCCAGTCCCTTCACACACACACGGGACTGGCTGCATTTGTTTGCACAAAGCCGGACAAACTGGGGCTCCTTCATGTCTCCTGCCTTCTGTGGCTATTCCCTCAGCACTGCCTCAGAGATTTAGTGACGAGCCCAGAAGGCTCCAACGGTGCCTCTTTCACATCTGTAAGTGTGAGACACACCTGTTTTTTTCCAACTGCTGTCAGCTCTGCTTCAGTGAACAGACAGATTCAGTCCAATTCATTTCAGTAAAGCAATGCTGCTCTATATGACGATACCAAAACCACATTAAAAGTATCGACTGAGGGCTGTCTGGATTACTAGAAAGACACTTCGACAAACAAGGTTTTCAAAAGTGTGCCAACTGCAGTATGAAGCCAGATGAACCCAAGAAGGTTAAGAAGAAAAAAAGCTGTAATAGTGGAGGAGAGACAGGGGTATCTAAGGGGAATATAGATCTAAGAATGATTAAAGAAATCAAGAGAAGAGTAAAAAAACAAACAAAACAAAAAACAACCTGGAGCAAATTTCTATTCTGGGGGGAAAACAACAACAACTCAATTTTACTTTCCACCAGGACTAAATTCACATTTCTACAAATTGTTTACCGCACCTAGAACACAAACCACCACACCCTCTCTTAGCCATCCTTTCTCTTCCACCCTTAATGAAATTAAACAATCTCCAATATTCATGTTTTACATTGATTTTTTTAAAGTTTTAACAAAATGAATCAGAACTGAGGAAGATAAACTTAAAATATGATACAAAACCAATTGGAAAAATATATTCCAGGGGCACCTGGGGGGCTCAGTCAGTTAAGCCTCTGCCTTCGGCTCGGGTCATGATCCTGGAGTCCCAGGATCAAGTCCTATGTCTGGCTCCCTGCTCCTGGGAGAGTCTGCTTCTGCCTCTGCCCCTCTCCACTTGTGTTCTCTCACTCCCTCGCTCACTCTCTCTCTCTCAAATAAATAAATAAAATCTTTAAAAAAAAATATTTCCCAGAGATTGACAACGGCTTAGTGTTAGTTGCCGCGGCCTCCTTGGTAAGCCTCCGTGATTATGGCCTTCCCCAGCTCTCACGGGGAAGCCAAACAAACTTAGTAAAAATTAACACTATTTATCAATAGTCTTCATTTTATCAAACTGTGAGGAAACCCAAAAGAAGAGTATACATGTCTCCTCTTCCCTTAAGGAGCTGAGAATTTCAAAATTCTAAAAGGGTCCCTGAGAGCTGTTTTACAGTGAAAATAATGTATTTTCATCTGATAATGAAGAAAATGTGAAAGGAGGATTGGTTGTTTAAAAAAAAACAACAACAAAGAACTTTCGGATACCCTAAGAATTTGTTATTCAAAATGTAATCCCTGGGAGCTTGCTAAACATGTAAAATCTTGGACACTACCCCAGATCTACTGAATCAGAATTTGCATTTTAACAAGATCTACAGCGCAGAGAGTTGCTCCTAAAGTTTGAGAGGTACTTACCTAGGACGTCTTAACCCCCTTAGACTCCCCCCCACCCCCGTTCAAATTGCATACAATATAGTTTAAAATGTTGGATGGGGTAAAAAAAAAAAAAAAGAAAGAAAGAAAGAAAGAAAGAAAGAAAGAAAGAAAGAAAGAAAAGGTGTAACTGCCCCAAATAGTATAGAGGCTAGATCAACTTTCTTTTTTTATTTAAAAAAAAAAAAAAAAAGGTGAAGCATTTCAGAAACTACAACCAAATTAAACAAGTACAGGAAGAGGGAAAATGGGGGTTTCAGTTACTGATAAACTTGATATGAGTCAAGTGACTGTGGCTACAAAAAAAATTGAAAAGCAAGCAAATACAAAAGCTAGAGATTACGTGAATAGAAGCATGTATCTAGATCAGGAAGATGACTGCGCTACTCGACCTCGCACTGATCATTAAGTCCATTAATCTTAATCTTAAGTACATTCAGTTCAAGCCACCATAATTAAGGATACAGACAAACAAGAACATGTTCAGAAAAGAGGGTCCAGGACAGTGAAATTGAAGTCACGACCTGGAGTTGGGGGAGGAAGTCGATTTTGGGGGAGGAATTGGAGCTGTTAACCCAGTTACAAAAAGACGTGTTCAAAAAAGCTTAAAAATATAAAGGAATGTTATGCGGGAAGCACATGCTTGGTCTGTGACAAGCATTTGGGAACCACTGGTTAAGGTGTTTGAGGACCATTCAAACCCCATAAATCCATTACTTATGGGCCGCAATGAATCTTCAAAGTATTTTCTGCAAAAACCAACAAGGTAGAGAAGCAGGTACCATTTTTGAATTATGGGAGAGCAGAACCTGATCCCTAATGGATTTTGGTCTGGAATGAGGTCTTCTGAGCTTTTATCACCCAGTTTCCTATGAAATCCCTACTTTGGTAATCATTACAGAAGAAAGAGGGCTAAAAGTGACCCCCCAAATTCCTTTTATTGTTTTTCTTCTATCCTATGATCCAACACATTTGTCACTTAGCCTCACGTGATATTGTGCACCTGAAACATGGCTAGTGGAACTGATGAAATAAAATTTCATTTTCATCTAACTTGTTAATTGAAATAATAAATATCATTATGTACACTGACATTCAGTTTGGTTATTGGAAACATTAAGCATGTTTGAAACATTTGGCATATATGAATCTACTTTTTCAACTGCATATATTATAAAATCTAAACATTATTTTCAGGATGATTAAACACTTTAATTAACAGATGCTATAAGCAGAAAATATGCCCCAGATAGAAAATATTTACATGAAAAAAATGAAAAATATTTCAGTGTTTTGTATATTAATTACCCATTAAAATATTTTAGACATGAGTTAAAATATATCCTTAAAATTAATTTCCTATTAATTTTTATTTTTGTAATATGTCTATTAAAAATGGTAAATGTGGCTCACTTTATATTTCTATTAGACATCCCTGTGCTATGTTATTCTGAAATTATTTTTCTTTATTCATGTTCAAAAAAGAACTTAAGCCTCTCCAAGCTGAGGCCGCCAGTCGTTGAGTTTTCTATCAAGGAAGCCTGATTTAAGACAAAAACCGCCAAGAAGAGCAAGATCTCTGGCTTTGCTCCCTCCCCAGACCCGTCCAAGGATTGCAGAGGTTTAAGCAGAACCTTTCTTAGAAACAGTTTCCCTGCTCCAAGATACTCCCAAACAATGAAACAGGACATTTCTGGAACATATTAAATATAAGAAGTAATTCCTTCCCGTTATCTGCTCTTCCTTCAGGTCAGAGGTGATCCCACAGCTGCTTGCCCTATTTTGCTGTTGCCCTATTTGCCCTTGGGTAGGACCGGTCATGGAGAACATGACTCTGTTCCTTCTGTCTTTCATGGTAGAAAGCAGTGAATACTAAGCTCCATACACCTGAAAGCCTGTGTCAGGAATGAAATTACAGCCTGTGTCCCTTCCTCCCACCCCAAATTAACCAAAAACTCAAAACTTGGGGTTGTGTTTTTAGAAACAAGACCACAATGCATCATTTCTTTCCTCTTCTCCACCCGGATAGCTCCTGCTCCTGCCAATTAAGGCTTCTTTCTTTCTTGAAACCTTCATAAATCCCAATGGTTAACTCACAATGACTTTTCTCTACTTCTGTTAGTCCCTGTGCCTGCCTTCTTTCCTATTCATCACCACCCTCTAGGTTAAAGGTCCTCTAGCACCTCCTGAGGTGTGCTTCCCCCATCATTGCCAACATGCAAGCAAAGGCCAACATGCAAAGGGCATCCTGACTCTTGAGTCTAACTAATTTGTGGGCCTGGGAATAAGGAAAGAGCTAGCCTAGAATCTTACAGTGCTTCCCTAACCTCAACAATTCACACATCACCTTCACGTTTGCTGCCATATCTGAGATCCTCCAGAATATTTTTAATATTGGTCCTTAAATCAACTCACACTTTTAATTTAAATAAATGCATGTAAAGAAAAATTTAAATTAAAGAAACTTTACACCACTGCTATAGATGGAGAACTAATGTTTGTCATATGCATTAAAAATACATAATGATCAAAATAAAATAATCATCCATGCAGCACCTAAAATCCTCTCTTTTGGGGCGCCTGGGTGGCTCAGCCGTTAAGTGTCTGCCTTTGGCTCAGGTCACGATCTCAGGGTCCTGGGATCGAGCCCTGAATCGGGCTCCCAGCTCAGTGGGAAACCTGTTTCTCCTTCTCCCACTCGCCCGGCTTGTGTTCCTTCTCTCTCTCTCTGTCTCTCTCTCTCTGTCAAATAAATAAATGAAATCGTGAAAAAAATAAATTAAATAAATAAATAAATAAAGTCCTCTCTTTTACCACCAACAGTATGCCATTGAAATGGAGGAACGATGTTCTAGAATGTCAGTCGCAGACCAGATGAAAGTCTAAAATGTGGACATGTGGGATGCCTGGGTGGCTCAGTGGGTTAAGCGTCTGCCTTCGGCTCAGGTCATGATCCCAGAGTCCTGGGATCGAGCCTCACATTGGGCTCTCTGCTTGGCAGGGAGCTGGCTTCTCCCCCTCTCTCTCTGCCTGCCTCTCTGCCTATTTGTGATCTCTGTCTGTCAAATAAACAAATAAAAAAGTCTTTTAAAAAATAAATAAAATAAAATAAAATGTGGACACGAACGAGCCTATGAAAATTGCATGGCAATCCAATCCATATGGTTTAGGAGACCAGATGGAGTTTCTTTAGGACAAAGACTCTCCGAACCATGGTCCACAGATATGCCGATCCTCTCTCTGGACTTAGAGCTGAGGAGGGTTGGGGAGTAGGGAAAGCACAGAAATTTGGTCAAGTCCAAGAAAAGCAAAACAATCCCCAAAACTCATTCCCCACCCTCCCTTCATGCTCAGCTACTAGCTTCCAGCAATGGCATCCGAATGAGCAACATATTGAGAGTTTGGGGATGGAATGAAAACTTTAAAGGGGAGACAAAATGAAACAAGGATGCAAAGGCTGAAGTTTACTCAGAGTGTGCTGTGTATCCCAAAGTGACCGGATGGGTCTCTCAAAGGCTTCTCCCCCTCCCTCACTCCTTCATCAAAGACTTTATTTAGTGATTGTTTCAAAGCCCCCCTTAAGCCAAGTTCTGCAGATAAAATAAATTCAGCTTGGCTTCTTCTTCTTCTAAGTCCTCTTTCTTACTTGGGACTACTATTTTTACCAGTACAGTATAGTTGCTCTTTGGCAGTGCCTGTGAAATGAAACAAAACTTTTCCTTTTGGAAATAAGATCGTAAAATTCCAAATCCTCTAATTTTATTAAAATCCCCTAGGTGCGTATAATGACTTTAGATTTAGACGACCTTGTAGGTTTACATACATCATCCTATTTCAATCAACTCTCAAGCTGAAACAGAAAGAACAGGTTTAAAAGAAGAAACTCAAGTAAACAAACATAGATTTTATATGATACATCCATAGGGATTTAGGCAGTTAGAATGATCAAGAAAGTGAATTTCTGATAGCTGGATGGGTCAGAAACAAGCAGTTTCCTTTATACCAAATAAAACTAAGGGTGGTGCAAAGAGGTTATTTTGGAGGTAGGTTTCCACGAACTGTCAATCACTCTCAGTTAACAGAAAATTACACCCATATATTCTTAGAAATTTCTCAGTTCTCTCCTCACTACATAGTGCTAGGGTGGTAATCTTTCTCTTTGAGGTGGTGTTTATTCAACTCACGTGGCTTGATCTGAAAATGCTAGGGGATTTTTGCATACTTTCCCAGCCTAGATGAACAAATACTATTAGAAATATTTAGCAGAAGAAAGTCAAGGTTTGAGACGTGTTCCAGATAATCTCTTTGAATAGTGAAAATATTGCCCTAAAAAAAAAGCAGTCCTTTAGAAGCAAGCGATTATTTTCTTGGTAGGAAAAAAATTATTGAAAATGGTTATCTGTTTTCAATGGTATAGTGGTTCTCTTCTAATTCTTTTGCCTGAAAAATCTGACAAATATTGCTTTTCTAGGACCCTTTATAAAGTAAGAAGACAGTATTAGTTAGCCTCACAGAAATTAATAAACAGAGAAAATAATATTTTAATAAGTAGCAGAGGCCACATAGATATAAAATAATGTAGACTGTGCAAAAAAAAAGGGAAAAGGGAATGGTCTATAATCATATTAATTTTTAAGGTTACTTGTACTATTTTAACATGAACTTTCACATTCATGTTTTCTATCACAAAGACTTTCAGGTTCATTATCTCCTTTCAGTTTCTGTAAAATAAGATTACAATATTATGCTCAACTTAACTATGAAGACAAAGAAGTCTAGAGAGGTTAAATAGTACTCCCAAAGTTAACAAAGCAAAGTAGTAAGTTAACATTACCGTTAACCTGGGACTTTTCTCCTCTGGTCAAATGAAATGATCAAACTGTGGTACATCTTCATTCTGTATATCGACCTTACAAGTTAGACTATCTTGTGTTCCTGTCCTTTTTCTTCTTTGGAACCTAATACATCACCTGAATACAGTTCAAATAAAACTTTACTAATACAGCGCTGTCTAATAACATTTACTTGGTTGATGCTGTAAATAACCAGTGTGTTGGGCAATACCATGAGAAAGATATCATGATTCCCATTCTACTGATGACAAAACCAAGGCTTAAAGAGCTTATGTCAAGTGTGCAGGGTCACACAGGCCAAAATGGTGAGGGAGGAGACGGAATCTGGGGCTAGCAAACTGCAAGGGCAGCATCTTTGCCCCTCCAGGCTCACTTTCCAGCCAACAGAGCTGTTTGCAGACGGGCTAAGAAATAGACTGAAGCTGGTCTTCATCCAAGCTAGAAAATTACTTCGGCGAATCACATTAATTGCTATATTACAAAAAAATTATCCGATAGAGTTCATCAAGTAATTGATGATTATAATATCACACAAAGAAAAATGTTAGCAAGCTGATCCCAAACTTGAAGGCAACCACTCCGAAAGCACCCATAGATATCAGCAGTGACAACCGTGGCACCCATCTGAGAATTTATGATTCAAAGCCAATTCTGTGTGGGCGGAAATGTGTTTTTGTACATATATCTGGTTCTTGATCTGCCTGCATTTCTCAGGACTCTGCTCTATGCTTCCCTCTGACTGCTGGACGCTATTGCCTCACTTCTCCTACTGACGCATAGCCCTCTATCTGTCAGCCCTACTGACAGCCTAGCCCTCTATCTAACCCTCCCCTTATTTGGGATCACACGTCCCCTGGATTAGAAGGCATCGTTTAATACTTTAGGGCTACAAACAGTATCAAATTGAATCTGTGAATATAAAAATAAGTAAGTAATACTGACTAGAAATAACTACTCATTTTTGCAGCACCTAACCCATAATTGGTGTTCAGGAAATATTTGTGGCATTGAACCCAACAATATAAAAAACAATTCAAAGGCAAGATTTCCCCAGGATATGTAGGAATATGAAGATCCACAATGGATGACTGAAAATTGAGCGTACTTTTTCTGTAAATCATAGAAATGGACAAGGAGTTAGAGATAATCACATCCCATGAACAACTCAGGCCCAGAGAGATACACCCAAGGTCACAACGATAATTAGTAGCCGGTGGGCCCAGACCCAATAATGCCAGATTATTGGTTGAATGATCTTTCCACAATATTGTCACTCAGAAATGTCATTTTTAAACTAAACTCACTCACACTCTCAAATAGGTGGTTCCTCCAAAAGAGATTTCTAGATACATGTATATTGAGGCCCTCTCATACGGATGCTTTTAGAATGCTGGATATTCCTAAACCTGGTCTCTGAGTCAAGAGACCTGAATTTTAGTCTCAGTTTTTAACTAATCACTTAATAGTGAGTCAACCTGACATACTGGTTATTAGCCTCCTCAACTGTAAATGAGAAGGCCAGGTGTATCTGTTAGGTTACAACTGACCAAATAAATAAATAAATAAATTTTATATCTATATATAGATTAGATATAAATTATATATGATTTATATATTTATATATAATTTTATATATTTTATAATACATATTTCTTTTTTTTTTAAGATTTTATTTATTTATTTGACAGACAGAGACCACAAGTAGGCAGAGAGGCAGGCAGAGAGAGAGGAAGGGAAGCAGGCTCCCCGCTGAGCAGAGAGCCTGACGCGGGGCTCCACCCCAGGACACCAGGATCACGACCTGAGCCAAAGGCAGAGGCTTTAACACACTGAGCCACCCAGGCTCCCCTATAATAAATATTTCAAACTGACTTAAGCAAAAAATGCAAACTGACTTATCTCTCATCTCTGTAGAGTTCAGAAATACACATGTTTGTGTGGCTTTTTTTTTTTTTAAGATTTTATTTATTTATTTGAGAGAGAGAGAGCACAGAGCAGCAGGCAGAGAGAGAAGGAGAAGCAGGCTCCCCGCTGAGCAAGGAGCCCGATGCGAGACTTGATCGCAGGACCCTGGGATCATGACCTGAACTGAAGGCAGACACTTCACCCACAGAGCCACCCAGGCATCACTTAGGTGTGGCTTAATCCAGGGGCTTGAATGATGTCACCAGGATGTAACGTTCTCCTATCTCTCTGTTAGTCTCTGCTGTACATGGACTCTGCTTTCAGGCCCCATGTGTCACAAGATGGCTGCCAGCTACTCTAGGCCTATATACTCCCAGATCCAAGTCTTTTAGGTCAGACAAATCAACAATGATGCTCAACAAAACACTTTTAGGTCACTTACATATGCATTGATTTCTGATTCTGTGAGCTTCTATTAATGTCTCTCTCAGGTTATAAGAACAAATGAACTGTTTTAAGGAAACCTGGTAGCTCTCTGTGTCCCAGAGGTGGGCATTTGTTAGATTTCCTCCACCATTGCCATGACACGTAACTGGTCCTTCATCAGGTGCTCCATGCTTTGGTCCTGCCTCGTGGCAGTTTCCTCTGTGTACTCTCTTGTCACGTGTCACTCTGCCTTTGTATACACTCTTCCCTCTGTCTTGGATGCCTCTATTCTTCCTTATCTCTCCGAAAAGTGTCTACTGCCTGAATGGAACATCACTTTCCTTGGGAAATCTTCCCTGATTACAGTCCTCCCCTCAGGTGAAATTAACCACCTTGTACTTAAACCTTCTTACCGACCTCAACTGGCATACATGTCATATTAAGCAGTGTCCATATGTTTGCATAGCTTCTTTCTCTGAGGATTATTGGCACTGGGAGGGCAGGAACCATGCCTTATCCGGCGTTGCATCCCCAGGGCCAAATACAATGCTGGAAACATAGCAATCATTCAGTCACTCAATAAATTTTAATGAATCAATCAGTGAATCAATGAACTTTAGTTCCTCCAAAATAAAACATTACAGACTCCCATTTTGCCCCTAAAACATACAATTATGCTATGGAAACCCCACCTTTCAGGTTCCTTGACTGGACCACACTCTCAAATTCAGGCTTGTGCATACTGTCCCATCTGCCCAGAATACCCTTCTCCCACGGCCTGTCGGATCCCTCAATTTCATCTCATCAAATTTTATTTTCCTTCAACTCACAGTTCCTCAGGAATACCTCCTGTGATCTCCTGAATTCAATTACACCCTCTTGCATCTTGAATTTTTCCTTCCCTATTCCTTGTCACACTTCTAATTATTTGTTCAATGTTTGCCTTCCCTGACTGACTGTGAGGTCCCTGAGGGCCAGGAACTGCTGTCTTCACGACTGTGAATGGGGAAGGAGGACTGTAGAGTAATCTGATTAAATTTGGGGAGATTAAAGGAGGATAGAAACATAGATTTTGTTTTGTTTTCTTTTTTTTTTTTAAGATTTACTTATTTATTTTACAGGTGGGGCAGAGGGAGAAAGAATCTCAAGGACACACTCTGCTGAGCATGGGCCCACCTGGACACTCCACCTCACGACCCTGAGATCATCACCTGAACTGAAACCAAGAATCGGACACTTAACCGACTGAGCCACCCAGGCGTCCCAGAAATACAATGTGGAATACTTGCCAACCTCACTGACTCCTTTTACCTTCTTCACTGTACCCCAACATACAGCCTGCTTTTGGACTTGTGTTTTGTAGCTGAATAGGAAATGTAAAAGACTGCTTCCTTGTTTTATTTTTTTTTTTTAGGTTCCATTTTATTTATTTATTTGACAGAGAGAGATCACAAGTAGGCAGAGAGGCAGGCAGAGAGAGAGGGGAAGCAGGCTCCCTGCTGAGCAGAGAGTCTGACGTGGGGCTCGATCTCATGACCCTGAGATCACGACCTGAGCGGAAATCAAGAATCGGAAGCTTAACCGACAGAGCTACCCAGGGGCCTCTTAAAGCCCGCTTCTTAAAATTTCAGGTTCCTTGCTCTGCATATCACTGTAGTCTTTCAAAAAACAATTCAATCAACAAACATCATGGAAGTCTGGCTATGTGGTTGGCACTGTTCCAATCACTGTAGACTGTGCACCTTAAAAGAGGCAGACACTTTGTCCTGCCTTCATATGTCACCTCTCCACATCCTTCCTAGACACAGAGATGCTTGTGTGTGTGTGTTTATCCTTTTCAATTCCCTCTTAAATCAGCACTCTCTGACCACGGTCACATACTTCGGTGCTGTGTTAGGTGAGAAAGCTGAGATAGTTGCTTATATGACTCAACCCAGCTCATGTTCTCTCCAGAGCATCATTTATTTGACATTCCACCCTCATTCTGACCACACGGCCTTGGCAGCACCACTAAGTCCTGACGATGGCAACGATTAAGTCCAGCCTCCTAAAAAAAAGATGCATGATAAATCTATTTGCTTGCAGTAAGAAAAATCACGCTAGTCTCTGGCTGCACATTAGAGCCAGTGCCATTCTACAAAAGAAATACGCATGTTACATTTTCACTGGCCTACAAAAAAGAAAAGGAGGGTCATCAAAAAATGTGTTTGTCCTTGGCAACTGGGGCCTTTCTTCCAGAAGCTGATTCTGGAGAA
Source organism: Martes martes (assembly GCF_963455335.1). Lineage (NCBI taxonomy): Eukaryota > Metazoa > Chordata > Mammalia > Carnivora > Mustelidae > Martes > Martes martes. Next base: position 49,463,517 of record NC_137900.1, on the reverse strand, counting down.
GGACTGTAACAAAAATCTTCACCTCCCAAATCCCTAAGCTTTGAGGGGGACGCCCCATGGAGTTTGGACTGATGTGATAAAGGATAAGCATAAAGTTTGGGAAATTCTCAAGAAGCCAGGAAAGCAACATTACCAAGGTAGAAAATGTAAGTTGAGTAAGAATTTTCTTACTCAAATTAATGTTTACCTAGTAAATGTCAACTCTTTGTCACCCAGATGGTGCTAATTCTAGAGATGTAAGGGAAATCGGTGGGGGGAGATCCAAATGGACAAAATCAGAGAGCTGGAGAGGATTCAACATGAGTGATCTAAGAAAGAAGGCCCTGGGAGGTAATCAGCCTTCCAGGCGAGCATTCAAAGCCTCAAACAAAATCAATGACAGTGCAAAGAACTTCTGTCTCTAGGCGATTCTCCAAGGCAGCTTCTACATGAGGACTCAAAATGGCACTTATGCCCAGAATGAAGAGGCAGGGGTACAAACCAACCCTGAACAGAATATAACGTATGATGTTGTAAGCTAAGACAGTAAAAGGAGCATATAGCCTCGTTTTTCTCCCAAGACATCACATTTTGCTGCCAATAATCTGTGCGCCTCTTAGTTGTTTACCAAATGTGTTGTGTTGCACTAAGCAACTGAGATAGGTATACCCTGTTACTCTGAGGCACGTGGTTGCTGCAGAAAAACAGTCTCCATGTCCCAAGCCAGGAAAGGAAACCAATCACCGTTGGTAGAAAGGTGATGACAGAACCAATCTAATGAACCTGCTTAGGAATTACCCTTTAAAATTAAAGTTTCTTCCATCACAGAAGCCTCTGTTCCCCTTCCGAGAATATCTAACATCTCAAAACTCAAGTACGGTCTCAGTTAAATTTCAAAGGGAGGTAGGAAGTACTAATAAAGGAATGCTTTTTGTTGTTGTTGTTGTTGTTGTTGTTAGAATCATCTCTGCCTCTTTCCACAAGAGGCTGAAAGATTTTAGACAGTTTAAAACTGCAATTCTCAGAGTCCAGTACCACTTTCCTGTGGCTATCTTCTGTCAAATCATCCAGGGGAACCTGCCAATCTTGGCTTAAGGCGTGCCAACCGGCTCAGCTCTGCAAGCGAGCCAGGAGCTGGAGGCGTCCTTAAGCCTGGGGCGAGGAACTTGGTGGGTGGTCTAGAAGGGAATCCGGGCTTTGTAACAGAAAGATACAGAGATGGAGCTTCTGGCCAGAAGAAGCTGCTGAGGGAGACATTCAAACTCCAGGGAAAGATGCCAGTCCACATCAAAACTACACAATCACCAAAGAGAATCAGCCCAGGTGCCAGCCTCACACTATAAATAAAGCATCTTGGCTCTGTCCACGGGAAGCCCTTATTATCCTAGGGAGATGTTGCACATACACAGATGAGCACACAAAACAATACATCAAAGGTGTGGGTAACAATGAAACTTAGCATACGTATAGGAATTAGAGTTTTTCAAGTGCTTTTCCACAGATGACTTCATTGGATCTTCACAACCCCAGGGGTGGAAGACAGGCAGATATTTTATTATCATGATTGTTGTGACGCCTTTCAGCTTTATCATGAGGCTAGGGATGAGAGGTTAATGGAAGCTCTCTTGCATGTGGCCACTCATCACATCACAAGACCACCCCAGGGATAAGAGGCCTGATCCCTCCACCCTTCACACAGGACACAGCCCATGCTCAGTGACTTTGTGACCCCAGTTCCCACACAGTGAGCCCACCCACACATGACTGGGCCAGATCCCACCTCAGACCTTCAGACATCTTTGTCACCAAATGATTCACTCCATCTTTGGAATAGCTGTGGTCAATTAATTTCAATTAAGGCTTCCATTCCTATAATCCTCAAATGCCAAAGGAAAGCCAATTTCTCTCCCCTGTCCTTAACCCCTTACTGCTCTACACTTCCTCTCTGTCTTCTCTCTTCAAAACACTATGCCTTCTGGAATCTTCTTTCTTTTTGTAAAAAAAAAAAGAAAAGAAAAGAAAGAAAGAAAAACAATAGAACAAACAAACGAAAAAACCAATAATCATCTCCCCACACTATGCACTATGTTTCTATCATCTACTGACCTCCCAGTCACATTCTTCAGGACATGACACTCCTCTCTCTTTCTCAACCCCACTTCTGCCCACATCTAGAAAACTTTAGTATCTTTGTGGGCAATCCACCCAACACCTTCAAGCTACTATTCCTTGACCTCAAATACAATAACAAATCTCACCTTCACTCAACTTAGACTCCCCCACACTCCAGGGAAAACATCCTGAACTTTGTCATCACCAAGAATGATTCCACACACAAAATCTTAACTGCGAACATTGCGTCTTCTGACCCAGATGGCTTTCCTTCGGTGTTCTCAGGATCTTCCCTTGCATGCACCTGCTCCTCAAACTCACTGAGTCCTACAGCTCCTGGGTCTTCATTTCCCCCACAGTCCATCAGCCTTCCTCTAAACAAACTATAAGTAGTAGAGTATCTGAACTACCCACCACCAGCACACACAAATCCATGTGTGTCTCTTCCTACACTGCATTCATTAGGCAAACTCCCAACATAAGGTTAACATCATGGGTACCTAGAAGTTGAACACTCCTTAGGAAAATGTTATAATCATTTGGATTACCGTTATAACAAACATATGGTCTCTGATTTTAGGACTTCAGCACATCTCTCTAATCCTTTCCCTTGATCAACTCTCCTTCCTATTTTCCTTGGTCATTGTTTTAAACCTTGACATCTCTATTGAGGAACCCTACCAGAGCCCATTCCCCTACTGTAAGCAGACATTATCTTTTTTGTCATTGAAAAAAAAAATGATGTCCAGAAACGTAAGAGGAAAATCGTAGTTTCATAAAAGCAAACTTTTTTTTTTTTTGAAGAATCTTCTACCCACTCTGTGAGACTATTAAACAGAAAATTTCTCAAGCCTCACCCTAGGCTCTCTTGTCTTCTCATTTTCAGAAGTACATCTCATCTACTCTTATACTTAAATTATCTTCTTCATGCAAAGGACTTTTTAGTCTCTGTTATCAGTCCAGACCTCCCTCCTATGCACCATTAAAACTTCAACTCAACATTTTCACATATATATATATTGACAAAGCCCCTCAAATCCTCATGTCCAAAATTAACATCTTTTTTTCAGTAAGACTCTCTCTCCATGGTATGTTCATGCATGCAGGCTCTCTCTCTCTCTCTCTCTCACCCAAACCCATACCCACAACCCCCCCCCCCCACATATACACACCAAATCGATTCTCCTATCTCCTGCTCAGTAAAAGGCATCACCACCCAGGTGCTTGAGATAGAAACCTCATAGTCATCCTTGCCTCCTCCCTCTGCCTCACCCAATTCATCAACAATTTCTACTAATATTATCTCCTGCCGTTCCTCGAATCCAACCACTTTTCCCTGTTCAAATAATGAGCAAAAACCTAGTTCAAACAAGGAAACTAGAGGTAAGAGAGAACTTGAGACATTGCACAATGTCATACAACTAGTAAGTGGCAAAGCCACCTCAGACTCCCATCTGCTTCCAAAGCCCATGCTTGAAATTAGAGAATATTGTCTCACTTGGAGGAACTCTCAGAGCCAAAGATATCTCCAAGAAATACATATTAGGAGAAAGGGGAACCCTCTTACACTGTTCGTGGGAATGCAAGTTGGTGTAGCCACTTGGGAGAACAGTGTGGAGATTCCTTAAGAAATTAAAAATAGAGCTTCCCTATGACCCTGAAATTGCACTACTGGGTATTTACCCCAAAGATACAGATGTAGTGAAAAGAAGGGCCATCTGTACCCCAATGTTTATAGCAGCAGTGGCCACGGTCACCAAACTGTGGAAAGAACCAAGATGTCCTTCAACGAATGAATGGATAAGGAAGATGTGGTCCATATACACAATGGAGTATTATGCTCCCATCAGAAAGGATGAAGACCCAACTTTTGTATCAACATGGACGGGACTGGAAGAGATTATGCCGAGTGAAATCAATCAAGTAGACTACTTCAAATGCAGGATGTTCCAAAACCCAACCAAAGAGGGTAATCATCTGTCCAGGGAAGCATTTAGAGCCTCAAACAAAATCAATAATAGTTCAAAGAACTTCTATGTTCAAGAGGTTCTTCTGAGGTAGTTTCTACATAAAGACCAAAAAAAAAAAAAAGTGGACCTATGACCAGAGTGAGAGATAGGGGTAAAAACTGATGCTGAATAAAAGAAGCCATTGATGTGACCATTGGTGAGCATGTGTCATGAGTGAGAATAATCCTTTACTTTTTAAGCCACAGAGATTTTGTGGTTCTAGTTACCATAGCATAACCTGGCTTCTCCTGACTAATTCAGTCTCCTTCTTACTGTTTTTGGTCAGGTTTATATGGTGCTCTATCAAATTCAACAAGAAATAAATATTGAGGACCCCTGGGTGGCTCAGTTAGTTAAGCATCTGCCTTTGGCTCAGGTCATGATCCCAAGGTCCTGGGATCGAGTTCAGCATCAGGTTCTGTGGGAAGCCTGTTTCTCCCTCTGCCTCTGCTTCTCTCCCCTGTTTGCGCTTGGTTGCATGCTCTCTCTCTCTCAAATAAATAAATAAAAATCTTTTTAAAAGAAAGAAAAAAAGATGGGATGCCTGTGTGGCTCAGTGGGTTGAGCCTCTGCTTTTGGCTCAGATCATGATCTCAGGGTACTGGGATCAAGCCCCACATCGGGCTCTCTGCTTAGTGGGGAGCCTGCTTCCTCCTCTCTCTCTCTGCCTGCCTCTCTGCCTACTTGTGATCTCTCTCTCTGTGTCAAATAAATAGATAAATTTTTTTCAAATAAATAAATAATGAAAGAAAAAAAGACTGAAAGGCTTGCAAAGTATTGTTCTCTCCTGGAAATTTTTTCAAATAATTTCATTTATTTTCTTATTAGGTTCATGTTTCTCCCTGATTTCTCTTTCTATACTTTTGATGTCAGTGAAGGTGCCCATTGGAGGGACTAAGAAGAAATGAATGTTAGGGCAAAAAAACTAAATAAATGGCTATTTTTCTGGAAGTCCCCCAAATAAAATTACCTTGAAAATTACATAAAGAATACACCCTGCAAGCCTATGGAAGGTGATGTAACCAGGGTCTATTCTCTCCACCACTCCGTGTTTCTCGAGCTACATCTTTATGTCTTCCTGAGTGTGGCCAGCCAAAATATTCTTTGCCCTGGAAGCTGCGTCTACCTTTATTCAGTGACTCAGAATTCTAAATTATGTTTGGTAAAAACATTTGGAGTCTAGCAGGAATAAATTCATGTCTTGATTCTCTGCCACTTCCCAGCAATGTGACCTTAGGCAGGCCTACAATGAAGGCAATGACATATCATCCCAGAGGGGCATTGTGAGGTTTAAAACCCCAGTGGACGTTACAGGGCACGGCAGGGCTTAGCAGGTGCCTTGAGTACTGCTAGGACCACTATCTGGTACTAAGCACCACTCTCATTTGCATCCTTATTGTTATTTTCACTACACAACAGATACAGGGGGACATAACATTTGTTTGTCTGTCAGGACATATATTTGTGTATCCAATCCATCGCCACTGGGCCTGAAAGCCAAGAGAAGGTGAAGATTCTTTGAAACTTGGAAGAAATAAATTCCAACATAGATGTAAACTGAGGAACATGTAGCTCCTGTGGACAACTCAGCCGTTAATTTCTGGAAGGGAATCAAGAGACAATCTCTGTAAAATTAATCTTCTTCTTTTTTTTTAAGATTCTATTTATTGATTTGACAGACAGAGATCACAAGTAGGCAGAGAGGCAGGCAGAGAGAGAGAGGAGGAAGCAGGCTCCCCACTGAGCAGAGAGCCCGATGCAGGGATCGATCCCAGGACCCTGAGATCATGACCTGAGCCGAAGGCAGAGGCTTAACCCACTGAGCCACCCAGGTGCCCCCAAAACTAATCTTCTTTAAACTTAATATTTATTTTTATCAGAGTGATTCATGTGCATTTGGAGGCAAGACTTACTACCACAGGCTTAAAACAAAAAACAACGGTTGCTTGTTTGGGTGAGATAGAGGGGAACTCAAAATATGTGTTATTAAATGGTAAGGGTGAGAGAAAGGCCATATCTAGACTACCTCCAAGGTTGGGGGGCCTAAGCGACTAGGTAGGTGGCAGGCCTATTAACTAAGACGGGGAAGACTGGTAGAAGAGGAGGATTTCCAGCAGCAAAGTGGAGGGCGTGTGGGAGCAGAGAATCAGGAGTTCTATTTGGGCCTAGAAATTTAGACATCAAAGTGGAATGTTCAATAGACAATGTGATATAGAGCCTAGAGGTCAGGGCATGGGGCTGGGGAGACTTAACCAAGTTAGAGACCACTGGCATATAGAGGTTAAATACTGAATATTTAAACGATAGCAATTTAGGAACAATCGGATGCTGAGGTCCTTCGATAGCCCTTCAGGTGAGGTGACTGAGAAGCACTGGCCAGCTAAGACTGGTGAAGAGCCAAGAGGTGCCATGATTCTGGAGCAAACAATGGTTCAAGGAAGGCCGCACGGTCAGCTGTGTGCACGAGGCTCAGCCAGCCAGCCTTCATTTCCCTGCCTCCACCAGTATGGCAATACTCTCAGCTCCATTCCCCTTTCTCGCAACCGTGTGCTTCTGCTCTTATTCTCTTGCATTGGGATGCCTCCTCACCTAACAGCATCCTAGCCTTGTGACCTAGCAAGAATGCCATGACCTTGGAAATGCATTTCCTGACTCCACTAATAAAATATGCCCTCTTCTACCATAATCTCCCATAGTCCTTTGTACACTGTATTTTATTTTGTTTTCTGCTATAAGTATATGTATTCTCTTTCCATTCTACCTGTATCCCATCTGGACTATAGTAAAGGCTTCACAACCCCTCATGACGAGCCGAATATTTGGCATGCATTAGGTGCTCAATGAAGATTTTCAATGAGACAAATCCAAAAATACAGAACTCAAGTCTGGAGAAGTATCTACAAAGGACAAAAATCTTTTATCACTTTAAGTTTCTGTTTGCCAGCACAAGCATCATCTGCACCCAAGCCCAGGAATTTTTTACGCATTTTCCTGACCCTCTATAACAAAACAGTGGGAGTGATCATTCCCAGAAAACAGATCTTTTTTTAAATATCTTTTTTTTTAAGACCATGTGATGAAAACACAGGGTAATGCAGACAAAGGTCTTGCCACAGTCCTTGTCTTCATAGATCCTGAACTAATGCCTATTTTAAAAACCATTTTTTAAAAGATTTATTATTTATTTGAGAGAGAGAGAGAGCCAGATAGAGCGCAAGCATGCACTGAGCAGGAGGGAGGAGCAGAGGGAGAGGGAGAAGCAGATTCCCTCTGAGCAAGAAGCCTGATATGGGGCTTGATCCCAGTACCCCGAGATTGCAACCTGAGCCAAAAACAGATGCTTAACCGACTGACCCACCCAGGCACCCCTTTAAAAACCATTTGACTGATGTTTCCTTAAGATCACAGGTATGAAAATAACAATCTGCAAAAGTCTTGTGGATGAAACAACGTTTGTGATCCCTGAACCTCACACTAAAAATCTAAAAAAGACTGTACCAATCCAAGCCTTGGGTTATAAGTCGGGCAACAATTCTTGAGTGTTCTTCCTTCCAACATCAGCATGTACTTGCATTCTCTTATATGGGGGAGGATGAGTGTGTTAGAAAGAAGTCATCTGGGGGGCGCCTGGGTGGCTCAGTGGGTTAAAGCCTCTGCCTTCGGCTCAGGTCATGATCTCGGAGTCCTGGGATCGAGCCCTGCATCGGGCTCTCTGCTCGGCAGGGAGCCTGCTTCCTTCTCTCTCTCTGTCTGCCTCTCTGCCTACTTGTGATCTCTGTCAAATAAATAAATAAAATCTTTAAAAAAAAATAAAAAAAAAAAGTCATCTGGAAGGTAGCTCTGGTCAAGAGTTGGGAGAACAGGAGAGAGAAAAACAGGTTATCCATGGGAAACACAGTCCAAGCTTCATGAACCAAATAGAATTTCCAGGCCTAACGATGAATGAGAATCACCTGCCAAGCTTCTACGTGCAACCTACCATAAAAATGACTGGGATTTATGGGAAGAATGTCAGTATGATTTCCTTTATGCCCTCTTCTACCGCATACTACGTTCCACCTCAATTGTCTTCCAGACTAACCGCTCTTTCAAGGTCAATGGCAATTCAGAAATACAGATCCTTATACTTTCGCTAAAAAGTCCAAGTCCTTCCAGATCTTTGCAGACGGACAAACCGTCCAGTGATTGAGGATATCTCTCCTTTTTAGGTTATATTCCAGACCCATCACATAGTAATGCTGTGATCATCCAAACTGGGTGTTTGTATTACAATTCCTACCTCCTGCACTTTCAGACCCACTTATTCCGAATCAGAAAGATTTCTGAGAGTGCGAGGTGAGCGAAGTGACACCTATCGCCAGTGCCCAGGAGTAGACTGCCTAAGTATAAATAATCAACCCAACCTCTTTCCTGGCTAACATTTGCTCACAAGACTAAAAAGTCCCGTAACCTCCTTTTCTTAATGGTGGCGCCACTTCAACCACACTCTGGAAGGTATTGGTTTCCTTAAGTACAATGTGAACCCATCAGAATAAAAGGGCAGCATGAGGGGAAAGGACAGTATGAGGCTTTGTGGCCTATCGACTCAGTTGCTCATACAAGAATCTGGGAGGGGGAAACCCCCCGAAAGATTAGTCACTTCATTTTGTGTTGCAGAGCTCAATTCAGGTTAACAAAGCATTTGCCAACAAAGGAGATGGGAGAATGGCAGTATTCACTTGCTCTGGACTGAATAAACAAATGTGGGATTTGTGGGCTGACTAATGTCCTGGGATAAACCAGGCAGTCAGCCAGATTCTAGGAGTTTTGATGAAAAGACCGGCAAGCCCACACTTTTCTTCTTGGAAAGTGCTCCATGGGAGTATTGATGTCCACAGGGCCGCCTGGGCCTTTAGCTTGCCTTAAAGTTTCATCCATATTCAGCCACGGGGAATTCTCAGTGGCTCTGTAATCAAAGACCTAGATCAAGCGATAGAAGCTGGATTTTGTCTTCTTGGGAAGTGTTAAATATGCCATTCATCTCCTTTTAGAGATGTGTTATCTCTATCCCCTTTTAAATACACCATTACCCAGAAGACATACAGGTAGGCCACTAAAATGTGGCTCTGGTTCTATCTTTCCTTTCATTCATTCATTTCATTCATTGGGCACTTTCCATATGGTGCTCCAGGCACCATGTAAGTGCCTGTGGGTAAGATGGTGACTGACTCAGAAACAGTCCATGCCCTCAGGAAGCCCCCAGACCAAACTTTAAATCTTTAAGAGCACTGGAAAAATAGTAAAGCCCTGTAATTTTATTTTTGGTTGAAGGCAAGTGTTAGAATTTGCAATGATTTTTATTGGACAAGGCAAGAAGTCCCTCAATTAAGGTCACAATATGGACTTGTAGGGGTGTCAGAAAGAAGAATAGGGCTTGCCCTCTCTTTCTACTGTACTATTAGGACCATGTAGCCATGTTTGAGATGAAAGTTGATTTTACTACAAACTGCAGCTAATGAAACGTCAAGGGTTAAGTTTCACAGGTTCTTAACTGACTCAGGAAAAACTTCCTGGCAGCAGCTGATACAATCTTCTTTAAATCTATAAATGTGGCTTATCTACCCAGATCAAAAAAATACAGGGGCGCCTGGGCAGCTCAGTTGGTTAAGTATCTGCCTTTAGCTTGGGTCATGATCTCAGGGTCCTGGGACAGAGCCCGTGTTGGGCTCCCTGATCAACAGGGAGTCTGCTTCTCCCTCTCCCTCTTCCCTTCCCCTGCTCTTGCTCTTTCTCTCTCTCACAAATAAATGAATAAAATTGAAAAAAAAAAAAAGAAACATATATGGTACACACATGGAACAAGTCAATGTGAACATGATGTAAGAAGAAGAAGAAAGATACATAAGATATATAATATAAGGAGAAGAAGAAAGCTCACGGTGGTAACTGACAGAGAGCATTTTAAGGGTCTCCACAAAAATCTCCAACCTTCCTTGAAATTTAGAGTCTTAGGTGGTTTTTACTTACGTCGAGGCTTTCACACTTCCCTTCTGAAGACCCAATCTTCAGGACTCCTTAGCCCTCCAGAGTGCCAGCAGGAGGCTACCAAATGGCAAATATAGAGAATTAGTTTTTGTTTTTAAGATTTTATTTATTTATTTGAGAAAAAGAGAAAGAGAGAGTGCACAAGCAGAGGGAGGGGTAGAAGTAGAGGGAGAAGCAGGCTCTCCACCAAGTAGGGAGCCTGAGGTAGGACTTGATCCCAGAACCCCGGGATCATGACCTGAGCCAAACACACCCCTAGAGAATTAGTTTTAAGAGGCATTATTTGTAACTGCATTTAGGAAGAAATTCAAGAAGATTAGCAAAGATTTTAAGCTGGCTCTTTCAGAAAAAAACAAGGCAAAAAACCAAAAACCTGGCAAGGAATCTTTATGAAGTCATCAAATCCATTCAAGTTGAACATACTTCGATTAGTCTTCCAAACATCATGCTGCAGAAATGTAGGTATTCTAAAATCAAGGTTTGGGAAAGGAGCCTAGTTCCTGCTTACCCACTGTGAGGGCGGGAGGGAGAGTTGAAAGGGACTGCTACGGACGAACAGCAAGAGAGCTATTTCAGGTTTTAGAACTGGGAAAAGGGACCTGAGCCCGGGGCTGGATGAAGCCACCCACAAAAACGCGGAGCAGGGCCTCACGGAGCGTCTCGAAGGGCCGAGCCGCAGCACGCAGCCCGCAGCCCACAAACCAGAGGAAGGCCTGCGCAGGAAGCGGAGAGGAGCGCGCGGGGCTCTGGAGTCCGGACAGGGTGAAGCCAGTGCATGTGAGGTTCAAGAAAACCGAGCAGGCAATACAGGCATCAAAGTGTTTCCTTATGTCATTAACTCGGGACCACATCCTGACAACAGGGAACCACGGACGGGAAAGCCGCACGGACCGGGGTCGGAGGCAGTCAGAACCCTCTCGGAGCGCTCTGCGGGGCACGCGCTGCGTCCACGGGGCTGAGCGATCCGACGGGCCCTGTCCGATGTCCCGGCAAAATGAGACTAGCGGCTTGACTTGACGAGTAGCGCCAAGGAGCATAAAGAGCTTCCCTAGACAGTGCCAGAGCGTTAGGTGCCAAAGCCTGGGGTGGTTATTAGAAAAGGGTTACCGCCCCTGATCGTCTGACTATAGCCCATTCATCCGCCGAAGACAGCCAGGGCAGAACCCGCCCGAGCAGTCAGCGCTCCCTCGGGAAGCCTGCGCGGGTCACCCCGGGCTCTTGCGAGCATCCCTGAGGCTCGCAAAGCGGTTAGACCTCACTGTTGACAGCAGCTCCTGTCGTCAGCTAAGGAGAGATTGCCTGGTGGGATTTTAACTTTTAATTGGATGTCAGCCACGCTGTTTCCTTTGGTGACCTCTCCACTGGGCCTTCTTTGGCAGCCAAGTTCTAGTGCAGTTCACTTCCACAGTCATCAGAGCGGTAGGGAGGAAGAAAAACTGCCCAGGACTCCGAAGCGCCCAGCTCTAGCCCTAATCCGCTGCAAGGCTTTTTTGGCTCAGCCCAAGTGCTTTTCTGTGTTTCCTTCTCCTTTAATTATAAAATCGGAGATATAAAACCCACCTCACATGCTTTTGAAGCCATAGGAGAGGACAGATGAGCTAAAGGTTACAGAAGGCATATTCCTATCTACACACTTAAGTGTGGGCGTGTACATACAACTCTTTTAATGTTTTCCAACTGCATAAAAGAGAAGCGTGGATTGACCAAGCACCTGAGTAAGTTAAGTGATAAAGACAATCTAGATACCTTAGAACAAAATCGCCACCCTTCCTTGTAGGGGAAAAGACAGTTGTGTAGATGGTTCAGACCATTTTTCTCTCCAGGTCTCTGTAGTGGAGTCTACAGAAGACTGCCTGTCATGACAGCTAGGAGGCCAGAGAGAAAGTATTTTGAGGGAAAAGCAGGAAGAGCAACTGATTATTGTTTACTATATGCCGGCCAATCTACGAAGCACTGTACGGTATTATTTCACTTCCTCTTCATTACAATGACAGTCCTGTGATGTGTGAATTATTTAATAATGTTATACAGTATGCCTAAGTTTCTGAACCAATTTATTGTCTAAACTGATACTGAAATTCAAGTCTGTCTGGCTTTGGGGCCCACAATCTTAATTAGAGCTTAGTTCTAGCTCTGTGAAGGAAACTGGGCTTCTCTTCTGTCCCTGCTTGAGGCTTGGGCATTTTGACTTGCTATTAAAAGTTGGGCCATGGAGCGCCTGGGTGGCTCAATGGGTTAAGCTTCTGCATTCGGCTCAGGTCATGATCCCAGGGTCCTGGAATCGAGCTCGGCAGGGACCCTGCTTCCCCCACTCCCCCGCCTGCCTCTCTGCCTACTTTGATCTCTGTCAAATATATAAATAAAATCTTTAAAAATTAAAAAAATAAAATTTGGGCATGTATTCTGGTTGGTCTGTAGGTCAGCCCCTCTGTGGCCCCTCACATAGGAACAGGCAGTTACTGGAAGGGGGCGTGGGGGTTAGGTGTGAAAGAAGAGTTCCCAAGAAGCAGACAAAGAAGGTTCATAAGTAAAGCGCCTACAGGACCCAGTTCTGAAGGGCTGCATTTCTTGGGTAAATGCCATAGAACAGGAAGAAATTTTCTTATATTCTCTGGTTATTCCATTTAGAGAAAAAACTACTCTTCAGATGTAGCACTGAGCTATTTGGGAATTTTATTCAGTTAGGATGAATGTCTAAAAAGTGATTTCCTATCCCCCCCCTGCTACCTCAGGTGGTTGCTTTGGAGTTAGATATGTTCCAAGTAGGCATTCAGATTTGGTCCTAAAAAGCTGTACTGACTCAGGAAAGCTGTCTAATATGCTTCACTAGAATGCTCTAACCCTAGAAGAACGTCATAGCATATTAGCTTAGTTATTAGAAATTATCTAGAAACACTAACTGCGAAGGTCTAAACAATAGCATTTTTAAAGCGGGAGTAATAATCATATCTGAATGGCTGGCATTTGTTGGGCCCTTGCACAATGGAAAGCATAGTGCTATGCCTCTTACACAAGTTACTGCATTTGGATTTTGCAATATCCTTCTGAGGCAAGCACAGTTATGATTCTCATTTTCAAATGAGAAGACTAAGTTTGTCATCAGTATTTCTCACTGTCAAAATGGCCACCAAAATGACAAAGGAGGGTAGAGTTGAGGCTAGAATCCTGGAACGTTTTTACATATCCACCCCTTTTGGCCTCCCCACTTCTCCCGTGTCCTCCCAAATATCTTCTTCCTTCACCCAAGGCAGTCCAAAAATCCATTCATTTGTCCTACTGCTTCACTGAAAGGGCTTGCTGACTCAGTATATTCCATGAAATTATCTCCTCCCCTCAAAAAACAATAGAACCTTAAGAGAAGCAATTAAAGACATTTAACTTGAAAGGACTTAAGAATGAACTCTGACAGAAAAAAAAAAAAAAAGAATGAATTCTGACTCCAAGAAAAGAGTACATGCAATTTATACAAGTGATTGTGAAACCTACTACTCCAATGGAGAACCCTAACTGCCACTAGCCCCATAAATAGTCTCTTCCGTGAAATTCAATAAAATTATTTCATTGGAATTATACAAAAGAGAAGGAAAAAAAAGAGATCTTGTTGAGAAGTGGAAGATCAGGAGAGGCAGGCCAATATGATGAGGATCTTTGGTTGGTATGCGTCCTTTGGCCAGCTCCCTCATTCCCACAGCCTGGCCCCACTGAGAGATTTCTCAGTCAGCCTCAATCTTAGAGGTCCATGACCTGGGGCAGCAAGGTTAGTACAGAAAGACATTCGCAGGATGATATTGGCAAGCTGGTTGTTGATGAGATCTAGCTCTAAAATATCCCCAACGGTCTACATCATCCTTGGTTTTCCAACTTAATATCTGTTCATCTAGTATGTAACCACAGAAAAGCTGGATCTCAAAATCCCCTTAAAGGGAAAATATTTAGGAGGAAGCTATATGGTAGGTCTTTGTTTCTTTATCGTTGTTGTCATTGTTGTTAATTAGCTCTGTTTTAAAATATATTTTCTTTAAAATCATAAAATGATATAAGGAATTCTGTACAATTGACTTTGAACTGTAAGCATCAGAATAAGTAATAGCTATGATGCATTTTAGCATCTGTAACACAGGGCAGCATTAGAGGCTGCTTTGCTGGGTTCAGACTTGCTGCTTGGCTAACCGATCACAAGTGCTAAGGGCTTCAGCTCAGCAGTTCTCGGAAGCATAGAGTTGCAACAGAGATGAAAGAATGTCTCTCTGATGCCTGAGTCAAAGTTAAATCTCGGAAACAACTGCTTGTTTCTCACCAGTTCACCAGCATCCAGACTTTCCTTCTAAAACTTGTGAGGATGAAATATTTATATCAGCCTATAAATGAAAGCAAACATTCAATTTCTCCTTTGTACACAGTTGCTACGATAAGACACATACACAGAGTTGTAGAGCCCATGCAAAACTTGGGTACAGAAAAAAATAAGGAAAAGAGAAGAAAAGAGGGAGGAGAGTGGAGGGGAGAAGAGGAAGGGGAGGGGAGAGGGGCCTGTGCAAGGACGGGAGATAAAAAGATTCTTTTCCCATCCAGTTTGCTTCCTGTCTATCAGTGTCATAAATTTACCAGCATTACTTGCATTTTACCTTTATGATAACTCAGGAGTAATCTGAATCACACTCATTTTTCAGAAAAAGAAACTGGTGCTCACAATAGTAAAGCAGGCCACACTACTAAAAAGTGTCAACCCCAGGACTTGATTCTAGGTCTCTAGGATTTTAAAAATATGCATTCTCTTTCATTGTATCTCATACATTCTCTTCCCAAGAGAAGCCCCCGTGGATGTGTGCTTTCAATTCTGTAAGTGTGGATAACATATATCTGGTGCCAAGGTGACAGAAGTCTGTTCGTTGGTCAATATGACTGAACAAGAATGACTTTTCTTCTCCTCATCAAAAGAGAGACTGGAGGGGCGCCTGGGTGGCTCAGTGGGTTAAAGCCTCTGCCTTCGGCTCAGGTCATGATCCCAGGGTCCTGGGATTGAGCCCCGCATCGGGCTCTCTGCTCAGTGGGGAGCCTGCTTCCCTTCCTTTCTCTCTGCCTACTTGTGATCTCTGTCTCTCAAGTAAATAAATAAAAATAGAAATAAAAATAAAATATTTTTTAAAAAAAGATAGACTCGATGTTGGAGAAAGAAGAGGCAAGTGTTAAAACTACTAAACATAGCAGATATACCCTAATCCCCCTTCCTAGACACCTTTATCGCCTTGGAGAGAGTACAGAGTGGGAAAATATATGGAACATGATAGACCTCTACTTGATAAATAGAATACAATAGTTGTACCTTTTAATCGAGTACAGATGTCTACTTGAAACCTATGCACCAGACCCTCCTGCATTTTTCCTCCTTTTGCAGCAACTATCTATACAGAGTCAGGTCTCCATGACAACCTTAAAGGTTCCTTGCGGGCGCAGGCAGCATAGCATCCTATCTGGATTCAAATTCAGGGTCCATCATGAATGTGGCCTTGGAAGCGTACATTATTTTACTTCTCTGATCTTTATGTGGTTCCTCAGTTTCTAAAAAGTGGGATAATGATATCTCATGGAGTTCCTATGAAAATTAGACAAAATAAAAAAATTAAACAAGATGATGTGCATGAAATTCCTACCATGGTGTGAAGACATAATAAGAGTCAGTACATTCTTCTCAAATCGTTGCTCTGATCTAGCTCAATAAACTACTTTCGGGTTGCTCTGAGGTGTAGGGAATCATTCTGATGGCTCCTATTTTCTACAAGGAAAATTTATCTGGAAGAAAAGAAGTTGTTCAAAGAAGCTGAGAATTTTCTCAAGAGACCTGAGCTATTTAAGTTGTCCCAAATTTGTTTCCTATGTTCTGAGGCCAGGGCAAACAAAATTTCAGCCTATTAAATATTTAATATTTAATACAGCCAATATATTAATTTTAGGTCCAATTTATGAAACTACAATATGGTATTGTACTATTGTATGTATGTATGAAGTATTGTTAAATGAATGTCATGGTAATTTATGAAGATTTTAAAGAGCCAGAACCACAATTTTGAGGAATTTACATCATGGCAGAACTTTATACTGTTGTATCTTCACTTTGTAACATATTGTTAAGTCTATATGGCTTATCTAACACCAAGATCTTTTTTTAAAAGATTTTATTTATTTATTTGTCTGAGAGAGAGAGAGTGAGAGCACAAGCAGGGGGAGCAGCAGGCAGAGGGAGAAGCAGGCTCCTCACTGAGCAAGGAGCCCAAGGCAGGACTCCATCCCAGGACCTTGGGATCATGACCCGAGCCAAAGGCAGACGCTTAACCAACTGAGTCACCCAGGCATCCCCTAACACCAAGACCTTGGTAAAGAATACAACCTCTAAAAATAACTTCAGACTTCAAGTGAACTACTTTTTGGCCTGCATTATGACAAAGACCAGGGACAGCCTAAGTATTTTACTACTTCCTCCATCAAAACCACAGCTACCACCAGCACCCAACAAGTACCACTCCCCAAACCTATTCCACTTATTAAGCATTGACAGGTGAAAAAAATAATTGACTAATTTAATGAAGCTAAGTTATTTGTACATTTTCTGAGACAGTTCTATGGATTACCATTAATAATACATACTTGTGTCAAAAAGCAAGCTATAGAGGTTATAGCAGTGACTCGGTGAGATTACCAGAGGGTTCAAGTCCAATGCACACCCTCACTAAATTAGCAGTGGAGTTGAATGAATTAAACTCTCTAAGCCTCAGTTTCTACACCTACAAAATCTAAACAAATTCAATACACTATGTCATTCAATTAGATTCGATATTTTGATTAGCGTTTTACCTAATATATAAGAAACATTCAATACAGTAGTTACAGTATGCTAGAATACAAACAATTCATTTTCAGTTTATAAATCTGCCCGTGTTTCCCCCCCTTTTAAAAAATCCACATATTTTTCCTTTCACTCTTTTTTTTTAAAGATTTTATTTATTTATTTGACAGACAGACAGACACACACACACACACACAAGCAGAGAGAGCAGCAGAGGGAGAGGGAGAAGCAGACTCCCCACTGAGCAGGGAGCCCAACAGAGGGTTCAATCCCAGGACCCTGATCATGACCTGTGCGGAAGGCAGATGCTTAACAGTCTGAGCCATCCAGGCGCCCCTCACTCTTAACCCCGCTATATTATTTGTTTTGTAAAACTCACTTAAATCCCTTGTGGAGGGAGATGAGACATTAATAAAAAAAGCACACACAAATAAATAAATAATATTTTTCTATTTCTTTCTTCAAAGAACACCTTTCTGAGCCCTGAGTTTGTGAAAGATATATTCAGTGGAGGATCATTTGGCCCTTTCTACCTTGAATCCAGAGCGGGGTTCTCAGGAGAGGGTCAGGAGGGCCATGTGAGTTTCCTCACATTTTGCCTTCAACCTCTTTTCCCAGCCAAGATTTAAAAAAAAAAAAATGTGCGTTCAACATTTCCAATCTAACTGACTCATCTGGCAGAAAAAAGAAGTCCAGATGCCAGGAGGAATCGGAAGGGGGAAGAAAAAAAAAAAAAAAAAACTGGTGGAGGAAAAAGGTACCGGAAAGAGGGGGAGGTAGGAGAAGCATGTCATATCTCATCAAGCTATAAAAAACCAATCTTGAGGATTAAAAAGGAGGAAGCACTGACCTTCACAAGTAAAAACAGGGCCCTGGAAATAGAACGATTCTTAAAGTATAATTCACACTAAAGAGTGTTAACAATCAAAGTGTTTTTTAAATAAATGACTATGCTGTAATTCAGTTAACCGCAAGGTACTAACAAAAATATGCATGAACCTTCATGGGAAAGCCAGGGGTAAAGCTTCTGAAACATTCATGTTCAAATATACTAACAAATCCAAAGCTGTACTTTAATTAGACTACTATGAAAAATAATCAGAGTATGGTTATGCAAGTATATACATATGTCCAAAATCATCAATTATATGCATTATGTGCAGTTTTGTATATCTATATTTCAATAAAGCTTGAGGAAAAAAGAAGGTCAGAGTACTTGTTTGATAGTTTAATTATGTGAAATAACTAGTGTATTTTAATCTTTTTCTTATAATTTTTAGCTAATTTGTTCCACAATAATTGCTGAAGATAAATTCATTGTTTCTTACAGCTCCCACCATTTATGTGTATGTCCAATGAAAATATCTCATCAACATAGTCCATGCACCTTTAGATGTTTCAACTTTCTAGTTTTGACCATTCTGAAATATATTACCTATGCCCAGAATACATAAATATGACAATGGACAGCACACCATTCCTTCTATTTAAGTATTATTCACCAAAGTATCTCTCAAATACACTGTCTTCGACATTTTTACAGGGAAGATAAACAATGGAATGTTAAATGAGGTGTAAGTATCCAGAAAGTTCATGTCAAAGAAGAATTCAAAGGCAGGTTTATGGGGTATAGAGTACCATTTAGTTAGTTGGAAAATGATGATTCAGCACCAAGTTCATGACACTCTACTAAAAATTCAGAATGAGAAAAAATAAGACATGGTTTGTACTTGGAGCTCAGCATTCGCTGGAAGCAAAACTCAGGCATGCAAAAAAAACAAGTACATGTCATAAAATTTGTGATGAAAATATCAGCTATGAAAACACAGGGAAATTTTTCATAATTATTGCTGTGACTCAACTTTTACCCTCCGTAAAGTGAGGGAGCTGTCTTAGGTCCTGTATGTCTTTTCCAGCATCCATGTTTTGTGATGCTACGTTTAGAACAATGTTTATTTTACTAAAAAAAAATTTTTTTTGCCTTTAATAAGTTAGGCACTTGTACCAGGGAGTATAAAAGCCTTTTGAACAAATGCCATGGATCAGTAGGACAAAGATTAACAACAGAAGAAACAAAAAACCAATAACTGAAGAAAAGAAAACGTGTTTTAATCTGATTTCTCTCATCTGATCCTCCATTCCTAGAATGCATGTAATTACACTAACATCCTTTTTCTGGGGTTATTATTTTGTTTGATTAACAAATATATGTGATTTTAAAAGTTTTTTAATCTGCCACCATCACATCCAGTTTACATAAAATAATCAGATGTGGAAACTCAGTCAACTAAAGAAAAGAATAAACTGGAAACATTAAGACGTGAGTTCGTTACAGCTGCCCTAGGCACGAGAAAGTTCCACTACTACTCTTCCCTCTTTCCCGCCCCTTTGTCTCCCAGCTCTGTGATATGCATGCCTGCAAGAGAGCAAAGATTAAATAAGATAAAATTAAATGACACACACAAAGCCTTCAACAAATAATAGCTCTTGTGACTTGCTGATTATTACCAACACTTACGCATTTTATTTTTTCTGCCATTCTTCACTCTCAAACGTGGGCCTTACTTTTGTAAAGCCTGCCAAAGTGTGGTATGTGCCATACTTGAGAGCACTTGAGCACTTCAGAAGATCTGGGGATGCCTACCGACAAATATATGTGTCTATGTGTGTGTATCCATATGTATATATATATTTGCATTATAAATGACTAATCTAGCACTGATATGTACTGATTTGTACTGATTTGTGCTACTATATGACTACTAAATCAAATATGTATATTTAATACATTAACATATATAGTTTTGTTTATTTACTTTACTTTATATTTATTTATATGTATATTTTATCATTTGTTATTTATATTTATTTTATTTATATATTTAACATATATTGAAATATATAATATACATTTAATTTAGTAATCATGAATTATATTAGAGTATATTTGAAAATGTTATAGCTAGCACATCAACCTAGTGATTTAAAAGATAGTACTATTAAATAAATTTAATTAAGTTAAAAATAGCAGTATAGGGGTGCCTGTGTGGCTCAGTGGGTTAAAGCCTCTGCCTCCGGCTCAGGTCATGGTCTCAGGGTCCTGGGATCGAGCCCCACATCAGGCTCTCTGCTCAGCGGGAAGCCTACTTCCCCCTCTCTGCCTGCCTCTCTGCCTACTTGTGATCTCTCTGTCAAATAAATAAATAAAATATTTTTTAAAAATAGCAACATATTCACAGAGGCATAACAGCACAGGTGATATGTGACTATAGAAAAATTATGAAGATGGTCCACAAACAATTGAAGTTTGGGAAACCATTAGCTAAAGCAACCAATGGCTGTTTTCACAATCCAAGGAGGGGGGAAGTAGTGTCACATTTTGAAAGAGGCAAATGTCTTACTTTCTAAATTATAAATTATTTCCTTGAGGGGAAATTCAGTCTCCACCCAGGTGAATACATTAATATGTGCTCGACAACTGAATGCTGCATCTATTTGAGGACAATTGAAGTTGTGTGTGTGTGTGTGTGTGTGTGTATGTGTGTGTAATGTGTGCATGTAACTGCAGGGGTGCTGCTGGACACGGCGGAGTCAGGGTACAGCAGTGGGGGTGGGGATAACTCTGAACTCACAAGGATAGATGAACCAATCTTCACTCGTTCACTAATTTTACATGTTGAAATCTACAAATAAGTTCCTATGCCATACCTTCCCAAAAAGGATTTGTGCACTTCCTGCTCTTTTTTTTTAAGATTTTATTTATTTATTTGACAGAGATCACAAGTAGACAGGGGGGGCAGGAAGCAGGCTCCCTGCTGAGCAGAGAGCCAGATGCAATGTGGGGCTTGATCCCAGGACTCTGGGACCATGACCCGATCCAAAGGCAGAGGCTTTAACCCACTGAGCCACCGAGGTGCCCCACTCTTCCTGCTCTTTAAAGACAGAAATAAGAACGATTTGCATTACTGAGCCCTGTCAATTGTAAAAATTTCCACTGAATATTATAATTATTCATTTATAAGTCCTTGAAGGTAGAAAATATCTAGTTCACAAGTTTATTTCTAGAGCCCAGGTCAGTGCCTGACACAGTAGAGGTGTTCAGTAAACACTTGTCAAATGAATGAAGTTATAAATTAATGCTTCAGTTCTAGAGAGCTGGCAGGAGCAGGGCTTTGGGAGAGGAAATAGGAAAGAGAACCTTCAAGACACAAAATCAAGCCATTTATTTCATGGCCTCTTCTGCCTACTAGGTCTAGCAAGGAGCCGCCCAGCAGTGATCTTACCTGTAGAACCTGCTGGGCAAGGCCAGCCAGCAAGCAAGGTGGGTCCCACCACTCAGGTGTCAAACACAGTCAACCTGGCTAATAGAGTCCCAGAAGTGCAGTGTGATTGCTCTCTCTCCATCCAGATCTGCCCTGGTAAACTTGATCTAATTGTCCACCGTGGAATTTGGCCAGTACACTGAGATTATAGTATGTTGAGAAATTTGAACTTTAACCACATATAAATAAAAGCACAGAGATCAGGGCCACTCCCTCTTACTTCTGGGTTTTTTGTTGTTTTTTTTTTTTCCAAAAGAAAACAGTTGCTTAGGAGTCTGTGAATTTTCTTTTTTTGTTGTTGTTTATTTTTAAAAGATTTTATTTATTTATTTTACAGAGAGTGTGTGTATGTGAGCGGGGGGGAGGGGCAGAGGGAGAAGGAGAGGGGGACTCTCCAGCAGACTCCCCACTGAGCACAGAGCCCAACTCGGGGCTGGATCTCACCACCCGGAGATCATGACCTGAACCAAAATCAAGAGTCAGATGCTTAACTGACAGAATCACACAGGCGCCCCGGGAATCTGGGAGTTTTCAGTGAGAGGGAAATATAAGTCTAACTGATTCAATTTTTTAATATAAATTCTTCCAAATGTCTTTAAAATAACTAAAATCTATTGAATACTAATATCTGGAATCTAAATAAGAAGCAGCACCGTTTATTAGACCTCAAAAAAAGCTGTTCGATGCAGAGAAAGATACAAAATAAGTAAGATACAGTCCCTAGAGCTGCCTTTTCAGTCAGATGTCAACTGAAGTAGTTCAAAGCCCTAAGAAAGTATTCTCCTTCGTCCCTCAGCAATAGATGCAGAAAGGTTAAGTCTTTCAAGTTTACAGTAGAAGGTCACCATGCACATTATCACATGTCCATGAAGTAGAATTAAACAGATTTTAATGTTCCTTTTTAAGCAAATTTTCCTGGCCAAGAAAAATTGTCTCAGGGTTATGCTTGTATGGTATTCTCAAGCTTTCCGGGTGCAGCTGGGCAAAGTCCTCTCCATAAACAAACTAGAGGTGGATCGGGGTTTTCTTCACTTTAAAAAATGGTTTACAGGAGGATCCCAACAGCTAGACAATTTCCACAGTGCATTACACTTGTGTCCACCCTAGCGACAAACCTTCAGGATCATACCCGGTGAAGAGGCTCAGTTACACGTGTAAGAGTTATTCTCTTCACCAACGCAGCACTGACTGCCTGTCATTTCTCATTTCCTTTCCCCCAATATAGCCCTTCTTTCTTGTATTGAAGGACACCACTTTGCAATACGCCTTCTCTTCTCTGTTTTATCTCCTATACCATCAAGTCTCTGGTACAGTTGTTTTCTGGTTTCATGGCTGTTTCTTTTTTTTTTTTTTTCATGGCTATTTCTTGACAGAAAGTTGCTTAATGAGAGAGCAGGAGTGGTATAAAACCACAGGAGTGACTAGAAACATCACGGCAAGCAAAGCCAATCTTACTGGCAGTGAGCAAGGATAGAGAATGCTGGATTGAAATCAGAAAATCTAGGGATTTGTGTTGGCACCGAGGATTGCCTGGTGGCCCTGGAATTCGGGGAACCTCATGAGTAGTTCAGTTTCTTCCTTTATCTCAGGAGTATGCTCACAGCCCTGGGTGCTTGACAGAAATGACAGTTCAACTGAAACAGACCGCAGGAGTTTTATGTTGTACTAAATTATAAATTGTACGTCTCTGTATCCCATGATGAAGTGGTAGTTGACGATGTTAGGAGAAGGAAGCCATGCATACCAACTGCCCCCAGCCCTCTGTCTATTCTCACCCGAACTGGACTAATTCAGGGAAATTATGGAGTTTGTTCCTCTGGGTACAAGGAATTCATACCTATGAACAATCCTACCATCTTTTGTAGACTCTATCCAGTTGGATGGCTTCATCAAGCTCCTCCCAAGCCTACTTTATGCTTTATAGTGCTACTGGCCATGATCTCCTTTCAACCTGTAAGCACCGTCCACACCCCTACCTGCAGGCTGGCTGTTTGTGAGCATCTGGACTACACCAGAACTGAGCAGGGTGATGGCTCTGGTGCTAGACTGGCATGGGTTGACACTGGCACTATCATGAAGTAGTTGTGACACCTGAAACTTGTTATTTAATTTCCCCAAGACTGCATTTCCCAATTTGTGTAGAGAAGACCCGAATAGCTACGCTGCAAATGGGTGGAACAAATTAAAACAAACAAACAAACAAACAAAAACAGGCTTTATTAGAGCTCGAGAACTAAAAGTAGTAGACATCAGAAATATATTTAGAATTGTCCATATATTTGAGTTACAGTCTTTTAAAAATAAAAGAGTTTAAGGAGAGGCAGCTGAAGGGCACATGGGTGGCTCAGTTAAGTGCCTGACTCTCAATTTCGGCTCGGGTCATGATCTCAGGGTTGTGAGATTGAGCCCCGTGTCGGGCTCCACACTCAGCAGGGAGTCTGCTTAAGATTCTCTCTCCCTCACCCTCTCCTTCTCCTCCCTCCTCCCACTCTACTGTCTCTAAAACAGATAAATAAATCTTCACATAAATAAATAAATAGAGGCAGCTGTGCAAGTAAAAGGAGATACACTTAATGCTTTCTTTGAGCCCATAGCTCTTGGTTAGATTATCAAATCTGCACTGGTACAACAACTAAGCCTAGTAAGTACTTAATTATTTTTAAATAATTAAATAAGTACATAATTGAATGAATGAATGAATGAGTGAATGAATAAATGAATGAATCAATCCCACTAAACCTGTTTGGAGAAATATGGAATTCCACATACCTCCTCTAGGTGGCGAACTGATACCTCCTACCGTGTGATGCATTTCCTGTGTCTGCCACAATTGACGGGAAAACTGTACTAGAGAAATCTATAACTTTATGTCTGTCATAGTCTAGAAGTAAGAAACCATTAATGTCTTTTCTGCCAGTTATCTCTTTATTTTTACGACCGTATGCTTCTTGTCAAAAAAATTGTTTATAGAAAGTCCTTAAGAAATATGATTGTGTAAGTACTATAAAGAAACAGAGCTGTGCAAGAGACTTTTCAGAGCACTTCTGCAAGGTTGCTGTGAGGACCTTCCATTTCATGGTGTACTCAGCAAAACATTGTTTTGCCCCAAGCTTGTTATTATTTTCCTAGGATGTTCATTCTCTTCTTAATATGGGAAAAAATAAAATTCTACTAACAATGACTTCTTAAAAACTAAGCCTCAACTATATTTTTTTCTTCTAGATTCCCCGTGACAGTAACAGATAAAATTGAATAAGAGCTAAATGCATTATCCTGTCAGTCGACTAGAGATGAACTATCCAAGGAGATAAATTAATCCAAATGCATTGCTTTAATTTTCCTTCAAGTCAGGATATGAGGTCCCTGAATGATTTAAAGAAAGCCCACCAAGCTCCATTTCCCTTTGTGATGACATAGTCTATATTTTCTTATAAAGGAAACATGACTCAAAAATATCTTGGAGCGCCATGAGAGCTGAAGGACAAAGCTAAAATCCATCTAGGAGCACACCAAACAGGAACGACGAGAACTGAAGATGCCTGTCCTGATTCCAAAAGCGAGGGGAGGAGGTGAGTAAAAAGAACAATGACATGTTCTAGCCCAAGAGCTAAAATTAAATGCATGTAAATAATTCTTGTTGAAACTAGAAGCCAGGGTAGATTAGGCAAACCAGGTAGAGTTCTTTCTTGCCAAAACATGCCAGGCTAAGAGTCACCTAGCATTGAGACATGGCTACTGACAGAAGTGAGGTAAATACTGGACAGTCATGGGGTTTTCTGAACTCGCATAGCAGCCCTTAAACGGCAATATGTACCTAAAGCCCATAGATTCCGTTTTATCCTATCCAGAAAGCTGAATGCCCGTTGTCCAAATACAGGAATCTGAATGAGAATTTCTAGTGCACATGTAAATATCTCTCTAATATCCATTTCTTAAGCAACCACTCTGGGCCAGGCTCTTGAATAAATACAAAGATGAATAAGGCATGGTCCCTGCCCTCAGACATGTACACACATAATTATATGAGATTAATCAAGGGAGAGGGAGAGAAAAAAAAGGAGCTAAGGCCAGACAGGTACGTTGATGCGAGAGTGTGGAAGATCCCATTCCACGGCTGGGTTCGTGGCAACTTGTCGGACCAGAATCCAGCCATAACAGTAGTTTCTGCAGACTGTTGAACTGAGCCTATACTGCTGGGTCTCTGAAGCAGCTAAAGCCATGGAAATAGACCTGGAAAGGGAGGTATAAACATCTAAAATACCTTTCCAAAGGCATTTTGGGCTAGTTTCATTACGTCCTTCCCAAAGGTATGCAAGAAGCCCAAGGATTTACAGAAGAAAATACCCCCCATTAAATCAACGTGTTATTCCTAACTTTGTCATGAGCTCACAACCCCAAACCTTCCTAACTAAACGAATAAACCAGCTAAATAATCATTAATAGAAGAATATAAATAAACCACAAACTCTCTCATATCACAATTTTAAAGGAATAATGTAGCTCTAGGATAGAAACATCTCCATACATACAGAAGTAAAAGAAAACAGCCAGGAGAGGGGTGCCTGAGTGGCTCAGTGGGTTAAAGCCTCTGCCTTTGGCTCAGGTCATGATCCCAGCAGGAGTCTGCTTCCTCCTCTCTGCCTGCCTCTCTGCCTACTTGTAATCTCTGTCTGTCAAATAAATAAATAAGAAATCTTAAAAAAAAAAAAATTTGAAAACAGCCAGGAGGAAAGAATTTGGGCTGTAAACTTACCTTTGTATTTGATACAATTTAAAGACTTTTTCTAAAGGTGAAGTAAAAGCAGAAAATGGCACAAATATGTTAATAAAGTGTGAGATATGATGCACTCTTTCCTCATCACTATCACGTTATACCTCCAGAATTATAATGATTCAAAGTGGATTTTTTAATTTAAAAATGTTGGGGTGTTTGGATTGTTATTTCACCTACAAAAAACACTGTATCTTGAAGGGCAGTGTGTGAAGACTTTTAATATTTTCCCTAAATATTGCTAGGTTGTTTTAGGCCCTTTCTCTGTAGCCAGTTTTGCAAGCTAACACAAGTTTAAAGCCTTCAATCCAACTCACCCATGCACACTCTAATTTCAGTTCATAGAAAAGTACATTTTGACCCAACTTCTATTATTAAGTTGGTATCCTATCCCCATACCAGCCCAAGGCAGATCGGTTGGCATTTGTCTTTACAAGAAAAAAAAGAAAAGAAAAGAAAAGAAGAGGGAAAGGGGGCTCAATAAAAGAAAGGGACTGACCACCCCTTCCAATAGCAGGAACTGAAAGTCGCCTGTTAACTGTAGCCCTTCCATTTA
The DNA here is from genome assembly GCF_963455335.1 of Martes martes. NCBI lineage: Eukaryota > Metazoa > Chordata > Mammalia > Carnivora > Mustelidae > Martes > Martes martes. The sequence goes on along the minus strand of NC_137900.1, from coordinate 49,436,903 downwards.
TGGTAAGTCAACAACCCAGGCCCTGTGGCTTCTGCTTTATTGTGATTGTATAATTTTCTCCCTCAGTGAAAAATTCTCTTTTAGGTCAGTTTTCTACAATGACTCAAGACCCTTGGATGTGATAGCCTTGTCTCCTTCTAGGGAAATTCAGAAATAAATACAAAAAGCCAGAGTCTCACTTCTGTGAGTCAAAGTCACCTCTAGAAATGAGGCAGGATGCCACCGAAAGAAAACCAGTGCAACACACAGAGGATGTGGGGTGCAGCCCCATAGCTCAAATCAGCCAGTGACCTTTTTCAAAGGCAAATACACAGAGAAGCACCACTGTATGGACAGCCAAGGTTCCACAAGTCGAACAGGTGCGTCCACCCTCTCCGGGTGCCACAGCCCAAGCTAGACACACCCAGACTCTCCCACTCACAGGGCCACCAGGGCTGGTCTCAGTTCAAGTGGGTGGAAGCTTACTGCCATGGGGCTACGTGAGAGCTGTGTTGGAAGCCAATCCACTAGGCGTGATTACCCAACAAGGAAAAGAAAGAGGTAAAGCAAACAGATGCACACATGTCTGCACAATTCCTTTGAAAAGGGCTTAAAGTACAAAAATGAAGCCTAAGAGCAAATGGTATGAGCTCAGTTCGTACGAAATACGCACCGACCCTCTCTAAAACAATTTTCTAGTTCCAGCTGAAGTTGTTCCAGTGGTGAACCAGCAAAACCCCGTTTCAGCTGCCCTTAGTAGCACTTACTGGTTTAGTGTAAACACATGAGCTAGACTAAATAAAAAACAACAAAAACAAAACAACAAACACAAAACAAAAACCCTAAAAGAATTTAAAGTAATAATGCTGTAATGATGATAATAATAATTACAGTTACCATTTACCTTTTGTCTCCTGGCTTTTTCCTTACCATTTCCTTTTGCCTACACTGGCCAGCTTGGGCCTCCTCTCCAAGTCATCCCCATAGGAAGGCGCCCACCCACCCCCATCACCCCCTCTGTCTGCCCAAAACATGCATCCAGGGCCAGAGCTCAGGCCTGCTGACTGGGTGGGTGCCTCCTCTGCCTCAGGCGCATGGGAGCTGGGGAAGGGGCTTTTAAGAAATAATAAAAGGAACAAAAACAAGAAAGTCTTTGGGAGTTGCCACCTATTCAGATCCTTGAAAGCTGCATGGTTTTGATGATACTGATTCATAAGGAATGTCTCCTTGCCAGCCAGCCAGGGCCAAGACCCAACCCCTGACCTGCTGAGGGCACAGACCCTCCCAGTCCCCAGGCTGCCACCAGCCCAGAGGCGCTTGTCTTACAGAGGCCCAGGCCTGAGGCTGTAGAAATCTGGGGCAGCCACCATCAAGAAGCCCATCCCAGGGGCCAGGATTCCTTTACCAGTATGGATTCACTTCGGGACTACATAAGTAAAGCAGTTGTGGTTTTTGTGTTTTTTACAGCTTTTTTTCCCCCCCTAAAAATGATTTGCAGTTGTGTGTGAAGCACTTTGCCCTGATATGTATGTTCTACAATAAAAAACAAATCAAATTTTTTTAAAAAGCAAGCCGGTTTGCTATAGTTAGCTTCATAACTTCATCTTCCTAACAGCCTAATGAGGTAGGTTTCTTATCCCCATTTTACAGATAATGAAGTTGTATAAATCTAAAATAAATATCTTCTCCCAAAATACCCAGCTAGAGTAAAAGAGCTATCATCAACTCCAACTGAATTTTTTCCACTCTACTAAGGGTCAGCAAACTAGGACCCTTGCGTCTTATCTGTCCCGCTGACTGATTTTGCAAATAAAGGTACATTGGCATTCATACATTCTCATTCATTCCTGTATTATCTGTGGCAGCATTGGTGTTGGGACAACAGAGTTGAGTAATCCCGCGAAAGAAACCATATGGGCTCACAGAAGCTAAACAATTTCCTATCGGGCCCTTTAGAGAAAAATTTTGTCAACCTCTACTCTTCAAGGTGCCATTAAGAATTTTTATGGGGTGCCTCAGTGGCTCAGTGGGTTAGGCCTCTGCCTTTGGCTCAGGTCATGATCTCAGGGTCCTGGGATCGAGCCCCGCATCAGGCTCTCTGCTTGGTGGGGAGCCTGCTTCCCCCTCTCTCTCTGCCTGCTTCTCTGCCTACTTGTGATCTCTCTCTCTCTGTGTCAAATAAATAAATAAAATCTTTAAAAGAAAAAAAATTTTAGAAGGTTCAGTCTAAAGAATATTTTCAGAGAATTAGGAAACTCTAACAAGTGGGAATTCACCATCATCAATTTCTTTGTGAACAGGTACCCTAGGACATTTTGCCCATGCAGAGAGCTTTCTTCCAGTCCCTAAAAACCCAGGGAAACAGGATTTGTTTTAGAAAACAAGAATTGAATTTCACTGACCCACTCATTCAAGTCCTTCCCGGTCTACCTCTAGCTTCCCCTCGCCTCAGCTTCTCACGGGACAGCTCTTCCAACTGTGTACCTAAGAGAAAAGGAAAGAGAGGAACACAGTGAAAAGGTGTTGCTATAGCTTCGTGGAACTTCCATTCTATTTTCAGACCCTGCTCCTATGCCAGAGGGGAATTTGAAGGAAACATGACAAATACCAGGGTTTACCTCGTTTAGGCTTGTCAGATTGATGCAAGCCTGAGGGGGTGGATCTATAGACTAGAATAATATAATTTTAATATGGAAGGCACATCAGGTAATAGCCAATTGAGATGATTCAGTTTATCAAAAACAAGAACAACAACAAAAACAAACAAACAAACAAAAACAAGAACCCAGCAAAGCCGGGTGACTGACTTCTCCCAGGGTAGCAAGAGAGAAGAGGTTTCTCATCCATTCTACCACACATTCAGCAGGATCTGGTTTAAGGCCACAACTGTATCCTATTCCATATATCCATTAATTTCAGGTCCTTTCTCAAGGCCACACCTTTGGTGGAAAGAGTACCTTTGGGGAATCAAGCCAGTTCAGGTTCAAACCCTCTTTTGATCCTTGACTCCTTGTGCAAACTTAGGAAAGCCAGTAAACCAGTAGAAGCCCCTGTTTTATGGAAGTAAAATATAGTTAATTGTTCCCTGAGTGGAAAGAAGAGAAAATGAGACATTCAGTGCCAAACAAGGTGCCTAGCACATTGCAGGCACTTTCTCAATACATGGCAAACACTACTATTGGTCTTAAGAGACAAGCAAAACTGCATCACTTCAGTCTTTTATTGGGCCAAGGTCAGTAGGTATTAGCAGTTGGACAAAGAAACATCTCACGGTTCAGAGCAAGATGATAACCTGCTGGCCACATATTACAGAGGTATTTCCACTCTGAGGGAAATTTAGAGTTTTCACCTGAGAAAGAGAAATGTTAATTTTCTAATCAAGTCTTGTACCAGTTGCATATAATTGTTATTATATGTTATGATTTATGGACAGCCTTGTTTTTAATTATGAGGTTTTTATTGGAGAGACAGGTTTCGGGGTGAGTTTGCCATCTGACTTGCCAGCACTTGTTTAAAGTTTTTATAGTGTGACTCATTTATATGTGTGTGTGTGTGTGTGTGTATGTGTATGTGGGAGTGCTATTATTAAATTTTGCTGGCAGATAGTGAAAAAATTGTGATTCAAATTTGTCCGTATGTTTACCTCCCCACCACCTACTCTATCCTTTCACATACCTTACCCCTCCCCATCTATCAAGGCTAGCTTCAGGTGATTCTCAAGGTTTCCTACAGATAAGATCACTTGGAGTGGTCCTTGCCCAATTCCCTTTAGCTCTTTGTGCATGTGAAACAGAAGAAAACCCTGCTCAAAAGCGAAAATCTTTCACGTAGTATGATGCATGGAAAAACTAGAGGAAATCAGTAAGTCAATGTAAAAGCATGAATGCTGTATCTTTATGCTCAACATTTTAAATTTATTTTAAAGATTTTTAATTTACTTATTTGAGAGAGAGAGAGAGAGAGAGAGATCAAGGGGTAGGAGCAGAGGGAGAAGCAGACTCCCCACTGAGCAGGGAGTCTGATGGGAGGGACTCTATCCCAGGACCCCACGATCATGACCTGAGCTGAAGGTAGACAATGCTTGACAGAATGACCCACCAGGTACCCTTCAATGTTTTTAATTTTGTAGAAAGAGCACCTGCAGGAAAAATCACCTTCACATTGAAGTCAGCGAGATCAGTGTAGATCAGTGTTATAGATCAGTACAGATCACTGTAGATCAGTGCTATAAATTGCCTATAAAGGAAAAGAGAGAGAACATGAGTACACAAAATCCACAGAAGAATAAAGATATTTCCATAAGTAGAAAAATGAAAACAAAATGGAATGGATAGCATTGATTTCACTCCATGGTGATTCAATAATACCAACAGGTAAATTTTGTTAGATGTGTGCATGTGTACTAGGAAGCCGACATATGAAGCCTGGCACAGGCCATCGTGGAAAGATACAGGTGATAACATTTTGCACACTCAGGAGTTTTCTTTTGTACTGTTATTGACTTTAAGTTTCCAACTGTTCTGTTAATTAAAAGTATGAAAGATTAGGAGAAATAAAGGGAAGGAGTGAAAGAGAGAGGGTAGGGAGGAAAGAATTGGAAAAATGAGAGAAAGAAAAAGTGTCCAGTGTTAGCTGTCACAGTTTGACAGAACTGCAAACACTTGAGGCCCATGTCCAGCAGTGATAACTCGGTTCCAGCCGCCCTGAATCACTTCTGGAAGTGAGTCTTGCAGACTTGTGTTATATATTGCTGAATAACAGATTAATCCTTCCAACTCAATCTGCAAAAATTAATAGCTTAACATGCCTCCAGTCAAGGCGCTGGAGTTGGCTTCGCTGGGTCTTCTGCTTCAGTCTCCCACAAGGCTGCAGATAAGATGTCCTTCAAAGCTGGGTCTCATCTGAAGGCTCACCTAGGGAAGGATCTGTGTCCTAATTAACCACATGAAATTGTTGGCAGGATTCATTTCCTTGAGGGATGTTGAACTGAGGGCTTCAGTTCCCTATAGTGCTTGGGTCCCCCTTCCTATGGCAACTTGCTTCCTCAAAATCAGTGTGGGAGAGAGACAGAGAGAGACAAAGAGAGAGAGACCTCTAGCAAGACAGAAGTCACAATCTTTTGCAAACCAAGCAGGGAAGTGACACCTCCTCTAGGTTGCCATACTCTATTGGTTAGAAAACAGTTTCTCGAGTGGGATTACACAAGACATGAGTACTAGAAGGTGAAGTAATCAGGGGCTGTCTTAGAGGCTGCCTACCACAACTTGGCCATCTACTCCTCTTTTCTTCACTAACTTTTTCCTATTTCATCTCTATTCAGATTACCACAACATTCCAAAATAGTCAGGTCTGAATAGACAAAAGTTTACTTTTAGATCTAAGTTTGCATTCCTCAGAAGAGTTAGTAGTATAGTAGAAGCAGTGGGTTGATAAGAAGGTATGAGCACCAGGCCCAGTTCTGGAAATTTACTGATGACAAGAGTTAACCCATGAGCCTGATTTTCTCATCTTTGAAATGGGGATAATTATGTTTTCTGTATTTACCTCACATAACTATTATGAGGACCAAGAAATATCATGTGTAGCAGTGTTTTCCAAAATGCAGTAACATAGCACTGGAGGTACTTCTGAGGACTATAAGTGGTAAATGGACTACAGGTGGAACTTTTTAAAGTGCATTAGAAAAATATAACTCGCACAACAAAACCACAATTTTTATAGCTAATGTCGCTCAAATGAGACTTAAATGAAGTTGGAAAAAAGGTGAGTCAACCTGAAGAAAACTATTAAGAAAGTAAAGACAGATGGTCTGAGAATGGAACAAACATTATGATAGTGATATAAAAATGATTGAATAAAATATAAAATGCTCCACAAAGGCAACCAAACTTGTTCATTGACTCATGCTCCATGACTCTGGTTTAAGAAGGAAACTAGATAAATTCTTTGCTATCAACAGAGCAAACCTAAGTACAATGGTGAAAGAGATGACCATTTGAAAATCCAATCCTAGGGGCGCCTGGGTGGCTCAGTGGGTTAAAGCCTCTGCCTTTGGCTCAGGTCATGATACCAGGGTCCTGGGATCGAGCCCCACATCGGGTTCTCTGCTCGGCAGGGAGCCTGCTTCCCTCTCTCTCTGCCTGTCTCTCTGCCTACTTGGGATCTCTCTCAAATAAATAAATATAATCTTAAAAAAAAAAAAAGAAAATCCAATCCTAAAAGTTTTGCCCACAAAGAGTCCTTCCCCTATTACTTCTTTTTCTTTGTCTCATTTATCACTTTATCATTTAAATTGTCCCCACAGAGTGCCTTGAACATATTAATCAAGCTATGAAAGTTTACTGACTTGGTTTTATTTTATTTATTTATTTATTTATTTATTTATTTATATTTAAACTCTAGTTAGTTGACATATAGTTCAATATCAGTTTCAGGAGTAGAGTTCAGTGGTTCATCATTTACATATAATACCCAGTGTTTTTCCAAACAAGTGCCCTCCTTAATACCCATCACCCATCTATCCCATCCCCCACCCACCTTTCTCCACCAACCCTCAGTTTGTTCTCCATAGTTAAGAGTCATGATTTGTTTCTCCCCCTCTCTTTTCCCCCTCCCAAAATGTTCATCATTTTGCTTCTTAAATTCCACATATGAGTGAAATCACATGGTATTTATCTTTCTCTGATTGATTTACTTCACTTAGCATAATACATTTATTTCACTTAATGTAATATAATCTAGCTCCACCTACATCATCATTGCAAATGGCATGATCTCTTTCTTGTTGATGGCTGAGTAGTACTCCTTTGTGTATATGTATATATGTGTGTGTATGTATATATACTATATACATACTGTATCTTCTTTATCTACTCATCATTTGATGGCATTTAGGCTCTATTATTAATAAAACACTTATATCATTTGTTCTCTCATGCCCTTTCTTTCCTAGCAATATGTTATTAATAATTTGAATTTATTAGGGGCTTATTGTGTGCTAAAATATACATATACTATTTCAAGGACTACTTCTCCTATGAGGAAGGTTGTGTTATCATACCTTACGAATAAGGGAACTGAAGTCTAAAGATAAATTACTTGACCAAAATCACTCAGCTAGAAAGTAACACTTTTACATTTCAGCATTGCAGTTTTTTCTCTGGAATGTAGGAAAATACATCAATACCAGATCATTCGAAACAAAGTCGGAGAATTAGTCACTTTTTGCCAAATACTACTGACCCAAACTCTCACCCCACTCATTCCCAGGGGCAGAGGAGCAAACAGAAAGATAAGGTTCAGGCCCTGCCTAGGGCTCTTCCCAGGCAGAGATGCCACACTAACCACCCCCTGAATGACCTCCCAACCAAGGAAAGTCTACAAGCAAAGAAGAAGTGCATTACCGATGGGCTAAACACCTGTCGAGCTGTTTGACTTCAAAGTCTCTCCTCAAAAGAAGACAACATCTCACTTTTGCTTTTTTCAGAATGACATGTAAATTTTGGCTGAAACCAGATATTCCAAGTGATAAGGATAACTGAAATGTGTTTCATTCTCTTTCAAAAAGAGCTTTGAGCTTCATATCTTTAGAGTTAGAAAAATAGACTTTAAAAAAAAACCTATTTTGAAAAAACTGATTGCTAAAGCTATAGCTCACTAACCAGGAAGTGGAATTCAAGAAATTGCAGAAGGTAGAATGGTCCCAGGAAATATTACTTTCTATACTCAAATTATCTTCTAACCATTTTGTAACACAAAACAAGTTATTGCTCAGTTGAATCATGGGATATTAATATGACAATACTTTTATATTGATTATGTTTTGCTAACTCTTTAATTTGTTTTGAAACTTTCATTTCAACACTGCCTAGGTTTATAACCACATCAAATACAATTTGAGCCTAGAGTATCAAAGTTAAAATTCAAAAGCTGCCATCATAATGATACTAAATTTTGGCTTATGATACTTTTTTCTAAACTTTCATTTCAACTATGCTTTGGTTTATAACCTAACCAGTTTTTCAGCACTGAATTATGAGTATGCATTTAGTATGGGAACAGCAAAATAAAAAATCTAAACCTAAAGGGGCCTGGGTGGCTCAGTCAGTTAAGGGTCTCCATTCTGCATTTGGCTCAGGTCATGATCCCAGGGTCCTGGGATCCAGTCCCTCTTCGGGCTCCCTGCTCAGCGGGGCACCTGCTTCTCCCTCTCCTTCTGCCTGCAGCTCCCCCTGCTTGTGCACTCTCTCTCTCTCACTATCTCTCTCTATATATATGTGTGTCAAACAAATAAATAAAATCTTTTTTAAAAGTCTAACCCTGGGGCGCCTGGGTGGCTCAGTGGATTAAAGCCTCTGCCTTTGGCTCAGGTCATGATCCCAGGGTCCTGGAATCAAGCCCCACATCAGGCTCTCTGCTCAGCAGGGAGCCTGCTTCTTCCTCTCTCTGCCTGCCTCTTTGCCTACTTGTGATCTCTGTCTGTCAAATAAATAAAATCTTTTAAATAAATAAATAAATAAATCTTTAAAAAATAAAAATAAAAAATTAAAAAATCTAAACCTAACATGCCTTATTTTGGTACCAAAGTCTACTTCTTGAAACTTTTATCTTAATTGTGCCAAGGTTTCTCTGAGATGAACAATAACTTTGAAATCAGTTTATGGTTACTGAGAAAATGGTTTTATTATTGATTCATTCATATAACACAAATTATTTTAGAAGTCTTCTTGTAATGTGGGTATTGATTTCTCATAATCCAGACCTTGTGTGTTTGATCATGTAATATAAAAATATGAAGCACTCTTTTAGCAAGAAACAACAAATGTTGGAGAGGATGTGGAGAAAGGGGAACCCTTTTACACTGTTGGTAAGAATGCAAGTTGATCCAGCCTCTTTGGAAAACAGTGTGGAGAATCCTCAAAAAATTAAAAATAGAGATACCCTATGACCTGGCAATTTCACTACTGGGTATTTACCCCAAAGATACAGATGTAGTGAAAAGAAGGGCCATATGTACCCTAATGTTCATAGCAGCAATGTGCACAATAGCCAAAATGCGGCAAGAGCCAAGATGCCGCTCAACGGATGAATGGATAAAGAAGATGTATTCCATATATACAATGAAATATTACTCAGCCATCAGAAAGGATGAATACCCAACTTTTGCATCAACATGGGTGGGACTGGAGGAGATTATGCTGAGTGAAATAAGTCAAACAGAGAAAGTCAATTATCATACGGTTTCACTTACTTGTGGAACATAGGAATAACATGGAGGACACTAGGAGAAGGAAGGGAAAAGTGAATTGGGGGAAACCAGAGGGGGAGAGGAACCATGAGAGACTGTGGACTCTGAGAAATAAACTGAGGGTTTGGGAAGGGGGTATGGGTGAGTCTGGTGGTGCATATTAAAGAGTGCACATATTTCATGGAGCACCAGGTGTTGTACAAAAACAATGAATCTTGGAACACTGCATCAAAAACTAATGATGTATTTTATGGGGATTAACATAACACAATAAAAAAACAAAACAAAACAAAACGTTAAGCACTCTTTTAAGTGCTATGCCTATAATGTGATTGACTTTACAAGAGAAACTGTTGCCCCTGCTGTAATATAAGAGCCATAAGACAGGCGTCTTTTACTGTTTTGTCACTGATGTATCTTAAGGGTCTAGAAGAGTGCCTGGTACATAACAGATTCTCAATAAATATTTGTTGAATAGCTACTAGGTGAATGGAATAATCAACACAGTTTGTACATAGAAAAGAACAACCATGAAAGAAATTCTTCATTCAGAAAGGGTGTTATTTTTAGGTGATTTTCTGATAATATTGTTCTGCTCATTTTTCTCTCATTTTGGTAAGAATGAACAAAGAGAGAGAAATTTTAGAAGAAGTTCTTATCAGGAACATTATGTAGTAAATGCTTTCTTCTATTTGTTTTTTTTTTTTCATTTAGTTCTCTGAATTTTTTTCAGTAGATTATTCTAAGTTTGAATTTGAATTATGTTTATGTCTTGGAAACTGATCCTTATATATAAGTAAGCAAAGAAAATGTTGAACATGCAATTTTTAAAATAGAACAGGATTAACAATGAAACGTTGATGAAAAATGTCTTCAGAATGAGCAAGTTTAGAGACAGAAGAGGTGAAACCAACATATATTATCAAATATTTTTGGTAAAATATTTTCAGAATTAGTTGAAAAGTAAACTAACCTTCTATGCTAAACTTTGTGCCAGAAATTTTCATTTCTTCATTTAGTAGTATAAATTAATCCATATTAGGAATATGTACTCCTCTCTGAGCTACAGACCCATCTTTCTAACATTAAACATTTCCATCTGGATATGTCACCATATCTCAAGTTCAAGCTCTCTGAACCTGAACCCATGATCTTTACCTCAAACTGCATTCTCATCCAGTGTTCCCTATTTTGGTAACCATAAACACCAACTTCTCTGGTTGTACAAACCTGTCTAACACATTCTTCCTCATCTGTTATCTCAAGTTACTTGCTGAACTCTGTTGAAATTATTTCTTAAATATATCTTAAAGAATCCTCCTTCTTTCTATCTTAGCTGCAAATACTTTAGTCCAAACTACCATAATCTATCCTCTGAGCTACTGGTCCACCAGTATCCACTCTAGTTTCTCCTCCAAACCATTCTCCAAAGCACATGCAAAGTAATTTTTAAAATTTAACTGAAAATCTAATCATATCACTTCTCTGCTCAAACCCATCTCTCTCTTTAAGATCTACTTATTTGAATGAGAGAGAGGGAGAGAGAGAGAGAGAACGTGTGCGCATGTGTCCACATAGCCAGTGGGGGAGGGGCAGAGGGAGAGGAAGAGAGAGAATCCTCAAGCAGACTTCCCACTGAGCACAGAGCCAGATGAGGGGCTCAATCCCAGGACCCCGAGATCATGACCTGAACTGAAATCGAGAGTTAGCTGCTTAACTGACTGAGTCATCCAGGTGCCCCAGTCTTTTTTGTAAGATAAAGATAAAAATGCTTCAAATGGCCTCTTCAGCCCTACAAGATTTTGCAGTGTTTATGTCTTCAACTACAGCCAGCCGTATTCTCCTCCTCCATCCCTATGTCCAAGCATAATTCCTTCAGTATGCACAGGCTTTGTCCTACCTCAGAGGTTGCCACATGCAGTTCCTTCAACCTGGAATGTTCCTCCTTGCAACTACTGCCCCATACCTTTGATTACTTAATACCAACATAACCCTGCTGACCTCAACACCCTTGATCTCTTTGACCACCAGACCTTCATTACGCATTCAAGTAGCACCCAGGACTTTTATTTCATGGAAGTTACCTAATCTTTTCTAATTAATAGTTTCTGACTTGCTCATCACTTGTACCAAGCAGATAGTATCTGATATTTAGTAGAGGTTCAATATCCAATTTTTAGGACTCGAAATCCAATATCCATTTTTTAATGGATAAGTAAATATTTTACTAGTTAATAATTCAAGATTTTATTTTAGCATTGTTACTAAAAATATGGATGAACTAAATGTAGATTAAGAATATATTTTTAGGGGCGCCTGGGTGGCTCAGTGGGTTAAAGCCTCTGCCTTCGGCTCAGGTCATGATCTCAGGGTCCTGGGATCGAGCCCTGCATCAGGCTCTCTGCTCAGCGGGGAGCCTGCTTCCTCCTCTCTCTCTGCCTGCCTCTCTGCCTACTTGTGATCTCTGTCTGCCAAATAAATAAATAAAATATTTTTTTAAAAAAAGAAGAAGAAGAATATATTTTTAGGGGCACCTGGGAGGACCAGTGGGTTAAGCCACTCCAGGTCATGATCCCGGAGTCCTGGGATCGAGTCCCCTATCGGGCTTCCCCTGCTCTGTAGGGAAACTGCTTCTCCCTCTCCCTTTGCCTCTTCCCCTGCTTGTGTTCACTCGCTCTCTCTCTCTCTCTGTGTGTGTCAAATAAATAAATAAAATCCTTTTAAAATTTTTTAAAAAGAATGAATTTTTAGGAGGATATAAATGTGTTGGTATTATTTACATCACATACATGGCGTATGTGATCAGAAATATATGAGAGGACAGCTTCACCAGAAGCAAGAAAGTTAAGAACAGCAAGAAAAAACGGTTCATCAGGATCCAAAGCCGCACAGAAGAAACTGCAAGAGATGAAGTATGGGATTATTGGGTCTAAAAACAAGAAAGCCATTGATTACCTTGGCAATTAATTACTTGATTTTGTGTAAAATTGGTTACTAATCCTGTGTGAAAGCCAGCTCACTGAAGGTTGAGGAATGAATGAAAATAGAGATAACATTCCTCTTCCAAGGATCTTACATCTGATTATGCAGTTTCTTGGGCCATGCAGAAGTTAATTTTTGATTGGGTATGTGCTGTATGATTGGATCTACACAAAATCAGCAATTTCAGATGAGAAAAAAAATCAGGTTCCAATTCACAATGACTCATAAAGATGAAAGCTTGAATGCAGGACTGGATCCATAGCATATCAGATTACCAAATCTTCAAGCCAATTGATTCTGCTGAGATATGTGTATTGGTGTGTGTGTGTGTGTGTGTGTGTGTGTGTGTACATGTCTTTTTTTGCCTTAACAAAGCTTCCTAAAATTAAAAAAAGTTCCCAAAAAATCACTACATTTTATAGAATGCAGGAGCCCCAGAAAAAAATATATACTTTATCAGAAATGTATCAATTATCTCTAATAAAAGAGTACTCAACATAGGGACACCAGGGTGGCTCAGTCAGTTGAGCAGCTGACTCTTGATTTCAGTTTGGGTCATGATCTTGGGGACCTGGGATCAAGCCCATACCTGGCTCTGTTCTCAGCGAGGAGTCTGCCTAAGGATTCTCTTTCTCCTTCTCCCTCTGCTCCTACCCTCTCAACTCACGTGCACACACACTCTCTCTTTCTCTCAACTAAATAAATAAATCTTTTTTTTAAAAAAAGATTATTCAACACAGTTCAGAAGTAACAAATTTCTGAGGGAAAAAAGCAAATTGTGTAACTTATGCTAAATAACAATCTTTAAAAGAAAATTAAGATAAAGTAAAATTCTCAATTTGTTCATCTTTTCAGCATATTTTCTTTTTTTAAGATTTTATTTTATTTGAGGGAGAGAGAGCATAAAGGGAGGGGAGGGGCAAAGGGAGGGGGAAAAGCCAACTCCCTGCTGAACAAGGAGCCCCACACGGGGATGGATCCCAGGACCCCAGAACACGACCTAAACCAAAGGCAGATGCTTAACTGACAGAGCTGTCCAGGTACCCCTCAGCATATTTTCAAGAAATTAAGTTCCCAGAGTCTCTCTCTACTTTAAGAATATGTTTTCCACTAACTCAACCTCTCTCTCCCCCTCTCAGTATTCCACTTACAATAGTAAGATTTGTGAAATGCACTTGATCCTAATATTAACGCTAGACCTCCAAAATAAAAGAGAGAGAAGTCTGGGTACACAACTTAGTTTCACAAATAATTACTGACTCCTATATCACTGTGTTGTTCAACATGCCTAACTTTAGCATAAAGTCACATCAGTAGTAGGTAATATCTGGATACTGATACTGTCCCCCTTGGCATGCGATGGCTTACTGAGTTCTCTTCAACCTGAGAAGTCTCCTTCATCACGAAATTTCTGGCAAACAAGAACTGTACATTACTGGTATTATAAGGTACACAAGCAGGGCGCCTGGGTGGCTCAGTGGGTTGAAGCCTCTGCCTTCAGCTCAGGTCATGATCCCAGCGTCCTGGGATCGAGCCCCGAATGGGCTCTCTGCTCAGCAGGGAGCCTGCTTCCCCCTCTCTCTCTCCTTACTTGTGATCTCTGTCTGTCAAATAAATAAATAAAATCTTAAAAAAATAAATAAGGTACACAAGCTAAGATTGGCCTAATGTTTTAAAATGGGGTCTCTGCCATGATTAAACAGTAAAGGAAAACTCTATTCAAGAGCAATCTTCAATGAGAAGATAAAATTTAATAAAATGAGAAAATAAACAATTTTATGCCTGAACTGATTACCATATACTTCTATGAGTACCCCTGAAGAAATTCAAACTTGCCTAGTACACACAAAGTCTGAACATTCATTTGGGGGTGTGTGGAAGGGAGATAGACAAATCATAGAAGCAGAAAATTTGATTTTATAATGAAATCATCCCTTTGATCTCATCTCCCTCTATCCATGTCATTTTTTTGTAAAGTCTTTTACTTATTTGTCGGAGAGAGAGGGTGAGAGTGAGAAAGACCACACAAGCAGGGGGAGTCGCAGGCAGAGGGAGAAGCAGACTCCCCTCTCTGAGCAAGGAACCCTATGTGGGACTCGATTCCAGGATGCTGGGATCATGACCTGAGCAGAAGGTAGACGCTTAACCGACTGAGCCACCCACGCGTCCCATCCATGTGTTACTTAAATCAGTGATTTTTCTAAGGGAGCCACCCTATGGAGTATTTTGGATATTCTTAGTGGCATTTTTGGTTGTAACAAATGAGTTGGGGGCCCTCTGGACTCAAAGTTAGGCCCAAAGGCCCACACCATTGAACTTTCAGTAATTCCCTGGACATTCATGTAGGTGAAAAATGTGTGTAAATATTCTGAGCTAAGAAGCTAAAGTTATGTTTTATATGTGAACATAAGGGCCTTGAAATATAACAGTCTCCTGGGTAGCAATAAGGTCCTCAGCATTGACGATGTACTTTTTCGATACCATTCTCTCAGGAAACAAACTGACGGTTGCTAGAGGGGAGGGAGGTGAGAAGGATGGGGTGGCTGGGTGATGGACATTGGGGAGGGTATGTGCTATGGTGAGTGCTGTGAAATGTGTAAGACTGATGAATCACAGACCTGTACCCCTGAAACAAATAATACATTATGGAGAAATTGTTGGTTCTATACATAGCACATGAAATGTATAAGATAAAACTGGAATACATTGTCATACCAAAAATCAAGGATTCTGTCAAAGATTACTGGAGTCACATTAAAAAGACTCAGGAATTGACTTGCAGAGGCTCTCACTGGCCAAAGATGGGCCTTGAGCATCAATAGGAATGATAATTATAGTGGATGAAAACACATCAATTATGTTCAAATTCACAAGTTGACAATAATTCAAAAATCATTAGTCACCTTTGAAAGATGCTGGAAGCTCAAATCATTAGTTTTAAAACCTATAAATAAATTTGAAAATAAAGTACTTGCCCTGTCTTTCTTATATACACCCGAGGGCAAACAAGTAGATAGCAAAGGAAGGTTTCTCGTTATAGAAGTTTTCCCTTTATCTTTAAAGTTATAAACATATCTTTAAAAAATAAATAACATATAAAAGAGACACAAGAGACTGGTATCAATATCAAAAAATTTCAATGTGTTGACATTATTTTCATCCTTATTCAAATAAATTATTAATAAAAACAACATGTGTAAAAATTTGGAAAGACTCCATTGTAGACTGAACTGTGTCCCCCCTGGAATTCCTACTTGAATCTTTAGCCTTCAGTATCTCAGAATGCTACTATATTTGAAGATAAGGCATGTAGAGAAGTGATTAAGTTAAAATGAGGTGTTGGAGTGGGTCCCAATCAAATTCGACTACTGTCCTTATGAGAAGAGGGAATTTGGACACACAAGGGAGATTACCAGGGACTTACATGCACACAGGATGGCTATGTGAAGCAGCAGCAGGAATGAGACCCCTGCAAACCAAGGAGAGAGACCTCAGAAGGCGAGGTCTGTGAGAAAATAAATTTCTATTATTTAAGCCAACAAATCTGTGGTACTGTTTTATGGCAGCCTTGAAAAACTTATACAGATGCTAAAATATCCGCTCAATCAAACTTAAATAAATATGGGAGGGGTGTCTGGGTGGCTCAGTTGGTTGAGTGTCTGCCTTCAGCTCAGGTTGTGATCTTGGGTCCTGGGATCAAGTTCTCCCTGGGGCTCCCTGCTGAACAGGGAGTCTGCCTCTCCCTCTCCCTCTCCCTCTGTCCCTCTCCCCTGCTCATGCACTCTCTCTCTCAAATAAATAAATAAAATCTCTTCTTAAAAAAGGAAAAGAAGAAAGAAATATGGGAGTACAGAAAGCGATATACTATGAATCCTGAAGCATAAGTCTCAACTGAGGAAATGGAAAAGAATCAAGCCTCCTGATGGGAGGTGGGTCATATGTAGTTTGAAAAAGTCCCCCAAATTATTTTGAATTACATTCTCTCCCTACTTAGAAATCTTGGCTCCAACCATATGCAAAATTATGTCCCTATTTCTTTTGGTCACTCAACTGATGTGTACTCACACTTTCATAGTGAGTTCATACATAGTTTTACCAGCTATAGAATATGAACATTATCACTGGGAATTTGTATAGCTTATAATATTGAAACTGATTCTACTCCTTCCCTTCCTTTTTTTTTTTTTTTAAAGATTTTATTTATTTGCCAGAGAGAGAGAGAGAGAGAGAGAGAGTACACACAAGCAGGCAGAGAGGCAGGCAGAGGCAGCGAGAGAAGCAGGCTCCCTGCGGAGCAAGGAACCCGATGCGGGACTCGATCCCAGGACCCTGGGATCATGACCTGAGCCGAAGGCAGCGGCTTAACCAACTGAGCCACCCAGGCGTCCCTTCCCTTCCTTTTTTAAAAAAAGATTTATTTATTTATTTGTCAGAGAGAGAGAGAGAGGGAGGGAAGGAGGGAGGGAGGGAGAGCATGACAGAGGGAGCAGAACACAGAGAAGCAGGATCCCCACTGAGCAAGGAGCCTGATGTGAGACTTGATCACAGCACCCTGAAATCATGACCTGAGATGAAGGCAGAAGCTTAACTGACTGAGCCACCCAGACATCTCTCTACTCACTCCCTTCTATATACTTCCAAAATTCTATGCCAATTTACCATTTACTTTTTCTCTTTTCTCACTTATAAATTAAATGGCATAGCTGTGACAATTCTAAGTTTCAGCTGCCCAATATGTTCCCATCCACTTCATCTCTTAAATGTGTTAAAGCATTAACAATAGGTTGTGTTTCCTCCTAGAGACAGCTGGGTTTCAGGGAGAGGCAAATGTTTCATTATCTCACCCTATTGTCCAAAACAAATGTGCTATTGTATTACATGTGAAATGTCATCTTTGAAGTCTATTAAGGGTGTGCTGTGAGGTGAACCATCTGGAAAACACAATGTAGGCTGGAAAATAATTATAAGCCAGTTCATCGCACTTTGTTTTCAGTAGGCCTACCATGACAGCTGCTAAAAACACTGTGTAGTGTTAAGGGTAGAGGCTCTGAAGCCACACAGGTTAGACCCTATCTCCATCGATGCTTAACGAGTATGTAAGTTACTGAATTTCTTTGATCCTTTGGTCTTGTCTGTAAAATTGAGAAACTGATACATTTTGCACAGGAGTTTTACGAGACTTAAATGAAATAATACTTGTAAATCACTTGGAACAGAGTAGACATTAAGTGTATGTCTCCTGTCTTCTTTTAAATATAGAGAATATTTCATGTTCTTTACATAGAGAATATTAAATAATCCAGTAATATTTGGAAATCAGATTGAGCAGTCCATTGTAAAGATGTTTTGTAAAGAAGTCCATTGAGTTTCCATGTTCTTTGGATTTCCGGAGAGAAAAGGGGTTTGAAAGATCAAGTGTGAAGTTTTCTTAGGAATTCTCAGTCTGGAGTGGGTTAGGACCACCGACACACGCTTACTAGGAAGGCGCTGTCCGTGGTGCTAGTAAGCGCGCGCGTATCGCTGGCAGCATTTCCCCTGCCCAAAATTCTTTTCCAGTCAACTTACTTAGTGAAGCTCACATATCTGCCTTGTGGAAGATTCTCAGTCATTTGGCTAATTGGCTTTCCTTTCATCTCTTTATCAACTCCAAATAATTTTCATTTTTCAGACACTTGGGCCATGCTTACCACTTAAGAAGGTGGCTCAAAAATTGGCTCAAGCTGGCTTTGTTGAGTTTCAGAGAAATCCAAGGCTCAAATCTAGAACACAGGAAACAATTTCTGATGCATTCTTTAGAGACTCTTCATCTGGTAACTCCTCTAAAAAACCCTTTGCATCTCCATCTTGATTTAAGTTCCCCTCTTCTTACTCCCCAAATATCCTAGAGATACATCCTCAGTAATGTTATTGCATTAAGTTAAAACTCTCTACTTATCAGTTTGGGTGCCACTATGGAGACTTTCTTAAAAGCCAGCACCCATATCTTAATTCAATTGTGTACTCCTAGATTATAGGACATACTGAGCTAAATTTTGTTGAACTAATTTAATTACTGGATCCGTTAGAAGACCCCAATAATACTCCTTTATTTTTTTTAATTATTTTTATCAAAATATAATGTGTTATTTGCCCCAGGGGTACAGGTCTGTGAATCATCAGTCTTACACAATTCACAGCACAGCACATACCCTCCCCAATGTCCATAACCCAGCCATCCTATCCTGACCCCCTCCACCCCCCAGCAACCCTCAGTTTGTTTTGTGAGATTAAGAGTCTCTAATGGTTTGTCTCCCTCCCGATCCCATCTTGTTTCATTTTTTCCTTCCATACCCCCCCACAACCTCCCACCCTGCCTCTCAAATTCCTCATATCAGAGAGATCATGTGATAATTGTCTTTCTCTGATTGACTTATTTCGCTCAGCATAATACCCTCTACTTCCATCCATGTCATTGTAAATGGCAAGATTTCATTTCTTTTGATGGTTGCATAGTATTCCATTGTATGTATATGTATATATATATATATGTATATATATATATACCACATCTTCTTTATCCATTCATCTATTAATGGAAATCTAGGTTCTTTCCATAGTTTGGCTATTGTGGACATTGCTGCTATAAACATTCAGGTGTACGTGCCCCTTCAGATCACTACATTTGTATCTTTAGGGTAAATACCCAGTAGTGCCATTGCTGGATTGTAGGGTAGCTCCGTTCTCAACTTTTTGAGGAACATCCATGCTGTTTTCCAGAGTGGCTGCACCAGCTTGCATTCCCAGCAACAATGTAGGAGCGTTCCCCTTTCTCCACAACCTCACCAACATCTGTCGTTTCCAGACTTGTTAATTTTAATCTGACTGGTGTGAGGTGGTATTCACTGTGGTTTTGATTTGTATTTCCCTGATGCCGAGTGATAACAACACTCCTTTAAAAGGCAACCTGCCTTGTTACATTTGGCCAAGCACTAAATTTCAGGGTAGCTAGGCTATTCTGATTAAGATACTCTGGACTGAGTCCATTCGTTACCACACCCACCACTATCAGTCTGATGACTCAAACCCTCAGAGTGACTGCCAAAGAAACAATGCCATCCATTTCAAAACTCTGGCTTCCCACTATCCATATTTCCTCTCCCTTCTTCCATTCTACACACACACCTGTAATACCCAATACACCATCAATGGGGACTGACCCCAAACACTGGTCAAAAACAGCTCATCTGGGGCACCTGGGTGGCTCAGTGGGTTAAGCCGCTGCCCTCAGCTCAGGTCATGAGCAGCAGGGAGCCTGCTCCCCCACCCCCCCCCCCCGCCCTCTCTGCCTGCCTCTCTGCCTGCTTGTGATCTGTGTCTGTCAAATAAATAAATAAAATCCTTTTTTTTAATGTTAAAAAAAAAAACAGCTCATCTATGCTTTTCAACCAGAAGTAGACTTCTATTCCTCTGGCCAGACCAAGGAATGGAGCCACCATCAACAAATAAAAGGACTTTTCTTCTTCAGATAAGAGTGGAGGTTCAAATAAGAGGGAAAGATAGAGAAATTAAGAAACTGAAAACTAAGAAATGAGGGTGGGGTAAGAGGAAAAAATGGTTATTAATGCTGCCTCCTTCCCTTTCTTATCCAGGTGGATTTCAACTGTGTCTCAGTTAGTAGATCTTCATCCCTAACCACCACTTCTATGGGCTCCCCTATCTTTGAAGAGCGCTTCCTTATTCTTCAATGGATTGGGAAGGGGGAGTCCAAGCTAAGGTATGCTAGAAGAAACATGTGAAACAAACTCTCACTTACAAGTAAGCAAGCAATTGCTCTTCCTTAGGCACTTCTCCTCTGCACTCTGAACCAAAATTAATTTGTAAATAAAAACTGTTCCATGTTAGAAGAAGCTCAGTCTAATATAGTTCCTCACCAAAGCTTTCAGACAACAGATACATAACTTGTGGTTCTCTTCCAATTTTAATCAAACATCTGTTGTAATTTTTTAAATCTTTAAAGCCATGCATATGTTAATTCAAACTCACCTAGGAGGATTGGGAAGAAAAGCAATTGACCTTTAAATCTTCAGAAGAGGATTTAATGACAGGTTCAGCCTGTTTAATGACAGGCCCAGCACCACACCTCTGTTTTATTATGCTTCATTATTACTGCATAAATTTCCTTTATTACTCATGATAAATAAAAATCAAATACTTGCGAAGTGGGTTTAAATAGGTAAGAGTGCAAACAAAAATAATACTATTCAAATATCATGAAACTGGAATCTCAGATTCTTAAAATATATATTTATATTTTTTAAATGTCTCACATGTACCAGGTTGCCATTGTCATTCTCAAACTAGGTTCGTTTTTTTGGTGTTGTGTATGTGTGTATCCATTATTCAAAGACGAAAAGAATAAAAAGCACATTCAAAACAGGATTCTGAGGATTTTTCACTGTGACTGACTTTTCACTAACTCAACTAAGAAAACACACCCAAAAGAGAAGTGCTAAACTTGATGCAAGATGTGAAGCTAGTGAAATTCAAATACTCCCTGGGGATGAATTTAACCTGCATGACAGGTGCAAAACTGTCACTTTCAGAAATCTTAAGGGAGACGAAGTTACTTTAAATGCCTTTCTCTTAGCCAGTCATTCAATTGCACAAGGAACGCCTAACGTTTCCAGAGTGAAACCACCTGGCACCGGGTTGAAGGAATAGAAATCCTCTGCTCCGCCTGCTGGAGGGAGGGGATTAGGAGCTGAGTGCGTTGATTCAACTTTTCCAAAACCTTAGCTAAGGCCTTTGCTGGACGCCGGGCGAGCAGGACTGCAGGCTCTGCGCTCCCGAGTCTGGCGCATGCGTCCCAGGACCGTCTGGCCGGGCTCCCGTCCCCCTCCCACCCCCCCTCACCACCACCGCGCCCCCGCCCCGTCCCCACCCCCTCCCGCCGGCTGCCACGGCCTCGTCCGCTGTAACGTCATCTGCGGGCCAGGCCTCCCGGCCCGCACAATGGGAAGTGCCAGCGCTGGCCGGCCGGACGGGAGGCGGAGCCTAAGGGGGTGGGGAATGCCCTGCCCCGCCGCCCGCCTGGAAACGGATTCATTCCCAGCCGGCTCTCCACCTAGCCGGAGCCAGGCTCGGCGGGGAGAACGCTACGACGCGCCCGCGCTCGGCGGCCGGAGGCGCCCTACGCTCGGCTGCGGCCACGGGAGGCGCTTTTTCCCGGGAGCCAGCCGGGAAAAGCCCAGTTTAACCACGAGTGGCTAGGCCATTGCACGGGCCTCCAAGCGACGGAAGGACAGCGAAAGAGGGCTGAAGCTGACCTGAGCTTTCCCACGCAGGGGAGAGGGCGCCAGGGCGAGGTGGGGAACAAGGGAGGGGTGTGGCGAAGCTCAAGGCCAGCGGTGGATTATCCCGGCCGGTCTGCGTTTGCGGGCTGCGAAATGCGCGAGGAGGACAAGGGCATGCTGGGTGGTGGCGGCGACGACGCGGGCCTGGCCAGCGCCTCCGCACAGGGGCAAGTGGAGACCGTGCGGCAGCTCCTGGAAGCCGGTGCGGATCCCAACGGAGTCAACCGCTTCGGGAGGCGGCCGATCCAGGTAGCTGGGGCCCTGGGGCCTTGCCGGCAGGGGGCGCATGAACAAAGGGGAGCGGCCTCCGTGGGACGCGGCTGGGACCCAGATCTTCACCAACGTACCTGTGTCTCTTCCTTGAGGTGTGGAGCCCAGGTGTAAAGCAGGTTCTCCCCACCGAGGATCCTAAAGAAAGGGATTGAAAGAAACCGCTTCTTCAGTTTGGTTTTCTTTTTAGTAGCAGAAAAAATGTCAATATTCTCTCTCCCATCTCATGATCACAGATGAAAGGGAGAGGTTCAATTGGGGAGAAAAGGAGAGGTTATTTGGGGAGGAAAACGTTTGTCTTCTCTGTCCTTCAATAAATATTCTGTCAACTTCCATTGATAGACATAATCAAATGACAAATTACACAATCTGGATTAGATTTGAGGAATCATGCAGAATCATAGTGCATGACAAAAATTACCGTGCACTTCTCGGCTTCGATATGAAATTCTTTGTATTCTTTTCTCATAGAGGCAAACTGAATACAAAGAGATAAGCCAGGATTCCTCGACCACAGTACTTAATTCTTCTTACGTTAGCAGTGTCTCGAGAGTTACATGAGAAAAAATATGCTTCTATAGATTTTTGTTTGATTATCAGTGATTAGGTTACAAAAGCATGCTGCAGCAACTGTTAGGTCCTTTTTAAATGGCAGAGGGTCTACATACATAATTAGCCTCTTAATGATTAAAATCCTTTATTCAATATGTTTATGAATCCCTTTAATTAGTACTGGCATTTTTTAATTCTTTTAAAACCCGAGGTAATATTTGTGCTTTATTGAGTATAATCGTTAGTATTCATCTCAATGTCACATTCTAGAACCAAGCTGTTATTAAGGAATCTTATTATGTAGATTTTTAAAGAAATATATGTTCATTTCTTTCACATTCTTAGAAAAGTGTTATAAGAAATGAGGGACAGCTTGGGGTGCCTGGGTGTCTCAGTCGGTAAAGCATCTGACTTCTCCTGAGGTCATGATCTTAGGGTCCTAAAATCAAGCCCTGCCTCCGCTCCCTTCTCAGCGGATGTCTGGTTCTTACTGTCCCTCTGTCTCTACCCCTCTCCGGCCTCCCCTGCATGTGTGTGTGTGTGTGTATGTGTGTGTTCAAGTGCGCACGCACGAGCGCTCACTCACTCTCTCAAATAAGTCGATAAAATCTTGAAAAAAAAAGAAATAAGGAATAGTTTAAAGCAGCATAAATATTGTAAAGTAGTTCTTGAAGACTTCAAATGATATTAATAATTTTAAGAGATTATAGTTTTAATTCATTATTTTCTGAGATACTAAGAACAACTTTTTCTTCCCTCTATTTGTGAAATATCTGATACACATCACTAGTGGAAATGATAACATATCACGGTTTTTAAGGGAGGAAATGGATGTTTCTAATATTCATGAAACAAAAAGTACTGTCTTAAATTACATGGCACATTTTTAAATACATAAGCTCACAAGAACAAATAACTCCATTTTGGATATTTAGTTATCAAAAACTTTTATTGTTAAAATAAGAAAGTAAATGCTTGTATGATGTACATATACACAAGTGGATGCTACAGGTTTACAGCTCCAAAACATCTTTTTTTCTAAATTATGCATTGCTCTGATTTGACTAACATCCGAGCTCTTTTTTACATAGCAAATTATTTAGTATCTAACATTATAAAATCCTATTACATTATAAAATCCTGTACAATGTAAATATAGTGTTTATGTTACATGTTTGTTTACAAGGAAAAACTAAACAACTTAAAACATTGTTTCTACTCTAAAAAAACATTGTTTCTACTCTAAAGCATTATTCTCTTAAAAATACCAGCTCACTGCCTCCTAAATATTTTTAGATCCAGATTATGGCTGATGTGGAAGAGATATCAAGGGAAATAATCTAAGTCTGTAAAAGCTTTTTCTTTCTTTCTTTCTTTCTTTCTTTTTTTTTTTAAGATTTCATTTATTTGACAGAGACACAGCTAGAGAGAGAACACAAGTAGGGGGAGTGAGAGAGGGAGAAGCAGGCCTCCACCGATCAAGGAGCCCAATGCAGGCCCAAATCCAGGACCCCAGAACTATGGCCCCAGCCAAAGGCAGACATTCAACGACTGAGCCACCCAAGCGCCCGGTAAAAGCTTTTAAACTTAACTCCGCCCATAAATTATTTAACAAAATGGATTCCCATGTTCCGACGGAAATCAAAATTTTCTTTTTCACACAACGACTATTAGCACTCTATTATCAGCTCTTTCTTGTCTCTGCAGCTTGGAGAATAAAATGAAACTCAATTAGGGCTGAGTAAAGAGTTATAAGGGCGGGGTGGAGGACGGTGTCGGGATTTCATCAAAACAGGAAGCATAACCAGACTCCTGAGACTTGTAAGCGCCCCTGCATTAGGTGGCTACTTCGTGAACAGGTATTTATTTGAAATGGTTCTACCTGTCCCCGCCCAGGCCTGCATCTCACCGCCCTGACCACTCTGCTCTCTCTGGCAGGTCATGATGATGGGCAGCACCCGCGTGGCCGAGCTGCTGCTGCTCCACGGCGCGGAGCCCAACTGTGCGGACGAAGTCACCCTCACCCGACCTGTGCACGACGCGGCCCGGGAGGGCTTCCTGGACACGCTCGTGGTACTGCACCGAGCCGGGGCGCAGCTGGACGTGCGCGATGTCTGGGGCCGCCTGCCCTTGGACCTGGCTGAGGAGCGGGGCCACCGAGCTGTCGCCCGGTACCTGCGCGCAGCTGCAGGAGACTGATGGCAGGTACCCCCAGCCGCCCACAACGACATTTCTTTTCTCCCCTGTTCCCCACCCCCAACTTAGTGCAAGGGAGGCTACAAATGTGGAGCGGCGGAAAGCCTGAAAGCCTTCCAGAAGACTTGACTCACCGCCCGGGAGGAGAAGCAGACAGTGAATACAATTTTTTTTTTTTTTTTTGTCTTTGTTCTTTTTCTCTGGATCCTGCCCTCACACTCACGGCGCAGCCAAACGCAGAGGTGATGCAAATGGACTTCCAGAGAGATTCAAGAGCTGAATGTGAAGCTCCCGGGTGTTGTTTACTTTTCAGGGTTTTCTGGCAAAAAGCGGCCCATAAAGTCCCTAACGACCCCAGGTGTTTGCCAGACTTCACTGGAAAGACGCTGGCTGCAGAGTGGGAGGCGGCCATGATAGGCATTTGAGCGGGAGGCAGAAGACACGTTTGCCCCCACTGACCTTGAAGGAGGGTACTGGAAGCCCCTACTTTAGGTTTGAGGCTCCTGGGACTAGAAGGAAAACTCTGAAGACTGAGGAGATGACAACGACGATGCTGAAGACGTGTTCGACAGTAGACAGCATCAGCAGGTGCCCGGGGCTTTACAGGCTGTGTGTTGCCATCCAAGTCACCTGCGAAGCCCTGGGGACTTGCACCCAGCTCCACCGGATAGTGACGGGAAAGGAGGATGCGAGAGCCACCTGGAATTTGCCCACAGGTTCTAGGATCTCTGGGTCAAGAAGACACAGAACATCTCTGGAGAGGGGCGGGTGCTTGCTGTTTGTTACTCAATCCAGGGGAGATTCTTGGAGAGTTCAGAAGTCAGCGCACAGGGTGATGTGGTGGATTGCAGGGAGAGCGGCTGTCACGATTAACTGTAATGATTTGCTCCATCTATATACGATAGGATAAAGGACCCCCTCTCCCCCCATGAGATGAAAAGATTTTGCAATATTTTGTATTTATGAGTTGTTCTTCAGTAACACTCTTACTGGGGAGGCTTTAAATAACAAAGTAACTTGCGCTTGGGGGTAAAGAGGTGAGGAAGAACTATAGCTTTTAAATGAAGCTCTGGCACAGTAACAAAGCTTAGACCCTTTCACCCTTAACCTATTTATTTCTTTGTTAAATTTTCTGACTTTACTAGAGTGTGTTAGAGGATCAAACTATGAAATATTCCAATTATCTTGTAGAAAACCGATGCACTTACCCAGTAAATTCTCTCGGGGTATTTCCCAAAGTGTTGCTGAAAGAGTAAATTGAATATAAAACTGTTGAAAATACATGTTGATGGCTCACAGAATGTCTTCACATCTGCAGAACAAACTAAAAGTGCTTTGAGATTTAATGTCCAGTGTTGCTTGATTCCTTATGGCATTGGAACAACTGATACTTCAATGCTTTAATAAACAAAAACAATAGATTGGATGCTAAGATGTGGATATTTTGGTTTAAAAATGTATGATCATGGATTTACCACTAATTCCTGAGAAATGTTAAAGACTCTAAGAGGTTCACTTCTCTCACTCTTTGTAATAATTACTGATAAATGATACCAGCAACAATTTATTTTAAAACACTGCTATATATACTAGGAAAAGATTTATGAAGTATGGGAGAGAGAAAGAGAGAGAGAGAGAGAGAGAGAGAAACAGAAGGAAAAAAACTAATTTGAGAGACTAAAAGAAGGGGATTCTTTAAATTGAATTAAAAAATCTTTACTTCTCCATCAATTCTTTATACCCAGATGAATACATTACTGGGGAAAGTTAGTTGACAATCAGAGCATTTCTTATTGGGAAAAATGTGGAAGCACTTATTGATGTAACTTGTTCCAGGCATATATTAAAATACATTTGTTCATTTAATATTTAAACCTGATAGATGTCATTTTCCAGATGAGAACAAGATAGAGAAATATTAGTTGATAATTTTTTATAATAGGGTATAATTTTTCCAGTGTTCAAGACATGGTTCAAGATTCTACCTGAAGAAGAGCAAGTAGAATTGGTGATCTGGAAAAATGATAGAAGTCATCTGAAGAAGCATTCTGTGGACTGTCTTATGTAGAAAATACAAAAGTCAGTGTCACTTAAAATACAAAAGGTCTGGAGTGCCTCACTGGCTCAGTTAGTAGAGCATGTGACTCTTGATCTTGGGGTCATGAGTTCAAGCACCACACTGGGTGCAGAGATTTGATTTAATTTATTTATTTTTTAAACTGAAATTAAAAAGTTCTGCTTCCATGTATATGTTAGCAGCTAATTACTCCAAATTCTGACATCCTAAGTTTTCATTATTAACAACGTATTGAGTCATTCTGTGAAAACTTGAATAATTTGGGGGTTGGTATAATTTCATAGTGTTCAATTAACTAAGCTACAAATAGACATGAACACGGAGATGACAGATGATAGATCATATGTAAGAAGATACAATTTTAATTTTAAAAATTAGTTGAAGGAGCAACGATGTCACAATGCTTTCCATGATCTTCTCCTGTTCTATTTTATAATGCCAGGGAAGAAAGAGGGAATGAAGTTAGGACCTGATTGGAAAATGGAAGACCTGGGTCCCAGTCTTAGTTCTCCAACTACACAACCTGAGTCCTGCGACTTAGATTAGTCTCAATTTCCCTCATTTATAAAAGATGGGCATTAGACTAGACTACTCCAAAGCTCCCTACCATCACTAAGGCTTTACCCCTTTATGAATTTGTGGCATAGATGACTGAGTGGGGTCTTATATTTTATTAGTAATAATTGTGCCATATCATAAGTCAAGGAAAGATATATAGAAGATTAGAGAGGAAAGACATATTTTAAAATTCTGGAGCCCTGGGAGGGGAAAAAAATCTTATTTAAGCACCACCTCCACCAGTTAGTTGAAAAATTACAGATAAATTTGTAAGAACTAGAAGAAAGAATCCTTTGCAAATTAACAGTTTAAAAGTTAATGTCTTTCTCACTTTGTTTTTACCTCTCATTTTCCTTGTTGCTTTCTGCATTTCTCTTATGCCACTGGAAGCCACTAAAGGAATTAATTTATTAAAATGAGATAAGCAAGTAAACCAAATAGATTTATAAAGTAATACTGAAGTAGGCAATACAAACTAATATAAATGTTCTGAAAGAAAAAGTGGTTTTAAAGTGAGCATGTAACAAGGGATTCTGGCCTAGAATGGGTTGGTTTAGAGAAAAGGTTTGGCTGGGGGACCTAGCTGGGTCAGTGGGTAGAGCATGTGACTCTTGATTTCTGAGTCTTGATCTTGGGGTGGTGAGTTCAAGCCCCAGGCTGGGCTGTAGAGCTTACTTAAAAAGAGGGAGAGAGAGAGAGAGAGTGTGTGTGTGTGTGTGTGTGAGTTGTGGGTATCAGAAAGAACAAAGTGCTAAAGGCAAGAAAATGCTTAAATATGTAGTCATTAGAAAGATAAGGAACTCCGGAAACAGCTGTCATGGATCTGACATACCCATTTCTAAGGATCTGTACTTTCTGGTTTGTTTCTCTCGGATTCCTTGAAACTTTAGGTCCTTAAATTTTGCCTAGGAGATTGTAGAAACCAGCTGGTTAGGGAAGACTTCTGTATCACCTAAATGTGCACCTGCCAGCTCTTCAGGAGGGCAGAGAAGGAGATGAAAGCAACAAAAGGAATACAAGGAGGAACCGCCTGGTGGTGTTTTGTGGAAGAAGGGCCATTAATTCAACAGAATTAATCAAATCAAAACAAAACAAACTTGTTTGATCTACATACTGATGGATTCGTGAAATGATCCCAGGCCTAAAATAATGAGAATCTGCTCATTCCCTACTGCCTTGGTTTTCTATAAAACTTGTCTCAAGTTCAGCTATGACAAATAGGATGGCTCCTTTCTTGCCTCTTGACTCCTGCACTCAGATTTTACTATCATTCCTTGCATAAGGAAAAGAATTACTTTACTTTTAGAAGTGGTACCATTTGTATGTCATTTATATTTAATTATAGAATTATGCATAATATGTATCATGTATAATATATATAACTCTAAATTTAAGTATTTAAATTTATACGTATTTAATTTTAAAATTTTAATTTAACTATAAATTTAAATATCTAAATTTACACATATTTATAATTTCATTATTAATTTTATCACAAATTTGCTTTGAAACTAGTGCTGCTAGTGAAATAATATGGAACTAGCATGGATTACATACTAAGCTCACTAATATAAGTCAACATGTACCTCAAAACTGAGCATCCAACTCTGATTCACTAATTTAAAGTTTGAAATAAATAGAAACCAAGATTTTGCTGTGGAAAAAACCCTGAGAGATGTGTGAAGATGACATGCCTACTCACAACCATCTGTGGTATAGTGGAAGTGTACAAAGGAAGCCCAACACCTGTTAATCCCTTTCCCACTCAAGCCCTGGGCATTAGATTTCCAGCACCTGTGGGTCTGAGTTGCTGGGTTCTACCACCTCTCCTTGGGCACAGGAGAAACCTCTGTAGTTCCCTGTATCTCCTCCCAAAATGCCACCTGGAGTTATAAACACTAACCTTGCCTAAAATATTCGGCCATCTTTGACTACTCTCTAATCTCTGGACTGCCTTTAATAGAGTTACCACATACATATCTATCCAGGATTGCAGGAGCCTTTTGATCTGCCGAAATCTCACCATATACAACAACAACAACAAAAGTAATGTCATCCCCTCTCTAGAGAAAAATTAAATGACATTTCATTTTACATTCACCTCAGGTATTATTTATATCTTTACAAAGATAGTGCTGTCCCTGCCAGTCATTGGAGACCTGTAAAGATAGGGACGTGGTTCTCAATCTTGGCTCCATTTGAGAATCATCTACATAGAGAAATGTTTTAAAATTTAGATGTACTAACCATCAGGTCTACAGAATTAGCATCTCTAGGTGTGAGATGTCTGTGGTGGTTACTTTAAAATTTTTGCTCGTGGTACACTTTCAAACAGTACAAAAATAAACTTAAGTAAAAATCTCCTAAAATCTCATTACCCCTCCCCATTCTCACTACCAAGGGGTAATGACTATTTTTAAATTTTTTAAATTAACCTTCCAGAAATATACGTACATACAATTGCAAACACCTCTCACCCAATGCACACATTTGGAAAACATAAATGGGACCATACTATTCCCCAACTTGGTTTTTTTTTATTAGTAACAGATCTTTGACAACTTCCATTATCAGTACAGATAGATGCACTTCATTTTTTTATGGCTGTATAATTTTCTATTTTATGGATGAAACCTAGTTTAAAAAAGAAATTTATTGACAAACACATAAATTATCTCCTTTTTCCTTTCTTGCTTTTTTTTTTTGCTACTATATATGGTGTTATAAAGAATATTTTTGGCATCCTTACATGAACAATCTACAGAAATTTATAGGAGACAAACTTCAAGGGTTAAGAATACATCTCTCTCCAAAAAAAAAGAATACATCTCTCTCTCACACACCCATGCACACAAAGTGTGTGCATATGTGTGTCTTTGTGTCAAATCTTTCCAAACTTCTATGTGCATGTGTATATGTGTGTGTCTATATATCTTCAATATTACATATAAGTGTGTGTGTGTGTATATATGCACATATATATATATGTATACATACATGCTGGTATGAGTTATTGAGTGGAAGTGCTGAGTTAAAGGGACATATATCTTTATATATGTGTATAAACATATATCTGTATATATAAAAATACAAATATAAATACAAATACATGCATGCATGCATATCTCTTTCCATACATATATATACACTGTACATATATGGTATATCTATTTCTATGCATATGTTTATGTATGTGTATCTTTGCATACTTACATGAGTTATAGGAGAGGAATTGCTAAGTCAAAGGGATATATATATACATGCATGTTCAATTTTTATAAATACTCTGAAGTTGCCTTCCAAAACAATCACACCAAGTTACAATAGTGTGTGTGATTGTTTCCTGATGACTTTACCAACATTATCATTCCTTTTTAAATTTTTGCCACACCCATAGATACATCACTGTTTCTGTTACCTTTCTTTACTAATGAGTAAAACTGAGTATCTTTTCATATATTTTTCTAACCATTTGTATATGCTCCACTATAAGCTACACATTGTATTCTTTGCTCATTTTTCTACTGGTTTACTTTTTTGTTCCTGTATGTATTTATATATTCTAAAACTTAATCTTTTGTCATATGTTCAATGATAGTTTTTAAATCTTGCTTATGGTGACTTTTGTCTTATATCTTTGGGGTGTTCAGTTTGAACATGTGCAATATTATGGAAGTTTCTCATGAATTCTGATCATCAGGAGTTACCTGAGAGAAGAAACTAATATACTGTACATGATGGGAGGGGGAGGCAAGTGGTACAAAACAAGTCATACTAAGTAAAATATCCTCTTCTGTCTCTGCCTGTGGGATGAATTTGCTGATCCTAAATAGAAAATATTTTTCCTCCATTAAAAAAACTAAGATGTACACCTTAAACTTATGAGTAAGAAAAAAAACTAAGAGAGATCCATTTTTTAGGCCAAAGAAAAAGAGCAAAGAAAATAAATCACATTCAGTGATTCTCTATTTGCACAAATGACCCACTGATAGCTCAATCCCTATTGACTCCAGCCTTTAGGACAACAGAAAGAACACAAGGCTTGTAGTCCAAAAACCTTCTTGATGATTCCAGCCCTAGCACTTGCTGGCCATAGACTGTCCAAGATTTGAGCCCCTCTGGGCCTCAGTTTTCTCACCTGTAAAATGGAAGTAGTAATCCCAAATTCAAAGGGCCACTGCGAGGATACAATAAGTAATACAGGTAAAAGTTTGTGTACGTACTAATGCTCAGTCCTTGATCCTACATTTTTTGAAGAGCACACAGCCAAAAGTCATTTGGAATTCCAAAAGTCTTTGTAATGCCACAAATTGGTTGTTTTGCTAAAGATTCATCTTCATAATTGTATTCTCCTTAGTCTACTATTAAAATTGCATAGAATTCCCCTGCATGCCACAACTTACAAAACACAGGTGTTGGGCAGCATGGGAAAACCAAGATGGAATGTAAGTTTAAATTTTAAAACTTATATTCATTGAACTTGGAGCTTACTATAATGACCTTACTTAATGCTCTTACTCAAATGGCATTCCTCTGAAGTGGGCAACTTCCCTATGCCCAGAACAAGTGTGAGAGGAGATGATAGGGCTACAGGTTTTGCATCAACATGGGACTGGAGGAGATTATGCTAAGAGAAATAAGTCAAGCAGAGAAAGTCAATTATATGGTTTCACTTATTTGTGGAGCATAAGGAATAACACGGAGGACATTAGGAGAAGGAAAATGAAGGAGGAGAAATCAGAGTGGGAGAGGAACCATGAGAGACTATGGTCTCTGGGAGACAAAATGAGGGTTTTAGAAGGGAGGGGGTGGGGGGTGAGTGAACCTGGTGATGGGTATTAAGGAGGGCACGGATCGGGTGGAGCACTAGGCCTTATAGCAAACAATGAATCATGGAGCACTACATCAAAAACTAACGATGTACTGTATGGGGACTAACATAACATAATTTCTTTTAAAAGTTATACAGGCCCAATCAATACAGATTCCTGAATTTAAACTTGTCAGCAGCCCCCACAGACATAATGGGATTGTATGATATTTAATATTCAGGTGTCACCTGGGCTAGGTTACAGTACCAGCTGTTTTGTCAAACACCAGTCAAGATGTTGCTAGGAAGGTACTTTTTAGGTACAACTGACATTTAAATCCATAGACTTTGAAGAAGGCAGATTACCCTCCATAATGTGTGCAGAACTGACCAAGGCCTTAAGTGAAAAGACAGGCTTTCCGAAGAAGAAACAATTCTTTCTCCAGGCGGCTTGACTCAAAACTGCAGCATCAGCTCCTCCCTGGGTCTCCAGCCTCACCGGCCTGTCCTGCAGTTTTCAGACTTGCCAGCCCCTACAATCAGGTTCGCTGGTTCCTTAGAATAAATCATACACACAGGCACACACACACCCATCCTATTGGTTATGTTTCTCTGGAGAACACTAATAGTTTCAAGAGATGTGCAACACATGTCTTCTTCCATGGTTTACTGCCACAGCTAATCCCCTGCCTGGAAACCCTCATTCTTTCACTTCTCCAAGGTTCCTTCAATAATACTGGGCTGGAACAGGGGAGCATTTTTCCTCTAAAATGCTTTCTCTGAACTACCCACCCTCTAAAGTGCCCCTTCCCTGGGCCATAAAATGAAATCCCCTCACTATAATTGTATATTTTTACTAATTCATCTCTCCTCTGAAGTTTTTTTCGGGGGGGTATTTTTTGGGGGTATTCAGAGTATTTTGGGGGGGAGGGGTCGTCGGTTTTGTGCAAGAGCGCAGGATTTGCTTCCCATGGAGTTTACAGACTACTGTAGGAGACAAAACCACAAACAAGTAAACAATTACATAGGATAATTTCTGTTCGCTAAATGCAGGAAAAACAAAACCCATGATGATAATATGGGGCCTGAAAGAGGGAGAGTCTCGGAGCAAGGAAACTTGAGAAGAGATCTGAAGGAGAAAGAGCTAGCCTTATGAAGATCGAAAAAGGGGATTCACTCTGGACCGAGGAGAGGCACTTAACCCCAGCAAAGAGCACGGTGTTCGAGAAATTCCGAGTGAATCCTACAGGAGAGCGGAGAGGTGCGTTTGTGAAGATCTAGACATTTAGAACAGCTATTTAAAACTGTACCTAAGTCTCACTTCGTCCAGCCGGCCTGGTCGACGGCTAAGTCCTGCGATGTGGGGAGGGATGGGGAACGGGAAGAGAAGCCAGCCGCTAGACCTGGCCTCTCGGGAGTGTGCGGCGGCTCGGGCAATGCAAACCTCACTCTCTCCACGTACCGCGGGGCTTGGCGCCTGATCTATAAGGCCGTGTCGGCTCTGGTGCTGCGGGTCCTCGTCTGCAGCTAAGCCACCAGGCCCGGGCACAAGTAGAAGCCGCAGCGCGGCGGGCCACCGTTAAGGTTCCGCGAAGGCTGGGCCTAGCTAGTCCCACATCCTCTGCCACACGCCCAGCCGGCCAGGCCGCGCCGGCAGCCAGCGACGCTCTAGATCGATCGCGACTGACTGCAGGCCGGGGAGGTTGGGGCACCGGGTCAGCGCCGACCGCCTGAAAGCCGCGTCCTGGGCTCGACCTCCCGCCTTCGGGGAGCCCGCGAGCCCGCGTCCGAGCTCCATCCAGCCCGGCAGCCGGGGACCTGCCGGACTGCGCTCGGGAGCTGAGCTCCTCGTCCTCAGGCCGCCTCTGTATCCTCGACTCACCCCTCCTTTATGCTGCCGCTTCCTTTCCTTCCCCCGCTTTTCCTGTGCTGAGTGGACCACGGCGGGGAAGGGGGAGGAGGAGGAGGGACGGTGGCGGGCAGTAAATAACCCGTGGTGTGGAAGACGAGAGGCGGCGGCGGAGCAGGGAGGAGCGGGGAGAGCGACCACGCTGAGGAGTCTGGCGGCGAAAGCGAAGGGTGTCGGAGCGCCGGGAGGATGGAGGAGGAGGAGGAGGGCCGCCGGCCGGGAATCGGTGGCTGCGGGGAAACCGGGAAAAGCGGGGAGCAGCCCATGGGGGAGGGGAGTGCCGCGGGCGGAGGAAAGAGGAAGAAGCGTTCTGATGTTGCGCTGCTTGTAGAAGGTTAAAACCGAAAATAAAAACTGCCTGGCTTCTCCGCCCAGCCCCGCGCCCTCGGCGACGCGGGGAGCAGAGAGTGGAAGGGGCGCCCCCGACCCAGCAGGGACCCCGGCGTTGGGATTCGGCTCCACCTACCTGGTGGGGCGCCCGGCCCGCTGCTCCCGCGGCGCCAGCGCCACTCAGTGTCCAGATGTCGCTTCGGCTGCAGGCAGCGGTTTCCTTTAATTTCGCTCGTTTCCCAAATGTAGAAGTGGAGCTTAGCGCCATTTCTTTCAAAACCAACATCCAGCCTCCTGAATGGCTGATGCAGCGCGGAGATGACCTTGCTTTTCCTTTCTTTTTCTCTTTTAAATAATCCGGTTTGGAGAGATGGAAGAGCCTTAGCCAGTGGCGCGAGGAATAAAAGAAGGCGGGTAGGGGAACCCGGGCGCGAGCGGGACTGGGAGCCGCCGCAACGCGGTGGTTCCTGCTTACGACCGTGTCAGGTGACAAATGTTGCGAAGGGGCGGGGGCCTGGAGATGCGTTCTGGCGACAGGCCCTTGAGCTGTCACCTCGTGGGGCGCCGGCGCGGAGGGTGGGAAGGTGGGGGAGAGCGCGGATCGGGCGGGAAAGAGGAGGGGGGGGCAGGCGAGCCTTGGGTGCTTGCGGCCCGCGCGCGCGCAGCCCTCGGGCTTCACCGCCGGCTTTTCCCGCGCGCGCCGGGCGCAGAACGGTTTTGAGCCCGGGGGAGGTCGGGGGGCGCGCGAGGGCGCGCAGGGAACGCGGGGGCGCGCCTGCGGGGCGGGGAGGGGCGGGGGGCGGTGCGTGGGTCCCCGTCGGCGATCGGGGGGCGGACGCGGCTCTGCCTACCTCTGATGCCAAAAGGCGGCGCAGCGTTCGCGGAGCACAGCGGAGGTGGCGGCGGCGAGAGTATGGTGCGCGCGTTTTTGATCACAGTGCGGATTCGGCGCGCTGGTGGCCCGCCGCGAGTGAGGGCTTTCGTGGTGCGGATCACGCGGCCCGCGGGTGAGTGGGCAGAGCCGGGTGTGCGGGCCGCTGCGGCCCTGGTGTTAAAGCTAGTGAGGAGCCGTCGCAGAGCGCAGCAGCCGCATCCTAGAAGAGCAGGTAAGGAAGGCCTCGAAAAGTCCCGGGCGCAGTCGGCCCTTGGAAGAATTTGTTTGTTATGATTTAATACAGATAAACCATCTTCCGGACCAGGATAGGAGGAGGAGGTTTTTAGGGGTGGGAGCTCTCTCCCCTCTTTCCCCATTCGGGTTACAGTTACTTAGAGGTGTGTGGCTCCCGATATATTGAGCCCAGAGCCCCCTTCACACACCTCCTCAATCCCATGAAAACTCCAGGGGAGAACCGGGAGGTTCTATTCCACCTTAGAAGTCAGGCACTCCTGAATTTCCTGGGTGGGAGTCAGTAAACACACACACAGACACAGACACAGACACACACACACACACACACACACACACACACAGTGAAGGTGTATTTCTAGGGCGCTTCGCCCTGAAGGAAAGTATTACTAACGGTCTCGGTTTTATGGGGGCCACCTGTTTTCTCCCCAGCCAGGTCAACCCTCTGGGCTTACAGTAGATGGAGGATGTTGGGGGGGGGGTCGCACATGGTTTGACTTCCCTAAATAGTAACACTGATCGGAGGAGCAAACACTTGTCTTTGAGGTCAGTAGAGAGTTGGGGCTTTGGTAGTAAGGTGGAGATCTCATATTTGGAACCCTAACAGATTCAGACTGCTCGGGATGATACTTAGCAAAATGTTTGGCAAAAAATAGACCTACAGTGGTGAATCTGAGAAATCACAACCCATCACGTTTTAATCATCTCAGGCCACAATTAACACTTTTTTAAAAATGAGGCCTACTTCTTGAAAAACAAAATCCTAGGTAGTTTTGTCCTCACATCAGACAAATCTTTACTCCGTGTAATTTCCTATGACCAGAATAATTGAAAACATATATTGCTACATTATCCAGACTCTTAGTTAGAATCTGGATATAAATCTAAAAGCAGCTTAATGAGGTTTCATTTTTGTGACCTTACTTGGGGCATCCATTTTCCCGGGAATAGATGTTTTGAAAAAACAAAGGCCAGGGGAAGGGGAATTATTTTTTTTTATTGTAACGTTAATAGGCCTTTGTCATGTAAATGTAAATCTTAAAACTAGGGGTGTTTAGTTAGGTGCCTCAATTTACAAAAATTTCCAAGCAGGGGCGCTTGGCTGGCTCAGTCGGTAGAGCTGGCAACTCTTGATCTGGGGGTTTTAAGTTCGAGCCCCATGTTTGTGTAGAAATTACTTAAAAATAAATATTTTAGAACATTTACAACTTATAGAGTAAATACATAATTTCTTTTTCATAGTATTATGAAAATTCAGTTTTTTTAAAGAATTAGTAAGAGCTTGGAAAGAGCTTGAAAAACATGCTATGTTGCTGGACTTCATTTTATTATTTTTTAAAAGATTTTATTTATTTATTTGACAGAGAGAGAGAGATCACAAGTAGGCAGAGAGTCAGGCAGAGAGAGAGAGAGGAGGAAGCAGGCTCCTTGCTGAGCAGAGAGCCCTAAGAGAACCCTGAGATCATGACCTAAGCTGAAGGCAGAGGCTTAACCCACTGAGCCACCCAGATGCCCCTTTACTTCATTTTAAAACATTAACAAGACTTTGTTTGTTTGTTTGTTTGTTTTATGGTGCTTTATTCTGACCAGCAAACGTTTAGCCACCATATTTTTTTAATATCAGAGTTGTTACTCTTACTCTCTACTTAAAGCTATGTTACTTAAACTGTTAGGTTGCTTCTTGAAATCTATAATAACAAAGTAGAAAATTTTAATCTATGTAATCATAGTTATGTGTTTTCTATTTTTAGGAATACACAATGTAATAGAACTACTTTAAGTTAGATACAGTATTCATTTTATATTTTTTGAGATGTTAAAAATATAAAAATAATAGGTTCATTGAAAGTATCCATTTATTTCTTGTTACTTAAGTATGAATCAATTTTCAGGAATAATATGTGAAGTTATTTTAAAAATGTGTTGGCTATTTAAAAAGCCCAATTTTTAGTAAATATCTGGCCCAATTTTTAGTTAGGTGCCTCAATTTACAAAAATTGGAACTTAGAGTGCAACTTAGAATAGAATATGCCTTAAAAAGATGTGCAGGGTCGCCTGGGTGGCTCAGATGGTCTGGCGTCTGCCTTTGGCTCAGGTCATGTTTCCAGGGTCCTCAGATCAAGCCCCACATAGGGGCTCCCTGCTCGGCGGGAAGCCTGCTTCTCCCTCTCCCACTCCCCCTGCTTGTGTTCCTGCCCTCACTGTCTCTCTTTCTATCAAATAAATAAATAAAATCTTTTTTAAAAAGTTGTGCAATTACCCAACTTTATTTGTGAAATTATACACTATATGTGACATATGGAATTATTAATTATAAATGTTTGATTATATATTTTAAATAAATATATATTATGCCTATGGTTATACTGACTTAAAAATATATATGGGTGGTAATTATGTTGGGACTCATTCAATTTCTTAAGAACAATGCTAAAAATTATTTGTATGAATTAATATTAATACAAATATATAAGGTGTAATTATTTTTTATTTTTAAGGTTTCTGCAACTATGTTAATTATGACTTTTTATTTTTATGTGACTAGAACATGTATATAATAAAATTCCATAAAACTAGTTTCTTATTCACACATGCCTGATGAATTACATTAATTGATTTGTTACTTCTATCTTGGTGTGTTTACAAAACAGTCAAATTTTTGTGGCATGAAATATTTATTTGTTTACTCCTATTTGGGAACCCTTAGGGTGTTTGTTTGTTTTTTTTAATCACTTTAATAGCATAGAGTTCTCTCAAGGTAGGCACTGTGCAGCTAGCATAAACCATTATTCCCAATGTGTACATGATCCCCAGGTTGTATTATGTTCTAAAGAAACAATGACACTTTCAGTAACCAAAATTTAATATCCATTTACTTCTTTGGGGACTCTTGAATTTTAAAAAGTCTATTGTCATCCTAAGATAGAGAGGACATAACCTTGTCTATGTCCATAACATTTTATATGTCTCTTTAATTACATGTTAGTTCATCATTAGTAACTACTATGGTAGAGTTAAGCTAAACCATTTTTCCAACATGTGAATGACTCCTGTTAGTTGAGTGACCCAAACTATCTCAAAAATACTTTCTTAAATAAGGCTGAACATTTGACCCAGTATTTTTATTCTTTTTAGTTTTTCATCCTTTTTGAGAAGCTTAACAATCTCACATCCCCCCTACATATTAAAACACCTTAGGCCAGAGAACCTTTCTATCTGCTACAAAATCTAACTTGAGAAAAAAATTTTGTGATGCTTTATTTCTACAGCTTAAATTATGTAAACAATGGGTATGCTTTCACTTTCTAAATATAACATAGTATTGAATAGCTTTTTTTAAAAAGTTACAGATTTCAAAATTCTCATTTTCACATAATGATCACTAATATTGTATCTGTTTATTGACTAATGAGCTTAATGTACTTGATAAACACCCTACTGGCAAGGACAGTCTAATTGTAGGTATGAGGAACTTTTAAAATATCCATACATTTTTGGAGGCACTGTGGTTGGCTCAGTCCCGAGGACACATGACTCTTGATCTTGGGGTCCCGTAAGTTCAAGCTCCACATAGGGCATAGAGTTTACTTTAAAAAATTTTTTTAATCAGAAAAAAAATTCAAACATTTTATTCAGTTACTCTCTGGGTAGGCATTATCCAACAAAAGAAAGATTATGACAAAGATCAATAGACAAATAGTAGCAAGAATTTAAAAAAATCCCTTGAATACTAGCAATAAGATGTTAAATTGTGGCACAAAACTATACACTGGAATAATGGTCTGGAATATTCTAGACTCTGGACTATTATGGACAATCATTTTTGAAGAATGTTTAATGGAATGTGAAATGATGGCATTAAAAAGTAGGTGATTTTTCAAGATTCAAAACAGTGAACAATTCTCATTTTTGCTTTTCCTCTTTTTCTCTCTCGGAACACACACACACTCACACACAAACACACCCTGCTTATGTACGAAAATATTTTGCTACAGTGCTTTCCTTAGGATGGGGGGGAGGGGCTGGGAATCGTAATCTATAATTTCTTCAATAAACTTTTCGAGTTTTCCAAAGTGTCATGACCATCACCAGTAAAAAAATATAGGTCATTTTCAAAGCCTGAAATGATCCGTGTATTACGGATGAACTAGAGCCTGCTTAGCGTTAGATTGGGGCAGGCAGTAAGGAAACTGAGTTGTGCAAGTATCATGTGTAAGAAGGTTCTTGTAAAGTCTGGAGACAGCACGAGAAAGCTGTGGCTTCGGACTGACGCACGCCGCTCACAACCTTCGTTTTTACCTAGAGGTTAGATGCATAGCTGTGCCTATTTTCCAAGGGCCTGGGTGTTAGGCCTCCTGTCACTTCCAGCCCCCTTCTAGGACTCCCTCTCAGGAGTCCTCTCCCGACCACTTCAAGTTGAGGCTCATCGCCTCCCAGAGCCGGGTGAGGGTTGCAGCGGGCCTCCCAAGGACCTGCTGGGGAGAAATGGCCCGCCAGCCAGCAGGAAGCGAGATTCGAGACTCGAAGCTGCTGCGACCTCGCCTCCTCCGCCTCCGGGCTGCAACCAGCCTCCCGGAGCCTACCTCCTCCCCACCCTCTCAATTCCTAGAGACGCTGCGGATGCCGGAAATTTGATTGGCAGCTGGGGTAGGGCCCTCTAAACAAGAGTTGAGATCACCACTGATCACCCCACTCCGAGAATGCACCCCTTCTGCTTTCAGCCGCCCCTGGGCCTCGTCTCACACCCCAATATTTCCTCAAGTAAGATTTGGTCAGAATAACACCAGGGATTACACGCAGAGCGGGAATGGGGCTTCACGAGGTGAAGGAGGAAGTGGGGGCAGGCAGAGGCTGAGGCGGTCTCCTGGTCTTGCACCAGGAGAGGTGCAAGGCAGGACAGAGGACGTCTCTTGGTCACCTCCCCAGCTAGGAACTGGCTAGCCCTTTCTTCTGGAGGGGAAGATGAGGGAGTGGATCAGGTTGATTCTGAGGCGCCGTGGGGAAAATGTCCAAGACTCTCAGCAGCCAATCCCTTCTGTGCCAGGTGGCGCCCAAAGAGTACTGAAAAGACTCCCTCCTCTTTGTTACTCTGTCTGCGGTACAAGAGGGTAAGGAGAATGACCCCAAGTATTTTTCCAGTGATGAAGAATTTGCCTCAAATTCTTCTCTCAACTGTTTTTTTTTCTCATACTGTAGCTTTCCTCCTGTTTCTCATACTGTAGCTTTCCTCCGTTAAAAAAAAATAATAAAGTATTAATACAAGATCAACTTCTATGACAGTAAGCCAACCAATGGAGAAAACCTTGGGAATAAATAAAGGCTTTGTTCAGTAAGGAAAAGAAGGCCTCTCTATAAGGCTCTCCTCCAGGCTAGAAAATGCGCACCAACTTGGGACCTGCACAGATTCACCAGGTCCTACTTCATGCTATTTCAATGTATTCAGCAAAACACGTTGACAATTGTTGAACTTACTAAGGGTCAGTAGCATTTGTTTTTTAGAGAAAGGAAAATTGAAGAAAATCTTTGCTTGTCATTGCAGGCTTTAAAAAAAAGAAAATATAAAAATTTTATCACAAATGACTTAATTCTTCAACAAGATCGCAGTTTTTCCCTTCACTTCAAAAAAAAAAAAAAAAAAAAGCTCAGAATGTATTTAAATAGTTTTAAAGCCAGTAAGAAGAAAGGTTTTGTAGTGGTTCAGAACTATATGAACAAAGATATGTAATCTCTTAAACAAACTGAAACTAATAAAATTGTGCAATCAGAGTGGTGTAAATAAATATGCCCTTACTTTCTCAATTTAAGCATGAGATTAGTGAGAAGTCAAGGAACTAAGGCAAGGCTTATTAGCAGCATCATTACCTGAACTGCTGTTTAAAATATACCCTTCTGGGGCTCACTCCCAGAAAATCTGATATAGCATATTCACTGTAAGTCTCAAGAATCTGCATTTTACTTTATTTTTTTAAGATTTTATTTTTGTTTATTTGACAGATCCCAAGTAGGCAGAGAGGCAGGCACAGTGAGAGGGGGAAGCAGGCTCCCACTGAGCAGAGAGCCCGATGGGGCTGGATCCCAGGACCCAGAGAACAAGACCTGAGCCAAGGCAGAGGTTTAACCCACTGAGCACCCAGGCACCCAAGAATCTGCATTTTAAGAAGCACTTGAGGGGGAGTCTGTTACAGGTGCCCTTTCTGCAACATCACTGGCAAATATGGACAGTGTTGCTTTTTAAACCTTATTTTTGCTTATTTATTTTTAAATCAAGGCTCTGGCCTTTTAGGTAAGATTTACATTTTAGAATTGGTCAGTCACACTTTGGGTCCCAGGAAGGATACTGAGAGTCTGAGTAATCAATGAAGGAGCTAATTTCCTAAATAAAGGAGACTTTTTATTATTATGTGATCCTTCATCTGAATTGGAAGATTATCTCTTAGATGCCAGATTTTTACTGTCAGAACATATTCTGGGGCAAAAGATGTAACAGGATATACTTATACTTGTGTGTTAAAGCTTATAGCCCTAGACAGAAAATGTCCACATAAAACATTTATGATATTTTATTTTTTTGAAACGCTATGCATACTTACCCCTGCTTACATTGTTGAATAGTTCAAGATGGATAGGTAGATAGATAGAAAATAAGGGGTTTCTTTCAGTTCATTTTATTATCCAAACAGAAACCAGACTGGTAAACCCAACAACCTAAAATTATGTAAGAGAGGAAAAACAAAACAAATGTTTCACAGGTTTAAATGACGTTTATCGATCACAGCAAAATCACAGTAAAATGTAG
Source organism: Martes martes (assembly GCF_963455335.1). Classification (NCBI taxonomy): domain Eukaryota; kingdom Metazoa; phylum Chordata; class Mammalia; order Carnivora; family Mustelidae; genus Martes; species Martes martes. The sequence goes on along the minus strand of NC_137900.1, from coordinate 49,394,739 downwards.
CCGTAACAGAATAAAGCACTTGTGGACGAAATTATGGGTCTCTGTATCTGTGTAACAGCACAATGACCAGAGAAGAAATATATGTAACTAATGCAAGCTAAAAAATCATTAGCCATTATAAGAAAAACTAAAGTGTTATGCCTTCCAAATTATAATTTTTCTGCCTTTAAAGTACATTTTGTCTAATGTCATACCTACTTTGCTGGTGTATTAGGGAAGCTTATGTTTTGCTTTCTTTTTTTTTTTGAGTGCCACCATTTTCTTGCTCTGAAATCTCCGAGGCTGCCAGATGATCTGACTCAGCAACCGTACAGCTCTTTCACCCAATTTAAAGAAACAGCAGCCATCCAAAGAACAATGACTCCCCCCAGATGCAAATCTTTCTTACCTGTGGAAGAAATAGCATATTTTAACTTTGAAATGATTGTTAAATGTCCACAGAACATGGGACACCTTGAATTTCACTCCATTCGGTTTACATGCTGAATAACTGAAGCTGAATATATTTTATCTAACACATGATTTTTAAAAGAAGTTTATTGAAACTTTCTTCCAAAGGTTTGCTTCCTCTATTCCTTCAAAATAATTATAAGGAGCTTAACAGTAATAGAGCACAACAACTCACATCATCTCCTTCAATTGTCACATTATCCTTCTGTTTTAGAGATTTTTATTTTCTCATTTTATACACTGGAGACTGGGGTTCAAATAAGTTGTATGATCTGCTAAAAGTCATTCACCAGTAATTGTGTACAGTTGGACTGGGTTTGCTTCTTGCCCCCAAATGCCTCCACTTACAACTTTAAAATTTCCATACACACACACACACACACACACACACACATATAAAAAGTATAAATTACTTATTTCCACTTTGACTCAAGAGCAATAAATGGGAAACCTGTGCACAAGCATAGGAATCACTTAAAGCATGAGGTAGAAAAGTCACTTCTTTGGAATACATGGCCTGGGATTAGATTGTTTGCTTTACTTACTAGTTGCACAGAATTAAATACTCCATGTTTCCATTTCCTCATCTGTAAACCTGAGACAGTAGCCTATAGCATTCATCTAATAAAAACTAGATGTAACAGTATATGTAAAGATACATTAAGAACTTTCAGTTAGCATGTATTTGCCAGTTGTTGTTAAAGTGCCAAATGAAACTATGCCCTTAAAAGCACATTAGTTTACTTTTATAGTAAGTGCCTACTTAATTTGACTTTAATTATCCAGATTAGCTGGAAATTTCTGAACTCCACTTTAAAGAATGTACATATCACAATAAAAAATATATTTATTAATTCAAATCCCTGCCATGTGAAATCAGTGTAAATTTGCCTACTTTTTTTAACCCATACCTGTACAGAAGCCCTATATTATGGCCTTTACAGTAGGACTCTGAACTATAGTATTCATAATCATTAAGAAGATATTAAACAATATTCATGAAGCTCTATTTTCTAAGATGAGATATCAAATTAATTTTAAAAAGCTGAAAAAATTTATTGATTTGCCTTCAATTATCAAAAAACTCAATATAATAATAATTTCTGGAGGGAGCACTGAGATAGTAGACTCTTAATTCCTCCAGAAGGTTGCCACCAGTCTGACATCTGAATCAATAGTCTTGGCATAGTATTTTGTAAAAAGAAAAAAAAATACTATAAAGAATTCTGTGTACGAGAGAGAGAGAATGCAAGGAAAGAGGAATAGAAACATTAAAGTCATCCTCAGAACCTTCAGCATCTCTGCCTTGGAAGGTGACGTGTAGTTATTTAAATTTAGAAGGATATCAAAAAGGTTAAATATATAATGTTAACTTCCTTAAGGCAAAATTGACTTTAGTGTATAAAATTGGTGCAAAGTAACATAAAATGTATTATGTTATCATTGCCAATTTATTTATTTTGTTTTATTTTTTAAAATATTTTATTTATTTATTTGACAGAGAGAGCAAAAGACACAAACAGGCAGAGCAGCAGAAGGAGAGGGAGAAGCAGGCTCCCCACTGAGCAGAGAGCCAGATGCGGGACTCAATCCCAGGATCATTGAGATCATTGAGCTGAAGGCAGATGCTTAAACAACTAAGCCATGCAGGCACTCCTCATTGCCATTTTAAAAATAGAGTTTAGAAGTTATCATCTCACCCATAAGAAAGAAAATTGTAAGGCTGTACTTTTAACCCAAAGACTCAAAGGAGAACGTGAGTGGAGATGTTACATCTGTAAGTAAAAGGTGCTAAACATGAACAGGAAGCATTTCCTGATTTATTCAGAATTCATACATATGCATTATGAGGTTAATTCCTCCTAGAGGACTTTAATCACATATCAGGTGAAGAATGTCACTTGAGGAAGAGTGATCACCCAAACAAGAATTATTGCTTATAATCTTTTATAATATTAGGTGACATTTTGGCTTCAGAAATCCAGGGAAAGCAAAAAATAATAATAATAATAAAAAGTTTGAACATAACAGTAGGACTATAGATCCCCAAGAAAGCAGGCTACTCTTAAAGAGGGCAACCAGTTCTCCCTTTGAAGAAGAAAGCTTCAACTTAGATGATTCCTCCTGAAATTAGAATATCCTAAGTCACTGTTAAATCCAATCAACCATGAACAATCAATTCCCACCTCCAAGAATGAAAAATTTAATACAACATTATTTCTCTGTGAGTTTCAATAGTTTCTTTGCTTTCTAATAGCACATCCATAACATCAGCAGCATAAGCAAAAATAGAGTAGTATATGTGTCCAAGCTTAGCAACTAAGAGAGCAGCATGTGTTTGAAAGGAGAAAAATCTATCCCATCAGTAGGAAAAAGAGGGGGGTTAGGAACAGAGGTTTAGAGAAGGAAACTTGATATCCCTCAGTTTTGCCTGTAGTGTCCCCACTGTACCTGGTATTGGACCTGCACACCAAGGAGTGCCGGTGGGTGGCCGTGAATGAAAGGAAAGCACTGAACACTCACACACTTTATTGTTACTTCCCATGATTTGATGAAGGTTTTGTGCAAGTTTTGTTTTAACACAGCTCTTTTCTCAGGGGGTTAGAATTCAAAGAAGACAAAATTAATCATCCCTTGTGGAAGGGAGTTGACTTGTTCAAACCACAGGTACCCACCAGAATGTATAGTAACAATGACAGAAATACCCCAGAGGAAATTGACTTTGATGGCCTAAATCAGTAACATGAGATAGTAAATGTCATCTAGTGTCCAAGTAAGGAGGTTCTATTTATTAAGAGTCTACTGTGTGCTTAGATTTTTATATATCTGACATTCTTTATTCTTTATAATAGATTAATATGCAATATAATATAGATTTATATCTATAAAATCTATAAAATAGATTTATATATAATATATAATGTAATACATTATATTACAATATAATATAATACCCTATGAGGTAAGCTTTGTTTTCCCCACTTTTGAGAGGTGGGAAGATAGAATCCCATGATATAATGAGCATTGGGTGTTATATACAACTGATGAATCACTGAACTCTGCCTCTGAAACTACTAATACATTATATGTTTATTAACCGAACTGAAATTTTAAAAAAGTTTCCATAACTGCTCAAGCCCACGGAGCTAGTAAAGGAAGGATCAGGTCTATGAGGGTATCGAGACAGATTGTCTCATTACCATGCTTCATTTGTGTTCACCTCCAAGACAATTAAGGATATGTTTGACATTCTCACCAACCATGTCTGTCCAAGTCAGAGTAACTAATATTTATTAACTGTGCAACAATGGTAATGTACCACCTTCTATTTTCTTATTTATAAATCAAGGGGGTAACTTTTTGAAAAGCAAATTTGCAATATGTGGCAAGAGCTCTTATACTTTTTGAAAAACTGCAATACTCTTTATTGTAGCAATTAGAAACCCCTAAAATATCTGACATCACTAAGTAAACTATAATACTGTCCCAATAGAATGTGTTGCAACTGTTAAAAGTAGTGTTTATGAAGTGATTTTTTAGAGAATTTAGGGAAATGTTTTAATGATAGATGAGAGGAAAAGCATATTTCAGAATTGTACTATATCTGTAAGAACTAAGCAAGGAAAAAGAAAGAAAATATTTCAAAATTTTAACAGTCATTGCTTCTATGCAGTGTAATTTTTCATTTTCTTTATCTATCTCATTCCTTAAAAAATTTTGATACATGGGAACTATAATCAGGAAAAAATTATTTTAAAATGATGGAGTGACTTTGAAAGGACATCAAATTCCAAATTTCTATCATTATGTGTATTATTAACCACCAATACATCACTCAGAAACACGGTAGTTCCTGAAGTGGAGATCCTGTCACCTTAGTCCAGGATTTGCCACCTGCTGGTGGGCAAAATTCTCAAAGAAAAGAAAACATTGCTGAGTTGCCCATTCCATACTCTACAAATCAATCAACAGGGAGACAGGGAGACATACCAGGGAGAGTGTGGACCACTCAGACAGAACTGCTTTGAGTTCGAATTCCATCTCCTTGTACATTGTTCCTTAAGCACTCTGGGCTTTTTTTTTTTTTTTTAAGATTTTATTTATTTATTTGACACAGAGAGACAGATTACAAGTAGGCAGGCAGAGAGAGTGGGGGAAGCAGGCTCCCTGCCAAGCAGAGAGCCTGATGCAGGGCTCCATCCCAGGACCCTGAGATCATGACCTGAGCCAAAGGCAGAGACTCAACTCACTGAGCCACCCAGGTGCCCATGGGTTTTTCTTTCCTGATCTATGAAGGAGGGATAATACTCTTTATCCCACAGGACAGTTTTGGGATTAGAATTGATATGTGTAAAGGTGTTTAATGTTTGTCATGTAGTTGGAGTTCAATAAATGGTAGCCATTGTGATTTTCTTGGCAATTTTGCATGAATTTCCTATTGTCCCTATTTCCCTTAATTATATGCCTTATTGCTTATTTTATTCCTCAAGATGAGGCTAATTCTCAAAATCTGTGCAGGTAAACAGATTATACACACAAATACATACTATAGATAGATGTACATATACACACAAACTATGTTAATGTTTTAGTTTTCTTAACTGGCCAAATAGCAACAGATAGATATAAATAATTCACTTCAGAAACTTCTCAATATGCAAAAGCAGACATTTACAAAACATCTGAATTCTGGAATGATTGTTTTCATGAGCTGCAAAGATTCCTAATTTCATAAGAACCCACTCTATAGATTCTTTTAACAGTAACTCCCTACATGGATTTAAAATCACATTTGTTTTGCACACAATTGGGAAAAGATATCTGCTGTATAACATGTACTACACTTCTAAGCCGTCCTCAAAATGATCTTGGGAAGATGACAGATACTGCAGATTCTATACCCAGTTAATACTGGGAAACTAAAGTTGAAAAATTGTGACTTACCTATAATTATGCATCAAGTTCATTATAAGTGAAGTCATTTTGAGTTTCGTGTTCCTTACCAAAGTCCTGTCTGAGCAAGAAGAGAAAAATTATAGTAATTCTGAGTGAATGGAGATGTCATGGAGTCCCTAAAAGAATGCCTTACTTATAGCAAATATTCAGTAGTTGTGCTATATTGAATTCAATTAGAGAATATTACAAGGGAGAAAGAAACATCTTCCATCTTGGATCTTCTGTAGATCCATCCTGGATCCCCTTTTCTCAGCAAACTTGTTGGAGGTCTGCTCTGTTTTCTCAGGGGTGTTGCTTTCATGTTAAAGGTGCCTTTTCTTCTTGTGGAAAAATAAATAAAGGAAAACCTAGTCTTTAATTCTTGACCATTTTTCTTGTAAGGAAGGCCTTGTTTCCCATTTAAAATACCCAGATTGGACACTGAAGCCTCAAAATTCTTATGCAAGGGTGCTTTGAGGAAGGAGCATGTTTCTTGGTTGAACAATAATCTTTTGAGGCACAGTCATTAATATACTTGCTTTGTAAATGGGGATATTGAAGCCAGAATAATGTATGGCCTGCTCAAGGTGATAGGTGGTGGAGCTAGGCCTGGGGCTCTCTTTTCCTTACATTATTAATTTCTTCTAAATTAAAGGGGCACGTGACATTATTCTCCCATTGCCTTAGTCTTCAAATAATCCTGTTGCACCCAGCATTCAATCCTAGAGCCCATCGCTAAAGACTTAACACAGCTGTGTCCAGAAGCTCTTTTACGGAGCATACCTTACTCTGATAAGCCATTTCCTAAGAACCTCTCCTTAATTATGGGATCCTCTCCAGAACCTGAAATACAACATCTTTTCTCTGGTAACACAGGTCTGAGGTGTCAGTTACCAGAGTGCATGCCCCATTATTGCTTATTTAAAAAAAAATAGCCTTTATATCCTTGTCTGCATAAAAATAGGAAACTAAACAATTGAAAATTAAACAAAATGGAACACAATTTTTCCTACATGTGGTCCATGTCACCTGTTTGCTTTATCTGCCTAGTGTCTGGTGCAACATTTGATTTAGTCACTCTAAATCCTTTTTCCTTCTCCTCTACTCTTGATGTAGACTCCCCTCAAGAGCTCATCCTGTTTCAAAACCACCTTTCCCCTCCAGAGAAGCAAACATGTTCATGGTTGTTGCCAATACACCCTCTTGACTAAGGACCCTTCTTTTTCACGCACAGTTTAAAGCCAAGCACCTGACATACAGTATCTGTCGTCAGTTACTCTTTGTCAAAGTTATGAATGATGGTTTTCAGAAAGGCAACTCTTGTCTAATAAATGTATCATATTCATTTAATTAATTAGAACAGCTAATGTATGCACATAGTACAAAATTCAAGCATTACAAGTTGCAGAATGTGAAAAAGAAAGTCTCAGGTCCATTCCAGTTCCTCATTTCCTTCCCCCACAGTTAACAGATTTTTCCGTATCTTTCCAGAGATATTCTATGTATATTTTATTTTTAACCTCAAACTGTATTTTGGGCAACCGTTTAATGACAATACTAATATTGAATATGGTAAAGAGATACATGCTTTTAAACACAGCTTTTGTGTGTGTTTCCCTTGATATCATAACCTCAAGAAGTACAAAGAATAGAGCAAGATAGATCTCATTTTAAAGATATGGACATCGAAGCTAAAAATAGTCTCGAAGGAGTTCATAGTCAATAAAACAATTCACTAGATACATCAGGACTGTCAGTTGGTCCCAATTCAGAGCTACTTCTCCAACAATTTTTATTTTCCAAATAAAGTAATATTATATGATATGTTTGCACACAGTGCAAATCATACCTTGCCAATCCTGCAATGCCTTGTCAGAATCAGAACCTAATTTCAAGATATTACCTTTTCAAATATCTTTGTATCTCTTTCTGGTGATGTGTTAAATTAATAGTCACATCTAGAATGACAATCTGAGCAGCCCCTTCCAGGCTCCTCTGAAGGCTTTTTTTTTTTTTTTTTAAAGATTTTATTTATTTGATAGAGAGACACAGTGAGAGAGGGAACACCAGCAGGGGGAGTGGAAGTGGGAGTGGGAGAAGAAGCAGGCTTCCCGACTAGCAGGGAGCCTGATGCGGGGCTCCATCCCTGGACCCTGAGACCGCGACCTGAGCCAAAGGCAGCCACTTAATGACTGAGCCACCCAGGTGCCCTGAAGGCTATTTTTCCATTTTATTTTCCAACTTCTCCCCATCCATCCCAGTGAATTATTTTCAGTGTTCCCAAACTTCCCCACCCTTTCCACCAAATCCTTTGATTTGTAGGGTTACTGGGGTAGCACCATTGCAAGGCTTTCTTGAAGTAAAATAGGTTCTCTTGTGTCATGATCTCCACCCTCAGCTGGGTTCTCCAGCCTGATGAAATATTTCTCTAAGTCCTACTCAGCCCATCCCTCTCTCCCCATCACAGATATTCTAAATCTTCACCACTCTCATTTCCTTTTTTAAACATAATTTTCATTTAAGTTCCAGTTAGTTAACATACAGTGTAATATTAGTTGCAGGTGTACAACTTAGTGATTCACTAATATTAATATTAGTTTCAGGTGTACATTTAGTGATTATATGATTGCTTACATACAATACCTGGTGCCCATCACAAGTGCCCTCCTTAATCCCCATCATCCATTTCATCCATCCCCCACCCTCCTCCCCCGGTAACCATCAGTTTGTTCTCTATACTTAAGAGTCTGTTTCTTGGTTTGACTCTCTTTTATTTCCCCTATGATCATTTTTTTTGTTGTTTCTTAAATTCCACATATGAGTGAAATATATGGTATTTGTCTTTCTCAGACCAACTTATTTCCCTTAGTGTAATACTCTCAAATTCCATCCACATCATTACAAATGCCAAGAGTTAATTCTTTTTGATGGCTGAGTAATATTCCAGGGTATGTGTCTGTCTGTGTGTCTTCTTTATCTATTCATCAGTTGCTGGACACTTGGCCTCTTTCCATAATTGGCTTTTGCAGATAACACCACTGTAAACATCAGGGTACATGTATCCCTTTGAATTAGAATTTTGTATTCTTTGGGTAAATACCTAGTAGTATGATTGCTGGATCAAAGGGTCATTCTTTCTTTCTTTTCTTTTCTTTTCTTTTCTTTTCTTTTCTTTTCTTTTCTTTTCTTTTCTTTCTTTCTTTTTTTTTTTTTAGAGAGGGAGGGACAGAGGGAGAGCGAGAATCTCAAAGCAGACCCTGGAGCCCCATGCAGGGCTCAATCTCACAACCCTGAGATCAAGACCTGAACTGAAATCAAGAGTCTGACATTTAACCAACTGAGCCACCAAGGTGCCCCAGGGTAGCTCTATTTTTAACTTTTTGAGGAACCCCCATACTGTTTTCCAGAGCGGCTGCACCAGTTTGCATTCCCACCAACAGTGTAAGAGGGTTCCCCTTTCTCCACATCCTCACCAATACATGTTGTTTCTTGTGTTAATTTTAGCCATTCTGGGGCGCCTGGGTGGCTCAGTCAGTTAAGCATCTGCCTTCAGCTCAGGTTATGATTCTGGGATCCTGGGACCAAGTCCCACATCAGGCTCCCTGCTCAGCAGGGAGTCTGCTTCTCTTGCCTTCTGCTGCTCTCTCTGTCAAATACATAAAATCTTTTTAAAAATTTTAGTTATTCTGACAGGTGTGAGATGATATCTCCTTGTAGTTTTGATTTGCATTTCCGTAATGATGAGTGATATTGAGCATCTTTTCATGTGCCTGTTGGCCATCCATATGTCTTCTTTGGAGAAATGGCTATTCATGTCTTCTGCCCATTTTTAAGTGGATTATTTGGGGGTTTTTTGGGGGGGGGTATTGCATTTGCTAAGTTCTTTATATATTTTGGATACTAGCCCTGATAAAGATATGCTATTTACTCTCACTTCCTAACCCACCATCTTATCCTCACTGCAAACAAGCCAGCCTCTTCGTTCATGAAAGGAAGTGCTTCAACTTCCTCCCTGCCCTGACCTTTTCTCCTTTCTCAAATCTAGCTGTATCTTCTGTGTCCAAATTTATGACCACTCCCTGTGCCTTGTACTCTTTTTCTTCCTGACTTTTTAGGGACTTCGGGTCCTCAGAAACACCTTATCTTTCCTGGGTCCCCAACTGCCCTTTTTCCCCTTCTAGCTGTCCTTCTCTTCACCTGGCACCTTTCCTTGTGAGTGCTTAGTTTCTCTCCACCCTTCCACCTACCTCCCGTCACACTATATTGCTATGAACTATCACGGCTAAGCTGGGGGAAAACAGTCCACACAGTGTCCCCCACTTCCTTGCCATCCCATACATCCCTGGTTTTCCTTCTGACAATCTGAGCAGCCCTTCCCAGGCTCCTTTGAAAGGCTCTTTTTCCAGGAGTTTATATCTCCAGCTTCTTACCATATATCCCAGTGAATGATTTTCAGTGGTCCCAAACTTCTTTGCCTTTTCACATGCTCTCACCTCTGCTTGGAACATCTTTCTCCTCCTTTTATTGTCTTCATACTCCTAGGCTTCTCTCCAAAGCTTGGGTCTGCTTTCAGCATCCATGCAGCCTCTGCCCAAGCCACCAGAAGTTTGGTTCCCTTTTCATTTACTTGTGTCATCCTCTGCTTCCCTTTGCTCTTCAACACACATTACATGTAATGCCAATTTAACACCTACAACAACTGTTTGAAGCAAGTACTATTATTATCTCATGTATACGGATGGGAAAGCAAACCTAGATGCAGTAACTTTGTTCAAAGTTATAGAGCATTAAATGAAAAGTACAGCTTTGAATTCAAGCAGTCCTACTCTAGAACCCATATGTTTAACACCCCACCGCCACCACGCCCCACCCTTAGCCTCTGAGTTTGTTGAATGAATGAATGTTACACTTTTTCTTAAAAAAACAGATCAAAATTGAACTAAGTTAAAATTTCATAGCATAGATTTGCAAAACTGCCAAGGGAGCACAAACCTAAATAAGGCCATGACATTCTCAAGGAGGAGGAAAATTAAGTTTGGAAATGATAATATCAATATGTAACAAAGTTTAGGATTCATAAAGCTCTTTGGCTTCATCATCTCATTTAATCAACCTGTGAAATATATTATGAGTCCCAGGCAATCTGAGGCTGGAATAACCAGCACCAGGATCCTGGGATTTATATTTTATTTCTTCTAAGGTCCTGGCCCTCAGGTCTGAGCTGATATGGAAGAGTAAGTTGGGAGTATGGTAGGTTCTTTAAAAGAAAAACCAAGAAAGTTTTACACTATTATTAACCACTTATTTACACAAGACTTCTAATGGAGTATGGGATCAATTTCCAGAACTAAGGGGTCACACCCAAGGAGGCCCTAATCTTTTGGGAGCTCTACTGCAGGTGTCAGAGCTAGGATACACCTGTCTAAAACCTGTTCTTGGAAAAAGTCAGCCTCTATGTCTGTATATAATTCATCCAAGGGTGGTTTTATTTGGTTCCCTCATGCATTTACTTCAACGACAGTAGTCAAATATATTGCATAAGAGTTTAATGAATTCTCAAATAGGAATCAATAGGTGAGTTTTAGAAGAACTCCTGAATTCCCTGAAAGTTATATTCAGAAATATGTATGCAAATAGGGTTGCCTAGGTGGCTCAGTCAGTTTAGCATCTGACTCTTTTTTTTTTAAAGACTTTATTTATTCATTTGATAGACAGTGATCACAAGCAGACAGAGAGAGAGAGAAAGTGAAGCAGGCTCCCTGCCGAGCGGAGAGCCCGATGTGGGACTTGATCCCAGGACCCCGAGATCACGACCCGAGCCGAAGGCAGTGGCCTAACCCACTGAGCCACCCAGGCTCCCTAGCATCTGACTCTTGATTTCAGCTCAAATCATGATCTCAGGGTCATTAGATCAAGCGCCCCTCCCCTCAGCTCAACAAGGAAACTGCTTGAGATTCTCTCTCTCCCTCTCCCTGTGCCCCACCTCACCCCTTGCTTGCCTGTGCTGGAGGGAGCTCTTTCTCTCTAAAATAAACATATAAATCTTTTTAAAAATACATATGCAACTGAACACACTAGTTTAACAAATTATGGCATACTTTATTTTTTGAGGAGATGGTCTGTAGCTTTCAACAGATTATCAAAGGCCTACTCCCCCTGCTCCAAGTTTAAGAGCCATTATTTTAGTGATGGAAGCTAATATTGATACTGGTCTTAAAGCCAGACACATTATAAGGAAAATCTGTTCCCTCCTTCCCAATACCACAACCACTATTTCCCCCTTCCCTGTCATACCATACCTTAAGCTATGTTAAAGAATTTTATGTTCTCAACCACAGTTTGAATTCCCCACACCATTGTTGCCCAGATTACTGGGAGGTGCCTGGAAGAAAATGTAGAAAGTACAATTCATATTTTTAGAACAGATTTTATATCCCATAAGTGTTTTAACTGGCATCATTTAATTTTTTTTAAAGTAATCTCTAAGCCCAATGGGGGCTCAAACTCATAAGCTAGCAATCAACAATCATATTCTCTACCGACAGAGGCAGCCAGATGTCCCTTAAGTGGCATCATTTTATTTATTTATTTATTTATTTATTTATTTATTGTTAAAGATTTATTTATTTATTTGACAGAGATCACAAGTAGGCTGAGAGGCAAGCAGAGAGAGGAGGAAGCAGGCTCCCTGATGAGCAGACAACCCGATGATGCTGTGGGGCTTGATCTCAGGACCTTGAGATCATCACCTGAGCCGAAGGCAGAGGCTTTAACCCACTGAGCCACCCAGGCACCCATCATTTTATTTTTTTAAAGGTTTTATTTATTTATTTGAAAGAGAGAGCATAAGTGAGCAGGGGGAGGGGCAGAGGGAGAGGCAGACTCCCCACTGAGCAGGAAGCTGGTCTGGACTTGGGGCTCTATCCCAGGACCCTGGGATCATGACCTGAGCTGAAATCAGACACTTAATTGGCTGAGCCACCCAGGTCCCCCAATGGGTATCATTTTAAAACTCCATGTTTTGCCTGAACTAACAGCAACTGAAAGTGTTTTGGGGGCTTGAAGAGAAGTCAGCCAGGGATTGAAACATAAATTTTGAGTAGGCTGTGTTATCTAGTAAAGATTAAGCCTGTGCTTTAAGGCATCAGGAAAGCCTGAGCGATCCAATTTTTAAAAATAATATATATTTTAAAATATATTAGCCACAGGAAAAAGTAATAACCAAAGGTAAAATTAGAACCATGCTGGATTTTCTTTCGCTCTTAGTTCTGTTTAACTTTTCATTAAATATGAGGGCGGTGGAGTGTGTCCTTTATCTTTTCAGTGATTAGGGTCTTCTTGGCCTTCCCTTTCATATAATATTCATAATTCTATCCAAAGCATTTATTCTCTGTGCCTCACAGCAAGACTATAAGAGAATCATCAAAATGTAAAATTTAAGAGCTAAGGTATTAGCCACGCTGTTCTAAATATGTTCATCAATTCATTTAAAACTCACAACAGCCCGATGAAGTAGGGACGATTTGTAGCCTCCCATTTAATAACTAAGATAACTGTGAGTTTTTTTCAGTAGGAAAAAGAGATGGCGGGTGGGTGGAGGGGCGGGAGAGGAGCGGGAGTCTTTCCAATGGGGGAGAGCGCCTTTCCCCTGTTCCCCCAGGAGGCTCTGGACACGAAGTGAATGTGATAGACTGACTCACTAAGCACTCTGTTTCTAGAACTCTGAGCACTTTTTTCTTGTCTAGGAGCAATTATTTATTAAGAGCAGTCTGTCAGCCCAATAACTCTCTCGCCAGCTTCCTATCTGCTTGTTGGCAGAAATCTCCATCATCTCTGTTAAAATAGACCTCATCTTCTCTGAACCAGCCCCTGTACAAAGCACTAGTACTGGGCATTGCACAAGTTTGGGAAACCTTCGCCCTCGTCATCCATTTCACAGGGGTGTGTGTGTGTGTGTGTGTGTGTGTGTGTGTGTGTAGTGAGGACAGGCTGCTGGCAGGTGGGCAAACTCCCCCAAATGAATGTTTGAGCAAGGATTTTTAGCATGGTGGACTCAGCACGTGAACCCAGGTGTTGAACGGCAGAAGGGGGAGAGTTATCTAAAAGTAGGGAAGCCTCATAGTGACACCAGTGATACCTCGGCAGGGCTCTGATCACCAGGAGTTTGCTGTTTCTCCTGATTAAAAGAGGAAGCAATGCTTTGCCTACGACATCAAACACCCTGGTTCGAAATAAGCGGTTAGGAATCCTGTGCGGCTTTCAAATGCGAGGGGTTGTGCAGGGGAGGAAGGAAACAGGAGAGCAAAGTCGCCTTAACTCACTGAACTCGCTCGGAGACCTCGAGTAAGCTGGGGGCAGGGGAGCACAGCGCCGGGAGGAGGGCGGGGGACGCGGGAGGGGGACGCGGGGTAGGGGCGGCGGCGGCGGGCCCCGGGCTCCCTCCCCCAACGGCTTTGTCCACGCTCCCGGCGCCAGCCTCCCGGGCAAGCCCGGACAGCAGAGGCCCCGCGTGGGGCGACTTCGGGCGGGGGGGCGGGATTCACGTTCACAGCGAGTTCAGAGCGAAGGGCGCCTCCTCGGGGAAGCAGAACGGCAATCTCCGGGTGGAAAGAGTCCCGCAGGACTCCTCCAGGGGGCAAGAGTCTGGGGGTGGCTTCCGCCGGTCCCGGAGGTGGAGAGAGGAGGGGCGGGCTGGTCACGCGAGGCTGGGGCGGGCCGCTGGCGCCCGAGTGCGGCGGAGGGGAGGGAGGGAGGGAGCCAGCCGGGGGGGGCAAGCGCTGGGGAGCAGCATGGAGCCCTCCGCAGACAGGCTAGCCACGGCCGCAGCCCGGGGCTGGGCGGACGAGGTGCGGGCGCTGCTCGCGGCTGGGGTGCAGCCCAACGCGCTGAACCGCCAGGGTCGGAGCCCGATTCAGGTGGGTGAGCCGCCCTGCCGGAGGAGGGGGAACGGCGGGCGACTTTGGAGCACAAGGTTTGTATGAGAGTCGGAACCAGGCCAGCGTTTCGATTCTCCGTGAAGGGGAGACTTCTTGGTGAGTTCTCAGGTGGACTTTGGAGCCGAGACCTCCCGGTGTCCACGTCCTGGGGGCTTAGGAAGCCACAGAGAAATACGAGGAGGCACGTGGGGTGAAGATCCCTAGAGTGGTATGGAGATCTGGGGGGGGGGGGTGAACCTACTCGTGTTAATACAGTCTGAGGTATGTTCTTTATCTGATACACGGTTGCGAAAGTTTGCGGTAAAAAGCAAGATTTTAAAGAATGGAAGGTTTGTTTGGCCCACTAGCCCGGAACTCAAAGATCCCCGAAGGGAGCTGATCATCTGCCTTTGGGGGGGGGGGATTGCAATGGAAACCTTCTGCCGTGTAAATTGAATAAATATCAGTTGAAATTATTCAGAAGCAACTATATATTGTGTTTATTTTTACTTTAACCGAGTAAGGAAAATATATGCTTGTTCTAAGAATTTTGGTAACACAGACAGATACATATGAAGAAAAACATTTGTGTGATCTTGCCTGAAATAATGTCAATTTAGTTACCATTTTGAAGGTATCTCCTATTGTTTTTCTTATTTTTTACTTGCTTGCTATAGATTAACTTATTTGGGACAGAGTTTTCAATTCCTCACTGTTCAAAAATGTCGTTTCTCCCCTCCTCACTTCAGTTGTGTGTAGGAGTGGGGGTGGGGGGGTGTTTATTATTTGTGGTGGTTGTTTGCCTTCACTAACTTCCTAAATCCAGGCTAAAAAAACGATTTCTTCTTGGCAGTCACCACCCTAGTTTTATTCGCAGTGTCGATAGTGATTTCTGATTCTGAAAAATTAAATGTATGTGAAACAAAGGCTTACTGCACAAATTCCAGCATAACAAGACAAAGGACAGTAACTGTACCTGCAACTTCACAGACTTCACAAGTCAATCTTCCTTTCCTGAAACTATGCTACATAGGATAAATTTTATACTTTAAAATACAGATATAAAAATAAAACCAAAATGCCTTAAAGTCTGAGATTATTTGGGATTTAAACTGTGAAAAGATTTTGAGAGGAGAGAGATCGTGTGATGGTAGAAGAAAGGCATGAGTCCTTTAAAAAGAATGCATGCATGATTCCTAATTTCCCTAAAATTTTGCTTGGAGACTGAGTTTAACCTTGAAGTTCTGGAATATGTTAGAAGAGACTTCATGTGTTTAAATACAAAAAGAAAAAAAAGAGAATCGGATAATTAGTTTTAGCTATTTTTTTTTAAACTAGGGAAGATAAGAACATAGAGAAAAAGGGTCATGATTTTGGTTTAGAATCCTAACCAAACTTGTGTTTAATATAAAACTAATTAGTTTATAGAAAAATTTAATTAAAGTTAATACCTTACCAAATGGATTTAAGCACTCTATGAAAATTCATTTAATTGATTTTTTCTTTTTGCTTTGGATTGCTATTAAATTATTTAAATGTTAGGTTTCCTTTCATACTTCAATACTGCAAAAATATAATGAAAACCTGTAAAATCAGCTAAATGATGAAGTACTTCATTGGATTAAAAAATGTTTCATCTATTATATTTTCATCTGCATTATACATAGACATGGAGGTTGACTTCTCCTAAGAACAGGTTTTAGACATGAGTTTTCTAACTCTGGCACTTGCCGTACAGCTCCCAAGATTATGGCATCCTTGGGCGTGGTCCCTTTGTTCTAGAAACTGATGCCATAATCTATTAGAAGTCTTGCATAAATAAGTATGGACTAAGTTTTTCTTTGACAACAGTGAATTGTTCTAATCCACTGCAATAGTTTTTATTTTTGTAGCTGTAATTTGGTTCACTTATATTTTCTCTCTTTTTGAAAATTAAATCAGTTTCACTTTCTCCAGGACAAGAATCAACCACTATAGTATAACTTATTATGTTTCCTTGGTTTAGAGAAATTAAATAATTCACGTTTAATGTAGAATGTAGTTAAAAATAAGGAATTTTTCTACAGTCGCTGTTGTCTAGCTAATATCATCTAATAATGGTTGACCTAAAAAAGAATTGTCTTCACTATCCACTCATGCAACTATCACTTCACTTCACTTCACTATCACTATCACCACTTCACTATCCACCATGCAACACTCAAATTTTAAGGTTGCTGTGATTGTGGATACTATTTAAAAATTCCCCTTTGGTAATGACTTTGTTTCAAAGATGATTTATGAACAAAATGAGGGGAGCACCTCCTGTATGATCTCAGAGTAAACTTGGGAAGTTTCTTAGTTTCCTATTTCTGCTGTAACAAATTACCACAACTTTCGTGTCTCAAACCAACATAAATTTATCATCTTATAGTTCTGGAGGTCAATAGTCTAAAATGGATCCATAGGGCTGCATTTTTTTTTTTTGAAGTTCTAGGGGAAATCTGTTTCCCTGTCCTTTCCAACTTTTAGTGACCATCAGCATTCCTTGGCTCATAGCCCCTGCATCTTCTCTCTGACCTCCATTCTTAGTTCTTTCTTCTGTAACCTTCTTATAAGGAAACTTATGATTACATTGGGCCCATCCTGACAATTCAGATTAATTTTCTTTAAAATATTTAATTTAATTACACCTGCCAAGTCTCTTTTTCCATATAAGGTAATATATTCACAGCTTTCAAGTGTGAGTTAGTAGACATCTTTGGGAGCATTATTTAGCTTACCACAAGAAGGAATTTGGGGGCTGGTCAGAATTCAACGTTTTGGGAAGCTAAGTGTAAATTAAAAGTTTTACAAGAATTAAAGGTCTGTTGTTGTTTTCATTTTCACTCTTTAACATTTACCATGTTCTGGGCTTGGATATACAGCAGAAAACCATATAAAATCTCTGGGCCTTACATAATTTTGTATCAAAATGAAAGGGGAAATACAGGAGGTTAGGCTTAGAAGCCAGTTTGTCTCTCACCCTTTTGTTATTGTCTGTGGCTCTGGCAATGTTGCGTGTGTGGCTGGAACTCCGCAAAAGTTTGGAGAATATAATGGAATTCAGTGTGTACAGAAAAATGGAATGAGTAGGAGAACTGGCTAAGGGAGCTGGCAACTGAAAGCAAATAGAGTAACTAGATACCTGTGGCTTGTACTGGGCAAATGCACGGGGTGGAGGCTTCACAAATAGCTTCTTTATTCTTTTTTTTTTTAAGATTTTATTTATTTATTTGACAGAGAGAGTTCACAAGTAGGCAGAGCAGCAGGCAGAGAGAGAGGGGGAAGCAGGCTTCCTGCTGAGCAGAGAGCGCGATTCGGGGCTTGATTCTAGGACCCTGAGATCGTGACCTGGGCGGAAGGCAGAGGCTTAACCCACTGAGCCACCCAGGCACCCTAGCTTCTTTTTTCTTCCCCCCTGCCACCCGTCCCTGCCCTGACCACTCTGCTCTCTCTGGCAGGTCATGATGATGGGCAGCACCCGCGTGGCCGAGCTGCTGCTGCTCCACGGCGCAGATCCCAACTGCGCGGACCCCATCACTCTCACCCGACCTGTGCACGACGCGGCCCGGGAGGGCTTCCTGGACACGCTCCTCGTGTTGCACCGAGCCGGGGCGCGGCTGGACGTGCGCGATGCCTGGGGCCGCCTGCCCGTGGACCTGGCTGAGGAGCGGGGCCACCGCGCTGTCGCCCGGTACCTGGGCGCAGCCGTGGGGGGCACCGAAGGTGGTAGCCACTCCCATACGGAAGTTGCGGAAGGTCCCGCAGGTGAGGTGGCAGATTTAAGAGTTGAAACTCAGAGAGCTTTTACAACCCACTGCACTTCTTTTTCAGAAAAGAACCTTGGCTCCGGGAGAGCAAGGTCTTGGGTCTCGCCTCAGCTCTCACACTGCCACCCTGTAGGACAATTCCACTGTCCCAATCGACTGCCTCGCTTGGGCTGCGGACAGGAAATAGCCTAGATGGATTCCACAAGTTTAAGCCCATCCCACAAACCGTGCCCCTATTCCCGCAAACACTCACCGTCCCCGAACTCAAGCCCTAGACTGTGTAATATTGACGACTCAGGAGGCTAGGGTCTAGTGGCCCCTCTTCTTCCAAACTAGCTGGCAGCAGCATCCATTCAGCTACCCTCGGTATCCACATTAGCATACCCAGGTAGCAGGACCAACCCCACAAGCATTTGCACGTGGCATCGTCTGGCAGAAATCCATCACCCCCAACTCTACTGCAAAATTTGACTAAATCTGACCCTCTACTCTATGCGGTGTTGTTTTCCAGAGCTGCCCAAGGCAGAGAGACCTCTCCAACCCTGGCAGTCTGTACACGGGGATTTGCTACATTCTCTGAGAAACAGAGACCCTCTCTTAAGCTTTTTCTTTTCTTCGAGAGAAATCGCTGAGAAAGGGAGATGGCCACGTGATCCTCTTTGCCTTCTTCTACAACCACAAAGCCTTCTTCTCTTGCGGCACCCCTTCTCCACCTCCACTCCTACTTGCCCGAAGTACCAACTTTACTGATTTTTTTCTGAAGGGAGAACTATTTTATATATATGAAATTAACATGATATTTAAGGTAAACCATGACTTCGAAGATTCTAGGATCTATCCCATTTGGGCTCAGAATTGGGGCACTAGACCCTCTGGGCCTTAATGGGGCCTGACAGTTCACAGGGGAGAAGCTCGCTCTGAACCCTAGACCAGAGATGCAGCGAGTTTTGCGTTTCCGGCGTGGGAAGTTCGAAGATCTCCTTTGGCCTGCCCACCCTCCCTCTCCACCAACTGTAGTTCTCGTCGGAACACAGCGCAGGGCAAGGGACCAATCATAGGGCCGGTTGCGCGGCGCAAGAACGGGGAGGAGCTGAAGAGCCAAGAAGGATTAGAGAACTAACTGGGCCACTGGCAAAAAGAGTAACCCTTTATATGCAAAACTAGGAGATCTGTCCCAAGCACCCAAGTCCGTCCACTCCTTTCTTCCTACCCTCCCTCCCTCCTTCCTCCCCTTTATCCAACTACGTAATCAGCTCCATTTTAGATGGGACTTAAAGTAAATGAGACAAAACAGGAGTCCTGCCCTCATAGAGCTTACATTCTGGGAAACATACTTTAAGCAATAAATGTATTTTCAGAGATTTAGTTTCTTAAGACCAATGTGACGGATATAAGTGAAGTCTGAATGGGAAGAGGGGCTCAGAGTAGTCAGAGAGCCTGACTGATGAAAAGAGATTAGCTACTGGAAGCCTACACACTCTCAAGGGCAAAGCCTGGCGGTTTAGGAGGACAGAAAGGAGGGCTGGAGCGTGCACACAGCGCCGTCAGAGAGGAAGGTCAAAGAAAGGATATTAGGTCGAAACACGGATTTTGTTTGAGAAACTTTAGAAAGCCATTAGCGGGTTCGGGCGGAGGACCCTGGGGAGAAAGACGACAGGACTGGAGCCCAATGTTCCTATACCGCCCCGCCGCTCCGGCGCCTCAGGGGCCCTCAGTTTACGCTTGTCGCTGAGTCGCTCCGCGTCAGGTGCAAGAGGCGCCTGCCCATACGCGAAAAGCCAGGCGGCATTTTCTTGGCCGGCGCCTGGCACTGTGTGTGGCATGCCCTCAGCACGCCTTATATACCTGGGTTTCCCTGTCGCAAACCCGCCGGCCCCGCGTGGCCGCGCCCTGCCTGCCTTCGCCTGGCGGGCCCCGAGCTCGGCGAGCTTCGCCAGCCGCGCAGTGGACGCGATGCGCTATCGGCGGGGCTGGGGAGGCGGGCAGCTGGCAAGGTCCAGCCTTCAGGGACAGACCTGTGCTGAGGGGTGGTGGACATGGACTAGAGGCCAGCGAAGCCGGCTGAGAACCTTGCTCGTAAGCGTCGGAATACCAGGTGGGGGAGATCAAGAGGGGAAAGAGGGATGGGTTGCACATTTCTAGTTTCTAATGTGTTTTTTCTTTCTGCCATCTGCAGACAGCCAGGACTTCAAGAATGATTGAGATCTAAAGACAGCTCAAAATGGTCTGATCTTCAATCAACCAAAGTGAATTACCCCACCCCACCCTTGCTGGCCTTAATTGGCATTTATCAAATAAAGCTTTTTAAACTGGAGATTGCTTCAGATAAATCTGCCTAATTCGTCCCCCAAAGTTCTGTTTGTATTTCCATTTATACATTGTTATAAAAGAAAAAAATCAACACTGTTTCTGCCTTTTTATTATTGCGCTGGAGTCTTCTGGAACAAGTCCTTTAGGCCTCTGTGGGCAGTTCCTCTTTCCAGCCTCGCACCCCGCAGGACACTGTTGTTATTACAGACATTTAGCGAACTACGGATCCGAAACTTAAATGGGTTACATGGCCTTTCCCGTGTCAAACGGCCATCAAGTGGTAGTGCCAAGGTTCACTTTAAAAAGAAAAAAGGTGTTATTTTGTTTATTCATTTATTCAGCCAACATTTATGGAGCACCCCTTATGGAACCTCACCATGAGGAGGGAGGAGAAAGACATCAATTAACACATGACTAGACATTTTAACACCAATTTCACTGACTGGAAGCTAGTATTTTTTCCCCAAAAGATACGTGTAGGCTGCAGTAAGAGTACATAGCACTGTGTATGTTGTGCTGTGTACTGTTATGACTTCTGGATTTCAGATGATAAAATGTCAAGAGCTGGGTCTTAAGATGGATGAAATGGGGTAAAAATTTGGTGCAGAGAAACTCTATGGAGACCTCAGACTGACAGACTCACACTACCTACCTGGCTATAGGAGCTGAGCCTCTCAAGGTTTGGGATATTTTGCCCTAAGCTCTGCAGCAAGCATGTGACAGAGCCAGCACAGCGTGGTCCACAACCACAGAGCCAGGCTCCGCAGCCTCCTTGGGGGTTTGACTGAACTGCCCCCAAACATTCCCTGCCCAGCTTTTGGAAACTCCAACACAGCAGCTCCAGAGGGCTGTGAAGTAGCTACTGACCACCACCCAAACCAAAAGCAGCTCCAGCTTCTCTACCACAACAGGGGGAGGGACATGGCTCCAACTTCAGCTGAGACCCAGCTGAGGTCATGCTGCCTCCTCTGCAGTAGCGGTACCATAACTCCATGACTTATTTTTCAAGGTGCAATTCATATAACATAAAGTTAATTTTAAACTGTACAATTTGGTGGCATTTAAGAAACTCACAATGTTGTGCAGTCATCACCATTTATCTAGTTCCAAAACATTTCGATCACTTCCAAAGGAGACCCTACACCTGTTAAGCATACTCATTAAATCCTCTCTGTCCTCAAGACCTGGGCACCACTAATCTTTTGTCTCTATGGGTTTATCTATTCTGGACATTTCATATAAGTGGAAGCATACAATATGTTGCTTTTTGTGTCTGGCTTCTTTCATTTAGCGTAATGTGTTTGCTGTTCTTCTATGTTGTAGCATGTACCAGGACTTCATTCCTTTTTATGGCTGACTAGTATTCCATTACTTACTTCATCTCATAATGAATATTTGGGTCCTTTCCACCTTTTAGCTGTTGTGACTAGTACTATATTCATATACAAGTGTTTGTTTGAATACTTGTTTTCAATTCTTTGGGGCATATACCTAGGAGTAGAATGACTGGCTCATGTAATAGTACTGTGTTTAACTTTTTGAGGAACTGTAAAACTGTTTTCCACAGGAGCTGCACCATTAAATATTCCCACAACAATACCAGGGTTCCAATACCTCCATATCCTCAATAACATTTGTTATTTTCTGGGTTTTTTTTTTTTTTTAGAAGCCATCCTAGTGGGTATAAAGTGGGATCTAATTGTGGGTTTAATTTGCATTTCTTTAATGACCATAGATGTTGAGCATCTTTTCATGTGTTTATTGGTCTTTCACATATTTTCTCAGGAGAAATGTCTATTCAAGTCCTTTACCCATTTTTAAGTTGAGTTGTTTTTCTTTTTGTTCTTAAGTTGCAAGTGTTCTTTGTATATTATGGATATTAGACCTTTATCAAACATATGATTTATAAATATTTTCTCTCATTCTATGTGCTGTCATTTCACTTTCTTTATAGTGTCCTTTGATGCACAAAAAACTTTAATTTTGATTGAGTATGTTTCCCCCTATTGTATGAGGTAGTACTCTAACTTCATTCTTTTTCATGTGGATATCCAATTGTCCTAGCACCATTTGTTAAAGAAGCTATTCTTTGCCAATTGAATGATCTAGGATCCTTGTCAAAAATCAATTGCTATAGAGATATTACTGGCTTATTTCTAGACTCTCAGTTCTATTCCATGAAATGTATGTCAGTCTTTATGTCAGTTCTACACTATTTTACTTTAGCTTTGTAGTATGTTTTGAAAATGAGAACTGTGAGTACTCCAACTTTGTTCTTTTTCAAAATTATTTTAATCTGTTTTAAGCTTGTATCTAGGGTCCCTTGCAATTCCATACACATTTATGGATCAGCTTTCCCGTTTCTACAAAAAAAAAAAAAAAAGGTCACTGGATTTTCATGGAGACTGCATTGTATGTGTAGATCACTTTGGGTCTTCCATCTTTCAATATTAAGTCTACCAAGTCATGAACATAGGATGTTTTCCCATTCATTTAGTCTTTAATTCCAGCAATGTTTCATATTTTCAGTGCACAGGTATTTCACATGTTTGGTTAAATTTATTCCTATTTTATTCTTTTTGATGCTACTGAAAACTGAATTGTTTTCTTAATCTTTTTGGACTATTCATTGCTAATGTATAGAAATATAACTGATTCTGGAGTGTTGGTCTTTTATCCTGCAGCCTCACTAAAACTGCTTATTAGCCCTAATAGTTTTTTAGTGGATTCTTTAGGATGTTCTACATGTAAGATCATGATATTTGCAAAGATAGATAGATTTACTTACTTCTTTCCAATGTGGAAGTCTCATTTCTTTTTTCCTTGCCTAATTTCTCAGGTTTAAAACTTTCAGGACAATGTTGCTTGTAAAACTTTGAACAGAAGAAACAAAAGCAGGCTTTCTTGTTGCCTGATATTAGCAGGAAATCTCTAACTTTCACCATTATGATGTCAGCCTACAGTTTTTTCAAAAGTGCCCTTAATCAGATTAAACAAGTTCTGTTCATTCCTATTTTGATGAATTTTTTTTAAATCATGAAAGAGTGTTAGATTTTCTCAAATTCTTTTTCCGTATTGACATGATGGTATGTTTTTTTCTTCATTCTATTAATATATTACATTGATTGACTTCTATATGTAAAAGCCTTGCATTTCTGGGATAAATTTCACCTGATCATGGTGTGTAATTATTTTAACATTCTGTTGGGTTTGGTTTGCAAAGACTTTGTTGAGGGTTTTTTTTTTTTTTAATCTATATTCACAAGGGGTATTGGTCTGTAGTTTTCTTTTCTTGTAATGTCTTCCCCCAATTTTGGTATCAGGGTAATGTTGGCCCCATCAAATGAGTTAGGAAGTGTTCAACATTCTATTTCTTAGGAGAGCTAGAGAAGGACTGGTGTTAATTGTTCTTTAAACATTTGATACAAGTCACTAGTGAAGCCATCTGGTCCTGGACTTTTCTTCAGTCAGGAAGTTTTGAGGACTGATTCAATCTTTTGTTATAAGTCTATTTGCATTCCCCGCCCCCCTTTTTTCCCTTGAGTTAGTTTTGGTAGGTTGTGTGTTTCTAAGGAATTTGTCTGTTTTATTTAGGTTTGTTAGCATACATTGTTCATAGTTTTATGATCTCTCTTATTCCTTTAAGGTTGCTAGTGATGTCCCCATTATGCTGTGTTTAAGTCCTCTTTTTCTTGATCAAGAGTTCCTTGGTTGCTGCAAACCAGCAACTACTTTCTAGAGTTCCCACAAAGTCAATTCTGACGCTGATCTTTTTGGTGCTTCTGTTTAGGGATGGGCTCTTGGCGCTTCCAAACCTTCTATTTGCACTGATGTCACTTCTATTTTTTGTTTTCTATTAGAGTATAATGGCCAACTGCTTCTGATGGGCCAAGTTCCTTCCCCCATACATCCCGCCTGACTGTGATTCAGTGCCCCACTACTGACCTTACCACCATGTGGGTATCTGTCCCTCACCATTTCTCTGAATATATCTAGCTCTGATACTAAGCTATGTCCCTTCAAATGTTTCCCACATTTCCTTCTCCTCCCGCTCCTCCGGATTGTGGGAGTTCACTCCTCCTTGCTCAACTGTCCTGCGCGCGCGTGCGCGTGCGCGAGTCCCCACACCCACCCACACACACACAGACAAGAGTCACTCTCCTACCCTTAGCCAGCAGGCTCCGCTGTGGCGTGAGCGCCTCAGGAACTGCACTGGCGCCTACTCGGAAGCCCCGGGGCCCTTGGGTCAGGCGGCGCTTCCCTCCGAGGCCCGCTGGGGCAGCGAGCTAGCCGAAGCTCCACGTGCGCGTCTCCCCGCACGCCACCCGCGCGCACGCCCGCCCGCGCGCACGCCCACGCCCGCGCGCCCGCCCTCGCCCGCGCGCCCGCCCGCGCCTTCGCGGAGGGATCTGGGAGTGAAGCTTCGGTGTGAGCCTGGGTCGCGTAGGTACGTTTGAGAAACGCGAGATCGACTTTCCATGGATAGAAAAAGAAGACAGGGGGGAAAGAGAGGAAGGTGCGAGAACGGGAGAGGAAGAAAAAAGAGCGAGGCGCGGCGGCAAGACCGCAGCTCCGCGCTGAGACAGGGGCTTTCCCGTGGTAACCGACCAAATGTCCGAGCCAACCAGCCGTGGCCAACCAGCCGTGGGGTGTGTAGGGGTGAGGGGAGCGGGCGGGCGGGCAGGGAGCAAAGATAAAACAGAAAAGGCGGTGCTGGACTGCAGCATTTTTAAGCTAGGGCTGGAGCGCAGCCTGGCCCGGGCGAACTGGGAACCGGGAAACGGTCCTGGACGCGGCCACGCCTCTAAGACGTAAAGCGGCGGTGATCTAACCTGGGCCCCGCGCACCCCCAAGCGGCCGGGCGCGAAGGGCTGGCTCCCCACCTCTTGCACCTCCTTTTCAGGTCTCACAGCCCTGGTTTAAGCAATAACACTCAAGTAAATAAGCAAATAAACATATTTTTAAGTGAATACTTCATTATCATAAGCCACCTTTTTCCCTACTCGAGCTTTTCTTTAAATGAATTGTCTGAACGACCGTTTTCTGAATTCTCAGTCCTCTTTTCATCAAATAGCGGACACAACACTTGGCGTTGCCACAGTCGTATCTGTAGATAATTTGGTCTTAGAAAACTGTTTCTCTTGAGAGGTTGCAGCCAAAGAACAAGTCTGAGAAAATAGCTCTTAAACGTTTTCTCTTTGGACTACTCTTTTGAGATTAAGTTATCTTTAAAGTTTTTCTGAACAGTTTTTCTGAGAACAATCAATCCCTAACCTCTGTCTCCATTTAGATGGATAATGTAGCCGCTTCAGATCGTACTTGCATTCCTGTTTACTAGGGAAAAAAAAATGTATGTGAGATCTGAAGGAGAGATAGTGAAGAATTCTAACTGTAAGTAATTTTCCCATTCACTAATTCATTCCAGAAATAATCACTGAGTACCTGTTGTATGCCAGATACTGTGTTAGGCAATAGGAGTAAAGGGCTCATCATCTCAAAAGAAAGATTGAAAACAAAACAGGGGGTATATGTGGTGGTCATAAGTCTTCCTATGTTCTGTTCTAGTTCTCCCCTGAGCGAGTCCTTTCTCCTTATTGCAGGGGAAAAAATTATTAACAGACTAAAACCATATCTGTTCCCCAGCCAAGCTGAGCCTTCTTGATTTGGTGAAGATCACCAAAGAGAATTTTTAATGAGTAAGAAAACAAATCAACATGTTCTACCCAGAAGAAGCTAGTGATAGTATTTTTTCTTTCTTTTTCAAAGATTTTATTTATTTATTTGTCAGAGAGAGAGAGAGATAGCGAGCGAGCGCACAAGTAGGAGGAGCGGTCCCCATGTGGGCCTTGGTCCCATGCCCCTGGGATGCCAGGACCTGAGCCCAAAGCAGATACTTAACAGGCCGAGCCACCCAAGCACCCAGTGCTTTCTCTTTATTGGAGATGAAGAAAGAGAAAGACAGAGAGAAATCGTGTTCCTCTCATTGTAAATCATTTAATGGACTGATTTTTTATTGTTGTCACTGGCTTAGGAGTGAAAACTGTTGTTACAGATGAAATACGAAGTTAGCAACCCAGGAAATAAATCTGAGGATTCTTCTAACCTAACTTCTAAGTAACCAAGTCTGATAAATCTCTATACTATTTTAAAGCTATTTTAACATGTAAAAAGTTTTTTTGTTAAAGATTTTATTTATCCATTTGTCAGAGAGAGAGAAAGCACAAGCAAGCAGAGTGGCAGGCAGAGGCAGAGAGAGAAGCAGGCTCCCCGCTGAGCAGGGATCCCAACGCAGGGCTGGCACCCAGGACCCTGGGATCATGACCCGAGCTGAAGGCAGCTGCTTAACTGACTGAGCCACCCAGGCATCCCTAACATGTAAAAAGTTTTTATTAGTTACTCAAGCTTTAGATAGGAACAGTAAGGCAAAATAACATTTGGCCTTACACATCAAGGAATCTATATAGATGGGAAACTGAGAAAACTACTTTGCATAAAGCTAAACAATAATCAAATAAGATGTTTTCCTAAGGATCTTTGAAATGAGATTGATGAAAGGAGGGAAGAGAGAAATGGGAGACTGTGTATCTCTTTTTGCCAGGGAAAGTACCTCAAATAAATAGTTCTCAGAAAGGGGCAGTTGTCCACTGGGTCCACCACTGAACCAAAAGGTGGATACTTCAGGAATGTGCAATCAGAAAGTGATCCAGGGTTGTGAGGGACCAGTCATCCCCAAAGCAGAGTTTTCTGCTATACGGAAGAATAGAATTAATAATTTCCATGCCCATCCTGAATGAAGTAAACCAATCATGTATAAAGTAAAAGAAAGAGAAGGGGTGCCTGGGTGGCTCAGTGGGTTAAAGCCTCTGCCTTTGGCTCGGGTCGTGATCCCAGGGTCCTGGGATCGAGCCCCATGTCGGGCTCTCTGCTCGGCGGGGAGCCTGCTTCCTCCTCTCTCTCTCTGCCTGCCTCTCTGCCTACTTGTGATCTCTCTCTGTCAAATAAATAAATAAATAAAATCTTTAAAAAAAAAAAAAGTAAAAGAAAGAGAAGGGACTCGATTTCACAATTTCAGTTAGAAGGTAGTACTGTCCCAGGAAATGGGTCTTTGATGCAACTGTGTAACCAACCCCTGGGCAAGGTTAAAAATAAGCCTGTATGCAAATAAGATCAATTTTCTTTTCATTCTTTTCCTCTTGTACAAAGTGTTTTTATAGTGTCAGAGTGTGGATAATATTGCTGAAGGGAATAAATTTATATAACAACCACAGAGAAAAATCAGCAGTACTGATGAAAAATTTACAGGGACATCTCTTTGATTCAGTAATTCTATCTCTAGAAATTATTCTGAAGACACATTTATATGTGTGCAAAATGGCCCATGTATGAGAATAGCAACTATAGTTTTGTAATAACAAAAGACATAAGACAATTTCAAGGGCCATAAATGGGGAGGGATTAATGAATTTATGAGGCTTCCCTAATATTCATAATATATAGCTATTAAACAGAATGCAACAGATCTAGCAAAAATGTAGTGATTTTCAAGATACATTGTGAGAGTAAAAAAAGAGAGTGGTAGAGGATAAAGTATGTAAAATAGTTCAAATTAAATTTTAGAAATATTTGTATATGTGCTGTTCATACATAAAATATTTCTGGAAAGACATGCAAAATATTGTTGAGTGTTGCCTCAGGGGAAGGACATGGATAGCTGGGGGCCATGTGGAAGGAGATTTATTTTGTACAGAATATAATTTGCTACCAGTTTTAAAATCAAGTGTTTGAACTACCTAATACAAATAAATAACTATTAAAGTAAGCCAAGCACTGGTAGTAGGAAGTTTTTCTAGAACTGACCACATTCTATTTCATAAGAATTCTGCAACTGTCAATGTTGCATTAACAGGAAGATAAAAAAAGAAGAGACATCAGGGTATTTCAGTTAGTGAGGCCTTATCTAAGCCTTTGTTTCCTCATTTGTAAAATGGGTACAAGGGTGACTATTTTGCAGAGTTGTTGCCTGGATTAGACATAAAAATTATTATACTTATTAGTACACACACACACACACACACACACACTCCCCTGGCTGGAGCCTTCAGTTTACCCAAAATAGTTCCCAGAGAAAGACCAAGCTGGACTTGAAGTAGGAAGAATTTAAGCATACCACCCAACTTCTCACCAGCATAGGATTTAGCATTAGCAGTTAAGTCCCACCCCCTTGGACTTCTGTTATTAAACAAACATTACCTTTGCAGTACTGAGCTAGGTGCTTAGATACAATGATGAGCAAGACAAAACTCTGCGCTTTGAACTATATTAGGCAGTTTATACATGAGTGAATGTGCATTCGAATCATATAGAACGAAACTAATGTTTCCTTTTGCTGCTCCACAGGGGTAACTGCTGATACTCTCATAAAGGTGGGGGAGATCCTTTAAGACTTGTGGTTTTGTTTGGTGCATGTTGCTTCTCCCCTTATATGATATGCATCATAAAGTCTGCACTGTTCTGTAACTGGCTAAAATATCAATATGTCTTGGAGATTTTTACAGGTCATAAAGATTCTCCCCTATTCTTTTAAACTGCTGAAGATAGCCTATCATATGGAAAAGTGTACCATTTACTTAATCATTCCCCTACTGATGTACATTTGTTTTCAATTTTTACTAGTATAGGATGCCCTAAAGAACATAGTTATACGTGCATCTGTTTCATATATTCAGACACTTACTTTTTATTTCTTCCTTTTCCTCTGAGGCTAATAGTCCTTGATTATATACATTACAAATGTCTGCCAGCTTGTTGCTTGTATTATTACTTTGTGTATGGTATTGTATACATTGAATAATATATATTCAACCTACAGAATTTAAATTTTTTGATGGAAACAAATGTGCCAACCAATCTTTAAAAAAGATAAGTTTGTTGTCATGTTTAAGGTGTTTTACACACCCAGGATTATACACACACATTCTCCTATATATTGAGTTATTATTTGACATTTACCTATTTTATCCACCTAGAATTTATTTTCAGTGTATGTCAAGTTGTGGTAAGCAGTATAATGCTTTTCCCCACAAGATGTGTGTGTCCTAATCTCTAGAACCTGTGAATATATTAGGTTTCAAGGCAAAATGAAATTAAGGTTAGAGATGGAATTAAGGTTGATAATCAGCAGATTTCAGATGATGTATTAGTTTCCTATTGCTGCTATGACAAATCACCACACATTTAGTAGCTTAAAACAGCACAGTTTTTATACACTTACAGTTCTAGAGTTCAGAAGACTGAATGAAATAAGTTTCACTAGATTGAAAAATATAGGGCTGGTTCTTTCTGGAGACTCTGAGGGGAAAGTCCCATACCTTGCTTTTTTCAGCAAGTGGCTACTTATATTGCATAACTTCCTCTGCCTTCAAAGCACATCTCTCTAATCTCTGCTTCTGTCATCATATCTCCTTCACCTTCCTGTTGTCAAATCTCCTTGGTCTCTCTCTTATAAGGATGCTTGTGATTATATTTAAGGATTATATTTAGGATGCTTGTGATTCTAGCTCACCTAGATAATCCAGGATAATTTCCTCATTCCAGGATCCTTAACTTAATTACATATGCAAAGTCCCTTTTTTTCCCATAAAAGTAACAACCATAGGTTCCAGAAATTCCAGGTATTTGGGGGGACACTAATCAGTCTGCGACATATAGAGAGCTTATTCTGGATTATCCAGATGGACCCAACATATCACAATTCTTAGGAATAAAAGAGGGATCCAGAACAAAGAGAACCAGAGAGATAGCAGTGTGAAAAGGACACAGCTTACTGTTACTGGCTTTCAAGATGGAAGGAGGATGCAATAAATCAAGGAATGTGGGTGACCTCTAGAGAATCACCCACAAAGACAAGAAACAAATTATACCTAGAGTCTCAAAAGGGAACACAGCCATGTTAACACATTAATTCTAACCCAGTAGACCCATCTTAGCATTCTTTTAAAAACTTTAATTTTAGGAGGGGTGTGGGTAGCTCAGTCAGTTGAGTACCCAGCTCTTGCTTTTGGCTCAGGTCATGATCACAGGGTCTCATCTCAACCCACATCAGGCTCTTTTCTCAGCGGGGACTCTGCTTGGGATTCTCTCTCTCTCCCTCTGCCCCCCCTTGAGTGTGTGCTCTCTCTCTCTAGAATAAATAAATGGATCTTATAAAATTTTTAATTATTTATTTATTTTTAAAGATTTATTTATTTATTTATTTGTCAGAGAGAAAGAGAGAGAGAGAGAGCACACAAGCAGGCAGAGGCAGGCAGAGGCGGAGAGAGAAGCAGGCTCCCTGCTGAGCAGAGCCCGATGTGGGGCTCGATCCCAGGACCCTGGGATCATGACCTGAGCCAAAGGCAGCGGCTTAACCCACTGAGCCAGTGGGACCCAGGAGTCCCAATAAATCATTTTTTAAAAAGCTTTAATTTTAGTAAGAACACCTAATACGAGATTTACCCTCTTAACAGTGTTTTTTAAAGATTTATTTATTAGGGTGCCTTGGACGGCTCAGTTGGGTAACCAGTCTGATATCGGCTCAGGTCATGATCTCAGGGTCCTGGGATCAAGCCCTATGTTAGGCTCCCTGCTCAGTGTGGAGTCTGTTTGTCCCTCTGCTCCTTCCCCAGCTTGTGCTTGTCCTCTTTCTCAAATAAATAAAATCTTTAAAAAAAATTTATTTACTCTACAGAGAGAGAGAGAGCTCATGCATGCAGCAGGTGTGGGGAGAGGAACAGAGGGAGAGGGTGAGAGAGAATATCAAGCAGACTCCCTGCTGAGTGTAGTGCTCCATGTGGGGCTTTTCCTCATAAACTTGAGCTCATGACCTGAACCAAAATCAAGAGTTACATGCTTAACTGACTGAGCCACCCAAGCACTCCTCTTAACAATTTTTTAAGCACACAATATGGTATTACTGACTGTAGGTATAATGTTGTAGAGAAAATCTCTAGAACTTACTCATCTTGTGATTACTGAAACTTTACAGCTATTGATTAATAATTCACATTTCCCCTTTCTCCAGTCCCTGTCAACCACAGTTACACATTTTGATTTTATGAATTTGACTATTTTAGATACCTCATGTAAGTAAAATCATACGATATTTTGTCTTTCTGTGACTGGTTTATTCCACATAGCATAATGTCTTCAAGGTTCTTTATGTTGTTGCATATGGCAGAATTGCCTTTTTTTTTTTTATTAACATATATTACTTGTTTCAGGGGTATATGTCTGTGAGTCATCAGTTTTTTTTTTTTTAAAGATTTTATTTATTTAACAGAGAGAGACACAGCGAGAGAGGGAACACAAGCAGGGGGAGTGGGAGAGGGAGAAGCAGGCTCCCTGCTGAGCAGGAAGCCTGATGTGGGCTCAGCCCCAGGACCCTGGGATCATGACCTAAGCCAAAGGCAGTTGCTTTACCAACTGAGCCACCCAGGTGCCCCTGTGATTCATCAGTCTGACACAATTCACAGCACTCACCATAGCGCATACCCTCCCCAGTGTCCGTCACCCAGCCACCCCATGCCATCCACCCCCCTCCACTCCAACAGCCCTCAGTTTGTTTCCTGGGATTAAGAGTCTCCTATGGTTTGTCTCCCTCTCTGGTTTCATCTTGTTTCATTTTACCCTCCCTTCCCATATGATCCTCTGTCTTGTTTCTCAAATTCCTCAAAATAGTGAGATCATGTAATTGTCTTACTCTGATTGACTTAGCATAATGTTCTGATTCGCTTAGCATAATACCTTCTAGTTCCATCCACGTCCTTGCAAATGGCAAGATTTCATTTTTTGATGGCTGCATAATATCCCATTGTATATATATACCACATCTTCTTTATCCGTTCTTCTGTTGATGTACACCTAAGTTCATTCCATAGTTTGACTATTGTGGACATTGCTGCTATAAATATTTGGGTTTACATGTCCCTTCCAATCACTACATTTATATCTTTAGGGTAAATACCCAGCAATTGCCCTACTGGGTATTTACGCCAAAGAATTGCAGGGTTTTTTGTTTTTTTTTTTTTTTAAGATTTTATTTATTCATTTATTTGACAGAGAGAGACACAGTGAGAGAAGGAACACAAGCAAGGGGAGTGGGAGAGGGAGAAGCAGGCTTCCCGCCGAGCAGGGAGCCTGATGCGGGGCTCGATCCCAGGACCCTGGGATCATGACCTGAGCCGAAGGCAGATGCTCAACGACTGAGCCACCCAGGTGCCCCAATTGCGTTCTTTTTAAAGGCTTCTTTCCCATTGTATGTGTATACCACAAGTTCTCTATCCATTTATCTGTTGATGAGTATCTATGTTGTTTCCACATCTTGGTTATTATGCATAGTGTTGCAATGAATATGGGAATGCTAATATTTTTTAAGATCTTCTTTCAATTCTTTTGGAAATATCCAGAAGTGGGATTGCTAGATCATGTAGTTTAATTTTTAATTTTAATCTCCATTCTATTTGCCATAGTGGTTACACCATTTTGCATTCCCACCACCAGTGCACAAGTGTTCCACATTCCCTATATCCTCACCTACACTTGTGGGTTTGTTTTTGTTTTGTTTTGTTTATAATAGCCACTCTGACAAAGTGAAGTGATATTTCATTGTCATTTTGATTTATGTTCCCTAGTAATTAGTGATGTTGGAGCATTTTTTCATATACATGATAACCATTTACATGTCTTCTTTAGAGAAATGTCCATTCACTCTTTAGCTCATTTTTTAAAAAAAATATTTTATTTATTTATCCGACGGGGAGATCACAAGTAGGCAGAGGCAGGCAGAGAGAGAGAGAGGGGGAAGCAGGCTCCCCACTGAGCAGAGAGCCTGATGTGGGGCTTGATCCCAGGACCCTGAGATCATGACCTGAGTTGAAGGCAGAGGCTTAACCCACTGAGCCACCCAGGCGCCCCTCTTTAGCTCATTTTTAAATCAAGTTCTGTGGTTTTGTTGTTGTTGTTTATTTATTTTTTTTTACTATTGAGTTGTAGGAGTTCCTTATATATTTTGGATATTAACCCTTTACCAGATATATGGTTCACAGATATTTTCACCCATTCCATAAGTTGCCTTTTCACTCTGCTGATTGTTCCCATTGCTGTACAGAAGCTTTTTAGTTTGGTATAGTCCCTCTTGATTGTGATGTCTTTACTTTGTTCTTCTTTCTCAAGATTGTTTGGCTGTGTCCTTTGTGGTTCTATTTGAATTTTAGGACTTTTTTTCTTCTTCTGAAAAAAAGCCAGTAGGATTTTGATAGGGAATGCTTTGATTTGGTAGATCACTTTGGGTAGCGTGGACATTTTAACAATATCAGTTATTCTAATCCATGAATATAGGATGTCTTTCCATTGACTTATGTCTCCTTAATGTCATTTATCAATTCTTTTAAGTAGGCTGTGTGCCCAATGTGAACTCACGACCCTGAGATTAAGAGTCACATGCTCTACTGGCTGAGCCAGCCAGGCACCCTTCATTTATCAATGTTTTGAAGTATTCCATATACAAGTCTTTTATTTTTTTAAAGATTTTATTTATTTATTTGACAGAGAGATCACAAGTAGGCAGAGAGGCAGGCAGAGAGGGGGAAGTAGGCTCCCCGCTGAGCAGAGATCCCGATGCGGGGCTCAATCCCAGGACCTGGGATCATGACCTGAGCCAAAGGCAGAGGCTTAACCCACTGAGCCACCCAGGTGCCCCCCTATACAAGTCTTTAATCTCATTAGCTAAGTTGATTTCAAAGCATTTTCTTCTTTTTGATGCTAATTGCTAATGGGACTTTTTCTTTCTACAAAGTTCACCATTAGTGTCTAGAAATAAACTGATTTTTCTACATTGTATCATACCACATTACTGAATTAATAATTCTAATAGTTGGGGGTTTTATTGTTTGTTTGTTTTAGTCTTCAGTTTTCTACATGTAAGATTATGCCATCCACAGAGATAATTTTACTTCTTCCTTTCCAATTTGGGTGCCTTTTATTTTCTTGTTTAATTGCGGTGGCTAAGATTTCCAGTATTATGTTGAATTGAGGTGGAAAGAATAGGCATCCTTGCATTTTTGATGATTTTTCAGTTTTAGAAACAGCTTTCCATATTTCACTGCTCAGTGTGATGTTAATTGTGGACTATTCATATATGACCTTTATTATGTTAAGGGAATTTTCTCTGAATTCCTAGTTTATTGACAGTTTTATCACAAAAGGGTGTTGAATTTTGTCAACTTTTTTTCTGTATCATTATTTAATCTCTTTTTTTAAAAAAGATTTTATTTATTTATTTGACAGACAGAGATCACAAGTAGGCAGAGAGGCAGGCAGAGAGAGAGAGGAGGAAGCAGGCTCCCTCCTAAGCAGAGCACGATATGGGGCTTGATCCCAGGACCCTGGGATCATGACCTGAGCCGAAGGCAGAGGCTTTAACCCACTGAGCCACCCAGGCGCCCCTATTTAATCTCTTATTGTAGGTCTACTCAGATTGTCTTTTTATTCTCAAGTCAATTTAGAAATCTGTGTGTTTCTAGGACTTTGCCTATTTTATTTGGGCTATCTAATTTGTTGCATAGAATTGTTCATAGTACTCTTTTATAATCCTGTTTATTTCTCTGACAACAGTAGGATGTCTTATTTTTCATTTCTAATTCCAGCAATTTGAATGCCATTTCTTGTCTTGATTAATCAAGCTAAAGTTTTGCAAATTTTGTTGTTTTTTTCAGAGAATCAGCTTTTTAATTGATTTTCTATATATTTTTTCTATTCTCTGCTTTATTAACTTCCATTCTAATCTATTTCCTTTCGTCTTGCTATATAGGTTTATTTTGCTCTGAAGCTCTCTTCATTTTTCTTCATTCTTTTATCTCTGCCCTTCAGGTTGTATAATCTCTACTGAACTTTATTGAAATTTGCTAATTATTTCTTCTAAATCAAATCTACTGTTGCTGCCTCTTTTGTGATTTTTTCACGTTAGTCATTGTACTTTTTCTACTCTAGAATTTCCTTTTTTAAAAAATAATTCCTATCCCTTTATTGATATCTTCTATTTGCTGCAATGTGTTCATCATACCGTCTTAACTCTTTAATCATGGTTCCCTTCAGTTCTTTGAACATGTTTATAATGGCTCCTTTGAAAACTTTGTTAAACTTGACATCTAGTTGCTCTACTGGCAGTTTCTGTTGTCTGCTTTTTTCCAGCATATGGGTCATACTTTCCTGTTTCCTTGTATGACTAATCATTTTTATTGGAATCAGG
Organism: Martes martes; assembly: GCF_963455335.1. Taxonomy (NCBI): domain Eukaryota; kingdom Metazoa; phylum Chordata; class Mammalia; order Carnivora; family Mustelidae; genus Martes; species Martes martes. The sequence goes on along the minus strand of NC_137900.1, from coordinate 49,359,055 downwards.
ACACTTTAGATAATATATTGTAACAAATCTGCGTACTGGTGTCTCCCCTCTGCTGCTCCTTATTGTTCTTTGATTATTTGTTTAGTAACACATTATTTTATTGGAGTCTATTTGTCTCTTCTACCAGTAAGCTTCTGATATTGTTCAGTAGAGAGCATATCCTTGGGTTATGTGCACAGTCACCCTGGGTTAACAGTGGTTGGTTGCTTGTTTGTTTTTTAAGATTTTATTTATTTGACAGCAGAGACACAGGGAGAGAGGGAACACAAGCAGGGGGAGTGGGAGAGGGAGAAGCAGCCCCACATTGCGCTCTCTGCTTCCCGACGAGCAGGGAGCCTGATGCGGGGCTCAATCCCAGGACTCTGGGATCGTGACCTGAGCTGAAGGCAGATGCTTGACTGAGCCACCTAGGCGGTGGTTTTATTCAAGGTTCTTTACGGTTGTCCCTTTCCCTGGTCATACCCAGCTGTTAAACTATTGCTGGGTGATTTTTTTTTTTAATTGCTTACAACAATACGCCGGGGCATAAATGCTTATAAACTAAACCAATGAAATTAGGACTCCTTCGAAAGAGTAGTTCTGAAGTCGGTTACTGATGTTTGTTCTGATCCCAGACAGTCTTCTGTCAGCAATGTTTTTCCTGGACCATAAGCTGGTCCACTTTAGCTTATATGTCAAATCATTCTACCAATATCATCCAAGTTTCCCTTCCCTATCATCCAAATTGCCCTTCACTACTACCTTCACTGTTTTGGGGGGCACCCTTAGGGCTTGAACTTCTCCACACTCTGTTGCAAATGAAGGCAGTTCCTTTAGGAAAAGAACTGGAGTTCTCTGATTTATTATTTACTCTCCTTCAAGGCAAAATCTCTTGAGTTATGGCTATGGGGCTGGAAGTGAGGATAATGGCAGGCTTCTCTCTGAATGACACTCCCAGTTGAGGAGCTGAATGCCAGTGGTGGTGGTTGGTTGTGGGGATGGGAGGGCAGTAGCTTCAGCTTTTTTTTTTTTTTTTTTTTTTTGCTTGACTCTCCCCATGTTACAGGCTGGGGGAAGGATGATTAGGGTCCCTGTATTCTCAGCAACACCACATACAAGGCAGAGTTCCTCAGGGGCTGGGTAGAAGAAAGACTTCATCTCTTACTGACACTTGCCTTTAACGCAGCCTCAGTTGCAGATAGGTGGGGGACAGGATGAGAAATATGGACATCCTGCCCCTCCTGGGATGATAGTTCTCCAACTGGGAACTAGGGGAGATGAAACTCTGTGTTCTTGGCTGCATCTGTCTAAAGTAAAGTTTCCATCTTGCTGAACTGGGAGGGAGGAAAAGGGAAGCAGATTTTTCAGTTCAAATACCACAGACGGCCATCCTTCCTAATACATTCTAGTAAATTCTCTTGGATGTGTGTTTATTTTGTTGCTAAGTGTTCTTCAGCCATATCCAGAGATTTTGATTAGTTGTTTTGAAATAATTTTCACTGATTTTGCTGGTGAGGTTGTCCACAGAATTCCTTATGCTATTATGCTGAGAGTCAGAGGAATGCCACCCATCTTCTTTATTTCCTCTTTCTGGAACATGTATCCTCTCCAGTAAGATTTATATTGGGACTTCTGCTATGTCTTACATTTCAAGCTGTCTGCCGTGTCTTCCATCTCAATTTCTCTCTATATTCTGAATTTATTTTTAGTTCATAATCCAGCTAACCAATTTTCTCTCCAACTCTAATGTTCTGAATTACTCTCTGGAGTTTTTAATTATATTGACCTCATTTTAAACTTCCTTTAGTACTAGCTTTTTGTTTGTTTTAAAGATTTTATTTACTTATTTGGCAGAGAAGAGAGACAGTGAGAGAGGGATCACAAGCAGTGGGAGTGGGAGAGGGAAAAGCAGACTCCCCACTGAGCAGGGAGCCCAATGTTGGGATCGATCCCAGGACCCTGGGATCATGACCTGAGCTGAAGGCAGATGCCTAACGACTACGCCACCCAGGCGCCCATTTAGTTTTTTTTAAATCTGCCTGATATTTTAAGATAGAGTCTCATTGTTTCCTTATATTTTATTTTCTTATGGCTTTGTTTCTAACCATTTATCCAGTATGTATTTCATAGTATATATCCAATCTATTCTTAAATTCTAAAGAATTTCTTGTTTACTAAACTTGTTTGCCATGACTGACTACTAAATTTTATGAAATACTTTCTGTGTATGTATTAAGAGATATATCATTAAATTTTACTTATTTGTTTATTTATTTATTTGAGGGAGGATGGGACAGAGGGAGAGGCAGATAAAGAATCTCAAGCGGGTACCACACTCAGTGCAGAGCCTGTCGAGGGCTTGATCTCATGGCCCCGAGATCATGACCTGAGCCGAAATCACAAGCCAAATGCTTAACTGAATGAGCCAGCCAGACACCCCAAGATATTTGAACTTTTGAATATTCACTGCATATTTGGTGCCATGAGGGAATTTTAATTTATTTTCAAATGTGTACTAATGGTATTGCGGCTCCCTTAAAAATAGTTACCCCTTAGAAGTAACATGGAAATACTCATGGATGACATTATATGATGTATGTGAAATGCTTCAAAATAACATGGGAGGAGTGTAGGGGGTGGGAATATAAAAGAAACATATTGGCTATGAGATGATAATTCTTGAAGCTGTGTAGTAGATAAAGGTTCATTACTATTCTTTGTATTTGTGTATACATTTGGAATTGACTTTCCTAATCTTTACTGCTTCAACCTTGTGATCTTGATTCTTACAGGGAGGGAATTTGCAAACTAAAATAAGGTCAAAAAGAGCAGCTAATGAATGCATCATCACATTCCGATGTGTAGATTTTTTAAACCTGAATCATCAATAAAGCTGAGGGCATCGTTTGAAAACACTGACAACTTCCTGTTAATTTTCCCTTAATGAAATCATCAAATGCTTTTGTTTTTATTTTCAAAAAAAATGTGCTCTGCAACAAAATACCTAAGAAATCAAGCACACATTTTTTAAACTACATGCTGAATTCTAAAACACTTAGGTATTTTGGTGTTTGTACTTTTCCTTTTTCTTTCTTTCTTTTTTTTTTTTTAAAGATTTTATTTATTTATTTGACAAAGATGACAAGTAGGCAGAGAGGCAGGCAGAGAGAGAGAGGAGGAAGTAGACTCCCTGCTGAGCAGAGCCCGATGCGGGGCTCGATCCCAGGCCCCTGGGATCATGACCTGAGCCGAAGGCAGAGGCTTTAACCCACTGAGCCACCCAGGTGCCCCAAGTGTTTGTACTTTTTCAAAAATTATTTCCTCAAGATCCTACTGATATGATCAGCTGTTCAATTTCTGTGTGTGTTCAGTTTACTGAGTGAGGTAAAACCAACAGCTTTTTATTGATTGCTCATTTTTAAAAAAGATTTTATTTATTCATTTGAGAGAGAGAGACGCAGAGAGAGCATAAGCAGGGGGAGAGGCAGAGGGAAAGGGAAAAGCAGAATCCCTGCTGAGCTGGGAGCCAGACATGGGGCTTGACCCCAGGACTTGGATATCTGATCCGAGCCAAAGGCTGACGCTTAACCATGTGAGCTACCAAGACATCCCTATTGGTTGCTCATTAAATGTAAGGCATCAGCCAGGCCCTTAGGAATCAGTCTACCATTTATAGAAATATACAGTCTCTAGGGGCAGCTGGGTGGCTCAGTTTTTAAGCGTTTGCCTTCGATTCAGGTCATGATCCCAGGGTCCTGAGATAGACCCCTTCATCAGGCTCCCTGCTCAGCGGGATGCCTGCTTCTCCCTCTTCCACTCCCTCTGCTTGTGTTTCCTCTTCTCGCTGTGTCAAATAAATAAATAAAATCTTAAAAAAAACCCCAAAACCTACAGTCTCCTTGGGAAGACAAATTATATGACAAGATGAACAAGGGAAAGATGTAAATAATTGTCAAGGCATCAGAATGTATTTTAATGCCTTTTTTGTTAACTCAAAATTCGGTACGCAGAATTCCTAATTCCTTCCATCTTAGTAATCTTTCAACTGTATTAAACCCTGATTAATCCCTACCTCTAAGACAGCAAGGGGACATAAATTGGGAAATTAGAAGAGAATGGGTAGAGGGCTCTAGTAACATTCATTAAGGCACAAACATAGTATCTGTAAATATATTCCTTTCCTTCTTGGTAAACATGGACTTTTGGTTTCTGCCATGCCAGGACACTATGATACTTATCATGAATTGAAACTGTTACAATGAGCCAAACTCTAGGCTTAGGGAGAAGTGATTTGGAAATGGAAGCATGACAAAAATTTCCATAGGCAGAAGTGTCATGGATTTATACATTTAACCAATATATATAGTAACCTTTATGTGTCAGTTACTATGCTAATTAGACAATGAATCGGGCAATTATAGTGTGACAAGTACTACAATAGAACTTTAATAGACAAATACTATAACAAAACAGGGTATTTGGGGAACACAGAGAAAGGCCATCCAGCCAGTGAGCCAGATAAAGGAGGGTGATAGTGGACCAGAGTCTTTCAGGTGGAGAGACAACAAAGTGCAGAAGGAAGAGGAAGCCCAGCTGGCTTGGACCTGAGGTCTAAGAGCCGCTCTGTCCCATACAGGGCCATTTAGACCTGTGTGGCTGTCAAACACTTGAAATGTAGCTAATTGAGAAACTGAATTTATAATTTTATTTTTTTAAAGATTTTACTTATTTATTTGAGACAGAGACAAGAGAGTGAGTGGTGGATGGGAGAAGGACAAGCAGACTTCCTGCTGGGCTCCCATCCCACAACCCTGAGATCATGACCTGGACCGAAATGAAGAGCTGGCTTCTTGACCGACTAAGCCCCCCCGGCACCCCTGAATTTATAAGTTTAATACATGATTTTAATTCAACTGAAATTTTAAAATTCGTGGTTCAATATACTTGCAATGACTTGTGTATGTGGATCTACCTTTTTTTCGTTCTTTTTTTTTTTTTAAATAGATTCTAGGAGTGCCTGGGTGGCTCAGTTGGTTAAGCGTCTGCCTCAGGTCATGATCCTGGCATGCTGGGAGACCTGCATCGGGTTCCCTGCTCAGCAGGGAGTCTACTTCTCCCTCTCTCTCTCTCTCTGTTTCCCCTGCTCGTGCTCTCTTGCTCTGTCAAATAAATAATTAAAAAAGTTATTAAAAAATAGATTTTATTAAGTCCAGAGCAGAAACCACTTTTTTTTTTTTTTTTTTTGACAGAGAGAGAAAGAGACCGCATGCACGAGAGAGCACAAGCAGGGGGAGCAGGAGAGAGAGAAGCAGATTCCCCACTAAGCAGGGATCCTAATGTGGGCCTGGATCCCTGGACACTGGGATCATGACCTGAGCAGAAGGCAGATGCTTAACTGAGCTACACAGGCACCCCTGGATCTACCTTTTATAGTAAAATTTATAAAATTTAATACAGATCAGATTATGCTGATGAAAATTTAGCATCTGATTTGAGATATGCTGTTATTCCTGGTGTGAATGTGGGTTTTGAAGAGTCAAGACTAACTCCATGTTTTTGGTCTGAGGGACTGGAAGGAAGAAACTGCCAACAACCAAGATGAGGGAGTGCTGAGAGAGATTTGGGGTGGGGGTGGGAGGGTGGGGACTGGAACCAGTCACTGAGGAATGAGTGGAGAGGGAGAAGTCCAAGAGTTGAGCCCTGGATCAGGTAACTTTAAAAGATCTTAGAGAACAGCAGGAACCAGAGAAGACTGAGTAGCAACCACTGAGGTAGAAAGAAAATGGAGTGTGGTGTCCTTGGAAGCCATGTGAAGAGTATTTATCAAGGAGAAGGGAGGGATTAAATAAATGTATCATATGCTGCTGATAGGAAAAGAAGATGAAGTCTCAGAACTGACCAGAAGATTTAGTAAGGAGGTGACCTTGAGAGTGGTGGTGGCGGTGTTGAAAGTGGGGGTGCTGGCAAAATCTGGATTGAAGTGAACTGAAGAAACAAGGAAGAGGACCTGGAGACAGAAGAGATCTTTGGGAGCTATATCCCAATGAAAGGCAAAGCAGTAAGACAAACAGCACACTGATTTGTGGCCAAGAATTTTTTTTTAATGGGGTAGGTACAAATTAAAATGTTTTAAAAATTTGTGCACTGGGAGAAATGGTACAATGAGGGAAAATTTGAGCATGGAGAGATAGGCAACCACTAGAGTGAGGTCTTGGACCAGGTGAGAGTCACAGAGGAAAGATAGGATTTGATTCTCATGTACACAAATATTCGTTGAACTTGTGCTGAGTACAAGGAACTGAAGATCCCAAGTGAAAAAGATGAAGTTCCTGCTTTTATGGAGGGAGGTCTCTCAAATAGGGAGATGGGGAAGTCCTTAACTGAGTGACAGCCCTTCAAATATTTGAAATTGTTTTCCTTTCAATGGTTAGAGATACTCAATTTATTTAACCATTACTTATGTGTTATGATCTTCCCAGTGCTCACAGCCTTCATATCTCAGAGATTATCACTAAGCTTTTTTTTAAGATTTATTTATTTGAGAGAAAGAGAAAATGAGAGGGAGGGAGGGACAGATGAAGAGGGAGAAGCAGACTTTCCACAGAGCAAGGAGCCTGACTGGACTTAACCCAGGACCCTGGAATCATTACCTAAGCAGAAGTCAGATGCTTAACTGATTGAGCCACCCAGCAGCCCCTATTACTAACTTTCTTACCAGAAACTTTCTAGGAACAAAGCATAAGTATGCTATCCACACATCTGAACTGCATTCTTATTTTACTTCACATATTTTTCTGATTTCCACTTTAACCAGACATGATTCCATACTAATGCATAAAGATAATGCATCATTTATTTGAATTGATGTACCTTATTTAGATGCCACCATTGAGAATTTTAGCCATTCTTAAGCGTTTGCCAATTACAAACAACTCCAGAATGACTGGGGCTGATGTGCAAAACATTTCAGGTCTCAAATATAACCTTGGTATTCCAGCCTTCTCCATCTTTTTTGGTTAACACTCTACATAAACTATTCTGTTTCATCCACAAAATTATGAAAAACAGTGCAAAACAATGCATTACCAATAAAGTTTTCTAAGTAGATGCAAATGCACTTCTCAATAACTTGGCACTATTCCAAAGGGCTAAATCACTAAGCTACAACTTTTCCATTATGCCCATAATCCCCTGGGGAAACTGAAATACTCAAACCGATCACCGTGTTCCCTTAATTTTATAGCTTAAAAAAGAAAAGTGAAAGATGTTGTAAGTAAAACACAATCCAGGAAGAAATGCTCAGCAAAGTCCTCAAGAAAGAGGTATCCAGAAGATTATACTGGCTTTTTATAAGGAGTGGCTGATGGGTAACAACAGCAAAACAGAAATATACTCCATATGAGAAGTCTGGAAATTAGGTTGCTAGAAAAGGCTACTGAATCAAGAAAGACACCCCTGAAAGCTATCAGGGAGACCTGTACTTTCTGAAGGCAGCAAGAAAAATGCCCACATGTTTTTGCCTTGACATCCTCAAACATGTACTAAGAACGAAGGAAAGAAGATACATATGGTATTACAGAGTACTGCAGGGCTTATAGCAACAGGGAGCCCTGGGTTATAGGCCTGTTCTATCATCTGTGTATCTCTAATGTGCGACCAGGGTTGGATCCCTGCGCTGGGGAATGCAAGACTCATAATCCCACGTAAACCAAACAGCTCAGTATCAATGCTGGGGAGTAACCGGTTTATTTTGTTGTTTACAATTAGCAGCTTATTATCTCGAAGACAGTCTCCTAGACACAAACACATTGACTTTACAGACTCTTTAAACAGACAGGCTATATGACTAAAGGACCCAGTAACAGACCACAGTGAATAGTAGTAACTCTGAGGGAAAAAAAGGATCTCCCTGTGAGAGAAAACAAAACACACTCCTATAAAATGAACAACAAAAAGCAGAGGAAGAAGCAAACTTCCATTTTATGAAATACTCCACTAACGCATGTAAAATAATTCACCAATGCATAAAAAGTAGAAGCAAAGGTCAAATATTAATTTTAAAAATACCTGACACACTAGCATGTGTGTCTAGTCTCTTATAGTTTCATACTCTCTGAGGATTAAACACCCAGCTTTTCTCAAGTTGTTGCAGCCCCAAGTATCATTCTCACTATACAGTTATAAATGATCCTCTTTTTTAACACAATCTGAAGATGGAACTCAAACAGAACTCTTCTTAGAATTACCATCTTAAACTCTGCTTCACATCAGTATGTTTTCAAGAACTGGACCTTTTTATTTTTAAAACAACTTTATTATTTGATTATATTCATTGTAGAAAAATGTGAAGACACAGAAAAATATAAAGAAAATTAAAATGATTCAGTGTCCCAACCCCAAATACAGTAACAAAAGATTATATATCCATTTCTGGTATTTTTGTGCATTAATGTAGAACTTTAAAATGAAATTAGCAATGCAAAATGTGTGCACATATCCTTTTTTCATTTCGTATTACAGAGCAACCATTTCTTTAGGACATTAAATATTATGTGAAAACATGATCTTCAGTTGGTTGCTTCACAACCCAATTAGAGCTATGCTGTAATTTACTTCCAACTGTTGGATATTCAGATTGTTCTGAATATTTACTATTATAACTAACGGTATATTGGACATCCTTCCCTATACATAATTCTTTGTATCTCTGATAATTTTTTAAAGATAAATTCCTAGAGTAACCAGCACAAAGGGTATAAGTATTTTTAAGCCTTTCGATACATTTTAGCAAACTGCCCTCCAAAAAGACTACAAATTTATAGTAACACCAATAAATAGCCTAAGAATTCCCATTTCTTCTTCATATTTCCTTGGTAACATAGGAACTGGATATTACCTCCCAACCTTATTCTTACAAATTTACTGGGGGAAAGGTAGGTGGGGTCTTATCTTTTTTTCTAAAGTGTCAGAATTTTTCCACGTTTACTGGTCATTTCCTGAAGCAGTCTAAGCCTTCTAGAAGGCATCTCTGATACATGCATGTCTTCTTATCATGTTCTTCCTTAGCAGGCAAGGGCATGAGGGCTGCATGTCTCTTCCATGTTTTTTCCAAGTTAAGCCGAAATTTCTCAAATGACTAGAATTAGGAAGTCTTCCTGTCACCTAGGCAGCCATGCTGGCTTAATGTCTTGGTAATAAAACAGAAAACTGGGCCATATTCTAAAAGGAAGAAAACAGGCACAGGTCACATTTAACCAAGCATTTGTTGTAGGTAGTGATTCTGAAGATCAGGATAATCACCAGGAGTATTTAATTAAAAATCATATTTTGATTTCAGAGACTGATGAGTCATGGTATACACACTTTCAATAAACTTTTACCCAGGAAATTCTCAAGTTCACCAAACTTTAAAAACAACCAACCAGATGTGGGACTAGCGACAGCCCCTAACTCTTGGTTCCTCTCTCTCCTTTCCTGTAGAGTGAGCTGTGCTTATTTCAAGAGGGCTGTTCAGATTCTCATGGACCTCCACCCTCTTTCACCTCCACTAGGATATGTTTCATACACCAACCTCCAGCCTGGATTAATGTAAATCAACCTCTGTCATTCACCTTACCCCAGTGGATAAAAATCTTTGAAATTTTAGTACATTAGTATCTCTAAACGTAACAGGATCCTCTTCATCACTCCAAGTCTTATATATCTTTGTAAATCATGGCTGACCATATAGTGGGTGCTCATTAAGTGTTTCTGAAATGAATGAGTGAATGGATAATACACATTTCAGTGTAGAGGGGACTGAACATGCTACCCCAGAATACCCCCAGAATACGGGGTTATTAGTTGGATGTTCCTTAATACAACAGAATGGAGGCCATGAGTCTCAGTATTGTCTAGAGCAGCAATTCTTCATTTTCTTTCTTTAGATCATATATGTCTTTGAGAATCTGATGAAAGCGATACACATTAACCCTCTTTAAAAATGCATACATACAGGGGCACCTGGGTGGCTCAGTGGGTTAAGTCTCTGCTTTCGGCTCAGGTCATGATCTTAGGGTCCTAAGATCAAGTCCCACATTGGGCTCTCTGCTCGGCAGGAAGCCTGCTTCCTCCTCCTCTCTCTCTCTCTGCTTGCCTCTCTGCCTACTTGTGATCTCTCTCTGTCAAATAAATAAAATCTTAAAAAGCATACATACAGAAACACACTATTTTTACATACTTTCAGAAACTTCACAGGAAAGGAGAACATAAATTTCTACCATTCAAGCATTTTTTAAAAAGATTTTATTTCTTTATTTGACAGACAGAGATCACAAGTAGGCAGAGAGGCAGGCAGAGAGAGGAGGAAGCAGGCTCCCCGCTGAGCAGAGAGCCTGATGCGGGGCTCAATCCAGGACCCTGGGATCATGAGCTGAGCTGAAGGCAGAGGATTTAACCCACTGAGCCACCCAGGCACCCCATTCAAGCATTTTTTACTTAAAAATGAAGCTGAAATAATAAATTTATTGCTTGAGAAATTATCTTCAAATTCAAAAAAGACTGTGGTTAAAATGGGGTCAGTTTAAAAACTTAAAAAAAAAAAAAACCACAACAGCCCATCACATCTTGCAGGTGAAAATTGCCTTTGCAGTAGCAAAAGGATGAGTCACAGTTCTAAAATCAATAGCTTGCTTATTTGGACAAGCTAACGTCCTGCTGTTTCTATTGCACTGCACTCAGGGCAATGTAACAGTTTCCAGTTTAAACTGACTTTCCTCAGTTCTTAGAAATTTGTTTCCCCTTTCTTCATATTATAAGGCTTGCCTGTATTTCAATTACGATGAAACACTTCATGGGGGAAAGAGGGGCTATCATTTATTCATTAAAGAACATTTAGCTTCTAGGTCTATAGGCTGAAACCAAACATGTGTTTCCTGTCCCTTAGGGACTTAAAGTCTAGTGGGGAAAAGAGGGAATACAAGTTCCAATACTCTTGACTTGGCCAGGGCATAGAGCTGAGAGATACCTTGTTACAGGAGTGAGTACTGCAGCCTGTTGTATCCGCTTGTGACAACCGGCTCTTTGTATCTATCAGTGGTTTTGTACTGATAGTCTGAAATTAGCTGGGTTGCAGCACTTCCACCAGGCATTCCGTATCAAAATCATGGCTCCTCAGTGCCCAGCAGCTGTCAATCACCGACCACCACACAGTGTCTTCATCATACTAAAATTGTGGCTCTCATTCCACGGCTCCTTGGTGGTTAGCAGTTCAGGCAAGGGAGGGCTTTTATGAACTTTTCAAATCGTCTCTCAGCTACTTGTCATAAGACCCAAGTGTCTAGGTGTGTTCTAGACCTTAGGACAGGCTGGCTGCCTTCCCTGGATACTAGGAGAATGTAATATCCAACTGGCTTGAGGCAACACCTTATCCAACGTGGTTAATCAATAGAGTCACAAAACATCCAAATAAAAATCATGCATCTCTGAGCTTTAGCACTCAGTTTAAATTATATTCTGGGAATTAATACTAGAGTTGAAAAGCTACCAATCTACAACCCATCCCGTGTTTATCATTAATCACTGTCTTGGTCTGATACAATGTCAACACTAAGTAGAAATTCCTTGGCACCATTTTGGTATTCCTATTAGTGCTTAGGCTTTAAAGGCTGCCAACACTTTGCCAAAGAGCAAACAGCTTTGTCAGCAATGTAAGCCATGTACAGAACAAGCACTCTCAACCTCCTGAAGCATGACTTAGGGATGCCCTGCAAAGCAGGACAATGTCAAGAGGTTGGCAGACTAGACAGTAAAACTCTCACCACCTCAACTTTCAAGTCTTGCATTACCTGCCCAAATATGTAACTACTCAATTTCACACTGGTTAGTATGGTGGTTAAGAGCATGAAAACTTGTAGAGAACTTCTGGACTAGTAGAAAATACAAGACGAGCTGGCCCAAGGGTGAAATGCAAGTAAGAGAGAAAGGCAGCTGTGCAAGTGTCTGCTTGCAGATGGCCGAGGGTACTTACCTTCAGGTTATGGAGGGTTTCTGACCATTCCATGGACCCTATCTGAGGTATGGTGGTGAGGAGTAGACTTTTGGCTTTATTGGCATTTTCTTTCAGGGTCTTTAGGACCCGGTCCACTGAAACCTAGAGAAACAGCAGCACAGGATATTACTGGCAATTTATCACCCTACCGTTCTCCGCAGAACATTTTCCTGAACTCCTACCCGATCTGTAAAGTCAGTTTATGCCAATTCCAATCCACTGAACACCAGTTCTGCATTTTTCAAGGCAGACTTGGTCCCAGCAGGGGAGGTCTTGGGAGAAACCCAATGACATCTCTGAAGAGCACTGTTGGTTTTCAATATAAATGTCTGAGACACTGTCTCAGATGTATAATGTGTTAGTATGGTCTGGAAAGATGTGGCCAATTCTCCTCCTGTCCATAGTAAAATGGATTCCAGTCTTAAAATTGCTCCTACACTGGCTAACCAATCATAAGATAAGCACATGGCTTTTTTTTTTTTTTTAAAGATTTTATTTATTTGACAGAGAACATAAGTAGGCAGAGAGGCAGGCAGAGAGAGAGAGAGGAGGAAGCAGGCCCCCTGCTGAGTAGAGAGCCCGATGTGGGGCTCCATCCCAGGACCCTGGGATCAGGGCCTGAGCTGAAGGCAGAGGCTTTAACCCACTGAGCCACCCAGGCACCCCAGCACATGGCTCTTCTTGAGAAGACTTTGAGTTAATGAAGAGAAATGCTGGAATCAGAGTATTGTCATTTCTACAGCTCCCAGTGAATTCATGGATGGGTGGCTAACATCACAGAACAACACAAATCCCAAACCAAACAAACAATCCACTTTAATGAGCTTCCTGACAGGAAAACTGAACACTAGTTTTGACATCTAAATTGGATCAAATCTCTGGAGCTAGCTGTCAATTTACAAAAAACACAGAGGACCAAGAAATCTGTCAAACTACCCCAAGGAGATGATTTCAGTGATCCAGAAGGTTTCCTGTGGGAAACTCTAGAGGACAGATGACCTAGTTTCTTTTCAGAACACTTGGAAGTAAAAAACTGTGATACTTGAGATAACTAGAAACATGAACTATGCTTTGATGTATTAAGGAATTACTGCGGGAATGTGACAATGATAACGTGGTTATGTTAGATGTTTATGGCTAAAATCATGGATCAGAGTCCAGATGAAATATAACTGGCCCTAAGCTTATATGTTCACAGTTGAAGCTGGATGTTGATCTACAAAAGCTCATACTGTCCATCGACTTTTTGAATATGACTGAAATTGCTCCATAAGGATGTCGAAGAAAGTTGTGAATATAAAATCAATGATCAGAGGTGGAATACTTGCCACACCTCAAGGGTATCTGAGGTTGAGGGGCACAAAGATTACACCTTTCTATTTCCTGGAGTTTATATAAAGTCCAGATCCATCCCACAAACACTGAGGTGTGTTTAGAAAAAACTGACGAGCACTGGAGCAGGTGGGAGTCCCATCACTGTGGGAATACAATGCAGTGACCAGATGGGAGCTGCCGGGCACATGCAGAGGCTTGCTTGAAGCAGTCTTCCAGTGCAGGCTCATGAAGCATCCAAGAAATTTACCTTGTATTTACTTTTTTTCCTTACACTTTCCACACTTTTCCTTTGCCTGATATTTCTTTCTTTTCTTTTTTTTTTTAAGATTTTATTTATTTGAGAGCAAGCGAGAGAGTGTGCAAGAGTTGGGGGGGGGGAGGGGTAGAAGGAGACTCTGCTGAGCAGGAAGCCCGATGTGGGACTCGATCCCAGGACCCTGAGATCATGACCTGAGCTGAAGGCAGACGCTTAACCAACTGAGCCACCCAGGCACCTCTTCCTTTGACTGGTATTTCTGTACAGACTCTGATCTTTTTCTCGTCTTTATTCCAGGTGTTGGGCTTCACCCAAAATGCCTGTTCTACTAACCTCCTCACAATAAAATCTAACCCTATGTTGAAAGTCCAGTTCAAATGTCAAGTTCTCAAACATTTCCACACATCCTCCCCCCTCCATCATAGTGGCCATAGAAGCTATAGGAGCTGCTCTACATAGAGGATTTGGTTCCATTCTCCCAGAAATCCTGCAAGGTCAGAACTGTAAGTAAACAACCTCCACCCCTCACCTCTGGCTCCATCCCACCCAAGAGTAAGTGGATCAAAGAATGTGCCCAGTGTTCCAAGTAAATGGAGCAACAGGAATCTGAAGGTGGGTGTCGGCAACTCGAAAATCTTTGTACCACCCCAAGCTGCACATCTGGTTTAAAGCACAGTGACATGCATGGCCGGTTGATGATGCTATCTGCATTTGTGCTTTCCTTGTGGCACTTAGCATCATGATCTGCCTTCATGCCTTACCGCTGACACACAGCTCAGTCTCTGCTTTCAACTCAAGTGGTTCCAACTGACAGCTTTCCAAACCTCACGTAGTAAAGGAAAGCACCATGTGCTCTGCAGAGGAGACAAGTGTCACCAGACTGAGCAGAAAGCCACAGGCAGGAAGCAACCTGCTCTCAGGCAGTGGCAGAGGCTGGAGCCTCCTGCTAAGTGGAAGCAGCTTCTCAACACCATGAGGCTGAGCTGTCCCTTAGGTGACCAGAGCTGCCAAGTCAGAGATGCTGCTGTGTCAGGATCTGGAAGTTTCTTAGACATAAAATGCCCTAGTAGTCAGCAACGGTTTATTACACTGAGGAGTCGGTACAAGGTATTCACATAAAACAAAGAACCTGTGTTCAAGTCCAACCAAACTCCATATACACAGATGGACTGACAATAAGGATATCTTACTGTTTTACAGGAAAACGGACAGCGCAACAAGCGGCTCTGAGACGGTGGGAAGGAGAGGAGGTCACCTCCCATAAATGTGCTCACAACAGACAACCCCACACTTGTTCTTTACTTTAAAACTCCTTGACTGTAATTTTGGCCCTTTCTCTATTTTATTTCTTAAAGATTTTTATTTAGTTATTTGACCGTGTGTGTGTGCGCGCGCGCGCGCACGCGCATGAGCAGAAGGCAGGGCAGAGATCGAGGAAGAGAGGGAATCTCTAGCAGACTCCCTGCTGAGTGGTGAGCCTGACATGGAGCTCAATCCCATGACCCTGAAATTAGGAGTCAGGTGCTCAACCAACTGAGGCACCCAGGTGCCACCTGCCCCCATTTTAAAATGAGACAGGGGACAAGACAAATGATCCAGTTTCTTCAAGTGAAATGCAAGGAGTGAAAAGACAGGGGAATCTTAGATGGAGAGAGATTTAAGAGGCAGATGGTTTAAATGCAATATGTGGATTATAAGGAGTACGAGGTTATATCAGACAAGAAGGAAAATGTAAACAGTCTGGATTTGGTTTTACTAAGGAAGTAATATCAATATTTTTTGGTACAATAGTGGTATTGTAATTATTTTGTTATTTAATGTTTTAATAAAGGCCTTCTGGAAAAATATTTTTTTCCGGAAAAATACATCAAAATCATGACGGCAGGGGAGAGAAGTGAGAGAAGTGAGTAGGAGCATATATCGCACATAAGACTGGCTGTGGCTGGTAACGTTGTATGATGGGTAACTGGGGGTTCCTTATACTAGCCTTTCTCCTTTTACTGACGTTTGAAGTTTTCCACAGTGAACATATTTATTTTGGAAGCCTGACTGAAGTGGTCCAGTGTCTTCACATACCAGCTAGACCTCGGTATCTTTCCAGCCCAGAACCCCTCACTGACCTCCCCTGTGAGATACTTACATAGTCTACACGGTGCTGTCTCCCTCCCTCCTCTCCACCCCACCCAAGTGTGCCTTCCACCCTTCCACCGGAAAGGCTTCCCAGACTTCAAATATTTGGTTGGGTCAACTGGCTATGTGCTTCTCACCATACTAACTCTCTATAACCCTGAGCTTTCTTACATTGGTTGGCTTATCTCTGCCCTTCCCTGCTAACCCCCTAAAAGCCCCAGAATATTCGTTCCTCACAGGCTTGTCTCTCTGCTGTCATAGTCCCACACCAACATCATGCAGTCACGGTAGGTTAAATAGACATAGAGAGTACTCTTAGCAGGCAGAGGTAATGAAAACACACACAATAACTAGTAGCACATGATAAGGAAATTATAACCAAAACATACTTTCATCCTTAAAATAAGGCCCAATCTCACTATGATTCCCGTCACACCTACATGTTCACGATGTACTGTTTATCTGTGGATAAAAGTGTCTTTTTCTTCTCTGTGGAGATCTTTGTATCTTTCAAAGAGAACTATAAAGAAAATACCTGACCATATCCCAGGGCTGACTTTAAAACCTGGCAGAAAGGCACTTTGTGGAACTAATACAAGAGAACAAATGGTGAAGACACTCTCTCAACAGCTTCCACAGGGCCCGGAAACCCAGGCCGTACATGTTGGGAAGAGAATTCCACCTACCGCTTCCTCGTGCTCCTTCCAGCAGTCATAATCTGTCGCCATGGCAATACTTGCATAGCAAATCCCAGCCTCCTTAGCGAGAACCACCTCTGGAACTGTGGTCATGTTGATAACATCTGCCCCCCAGGTGCGGAACATGAAGCTTTCTGCCCGGGAGCTAAAACGAGGTCCCTCGATTGTGACCATTGTCCCTTTTGAGTGGCATCGGAGTCCTAACTTTTTAGCAGTCTCTATGAGGACCTAGAAAACAAAGAACCACAAACTCAAAACATACAAACGTAAGCTAACAGCTTACTATTTTGCTGTTTTTTTTTTTTTTAAAGATTTTATTTATTTATTTGACAGAGAGAGAGAGAGAGAGAGACAGCAAGAGAGGGAACACAAGCAGGGGGAATGGGACAGGGAGAAGCAGGCTTCCCGCTAAGCAAGAAGCCTGATGCGGGGCTCGATCCCAGGACCCTCGGATCATGACCTGAGCTGAAGGCAGACGCTTAACAACTGAGCTACCCAGGCACCCCAACTATTTTGGTTTTTCTTCCCCTCATGTTCCACTATAAAGGCTAGTACCTGCAGTCCCTCAGACAGCCTGGAAGATCACGGAAGGGTGTTTCCTAGATCCTCACCCCATCATCTAACCCTGTTCCCCTGGCCCCTTGCACACACAGCTTATAGCTACAAGAGCAAACAGTGAGCTTTTTCTCTATACCAGGCATTTGTTTATACAGTTTAATTTCACTTATTTCTCAGCAGCTTAAAGAGACTAAGCTGGGTTGGGAACATGGACTTGAGTCTGAGTCATTCACTCCACAGGCTGAGCTAAGGTGCCAATCCTATTCACATCTCCTCAAAGACACGTTAAGAATGATTTCCAAGCTCCTGACTGGTCTTTCACACAAAATCTAAAGACTTTTATAGAAGCTTTTTTTTTTTTTAATTAGAAAATGATTTGGGGGGTTCCTGGGTGGCTCAGCTGGTTAGCGTCTAACTCTTAATTTTGGCTCAGGTTATGATCTCAGTGATCAAGCTCTGTGGCTAGCTCCAAACTGGGTGTGGAGCCTGCTTACGGTTCTCTCTCTGATCTCCCCACCTCCAGAACAAAGAAACTGATTTCTTCATAATCTCTTTTGCCTGCTGTCTCTCCCAAAGGCAAAAACAGAATGGGACTGTGCTGGTTTTCTCTCTAGGGATAAACTTATCATGGCATCTTACTTCGATGGCAAGGCCACGCATGGGTTTTAAAAACATTATTTAAAAGTTTGATCACTTTTTCCAGTGACTAATTAGTAACACACATCTAATTCTCAGGTTTTAATTTCTAGCCTGTGCTTCAACATTCCTTTATAATTAAAAAAAAAAAATTAACTGTTAACCCACTTAAGCACTGCCAAAAATTCACTTAATCTTTGTATGTTTTCATTTTCTCATCTGTAAAATGGGAATAATGAGATTGTATTACAGAAGTACTGTGAGGATTAAGTGAGCTAAAGAATAATACAGCAAAGGACTGTGTTGGGCACACTGTAAACACTGGATAAAAGCTAAACCACTCTTCTAACAATTACTAATCCTGGCACCTTCTACACTTGTTTGCCAAATAACTGGCAAAGATTCCTGGAGTACTTTATATATAAAATGGTGTGACTCAACGTCAATAAAGGCTCCAATTTAGGCCAAAGTCTAGCCAGCACATGTTGGAACCACATAAGCAAATTAACCTATTTTTAAAAAAATAATTTTCACTATGATACAGCAATGTGAGAAACAGTTTTAATAAGAGCCTTGGCAACACCAAATTTAGAAGCGTGACAAGTCATAGACAATATATAAGGTGATGTTATATCATGTTTATTTATACTATATATGCTGAAAATAAGATTATGCTTAATAAAAACCTTCCCCTTGAGTACAGGTTATAAATTCGAGGGCCTAAATCACTCCTCCTTCACCTCTCCCTCCCCCACCCCCAAATTAAAATATAGCCAGCCCAGTCCCATCTTCATTCAATGTCTTTTAAAATCCTGAATAACCAAGCCGTGTATTTTGGCCAAACTTCAGTACTTCCAGAGATGACTGGAGGAGTATCACAACCACCTTGTACACTGGGCTGTGGCATGTTCCGTTCTCACATCTCCCTAGTTGGGGGTGCCATGATGGTGAGGAAGAAGAAGTGAAGGATTATGGATGTGGAAGACATGGGGTCTTATCACTTGAACCAGCACTTTGTACCCCCACAACCACAAGAACAGACAGCTCCAACATCATGTATCAGTAATACAAACCACAGGCTGAGAGATCTCTGGGTCTGAGGCAAACATGCTTTCATTTGCATGTTTTGAGCAATAATAATGGAACTCCTGAATCTACCACCATCCTTCAAATATATTAACAATATTAGACCACCAAGCTAAATATATTTTATGTGTCTAGACTCTGAAAGACTTTGCTTCCGATTACCTCCTAAAATGATTAGAGGTGAAAATATTTTGGGGGTAGAAGTGATGGGGACAAAATATTAACCCCACGTATGTGATAAATGTTTTTTCTACCCAGGCTCTGGGGAACCATTTCACCTCCCCAAGGGAAACCACCAGCTTCTTTGGGTAAATTTTCTAAAAACACTCTATCTGCATGTGGATATTGTCATATTTACCTCTTTACATATAACACAAGTGGCAAAAATCTTGTTTGCCATTTGACAATTCACATTGACAATCCTTCCTCATCCGTACACAAAAGGTCATGTGAATGTTTTAAGTTAAAAGTGATCACCACCAAGGGGCAGCACCATCTACTCTACATTTCTGGACAATATTTTATAAATCTCTTTCAGAGTATGTAGGAATAAAGTTATATTCTGAAGGCTTATTTTTCCCATTTTCTTTTTCAAATTTATTTGACAGAGAGAGAGAAAGAGAGCACAAGCACAAGCAAGGGGAGTGGCAAAGGGAGAAACAGACTCCCCGCTGACCAGGGAGCCCAACGTGGGGCTCAATCCCACGACCCTGGATCATGACCTGAGCTGAGGGCAGACCCTTAACCAACTGAGCCACCCAGGCGCCCCATTTCTCATTTCCCACCCAGGTGCCCCACTTCTTAAATCGCCTTTGCTAGCATTCTTTTAGTCTTACATGGGAGAAGGGTGGGGGTCCCCCCTGCCTTGGCTAGACCAAGAATAGCTGAGTTAATGTGGTCTCAAGGGAGGCCAACTGCTATTGGAAATGATCCCCAATTGCCAAGCCACCACATTTGCATGTTTCCGTATACATCATTAGTATTTCCCCTCCCTTCCTTCTACTGCTGGTACCTGAATTCAGTGTTTTCTGTGGTACATCATCTCAGGCCTATTCTTAGGCCAGCCCCATTTAGAAATGGACAAGAATCTTATATACATCTAATTACCCCTGGAAAGCAATGTATTACGTGAACAGATCTGCGTTTCAGAGGGAAGACTAGCAGCAACGTTCTGATATAGTCTGTTGATAATTACCTAGAAACATATATATCCCAAATACCCAAATACAAATTTAACCTGCCATTTTTGAAAAATAAATAAAAAATATTTTCACACAAATCAGAATCAATAAGCAGTGGTCTATCTAAAAAGGCTCTCCCTAAGTCCTGGCTTCAGATTCTAGATTTTTGTTTAAGACCACCGTGAGGTTAAGAAGCCCTTGTTGTTAACTCTAAGTTAAATACTTTTACATAATTACGCAGGGCTGAACACAAAAGCTGCAATAAATCATCTACTTTCCATATGCAGTGTTTAAAACTATCTAAATGAGTACAATGCTTAGATAATTCCACTAAAGGACTATCCCCTTAGTTCAAAGATTTTAGTGTAATCCTGGACAGAAGGCTGGACAGTAATAGCCAAACTCAGCTCAAAGGCCAATGATGCCAATCTGACAATTCACACATTATCAAAAACTGAATTCTTAAAAGCAGTTAGCAGTTGCTGGATGTCTCATAACTGATAGATACAGCTCAAAGCACTTTATAAATCACAAGTCACTCATTTATCCTTCACACAGTACTGTGAGGTATACATTCTCATTACCTTCATTTTCCAAACGAGGAAACTGAGGCCCAGTGGCATTAAATAACTTATCCAACAAGACACAACTATTAAGAACAAGAGCAGAGATTTGATCCCAAGTAATCTGGCTCCAGACTGTCCCCTCTTGACTAATAGGCTGTCCTACACTAAATGATATAAAAGGTATTCTGACAGCAAAATCAAAACCTATGAAAAAGATAGGCTGCAACTTTGAGTGGCTCAGTTTATCAATGACTGAGAGTAGTGGAGGCAGTACTAACAAAGGGAAAGTCTTCTAAAAACCTTGTAGAAGAAGCGAGCTGGAGAGGGGAAGAAGGCCACTTGCTTGTTAGCCAATTAACTGAACTCTCTAGATGCCACCCCAAGCCCTTATGACTTATTTTGGCACACCTTCCAGAAAGACTACGAACCTCTCTCGTTTTGGGGCAGAACGGCTCAGCCATGGGAATATGGCACACTCCTCTGGTACAGGAATGACTTCCATCATAGAAGGTCTGAGGCCTTTTAGTGGTCCTACAAAATAAAGTGAAAAGGTTTTGTTTTTTAAAAAAGTCCTCAGTCCATCCTGTGGGGGCCGGTGAATCCACAGTACCTAGGTCAACACCTTGGTCCTTGCTCTAGAATCGACAGCTCTGGATAAGCTGAAGGCAACTGCTGGAAAAACTGCTTACAGGATGGTGTCCAGCTTTTCTGGCTCTGGGTTAGTAGCAACATGCTTTCCAACAGGAATTCAAGTGTGTGGTCCGGTGACCGACAGGACAACCACAGCAGATTGTAGGTACAGCTCAACTTTGGGCTCGGGAGGCCCTAAGAAGTCACTATAGAATTCTCAATCACTGTAGACGTAGAGGGGTTGTGCAGTGAACCCCATAGATACCCATCACTTAGATTCAACAATGCAAACTTTGTCACACTTGCTTCATCTGTTAGCTTTTCCATGGTTGCAAATCTCAGACTTTGTTGTTTCACGCCAACTTCAGAAGAACCAAAATATGTGGATTTTTCACTGTAATGTCATGATCACATTTGATAAAAATCAATTCCTCAATCCCAACTAACAGATGAGATGCAAATTTCCCTGATGGCCTCAAAAATCTTTTTTTTTTTTTTACTTATTTTTAATTTTTTAACTAATGCTTTTTTAGTTTCAAGTTCCAAACAAGGTTCTAACCTTGCATTTGATGGGCCTGTCTCTCATGAAGGTAGTTCCTGCCCTCCATCCCCGACCTTTGGCCCACTGACGAAAAGAGCCGTTTGTCCCACTCCACTTTTAGGAATCTCGTTGCCACCTCATTTAGCTTGTTCCTCTACCCACTGTAATTAGTTCTGAAACCTTAGTTCAATTTCTTGGTGAAACATTTTTGAATCCACAAAAGGCTAAAATTAACCCAGAGCGAAGTCACCCTGCAATTTTTCACCCGAAGTTTTCAGAATAAAGCACTTTCTGTGTCCTTTATATTGTTCTCAACTTGAACTCATGAGTAATACAGGAAAGAAAGTCTTCATCTTTCCTATAGAGGGGAGGGCTGGGGAGGGACAGACCAAGGGAAAGCAGGGGAAGCTGGATCACCTCATGTCTCCTTCCGGGAGCGGGAGGGAAGGGAAGAGCATGGAGAAATATACTGGTTCGATTTATACAGCTGGTGCATCCACCTACCAGAATTCATCTGTTACTTCCATCCTGTCACATAGAAAACAGTGACTCTTAGCTGGCACCAAAGCCACCCGGCTCCATAATGAAGTCTCCATGCTCCGCAGGGATGAAAACCTAGCCTGTGCTCCTCCCAGCCCTCTGTCCTCTGTCTTAGGGGAAGGCCCAGTTGACCCTCAAGCAATTCCAGATGGGGCTGAAGAACAGGTCAAATGGCTGTCCTACTCCCCATGAACAGAGGCTTTCCTCTTTTGGTGAAACTAACCAATAAAATGGTGCCACGCACTCCAGCCCTGGCTTGGTATCAGCCTTCCATGAGTCAAGTATTAGCAATATCCCCATTTACAACTGTGATGAAGTAGGAAAACAGCCACAAAAACTTCCAGCAACTATATCCCCATAAATGTCCATGCAACAACACCCCCACCTTCTGTTCCTCTCTCTTCTCTTTCTACTCCTTCTTTGCCTAATCATTCCTCTTTGTTCTGACCTTCAACCTTAAGACAAAACATGAATTAGTTATGCTTTATGTTATGTCACATACACACAGTGCTAATTAACTACAGTTCGTTCCCTCTGTCAAGTGGAACATTTTACACTTTTCTCTTTAAGCAAAGCTCTTTAACTACTAGCTACAACAGCTGTATCTGTTTGATTCTCTATTTCCAATCATAAAATGTAGTTCATCCACCCATATGCACAGGCATTGTGAGATGGAGTCAACCAAGATGTCCAGACGATCGCCAGCAGCTCGGAAGCAAGGTTGGAAGCTAGAGACAAACGAGGAGCCAGCCCCAAGGACAATCTATGGTTGAGGCCAGAGCCTCAGAGAACTTAGCCCTGGAGGGGCAAGTGAAGGGCTGGGCCCTGAGGAAGACATGAACACTTTACTACCAATATTTCTAATGGTTTCAGGGCTGTGCTGTCAAGATCCAGGAGAAGGAGTGTGTAAGAAAACACCTCTTCACACAGCCTGCCCACCTATCTGTCCTGTTCACATAACTAACTTAAGTGTCAACACATTCAATGAAAGAGTTAATGACTTAAACTGAAATCACTGTAAACAGTAATACTCCTGTCCAGCATAAAATGGTAAGGCATGATTGATGCTGAATGCAATTCTGACCAAGAGCAATGGGATTTACAATCATGGAGGGGCGGGGGGAATGGAGCACATTTTTTTCCCATAAAAAGTACAGTGTGTAAATGTATTTTCTCTTCCTTATGATTTTCTTAATAACACATTTTCTGTAGCATACTTTATCATAAGAATATAGGACACAATGCATATAACAAATAAAGTATGTTAATCAACTATTTATGTTATCAGTAAGGCTTCTGGTCAACAGGAGGCTAACAGCAGTTAAGTTTTTGGGAGGTCAAAAGTTACACATGGATTTTCAACTGAATAGGGCTCAGCACCCCTAACCCCATGATGTATAAGGGTCAACAGTAATTTGTTACAGCAGCAACAGGATACTAATAAACATGCTTATGTGGTTTAAGATACAGCCAACCCCAGCTGTGGCTTCCACCAGTTATAAAGAAATGATGCTGGGGGCACCTGGGTGGCTCAGTGGGTTAAAGCCTCTGCCTTTGGCTCAGGTCATCATCTCAGGGTCCTGGGATTGAGCCCTGCATCGGGCTCTCTGCTGAGCGGGGAGCCTGCTTTCCCCCTCTCTCTCTGCCTGCCTCTCTGCCTACTTGTGATCTCTGTCTGTCAAATAAATAAATAAAATCTTAAAAAAAAAAAAGAGAGAAATAATGCTGAAGGTCGGCCCCAACTCTAGCTTCATTAGCAAACCCACCCAGCGAGGCAAGGGGACTACGAATTTCACTTCCCCGTTAGCTTGGGACCCCAAGGGAAAACACTCTGGGACTGACTGATTTGGCTGGCTTTACTGCTCACTCAGTAACTCCGTGCCTCAGAGAAAAGTCAATCTGATCTCTCTGTACCTCAGTTTGTATCCATTTCCTCATATTTAAAATGGGGGAATAAAGAATACCACCTACCTTCTAAGGTCAATGTGAAGACTGAATGAGACACGGAAAGCAAGTCCTCAGCACTAGCAACCACTGTTTATGGAAAATCTGCTTCTGTACTTCTCAAGTGCCCACCTCAGGGCTTGACACATGTGTGGACCTCAAGCTGAAGGTACACAGAAAAACAGTCTGAGGCTCTCAAACAGGGACACATACTAAGGGAAGTGAAGTGTGCACATGAACAAAAAACTGTGCATGGAAGAGTGAAGGAGGCAAAACTGTGTTGTGTCCTGGCAAGAGAAGTGAGTTCAAGGCTTCCAAGGAGAGAACACTGAGCACTTTCACACACACAACAGCAAAAAGCCCAGAAAAAAAAAAAGAGTGGTAGGTTGTTGAATCGGCTGATAACTGACTAGTAGACTTGAGTCGGCTCTCGGACAGCCATTTGTTACTAATTTCCCTCTGAGGAAAAGTGGAGCTGCAAACAACAAGGAGAACACTTGTCCTACAGCAGAAGCAAACAAAACTGCACATCTGTGAGGCAGCACATGTCCCCAACAAGCCTCAACATGCAGGAACATGAGTCAATTAATCTACTGGCAAAGCAGGGCCGATGGCTGCTTATAAGTAGCGTGGTTTTGGGGAAATGATTCCACCCACGTCACTTAAAAGATATCTAAATAGTAATGCGCATGGACAAACTCAAACTCAGTTTCTAAGAAACCAAAATGAAACAAAAAAATCCTCCCAATCCCTCTTTTCTTTTTTTTAAAGACTTATTTATCCCAAAGACAAGGAGAGGGAGAGAGAGATTGTGAGCAGGGGGAGGGGCAGAGGGAGAGGAGAGAGACAATTTTCAAGCAGACTCCCCACTGAGCTCGGAGTCTGAAGCAGGGTTTGATCCCACGACCCTGAGATCATGACCTGAATCAAAATCAAGACTCGGACCCCCAACTGACTGAGCCACCCAGATGCCCCTACACCCTCTTTTTATTAAAGCCTGAGTTCTGAGGGAAAGTGGAAGTGTTCTGTATAGCAAGGCGTCACGGCCACCTTGATGCCCAGTAGTTCCGCTAGCAATTGATCCCACGAGGATGTTCATACAAACACAAAGATAACTGGGCATACCAATGTTAACTGAGTCAAGTTAATACAAACAGGAAACAGAGAACAACCCACTTCCACTCAGAAAGCAGCTTAAATGAGCCACACTGCCAACAATGGAAGAGAGTATGTCTGTAAGGAAGAACACAGTGGCATCTGACTACACGTGTGGGAAGCTGAAAGAGATGGTTTAAAGGGAAGACTGCACATTGTGAGCTAGGATAGAAGAAAAAGACAAACCGTTCTTTTTCTAGAATTCCTATAGAGTCACACAAACATTTTTTTGTGTGTGTTAAAAAATATATAAATGGTAGGTAATATGGACAATATGCTCAATTTAGTTAATGATGATAGATCTTTAAGACATTTCTGTATCAGCACATAGAAATTTATTTAAGGTTCTGAATAGAAGGCCATGGATGTATCAGTATATTTAAGTTATTATACAAAAAACAGGCAATTAAAAATGGTGCAACTCATATCTCTGAATGAGCTACCTTGCACGTGTTCCTCAAAAACAGTCAAGGAACTGATGCAAAGGCCTCCCACATTTTCAAGTTTAATGGACAGATTTCACCCAATTTCCCTTCAAAGGGCTACGGTAAGGCATACACCCACTGGAAACAGAGGAGGGTTTCACTTTTTACCATATACCCTCCTATACTATTTTCATTTTATCTCATTACAAGTATGTATTACTCGTAAATGCTCTAAAACACAGGTTAGGTTGGACAGCATTTTAGTTTTAACATACACTATAACACCAAAGACAATTTAAGTTAAAAATTTTTAAAGTATACAAATAGAAGATAGCGAAACAAAAAAGGCCAAGTCACCAACCGGTTAGATCAAAAGAATATTTATATTCTAGGAAATATGCATAATTTTAAGATCAATATGATTAAGAATAAGCTTTCTAAATTTCCAGGTGTATATACACGTGTGGGTATGCACACTTGAACAGCACTGTTGTGAGCATGTTTACTTATCTATTTATTTAAAGATTTTATTTATTTGACAGAGAGAGACACAGTGAGAGAGGGAACACAAGCACGGGGAGTGGGAGAGGGAGAAGCAGGCTCCCCGCTGAGCAGGGAGCCCGATTCAGGACTTGGTCAGGACCTGAGCTGAAGGCAGACACTTAATGACTGAGCCACCCAGGCATCCCTGTTAATTTATTTATTTTAAGATTTATTTATTTATTTGAGAGAGAGTAAGCACGAGTGGGAGGGGCAGAGGGAGAGGGAAAGAGAATCTCAAGTAGACTCCATACTGAGTGCAGAGCCCAACACGGGGCTCGATCTCACATCCCTGAGATCACGACCTGAGCCAAAACCAAGAATCAGAAGATGCTCAGCCAACCACACCACCCCGGTGCCCCTGTTGTGAGCATATGTATAAGTGAAGAGTCAAATCCTAGAAGATTTAGGTCATGGAGTTAGGGTACAAAGGGTTCCCATCTGGAGGAGAAAGGTAGAGCGCTGAGGGGGAAGAAGAGAGTTTAACACTGCAGTGGGGAGGGGAGCCTGGGTGGCTCAGTGTGTTAAGGGTCTGACTTGATTTCAGCTCAGGTCATGATCTCAGGGTCCTGAGATCGAGCCCCATGTCTGGGTTCTGAGCCGAGAATGGAGTCTGTTTAAGATTCTGTCTCTCCCGTCCCATCCTACCCCTCCCGCCGCACCCTGCTTGCTTGTACTCTCTCTCTTAAATAAATAAAAATAAAACTATAGGGGCGCCTGGGTGGCTCAGTGGGTTAAAGCCTCTGCCTTCGGCTCACGTCATGATCCCAGGGTCCTGGATCGAGCCCCGCATCAGGCTCTCTGGTCGACGGGGAGCCTGCTTCCCCCTCTCTCTCTGCCTACTTGTGATCTCTGTCAAATAAATAAATACAATCTTTAAAAAAAATGGTAAAACTATAGTGGGGAAACGTACAGGAAATTTTGACATGAACAACATGAATGGCAACCCATTATGACATGGAATGAATCTGTTCTCTTCACCAGAAGGAACTGAGAGCTTCTAAATTTGGACACATAATGAAGATCCTTCCATTGCTCTGACCTAATGAGAGCTTACAGTGCCACAGGAAATGAGAAAAACCTTTATTTATATATCCCAGGAGGCAAGACTGTTTAATAAACATGTACAGTTTTCTCCTCCCATTTCATAGTTTTCATGAGGACTTGTGAAACAGGGCATGCAGACCAGCAACATAATGGTAAAATCCTGGCTCTGACATATGTGCTGAGTAAAATCTTTATGGGCATCAGTTTTCTCATCTGTACAAGGGGGTCATAAAAGGTATATCCACGATGTTTCCTAGTGCTGTGATAATTCGTAGCACCAGGAACACAGGACCACAGAAGCAGCTTTGCTTCACTGTAAAGTATCATGGACATGGCTCCAGGTCAGTGTATGTAACTTGAACAAATCCTGTTAACAACTTCACCACATTCCACAGGATAGCTGTTCAACCACCGCCTTAGGATGCTCTTAAGAAACAACACACACACGTCCTGGTTACATGTGTCTAGAAAAATACACCATTTGGTGCTTTTATTCTTAGAACTACAAACCACAAAAGGAAGGCTCATTGCAAGGGCATAAATATTTTAAACCTTACTGAGTCAGACTGTCTTTTAAAAAAGGGGCACCTGGGTGGCTTAGTCAGTTAAGTGTCCGACTCTTGACTGTGGCTCAGGTCATGCTCTCCACAGGCGGTAGATGGAGCCCCATGCCGGGCTCCGAGCTCAGCACAAAGTCTACTTGAAGATTCCCTCCCTCTTCCCCTGACTTGCGTGCTCTCGCTCTCTAAAAATAAATAAATCTTGGAAAGAAAATAAAAAAGAGGGGCACCTGGGTGGCTCAGTGGGTTAAAGCCTCTACCTTCCGCTCAGGTCATGGTCCCAGGGTCCTGGGATCCGGCCCCACATAGGGCTCTCTGCTTGGTGGGGAGCCTGTTTCCTCCTCTCTCTCTCTGCCTGCCTCTCTGCCTACTTGTGATCTCTGTCTGTCAAATAAACAAATAAAATCTTTAAAAAAAAAAAGAAAAGAAAAAAGAAAAGAGTTGTAACTATCTCTACCAGCAAAAGGTACGTGAAGGTTAATTACCCAGGACCTAAGAGCATGTGACATGTGGGAAGAGCTTAATATTTTCTTTCACTTCAAAATTATCCAGAAATAACAACTTCACATTCAAAAGAACAGATGTAACCAGATAATAAACATTAATAACTTCACTGAGGAGAGGGAAATGGGCAATACAAAGGCAATGGAAGAAACCACGGCGGAGGTGACAAGGTATTTCTAAGTACATGTCAAAGATCATCAGCATTGATGAGAAAAGGAAATAGGAAAATATGACATCATATTACAGTTAAGTGCTGAGGTGTTCTGCATACAGAGCTTGTTAGGACATTACTTCCCCCTGGACTGTGATGTGAACTCTGGGTTGGTACTAATCACTGCTCGGTAAAACCCCAACCAGTGGGGCACCTGGGTGGCTCAGTGGGTTAAGCCTCTGCCTTCAGCTCAGGTCATGATCTCAGGGTCCTGGGATTGAGCACCCACCTGGCTTTCTGCTCAGCAGGAAGCCTGCTTCGCCCCTGCCCCCGCCTGCCTCTCTGCCTCCTTGTGATCACTGTCAAATAAATAAAATCTTAAAAAAAAAACAAACCCCAACCAAATAAAGGTTCTGAGGCAAGCCCTCCCAGAGATGTGTGGATGCTCCATTTCCAGCACCTTTTTTTTTTAAAGCGGGCTCCATGCTGGGCATGGAGCACAATGTAGGTCTTGAACTCACAACCCTGAGATCAAGACCTGAGCTGAGATTAATAGTCGGACACTCAACGGATGGAGCCACTCAGATGCTCCAGCACTTTCCTGATCATGTCTTTCTCTTATGTGTTCAGGGAGTAATGTCAAAACTGGCTTTGCAGGAGGCATGCTGGGCAGAAAAAGGGTTGGGAAGAAAAGCACTGACCAGATGAAAGCAGTGGGGATGGAGAACAGAAGGTGGTTCAAAGCAAGCACAGGAATGACCCAAAGACAGACTCTCTGTGAACCGGTGACACAGGGCCACAGCAGCGACCACCAAGTGGACAGCAGCACGACTGTATCAACCTAGCAACTTTCCAAGTAGGGAATAGGGAACTAAGGTGGGGTGAGAGTGAGAGTGTGGGGCTAGAAGATATCCAAAGAGGAGAATCCATTTTTTTATTTTTTAAAAAATATTTTATTTATTTGACAGAGCGAGTGAGCATGCACATGAGCAGAGGTAGCAACAGGCAGAGGCAGAGGGAGAAGCAAACTCCCCAGTAAGTGGAGCCCGATGTGGGGCTCGATCTCAGGACCCCGGGATTGTGACCTGAGCTGAAGGCAGATGTTTAACTGACTGGGCCACCCAGGTACCCCCCCAAGGATAATTTAATCTTGAATTATAAAGTGTGAGGTATCTATGGGACCCTGTCCTGGATCTAGCGGCCAGTGTGACTGTGAAGGGGGAGGGCAGGACTGGAAGTCTGTGTTTGAGGGGTGGGTGAGGTCACAGGCTTTGGACATTAACAGAATTCAAAATCCACAGGTCCCACTTACTAGCAAATGACCGGTATTTTTGAGTCTTAAGTTTCCTTGACTATAACCCAGGAAAACCACCCTTGTATGTGGTGAACAGGATTAAGTGATTTGTGGCACTTAGTAGTAGCTCAAAAATTGGGAGCTTATCAGCAATTTTAAGAGAAAGGACATAAAGCCAGGCTGCAGAGCAGAATGCGGGAAGTCCCGGGAACATGGGAGTAGCCGCCGGGCTCCCAGGACAGGTGTAGGCAGGAAGATGACAGGGGGCAGGCACGCAAGTAAACTGGTGAGAGGGAAGGAGAAGGAACATGGTCAGTTTAGGCCAAATAGCTTCTGTTTTCATATAAAAAAGAGACATTTTCAACCAAGAGTGAAGGAGGTGGGGAGGACGCCGTGACAACAGTAAAGGTTTTCAAATAGCTGCTAAGAGGAATGGGAAAAGAGCCAAAGGAAGGCTTCCTGGGCAATTGCTTACCATAACTGCAGCGAGTGTGGATAAAAATCCACACCCTGCCCCAGAGGTCCAAAGACTGGTGATTAACGGACATCAGAGCACACCCCAACCTTCAGGCCAGTCCTCGACAGGGGCGGGCACCAGCAATCTTACATCATGGCACTGAGGCGGAGAGGGGAAGCCCAGGGCTTTGGGAGGAGGAAACAAAACTGACATAATCCCTTACCACCATGTTTACGGTGGGACTTTCCTGATGAATAAGCCAGTAAGTATTGCAGCCACGCTTAGTCAAAAATTTCCCTAATCTAGCGAGTGCACGACTCTCCGAAAAGGGAAGACATCACAGCTCAGACATCAGAGCACAGCACCCTCATCTAGCAGCGAGGACGCTAAGTGACCAAAGAATCTGGGGGCAGAGCCAGGAAACAATTCTGGATGTTCACACTTCCACGCTGGGGCTTCTCCCACTGCATTCTTCAGCAGAATCTAACTGGGGGCCTCAGGCACGTCAGGCCAACATGGGAACAGCATCGGGCAGAAAACATCTGCTGCCGGGGATCACACCCTGATGTTTTTCATTGTAATTTTTTGGTTGTATTTGTCTCATTGTCCAAAAAAAAAAAAAAAAAAAAAGTCCTTATCTGTAAAACATTCCTGATAAAGACCACTATGAGAAAGTAAGAATCTGGGCACCTGGGTGGCTCAGTCGTTAAGTGTCTGCCTTTGGCTCAGGTCATGATTCCAGGGTCCTGGGATCGAGCCCCACATTGTGCTCCCTGCTCGGCGGGTGGAAAGCCTGCTTCTCCCTCTCCCACTCCCCCTGCTTGTGCTGTGCTCCCTCTCTCACTGTGTCTCTGTCAGATAAATAAATAAAATCATAAATAAATAGATAAATAATAAACAAACAAATAAACAAATAAATGTAAGAATCCTATCCTTGTCCTTAACAGATATGTTTGCTGGGCACAGCCTGAGAGAGTTCTTGCAGCCCTCGTGGGTGAATGGGTCCTACTAAACTGCATCTTTTAAAAAAACAATTTAATAGAATGTGGGCATCTTTCCCAAGAGCTTGTAGATATCTGGTGAATTCAGCTCCTTTCCACAATAACAATCAGGATGGATGGTGAGGAGGTTGGTCACATGTGGAACTGCCGGAATCCTCTACCCATGGGTACCTTGCACAGCGTGGAGAGTAGTTTGGGGTGACAGGCACACGCTGCACATACAAAGGTTTGCACCACAGAAGAACCCCCAAATTATGAATCTTGGAGCATCTCCATTGTAAGATCCTTTTAAAGTATAAATGGTCTCTTGGGACAGACGAAAGGTCAAATTCTTTCCGGGGTTCAGATAGATTGTGGAATGACCACCCGGAAGAGAAACAAGTCCCACTCTTAATCAGGTTTGATCCTGAATTGTCAAATGACCTGTGGCTCTAAAATAAGGACCTCCACTGAGGCAAAAGAAATGGATTCATCAAACCCCATTCATCAGGAGGTATGAGGCACCAAAGACACTGTGGGCGAGCATCCTCCAAATTCTTGGTTATCAGGTACTATTTTTAACTTTGGTTTGTAAGGAACATGGCCCAGGGAGCCCCGGACCAGGGGCCAGGGCACAGTCAAGTAACCCCAAAAATACCTGGAGCCACTCCCCTCCCCACCGGTCTGCTGTCCTGCTCTCTCCAGGTCAGCCACACCCAATTCCCCTTCTCTCAGGCCCAGGCTTTCATCTCTTCACAGGCAGGAACACAGCAGAGAGAAAAAAAATTATTTTCAGAAGACAATGAGCTTATTAAGAGAGTTTCCAGCCCATCAGACCCCTTTAAAGGTGTATTCCATTTTTAGAGTAGAAATCTAAATGTTTTTTAAAAACAACCATGAAGTCAGAGCCACCTGTCACTCTTCAACCTAGATGGCCTCTCAGGTACGCACGGCAAGGCTGAGGGACCAGGTTGGTGGTGGTCTTCCCTACACTGGGCACCAAGGGCAGAGGAAGTAATGTGCTTTAGTTCTGCCGTCTATTAAGCGAGAACAGCCACACTACTCCATCTTGAATTTTTTTTTTTTTTAATATTTTATTTGAGAGAGAACTGAGAGAGCACACAAGCAGGGGGAGCTGTAGGCAGAGGGAGAGGGAGGAGCAAGCTCCCCGCCGAGCAGGGAGCCCGATGCGGGGCTCAAACCCAGGACCCCAGGATCATGAACTGAGCCACCCTGGAGCCCCCCACCCCAATCCTGACTCTTTATCACACATTTATGTTAGGGAGATTAAAAAGATTAAAAAGATCCTTCTCAACCTCTGAAGGCCCCTTTAGCACGAGGATATTTGTTCCAGGATAATGTGCCAGGAAAGTGGCAGCAATAAGCAAATGTGTGTTTCCAGATCAGACCCTGGAGAAGTGACTGGGTAGAAGATGACTCCACGATGGTGGAGCTCAACTTTGGATT
The DNA here is from genome assembly GCF_963455335.1 of Martes martes. Classification (NCBI taxonomy): domain Eukaryota; kingdom Metazoa; phylum Chordata; class Mammalia; order Carnivora; family Mustelidae; genus Martes; species Martes martes. Next base: position 49,326,367 of record NC_137900.1, on the reverse strand, counting down.
CCGAAGAGAGGGCCACGGGCCACCGATGTGTCTGAGGCTAAACAGAGCCAAGACAAAACCTGATCCAGGGCTTCTGTCCCCGTGGCTTTAATCCACTGGGCGGCTTCACAGAATGCTGGGATTTCGCTCCCCAAGCTGGGGTGGGGTGTTTGGCTGCAGGCAGCTCAGCCTCTAGCTCAGCGTGTGGCACCGAGAGGACACATCAGGTGCATGCCTGAACCTGATTCACCTTCAACAAAGCGCCATTATTAGTACAACACAAGAACGCCACTACTCATAAGGCAAAAAGTGCTGATTTCTCTTCTCTTATGAGACAAACATACAGTAAATCATGTATGCGCCCAAGCCTGGTGAACTGACTCAGCCAGCAGCGGTATCATTCAGAAACACCGACCAACAGCAATCGAACACAAGCCACCCAGTGCAATCTTAAATTTTCTAACAGATGCATTAAAAAAAGGAAAAGAGGTAAAATTAGCTTTAATATCATATCTAGCCCAATAAATCCAAAATGTTACCATTGCAATATGTTATCAATATAAAATTTGAGATTTCTTCTAAATGACATTCCCTTAGGAACCCTCCTCTTTTTTTTTTTTTTTTAAGATTTTATTTATTTATTTGTCAGAGATCACAAGTAGGCAGAGAGGCAGGCAGAGAGAGAGGAAGGGAAGCAGGCTCCCTGCTGAGCAGAGAGCCCGATGCGGGGCTCGATCCCAGGACCCCGGGATCATGACCTGAGCCGAAGGCAGAGGCTTTAACCCACTGAGCCACCCAGGTGCCCCAGGGTTCCGCCTCTTAAGAGACGTTTCTTCTGGGGCGCCTGGGTGGCTCAGTGGGTTAAAGCCTCTGCCTTCGGCTCAGGTCATGATCCCGGGGTCCTGGGATCGAGCCCCGCATCGGGCTCTCTGCTCAGCAGGGAGCCTGCTTCCCCCCGCCTCTCTGCCTGCCTCTCTGCCTACTTGTGATCTCTGTCTGTCAAAGAAACAAATAAAATCTTAAAAAAAAAAAAAAAAAAAAGAGAATGTTTCTTCTCTTGTTACAGAATAGTGTTAATTACAGACCCCTCCAGCCAACACGCCACATTCACGATAATGGCACCCATGAACTGGGCAGGTAGCAGGTGCTAGATCCCATAAAAGGCACTTGCTAGAGACTTTGAACTTCCAAGGCAAGAGTAAGGAATTAGGGGGCATCTAGGTGGCTCAGGTCATGATCCCAGGGTCCTGGGATTGAGCCCTGTACCGGGCTCCCTGCTCAGTGGGGAGTCTGCTTCTTCCTCTGCCTCTGTTCTGTTCATGCTCTCTCTCACCTTCTCACTCACACTCTCTCGAATAAGTAAGTAAAATCTTTAAAAAGAAAAAAAAAAGAGTAAGGAGTCAGGTTATCCACACAGGACACAAAAGAAAACAGATACCAGAAGATCTTAAGGTTACATGGCTAAGGACTACTAAGACAGAATGAAACCAGATACGATGCAATACCTGTTCTCTTTCCTATTCTCCATCTTTCTGCTCCAACTGCTTTCTTGAAAGAGCCAGTATATGAAACACCCACATTTACTATATACGAGGAAAAGATCTGGCAAAGGCGAGTGTACACTTACACTATTTAAGTAACAAATTAATCTGAGGCTTAAGACCAAAGTCAGACTTTTCTTTCCAGGAACTTTTATGATACTTTATAAATCTGGACCAGCCTGAATAGGGAGTTTTGTATGCTGCTTTATTTTTTTAAGAAGGCCCCAGGCCCAACGTGGGGCTTGAACTCACGACCCTGAGATCAAGCGTGCCATGCTCTGCTGACTGAGCCAGCCAGGCGCCCCATGTACTCTGCTTTATTGAACAAGCATATTACAACCATTTTCTTAAGTCATTACCTCCAAACACATGGACTTTGATAACCACAGAGATCTTGATTAAGAATCCCAGCCTCCCTCTTCCTTCGAATGATCATATTCATTCAATTGCTCTAAAAATACTAACCGGGGTGCCTGGCTGGCTCAGTGGGTTAAAGCCTCCACCTTCGGCTCAGGTCATGATCCCAGGGTCCTGGGATCGAGCCCCGCATCGGGCTCTCTGCTCAGCAGGGAGCCTGCTTCCTCCTCTCTCTCTGCCTGCTTCTCTGCCTACTTGTGATCTCTGTCAAATAAATAAATAAAATCTAAAAACAAACAAAAAAACAAACAAAGTATCATGAAAATACTAACCGAGCAACTACAGGCATGTGTGTGTGTTAGGGGTAAAGTGGCAAATAGGGTCTTTGCCCTCACACGGCCTATGTTCCAGAGGGAAAGATGAACAATACATACATGGTGTCAGGTGCTGAAATAGTAACAGGAAAAATGATAGGTGAAGGGCATGTATGAATTTCAGTCTACCCCCATTATTTATAAGGTGAACCACAAGAAACTGCTGATATTCAACCATTTCTAACCTAGAGAATGGTCAGTTTCATACACTTCCACCTAATAGTTTCACTCCACCAGAAACTATCAGGAACGCTTCTGATGGACTCTAAATTAGAACAGTTCCCTGACGGACAGAAAACACAGAGAACTGGACTGAATAAACTTTCCTCCTGTGGAAGAGGTGAGAGCAGTGCTTGGGTGGAAAAAACTCAGCGACAGCAGATGGGGAGGGTGGGATGGACAGAGGTGATCGTCTGGGGACTTCAGCAGGAGCCACCGGATGGCTTAAACTCTGCGCTACTTCTCCCCACCACTGATTCAAGGCGCAGAGTGTAGCCACCTGTCTCCATCTGGAATACCACTCTGGGAGGTGGTTCCTTTCACCAGGAATTGTGGGGGGTTTGGGGGCAATGGAAAGGGACCCCTTGGAGACCACTCGCTTCACTTGTGATTTCTTCAACTACTTTATTATTTTTTTTTAAGATTTTATTTGTTTCTTTTAGAAAGAGGGAGCAGGGGAAAGGGGAGAGAGAAAGACAGAATCTCAAACAGACCCCATGCTGAGGGTGGAGACCGATGCGGGGCTTGATCTCACGACCCTGAGATCACGACCTGAGCTCGTATCAAGAGTCGGGATACTTAACCAATGGGACCCACTCTTCAACAATTTCTAAATTCAGAAAAAGTCTAGGATCGTGGCAGTTTATTACTGCTGAATTTTTTTGGGGGGGAGGGGTAAAGGAACGTTATATATTACTTATACAATTAAATAATAAAAAAGCCCCTAGCTCTTGAACCAACTGGTCGATCGTAACACCATGTAAAGACAACCAGACATGACGAGCCTGTCCATATGATGCAGAAGGGAGGGTTCTTGCCAAGAATGTGGACCTGGCTCTCCTCAGGTCCAGATTTACCGGCTGGTTTACAGCAAACACAGGGGACAGGAGAAGACACTGACACTTAAGGAGGCAATCTGTAAAATCTGCTATAGGGACGCTACAGGACAACAAGAGAAAGATGAAAAGGTGGTGGCTGAAACATTATTAGCTCACACATGTCATGAGTGGACCCCCTCTGGAATCTTACTTGAAAAAAACAACTTAAAAAAAGTCCCTGGGACAACAGGGAGAAGGGGAGCGGAGTCTAGACAGCGAATACTAAGGAAACATGAAGCCATTTGCTTGTGTCTACGAGCGTTCTTATCTATTCACATTACAGACCATAGCGAACTGAGGAACGGCAGAGTGGGGAACTGGTCACCGGACCGCGGATTCTTACTCTGGTCTGCAGCTGTTTAACAACTTCCCACAATGCAAAGCTTCAAGCACATCTGTGCGCCTGCCCTCCACTCCTTCCCAGGCCCCCATACAGCCTCCATTTGAACTGGGAATGACCTCCCCCATGCCTTAAGCACCTTAGAGGACCTGCTCACCTGTCGATGAACTGATCAATAATGACGATATCACCGGGCTGAATCTCTTCCCTCAAGGAGCCACAGGCCGTGGTCACTATGATGTGTGTACAGCCCTCCTCCTTCAGAGCCCAGATGTTTGCCTGGTAGTTGACTTTTGAAGGCATAATGGTATGCTGTCTCCCATGCCTGTGGGAAGGAGCAAATGCAGCCGGTGAGCGAGCGGGGCACTCGGATGCTGTTAGAAAACTCAGTTTACGGCAGCGCCTTCCAGTCCTTTCCATCAAAGCACTTTTGTGGGCCGAGGCCAGGGCATAACTAGCCTACTGTAAATACAAACCACTTGGTCTTCAAATGCAGGCCACCTTTATGTGGTATGTGTTTATTTTCCTATCAAGAGCCGGTATAGAAAATGTACTGTGTCTGTCCTCTGGCACCCCAACACCCCAGAATCTGAGGCAGATGGTTTCACACCAGCCACAACACGGAAAACAAGAGGCACCAGTGAAGAAAGACACAAAATCGAAGGAGAAACTCAAGCCTCCAGTTGGCTCTCTTCATTTCTTTGTCTGACCACCCAAATAGTTAGTAAATAAACTCAAAATTAAGAGCTCCCAGCTGTTAGGACACTAGCAGGTTTCGTCCAAGAACTAGTCACCTCACGCATGACCACTGTTAGTGGCTGAATGGGGCCCCCTCCCCCTGCCAGAGTTCATATGTTAAGGTCCTAATCCCCAGAATGCAACTGTACTTGCAGAGAGGGTCTTTAATATGGTAATGAGGTTAAAACGAGGTCCTTAGGGTAGACCCCAATCCAGCGTCCTTATAAAAGGAGGAAATCTGGACACAGACTTGCACACTGGGGAGAAGGTGTGATGACACAGGAAGAAGATGGTCATCCATGAGCCAAAACAAGAGAGGCCTGGAATAGTTCCTTCCCTACTCCCAGCCCCCAAGCCCTCAGAAGAAACCAATCCTGCTGACACCTTGATCTTGGAATTCTAGCCTCCAGAACTGTGAGCAAATCTGTGTGTCCACCCAGTCTGTGTCGGCTTGAGCACACTAACACAACCACCAACGCTTTCCTACCACACTTCAAATACAATCCAAACACCTAACCACAGCTCTCATGTCACTCGGGCACCAGTGTCCTAACACAGCCTCAGCTCTTATCCCATGTCAGCCTCACTGGCCTTCTTGCTCATTCCTGCTCAGGTCTCGAGCCCACCAAGGTCTCCACTCCAATGTCACCTCCACACAGAGAAGTGCTTTCCACAACCATTAAGTCAAAGTCACACCACTATCCCCTTTACTTTCTAGCCTCTGATGGTAACTCAAACTACAGCTCCTTTTCCATGTCTACCTTTCCTGCTAGAATCAGCCCGAGAGGTTGAGGCCCTCGTCTGTGCTCCTCGCTGGGACACAGAACACGACTGGGAGCGTCAGTAAGCGGTCAGTCAAGGGAACCCAATTTCTAAAATTATTTTTAAAAATTCACATGTTAGGTGACAGACTTATATAAGCAGTATTTCATCGAGTTAAAATCATTCTGGCCTGCTTGAAAAACTATCAATATAATGGTGTAACGGTCCGCCACGGAAAGGCCAACTGTCAAGTCCAGTGTCCTTCATGTGTGATAATGCAGAAACAGGCTTTCAAGGAAGTAGGTGAATACACAAAAATCTCACTTTCAACAATGACAATTAAGTTTGGGCTTTGCAGTAAAAGCACCTGGGTTCAATCCTAGTTTTGCCATTTACTAGTGATGTGACCTCCTCATAGCCACTCCACGCTCTCCATCCAATTTTTTCCACCTAGAAAATGGTTAATCATATTACCTACACCATAGGGTTGTTATTAAATATCTCTTGCATCATCCCACGTTAACAGTAGAAGGAAAACTTTATCAGTCTTTTCTGTTCCCCAACAGAATTGGGAAAAACATCAAAACGCTTTGACCATAATTTCAGACAGGCACAGCCTGTCAGGGTTCTTACCCCGAGTGCACAGATGACCTCTCAGAAGGCGGAGGTCCATGAATGCACACACAGTGTCTGCATTTTCCTAAGGCTGGTCTCCAAAACACTAATAAGAATTTTCAAAAGAAATTAAAAAACCCAAAGTCATTAAGAAACACTTGCATTCGAGGGACAAAGAGTTCACAGTCCAACACAGTTCAGTTCAATGAGCAGGAATGTGACAAAACCCTCACTGGCGGGCCACACCACCAGGTGCTTTCTGTTGGGAGCCTGGAAAGAAAATGAATCAATCCTCCAGCAATGACCTCGGACCAACAAAGAAGGCTGCCTGACATTGACCCCATGTGACCACCTGAAACTAAAACTTAGTTTCACCGGATTCAGCAAATCACTTTTGTTTCAAAAATGTAGTGTGGCAGACAGACTCTAGGCTGATTCCCATTTTCATGCTCAGTGTTGTAGTTCCCTCCTCCCCTCACTGCAGGTGCACCTGTGATTTGCTTTCCGCCAATGGGCTCCACCAAAAGTGCCGGGGGTCACTCCCACGATCAGGGGCCACCTTGCCAGCCGGCCCCAGAAAGCCCCTCCTGCTGGCCTCTGGGAAACAAGCCACTGTTACGGGAAGGCACCACATGACAGGGACCGTGGACGAGCCTACAGGAGCTGAAGGCCTCAGGCCTACAACTGTGAGGAACTGAATTCTGCCCACAAGCGGGTAAGCCTGACTGAGAACCTGGGGCTCCAGAAGAGAACAAGTCCCTGAGGAAACCTTGTGTGACCTTGTGTAACCCTGAGCAGGGGACCTAGCTAAGGTCCTAGCCCACACTCTTGGTGCTGAGAAAACGTGGGACACCGTGTTCAAAGCGGCTCAACCTGTGGTAATTTGTGCACAGCATGAGAAAACGAATACATGTGGTCTGATTGCCAACTGTGTGATAAACATGATTTGCACCACCCCCCCACCCCCCCGTCATAGTGGAATGGCACTGGTCTTGTCAAGGACACAGAGTGTGGATACCACCGGGAACCTGCTCCCTGCAAACCTGTAACTATTACCACACAAGGGGTCGTGAATGAAGCAGTTTATCTTGTTAATTAGAAGAAAAATAATAAACAAGGGAAAGCACCTCTCTTCTCACAGTTAGAACTGAAACCAGAAGCTTCAATTTTGGTCAGACCCTTTCTATTGCCTCCTGATTAGTCCAACCGCTTTCCCAGGCTAAAGGGAGTGGGGTGAGCTCTCTGACCTCCAAAGTCGCTATAATTTACCCCAAAACTGTAAGCAGTAAATAAAGGTGACAAGATGCTCTAAGTCTACCAACCCTAAAAACTCAAGACCACGCCGTCACTCTCTCCAGGATCTGAGTTAAATTTAAGCCCTCTGTTAGTAGCAACATTCAAAAAGCTTAAAATATCTTACCTTGCAAGGAGGACGCAATCAACATTCTTGATCTTCCCCAAAATTAAGGCATCAGAAGGCTGAACGTAACGAAGAATGGTTACAACCCAATGACTTGAAAACATTCACAATATAAACAATTAAAAAAACTGCCATTTCAATCGTTTGGCCATAACAAGATCCATAGAAACCTGAAAGATACACTTGAAAGAAGTAAGGGAGTCCAGATTTGACCAATGTAATCCCCCCACAAACACCGAGCCCTCTGCAGGCATGGGGTTTACGGGAGCAGGAGGGGGCCTCAGGTGTGTGGGCAGGTACCACTTAGTAAGATCTATTTGTAGTAAGCACCCCGGGGGACTCTGGTGTCACGCTGGTCAAATACAGATGTGTCGAGGGTATCTGGCAGGTCCAAGAACGGGTGTGAGAGTGCAATGCACTAAGGAGGGAACTGTCACAGAATTTAAGAACTCAGCCGCAGAACTGCTTGCTATGTTCACCAAGTCTAAGGTGGCCATGGGATGACCTGAGGTAACGGAGGGAGAGGTTCCGAGAACTGGAGAGGGGTCAGAAAACACTAGGCCATGAGATGAGCTAAGCTGAAAGCAGGACGTAGAGAACATGAGGTCAGTCGAAGACCTGGCTGGAAAGGAGGGCTGGGTGGCAACTGCCAGACACAGGGATCCTTGGAGGAGGACCAGAACCGCTGTGTCTGGAAGCAGCACTATGGAATTAGGAGAAGGCAGACATCTCATCCTAGCTGATGACACAGGAGCTGGGAGAAGCAGCAGCCCCCTTTTAGTAGAAAAGGAAAAGTGTCTTATTTCCAGTTCGGTCATGCTATTGCTTTCTGGATTCTCAGGAAATCCCCCCGACCCCCACTCAGCCACCCCTTGGGCCAGGACTTACTAAGAAAAGGCCACTTTGCATTATCTGTTCCTGCCTGCTGTATGTCTGCATAATTAATGTGGAAGACCTATAGGCCCCGAATTAGAAGCTAATTTGAATGCCAGTGATCTGAAGACGCACAGTTGCTATCTCAGAAAGGAGTCTCTGGCTTCTAGAGATAAAAACTGAGAAGTTATGTGTGCATGTTCTCAATTCTGTGAGTTCCCAGGCGTTCTTAGGGACTCTGTCTCAGAACCAATGACGGGACTGCTGGGCCCTCTCTCCCTGGGGCAGACAGCCCTGCACTGCCAAGACAAAAACAGTAAATATAAATATATATACTTATATTTAAAGATTTTATTTATGTGTAAGAGAAAGAGAGAGGGCACTAGTAGGGAGAGTGGCAGGCTGAGGGAGAAGCAGGCTCCCCGATGAGCAAGAAGCCTCATGTGGGACTTGATCCCAGGACTCTGGGATCATGACCTGAGCCAAAGGCCGACGTTCAACCGACTGAACCAAACCAGCAAGAAGAAAGGGAAAAGCTGGCACATCTCCACTAAATGGATGGGTACTAACCTTGCCAAAGGGAGTATCCACGTATTTTTCAGTTCTTCCTTCTAAGATTTCTGGATCGTCCAGGCCTGTCCCACCAATTATTCCAATCTGAAGGAGAAAATAAAAAGACAACATATTTGGTCATTTTTCAGTAGAAACAAAATCATTAATTCAAGCAAATTCATTTATTCACATATATACACTCGTCTCCATTCCTGCTAAGCCCCAGTTGCTTTTTTTTTTTTTTTTAATTAGTTTCAGGGTAGAATTTAGTGATTCATCAGTTGCATATAACACCCAGTGGTCATTTCATCAACCTGCCCTCCTTAATAACCCTCACCCAGTTACCCCAGCCCCCTACCCCTCTTCCGCAACACTCAGTTTCCTAGAGTTCAGAGTCTCTCATGGTTTGCCTCCCTCTCTATTTTCATCTTATTTTATTTTTCCTTCCCTTCCCCTATGTTCATCTCTTTTGTTTCTTAAATTCCACATATGAGTGAAATCATATGGTATTTGTCTTTCTCTGACTGACTTATCTCATTTAATGTAATACCCTTTAGGTCCATCCACATCATTGCAAATGGCAAGATTTCCTGGGGTTTTTTGATGGCTGAGTAATATTCCTTATCCATTCATCTGTCAGTGGACATCTGGGCTCTTTTCATACTTTGGCTATAGGACATTGCTGCTATAACCATTTGGGTGCACGTGGCCCTTCAGATCACTACATTTGTATCTTTAGGGTAAATACCCAGTAGTGCGATTGCTGGGTCGTAGGGTAGCTCTATTCTCAACTGTTTTCCAGAGTGGCTGCACCAGCTTGCATTCCCACCAACAGTGTAGGAGGCTTCCCCTTTCTCAGCATCCTCACCAACATCTGTCCTTTCCTGACTGGCTAATTCTAGCCATTCTGACTGGTGTGAGGTGGTATCTCACTGTGGTTTTGATTTATATTTCCCTAAAGCCAAGTGATGTTGAACACTTTTTCATGTGTCTCTTGGCCATTTGGGGGTGTCTTCTTTGCAGAAATGTCTGTTCATGTCTTCTTCTGTCCATTTCTTACTGATTATTTTTGCTTTTTTGCGTGTTGAGTTTGATAAGTTCTTTATAGATTTGGAAAATAGTCCTTTGTCTGATAAGACATTTGCAAATATCTTTTCCCATTCTGTAGGTTGCCTTTTAGTTTTGTTGACTGTTTCCTTTGCTGTGTAAAAGCTTTTGATCTTGATGAAGTCCCAAGAGTTCATTTTTGCCCTTGTTTCCATTGCCTTTGGCGATGTTTCTAGGAAGAAGTTGCTACAGCTGAGGTCGAAGAGGTTGCTGCCTGTGTTCTCCTCAAGGATGCTGATGGATTCCTTTCTCACGTTGAGGTCTTTCATCCATTTTGAGTCTATTTTTGTGTGTGGTGTAAAGAAATGGTCCAGTTTCATTTTTCTGCATGTGGCTGTCCAATTTTCTCAACACCATTTGTTGAAGAGACTGTCTTTTTTCCATTGGATAGTCTTTCCTGCTTTGTCAAAGATTAGTTGACCATAGAGTTGGGGATCCATTTCTGGGGTCTCTATTCTGTTCTCTTGATCAATGTGTCTGTTTTTGTGCCAGTACCACACTGTCTTGATGATGACAGCTTTGTAATAGAGCTTGAAGTCTGGAATGGTCATACTGCCCACTTAGGTTTTCTTTTTCAACATTCCTTTGGCTATTCAGGGTCTTTTCTGGTTCCATACACATTTTAGGATTGTTTGTTCCAACTCTATGAAACATGCTGATGGTATTCTAATAGGGATTGCACTGAATATGTAGATTGCTTTGGGTAGAGTAGACATTTTAACAGTATTTGTTCTTCCATGAGCATGGAATGTGTTTCCATCCTCAATTTCTTTCAGGAGTCACATCCTTTACCTCTTTGGTTAGGTTTATTCCCAGGTATCTTATGGTTTTGGGTGCAATTGTAAATGGGACTGATTCCTTGATTTCTCTTTCTTCTGCCTCATTGTTAGTGTATAGAAATGCAACTGACTTCTGTGCATTGATTTTATATCCTGACACTTCACTGAATTCCTGTTTGAGTTCTAGCAGTTTTGCGGTGGAGTCTTTTGGGCTTTCTATATAGAGTATCCTGTCGTCTGTGAAGAATGAATACGGCTTCTTTGCCAATTTGGATGCCCTTATTTTTATTCTGTTGTTGGACTGCTGAGGCTAGGACTTACAGTGCTATGTTGAACAGCAGTGGTGATAGTGGACATCCCTGTCGGTGTTCCTGACCTTAGGAAAAGCTCTCAGTTATTCCCAATTGAGGATGATATTAGCTGTGGAGTTTTTGTAGATGGCTTCTGTGATACTGAGGTATGTTCCCTCTATCCCTACACTGCAGGGAGAGGGGGTTCCTGCCGGTTGTGCTGCTCGTTGGGTGGCTGCTCACAGAGCGGTGGCCTGATCCTGCCGTGGTTCTGTTTATTGCAATCCCAAGCTGAGAGCCACTCCTGGGCTCTGATCACAGCCGGCTTCCCCACTCTGATGCCTGGGAGCTCTGCTGCCCTCAGGCACCCCTGGTCTTCCTGTGACCCCGGAGAGCCTGGGACCACACTGTCACCACCTAGAATTCCTCCCTGCTTTGCCACCTAAGCACCTTTCAGGCAGGAAGTCCCTCACCAGAAGGGACTTACGAAAGTTCTGATTTTGTGCTCTGCTGCTCTATCACCTGCTGGTAGTTGGCTGACAGAGGCTCCCTCCGCGCCCCGCCCCCGTCATTTATCTTCCCTTATAATGCTCAGATTCCTATCTCTGCACCTCCTGTCTTGCAGAAAGTGGTTGCTTTTCATTTGCAGAGTTGCAGCTACTCTTTTCTTAGATCTCCAGTTGAGTTAGCACGTGTTCAGAATGATGTGAAAGCAGTCTACCTGAACTCTTGGGGCCACATGAACTTGGGATCCCCCACTCCTCCACCATCTTAACTCCTCCAAGCCCCAGGCATTTTTAAAAAACTGCACATTACTGAAAAACAATCACCCATTCAATAAACATTTGAGGGCCCTCCATACTGCAGAATTAACCAAAGCAGGGGTCATGTTTTGCTTACTATACAAATTACAACTTAGCACAGAAAGATACTTTAGCTAGCTTAAGTTACAAAACCAAACCTAAAATACAGGCATGAGGTTGCAGATAGTACTTTCTAACCAATTTTATTTTCTCTACTAAATGGAACAAGGAATGTTCAAAAGACCTCCAGGACAGAAAATATTCTGTATACCCAGCTGGTCATGTTTCTTCCTCATTATACCATATGATAAAGAAAGGAGAAAGATTTTCTTTCCTATGCCACTAAAATCAGAGCTGTTTTAAGAGTTCATGGATAGAAGAGTCTAGAAGAGCATGGAAAGTTAGTCTCGTGTGTATTTATAAAATCACACTATCCTTCCTATCTATGTAAATATAAATAAGTAATGCAGAGGCAGTTCTGAATTTTTTTTTTTTTTAAGTTCAAGAGTTGTGTTGTATTTTCCAGAGATGAACTCATCAGCCCTTGTCTTCCGGGGGCTAATCCGAGTTACAGGAACCTGGCTCTGCAACTTCAGAGTTAATCTGATTTGGTGACTAAGAAACACAAACAAGAACAATTACAAAGACAGCTAAATGTTAACTGAATGTTAACTAAAAAATTAAATGATGGAAATCATTAAGGCTTCTTTGAGCTGATACTTCCTAAAGGAAAATTAGTATTTAAACTATCAGTGACAGGTTAGAGAGAGGTCACTTTCCTAGAAACCAAATGGAAAGGGACCTGAGCATTTTTTTTTTTTCAATGCAAAGCTTTAAATCTATTACCACTTGAGCAAAATTTCTATTCATGAAAGACAGCAGCTCCTTGAGAAAAAATTCCAGGTTAAGAAGTCACTAACACCTGAATAATTTTTAGATCAGGTTACACAAGTTGATTTTATAGTATTATGAATGGCTACCTCTCTGCCCCCCCCCATTTTCTGGAAACAAACAAACAAACAATAAACAGAAGGGACAATTTATTGAGATCTCACTGAAAAACTGCTAGTGACAGGATTCAGAACCTTAAAAGCATCCCCACCACTTCCTAAAGTGACTAAACCAGTTTTTGAAGTTGGTGCCACCTTGTGGCATGTTGTTGAAACCACAGCAGGTTACACCCGGCCAACCCCACCTACCTTCTCCTACTTTGCCACCACAGATCATCCTAAGACCAGCCAATATGACGGCTTTTAAGCTGACAGAAGTGTTCGTTTAAGTCAGTACACTTAAATCATGCCCATCCACTAGAAAAAAATTGTAAACTGGTTTTATACAATCCTATCCCTTCTTCCAGCTGCCTTCTCCAGTTTATCGTTCATCTCATACATCTCTGCACCATCACTGCAGGTCACAAAACCAAACTGCTGACTCTGAAATTATTCTCAGCCTAATCTTGGGGGATTCTGTTGCTCTTGAAAACCTCTGCCCCCCCCCCCCCGAGGCTTTATTACCAATTGGACTTGGCTGTTGCTGGATGTGCCCTGGGCCATGGCATCTCACACTCTGGATTCAACACTGGACTCTCAGACCTGTACATACACAACAAAACTGACTCTGTTGAGCCACCTCTCAGTTTGGGGCAAGCTAGCCCAGCACTGTAGTAGTGTATTAAGAAATGCCAACCAGGGGTCCTGCCCAAGTTCAGTGCCCTTGAGCCCACGGTCAGCAGCCACAAGCTTCAGTCACAGCACCTCAGCTGCATGACTGCATTAGGCAGCTGGTAACTCAGCCCTGGAGAGGAACATGTATTGGGCATGAAAGCAAGAGCTGCTGCTGAGCCCCCCCAGGGGCTGGGATGGAGTCTCTGGCACTGGAATTATCTGTAGGCGAGCATGTCCAGTCACCCAAATGGCTCCAGAAAATCGTATCTTGCAAGGTACACAGGACAAGTGTAGCAACTGCGTACTGCCACACCGGGAAACCGACCTCTATAACCATTTTCCTGCAGCAGAGGGAGGCCATCCGTGTTAGGATGGGGCAATGTCGCCACCTGCTGGCTCCACAGCAAAGTACAACTAGGATGGAACTCCCAAGTACCCTGGCCTAATTACGTGTCACCTTGCAGCCTCTAAATGCCATAGCTGATCAGTACCTGCCTAGGTAATAAAGTCACTGTGTCTGAGTACTTAGAGGCACTGTGCTAAGTGCTCCAGCCACTTTACCTCATTTGATCTTCACAACCACCCCGTAAGATACGCCCTCCAGTATTATACCCATTTTCCCAAAGACAAAGGAAGAAAGGAAGAAACTTGAACAAATCATAAGAAGGGAAGCTGGAATAGGAACCCATGTCACACTCAACTGCTATGATGAACTGTCTCCCAATATCCCCTTTATTACAAATAAATAATTTGTAATAAATAATAAAGGAGTCCTTTATTACATCACACCCCATCAGGAAGTTTTACTCTCTCCATGTACTGAGGAAACATGCTCAGAGAAGTCAAGTTCTGGGCCAAGGTCACAGAGCGAGGGATCTAAGCAAACACCTCAAAAGAGAGGGGCCTCTCCATCAGTGACCTCATACACACTCGGGAAGCAACGACATGACCTTAACAGGCCTCCTGGGCCAGAAGTTTCAGCCCTTTAGTCCAGGTTGTCCTAGACTGCCTAGAAATATATTTGAGGACTGGGATGGAATTTCTGGTCCAATCCTGCCCAGCCAGGACTTCCTTACATGAGATAAAGTTCTGAAACAGAGAACCCCTGGTCAGTCACGGTCACTGCCAACTTCTAACAGCTACTGGTTCATCCCACACTTTCTCCCTGACAGACCACTGAGTCAATTTCCTTTAAAGATTTTGTTTTATTTATTTGACAGAGAGAGATCACAAGTAGGCAGAGGCAGAGAGAGAGGAAGGGAAGCAGGCTCCCTGCCTAGCAGAGAGCCCAATGTGGGGCTCGATCCCAGGACCCTGGGATCATGACCTGAGCCGAAGGCAGAGGCTTTAACCCACTGAGCCACCCAGGTGCCCCGAGTCAATTTCCTTTAAAAGAGAAGAGGGTTTGACTTACTCCCTAAGAGTGCAAAAGCACTTTATCTAAATGTTGGCTTAACCTGGCCGGAATGGTTATGTCCAGCAAGGCTGAAAGGGCTCCTATGAACCCCTACCCTGTGTCTATTTCCCCTAGTACCTGGACCCAGAAGACCTCACATATCCCAATTTGTTTCAATAACCCCTCACCATCACCTCGAGGCCCAGATACACTATCTTAAAGAATCTAGCACTCCATGATGGCATTCTCAAAACACAGAAGCCCAAGCAGTTGAGGCTACCTCATGCCAGGGAGGTGGGCTGCCTCTGAGGGCTTCACTCACAATGAGGCGCGAGGACCAGAGTTCGAGCTGGTGACGATCCCTGAGCACTTCAGGCCTTCAGCTCTGGTGCCACGGACATAACTGGCAAGCCAACACACAAAAGTTCTTCCTTTACTGAGCCAACCTGGCTTCAAAGCCTCCCAGGAGGCCTTGTAAAATCCCGGAAGCCCAGCTGTGTGGGGAGAGACTGGCCAAATGTCTCAGTCTGGGTGGCCTGTTCCAAACCTGCAATACGGTCCACAGAGATTGCTGGTGGCTCAATCTCTGACAAGATGTGCCTCTCTGTGAGCCGCCCCTGTAGGTGCCACTTACGGGTTGCACCGTCCCCACCCCAAATCCTACACTGAAGCCCCAACACCCAATACCTCAGAATGCAAAGATTTTTAGAAAGAGGATCTTTGATAATTAAGGTTAAATGAACTCCCAAGGGAGAGCCCTAATCCACTCTGAATGGCGGCCCTATCCTGATCTTGGCCCTCCCACCACTTCCAGGCTCCAGAGAAAGACATTTCTGTTGGTTAAGCCACGTAGAGGTGGTACTTTGTTAGCGCGGCTCTAGCACACTAACACAGGAATATGATATTCTGGTCAGAGAAAACCTTAGGGCTCAGAACATCCATTGCTTTTACTTAACAGACCTCCCCTCGCAAAGTCAGGATGTTACTCTAATGGGCAGACACCCTCTTGAAGACATAGTTCGCCTCCTGAAATGGCCAGTTTTGGAGAAGGCTTTTCCTCAACACTTCCTGTATTCTGTAGAGCTCTCCACTTGTCGGGCAGCAGGAATTTTCCCAGGGCTCCCCCCTAGGGCAGCTCCTGGATCTGAGAGTCCCTCGGGGAGCTTTCCATACCAAAGT
This sequence comes from Martes martes, assembly GCF_963455335.1. Taxonomy (NCBI): domain Eukaryota; kingdom Metazoa; phylum Chordata; class Mammalia; order Carnivora; family Mustelidae; genus Martes; species Martes martes. The sequence goes on along the minus strand of NC_137900.1, from coordinate 49,310,501 downwards.
TCAGGTCCCAGATTCTAGAGACTCCATAAATTGGGCAAGGCAAGGTTTGTTTTCTTAAAGCTCCTCAGGTAGTTCAAACATGTCACTGGCACTGAGTACCCTCACCCCAGGGCCTAGACCATGAACTTCCATTGTCTGGGCTAGCTAAGTGTCACAGGCTAAAGAATGCTCCGGGAAGAGGTCCTGTCTGCGTCCTAATTCCCAGAACTTGCACGTGTTACCTTACCTGAGTAAGTCAAAGGTCTGGAGAGAGGGAGATAACCCTGGATTATCCAGGTCAGCCCTAAATGTAACCATAAGTGTCCTTATAAGACAGTCACGTAAGGAAGAAGGCAATGTGATTTCTAGAAGCTGGAAAAGCAAGAAAACAGACTCTCCCTTGGATCCTCCAAGACAAGGTGCCCTAACACCCAGGCTTGAGTCCGGCAGGGCTCATCCTGTACTTCTAACTTCTGGAACTGTGACAGAATACCTGGGCACACTTTTAAGCCACCTAGTCTGTGGTGACTGTTACAGCAGCCACAGAAATTCATACACCAAGAATCACCTGACAAGGTTGCTAAAAATGCAGATGCCTGGGGTGCCTGGGTGGTTCAGTCAGTTAAGCATCTGCCTTGGGCTCAGGTCAGGATCCCGAGGTCCTGGGATGGAGTCCTGCTCATCGGGCTCCTTGCTCAGCGGGGAGCCTGCTTCTCCCTCTGCCTCTGCAGCTCCCCCTGCTTATATTCTCTCTCTCTCTGGTATATAAATAAATAATCTTTAAAAAAATTAAAAAAATAAAAATGCAGATGCCTTGCCCCTTCAAAGCTCTCTAGGTCGGCAGCTGTCACACTTTCTCGGACATCTGAATACACTGAGGCTCTTAAAACCCAGCCTTCAGGGCTTCCCCCCTGGTCCCCCGATTCGGCAGGACTGGGATGGAGCCTGAGAATGTGCATTTCTAACACATCCCCAGGTGGGTGCAGATGCATCACACACTTTGACAAATACTGCCTTAGATGCTTCTGAGACACAGACTAGAATACCGCCATCACAATCCCAGTGAAGGCCAAGGGTCCACTGCACAAAAAAATTTCTATCTCCTGTTTGCTCATCTGTACTGAAAAGGTTAGGATTTTTCCTTACTCCGTGGAATGGTGAGAATCAAGTGAAATAACACATTAGTATCTGTCACTGTTTCCATCTATCCTCCTACCTCCAGCATAAACAAAATAAAAATAAAGATCCCTCCAGGCAACAAGAGAAGGCCCCTTGTCTCCTGCTCTTTCTCTGCTGCTCAGGACACATACCAGGCTGCTCTCACATCTCCTCACCAGGCAGTCACTGTCTCAGGGATCTGGCCCAGGTCCCTCACCGGGGCGTGTACCGGCTCTCCTGGGAGTGTCTGGGAACCCATGGGGACATTTCTGGCTGCCATGAGGACTGGGGGGAGGGCTACTGGCACCTTGTGGGGAGGGGGGCAGGATGCACCATAGGTCCAGCCCAAAACACCACCGTGGCCCTAAGCATAAAAATTAAGGCTCGTTGGTCCTCTGGCTTCCAGCTGGGACCAGTGGGTCGGTTGTCCCCTGGTTTCTGAGGGTCACTCAAGGACTTCCAACATGAAGGCCTTTGCCAGCCACTCTCAGTCATCAAAAGGAGAGCTTAAAAGGCCCATTCATCCCAGTTTAGATGCCATGACTTATCTGTCTCTCTTAACACCATTCTGTTAATAGCCCACTACCCACTTCTGATGGGACCATATGTCCTCCTTGTTGTAACAACCATGATTAATAAGGCTTATGTTTAATCCCCCAGAGCAAAGGCTGGGCAGCTGCCTGGGGGAGCCATAGGCCACTGAAAGAGCCCTTCAGAATGTTCTGTCAGGGTGCCAAAGACCTGTTCGGCCCTCTGCATGGTCATGCAGACCACCTGCCCATGGCTGATGCTGGGGGACACTGTCTCCCCGAGGTCCTCCCAGACAATAGCTGTCATTAACACCATGGGAGAGCATCCAGGGGGCATGGGGTCGGGGGGGAGGTGTGGGGAGGGGAGGCTGCATGATCTCCCTATTCACACAATAAAACAGGGCCCAGAGACCATATGTCCAATTTCAGAACCGCCTCATAGCATCTGGTTGGTGGAAGGCCAGGCTCTAGGCCCAATTCTGTCACTATCCAGGTCCAACTGTGTTATTCTGGACACCTCCGTCAACCTCTCCGGGCCTCAGCTTGATGTCTACGAAAAGTGGTTTGTGCAGCTATGTGGTCTTCAGAATGTTCCAGCTCTCCAGTCTATGATCTGGGGACAGAGTATGGTTTTTATGACCCTGGTTTGCTCTATGCACTAGCACCTGCTGTCCCCTGTATTGGATGTCCCCTCAGCAGTCTGGGGCATTCGGTGTTGCCGTCAGGAGCCGTCAACTTTCTAAGCTCAAAGAGCAATCAGCAGGGGTGCCTGGGTGGCTCAGTGGGTTAAGCCTCTGCCTTCAGCCTACGTCATGATCTCAGGGTCCTGGGACTGAGCCCCACGTTGGGCTCTGCTCAGTGGGGAGCCTGCTTCCCCCTCTCTCTCTGCCTACTTGTGATCTCTGTCAAATAAATAAAGAAAATCTTAAAGAAAAAAAAAAAGAGCAATCAGCAGGCAGGCCTAGCACTGTTTGTCCCTCTTAATTTTACATTCAGCAGCTCGCCAAGACCAAAAATATACGTCATTCAATATTTACAGCAGGGCCCTAATCAGCGCCCATTCTGCAGTTAAATGCACCGCGCTAATTTGCCCTGGAAGCTACACGGCTGAAGAATGCCAAACTAGATTGAAGTGAGACCATGTTCAACATCATCCTTCTGTGAGCCAGGCAAACCATAAAAGACCCCTAACTCTAGGGAACAAACAGAGGGTCGCTGGAGGGGAGGAGGGTGGGGGATGGGGTAACTGGGTGATGGGCACTAAGGAGGGCGCTGGATGCAATGAGCACTGGGTATTACATGCAAATGATAAATTGCTGAATCCTCCCTCTGAAATTAATACAGTATATGTTCATTAAATTCAATTTAAATTAAAAATTTTTGAAAAATCATCCCTCTCTGCTTTTAATGTCACTTTAAGCATATTCCTGCAAGGAAAAGGTGATCACCTCCTGCTTACCCATTGGAAGGGGTGGCCTAATAAGACCTATGACAATAACAGCTGGAGAAAAGATGGAAAATTAATTTCTGCTTCCCCTCCCCCTTATAAGCACTGCCATTTAGTAAGTTTCAGTCATGTAACAGACAGATCATTGTAACCATCCCCACTTAGAGAAGGACCCCTAAGCTGCACATAAGCATCATAACAGCGGTCTGCCTTGTTCTGTTACTGATAAGGGAGAGGCGTTCTGCCAGTATTTGTTAAATCCAAGATTCTTTTCAAAATGGAAAAACGAATTTCATGTCTCTGAGTAAGAAAGCAACACTCTCCACCCTACCCCTACTCCTTGTAAGTGTCTCACTGAGAGCCACAAGAGCCTGATAAACTCATCATTCTGGCTGAATACACAGGGCAGCGATCTGCCTTCTCCCCGAAGAGACGAACACAAAGGCGGGAATCAGGAGCTGATTCATCAGGAAGAATGAAGAAGGATCTATCCAGACATTTCTATCCCACCCACCAAGAATTTCGAAAGTCAAACAAATTAACTGAGTTCTTGGCCAATGAACAACCTGCAAGAGATCTTGAGTTTTAGCCTCAATTTTTCCATTGCACTGTAATACTACATACTCTCTCCCAAGACACCAACCAGGATGTAAGTGTTTAAAAGCCTCAGGGAAGCTCGCTGCACCCTTCAGAACTCGTGCACTCCTCTGGCCAAAGCTCCCACCGAACAATGATGCCTTGTACAGAGACCTGTGCGATCTGAGGGCACAAGGAAACTGATCTCTAACTTTGAAGGTTGCAAACAATGCAGTTTAAACCCAGAGGCCTCCAATCAGGGAGCGGCCCTGTGCTCCATTTCGGTGAGGTCCCAAAGTCTCAGAATTCCCCAAGCGTTGCGCTGCAGGGAAAACTTCAGGCCAGAAAAGCCCTACGTTTGGAAGAATAAGAAAAAAGCCGGAAGCTTGCAAAAAAGCAAGCACCCAGTTCACGTGGGCTCAGCGAGCCGAGTCGGAGCGGAAGACTGAGTCCCGCAGGCACGAGGAGTTGGTCTCAGCAGCTGCAGGCGACCACCCCGCGCAGGCCGGGTGAAGGAGTGGTGCAGGGGAAGGCTGGGGGGCGGGCGCAGCCTCCGCCCATTGCTCTTCTCCAAAGGGGCTTGCCCATTCTCCGCGCGGCGCGGGTTCGCTGAGCCCAAGGTGGGGGTGATGGTGGGCGGTGGGGGGAGACTGCAAGCGTTCCCTCTCCCCCAAACCCCGCCCCCGGGCAAGCGACCCCGGGGCCGGACCCCAGACCCTGGCCTCGGTGGTGGGGGCGCACAGGCCAGGCGCGTGGCCCTGGGGCGCGGTACCCCGGGGCGGGAGCGAGCGCACAGAGAGCAAGGCGGGCCGCAGCCGCCGGGACGGCTCCTCTCACCTTCACTGCCGTGGGGGTGGCACCCGAGGCCATGTCTGCGTGGGGTGGCTGCGGCGGTGGCGGATTCGCGCGGCCCAGCAGCGGAGGAGATTGGAGCGGCAGCGCGGGACTAAGCAGTGCGGAGTCCCGCGGATGGCCCTGGCTCCTCCTCTTCCTCCCCGGGACAGCTGGATTGGCTGCTAGCGTGGGATCGCCCCCGCCACCCCCTTCCTCAATTCGAGGTTCCCGCGTCCCGCCCCTTTTGCAGACCTTTCCGGTTCTCCGTGGTTTCTTTCTCCACCTCGGTTCTAAGTAACGGGTTCACGACTAGGATAATAAGGGAGACCGTTGGTTAGCCTTGGTGTTGGCCCACACTCTGTGCCTGTACTTGAGCCAGATCCGTTAACTTTTGCGAGATCCCTGCGAGGAAGAGCGCCACCCTGCACTTTGCACACCGGTAGCTGCGTTCTCGGCCTCCCGGGGGAAATCAGGCCCGTCCGCGTTCCAGAAGTTCTCGCGGGAGGGAGACTCCTCCGGAGGGAACTGGCTGTGCGCCGACCTTCCTTCCAGCTGCTGACACCCGGCGGCCGCGCCTTGCTCTTCCCGCCACCGCCACCAGGGGTTTGCTGCTGTCCCTAATGCTTGGGGGACGGAGCAGAGATTGGGGTACCCCAGACTCGGGAATGACAAAACGGAAAGAAACAGAGTAACCTGCTACCGGATAACCTTTCTGATGTGCTTATTCATCTTAAATTTGTGAGGAGGAGGCTTTTAAGAGGGTGAGACACTGCCAACCCCCAGTTTGGCTTGAGGCGGCCAAGGCCATCTTTAACCTCCCCCACCCCGGCGGATGTCCGGTACACCTAGATTCAAAACCCAGACGCGTGGGTTCATCGTTCAACACTCGTCATTCCCGCGCCCCCGAGCGCACCGCACCTGCTCTCCGCTTCGATAATCCCTTCTCAAAGTCCCCACCCCTTCCCTGCTGGGATAATCCAGTTCATCCTCCCTTGATGAATTAAACTCTCCAAAACGAAATGCTGGGTGGCGGTCGTGTTCTGAGACACAAAAATACTGCACATTACCCGGGGGTGGGAGGATGGCTGTGGGAGAATATACTGCCCTCTTTCCCTCCAGCAGCGAAACACGGACACAAGACACAAGCACAATTTCATTTAAAATATCACTGGGGGCGGGGGGCGCCCATACAACCTGTTTACCGAAATACTAAAGACTTTCACTCCCTTGTTATATTTTGCTCTAGGTCTAACTTTTCTTACAGTGTAAAGTTTTTTGTTTTGTTTTGTTTTGTTTTTTTAATTTCTCTTAAGTTATAAAATGAAATGGCTAAGGAATAGAAAGTAGAAGATTGGGGTGTTCTCTTGAAAGGGCAGAAGGCTGGAAGTCCCTCAAATGTGTTTTTTTAGGAGCCTTTCTGCTGATTGCTCTACTGGGGAGCAGGAAGCCCACTGATCAGCAGGTAACTATTGGGGGGACCTGATACCCTTGGGCTTACGGGGGCTTGGTAATTAGGAGTCCTTGATCAGTTTCTGTGCTTTGATGTGACCAGCAAGTCCAGTTTCTACTCAGTATTGTGTCTCTGCCAAAAGTTTGACCCTGTAAACAGGTTAGATCCTGGAAGCATTAAAAGACCCTCGGAGAAGGAGGTGGAAACTTGGAAGGGGGTAAACTGGACTTCTAGACTTTTCTACTGTAACTTGCAGGTCTGTGCTTAATCATTTGCTCTTGAACATGTGATGTCTGTGAAGGGAAAATTGTCCCAAATCTGGTTTTTTTTTTTTTTTTTTTGAGGGATGTAATTCACAAGCCATTAATAGGGGGAAATTAGCAATTCTAGACAAAATTTAAGCAATTTTCTAATCTCTTGAAAGAAAACAGGCACCCAACCACCTGCTGGTTGTCAGGCACTATTTGTGTGTTTGTGTGTGTGTGTGTGTGACAGGTAGTTCAAGACAAATTCACCCACCTCCCAAGGGGACTCCTGCACTTTTCATCATTATGCATCATGAGAAAAAAAGCATACAAATACTTAGGAGCACAGGACTGGCAAACTACAGGTGACTTGAACTCACGACAGCCATTACATTTTTTTTTTAAAGATTTTATTTATTTATTTATTTGAGAGTGAAAGTGAGAGAAAGCATGAAAGTGGGGTGAGGGGCAGATGGAGCAGCAGACTCCCCGCTGAGCAGGGAGACCAACATAGGGCTGAATCCCAGGATCATGACTCTAGGATCATGACCTGAGCTGAAGACAGATGCTTAACCAACTGAGCCACACATGCGCCCCCACAGGGTTCTTTTCATAAAAATTCATTTTAGAAGAATGTGTCAGAATAAGTTGTCAGAAAGTTAAAAACATAGTAAATAAATAAAGAGTCAGCCTGTGTCAGAAGATGTACTTAGCGGGGTGGCAAAGCTAATTCAAAGGAGGATGTAAGAAGCTGAAACAACAGAAGAGAGAATGTTAGAATAAGATGGAAAAATTAGATACAAAACTGATTTATGTTTTACAAAAAAATAAAACTGCAGCCTTTTGGGTTGCCTTGTCTACCAACAGATACCATTTTCAGCTTTGCAAAAAAAAAAAAAGTAATCAATCATAACAAATAGTAATTTGTTCAGAATCTGAACACTATTCAAAAAGAAAAATAAAACAAAGTTATAGCCCTTAAGTTAGGGGTCTGCAAACCTTGTCCATTAAGAGGCAAAAATCAAGGAGTGTGTGAGGCTTGAAAACGTAGACAAGGTCTAATCAAATGAACGTAGCTATATTCTAATACAGCTTTATGGAAACTAAAATTTGAATTTTATATATTGTTTACATATTACAAAATATTATTCTTCTTTAGATTTTCCCCCCAACTACTTATGATTGTAAAAATCATTCTTAGTTTGAATCTATGCAGAAACAGAGAGCTGGTTTGGCTAAGGGTGAGGGCCATTGTTTGCCAACCACCCTGGAAGCAGATGACCCTTGGGCAGATTTGTTGGATAGGCCTTAATGTGTCTTTGAAAAGATAGACAGTAATTTTTTTTGGCTTATTTCCCCATTTTAGATCATTTCTCCTTAACAGGCCCTAGAATCAATGGAAGACAAAATTTGTAATTGTTTGTGGTCTCTTTTTGATCAGTGTGGGGAATTCTCAACAGGACAACAGGTATCTCAAGAGTCTGTCTATGAAAGTAACATCTTGCTCTGCCCTAATGTTCTTGCCCCATAAATTCCCTCTGTTCACCCGTGCCCTTGTTTTTCTAAGATAATCCTAAAGGAATACCCAGACCACCTTACAACAATTCTGATTATGACACTGGACAGATATTTCAATAGCTTCTTCCTTTCTGGGTAGTCCCTCATGCACACCTCCCCAGCTTCTAGCTCCGAGCCAGCAACATACTGAGACGGTGTTGCCCATAGATGTCCATACCACGTCTTGAGCAATGGTTCTTCACTGTCCCGCGGTCACTTTGTAGGGGGAGAACCTCCACTAATTTGTGTCTTAAAATATGACTATACGACATGCTATTTTTTAAAGACTTTTTAAAGATTTTAAGCATCCCAAGATCACCAAATATCCAAGAGGAAATTTCACACAAATTCGTGAAGTGTATCATCTCAGTCAACCATATCAGCTTCCAGTGAATGGTCACATCTCTTACTCCTGCCCAGCGTGTCAGTGCTGGATGGGGACTCCTCAAGTGGGCATGTTAAAGCTGTTGAATTGTGATGGCTGAAGCAACTCACAAAATAACAATTCTAAATAACCTGAGAGTGTCCCTGCAGAGCCCCAATTTCTCGTGGGTTCAATCTTTTTTACAGTATTCCTGTATCACAGGTACTATGGGTAGGGATGTTTCGGCCATTCCAGGCTGGCATTGGAAGCTAGGGAAAGCTACTCTGGATGTAGCAGAACATTGTCAACTAAGTATCTTCAGAAGACAACAAGAAAATTAATAGTAATAATAATACATTTTAATAATTGTTGCCCCTTCAGATTTCCAGCTAGGCAAGCCCTTGATGAAGGCACAAAGACTCCCAGAGATGTCTGAATTGGTAGAGATTCAGGTTCAGAAACCTTAATGTCATCATTGTATACAGTGTGGCCACTAAAAAAAAATTAATCCCAAATAGACATGACAAACCTTAACAAAATTGTGTTCGGAGAAATTTTTCCATAGGAAGTGTTCAAAATAATTAACTTTTCTTTCCCCTGCCATGGGGGAGTAGTGGTTGGTGTTTAGTAGGATAAAAAGTAAAAGGTATGTAAATATGTACCAAACCAGCCTTCAGGTAATGTTTTGTAAAAAAAAAATATATATATATATATATATATATATATATATATATATATATATAAATAAATATAAATATTCGGCATGTAAATAAAATATTTATCTATAATTCAAGTTCTTTAACACTCCTGATTGTGGGAAATAACTGAGTGAATTAAACTATTTTATTAGTTTCTTAAAAATACAGTTATGTATCTTCTCTCTGACACCATATAGTGTAGGCCATAATACCATTTAACATAACATTTTAGTACTAGAGACTGGGGTTTATTTTGTCACAGAAGGCTTAATTAATTTGACCTTTCTAAATTGCTTATACTTCTCTTATAGGTCAGTAATTATTACTTAGACTAAAATTTTAAGAAAAAAATAAAGAAAAATGCTTCATGCTCCTGTTGTCAGAGTAAAGAAGCATAGGTTTATGTCACAAGAGAAGAAAAGAGTACTTAAATCTAATATTTATAATGCATTTATTGCAGGACACTTTGTAGAAGGAATTAGAAATTAACTTCCTTAAAAAATATCTGTAACACATTTTAGGTAGCAATCCCTAAGAATGACCTTTAAAGAAAGTAGAGTGTCCAACAATAAATATAACTGGGCATCTGTATTTCTGGTTGAAGGAAGAACCACATGCTTTGAAATGAGACAAGCAAGTCAATTCCAACGGTCTATATTTAACTCGGTGTGCTTGAGACAGCTGGCGCTGCCCCACTATTGAACTGTCTTGCTGCAACCCAGTCAAGTACTACTCACCCAGTTTTCTCCAACTCTTCCTTCTGTTCCAAGTCCATTTGACCCCAGAAATGGCTAGAAATAGCTTTCATTCTAACTCATCTTATCTCTTCAGTGTTCACTTCAAATTGGATCTATCCTTTCATTTCTGGAGACCCTACAGAAGATGACTCAAGCTGCATATAATTTGGATTTATGGAAGAAAAATCGTGTCTGGTTTTCCACTGTCCCTAGAATAATGCTCATCAAGAACATATTCTGATTAACGGAATGATCCTCTATCTTGGAATCCCAGGAACCTCACATCCTGTGAGGCAGATATTATTATTTCTGTAATAGGATAAGCAGGCTACAACCTGACACACCTCCCTTGGTGAGGGAGAGGATGTTTGACCTTGTTCTAAGGAGGTGAGAACCTTCCTGTGTTCCGTCTAGGAAAGGAGCAGGAAGTTGTAATGTTCGGATGTATTTTAATACTGCAGTTGCAACGTAATCTGTTCTGTTCAGTGTATCACAGTCAGAACTATGACAAGTATTATGCAGGGAATCTTTGCATCCTTTCAAAATTTGTGTGTTGCTATCGTGACCGCCCCACCCTGGTGCTGAGGGTATTAGGAGGTGAGATCCTTGGGAGGTGATTAGGTCATAAGGGTGGAGCCCTCATGAATGAGATTAGTGCTTTTATTTTTTTTTAATTTTTAAAAATTCTAAAAAGATTTATTTATTTATTTACTTATTTTAGAGAGAGAGTGTGCAAGTCGGGGTAGGGTCAGAGGGAGAGAATCTTCGAGCAGACTCCCTGCTGAGCACAGAGACTGAGGACTTGGGGCTCCATCTTAGGACCCAGGAGATCCATGACCTGAGTTGGAAGCTTAACGGACTGAGCCACCCAGGCTCCCCAGGGGATCAGTGCTTTTGTAGAAGAGACCCAAGAGAGCTCCCCAGCCCCTTCTGCCATATGAGGACACAATGAGAAGACGGCCATCTGTAAACCAGGAAGCAAGCCCTCAACAGGAACTGAATTCGTCAGCACCTTGGTCTTAAATTTCCCAGCCTCCGTAACTGCAAGGAACGTTTGCTTAAGCCACCCAGTCCGTGGTGTTTTTGTTCCAGTGGCCCAAACCAAGGCAAGGAGAGACTCAGAGATTCGGTCCTTGAGTGGTTTCTGCTCTTCGTTCTGCTTTTAGAACTTGAAGCATGCCTAGGGGCAGCCGAGAAAAATCAAATTGTAGGAAATTAATAGCATTTCTTATTTTCACTGCGAAATCCATGTATTTTCTGGAAATAAGAGTCTTTTTTCAAAAAAATAAAGTCTTAAAAAACTGGGAGTGGGGTCATTTTTGTCTTCTGAGTATCTTCAAAAGCAGCAATAAAATAGTTAGTCTTTATTGAAAACAATCTGTTCTTCATTTAATCCTCACATGCTGTTCTAACCTCCATTCCACAGATGAGATTAAGAGACATTGGTTTACCCTGATCCCTCCTTTTTTTTTTTTTTTTTTGGCTGATCTGTCTCTGGGAAAAGCTTCCTTGATTGTTTGGGGCCTTCAGGTCTTCCCTGCCCCATCGAGAAGTCAATCAAATCTATTATTCCTGTTAAATTGTAAACGTCCAATAGCAGTTTAAAATGTACCTCTCGGGCAGCTGGGTGGTTCAGTGGGTTAAAACCTCTGCCTTTGGCTTGGGTCATGATCCCAGGGTCCTGGGATTGAGCCCTGCATCGGGCTCTCTGCTCAGCAGGGAGCCTGCTTCCCCCTGTCTCTGCCTGCCTCTCTGCCTGCTTGTGATCTCTGTCTGTCAAATAAATAAATAAAATCTTTAAAAATAAATAAATAACATGTTACCTCTCCCGGGGCCTGCAGATCATACAAGATTAAAGCAAACTAGGATAATAAAACTCTGGATGGGATGTGAAGTTGGAGAAAACGCAAGGATGGGAGTTAGTATCACTATTGTCACGTGAAGTCTTCTCAAATTTTTATAACTGGGGTAACTGGGATTCAGTCCTAAATCTGTCGTAACAGCAAAGTCTGAACTCTTGATTCCTACATTATGCTTCCCACCGTGCACTGGTTTTTAGCTAAGTTCTGAAGATAGAAAGATGCGTGACTTCTACACTCTCAGCCCATAAGAAACTCCGGTCTGGCTGCAGGCACCAGAGATTATGAGGCGGTGTGGTACAGTGAGGTTTGAGACTTCCTACTCCGTCCTTTGAAAGTACAGAGCAGGGCTCATTACCTCCTCTTCCTGGAGAAAGTGATATTCGAGCTCGGTCTTAAGGGATGAGCCAAGAAATTATGGAAGTGATGGGTGTGTGTGTGTGTGTGTGTGTGTGAGGGTGGGTATGAAAGGAACGGAAGTTGCTAGAGAGAGTGATTCAGGTGATTAACTACCATGTGGTCCATTAAGATCTGGAACGAAAATGATTGATTTAATAGTTTGATTATTAGGAAGTTGTTGGTGACCTTTATCCTTAGCATGAACAAAAATTTGTGGTTTCAGATCAAAGCCAAAAGAAAAAAAAAAAAAAAGGAAGGAAAAGCCAAAGCCAATGAGATGAGATGAAAATAACTTTACAGAGTTGTGGCTGGTTGGAAACATTAAAAGCAATCTATGCTGGTGGTGGTAGGAAACTCGGCCTACTCAAACCAGGAAATAAAAGGGAGTAAGAAAGAATTAAATAAGAACCTGAGAGGTATAAATTGCAAAATCATTACAAAGCATATCAACTTGAAGGCCCTGACTGATGCAGCCATTGTGAAAAGACTTGGGGGGGTCTACCTGTAGCACTGATAGAACCATTTAGAGAGCAGGTAAAACTCAGGTCCTGGGACCTGGTCTGAACTCTGACCTCTCTAACTATATGTGGTCATGAACACATGATCCAGGAAGGTCTGCTCACCCAAATAGTGAACTATTCCCTATACTTGGGTAAATATGGGATGACCTGGTTTGTTTGGGACAATTGTAGTTTATCTCTGATATAAACCAATTAACGCATTTTAGTTCTTGTTATTATTACCACTTTCCCTCACCGAAGTGTCCCAGTTTAGAAAGCAAATTTTATGATATCCCTAAGTAAGTGCCTTGCAATCCCAGGGAAAGTTTTAGATGAAATATAGAAATGAAATAAAGTAAACATAGTATTAATACCTTCATGTTAAATTTAGGGTAAATCTGTTTCTTATTTAAACTTTGTAAAGTGTATCAAATGCATAGAATTTCACAGATTAGCCTTATAATTCCAATTTATTTATTTATTTTTAAAAGATTTTATTTATTTATTTGACTGACAGAGATCACAAGTTGTCAGAGAGGCAGGCGGAGAGAGAGGAGGAAGCAGGTTCCCTGCTGAGCAGAGAGCCCAATGCTGGGCTCGATCCGTGGACCCTGGGATCATGACCTGAGCCGAAGGCAGAGGCTTTAACCCACTGAGCCACTCAGGCGCTCCTATAATTCTAATTTAATGTACAATTGATTTTAAGCTAAAAGATAAAGATAATTTCACTATACATTTTTAGCAATATTGGATTATAAAAGATACTTTGTGTAGCCATTTAATTAATCAATATTTCCTTTAATTGGATGTTTGTGTTATTTCTATTTTTTATAAATATTTGTTTAAATGTCATTTTTTTCCTAAGGATAAATTTCTAGAAGTGGGGATGGGGAATCAAAAGGAGTGGGCATTTGCAAGCACTTCATAGAGTCAAATCATCTTAGAGAAAACTACTGCCACCTTGCACTGCTGGGAAGAAAGTGAAATTGTTTCCTGCACACTCACCTATAATAAGCGTTACATTTATATGTATAAAATCCATTTTGTGGTTAATTTGTATTTGTTTAATTCCTTGTAAGTTTGAGCCATTCAGATTTCAGCATTTTGACTGGACCCATATTCTGAAATTAAAACACATTAAGCAGGGGCTCCTGGGTGGCTCAGTGGGTTAAAGCCTCTGCCTTTGGCTCTGGTCAAGCCCCGTATCGGGCTCTCTGCTCAGCGGGGAGCCTGCTTCTCCCTCTTTCTCTCTGCCTGCCTCTGCCTACTTGTGATCTCTCTCTCTCTGTCAAATAAATAAATAAAATCTTAAAAAAAAACCCCACATTAAATAGATAGATACATGTATAAATACTTTCCTTCTAACTCCCCATTTTACATTCTAATTCTAAGGAAATAGTCAGCTATCCTTTCTAACTGGAACTAGCAAGAAAACTCACTATCTGAAAGGACATTTACTGAAATAATATCTACCATGTCAACTATATTAGTTACATGTCAGTTACATTTAATGATTTAATCTCCTAAGAAAATCGAGAAGGTAGAAATTATTGTTCCCATTTTATAAAGAAGAAAATTCAGATTAAGGAATGTCAGGTCATTTTCCATTTTCCACAAAGATGAGACACTGGGACACGATAAGATGTACATATATTTATATATGATGATATATATGTGCATATGTGTATATGTATGATGTATACACATATATGCATATGACACATATACCTATATACATAATATATATCTGATGATGGGGCTAGGGGATTTTCCACTTTGAACAGTCGAATTCCTTAGTGTGTCTTCTTAAAATGGTGAAATTTGACTTACCTACTTGAAAAAGCTGAATGGTCTCTGATGTTTCTTAATTTTTCTATAAAGTGACATACTTCAGACTAGTGAATTTCCAGTGCAGGGTTAGGGCAGCTGGATAAGGAGGACTTGGGGAGGAGAGTGATGATCCAAGGAAAGGAGTGCCAAGTGAATCCCTGAGTCTTGGTGTCATTGGCTCCAAGCACAAGGTTTTTGTAGGTTCCAGATGCTCAGATCTAAGCAACAAGTTAGTAACTGAATCACTTGAGCACTTTACTTTAAATGTGATAATTTACAATTCAAATAACAAGACTGCACATTTTTTAGGAAATGTTGACAGAATGCTTTCCATAAATATTTGGTTTTCTCTCATGACCCTTGGTTCCCTTTTGTGTTGGGGAACAGCTTGGGGCTGTTGCATTCAGTTGGTTGAGAGCCTTGACTTTTCAGTGGTAACCATACTTTTTTTTTTTTTTTTTTAAGATTTTACTTATTTGAGATAAAGGCAGAGAAAGCACAAGCAGGGGGAGGGACAGAGAAGGAGAGAGAAAATCTCAAGAGGACCCCTGAGTTTAGTGCAGAGTCTGACGCAGGGCTCAATGCCAGGGCCCTGAGATCATGACCCGAGCCAAAGTCAGATGCTTAATGGACTGAGCCCCCCAAGGGACCCCGTGATTACACTATTTTTGACAACATTTATCAGATAATCAAATTTCCTAAGAAATAATCTCAAGTAGGATAAGCCATGATCAACTTTCTTCCCTGGACAAAACTTACAAAATGCCATTATGAGCCTTTGTGATTGCTGGTTATAAATTAGAGAGAGTTCAGTGGTTCTTGCAACTATTCATGGTGCAAAAGTAATGATTTCTGATGGGATGAATAGACAAAGTTGGGAAATATCTGAGTGTAAAAGAAGCTGCTGCTATTGAAATCTTTGCATTTCCTCTCTGGCCTGATGACAGTAAGCTGTGGGTAACCACCCCCCCCCCACCCCACAAAAAACCAAAAAATTGATTTACTATATTTCTGAGTAATACAGGTAATACTATAAGTATCTAAATAATTTCATTTAAAAATATTTGTGTTCTTGGAAATTCTTTGCTTATAGGTGTTATAAATTTGTCCTGTCAGGAATGTGAAACGCTTCAACATGAAATAAAATATGTAAAATTTTTGAAAAATGTTTAAAATACTGAATTGAATATAATTGTAAAAGAGAACTGAGGAAAATTATTCTGTTTATTATGGAAATATTAACCAATAGTAGTTAATACAATCATCAGTGAAAAACCAAAGATAATATTTCTCATTGTACCCAATATAGAAATAGAACAATTTGTAAATCGAACATAAATGTTTAAGAAACACTTATGACTTGTTTTTTATTTTGTGGCCCTAATAAATTGAATATTAATTTTAAAACCAAATAAACACTTCTTTATACATACCAAGCTCCAGACTCCATCTGACTCCAGAATATGAAACATAAAAACAACACACAGTGATTATTCCATCCAGAGCGGAAACTGACCAGATTGAAGAGCATAAGGAATGGTCTGGAAGTGAGGAAAAGAGACAACAGATACCTCCTTCATGAAGTTTGGATGAAAAAGGAGAGAAACTGAAACATAAGGATAGGAAGTCAATGTTGGTTTTCTTCCTCTTTTCTTTCATGATGAGGGAGTTTTGAATATGTTTGTAAGCAGAGGGAAAGAAGTTCACACAGAAGGAAAAAATGGAAGATACGAATGAGAGGGACATCTAATGAGGCAGGGTCCCAGAGTATCCCAGAGGAATGGGATCAGACGTTACTGATGGGGAGCACAGTCCTGTATCAGAGGAAGGAGATATGGGTCTGAAGAAAGAAGGTAAGACTGGGGGCTCAAGATAAATTTAAGAGAAGGTGTTGTGAACATATAGGAGATCCCTCCTGATGGTCTAATATTCTCAACAAAGTAAGAGATAGGGTTGCAAAATGGATTTGAAGATAGATGGCATACTTTTGGCATGGTTGAGAGACCATGTCAAATTATGAACCACAAATTTGAAATGGTACCGGTCTTCAGGGGCGTATAATTTCCCCTGGTAGGCCCCTATTGTCCGACTTGATAGAGTCTCAAGTACTGGAGGGTATTGGGGGTGACTTTGCATTTTCAACCATGGGAATCCAGCTTTACAGGGAGCAGAAGCCAAGGAGGAGCTGGGTGATGCTGAAGGAACAGCTCAAAGAAGTCTCAGCTTCTTTGAGGTGGTAGAAAGAAGGGTGTGAAAGATGGAAAGAGGGCAGGTCCTGAAGGGAGATATTGGAACTCAAGGTTTTAGAAGAATTGTAACCCCAGGGCATGGCAAGATCCAAAAAGTGAACAACTGAATCAAGTCATCAGATAGGACAGAAGGTGTTTTTTGTGTGCATTGTCTGAGATCATTCTGCAGCTCGTGGAACAATGACAGAGCTTGGGAAAGGGGAAGGTGGTAAGCCAGGATCCAGTTGCTGGAGGGGCTGGCAAGAGACAGCCACAAGGCTGGTCAGAGACCTCACAATAGTATTAGTTTTACAGACATCAGGAAACAAGCCAATCTGGAGTTGTCAGCGAGGAACCAGCAGTCCCATGATATATGGGGAATGCTACAACAGTTGGCCTCCCCTGGAGAGAGTCATGGAGGGAAATGGTTGACTAGGTTTCGATAAAGGCAAGGAGGTGGAAAGGACCATCCAGAAGGAGGGCATCCAGAAGGAGCCTGTAGAGGAGCTTATTAATAATTAAATAATCATTTTACAGAGTGCGGTGGAAAATGTATTTATAAAGTGCTGAGGGAAAATGGAAGACAGGATTTCTTAATCAGACTGGTCAAGCGCAGAAAGAATCAGGACGAACATCCCAGAAGAGGTGATGAAAGACAGCCCTTAGTTAGCTAGGTAAAGTGCGGAGGGAGGAGGTAAGGGGGAAGGAGGTGCCAAGTTTCAAGTCCATGGATATTATTTCCCAGAGATTTGGCACCTCTGTGGTATTACCATAGATTCCAAGCGGCCAAATTGAAGAATAGGTAATGAGTATCGGCCATCGCTGACGTAGCTTCTGGTCAAACTGAAAATGTCTCTTTTTGGCCAAATGGAGCACAGGTGAGTAAAAGGAAACATGGTGTTGCTGAGAATTCCAGAGACCTCCCCACAGATTTTATAGACCCACAGATTCTAGACCATCTGCCCATAACAGCCGGAAATAAATTAAGACATTAGACACAAATCTTGCTCCAAAAGGAACACACTCCTGTTAAGTTCATCCAGCTTTTTATTGAAAAGTTTTACGGTTATAATGCACTTAAAGTAAAAAGGAAGCAATGGGTTGTTCCAGGGTGCGGCCGCGACTGGATCACAGTCATGCCCAAGGTGCCCGTCCCCTCTCTACTCCCCCTCTTTCTCCCACCCCCTTCCCTTCCCTGTCCCTCTCTTCCTCAGACTATTGTCAAGGCAGGGGTCACAGATTTGATACAACTGAATTTATGGACTAGATCTAGGGACACTTTAAAACAGATCCTCATGTCATTTGCCTTGAAATTCTTCATTTTTCTTTTCTTGTCTCATTGGTCAGGTTTGTGTCCCAGTCATCTTGCACAAAGCATGGAACATAGGTGCAGAGTACGGCTTACAGTCAGTCATCAAACGAATAACCGATTGAACGACTATATGAATAAATAAGTAGAAGAACAAACACATTAATTATGCTTTTTGTTTCAGCAAGAATGAAAGCTCGGAAATGCTGGCACTTGAACAGCAGGGGGCAGCAAAACTTAGCTTTTTTTTTTTAACTTTTCAAGTCAATATTGTCGTGTTGACTTTCTACGAGAAAGACAAACGTACACACATACACACAGAGGTGCTATAATTTAAAGTCAATTCTAAAATGACAGGTGGACTCTACTTGGGTTGCTTCTAACAACGCAAGTGCTTTTCCACAGTTCTTTCTTCAAGGACCTCAAACTGTTCATACTGCACTATATACCAATGGCCAGCAGATGGCAGTACTTCTCACGCTCAGGATTACAGAACAAGATTCTGAATTAAAAATAAAGCATTTAGAGGGCACGAAATCTTTATTTTTTAGATTGTATGCATGTATGTGTGTGTGTGTGTGTGTGTAGTTATTTGACAGAGGGAGCTGGGGGAGGAGCAGGGGATGGAGAAAGAATCTCAAACTGTGCTCAGGAATTCTTCATTTTAAAAACTAGAGAAGTAAAATCAGTAGGAAGTAGAGGATGAAATCTTCTAGGTCTGAAAAGAAAGGTAGAATTTTAACCATAGGTACATTGTTCATTTGGAAGCAAGGCGATAACGAAAACGTTTTAAAATGTCAAGTGTGAGTCTTACAAAAGGTGAACTGTAATTGATGGCAATCATTTGGATTTCACTGTGTGCTTTTAGAATGTTCCTTTATCAGATTTTTCAATGATCAGTTCATAGATGTTAGCCGAGGGAAAGACACTTGCACACCTACACAATGCTGCCAGATTACTGATTAATAGCACTAAATGGCTTCCTGCGTTGTCCCTTGGCTACCTTATTTGAGTGTCAATAGAATACTCAGAGGCTTTTACATTTTATCGGGTCTTCACCTTTTTTAAACATTTAACTACTTTAGCTGGCTTTTAGTAATCAGGTTGAAAGTAGGAACAACGTCTGTAGTTGCGGTACTTGAACCGCCAGGGCAATCCCAGACCAGCTGGCTTGGAGAGGCACAGCACTTGCCCGGACTCTGCACACGGGACGGGACGGGAGACTTCTATCTGGGTGAAGGAGCAGGGGCCGGTCTAGCACTTGGCTGCTTTTTCGATCTTCCATTCCTTAGCCGTGCAGATAAACAATAACTGGTTGGATGGGAATAAAAAGCATTCTGTTGCATTTCTGCATGTAATGAAAAGTGCCCCTGTCTTCGGCTCTTTGATTTCCCACATGAAGCCCAATTTGGATTTTACTACAATAACAAAGGGCACTAGAAAAAACAGAAGGGCATATTTGCTTAAATTGCTGTTTGCACCAAAAGAAACTCCCTAATGGGGTTATCACTGGGTCAGGCTGCACTCTGTTTTTTCACCAGGGCTGAATCAAGGGAAAATGGGTTCAGAAAGCGAGGTGAGTTTAGATTCTTTGAACATCACTATTTTAATAAAGTTTGGCCTTTTTGGCAGAACAGGCTCTGAGCTCTTCTGTTTGATTAGCAACTGAAACATACATTGAAAAGGGTTAGCAATCCTGAAGAATGGTCAACTACCAGGAAATGACCCTTAGATTTCAATTTGTTTCCAAAGAATAACACTGCTCCCTGCGGGAGGAAATATGGTCTGGAAGCATGGCCTCTGACCCTATGCTATTTTGGTGTTGAATATTGTCACACTCTCTGCTTCAATTTCCTCATCGGTAGAATGAGGAGGATAATAGCCGATTGGGGTGAGAGTTCAAGTTAACACTTGTAAAACCTTGGGAATGCGGTAAGAACTATGTGTGTTAAAGGTGATAATGATCTACCAGGCACTGCTTGAGGTGCTGAGAAAACAGATGGATAGGATGGGAAACCAACCATCACGCCAGGAAGCAGGCTGGTCTGGGCGTCAGGGGCTGGAGAGAGAAAGCCCACTGTGCCACTGAGCTATGCTCATCTCTGAAACCAATCTGCAACTTCTGAGTTACATCTAATATTCACTGAACAAATGTAGGAAGCCTGCTAACGTGGGAAGTTCTGGAAAATTCTACCCTGCTTTTAGGGAGTCTCTCGCTATCTTAAGTACCTGGAGGAAGGGGACACTTGAATGAAGAAGACACCAGTTTTGGCCCCCAAGGAGCTTATAAAGCTTATAACTTGGGGGAGGAAATCAGTCTGCAAATAAATAACTGTAGTTCAGAGCAGAGGCACATGAGCGAACTCGAGGGGCAGAGTAGGCAGCTCCCTGCCCAGAAGAAGCAGCCATGAATTCTGATCTGGGGGGAGGCTCAAACAATTAGGTTTTTGGAAAGAAGGAAATGAGAGTTCATTCCCCACCCCCCAAATTTTCTGTGAGAATGCCGAGGAATAATTCCTAGAAAAGAGATACTATCTTATAGCTGGACAAGACCAAGTAGAGATGAATACATTCTAACCTTCCACTTTATATAGAAATTAAATCCTAGCAAAACTCCTGTAGCTTGAAGGAAGTAAATTTTCATTCCCGTGCCAGGTAGCAGATGCTCATTCATTTCGTTTCAAGATCACTTTGAGGAAAACCAAACACACTGACTGAAGAAAATGTATCTTAACGTTGTTAAAATTGAGAGCTGTGAAATCCTTCCTCTACCTTTGTTCAAATTAAGCTACAAATCTTACACCAAATCATAATTTATTTACAAAACATCTTCCACCTCTCTGAATCCTTTTTTTTTTTTTTTAAAGATTTATTTATTCATTTATTTGACAGACAGAGATCACAAGTAGGCAGAGAGGCAGACGGAGAGAGAGGAGGAAGCAGGCTCCCCGCTGAGCAGAGAGCCCGATGCGGGGCTCGATCCCAGGACCCTGGGATCATGACCTGAGCCAAAGGCAGAGGCTTTAATCCACTGAGCCACCCAGGTGCCCCCACCTCTCTGAATCTTTATGTCCTTTCTAAACAGCCTTACTTTTTAAAAAATAAATTTAAGACACTATGTTTTTTAAAGGGAAGTCTCAACCAGCATCAGATACTATATGTCATGTATATTATGTATACATTTTCTTCCTCAATATAGCAGTGCTTCTTTAAATACATATACATAATAATTTCCCCCTTAGTATAGCATTAAAGATAGTAAATGTAATTAAGTGTTTTGTCCTTTGTAGGAAAAAAAAATCCCATTAGGAGAATCTTAAAATGCTTCATAAAAATGCCCTGGAGTAGATTTTAACCATTGTTCTCTTCCTCATCTGGCCACTAAGAGAAAGCAAGACTGAGAGTTGAAATGACTTATGCCAAGTTGAGAAGCATCAGCAAAGCTTCAACTCTGTCTGTCGACACTATTCTGTCCCAGAGGCCACACTGTCTAACTGCTGGTCACTCATTCAGAAGGCAGTTCTAGAGTCTTGCCTCTAAATGGATTTGCTTGGTAGTTGGTACAACGGGGAGGATAAATCAGTGATTTCCTCCTACTTACTGAACAACTTGCTGGACATCTTATACACTATCCAGGTCACTGAGATGAGAATCTCAGGGGAAAAAAAAAATCTGCCAAGTCCGAATAGTTGTGCGCACTCCCAGAGAATAAAAGCAATTTCTGGGGCACCTGGGTGGCTCATTCATTAAGCATCTGCCTTCAGCTCAGGTCATGGTCCCAGGGTCCTGAGATCGAGCCCCGCATCCGGCTCTCTGCTCTGCAGGGAGCCTGCTTCCCCCTCTCTCCGTCTGCCTGCCTGCCTCTCTGCCTACTTGTGATCTCTGTCAAATAAATAAATAAAATCTTAAAAAAAAAAAGCAATTTCTAACCCAAAGGTAATTCTATGGGGCTTATTTTAGCTGAAAATTAATATTTATGTCTTCATTTTTTCCTTCTTTTCCTGTCTCAGATTTTTGTTGTCATTGCTTAGGACTTGTAGGAAAAATCCCTGAAATATTTAAACCTGAATATATTCAAAGTAAAAAAAAATATTGATTTGTAGGAATGAGCTAGTGAAAAGGACTAGTTTGGAGTAATGAATCCATATTTTGGGTCTGCTAAAAATTCACCACAACCTGCAAGAGAAATCAGTGGATTCTGTCACTAAAAAGGAATCTGAACTGTACTTACGCAGGATGGTGCTCAGATTTAGCTTTGGTTATTGAGTGAAAGTACAAAGAGAATGCTACGGAAAGCCTGGGTGGCTCAGTTGGTTAAGCGTCTGCCTTCAGCTCAGGTCCTGATCCTAGAATCCTGGAATCGAGCCCCGAATCAGGCTCCCTGCCCAGTGAGGAGCCTGCTTCTTCCTCTACTCCTCCCCTCTGCTTGTGCCCGCTCTCAAATGAATAAATAAAATCTTCGAGAGAGAGAGAATGCCATGACATCCAGCAAAAATGTTCACGGCAGGATTTCCTGCAGGATTTTATTTATGATAAGTGAAAAAAAAAATACCCAGTTGTTGTAAGACCTTGTCTCTAGCCGGTTCCTCTGCATTTATCCACACAGGAAACATGATTTTCTGTGATTTAATAGCCGTTCTTTCTCCAGCACGGGTGCATTCATCTGTGATCGAGTGCAGTGCTCACCGGGTAAGTGAGAGCACGTGAATATCGTCTTTACTCCAGCATGGAGCGTGGAGCTGATTGTTCCAGAGAACAGAGAGAGGCAGCTCTGTTAACGCTCCCTAAATCAAACTGTAGCGCAGACTAGTCTATTCCATCACATCTTCGCTGGCATGTGGATTACTAATAATCCAGTTTGGCTCATCTGACAGGCTTAAGCTAATATTTTGATTGTTGTTTTTTGTTAATTCTCTCTACAATTTATATCTCCTTCGGTGTGAAAATCACTGCTTGTATCCTCTGAATACTTAATTATTAGGATATTTTTCTTATACACTTGAATATGGATATCAATCGTTCTTCACATTTGATGAAAATATTTTTCCTTTCAATTATTATTTTGTGATTTACATATTTGTGATTTTATAAATTTCTGTATATTTGAATATTTTCCTTTGGATCTCTACTGTTGCATCTAGGTTGCATCAAGATAGAATTATCTTGTATTTTTTTTTAAAGATTTTATTTATTCACGTGAGAGAGAGAGAGAGAGAACAAGAGAGAGAATAAAGCAGCAGGGAGAGCCAGAGGGAGAGGGAGAAGCAGACTCCCTGCTGAGCAGGGAGCCCAAGTCCTGGCTTGATTCCAGGACCCCGAGATTATGACCTGAGCCAAAGCAGATGCTTAACCGACTGAACCACCCAGACACCCCAGAATTACCTTGTTCTTCATTTTTCTTTTTTTATCCTCACATGTAGATTCTTAACTTTGGGGTTTATTTTGATATAGAACACAAGGAAGATTTTTAGAAAAATAACATTTAACAAACTACCACATTAAACAGCTGTTATTTGTGTTTTTGAGATAAGGTATTATAAATAAGGGAGAACTACAGCAGGATTCTATTCAGAGGCTGAGAACAGATAGCTGATTCTTTGAGTAGAGAGCAGAGAGTTTAGAACCAAAGACCACGTTGAGGTCTCACTGTCTCCTTGGCTTGGCTGATCTAATTTATCTTTTCTTTTCATGAAATTAATCTTTTTTTAGTCAATCAGATTTTTTTTTAAGATTTTATTTATTTATTTGACAGTCAGAAATCACAAGTAGGCAGAGAAGCAGGCAGAGAGAGAGAGAGGAGGAAGCAGGCTCCCTGCTGAGCAGAGAGCCCGACATGGGGCTCGATCCCAAGACCCTGGGATCATGACCTGAGCCGAAGGCAGAGGCTTTAACCCGCTGAGCCACCCAGGCGCCCCACATGAAATTAATCTTAAGTGCAGACATTGTTCGTGCTCCTGAATTAAGGATGCTTAATGTACTTAGTGCAAGCTAGAAATATTGATTTCTTAATGTATTACTTAAACACATATATTATGGCACCAATTCCTGGCAGAAACTATTTTAATTTAATTCTTTTAATGAGTAAAAAATAAAAGTGCTGTTTGCGGTTAGAAATGTAAGTGTACTTAGCAATAGGTCCAGCCTGGTAAGGTTATGATCCAGAAATTCTAGCAAAATATGTGTCTCCCTTGGTTATTTCACTCTAGACACGGAAAGACCTTGTCTTTGGCTTTTTAAGCGTTTCATTTCAGTACATCAAACATTTATTAAGTACCTCCTCTGTGCCAGGAACGATGCTAGGGTGCTGGGGATAAAAAGATAAATAAGAAAAAGATTTTGCTGAGGCAGTTGAAAGCCTACTTGTAGACAGGCACATAAACAGATAATTGCAATGTAGTTCAAGTCCTGAGATTCAAAGCATTTTAACTGTTTGTGTCCAAGATTTTAAGGGAGGCCCATCATTTATTCTTTGTAGGATGATCCTCCTACCTTCTTTGATGTTGTCTCCAGTTGACAGAAAAGGGCTTTAGAGACACACAGGCTCCCCTCCCACTACCTTAGCCACCCAGTTCCTCCATCTGCTTCATCATCACCTACTACCTAAGCACTCTATCCCAGGAAGGAAGCCGCACTTAGAATTAATTTCCCCCTTTCCCTAAGAGGCCGTGGGACTAATGATCGTGTCTCACACCCTCACTGGCCTTCGTCACCACAAGTGCAAGCCTCTCAGATCAACACAGGGACCCTCACCCATACATTTCTGGATAGTCCTTTATCTGAGCCACTCTCCTGTTCCTTCCCAAACTGCTGTCCTTTCCAGTGTGGCCTTTGGAACTCAGAGCTTGAAGAGCAACATCTCTCTTCCCTTCAAACCCTTCTCTGAATCCTCTTTCCACCCTCTTCTTCGAATACCTTCACCTTCTTGCTCTAAGACCTGGCGGCTATGTTTGCTTCCACGCCCCGCGTGTCCATGTCCCGGGGGTGGGAATGGGAAATAGGTATTCTTGTTTCTCATCACCGCTTCTCCTTCAGACACTCCAGCGCTCTC
Organism: Martes martes; assembly: GCF_963455335.1. Taxonomy (NCBI): domain Eukaryota; kingdom Metazoa; phylum Chordata; class Mammalia; order Carnivora; family Mustelidae; genus Martes; species Martes martes. The sequence goes on along the minus strand of NC_137900.1, from coordinate 49,285,753 downwards.
GTGGTGGTATTAGACTGCCTTCATTTCCTACCTACCCGTCATTCTGCTTCATGCCTGGCAGATTTTCGCAACCGGCTCACTGCTTTTCCAACCATGACTGCTCCTGACATCATTTTTGGTGACTTCACTGTCTGTGTTGTTGGTTGGTCCCCAAATCAGCTTGCATATTTGAATCACTTGAGGATGTTATTAAAGATTACCTGTGAGCAAGCCCGCCCCAAGCTCCAGAAATACTGATTGAATTGGTCAAGATGGGATGCAGGCATTAGGTTTGTTTGTTTGTTTGTTTGTTCAGCTCACTGGTTGATCTGAACGTGCAGGCAGGATTCAGAACCCCTTACTTAGGACATCAATTCCAGTATCTTAACCTCACGCCAACAGCTCCTCTCCACCCACCTCCCACCACACCCACCTGCTCTGGCCAGTTACACCTTAGATCTTATTACATCAGCAACCTCCAAAATGTGGTTTTCCATCACCCCACTCTGTGATTTCCACAGCATCTCTTCCTCACCCCCAAACACCATTTTAGTAACTCAGGGATCCACTGCATGACCTCTCCCCTGCCCAATTCTTCCCTCTTGGCTTACTTCCTCACCCAGCTTAGATGCCACAGAATGTCACCACAGCATCCTTGGATGTCTCTTCAACTATTTTGACTGTCTCCACCTCCGCTGTACTTCCCTGGCAAAACCCAGACCCTGGCGATATTCAACTCTGTCTTCCCCACATCTGCATGCAAGCAGCCCAATAGACGGGATGGGAGAAAAGGACATTTTCTTTGCATGCATTGCCACACAATCCACCAGCCTCTTTGTGCCACACCCTCATCTTCTGTCTTCCCATTGGTCCAAAGAATGAGCAGCTCCTGCTCTTCGTAAGGACCGTCTCTCCACTCTGAGCCCATTCCCCGCACCTTTACTTCTCTGCCTCATGGGACCATCCTCATTGGTGCAAACAGACCTCACATCTCAATAATGCAGTAGCAACCCTTTCCTAGACCTATTCTCACACTCTGGTTCCCTTCCTGGGCTCTTCTTTGTACAAAACTTAACAGACTTTCCTGTATTCCTTGTCACATTCTCTGACCTCACGGCTCTAACTCACTTCAGTAGGGACTGGTCCTCACTGCTTCCCTAAAATTGCTCTGCGAACGTCACCAGCCATGTCCATATTGCCGAAAGCAGTGGTCAGTTTCCTCCTTCTTCTCCTTCCCCTTGCTGCTCCCCTTCTTCTCCTCCTCCTCCTCCTCCTTCTACAGCACAGTGATCTGCAGTCACTCTGTGCTCACAAGTATAGCTCCCCTCGGTCACCACACAATGCTATTACAGCACCGTTGACTCTATTCCCTATGCTGTGCCTTTTATTTCCGTGACGTATATCATTCCATAACTGGAAGCCCGTATCTCCCACTCCCCTACACCCATTTTGGCTGCCCCTACCCCCTCCCCCTTGGCAAGCATCAGCAGTAACTTTTTAATCTTTGTGTTACGTAACTTCCCAGCATATCTGGCACATACATCATCCCCTTGGAAACACTCTCCTCTCAGTCCTCCCTGCACACGATACTCTCTGGGCCATCCTCCTGTCTAACCTTTTTTTGCTTCCCAGCCTCCAGAGCCATCCATGTTGGCGTGGTCCAGCTGCAAGCTCTTGGTCCTGCCCTCCTCACAGGCTGGAATCACTCCCTAGCTAAGCTCATCCAGGCACCTGGCTGTAAGTAGCATCTTCTTGCTGGTGAGAATCCCTCTCCCTCCTTCCCCCTCAGATTCAGACTTGAAAGTCTCACTACCTACTGGATACTTGCACTTATATGCTAAAAAGCATAACATGTTAAGACCAAAGTTATTGAATTTTTCTTCTCCAATCTGCTCTTTACATAGATTCTCTTTTTCAGTAAATGGCATCACCATTGCCTGAGGCACACAGTCAAATGTCTCATCTAGATGTCACCCTGGGGTGTCTGGGTGGTGCAGTCGGTTGGGCTTCTGACACTTGGTTTCTGCTCAGGTCATGATCTCAGGGTCTTGGGACGGAGCCCCACATCAGGCTCCCTGCTCAGTGGGGAGCCTGCTTCTCTCTCTCCCTCTCCCCTCCCCCTGCTTGTGCTCCCCCCCGCCATAAATAAATACATCTTAAAAAAAACAAAACAAAACAAAACAAAACAAAAACCAGTGACTACTCATGTGAGTCTGTGCCACCTAAAACCATCTCACCTGCCTGTGATCACCACGGCAGTCACCATAGCGGCACTGTTGTCCACCTTGTGAACACAGGATCTTTGCTGACCCTGGCTGGTTGAACCAGGAGTGGGACCCTGGGCAAAGAAGCAACAATCTGTTGGTTGATTACTGACCAACTAGTTGGCTGGGCTTACGAATCTGATGAAAAAGGGCATGAGGACTCAGTTAGGTTGAAGCCTGCTGCTGGATGCGATGACACAGCTGGGAGCAGAGCATCATTACTGTCTGGTTTGTAGCCTTAGAACATTTAGAACATCTTGAAGTTCCAACAGTAGAGGGCCAGGTACAGACACAGTATAGAATGTTATACTAAAGTTACTAAAATGGTATCAATAAAAACCTTTGAATGATGCTTACTGTATATGGTGTGTTGTTGAGTGAAAGAAGCTGAGAATGAGGTTGTTGATGCTGTGTCACTCCAACTTTGTTAATTTCCCCCTGCCCCATCTCTCCTTCTTCCTCCCTCCCTCCTTCTCCCTCTGTGTGTGTGTGTCTCTGTGTGTGTCTCTCTGTGTGTGTGTGTGTATCTTTGTATCTATCTCTTTGTGTATATAAATATATCTCTTCATATATATCTGTCTGTCTATATCTTCTCAAGGAAAAAAAAAATACACCAAAAATCTAATAGGGCTTCTTTTTTCCTGGATGGTGACAAAAAAGATGATAGGAATATCCCCCTTATTGGTGATTTTATTTTTTCTTTATAGTTTTGTGAACTTTTTCAAATTAAATTAATTATAATAAAAAGCCATGTTACCTAGAAACCTTTCCATGGAAAGAACACTCCAAGATTTAATGCATTGTTTGAAACTACATTTATACCTCTGCATTATATACACATTACATATGAAACTATATGATTAAATATTATATATAGCTATGCATTACATTTGTATTTATATCACCTAACAAATTAGAATATATTGCATGTATTATATTTATACACACACATATACAACTTCATAGATTAGTGAATTCCTTAGAAGCTTTGAACTGCTAGTACTTTAGTTCAAATTCTGAAGTATGATTTTATGATAATTCCTTTAAATGACTGCCAAACATTTTTTTTTTTATTCTAAAGAAAGTACAATAAAGATAGATAAGTCCCAGGGCAATTATATCATTTAATGAGAATTGAAGAATTTTTTTTTGAAGATTTTATTTGTTTATTTGACAGACAGAGATCACAAGTAGGCAGAGAGGCAGGCAGAGAGTGAGGAGGAAGCAGTCTCCCTGCCGAGCAGAGAGGCCCATGCGGGGCTCGATCCCAGGATCCTGAGATCATGACCTGAGCTGAAGGCAGAGGGTTAACCACTGAGCCACCCAGGCGCCCCCATTTAATGAGAATTAAAAAGTTGAAGACCAATTGTTTAAAGACTGAAGTGTGGAATAATGGGAGCTTCCTTTTAACAATATTATTCATTTTATAAATTCAAATATATCCCAGGTAGATTATAATGTCCTCCTCTTTAACCCCTAAATGCTGCATGCACGCAAAGTAGAAAATTAAGCTAGTCCACAGTAAATCCCAAAGATTAGTTTCTTATAATTCAAATATTAAGGCCTAGGACTGACCGTGATTTGAAATAACAGTTTAAAGACAATATGAAAAAGAGTAATAAAAATACATTTGGAGTTGAGAAATAAAACTAATGGATTTAATTTCTTTTTAATTAGGAAATCCTTCTGCTTATTTAAAATTCAGGTTTAGGCATTAATTGTTTTATTTGCTCATTTGGTAAGTATTTATAGAGCATCTACGGTGTCAAGGGCTAAGAACACAGTGGCGAAGAAAAGATGAACCGTAGCTTCTTGAAACAGACCATACATTAGTCCACTGATTGCACAGTTTATCGGGGAGTTGAAATGACGATGTATATTAGGAAGCTGAAGTGGGGCTGAATATTAAATCGAAGGTGAAGTATAGGATCTCAAGAGATCCTTTCTTCTAAAGAAATATTTAAAGCTTCTAAACCCTATTCACCTAAAGCCCCCTGCCAGGGGGTGAAATCCGTTTTTCTTTGTGACCTAGATGAAAACTGATTGTATAATTAGTCACTGACATGCCTTGAAATTCTGTACTTAACTTTTCCCCGAAGATATCCCACAGGAACGACAGCAAAGCCAGATATTTGCCAGCCTCCAGATGGTGTGTTTCTAATACCACCCTCCCCGCCCCCCCCACCCCGCCCTGCCAATGTTAGGGTCTCAAATTATTTGTCTAGTGATAAATGGTCATGCTGAACCAACAAACACATTTCTGTGGTAGATGCTGGATAATAGGACAGGGAAAAGGGAGAAAGGCTAAGGAAGAGATAAGAAAATCAGTGGCCCATTTTTAGATTCCTACTATGGGCCAGAAGGATTGCAGGTTTATATTGAATCCTCCCAAGAACTCTACAGCACAGATATTATCCTAATTTAGAGATGACAAAATTGAGGTCAAGAAACACAGAAGGATTCATTCAAGGACACTTAGCAAATCCACAGTAGATCTGTGATTCAAATTCAGCTCTTTCAAACTCCAGAGCTAGGACTGCTTTAAAACACTTCAGTGCTAACAGCAGAGTGTCTTCACAGGGAGGAAACAGAGTAACAGGAGAAGGTGTGGATCTATTGTAATTACCCTACAAACGCAAGAATGAAGGATGCTAGCAAACACAATTTATAACTTTATAACTGCCTAATTTGATTTATTACCATTTTAACTGCAGTTTGCTTTTTTAACCCTCCTCTACCCCAGTCCTGCCAGGAACCATTTCACCAGGAGGCTCAACCTGCCCTACGCAGATGGGCCGTTGGGGTAGGTAGAGTTTGGGGTCTCAATTCTTCATTCTGTCATGACAGATTTGTATCATTCCCTCCCTTGCCTTGCTCCCATAGGAATAAAGTGTATTTTTCGAACTCTTCAACTTTGGGCTTGGACATGTATGTAAACTGCTTCGGTGACGGAACGATGGTGACAAAAGCAGACACCAGAAACACACCTGAACGGTTGTGGTTGCTCTCTGGTGCTCCGGAGTTCCACCTCGAGAAGATCACGCCTCACCTGGATAGCTGTTTCCCTGCCCCCCCAGCCCCTGAACAAAGACACTTAGGACAGACTTGAACCTTCCTGGCAGCCAGGAGCCAAGGCCAGCCCACCCACAGCCTGAAATTACCCTAGAGGAACCAGCTCCTATCTTGTAAGGATACCCATGGGTAAGTTGAATAAACATTTATTGCTGTAAGCCACTGAGTTTAGGGATCATTTGTTATGCAGCAATCTCGTGGCTCTAGGTGACTAACAGAGCCATCAGGAGCACATAAAATTCTGGAGGGAGAAGAAAGATACTTTTCCCGATTTTAATTCTTTCTGAATCAACAAGACAGAAAGCCAGAAATGAAGGACCATGCGTAGGGGACTTGAATCCATGACCTGAGCACATGGGAGGACAGTTCCTGCATGTTTATTTGCAGGAGCAGGGTAGAGCTAGGTGAGGGGTGAAGGGGAGCCCCACCAAGGGAGAAAGCTGTTCCCCAGCCAGACTCCTAAGCTTTGCCCTGGGAGCCAAGCGACTGTTGACTGTCAGAGGGAGAAACATGATAAGGAAAGAAGGATTAAAGCATTGTCTCAGCTCTCAGCTCTGCAGCCTTACAAATGAAATTAATAAATCGCTGAACGTCCTTTTTATGTTACTAGGTGCCTTCATAATAGTAACCACATCTCATTTCCCTAGAGAATGATATCTTAAGCCAGCTAGGGCTTAGACCTCCTTAGATATATTGGCGTAAACTTTGCTCATGAAGTAAACTATAGATTAAAGTCACTGGAACAAAGCACTAAAACTGAAGGTGCTTGCGGCAATTTTAGTCTCAGTATAGATCATTGCCCGCTGAAGGATTTACCACAGAAATGTATTATTCAGATTCATGCAGGTGAGGATTTACAGTAATATTTAGTAAAAACAGGCATGGGGCTTATCATGAAATAGACCATGTGATAGGTCTGACATGCCTAAGGAATTTGGCACGAACACTAAAGCTCGGCTACATGGTGCCAGAGACACTAATATGAGGTGGTTTTCTTCCAGAGACACAACTATTCGATTTATAGAGAGAAAAACAAACAAACAAAAAAACCAACCCCCCAAAACCCACAAAAAACCAAAAACTAAAACAAACAACCCCAAAAACAAAGAACAAAAAACAAAAACCACTTTAGCTCCATTAAAAACATCCAGACGCTGTCCCGTTTTAAGCCATTTTCTGATAGATTTAAACCATTTTCTGATGGATTTCTTTACTTGGGTAATTCCTTTTTATTGCCTTTTTTGTTGTTGTTCTTGGACTTCATACATGGAAAGTAGTACTAGAGCTAAGAGGATACTTTTGCCACTTGAATTATATGAAGAAGTTATCCCACGATTGTGAGATGAAGATTTTCCAGAAAAATGCCTTTAATATGAGCAGGCCAATTTTCTAGTTTTTAAAGTCATGTGCTATGTGCTATACGACTGTCAAGCCCAGTCAGCCAATGCTTCACATCCTGTTTTCCGTAGGAGTGGCAGGAAGAATAATGTCATTAAAGAAAACAAACAGAAGTTTCATTTTTTTGTCTTCTTCATAGTCCAAAAGTGAGACTATCTTACAACAAAGTATTTCTGTATTCAGGTAATTAGTTCCCCTTGGTTGGGACTCAAAATTTTTCATCTAAAATTCAGGGGAGTAATAGTATCTCCTTGTATTGGTGTCCTATTGCTACTGCAACGAAGTATCACAAATTCAGTGGCTAGAAACAACACACACTTATTTTTCAGTTTTGTAGGTCAGAAGCCTGATGTGGGTCTCACTGGATTAAAATTAAGATGTTGGCAGGGCTGCATTCTTTCTGGAGATCTTGGGGAGGATCCGGGTTTTTTTTGCTGTTATTTTGTTTCGTTTTGTTTTGCCTTTTCCAGCTTCTAGAAGCAACCACTCTTTGGCTTGTGGCCCCCTTCCCTTCTCAAAGCCAGCAAGAGCCAATGAAGTATTTTTCACATTGTATCACTCTGGCACTGACTCCTCTCCCTCTCTGCTCCATGTTTAAGAACTCTTGTGACTGGGGTACCTGGTTGGCTCTAGTCAGTGGAGCCCACAGCTCCTTTTTTTATTTTTATTTTTATTTTTTATTTTAAGACTTTGTCAGAGGAAAAGAGAGGGAGAGGGAGGGCACGAGCAGGGGAATGGCAGGTAGAGGGAGAAGCAGGCTCCTCACTGAGCCGGGAGCCTGATGTGGGACTGGATCCCAGGACTTCAAATTCACTATGTGTCCTTCTAGTAATGTTGGGTTTCTTGAATATATTCCCAGCACATTGATATTAGCAGGACAGAATTCTAACATTTATTTTCAGTATTTTTTATTTCTTTCCCTCTTCTACAACATTCATTATACTTCTGATGGGAACTCTTGGTAGGTGGCTGTTTTCCAGTATCTTTCCTCATCAACAATTTCCATAGATATAGAATACGTAATAAATATTTTAAAAGAGTCACGTATTTTTGAAAATCTCCCATGCCATGAGCAGATCAATATTCTGTATTCTTTTAGTAATCCTTTAAAATGGAATCTAATTATGGGATCCATTAAGATTTTGCTTGTTTCAATTATTTTTACATGAAGAATATGTTAATTCTTTGTATCTCTTAAGAGACTGGATAATGTCATATAGAAAATATGCTTTATTGGGGCGCCTGGGTGGCTCTTTGGGTTAAGCCTCTGCCTTCGGCTCAGGTCATGATCCCAGGGTCCTGGGTTTGAGCCCCGCATCGGGGGGTCTCAGGGAGCCTGCTTCCCCCTCTCTCTCTGCCTGCCTCTCTGCCTACTTGTGATCTCTCTGTCGAATAAATAAATGAAATCTTAAAAAAAAAAAAAAGAAAATATGCTTTATTGCTGTGTAACTCAAACTACTTTATATCAAAAATTTCCCAATCTGGACTTTCTTAAATTATGCTAAGTTGATCAATATTTACACACATATATTTTATAGTGTTAAAATTGGATTTCTTCCGACATACGGGGGTAGCTAGCTGGTCTGAATGAAAATCATTGTTTCACAGATAGTACTGTGGATTTAACGTAGAGCTAGGGAAGACTTGAAAAAAAAATAAAATTGCCTCTTAGCACTGAATGACTAAGAGATACTTATAGAACTGTTGAACAAGGCTGTGAATCAAATTACTTTGAGTCTTTGATGAAAACAGAGCTCTATGCTTAAATTCCTGGAATCATATTTTCAAGCTCAGTAACAGCATCATTTTTCAAGCTATTATCTTGATTCTTTCTTTTTCACTTCCCATCTTCCTGCCGTCTTCTCCTTCACCCTTCCCTTCCAATCAGTCAGTTGGACTTTCTAAAACTCTCCTGGCTCCATCCATTTCTTTTTATTCACTCTGCTACTGGCCTAGTCCAAGTCACCATTACCCTTCACAGCCTCTTACCTGGTTTCCTACATCCTGACTTACCCCTAATCCAGTGGCCACATCATTGCCGGTAACATTTTTTTTCCCCTAAAACAAGAATTCCTTCAGTAGTTTCTATATTCTTTAGGGAAAAAAATTCCTAACACAGTTTCCAGTTTTCTCCCTCTCACCTTTGGGGTTCAGCCTCGTCTTGCACCTTCCACTCTCTCCCTTTGAATTCCAGGAACTCTGAATTTCTGTGGGTTCCATGTTCTCACTGTGTTTACGTTTGCAGAAACAAACAAATGCTCTGGAAAGTGTTTCAAACATCTTTCTACCCCTACTCCTGTTCTTAACTCCCACCCACCCTTTGGGTATGTTTTTAGGTAGCACTCCTTCGAGAAAGACTTTTCTCGACTTCTCCTTGACGATACTCTGTCATAAAATACATCAAACTTTATCATAACTTCTTGGTTAGTTAGCTGCCTTGCTTCTATATTGCCAGCTCCATGGGAACTAGGATGGCATCTTACTAGTTCTTGTCGCTTGGTATTTAGTAAGTTTTCAACAAATATTTATACAAAAAATTGTCTGGTCTGTTTTTTGTAAAGACTGATTTATTTATTATTTGAGAAGGAGGTGGGGAGAGGGAGAGAGAGAATATAAAACCAACTCTCCACTGAGTGCAGAGCCCAGTGTGGGGCTCTGCCCCTTGACCCCGAGATCATGACCTGAGGTCATGACCTGAACTAAAATGAAGAGGCAGACGCTTAACTGACTGAGCCACCCAGGGACCCCTGTCTTATCTGTTCTAAAACTTCTCAAAGAACACGACAAACTATTCATTGTTCTACTAAGTTTAAAACCTTCAAGCTGGGAATTAAACCCTTAGGTTTAACTTGAACCCCATTTGTAGCAATTTCAGACTCTTCTGCATTCCTCTGTCTTCAGTGGAAAAAGAAGCTTTCTGATATCCCACTATCATTATCCGTTTTAATGATATCTAAAAGGGTTTAGCAACTTGGGGAATGTTTGTTAGGTAAGTTGGAGGATGTAGACTATTTTTTTCATTGAGCAGTTAATCAGCATCTTTCAAAAATGTCATTGAGGGCTATGAGCTGGTGAAAAAGCCAAGTCATGGTAGACTAGTCCAAGATCTACATCAAGAGTGTGTCTTAAAATGTTATATGTCAATTATAGCTTAACAAAGCTGGGAAGAAAAACAGTGCCTTAGTAGTAATCAAAAAATGATCCCACTTGAAATTCAACGCCTATGGGGGCACCTGGGTAGCTCAGTGGGTTAAAGCCTCTGCTTTCAGCTCAGGTCATGATCTCAGGGTCCTGCGATCTCTGTTCCATGGAGAGCCTGCTTCCTCCTCTCTCTCTCTGCCTGCCTCTCTGCCTAATTGTGATCTCTGTCTGTCAAATAAATAAATAAAATCTTAAAAAAAAAAAAGAATTCAACACCAATGGAGACTTTGAGGACAGTAGTTGAGTAAGAGCAGGGCTTATGGTTTTTGGGTCTTACATTTAAATCTTTAATTCACTTTGAGTTGATTTTTGTGCATGGTATAAGATAATGGTCCAATTTCATTTTTTGCATGTGGAGATTCAGTTTTCCCCAAACCATTCTTGTCACCTTTGTTGAAATTAGTTAATTATTTATGTGTGGGTTCTCTACTCTGTTCTGTTGGTCTATGTGTCTGTTTTTATGCCAAAACAATACTGTTTGTGTTACTCTATCCTTTTAATTTTAGTTCAATATCAGGAAGTGTGATGCCTCCAATTTTGCTCTTCTTGTTCAAGATTGCTTTGGATATTTGGGGTCTTTTGTGGTTCCATACGAGTTTTAGGATTGTTTTTCTATTTCTGTGAAAAATGTATTGGAGTTTTCATTGGGATTTCATTGAATCTGTAGATCATTTTGTGAAGAAGTCACCTTTCAACCTTGTTAAGCATTTATCTGTGTCTTCTTCAATTATTTCATCAGTACTTTATAGTTTCCAATTTATACACCTTTCTTTCTTTGACTACGTTTATTCTTGATATTTTATTCCTTCTGTTGCCAATGTAGATGGGTTTGTTTCCTTAATGTCTCTTTTAGATAGATTGATGTTAGCATTTAGAAATGTAACTGATATTTGTAGGTTGATTTTGTATGCTGCAACTTTACTGAATTCATTTATTAGGTTTTTTTTTTTAAGATTTTATTTATTTATTTATTTGGGAGAGAGAGAGAGAGTGAGAGAGCATGAGAGGGGAGAATATCAGAGGGAGAAGGAGACTCCCCATGGAGCTGGGAGCCCAATAAGGGACTTGACCCCGTGACTCTGGGATCTGAGCCGAAGGCAGTTGCTTAACCAACTGAGCCACCCAGGCTCATCAGGCATCCATCATATATTAGTTTTAACAGGTTTTTTTTTTTTGTTTGTTTTTTGTTTTTTTTTTAGTAGAGTCTGCAGTATTTTCAATATGTAAGACTATGTTATGTGCAAATAGAGACAATTTTACTTTTTCCTTTCCAATTTGGATGTGTTTAATTTCTTTTTCTTGCTTAATTGTTCTAAGACTTCCAGTACTATACTGGATAGAAGAGATGGCAGCAGGCAGCCTTGTCTTATTCCTGATCTTAGGGAAAATGCTTTCAATTTTTCAGCATTGAGTATGATGTGACCTGTGGGTTTGTCATATATGGCCTTTATTATGTTTAGATACATTACCTCTATACCCAGTTTGGTGAGAGATTCTGTCCTGCAAGTATGTATTTGTCAAATGCTTTTGTTGTTGTCATTGTTGCATCTATTGAGATGATCATATGATTTTTATCTTTTATTCTGTTAATGTGGGGTATCATATTTATTTATGTCAAATTATTCCTTTTTTAAAAAAGATTTATTTTTTTATTTTGGGGAGGGGTAAGGGGAAGAGGAAGAGAGAGAGGGAGAGAGAGAGAATCCTAAGCAGACTTCATGCTGAGTGTGGAGCTGGACATGGGTTCAATCCTACAACTCTTGAGATCATGACCTGATCCAAAACCAATAGTTGGTCGCTTAACCAACTGAGCCACCCAGGTGCCCCATTTTTTTTTTTTTTTAAAGTAGGCGCCATGTTCAGCATGGAAACCAAGGCAGGGTTTGAATTCACTGAGATCAAGACCTAAGCTGAGATTAAGAGTCAGACACTTAACTTACTGAGCCACCAGGTACCCCTATTTTGAATCATTTTAGATATCCAGGGAGATGATCCAACTTCATCATGGTAACTGATCCTTTTAATGTGCTGTTGAATTTAGTTTATCAGTATTTTATTGAGGATTTTTGCATTTATGTCCGTCAGGGATACTGGCATGCAATTTTCATTTCTTGTAGTATCCTTGCTTGGCTTTGGTATCAGGATAATGCTGGTTCATTAAAGGAGTTGGTAAGTGTTCCCTCTTCAGTATTTTGGAAGAATTTGAGAAAGATTAGTATTAATTTTTCTTTGAATGATTGGTAGAATTTGCTAGTGAAGCTCTCTAGTCTTGGACTTTTGTTGTTGGGAGGTTTATGATCACGAGCCAATCACTTACTAACCATTGGTCCATTCAGATTTTCTATATTTATTTCTTCATAATTCAGTGTTGGTAGGTGATTCTAGGAATTTTCTCATTTCTTCTAGGTTGTTTATTTTGTTGATGTATAATCATTAATTGTAAGTTCTTATGATCCTTTGTATTTTTGTGGTATTGGCTGTAACATTTCTGTTTTCATTTCTATTTTTTTTGAAGATCTTATTTATTTATTTTGAGAGAGAGAGGGAGAGAGGGAAAGTGAAAGAGAGACCACAATTGGGAGGGGACAGACAGAGAGGGAGAAGAGCCCCCCCCCCCCCCCACACTGAGCAGCGGGCCCAGTGTGGGGCTTGAATCCAGGACCCTGGAATCATGACCTGAGCTGAAGGCAGGCACTTAACTGACTGCGTCACCCAGGCACCCCTCATTTCTTTTTTTTAAAAAAATTTTTTTTAAGATTTTGTTTATTTATTTGACAGAGAGACACAGAGAGAGAGGGAACACAAGCAGAGGGAGTGGGAGTAGGAGAAGCAGGCTTCCTGTCAAGCAAGGAGCCCGACGTGGGGCTTGATCCCAGGACCCTGGGATCATGACCCAAGCTGAAGGCAGATGCTTAATGACTGAACCACCCAGGCACCCAAGGCACCCTTCATTTCTAATTTTGATTCGTCCCTTTTTTTTTTAAGATTTTATTTTATTATTTATTTGACAGACAGAGATCACAAGCAGACAGAGAGGCAGGCAGAGAGCGAGAAAGAAGGAAGCAGGCTTCCTGCCGAGCAGAGAGCCCGATGCGGGACTCGATCCCAGGACCCTGAGATCATGACCTGAGCTGAAGGCAGAGACTTAACCCATTGAGCCACCTAGGTGTCCCTGATTCTTCCCTTTTTTTTCCTTAGTCCAGTTTTGTTTATCTTTTCAAAAAAACCAGTTTTCAGTTTTATTGATCTTTTCTATTGTTTCCTAGACTTTTAAAAATTTATTTTGGTTTTGATGTTTATTACATCATCTTTCCACTAACTTTAGTTTAGTTTGTTCTTCTTTTTCTAGTTTTTTGAGGCATAAAATTGTTTATTTAAAATCTTTCTTTTTCTGTAAAGTAGGGATTTATTGCTATAAACCTCCCTCTTAGAACTTTTTTCTGTATTATACAAGTTTTGCTACATAGCATTTCCATTTCAGTTTCTCTCAAAATATTTTCCGATTTCCTTTCTGATTTCTTCTTTGACCCATTGGTTGTTCAAGAATGTGTAGTTCAATCTCCAGATATTTGTTAATTTTCCAGTTTTTTTCCTTTTATTGATTTCTATTTTCAGACATCATGGTTGGAAAAGATACTTGAAATGATTTCAATCTTCTTCGATTTATAAAGACTTATGTTGTTGTCTAATATTTAATTTATCCTGGAGAAGTATGTGCTTCGGAAGAATGTGTATTCTATTGCCGTTGGATGGAATGTGCTCTAGATTTTTGTTAGGCTCGTTTGTTCTAAAGCGTAGGTTAAATCCAGTGTTTCCTTATTGATTTTCTGTCTAGATGATCTATCCATTGTTGATAGTGAGGTTTTGAAGTTCCTTTCTGTTATTGTATTGCTGTCTAGGTCTCCCTTCAGATCTGCTTTGTATGTTTTGTGTATTTATGTGCTTTAAGTTTGGGCGCATATATATTTACAAAGTTATTTCCTCTTGAGGAATTGGCTTTCTTAATATAATGACCTTCTTTGTCTTTTATTATAGTTTTCAGCTTAAAATCTATCTCATATAGATACAGCTGCCTTTGTTCTCCATTTATATGGGATATTTTTCTCCATCCCTTGATTAGAGAATTATATTTAAAGTAATTATTGATAAGTGAAGCCTTACTCCTCTTCCTCTCTAGTCATTTTCTGTTTTGATGTCACAATTTGCATCTTTTTTATTGTGTATCCATTCACAAATTATTATAATTATCTTTGCTACTTTTTCCTTTAAACTTTATTCTTTCATATGTGATTTAAACACCACCATTATAATACTAGTGTGTTTTGAATTTGACTATATTAAATAATTGCTTTTGTCAATGAGTTTTATACTTTCATATGATTTTTATGGTACCAGTTAGAACCCTTTCTGTTTGAAGGGCTTTTTTTTTTAAGACTAATTATGGATGCCAACTGCCTATGGTGTCCCAGAAACTATTCCCTTACTCAGTCATTTACTCACTCATTCACTTACTAGTTCCTCGAGCAAACATTTATTGAGCACCTACTATGTATGAGGGATGGTACTGAGGGGAAGGGACACAACGACTATAAAGGTGAATAGTGCCATGTAGTACAGAGAAAGAGGCATAAACCAATATGCACAGTGTGTTGCAACAAGAAGAACAATTCGAGTGGTGATTAGCTGTAGAATTGGAAGCGGAAAACTAGAATTTTTGATGAGTAGGGCAGGGGAAATGTGGGTGTTTCAAATTACACTCATATCCTGGAAGTTTCAGCCCCACAGGAAAGACACATTGTCCCCCTACCTTCAACCCTGTCACTCCTTTCTCAGATAGAATTCCACTGAGCCACCATTACTAATAGGATCATGCTAGATCCCTGGTGTGCTGAAGCACAAAGAAGGTTGAAGGCCACTGAGTTAAGAGGATATGCAAACTGCTAGGGACCCAGAGGGGATCCTAGAGGACTTCATTAAGAAGGTAGTATTTTTGCTGCATTTTGAAGAAGAAGAAATTTGTCAAAGAAAGATATGCTGGGCAAAGGATACAAGGGGTAAAGGCCAGAAACAGAAGACAGATTTTTTTTTTTTTTTTCTGTTTAGGAAACATCAAGGAAAGGATTTGTATAACTGCAGCATAGATGTGGTGTGTGTGTGTGTGTGTGTGTGTGTGTGTAAATAGGCTGGGCATAGTTGGAACTATATTTTGATGAGTGGGGTGTACTCCACTGGAAAGTCTTAACCGTATTTTGTTTTTTTTAAGAGAATGAACATTAATTGTCTCCACAGCCAACACCTTCTCTATAGTAAAATTAAGATTTCAGGAATAGCCTGGATTGTAATCACAATTCTCTGGCCTCTCTTCTGCCCCTATCTCTTCTTTTCTAGACAACTGCATTTACAGATTTAATATGAACCAGTGGCTGAAAAAAAATTCCTTCTGTCAACTAGTTTATCTTGTTACTGACATGAATAATCAGATTCAATTGGATTAAACAAGCTGTAACACACTGTCAAAACCCATTAGCAATATAAGAGCTTCCAGCCATAAAGAACTCTTTCTGTATATCTTAGAGTTTTCCTCATGAAAGGAAAAATCCAAACTAAAGGAAACAATGTGTTTCATTTACAAGCTCGGAGTGTCCCAGGGTCTTCTCTAGGTTTGATGGGCTCTCTGGTTTGATTTTTTTCCTTTTCCTTTTTTCTGGAAACGAAGAGCAGGGTTATCTTCTTGGCAATCTTCTCTCTGTGTGTGTGTGTGTGTGTGTCTGTGCGCGTGCAAAAACCTGGATAGATCAAACTTTGCATGTTATCCAGATCTTCAAAAGGGAGAAAAATGAGGGGCTATAATCAAAACCAAGGAGGAGGAACATGATATCTCCTCCTGTCTTTTGGGATAGTATTTCACACAATTCTGGAACTGCTGTTGTATTTTGCCTGAGTCAATGGCACCATATGTTTCCTAAATTCACATGCCTATGAACTCCCTGTAGATACACAGGTAGAGAGTTTGGCCATTGTAATTGACAAGATGGCAACAACTCATGGGAGTGTCAGAGGTGGAAACTTAATTGCGTTGCAAATGGACCCACATTAAACAATGTTAGTGCCCTACTTTTAACTTTTTGAGGAGCCTCCACACTGTTTTCCAGAGTGACTGTATCAACTTGCATTCCCACCAACAGCGTAAGAGGGCTCCCCTTTCTTCACATCCTCTCCAACATTTGTTGTTTCTTGTCTTGCCAATTTTTGCCATTCTAACTGGTGTAAGGTGGTATCTCAATGTGGTTTTGATTTGAATTTCCCTGATGGCTAATGATGTTGAACATTTTTTCATGCATCTGTTAGCCATTTGAATGTCTTCTTTTTTTTTTTTTAGAAAAATTTTTTTAAAGATTTATTTATTTATTTATTTGACAGACAGAGATTACAAGTAGGCAGAGACCCAGGCAGAGAGAGAGAAGGAAGCAGGCTCCCTGCTGAACAGAGAGCCCAATGCGGGGCTTGATCCCAGGACTCTGGGATCATGACCTGAGCTGAAGGCAGAGGCTTCAACCCACTGAGCCACCCAGGTGCCCCTTGAATGTCTTCTTTAGAGAATTGTCTGTTCACGTCTTCTGCCCATTTTTTTGACTTGCTTTTTTGTTTTCTGGGTGTTGAGTTTGAGAAGTTCTTTATAGATCTTAGATGCCAGCCCTTTATCTGTAATGTTATTTGCAAATATCTTTTCTCTTTCCGTGGGTTGTCTCTTTGTTTTGTTGACCATTTCCTTTGCTGTGCAGAAGCTTTCTATCTTGATGAAGTCCCAAAAGTTCATTTTTGCTTTTGTTTCCCTTGCCTTTGGAGACATTTTTTTTTTAAGATTTTATTTATTATTTGACAGACAGAGATCAGGCAGAGAGGCAGTAGGCAGAGAGGCAGGCAGAGAGAGAGGGGGAAGCAGGCTCCCTGCTGAGCAGAGAGCCCGATGTGGGGCTCGATTCCAAGAGCCTGAGATCATGATCTGAGCTGAAGGCAGAGGCTTTAACCCACTGATCCACCCAGTTGCCCCTGGAGACATGTTTTGAAAGAAGTTGCTGTGGCCAGTGTTGAAAATGTTACTGCCTATGTTGTCCTCTAGGATTTTGATGGATTCCTGTCTCACATTGAGATCTTTTATTTACCACGAAGATGAAGGTGTAGTGAAAAGAAGGATCATATGCACCCCAATGTTCATAATAGCAACGTCCACAATAGCCAAACTGAGGAGCTGAGATGATCTTCAATAGGCGAATGGATAAAGGAGATGTGGTCCATATATACATTGGAATATTACCCATCAGAAAGGTTGAATACCCAACATTTCCATCAACATGAATGGGACTGGAGGAAATTATGCTAAGTGATAGAAGTCAAACACAGTGAGACGATTATCATATGGTTTCACTTATTTGTGGAACATAAGGACAGCATGGAGGACATTAGGAGAAGGAAGGGAAAAATGAAGGGAGGGTCATCAGAGGGAGAATGAGCCATGAGAGACTATGGACTCCAGGAATCAAACTGAGGGTTTTAGAGGGAAGGTGGGTGGGGGGATGTGTGAGCCTAGGTAGGGGATAGGTATGCTCCAGTGCATGGAGCACTGGAAACAATGCAAACAATGAATGGAAACATATGCAAACAATGAATCATGGAACACTACACCAAAAACAATGTTGTAGAGGAGCCTGGGTGGCTCAGTGGGTTAAAGCCGCTGCCTTCGGCTCAGATCATGATCCCAGCGTCCTGGGATCGAGCCCCGCATCGGGCTCTCTGCTCAGCAGGGAGCCTGCTTCCTCCCTTCTCTCTCTGCCTGCCTCTCTGCCTACTTGTGATCTGTCTGTCAAATAAATAAATAAAATCTTAAAAAAAATGTTGTACTGTATGGTGACTAACATGTCATAATAAAAAAACAATGCAAACATATCATAAAAAAATTATAAAATAAACAAAAGCAAAAAACAATCTTAGTCACTTCCCACTGATCATTACCCCTTAAATAAAATACATTTGCAGGCAAAAGCAGTATCTGATGCCTTTCTACGTAATAATTGCATTAAAGTGCAAAGCGAATAGAGATTATTCATGCCTGCCTTTACAGGCATTTGCTATATGTGTATGGTCTCTGCTGAAAGGATCAAATAAAACCAGATATAGGAGATGAAATATAAGTGCACACCACTATTTTCCCTTTTCTTCTGGAATCATCTCAGTCATATGATGATCCTGGGTTGAAGTAAACAAAATGAAAGCAGAAAGGAAAAATGGAGGCATTTTAATGTTTCCTGTCGATTCATTTTCACCAAGTCCTAGAGGGCAATATTATAAATAACACTTTTGTGCATCAAGCATACTTGCCCCCCAGTGCCTCAGACAGACTTTATCTTTTCTGAATTTAGGCAGGAGTCAAGCTCCAGTCTTAACTGAATCCTCTTGCATCGGAGATTTAGCTAAATCCTTCAAGTTTAATCTTGACCTTTGTTTAGAAAATAAATGGTTGATCTCCAATGGCAAGCTCTGGGAGCGCAGTTTGCAAGGCATGCTGCCAAGGACCCCTACACACTACTCACACATTTCTTGTAAGAACATGCCTTGAAGAAGCATAGCGGTATTCGGTTGCCCATAGGCCTCCTTATTCCAATATGCGGCATGGGAGCAGACTCACACAGGAACTAGCCTGGCTAAGAGGGCTCTACTTATCTTCCCTGTCCTACTGGGCACCAGAATATAATTGCAAAGGTCAGATGGGATTCCCTTGACCTGGTTTCCCATCTTAAATACCTAGAAGGGTGTCTCTAGATTTTTATCTAGATTTTTTGAAATCTCTAGATTTTATCTCTAGATTTTTGGGGAAGAAAAGGGGAGATTAGTTAAAATAATTGAAACTACACTTTTGAAACTATAGTTTACAATCCTTTAACTTAAGTATAGTTACTCATTATAAATTATGAGTAGAATATGTAGGTTTCTGCAAAATTTCAAATCCCTTCTTTCCGAGACGAAGGCAAATATAGGTTGGCTAATTGCCTTTGATTTGAACTCACTCTGATTTCTTTTCCTTTGTTATCCAGATCCTGCTTATTCTCATCGGTATGACCCTTGTGGTCCCTAGCTGACCTTCACTAAGATGGTCATTTCTTTATATGTCAGCATTATAGTAATAGCAGAAACTTCTGGATCATTGAATTGTTTCATTTTTGGTCTTTACCAAGTGTATAGATATTTCCTTACACCGCTGGTCTCTGGGTATCCCTCTGGAATGATTTCTCTATTTGCCTGGATCTACTACTTTCTGCCACTCTTGGGCACTGTCCAATTACTATCTTTCATTCAGTCTGTTCCTTCCACATTGTCCTTAATAGTAGATCTGGAAGGACTTATAATATTTGCACCTTTCAGAAAGAAGAATAACTTTCAGACTGAGTTTGAGTTAAACCGGAAAATTAACATGTCCTATTTTGTTTAATCTTCACAACTGCCCCTAAGTTTGGTATAATTGTTATTCCATTTTACACATAAAATTATTGAGGCCAAGTGAATTTGTGTGATTTGAAAAGGTTAAACTTAAGTGGTAGAAGAGTGGATTTAGAACTGAGGCAAATTGATTTCAGAGTTGATTACTCTGCTGGGATGCTTCCATCAGGTGTAAACACACTTTATCCCTGACATGCACTAACCCAACTTACGTTGATCCATGGTAAGAGTATTACCAGGTAAACCAAGTCAAAGTCATCACAGTACCCAGTGTCAGTTTTGCTAAAGGACATACTGTATGTCTTAAACTTTAGTCTCTGCTTAGGGTTGACATGGAAGGATCCTATCAATCAACATCATTTCCCTATTAAACCTGTCCTCTGTGTTTATAGAAACTGAAGTTGATTATGTGGTAAGCCCCAGAAAGCTGTGCCTACTTTGATGTGCCTAGAGACTTCCCAGGTGTTCAAATGAGAAATGACAGACTGGTCTTAACTTTCCACTGAAATGTTTCACCAGAACAGTCTTTGGGTCTGAGCCTTTTCTCTTTGGGATGTGACAGAGGAAAGAGTAGACAGAATGTCTGCCTACTTGCCATTCCTCCAAACACCACTTTCATGTCCCCGGGTCCTTCCTCCAGCTGTTTCCGTCCCCCAGAATTCCTTCAACTTCCTTCCCTAGCTGACCTAATCCTTTCATCCTTAATACCTGGGTTCAAAACTCACTTTTTCTGTGGAAACTCCCCAACCCCTTTCCTTTGCGCAATCACCAACCATATTCTTGGGGAGAGAATGAATGACTTCTGTGTTTCCGATTCTAGATTCTTCCATCATGTATATGGTTTATGCATATCCTATGCATATATGCACATGCCCAAGTATATGCACATCCTAGATTGTTTGTTCTTTAACGGCAAGGACCATCTATTTTAATTATTCTTGAACTTGTTTTTCCTAGCATAGTGTCTGGCACATACACGTACCCAGTGTATAGATTCATATTTAAGAATTTGAGAATATTCAAAGGCATAAGAAGGGCCTTAGTTATCTAACCAGATTCTACAGGGCTAAAATTTCCAGTAGCTGTGTCAGGAATAATTCACTCATCCACAGTGAATAACCTTGTCTGGAATAGTGGAAGGCAGGGACCACGTTCATCTTATTTCGCAATAGCACATCTGGCACGTGGCATGATGTCTGGCACATAGTAAGTGCTCTGCTCGCAATTCAGTTGCCGAACCAACACTGTGAGACCATTATTCTTACAAGCCTGCCACAGAGACACAACATACACTCCTACTGTATGTTATTACTAAGAATGAGCAATGGCTGTTATATGCAACTAATGAGTCGTCGAACACTATATCAAAAACTAATGATGTACTATATGCTGGCTAACTGAACATAATAAAAAAAAGAGGGCGCCTGGGTGGCTCAGTGCATTAGGCCTCTGCCTTCGGCTCAGGTCATGATCTCAGGGTCCTGGGATCGAGTACCGCATCGGGCTCTCTGCTCAGCAGGGAGCCTGCTTCCTCCCCTCTCTCTGCCTGCCTCTCTGTTTACTTGTGATCTCTGTCTGTCAAATAAATAAATAAAATCTTAAAAAAAAAAGAAAGAAAGAAAGAAAGAAAGAAAATGCCCTAATCTTAAAAACTGTAGTCCCATGCCAAAAATAGTTGGGGTGGGGTGTGGGGAGCCCTTAGTCAAAACAGGCAGTTGGTGACCTGCTCTATCAGTACACTCAAAAATGTCTTCTTTCAGGTGTTCCATGACATAATTTAGCAACAATCCAGACTCCTGTAACTTTCCCACAGTTTACTGCACACTATAACTAATGGTTAAGCAGGGTTCTGGTAAATCACATCTTTTTTTTTTTTTTTTAATCACATCTTTATGTGAGCGTGAAGAACAGTCCGATGAGCTAATGGGCCAGATGTACTAAACCTCACTCCAACGCCTCTCCTTTTTTTTTTTTTTGGCAGAGCTTCAACCACTGCCTTTAATTCTAACACGATTTGGCCAGACCTTCCACACCTGGGGAGACCTTTCTTGCTTCTGAACATAAACACAGCCCTTCACACCCACACCCACCCACCCACCCGCTCACCCACATGTCTTTTCCCAGCCTGAGCTTCATAAAGGACTTGATGCTTCATTTACAGTGACACTTTCATTGTCCCCTGAGGGTCCTCGTATATTCTTCAGTAAACGCAATGCCATGCAGTTGTTGAACAAACAGACCGTGAGTCAGCCAGTGAGAGCCGATGATGATAGTGTGTTTAAAATAAGAACAAAGGGAGGGCCAGAAGGAAAAGAAGAGAGGTGGAAATTTGCCAGAAATCTGCTCGGGAAAATAGAAGTTTTTGAGACTATGTCCATTTAGAACAGGTTTTAGCCTTAATAAAATATAAGGTTTTTCCTTTCATAAAGAAATTTTCTGCATGAATGTTTATAGTTGCATTATTCATAATAACCAAAAGGTGGGAAATGACCCAAATGTCCACCATGTGATAAATGGATAAACAAAATGTTTATATTGGTATATTCATATCACAATAATTCCACATATATTCATATAATAGAATAGCACTTGACCGTAAAAAAAGGGATGTATTACTCATACATGCTTCCGTGATGAATCTTAAAAACATGCTAAGTGAAAAAAGCCAGTCACAAAACACCACACCTGTGATTCCATTGATATGAAGTGTCCAAAAAAGGTAATTCTGTAGAGGGTAGATTAATACTAGGATAGCCAGGTGATAGGGTGTTCATAGCCAAAGGAAAAATGGTGTCTTTTTGAGGTAATAAAAATGTTTTAAAATTGCTGTGGTGATGGTTGCTGATTTAGTATATTTGGGAATTAACTAAAATCCACTGAGTTAGGCACTTTAAATGGATGAATTGTATGGTGCATTATTTTGCTAAGCTATTGCAGCAAAGAACCACAGATTGGGTGGATTCAACAACAGAAAGGAATTTTCTTACAGTTCTAAGGTCTAGAACTCTGAGATCAAGGTGTTAATAAGGTTGTGTAGAAAGGATCTGTTCCGGGCATCTCTCTTTGACTTGTGGATCCCTGTCTTTTCCCTGTGTCCCCACATAATCTTTCTGTATGTGTCTGTGTCCACATTTCCTATTCTTTTTTTGTATTACATTTTATTATTTTTTTATAAACATATAATGTATTTTTAGCCCCAGGGGTACAGGTCTGTGGATCGCCAGGTTTACACACTTTACAGCACACATTTCCTAATCTTATATGGACACTAGTCATTGGATTGGGGCCCACTCTAATGACCTCATTTTAACTTCATTACCTTGGTAAAGACCCTATCTTCAAATACGGTCACATTCTGAGACCGTAGAAACTTTGACTTCAATATACATATTTTGAGGGAATACAATCTGGCCTATAACATATGGTATATGAATTTTATCTCAATAAAAGTGTTTACAAAAAAATATTTCCCCCTAGACGTTGAGCCTGCTTCTCAGAGTTCACCTGGGTAGAGGAAGTTAAACGAAAAACACACTTGTTTGTCACAGAGCAGTCCTTTGCTGTTTCTGTGACTGGTCTGGGCTCACTTTAGCCCCAAGTCTACAAGTGTGAAACTACAGCAATGTAGTAGGAATAAACCAAAGTTCATTAAAAAAAGGCTCATAATTTGAATTTAATAACTGACATGTTTTATTTAGCCTGCATAGTGTTTTCACAATTCTTGAATTTATACCTTTGAATTCTTTTTTTTAAAAAGATTTTATTTATTTGACACAGAAAGAGAGAGCAGAAGTAGGGGGAACAGCAGACAGAAGGAAAGGGAGAAGCAGGCTCCCTGCTGAGCAGAAAGCCTGACACGGGGCTCAATCCCAGGCCCTTGGGATCCCTTGAGATGATGACCTGAACCAAAGGCAGACACTTAACTGACTGAGCCAACCAGGCACCCCAATCCAAGGCATGCACATACTACCCTTTGCTGCAGTCCCCCCATTCCCTATGGTCTGACACATGGCATGCCTCATTCATTTACTAACCACCTGAACATTTTGGCGTTTGAGCCCTCAGGAAAAAAACACATCAACAGGTCTCAGTATCTTGTAGCACATCTAACACATAGCATTATTGTAAAAACAACCAACTAAACAAAACAGGTTTCTTAAATTTCTGATTAAAAGTCCTAGTGCAGAAGGACACTTACATGACAGTTTGGATTCAGACTTTCTGTATAGACTATGTTTTGTTGGACTGTGCATGGCAGTTATAAAGATAGGCAAAATCTAAATTTAACAAATTCTGATATCAAGGGAGCACTGGGTAGGTGGAGGTCTCAGACATAAGCAAATAATTTTCATTTGAAATATAAAATTTAGGTCCTTAAAATACATACGCTTTTAAGACATTTTCTTCTTAGCTTAGTAAATCATGTATAAAGGCAAGTAGTCTAAGACTCTGTTATGGGGGGGCTGGGTGGCTCAGTGGGTTAAGCCTCTGCCTTTGGCTCGGGTCATGATCTCAGGGTCCTGGGACTGAGCCCCACATCAGGCTGTCTGCTCAACGAGGAGCCTGCTCCCCCCACCCGCCACATAGCCTACTTGTGATCTCTGTCTGTCAAGTAAATAAATAAAAAATATTTTTAAAAAAGACTCTGTTGTGGTATAGTTACATATATGTGGATGTACCACATGTTCTGTTATTTCCTCCTATTTCATATGATAAAGACTTACCTAACAGGGTTACTTTACACAAGTGTTTTTCAAAGCTTAGAGGGCATCATCGGAAGGCTTGGTTTTTTTTTTGTTTTTTTTTTGGTTTGTTTTTTAAAAGATTTTATTTATTTATTTGATAGAGATCACAAGTAGGCGGAGAGGCAGGCAGGGGGGAGGGGGAAGCAGGCTCCCCACCAAGCAGGGAGCCCGATGCGGGGCTCGATCCCAGGACCCAGAGATCATGACCTGAGCCGAAGGCAGAGGCTTAACCCACTGAGCCACCCAGGTGCCCCCGGAAGGCTTGTTAAAACAGACTTCGGGACTCCATCTCCAGGGTTTCTGATCTAGTAGGTTTGGAGTGGGGTCTTAGAATCTGCATTTTTAAGAAGTTTCCAGAAGATACTGCTGGTCCAGGAACCACACTTTGAGAACCACTGGCCTTAAAGAATGTGAGCCTGTCTCTCTGTTTCAGCTCAAACATGGCCTCACCCTAATTTTTAAAACCTTTGAGAAATTCTGGGAAGTGAGTCTAACTGACCAGTTCGTAAGAGCCTGACCTTCCAATCAGTGAGGCAGGTAGAGTCTATTTGTAGAAAGACACAGGGAAGACATGCTGAATGGGCTAACACAATCCATGTCCCTACCCTGATTAGCAGAGAATGGAGTTTTAAAGGAAACATTTTCTTGAGTATTATAAAATCATCAGCTTATTTTCTTTAGGACGTTGTCTTTTTTTTTTTTTTTAAGATTTTATTCATTTATCTGACAGAGAGAGATCACAAGTAGGCAGAGAGGCAGGCAGAGAGAGAGGAGGAAGCAGTCCCCCCGCCGAGCAGAGAGCCTGACTCGGGACTTGATCCCAGGACCCTGAGATCATGACCCGAGCTGAAGGCAGAGGCTTAACCCACTGAGCCACCCAGGCGCCCCTAGGACGTTGTCTTTTGAGAAGGTCAGATTTAAAGGCTTGAACAGATCATTAGTGTTCAGTAGACTTTCATGTTTGGAATCATGGACTAGCAAACAAAATTTAGATGATGTTTGTGAAATGTACGGTGCCCTGCATGGGTCATAAAGATGAGGGGAACAAGTCGGAAATATGGAATAATGGGCATTCATTTTTTCTTAGAAGCTAGACCTTATTTTACGATAGAGTAAAATACCTTTTTATCAACCTGAGCTGATCTCAAAATTGGATTTCTTCAAAATGTGACCATGTCCCTTCAGGTTTTATTTCTATACTTACTGAAAATGCTGACAGTAATCATTGTTTCTGTTAAATCCATACTTTTCGCATAGGTGCTTTGTACATGTTAACTAATTTGAGACTTATCATAACGCTATCAGATATTATTATCCATTACAGAAATGGAGGCTTAGTGTTTTAATCACTTGCCTGTGGCCACAATTCCACAGTCTATTTGCTTTAGGACCTTGTTCTTCTCTGCATTCAAAACTTCCTCCCCGATTTAAAGGACTACACCAGACGTTCATAGCAAGAAACTGATCAAGGGCGTGAGCAGAGTAAAGCAAAATGGTGATTCTTAGAGCACCCAGAGGTTTTACTCCCTTGAAAATCAAATTGAATATTGGAATTGTTTTTGGAAAGTGTCATTGGTTGAAAAAAAAAATACAGAATATAACATATATTTTGTTACATTTACCCAATGTTTTCAAGTCAATTTTTCATTACCTTGCTCAAATTTTAAGAGGAAAAGAGTGCTCAGAACTATGAGGAAGAAAAATACATTCTGAAAGAAAAGATCTTATGACCCAAATATTACAACAGGATAAACTTACTTTGGTAGTAAGTCTTCAACTAAAGAGTATTCTACCGTATCATTTCATTTTCTGCTCGTGCATCTAAAGTTTGTCTTTTTCTCTTTCACGGCTCCTGATTGTAGATTACGTAAAAGCCCACATGATTTTCTTAAGGCTCAGAAAACTCAGCAGCCCTCTCCCTGCAGGACTCAACCACAGGCTGGTGGAGGGTGATGTCAGCTTCCAATTAAAGAGACAGGAATAGTATTTACTGTCATGAAACTTAAATATGTGCAGACCATATCCTGTCCTTTAGATGACACACCCCAGTAGTTAATTCATGGTGGAATAATGAAAGACATAGGAAAATAGTCACCTATTTTACTTTTGCATGTGAGCATAAATGTATAGATCTATCTTCTTGAACCTGGCTTGATTTCCTTTCCAGGTGATTCTACTTACTATTAGGAGTCCAGCCCTCCAGTTGCTCAGTCCAAAAACACGAGGATGTTGCCTGACTCCTCTCATTCTCTCCCACTCCCCATCCTATCCATCAGCATTTGGTGTCAGCATTAGCTGCCAAATACATTTGAAATCTGGCCATTTCTCACCTCTTCCCTGGCTTTTAACCCTGGTCCAACCACCAGCATCTCTCATTTGGATCACTGCGGGCACCTCCTCACTGAATTCTCTGCCTCTACCTTACTCCCCAGCAATCAATCCCAACAAAGCAGGCGGTGTGGTTCTAACAGGGTGATCATACAATATATATTTTTAAAAGACTCATTAGTGTGCTCAAAATCTTCTAATGGTTTCTCGCCTCTACCCAGGGTAAAAAGCCTCAGGGGCTTGCGATAGCCTGCATGCTGGCTTCTCTTCTGAGCTCATCTCTCTACACCAACTGCACTACTGCCCTCTCCTGCGCCCCCAGAAGGTGTGGCCTCACCCTCACCTTCTTCAAGTCCTTGCCTAAACATTGACTTTCTCTGTAAAGCCCTTGACTTCCTTAGTTAAAATTGACACCTGCCTGCTTCCCCACCTCTCCTTTCCTAATTTATCGTTTTACATACTTTATACATTTAATGTATTCAAATTTCAGTATCTGTCTCCTTCCTCTGGAATGTAGCCTTCAGGAGGGCAGGGATTTCGTGTGTTCAGGTTCATTGTTGTATCCGCAGTGCTTACAACAGCGCTGGATATATAATAGGGTCTCAACAAAGACTTGTGATATTGAATGCTTTCCAGACAATAGTTACCTCCAACTGCAATTAAGACACCTCAAGTGAATATTTATTTGGGGGAAAAGTCGGAGAGGAGAACCGTCTTCCTCCTTTCTGCACCCTAGTAGCCAGGAATTCGACAGGATGTGTCACAGTAGGCTGAGGTCCGCTATAGTATGTATAGCAGGGAACACTTTCTGAAGGGACTGTACCAGTCCAACTTCTGCCCCATCTCTGCACTTCGCTTGTGAGCTGGAGAGTTGGGTTTATGGCTCTAATTAGGATCATGAAAGATAGCTGAAAATTTGAAAGGACTGAGCCATATCCTTGCCTTTGGAGAACTCTCTTTTTTTTTTCACTAAGCAAGTCAATCAGCCACTTCTACCATTGATTTCTAGGTGGTTTGAAACCCTGGGTATCTAATCCAGATCTAGAAGAGCCAAGAAGGAGCAATCCCCAACAAGGCAATGATATGTGAGTAAAAGCAGCACTGTGATTTCCCTGGGTAGACATCCGCATGTCAGTTTCATGGGAAACCCTGTCTCTACTCCCACCTTCCAAGGTCCTGAGCTGCCAGTGGTGCCCAATGATGGCTAAGTGCCAGCCTTCTTGGCCTAGTAAGTTGTGCCAATCACTAAATAGGCTCTTTTTTTCTTTTAAAAGAGACTTGAGCTTTTGTGCTTCATAACCCCTAACAAACATGCCAAGCAGCTTAAGAAATTCTGCTGAATCAGAAGCAATACAGGCTGCCAATTCACACATGCCAAAAGTTTCTTAGCACCACTCAAAGTTTGCTTTGACTACCAAAGCCTATGATGGTAGGTCTGAGTTTCCAGCAGGTCTGGAATGAAGGATCTGGCAGAATATTTTATGTTATTTTTCCCTTGACAAATTTCCCTCTACATTTTCCTGACTCTCCTGATACCCATTATGTCATGCCTCATCATGTTAGGCCAAGCAACAACCCACAGTGTGGTAGAAAACAATTTTAAGAAAACGAGGGGGTTAGGTGTCTGTGTAGAGCATGCTTTAGAGCCTCAAGTACATAGCTCCTGGCTACACAGTTTATATGGGCAAGGGTGCCCACACCTGAGACTTTGGGAGTGGTCACTCCATAGGGCTATTCATCCAGTAGTGAAGTGAAGCATTAAGTCAAATTGATCTGATATTGATGAAATACAGACCAAAAGCTAGAACTATGGAGAAAACAAGCAGATGTTGGAAAGAATCATGTGTCTGTCTGTCTGTCTGTCTATCTACCTATGGAAGAGTGGCAGAACCAGTGGGAAGTCCTTAATATAAATATGTTTTCAACGGGCTATGTTTCCATGGATTTTTTTTTGTTTCCATGGATTTTAATATGTACTCTTTAACTTATGCTAATTATAAATACAATTTCATAGAGTAGAGTTCTTGAAATAAAGGTAGTAATAATTCCAGTGTTTGGAAATCGTTCCTTGTTCAGTGTTTTGTCTCATCAACCCTTCCTGTCCTCCCTTCCCCACCCCTACCCAAGCTGCATTATCTGCTTTCTCTAACCAGCTCTGTGCCTACATTTCCTTGCTAGACCTCTGGCCGGTAGGGTACTTAGTACCAAGAGTAGTCTCAAGAAACAGACCTTCTGGGGGCACCTGGGTGGCTCAGTCATTAAGCGTCTGCCTTCAGCTCAGGTCATGATCCCAAGGTCCTGGGATCAAGCCCCACATCGGGCTCCCTGCTCAGCAGGAAGCCTGCTTCTCCCTCTCCCACTCCCTCTGCTTGTGTTCACTCACTCACTCTCTCTTTCGTGTCTCTCTCTGTCAAATAAATAAAGTCTTTAAAAAAAAAAAAGAAACAGATCTTCTGGAGAGAATTCTGAAACAAGGTTTGTTCACATATTTTATGAACCCATGAATGACCTCCTTGCTAGGTAGAAATTGTACTGTGGTAGTGGGTGGAATCTAGTGATGTCATGATTCCTCAAATTATCACTGATGATGGTGTGAGCAGGGTGAGCTGGTGGAAAGCAAAATTTTGAGTGGTCAAATAGTGGTTACATCTGATAGCTATGCAACAACGATGATTACAAAGATTAGAGCATGTGTTAACTGCATCTCATTGCGTTAGCAAACTTATAAAAAAGGAATACAGTAAGCTTAGAGCCTTGAACTCCCAACTCAAAGCAAAAGCGAAGACTCAGAAGACTTTTTTAATGGTAGCAATATGGCTATGTGTGAGCTCAGCAATGTGGAATTCCCATCACCAACGCTATTTTGACGATGGCCATTGCTGTAGCACAAAGAACCAACAGTGAGACCCTGAGATATCATTATTTCTAGAGAAAATGGCTAGCTACCTGGAGAAGGCAGAGGTATGTCCTTATGGAGAAGGTATGTGTTCTAGAATTCAAATTTGCTTTCCATGTTTGCAAAGCTTTCCCGAGACCACCATTCCTATCTGGAGCAGGGCTTTTCTTTTTGTGCTGTTGTTAGAATTTTTTTAATTCCAACATAATCAACGTACATGTTACATTCATTTCAGGCATAGAGTATAGTGACTGAATAATTCTATACATTACTCAGTGCTCATCATAACAAGTGTACTCCTTAATTCCCTTCACCTGTTTCACCCATCCTGCCGTCCCCACCTGCCCTCTGGTACGTCAGTTTGTTCTCCATACTTAAGAGTCTATTTTTTGGTTTGTCTCTTTTTCTTTTCTTTGTTCATTTGTTTTGTTTCTTAAATCCTAAGGTATTTGTCTTTTCCTGACTGACTTATTTTGCTTAGCATGATATCTCTAGAATCATCCATGTGTTTGCAAATGACAAGATTTTATTTTTTGTGGCTGAGAAACATTCCATTGTATGGATATACTACAATTTCTTTACCCATTTATCGATGGACACTTGGGCTGCTTCTATATTTTGGCTATTGTAAATAATGTTGCAATAAACATAGGGGTACGTATATCTTTCCTAATTGTATTTTTGTATCCTTGGGGAAATACTCAGTAGTAGAGTTACTGAATCATATGGCAATTCTATTTTTAATTTTTTGAGAAATCTCCATACTGTTTTCCACAGTGGCTACACCACTTTGCAAACCACCAATTTGCATACCATCAATAGTGCACGAGGGTTTCTTTTTTGGAGCAGGGGTTTTCAAAAAGTTTTTTAGTAGAGTCTCTCTCCCATCAAGGAATAGTCTCTTACATTCTCTTACATTTTGAAGTAGAAAGCTTTAATCTGTACCTGAGCTTTGGACTTTATAAGAATTAGAGTGCAAGCATCATGCTATAAAAAGGATCTTGGGATCTCTTCAGTTGGATTCAGATCATTAAATAAGAGAGAGGGGTCCCTGGGTGCTCAGTCAGTAAGTGTTCAACTCTTGGTTTTAGCTCGGGTCATGATCTCAGGGTCATGGGATTGATCCCCGCTTTGGACTCTGCAGTTTGGTGCAGACTCTGCTTGAGACTTTCTCTCTTTCTCCCTCTGCCTTTCCCCCTGCTACCTCTCTCTCTCAAATAAATAAATAAATCTGTATGAAAAAAAATAAAAAAATAAAAGAGAGAACAACTCAAGGCTAAATTATTAGGAACCATTTGTTGAGTAAGAACCCATCGGAAAATAAGACATGTAAATACAAAATTATACAAATGAAGATAGATAAATCATTAAAACAAATTGTTTCTTTCATTTTACCAGATAAGATGCTGAAACATTCATGTACTCTGTTTAATTCTGGAGACCTAGCAGATTCTTTAAGTATATCAGACACCACAAACCACTCTCTGAAGTTCTTGGGCTAAATGAGGAAAGGAGAAGATGAAGATTGGATTAAATTGGGCAAACGAAGAAGAGACCTCTTGGCAGGCCTGTTATGTGCCAGAAACCATGTGGATTTTAAGACTTATTTCATCTTTTATGTGCTCCAGGCATGGTGCTTGGGATCTTCCAACACCAGTTATACCAGACACTACTTGTCCTGTCCAGATGCCTTCCTCCCAATCCCTCTCATCGACGCTGTGCTCCTGTCCCCCAGTCCCTGTATTTTGTGCTGCTAAAGGCTCCAATGTCTGTCAATGAACTGTCCTTGGGCACATCAGCTGCTTTATCAGCAAGGCAAGTGCCTGAGAATATTCCCATCCTCTGACTGTCAGCCAGTGACTGACTGATGTGAGGCTATACAAGCCTGCTTCTCTGCCTGGAAAGTCAGAACAAACTCTGCTGTGTGATTTACACTCCAGAGCTCCCCACAGGATCACTCTGAGGCGGATCACACCCCTGACTGGCTTCTTCCTCTTCCACGTCTTGTCACCGCCCCCTTCTCCCAACTCCTGGAAGCCCTTCAGTAACAGATCACCTGCACGTGAATCCTCAACAGGTTGCGTTTCTCAGGGGTGTGAACCAAGACAACTAACAGAAATATTTGACAGATAAAAACAAATCAACACCAAAATAAAAAACTACCAGATAGAAGTAAATAAATATGTATTCATGTATAATACATACACAAATACATACATAAAATTACCAAATGAGACAAATTCCCATAAAACTTGACAATGTATCAATGAGTCCATTGCAATTGAATTCAGTAGACATAATTACACATAATGTATTTAATCTATAATGTGAGTATATGTTAATATATTAACTGTGTTCTTCTAATTTGTCATCTTCGAGGCAAGAGAGCCATGGCCATGCCTGATTTCGGAAGCTGGTGAGGCAGAGCACCGCTATTTAACTATGTCACTTATAGTATGAATTCTGCTCAGGAAGCAGGGGCCCATCTGGGCGGGTAAGACCACAGATTTTACTTGAAAGAAAGTCCCTGCATGACTTGCAGTTGTCTGAAGCCTACTGAATAGGGGTAAAAAAAAAAAAGCCTTACAATTCTAGAACAGGGCAGAGAGTGGAGATGCAAATACCTCTCGAGTAGTATATACACTGACAGTCATACTAAAGTATAAACCAAAGTTTAACCCATCAGTTTGGGTAGATAACCCATGTCAGATCCTTCCCATTTTGACTGGAGTTGAGACCTAGTTTGGCAGGTGCTTTGAAGGCAATTGGGACGTTGAGGAGGGGGTGGTGGTTAAGAGTGTGATACAAAGGTACTTCCAGGGAGGCTCTGGGACACAAGACAAACTCAAGACAATTATGTTTAAGCACAATATAACCTTTCTTCAGTTGAGCAGTGACAGAGACACCATATTTTAGAAACCAACTTCAAGGAGATTCAACATGATCTCCAAAGTAGTTCAGTATAATGAAAAATCATTGCAGCTCTCTTCCATTTCCTAATTTAGGTCTTATTTTGTTAGTGTAATGGTGTTAGGTTAGTTTTTAGAGATCCTCTCAGCAAGATACTCAGCCAGAAACTTAATTAAATATTAATAGTAATAATATTCACCCACTTAGTGCCAGAACCACTTCAGGCATCTCAGCTTGTGTGAGCTCTCTCTAGGGAACAGTACTCAATTTGTGGTTATTCAAATGTGGTCTACAAATTCTTTTCATTGGCCTTTGGACTGGAAAAGACTGAGCAAGACCCAATATTTGTTGCAGGTATTACAAAGTGTACATGAATGCTGATGGTTTGCTAGGGATTTTCTTCTCTTGAAAAGAAAACAGAAACACATGGGACACATTGTACGGATTGCTGATGTAAGCTTTTTTAATATTATGAAACACATTCTTTTCAGTTTTCCTTGAAATAGAGCCATTCTCCAACCAATCCTCTTTACATCAGCCACTTCAGGATAATGTTTCTTTTGATGTGTCTTCTCCTTATCCAGTAGATCTCCTTATCTTGTAGATGCTTTAGGGCTTCTCACTCCATGAAACAATGGGTTTCAGTGCTTTGGGGGAAAGGTGTCAGAACACAGTCCCCAACTGAACACAGTCTATGTAACTCTGTCAAATTAAATTTGAGCTTGCCTCTGCAACTTGAAAATAAGCTCCAAAGGTAGGTTTTGTAAGGAAAAAAAAGATGTCATAAATTTCTTTAGCATATCCAAGCTCAAGTCTGGTAGACCCACCTCATTTTTCTCCCATAGCACAGAGAGGATGCCCCTTCCATCTGGGATCCCAGGCATGAAGCTTGCTGAATAAAAAGTAGATATGATGAGGAGCAGGGTCTTTCAAACCTCAGAGGAAGGACAATTTTTTAAAAGTTTCCAAGATATTTTGCACCTATAATTTTGTAAAGTATAATAAA
Source organism: Martes martes (assembly GCF_963455335.1). Taxonomy (NCBI): domain Eukaryota; kingdom Metazoa; phylum Chordata; class Mammalia; order Carnivora; family Mustelidae; genus Martes; species Martes martes. The sequence continues at coordinate 49,252,462 of NC_137900.1, read as the reverse complement.
AATGAATTCTGAGAAAAATCAAATAGAAAAACAAAGACATATAGAATAAAAGCCCCACATTTTTATTAGATTCAACATACATAACATTACTCTGTCAAATTGCTATAAGTGTATCCAAAAATTTACCCTCAATTTCTGTGTATTTTGTTGTGAGCCAGTAATAGCCCATGGCTTGGCATCCGTTTGAATAGCACTGGTGTAGAGGGGTTGGAAAGCCAGAAATTTACTTTGTGACTGCACCCCCCAGTCCTAGAGATTTTAAGGAAGAGGGGAGAGAAACAGAGTGAGAAGATAGAATACAAGGCTCTTATGTTCTTCCTATTCCTCTATCCCTCACATCGGCTTTGCAGAATTCTGTCCCACTGGCATCTACTTCCATCATGGCCAAGGCCATGGCATATCTCACTGGCAGAATATAGCAAGGGAGGCAGAGGAGGGACTCAAGAGGTGCCTGCATGGCTCTTGGCCTTTGCTGAAGGAAGCTCCATTGTGAGTAAGTGATCTACTCTAGGTCTCCGAGGCAAGGCATCAAGTGACTGTGCGATAGAAGCTTCGGGTTGGGTAGCCTCTGCCAAGATATATATGGAGAACATGTCAGGGTCTCACAGGGGTCTACAGCATGACCCACAGCAAGGCCAAGTCACTCGGGGATAGCAGGATGTGTAAGCTGAGAGATCCAGCTGCAAACTTCAGCAGCAGAAGCCTGCAAACTCAGGACTGGGAGCAGTCGTGCCTGGTGGTTCCTAAGAGCCATCAGATTACAGGTCAAAGCAGCCACTCCTGAGCAAAGAAAGAGAGGACAACACAAAGTATGAATCCATACAACCAGGACCTTCTTGGAGAGGGCCTGGGTAGGGGCAGAACCTCCAGGCCTGAGCCTTTGACTTGGAAAAGATAAGCATTTAACCCAATAGACTATTTATTGTATCACACTACACTTATGAGGTTGAGCTACAGCCGCCCTGCTTCTAGGTGTTAGGGAAAATCTGATAGATTACAGAGAAAGTGAAGAAACTGTATTTTCTCTGTACATCTGGGCTGTAAGTTTTAAAACTGCAGTCACTACTCCTGAGGAATGTGCCTATCTGTGGACAGGAAGAATGAGCCTTTGGTAAATGAACACTCTGTGTCTTCCCTGACATCTGTCTTTGAAGAAATGTAGAGGCAATAAGCTCACCCACAGTTGTATCATTTCTGGGGTAGGCATGGTTAGCAGAAAGAGCTCCAATTATCTAACCTTGCTATAATTCATTTTTTTTCTGAAAATGACTGCAAACTGGATCATCTCCCTCCAGTCAAGCCATTTGGCCTTTCTTCATGCTGTTCATCCAGAAATTTCCTACAGATGGGGACTACACTTAATCATGGTTGAGTATTGCATAATATGTAGAATTGTTGAATCGCCATGCTATGTACCTGAAACTAATAGAACATTGTATGTCAACTCTACTTCAGTAACAAAAATTTTTAAAAAGAGAGTATTTTGGCAAAAAGGAGAAAAGGATGATTCAAATCCCCATGGCTAGTAGGCTCTTAGATACACAGCGAAAACTTCACCTTGAGATAGATAACAAAAGTATTACTAAAGGGACCAATTTCTGGATTTAGTAAATGCAATTCCAAATGAAGGGCACTTCAGGATAATGAAGTGGGAAGGGGACGAAAAGGGGACTTTTTCATCTGTCACTTTATCTCAAGATTATTTTTCTAACAGAATCCTGGAACAAAGTAGTGTGGAAAAGAAAAATTGTATGAAAGACTTTCTAAAAAATTATTTGCTACCTAGAATTTAGAGAAGTTATAATCCCTGGATAAATTATTAATGAAAAGATTGACAGACCAAAGGGAAAAGACATATTCTGCTGTCTGGCTTGACTTGCATATAGCTAAATAACTACTCAAACATCAAGACAGACAATACTTGAAAATGCCTTCTAGCACAGTGTACCTCAAACTTTAATAAGTACAAAAGCGCTTGGATCAATAGTCCAAAGTGGAGGCCAAGATTCAGCTTTACTACAAGCTCTCAGTTGATGGTCACGCTGCTGGTCCAGGAGCTAGACCTTAAGTAGAGAAGTCTCTGAGCCTTCTATAATGCAGAGCTTTCTGTAGCACAGAGTTACTTGTGTTTCTGAAGTAAAAAATTGACCAGTAGGGTCAGAGTCCTCAACACAAAAAAGTTCTTGAATGAAGGGGAGACACTTCATTTCCTTATCCATCAGTGTTGGCATGTTCCTTGGAGACTTTTCTGAAGGACGAAGTGTTGAACTTACACTCCCCCCACTGTATTTCCTCTTCTCCTGCATTCCCTGTTGGCCTAGGATTGATTCTATTGATTTTCTCCATTGGCAGGAACAACTCCCTCTCCATTTCTGACCTAGGTGATCACAGGAAAGAGGATAATTTGAGTAGGTCCAAGGAAGTCGGCGGTCCTAAGGATCTATGCCTCACTGACAGATCTTGGGTAGGACAGTGATTCCTTTTGAATTTTCCAAATGTGTATTCTAGGACTTGCGATGCCCACTAATCTATTTTAAATTGGGGTAATACTGCTAGCCCTAGTGCTTGGTATTGTTTTTTGCACTTTCTAGGCATTTCAAACCCATGTTGCCATGAATAGTAAAATGGTTGTTTAGTATGATTTCTTAGTTCATTCATTAATGCCTATTTTATTGAGAAAACACTGCGTGTTAAGTAGTGGAGGGTAGAAACTTATAAGAAATGGATCATGCTCTTAGGATTAAATTTCAGCCAAATGTTACCAAAACCCTTTAATTTGGGTGTTTAAAAAAAAACACATGTTTATTTTTCTCACAGACATCTGAAGGTGTGCAGTTGCTCGCATTGGTTCCACACCTTGAGAAATCAGAACAGAGGTCTTCACGACTCTCTTGGGCTTTTCTTCCAGTTGCCTAATATCTGCTGCAGCTGTAGCTCTCGTCTCTGTGTTCGTATTCCAGGGAGGTGGACAGAAAGGGAGGGTAATGTGTGTCCCAAAAAACCAAAACTGTGAGAAATTGGCAGTTAACTTCTGCTTCCATTTCAATGACCAGACCCTATGTCACATGACCTACCCTTAGCTTCAAGAAAGACTATCTTTTTTGTTTGTTTAGTTTGTTTCATTTTAAGCTGAGCACATTGAAATCTCCCACAGCATCATGAATGTCAGGAAGGAGTGGAGAATGGATGTTAGATAGTTATTATTTATTTATTTATTAAGATTTTGCTTATTCAGGGGCACCTGGGTGGCTCAGTGGGTTAAGCCTCTGTTTTCAGCTCAGGTGATGATCTCAGGGTCCTGGGATCGAGCCCCACATCAGGCTCTCTGCTCAGCGGGGAGCCTACTTCCCCCCCCCCACCCCCGCCTGCTGCCTGCCTCTCTGCCTACTTGTGATCTCTCTCTCTCTGTCAAATAAATAAATAAAATCTTTATTAAAAAAAAGATTTTGTTTATCCATAAACAAAATCTTTATTTAAAAAAAGATTTGTTTATTCATTTGACAGAGAGGGAGTACACAAGCAGGGGAATGACAGGCAGAGGGAGACGGACAAGCAGGCTCCCAGCTAAGCAAGGAGCCCATGCTGGGACTCGACCCCAGGACCCTGGGATCATGACCTGAGCCAAAGCAGATGCTTAAGCGACTGAGCCACCCAGCTACCCAAGATCAAATGTTCTTAAAGGAACTAAACCCTAATAGAAAAGATGATATAAACACACATTCCTGTTGTAAAAGAGATTATTGCAGTTTGGGTTGGAGTGTCAGGGATGGCTGGTGGTGTGTGACCACGGAAGTCGTAAAAGGGATAGAGGCACTGACGTTCAAACCTGAAAGACTTGAACCTATGGAGATTGGGCAGTGAGGTGGAGAGGATGTTTGCATTTTAGTCCGAGAATAGCAAGAGCAAACATCCTAAGCAAAGAAACAGTGGGTTATGTATAAGAAACTGTGGTCTGTTAAATTTGTCAGGAGTAAAGCATTTATGAAGTGGAGTAATCAGAGGTAATTTATACTTGTTGCTATCTCAGGAGATCTTAGTTCCGTGTTCCCAAGGTGTCAGGATGCCTTTGTCCTGTCTTCTCATAGTGCCTTGTGCTTATCTCCATCAGACCCAAACAACTAGAATAATGGCTCAAAGGTCTGATGGGGCAGGGTTTTTCAGATGGCAGTGTTTTTCATACTTTGGATCATTTTATTTATTTTATCTATTTTTATATTTAACAATCATTTAGGTTTACTCATCTATTTGTTCTTTCTTGTGCTCTTCATTTCTTCTTGTACGATTAACCTTCCATCTGGGATCACTTTCCTTTTGCCTGACGAATTCCATTAAGCATTGCTATAGTAGCAACAAAATTCAGTTTTTGCTTGTCTAAAAACATATTCACTTTGTCTTCATTTTAGAAAGCTATTTTCCCTTAACATAGAATCGTAAGTTGGTGGTTATTTTGTTCAGCACTTTAAAGATATCATTTCCAATAAATAAATAAATAAATAGAGAAATCATGTAATTTTCTTCCAGTTTCTAACATTTCTACTGAAATTTTTGAAAAGTCAGTTGCTGGTCTTTTGTTACCTCTTTGAAGGCAATGTCTTTTTTCCTCTGAGTGCTTCTCAGACTTTCTCTTTCAGTCGTTTTATTATGATGTATATAAGCATTGTTTTCTAAAGTTTCAAAATTTGTACCTCTGCTCAGGGTACAAAGTGTTTGTTAAGTTTCTGGTGTCTTTCATTAGTTTGGTAACATTTTTGGCCAGTTATTTCTTCCCTTCTCTTTTAGGAAGTTCCGTTACACATATGTTAGCTCTTTTCTCTGAGTCCCAGGTGTTTCTTATGTTCTTTTTTGTATTTTTTAAAATCTTTTTGCCTTGGTGGGTACCAGGTTTGGATGTTTTCTATTGAACACGATTCCAGGTCATGAATCTTGTATTTTGCTGTCTATGATATTAAACCCATTTATTGAACTTGACTTTTAAATAGTGGTCGTGTATTTTTAAGTTCCATAATTTCAATTAGATGCTTTTTGTAGTAGATTCAAATTCGCTGGTGAAATTCCCCTTTTTTAAACCTCTTTTGAAAGTATTAATCATGGTTGTTTTAAAGTCTGTGTTGGATAACTACAGTATCTTGATCATTTATTGATTTATTTCCATTTTTTATTTTTGCTCTTGGCTTTAAGTCATTTGATTCTTTGTATATGTATGCCTGTTAATTTTGGATTGGGTTTTGGATATTGTCCATGAAAAATTTTAGGAGATGTTAATTTACTCCAAAGAAATTTTAAGTTTCTTTTGGTAGAAAGATACAGTACCAGCAAGATACCCTGACTCAATTAGGAACTGAAATGATTTGAAGTTTTAATTTAGCGTTTCTGAACACTGGTAGATCCTAAGATTTTAAGGATATTAAATGAAATCTTGGCATATTTACCAGGCTCTACCTCCTTAACAGGCTATGAACTCCAATTTCTGCCTATCACCAGTGTACAGCTTAGGACTGGGAAATGTTTTAGGACTAAAATTCATGCAGAACGTTGGGCTTATTTTTCTTCAGAATATTGTCTTTCAAGCAATAACTGTCTTTGCTGTCCTGAACTCTAATTTTTGCCTAGTGAGGCAGCCAGCCACATATTTTAGAATACAATATCTCTGGCATTGGTGCCCTGAGCTGTGAATTAGCAAATGTCTAAGAGGAAAAAGTATCAGGAAATACAGGATCATTGCAATACACTTTTCTTCTCTTTGCATCTTATATTTCTGGCTGCTTTGGCTGTTCTTTAATATTTTCAAACCCCTGATGAAGGTTTGATTACCAGCTAATTGTAAACGTGAGTGAATGAGCTGTGCGTACTTTCTAGGGCTAGAGAAACAGGAAATCTACTCTGTTTGCTGATATATGACCCCATGGCAACTGGCATCTTGTGCTTGTACACTCTGAGATGTTCTGATCAGGAAAATACTTCTACCACGTGACAATGTTTCTAATATGTATGGAGGTATTTCCCATATAACCAGAAGGAAGCGAATAAGAATTCCTTTCTTTGATTGTTTTCTACCACTTTTTCATTTAAAAAAAATTGTGAAATTCATTTAAAACAAAAATGAGGACAAAAAAGCAAAATTCAATTGTGATAAATAAAGAAGGAATTCTTCAACTTGGGGTTATACTTTTTCTTTTTCCCTTTTAAATGGATTCGTATTGTTTTTGGTGTCCTCATTTGATGATAAGGGGCGAGAGTCCTTACTGATTTTCAAACCCAAGAATTACTTTTTGAAAATTCCGGAGACTTCTGTCAATTTAGTTAGCACATTAAGTTTGTGATTTATTTTCAGAATATGTTTTGCTATGAGGTGTTTAAACTTTTGCCCAATTTGGGAGGACCATTTTTTTAATGTGAGTAGCATGTTGTTTTGATCCCAAGGCTAGTATGATAGCTCCAAACATATAGGAACACAAATTTAGTTGGGCCCCATTTAAAAGTCAGTGCTTTCTTGAAACGGTTCAATTGGTTTTATAAACCTTCCCTAAATGGAGATGACAATTGTTTTATTTGGACTTGTCATTGCTATAAATGCTAGCTGCTATAATTGTAGGTATTCCCACATGGGGAACTTTTTACCAACTGTTAAAAAAATATTTTAAAAGGAGCACACAACAGTCTGGAAGTATGAAACAAATGCATACGATGCCCATAAAGTACAGAAATTTTAGGCTGTCTACAGCTCACAATTTATATTTGTTTCTGTCTGATAACTTTGGATTTTCAGTTTCTCTTTTGTAATTTTGTAATAATGAAAATACACTTAAAACCAGAAGAGTCGGGGTGATACACAGTAGCAGTTAAAGATTAGAAATAATATATTTTAGAAAAGGAGTAAAGAATGTTCTTTTTTTAAAAGATTTTATTCATTTATTTGACAGAGAGAGAGAGTGAGATCACAATTAGGCAGAGAGGCAGGCGGGGGAGGCGGGGAGAGCAGGCTCCCTGAAGAGCAGACAGTCCGATGCAGGCCTCAATCCCAAAACCCTGAGATCATGACCTAAGCTGAAGGCAGACGCTTAACCCACTGAGCCACCCAGGCACCCAAGAATGTTTTCAAATTGTACTAGTTTATGCCAAAGGAATTCTCTACTATTATATTCCCTGCTGCTGTGTCACAATAATATGACAGTGTAACATAGACATAAATACAATTTCAATATACATTTCACATTTGGCTTATACAGAGTGTTAACTTGAGAAATATATCTTAGTAGTCTCTTAGCATATCTGTTAAATATTCTCATTTCCCCTCCATTAAATCTGTTCCTGCTGAGTTCCTTATTCTGTGGGTTATCCTATCCAGCTCATCCTTCACTTGCTTTGTCTCAGCTCTCCCAACATACCAAGCACCAAATCCTGTTACTCCACCTTGGGAATGCTCTCTGCTTCTCCCTGTCCACGCTGCTGCTCCCTTAGCATGGCTGTCATTACCCCTGGTAGGATAATTGCAACTGTCTTCCACCTCGTCTTGACTGCCAGCGGCACCACAACCAGGCTTTGCAAATACAAAACCCTTCTTTAAACGTTTCAGTGGTTCTTACTTCGGTCTTTGTCATACCCAGGATGGGATTAGCGTCCTTCCAAGAGTCACTAGAGTTTACTTCCTCTCTCTCTCTCTCTTATCCACAAGTGAGGATACAACAGGAAGTTAGCCACTGAGAAGAGGGTTCTCACCAGAACCTACCATGGGGACACCATGATCCTGGACTTCCAGCCCCCAGAACCGTGAGAAGTTAATTCCTATTGTTGATAATGCTACCCAGTTTGTGGTATTTTGTTATAGCAGCCTGAACTAAGACAGATATTGGTACCAAGAAGTGGGGTGCTGCTGTAATAAATTCCTCGGAATGTGGAAGTGGTTTTTGAGTTGGGTAGATAAGTAGAGGCTAGGAAGGCTTTAATGCTGGAAAAAAGGTGCATTGCTGCAAGTGGACCACTGTCATTTCTGGTGAGATCTCAGGGAAAAAAAAAGAAAAAGGAATGTTATCAGCAAAGTTCCAGTCAGCTTACACATAACGTAATTATGAACAGAATGTTGGTAGGAACAGGGCTGGTAAAGATCATTCTGAAGAGGTCTCAGATGGAAATGAAGTACTTTTTATTGGGAAATGGAAGAAAAGAGATCTTTGTCATAAATTGGCAAAAAACTTGGCTAAATTGTGTTCGCATTTTAGTGTTTTGTGGAAGTTAGAACTTGTGAGCGGTGAAATTGGATATTTTGCTGAAGAGATATCCAAGCAAAGTATTGAAGATGTGGCTTGGCTCTTTCTGACTCTGCTTATAGTAAAATTTGAGAAGAGAGAAATTACTTGAAGAGGAATTGATTAAGCAAAAAGAAACTGGAACCTTAAGATTTGGAAAATTCTCACCCCATCCATATTGCAAAAAAAAGAGAAAGTGTGGTTTGGAAGGGGGCACTAAGGGAATGACCAAGCATCACCTTGATAAAGGATAAGGTAGTAAAGTCCAGACTTAATTAGCCACCTGAGCAGGAAAATGCCAGTTTGAACTGAAGAGGAAAGAGGTGGAAAGTCATGAAGGACGGACATCAGTTCTTGGATTTTATAGGACAGGACTATAGAGCAATTCGGCTACAAATGTGTGTGCTATCCTTTTTTTTTTTTTTTTAAAGATTTTATTTATTTATTTGGTAGACAGAGATCACAAGTAGGCAGAGAGGCAGGCAGAGAGAGGAGGAAGCAGGCTCCCCACTGAGCAGAGAGCCCGATGTGGGACTCGATCCCAGGACCCTGAGATCATGACCTGAGCCAAAGGCAGAGGCTTTAACCCACTGAGCCACCCAGGCGCCCCGTGTGCGCTATTCTTGAAAACAAGAGAAGAATGAATTCAGAGGATCATGATGGCTGCCTCCTTGGCTTCAAAACAGGGCATCATTGCCTGGCTTTCAACAAGTCAGACAACCTCTGTCCAAAGAGGGACCTCCCAGAGCTCTGGGGTCAACCCCTGCCCAGCAGAGCTTTGGGGGCAAGACCACCACTTCAGAGAGCCTAGACGGTGGGACCCCTGCCCCAGTGAGTCCAGAAGGTGGGGTACTGGTACCTGTCCCTGTGGGGCATGGAGAACAGAGTTCATGAATTTTGCCTGGTTGGGTTTTGAATCTACACGGGCATGTCCCCTTTCCTTCTTTCCTATTTCTCCTTTTTGGATCAGGAATGTCTATCCTATGCCTGTTCCACCTAGGTATTTTGGAAGCAGTTACCTTGTCTCATCTTCAAGGCTCACAGTTGAGGAGGAATTTTGCCTCAGAACGAATCTTTTTTTTTAAACAGTATTTCACCTTGTTTTTAAAATTTCTTTTTAAAGATTTTATTTATTTATTTATTTGACAGAGAGAGAGAGAGATCACAAGTAGGCAGAGAGGCAGGCAGAAAGAGAGGGGGAAGCAGGCTCCCCTCCGAGCAGAGAGCCCGACGTGGGGCTCGATCCCAGGACCCTGAGATCATGACCTGAGCCTAAGACAGAGGCTTAACTCACAGAGCCACCCAGGTGCCCCTTAGCCTTGTTTTTAAAAAATTTTATTTATTTACTTGAGAAAGAGCAAGAGAGAGAGAAAATGAGAAAGAGAGAGCACAAAGGGAGAGGGAGAAGAAGATTCCTCACTGAGCAGAGAGCCCAATGTGGGACTCTCTATCAGGACCCTGAGATCATGACACCTCAGAACGAATCTTACCTTGAGTCTCACCCATGTCTGATTTACCTGTTATATGCGGTCTACTGACTACTAGAACCAAGAAAGGGGGTGGCTAGACACACACAAAGATATTGAAAACTTGAGTGTGAGAGAAAGGACACAAGTGTTCTAGTCAGCCATATATCTGAGCGAGTCTAGGCAAGCCACTGCTGCTTTCTACAGCCTGCTTACCCCTTCTGTAAATGAGGGTGGTATTAGTTGCCAAAGCATATTCCACAAAATACAGATCCCAAAGAGTGCTTGGGAATAAAATTTCCACGACCACATACATTTGGGAAATGCTGTGTTCTTTAAGCCTCTATGAAATAACAACCCTGTTAGCATGTTAAGGGCTCTCAGGATTCCTACAGTAAAGCAATCTTTTTTCTGCCAAATGCCTAAAAATAATCTGTATAACATGCTTTTGAAAACACCAGACTGGGAATCTTTAACATGAATTTAAATTTTCTATAGACATAAGAGTCTGGGTTCAAGGCTGTGGAACATGATGAGAGAATGCAAACATTTTCCCTCATGCTCCATTAGCATAAAAATGGGAGCTGAGGGAAATGTTCAGATAAGCATACACATTTCACAAAGGGATCATGAGTGGTGAACGTGCCTGAGAGATTGTTAAAAACAGAGGAATGTGCTAGTATTGACAGGTGTGTGACAAGATGGAGGAAGAGAGGTGACCAGTTGCCCAGAGTTGAAGTAGTCATCAGTAAAGCTATGAGCTAGAGTAAAGGTCATAGCCTGGAACTTTGGTAGGTCCCCCGTGGTGCCTGAAACCTGAGCATTGATGTCACTCCATGAGATATTTGGGTGGAGAAGTTGAAAAATGAGTTTTATTGGAGGGTACCCCAAAGGGTATCCCTTCTATCATAAGAGATGGAGAGAACATTGTCAGTTCTTTCAGCCAGTGTAAAAAAAGATTTGAAGCTATGTAAACATGCAGACTTTTATACAATGTAGTCATCATTAAATTTCAACTTCAGAATGGGCTGATAACTCTCTGTCCAAAGACCAAAGTTAGGGTGGACAAATGCTGCTAAAAACAATCTTAACATATCTTCTTTATGGAATAATATTTTTTCTATTTCTTCTGATCTCTCTTATAAAGAAAACTTTTAGACATTACCAAAAAAAAAAAAAAGACAAAAGTGTATAATAACTCCCTGAGGTCCATTAATCTTCCTGAAGATAAAATAAAAGTATATAATGAAAGTATAATGTGAATCTGGCCAGTATTTGCAACCGACCAAATGATCTCTGAGCTCCCCTTCAGATCACACATTCTAAGTTTACAAATTTATTTTTATTTATTTATTTATTTTTTACAAGTTTATTTTTTAATCTACAAGCTTCCTTTGTGGGTCCACATTATTGAGCTTAAACTATGACTTCTTTAACTGGAAAAAAATATTGGAAAAATTGACATGGCCTCATAAACTCAGCATATAAAAGAAATTTGAAAGAAGAAAAAAATTAAAAAATTAACTTAATCTGAAAGGGAATTGTATTACTCAGGGTTCTCCATAGAAACATTATGTATAATATTATATATTATATGTATGTGATATAATATAATTCTATATGATTACATAATATAATATTTATAATATTATATAGACATGATATGCATAATGAGGAATTTGTTCATGTTATTATGGAGATTAAGAAGGCCCATGATCTGCCATCAGCAAGCTGAGGACCCAGGAACTGGTATAATTCAGTCCAAGTCTGAAGGGCTGAGAACCAGAGGAACTGATGGTATAAAGCCCAGTTCAAAGGGATAAAAAGATGTCCTAGCTCAAGCAAGTGTACAGGAAGGGAACAAATCTTTCTTTCCTCTGCTTTGTGCTCTATTCAGGCCCTCAACGGATAGAATGATGCCTACTCACGTTGAGGGTGGCGGGTGTGGGGGGTAAACTACGTTACTGGGTCTACTGATTCAAATGTTAATCTCTTTCAGAAACACCCTCACAGACCCCCAGAAGTAACCAGTTTTCTGGGCAACCCTTGGCTCAATCAAGTTGACACAAATGTAACCATTGCCGAGGTTAACCTGAGAGAAAAATAGCATGTCTTTGGAGCCCCCAAAATAAATTACTTAAGAACAGCGCTACCCTTTTTCAGAATATTGTTGTTCTTGGCCTTTCAGAGAGTGACAACAAATGATTGAATATTTGCTGCATAAAATACACTGACTGTTCCAGGTAACTGTTACTAATGATATTCCCCATCTACCTACAACATTTCTGTCCTTCACCTAACTAGCTCCTTCTAAACTGTCACTCCTACATACAACTAGTTCCGACATGAATGTTGGGTGATACTCTCATTCACGTTAATGAACAAAATAAAAGTGAAGCAAGACGTACATCAGAAACTTACTTGTTAATCATTAATGATGTTGACTTCTTTTCTGAAGCAGCTGTTAGACTGAATACTGAAAGAATATTTTTGTAATTTTTTCTTTTAATGTCAAGGTATCCACTACAAACTTGACAGGCTTTTGAGTATAATCTGTTATTAATGCTTTCTCCATTGCATCCTAAAGTGCAATCTACAAAACAATAAATCAAGCCCACATTCAGAGCGTTTGTCCAATTCCATGGCATAAATACTCTTAGCATGGCTCATTTCAAGTTACCAACTTGAGGTCGGTTAACAGAGTTGGAAAGAGATGTGTCATACCACATCTCTACCATAGTAGTATCACTACCATACAAACAACAATAGGTGTAATAACCTTAGGGGCATAGATATTAAAAATACAGGAAATATTTAGAAAGTCATTATTTTTGAGTACTTTTAAAAAATTATATTTAATTTTATTTTTTTAGTTTTCCAAAATTCATAGTTTATGCACCACACCCAGTGCTCCATGCAATATATGCCCTCCATAATACCCACCACCAGGCTCAACCCCCCCCCAAAAAAAACCCCTCAGTTTATTTCTCAGAGTCCACAATCTCTCATGGTTTGTCTCCCCCTCCGATTTCCCCCAACTCACTTCTCCTCTCCATCTCCCTATGTCCTCCATGTTATTCCTTATGCTCCACAGGTAAGTGAAATCATGATAATTGACTCTCTCTGCTTGACTTATTTCACTCAGCATAATGTCTCCAGTCCCGTCCATGTTGATACAAAAGTTGGGTATTTATCCTTTCTGTTGGAGGCATAATACTCCATTGTATATATGGACCATATCTTCTTTATCCATTCATCTATTGAACGGCATCTTGATTCTTCCAGTTTGGTGATTGCAGCCATTGTCACTATGAACATTGGGGTACAGATGGCCCTTCTTTTCACTACATCTGTATCTTTGGGGTGAATACCCAGTAGTGGGGTGCCTGGGTGGCTCAGTGGGTTAAGCCTCTGACTTCAGCTTAGGTCATGATCTCAGGGTCCTGGGATGGAGCCCTGCATGAGGCTCTCTGCTCAGTGGGGAGCCTGCTTCCCCCTCTCTATCTGCCTGCCTCTCTGCCTACTGGTGATCTCTGTCTGACTCGTGATCTCTGGCTGTCAAATAAATATATGAAATCTTAAATAAATAAATAAATACCTAGTAGGGCTTTTGAGTACTTATGGTCACTTAAATATTACAGATTTAATTGTAAGCTTATATAATTTATTTTTTACTAATGCCTCTGTTTAGAATAGAGTGGTGGTTGCCAAGGGCTGAGAGATGGAGAAATAGGAAGAGGTCGGAAAAAGGGTATAAACTTACAGTTATATAACATGGTAACCGTAGCTGATAACACTGTATTTTAAAACTGAAATTTGTTAATAGAACTTAAATGTTCTCATAAAATAAATAATGGGAGATAAACATGGGAGGTGATGGCTGTATTAATAACTTGATGGGGGGAATCCTGCCATGGGTCTATACATCAAATTATCACATTGTATATTTTAAATATCTAGCAATCTTATTTGTCATTTATACCCCAATAAAGCTGGAAATAATTATTTATTTGTTGTTGTTTTTAAAAAGCTATTTAAACACTAGCTCTTAAAATTCCTGAAAATGTATCCTTGACTCTCCATTATGAGCTGGCCACAGCACACTGCTGAGCCCTTCCTTTTACCTATTTCCTTCTGACCAGTTTCCAATCACTTTCCCAGTTCAAGACCCTCCCTCCAACTTTTTTTTTTTTTTAATAGTTCAGGCACACTTCATGTGCCTTTCAAGATCACCCCCCCACCATTGTTTCTGAAACTTTGTTTCCTTTGACACTAAATCTTCAAGGCATTGGTAAAATAATTTAGGGTAATAATTGTTTCCATTGGGGAAATGATCTTGCATATTAGCACACTAAGGGCTCTGAGAAGTCCAGCAGTAACTGGAGTATGGAATATAATTTTGTAAATACAGCAGAGGGTAACCAAACACAGATACAGTCACAGGACTTGGAATTATTTCCTCTCTACCAGCCAGGGAAGTTCATTGTAGCTGTATCAGGTTTCTCTCTGTATACCAGTGATAAGTGCTTTGTGGCATTGATAATAACAATCCTGACATTGTTTCACACTTGTTTTGTGTTCACCTTGTGCCAGGCACTGTTGTAAGAGACTTACAAAGATTAATTCATTTAATCTTCACATAACTCTTTAGGGTAGGAAATGCTATTATTGTATTATGTATGAGAAAATTGAAATAGAAATAGATTAAGTAACCTACCCAAGGTCATTAAGGTCATTAAGCTAGCAAGGGTCAGAGTCTGGAATCAAACGTAATAGAATGGCTCCAGAGTTCATGTTCTGAAGCGCCACCCTATCGTGCTGTTTTAGGCAATTTCAACACAACTTGAATTTTAAAGCTCATTTGAAATTCTTCCTTTTGATTGAATTTCAAGGATTGCTTGTCTGTATGTCGGGGTATTCGCCCCTTTACATAGGGACTGACATTGGAAAGGCCGCACATGGAAGCTGGTAACGATGGGAAAGGTACTTAGTACAGAGTACAAGGTATTTACTGTTCTACATTTAAAATGTTTAATAGGTGGGCCGCGTGGGTGGGGCTCTTGGTTGAGTTGCCAACTCCGTTTCAGCTCAGGTCATGAGACAGCCCCCTGGCGGACTTCATGCTCAGCATGAAATCTGCTTAAAAGACTCTCTCCCTCTCCATCTGCCCCTCGACCCCCCCATAAAAATAAAACAAATCTTTAAAAAAATGTTTAATTGCATTGGAGGTTTAATATTTAACGTTGTGTTAAATTACTATGTACTTAATAATGAAAACATTCTCATCCTCATCGATAGTTGAATGATTACTATGAGCAGGAGCTGTGACAGGCCACTGGAACGTCCTCTCAATGAAGAGTGAGTGGCTCGTCTGGCTCGTTTCCTGCTAAATATTGAGCAGTTATGTCATGCCTGACATATAGAGGACATGTAATCCATGTGTAATTTACGTGTGTAATCCATGCATAATTTCCTTTAATCCTCAATATTGTCCTAAGGAAGGTATTATTATTATTATTATTATTATTATTATTATTAAAAGATTTTATTTATTTATTTGACAGACAGAGATCACAAATCACAAGTAGGCAGAGAGAGAGAGTGTGGAGGAAGCAGGATATCTGCTGAGCAGAGAGCAGGATGTGGGGCTCCATCCCAGGACACTGGGATCATGACCTGAGCCTAAGGCAGAGGCTTTAACCCACTGAGCCACCCAGGTGCCCCCTAAGGAAGGTATTATTAACGCCACTGCAGATGAGAAAACTTAGAATATTTGCCCGATGCTATCTAACTGGTAAGTCAGCCAGGACTCAGAACCAAGTCTGTCTGATTTCAATATTTCTGTCTTAATGAATATATCATGCAGCCATATAGCTATAAAGCAAGACTCAAATGTAACAGCAAAGAGTATAACAAAGTCTTTCAGAAGGAGAGTACCCAGACAGTGGCTTAAGTGCAGCATTCAAGGAATGTTTACCAAGAATTCTTCAAAGTGTAAGCAGTCACTTAGGTAAGTCTCTGCAGTTCAACAAGCATCTTGTCCTCCTACTTGACTTCGGAAAATGTTAAAAACTATGAAAATGAGGTTTTTTTTAGTCCTAATAGACTCAGCAAATGTAGATGAGATCAGTTCATTTTTTGATGGGCAGGAATATAAAGGAATTATCTGTCCAGGTTGTATGTTCTTTATTTTTTTTTAAGATTTTATTTATTTATTTGACAGACAGAGATCACAAGTAGGCAGAGAGGCAGGCAGAGATAGAGGAGGAAGCAGGCTCCCCACTGAGCCTAGAGCCCGATGCAGGGCTCGATCCCGGGACCCTGGGACCATGACCCAAGCCGAAGGCAGAGGCTTTAACTCACTGAGCCACCCAGGCACCCCCAGGTTGTGTGTTCTGATGGTGCATTGAAATATACATATTTAGTATTCATTAATGGTATTTGTTGGATCCTCCCCACCGCAGATGAAATCTTCGAGACTCCTCCTTATTGTTTTATTCTTGTGCATTTTGGATGAGCTCAGAGTGTAGTTGAATTAAGTGGCTACTATTAAATTTCTCAAGTATGGCTCTTTCTCCACACCCATTCATTTCCCTTGTATCCACTTAAATAGATAATGAATGTACATGATTTTCTCACGGTGACACGCTAATTATCTTAAAGACAAGCATATTTGAAACTTATGGTGAAAGTAAATTTCTCTGATAAGAATGTTCTAAATCCATTTTCACTAGAAATAGTTAGAAGGGAGAGGGGTACCTGGGTGATTTCAAGGAGATGATGGATTAGAGGGGAAAAGAGATGAAAAAGTCAAGGGTGTAAAAACACAAGATGGTGATTACTATGATATATGTTGACTTGAGAGAATAATGGAATCAAAGATTTCAGAGTTGGAAGGGATCTCAAAGGACAACGGGAGTAGTGCTCAGCCCTGAGGCAGGTAGATTATCCTCCTTTCATAGATGAGGCAAGGAGACTCGTAAAGGTTACAGAATCTGCCTAAGGCCAATAGCTAACGGGAGGCCAAGAAAGCACTAGAAGTAGGTTTTATACTTTCTCTAGCATTGCCCTCTCTCCTACATAAGGCTACATTATGAATTTAAAATATATTTTGGAAGTAAAAAATGTCTTTCCCCAGACATTTGGAATATATATATGTCTTCCCCAAAGACATTTGGAATACATATATTCCAAAAATATATTTGGGAAGTAAAAAATGTCTTTCCCCAGGAATTAGCTAGAGAGAGGCTCCTGGATAGTAATTTGGGGAAGGACTTTTCACAGTCAAGATGTAGAAACCCCTCAATAATTGAATAGAGATATGGGAAGACAGGAAAAGCCAGTAAGATTAGTCCAGAAAGAGTTTTGCAGGTATGAGGAGCCAATCCTTGGATGTCTCAGGAAGGATAGAGTATTAACAAATTCCAGGGAAGTGCCATAAACCCACTAAGCACAACAAACCCAATAGCTAAATGGCTATAGGTTTAGTGTTAAATATATATATATACACACATACATATAGTGTTAAATATATTTAAAAAATATAAATTAATATATATAAATATATAGTGTTAAATAAATATATATGTTAAATATATATAGTGTTAAATATATAAAAATATATATAGTGTTAAATATAAATATATATATATATAGTGTTAAATATATATATACTCCTGATCTTGGCCCAAGTTGGGGCTTATTTATTTATATATATATATATAAGTAGAGCAGCAGATGGGTCAGAATATTGACACACAAAAGTGCAAAGCACTTTGGACCTCTGAGTTTAATCCGCATCACTATTACGTGGAATATTATGAAGGAGTGTGTATTCAAAGACCCCACTAGATCCGTGGGGTGTGTATTTGACAAACCGCCTAGATGATTCTAGAGGTAGCCACTGATTTCACTTGAAAAACTTCTATGAACTGCAACAGTGCTTCTCAGACTCCAGTATGATTACAAATCACCCGGGCATCAGGTTAAAAGCAGATTCTGATTCAATACATCTGAGAGTGAAGTCCAAGATAATGCATATCTAGCAAGCTCCCAGGAGATACCTATGCTGCTGGTCTGTACAGCACATTTTTTAAAAGATTTTATTTATTTATTTGACACAGAGAGAGAGATCATAAGCAGGAGGGGTGGGGGGCAGGCTCCCCGCTGAGCAGAGAGCCCAATGTGGGGCTCGATCCTTAGGACCCTGGGATCATGACCTGAGCCAAAGGCAGAGGCTTCACCCACTGAGCACCCAGGTACCCCTGTACAGCATGTTTTGAATAGCAAAGAGCAAGAATACTAATATGTAACCAGGTAATGTTGTAACTATTTAATGTAAGAAAGACTGACAACAAGTCACCTGGCTGGCTCAGTCCATATATGATGAGGGAACAGAAGGCTGGCTGAGGACAGAGCAAAAGCCTACACCCTGCAAACTTCCCCTACCCCCACTCCTGGGTGGGACATATGTGACATTCTTTAGGAATCTCCCAACTACCTTAATGTTAATACCTTGCAAGAGGGAAAAACCTTGACAATGACAAGGCCTCAAGGGATCCAGTATCTTGTAAGTCGTCTTTAGCACATGAAAGTTCTATTGATACCTCCCTTTTTCTTCCCCCAACCCCACGTACAGACCCTGCTCTCCTCATAACCCCGGGGCAGCAGCTCTTTTGGCCCACAGTGCTGTCCCCGTGCTTTAATAAACCACCATTTTGCACCAAAGACGTCTCGAGAATTCTTTCTTGGTCATCGGCTCCGGACCTCACCCCACCGAACCTCACCTATGTTCTAAAACTGCATCACGTAGAGCATGCGACTCTTGATCTTGCCCCAAGTTGGGGCTTATTTATTTATTTTCAAATATTTATTTGAAAGTGAGAACAAGGCGGGAGGGGCAGAGGGAGAGGGAGAAGCAGACTCCCCAGCTGAGCAGAGAGTCTGCGGTGGGACTTGATCCCAGGACCCCGATATCATGACCTGAGCCGAAGGCACATGATTAACTGACTGAGCCGCCCAGGCGCCCCAGGGTGTAGAGCTTATTTAAAAAAAAAAAAAAAAAATTGATGGCAATTTAACAGATCAATAAAAAATATTTTCTACTATGAAAATTATTTTCCTTTTACATATCCTTGTATCTGGTAAAAAAAAGATCATGAAAGAACTGTTGATGGTACTATGTTGATTTTTTTTTAACTGGCTGTAGTATGGTACATTCTACTAAAATTTAAAAAAAAAATCTGAGAGTTCTAATCTGACTCTGCTACCAGCTGTGTGAAACCTCCGCTAGTAATATAAAAAAACAATATGCAGGTAACATTTAAAAAAGACTGCAGTTTATAAGCTCCAGTATACTTAACCTTGCACAGTAGCAAGACATCGATACCAGCTGCTTATTATGGGTTGTATCCTTGCTGGCAAGAGAGCTTTAACTTTATCTCAACCATGTGAGTGCAACTGCATAAAAGTCACGTTACTTCAGTTTATTAAAAATATGCACATTATTCTTGTTAGTAATGTAACCTAAATAAAGCCGAGGCTCACGGTGCCTCTTTCTCTGCGTGGAATCACATTCAGAGAAACATCAGTCTGGCATTCAAAATAATTGAGGAGCAATTTAATTCTCCACTTCTCTTGAAAATGCCAAAAAAGCTACATTTATGAAGCACAGGAAATATCCTTAAAATAAATCCTTTTTCCTCATCTCTATTACTATCAGTTTCTCCAAAACAGCCACAGATGCTCCTGGCTCCTCTCTCCTGTTGTCCTCAAAAGCTCTCAGAAACCCAGTCTGATTAACTTCTTATCTCTTTCCTCTCTGCTGCCTGGCTCGGGTCTTTATCATGTAGATTAACTTTGTTTCTTTGGCTTTTATTAATTTTTAAATTCCCTCTTTAGCATCCTTGTACACAACAGCAAGGCAGGGCTTCCAAAAGCTTGATAGCTTCCCAGTCTATCAATTTGCTCCTTACCCCTTCTCCCCCCAACAAAATCTAAAGATAACTTTCAAAACATGACTTATTTTTAATTCACTTTGAACAAAGACATGCCATATAAAACCTTTATTTTGTGAAAAAGTGCTCAGTATTTCCAGTATATTTTTAGCCACTCAGGAGAAAGAGTGATCTTTTTAGTTTAGAGCAGAAACTACATGTCACGCTGGCAATAGCAGATGTTGGGACTTAGATCGGGATAGTATGATGAATTTTGCAGTCATTATCTTTGTAACAAGTGGGATTATTACTAATGTGTTATTAATGATTTAGCTCAATTATAAAGATGCACAGTTTGACATAGGAATATGTAAGCTGGAAATTAGATTCATGTAAAATTCCAAAGGACTAGGGCGCCTGGGTGGCTCAGTGGGTTAAAGCCTCTGCCTTTGGCTCCGGTCGTGATCTCAGGGTCCTAGGATCGAGACCCGCATCGGCAAGGACTCTCTGCTCAGCGGGAAGCCTGCATCCTCCTCACCTCCTTCTCTCTGCCTGCCTCTCTGCCTACTTGTGATCTCTGTCTGTCAAATAAATAAATCTTTAAAAAATAAAATAAAATAAAATTCCAAAGGATTTACCAGTCTATAAACCAACCAACCAACCAATCTAATCAACGATACAGACCCTCCAAATGAAAGGTATAAAAATTGTCAGCAGTCATGAGGGATTAACCAGAAACCGTTGACGGTTTTAAAACTCTAGTTTGTTTTAAAGACTGTATTCCAGTTTGAGGTTTTGGTATGAAAGTCATCTTGGCTACAAAACTTGTTTGGCAGACTTTTGATACAAAGACTATTTTTAAATGCTTGGGAATGTCAGGTAAATTGAGCACATTTCCAGTATTTCTGGAGACCTGGATTGTCTGACACTCTGACCACTCCATCTAGATCGACTAAAAGTTGGTGCTTAACAATTGTTCTTTCTGAAATAAATTCAATGTTGGCATCATAAGTAAAATTTTAAAGGAAATTTTATTCTGAAGTACATTTTAATTTATACAAGCTAGTAAGACACACTGTACACCTTTACTTAAGCACTCCAATTAGGTCCAAATTTTGGAATCATAATTTTTGGAAAGTGTATTGTGTGCCGACGCAGTTATTGTGTCTACGTTATGAGGAGAATCTGTTGGTTACACTGGCAGTTTTGATCTGGGCTTAATTTAGATTTCCTGGATATAATTCCCAAAAGAACAGATGAATGTGTACATTCATTTGACAGACATAGTAGCTCAGTTTTCCAAGAGACATTCACAGGGAGACAAGCGGGAAACAAGAGAGCTCCAGCAGACAAAGGCTGTTGATGCAGAATCGTCCTTGGTCTACTGAGAGAGCTTGCTTTTGAGCCAGATTTTAACCCTTCCAGTTCAGGTTTGCTTCTGCTTCTTCCAGAACAGAGTTATAATCCCTACCATAAGGAAAGAGATTATGATAAACTCCCTGTTGGAGCCTGTATGAAGCTGCTGGACAACACTTAAATAAGCAGAGGAAAGGGCAAAATTGAGTTCCTAGGCATCTGTAATGGTTAATTTTGTCAACTTGGCTAGGCCATGGTACTCTGCTATTTAGTCAGACATTCTAGATGTTTCTGTAAAGGTATTTTTGACATGAGATTAGCACTTAAATCAGTAGCGGTTAATCTACTGACTAACCTCCATAATGTGGGTGGGCCTCATCCAATCAGTTGAGGGCATTAATAGAAGAAGACTGACCCCCTGAGAAGAAGAGGTGATTCTGCCAGCAGAACACAAACTACAGCTCTTCCCTGGGTCTCCAGCCTAATGTCTGCCCTGCAGATTTTGGATTTGCCAGCTTCTATGATCACATGTGCTAATTCCTTAAAGTAAATTGCCCACCCTGATGTATTCACGTACCACACACACACATATATATACAGACTTTTGATAGAAAGTCTATTTTAAAATACTTAAATATTTAAGGCAGTACACACACACACACACACACACACACACACACACACGCACACACACATCCTGTTTCTCTGGAGAACACTAATACCTTGCCTAATAGAAAAATCTAAGTTACAAAAATGGAAGATGCATATAGTTCATACATAACTGCAATATAACCAGGTAGGCCAGAAGAGGAGTTCTCAATCCTGGCTGCTACCCTGGGAGGTATTAGAAGTGTGCTGATGCCTGGGCCCCTGGCCCAAGATTATAATTCAACAGATCTGGGTGGGATCCAGGCATCAGTATATTTGAAGAGCTCCCCAGCTCCCCTAAGTAATTCTAGTCTTCAGCCACATGATAGAACCCTGGAATAGAAGAATGGTCATAATGTAGGCTACTCATAAAAAAGATATATAGAAAAAATACACACCATTTGTATTTTTGTAAGGCAAACTAGATGTTCTACATAATACCATTCACTCATTTACCCATTTAAAAATAGTTATTAAGCAAAGATGATGTACTAGACCCTGGACAAAGATCTGAATGTTGAAAAGTTCAATAAAACTAGGTGTCTGCTTCTCCAATGAAGACATACAAATGACTATCAGGCACATAAAAAATGTTCATCATCACTAGCCATTAGGGAGATTCAAATTAAAACCACATTGAGATACCACCTTACAACAGTTAGAATGGCCAAAATTAGCAAGACAAGAAACAACGTGTGTTGGAGAGGATGTGGAGAAAGGGGAACCCTCTTACACTGTTGGTGGGAATGCAAGTTGGTGCAGCCACTTTGGAGAACAGTGTGGAGATTCCTCAAGAAATTAAAAATAGAGCTTCCCTATGACCCTGCAATTGCACTACTGGGTATTTACCCCAAAGATACAGATGTAGTGAAAAGAAGGGCCATCTGTACCCCAGTGTTCATAGCAGCAATGGCGACAGTCGCCAAACTGTGGAAAGAACCAAGATGCCCTTCAACGGATGAATGGATAAGGAAGATGTGGTCCATATACACTATGGAGTATTCATCAGAAAGGATGAATATCCAACTTTTGTATCAACATGGATGGGACTGGAAGAGATTATGCTGAGTGAAATAAGTCAAGCAGAGAGAGTCAATTATCATATGGTTTCACTTATTTGTGGAGCATAACAAATAACATGGAGGACATGGGGATATGGAGAGGAGAAGGGAGTTGAGGGAAATTGGAAGGGGAGGTGAACCATGAGAGACTGTGGACTCTGAAAAACAACCTGAGGGTTTTGAAGGGGCGGGGGGTGGGAGGTTGGGGGAACCAGGTGGTGGGTATTAGGGAGGGCACGTATTGCATGGAGAACTGAGTGTGGTGCAAAAACAATGAATACTGTTACGCTGAAAAGAAATTAAAAAAAAACACTACGTGTCTGGCTTTTAGGACTTAAAGTCTAGTGGTGTAGACAGATATACTTAAACAATTACAGTTGTGAGCCGAGTTTACTTTTTAAGCAAATAGTTATTGAGCACTGACTAGGTGCTGGAGCTATATACACGTGATTTAAAAAAAATCCCTATAAGAACCCTCTAAGGTAAATATTATCTCCATCAGTAAGTGATGGAATGGAGATCTGAACCTAGGCAATCTGACTTGGGTGTCTGTGCTTTAAATCCATAACTATAATCCCAGAAACCAAGAAATCCTCAAGAAAGTTCTGCAGAGAAAGTGATTAGCATGTTCCACAAACCATACAGAAGTAACTTTTGGAATGGTATCCTCATGCATTCCCACAATATTAGGACACTGAACAGGGTATCTGAGAACTCCCAGACAACCTGTAATATTTGGGGCATTTCCATGCTAAGCTCCCTGCAAAATTCAAGGAAACCTTTATTTCACTACGCAAGAGTTGAGCTGCATGAAGACGTAGTATGAAGCTTTGTGGGTTGTACAAAATTAAAGTTGCAGAAGACTTTGGAGGTAACTTAATCTAAATGTTCCAATTTGAAAAGCGGAGACCGTGCCCAAAGTGGCTAACTGAGTTGATCAAGACCACCCTCCGAGTTAGCAGCAGAGAAGAAGAATTCCGATCTCAGTCTTGGTTTTATTCTTGAAACAAGCTCTGGTACACAACGGCTATCCTCCAGGGGCCGTTTTGTAAATGGTAACCCACCTCCCTCGTCAGAGTTGATTGAATGCAGGGTAGGAATCAACTCATTGGTTTAATCCATCTGATTCCTGAAAATTTGAAATTCAGAGAAACAGAGAGAAGTTTTGATCCCTTTTCCGGGGGGGTGGGGGTGGGGAGGTGAGCTATCTTTCTAATAGCTTAATGGAATAGGATAGAATTTTTTCAGTCACATCAAGTCTGGGGTGGCTGGGGGGAGGGGTGCGTAGGAGGGAGACACATCCAAGCCCCAGGAACTTTTCTCCTGTGGCTCCCACCTTCCTCCATGGTCTCTGTCTTCATTCTGCCAGTAGATGGAGAGAGAGAGAATAAATAGAGAATTGTCTAGGTGCTTCTCGTGGGCCAGCCTTTGAAGTGGAAGCCGGAGTTGAGCTACATGGCCATATGTCATGGGAGATAAAGTCTTGATGTGTCTCCAGAAGAAAAGGAAATGGATTCGCTGAACATCCTCTGTGTCTATCACACAGAGGAAACCAGTCAAGAGAGAACAGGAAGAATGAACCGACGGACTGAGGAAGATAGATGAGGTGGAGAGAAACTTCTTATGGCTTTCCAGATTTTGGTATCTGTCCCTTTCTGAGGTCCTACAGCATCCCTGCAGCTGGGCTGGTGAGATGGCCCATATTCTCGTAATCCCCAGATTCTGCTGAAGCTAGCTGATGTTGGCTTCTGTAGTTTACAACCGAGACAGCCCTAACAAATATCCACGCTCAGGAGGACTGTAACAGCTTGGAGAAAACATATGTCTTCAAAATCTCCCACCCCATCTCCAGCAATGTACTGTGAGTTTCGTTTCCTTATATCCATTTCCATAATGGCATTAGCAGCCTGGAGATGAGTATTTACAATTGTACTAAACCCCTTCATACGGATGCTGCAGCTGAAGTCAGCATAAAAAAAAAGCAAACCAAGACAGTATGAGCAAGCTGCGCCGGAAAGAGTTGATTATTATATCACACGCATTGATTTATAGGTTCAGTTTGCCTTTACCTAAATGTCTAGTTATTTAACAGCTGTTATGAATCAGCCGGATAGGGGATTAAGAAGAGGTGGGGGTGGGGGAAAGTAGGTGAAAAAATGCTTTAATCTTAGGCTACAATAGAGGAACAAGTTGAGTCAGGTCCCATCTAGTAATTTCGGTTCTCTGATGCTTCTTAAAGGGGAGCATTGTTCGGCTGGAAGGTGAACAGCTTAGCATAACGTGAACACTAACCCCCATCGGTGAGTGAGTTCGCACTGCTGCGAATGGGTGAGAAAACAAGGAATCAGTAAATGTGGGGACAAGCTGGCTCAAGTCAAAACAGTACTGACTGGGCTTTGGCTTTAAATAGCTAACTTACTCCAGAAATTTGAGGATTTAATAAGCTGTAATATAAGGGGACACATAGGTTACCAAACAGAAATCAAGGCAGCATTGGGTTGGGGTGGTTCCTTAGCTGACTGTTCAATCTCGCCGTCAGGCTTGGTCAAGAATCAAGAGGGATTTGCCAAGTGGAGGTACCTCTTTGCAAGAATTTCTTTTACTCAGGAGTTTAGGAAGGCAGAAAGGGACGTGCTGGGTATGTCTGAAACCCTCCTTTGAGATGAGACAGAGGTACAGCTTATTTTTTGTCTGTGTTCTGCACGCCAGGGGGTCCATAAGCTGTTGGGGTTGCTCTCTCTCCGCTGCAGCACTAAGGGCGATCCCTCCAGGTCCGCCCAGGGAAAGAGATGCTGTGCGTTCGAGGATCCTCTTCTGTGTCCCGACTTGCTCTTGCCTTACTCAATTTGATCTGCGCTCAGATGTTTGTCTTGTTCGAACCTTGGCCGAAGCATTAAACATGCTCAAAGTACAACGTCTTGATTGTTTCTTGTTTTCCAATAGGTTTTGCTTCTCTTTAAAATACTCTGCAAATTCCTAGCTCTAGTCCTTTTACCTGAACTTAGAGACAGCTCTCCCCCTCCCTCCCTCCGAACACGTGAGGTGGCAATAATTTTGTTCCACATGGAATCCAAAAAAATGGATTTTTTTTTGTACAGACTCATGTGCCTGCCATTTTATTACTTTATGGTAAACAGTGAGCAGGATAGGGTTCTAGAAAAGAGCACTAGCACCACCTCTACTGAAATTATCACCACTGCCTACATTCACGACACTTCCTAAGTCTCTTTACAGCCACCTGATGAAGATATTTGCTTAAAATGTCCCTATATGAATTATCCCAATTGAAACACCAAACACCAAGAGCTTGGGAGGGAGTGATTGCTTGATTTGCCTGGAAGCACACAGTGGATAGTGGGCATCTCTTCTCACACTGCCTCCACATCTAGACGCCAAAGGAGAAAACTTTTGGTCCCAGGGGCACCCTGGGCCCTGAGTCTTTGACCAAGTATGTTGTTGCAAGAGCAATATGAACTATACCTGCACCTCCAATTAGTTTGTTCTGTAGCCCCAGGGCCTTTGTACGGGCTGTTTGAGCAAGATACAAACACTGGAGCGTAGACCAAATTGGTGCAAGTCGGGACACAGAAAAGGACACCGGGTTTTGTGCAGGAATGCTTCTCTCCTCCTCCTCACTTTACCTGCGTAACTCTCATTCTTTAAATCTCAGCACATTTGATCCCTTTTCTGACCTCCTGACTTGGCCAATATTACAATTATGTCCTTCCGTAGCTCGATGCACCTGTCCCACTAGCACTAGGACTCTTGTAATTATCTGTGCTCTTCTCTTGGATTATGGTTTATCTCTTTCACTAGACTGTCAACCCTATCAGGGCAGGGATGGTGAGTTCACTATTGGATCCCCCGTGACAGCGCTGTGTTAAGCATACAGGAGATGCTCAGGGAGGATTTGTTAAGAGAATGCATAAATAGTTGCTTTTGGATCCATGATACATGGTTATGACTAAGTCATGGAATCCAGAAATCAAATTATCATGGAGAGATGCAGTCAAGCAAACCACACCTGTTAAGATTTTCCACAACGCGAATAAACAGGGACAGGACACCACCAAAAGATATTTCTCACCCCGTTGCTGTTTAGTCAAAATGTTACCCCAGGTAAAAGAAGGGTGGAGGCTGGAGTGAGTGGAGAACGATTTTCCAAGGCAAGCCCTGGCAGAGGGCGGTCCTGCTGAACCCAGAGGCACCTGCAGGCTGCCCTCCAGCCTCTGGCGTCTAGGAAACCCATTAAAAGGCCTTTATTAGGCACCCAGGTGTCTCTTCTCTTCCGAAAGTATCTGTGTTTTTATAGAGCTAGCTGGTCACATTGTTGTGTATTGTTCATGCCCCTAAAAAGTGATTTGGAAGTTGACTTTCTGGCAGACTACCTTCTAAATCCCCCAGGAGAGTCTTAACTTAGGATTCATTTAAAAAAAAAAAAGTCATAATTTATTTCATAAGATTATATCCCAAATGTGGTTTATGTGTAAATTTGTGGTTTGGGGAGATTTTGTTTTGAAAGAGAAATTTGGAGCTTTTAATCAGATCTCAAGGGTGTTTATAAGTTCTAAGACTTTAAAAATCATACCCAAGGGAACATACTGAAAATCCTAGCAAGTTCCTTTGTAAAACAAAGAATGATTTATCTATCATATCTGTATCTCTCATAGTTATTTTTGGTATATTATTTCCATATAAATTTATTTTTATTATATTTATCTATCAGTATATTATTTATTAGTATTTTATTTTGTACAAAGTCATTAGGATCTTTCTATATTACATAATGCATCAATATTCATGGCTCTGTGGAACTTATATGTACAGGGAAATAAAGTAAGTCAGCATTTTTCACAGGGAAATTCTTAAAAATTTACATTTATGTTTATTAGCAGCTATTCATTATTGTTATTATTATTACTGTGATAACTTGGACCAATTCTGATTCAAAATTGAAAACTAGACTAACCACTGAAGTTTTTTTCAATAATTAATACAGAAGAGCCATTTTGAGTGATTAAAAAATGAAGTAGAACAGTCATCCTGTGTGATAATCTCATAATACATAAGCATGAACTTAAGGTAATGAGAAAAAGTGACAGTTTTAGTAAACTTCTTTGTTGTTTTATTGTCTGACCTGAAAAACATTGACTTACACAAATCAAAGATTTTTAGCAGTGTTCCAGGGACAAGTGAGGAACGTGGCATATCTTCCCAGACCAGCAATGTTTGCTTCATGTTAAATAAAAGTATTCTCAGGGGCACCTGAGTGGCTCAGTGGGTTAAGCCTCTGCCTTCAGCTCAGGTCATGGTCCCAGGGTCCTGGGATCGAGCCCCGCATCGGGCTCTCTGCTCAGCAGGGAGCCTGCTTCCCTTCCTCTTTCTTTGCCTGCCTCTCTGCCTACTTGTGATCTCTGTCTGTCAAATAAATAAATACAAATCTTTAAAAAAAAAGTATTCTCATATTAAAACATATAACAATGTATTGATGAGTAAATTTTGCATTAATTTTTAATATAAACCATAACTTCAAAGCTATTTTAATCTTTCAGTGAGTAATTTCTGTTTTGTCCTCCTCACTTCAGAACACTGAAGATCCTTTGGACACAATATCGGATGTTAATGACACTCTATATAGAATATTTTAATTAATTAATTAATTTTATTTTTTATTTTTTAAAAGATTTTATTTATTTATCTGACAGAGAGAGATCACAAGTTGGCAGAGAGACAGGCAGAGAGAGAGGGGAAAGCAGGCACCCCACTGAGCAGGAAGCCAGACACAGGGCTCGATCCCAGAACCCCGAGATCATGACCTGGGCCGAAGGCAGAGGCTTACCCCACTGAGCCACCCAGGCACCCCTAGAATATTTTTAAAAAGAAATACTCTGTCTTATGGCTTGCAATGCACAATTAATTTTCTTTAAACAAATCATTTTATTCGTTGGTACACAGATTTTAGACGGATGCCATTTTAATGCAATTTTATAGCAATAGATATTTCTAGACTCTTCAGAGTTCTTATATATACTGATGTCTTATTATACAGAAGTAGGTGTTGATAAGGAAAATGGGGTAGGGATTTTAATTTTAATACACATTCATATACAGGGGCACTGGGTGGCTCAGTGGGTTAAGCCTCTGCCTTCAGCTCGGGTCATGGTCTCAGGATCCTGGGATCGAGACCCACATCAGGCTCTCTGCTCAGCGGGGAGCCTGCTTCCCCCTACCCCTCTGCCTGCCTCTCTGCCTTCTTCTGATCTCTCTCTCTCTCTCTGTCAAATAAATAAATAAAATCTTAAAAAAATACACATTTATATACATTGATACCCATTCTTTCCTATTTCTCTCCTACCTAATTAAAAGAGGTAGAAGAGGTATTCCTCTTTCTCTCCAACCCCTAATCATCAGATACATTTTCCTTTCCACACTAAAGAATGTAATGGGTGTTCTTTAATTAATTCGTAATCCAACAATAATGAAAATGACAATGGCTGCCATCTATTGAGAATTTACTATGCTTTATGGGCTGAGCTCTACTATATACATATTTCATTAAATCCTCACAACCACCTTTTATGGTGGATATAATTTTATGTGATGAATGAGGAAAATGAGACAATGAACTTAAGGGACTTTCCCAAAATGACACAGTTATGGCCAAGAAATTGGGTCTTAAATTCAGCTCTGACTCCAAACTCTTTTAACCACTACCTTCTCATCTGATCGACTGTATATCTTCAATGCATCACAGGAAAATTTGTTATAGAAACCAGCCTGCACGGGGTTTTTACACACTACCTTCTTGTTGGTGGCACCTGGAAGGCAAAAGTGGGGAATTCTCTGATGAGGGGACAATATTTGTGTTGCATCTAGAATGAGGTAAACTCACCAGGAAGCACTGTAGAAGATGTGGATGCTAGAGACAGTAGGGGCATGTGTGGTAGTATGGAAAGGAGAGTATGAGTGTGGCGTGCCTGGAGGATGGGTATCTGATACCAAGTGCAGGGGACGAGGCTCGAGAATTCTAGAGGGCTATTTTATAACAAGGCTTGAGTGCCATGCTAAGGAGTTTGGGGTCTTACCATCAGGATGGAAGGGGTCCTGAGGAACAGTGACCAGAGGGGGAACTTGATAGGGTTTTGTTTGAGGAAGATCACTTGGGTAGTGGTTCAGAGAACCATTATAAGAGGATCAGCCTAGTGTGAAGTCAGACAACTTTTGTAAAAGCTGAGGTGAGGAATGATTGAGGATAATGAAGGAAGTGACTGAAGGAATAGAAGAACATTGGGAATAAAATTAGAGGGACATCCTGAAAGGAGCATGGGCATAGGTTGGTGGCAGATGGCCTGAGGGGTTTGAGAGAAAAGGAAGTACTGAGGATGACCTGAATGTGTCACTGAGAGTTCTAATATCTCCAGAATCATTCTCTCATGAGCATGGATACAACTCTTAGCTTCCATCAAATTTAATTTGACTCTATTGTTTGAAACTGATGACCTCATTGAATTTGACACGCTATCATCCTAACATATTAAAATATAAGAAAGCTAATTAAAAATGTATATACTCTGAAATTTCCAATCATCATAAAATCAGAAAAAGATTGTGAAAATAGTCGATTGAAATTTGTCAACTTTTAAATAAGTTTATCTACTCTCTGCAATAATATACCTAGAAGACAATTGACAGTGGAATCCAATTCGTGTTTGTTGTACCATCTACTGTGTAGGTGTTAAATGTGAGACCACCTGAGAGAAAAGGTGGACTCTGGATTTTGCAGAATTTTGTATCACAAACAATTCACTAAAGTAAGAAGTGATCAGGGTGCCTAGGTGGCTCAGTCAGTTAAGTGTCCAACTCTTGATTTCAGCCCAGGTCATGATCTCAGGGTTGTGGGATTGAGCCCCACATTGGGCTCCCTGCAGGGCACAGAGCCTGCTTAAAATTCTCTCTCTCTCCCTCTCCTTCTGCCCTTCCCCCTCTAAAAAAAATAAAATTTAAAATTAAGAAGTGATCCCATTTGGGTTAATTTAGCATTAACTGGCCTACAATCTTGTATACACCATCTAGAATATGCCATATTTTATTTAAGTTTAAAGTCTAGCTGGTACCAAAACACTGAGGCAAAACAGTCAATTAAAAATAATGCCCCCCAATTCAACATGTTGGTGACCTTCTTGAATGAACAAAGAAGTAGGAGAAAAATTCATTAAAAAATGATAACTTGTAGCTAGAGACACTGTAGAAAGGGAGAGGACCATCAAATGCAAATGTGGCAGGAGACAGGAGTCCTCAGTCCTGGCTGCATCTGGAAAGTTTTTCTACAAGCATTAAGAAAATGAAAAGTAAAGGCAAGCCTAGAAGAAATGTTTGCAACACAAAGGTCTTTTATCCAGAATGCTAAAAACCCTGCAATAAATAAATAACAAAGAGATAAAGGCCCAGTCTTAAAAGAATGTGCAAAAAATGAGATATAGCATAAGTAGATACATGAATAGTTAATAAGCACGTGAAAAGATAACCAGAAACCGGCATCTTGATGTTCGGACTTCTCATTCTCCAGAATTGTGAAACCATAAATCTCTGTTATTTGAACCACCAATGTGGTTTAAAGTATTGTGTGGGATATTTTATTATGGCAGCCCAAGCAGACGAATGCAATTGCCATGTTTGGAAATGAACATTTAAATTGCCAAATCAGCAAACAAAATCATTGCTAACTATATTTGATTTCATATATCACGTTAGAATACTCACATTTCTACTCACTAAATAAGGGAATTTGATTTTGCATTGTAACCTAGGTTCTGATTCAACAACTTACTCTAATTTCTAAGTAGTTGATGACTCAGGGGAGTTAAACGGAGTAATAAAGCACATTTTAAATGTGCTCATATGCAGCCAGCATCTAAAATTCAGCTGCATTCACAGGTGTTCTGCTGAACTCAAAAGGCCTTTTCTGAATTCAATAGAAACATATCCAGCATTACAAGACAACAGTGATTCAATAGTTAAATATAATTTTGATGGTAACCACACAAACCAAAGAGGTTTCCTCCTTGAAAGAAAATTAATTTTTATGGAAGTGGACAGCTTGGTTTCACTTTTTTTTTTAATGTGGAATAAACTACAATCTATCAAAACCTCATCCTTATTTTGCCTCAGTAAATAAGATATTAATTAATATTGGGCTTTGCAGTATAGCTAGTTTCTTTGTTTTAACAGTTTTTCAAGGTCAGTAGAATCTTGTGATTCTTAGGACTGTGAGTCCATATAAATTAATGATATAGCCATAATCACTGGTAGGTACATTTCAATGGACAAGTTATGGTTTTGTATTATTGGCTCAGATGAAAAAAGTTTGTAATACCATCAACTTCCAGCTAGGGGCATATCTCTAACAAGTCATCAGTGTCAAAACCGAGTTGAGGATGGTGCCAGGGTGGCTCAGTGGATTAAGCATCTGCCTTTAGCTCAGGTCATGATCTCAGGGTCCTGGGATTGAGCCCCAAATCAGGCTCCCTGCTCAGCAGGGAGTCTGTTTCTCCCTCTGCTCCTACCCTCTTCTTGTGCTCTCTCTCTCAAATAAATGAATAAATAAGATCTTTTTTTAAAAATCGAGTTGCGGAAAACAATATTATCTAAAAATTAGTATAATTTCATATTCTTTTCAGAAGGGCCTCGAGTTTTCAAGGATCATAAAGAACATTCAAAATACTGCATTTTGACAGAATAGAAACCTTAAAGTTGCTTTTCATCTGAAAGTTTAAAACTGTTCGGAATTTTATTTTTACTACATTAATTTGTTAATGTAGTCTCTATCTTTTATTTACTTACTTATAAAAGATTTTATTTGTAAGTAATCCCTATACCCAACATGGGGCTCAAACTCACAGCCCCAAGATCAAGAGTTGTATGCTCCATCGACAGAGGTAGCCAGGTGTCCCTAGTATCTAGCTTTTAAATTGAGCATGTTATATTTGCAAGAGACTCTCCTCAGTGTTTTAGAAAAACTTAAGGACGAAGTAGACAGTCTAGTGGGTGTGCAATGTAAGGAAATAAAACATAGACACGAGTACCCAGAATATTATTATTTTATGATTTAGGCACAAACAGAATTATGGGAGTACAAATAAAGAAGGAATTCCTTCCAGATGGGAGACTCAGGGAAGATTTCTTTCTTTCTTTCTTTTTTTTTTTTTTTAAGATTTTATTTATTTATTTGACAGACAGTGATCACAAGTAGGCAGAGAGGCAGGCTCCCCGCTGAGCACAGAGCCCAATGTGGGGCTCAATCGCAGGACCCTGAGATCATGACCGGAGCCGAAGGCAGAGGCTTTAAACCCACTGAGCCACCAGGCCCCCCATCAGGAAGATTTTTTAAGTGGAAAAGAGAGAACTCGAGCATAGCTTTCGACTTGAGTATAATTCAGGTATGTCATTTCATTGAGAGCAATTGAAGTTGCTCATCTCCAATGAGCTTTCTGCACAAGCACCTTCACACACCAGCTCTTCTGGGCCTGGTCATCCTCTGCATGGACAGCCCATCTCTGAAATACCTTAACATCTAATATTCTGTCTTCCCATCATAATCTCCAGTTCATCTAGTGAGCTGCTGCCTTTATTGTCCTCACTGCTTGGCTGTCATCAGTATCTCCACGTGCTAAACAGACCAACTTTGGGGCAGAAAGACCCAAAGTCAAGTCTGAGCTCTTCCACCCATAGCTGGAAGCCTCTGCTAAGTTACTTATTCATTTTGACCCTTGGCTTCCTCAATTTTAAAGTAGTGTCATTGATAGTTCCCATATCACAAGACAGTTGAGATATTCAAGTGGGTAACATATAAGAAGGTCATACCATAGTAGCTGGGTTAAATAACAGCCTTAACTTTCATGTGTTAACATTTTTATTCCTATTTATCCCGACAGCAATACAAAGAATTACCACATTTATTTTTTCAGCCCATTCCTCTTTTCTCGGCCAGACCATTTTTTCCACTGCTGATCCAACGTGTTCACCTTGCATTCCAACAACGTCTAGTATTCGCTCAGTCAATCAACAGTTGGTATTGAGTATGGCTATGCACCATAAATCAGGGAGCAGACAGTCTAAGGGAGGTGCAGACATACAAACAGGCAATGTAATGTCATATGATACATGCTATAACAGGGTGAAGTCACGGAAGGGGGATAATTAACCTGTCTTGCCAAGGCGGAATCAGGGTCTCTAACCCCATTCTGGCTCCTAGCACCACCCCTGGCACATATGAAGTGCTTAATAAACATTGGTTGCATTAAGAGGCATCAAAGCTGGGATTTAAGGATGAACACGTATCACCAAGTGAAAGGATTCAGAGATGCAAGAATTGTGTTCTAAGACTAAGAAATGGACAAAGTATTTGAAGTCCTGAGGGACAGTGGAGTACATGTGTGAGCAGAGGGGATGCATGTCATTCCTTGCTACCCCTGAGCATAAAACTCTGGTGTGGTATGTGTGGAAGTTCAAAGCAAGTACAAGATAAGTGTGTTATATTTATGACTGAGTAATTTTCTTTTCAGACCAGAATTTTCTTCTAGTGCAAAATAAAATAAAATAAAAAAATAAAAGGCAATGGTGTTCAAACAAACACAAAAAGCCAAGGAACTCTATCACATACTTGCACACTCAACATTTGCTCCCTGGAATAGCCAACCTGTAGCATGCTAACATAGAAGAAAAGGGAGAGATAGGGAAACCTATGCTTGCTTTTCTTTTAGTCCTTCGTTACTCACCATAAGTCGAAGAGAGGGAGTGTTGGTAAAATGTGAGTGTTGCAAGAAGTAAAATAAAACAGTTGAGTTAGTTTTGGGCAACATTTACACAGTTCTGGTAAGAATGAAATACGTAGGTATGTGGACAAGTTAAACATTATTGTGTTTGCACTTTAAGGAGGGATTGCTCGATAGGAAGATGAATGGCAAGTTTCACGCTAATAATTTAAATTAAAATTTTCTTTGCTTAGGGGTGCCTGGGTGGCTCAGTGGGCTAAAGCCTCTGCCTTTGGCTCAGGTCATGATCCCAGGGTCCTGGAATCGAGCCCCACATTGGGCTCTCTGCTCAGCGGGGAGCCCGCTTCCTCCTCTCTCTCTGCCTGCCTCTCTGCCTACTTGTGATCTCTCTGTCAAATAAATAAATTAATTAAATCTTTAAAAAATTTTTTTTTTCTTTGCTTAGAGTACCCAGTAAATAGCAAATAAAAACATCATAAGAAGTTGAGAGAGAGACTGCGGGGGTGGGGGTGGGAAAAAGGCTTTTTACTTTAGTACCTTTAATGGCACTCTTCCCTTCCTTTTGAGCGAGGGACTCTGCACTTCCCTTTTGCACTTAGCCCTGCAAATTACGTTGTTAACCCTGCCCTCAGCTAATAAATGGCCAAGGCACTATCTGATCCTAAGTTTTTTTGCATCCAAATGACGCACTGTACCACACTTCCTCCTGTGATACTCACTGCATAGTGTTAAGTCAAGGAAGTCTGTGTGTCATTCACCATTTCCAGTGCCACGGCTTCTCCTGGCTTTGAGGGAAGAAACCACCGACATTCCCTGTTCATGACCGTGGCATTCACTGCCAGCTTATTGCTTCATTGTTCCAGAGCTCCCCGCAGGACGTTTATTGCTACTAAACCACAGGTCAGCTTCTTCTGCCCAAATCCTGCTTGCGTCACTCTCTCACCAATATTACTCCCGAGGAAACCTCCAATACGTGGCCAGCTCAAAAAGTTCTGCCTCTGAGTCTCTTCCTCATGAAGGCCAACGTAGACTTCCACATGCTAGATACTGAATTTGAACCAACGCGTCTTCCATTTTTCAAGTCAACATTTTATGGCATGTGAATTCACTACGTATTTAGTTCCCTGCCTTACTTTCATCGCAGTCATAGCTGCATGGCCTTTACTTCTCTGCATGCTAATGAGATTCTGTTATCTGAATTTTTTACTCTGAGGAGTAAATTCCTGTAATGTAATGTAATGTAAATGCGTAACGTAAAGCGTACATTCCTGTACGCTTGCTACCAGAGCCCTCGCTAAGCCAGAGACTGCAATTCCTACTGAGGCCCCAAATTCCCGTTCGACCTCCTCTAGAGTGAAGTTCATCTTCCTCACTCAAGGGAGAAGTTTCAAAGCCAGGGCTTTAGGGTTGGGTCAGTTATCTTCCTGCATGATTTTAAAGAATTTACCAAATGATCGTGTCTCTTTTTCACCTGTTTTGGGGTCAGATTTCCTTTGAAGTGTTTCACTTGAACTTTCTAAACTGCCATTTAAATGACTATCCTTTAATGCAGACTTACTAAGCACAGGTTAGCTATAAAAATCATTCTTACTCATGTTCTTTTAATTAAAAAAAAAAAACCTGAATACCTAAATGTCCCAGGCACAAGTTGGTACTGCCCCAGAACACGTTTGCTGTATGCAATGGCATTTCTCATGAGTAAGTGTACATTCTGTAACTCATTTTGGAAGCATTTGGCTGACTCAACCATAACTTTTGGCTGGCAAAATAAGGAAGATAAAAATATAATAGCTTCTGAGACCAGCCCATTGGTAGATATATTTTATAATGAAGAGATAGCTGTCCGTTTGGGGCCATTTGATCATTTTTAAGCCTTACAGATTTCCAGGTCAATTCCTAGGTATTGGTAATTAGCAGAAGACAAGTTTAACTCACATATAAAGAGCCAGCATTCTGTTAGCTATACTGGAATTTAAAAAAAAAAAAAAGGACAAGAGTTGAAATTTTAAAAAATTGTTAATTAAAAAATAAAAAGAGTTGGCATCCTTTGTTTTGACGTGTTAATAGATGTCACCCTTTCTCCTTCTCCCCTCTCCTTGCTCACTACCACACACCTGGGTACACAGCTCAACTCTATTCCTCAATGTTCTCTGTCAAAAAAGCTGAACTCTGGTACAAAAGCAAACAAACAAAACCAAACAAGCTCACCTCCTATCAAAAGGCAGTTCTGAATGCCCAAAGTGAAACCAGAATGATTGATTAGAACCTGCGGAGCCACGGCCCCATCTTCCTGAGAGCGCAGTTGGCAGATGCCTGGACATTTGTTGTGGGGCTGAGATCGTCATTCTGGTCACACATGAAAACAGGTGGCTTGCGATCTTTGGTAGAGCAACACGGGTGCTCAGCCAGGACAGGGGGCCCCAAGCCTGGAGTCAGTCCATTCACACTTGGCTAGGAAGAGACCAAGGCAGCTCCAAGGGGATTCCATCTGCTTTAGTAAGTCAACTACCAAGTTTACCCTCCAATTATGGGAGTGAAACAAAAACCCCTTCAGGCCTAAAGGAACAGGCCAAGTGTGAGAAAAGGGAGGGCAGGATGATATGGACACCACAGAGCTCTGGGACTGCATTGGGGAGCAGCTACTGCTCAGTGCTCGTGTCAGAATGTGGTCATTAATGAACATCTAGTGTTGCCACATCTTATATTTTTCTGAAGTTATTAGAAATCAAAATGTTTATGTAAAATATCCTAACTGGTGGAAAGACCAAAAGAACACATCTGCCAAGTCCTCACCATCGCTGCAGCTCTCTGACCTCCTTCCCACGCTGGCCTCCTTCCCATAGCTTCACCTCTCCTTCTCCTCACTCCCACCAGCTCTTGCTCACTCCTTTGGCTGTTCAATGTGCAATGCACTCTCCAGTCTCAAGGACTTTCCATGAGCATTTCCCTCACCTGGAAGGCCCTCTCCATAAACAGCCCAGAGCTCACACAGTCACCTGCTTCATATCTTATCTTACTTGTTATCAATCTTTGAAGATTCATTTACCTTAGAATGAGAGAGGGAGAGCACCAGCGGGAGAGGCAGAGGGAGAAGGAGAGAGAATCCCAAGCAGACTCCACGTTCAGTGCAGAGCCCTACATGGGGCTCAATCTTATGACCCTGAGATCGCGAGAGGAGCTGAAACCAAGAGTGGGGTCCTCAACTGACTCTATCACCCAGGGGCCCCCAGGTCTTGTTTTAAATGCTACCTTCTTGGTGAGACTTTCCTATTTGGACCCACACACTCTCTCCGACGCTCCCTATTTCTCTTTACTGTTTGATTTTACTAAAAGAGCACTATTGTCATCTAACAAATATACATTTTATTTGACTTTTTTTTTTCTTCCTACAACGGAATGTAAACTTCTTGAAGGCAGAGATTTTGGGTTATTTTGCTCATGGCTGTATCCCCAGGGCCTAGAACAGAGTCGAAACTTGATAAATGTCTTTTGAATGAATTAAGGAGTAGATGGATGAATCTGCCCGCCAACTTTGGTCTGTGGTCCAGGCTTCCAATTTATGACTTGTGATTTATACTGAAAATCTCATGGCATGATGCAAAGGAAGGAGATATGATAAAGTCTGGGCAGTGAACATCTTAACTCTTACTTTCCAAGGAAGCCAAGTAATCAAATGACATCATCCACAACCTCACAGAGCATTTCTGCCAGTTATAGTACCCTTCACATGCAAAAGTAAAGGGTATCCAACAATGCCAAATGTGTTAATCCCATGATATCTTACTCACTTCACTTTGAATTACATGCTTATCCAACAACGGCAAGGTTTACCATTTAACCTATTCAAAATAGGTCCCCTTACTCACAGTCATCTCTAAAATTAAGTATAGTTCCTTTGCTGTTTAGAAAATGAAAATGAAAATAACATAAATATAAAAGAGACAGGAGAGAACAAAGACAAAGCCTGATCTTTGTGAAGGAAGGAAGTTAGCTCACAGAAATGATATTGTCTTATATTGCTTCTTTACTCCAGCCTATATGATTCAAAGTTTGGATGCTATTCCTTATGTTCCACATATGATGTACTATATGCTGGCTAACTGAACATAATAATAATTTTAAAATGTGGATGCTTTTGTTAAGAACTCAGCTCATTTCTATCTCTCCCTCCCTTTACCTTCTGCTCAAAAAAATTCAGACAAAGCCAAGTAAATTTAAAAGTAAAATTCAGGTTGTGTGTTTTGTTTATATTCTCTGATCTAAGAACAGAACACTTCAGTTGAGGCATTATCAGTATCCATAATGGGTTGAAAGGCATAGGGAGATGAATACACTTTTAATTAATGTTATACCAGAGATGCCCTGGACCTTGAAATATTTTTTTAAGTAGGCTCTACACCCACTGTGGAGCCTGACATGGGGCTTGAACTAACAACCCTGAGATCAAGACCTGAGCTGAGATCAAGAGTAGGATGCTTAACCACCTGAGCCACCCGGGTACCCCAGGACCTTGAAATATTTTTAATAAAGGCAAATAAATAAAATATACTTCATGACTGGGTAATAAGTTTTTTTTAGTTCATTTTAACAAGTAGTAGTACACAATGAAAACACAAAGAACTTGAAAAGGTTGAGCTCTTCGGTGGAAGTGCAAGGTTATCTCTGGTTATCTAAGCTGCCTGCCCGCCCACATGGGTGATTTGCAGGAGGGCCCTTAGGAGTCACTGGCAAAACCTTGGCTCTGTTATCTGCCAAAGACTCTGGGCCTCTTGCTAACACCAGAGCAGTAATGGTGCCTTCTCTTCCACCTTCCAAATCTTATGCAAGCATCTTCCAGTGGAGGACCTTAAACCAAAGCATGGGTCTAGAAAATACAGTCTTCAGGCTTCTAGGCCCTGCTTCCAGGGAGACACAGATCCATTCGATGGGGCCAGATGGATCCAACATGACCCAGGATTTGAATCTTCTGTTCTTATTCAAGAACCAGGCATTCCTGGAGCCATCAATGGGTTGAACAATCTTTTCTTTATGGTATTTTCATTCTCTAAGTAAGACAATCACGTAAATGTGCAAGAGTTTTCTTTTTACTAAGATTAATTGATTCCTTTAAAAAGTTAATTCTTGCCAAGGGCCTTGCCTTATGTGGACACATCTCAACTGGTATTCTCCCACTAAGAATGGGGCCTGGGGTTGGGGGGAAAGGTTTTGGAAATAAGGAAAGAACTAGTTTATTTACAGTAGGCAAACTGAAATTGTACCAGACTCAGACCAACTTCTTCTTCATAAACTTTATATTACAATATAGATCAATAATTTCCTCTCCCACAACTCTGAAGCCTTCCTGTCCTGTGACTCAGTTTCCTACACTAAGGGGCTGTTGCCACAATAGTCAGGGGAAGGAAATGCTTGCTTACCTTTGCTGTGTTTGGAATAACCCCTCCACATCAAAGAGGTGACTCATTCCATCCACTTGCCAACCCTGAACTTGCTTCCTACCTCCCACCACCCTTGCTAGCTGTGCTGTTCTTGGCTGGAGAGACCTTCCATCGGCAAGTCCAGGT
Organism: Martes martes; assembly: GCF_963455335.1. NCBI lineage: Eukaryota > Metazoa > Chordata > Mammalia > Carnivora > Mustelidae > Martes > Martes martes. Next base: position 49,212,421 of record NC_137900.1, on the reverse strand, counting down.
TTGTGGAATCTGGCACACTCACCTCCCTCAATGACGAGGCTTCCTGAGGTGGGTTTTTCGGCAGGTTGGGACATGAAGGTGACCACCAATTTGCCTGACCTATGGTTCAAGGTGTATGATTCAAAGCCAAGAAGCTGGGTTTTCACCTCTGCCTTCTCAAACAGCATAAAGGGAAATGGAATCATTTTATTTCCCTACTCCTATTAACACTAAACTGGTAACCTGAAAACATTTAGGTACCTATTTTCATTGGTTTTAGAGAAACATTTTGCTGCTGAAAATTCCAGAAGCCATCAGGCTCATTTTGGTGAGTTCAGCAGCGTTTATTATAGTGTGGGGCAGATGGGGAGTGCTCAGAAAATATTTATTCCTGGTGGATGTGTCCCTAACTGGGTAGAAGCCATCTTGGAGTAAATAACCTTGCCTTGGAGGTGGTTAGAGAGGAAGAAACTACACTTCCTTTAATAAAATACACCACCAGATTCCATATTGAGGAGAGTGTGGATATGGAAAAATAAAGGATTTTATAATTAATAGAGATGGATTTGAGATTAGGAATTCTGAACAAATCTCTGAAGTTCTTCTCTTTTCCCTTTAGAGAGAGAAAGAGAGTGCACGTGTGTGTACATGGGGAGAAGGGTTAGAGGCAGAGGGGTAGAGAAAATCTTGAGCAGGCTTAACAAAAGGCTCTTTCTCATGACCCTGAGAACATGACCTGAGCGGAAATCAAGGGTTGGACGCTTAACCAACTGAGCCACCCAGGCACCCTAATTCCTTTAAGTTCTTATCAAATACAGACCACATGGTGCTAAAGGAGTTTGGAGTCAGATTGGCCTGTGGTAAAATCTCAGCAGACCATTTCCTGTTGGTGATTTACTTCTCTAACCTTAAATTTCCTCATGTAATAGAGTAACAATTAAATTTTCCTCTTAAGCTTTTTGCAAGGATTAAATAAGACAATGCGAGCCATGTTGTAAACACAGAGCCTGGGACACATTAGCATTCAACATTTTCTTATTCTCTGAAGCTGCCTCCTCACTTGGAAAAGGGGATGAACAAAACACGCCATACTCTTGCAAAGGGATGTTACAGATCAGGTGAAGTAATACGGAGAAAATGCTTCCCTAGTGTGATTTATTTGTGTTACCTAACTCCCTCTTGACAATGAGCCCACTCCTTTTTTTTTCCCCCAGCGTCTGAATATAGGCTTGATGCTGTTATCTTGGGCCTAGTCCTTGGCAATTTGCACACAGATTTGACAGACCAGAAAGCTTACAACAGACGATCACTTCCATTAATAAGTATGGTGATTTGCTCGTGTCCAAGGATCCTTAGCTTCACATATTTTGCGATCAAATGTTCACATTGCCGGCTTTCTCTCATTGGGGGATATTTAGGGGAACTGAGATTTATGTGGTGGGGCTCAGTGGGGACTGACAGTAATAGAAACCAGACCCTTCCAGGACTGGCTTGGGGGTAGAAAGATCTGCCCGCATGAGAGCAGAGTTTCTCAGGCCCCACCTCGTCTTTCAGGCAGCCAGTTAGCCTTTTCTGGCCGGCCCTGTGAAATAAAATGCTCTGGGGGATTTGGAGAAGAGCTGGTGTGAATGGGTTTATATATTACCCAGATTGTCTCCTCATTACTCATAGCCAGTTGGAAAATTTCCAACCTTTTCTACTTGATCCTAGCTACCTAAGGGATTTGAGCTGACATCTACTATCAAAGCCCATCTGGAAAGAGAATATATGAGTATTAGATTTCATTCAACAAACACAAAGGGGAACCATTAGTAACAAGGGTGTGGTGTGAAGTAGAAGAAAGTTCTGGCTTCAGAAAAAGGCTGATTTAAATTCGAATCCCAGACCAGCCACTACTGTCTATATGCCCCTGACCATGTTAACTTCAGAGCATCACTTACTGAGCTATAAAGTAGAAAGCAATCATCTCTTTTTTAAAAAACTTTTTAGGGGCACCTGGGTGGCTCAGTGGGTTAAAGCCTCTGCCTTCAGCTCAGGTCATGATCCCAGGACCCTGGGATTGAGCCCTGCAACTGGCTCTCCGCTCAGCGGGGGGCCTGCTTCCTCCTCTCTCTCTGTCTGCCTCTCTGCCTACTTGTGATCTCTGTCTATCAAATAAATAAATAAAATTAAAAAAAATTTTTTTTATTAGAATTGAATTTAATTAGCAGAAATAGAATTCAGTGATTCATCAGTTGCATATAACACCCAGTGCCCATTACATCATGTGCCCTCCTTGATGCCCATCCCCCAGGTCCCCCATCCTCCCACCCCTTCCCCTTCAGTGACCCTCAGTTTGTTTTCTATGATTAAGAGTCTCTTATGGTTTGGCTCCTTCTGTTTTTTTCTCTTATTTTATTTTTCCTTCCCTTTCCTTGTGTTCACCTGTTTTGTTTCTTAAATTCCACATATGAGTGAAGTCATATGGTGTTTGTCTTTCTCTGACTGACTTATTTCACTTAGCATAATACCCTCTAGTTCCATCCACAACATTGCAAACGGCAAGATTTTGTGGGTCTTTTTTATGGCCTTGTAATATTCCATTGTATGTATACACCACATGTTCTTTATCCATTCATCTCCTGATGGACATCTGGGTTCTTTCCATAGTTTGGCTATTGTGGACATTGCTGCTACAAACACTGGGGTGCATGTGTCCCTTCATTGCACTACTGGGTACTTACCCAAAGGATACAAAAGTATCCTTTTGTATCCTTTGGGTAAGTACCCAGTAGTGCAATTGCTCGGTTGAAGGGTAGCTCTATTTTTAACTTCTTGAGGAAACTCCAAATCGTTTTCCAGAGTGGCCACACCAGTTTGCATTCCAACAGTGGAAGACCAATATTATAAGTGGTCAAACATAGTATCTCTTTATAATATTGTGAGAAATAATAAAGACTTTTGCATATAAGACTCCCTAGTAGTAGCAAGTGTTGTATAAACAGCAGCTATTATTAGTATTATTTTCTTTTCTTGAAAGAAAATGTTCAGTTTTCTTGAAAGGAAATATTCAGAGACATCGATTGGTTCTCCTTTAGATGTCCCTATCACATAAGGTTGTTGTATTAAATAGGAAAAGGGGTGGGAAAGTGCCTTGTAAAGCCACATAAATAAAGTTGCTATGATTATTTAGAGGAAAGTCACTTGAGATCCAAGAAACACTGAAGGCCATACCAAATAGAGTGACCTCTCTTTCTTTGTTAAAATATAGGATGAGAAGACAAGAAAAGAGTTGAGATTAATTACTAAGATTCATCTTTTACATACTTCTTAGACGGGTCCATTTCTAATATGTGCAACTGTAACATTTCTGTAAGAAATTCTGTTCAGTGGTATTTATGTATACCTGTGTGTAAGCATGTATGTGTATGTGTGCACATGAAAGATTTTTATCTGGCTGAACAATTTTCTTTTTATTGATCCTTTAAAAAGGATTAGGACACAGGAAAGAAGAACAAAAGATGTTACTCTTAGTATCTTAGTATCTTAGTATCTCAGTATCTTACTAAAACTTTTTGAGGGACATTGACCATAACAACAGGGAGGAAATGAAGCTAAAAATATCTTAACCTAATTAGCTGGATGTATTTACACATTACACCCAAGATCTATGAGGCTTAGAAAATTGCTCACATTAACAACAAGTAATTCAGTCTATTCTTTATCAAAGAGGGCATTTTGAGGGCATTATTCTCAGTAAGCTCTCTTAATTAAAATTCCAGCACTGGAATTGACAACACAGGCAATGTGAAAAGAAGGTGAAGAGATTACCTGGATAATTTGGTCAGTACAGATAGCTGATGTAGGTATATAACTCAGTCCTCCAATTTATGTGGTAAGTTTCATTTCCCTGCCTTGCCTGGGCAATTACATCAAATTTCCACATTACTTGGCTGTGTAGACATGAAGAATTTTAGTAAATACGTAGAGGGTTGAGAAAGCCTGACTTGCATAATTGGTATTCTGCGTTTAAAACATCTTTCTATGAATGCTTAACTGGATAATCTGCCTGAACTCGCCTCTTGGAATTTCTTAGTGTGGGTCAATATCTGCCACCCATGACTATGGCACTTGATGAGCCAACCTAGAAATACATATCCTCTTCTTCTCTCCCTCCTTCACCTCCTTTCTCATTTATTCCCTTCCTTTTTTCCTTTTTCTTCCTCCAATTCTTTTTCATAAAATCACATAATGCTGGAATTTGGGGGGACTACAGCCACTGTAATTATTCTATAATTCTCAGAATTTGTTAGTTCTCATACCACATTCATGGATTTTTCATGTCTAGCTATTTAATATTTTTAAAAAGTAGATTTTAAAAAACCCTTAAATACTTTTTCAGATACAGTTTTAAAAATCTTTTTAAATTAAAAACAATTTTTAAAAATATTTTATTTATTTATTTGAGAGAGAGAGAGAGAGAGAGAGAATGAGCAGTGGGAAGGGGCAGGAGGGGATAGGGAGGGAGAGGGAGGGAGAAGCAGACTTCCCACTGAGCAGGAAGCCCAACACAGGGCTCAATCCCATGACCTGGAGATTATGACCTGAGCCAAAGAAAGGCAGACGCTTAACTAACTGAGCCACCCAGGCATCCCAGATACATTTTCAAAACCTGTACTTAGGAAGAATAGATTTAGTATGCTGATTATTTTTTCCTGATAAAAAGTAAAAGAAATGTACAACAAATAGAGACATTTTGTACATGTAGCACCTAAAATCGTATCACTTAGCTTTGGGAAACACTTTTCTAGTCTGGCTTTCAAATGAGAGAATTAAAGTGATGTTTTCTAAAGGCACAGAGCCAGTTAGGAGTGGTGTTAAGAGTTGAAACCATGGTTTTGGACTCTTTAACCCAGACCTTACCTATTACCTTACACTGACTTACAGTGTTGGTTACTTTAAAGCAGGGCTATAAAAATCACTAACATGGTATAGAAAAGCCATCAGTAGCAAAAACTATGAAAACAGCCCATCTTCTTATTTGTTTATCTTTTAATAACTCTTAGATCATGACTGGACCACAGGTGCTTTGAGACAGTAATCCTTGGGATGCCTTCGTGGCTCAGTCGGTGAAACATCTGCCTTTGGCTTAGGTCATGATCCCAGGGTCCTGGGACTGAACCCCACATCGGGCTCTTTGCTTGGTGGGGAGCCTGCTTCTCCCTCTGCCTGCCTCTCTCCCTGTTTGTGCTCTCTCTCTCTGGAAATAAATAAATAAAATCTTAAAAAAAAAGGAGACAGTAGTCCTCAAACAAGAGTGCTCATGTAGGGGTTTACCAGGATTTCAAGGACATGGGTAGCTAAAGATCTTTTCAGAGCCACCCTTTCTGTGACTTCTTTCCTAAAAAAGGGACCATGGTTAAGTCATCCCTATTCATAATTGCCCTTTTGCCACCTTCCAGAACAAAGTCACACTTTTCATTCACTGCATTACCCTGGAGTGAAAGCATATCAGACTGACACCAAACACATGGACACTTGAAAATCAGGTAGTGTATTGGTGTAGGGGAAGAATTTCATGTCTGAGTAACAAATCACAGGTAGTCTCGAATTCTTTGCCTTCCTTAAAAAGGAAGGAGGGTTAAACAAATTTTGAGCTGATAGATCTTTAAAAATGATTTTGCATGGTAGACTAAAATATAAAGTTTGACTTAGAAGTTGTTTAAAGATCCAGGAATGAAGGCTTATAGCTCTAATAAAAATCCTTCCACCCTCATCTACAAATAACATTTTTTTTTTAGAATCACCTTCAATTAAATTGACAAGTAAGAATAGAATTAGGGGCGCCTGCGTGGCTTGGACGTTAACCATTTGCCTTAGGCTCAGGTCAGGATCCCAGGGTACTGGGATCAAGCCCTGCATGGGGCTCCCTGCTCGGCAGGAAGCCTGCTTTTCTCTCTCTTACTCCCCCTGCTTGTGTTCCCTCTCTCACGGTGTCTCTCTCTGTCAAATAAATAAATAAAACCTTTAAAAAAAAAAAGAATAGAATTAATACTAAACCCCTATCTCATTCTAGTAGTAAGTATATCCATATACAGATCTATGGGGAAATGACTTGATCCGTCTTATCAAGAGATACATGTCCAAAATGAGGTATTTTTTTAAACATTGCTTTTTATTACTTTCAATTTAATATCTGTTTATCAATATTTTAATATAATTATATTAAATATAATTTAATAATAATGTCTATTATCTTTACCTGTTTACTAGTAAGAATTATAGTGCCACTCAGAAGAAATTTTTTAACATTTAAAACCTATTAGGAAATTAAAAACATAAATTTAGCTTGTATTTTTGCTACAGAGCATAATAGGGTCTTTAATAGTAGACCTTAACAAATAAAGTTATGGGATCAGAATAAAACTCTGAGAAAGGGAAACAAAAAGAGAAGTTCAATAAATAAAAAGAAGAGTCAACATTTCTAATTGTTAAATAAGAACTATTTATGATTGCTATTTTTCAAAATGGGTGATGAGAGGAGATTGAGTCACTCAGGTATTTATGTTGCACGGGATGCATTTTAAAATTATGTAACAATTTTATTTTAAAAGATTACTGTTTAAAATAAGCTGGAGATTACATAAGTTGTATTATTTACATTTTGGAGAAACTTTAGATGTCACCTTAAAGTTTTGCAAAGGATTGTAGAGATTTTCCAATTCCTTTATGAGTACACAAATAAGAAGTTTGAAGATCATTGCTTTTAGGGTTCAAATGGGTTTCCAGGCTGTGGAGAGCTTCCTGAACAAGCTTCTCTCTCACACTGGATTCCCAGGAATGAAAACAGTTCCCGAAGTTTACCAAAGGAGCACACTTGCTCCCGCTCATTGCCAGGACTCCTGGCACCAACTTGCAGATATCCTGGACCCAGGTGAGCTCAGATGCTCTCAACCTTTGTGCCTGTTAGACTAACATCTGTGGGAAACTCCAAAAGCTGATAGGAGAAATTCCACTGGTTATAACTTCTCCAGCTCCCCCATACCACCCTGGAATGTCACTTCTGTATTTACCAGATAAAATCGAAAGGCTCTTTTACACACTCTTTGAAAAATCTGAGATAGATAACAAGATTAGAATGCATTTGAATAAAAAAAACCTCAGCAGCATGCGTGAAAATGTGTGCATATACATAAAACAGATGTGCACTTTTAAAAATGTTATGTAGCCATGCTATTGTTCAGTGATTAAAATTTTGAAGTTGAATCCCTGATTAGACAACCGAAGTCATCTTTAAAAAGGGTTACTGCAGACCATAACTCCTCACTCTAGTAACATGTGTATCTAGTTCTTCTACCCCAAGAAAATACCAATTATTTATGCTCTATTCCAGCAACATCGTGTTTCATGTTACCAACAGCCTGTACTTATATACATAAAGTTTCTTTTAAATTTCTTTTCTCATTTTTACGCTTTCTGGTTAGAAATAAGAGAAAAAGAGAAGAAAGACAAAATTTCCACATATATTTTAAACGATTGAACTTTGAAGTAATTACAAAAGTATAGAAATCACTAAAAGTGATCTTGATCAAATTAATAATTTTCAATTGAGACTTGATAAAAACTTTTCAACACAATTTTAATGGAGAGGCACCTTTTGGCTTTAACTTCTGAGCATTATGATATGTGGATTTTATTCTGTTCTATTAACTTTTGATTATATTTGAAAGTGGTTGACCTCTTTTTTCCCCACTAGCGTTTGTTTTCATTTTGGTAGAAAGGAAAAATAATGAAATCTGGCACATTTACACAGAGTCTTCCTACAGCGCTGGGGATCTGGAAATAAATCCACTACCAATGCTGACAAATACACTGGTCTGTAATGTCCTCTTATCCTCAATAATCACAATTTTGAGGGTGCCTTGGTAGCTCAGTTGGTGAGGCATCTGCGTTCTGCTCAGAGCATGATACCAGAGTGCTGTGATCAAGCCCCCATCAGGCTCCCTGCTCAGAGGGGAGCCAGCTTCTCCCTCTCCCTCTGCAGCTCTCCCTGCTTGTGCTCTTTCTCTCACTCTTTCTCTCTCTATCAAATAAATAAATAAAATCTTAAAAAAATCACAATTTTGCTGTATGCTGATCATATTCCACACCCGAATGCTGCAAAGGAGCCATGGAAACCATTATCATTAGAGAAAAACACTTCCACTTAAGAAAATCTGCTTCTGTGCTAGACTTAGAAGGAATTTATTATAAACACCCCATTACTGGGAAAATCAGAAACCTGAAAATCTTCCAAGCAATTAGGAGAAGATATTATTCTTAAGTATGAATTGCTTTTTCAAACTGAAATAAGTCTTCAAATAATTTTGATAAAGAAAATTGCCAAACAATTTCCAGTTGTCTCATTTACATTACCAACCCAGATGATTTTCTTAAAAAATTGAATCCAACACTTGAACTGGCATCACAAAGGTCAAATACTGCAAGATTTGTTCTGACCCATTTTGGGAAGAAAAAAAAAAAAGTCGAAGGTTCATCCAAAGAATATAATAGGATGACTTGACAGAGAAGTTGGATAAGAAGGATGACTTATTTTGGACTTAATCTTAGGGTGGGTGAGGCATAGTATTCAGGTCATTTCCTTAAGAGAGAGGAAATGATGAGTTACACCTTGCCTTTTTGATAAAAACAACATGCAATGGTTCATGCTTCATTCAATGTTTAATAAATTTAGTGATGATATTTATAATAACTGTGTTCCAAGTTGATTAAGCTTTAATCACAACTGACAAAGCAAATGGGCATGGAACAGAGAATAAGTCATAATTATTACTCTCATGCATATCCTTACAATATTCAAGGATTTAGAGACTCAAATTTATACCCTCTACAACTAATTTGACTTTCCTTTTCTGGAAGGTTAACTTAAGGCATATAGAGAAACTGAAAGTGCAGAAAATATTTACTTAGCACCATTTCCGGTGTTATGTAGCGCTCTGGTTAAGTTTTTCACGCTGGTTGAGAAAGACGTGTTTCCCACTATGACAGGGAGAGCAGCTTCCCCTACCACACCCACCCCCCACCCCCACCCCGCCACACACACACATATCCATGACCTCAGTCCACTCAGAATTTTGCTCTGGAGCTTTAGTCTGAGGTAAAAGCCCTCGACTCAGGTGAATGCAGAAGAAAAGGAAGAAACCTGTGTCTGACCTGTCCCTCTCTCTCCGCATCTGGCTGAAACAGAAGTGCCTGGCCCCCTTGTCTGTCGGGGCAGAATCTTCTAACTTTTTGCAGGTTTAGGCAAGCCTGGTCTTCAGCTCCTGGTTTGGCAGGCTGCGGGACAGGAGAATGTAACACATTAAGCTCTTATCCTTTGCAATGGAATACTGTATTTGAACACAAATAAGAATTAGTTGATAGTCTGGGAACCTGGGTGGCTCAATTGGTTAAGCATCTGCCTTTGGTCCAAGTCATGATTCCGGGTTCCCTCACATGTGGGTCCCTGCTTCTCTCCCTCCCTCTGCCCTTCCCCCCTGCTCATGCGCGCTCTCTCTCTCTCTCTCTCTCTTTCTCACACACACACACACACATGGTCTCTCTCTCAAATAAATAAATAAAATCTCTAAAACAAAAAAGAATTGTTTGATAGTCATTCAAATGTTTTTAAGATGTAAACCATATATCTATTTCAATAGTGTTTAAATTTCATCAATAACAATTTACAGTCTCTAGACCACTGTGTGCAAGGAAAAAAAGAACACAATATTTCCTCTTCATGTTTTGATATTTCATGTTAGATTTCCAACGTCTTTGAGTAAGACGTTTTGTTGTTTCAAATATAATAAAATAAAAGTTGCTTAGCTCCACAAAGTAGGAGTAAATGAAAAGTGACCCTGAGATACATCCTGGGTACAAAATGAAATGTATGAGAACATTTACATGTGAAGCTTAGAACCCAGAGCATACAGATATGAGTGTTTTTCTGTCAGGTCACTTGGTTAGTCTAAACTTCCAAAAGAAATGGATTCACGAATAAAGGCAAAAGGGGAAAGGAAAAAGATATCACCCTTTATAGAACAATAACAATCACAATAACTCATAAGACTTTTATTGGTTTGGCCACAAGCTGTTTAACTTACAAAGCCAAGATTCAACTAGTAATAAAGGAGAAAACCCACTCCTTTAGAGACTAAAGTCAGAGGTCGACCAAAAGGTTTTTTTTTAAAAGATTTTTATTTTTATTATTATTATTTTTTAATCTGAGAGAGAGAGAGAGCACATGAGCAGGGTGAGGGGCAGAGGGAGAAGCAGACTCCCTGCTGAGCAGGGAACCCCATTCGGGGCTGGTTCCCAGGACTCGGGGATCATGACCTGAGCTGAAGGCAGGCACTCAACCAACTGACCTACTCAGGCAACACCCCCCTTTTTAAAATTTACAAATATTAAGTCTACCTCCTCTTTTCCTCCATCACATTTTTGGAGAGTACATACTTGTCACATTAGTTTCTCATGTAATGAAAATTCAAATGATAATAAGTATCTCATGATATTTAGCAAATGTTCATGTAAGGATTTCCCAAAAAGGTGATTGCCTCCCAAGTTCAGCTAATTTTACGTTCACCATTCTGTTTAGAAACACTTTTTAGTGTAGAAAGAATTGTCCATTTGCCTGGAAAGTTGCTCGTGGTCACCCTCCTTGGAAATGATTTATTCTTTCTGCCTTTCATGCTGTCTTCCCACCCCATGATGTGTGAGAAATATTTGGACAAGTCTAATACTTTCAACCAAAATACAAAGCACTATACTAAAAGCAGCACAGCAACGTAAAAAGAAATCATTTCTAAAACGTTTGTTATTTGTCAGTTAGAGAAAGTGTATTGGATTTGAAATCTCATGATGAATAAGCTTTTTACCCAGTAATTTTAATAACTGGTGTATTCACTGTTACATTGTGTAATTTTTATTTTATTTTTAAGGATTTTTTTTTTCCACAGAGTATAGAAAGAGTGAAGACTCAGTGTTCCTATTGCCTTTTTGGTCTAAATCTGAAGTCGTATCTTCCTATAACTTTCAATTTGCACATTCATTCCTACTATAATTAAGTTAGAAGGGAAATGGTGTCACGGGGTAAGCTGCACCATGTAGTTCCATTACTCTTATCCCTTATGGCCATCAAGACCCTAACCATATAAAATACAAGTGCTGGACACAAGAGACTTGAGGAATCATCTGGTGATGATTCCAATCATCTTGGTGAATCATCTGGTGGCTCTCTTTCCCTTCACAGATGAGCAAACAGAAGCTCACGGAGCCAGCTGGTTTCGGACAAGGGCATGAGTTTTGTTCTCAAATGGAGCCAGGATTGAATTCGGTTTTAGCAACTGTGTTAACTTGGAGGAGTTACTTAAACGTTCTGAGCCTTGGTGTTCTCTTTGTGGAATGGGGATAATAATACTTGACGTCTAGGAATGGTATGGAGGATTAAATTAAAATTATGTATTTGAATGCCTGATTCACAGTAGACACTTAGTATTTCTTAGTCCTCTTCCCTATTAAGGTAGTTAGGTACATTAGTGGCAGAAACCTTCTTCTAGATTTCAAATGAAACAGACTTCTATATTTTGCTATTTCTATCACAATTTGCTAGTGAGTCCCCAAGGAAGCTTCAGTTCTGGAATTGAAATCCCTCACATCACCCCATTTGCTACTTTTGCCAGCGGATAAGACATCTTTATCCAAGGCTGTATCCACTATGGTTTGTCCTGGCAGAGACAGAAGACACAGAAACCATTTCCCAATTACCACTTACCAATGGCCTGAAACAAGGGTGAGCACGATTAGATCATCAGCGACAGTTTATCAGTCACTAAGTGATATATTCTGGAGTTAATAGCCAAATCTTCATTACGGACCCCATTATCCCAGAAGTCTTTAACTCATGCCCCCTTAAGCACATGTCTGCAGAAGATTCTCCTCACCCCACTTTTCTGATTTCAGCTAACCCCCCATTTCCCTTCTCTACCAACTAAATGAGAGGCTACTTTTACTTGCTTTTTAAAAATCATAATTCATTTATAGATAATCTATTCCTATCCACTATTCTAATAGTTCTGGGCTTTTGGTTTGTTTGTTTGTTCTTTGACTCTATTATTGGATTTATTTTAAGGATCATGGAGGCTACAAATACAAAATCTGCAGGGTAGGCCAGTGGACTGGAGATCCAGGAAAGAGCTGATGTCTAGTAGTTCTTTTTATAGGCCTTTTGGAACTTAGTTTTCTGGAATAAAAATCTCTGGATCTTTGAATGTTTCCTTGGTTCCCTTCCAGGGTCTCTGTGCATAGTAACTCCTTTTATCTTGTTACTCTAGCCCAGAAGTCAGAAAACCATGAGCCTACAGGCTGAATCCAGGCCTTTGTTCCTCTGTATATGGCTGATGAGAATGGTTTGAATATTCTTAAATAGTTGAAATTCTTTATCAGGCAGGAGGACCTTCATTTGGAGCCCACAGACTGCAGGAGACATTATTCTGAATCCCATGAAATCCATTACTTCTCATTCAGTGGAGTAGATAGTATCTAAAGTTCACCTCTAATACCTTTGCCTGGGGTTCCATGTATTCACATTCCACAACAAAATAAAATTTACAGCAGCTGACTTTAAGTCTAATTATCTATTGGATAAAAAAAGGAATCTTACCTAACTTTAGTTATTGAGTTTAATAAACACTCCCCCTCTCAAATAAATAATAGGAAAATAATACATGTAATAGAATAATAAATAATAAATAATAGGAAAAAATACATGTAAATAGAAAATAAGCAGTAAAGGGTCGCCTGGGTGGCTCAGTTAGTTAAGTGAATGACTCTTCAATTTGGCTGGGGTCATGATCTCAGGGTCATCAGATTGAGCCCCCCCTCCCACCCCCTGGAATCAGGCTCGGTGCTGGGTGTGGAACCTGCTTAGGATTCTCTCTCCCTTTGTCCCCCTCTCCCCCAACTCCTACTCTTTCTCTCTTTCTCAAAAAAAAAAAAAGAAAGAAATGAAAAGAAACAGTAAGGAAAAGGAGAATGCAAATGTGATAACCATAAAAGTTAACATAATAACCATGATTACCTTTAAAATTAGACCCTGATAAACCGTGGCAGTTAAGGCAAAAAGAGAATCATTTAAAAGTGGCACTATATACCAAACTTCATTTGAGAGATATCAAATAAGCTAATATTATAAAGTTTACAAAAAGAGAAAACATAGGAGAATATCTTTGTGACTCAGATTTCTTACAAAGGACACAGAAAATATTAGCTATAAGAATTAAATAGAGTTCTGGGGAGGACCAAGATGGCAGAGAAGTAAGAGACCTAAATTTTGTCAGGTCCTAGGGGTTTAGCTAGATAGTTATTACACCATTCTGAACACCCACAAAGTCAACAGGAGATCAAAGAGAAGAAGAACAGCAATTCTAGGAAAAGAAAAGTGCACACTTTCTGGAAGGTAGGACATGGGGAGAAGTGAATCTGAGGTGACAAACAGGGAGATAGACCTGGGAGGAGGGGCCGGCTCCTGGCAAGGATTGGAGCAGCGGAACACAAAATCGGAACTTTTAGAAGTCTGCTCCACTGAGGGACATCAATCCAGAGACTAAGCATGGGGTGGAGCCCTGGCAGGGACAGTGTGGTCTCAGGACCCTTGGGGTCACAGAAAGACTGGGGGTAGGGGTGGGGAGGTGCCTGAGTGTGGCAGAGCTCCCAGGTATTGGAGCAGGGAAGCCAGCTGCAGAGACAGAGCTGAGAAGTGAACTTTCAGCTCAGGGTTACCTTAAACTGTGATCCGAGGCATAGTCAGACCACCACTCTTTGAGCAGGAACCCCACAAGTGGCAGATCCGGGGAGACTCCTTCCATCCTCCTCTAGGAGGGGTGGCGTGGGAATGTGCTGCAGGAATCTGCTTGGTTTGGAGACTCCAAACATGGCCGAGCACCAGAGACAGAAATGTTCGGTCCCAGGCCGGGTGAGCTCGGAGTGTGACAGTAGACCAGGGAGATGGGAGGGACTGACTGTTTTTCTCTGAGGGTGCACTGAGGAGTGCGGTCCTGAGCTCTAGGCACCTACGGGTTGGAGATTGGGAGGCTGCCATTTTCATTCCCATCCTCCAGAGCTCTACGGAAAGTGTTCAGGGAACAAAATCTCCCAAGCAAGAACCGGAGCAGAGTACTTAGCCTGGCCCCTGGCAAGGGCGGTGCAATTCTGCCTCGGGCAAAGACATTTGAGAATCTCTGCAAGAGGCTCCACTCCCAGAAGATTAGCAAGAACATCCAGCCAAGACCAAGTTCACTGATCAATGAGAACTGCAGAACTCCGGAGGGGAGAGCAGCACATAGAATTCATAGTTTTTTCCCATGATTTCTTAGTCTTTCAAAGTTAAATTTTTTAAATTTTAATTTTTCTTATTCTTTCTTTTTAAGTTTTTCCTCTTTCCTGTTTTAACCTTCTTAACTGTTCTATCTTATCAATATCTTTTAAAAAATCTTTCAAATTTTTCATTGTTATAGTTATATTCTATCCCTTCATCATATTTAACTTTATTTTTTATATACATGTAAGTTTTTCTTTCTTTAAAATTTTGGGATACAGTTTCTTATAACAGATCAAAATACACCCTAAATCTAGCATATGGTTTTGTTCTAGTCTCCAGCCTGATCACTTTCTCTCCTTTTTTTTCTTTGTTCAACCAACTTCTAATCTTATCAATTCCTTTCTTAGAATCTTTTAATTATCATCTTTACAGTCATATTTCATTCCTTCATCGTGTTTATCTTTATTTTTGTATGTATATTTTTCTTTCTTTAAAATTTTGGGAGGCAGTTTCTTCTAACAGACCAAAATACACCCCAAATTAAGTGTGTGGCTTTGTTCTATTCCACAGTTTGATATATATATATAGTATACCTTCCCAGGGGCCGAGACTACCCTTTTAGTATTTTGTTCTCTCATTCATCTATTCTTTACTGGATAAAATGACAAAGCATGATATATTCAGAGCACTAAATGAGAAAAATACGCAGCCAAGAATACTATATCCAGCTAGGCTGTCATTGGAAATAGAAGGAGAGATAAAAGCTTCCAGGAAAAACAAAAATTAAAAGAATTTGCAAACTGCAAACCAGCCCTATAGGAAATATTGAAAGGGGTCCTCTAAGCAAAGAGAGAGCCTAAAAGCAACAGACCAGAAACAAATAGAGACAATATACAGTAACAGTCACCTTACAGGCAATACAATGCCACTAAATTCATATCTTTCAACAGTTACTGTAAATGTAAATGGGTTAAATGCCCCAATCAAAAGACACAGGGTATCAGAATGGATAAAAAAACAAGATATGCTGCCTACAAGAAACTCATTTTAGACCCAAGGACACACCCAGATTTAAAGTGAGGGGGTGGAAAATAATTTATCATGCTAATGGACATCAAAAGAAAGCTGGAGTGGCAATCCTTATATCAGATCAATTAGATTTTAAGCCAAAGGCTATAATAAGAGATGAGGAAGGACACTATATCATACTCAAAGGGTCTATCCAACAAAAAGATCTAACAATTTTAAATATCTATGCCACTAACATGTGAGCAGCCAACTATATAAACCAATTAATAACAAAATCAAAGAAACACAACAATAATACAATAATCGCAGGGGACTTTAACACACCCCTCACTGAAATGGGCAGATCATCCAAGCAAAAGATCAACAGGGAAATAAAACCTTTAAATGACACACTGGACCAGATGGACATCACAGATATATTCAGAACATTCCATCCCAAAACAACAGAATACACATTTTTCTCTAGTGCACATGGAACATTTTCCAGAATAGATCACATCCTGGGTCACAAATCAGGTTTCAACCATTACCAAAAGATTGGGATCATTCCCTACATATCTTCAGACCACAGTGATTTGAAACTAAAACTCAACCACAAGAGGAAAGTTGTAAAGAACTCAAATGCATGGAGGTTAAAGAGCATCCTACTAAAGAATGAATTTAAAAAAATTTATGGAAACAAATGAAAATGAAAACACAACTGTTCAAAATCTTTGGGATGCAGCAAAGGTGGTCCTGAGAGGAAAGTATATAGCAATACAAACCTTTCTCAAGAAATAAGAAAGGTCTCAAATACACAACCTAACCCTACACCTAAAGCAGCTGGATAAAGAACAGCAAATAAAGCTTAAACCCAGCAGCAGAAGAGAAATAATAAAGATCAGAGCAGAAGTCAATGAGATAGAAACCAAAAGAACAGTAGAGCAGATCAATGAAGTTTGATCTAGGAGTTTGTTCTTTAAGGAATTAATAAGATTGATAACCCCCTAGCAGAATATCAAAAAGAAAAGAGAAAGGGCTCAAATTAATACAATCATGAATGAAAGAGGAGAGATCACAACCAACACCAAAGAAATACAAACAATTATAAGAACATACTGGGAGCAACTATATGTCAGCAAATTAGACAATCTGGAAGAGATGGATGCATTCCTAGAGACACATAAACTACCAAAATTGAGCCAGGAAGAAATAGAAAACCTGAACAGACCAATAATTAGTAAGGAGATTGAAGCAGTAATCAAAAAATCTCCCAACAAATAAGAGCTCTTGGTCAGATGACTTCCCAGGGGAATTCTACCAAACATTTAAAGAAGAATTAATACCTATTCTCCTGGAACTGCTCCAAAAAATCGAAATGGAAGGAAAACTTCCAAACTCATTTTATGAGGCCAACATTACCTTTACCCCAAAACCAGACAAAGACCTCACCCAAAAGGAGAATTACAGACCAATATCCCTGGTGAACATAGATATAAAAATTCTCACCAAAATACTAGCCAATAGGATCCAACAGTACATTAAAAGGATTATTCACCATGACCAAGTGGGATTTATTCCTGGGCTGCAAGGTGGTTTCAACATCTGCAAATCAATCAATGTGATACAATGCATTAATAAAAGAAAGGACAAGAACCATATGATACTCTCAATAGATGCTGAAAAAACATTTGAGAAAGTACAGCATCCTTTCTTGATCAAAACTCCTCAGAGTGTAGGGATAGAGGGTATGTACCTCAATATCATAAAAGCCATCTATGAGAAATCCACAGCAAATATCATTCTCTCTCTCTTTTTTAAAAGATTTTCATTTATTTATTTAACAGACAGAGATCACAAGTAGGCATAGAGGAAGGCAGAGAGAGAGGAAGGAGGAAGCAGGCTCCCCACTGAGTGGAGAGCCCAATGTGGGGCTTGATCCCAGGACCCTGGGATCATGACCTAAGCCGAAAGCAGAGGCTTTAACCCACTGAGCCACCCAGGCACCCCAGCAAATATCATTCTCAATGGGGAAAAACTGAGAAATTTCCCCCTAAGGTCAGAAATACAGCAGGGATGTCCACTGTCACCACTGCTATTCAACATAGTACTAGAAGTCCTAGCCTCAGCAATCAGAAAACAAAAAGAAATAAAAGGCATCCGAATTGGCAAAAAAGTCAAACTCTCACTCTCTGCAAAGGACATGATACTTTACGTGGAAAACCCAAAAGATGCCACTCCAAAAACTGCTAGAACTCATAGAGAAATTCAGTAAATTGTCAGGGTATAAAATCAATGCACAGAAATCAGTTGCCTTTCTATACACCGACAAAAAGACAGAAGAGAGAAATTAAAGCATCAATCCCATTTACAATTGCACCTAAAACCATAAGATACCTAGGAATAAATCTAACCAGAGAGGCATGGAATCTATCCTTAGAAAACTATAAAATACTTATGAAAGAAATTGAGGAAGATGCAAAGAAACGGAAAAACATTCCGTGCTCATGGATTAGTAGAACAAATATTGTTAAAATATCTATGCTACCAATAGCAATTTACGCATTTATGCAATCCCTATCAAAATACCATCAACTTTTTTCACAGAAATGGAATAAATAATCCTAAAATTTATATGGAACCAGAAGAGACCCCAAATAGCCAAAGAAATGTTGAAAAAGAAAACCAAAGCTGGTAGCATCACAATTCTGGATTTCAAGTTCTATTACATAGCTATAATCATCAAGACAGTATGGTCCTGGACAAAAACTGACACATCGATCAACAGAACAGAATAGAGAACTCAGAAATGGACCCTCAACTCTATGGTCGACTGATCTTTGACAAAGCAGGTAATCCATTGGATATTCTTTCCAATGGAAAAAAGACAGCGTCTTCAACAAATGGCATTGGGAAAACTGGACAGCCACATGCAGAAGAATGAAATTGGACAATTTCCTTACACCACACACAAAAATAGATTCAAAATGGATGAAAGACCTCAGTGTGAAACAGAAATCCATCAAAATCCTTGAGGATTACACAGGCAGCAACCTCTTTGACCTCAGCTGCAGCAACTTCTTCCTAGAAACATACCAAAGGCAAGGGAAGCAAGGGCAAAAATGAGCTATTGGGACTTCATCAAGATTAAAGGCTTTTGCACAGCAAAGGAAACAGTCAACAAAACCAAAACACAACCGACAGAATGGGAGAAGATATTTGCAAATGACATATCAGATAAAAGGCTAGTATCCAAAATCTATAAAGAACTTATTAAACTCAACACCCAAAGAACAAAGAATCCAATCAAGAAATGGGCAGAAGATGTGAACAGACATTTCTCCAAAGAAGACATCCAAATGGACAACAGACCGATCAAAAAGTGTTCCACATCACTTGGCATCAGGGAAATACAAATCAAAACCACAGTGAGATACCACCTCACACCAGTCAGAATGGCTAAAATTAATAAGTCAGGAAATGACAGATATTGCTGTGGATGCCGAGAAAGGGGAACCCTCCTACTCTGTTGGTGGGAATGCAAGCTGAGGTAACCACTCTGGAAAACAGCATGGAGGTTCCTCAAAAAGTTGAAAATAGAGCTACCTTGCGACCCAGGAATTGCACTACTGGGTATTTCCCCTAAAGATACAAGTGTAGTGATCCACAGGGGCACTTGGACCTGAATGTTTATAGCAGCAATGTCCACAATAGCCAAGCTACGGAAAGAGCCCAGATGTTCATCAACAGATGAACTGTTAAAGATGTGGTATATATATACCATGGAATACTATGCAACCATCAAAACCCCTGAAATATTACCATTTGTGACAACGTGGATGGAACTAGAAGGTATTATGCTAAGTGAAATAAGTCAATCAGAGGAAGACAAGTATCATATGATCTCTCTGATATGAGGAATTCGAGAGGCAGGGCAGGAGGTCGTGGGGGGAAGAGAGGGAAAAGTGAAATAAGATGGGACCAGGTAAGGAGACAAACCATAAGAGACTCTTAATCTCAGGAAGCAAACAGGTTTGCTGGTTTGGTGGGGAGGGACAGGGTGGCTGGGTTATGGACTGGGGTGGATATGTGCTATGGTGAGTGCTGTGAATTGTGTAAGACTGATGATTCAGAGACCTGTACCCCTGAAACAAATAATAAATTATATGTTATTAAAAAATTAAATAGATTTTACTAAAATTATAAAGTGCTCAAGATACCACTAAGAAAATGAAAAAATACACACTTGCAGAAATACTTACATTACATATAGCAAACAAAAGATTAATAATCATAATATATAAAGAACTGTACTACTCAATGATAAAAAGCCAAACAGTCTAAAATGTTTGAAGTGGGTAAAAAACTTGAACAAAAGGAAGATGTATGAATGGCTGTGATATATATGAGAAAGTGCTCACCATTCTTAGTCATCAGGGAATGTGAATTAAAATCAAAATAAGATACGTACCCATTAGAATGGCTGAAATTTTAAAAACTGATAACATGAAATGTTGGAGAGGATTAGAAGCTTTCCTATGTGTGTCAGACGATACAATCACTCTGAAAACACTGAACATACCTACCCTTTCATCTTCCAACAGACTTGGAGAAGAATTTTCATATTAATTTTACTCAAAGAACCCAAAGCTGGAATCAACCAAAATACTCACCAGTAGGAGAATAGATACACAAATTATAGTAGATTCATTCACTGGAAAATCCCTCTTAATAAAAAGAAGTGACAGGGCGCCTGGGTGACTCAGTGGGTTAAAGCCTCTGCCTTCGGCTCAGGTCATGATCCCAGGATCCTGGGATTGAGCCCCACATCAGGCTCTCTGCTCAGCAGGGAGCCTGCTTCCTCCTCTCTCTCTGCCTGACTCTCTGCCTACTGGTGATCTCTGTCTGTCAAATAAATAAATAAATAATCTTAAAAAAAAAAAAAGAGGGGGAGGAGTCAAGATGGCGGAGAAGTAGCAGGCTGAGACAACATCGGGTAGCAGGAGATCAGCTAGATAGCTTATCTAACCATTGTGAACACCTAAAAATCCAACGGGAAATCGAAGAGAAGAAGAGCAACAATTCTAGAAACAGAAAATCGATCACTTTCTGAAAGGTAGGACCTGCGGAGAAGTGAATCCAAAGCGACGGGAAGACAGACTGTGGGGGGAGGGGCCAGCTCCTGGCAAGCGGCGGAGCAACAGAGCACAAAATTAGGACTTTTAAAAGTCTGCTCCATGGAGGGACATTGCTCCAGAGGCTAAACCAGGGGGAAGCCCAGGCGGGGTCAACATAACCCCAGGTCCCGCTGGTCACAGAAGGACTGGAGTGTCTGAGTGCCGCAGAGCTCGCAGGTATTAGAATGGGGAAGCCGGCTACAGCGACAAAGCCGAGGAGTGAGCTCTCAGCCTGAGGTTATCTTGTGCTGGTCGCAGGCTGGGTGGGCTCGGAGTGTGGCCAGAGGCCACAGAGACAGAAGCGACCGGGCGCTTTTCTCCAAGTGCCAGCAATTGACTGCTTTCCTCCAGGCATGACCGCAGGTCAGGGAGGTGGGGCGGTTGGGCGCTTTTCTCTGAGGGTGCACTGAGGAGCAGAACCCCAAGCTCTCGGCTCCTCCGGGCTGGAGATTGGGAGGCCGCCATCTTCATTCCCGTCCTCTGGAACTCTACAGAAAGCGCTCAGGGAACAAAAGCTCCCGAAAGCAAACCCGAGTGGATTACTAAGCCCGGCCCCTGGCAAGGGCGGTGCAATTCCGCCTGCGGCAAAGACACTTGAGAATCACTACAACAGGCCCCTCCCTCAGAAGATCAACAAGAAACCCAGCCAAGACCAACTTCACTCACCAAGAACAGCGGAATTCTAGAGGAGGAGAAAGCAAATCTTATCTGGACAAAATGACAAGGTGGAAAAACTCACCACAAAAAAAAGAGCAAGAGGCAGTACCAAAGGCTGGGGACCTAATCAATACGGACATTGGTAATATGACAGATCTAGAGTTCAGAATGACGATTCTCAAGGTTCTAGCCGGGCTCAAAAAAGGAATAGAAGATATTAGAGAAACACTCTCCGGAGAGATAAAAGCCCTTTCTGAAGAAATAAAAGAACTAAAATCTAACCAAGTTGAAATCAAAAAAGCTATTAATGAGGTGCAGTCAAAAATGGAAGCTCTCACTGCTAGGATAAATGAGGCAGAAGAAAGAATTAGTGACACAGAAGACCAAATGACAGAGAATAAAGAAGCTGAGCTAAAGAGAGACAAACAGATACTGGAGCACGAGGAGAGAATTCGAGAGATAAGCGACACCATAAGACGACACAACATTAGAATAATTGCGATTCCAGAAGAAGAAAGAGAGAGGGGAGCAGAAGGTATATTGGAGACAATTATTGGAGAGAATTTCCCTAATATGGCAAAGGGAACAAACACCAAAATCCAGGAGATGCTAAGAATGTCCCTCAAAATCAATAAAAATGATCCACACCTCATCACCTGATAGTAAAATTTACAAGTCTTAGCGACAAAGAGAAAATCCTGAAAGCAGCTCGGGAAAAGAAGTCTGTAACATACAAGGGTAAAAGCATTAGATTGGCAGCAGACCTATCCACAGAGACCTGGCAGGCCAGAAAGAACTGGCATGATATATTCAGAGCACTAAACGGGAAAAACATGCAGCCAAGAATACTATATCTGGCTAGGCTATCATTGAAAATAGAAGGAGAGATAAAGAGCTTCCAGGACAAACAAAAGCTGAAAGAATTTGCAAACACCAAACCAGCTCTACAGGAAATATTGAAAGGGATCCTCTAAGCAAAGAGAGACCCTAAAAGAAGTAGATCAGAAAGAAACAGAGACAATATACAGTAACAGTCACCTTACAGGCAATACAATGCCACTAAATTCATATCTCTCAATAGTTACCCTGAATGTTAATGGGCTAAATGCCCCAATCAAAAGACACAGGGTATCAGAATGGATAAAAAAACAAAACCCATCAATATGCTGCCTACAAGAAACTCATTTTAGACCCGAAGACACCTCCAGATTTAAAGTGAGGGGGTGGAAAACAATGTACCATGCTAATGGACATCAGAAGAAAGCTGGGGTGGCAATCCTTATATCAGATCACTTAGATTTTAAGCCAAAGACTATAATAAGAGATGAGGAAGGACACTATATCATCCTCAAAGGGTCTGTCCAACAAGAAGATCTAACAATCTTAAATATCTATGCCCCTAACATGGGAGCAGCCAACTATATAAACCAATTAATAACAAAATCAAAGAAATACATCGACAGTAATACAATAATAGCAGGGGACTTTAACAGTCCCCTCACTGAAATGGACAGATCATCTAAGCAAAAGATCAACAAGGAAATAAAGGCCTTAAATGACACACTGGACCAGATGGACATCACAGATATATTCAGAACATTCCATCCCAAAGAAACAGAATATACATTCTTCTCTAGTGCACACGGAACATTCTCCAGAATAGACCACATCCTGGGTCATAAATCAGGTCTCAACCAGTATCAAAAGATTGGGATCATTCCCTGCATATTTTCAGACCACAATGCTCTGAAGCTAGAACTCAATCACAAGAGGAAATTTGGAAAGAACGCAAATACATGGAGACTAAACAGCATCCTTCTAAAAAATGAATGGGTCAACCAGGAAATTAAAGAAGAATTGAAAAAATTCATGGAAACAAATGATAATGAAAACACAACAGTTCAAAATCTGTGGGACACAACAAAGGCAGTCCTGAGAGGAAAATATATAGCGGTACAAGCCTTTCTCAAGAAACAAGAAAGGTCTCAAATACATAACCTAACTGTACACCTAAAGGAGCTGGAGAAAGAACAACAAAGAAAGCCTAAACCCAGCAGCAGAAGAGAAATCATAAAGATCAGAGCAGAAATCAATGAAATAGAAACTAAAAAAACAATAAAACAAATCAACGAAACTAGGAGCAGGTTCTTTGAAAGAATTAATAAGATTGACAAACCGCTGGCCAGACTTATCAAAAAGAAAAGAGAAAGGACGCAAATAAATAAAATCATGAATGAAATAGGAGAGATCACAACCAACACCAAAGAAATACAAACAATTATAAGAACATACTACGAGCAACTCTATGACAACTAATTTGACAATCTGGAAGAAATGGATACATTTCTAGAGACATATAAACTACCACAACTGAACCAGGAAGAAATAGAAAACCTGAACAGACCCATAACCAGTAAGGAGATTGAAACAGTCATCAAAAATCTCCAAACAAACAAAAGTCCAGGACCAGACGGCTTCCCAGGGGAATTCTACCAAGTATTTAAAGAAGAATTAATTCCTATTCTCCTGACACTGTTCCAAAAAATAGAAATGGAAGGAAAACTTCCAAGCTCATTTTATGAGGCCAGCATCACCTTCATCCCAAAACGAGACAAGAATCCCATCAAAAAAGAGAATTACAGACCAATATCCTTGATGAACACAGATGTGAAAATTCTCACCAAAATACTGGCTAATAGGATCCAACAGTACATTAAAAGGATTATTCACCACGACCAAGTGGGATTTATTCCAGGGCTGCAAGGTTGGTTCAACATCCGTAAATCCATCAATGTGATACAATACATTAATAAAAGAAAGAATAAGAACTATATGATACTCTCAATAGAAGCTGAAAAAGCATTTGACAAAGTGCAGCATCCCTTCCTGATTAAAACTCTTCAAAGTGTAGGGATAGAGGGCACATCCCTCAATATTATCAAAGCCATCTATGAAAAACCCACTGCAAATATCATTCTCAATGAAGAAAAACTGAAAGCTTTTCCGCTAAGGTCAGGAACACGGCAAGGATGTCCGTTATCACCACTGCTGTTCAACACAGTACTAGAAGTCCTAGCCTCAGCAATCAGACAACAAAAAGAAATTAAAGGCATCCAAATTGGCAAAGAAGAAGTCAAACTATCACTCTTTGCAGATGATATGATACTATATGTGGAAAACCCAAAAGGCTCCACTCCAAAACTGCTAGAACTTGTACAGGAATTCAGTAAAGTGTCAGGATATAAAGTCAATGAACAGAAATCAGTCGCATTTCTTTACGCTAACAACAAGACAGAAGAAAGAGAAATTGAGGAGTCAGTCCCATCTACAATTGCACCCAAAACCATAAGATACCTAGGAATAAATCTAACCAAAGAGGCGAAGAATCTATACTCAGAAAACTATAAAGTCCTCATGAAAGAAATTGAGGAAGACACAAAGAAATGGAAAAATATTCCATGTTCATGGATTGGAAGAACAAATATTGTGAAAATGTCTATTCTACCTAAAGCAATCTACACATTTAATGCAATCCCTATCAAAATCCCATCCATTTTTTTAAAAGAAATAGAACAAATAATCCTAAAATTTATATGGAACCAGAAAAGACCTCAAATAACAAAAGGAATATTGAAAAAGAAAGCCAAGGGCGCCTGGGTGGCTCAGTTGGTTAAGCAACTGCCTTCGGCTCAGGTCACAGTCCCGGAGTCCCGGGATCGAGTCCCGCATCAGGCTCCCAGCTCCATGGGGAGTCTGCTTCTCCCTCTGACCTTCTCGCCTCTCATGCTCTCTCTCACTGTCTCTCTCTCAAATAAATAAATAAAATCTTTAAAAAAAAAAAAAAAGAAAAAGAAAGCCAAAGTCGGTGGTATCACAATTCCAGACTTCAAGCTCTATTACAAAGCTGTCATCATCAAGACAATATGGTACTGGCACAAAAACAGACATATAGATCAATGGAACAGAATAGAGAGCCCAGAAATAGACCCTCAACTCTATGGTCAACTAATCTTCGACAAAGCAGGAAGGAATGTCCAATGGAAAAAGACAGCCTCTTCAACAAATGGTGCTGGGAAAATTGGACAGCCACGTGCAGAAAAATGAAATTGGACTATTTCCTTACACCACACACGAAAATAGACTCAAAATGGATGAAGGACCTCGATGTGAGAAAGGAATCCACCAAAATCCTAGAGGAGAATGCAGGCAGCAACCTCTTTGACCTCAACTGCAGGAACTTCTTCCTAGGAACATCGCCAAAGGCAACAGAAGCAAGGGCAAAAATGAACTATTGGGATTTCATCAAGATCAAAAGCTTTTGCACAGCAAAGGAAACAGTTAACAAAACCAAAAGACAACTGAGAGAACGGGAGAAGATATTTGCAAATGACTTATCAGATAAAGGGCTAGTGTCCAAAATCTATAAAGAGCTTAGCAAAATCAACACCCAAAGAACAAATAATCCAATCAAGAAATGGGCAGAGGACATGAACAGACATTTCTGCAAAGAAGACATCCAGATGGCCAACAGACACATGAAAAAATGCTCCACATCACTCGGCATCAGGGAAATACAAATCAAAACCACAATGAGATACCACCTCACACCAGTCAGAATGGCTAAAATTAACAAGTCAAGAAATGACAGATGCTGGCGAGGATGCGGAGAGAGGGGACCCCTCCTACACTGTTGGTGGGAATGCAAGCTGGTGCAACCACTCTGGAAAACAGTGTGGAGGTTCCTCAAAAAACTGAAAATAGAGCTACCCTGCGACCCAGGAATTGCACTGCTGGGTATATATCCTAAAGATACAAACGTGGTGCTCCGAAGGGGCACGTGCACCCGAATGTTTATAGCAGCAATGTCCACAATAGCCAAACTATGGAAAGAACCTAGATGTCCATCAACAGATGAATGAATAAAGAAGAGGTGGTATATATACACAATGGAATACTATGCAGCCATCAAAAGAAATGAAATCTTGCCATTTGCGACGACGTGGTTGGAACTAGAGGGTTTTATGCTTAGCGAAATAAGTCATTCGGAGAAAGACAACTATCATACGATCTCTTTGATATGAGGAAGTGGAGATGCAATGTGGGGGGGTAGGGGGGAGGTAGGAAAAGAAAAAATGAAAAGATGGGATTGGGAGGGAGAAAAACCATAAAAGACTCAATCTCAAAAAACAGACGGAGGGTTGCTGGGGGGAGTGGGGACGGGAGAGGGTGGTGGGGATATGGACATTGGGGAGGGTATGTGCTATGATGAATGCTGTGAAATGTGTAAACCTGGCGATTCACAGACCTGTACCCCTGGTGGTAAAAATACATTATATGTTTATTAAAATAAATAAATTAATTTAAAAAAATAAAAAATAAAAAAAGAAGTGACAGTTAAACATGCAATAGCATGATAAATCTCAAAAACATTATGCCTAGCAAAGCAGAAGACACAAAAGAGCATATACTCTGTTTTTCTATTTACATGAAGTTCTAGAACAGGAAAACTAACGTTTGGTTAGCTAAATCAAAATACTACTTTTTCCTGGAGGGGAGGGAGGGGTAGGAGATTAACTAGGAAGAAACATGTGGGAACTTTCCGAGGTGACAGGGGTATGGATTACATGGGTGTGTGCATTTTTGTCAAAATTCATCAAGCTGTACACTTAAGAGTCATGCATTTCGTGCCATGTAAGTAGAAAAGAGACAAAGTTTTTCCTTAGTTACTTAATTGTTGAAACAAACAATGCTTACAACTACAGTTTGAAAGCAAGTTATGGAGCCTACACATCCTGACTAGGAGAACTTTTTTTTCTCACCATCTGGAGACATGTGATCTCAACCAGTTTCTCCCTCTTTGGCCACTGGTAGCCTTTCCTGGCTGGGGACCAGCAGCACCTTTATCACCTGGGGACTTGTTAGAAATGTCAATTCTCAGCTCTCAGGAGTCCCTGGGGCTGGGGTCCAGGACTTCACCAGGCTTCACCAGCCCCTCAATGATTGTGATGCGCATTACAGCGTGAGAAGCTCCTCTGTCCTGGAGTTTGAGGTGGTGAATGAGGAAAGAGATCTTTCCGGCAGCAGCAGACCATGGGGAAGGTGCTGCAGCCTGGAGTGCTGAGGGACACACAAGCCTTCGGTTGGGAAGAACCATTTCGGAGCCAGCTGGGAGCTGTCGAGTGAGCACCAGGATTCCCAGCACAGCCACTGCACCATGAGGCGGCCAGAGTCTTCGTCTCAGAGAATAGCAGGGCCGGCGGAGAAACAAAGCCATTTCTCCCACTTCCTCTTTCTCCTCTTTCCTGACCCAGTGGCTCTGCTGACCTGCCCGCCAGATTTAATTACAGCCTGGGAGAGAGAGTCCAGTGTTTGGGTTTAAGTTCCCGAAGGAGAAAATGACTTATTTTGGCTGATGGGAGATCAGCGCTCAGAAGGGCAGAGGGACTGCACGGCAGGGCAGCCCAAGTGGTCAGCACTCTGGGAGAGCTTCCAGCTGGCCTCCAGGATAAGCCAAGAACAGAACAAGGAATGGCCAAAACAGGTCGTTCACTTTGCTGGGATTTACCGCATAGCCAGGAATAGCTGGTAGAGGGCTGGGGCCCTGCTCATGCCCGGTGACAGCCCGCACGTGCACTCGAAGCATTGTTGCTTGCTTGTCCCACTCTGGTTAGCAACATATAAAATGTGTGTGTCCTATGTGCCAGGAAGGTAGAGCAAGGCGAGCTCCTTAAAAAGAGAATCCTATTTGGTTTCCAAAAAGTTGTGTTTCTGGTAACCAGAACAAATCACTGTCAAATAGTTCATCAACAAAGTCAACAGAGGTGCGTCTGGGTGGCTCAGTCAGTGAAGCATCTGCCCTCAGCTCAGGTCATGATCCCAGGGTCCTGGGATCAAGCCCTGCATGGGGCTCTCTGCTCTGCGGGAAGCCTGCCTCTTCCTTTCCATCTGCCTGAAGCTTCCCCTACTTGTTCTCTCTCTCTGACAGATAAATAAAATATTTGAAAAAGAGTCAATAGAGAGACAAATAAGCATATTTACCTAAAATAACTGACTTCTTAACCAGCATAAAAGGAAAACAATCAAATCTCTGCTTTAAAGAGGTTTAAATCGAGTACAAATGTATTTATAAGTAAGCCTTTATTATTTGAATACTTTTCAATATGCAATTCTGTGTGTTTATACCCTGTTTCATGTGGTAAAAGATACTGTCCAGACACATGGAAAGATAACCTGAATACCCATGTATATTGTAGCATTAGTCACAATAGCCAACACATGTAAGTAACCCAAGTGTCCACAGATGGATGAATGGGTAAAGAAAAAAATGGCATATACATATTATAGACTACGATCTAGGCTTAAGAAGGAAATTTTCCCATATACTACAACATAGACGAAACTTGAAGACATTATATGATGTGAAATAGGCCAGTTACAAAAAGGCAAATATTGTTTGATTTCACTAACCTGAGGTACTTAAAGTAGTCCAACTCATAGAAACAGAGGGTAGAATGATGGTTGTCAGGTGCTCAATGTTAGGGAAATGGAGCATTGTTCAGTGGGTACAGAAGAGTTTGGGATGGCTGGGTGGCTCAGTCAGTTAAGTGTCTGGCTCTTGATTTCAGCTCAGGTCATGATATCAGGGTCATGAGATCAAGCCCTATGTCCAGCTCTACACTGAGTGTGAAGCTTGCTTGAGATTCTCTCTCTCTCTCTTTCTGACTCCCCCACCCAACCCCATTCTCACTCATGCCCCCTCTCTCTCTCTCTCAAAAAAAAAAAATGGGTACAGAGTTTGAGCCTTGAGTTTGAAAATTCTAGAGATCTGTGGTACAGCAGTATGAATACACTTAACACTATTGAACCGTACACTTTAAAATGGTTAAGATGGTAAACTTTATGTTATGTGCTTTTAACCACAATTGGGAAAAAATGTGCCCATAAGAAATTCCATCTTTCTCTTCAATTTGGAGAAGGTTTCTGTCACAAAGAAAAGTAAAATGAAGCATGAAAAGCGAGTATTAATCTTTCCTAACATTTTAACATACTTTTCTCCATGTTTACAATGACAAAACTTAACTAAATTAAGTTAAGTTTTAAACGGAAAATTAATTAGAACCCAGAAATACAAGTAGTGAAAACTCCTTGATGTTCAGTTTGGTCTTTGCAATAGCTAAGAAAGAAAATGCTAATTTCCCACAGTCCCATCCAGGTTGGAAACCAACTTGGATGAGTGACCTATTATGATAAGAAGAAGTCTCTGGTTACACCTCTTACAAAATGTCAATTTTCTTTCAACACAACAAGCATCACTTTTGATAGTCCTGCTCTACAGGAGACAAAAGGTCTTACAAATTTGCTATCACTCAATCAGCCCCATTCTCTGCATTAGAGGTTAGAGGTCCAGAGGTTTTAAAGTTAATGTGAACCTTTTGATGATGTCCAGAGGGCGAACCCAGCCTCACCTGGAGAGAAAAGCTATGAGAGAATTTGTTGCTTTGGAATATTCTGGATAATTAGTTATTGTTCCCTATAGAAGCACAATGGAACGACTGGTATGGTGGGAAATGTCTTGGATTTGACATTAAAAGTCATTAGTTCCAGATCTTTTCACTCATTTTTTGAGCCTGAATGAGGCACATAAAATGTTCGAGTTTTCATTTCCTCATTCTATAGAGTAGGTCATAGCAAGCTCCAACACCACTTTTAGATCCTACACTTCAAAACCTTCACTTGGGGCGCCTGGGTGGCTCAGTGGGTTAAAGCCTCTGCCTTCGGCTCAGGTCAGGATCCCAGCATCCTGGGATCGAGTCCCGCATCGGGCTCTCTGCCTGCTCCCCCGCCCCCGCCTGCCTCTCTGCCTACTTGTGATCTCTGTCTGTCAAATAAATAAATAAAATCTTTTAAAAAACAAACAAACAAGCAAACAAAAAAAACCTTCACTTGAAGTTGTGTCCCTCCTCACACAGCTAAGAGTCAGAAAGAGCAAGGGAGTCTGGGCTCTTCCACACCTTATGCTTCCCCTGACTTCTAGACCACCGTCTCCTACACAGCTTTCCAGAGTCCTCTATCCCAAATGGGTCCAGCTCTACTCTAGGGCTACAGAAACATGCTCCCTGGTTTTCTTGAAGGGGCACTGTGATGTTACTGGACACTCAGGCCTAAGAGGTGACCAAGAGGGGTCTATTTGCATGGGGTGTGGACAGACCTTAGGCACATGGGCTGGAGTGTCCACATCCAAGTTTCAAGCCCTTATGGTATAGGACTGAGCAGGGAATAAGAAAACAAAAGGGACAGAACATGAACTAGGAATTTCCATTTGTGTTTTCACCGGGGACTTCAAAAATGCGATGGGCACTTTTGGCGTGTCTGCCTCTTGTTGTATGGTTCATCACAAAATCAGATACTGAACAGCCATACTTTGTCATACATCTCATTAACAGAGAGATAAAGAAGATCATGCTTTAGAAATGGTCACAGTCCGTTGGAGAGGTCTATAATTATTTACACAATAGGTAAAATCCCCACCCTCTCCTTACCTCTAAAGCAGCTCCAATGACAATAGACTTTAGAATCTAACACATCATTGGAACAAATGTCAAATAAGATCATGCTGGGTGGCAAAAGAGTTCCACAAGAAGACTCTGCATACAAATAAACCTCACTTTGTGTACATGACAAAGGACATGCTTGTGTTCCCCGTTTAGTATGGGGGTGACAACAGAGAAGTCAAAAGCCACCAACTCTGGAGTCATAAAGGCAGGGTTGGAACCTCTCTCGATCCACTATTTTTGTGACTTATGACTAATAACTTGTCTATACTCAATTCCTTATTTTATAAAATGGAGATAAATCTCTCTTCCTCCCATACAAAATGGAATTTCTGTGAGGATTATATGATGTAAAATTTGTACAGTACTTAGCATAGGATTGGATCTATTGTAAACAATGAATGATAGCTATTCATTATTTTAAAAAACTGAGGAGCTCAGTTGAACTTATGTCTCATCTCTTCATATGCTTAGAATAAGTAACTTTTATAATTCTATCTTGCATTTTCCAAGTCCAGGCAAAACAAATCCTTAAGCTAAAGAAACAGTTTCAAGCTTTTTATAATGCTCCTGCTTGATTAGAAACCACTTCTTTAGAGATTGAGTCTTATCTGTGTTTTTCCTTTTCATACCTGATATGTTCCCTGGCATTATACGTTTCCACTGAATGAATAATGAATTCAAGAGAGGGGGAAAAAAATCTTTTTTTTTTTTTTTTTACAGATTTTATTTATTCCTTTGACAGACAGAGATCACAAGTAGGCAGAGAGGCAGGCAGAGAAAGAGGAGGAAGCAGGCTCCCCGCTGAGCAGAGAAACTGACGGACACGGGGCTCAATCCCAGAACCCTGAGATCATGACCTGAGCCGAAGGCAGAGGCTTCAACCCACTGAGCCACCCAGGAGCCCCCAAAAACATTTTCAAATGTGTAGTTAATGTCCAAAACCACCTACATTCAACTGAAAACAAGGCAGTGATTGAAGGTTCTCTGCTGTCAAATGCAACAGGACCTTTACCTTCACCTCCCAAATTCTATCCTTGTTAATAAACCACAGCAATCTAAATTCTTAGCTCACAGTTTCTTAGGTGACCCTCCCAACCTGTGAATTCCAATGAGGAAACTGGCAATAAAACCATTTCTGTGTATTGTCTGGCTTTACATAGTCAATATCCGTGAAGTCAATAAGAATCCTCTAAGAAATAGCATTTAACTGCATTATCAGCTGTAGATTTATTCAAATTATGACTAGATGACATTCTTATCACATTTTTGGAACATAATATGTAAATAAAAGACACCAAGGTTAACAAAAAGCAAAAACTTCTTTTTGAGTGGTTGTTGTTTTTCTCTTCCTACTTCCTATAGGAACATACCCCTGAAAATATATTTAGAACGATGGAAAAATATAATCCAATGTTCAAAATATCTTTGTATGCATAATCTTTTAGTAAAAAACCATTTGAATAATATATCTTGGAAATGTCAAGAATCAGATAATATCTTATTACTTTTACACCCAGCTTGGTTTGGTACAAAACTTCTGAGTCTTATTTTCTTTGAGGGAAATGTAACTGTCACTCTGTGATCTTTCAGAGTTGATGTTTACACAGAAGAAATCTGATAATAATCTGATTTTAGCTCCTTTTTTTTCTGTTTTGAGAGAGAGAGAAAGAGAGAGCACATGAGTGTGGGGAGGAGGTTGGGGAGAGGGGCAGAGGCAGAGAGAATCTTAAGCAGGTTCCGCACTGAGCGCGGAGCTGGACAGGGCGCTCAGTCTCGCGACCCTGAGATCAGCACCTGAGCCAAAACCATGAGTGGGACTTTTAACTGATCACCCAGGTGCCCCCTGATTGAGCTCTTTTGACAGTTAAGCTGTAATAGGTGTTTTTTTTTTTTTCCTTGTTTAGTTGCTTAGATTTTTCTGGCTTAGATTTTACACAGTTTAAAATTTTGTCACACTCTGGGCTGGCATTGTTTTTCTTGGGTGTTAGTTTTCAATGGATGAGTCCATGATGTAAACAAATTTGAAGGGACCCTGAATCAAGGCTGGAGGCAAGACCCCATGTGAATAGGGGGCAAGCTTGGGAGCCGGGGCAAAGGCAGGGGTGGTATTCACTGTATCTCATTTTTTATAGAGGCTTGTAGAGAGTAGTGGTGAAGTTCCAAGCTATGGCATGCTCTGGGATGATAGGAGGCACACCCCTGAGAAGCAGGAAAGTGACTGGGAATGGGGACCCACAGCACTCCTCCCCACGCGAGTCAGCAGGATGGAACGGCGGTGGGGCAGTGAATGTGAGTCTCAGGCCAGTAGGCATTGAGGTGTAAGGGATCAAGAGGCCTCAGTGGGGGCTTCTAGGCCTTAGTAATAGCTGGAGTCTGAAGAGTGCTTGATCATGTGTCCTGGAAGGTCTGGGGGGATATAAGAAAAATGTGGAAGGCAGGGCAGATTTGTGTTAACACAAAAGTATAAGTTCACGAAAACTAATGCCCGAAAATTTTTAGACTTGGAGCCTCAGAATAATACCAAATCCTATTGACTAGTAAGGAGGGCCTCAGTGGTGCAGGGGCTCAGTGGTGCAGGGTCGGCACATGGCCAGCAAACGGGGCGAGCAGAGGCTGATGATTTTAGTGGGAGAAATGCGCATTGGGCCAATTTTAAGTGCTGCCTATTTATGGTGTGCTCTGCTAGGTGCTTTATGTGCCTTTCTGTTTAATCCTCACCACCTTTTTATGATATGGGATCATCATCCCATTTGAGAGGTAGAAAACGGGCTTTATTGAGGTTAAACACTTGTAAAAAAAATGTCACAGCCTGGTGCATGCTTATTTCTTGTCATGTTTTGCTCTTGCTAAGGATATTTTTAGTGTGTGATGGTTTTGTTCCATTTCAGTGGAGTTTCTCTGGAGGAGATTTGGGGGTCTTCTTAATTTGCCATCTTCATGGACATCTCCAGTAGACTTCTTTTTTGCAGTGTGGGTAGTGAAGTCAGTCTGGCCACCTAGAACGGTGGATCTTGAACTTTAGTGTGCATAAGAAACACCCAGGGAGCATGTGAAAATTGCAGATGCCACAGAGTTTCCCTGGGTTCCAGTATGTCTGGGATGGGATCTAGGGGTCCACATTTTATACTTTGTTTTTAGAGATAGAGAGTGCACACGAGTGCCAGTCGGGGTAGGAGGATGGTTAGAGGGAGAAGAAGAGAGAAATTATTTTCTTAAAAAATATTTATTTATTTATTTTAGAGAAAGAGAGAGCACGGAACATCATGGGGAGGGGGCAGAGAGAGTCCCCAGGCTGACTCCCTGCTGAGTGTGGAGCCAGAGGCCCCTCCGTCTCATAACCTTGAGATCATGACTTGAGCCAAAATCAAGACTTGGAGGCTCAACCGACTGAGCCACCCAGACATCCCCAAGGGTCCACATTTTAAACAAGCACCAGACATGAATTCAGATGCAAATTGTCTACAGATTATGCATTGAGACAGAGTAAAACAAAGCAGTATATATCTGGACTAGCATTCATCTGCACATTTAGCTCATGGTCCCTGTTCCTCTAGCATCATTTTACTATAAAATCAAAGAAGTAGTAAGTAGAAGAAGCTGCAGGTAGGGGAGGAAGTGGAGGAAGGGTAGACAAGCTGGTGAGATGTAGGTCAAGGAAGAGGCACAGATGCTTTCACACAATGCAGCTTTGACTGGCAAATACTGGATTACAAGGTCAAAGCCAGAATGGTCTGGAACCTCACCAAGCAGAACAGATAAACCCACAGGCCAACTTTAACACGAAATATCTGTAAGCAAATTTAATATTTTATATTTTTAAAAATAATTTTGGGGCAGAGGCTAATCATTTTTAGCTTAAGTAAAAGCCTGGTGGTTTATTAGGGATTTCCTTATGTTAAAACAATGAGTAATATTGGGTTCATGCCAGAAAAGAATATAGATTTACTATTAAATATTTATTTACTCTCAGAGTGTTTTATTTGATAAGAGAAGCAAGTGGTTCAGGCTCATACATTTTCCAGTATCAATTTCTTGTTTTCAGATATAAACCCCCAATTTTTTAGGTAGGACACTTTTTACTTAATGCAGCCACCCATGCTTGGCTTAATATAAGAGATGGATTCCTGAAAACTTGCTAGAACACGGACTTCTAGAAATGTAATCATATCAAAACCTTGCCATTTACAGGAATTCTATAATCAATTTCTCTGTGGAAAAAAAAAAGTAACCACCCACTAATTGGTCCATCTTGGCAAATCTGGACTTAATTATGTCTCTATATTTTAATGCAAGTTTTGGCGGCATTTGGAGTAGTACGGAATGAACAAGAGCAAGTAAAAAAAAATGCTTTTGAAAAAAGAATTTGAAAGCAATGGAAAAGATCACACAGAAAATTTTATTTGACTAAACAACCCTGAAAATAAGCAATCTTGACTTATTAAGCAAACTTAACTTATAAATCGATATTCACAGTAAGAAGAAAACTAATGTAAGTTATGACAGCAAAGTATAAAAATCAGGGCAAGAACCAACTTTATGACATGTTTCTCATGATGTATTATACTGTTATCTGAAGACCAGGACAGTTCCACCAAAAAGAACACAGCTGAGAGTGCCAGTTGTCAAATTAATGAAGGACTTTATCAAAGAAGGTGGGTTTGGGGCATCTGGCTTCTCTTTCATGGAAATTGGCAAAACATCACTAGTCCTAATCCTACAAATGTAGATGTTTAAAACAGGTTGAGGCAGCAACATTTTACAGGCTGGCATGAAAAGAAAAACAATCACAGGAATGATATAATTACAGGGTAATAAAAACATAAACACCATTATTGCATTAATTTTGTATTTGGGTTTTCTTCCATGGTTGGCTTACCAGCTTAGAAGTGCAAGGTTTTAATTACAAAGTCAGATATTTTGTCATTTATCCATCTTAATACACACACACATTGGATTTGATCATTTTGATAAGAGTTTGGTGTAATAGGCCATTGAAAAGAATAGAGGATTTAGAAGGATTTTTACCAAACCTCAAGAGAAAGAAGGAAGTAGCAGCCACTTTTGACCTCTTAGCTACTTACAAATTAGTACATTATCAGGAGTAACTGTTCCTTTATCTTGACCTCTGGAGGCCATCAATATGCCTCGAGAGGAAATATGCATCAGTATTTCTCCAACTTCCATTAAAATAGAGACTTATTGAGAGACAATTGTGTTCTCCTGGCAAGCTACTTAAACCCTCCAAGATTCAGTTTCTTTGCTTGTAAAATGAAGATATAATGGCTATTTCAGAAGGCTGTTTTAAAGAGAAGATGTAATGCCAAGGGGCTTTACACAGTACAAAGCTCAATAAATGATGGCTATCATTTTAATGCTGGAAGAGAAAGCCAGAGTCAGAAATCAGGAAGAGGTGCCTCATTTTGATCCTCTTATGCAGCTCCCCATTAATGGGGTTGAGAGCCAGCTCTTCGTAGGAAAGTTGGCTCACAGATTCATGACATCAACAACAGTAACAAAATGAGCTCAATCGTTGGATACTGATTGGGAGTATGACTCCTACTGGGGAGGTATTGTGTGTGTGTGTGTGCGCGCGCGCGCGCGCGCGCGTGTGTGTGTTGTGGTTTTATGTGTTTAAATAGAAGTAGGCATTTTAATAAAAATTAAATCAAATTCTTAAAAGAATTCATAGATCACACTTTTGGGAACTGAGGGGCACTGGCAAATCTTGGGAGACAGCAGAGCAACAGCCACGTGCTTCTGGTGTCCAGGTGTGTCCAGGATGGGGGATGGGCCAACCATTCAAAGCCCCTTATCTACAGAAATAGTCACAAGACAGTCCCAGCCTTCAGCCTCTGGCTTTGCTCTCCTACTTCCAGAAATCCACTTCACTTCATCTCAGATGGGCGAGCCTATTTGTTCTTATTGTGGTGGCTGAGATACCACAGATGAATACAGATGAACTTTATTCCTGAAAAAATGATACATTAAAAAAGTGATCACATGTTTAGATCTGTTTGGAACAGGTGGCAGATTAGAACCTCACTTCTGATATTCTCACTCTATAGTAATGTATGAAAGGCTTTGAGGTATCCTGTTTCACTCAGTTTTCCCATACTATTTGCTCACTTGAATTTTTCTTATCAGTTTCTTTGATATCCTGCGTAATTACTGTCCTGCATAATAGACTTTGGGAAACACTAATTTAGGCTTAACTGTCTTGCTATCCCAGAGTTTACATTGTTTTTAGCGCAAAGATATTACTATACCAATAGAGCATTTTAAACAAATATCTTAAAGTTTTACTCACTTGAGTATTTTCCATACATTCTTACTTTACCCAATCACTTTCCTTAACATAAAGGCTTCAAAGTGCCTAAGGGAATGTACCAGGAGGAATTTCCTTTTCTGGCTTCTGTCTGTTTTCCCCACATTTTATGGTCCATGCATTGAGTTTTAGTACCTCAAATCTCCTTGAGATTAGATTTGAGGGGGGAAAAAGACAACATCTTAGAAACAAGAGAATAGAAAGAGTACTGATATTTTGAAATTTATGTATTCACAAACTGAGTTTATCCATCAGACATAAGGAAGAAGGAATCCGGGGTGCCTGGGTGGCTCAGCTGGTTAAGCCTCTGCTTTCGTGGTCCTGGGGTCCTGGGATGGAGCCCCTGCATTTAGCTCCCTGCTCGGCGGGGAGTCTGCTTCTCTCTGTCCCTCTGCCTGCCACTCCCCCTGCTTGTGCTTTCTGTGTGTGTCAAAGAAAAAAATTAAAAATCTTGAAAAAAAAAAAAAAAAGAAGCGTGACTCCTCCACATACACAGCCCCAACCACTAAGCATCACACTCAAAGGTAACCTTGTGTTTGGAACGTATGGAACCCCCACATTCTCACCCTTCAGATTCTGAACTGGTAAGGAATCCATAAATAGCAAGGCTGTCTGAAGATTTACAATTCCACCCTGATAAAATCAAATTTATAGTAAATGTGAAGAAGGTATATATTACTGCTTCTCAGAAACCACAAGCTGAACTTTGCCACTGACATTATAGTAGCCACTTACAGTGGCCAAAGGCTGTGAAGCTAACTAATGAAGACATTCTGTTTCCAGCTCAGCTGCCTTCAGCATGGAATACCGTATTTATTACTGCAGTATAATAATAGTTACATTATTACTGGGCTAGGTAGAGGCAAATTATCCTCATTGGTGGTACAATGCAAAAGACATTCTGCAGAAGTTGGTATGTGGGATAAGAACCCCAGCCTACATACCAATTTTCATGTGGTGTCAATTATCTAAAATGGTCTCAGTAGAAAGCTAAAGAATACTAATGCAGGGGAAACATATCCCAAAGGCAAACCCAAAGGATAATAAACACAAGGAGATCAAAGAAACCTGACAGGAGATATTATTGTTTGAACTATTGGCAATTTTTCCCCTAGACCTCTGGTTTCCAACCACCGTCTACCTCATCAGAGCAAAGGGCAAAGAAATTCCAGTGGAATTAACTCATAATATTTCTGAGCATAAGAAGTGCATGAAGCAAATCTCTGATATAAACTCTGTATTAGCTGAACAATATGTTAATATATCTTTTAGTATGTAGTTCAGGTAGTTTCCAAGCTGGTTCACTTAAAAAGAATAGTGTCCACGATCTATAACCTCACATCCCAATCTGGTGGCTGAATGAAAGAAATATTCAGTTGTAGAAAGATCAAATGCAAATATAGATAGGACTTTTGTACTTGTATTAAGGAACAGATGTTTTCCTTTGAGCAAATAATCTCACTTCTCAACTTTTGCATCTGTGAGGTGAGAAAGTCCTACTAGATATTATTTAAAATTCTTTCCATCTCAATTGGAATGATGTAATAACTCTATTTGCTATTGTTTTTCTCTTGTTATTAGAAAAGTAGTTATTTCCAAACATCACTTTACAGACCAGTTGTATTGAAATCTTCTAATGAGCCCTGTAAAAACACAGAATCTTAGTCTTTGCCCCAGAGATTCTGATTTAGTAGGTCTTGGGTAGGATTCAAGGTTGTGCAGTTTTTCAAAGTGATACTCACCGTAACATGTGGCCAGGCTTGAGAATCACTGACCTAGACCTACCACAGCCACAGGAGTAAAATCAATATTTCTCATTTGGAGCAAACCATTTGGGATGTTCCCATTGCTAATAACAGAAAAATTGTCAATCTGATTTAGACAATAAAGGAAATTTACCATCTCAGATGAGTGGAAGCTTAAAAGTTGCGCAGACTCCGTGTTTTGTTCTACTTTAGTCTGATTTGGCAGCTCTGTCTGCCTCTGAGATATTTTCAGCCCCAAACTTTCAGCAAGTCTCTTTGTCTCCTGTTTGTGTGTGTGTGTGTGTGTGCGTGTGTGTGTGTGTGTGTGTGTGTGTGTGTGTGTGTGTTTGCCGGGCGGGGGGGAGCAGCAGGGGGAGAGGGGCAAGAACTCTTTTCCCGAGGCTCCCCTGCAGCCTTGCTTTGCATTTTTTTGGCCAGAATTGGATCACATGGTCATTCATAAGTTGATTATTAGCAAAGATCATGGCATTTCACAGATCCAATGGTTTTCAATCTTGACTGAACATTGAAATCACTGGGAAAAGTTTAAAAATAAGAGTATCTAGATCCAAACTCCAGAGTTTCTGACTTAATTGGTCTGGGGTATGGTCAGGGCACTCAGAGTTAAAATTTTTCCAAGGTGATTCTAATGTATAGCAAAATTTGAAAACCACTGTCTTAGATTAATCATCTGGAGATGAAACACTGCTGGGGAGTCAACTACCATGACCACTAAAATCCTTTAAAATCCCGTAAACAGAAAGAGTTGTTTTTTTTTTTTAATTAACATTTAGAAAACTCTTACCAAGTTGTTAGCACTGGCTTTTGTAAAGCTTTACAAAATTACTGAAAATGTTTCCATCATTACAATTTCTTATAGCCACTTTCAGGGACCTTAAGGACTTCAGTGATTTTAAGGCTCGTAACATGGCATTACTATTGCCAGCGTTTTCTAAATTTCTGCAGAAACGCATTCAGGTAAGCAGACAAAAAGATTTTCTACCTTATACCAGTGTTATAATTGCTAGAAGGCTTAAAGGCTTATCCAAGGTAAAACCAACTAGAAAGTGACAGACATATGTATTTTTTGACTCAATCTAATGTGCTTTCTACCATGAGACCCCTACTTGTGTGTCTAGAGTCAGTGTGGAAAGGAAGAGAGTCATGCAGAAAGCATTGTAACTTATCCTTGGTGACTCCAACAATATCTACATCTAAATGACTTCAACTTGCTATAGTGGTTAAGGGGGGGTTAAGTAAGCCAAGTAAATAGATATAACAAAAAGGAGTCACATCATAGGATGGCAAAAGGTAGATTAAAAATCATAGAAAATGTTAATTTTTGCCATAATATACCATGATATCATCATAATAAGAACATGTTCTCTGATATGTGCAGAGAACAAATTCTCCTTCTTTTAGAAAATCTCTTCTATAGGGTCACCCGAGTGGCTCAGTCAGTTTAGCATTTGACTCTTGATCTCGGGTCAGGTCTTGATCTCAGATCTGTAAGTTCAAGCCCTATGTTGGGCTCCACATTGGGCATGGAGCCTACTTTAAAAAAAAAAAAAAACCACAAAAAAAAACCTCTTCGGTAAAAATCTCTTGGTGAAACTTGACAGGCTCTATAAGGCAGCAAAGACCTCAGTAAGGAGGA
Source organism: Martes martes (assembly GCF_963455335.1). Classification (NCBI taxonomy): domain Eukaryota; kingdom Metazoa; phylum Chordata; class Mammalia; order Carnivora; family Mustelidae; genus Martes; species Martes martes. The sequence goes on along the minus strand of NC_137900.1, from coordinate 49,171,984 downwards.
AAGAAAACAGTAGATTTTTTACATGGTCTTTAAAATATATACTTTCCCGGGGCCTCTGGGTGGCTCAGTCATTAAGCATCTGCTTTAGGCTCAGGTCATGACCCCAGGGTCCTGGGATAGAACCCAGCATTGGGCTGTCTTCTCTGTGGGAAGCCTGTTCTCCCTCTCCCACTCCCCCTGCTTGTGTTCCCTCTCTCACTGTCTCTCTCTCTGTCAAAAAAACAAAAAAATTATTTAAACTATATATATAATTAAAAAAGAAAAATAAAAAATATGTTTTCCCAAAAGTAGTCATAGAATTTAGGAGACTGGCTTTTAACCAAGAGAAAACCATCCTGGGTTATTTACAGACCTGAGATTACCAAGTGGATTTTCCTAACTATACGTTTACTTTATGTTTACAAGTTTGAATTTTTCTGCTTGCATTTTATAACCATTCACGTTTTCATAAACGTAAATCAAAATGCCATTCTTGGCCTATTAGATGGTGCAGACTTTGTTTTGGCCTCATTTTAGACAGTTATAATCAAAATGTTGAAAATTCTCCCTCTCAGGTTTCAAAGAGAAAAAAAAAAACAAGATAAAAAGTTGTAATTCCTTAGGCTAGAATGATTTCAGCAAAGGAACTATGATTAAAGTTTAACAAATCAGGAAGAAAAGAAGAAGGTAGCTATAAACTAATTCCCTTGTTAATAAAACCCTTCCATTAAAGGTAGGAGGTGTCCCCTTAAAACTTGCATAGAGATCACTTGGGACCTTCAAATTAAATACTATCATGTAGCTGATATAAATGTTTGAACTTTCGTTAGTTTAAAGACTAGATATAGACACTATGGAGTATTATGCCTCCATCAGAAAGGATGAATACCCAACTTTTGTAGCAACATGGATGGGACTGGAAGAGATTATGCTGAGTGAAATAAGTCAAGCAGAGAGAGTCAATTATCATATGGTTTCACTTATTTGTGGAGCATAACAAATAACATGGAGGACATGGGGATATGGAGAGGAGAAGGGAGTTGAGGGAAATTGGAAGGGGAGGTGAACCATGAGAGACTGTGGACTCTGAAAAACAACCTGAGGGTTTTGAAGGGGCGGGGGGTGGGAGGTTGGGGGCCAGGTGGTGGGTATTAAGGAGGGCATGTATTGCATGGAGCACTGGGTGTGGTGCAAAAACAATGAATACTGTTACGCTGAAAAGAAATTAAAAAAAATAGAGTAGATATAGGCTGAATATATGGTTCTGAGAAGATGTTAGATAAATTCCTTAATGACTGTCACTCATTAGCAGTCATTACATTGATAGCATTGTTCCCTCCTGAGGAAACCATCCACCTCCTATGCGTTCGACAAGCTACAAACATCAGTGGACTACCAACCCTGAGCTAAGGGCTGTATTAGACTTTGGAAATGTTTAGATTAGAAGCATAGGTCCCAACAATAAGGACTTTTTATGGACTTTAACCCACTGGATAAAGAGTTAAGGAAACCATGTATAGCAATTCGGTGTGTTACAGATCATAATAAAGGTAAGCATGAAATGCTGTGGAAACACAGGCAGGGAACTACCACCTTGAGCTGGAGGGTGGGAGTGGGGTGGAGAAGGCAGGACTTTCTGGAGGATATAGTGCCTATGTAGGAACTAGCCAGGGGTAGAAAGAAGAAAAAGACATAGATCAGTATCATGGGAAAATACATGTAGGAGAGACATAAGTAGCTATGTTTAGCAGCCGTGTAAGATTGCAGGTAGGGAATAAGCGAGAGGGCTGAACAGAAGCTTAGACATGGGTCTCATCCCAGAAGCCTGGGAAGTCCCAACATTTTAGCCTAAAGATAGTATTTTGAGTTTTTTCACCTCAGATTTTATGTTTCCCTACTTATGATGGTAAAGGAACCAAATAGTTGGAGAGATGTTATATAGTAAAGGGACAGAGTCCCCCTTTGTGCAAAATCATAGCAATCTGCTTAATGTAGGAAGTATGGCACAAGTGATTAAATTGACTCCTTTAACTGAGCACCTATTGTGTGATGGGCAGTGTATTCAGTGCCTTGTACACATTGTTCCTAAGTCTCAAAGTAACTCTGCAAGTCAAGTATTATTCCTACTTTACAGAAGAAACAACCAAAGCTCAGAGACATTGAAGGGTTTATTTGACACGGACCTGGCTGCTTCTGGTTAGATGAAAACCAGGGCTTATCAAATTGTGTCATAAAGAAACATGGTGGGATTTTTTGTTCATGGTATATTTCTGAGATTTAAAAAAAAAATAGCATAAAAGACTGTATTTCCTCCAGAATCAGTGACCAAAGCACAGCTCGAATACCTGTCATTCAGCAAATTATTAAATGAGTCATCTTTACTCCTTTTCCCAGGCTAGAATCCAAAAAAACTTCTCATCATTTTAAAATGAGGAGGGTGTCAGTTTGAGATTAAACTCTGCCCACATCGGTTAACTAACTGCATGTACATTCAGCGTCTGCTGACTCTCTAGTTGATTACAATCAGAATCTTCTAGTCACTACATAAGGGGCAAATACCTTTGTTATATAGTCATAAAGCTTTGTTCTTCTAACATCTTTATAGCGGTTGCATGGACAAGTGACCTAATGTGCCCCCAGGACTTTTCTTACAAGATTAGTGTTGATTAAATGAGAAAATATGTTTAAAGCACTTAGCATTATGCTTGAAACATAATAAATCTGTGCTATGTAGAAGCTATTATAGCTGAGAACTGTTCAGGACATCTCTCACTTCTACTCCTTTCCTCCAGCCCCACCAACACACACACACAGATGTTTAAGACTCAGAGTTCCATTTTAGGACAGAACCACTCAGTATGTTCAGTGGGGAATAGGTTGAAAGAATGCAGAGATTACCCCTACAGTTTGGGTCCATCAAGATAGAAAAATCTTTCAATAACCAGATAATAAATTATCAGTGCTCCTATTATGGACACAGCATTCACTATACTCTCCAATTATCAGTAAATCATCCTTTTGCTTAAGAAGAGTAGTTGAGGGGCTCCTGGGTAGCTCAGTGGGTTAAGCCTCTGCCTTCGGCTCAGGTCATGATCTCAAGGTCCTGGGATTGAGCCCTGCATCAGGCTCCCTGCTCATTGGGGAGCCTGCTTCCCTTTCTCTCTCTCTGTCTCTCTGCCTGCTTGTGATCTCTGTCAAATAGGTGAATAAAATCTTGAGAAAAGAAGAGTAGTTGAACCTTAGCTTTATTTCGGAATGAGGAATCTAAAACACACAGAGGCTGTATAATGTACTCAAGGACTCACAGGCAGAAAAGGCTGAAATTGAATTCATACCTCCTGATTGTAGGTCATGGGCTAATCTTCCTAAAACACGGATCTGAGATGATCAGTCACTTGCTTGCATTTTTCTTAGTTCGCTATTACTTGTTGAATGCAATTCAACAACTGAATTACAATGCAGTCCCAAACTCACTTTCCAGGCTGTCTACCACCACACTGTCAAGCAACCAGAACCCAGTTCTCTAGGTTAAGCCCCACATTGTGACGCTCTGATGCCTTTGCTCTTTCAGCTCTCTCTGCTTGAGATATACTTGAATCTTCCTTACCTATCCAACTCATACTTGTTTTCCAAGTGTCCGCTCAAATGTGACCTTCTACCTGAAAGCTTACTGGGTATACCTACCTGGAAGTGATCTAAGTCAAGTGATCTGAATTCCCATATCCAACTTCTCTATAGTGCTCTTTCCGTGTTAAGTCTAGTTTTAGATACTTAAGTTGCTGTGTGCTTCTCTTTATTCATTTAATTGTAAGCTCCTTATGGTTAGAGACTGTGTTTAAATCATCTCTGCATTCCCATAACCTGAAATAGTTCTATACATTATAGATGATGTTAAAAAATGTGTTTTGAGTGAATGACTGAATGAATGCAGAGTCAGATTTCCATTTGCTTATCTAAGTTATTGATAAAAGTGTAAGTCACAAAGGATGATTTGCTTATGTAAAGAGACATGTTCGCCACTGAACAGTGGAAGGACATTGTGCTATTTGTGTTCTGTCAAGAAAGATTTGAGAGCAGGAAGTTTTTTAGGGGTGCTCTTGGGGAAAACAGCTGTGAGAAATGAAGGAGACAAGATTGGTTAGAAGGGGGGGTCGAAAGTATAGAGACTCACCATATACCTTTTCACCCAGCTTCCCTGTAATTAACATTTATGGTACATTTGTTACAATTAATAAACCAACACGGGTACATTATTATTATTACCTAAAGTCCAGTGTTAATTCACATTTCCATAGTTTTTACCAAGTGTCTTTTCTGTCTTTTCTAGTTTTGTGCAAGTAATAGCCACATTACAACTCATGCCTTCCTAAAATTAGTTAGGAAGTATTCTTTTTTTCCTTGTTTCCTGAAAGAATTTCCATGAAATTGGTATATTACTTATACTTTCAATATTTGGAAAAGTCAAAATGCGAAGTGACTTGGGCCTGGAATTCTCTCCGTGAGAAGATTTTAAGTTATATATTTGGTTTCTTTAGTAGATACTAGACTCTTCAGATTTTCTGGTTCTTCTTGTGAAAGGTGTTTTGTTTCTTTAAATTTATTTTAATGTTTTTTTTTTAAAGATTTATTCGTTTATTTGACGGAGAGAAACAGCGAGAGAGGGAACACAAGCAGGGGGAATGGGAGAGGGAGAAGCAGGCTTCCTGCTGAGCTGGGAGCCTGATGTGGGGCTCGATCCTAGGACCCTGGGATCATGACCTGAGCTGAAGGCAGACGCTTAATGACTGAGCCACCAGGCGCCCCGTGTTTTGTTTTGTTTTAATAAATATTTTGTTTATTTGAGAGAGAGTGAGCAAGAGAGCACATGAGCACAGGGGAGGGGCAGAGGCAGAGGGAGAAACAGACTCCCCTCTGAGCAGGGAGCCTAGTGCAGACTTAGGGGCTTAATCCTAGGACCCTGAGATCACAACCTGAGCAGACGCTTACCTGATTGAGCCATCCAAGTGCCCCAAGAGAGTTTTTTTTTTTAAACTGAGGTATAGTTGATGCACAGCGTTACATTAGTTTCAAGTGTACAACATAGTGATTCAACAATTCTATATATTACACAATGCTCACCAGTGTAGTCACCAATTGCACCACACAAAGTTATTACACTATAATTGACTATAATCCCTCTGATGTCCTTTTCATCTTTGTGATTTATTTCATAACTGGAAGTTTGTACCTCTTAATACCTTTCACCTTTCTTGCCCATGCGTGTTAGAGTTTTGATAAGATACGTCTCTCAAATTCCAAGTTACCCATTGTCCGACACCATTTGGGGTCCTTCAGTTCAGTTCCGTTCTGCCATGAACTACGCAGAGCGAGCACAGTCCTCACAAGTTAAGGGCTCAGCTCCGTGAGACTGCCCCCCTTCAAGCCTGAAGTCTTGAGTGTCCTCGATTCCCCTGCATGTCTGCTTGCCTAGCGACAAATTTCAGAGCTTCCCATAATAGCCTCAGCTTTGATAGTTTGCTAGAATGACTCACAGAATTCATGAAAGCACTATAGTTACACTGTTTTATTATAAAGGATACGAATGAAGAGCCACTCATAGAGCCACACGGGGCAAGATTGGAAGGGTCCCAATTGCAGGAGCTTCTGCCCTCATGGAGTCAAGATGCAGCCACCCTCCAAGCACATCTGTGTATTCACCACCCAGGAAGCTCCGTTGAGCCTTGTGCTGGGAGTCTTTAATTAAGGTTTCATTACGCAGTCAAGATGGATGAAATCAGTGGCCTTGCAACCGATCTCTATCCACAGCCCTTTTCCTGTCCCTGGAGCTTAGTGCCTGGGGCTGACAGTTCTTCCTAATCAGGCACTTGGTTTTTCTGATATAGCCAGCTCCTCCCTTGATACTATCTAAGGGCTCACTCTGAGTCATCTCACTAGCAGAAACTTGGGAATAGTCAAAAATGAGTCATTATGAAAAACAGAAGACACTCCTACCCAGAGATTCCAAGGGTTTTTGACTATCTATGCCATAAATCAGGAACCAAAAGGAGATCGGATACATCCTTTAGTATATTATACAAGTCGTTGGGGATTTTCTACTTATCTTTTCTTAACATTTTTCCTAGCTTATTTCCAGTGTTTAGAGAACATACTGTGAATGATTTCAATTATCTAAAATTTGTTGAGAAATACTTTGACTCAGAATATGATTGATTTTCATTGATACTCCATATGCACATGAAAAGAATGTTTTCTTCATAGTTGTTGGCTTTGCTCAATAAATGTCAGTAAGGTCAAGTTTGTTAACAATTGTTGGTTAATTTACTGATCTTTGTGTGGAAATTTATAGTAGCTACCAGAAAAGACATTGATTGTCACTGATTGTGGAATTGTCTATTTCTCCTTCTAGTTCTCAGAATTTTTGCTCTATACATATAGCGAAGCTGTATTATTGGGACATACAACTTTAGAATTCTAGCATTTCCATGGCAGATTGACTCTTCATCATAATGAAATGTTCTTTCTAGTAGTCCTTCTTGCCTGAAAGTCTACTTTGCTTTATGTTAATATAGTGACAAGACCCTTTTTGGGGTATTTTTAAAAATTTTTAAATTCGATTAATTAACATATAATGTATTATTGGTCTCAGAGGTAGAGGTCAGTGATTCATCAGTCTTATATAATACCCAGTGCTCATTATATCACATGCTGTCCTTAATGTCCATCACCCAGTTACTCCATCCCCCACCATGCTCCCCTCCAGCAACCCTCAGTTTGTTTCCTGTGATTAAGCCTCTCTTACGGTTTGTGTCCCTCTCTGATTTTGTTTTGTTTTATTTTTTCCTCTATTCCCCTATGATCCTCTGTTTTGTTCCTTAATTCCTCATATAAGTGAGATCATATGATAATTGTGTTTCTCTAATTGACTTATTTCCCTTAGCATAATAACCTCTAGTTCTATCCACATCATTGCAAATGACAAGATTTCATTTTCTTGATGGCTGAGTAGTATTCCATTGTATGTGTATATACCACATCTTCTTTATCCACTCAGCTGTTGATGGACATCTGGGCTCCTTCCATACTTTGGCTATTGTGGACACTGCTACTGTAAACATTTGGGTACACGTGCCCCTTCAAATCACTACATTTGTATATTTAGGGTAGATACCCCAGTGGTGAGATTGCTGGGTCATAGGGCTCTGTTTTCAACTTTCTGAGGAACCTCCATACTGTTTTCCAGAGTGGCTGCACCAGCTTCCATTCCCACCAACAGTGCAGGAGGGTTCCCCTTTCTTTGCATCTTAACCAACATTTAACCAACATCCTTTTCCTAACCTGTTAATTTTAGCCATTAAGTGGTATCTCAATTTAAATTTAAGCCATTTAGTGGTATCTCACTGTGGTTTTGATTTGTATTTCCCTGATGCCGAGTGACGTTGAGCACTTTTTCATGTGTGTTGGCCATTTGGATGTCTTCTTTGCAGAAATGTCTGTTCATGTCTTCTGCCCATTTCTTGACTGGATTTTTTTGTTTTTTGGGTGTTGAGTTTGATAAGTTCTTTACAGATTTTGGATACTAGCCCTTTATCTGACATGTCATTTTCAAATAAGATTTTTTTCCGTCTTTTTATCAGGTTTATTGAGGAAGATGCCACCACTATCATAATGCAGAACAACTCAATTACCCTAAAAAGTTTCCTGGTGCCCATTTTCAGTTCTCCCTCATCCCCTCAATACTGACCCCCTAGCAATAACTGATGTGTTTCTGTCACTATAGTTTTCCTCTTTCCATTTTATCTAAGTGAAATAATATGGCACGCAGTCTTACTGTCTCCTTTTGTCTCTTTAAGCATGATCCGTTTGAGATTCACCCATATTGTTGTGGTTATCAGTAGCTCATTCCTGTCTGTTGTAAAGTGTATCCCACTGTATTAATATGACCCAAATTGTCCCAGATTTGATCGGAAGCTCTATCAAACTGTTCTGTGTCATTCTGACATGTCCCCATCATTCGCTGATAACTTTCTCACTTTCTGGCAGAAGATGTTCCAGGGCTCATCTTATATCCAGCTGGAGGTGTTAACCTACAACTTAACCTTAATTTTTAACACTATTTTGCCTTAGAGAGTTTTTTTTTTTTTTAACTATGCACATTATATGCATTCAGGACTAAATACATTGAGGGTCAAAGATGGCCTTGAAATCTCAGAGGTGTTTGTTTGTTTGTTTGTTTGTTTTTCCACCTCTACCCAGAGCTTAGACTACAACATTTTCCTTCGTTATTTGCGTCTATGTGGATATTTTCATTTAGTTTAAGCCTTGTATTCCAAGTAACCAGTGATGTACTGATAACTGGTCAGCAAATGACTATCTGGAAGAAAGGGAGAGATCCTAATTTACAGCCTAAGTGGATTTCTAGGCATGTGGCGGTTTCACTGTTCATTCTCCATCACAAACTGATGTGTTCTGCTTTGTTCTTAGGCTCAGATCATTCTTCTTCCATTCTCTTCCAACAATTTAAATGTGTGTTATGTGGGATGCCTGAGTGGCTCAGTTGTTAAGCATCTGCCTTCCGCTCAGGTCCTGATCCCAGGGTCCTGGGATCAAGCCCTGCATCGGGCTCCCTGCTCAGCGGGAAGCCTGCTTCTCCCTCTCCCACTCCCCCTTCTTGTGTTCCCTCTCTCCCTGTGTCTCTCTCTGTCAAATAAATAAAACCTTTAAAAAAATAAAAGTGTGTATGTGTGTGTATGTTGTGTATGTATACATTATTCTCATGCCCCACAGCACTAGATGTTTTGTACCTGGAGAATTTCAGAGTCTTTTGTCTGTCATATTACCAGAAATGGACACCTCTTATGGATTTCTCATAAGATGTTAATTCATCAACATCCTAATCACGTCTTGAGCAATAATTTTAATGGACTTTATTTACCAATTGAACACATCATAATACCTGTCAAACATGCTTTGTTTCTTGTACATTAAGAACTGTTTATTTAGATAAAGGAAAATACTTGCCTCTAATATCATACTCAGAACAAAAGTGTTTCAAAATATCAACTGTTATTATCCATGAATTAATTTATTATTATGTAATAGGATCCACATATTGTCTGAAAGAATGTTTTTCAGACTTCCTCTTTGGAGCCCTGATAGTCCCATCGGTTTGTTTACGGACTCCGCAAGAGACAAAGAGGACTGAATGAGGGGTCTATTCCAGCTTCCAACTTATATTAGATTTATACTACTGGATTTTAGTATAAGGTTTTGTTTGAAGACCAGTTCCATGGCTACTAAAAGTTTGCAAAGTGTTTTTCACTTCATTTGCCAACTCTAGAGGCAGAGAGATACAGCTCCTTAGAGAAATTAGGGCATATTGTAAAGCGGTTGAGTTCCTGAAGTGAGTCTGTGTGTATTCAGGCTGCATGTCCCCACTCGCACAAACCCCATCCTGCCAGAAAGTATTACGACAGCAAGAGATGGTGAATATTGTAGCTCATGTGAAGAAAAATATTCTGGGGTCCTTAGAACGCTTGAAACTTTTGTATGGCTCTTGCAGACAATTTGCTGCCCTACAAATCTTTTAAAAGTCAGATGAGAAGCGTTTCGAACACCTCATTTCCGTGTTGACCTTCTTTGGAGTCTCTATCAAGCGGAGAAATCATCAAAGGGATGAAAATGAAAGGAATCCCTTAGCAGGAGAGAAAGGGAGAAAAGAGAAATCCACACATAACCTCGCCGGCTCCTAGAAAGGGAAGACCTGACTAAGCTCTTTTCAAAGGCATACATAGCTATTTCTCTCCGAAGAACCTAAGGAGGTTTTTAAAAAAATTTTTTTGCTTGTTTTCCAAAATTTCAGCATTTGATGTTTTAAATGCAGTCAAGTGCACAATTTAAAAATGGGACTTGGAGGTAGTGGGTTAAATGACAGCCTGGCCATCTTGTCTCCCTCAGGACATCTGGGGCCCACTGCAGTTTTGGCATAATTGGGACACGATTTAAAACCTCATAAGGTTTTGGGGTGCCTGGGTGGCTCAGTTGGTTAAGCGACGACTCTTGGTTTCCACTCAGGGTATGATCTCGGGGTTGTGAGATGGAGCCTCCCCCACCCCCTTTGCCCCCAGGCTCTGTGTGCAGTCTCTCTGAGATTCTTTCCCCTCCCTCTCCCTCCCGCTCTGCTTCTCCTCCCCACTCATGCGCATGTGCACGCTCACGCGCGCGCTCTCTCTCTCTCTCTCTGAAATAAACAAAATCTTTAAAACCTCATGAGCTTCTGTCACTGCTCAACCTCTCTGCACTCTGTCATACTGTTACCAACCAATCCACGATTTTACAAGGCTGTTTTTCTTTCAAATGTTTGGTACAGTCAACATGCTGCTTATATCAGAACCTAAGTTCCTTCAGTTGTTCTGTCCTCTTAGCTCAACAGTGTGAGGCAAATTACACAGCAGAGGTCAAACCCACTTGGAGAAAGAGAACTAAATGTGTATGTATGTGAGTTTGTAATAACTAGCTTTGATGAATTTATGCTTGCTAAGAAGCCGGGGGGGTGGGGTGGGGAGTGGAGGACTACCATCATCTGAAAAGTGGAAAGTGGTTTTCTTCCCCTCTCAGTGCTGCTACCGGTCAACGGCTAACCTCCCCGACACCTCTAAGCGCCCAGACCAGACACCTGGGCAGCATCATTGCCTTTGCTGTCACCTCTTCCTCCAGCATGTGCGTTAGTCAGGACCCTCCAGAGAAACAAAACCAACAGGAGAAACAGATATATATGAGAATGAAGCCATTGGTCTAGTATAACTCTGCCGGCATAATTCTTCTTTGCTCGAAAGAAACAACTGGAGAAGGAGACAATTTTATTTATCAAATGAGTCACTGTTCATTAAAAAAGTAAAGACATTGAAAAATAACATCCCTTGCAAGTGTGTCTCTAAATAACTCCCCAGGCTCACTGTTAGAGGTTATTCGGTGCTATTTTAAAATGCACGGGAGAATTGGAATAGAATCCACTTGACCTTAGAAATCCAGGTGTCACCTTGGTTTTGTCTCTCACACCTTTGCATTTCCCAGATTTCCTTTTTGGATCTCTTAGGTTGAAGGAAGGTTAAATGAATTAATTAGATGTAAGACCATTAGAAGCCCTTGGGGCATGTCTGGCACATGGTAGGTACACAATATTAAGGCTTATCCTAACTTACCTTTTTAAAACTACTGGAATAATCCCGTTAGGTAACTAGTAGTGAGATCCTCTCTTTATAGACAAGAAGACCAAGGCTCAGGAAGAGTAAGTGAGTTCCCATGAGCATGCGGGTGGTAAATGAAAGAGGCAGTGATCAAACCCAGGTAGCCTGACCCCGAAGTCCACACTCACCAACATCAGGCTCTACCTCCCTGGGCTCAGTAACCTTTAATGTAAGAGGCAGAGGGCACTTAGCCTACTCAGAGGCTCTAAGTAGCTGTTCTATGGACTTTGATTAATACAAATAGATGAAATTGTTACTTGAACAATGCAACTTGTTGGCTGGGTGTGCTTGTGTAAAGCATTATTGTATGCTATCTTTGTGTCTGTGTTTATGTTCTCTCTTGCTAGTGTAAAGGTCAGGAAACTCAACCTGACTTCTACTGCTAGTAATACCAATAAGGTCCTTCAGATTAACCCTTTCATACCGTGGAATAGCAAACAGCAAGAAAATGAACAAACTCAAGCATTCACAGCAGTATTGATGAATTGCTTAAACACAGACTAAGTAGCAGGAGCCAGGCACAAAATAATACACACCGTCTGGTTCTGTTGATTTATAAACAAAACCAAACTAGTGTGTTTAGGGATGCATGTTTCGATGGCAAACAGGGAAGTAAAGCAAGAGCCTGAGCACCAGAAATTCATAGCTGTGAGTCTCTTCAGGGAAGAGAAAAGATGTTGTTGTTGGAAACGGGCAGGGGGGCTTCTGGAGGCGATTTTCTATTTCTTGATCCGGGTGGCCGTTACACAGCTCTTTGTTTTATAACAGTTTACAAAGCTGACATTTAATTTTTCTCTATGTGTGTGATACTTAACAATAAGAATGTTTGGAAAGCAGGGCCGCCTGGGTGGCTCAGTGGGTTAAGCCTCTGCCTTCGGCTCAGGTCATGGTCTCAGGGTCCTGGGATTGAGCCCCGCATTCCCCTCTTTTCTGCCTGCTTCTCTGCCTGCTTGTGATCTCTCTCTCTCTCTGTCAAATAAATAAAAAAATAAAATCTTAAAAAAAAAAAAGAATGTTCGAAAAGCAAAGGCAGGAAACCGTTAGAGGTAGAAAGCAGTGAAGAATTGTGCAATAGTGATGACATCATTGCTCTGCAGTGATGAATAATTTGAAAGTCTAAATTAGGGTTTCTCAGTTGTGGTTGGGTAAGAGGACCTCCTACAGCATGAGCACCAGAGGAACTTTTAAAGATACAAGTTCTCATCATTCCTCCGTCCTTCGATTCTCCTTCATTCACATGGCATTACTTGTTGAACACCTGCTACGTGTCAGGCTCTGTAGGTCTTGAAGGTTCTGCAGGGAACAAAAATAACGAATCCCTTCCATGATGGAGCTTACAGTCCAAGGCTTCAGAAGGACCCAGAAATCTGTATTCTCACAGACTCCTACATGATCCTTCATGTGAAAACAACTGGTCTATGTACTAAATTTTCTTTAAATCCTTCTGAGCTCATACTTATAGAAAGACTCATTTGAATGAAGTTAGAATGTAAAGAAAATTAGCTCCTATCACAGAAAATCTGAAGCATTTTTACATGAATTGAAATTCTGCAGCCAATATGGGTCAAAAGAACATCCTGGCAATTATCATTTATTTTCCAATTGTCCTTCAAGCCTTTAGTTACCATCTCCTTCTGTCATTAATCTTTTGAGTTCTAAAATGATTCCACTCCCACCTACTTTCATCTCGTGTGTATTTTTTCCCCCTTAGCATAAATGGGACGTGTCAAGCCAGTGATTCTTTAAAGACATAGTAAAGAAACTTCCTTGGCTAATTTTAATTCCTTCTCTATGACAGCTTGGGTAGCTGAAATTTCATTCAGGGGATCCAAGGGCTTCTTGAATACTGAGCAGTACTCCTAATCTCTAACGAAGGAATCTAAATGACATTAAAGCAAATAAAACAATAATAATATCAACAAAAGCTCACAAAGATACAAGGCACTTCGTTTAGAAATCTCTCACTTCCTTTAAAGAACTCAAACGATAAAAATGGGAGAGCTGAGGGTATTATGCTAAGCAAAGTAAGTCAGTCAGAGAGAGACAAATACCATATGATTTCACTCATATGTGGAATTTAAGAAACAAAGCAGATGAACATAGGGGGAGGGAGGGAAAAATAAAATAAGAGAAAAACAGAGAGGGAGGAAAACCATAAGAGACTCTTAACTACAGGAAACAAACTGAGGGTTGCTGGAGGGGAGATGGGTGGAGAGATGGGGTAATTGGGTGATGGGCATTAAGGAGGGCACGTGATGTAATGAGCATTGGGTGTTACATGTAACTGATGAATCACTAAATTCCACCCCCGAGACTAACAATATACTCTGTGGTAACTAAATTGAACTTAAATAAATTCTTTTTTTAAAAATGGGAGAGCGAAATGTAACCAAGCCCCAACTTCCATTAAAGAGAGAAAAGGAACTGACAGAGAAAGGACATGTGATCCTGCACGGGGTCATCCAGCCAAGATAAATAAAACTTCATTCATTCATTCATGCATGCATGCATTCATTCATTCATTCAGTGTATCAGTTAGTACTCTTCTGGGCTCTCAGATTACTGCTGTAAATAAAAACTTCTGATTTGATGATGCTTATGTTCTAGTGTGTATGTGTAGAGGGGTAAGAGGTAGGCAGATAATACATAAATTTAAAAGTAGGTTATTTAGGTAATCTTAGCAACCAAAAACATGAGTGGTTGCCTGGGGGCAAGGGTTGTGATGTGGGGGTAGGGAAGTTCCAAATGAGCAAGAGGGAACTTTTTGGAGTGATGGAAATGTTCTATATCTTGATTATAATGGTGATTACGTGGGTGTGTACATTTGTCAAAACTCAAAACTCACTCAGAGTATATAAAAATCTGATAGCGGGGGGCACCTGGGTGGCTCAGTGGGTTAAAGCCACTGCCTTCGGCTCAGGTCATGATCTCAGGGTCCTGGGATCGAGCCCCGCATTGGGCTCTCTGCTCAGCAGGGAGTCTGCTCTCCCCACCCCCACCACCTGCCTCTCTGCCTGCTTGTGATCTCTCTCTCTTCCAAATAAATAAATAAATAAATATTCTTTAAAAAAAAAAAATCTGATAGCAGGACACCTGGGTGGCTCAGTCTATTAAGCATCTGCCTCCATCCAGCTCCGGTCATGATCCCAGGGTCCTGGGATTGAGTCCCGCATCAGAGCCCTTGCTCAGCAGGGAGTCTGCTTCTCCCTCTGCCTGCCGGTCCCCCTGCTTTTTGCTCTCTCTCTCCCTCTCTCTCCCCCTCTCAAATAAACAAAATCTTAAAAAAATTAAAAAAAAATCTGATATCATGCTGGTGCTCAATGAATATTGGATAAATAAATTATAAGTAACTTTTTAAAAAGTAGGTTATTTAGGGAATTGGGGTCTAATCACTGCTGTAGGGGAAAATAAAGCAGGCTGTCGGGGGTGGACGCTGACGGATGGAGAGGAGGTTTGAAATTTTACAGAGGATGGTTAGAGAAACCCTCAAGGAGAAAGTGGCATTTGAATAAAAACTTGCAGGAAGTGAGGGAACTGTGATGACATGGAGGGAAGAACATTCCAAACCAGGCGTTTTCAGATGTGCCCACACCACGCCAGGCTCGCAGGCAGAGCATGTACTTGGTCACTTTTCAGAATCAGAGTTATAAAATGGACATACAAATTCCCTCTTACCAGAATAATTTCAAAGTTCAGATGAGATCATGGATTTAGTCACGGATGTGAAATTTGGCATGAGGCAGTTTCCATCTCAAAATGACCAGACACTTGTTTAGCATCGAATATATACCAAATTCTGAGGGCCTCACTATAAACCAGCACTGTTTAATGACAGGGAGGAATTTGTAAGAGTCTGACAGAGACCATGGTAAGGGGATAATTTTAATAGGTGGCATTTTCTGTAAGAAATGTAGGGTGTTAAAGGAAGCAGGTAGAGTAAATGACACGACCCACATTTTAAGGGTGAAGAAATTGAAATAGAGAGATATTAATGGACACAGCAGGGGTGGTTGGTGTAAGTTGTGAACACTGGCTCTCTGGCAACAGATGCTGTGCTCGCATTAATAAGGAATACTAATAAGGAAAATAAGGAGTAAGTCACCAGGATGAAAGGTACGACATAGGAAGACAGTCAGTGGTGCTGTGATAGCATTGCATGGGGGCAGGTGGGGGCTATACTGGTGGTGAGCACAGCATACTGGATACTTGTCCAATCACTATGCTGTACAGCTGACACTAATGTAACATTATGTATCCACTACATGCCATTTAAAAGAAACTGGAAACACCTCAATATAGTGTTCTCTCAGGTTAGCACTGTGGGTGAGTGAGACCCAGGGCCAAGCTCATTGCTCTTCCCTCCTGGTGCCGCCACGTTGCCCATTGCTCCAACACAGTGAGGCCGAGCAGGGAAGAAACAGAGCCAGTCCTCTAGCACATGGACCTGAGGGGGATGGATAGAGCTGTCAGGATGGGGAGGAAATGATCTTGGGTTTCACTCATCCTTTCACACCTATTTCCCCATCTGATCCTTGAAACAGTCTTGCTAATCCAGCAGAAATTGTTAGTTCCATTTTACATATAAAAGGAAAAAAGCTTAAAGAATGCAAGCACTTTGCCCAAGGTCATATGGCTAGGAAGTGGGAGAGACTAACATGAAGCCCAGATTTCTATCTCTAACTCCATTATTCTTTCAGCGATCTTATTTAGGTAGGCTACTGAGGCTGCTGGGGCTTGGTTCTCTGGAAAATAAAATGGGGGAGAGGGAGGAGGTGAGTGAGCTATGATGTCTGTGTCTTTGGACGTACCCATCTTCATTTTTCTGCGTGCAGACCCCAACATGCTTTTAAAAGCCTAAATAAGAAAATAATGTAGTATTTAAGAGCAGTTTTAGATTTACAGAATTATTGCGTACAATAATACAAGAGTTCTCATATATCCCAGACTCGATTTCTCCTATTATTAGTCTCATGTTACGTGGTATGATAAATTTGTCACAATTAGTAAGCTGGTATTTTTTTTTAATTTTTAGAAGATTTTAAAGATTTGAGAGAGAGAGGGAGCACAGAAGCAGGGATGGGGCAGGCAGGAGGAGGGGCAGGCAGAGGGAGAGGCAGACTTCTAGCTGAGTAGGGAGCCTGATGTGGTACTCGATGCCAGAACCCTAGATCATGACCTGAGCCGAAGGCAGATGCTTAACTGACTGAGCCACACAGGCGCCCCAATGAGCTGGTATTGATGTATTTTATTAACTAAAGTTCATATTTTATCTAAAAGTCCTCTTTTTTTTTTTTTTTACCTTAATACTTTTTTTTCTGTTCCCGGTTCCCATGCAGGAAACCACAGTGCATTTAATAATCACATCTCCTTAGGCTACTCTTGTTTTGACAGTTTCTTGGGTTGTCCTTATTTTTGATGACCTTGACAGTTTTGAAGAGTACTGTTCAAGCATTTTGTAAAACTCCCTTTGATTGTGATTTGACTGATGTTTTTCTCATGATTAGACTAGAGTTAAAGGTTTTGGAAATGAAGACCACAGAGGTAAAGAACCATTCTAACCACATCATGTCAAGGGCACATGCTATTAATATGACTTATCATTGTTGATGTTGACCTTGATCACACACAAAACCAGAAAAATCTAGAAATATATATTTTTCTTCTGTCTCCCTTTCTCTTTTTCCTTCTCTCTTCTCTGATGTCATTGGGAAGAATACGAAAAATGAAAATAGGATGAGAAATCATGAAAAAGAAATATTTCAGAAAGATTTTTCTTAAAAAACAGCATCAGAAAATTGCAGAGACGTGTGTAATTTCTGTAGAATTATGACTAGGGAAAATAATTTCTGTTTTACCTTGTGTGTACTTCACATTTACTTTCTTGTTTCCCCCCAGATGACACTTCAAACAACCAGAGGTAAATTTAAAAATTTAAGAAGTTAGAAGAAAATGACATTTTTCATGTTGAAATCTGCAGACTATTTAGAATAACTACATGTCATTCAGTAGAATCAGAATGGAATTGATCCTCTCCTCAGAGTTAGCCGATGAGTTTTCCACTCAACCTTGTAAATATTGTCCAGTCAATTTGATGCACCTATTTCCCTTTTTCATTAAAAACTTACTCCTATGAAGGCACCTGGGTGGTTGAGTCGCTTGAATATCTGACTCTTGATTTTTGGCTCAAGTCATGATCTCAGGAGTGTGAGCTCAAGTCCCGCAGTGGTCTCTGTGCTTACCTGGGAGTCTGCTTGAGAGTCTTTCCCTCTGCCCCTCCCTGACTCTAAAGTAAATAAATAAATCTTTTAAAAATATATACTTTTATGGAAATTCCAATTTAATATTGATTTTTTAAATTTGTAACAAAACTTGATGGAGGCTTTCTAAAAAAGGGGGGGGGGAAACAGGCTGAAATTAAGCCTCTTCTGTAATACTTATGTGTTGTTTATAATGGATTTGGGAATCAGAGTGCTCCCCACATATCACAAACATTTATTTACATGGCCTTGTGACTTTTAAATGGTCATCACCTTAAAATAGTCACTATTTAGCAGGAATGAAGACAAATATATGGACATTAATATAAGAGCACAACTGTACCTGATTGAATTTAAGCTTGCAGCAAGCATTTATGCCATCCACACTCTTCTTCACAGTGTTAAAAGCCCAAGAGTGTTTTACTTCTTTCAACACTCATGAACCTGATAGAGTTTGTTCAGTTGTAGCATTCTATGGAGAGGAGTGTGGCTTAACACAAAGGTGCAGAAAAGCTGGACCCACCTCCACCCCTAATGAGTGGGTGATCTGGAGTCCCTCATCTGGGACCTATGGAATTCTGTCTCTAAAATGAAGGATTGTACCAGGTGGCCTTCAAGGTTTATTCCTGCTTCAATATTCTTTGCTTCTAGAGTACCATTGCTAACCATTCACCCCCAAATCATAAACCAACTGCAAAACACCTTTCTACAAAGATTTCTATAAAGAAAACAGAAATTCCCTGTTAATCACTGAATTTTATGCTTCCTGTTGGAAAATTAATATTTCCAGGGTACTTCAATTATGTTTTTACCAAAGCAATACTGAATTAAATTTGGCTTTTGCCTGTGAAGGTATTTATCTAATCAGACTGATGTTTTTGGAAGAAATGCTTTAATTAGCTTATGGTTATTCCCATTAAAAATAAAAATTGAATAAAAAAAAACAACCAAGTCATCCTATTTCTTTTTGTGAACTAGTTCGGTTGTTTGCATTATTTGAAAATTTAACACTCATGCAAAATTACCTGTAAGTGTACAATTTCCCTTGTAACTAATGGAAATGCATAGACTGTTCCAAGATGAGCATACTCATAGTTAGTCATTTGAGAGAATAGAGTTGTGCATACCTGTGCATCATAGAAGAACACCCACACATACAAAGGCTGCATTTTTTTACCCAGACCTGAAATAAAAAAATAAAATGCCTTCTTACCACCTCCACCCTAACCACACCTTCCTGCCCTAAGCTTATTACCCAAACCTGGCTTTGCCCCAGTGTTTGCCTCTTTGAAATTTAAAAAAGATGTTGAGGGAAAAGGTGAGAGGAAGAGTAAGATCAGGAAGAGAAATTGATGAAAAATAGATGAAGAGCAGGAAATTTTGGTGGGCGTGGCTTTGTAAAGTGAACTGCTGTCATTTGGAAATGTAAGAAAGCCGTTAAGGCTACAAAAATAAGTAGAATGTGGCTCATTCTCTTATTTCCTCTGTTACGCTCAGAAACTAGATGAACATCAAACATTTCAGTTGAATTAGCCTCGTAGGGATTGTCTTAATGACTTCGAATGAATTTTTATTTCTTCAGCAACCAGTGGTAGTTCAAGAAATTCAGTCAAATTCTTGCTTTGATCATTTGGCTTGGACTCCTTAAAAGACATAATTGATTCAATTTCATTCACTCGTCTTTACATTTCCCAGATTGTGCTTGATCACTTCCACAGTGATTCTCTTAGAACTATCCTAATTCTTCCTCCCTTCCCCCATCTCTTTGGACTTCGCTCTTAGAATATAAGTCAGTTGTTGGAGTGCCTAGGTGGCTCAGTGGGTTAAGCATCTGACTCTTGATTTCGGCTCAGGTCATGATCTCAGGGTCGCAGGATCCAGTCCTGCATTGAGCTCCATGCTTGACGTGGAGTCTGCTTCTCTCCCTCTCCTTCTGCCA
Organism: Martes martes; assembly: GCF_963455335.1. NCBI lineage: Eukaryota > Metazoa > Chordata > Mammalia > Carnivora > Mustelidae > Martes > Martes martes. The sequence continues at coordinate 49,152,566 of NC_137900.1, read as the reverse complement.
TGCCCCCTACTCTCTCTCTCTCTCTCTCTCTCTCTCAAATAAATAGATAAATCTTAAAAAACAAAACAAAACAAAACAACATTTAGAGTGTAAGTTAGCTAAGCCTTTTCAGCCCTTGCCTCTACTTTGAAGCCAAGCAGCCCTCTGAGTCCTTTGAAGGAGTAGATAAGTTCAAAAACAGACCCCAGAAAAACTGGTAAAGAGGAAGGGAAGATGGTTTCTAGAGATAAGCACTTCTAACAGGATGTAGCCAATCAGGACACCCAGCATCCGCTAAGCCTGTGTAGCTAGGGCAGAGGGAGATGCTTGGCGCGGGGGGCGGGGATGCTGAAGGTGGGGGAAATGTCCCGAGACTCTAGTTCCTAAGGTGATCAAGCTGGGTAAGAACTCGCACACCTAGAGCCAAGCCACTGAAATATTAAGACCAAGATTTGTTGGTCTGGATAGGCCAACTTATTGTGCATCTATAAAATAAATGTGAAGCAGAAGTTTGAGCCAATTATTTGGCTTCAGTTACTTTTAAGCAGATTAACCATGCTGATTAAATTCTCAAAACTATTGGCTGTTCGTTACTGTATCTCTTGACACAAATTTGGTTCATTTCTTCATTTTTCATTCTGAAAAGAAAAGAAAAGCTTAGACAAGGAAGAACTTGTAGCCTGCAGAAGGTACATAGTCCTAGGGCATTTGTAATTAATAGTCAAGCCGCAATTTGTGCAAGAAGAAAGGGGACCATCTATTACATTAGCATGTACAAACAGTTTGGTTTATTAAATCTGAGCTGAGCCAAAATGTTTGTCATACAACAGCAGCATTGTCAGCATTGCAGAAGTAAAAAAGTGAAAATTTTACCAGCGTCAGCATTGGTTCACTTCTTTCTCATGCCATGACTAATTAATGAGGGGTATATCCCTTGTGGAGAATGATGGTTGCATTTGAAAATTATCTAAATTGAAATTATCTAAGTTGAAAGTGGCTGGAAAGGAATTTGACTGAATTTAGTTACAACAAACATTTATTGAACATTTACATATGTTTACGTATGTTCGGTATGTAATGGCAATAGGCATCCAAGATAAATAGTATCTTTTTTCAAGTAGTTTGTGGAAGATATAGTCACATATGTTACTACAATGTGAGATATTGAAATAAAGGTTAGATGGAGGCCCATCATGGTAAATCAGGAGGTCACCAGCCCTGAGCCACAAATAAAACTGAGTTTGAATCATTTCTCCACCAGCTATTGTCAGTGTAATACTGGACAAGTTACTTAAGCTCCCTGAACCTCAACTTACTCATCTGTAAATTGGGGACCATAGAATTGCTTTATGTGGTTATAAAGGTTAAATTGGATGGTGTACACACAGCATTAAACAAGGATGCATTGTATTCTTTCTGTTCTTCCTGGGATTAGGAAAGAATGAAACTAATTCCAGTAAGCAGAATCAGAGAAAGTATTACAGAAGAAGGTATAGAACTTTAATAGAAGATATGATGAGATGATTTCATATGCAGAAGAGAATGAACAGAGGCACAGTGTTGTGGAAGTACATACACAGCTGGGTGGTGTTGAATGGTCCAATGTGACCAAACCAGAGAGCACAGGGAGAAGGTGTGAAACCCAGAGCACAGATGAGTAATTAGTGATAAAACTAAAAACTAGGAAAAAATCACTTTAACAAGGCAATGTCAAAAACATAAAAGAATCCGATTTGACATAAGTTTCAGGAAGATATTTTGAGAGCTCTATGAAGCACGACTCCATGAACATTGAGGAGACTACTAAATAGCTTTGTAAATGATGAAGATGACATAAATTCAGGCCATAATGGTAAGAACAGATACGTGGAAATGGGTATAAGAAAAGATTCTATGGTAGAGTTTGCAAAAACAAAATAAAACTCCTTTCTTTGGGGACCAAAACTTGGAAGATTTAGATCCACCACAGGAAAGTTGTTCCCTTTTTTTCAGGATTTGAAATTGGTAAAAACATTGTCCATTAAATAGGTCTAAGGTCATTATATCCTTTCCATTAAATGTTTGCTTATCTATACTGAAAAAGGTTTGATAATATATTTAAGGTCAATGCTCGAAGTTCTTTGGTTTTGGATGTCAGTGATCTCAGTCTAGCATGTGTCAGGTTCACCTGGAGGGCTTGTTAAAACACGTTGCTGTCAGTATGCCCAGAGTTTCTGTCTGATTCAATAGGCCTGAGGTAGAACCCAAGATTTTGCTGATCTAGAGATTATACTTTGAGAACCACTAGTGTACATACATATAGACTTGTCCCTTTGATTAAAGCCCAGTAGGTTTCACCTAGGTAAGAACTAGTTTCCCTAGTCCGTTGGGAATACAGAGAAAAGTATTTCCATCTCAGTTCTGAGAAAAATAATCAAGGAATTAGCCCACCCTTCTCTTCTTGCTGGAGCAGTAACCTGGAAATTCCCTTTAGAGGTTCAGTTTGTAAGTTTGGGTTACTGAGTTCTGTGATCTGTCCCAGTCATGAAAAAGCCATGTTAAGTTCAGGCTTAGGACTACTTGGACAGTTAGAAGTTTCCATACTGAAGCAGAGAGCTAAAAGCCATGTAGGTAATATCCAATTCCTTGTGGGTATTGCATTTGACAGGAGATGAAAGTTCATGTGAGTTTCTTTAACAGAACTCTGTCTCTTGGTACCCTGAAATTTCCATCTTGTTGCGAAGAATGTCAGAGAATGGTTTAGCCACACACATGTACACACAAGTGCAGCTATCCCTTATTTGCCAGTATTCAAAGCAACTGAACATGGTGTGTGAGGTAGAAATATGTAAAGAGATGACTGCTGGGTTTTAATTTGGATGACCGGTAGACAGAGCCACAACAAAATAGGAACCCCAGGAGGAACAGTAGGTTTTGGCAAAAGATGAGGTCAAATTGATATTGTCACAGAGGCTTCCAAGGGGAGGCTTCCCACATACACCATAGGTTTGGTGCTCAGGTGTTTATCTGTATAAAAATAATAGTCACACCTATGGGATTGATGAACTTGCCTAGGAGGGGATCGCGGAATAGGGAGAAGGCATAGGAGTCTTGTTCTTAATTTTCTAAGAAAAACATATACTATTTAATTTTTTTCTGAAAATAACTTTAGAAAGGGTTTGGGTAACTGGAAATATGAAAAACCTGATTTTTAAGACAATGTTGTGGGCTTGGAAGGGCCATCTCAATGCTTTGGGGTTCTTCAGTGTAAGTCACTGCAGATGTTTCACCATAAAATGCCCTTGGAGTTAATATCAGAGAAAAAAAAATCAGACTAGTAAACTGATTCATATTGGACTGTTTCTTACCACATGTATTTATATGTCCTCTGTAAACTAGTGGAACATTAAGCTTAAATCATTCACTTCCTGGTCAATTGACTATTTTTCAAACATTTACAATTATTTGCAACACCTCAAACTGTTGGATCAACTCTTTAGTGAAATCCAATCATGTTATTAGGAACAATGCCTTGCATCTTTCTATATCTGGGTCTTTTCTACATTTTCAACCTACATATCATGAAAAAAATCCTAGAATACAAAAGCTGCAGGATATCGTGAGGGTGATTCAATCTAGCATTTCACAGGTTAGAAAATGTAGACCCCCAAGTGGTTAATTAGCTTGCTAAAGATATCTCTAAAAAAAAGAAAAAGAAAGGAAAAGAAATAAAGATGATCCAAGCAAATAAAGGCAGAGTTAGGATAACATCTAGGTCTCCTGACACCAACCCTGGGGCTCCTCCTATCTTCCCAAAGCACCCACTGTCCCACCCCAGAAGCATCTCACTACACATAGGGATTAGTCTGTAAGCAGGCACACTTTCTTCCCTATTTCTCTTTAAAGCTTAAAAAAAAAAAAAAAAAAAAACCAACCAAACAAAAAAAACCCACCTAATCCAGAAACAAAATAAATAAAACATCCTTGGAAGATATCTACATAAATAAGCAGCACTGGGGGAGACTTACCCCAATATTCTAAGTTGAAAATGGACAGAGCACATTAAAACTGTGACAGAAGGAAAATTTCTTTCTAGTCAGTACTTCCATTTCCACCTTAAAAAAACTTAGGCTGTTTCTGAACATAATGCCAGTTTATAAACTGAAGCCAACAAAGGATTATTTTGCCAATAATGATGCCAGACTGATCTGACTCTACCATTTGGGCTTCATGTAGATGCAAATTTGGACTACACACACACACACACACACACACACACAGTTATATAGGTATACATATATACATACACCCATTTTTTTTCCCTCTGTTCCGTCTAGAGTGAGTTCCTCAAGAAGGCAAGGCAAGACAACAGAACCAAACCATTGTGTTTCTAACACATCCTGAAATACCTTACATGAGGAAAGAGAAATTAGTAGGAGGTTAAAAAAAAAAAAAGCTTAATTAAACGGCCCATTCAGTTGAAGGGCGCCAAGTGAGTCACCTTCGAAGGGAGGCCCTCTGGCATTATGGATGGGGATTGGCTTCCTGTCCCAAGTTTGGACTCTGCTGATAAAAATCGCTTCTGTGAGCTATTCAATGGGCCTGCTGGTTTTTTCACAGCTCAGCTCTGCCTCTCTGTAGAGCCATGATCCTCCAGGGCCACCAGAAGCTAGATGGGCACAATGGAGTTTATGTTAGACTACTGGAGGTCAGAAAGTCCTTTCCTGTTACTGTCCAACACATCAGTTCCCTCTAGGTATCTTCCAGTTTAATTACTTATAATTTGTCATAATGGGTTCAAAAGGCATTTCCTCCAACAACTGTGTCCCAGCCCCTCTCTCATTTTTAAGGAATAAAGTGACACATGAATAATGTAGGCGCTACCCGCAAATTCCTATAAAATGAATAAAGACATTCCCATTCCAGGGGTTTCGATATGTAAACAAAACTAAGTCGTCTTTTTTTTTTTTTTCCAATTTTTTATTTATTTTCAGTGTAACAGTATTCATTGTTTTTTCACCACACCCAGTGCTCCATGCAATCTGTGCCCTCCCTAATACCCACCACCTGGTTCCCCCACCCTCCCACCCCGCCCCTTCAAAACCCTCAGGTTGTTTTTCAGAGTCCATAGTCTTTCATGGTTCACCTCCCCTTCCAATTTCCCTCAACTCTCTTCTCCTCTCCATCTACCCTTGTCCTCTATATTATTTGTTATGCTCCACCAATAAGTGAAACCATATGATACTTGACTTTCTCTGTTTGACTTATTTCACTCAGCATAATCTCTTCCAGTCCTGTCCATGTTGCTACAAAAGTTGGGTATTCGTCCTTTCTGATGGAGGCATAATACTCCATAGTGTATATGGACCACATCTTCCTTATCCATTCATCCGTTGAAGGGCATCTTGGTTCTTTCCACAGTTTGGCGACCGTGGCCATTGCTGCTATAAACATTGGGGTACAGATGGCCCTTCTTTTCACTACATCTGTATCTTTGGGGTAAATACCCAGCAGTGCAATTGCAGGGTCATAGGGAAGATCTATTTTTAATTTCCTGAGGAATCTCCACACTGTTCTCCAAAGTGGCTGCACCAGTTTGCATTCCCACCAACAGTGTAAGAGGGTTCCCCTTTCTCCACATCCTCTCCAACACACGTTGTTTCCTGTCTTGCTAATTTTGGCCATTCTAACTGGTGTAAGGTGGTATCTCAATGTGGTTTTGATTTGAATCTCCCTGATGGCTAGTGATGATGAACATTTTTTCATGTGTCTGGTAGCCATTTGTATGTCTTCCTTGGAGAAGTGTCTGTTCATATCTTCTGCCCATTTTTTAATATGATTATCTGTTTTGTGTGTGTTGAGTTTGAGGAGTTCTTTATAGATCCTGGATATCAACCTTTTATCTGTACTGTCATTTGCAAATATCTTCTCCCATTCCGTGGGTTGCCTCTTTGTTTTGATGACTGTTTCTTTTGCTGTGCAGAAGCTTTTTATCTTGATGAAGTCCCAGAAGTTCATCTTTGCCTTTGTTTCCTTCGCCTTTGGAGACATATCTTGAAAGAAGTTGCTGTGGCTGATATCAAAGAGGTTACTGCCTATGTTCTCCTCGAGGATTCTGATGGATTCCTGTCTCACGTTGAGGTCTTTTATCCATTTCGAGTTTATCTTTGTGTACGGTGTAAGAGAATGGTCGAGTTTCATTCTTCTACATATAGCTGTCCAGTTTTCCCAGCACCATTTATTGAAGAGACTGTCTTTTTTCCACTGGATATTTTTTCCTGTTTTGTCAAAGATTATTTGACCATAGAGTTGAGGGTCCATATCTGGGCTCTCTACTCTGTTCCACTGGTCCATGTGTCTGTTTTTATGCCAGTACCATGCTGTCTTGGTGATCACAGCTTTGTAGTAAAGCTTGAAATCAGGTAACGTGATGCCTCCAGTTTTATTTTTGTTTTTCAACATTTCCTTAGCAATTCGGGGTCTCTTCTGATTCCATACAAATTTTAGTATTATTTGCTCCAGCTCTTTGAAAAATACTGGTGGAATTTTGATTGGAATGGCATTAAAAGTATAGATTGCTCTGGGCAGTATAGACATTTTAACGATGTTTATTCTTCCCATCCAAGAGCATGGAATGGTCTTCCATCTTTTTGTGTCTTCTTCAATTTCTTTTAGGAGTGTTCTGTAGTTCCTCGAGTACAGATCTTTAACCTCTTTGGTTAGGTTTATTCCGAGGTATCTTATGGTTTTTGGTGCTATAGTAAATGGAATCGATTCTCTAATTTGTCTTTCTGTATTTTCATTGTTAGTGTATAAGAAAGCCACTGATTTCTGGACATTGACTTTGTATCCTGCTACATTACTGAATTGCTGTATGAGTTCTAGTAGTTTGGAGGTGGAGTCTTTCGGGTTTTCCATATAAAGAATCATGTCATCTGTGAAGAGAGAGAGTTTGACTTCTTCCTTGCCAATTTGGATACCTTTTATTTCTCTTTGTTGTCTGATTGCTGTTGCTAGGACTTCTAATACTATGTTGAACAAGAGTGGTGAGAGTGGGCATCCTTGTCGTGTTCCTGATCTCAATGGGAAGGCTGCAAGCTTTTTCCCATTGAGGATGATATTTGCTGTGGGTTTTTCATAGATAGATTTGATGAAGTTCAGGAATGTTCCCTCTATCCCTATACTTTGAAGCGTTTTAATCAGGAACGGATGCTGGATTTTGTCAAAAGCTTTTTCTGCATCAATGGAGAGGATCATGTGGTTCTTCTCTCTTCTCTTATTGATTTGTTCTATCACATTGATTGGTTTGCGAATGTTGAACCATCCTTGTAACCCAGGGATGAATCCTACCTGGTCATGGTGGATAATCTTTTTAATATGCTGTTGGATCCTGTTTGCTAGGATCTTGTTGAGAATCTTAGCATCCATATTCATCAGTGATATCGGTCTGAAATTCTCCTTTTTGGTAGGGTCTTTGCCTGGTTTGGGGATCAGGGTGATGCTGGCTTCATAAAAAGAGTCTGGAAGTTTTCCTTCTGCTTCAATTTTTTGAAACAGCTTCAGGAGAATAGGTATTATTTCTTCTTTGAAAGTTTGATAGAATTCCCCAGGGAATCCGTCAGGTCCTGGGCTCTTGTTTTTTGGGAGGTTTTTGATCACTGCTTCAATCTCGTTACTAGATATCGGTCTATTCAGGTTGTCAATTTCTTCCTGGTTCAATTTTGGGAGTTTATAGTTTTCCAGGAATGCATCCATTTCATCTAGGTTGCTTAGCTTATTGGCATATAACTGTTGATAATAGCTTCTGATGATTGTTTCTACTTCCTTGGTGTTAGTTGTGATCTCTCCCTTTTCATTCATAATTTTATTAATTTGGGCTTTCTCTCTTTTCTTTTGGATTAGTGTGGCCAATGGTTTATCGATCTTATTGATTCTTTCAAAAAATCAGCTTCTAGTTTCGTTGATACGTTCTACTGTATCTCTGGTTTCTACCTCGTTGATCTCTGCTCTAATCTTGATTATTTCCCTTCTTACGTGTGGAGTTGGTTTGATTTGTTGTTGATTCTCCAGTTCTTTAAGGTGTAGAGACAGCTGGTGTATTCTGGATTTTTCAATTTTTTTGAGGGAGGCTTGGATGGCTATGAATTTCCCCCTTAGGACCGCCTTTGCTGTATCCCATAGGTTTTGGAGTGAAGTGTCTTCGTTCTCATTGGTTTCCATAAATTGTTTAAGTTCTTCTTTGATCTCCTGGTTGATCCAAGCATTCTTAAGCAAGGTGGTCTTTAGCTTCCAGGTATTTGAGTTCCTTCTGAACTTTTCCTTGTGATTGAGCTCCAGTTTCAAAGCATTGTGATCTGAGAATATGCAGGGAATCATCTCAGTCTTTTGGTATCGGTTGAGCCCTGATTTGTGACCCAGTATGTGGTCTATTCTGGAGAAGGTTCCATGTGCACTTGAGAAGAATGAGTATTCTGTTGTTTTAGGGTGGAATGTTCTGTATATATCTATGAGGTCCATCTGGTCCAATGTATCATTCAATGCTCTTATTTCTTTATTGATTTTCTGCTTCAATGATCTGTCTATTTCTGAGAGAGGCGTGTTAAGATCTCCTACTATTAATGTATTCATATCAATATGACTCTTTATCTTGATTAATAGTTTTTTTATGTAATTGGCTGCTCCCATATTGGGGGCATAGATATTTACAATTGTTAGATCATCTTGGTGGATAGTCCCTTTAAGAATGATGTAGTGTCCTTCTGTATCCCTGACTACCGTCTTTAGTTTAAAATCTAATTTATCTGATATGAGAATCGCTACCCCGGCCTTCTTTTGAGGCCCATTGGCGTGAAAGATGCTTCTCCATCCCTTCACTTTCAGTCTGGGTGTATCTTTAGGTTCAAAATGGGTCTCTTGTAGACAACATATGGATGGGTCCTGTCGTTTTATCCAATCTGCAACCCTGTGTCGTTTTATGGGTGCATTTAGGCCATTCACATTGAGAGAGATTATTGAGAGATACGTTTTTATTGACATTGTGTTATCTTTGAAGTCTTTCTTTCTGTCGATTGTCTCTATATTTCTGTTCAATGCTATTCTTAGGATTTTTCCTCTTTTATAGAACCCCCCTTAATATTTCCTGCAGTGTCGGCTTGGTGGTTGCATAGTCTTTCAAGCCTTGCCGGTCTTGGAAACTCTTTATCTCTCCATCCATTTTGAATGTCAGTCTTGCTGGATAAAGTATTCTTGGCTGCATGTTCTTCTCATTTAGTGCCCTGAATATATCTTGCCAGCCCTTTCTGGCTTGCCAGGTCTCTGTGGACAGGTCTGACGTTATTCTGATGGGCTTTCCTCTGTATGTAAGGAGCTTCTTTGTCCTAGCGGCTTTCAAGAGATTGTATCTACAATTATGATTCCTCAATTTTACTATGAGGTGCCTGGATGTTTTTTTTGAATTTATAATCTTGGGGGGGGACCTTTCTACTTCTAGTACATGAACACTTGTTCCATTTGCAAGATTGGGAAAATTTTCATGAAAAACTTGTTCCACTATATCTTCTAGACTTCTTTCTTTCTCCTCCCCTTCAGGGATTCCAATAATTCTGACGTTGGAACGTTTCATGGCATCATTTATTTCCCTGATTCTGTTTTTGTGGCTTCTAAGCTGTTTGTTCCAGGCTTCCTCCTGATCCTTTCTCTCTATTTGTTTGTCCTCCAGATCACTAATTCTATCTTCTGTCTCAGTTACCCTAGCTTTTAGAGAATTTAGATTAGATTGGAACTCATTGAGAGCGTTGTGAACCTCATCCCTGGTGGCCTTCAGCTCTGCCCTAACATTATGAACTTCCTCTCTGGTCGCTTTCAATTCTGCCCTAATCAATTCTGTTTGGTCATCCATGGCTTTCTCCAACCTAGCTATTGCCTGGATAATTGTTAGCCTGAATTCTCTTTCTGACATATTGTCTATGTTGATAGCCGTTAGCTCTGTTGCAGAAGGCCCATCCTCTGTATTTTTCTTCTGTTGGGGATTCCTCCTCCTAGTCATTTTGGTGAGAGATGACTGGACAGATGTAGCTGGATGTATTGACCGTGGTGCAGTCAAGGTGCACCCTGGAACGCTTCTGAGCACTCAGGATTCCCCACCCAAATGAGAGAAAAAAGAAAAGAAAAAGAAAAAAGAGGGAGAGAGAGAGACAGGAAAAAAAGGGAAGATAAAAGTGAAGGTTCAGCCCAAATGGGCCCCAGGGTAAGGTTTATGACGTATACAAACAAAAACAGACAAACAAAAAGACTGATAAAAGTATATGACGAGAGAAAATATATATATATATAAGCAAAAAAAAAAAAAGGAGGAGCCTCGTCAAGAAGAACCCCAAGTATAAGATTTATATACTATCCGGACAAACATAAATACACAGAGACACTGGCAGAAGAAAAAGATGGGAGCATGGTTATAGATTCTCGGTGTGGGCGAGGAAGGTTATTTTGATTCTTCCTGGATGTATCTTGATATCTTTGTTAAAGGACTCAACTTTCCTAAGAAAAAGGGGGATTAAAAAATTGGTTCACCTATAGGGGTAGCATTGCTTGGAGAAAGGGGGTTACCTTGAAGTTTAACTCTATATGAATATTAGAAAATAAAAATAAAAAAGGAATAAACTGGACTAAACTAAATTAAAAAATTTTTTAAAAAATTAAGAAAATAGAAAAGCAAAAGAAAAACACATGTGTATGTATCAAAAAATTCAGGTTAGAAGTTTATCATGGAATTTGATTTACTGGACATCTCACTGTGATGGTAAATAGGTTAAAAAATTATCTATATAAAAAAAGAAAAAAAATGAACCAGAATAGTGGGAAAGAATTAAAAATAAAAGTTGTATCTATGAAGTAGTGGTGGTTGTTCTCTTGTAGTCTTTTTTTTTTTTTTCCTGATTTGTTTTCTGGGGGAGGGGGCTGCCACGTGGGTTTTCAGTCAATGATGTTCCCTGAGTTAAGTCCTCCCGACCCCCTCAAGGGGGTGGGCTCTGAGAAAAACGTTTTTTTTCAGGTTTTTGTTCTCTGGAGGTTTTTATGTTTGTTCACTTCTTTTCTCTCGCCTTGACAGCTTTTGATGGTTTTTGGAGGTTTAGAGGAAAGAAAACTGCACCCCAACCTCCCTCTCAGAGAGAAGCCTCAGTCTGCTCCCCTGCAGGTGCTGCAGCCGCTGGGCCGCTGGCAGAGCAGGTTCTGAGTCACGGTCCCTGGGGACGCAGGATCTCCTGCTTGTACGCAAAACCAAGGCAGCTGTGGCTGTCTGGGCAGCTCCAGACCGCCAGAGAGGTTCCAAGCAGCAATCGCACACTGAGATTTTCCCGCTGGCTGGGGCTGAGAGCTCAGGGCTTGCGCGCACCTCTCCCAGGGGATGGTTTGGGGCGCGGCGCCTCCAGCTCTATCGGCTCTATCGCCGCGTGGGTCTATCGCCGCGTGGGTCCCAGAACACCAGGCTGGGCGTTCGTGCACCTCTCTCAGGGGAGGTTGAGGCACGCGCGCATCTCCAGTAAGGTGCGCGTTCTGCCGTCTGGTGTGGCTCCCAGCCCCTCACGGGAGCCGGACTCCACCCGTTCTCGGGCGCACTGGCGGCTCCGGGACAAAGACCAGGTTTTTCTGCCGCACTCTCTGGGTCAGCGCCAGGGGAGGCTGCCCTGGGTCTGGGGACTTAAGCCCCTATCCCTATCCGCCCCGATTCCCACAATTTCCCGCTCGAGTCTTTGCTCTTTTGAGTGCTTTCAACAAGACTCCAAGTTAATGCTGGTCCCCAGATGCCGGGCACTCTCGTATTGGGGTATTATTTTCCAGTCGGTCGCCTCTGGTGGCTCCCTCCCCCTTTTGTTTATCTTCCGATATCAGTCCGACGTTCCCACTCCACTTTACCTGCCCACTGGCGTCTTCTGGCCCCCGTAGAGATCCAGACGTGTATAATTCTGATCTCAGGCTGATTTCATGGGTGATCGGAGTTCTTTGGTAGGTAATCAGCTCACTTTAGGGTGCAGGTTGAAAAGGCGCCTCCTCCTACTTCCCCGCCATCTTGTCTCCCCCCTAAGTCGTCTTTTTTTAAAGAATATTTTTTACAAATTCTTAGGTCTATTCTTTGAATCCAAGAATGATCTATTCAAGGACATTTTATATGACGCTCCATGCATAGATGACAAAACTGGCTTTGTTGTCTGCCTAAAATTTAAATGCTGTGTTCCCAAGTCCAATTCTTCAGGAACTTCCTTTCCCCAAGAGCCAGTCCATCATACATCTGTGGATCTCACTCTTCTGAGCTCCTTGGACCAGCCTGTTTCTTCAGGTATAATGTCTTCTTGATTTACAAACATGGAAGGAAGAGAATTCTAAGGACTGGTTTTATACTATATTTCAAGAGCAGGTGAGAAAGTATAAACATGAGTCATCTCGACATCCCTGCTTGTTCAAGGAAGCATCAACATCAACGTCAATTTGAGTGAAACAGAGAAAAGGCAGGATCATCCCACAGCCTGAATCTACTTTTCAAAGTGCTGACTCATTACCAGTGAGTCGCACCCTCTCGAGTCCTGTGAGGTTGGCTGCTGGCTGGTGCCCCATTCTGCCTGCTCAGCCCTGGACCATTCAGTCCTTCTGGAGATGACACACAGAAACCTGAGCCTTGGGTTTCAAGGGAGGCTCTCCAAATGAGTCATGCTTTGTAGGTGAACACAGCATTTTATTTTTCAACACAGAGACGGGGAAAACCCACATGGGGTTATGGGCACGCCATCAGGGGACTCCTCCCTCCACATAGGTGTGAGAACTCGTGTGTCACTGTTGGCTACAGAGCTTATGTGCAAACACTACTGCCTTTCAACTGTGTGCTGAAGGCAGGAGGAATGAGCTTCCTCTCTGTGGTCCTTCTGGTCTCCTCTTTTCACTACATCTGGTCAAAAGCCAGTCAATTCATCTGAGGCAGGGACCAGGAGTTAACTTGTCTGTGTAAAACAATTTTCCCCGTGACTCATGGCTGCTGATGAGGTCTTACACGTGTCAACTTTAACGTTAGAACAAGTCCCAAATTAGTGTGAATCTGCTAAGTGTCCTAGGAGGGGAGAGGCAAACCCCCATGGAAATTACTTTATTATTTATTTATTTATTAAAAAGGGTAAGTTTTATGTTATTTTATTTATTTTATTATTTATCTCTATGGAACTTTAAATAATGCACTAACTTTTGCTCTCGATAGCTCGTCTCTCTGCTTTTAGGACAATTGTAGATGCGTTGTAAATAGATGAGCTAAGAAACTTTGAAAACAATTTCCAGAGAAATCAGGAGTGTAAATTTAACTGTAAAAGCAATAGAAAGTGTATTTTTAGATTGAACAGATTTATTATTTGGGCCATCTATGTGGCTTACTTGCCTTTTAATTTCTTACAGCTTCACTGCACTTAAGTTTCCTGTTGTTTTCCATCGCATGACCTGCGATAAACTCTTGTAGCTTATCTCCTACTAGCTCTCATCTTATGCTTTCGATATTTTGCATTTGCAAAGCACTTCCGAGTTTACTAAGGAACTTTGCTCATGCAGTCCTTTTCATTTTCAGTCCTATAATCTGTGAGGTCTGCAGCTCTCCATTCCCGTTGGCTGGTTGAAAAAGACCTTCAGTGATTTGTTACAGGTCATGCTGCCAGCAAATGACAGGACTGTGACAGGAACCTTGGATTTCTAATGCCAGGTTCCCTTTCAACCCCAGCGGCTCATTGATGCCCACCATGCCACAAACTTTTCTGTCTCAAAGCCTTTGCAGACACCAATTTTACCCTTGCTTTCTTAGCCTCTACTTCCTATCCTAGCCCACAGATGCTCCAAGGTTCCACATTGTTTGGGAGAGGACCGTGCGGTGTCATGAAGTTAGCTGGAGCTCTTTAGTTCTTCATAAATTAAGGCTGAGGTGGAGGCCATGTGGATCTCAGGAGAGATGTGGAGATGTGACCCAAACAGATTGACCTTGGTCTATGCAAACTGTCTCAGCATGGTGCAGTTTGAGCAGAAAGCCTTCTTTAAATCATCTCTGAACTATAGCCAGGCTGTCTAATATGCCTAATAGCAAAGGGCACTTCTTAAAGGCATGGCTTTTTTTTTTTTAAAGATTTTATTTATTTATCTGATAGACAGAGATCACAAGTAGGCAGAGAGGCAGGCAGCAGGAGAGGAAGGGAAGCAGGTTCCCTGCTGAGCAGAGAGTCCGATGCAGGGCTCAATTCCAGGACCCCGGGACCATGACCTGAGCCGAAGGCAGAGGCTTTAATCCACTGAGCCACCCAGATGCCCCAAAGGCATGACTTTCATGAAAATCTTTTTGTTTCCTTTTTTTCTTTGTCTTTGTTTTTTTATTGCCCTTTCTTTTCTTCCTTCCTTCCTTTTTTTTCATTCTTTCTATTCTTCTTTTCCCAAAATAGGGATGGCTGCCTGATAGTTAATCTTTAGAGATGGTCCCAAACAATGTTTATGTTTCCTGCCTATGAATGTAGTCAGGCCTTCAAAGAAAAGTGATGTTCTGAGACTTCTAAGCCCAGCCATTAAGAAGACCTGAAAGCTTTTGCTTCCTTCTTTTTGGAGCCATAATCTACCATGTTACCTTGATGGAAAGAGAGGTCATATGGAGAGGTCCTTGAAGATGAGAGGCTTTTGGAGGAACAATAAGGAACCAACCCAGGTCCTATCTGCAGCCCAATGGCCTCATAAAAAACTTCAAATGGGGGGCACCTGGGTGGCTGTGTCTGTAAAACATAAGACTCTTGATTTCAGTTTAGGTCTTGATCTCTGGGTTGTGAGATCGAGCCTGGCATCAGGCTCTGCCCTGGGTGTGAAGCCTCTTTGAGATTCTCTCTCTCCCTCTCCCTTTGCCCCTCCCCCTGCTCTGTCTCTCTCTAAACAAACAAACAAAACAAAACAAAACCCAAAAAACCTCAAGTGAGACCAGTAGAAGAGTACCCCCCAAGCAGGACTTAACCAACCCAGAGAATCATGAAATATAATGTGGTTTTAAGCCCCTAAGTTTTTAAGTGGTTTGCTATGCAGCATAATTGGTCACCTACCCCCTAGTCTGAATCTTCAGTAACCTTCAGCAAGTCCTTGAAACATCTGGGCTCACACAGGCCAGTTTGGAACAGATGTAGGTGACCGAGGGCAGAGAGTAGATAGTACATGGGGGGTCAGCAGATAGGAGAAAGACAATTTTGTCAAAGACAGAATAAAAACCCAGAAAATACCGAGGAAGGAAAAGCAATGCTTCTTAGGATCTTGAATTTAGTCATACATAACTCTGAATCTCTCTCTTATGTCCCAGGCTTTGTTGAAAACAGACAAAACTCTTGCTCATTGCACAGGGTGGCCGGCCTAGGTCTGACACTCTAAGAAGTGCACCTATGTCCTTTTTTGGTGGTCATTCCTGGATGCAAGAATTAAAAACGAGACTCAATGAAGAAAACTCACCGAGTCACGTTTTTTGGGGGTTGGACCCAGCAAATAATCACCTTAAGCCAGTGGATCTTTGTATTTCTAGAAAGGAGTACATTGTTTGGAACATTGGAGGCATTTAAGCCTCCCCCCCCCCACTCCCATCTGAACTAACTAGGGGCTCTGCCAGACCCCCGAGTGGGTAAGGTGCCGACAAAAAGATTTCGTTCTGGGCCCCATCTTCCACCCCCAGGAGAAAAACTGCATCATTTCTTGTTCATCTAATATTTACCCTGGGGGTGTCTGTCTATCTAGAATGCCCACAAAACCTTGGATAAAACTAAGAAATTTGGAAGAAATGTAAGTTAAAACTAGCTCAAAGTCACTTGCTTCTTCTATTTATTTATTTGGTCTGAGATGATTCCCACATTCACTTACCATATGGCATTAAATCATTCTGGTCCTTAAGTTATTATTACATGATTCAAAGAGTATAATTTACAGAATTGCCAGCCCAGGCTGCACTCTGTCCCACACCAAAAAAAGACCACAAGGAGGGGAGAAGAAAAATGACTGTTTCCTGGTAGCCCATATTTACGCAATTTTCTCCCACCACAGATTGTCTTGGCAGTCTAGACAGAGTCTTGTAAAATCCTTCCCTGATGTCATCCACATCCTTCCTTGATAAGTTCAAAATGAGTCCGGGGCAAGCATGGCTCCTCTAGCAATGTCATACAAATAATGAGCACAGTGCCACCCCGGAGAGGCCTCCGGACCCTGGCGATTTCCACATGAAGGAATAGACTGATGAGCCCGCCACCAAATTATGTAAATATGCGGCCGAGAGTGCCACCGCTGAAGGGGAAAAAGAAACACACATGTGGACATTTCGTGTTTTAAAAGAGCTTTGTGGGAACCAAAACAGATTCAAGAGAGAAGTAGGCAAGATTCAGGGAAAGGAAGACTGAGGAAATTAGTTTCTTAGTGAAAGCCAGGGAACACTCTGAAATGAACGATTCCTTAAGAGGCAACTTAAAATTGTGTTTTAGGGGCGCCTGGGTGGCTCAGTTGGTGAAGCATCTGCCTTCGGCTCGGCTCAGGTCAGGATCCCGGGGTCCTAGGATTGAGCCCCCCCATAGGCTCTCTGCTCATGGGGAGCCTGCTTCTTCCTCTCCTTCTGCCTGCTGCTCCCCCTGCTTGTGCTCTCACTGTCTGTGTCAAATAAATAAGTAAAATCTTTTTTTTTTTTTAAATGTCTTTCAAAAAGAATACACTGGGTCTTATTCCTCTCATTTTTGTAGGGAGAAAAGATGGTTCCAGGTTAGGATTTGAAATTCAGGTTATAAGAAGGGATTTTTTTTAATATCATTTTATCTCTTTATTAGCAGAGTAAAATTCCACACACCAATACATGTATAAATAGGATACAATATACACATGCTATTCTTCTCTAATAAAGGTAAAATATACAAGATACATTCAATTATCAGACTTATAGCCTCAATGAAAATCGATTCCAGTTTGTTAGAAAAGAATTTCCATATCAGAAGACATAAGGACAGACACATCCCCCTACTTATTGTTGGAAAGTGTTCTGTGTGCTAAATCTTAATTTTTATGTGATTATAGTCTTCTGGCCTTCAGGGGGAATTGGAAGAAAAATGCTTCTCATGCCGCACTTTGAATATTCTCTTCAATCTGGTTAAATTCTCCAAAACAAATGAAGTAGTATAAAAAGGTGACTAGGGAGGGTATTTGCTATGGTGAGTGCTGTGAATTGTGTAAGACTGATGAATCACAGACCTGTACCCCTGAACCAAATAATACATTACATGTTAACAGAAAAAAAAAGAGAGAAATATTTAATTCCATTCTCACATTTTCTTTGCAGTTGGTTATTCCAGAAGAGCATAATGCTTTGTCACCCTTGCACTGGTTACCGCTTCCGACTGAACTCACTACTGGTATGTGTTTCAAGCTCATCTCCCCCAGCTCTGTGCCTTCCCAGTCTCTGATCTCCATTCCATCCCTCAAAGACACTTGACTCTCTGACTCTGAGCTTTTTTTTTAAAAATTATTTTTAATGAAATATAATTGACATACAACATTGTGTAAGTTTAAGGTATACTGCATTTGATACATTTATATGTTGCAATATGATTACCACTGTAGCATTAGCTAACACCTCTATCCCATTACCGGCAAGTAAACATTGTTTCATTTTTGTGGTGGGAACATTTCAGATCTTCCCATGTTTCTTGCAGCATTAGTCACAATAAACAATCTATGGAAACAACAGAAGTGTCTATCAACTGAGGAATGGGTAAACCTATTTATAAGTTTATACACACAATGGAATATTATTCAGCCATGAGAAAGAAGGAAATCCTGCCTTTTGTTGCAACATGGATGGAACTTGAAAGACATACTAAGTGAAATAAGTCGGACACAGAAAAACAAATACAGTATATTATATGATATCACTTGTATGTGGAATTTAAAAAAGCCTAACTGGTAAAAACAGAATAAGATGGTGGTTACCAGGAGCTGGAGGGTGGAGTGGAGGGGGACTGGGGCAATGCTGTTCAAGGGTACAAACTTGCACCTAGTAGATATGTAAGTCCTGGAGATCGGAAGGACAGAGTAGTGATTTTAGACAATACTGCATCATAAACTTCAAAGTCCATCAAATACCATCAAATACTTTACTGAATTCTTATGAGAAATAATTTAGATACCTATAAAATGCCACACGCATGCTTGGCCTATGATAAGTGCTATATACAATTATTATTTTAAATACTATTTGACCATAAACTCTGACTTGGGAAAACGATTTGATGAACATACAGAAAAAATGGAAAATGTGTTTATCCTATGACCTAGCAGTTCCACTTGGGTATTTCCTTAAAACCCAAACCAAAAAACTCTCAATCTATATATACAAAGAGATATGTTCCTGAAAACATTTTTGTATCAGCAAAAAAATTGGTTATTCTGTTAATGCCTACATGTAGGTAAGAAAATAAATAATTACGGTATGTTTATAAGAGGGTCTAGGCCAATTAAAATGATCATGGATGTATTTAAGTATAATAATGATGAGGGAAGATTAATTACAAAATTATATATTAACTTGTGTAAATTTAAGAGCACAAATAAAATAACAGAATATGGATATTATTATATATATGTAAAAGGACTGAAACTGATTTGGAAATGTGCATTCAAAACTTAATTTTGTTAGCCTTTGGGACAGGGGAAGAGACAAGCCTCAAATTGTCTCTTAAGAGATATTTGGGGGCCCCTGGATGGCTCAGTGAGTGGAGCATGCGATTCTTAGTCTGGCGGTTGTGAGTTCAATCCCCACATTCAGGGTATAGCCTACTTTCAAAAAAGGAGAGAGATTTAGACTTATCTGTCAATTTTTATTTCTTAAAAAACACTGGCAACAACTCCTGCCCACTAAAAGGGACACTTAACCTCATCTGTGGAAATTTCCATGGTTCCCCATGCAGAAATGATGGCTCTGTCCACCTTAGAAAAGTTCTATTGTAAAGAATTTTTTTTTGCAGGTCTGTTTTCATGCTAGACTGATTTCTCCAAAGTCCGGGATTCCATATTACTAATTTCTGTACACCTTGTGTAGTACGGTAGAAGACCCAAAATAGGCATTCACTAAATATTTGATGAATTAAAATAAAGGTTCCTCTGCAAGAGGAAAGTCCAAGAAAGCACTTGTTTAAAGCCAAATAGGAATGATCTTCAGCATTAACAGTTGTTTTGAATTATCTATGGTCTTTAATGTTCTTCATTAATGTAGATTATCAAGAGTCATCATTAACCATAAAACTTTCAATCAAAGAATGCAGGAAAATAGATTTTCCAAGAGGAAATATTGAAAACATGAACATTATAGTAGGGGAAAGACCTCAGAGGTTGCAAAGTGCTATAAGAAATTCTTCTAAAGGAGTGCCTGGGTGGCTCAGTGGGTTAAAGCCTCTGCCTTCAGCTCAGGTCATGATCCCAGGGTCCTGGGATTGAGCCCCGCATTGGGCTCTGTGCTCAGCGGGGAACCTGCTTCCCTCTCTCTCTCTGCCTGCCTCTCTGCCTATTTGTGATCTCTGTCAAATAACTAAATAAAATCTTAAAAAAAGAGAAATTCTTCTAAAGTCCCCCACATAAAAGAAATAATGTATGAAGATGTCCTCTAAAGACATATAGGGTCTTGCAAAATTAGCTGACACATAACATGTGCCAAATAGTCTCCTGAGGACTTTGTTCAATTCTCTTTCTCGATGCTCATTATAAACATAAGAGGCATTACTATGGCACCCATTTCACAGATGAAAAAACTGAGGCACAGAGGCTGAGTAACTTGTCAGTGTCATACGACCAGGAAGCAATAATTTGAATCCAGTCAGTTTGGTTCCAGAGACTAAACCTCTAATTTCTATGTTATGCTACTTCTCATTACATCCTGTAATCAGTTTGTGTTGTCAAGATTTCATTGTTTCATCTTGGTTTTCATGAAATTTATCACTGGATATTCATTTGCTTTATACAAGTATCACTTCTTAAAATAGTAAAACAGTTCCCTCGTGGTTGGTAAACAGGCACTGCCCCGAGACTCCTGAGCACCATTTCATTATTCCAGTCCTCTTGGCCCACCTCTGTGATATTGACATCCCCTTTGTGAAACCACACACACACACACACACACACACACAGAGGTGTCACCCTGACCCCTGCTCCGGGTCTATGGCTCCTGTGGAGCTGACAGGTGGGCATCCATGTATTCAAGTTGTTAAATATCGTGACTACCATCCCTAAACATCAAGTCAATTTATGAGCCTCAGGCTACCGATAGCGGTGAGGTAGCCATGGAGAGGTTCAGTGAGTTCCTTAAGAAGAATTAGAAGAGAATCACAAATCCCCCTCCATCTTCCAGGGGTCACTGCCTGTGGACAGGACATGGGCTCTGGATTTGATAGAAGTGAGTTTGCCTCTCAGCTCCACCACTCACTAGTTGTATGGTTTGGGGCAAAGCACTTAACCTTGCAGGAACTTGGTATTGCACTGAGGGATGATGCTCTTCTTTCATGGACTATATGAGAATGAAATAATAAAAAGTACATGAAGTGCTTAGTTTAGTGTTTGGCACACAGCTGTTGCTCAGAAGATATTAATGTGCTAGACAGTGTTGTTACTATGTCAAACAGTCACGGTCGTAGTGTTCACTTCACAGTTAATCAGTTGATAAAAGCAAAGCTATCAGAAACATACCTGTTACATAATAAGCTCAAAATATACATGCTAGTTATTATTATTTTGCTATAAGCCAGTTGTATTTAACGTTTGTAAGTCATATGATATATATATATTTTTTTCTTTCCTGTTCTTTTTTTTGAGAATAGTCCTTCTATTTTAAACTTTTTTCTCTTAAAAGAATTCTTTCCAGGCTGAAACTCTGTGGAAAAAAAAAAAAAAAGAAATAGGAGTGTTTTTGCCATCTTTGTATAAGGATCCAAAACCTAATATAGTGGATGTAACAGCTTAATGATATTTACGCCTTCACTGTTCAAGGCTGATAACCCATTTTCAGCTTGGGAAAACCCACCCAAACATCTCACTTATGAGATCTGCCACAAACATGTTTTAATATTTTGTTTCAATATTTTGAGGCACTGGTGAGTGGATTCTAATTTTGAGAGAAAATTACCCAAAAAGAAGGGGGGGGGGGAGAACCACATTAGTCTAAATTTTGTTTTCAATTGATTTTGACAAAAAGGAAATGAATGTCCAAATGGAAAGTCAGAATGGGATCCTTGGGAAGAATTTTTACTTCCCTTCTGGAACATTGAAACTGAGAGTTTTAAGGAGTGGGCTGGAGAGATCAGGCAGGTAGCCCTGTGCACACTCACAAACGAGATGAAATCCATTGAAAGCTTAGTTGCCATGAGCAACCAGCAGAAACATTAACAGTGAGAGAAAGGGGTTTCTGGTTTGAAATGATGTTTTTATTATATATCATCTGAAAATACTGAATGAGGAGGAGTCAGATCCTTGATGCCAGTCCTGCCTCCACCATTGGTCAGAGCTGTGGCCTTAGGTAATGTGTTTAACCTCACTGCCTCCCAGAACTATTATGTGTAATGTTTGTGGGTTGGACGTGGTGTTTTTAATCTCCATTTTAAGCTCCTCTAAATTTAAGCCTGAGTAAGCAAATGTAGAAGGTAACAAATGTCCAGAACATTTCTAACACTGCACACCCTGGGCTTCAAGAAGAACCCACGGCGTAATTCAATTAACTCACAATTATGAAACACCTATGTACTATATAGACTTAAAAATACAGATATAAGATGCAAAGGTATAGATATGAAAGGCAATAGAGATATAGAAATGCAAAGAGAAACGATGTCTTCTCCAGGAGCTCCCATTTAGTAGAAGAGATGGTGGTGTGCGTAGACGGTCTACAACACGGTGCAATTAAACTTGGCAAAAGATACTGCTAGGAATGAGGGTCCAGAGACCATTCCAAGATGACCCTGAGAGGAATTTTAAGGACAAATGTTGAGTGTTTCAGCCATTCTACAATCAACAAACTTCACACATAAATGAACTAGCTGTCTCTGTGGACAGTCTCAGGTGTGTCTGTGTGAAATGGACCCTTTGGAAACTAGGCAACCCTTTGGGTGGGTAGAGGGCATTTAAGTATTGTTGCTACTCGGCAAGTAGTTTAGAGCTCTCTCCAGGCAATTCTTGCAGGGCCATATTTGTAACTTTTTGTAAACAGTGGGACACACCTCCCACTGCCTCCATAGCTTTGCCTGCAGAGCACGGAGCTCCTGTCTGCTCCCACCAAGCAGGAACAGCACGGACCCAATGCTATTTTCAGCCAGCAGCACCTCTTAGATGAGTTACTAAGCCAGCCAGAACATAAATTTCAAAGAAACACACTCAGGACAGCAAACAATTCTTATGTGGTATTGTGTAAAGAACCAAAATTGCTTCAAGGACTATATCGACATCATTTAAAATTTCTAGGGGCCATTGTTTCTTGTACCCCAGAAAGTGAATCCCCTCTTAGAGCAGCTAGCTTTTTCCACCCAACAACTCTGGCCATTACCGTGGGTCTCAAGTAATTAAAAACAACAGATTGCTAACAAGATGGATTTTCCTTTCAGCCAGCATTTTGTCCTATTCTCGCAGAATATTGGACCCCCAGAAGGATATATTATAACCTGCCTCTTCCCAAGTAGGAGACAGTTAATAATAACAGTAACTACCACTTCAGGAGTCCTTTTCTGAGCTGGTCTCTGTCACAGACATCAGTTAGCTAAAGCCTCTCGGTTATCTACGATGGCATGTTCTATTTTTCTGGGAACCTGAGGCCCAGAGACATTTAATGACCCAATGGCAAGAATATGGTAGTAAGATATTAAAATACTTACCTAGCCAGGATGCAGCCTAAATCCTGGTGGAGTGTTTTGGTTTCTTAAGAGTAAAATCTGTGGGAAGGGGGCTGGGAATACAAGTTCATCACAGAGGCCCTCTCTTTCCTCTGCAGAGGAGTCATCTGTGACCTAGTGACCTTGGAGCTGCAGTTGGGAAGAAATGTAGGTCCGATGAGATCAATATTTTGACAAGGCAAGAAAGTCTTTGGACATTTGTCATGTATTTTGTTAATCTTAACTTTGTTACTATTCATATTTACCTGTGAATCATGATCCTAAGAATACCCTGAAGCCATCAAGTACATTTTTCCATTGTTTTTTAATGTTAAAATGGAAATACATTCTGATAGAAAGGGAAGAAGTTTGGATTCTGGACAGAATGCAATGATACTTTTAGATTATAGCACACTTTTGAAGAGCCCTCTTAAAAGTATTTTCTTGTTTAAAATGAAACACAATCTCGGTACATCAATAAGAACCCAGAGGGATGTACAAAAACATCCACAAAGTAAAATCAATGGCATTTAAACCAGGAATATTGTATCAGAAGATCTGATTTCAGATTATGTTTTCTGCAGTGTCAGCAACAAAGACATAAACATTTCAACAGTCTCAAACATCTCAGTGTTCTAAAATTTATATGTATGCTTAATTACTTTTCTTAGTCTATTTCTTGAAATTGCATCAGTTTATCTCATTGGATATCTTTTCCCAAGAACACCTGTGAACTCCTTTTATTTGCTTTCTTATATGTATGTAATTATATGCTGCCTGTTCCCTAATATGTATTGGGAATGGGTATATAAAATATGGTAAAGTGTCATAAGTCAAAAGTGGTATAAAGGAAATAAAACCCAAAACAAAGATTCAACAGAAATAGAATAAAAAACGCTATGCTCATGACCCGCACGTACACTGGAGTAGGGAATAAAGTAAGGAGGCAATTTGGCGGTAAGCTTGCCAGCAGCTAAGTGAAGAAAATGCGGTCAGTTACATAGTTCTGAGCCCATAAGGTAAAAACAGACTGACTCCTCAGAAGAATTATTTCTGTTTCTGGTGGTGAGATCAGGTAGGAATTTCTCCCAGGAGTGTCCTAAAGAGGACGATGCATGATGTGGAAAATAATTTTGACAACAGAGTCAGAGGCTCTTTCTTAGAAAGACCCCTAATATAAACTGATGAGATCCTACTGAAGTCCAGCTTACTAAAAAGATAATTTCAGAGATATTTAAATTAGTGACAGTTTTTTTGAGCAGAAGGGGGAAAAAAAAAAAACCAACAGAAAACTGGGGTGGAATGTTTTGATCCTTCCTTGGCAATGAAGACTCACACCAATGTTTTCTAGGCAAGCTCAAATCTGAAAGCTTTCAGGCACCCTGTAAGGGTTTGTTTGCAATTATCTATTAGTTGATGTGGTCAGTAGAAAGATGGTTTTTAATACAGGTTGAGTGATCCATCATCAGATGTCCATACCACACTCTTAGCTGTAATGTTGGTAAAATATAGCGTATCTGAAATGGGCCCTTCTAGCTGATCGTTAGAGACAGGGCAGCTGGGAGGTTAGGGTTTCTCCACACGGCTATATTCTGTTTACAGTGCTGGCCCTGGGCCCCTGCAAACCTCCATTCTCCTTCCCTGGCTCTGACAACAGGGAGCCCCACAGGGAGACTGAAAGGCTGGAGGAGGAGGAAGGGACCGGCTCCTTCCTGTGTGTTTGCTGCTCTTGTCAGAACTGATTCTCCACCCCAAAGCAGCTGCTCGTTCCATAAAAGCACTTGGCTTCAGTTTGCAATTTTCTCACCTTCCTCGGCCCTGCCTTCACCACCCCAGAGGTACCAGCACAAGTGTGCTGGTGCTGCCTCCTCGGGCACCCGAGCCTCAGAGCTGCCAGGGTCCTCCTTGGACCCCTGAGACACCAGTACTAGTCACACAGTGTCTTCTCAGAAGTTGGGGTCTTAGAAGGCCCTTCCTCTAAGCTGCTAACTTCTTTTTTTTTTTTAATTTTTTATTTGAATTCAATTTAGTTACCGTGTAGGTTATTATTAATTTCAGGGTTAGAATTTAGTGATTCATCAGTTGCTTATAACACCCAGTGCTCCTTCCATCATGTCCGCTCCTTAATGCCCGTCACCCAGTTACTGCAGCCCTCCACCCACCTCCCCTCCTGCAACCCTCCGTTTGTTTCCTAGAATTAAAAGTCTTGATGGTTTGCCTCCTTCTCTGTTTTCACCTTATTTTATTTTTTCCTTCCCTTCACCTAGGTTCATCTGTTTTGTTTCTTAAATTCCACCTATGAACAAAATCATATGATATTTTTCTTTCTCTGACTGACTTATTTCCCTTAACATAATACCCTCTAGTTCTGTCCATGTCAGTTCTAACGTCTAATAATCCCAACCTGTTCCTTCCTTCTTCATCCTCAGTGGTGGGAACGTCCTCCTGTAGACATTACTTATGAAATACCCTAGTGCTTCTTTATTGCCTTTTCAGTTCTCAAAACTACAGTATTAATATTTTATTAGTCTGTTCTCTCTTTCCAGACCCCTGACTGACACAGTGATAAATAAAAGATGGCTGCAGGAATTCCCACAAATTCCATAAATTCAGGAGTTGATGTTCCCTTAAGAGTAAATGTATAATATAGTTCATTAATACCTTAAGTTCCTGATTTCTTATGGGCACTGGCAGAAGCATTATCTAGAAAATAACCTGTCTTTGGCCATCTTTGAAGTAGCAGCAATTTCTATGATCAGGGTTATAATACCCACCAGGTATGTACCAGATTGGTGGGTGCCCATTCTGTACCCATTATGGCTAGATTTTTTTTTTTTTTTAAGATAGGCTAAATGTCTATGGTTACATTTTTATTTTATTTCCTGATTATGTACTTTTGTAGGGAACTGGGAAAGAGTGGAAAAGCTTAATACAGAAAGTTTTAATCATTTGTAGTCCCACAGTACTTGTTTATATTGTTATCATTATATGTGTATGTTACGTATATTTATATATATTCAATAGGCTTCTTATTACACACATTTTTATAACCTACTACTTTTTCATTCAATCAACACACTTACTAGGAATTCTTGAAATATTCTTCATTGATTGCATTTTTTAGATGGAAGATTGTTGTAAAATTAAGTCCACAGAAGAAAAAGACTCAAGCTTCATGTTGAAGATGTCATCTTATTAACTTGCATTTATTTTTAATCCAGAGGTCCTTTTTTTTTTTAGAGAGAGAGGTAATACTTTTTTTTTTTGAGATTTTAAAAAAATTTATTTTTTGAGAGAAAGAATGAGAACATAAGCAGGGGGAGAGGCCAGAGGGAGAAGCAGGCTCCCCACTGAGCAAGGAGCCAGATGTGGGACTCCATCCCAGGACCCCGGAATCATGACCTGAGCCGAAAGCAGATGCCCAGTGACTGAGCCACCCAGGTGCCCCTAATCCAGAGGTCCTTTAAAGAAGAGGAAGAAGAAAAGGTGAAGGTCTGAGACAGGGATGGGAAAGAGGTTCTACAAAGTGTGCCCACAAGACTGGCTGCGTAGACCCCTGCAATGACATATCAAGGTTTGTCCCTCTCCATGGGACCAACTTCTGGGATCAATCAGCAAAGTCTCCAGTGGGTGTGGTGGCACCTGAGCCACATAACCGCGAGCCACGCTCTGAGGTATGTTAGTGGATCTTGCAAAGTGGAGTCTTTTCCATTCACCATTAACTGTCACAAGAGAACTCCACTCCAGTGAAGACTTTATTCATTTATCTAACAATAAATACACTGTTTATTTTGGTGATCTATTGCTATATAGCGAATCACATTGTCTTTTTTTCTTTTTTAAGATTTTGTTTATTTGACAGACAGAAATCACAAGTAGGCAGAGACGAAGGCAGAGAGAGAGAGGGAAGCAGGCTCCCTGCTGAGCAGAGAGCCCGATGCGGGACTCGATCCCAGGACCCTGGGATCATGACCTGAGCCCAAGGCAGAGACTTTAACCCACTGAGCCACCCAGGCGCCCCAGAACCACATCAAGTGTTAATAGCATAAAACAATACCCACTTTATTACACTGATAATTCTGCAGGTCCAATATTCAGGCAGGGCACAGAGAGAAGAAATCATCTCTGCTCTGGGATTTTGAGGTCTCAGGTGAAGAGGCTGGACCAGCTCCACTGGAGGTGTATGGGGTCATCTGCATTCCCCAGTTCTCCATGTGGTGTTTGCCGGGGTGAAATGTACAAAGTGCCTCCTTTACCCATACATAGGGCTCCTGGACTGAGATGACAGGGACAAATGAGGATTGGCTAAACATCTTTCTCTCTCCTGGCAACTTCTCCAGGGGCTGGCTTGGGCTCCTTACAGCGTGGCAATCCCGGAGTAGGCAGACTTCTTTCATGGTGACCGGCTTCCCCTCAGGAAGCATTCTAACAGTATGCTTTAAGGCTTCTCATGACCTAGCTTCAAAATTCACACAGCATCCCCTCCGTCCCATTCTATTGGTTACACAGGGCCAGTCCACATTCAGTGAGGGAGATGCTACATTGAGAGTCGAAGTTGTTCAAGAATCCACTGTTAAGGGATGGTTACCACATTCTCTCTTGCAGCTCGTTAGAATTATCTTCACTGACACGATGCTCCATATGGTGGAGGTTTGGGACGCTCATAATGGGAAGCGGAAGATGAAAAAGGGCATCCCATGGTTTTCCGAACTAAGAGGTCACCTACTGCTGGTAACTCCATGCTTTGGGAGTATTTTTCTCAGGGAGTGCCAGTAATAGTTGGGAGTCTGCGTCATAGGATAAGAAATAGAGGCCAACATTTGGGTATTGAATATGGAAGGTATTGGAGAGGGAAGCTCGGGGAAGAGGGAGTGCAGTTAACTATCAAAGATTGTATAAAAGAATACCAATTGTCAGAGGGAGACGTGGGGCATTCTGGAATACAGTCTTTTTTTTTTTTTTTTAAAGATTTTATTTGTTTATTTGACAGGCAGAGATCACAAGTAGGCAGAGAGGCAGGCAGAGAGAGAGGAAGGGAAGCAGGCTCCCCGCTGAGCAGAGAGCCCAATGAGGGGCTCGATCCCAGGACCCCGGGATCATGACCTGAGCCGAAAGCAGA
Source organism: Martes martes (assembly GCF_963455335.1). NCBI lineage: Eukaryota > Metazoa > Chordata > Mammalia > Carnivora > Mustelidae > Martes > Martes martes. Next base: position 49,124,582 of record NC_137900.1, on the reverse strand, counting down.
GGCTTTAACCCACTGAGCCACCCAGGCACCCCTGGAACACAGTCTTTGAACACTACTCATAATAGGGTCCATTTTCATAGAATTCTTACATGAGTCAGGGAGAAGGAATATTAAACAAAACCTACCAGAGCAGACATTTAGAAAAAGCTTTATGGTTTCTATATTATAAATGAAGAAGGACCATATTAATGACTTGCCCAAAAATACATAGCTAGTTCAGTGGCAGAGCCCAGAGGAAAGCTCAGATTCTGTAACTGGAAATCAATGCTCCTTTTTGCTGTGTCATGAGATCTCCTGCATCAGACATCACATACTGACCAGTTGGAGTTCTTGGTTATAAACACAAAAACTTGCTTTGGCTAGTGGGCACAGAAAAGAAATTTATTGGAAGGCTATCAAGTAGCTCACTGTACGGGTGGGAATGCTGATGGATTAATTTCAGAAAATGTTAACTGAGACAGTCGTGGTCAAGCCAGAGGAAGAGACCGGCGAAGGCAGTGACGTTGGCACTTAAAACCTGGCACTTACAGCAGCTGCTGTTGCTGCTGCTGCTGTCCTAGTAACACCACTGATCAACTCTGGGGAATATCTTGGTGTCTTTGTGTCATCCCTCAGGGTCTAAAGTCCCAGGTGGGAGCATTTGATCAGTCAAGCCTCAATCACAAGCTTTAGCTATCAAGAGGTTGTTTAAAAAAGAGACACGTGGGGAAGCACAGTCAGTCAAAGCCTGACTTTTGGTTTTGAAGCATGTCCTGATCTCACAGTCATGAGATTGAGCCCCAAGGGGCTCCGTGCTCAGTGCGGAGTTGCCTCTCCCTACCCTGCTCTCTCTCTCTCTCAAACAAATAAATAGATCTAAATAAATAAATAAATAAATAAATAAATAAGAAACATCTAGGTCTATGTGCCTGCCTCTTATGAAGGCACATACAGTTGGTGGGGGGGATTCCCCAAAATGAAATGGGGTTTTGATTGCTGGCTAGCCAGAAATAACAGCAAGTGTCTGCTCCATGCATTCCCCTCCTCCCCACCCCCATGACCACAGTTCACCACTGTATTTGAAGTTCCAAATGGAGCACACCATTCTCATTAGAAACATGATGGTTTAAGGCAAGGATGCTAGGAGATGAGGGGCTCGTGGGTGGCTCAGTTGGTTAAGCAGCTATCTTCGGCTCAGGTCATGATCTCAGGGTGCTGGGATTGAGTCCCTCATCTGGCTTCCTGCTCAGCGGGGAGCCTGCTTGTCCCTATCCCTCTGCCCCTCTCCTCTCAATCATGCTCTCTCTCTCTCTCTCTCTCAAATTAAAAAAAAAAAAAATCTTTAAAATAAAAAAGAATGCTAGGAGATGAAATGAGGAGTGCTGGGCCAAGCCCAGGATATTTGTTAGTGCAGTCCACATCCTGAGACTTTTTTCTCTGCCCTCTGCAGCTGGTAAATGAAAGAAAGAAAAAAGAGAGGAGAGAAAGCTGGATATAGGCTGGGACTTGCTGTGCCTATGACAGCAACGCCTGTGTTTACTTGTCTATCGATACAAAGCAATCAGAAAAGATGATGGTGTGAAAGTCGATATTACATTGACCCTTTTTGAGGCCAAGTTTATAACAGGATGCTCTGAGTAAGAATTGTATTTCTTAGAACGACATGCAAGAAGGACTTTCAATGAATGCCCCGCATGACCTCCTTAGCAGAGTATGAGTCTGATGTGTGCTGTCTAGCAAGGAATTTTTTTTTAATTTTATTTATTTATTCGGCAGACAGAGATCACAAGTAGGCAGAGAGGCAGGCAGAGAGAGAGGAGAAAGCAGGCTCTCCACGGAGCAGAGAGCCCGATGCGGGGCTCGATCCCAGGACCGTGGGATCATGACCTGAGCCGAAGGCAGAGGCTTTAACCCACTGAGCCACCCAGGCGACCCTAGCAAGGAATTTTTTGTAGACGACAAGAGAAGACTCAGAATGGAATGGGGGCAGAGAGCAGGACAATAGTTTAAGGGGCTTTGGAATTAAATCAGAGGAAGGGAATAAGTATATATTGATATGCTTTATAAATCCAATAGGGAAATTCAAGAAAGGAGTTTATAAGAAAGAGAATTCCAGGGTCCAGATTAAGTTGAGAGGAGAATTACTCAGAGGAGATCATGAGTGAATTTGGCTAAAATAGAGATAAAAACAAACTCAGATGATGAAAGTTTTGTTAACAGAGGGAAGTTAGATTTGGCATTGAACTAAAGGGATCTGATGAAAAGAGTAGAATGAACGACTGGATCCGTTATCCGGGGAGGAGAAAGGCTACAACAAGGAGTCAGTTATGGAATCCATGTGAGAGGGTGAAATAGGAAAATAGATTCTTCAGCATTGTATAAGACTGCCTAGTACATCTAGTCTGGATGGGATCGGGTGGAGTCCTTAAAAAGGCAAACCAGTCTGGGGCACCTGGATGGCTCAGTTGGTTAAGCATCCAACTCTTGGTTTTGGCTCAGGTCATGGTGTCAGGGTTTATGAGATCAAGCCCCTCATCAGGCTCCATGCTGGGTTTCAGACATTCCTCCCTCCCCCCACCCCGGCTTGCACGCTCTCTTGCAAGCTCTCTCTTTCTTTAAAATAAATAAATAAATCTTTAAAAAAAAAAAAAACAGTCTGAAATCAAGTATTTTAAATTTATTGTCTCATGCCAAACAAATGCTCATCCCTATTTTGCAAATGGGCAAATTGAGGCTGAGAGATGTTGAATTATTTTTTTTACCAAAAACACCTATTTAGCGGTGAACTAGCTGAGATTTAAGCCCAAATCTGTGCGACTCAAAAGCCCAGGCCCTTTTCACTTTACAATGGTGACTCTTGAATTCAGAAAATTTAAAGTCAGAGGTTATCTGCTCTTGCATTTATTGTCACTAAGCATTAAGTAGAAGAAAGAGACTGTTGTTGAGATTCTTGGTAAATTTTAGAGGAAATAAAGAAAATATGCATACTTTTCTGGTGAGAGAGAAGTAGAATGGGGCTGACCACAAGTACACCCCCTTCCAATTCCCCCTCCCCCTACATATATGTGATCTATTCCAATTTCAAGACATTTTTTGATCACTCATCTAATGCTGATACGGGGAGACAGATGGCTACCCTCCAAAGATTTATTTTGTGCTCCTTTCCTTGGTGTAAGGTTGTTGCTGGGACAAAGCTGTCCATCGGGGGCTACTCATTCTAGCTCTCCTTTCATCTAAACGGGACCATGTAATTAGTTAATTCCAGGCTAAGGCTGTTAGGAAGCAGGTGCACCTTTTTCCACCATTCCTCTTTCCCTCTTTTCTAGTGGGATAGTGTCACCCAGAACGACCTTGCAAGCCCCTTCTTGAAGAAAACAAAGCCTTTCTCAGCCTGACTTCTGAATAATCTCCATCACCTCCACTCTCTTCCTCCCTCCAAGAATGAAGGTCAGTATTAAACTATAACTTGAGTAAGAAAGGTTTATTTTGTGTTGAACCATCGATACTTTAGTGTTTCTTTCTTTCTTTCTTTTTTTTAAAGATTTTGTTTATTTATTTGACAGAGAGAGACACAGCAAGAGAGAGGGAACACAGTAGAGGAGTAGGAGAGGGAGAAGCAGGCTTCCCACTGGGCAGGGAGCCGATGCGGGCTTGACCCCAGGACCCTGGGATCATGATCTGAGCCAAAGGCAGACGCTCAACGACTGAGCCACCAGGTGCCCCTTGGGGTTTATTTCTTACAGCAGTTGGCATTGCCTGAACTAACACAACTGAATTAAATTATTCAGTCTCTTTTGTGGTCTTGTTCCCCTTTCTTGTTTAACTTTTGCTTTCTGTTAGAACTTGCTTAATTATTTGAACTTAATGCATGACTCTGAGATTCTGCAGCTCCTAGCTCACTTTTCCATGGCTGAGTTAGTTCATTTGTAACTCACAGAGCAAATATTTAATAAACATCTATCTTGTGCATATATTAAGTGCCATATGGGACTACAAGTAAAATATTTTAAATGTCCTTTTAGATGTGATAGCACAGTGTTGCTTACTGTAAGGATATTAAGACAACACTCCTCATAATATCTATCTATCTATCTATCTATATATATATATATTTTAAAGTAGAACAATGGATAGTTAAGTCGATGGTGTATTTGTCTAATAAAACACTAGAATTATTTTTAAGGGGAACTAAATTTGAGCTTTATTCAGGAGATTTGGAGATTACTGAAATGTTTTTGGGAAGATAAGTGAGATGAGCAAATTGTACTCAATGAGAATTATCAATATGAAGGGTCAATTGAATTAGTAAGAGAATCATGGATGAGATGACCAATTCCTCTTGGTATTTGCTCTCTCCCCTTTTGTTGGCAAGAGAATTCTAGAGTATTAGCTGATCAGATAGCAGCCCGGCTAACGTCAATATTTCCTAGTCTCTCTTGAGATAGATATCACCAGGCAACTAAGTTCTGGCCAGGAGTTGCTGTTAAGAAGAGGAGACTCGGGGCGCCTGGGTGGCTCAGTTGGTTAAGCGACTGCCTTCGGCTCAGGTCATGATCCCGGAATCCCGGGATCGAGTCCCACATTGGGCTCCCAGCTCCATGGGAAGCTTGCTTCTCCCTCTGACCGTCTCCCCTCTCTTGCTCTCTCTCACTCTCTCACTCTCAAATAAATAAATAAATAAATCTTAAAAAAAAAAAAAGAAGAAGAGGAGACTGGACTATCACACTTACCTTTCTTAAGTACCTCCCACCAGACATCTTGACCAGATGCTGGCAGCCAACCCATTGGCAGGGTGAGCCGCCTTCCTATCTAAGCCTGTTGTTTCAATGACTATCAGATATTAAGTTGAGAAAGACAAAGCAGAACAAGCAGAACACAGAGACCAGTAATTGCTAGTTTTCAAGCACAAAATTTGTGCTTGAGCTGCAGATAAACTGCAAGGTCTTGACACCGTAGTGCCTTTTCTCTGTCTGGATGTTCTTGATCTTCCCTCGGTCTCTTACAATGCCCTGCAGGCACTCCCTCACAGACAGGATCCCTTTTCAAATGAACACATAGCCAGGTCCCATTGAGGCTTGCTAGAAATTAAGAACCCCCAGTGTTAGAAGGTTGGGATGCCTGCGAAGAATGCCTCTCACAAATTCTCTTTTCTCTCTACTCTTTCAGATTTTTTTTAATAGCCTAATGTGAGTGAGGGCATTCAAAAGTTGTGTCAAAAGTTTACAGAAATGATAGGCTCCTTTCTCAACTAACAATGAAATATAGCACCTATTATCTTGCCTTGGCTAAAACAGAGACAGGACAAATTGCATTTTAACACACAACCCCACAAATAACAGAAAACCAGAAGCTAGAGAAAGTACACAAAGAAATCAAGAGATTTTCATAAAGGGTTATACAAATAAAAAGTCCTACAGGGCAAGAACATAGCCAGACTTTAGGAATCGAAAGGAACTTGGTGCTGGGAACTCAGGAAGCAAGGATACTTGCTCTGGATTCTGAGTTACTGGATTCTCTGCTTCCAGAGAAGCATTTCTTGCTTCTCTGGAAATGACTTTTATCCCTTTCTCTCAGCATATCTTCTTTTTCTGCTACCCACTCCACCCTGTTGAAATTGAATGCCTCAGAATCTACAGTTTCTACATATTCTATGTTCAAGATATTAATTTAGAGTGAATTCAAGTTTCTTAGTCCTAATCCCAAATTCCTAAAAGATAGAACGTGACTGGCACAGCTTTGATCAGGATCCAGGCAACTTTGGACGTGGAGGCAATGAACATTCCTGAAACCTATCCTGTGAGTGAAGGATTGAAGATCATGGGTCATTTTGAGCTAGGTAGATACTCCCAAGATACCTTCTTTACATAGTGGCAATAGACTGTGGAAACTGAAAGATATTATAGAGATAGAATCATTAGGCCTTGGAAGCCAAGTGAATATAAAGGGAGAGGAGAAGGAGTCAAAGATGTCGAAGATCGAGTCGGAATAACTCAGAGGAGAGCAGGAACCATTGATTTAAATAGGGAACAAGGGGTGCCTGGGTGGTGCAGTCAGCCAAGCGTCTGACTCTTGGTTTTGGCTCAGGCCATGATCTCAGGGTCATGAGATCAAGTCCCAGGTCAGCTCTGTACTCAGCATGAAGTCTGCTTGAGATTCTCTGCTTCTCCCCCTCTCTCTCCCTTTGCCCCTTCTCCCCATTGTGTGCACTATTTCTATTTCTCTAATAAATAAATAAATAAATAAATAAAATCTTTGAAAAAACAAATAGTGGGCAAAAGTGAAGAGTAATGGTTCTGTTTGTGTATATTGAGTTTAAGATTCTGATGTGACATCTGAATGGCAGTTGGTGAAATGGGCTGGAATTCAGGAGAGAGCTAAGAGCTGGATATGTTAATGTTTTCATTTATTTAATTCAAGAACTGGTTCTGAGTACCTTCTTTGTGGCAAGGGGTCTTTTAGGCCTTGGGAATACAGCAATGAACAGACAAGTGGTCCTAAGCCAGGTCATTGTATCCTCCATGGTTTTATTAAAAGGCTTAAGAAATGATGAACCTCTTCAAATAAGAAAAAAATTCATGTGTATAGTGGAATGAATTTTGTGTCTTCCCCCAAATTCATATGTTGAAATTCTAAGCCCCAATGTAATTTTAGTAGGAAGCAGGATCTTTAGGAGGTGATTGGGTCACGAGGGTGGAGCCCTCAGAAGTGGAATTAGTGCCCTTATAAAAGAGACCCCAGGAAACCCCTTGTCCCTTCCACCTAGTGATGATTCAGTGAAAAGACAGTGGTCTCTGAACCAGGAAGCAGGTCCCCATCAGACATAGAATCTGCCAACACCCTGCTCTTGAACTTGCTAGCTTCCAGAACTGTGAGAAATGACTGCTTGCTGTTTAAGCCACCACCAATTTTTTTTTTTTTATAGCAGCCCAAATGGACTGAGACAATACACATATACTTAAGTGTATTTTTTTGGGGAAAAATGTCCCTGGCTTTCTGCAAAATCTCAAAAGGGTACATGACCCCCAAAGAAGTGAAGAATTACAGGTACAAAACTGTATTTAGGCATTAAAACAAAAAAAAAAAAAAAGGAAAGAATAGTTCAATGTCCCAATGTTGATCAATGATGTTAATCAATGCTGGCAGTATGAGAGAATGCAGAGAAGCCAGAAAGAAGCAGTCAAAGACACACTAACAGAATAAGATTTTGAAACATTACCTAATGTATTTTTCCTTCTTGCCAATTCCTTTTATGCACAGTTGCTTATAAACCCGGAGGCTGAGGCTTAATGTGTTAAGGAAACAAAGAATAGAGGAGGAGGGAGAGGGGAACCTTAGCAAAAAAGAGGTTTATTTTTTGTGAGTTCCAAAAGAAGTTCTTGAAAGCCAGTGATAGAGACAGTAACTCTGAAAGACAACGCTTCCTTTCTTCACTCCCCAACCCAAACACCCAGCTCAGAGTCTGGTGGACTCAGAATACTTTCTTCTCTAAACTATAGAATCTGTAAGAATTTATGATCATTGAAGAGCTGATGTGCACTACTGAAAAAAGAGTAGGAATCCTTTCTAGGCTAAAGAAAGAGAAAGGCAGGAGAGGAATAGGAAAGAAGAGCAGGAGAGTCTGGCTACTAATGAGAGCTCTTCTCTCAGGGTCAAAATCTGGGTGAGAATAGAAATGCCCAGATGGGTTTGGGGACAGAAAAACAAGGGCTCCTAAGCTCCTCTTTCAAACTCTGGAAGGAGATAGATTTCCCAAGTGTATTCTGTCAATGTGAAGTAGCCGGAAAAAGGGGGAAAGTCTTCTGGACAAGTCTAAACAGGGTATGGCTTTAGATACCTTCCCCCCAACTCTCTCCAACCAATCCCAGTTTCTTTGGATGTCTTTGAGACATAGAAGAAGTCCCCAAACAATTTTGTGTGTCTCATGAAACATCAGAATAACTAAGGGCTGAGATGTAGACTTCCTGAAAGGGGTTACCATAAAAGATAACAGGTCAAAGCTCAGCAGAGCTATTTGCAGAAGCTGAAGGGTGGTTAGCCAAAGTCCTGAATGAAAAGAAGATACATGTAACTCCGAAAGGATCACAGTGCCAAATACTGAGAGGTAGGAGTGAGTCAGCAGAGGCAGACCACTGAGTTTCCAGAAGCAGTCACCACGCACTTGCAGAGCAGGAGAATAGGAATGTCATCAAAGGCAAATTCCAGCAAAAAACTATCTCCCATCAATGAGAAGCAAAGATAAGCCCTTGAGAGCTTAGATCAGTCTGGGGAGAAGGAAAAGAGAATGCAAAAAGCAGGAATCAATGAGATTTGTGCTTTAAAACAGAAAACCCTAAAACAACAACAAAAACAAATAAACCAAAAATCCAGAAAACCCTCAATGATCCCAGTTTGATAAATTTAAATTTTTTACCATTAATGGACATGAAAGTGACTAGGTGTATTTGGAATGAAATAAAATTTCAACTTTATTTAAGCTACATGGTATATAAAATTTATATCCATGACATAAAAATTAAATCAGGAAATTAAGGTATCAGAGGAACCTGGCAGAAGAGGGTTCCAAGTTCAGCTCCATCAAATCCTGAGAAGGTTGAGCAAAGTTTTGTACCTCAGGGAGAGCCAAAGGGAGACTGCAAGTAAGGACTGAATGCATGGTGGACAGAGAGAGTGAGTATTTCCAAAAAGATTAGCAATTAAAAAAAATGAATAGTAGCAAAGTTCTTACAGCCTCTGCTTTCTTATTTGGAAAGTAAAGGGAAACAATACTTAAAAATGTAGAGTTGGCATTAGAATTAATGAAGGAATGTAAGAAAATATGCTTAAAATAGTGTCTGACCATAACAGATGTTTTCTAAATATTAGTTTTCTACCTTACTACCAATCTCTTTTCTTTGCCTTCTGGGAAGGAAAGAAATCAGCATCCTTATAATAATCCTACATCTGTTTGAGCATTGTTATTGTCACCATCAGCCTTATTTACATGAAGAAGTAATACACACTCACACATGATATGGTAGGGCTAAGAGGAGTCTTAGATCACATCATTAGAACTTAAGAAATTAGAAGTTTAGGGAAATGAAGTAAGGTCTCCATAGTAACATGAATAGGGAGTAGATCCAGGACAAGAACAAGGGTAATTGTTTTCCAGGGCAATATTCTTCCATTTAGTGTTTGATCATTTTCTAAAACTCCTGCTTGTTGTATTAGTCCAATCTCCAACTTGTACAAACACCATCATGGCCTAGATCCTGTGTCTCTTCCACATTGTTTAAAGTGTTGGATTTAATCAAAACTCAAAAGATGCCAAACTACGTCCTTCTATTAAGTCATCCATCCTGCATGGCATAGCAGACTTTGTGGCTTGGTTTGAGCAGTTCTTCATTAAACATGGATCACTACTCTGTGATCAGTTCAATCTGGCATCAGAAAATACCTTCAAGTGCAAAAGAGGGAACACTAGAGACCATCTTTAATGCCCTTAAGATATTTGGCACCACTAAAAATTCAGGCAAACTGAGAAATAAGACAACTGTCTTTGTCATATAGCCACTTCCATGAGTCTCTTCCTTTTTTTTTTTTTTTTTTTTTTCAAAAGAAGACTTTTGTAAGTAGAGCAACAGATGGAGTCTCCTGTTTCCACTGAGATGTCAAGTTCTCACAATTAGTCCTGGGCTTAAATCTAAATTTCGGCCATTATGATCCCTGGGCACTGGGCTATGGAGAAGCCCAAATACCTCAACTCCTCCTGGGACAGGGACCTAGAGAGATTAAGCATGAGTATCTCTAAAAACAAATTAAGATAAAGAAAGATCAAACTAAGAAAGACCAGACTTCATTTCTTTTTCATTTCATTTCATGATTGCTATTATTTATGATCTTCTTAAACGTTTGGAATTTCCCCCTCTTTAACTACGCTGACCTAACAGATTAGGTAGTAATAAAAACCAAATTGTGCTTAGCTAGTGGGAGGAGCTGGCAGCAGACTGGAAAGAGGAGAGAGAGATCAGAATATTTCTTCCCCGGTCTCCTACCATTTGGTGCTGCTGTTTGGGTGTGACTGCCATGGGTGTATTTTGCTGGATATTCTTCACTTTACATAATTTGGTATCTTTTGAGTTCGACTTATATATCTTTGGAAATATTTCTACTCTTCTCTGTCCTGCTGTGGGCCCTAGAAGACTGACCTCTGTGGACGGTATCACTTGAATGCTGCTGCCTTTTGCCTGCCAGTTGGGCTCAGTTAGTAATGGGGGACCAGGAGGGAACCAGGCAAGGGTGTTTCTTCCCTTTGTTGCTATGCTGACAGTTTTCATCCTCCACTGATTACAGTTCCAGTCAGACAGCCCTTCTCCTATGACTCCAGTTCTCTTAGACTCCCACAACACTATTTCTTCTCCATTGGAGTGGCTTCCTGATGCTGCTTATTGAATTTCTTAGAACTATGTGTACTCATCTGTAAATAATCCTTTTATTAAATCGCTTCAGTTAAAACATCTGAGAGGAGGGACGCCTGGGTGGCTCAGTGGGTTAAGCCGCTGCCTTCGGCTCAGGTCATGATCCCAGGGTCCTGGGATTGAGTACCGCATCGGGCTCCTTGCTCGACAGGGAGCCTGCTTCTCTCGCTGCCTCTGCCTGCCTCTCTACCTGCTTGTGTGTACTCTCGCTCTCTCTGGCAAATAAATAAAATCTTAAAAAAAAAAAAAAAAACATCTGAGAGGAAATCTGTTTCCTCCTGGGATCTTGACTGATACGTTTGGGAATGGAAGACATGACCAAAAGTCAAAATACTACACCTCATTCCACACGAGATTTGAGAGGAGAGACGATCAGGTGGAAGAATGAGGGGCAGCATCTGGGAAAAGTGGGATAGTCAATCCCCAGGACAGGGAGATGTGCTTGAAAAAAGAAAGTGATAGGCCTGAGCATATAAATCAACTAGACCAAGAAATATCTCTCAGGATATTACACTGGACGTTCCTGACATACTGGTCATCTTCTATGGCCCTAGAATCTAGAGTCTTGCTTGCAACATGACATTTCCACATCCTATAACAAAACTCACTCTCTTGTATCGTCCCCATTGCTATCTCCTGCTCAACCTCAGGCCTGGGCTTTGATTATGACCTACTAAGTGCCATCTTGTTAGGTAACCCCTCTTCATCCTTCTAGATATCAGGTCACTGCATATAAGTTTACATAAGTTTATAACAACTTATAATTATTTTATGCATTTGTTTATTCTGTTTGTCTATCGTTCCCACTAGAATATGTTTCATGAAGATAGGAACTATTTCTGACTTGTTCAACATTATATCCCTATAGTATAGAATAGAGCCTAGAAGATGAAATATAACTAACAAGTATTCACTGAATGAATGAATGAGGGAGATTGATAACATGCATACTACGTTTTTGCCTTTATCCCAGCTAATTGTAGCAGGCTATTTAAGCCATTACTTTATGAAACTATCACTATGTTACAAAAAACTCATTCTTCAAATATAGGGAATGATAGCTGGAGATACCTGAGCTAAGAAGAATGTTAGAAAAATGTCTGAAGGAGGCACCTGGATGCCTCATTTGGTTAAGTGTCCAATTCATGATTTTTGGCTCTTATGGTTCGTGAGACTAAGCCCTGATTCGAGCCCTAAGTCCGCCTCCTTGCTCACTGGGAAGTGTGAATGAAGATTCTGTCCTTCTGCCCCTCCTCCAATAAGCAAATCTTAAAAAAGAAAGAAAAAGAATGTCTGAAGAGAAGTGAAAGGGACCTAGACTTTGGAACCAATAGCCCTGGGGTAAATGGCAGGTCCCTCAATCAGTAGCTGTTTGGCCTTGGCCAAGTCGTTCACTATTTCTGAACATCAGTTTCTTCATCTGTACATAGAGATAACAATTCTAACTTGTGCGATTGATAGGCAATGCACTTGGCAACAGTGTGCACTCAGTAGATGCTACTCTTAATGGCAACACAATTACTCTTTGATAAAATAAGACTGTTTACATTTCCATTGGTTAACAATCTTTTCTGTCTTCTCACAGTTGTATTTATCTGCCTATAATAGTGCCTGACGCTTTCAGATGCTCCTTACATGTTTGCTGAATGCGTGTTTTACTTGTGCTTTAAGAACAATAATTAAGATAGGTAGGATTTATTCAGATATTCTGATAAGCCCTTTATATACATCATCTTATTTTATATCTGGACAAGGTGCATATTATTTTTCCCATATTATAAATAAATAAAAAGATGAATGTTAGAGAGAAGAAATAAGTTACTAAGTAAAGAATCTAAATGACTCCCCACTCATCCCATCAGCTTCCACCTTTCTGAGAAAGACGGGTATCAGTAGTTTAGCACCCCTATTCTGAAGGTTGCCAGATCATGACCTTAGTGTTTTGAAATTGGATTATAACTTCTTTGGGGATTCTTCAGAGGTCCTAAATCTAATCTGCTTTATACTGCATTTCCAAGGCCATTTAGTGCAATTATGCATCTTCATTTCAAACCTGCATAATATGTAAGAGATTTGAACAATAATGTAGCCACTGAAAGAGTACATCTGCAGAATGAATAAATTATTAATTTTACTTATAATGCATTAAAAATGTATTAAAATGAGATATTCCTGATACCTCATTTCAGTAGCTCAGCTACATCTTGATACATAACCAGCATAATTAAAGAGGGTGGAACGTGGAGTTAGAGAAAACTGGGTCTATAGCCTGGCTCCTCTGCTTATTTAACAAGAGACCTTGTCCACAGATCTTGGGCTCCCTGAGCCCCAGTTTCTGATCTGTAAAACAGAGTTCATAACAACCAATGTCACCCAGTGGCTATAGGTATTAAGTAGAAGATCTACATGGAAGCAACTTGCACATGGTCCAGAGAACAGTGAAGTTCAAGGAAATATTCATTTGTCTTCACTCTCGTGATTTTACCTGCAGTCTTAACAATCAAGTAAATATTCTTTATTTGGTATTTTTCACAGCTATTTTGATTGAGTCTTCAAGGTCAAGGTAAAGTACTTTAATGCAGCAATTTTGGAGAAAGTTCCCTTGCCAGTTTTTATTGTGTCTTTTTCTCAATAAATTATAAAACCTAGCCTTCAGATGTACATATCAGATTTTTGTGAAGAGAGCATTTACTAAAATATAAACATGAAATGATTAAAATCTTTGGCATTTGCTTTTCAGCATGTTAGATGTAAATAAAAACTCCTCACATCTGCCAAAATCTCTCCAGAGTTTAGAGGATTTGGGCTGGTTTTCTCTTTTATTTTAAGGCCAGAGGTGGAGGATTACATTATCTAAAACAACAGGAAATGATTCAGATCAGAACCATCTCTGATCCCAAGGTTCAGGACCTTTTATCAAAAGGTGTTTCCTTTGTTGATTCATTTGTTCAAATATATATTAAGGATCGGTTATGTTGGTACTCTGTGCAAGGCGCTGAGATGAGCAGTTCATCTTCTCAGGGAATCTCTCATCTGGAAGGGAGAGAAAACATGTATTTAAGTAGCCATAATGCAGGGTTAACTTTGGTAAACACCACAGGGATGTTGAGGTAGAGTATTATGGGATATAAAGGAAGGAGAAATTGTTTTTCGTGGAGGAGAACGCTTCTGTGTACTTGGGTCCCTCGTCAGCTATGGTACAAGTAAGTCACGTTGCACTCTAGTCATTGACTTTTCTGACTTTCTGGCTAGCCAATGAACTGGAGAGCAGAGACCAAGTCTTCCTCTTCCAAAGAAGCCAGAAAGGAAGAATGGATGTCAGTGTTGTCTGTGCAGTTTAAATTCGTCACAGTCAGATGTTTTGGGATTTGGTAGGGATTATGCACTCAGGTAGGAGCCTGGGGCTGGACTGCTTCCAGAATAGTCTGTGGTTTGCCAGACAACAGTGGCACAAAGTGCTGGGGAAGGTGGGACTGGGGCACCAGTCAGCCTTGCTCAGTGAAGAAAGAAAACGCCATTCTTCTCCCTTGGCCTCTGGCTCAAAGTTAGCGGTAGTGACATGGGGCTGGAATTCAGGCATGTAGGTGATGCCTGAATGGGTGATGAGTATTTAGGAGGCTAAGTGTTGTGAGGAGCGCTGGGTGTTATACACAACTAATGAATTGTCGGACACTACATCAAAAACTAATGATGCATTACTATATGTTGACTAAGCATAAAAATTAAAAAAAACAAAACAAACAAACAAAAAAAAAGTGAAAAGCAGTGGAATAAAGAACACACTCAAGGGGCGCCTGGGTGGTTCAGTCGTTAAGCGTCTGCCTTCCACTCAGGTCATGATCCCAGGGTCCTGGGATCGAGCCCCATGTCAGGCTCTCTGCTCAGTGGGGAGCCTGCTTCCTCCTCTCTCTCTCTCTTCCTGCCTCTCTGCCTACTTATGATCTCTCTCTCTGTCAAATAAATAAATTAAAAAAAAAATCCTTTAAAAAAAAGTTTAAGTTAAAAATGAGGCATCAGGGGCGCCTGAGTGACTACGTCACTGGGCTTAGGTCAGGATCCCAGGGTCCAGGGATGGAGCCCTGCATTGGGCTCCCTGCTCAGCAGGAAGCCTGCTTCTTCCTCTCTCTCTCCCCCTGCTTGTGTTCCCTCTCTTGCTGTCTCTCTCTCTCTGTCAAATAAATAAATAAAATCTTAAAAAAACAAAAATGAGACATCAGCCTGCAAAACTTAAGGAGGGCCAGGAGAGTCGGGGAAACTGAAGACCAGATCTGGGACAGCAACGATATGCAGGATCCAACTACATGAGGCTAACATTTGCCTCAGCCAACGACCTTTAAATGCTTTCTGTAATAATAGAAACCACAACCCAAACTGGGCTAGACTGAGACTCATAAACAATGAAGACAGAGGTGAAGTAGAAAATTAGAGCGTATGGTGATAAGCAGACATTATTTCCCTGCCAAGAAACAACATCCATGTGTGTCAACTATACTCAGAAAAAAGTTATTAAAAAAAAAAAAAAAAGAACAACATCCAGTTTGAGCTCCCAAATGCTGCAGAATTGCTTCACCAATAAGGATAGTTAACTTTTACTGGGTATGACTCTGTACCAGGCACAATTAGAAACATCTTGCAAGTATTATCTCATTTAAACCTCACACCCACACTCTGAAATTGTTACCATTGACAATGGCTGTTCTACAGACAAAAGAACTGAGATAAAGAGAGGTAAGCCACTTGCAACCCAAGCAGTGTTGATCTAGAATCTGAATTCTTAACCACCATTTCATGCTATCTGCTGCCAAGTAGATACTTCTATAAGATCAAATTCTCAGTTGCAATGAACTATTGACTCAGTCATTATGGTCGCTGTTACAATGTCTATAAAATCAGGGAGCCAATTTAGAAGTTCTCTGTACAGCATGACATACCATTAATGTTTAAAATGCATACCCTGTCCTGTGTATGAATGCTCACATTTGACATCACAGATAGCAGATCTGTGGTATGATGTGGTTTTCACAAAAAGCAATGCCAACAGAATTTTCAAGATAAATAGGTAACCAAAGAACCTCTAGAGACCCAACTCTGTGTGTGTGTGTGTGTGTGTGTGTGTGTGTGTAATTGACCTCCAACTCTTTTGTTCTGCATGCATTTTTCTTCATTCATTTTTGGCTGAGGTTATGTAGACTTGTTCAAACATTTTTTTTTTCAAATGTACTTTGTGCACGTACACAGAAGAAGCTATTTCTTTTATCTCACATCTCTAGAGTTTGTCTTCCTGCCTGAGGCTCCGAGGCACACCATGGCCACCGGGAAAGGGGGAAACAAAGAAAGCCAGCTCAGGGGTGATTAAGAAAGTCTTGGGATTACAAAACAAAATGGAGGTACCTTCAAACTGAATGAAAAGAAACAAAACGGAAGAATATTTCCTAAAGGTTTTATCATGCTTTTATGATACCCAGAGTTTTCTTTACATTTATAGATCAGTTTTTCTTCTTACTGTCCAGCATTCAAGGATGTCCCTGGGAAAGTCTAATCTTTCCAAATGCACTGACAGTTGTTAATTACCAGTCTATAGTTATCTGTAACTAAAAGCTAGTCTCTTCTCCCCCACAGAGAGTTGAAGCCCCTTTTAAAATAGCAGCAGCTGAAACCACACACACACACAACACAGACACACACACACACACACACACAATTCAAATACATTAATAAAATAAGCTTCTGGCTTATTTGGTAAATTATAGGAAGTGTAATAATGTGTAAGAAGGAACCAAGATGTAATTCATTAGATTAAAGATATTCTTAGATATCTCTTCCTATACCCTACAAAACAAAACAAAAAAGTACTCTGAACACAATGGGAAGTGTTCTCATAAGGATAGCAGATAAATAATGTGGACTGTCTTAGCTTTTTAAAACTTAGTTTCTCCAACATTTTTAAACCTTTCTTGGCCTCTATTTTCACTCTTTACTATTAAAAACACCTGTCGATATTACCAATTACAAGTTGTGAAGGAAAGATGTGAATTAAGGGAGGAAGAGTTAACACTACTTTTTATATTCAGAATAAGCTGAAACTAAGAACAAAGTGAGAAAGCTCAAAATATATATTTAGTAGACTATAGAAAGCAAAAATGTTTATGTGAATCACATTACTGCTACTCTTTAGAATATGTTAGAGTCAGTTTGAAATTACATAGCGCTCTTTCTAGATCATTTGGAGTCATTTTCCCCCTCAGACATAGCCACTGTGCTGAATTCTGATGGTATCATGCAATTCTGCTTGCACGCATATGGCACATTACATGTGTGTATGTTGCAAACCCTACGAGGGTGCAAAACGGGGTGGGTAGGAAATGACAGTGGTTCCTGCCTTGATGCGCAAAGAGGTTATTACCTTAAAAATGTGATCAGTAATGTTGGTGATATTATTTGTGCAAGTGTTTATTTTGGCTTTTATTTATAAAAGGACAAGGATCCAGCAAATGCCTCTCAAAGGGCATGAATAGCCTTTACTCAGAAAATGCCAGGGCAAAAGATTTCTCTCACTTCATGGGCTTCTCTTTCAAATGTCCTACAACCTGGCCTTGAGAGAAAATGCATTTGCTGTGGGCAGTGATGGAGAGCTTTGTGGAAGGTTTGGAAATACGCAAATTAATCAAAACACATCTATACCATCCTGAGATTTTTTTCCTTTTTCTTTTCCTTTCTTTGTTTTTCCTTTCTTTTCATCTCCTCCTTTCTTTTTCCTTTTCTCTTCTGTTCCTTATTTTTCTTTTCTTTTTAATTTTCCTATTCTGCCTTACCTCTTAAATCTCTGAGACTTGTAAACCAGACTTTTAATAATGATGTGTCTACCCATCAGACTGCACAAACAGCTCCCAGATGGTCATGTACACAGCTGAGTGAGGAGAACAAGAGGGTTTAAAGCATAACGGTAACAACAGTACATTCTACAGTTCACTTAAGCTGTGGCTTTTAATTAAATATTTGTAGTGTCATTTGGAAGCACAACACTCACCTGATGTGTAAGTGGTTAGTTTTTTTCAGGAAGAAGAGCCTCAGTTGAAATTATTTAATGTACCTGAGTCAAGTCTATTTTTAGAAATAATGAACAAAAATGTTCTGAAATCTAGTTGATCTGAGGTTCTGAAAAAAAATTAGGAAATTAAGAGTTATGGAAGATATGCACAAATTAAGAGATATGGAAGGCAGATCTTTATTTCTCTTGTAAGTATCCTTCAAATTAAACTTTCATCCTAGTTTAAGAAAATGGTTCCCTCCCCCTTTTTAAAAAAAAATTCAGTGACTTCTATGTCGGCAGTTAGCATTTTGTAGGTGATAAAACATAAGTTCCTATTCTATTAAGTAAAACAAATCAGGTAGGTGAGAGATAATGTCCTCTCCTGCCCTTCTTCTCTAAAACTTACTTTCTCAGTTTTGCTAAGCCTTAAGACTACACATCTTGAAAATCAAAAGTAATTACGTAAGAAGAATGTGAATCATAAGACCACTAAAACAAATTCATAAAAGTTTATTTTACTTCCTCTTAAAGGCAGTGTCATTCCAAGAAACTTGAATTTATGAATATTCCACAGAGAGTTATGTGGTCAGTAATCTGCCCTGTGCAGGAAAGGTGAATCAGCAGTTCTTCTGGGACCAAATGGTTTACTCTTGTTATTTGTATTTTCTTTTTCAGAATACCTAGTCAGTATCACACACACATAAACCATTTCTTCTGACGATAAACAGTACCATGGTGTGCTTTGAGAACCCATCTCTACACTCTGTTTACTTAATAAATACGTGTTTTCCCTGATTCTCCTGGATTATCCCATGTCACATTTGTGGAGTTGAGCTCGCCCATACCACAGTGCCAAGTGGTCACTGTAATTATTTCTTGTTTCCAGGGAAATCTTGGTTTAGCACAGTAAAATAGCTGTAGGCCTAGTGGTAAAATTAAGTCGATGAGTATTTCTCAGTGTTTACTCATGATGTTCCAGTACTGCTTTATCAATGCAGGAAGAGAGTTTTATTATTCTCTGTGTGACCAGTATTTTATATAAGACACATTTGATTCTTGAGAACGTTTGGGACACCTGGGTGGCTCAGTCAGTTAAGCGTTTGCCTTTGGTTCAAGTCCGCTCAGGTCATGATCTCAATGTCCTGAGATCAAGCCCTGCATCGCATCGGGCTTCCTGCTCAGCAGGGAGTCTGCTTCTCCCTCTCTCAGCTCGCGCTCTCTCCGTCTCTCTCAAATAAATAAATAGAATCTTTAAAAAAAAAAGAAGAAAAGAAAAAAGAGAATGTTTGTTGAATAAATGAATAATATGCAAAATTCAACCACCACTTATTTTTCCACTCAGATATCAGCTTGGCATGCTATTGGGGTTAATGCCAATGTGGGATATCTGCCCTAAGAGGCACATGGGTTTTTTCTCAGGAACTCCAGAGTCTTTCCTAGCTTGAGACAGGAGAAGCAGAGTAGAGAACAGCAGCATTAACCCAACATCTCCCAGGTGCTGCGGCTCGATACTTTACATACACTATAGAGTGTGGTCCAACAGAAACACCGAGAAAAGAACACTAGTATCCCTGTTTTACAGGTGAGAAAATAGGGTTAGAAGGATGTGATTCTGAAATCCTTCCAAAGGAAAACTGGGTTAAGATTAGAGTGTAAGCAAAATTTATAACGTAAGTTATATCATCTGATGGTGGCTGAGAGGTTACCATGTAACAGAAGAAAGAATTATATGAATCTATTAATTTCTCCTGTTTGGTGAAACACATGCACACACATAAACACACACACACACAGACACATGCACACACACACACACACACACAAATAGGAAAGCAAGTCTTGGAATTCAGTCTTTGCAGGTCCCAACTCATACCCTCAATTACATTTTTAAGTCCTTCATTTTATTACAGAAATAGGACTCTTCCTGACTTACTTCTAACTGCATTTGAAAGGATTTATATAAGGTTTATTTAGAGTGAAGCCCATGAAAACTTCCTTTTCACTTGACTTTTTAACTCATGTCAAACTGAAAGAGAAAGTAAATTAGATAAGAAAACTTTTTTATTTTTTGCTATAGTCTAAGCACTTTAAATGGTATGTGTAAAGAAGGGGCTGTGTTTTTTAATCTGTATTTGTTTAATCACAAAAATAATTTAAAGTTCCAAGTAGATTGGGATGAATACTTATAAAAACTATGACAAATTGAGGATTTAAATTCTTATACAGAAAAGGATTACACAAATTTATAAGAAAATCTGTAAGACCACCATGTAAACACAGGAAAAGGATAACTACATTTTACACAAAAGGAAATATAAGAGGTTCAAACATTTTTAAATCTTTACCACTGCTGGTAATTGAAAATGAAAATGAAGAGAACAGCTTAATTCTATTTTCTCCTATCAATCAGCATGGTTTGTTTCTTTAGAATTCGCAATGCAAATAGAAGTGTAAATTTTAATTAGCCAAAAATTTTGCAGAACAATTTACAAATACATATCAAAAAAGCTTTGAATATGCTTCTAGGGTTCTACTCTGAGGAAATATTCTGAAATGCAAGCAAATATTTAAATATAAAGATATACTTTATAAAGGGAAAAAAAAAAGCCTTAATGTCCTCAAATAAGAAGCACATATGAAGACCATTTAGTGACCCTGGAAATTAGATTCTTATGACCTAACAATAATGAGGAAAAACCAGGCGATAATATTACATTATAGTTAGGTCCAAACATAGAAAGTATAGAAAATTGTATGTATGTATTTATTTATTTATTTGACAGAGGGAGATCACAAGTAGGCAGAGAAGCAGGCAGAGAGAGAGAGGAGGAAGCAGGCTCCCCGCTCAGCAGAAAGCCCAATGCGGGGCTTGATCCCAGGACCCTGGGATCATGACCCGAGCTGAAGGCAGAGACTTAACCCACTGAGCCACCCAGGCACCCCAGAAATTGTATTTAGATACATAAATATCAGTGATAATCTGATATTACTGAGTTACTTTTTCTATTGGTTTTGCTATAGTTTTCTGTGTTTACAAGTTTATTTTTATAATTAAAAAAAATTAATAGAAGAAAGGAGGAAAAAACAGAATGAAAAAAAAACCCTTTAAACATATAGGCTGGGGGCGCCTGGGTGGCTCGGTCAGTTAAGCATCTGCCTTCGGCTCTGGTCATGATCCCAGGGTCCTGGGATCGAGCCCCGCATCGGGCTCCCTGCTCAGCGGGGAGCCTGCTTCTCCCTTACCCTCTGCTGTTCCCCCTGCTTGTGCTCTCTCTCTCTCTCTTTCTCTGTCAGAGAAAGAAAGAAAATCTTGAACAAAAAATATATATAGGCTGAAAAAGATGCAGAAAGAGCAGAGGAATTTATCCTGGACATCCTGGACCTGAAGTTCCTTTGCAGGCCACCTAGGGTAAAAAATCCAACCAAATCAGGTATTGGTATAGTTGACCACTGGTCTGTGTAATATGACACCATGACATAGTGACAATCCAAGGAAATGCACTAGTGGGGTGCATTAGTCCAATGTCTAGAAGAAAGGATGTGGTTGGCTCCGTCCACTCTGAACTCACCAGACCCTGCCTGGAGCGTGAGGTAGTGCTGTGCTCCACACTTGAAGCAGAACGGTCAGTGACTAGAGTCTGTCCAGAAGACGGGGCCACAACATGCATGGAAACCCTATGACTTCTCAGCTTAAAATCATCTCTGGTTTCTTATGACTCTCAGAATAACGTCCTAAACCCTGTAAGACCATGCCTCATCTCATAAGATTTCCCCCTTTGCTCACAAAGTTCTAGTCACATGTTTCCATGCCTTGGATCCATCAAGCTCCTCCCCACTTCAGATGGATGGCAGGTACCGCCTCCCCAGCCTGGACCTGCCCCCAGGCCTCTACCTTCATCCCCTCTGCCTCTCCTTGTCTCCTCCACAAACACACTTTCTTGCCTGGCCAATTCTTGCCTTTTTTCAAGTCTCACATCAGATATTTCTTTCTTCGGGAATACTTTCTGACCTGCCACCTAGGAAAAGCGCCCATTACACACTCTTATTTTACCCTGCAGTTGCCTCTGGTTAGTTATCGTTCCTATGTTTGTTTTTCTCGTGAGGTAGCAAACTCTGTGAGGACAGTATTGGGTGCCTCATCATGTGTCCTTGTCCATCTGGACTGCTGTAACAACATATCATAGACTGGGTGACTTATAAACAACAGAAACTTATTTCTTACAGCTATGAAGGTTGGGACGTCCAAGATCAAGGTGCTTGCAGTTTCAGAGTCTGATGAGAACCCTCTTACTGGTTAGTAGATGGCCACTCTCCTTGCTGTGTCTTCACATGGATGAAAGGCTGAGAGAGCTCTCTGGGGTCCCTTTTATATGGGTATTAATCTCATTCATGAGGGCTCTACCAGTAAACTCCCCAAGGCCCCGTCTCCTAATGCTATTAACACCAGGGGTTAGGATATTAACAAATGAATTTGGGGGGGAACACAAACATTCAGTAGATAGCATAACATATACCTAGAATTTAATGCAGTGTCTGGCACATACTGTGGGCTATTTGTTGAATGAATGAATGAATGAATAAATTTTGTGAAGTCCATCTGTCTGTATGTTTTTATGACTACCCTCTACTTTTACACCTTAGTGTCTCCTCCATGCTTAGAAAATGGGATTCTTTTTTTTGAGAGACAGAGAGCACGCACACAGGGCAGGGGGGTGGAATGCAGAGGGAGACAGATAATCCTAAGCAGGGTCCATACTTAGCAGGGAACCCAACATAGGGCTTGATCTTACAAGATCCAGATGCTTAACCCACTGAGTCACCCAGGCACCCCAAGAAAATGGGATTCTTAATCTGAAATAGGAGAAGACAAGTAGGAGAAGAAGGAATATGATAGCTCCCTATCATGTAGACATTCTGTACAACACCATAGTGAGAACTAAGCTAGTTACAGTTCCAAATTCAGAAGGAAGAGCTTCTCAAAAATTAAATTAGTGACTTGTGTGGTAATGAATTCTCTTTTATGAAGTGTGTACAAGTCATGATTTAATATAAGCATGGGTTGGAGTTGTTGTAAAAGAGATTCTTATATTAGATAGTCAGATCCGATGACTTTTAGGATCACTTAAAAGTCTATGATTCTGTGACCTAGCAATCTCTTTGGCTACAGAGGCACTACATAAGGAAGAGAAGATTGAAGACAAAACGGGGCATGGAGCTAAACAAAGAAAAGCTTGGGGAAGA
Organism: Martes martes; assembly: GCF_963455335.1. Lineage (NCBI taxonomy): Eukaryota > Metazoa > Chordata > Mammalia > Carnivora > Mustelidae > Martes > Martes martes. The sequence goes on along the minus strand of NC_137900.1, from coordinate 49,101,878 downwards.
AAAGGAAACGTAACACTGTCTCCAAACATTTGATCTCAATCATTTTGAACCTTCTCTGAGGATAGGGTTGGCAGGCCTCCCAGAGAAACCAAAACAAAGCAACCTAACAGGGCATCACAAAGGAAAGGGGACCTAAGCTGGGAGATGAGAAGATGAAAGCCCTGCCTTTAGACTCACTGAGGAGGGAGAGAGGGGGCGTGAACGACAGGCTTTCTCTTCAGGGTCCATTTCAAAGCCCTTAAAGGCACACCTCTGAAAGGCGCGTTCTCTGTAGAGAGAGAGAGACTCCAGAAGTCTGGCCATTAACGACCAAGGCTGAAGGAACGGGATGAAATGTCAGGACAACTGCTTTCGTGTCTTCATTCTCCTTAACGCAAACGGGTGTCATCATTCTGGAATGAGCAAGGCCTGTTCAACAAACCCAGCTTTTATCGTCTCCTTTGTGTTTGCTTATTCACAGCTCAGAAATTGTCCAATGGCCTTCTTACTCTCGAATCAAAAGAATGGACGCTGCTGTGGAAAGAAAAACCAACTTCCATTTAGTTTGTGAGAAAGACCCACAAGATGCCTCTGCTTGAGGGCCGAAAGAGGAAAATGAAGCTATGCTGTGTAGCTTTGCCTTAAGGTGGTGACTTCTTCCAACTGTAACGTGGACGCTCCTCTTGAAATTGAGCTCAGCTTTTTTTTTTTTTTTTTTTTGACTGTCACTAAAAATACTGAATACCTATTGTGTGCCGTGTTCAGGCAATGTGCTGAGTGATTTGTACACATTATCTCCTGAGTCTTAAAAAACAGTCTGGAGTATGGGGCGCCTGGGTGGCTCAGTCGGTTAAGTGTCTGCCTTCGGGTCATCATCTCAGGGTTGTGGGATCGAGCCCCGCATTAGGCTCCCTGCTCAGTGGTGATTCTGTTTCTCGCTCTGCTCCTCCCCTCAGCTCATGCTCTTTTTCTCAAACAAATAAGTCAATAAAATCTTTTTTTGAAAAACTGTTTGGAAGTAGATACGATTACAATCCCTATATACCTGAAAACTGTGTGCTGTTATTCTAAGAATTGAAAAAGTGTGATAGTATCCGAATCAGGAAACATAACATTACATTTATTTTAACTTTATCATTAAAAATGTTAACCTATTACAAAGAAGAGAGCATATTAAATTCCTACCTATCAGTCACCTCACATTTTACCATATTTCCTTCATCTATTTTCTCTTTGCTCCAGACACCAAGACTTTTAGTCTCTAAATGTTTCAGTATGCATCTCTAAAAATTAAACATATTTTCTTACATGCTATTATCACTCTTAAAATAGTGAACAATTTCTTATCATCTCATACCTAGTCTATATTCAGATTTCCCGTATTGTGCCCAAGTTTACTATAAGTTTTTCACAATTATTAAATTAAATTCCTCACGATAATGACAAGGAGTTGTAAGAAAACTTGCTTTTACAAACAAAGCAAAAGTGGGAGGGATTTGGAAGCAGGGTGAAGTGGGATCGAAATCTACTTGCCCTGGGTTTGCCCCGGGCATTCTGGGAGCTCACCCTAAGCCACCAGCTCTACTCTCAGACCCCACCTGGATCTGAGCTCAGGTAAAAATCATGGCACAAGGCTTAAGGGCATGGACCCTGGAACCAGAGTCCAAATTCATTACCTATTAGCTGAGCAACCTTGGACCAGCTCATTTCTCCATGCCTTAGTTTTATTATGTGTAAAAGAGGAATATAAACAGTATCTTCCTTAGAGAGTTACTAGAAGATCTAAATGAAATAATATGAGAATTAAATGACATTGAACAGTGTCAGGCAGTTAAGTGCTCAATAATATTACTGTCATTGTCATTGTCGTCATCATTATCATCACCATAGGCACTGGCTTTAGGTTAAAAACTGGTCCTACAGTTGTTCAGGATACAGGAATGATAGAAACTGAGAATGAGGACAAGGGCTGGATTTCGATGACTTTGTACAATTTTTTTCCCCAAATTTCCTTTTTATTCTGTCATATCCTTTCCACAAGAAGTTATTTTAAATCCCCCTGCTTAGAGCTGGTAAAAACAAACACCCAAGCAACCTACTGTCTTGAGCTAGTGTCCAGCCCCTTTGTGTGGCCCACTCCAACCCAGCATCCACCTCTGGTCTCTGCAGAAGAGGGAACTTTTGGCCTTTTCTAAGCCAAGGACCTCATGCACCTCATAACTCCCACTCTGCTCCATCAACTCTCCTCACTTGTCTAAACCACCAACCCTATCTCCCTTCTTTTTGCTCTCTAGCCTTGTCTTTTTGCCCATCTACCAGTTCAGGTTCTCTTATTTGAACTTGGACCACCCTCTTCTGTCTTTTTCCTTACTGTGTTTCAACAAAGGCAAGTCATTCAACAAGCCACAGAGAACAACCTACTCTATGGTAGGCACCATGGCTAGCACCGAGAATATGAATAACACGACATCTCTACTCCAAGGAGCTTGGGATCTAAAGATCTCACAGAAGTCTTCCATGATCTGCCAGCTTCCCAATAAACAAGCTTTACAATAAACAAGTATTGTTTATATGCTACTGGCTGGAGAGCTACTTGTCTGGTCTACTCTTGCTTTATAAGAGTGTCACAGAGAAAGAGACATAACAGTCTATATTATCCATCACCACTGGATGAGTTATATTATACTGATTTGTGTATTGGGGCAGCTATTTAAAAATTTCTTCCATTTAGTCTACTAATATTTATGATTACCATAAAAATAATTTTTGACAGTGTTGTAGACTATTAAGCAGAATTGGAAGAGTAACAAAGAATTAAATTAGAACTGTTCAAGACCTACCAGTCACAAAGTAAAGGAAGCTTTCCAATTACACATATGGACTCCAATTCTGCAGAATTCCTATAAAAATCAATTCTTTCTCTTTCCTCCCAACACTTATTTCTGAGCCCTCATTGGTTGGGTTGTTGTAAAAGTACTTCGTGAGATTGGATGACTGTCCACGTTTTCAGCAAATGGAAAATTGAAGGCAATTCAAGATGAAGCTCCATAAAGAGAAGGATGGAGTACTAAATCTCTGAGCAAGCCTCAGAGAAGATTCCCAGTAAATAAATGGCCAGCTCTTTGCATGTAACTGGTCTCCTCCATCCCCAGGTGCTTTCATTGAGTTGTCACAGTCCAGCTTCTCCTTCTTCCAACTCAGGAGGATGGTTCCATGTACCTCTACTCCGCACTTTTTAAAAAAAAAAAATGGAGAGTAAAACACGAAGCACTTTGATTGAGATTGTACCTAAAAAGCCTTAGTCAATTCCTGATATTTTGAGGCACAATCCTCAAAATTAGAAAGGATGATTCAGAGTCATTAAGCAGGGATCTGACAGAAGTACTAAGAACAAAGAGAGAACCCAAGTTCAGAACCTGAAGAGTCCTATCATGGGGCAGGCAGGAGGTGCAGGGAACAGGAGGCTGGTCGGGAGCCCCCAAATTCTGACTTATAAAACCTACCTTGTGACAGACACAGGGCTATGCTTGAAGTAGATACTATATCTTATAGTTCTCGAATGAGTCCAATATAGGCCAGGGAAGGGTAACTCAGAACTGTGCTCTACTGTTAACCTACTAGAAAGCCAGCATAGAGTTAGAGGACGCCCCTGATGACCAAGGAACTGGACTGAAACCCCGGACAACTTTGAGCTACTCACTTAACCTCTAGGGGACTTCATTTCCTCCTCTGTAAAGAGGAGATATTAACAGACCCAACTTCATAGGATAATGTGAGCATTTAACGACCATTCTATGTAAAGCACTCAGCATATACTGAGAACTCGGTAGATAGTAGCCATTTTTATCAGAGAGGCCTTTCCTAATACCTTTTATGAAATTTTCTGTCATTCTCTGAACCCTGAACCAGCTTTATTTTTCCTCTTAGATTCATCCCACTAAGCATCGTAAATGTTTATCTGTTTCTAGTTATTCTCCCTTAAACAGAATGCAAGCTTTTGTTTCCTACTTATCCCCAGTATGTAATAAAAAAAAAAAAAAGTAGCTGAGATGTATAGTAAGTGCCCAGTGGCCATCTGGCAAGTGAATAGATGAACTTGTCAAGGTCCTACAGCTAATGAGAGCTGAGCTGAACAGGATTCCAGCTCGGGGCTGTTTGGCTCCTAGTTAAGCACTTTCTACCATAACAGAAACCGAAAGTCCAAAGCTGTAGATTATTACACTGTGTGAAGTGTATCATTTTAAGTATGAAAATACAGCGACTAAAAACAGTACTTTATACACCAAGCCTGGAGACTTGAGGTCTTATCCTTTCATAGGTATGTGACCATGGGTGACTCAATGCATCTCATCGCTCTTTATTTCCTCATTTGTAAAATGAGAAGATTGAATAAAATTATTTCTCTGATTTCTTCAGTTCAATTTTTTTCTCTGATTCTATTCCAAAGAATTAAATTCATTAGCGAATAATTTTATACCGTGGTATATTTTTTTATTTAAAGCATCTCTCTCTGTCCTTTTTCCTTCTACAGTAAATAAAGAGGAAAGTTAGAAAAGAAATTACAAAGAGAATTGTGTAGCAGCTAGCAATCTAATTGTGCTGTAACCTACATTGATTTTTCTCCTTGAAATCACCCTGTAAAATCTCAGCTATTCCAGAGAAATCACTCTTTGCATATTTGGCTGCAACGACGAGGGCCCAAATAGCAAATAAGTATTATCACTGGTGACAGAAAAAAGTGTCTGGGAACAAAGCCAAGTGGAAATCTAACCTGCTCCCAAAGGCCTCCAGTGTTCTTTGATTGCTCACTTCACTAAACTCCTCTGACTCTTAAGATCTTTAACATAAAAGAAAACTGTCAACCATTGTTTACCTAGGTGAAGTGTGTCCATCACCTAGAAGTGAAGTTACTACTGGGTCCTAGCTTATATTTCTGTATTCTTAACCAGTGCTCAGTACAGGGTAGCTATGTCAGATGTCCAGTGAGTAATTCATTACTCACGGATCGTCCTTATCTGTGGGATTCCATTTGGTCTACCACCTGAGCACCCACTCTACTTCCCTCTGACCTTTGGTTCTGTTTCCTTCTCCTTTGCCTCTTACCTTGGGTATGGCACTAAGTAAAGTTGGTTCCTCTTTTCCTGACTACCCTCTTTTTTGTTCCTCAGGAATAACCCACCTCTGTGGAGGGCAGTGCCTTACCAGTTCCTGACTTTCTAACTCTGATTTTCTGACGGAAAAAATGTTATGTCCAGATTTGGGGAGGAGAGGTGGCTTGAGTGTTGTTGGTGGTAAAGATATAAATGCTGAACAACATCATGAGAAACGCAATCCTATTCAAGCAGATTTGATTTTAAGTCTCGTTTCCCGGTGCGCTCCTTGGGCTTTCTTCCTTTCTTTCACTTTGTCATTGAGAAGCGAGGCACTCCTCTCATCCCTTCCTCTCATAGTTCGAAACAACAGCAGGAGAAGAAAGGACACATGCCATACAATTATGAAGTGATATTTTGACTACATACGATAAAAGTTATACCTGAACAGCAGAAAAGAAAGTGGGAAAACATCCCAATTATGAGAACTGTTAAGATCTTGGATAATTTCTGAAAGATTTCAATACATGAAGAAATAGAGGTAAGTGACATTCTCTATAGAGCAATCTCATTCTTACCTGGTAAGGGTTTGGTGTTTGGATAGCCTGCTTGGGTCCTTTCCATCTCCAATTTTCCATGATTAGAGGATTTGAGCTCTTTAACATTGAACTTCTACTGTAAATGTGTCTTAAAAGTTTTTATTTAAAATAAGCTGACAAGGCAAATTATGAGAGCAGATTTCTGAAGAGGCATTTAGCTTAGCAAACCAGCAGTCATATGCCAGCCTGGGAAAAGAATGATGTCATATCTCAGCAAGCTGTACTTTTCTAAATGCCAAAGATAGCAATATCTTAACAAGTAAGGAATGTATTGAGTTGCTTAACTAATACTGTCAGTGATTTAATATAACTCGAGCAAAGCTTTGACATACTAATTCCAAGATATTGAAGGAAAGGTACCAAAAAAATCACTAGATTCATTATGTATCAATAATTGCTTTCCATTCTTTATTGCTCATATGCACTTCAATAAAACGAGAAAATTAGAACTAATTTGGTTAGGAGGATTTGATTTCAGAAACTCACTCACTTTTTCTTCACATCCCTAACTATGGGCCACGGCAAAAACCTTGTTCCTATAAAAATTGTATATAACTTGATCAATATAGCCAGCTTTCGCCTTAATTCTTTTGGAAGCATGATGAGTATTTATACATAATCGGATTAGTGTATATCAATTTCAAGAGCTTAAATATGAGAAAATATGAAATGTTACAGGGAGCTTTCAGGCTCTTTGTTTTGCCTCCCTTGGCGGTATCCTGTTATTATTCCTAAACTGGAAATCTCCTCCAAATATCTCTAGGTTCCATTATAGCCCACTTAACCATTATAAACCCAGTACATCACTTTTGAATCTACCTCATTTTTCAGGCTTCACCTACTGAAGTTTTTAAGCTTTGGAAAGTTTACAACCCTCCATATAAAGAAAAGTATCTTTCCATCTTAAAGAAAACAATAAAAGAGGTTTACCACTTGCATTTTTGTAGCATTCTGTTAACTAGAACTCATTAACAAGCACTTAGGGCCATGCAGTTTACCAAAACTTTCAATTGTCATAATGACACTCCACAGAATTCAGTATTTGAAAAGAGAGAACAAACCATGGTTAAAAGAAACACAACATTCTATTTTTTTTGAAAACTGGTGAGTTTTACATATTTTAATCATTATTATTATCACACTTGTGTATTTATTCCTGACTTTATCCACAAATAGCATTTCTTTGGTCCTTTCTCAAGTGTCATGAATTCTGAGATTCAGAGAACAAGTCCGTACCCTTTTTTAAAAAAAGATTTTATTTATTTATTTGACACAGAGAGAGGGAGAGAACACAAGCAGGCAGAGAGAGAGGGGGAAGCAGGCTTCCCACTGAGCAGAGAGCCCCATGCTATGCGGGGCTCTATCCCAGGATCCTGAGATCATGACCTGAGCCGAAGGCAGAGGCTTAACCCACTGAGCCACTCAGGCGCACCAAGTCCATACCCTTTGTTGCTTTCTAACTATCACCCGTCTTGCTGATCCTACTGTTCATTCCTCTTACCTTCTTAGATCTTTTTACACCAGAGTGAAACCTGGATGCCTGTTATACAAACTGTATGCTTGCATACACACACACACACACACACACACACACACACACACACACATTTAAAAAATATTTTCTCATTCTCATAAAAGTTTTCCTTTTCCAGGCGCCGGGGTGGTTGTGGGTTAAGCAGCCGCCTTCTGCTCAGGACATGATCTCAGAGTCCTGGGATTGGATGGAGCCCGACATAGGTCTCCCTGCTCAGTGGGTGTTCTGCTTCTCCTTCTGCCCCTCCCTCCTCATGCTTGCCCCCTCTCTCTCTCAAATAAATAAATAAAATCTTTTTTCAAAAAGTTTTCATTTTCTATTTTTCCTCTTATATCCTGCTTTTATTTCCTGTCTCATATCACATATCCCTTTCCGTGTGAGAAAATAGTCTAAAGTGAACTGGGAGGGAAAAGGGTAAACGAAACTAATCATTGGAGAGACCGGAGGATACACCAGCTCTGCACAGATGATCCATTTTTTAACCCAAGAGCAAATACTTACCTGCACATCCATAGATTATGCACTAGTTCTTAAGGAAAAGTAACAGCAGATTCACAAGATGGAGTCTTGCGTTGGGGCTGTATCTACATCTGTTCGGGGTGTATTATTTTGGATGAAAAAGCCTAGATTGCCTTCAACTCACATTAGACAATAAAGTTTATTCTGATATTAGACACACAACATACAATGAATCAAACTAGACTTGACATGTGTTTTATACACGATAGAACCCATTTCAACTTTAAAATCAATTCAAGTGAATAGTGTCTAGCGACATAATTATATCATGAATTGTTCCTCTATACATGCTGTCTCAATGTTTTTTCCTATGTTGATTTGTTCAATTAGTGATGATGTAAGATGGTGCTTAGTATTGGTTTCAGAGACTTTCAGGAAATGTGATTAATTTGTTAGCAAAGATGAACTTATCAGTAGTTCCTTCAACCTGGAGCCTTATGAGCTCAGATGCTGACTTTGCCACTTGTCCTGTGTGATCTTAGCCAAGAGACCCAAGTTCATTTAGCTTCAGCTTCTCCACAACAATAGGGATTGTGATTCCACCTTATAGCATTATTGTGAGGGTCAGACCTGAATGGATCCTCAGCTCTGCCTGGGAGAAACAGCTCAATGATTAGTTTTTCTTCTTCGGCCAGAGAGACAGTGGGATAAATTTCTATGTGTATTTCAGAGAATAAAACCAGATTTTTAAAGGATCCTCATTTTATGTGCGGTTGATGAATTACTAAATTCTACACCTGAAACCAATTTTACTATTTATATTAACTGACTAGAATCGAAATAAAAACTTGAAAAGAAAAAAAGATCATCATTATATTTTACATAAGCAATAACCGTGTTTTTGTGACTTGGGAGCAAACAGGGTACAAATGAATTCATTTCTTTTTTTAATTAGGAAAGAAAGACACTCTCTTGTAGCATTAATTTTCTTTTTAAATTAAAGACATATTCTAGAAACTTTTCCCCCACACTTCCCATGCCTATATAAATTGAAGATTCAATGAAAAATCGCCAAGAAAAAGTTTTTAGGAGGGAAGTTTCCAAAAACAAAGAAGTGCCTTCCGAAGATAAGGAAACCAAAGTATTCCATGATGCCCCAGCACAACAGCTTGTCCTGCTGAGGGCAATTTTGTTTTACTCCCACTCCCCAATTTAATCTCCTTTTCCCTTATTTTCCCCTTTTATCCATTGCCTAAAACCTAATTATAGACTGGGGTGAATGTTTAAGTTAGGTAAAGAGAAATAATCTTGACTTCATTTTAATTTGCCTCTTGATCACTTTGTGTTCGATACATTAGGGAATTAGATGCTAGAATAAACATCTTGCTCCTGACCCTATCAACGGGGACTGGCAAGAAGCCCAGTATACAGCAGGTACTCAGAAAAAAGTTACTGAATACAGGGCAGACATGCATCTAGCGTGCACTGGTGTGACTGGGTTTGTTAAGCCTGGATATAATTCTGTCCTAGAGGTCGCAGGATAGTAGCTGCTACTAACCTGTGACCCCTCCAGTGCCCCTGGCCTCTTTCCTCGGGACACTCCCTCCTCCAACCCTTGATTCAACAATTAGTGGGTTAAGTCCTGACAGATGGGAGAGCTTTCTAGACCTTCAGAGCTCTGGCTACCTTCAGCTCTCTTTGGCCAGTGCCCACATTATACTAGTTGTAATATATTTCTTTTGAAGATTTTTTATTTATTTTAGAGAGAGAGAGAGAGAGAGAGAGAGAGCGAGAGCAGACAAGCGGGGGCCAGGGGGTGGGGCAGAGGGAGAAGGAGAAAGAATCTTCAGCAGACTCCTCACCCTGAGGGCAGACCCTATGTGGGGCTCGATCCCCTGACCCTGAGATCATGACCTGACCCCAAACCAAGAGTCAGACACTTAACCAACTGAGCCACCCAAGCACCCGTAGTTGTGGCATATTTTTAATGTGATCTCTGACCAAAGCGATATTCTATGTGTTGATTTAATAATATCTGCCAGGCCTAAAGCAACAAAAGGCAGACAAAATACAGTATTCTGAGGAGCATAAGGCAGTAGAATGGAGGAGAGGTTGAAACCAACCAGGAGCAGGTAGGAGGGGTAGGAAAGATGGAAAAGCAGCAGGAGGGGGACCTAGTGTAAGAGGATCACCCCCCCGCAGGGATCCGTTCCATACACCCCCCTTTCTCGTGTGCATTCCGTCAATTCAAACTGTCTCCCCAGGATGGGGAGTGAAAAGCTCTTTGACAAGTATATGGTACATGTCTAGAACCAGAGCTGTAATTACTGTGTTTGCAATGCTGACACCATTGTCTGACAAAATATTGTGCTGAACATTTTCTTTCTTTTGCCCTTTGTGCTGGCTTACTTTGGGTAAAAAAACATCAGTCAGGTTCATATCCACCCCGGGTGAAATCCTGTTACAACGCACTCAAAGGCTGGTGTCTACTTTGTTTCCTTGTGCTGGGATTCCATTGTATTAAATGTTGTTGAAAATCGGGTACTTGTGAATCTTTTGGTGTTTTGTCGAAAGGGTATTACACACTGTAATTTAGAAAGCATTAAAGAACCATTGCTGAGTATAAAAATTGCTTCTGTTTGGATTAGAGCAGAGTTTTGCAAATTGTGCCCTGCTAAACTCCAGAAGAGGGAAAGTAGGTTTGATGGCTAAAAATGTTTGGGAAATACAGTGGATGTTGGAATATTAAAGCTCCGAGAAGTCATGTATTTAAAAAAATGTTTAACTTTTATAAACCAAGATTTCTCAAATTTATCTGACTCTCTTCCTCTCTCTCTCTGTCTGTCTCTGTCTCTCTCTTTCTTTTTGTCTTTCTTTCTATTTTTGTCATGAAATTCCTACTGTGGGATACCAAGTTGGGGAAATGGAAATGCTGGTTCAGGATATTCATTCTTGCATTTATAGGGCACCTGCCAAAGCAAAGACAAATAAGGCACAATGCTCATTCCTGAAAGGCTATCAGAGGAGATACGATGCAAATGATATTACGGAGTTGTTTTCTTGTATTTTTTAATCGTGGGAAAACAGGAGACAAAGCAACTGAACAAAAAAGAAGAGAGGTTAGGAACACCTCTGGGAAAGCATCCCTGGTGAGGAAGTCTCACGTAAGAATACATTCATGCAAATCTTAAGTACTAGAGATTTATACAACAGCCAACGGGGGAAAAAGACCCTCTTGAACATCCTCTACTAAAACCATTTAAGATATATCCTAACAACATAAATTCCTCCTACCTGAGAACATTGGGTATGTCAACATGTCTCCCTTCAGATAGCTAGCTCTCATTTCAGGTAGTTTTAGAGAAGGTGAGTGGTGGCCACAAAGGTGATCTTCATTTTGTTTTCTTTGACGCATATGCACTAACGATTTCGGTCTTAATTGGACATCTGCTGAGATCCGAGCTTTCTTGCCGTAGCTGGACAGAGATTTAAGGAACGTGCCAGATTTCCCTGGCTGTGAACTTGTTTTTTCTTGTATCCAACATGCATACTGGCATGGCCCTTATTAACTACTTATTCATTGGATGGGGAGTGGGAATGGGATGGAATCCTTGATGTGGTTCCAAACATTGCTGGCGTTCTCAGCCTTAAAACCAACAGCCCAGAGACATCCAAATGTCTTTGATGTGTTGCATATAGTACCTAGCACTCTAGGCATACAGTAGCACCCTTACAGACAAGTGGAACGGAAATGACCGGGTGTTGTTCTCTCTTTAATAAAGAAAGATGGTATCCCCTCCACTCTGCCAATCAATCCACACACATTATTTTGTTTATTTTTTTTACAATGACCATATGAGGTAGATATGACGGTATTTTTACCATTTTTACTGGGGCAAAAGTGAGGAACAAAGATGTCGGGAGTTTATTCAAGGTAAGAGAGTGAGGAGTAAAACAGGAGACGCTTTTCATTCCAAAGCCTAAACACATTTCCACTGCACCCACCACAATGCCAAGAATAAGGGGGTGACTGAAACATATTTTTTTATACTGTAAAATAATTCCAGTTCAGTGTGCTAAGCTGATGACAATAGTCTTCACTTGCGATAGAATGTACTGTGCTTTCTTTTCCCAATGGAAGTAATTTACCATTATTTACCTTGTTCAAAATGGTTCAAAACAGAGTCCATTAGTCCTTCACTGCTTTCCCTTTCTCCAGTAAATACATTCCTTGTAGGAATCGGTCCATTCTTTTTAAATAAGGAAAGGATGGCTAGAATTTAGGATGTACTCAGAACCCTTTAATAGCTGCCCTCTCACTCCTGGGAGAGACACACATGAAGAGACAGGATTTCCAGAAGTGTTAGCTAGTTTAAGATGATTCTTAAGTCTTTCTTCCACTTCAGAAATAGTTTCATGACTAAAAATATCTTCTCCAGAATAATGGCTGACTGAAAGGCAAAGCACTAGTCCCAAGGTTTTTTAAGGGTATTGACAACGTGCTACAGATACTTAAACAGAAAGAATGAAAGGTGAATTAAAATAGGCAATGTTTTAATCGAATATTTTTAAAAAACTCGATATCAGAGTAATGACCCAGTGAAACAGGATTTAGAGGAAAGTAAGACATATGAGTGGTTCTTAAACAGATGCAGACCCTCTGTGAATCAGATGAAGAGTAAGAAATCTCTTTTTATTTTTATTAATTTTTAAAAGATTTTATTTATTTATTTGAGAGAAAGAGAAAGAGCATGAGCAGGGTGAGAGGGGTGGGGAAGGGCAGAGGGCAAAGCAGACTCCTGGCTGAGCAGGGAGCCTGACGTGGGGCTCCATCCCAGGACCCTGAGATCATGACCTGAACCAAGGGCAGGCGCCTAATTGACTGAGCCATCCAGGTGCCCCAAGAACACTCTTTTTAGATAAATAGGAATATACAGTCACCTTTTACATTCGGTAGGCTTGTCAGTCCCTGACACTTATCTACAGACCCCACTAGGAAGCTTTGATGTGGTCCTAAAGAGCTTGGGAGAGAAAAGAAAAGGAAAGGAAAAGAATGGTCCAGAATGAAGTAGGGCAAAAACCATATGATTTCTCAAGGTGCCCTAGTGTCTCTATGAATCTATGATTCTGGTGGCCCAATTTTTAAATGTTGCTCTAAAATCCTTGCCCTGAAAGTCTTGTTTCCTATTTGAGGCCTCAATAAAATGCCAGAAGTATTAGTGACCTGAAGATTTCTGCCATTCTCCAGCAAAAAAAATAAAAAAAAAAAAAGCCAGGTAACCAAAACCACAGAAAAGGAAATGTTTATATCAACTATGCATCTCTCTAAAATTAATGTTAAAGTGTTTCCCAAACGTTAATATGTACGCACATCAACTAAGGAGCTTCTTAAAATGCAGATTCTGATTCAGTAGATCCGGGGTGGGATCCAGGATTCTGCATTTCTAACAAATAAATGTTGACAGTGTTCGTCTGTGGAGCATACCGAGTAGGAAGAATCTAGTAGTAGAACCTTGTATCTCTTTACTACAGAGCACTTCAGAATATTCTCCCCCACTGTTTGCTCATGTGTGTCTTAGAGCTACTTCATCTCACCACTCTACTAGAGCCTAAACCCACACACAGAGAAAGAGATCCTCAGGGCATTCGGTAAGAGAGAGTAAACTGACTTTTTCCCTTAGAGTAAGACTCAATGATCTGAGTTTTGCATGACTCTGTTCTCTTTCCACTTCTGAGATACGTAGAACATTTTGGTGTGTCTCTAAGATCTGAGGTGGTTTATGAGTAATATCTATGAATGATTAATCTTTTCAAATTAGAACAAATTTAAGATTATGCCTTTAAAAACATTGCTCTCACTTGCTGAGAGGAGCAAGAGATGGAATCAGAGTTTGTAAGTAATGAGAATTACAGTCAAAACCTAATAATAGACGCCGAGCACACAGCTATGCCCGTGTCGTCCATGTGTGGGTGGGAGTTGCAAACCACTGCTCTTTCTTATAGGTAGTGCTGCTATCTTCTGAGTCTTCAAAATATGGATGAGTCAAAGATGAATAAGGTCGCTGATCAGAAAGATTTCTTTCTGAGTCAAAGATTAACTTTCTATGTTAACGACTCATGAAATTTTTTTTAGCTGCTGGTGATTTCGTGGCCGTTCCTAAAATGGGGGCTGAACAAGCAATCTTGAAAATTTAACACTGATTTAGCATTTAATAAATATCTGTACCTAGCAACAACTGTACAAGCCAAGAATATGTTATTTCACGTTTAATGGGATGAAAACCATGCCTTTCTATAAATATTCTTTAAAAACCATGTAAAGAACAAATTTGGACACAGCTCATTTTTTCATATTCAGTTTATTTCAATTATATATATATTTCTTTCATTAGTCTTACTTTATGGAAGTTAGGTAAAATAAAATGTGTGGTTTTGACTACTTGTTCAGAGATAATAACACTACCATGGAAAAGAACATTCCAAACTCAGCATGGAACAAAAGATACAGTCATAAAACATTCTCAACTTGCTCCTAATTTAACAGCAAAATTTACTTTAAAAAGTGTGACATTGTTTCTTTTAGAAATATTCATTTTCCCCTTTCCTTATGCAACAAAATGATTCTTTCCCACCTCTCTCCACAGTTAGAACTCTTACTCAGAAAGTAGCCAGCATGAGATTGCAGCCAGCAAAAAAAGTTTACAAATGAAAGATGATCAAAGTATTAAAAATTGTGTAAGGACAAATAGGACATCACAAGTAATTTTTAAGTGACTTCAATGTTATAGTATCTTATTTATTTCAATTTTTATTCTTAATTATGAAACATTTCAAAATAATGTCTGATAGTCATATACCCACTATTTAGTTTGTATAGCAATCTGTTCTGTTGTCTGTTAGCAAGATTTTTTTTTTTCACTAAGAAGAAAACATTAAAAGTACTTGTCAATGTTGTCAGAGGTGAATCATTTCAACTGAAATTATCTGCTATATTCCATATAAAACTCATCAGAAAAAAAAGAAAAAAACTCATCAGAATTTTAAAGGATGACAGAAAGGCCTCTAGTAGAAATTCTTTCCCATTCCTCTTGCACCACGTCAATGTTCAAAAATAATACCAATAATAATTGGAGTTTGGGTTTGCTTACAGGGGAAATTTTTTTCTAAATAAATTAACTTAAAACAGAATAGAAAGTCCATTTTGTAGACTTTCTGTTAATGATTTGTTTCATAATTACTGTAAATACATATTTTCAAAAAAGATATCTTAGTCCTGCTACTCCCATAAGTCCTGTGCCTCATTTGTGTACAAAGGTGGGGGGTAAGTGCATGTGAAATATATTTCTGTGTATAATTTTAAATGTTAACTTTTTAAAAACTTAAAATGAGGTAAAGATTCTATTCCACTCTCTTCTGAAAGTCCTTGAAGGTCAGTGGATATGCAAAGATGTGATCAGTAACACAATTTGAAAATACAAAAATTATTAATAATTGAAACAATAAGTTAACTTTCATAAATTATAATCTATTTAGAGATTATTTAAATGCTGGAAGAAAATATGGCTTTGGTGCTCATCTTTAGGTCAGTTAGAAAGTAGGTAGTAGTTCGTCTTCCCCTTTCAGGTAAAAGAGGAAATTCTCAAATTTCAGACAATGCTGTCATTATCATGGGGTAGAATGTGAACAAAGAGTTGTATGGGAAGTGCCCTGGGCCAGTCCTTTTGATAAAGCTGAAGATGCCTACGTGGTTTGCGATTTGCCGTGTGAGCCATTTATGGCTGTGTCCTATTAACTCTGGGTTTACTGTGATACTATGTGTAATATGTGTATTTGTGTATATGTGTAATAATAATATTATGTGATATTATGTGTATTTGTCTTGGGACAAATAGCTTGTTTGCCTCAAATCAAAGTCTAAAAGAGAATTTTTTCTCTTTCTATGGGCTTAAAATAATTTTTGTTTGAGTTAATGTTACTGCTAGAGGTGAATTATCCCTTCATTGGCTCTTTTTATTCCCCATATTCTGATATATAATTTTGGTTAAGCAATTGTATAATCTTTTCTATAATATTATTCTGGGCTCTGTATAAAAGTTTTAACATGTGTTGTTCCACAAATGAAATGCTTATGTTTGCATATTCAATATCTTTCCTATTGGACTTTGGATACAGTCTTGTGTAATGGAACTCATTTATAATGAAGTCTTTTTCTTTTTTACATATTTTGTTTAAAACAGTTATTTGAGTTTGATACTATATTTTTCCATGATAAAGTTAGAATAGTTTTGCTTTTGTTTTTTACTTCAAAGAATGCTTTCAATTTTGAGTTTTCTATAAACAGGTTTTGCCAAATATTTATAAATATATATGTTTATATGTATATTTAAAAGCACTTTGCTCTAAGTTTCATACTCTTTTACATCTTATGGCACATTTTTCATGATTTGCAAAATATTTGCTTTTCCTTTATACTGTGACTATAAAGTTTGGAAACTCATTTTCAAAAATATCAGGAATATTTTAATAGCAACAACCGTGTTAATTTTTGTTCTTTATTTCTCATTCAAGATAGTCGAGATGGCTTGAAATTTCTATGTTCTTTAAAAGAGAGTTCATGATTTCAACCTGTTTTAAACTGAAGTGTAGATGAGTTTCTTTGAATCCTACCTGGCTGGGTAATACTAATAACCATTAAATACAACTGACCCTGCAACTTAAAACATAACATTTAAGTATCCGAAATGATAAATGGTATATAAACATTTTATTCAACTGTATTTTATACAGAAAATTTTAAATTTGAATCTTTCATATAGTCCTTATCTCAAGTGCTCATGCAAAAGTAATTTATGTAATACATCATCTGCATGGTACTGACATAGTTGGCTAAGGAGAGGAGCCTATAGGAAACGCCAACTCATTAGCAAACATCTGATGAAGATTTTTCACTGTGATTGAAGAAACGATATTTCACACGGAGATAGATTCCACCATCAATAAAATATCACTATAAACTTTGCGTCGCCACCCCCCTCTCCTCCGCCGTGGAATTTTTCTTTGTGATAGTTAGGCCGACCTTTGCCAAAAACAAATTACATTCACACACAGAAACACAATTACCCTGTACTTGCACCGGTCCTCCCTACCCCCCCACCCCCCAACCCAGATGCTAGGTGCCACGCTGGGCTCTCGAAGGATATGGATACGTAGGACGGCCAGAATTCATGGCTAGGTCACGTGGTGCGACCACCCTGCCAACTACCGTTCAGTATTTGAAAACTTCCAGAGAGGAGCAACTTATTGTAGCCTCTGCCTTCAAAGAATTTCAGACCAAGTGGAAAAGATTAGGAAAGTATAAATCTCTCTGTATTCTGTAGTACTGAGTATTGGGTCCACACAACACAGTAAAAATAACTAACGTGTTTAGAGATGACCCATTGCATTTCACAAAGCGCTCTCATCCAAAGGAAGGGCCAGCAGGTAGGTTCAGAGAGCCCTGGCTATCCAGAAGAGGGTGAAATCAGATCTGGGCCGCGGGTGAGAGCACCTGGAAAAAATTCGTGGTGGAGATGCATCTGAGAAAGGCCTCGAAGCACCCACACGGTTGCGAATGCGGGCGCGGCCGCTCCAGATGGAAGGACCCCTCCTCCCCACCTTGCTCCAAAGCCAGTTAAACCGCGGGGCCCCCGCTAACCAGGCGCGGTTTTAGAAGACCCGTAAGCACGCAAGGGTCCCATCTAGGAGGCACTTCCGCTGTTCAGTTTGCTAAGTTTGGATACTGAATGTGCACGGAGGGGCTCTGGCTCTGGCAGGTGGGAGCCTCTCCCCATCCTTAACCCGGACTCTCTGCGAGACGCTCCCGCCCGCAAAAGGCTGCGGTGGCCGGAGAGGCAGTGGTGGCTGCCGCTTCCCCCACCAAATCCCGGCGTTCGGGAGCCGAGCCGCAGTGGAGAGACTTGAGTCCCGCCCCAGCCCGAGGGATGAGGCGCAGCGCCTCGGCCCGCGCTCCCCAGCCGGGGAGTCTCTTTACTCCGCCTTTTTCCCGCGGCAGCCGCGGAGGTGGCGGAGGCGGCGGAGGCGGCGGCGATGGGGCGGGGCGCGGGCGAGAGGCGGAGCTGGGGAGGAGCCGCGGCTAGGGAGGAGCCGCGGCCAAGGCGGCCCCGCGGCGGCAGGTGTGGATGGGGCGGAGGTGCGGCTGAGGCGGAGGTGCGGGGATGTCCAGTGCCGCCCGCGCCCGCAGGGGCCGGGGCTCCGAGGCCGGGCCGTCTCCCCCGAGGAGCTGAGGGAGCCACTTCAATCTGCGCACAATTTGGGGCGCGCGGGTTCCACGTCCGGCGCCCAGAGGAGAAAGGCGCGCGTCCCCGACCGCGGCGCCCGCGCGGACCCCAACGGTGAGGCGGCGGCCGGCTTGGGGCGGGGGGTGGGGGTTGGGGGGTGGTGGGTGGCTGGCGGCCGGTGGAAGGGCGGCGAGTCTGCAGACCCGCGCGTCCGCGGGGAACGCGAGGGCAGCGGGGCTGCGGCGCGTCCCTTACCGAGTTGCGAGGGGGCCCCGGGTCCCCGCACTCGGCAGTCTGCGCCGCGGGCACCCGGGCGAGGATGCTGCGGCCGGCCACGGCGGCCCTGGCTCTGCGCAGAGCCTTCTCCTCCTCTAGCCCAGATAGCAGGTTGTTTCTTCGGCCTGACCTCGGAAGTCGCGGGTCCCGCTCTCTTCCCCCACACGGCGAAGGAGGAGCTGTAGGTGTCCGGCAGCGCGCTGGGGGCGACGCTCTCAGCCCGCGCTGTTTGAGGAGAGCCCGCTCGCTGGTTAAAATTCCTGTCACTTTTCAACTTCCTCCGCTTGCTCCCCTCCTCGGGGGAGGGGGACTCAGGCGAGGTTTAAATCCCCACCTGGTAGGATTACAGTTTATTTTCGCCGTACATGGGTGGGGAAATGATGCTCTGTAAAATCGTGGTTTTTCCAACAGCGACTTACTTAAAAGAGCCCCCCGTCCTGCAGCCAGACAATGGCAGCCGTGAAAAACACGACCGAAGTGGCACTTAGCGCCGCGGTGGCAGGGGAGAAGTTAAGGAAAACTTACGCACAAGTGACCCCAGAATAGGCTTCTGGCGGGGCCGTTTTTTGCTCCTGTGCAAGTGGGAGTAGGTCTGAGAATGACAGCTCAAGACCTGCGCTTGGGCTGGAGTCCAGGCTCTGGCCGGAGACCCCCTCAGCGCCCCGCGACTCTCGGTTCTGGATTTGGGCCTCTGCTTCCTCCACTGAAGTCATGGCAGCTTGAAGTGCAATTAGGAAAATTATCCTCTCTTTTTTCCTCTGGAGTTTATTACCTCTGCATTAAAATGTGTCTCTCGTGAAATTTAAACAATATTCTGGTTTATACTTTGTTTTAAAGAAGTTGTGCTTGAATTGGTTAAAAAGAAAAGGGCATTTAAAATCGACAGCCAAGTTTAGGTTTATTTGTTGTGGAATTTTGTGTTTGGTTGAGGCAAGGAGTGAGTTTTAAGTAAAATTTTCAAGTGTACTACTAATTTTTTTTTCATTGTTTGCAGACGTTAATCTTTCAGAGAAGGCCTTAAAAAGGAATAAATGCAAAAATAATAGTGGTTTAAGCCCACCCATAAAGACTATAGCCTGCCCCCCGGCTCTTTTTCTTAACTTGTGACAGAGCCTCGAGAAAGTTGAGCAGTTTCATTAATCTTGGGATGTAAAAAACGTGTTAAGTTGAATTCTAGGCCTCCAAATGAAAAAATGTTTGTGTTTATCTTAATAGAATTATCGGACTTTATGGAATTATCAGCTTATGATGATGTTTATTTTTTATTTGTATCACATTGGGACTTACCTTGTCGATATTGCTTACCTCATTGGCAGATGTGGGGAAAAGTCAAGAATCTCCTTTGAAAGATACAGAGTTATTCACCAGGTGAAATTTTATAGTTCTGAAAACCATGTATCAGAGACAAAGCTCTTGAATGATAACATTAACTGTTGGATCTTTCTAAAATTTTAAATAGACGTTTAAGAAGGGAGGAATAAAATGCTTTATACTTGAGCATAGTTATTTAAAATGCAAGTGAGGAAAAAAAGTTAAGGATATCATTTTTGTACAGTGTAATAACTAGGTATCTGTTCTAGAACCTATAAAAATGCTTGAGGACGTAAAATAAAAAGGTAACATAAAATCACATATTGTACTGTTAGAATTTTAAGGAGAATGCATACCTATAATCTCAAATACTCAGAATTTTCTTGCATATAATTTTTTCCTAGAATAAAAAAATACATATTTATTTCGGTTTGTCTTATAATCCAAGTTATAGTTAAATTTCTTGGTACCTATATGGGATAATTTGGAAGTTACTAAGATGTCTTTTGCTTGGGACATTGATATTTAGTGACAGGTATCCTTAAATTTTTCATGTAATTGCCAAAGCTTTTCTTCACTTGATGTATCTAGCTTGTTATTATTTTTTTTTTTATGTATCTAGGTATTTTTAACACATAAAGACCATACAGTCTGTTAACAAACTTGAAACTAAAAAAGCAATAGATCAGATTTCTGATTATTAACATTTCAGGGATGAAATATAGCTTTAAGATAAAAATGGCTTTTTGAAGACATTTTAGAATACATATAATGGTATGATTCTGGGAGAATGTTTTTGATAGTTCTTTTCCTATTCTTTGAAGTCATATGGTAAAATAAAAAAAATCCATAATTATGTTTTAACAAGTTCTTGATATATTTAACACTGTTTCCTTAATAGCAATCTCCCAAGTGTTTCAAAAATTTTGTAGGATCAAGAGTTTATTTTCTGCTAAAATATAGTTCTGTAGGCTAGAAAAAAGACTTTTTAAATTTAGAGTAGGCCAGTCTTAAATAAGAAATAATGAAATTTGATCTTTGTATTGTAAAATGTCTTTCACTAAGGACTTTTTAACTCTGTCCTCTTTTTAAACACATAAGTATATAGAAAATAAATCAGATATTTTACTGGTAAAATACAAGTGCCCTAATGTGCTTGCTTTGTTAATAACTATTGGGACTTTTTTCTCCACATCGATTTGAGCAGTGGAGTCCAGAAAATTATCAAAATAATTTTGAAGAAGATTGAGGTGAGGTGAAAAAAATCCAAGCATGATTGTGGTATATACTTGTGTTGGTTTGCAGCAGGGAAAGGTGAAAAAGAAGAAGTTAAGATCAAAATTTATCCACA
Organism: Martes martes; assembly: GCF_963455335.1. NCBI lineage: Eukaryota > Metazoa > Chordata > Mammalia > Carnivora > Mustelidae > Martes > Martes martes. The sequence goes on along the minus strand of NC_137900.1, from coordinate 49,081,002 downwards.
TTAGTCAGATTCCCTAGCACTTTCTACTTTATTCTATAATTGACTTTTCAGCCAGTGTGTAGTTACTGAGTGTCTTAATATAGCAGACAGCAGACAAAAATAAATTTCATTTGAAAATCTTTCATCATGGCTTTCTCGAATATACAGCCTACTCTGTGTTGTCTAAATACCAACATTGAAGCTATCCAATATTTGAGACCAGCTTATAAATTAAATATATTATAAAAGTTAATTAAATAACTAGTTCTCATTTTAACATTACAAATAGCTTTTAAGTTATTTTAAGTCTTTTAAGTAAAATAAGAATGATTATATTAATTACAAATTATACTTTTAGCAAGGGGAAAATGCAATTTTTATTGGCCTGGGAGGCATTTATGCTAAGTCGTTTGTGGCCCAGTTTCCATTTCTGTATGTGTGTTGCCTCTGACAAAGGATTGAGTACTGAGGGATGAAAAACCATGAGGAGAAAATTAATATGAAAGCTATGTGGGTTGATCAAGTTCTGCTCAGAAGCCCGTGTCCACATGAATTCAGAACCAGAAGAGAAATTCTGACAGTCTGATTCCCCACAGCCCTTTTCCACTGGGTCCCATGAGTTAGCAGCGGCAGAGGAAAGAGGAGTCCTCTCTGCCATTTGCAGAGCTGACTACATGATCCACAGCAAATCAAACCCAGGAAATCTTTTTAGTCTTGTCCAGTTCAGCTCCACTTCCTTGCCAGGGGCATAACAGCTGAAGTTAAAAGACTTCTACCCAAATGGGAAAATTAGTGCCATTTGTGTAGAGGCAGTAGCCTTATTCAAACTGCTTTCAACCTAATTGGAAAAAAAAAAAAAAAAGACTGACTATGACTTGATTATATGTCCTCCAGGGTAGGTAGCACGACTGCGGCTCAAGAATGCCTTTAGGTTTTTCACTTCTTTTTAAGTAGTTATAGTTTGCATTGTTCTTAGGTTCCTGTGTGTGTATGTGTGTGTGTGTGTGTGTTCAATTTTTACAATTTGGAATAGGTGAAAAGTACAACAAAATGGTGAACTTTAAGGTGACCAAGATGGGATAGTGTTGGACATGTAAAAGTTCTTCCACTCCTGCCAGTACTTCCATTTCTGAGGTAATTCTTTAGTGGATTTTCTTCTGTGTATTATAAATCTCAGTTTTCTTGCTTAGAAGTAACCCTGATTTTGAGAAGGGAACAGTTTTTTGTCTAAAACTGATCCCATCTGCAAACCTACATCTTTACCTACGTCTTAAGATAGCTCTGTCAAATTTCAGGTGAACTTTGGCCCTATTAGTAAATTGGATATGTATTAAAGAAGGTTAAAAAAAATCCGCTCAGGAAGGCCTGCTCCAGAAACTTGTGGTATGCGTGCTTTCCTAACTGATCTGAATGTAACATGCAATTACTAATCAAGACCAATATTGTTATGCATTTGAGGTGAAACTATTCTGGAGTCCAAATGTTAATGCAGGAAAAAGATTGGTCCCCAAAAAGTCAAACTGATAAGATCTTACTAAAATAACCTGAGATTTTTGAATTGCAGCCCATGCTCAAGTGGAAATTCAAGTCATAAAGTCATTATTGAATAACCCCATGGGGTAATTTTTTCCTTCTTTAAACCTGACCTTTTACCTGTTATCTCAACTTCATTAACTTAATTTAAAAAGAAAGTCTCAAATAAGAAACAATAGACTAACGGGATAAAGTAAGAGATCTTTGTGGTAAAATCTACATATAGTGTATGAAGTCTTCTAAATTAGGATTTAACTGGCTTTTAACTCAAGTGGGCTTTTAAGTCACTAATTGGTAATATTGTCACTTGACATTTCCTTTTCATATTCTGTAACTCAAAACTGATTTCCTCTTTATGGGTAAGAGTGGGACTATGTTAAATTAAAAAACAGCAACAGCTTACAGTTACACCCTGACTTTAATATAGAACATGGCTGTGTGTTTACCAGCACCTAAAAGGATTTTAGTGTGCTTCATTATTTATTTTTGGTCTTGGACTTAGAATTAGGTTGATTTTTTTTTCTTTTAATGAAAAGAGTAGCTTTAATTCCCTTTTTAGATGACTATATGTATATTAACTATTAGTTGTGACAAACAGTCATTTGACTTGTACTTTTAAGCAAAAAAATTACAAGTTAGTACCTGAACTGATGTCTGGTAAGTAACATTCTAATTGCTCTTAATAATTAAACACTTGAGGGACGCCTGGGTGGCTCAGTCGGTTAAGTGTCTGCCTTTGGCTTATGTCATAATCCCAGAATCCTGGGATCAAGTCCCGCGTAAGGCTCCTTGCTCAGCGAGAAGCCTGCTTCTCCCTCTGTCTGCCGCTCCTCCTGCTTGTGTGCTCTTGCTCTCCCCTTCCCTCCCTCTTTGACAAATAAATAAATCTTAAAAAAAAATAACTAAACACTTGAAATTTTATCATAGCTTTTTTAATATCTGAAAAATTTTCTAAATTCATGTAGAAGAGGAAAATACAGAATGATATCTTAATCTTGTTAAATATTAAGTCAGATTAGCCAAAAGATATTTTCTTTCAGTGATTTGTGGTTTTCAGCCAGAGGTACTGAAAATACCTTTATAGACAAAAGAAGAATATATGAAAAGACATATAAAGTAAAAGAGTAACAAACTAGCTTTGTTTATTTTTTAAAGAACTAAATCCTTAATATAATTTTTATTCTTGTGGCCTATAGTTTTTCAAATTCTGGAGAAATGACAGTAAATGATATTTTATGACAAAGATGATCCAAAGATTTGACAAAATCCAGTTTCCCTTTAAAATGAATGTATTTAGTAGTTGGTAAAAGCTAATGTTTTATATTTCCTTTTATTAATTAACACATTGTCACAAAGAAACCAGTGATATTGGAAAGCTAATTATACATTAGTTAAGAATAATTTGAAAAACAGATTTGTTTGAAAAGTAATTCTTCCTTCTGAAGGTGGAGTTGATTGTGCCAGTCATAAATGTCAGTGGAATTTTCTTTTGCAAAATTTATTAAAGGGGAAATGATAATATAGCTTCACATTTCAGAATAGTAGGCAGGTTACTATGTGTTAGATAGTTCCATTAGCTAACCTAAGACCACAATTCATACTAGTAATACTGATATGTAAATGGAACAGTGTAACTTATTATTGTCCACTTATATTCAGAACACATGTCCAAATTATTATCTAGAACCAACACAAACCATTGTCCTAAATTCCTAGGTTTCAGTGTCATCGAGATCTTTTTTTTCAAGAGCAAATATTAAAATAAAATGTATCCAACTCTTCTAATTGCCAGAGGAATAATAATGAGATTTATAACTCTATTGATTATTTCCTGTGTGCCTGTGCCTTGTTCCGCATGCTTTATCTGCATTACCTCCAGTAATCTTCACGGCAACAGTCTTGGCGCCATGATTAACTCTTTCACAGACAGGATGACTGTGGCCTGGAGAGATTAAAGAGGTCAGATGGTTAGTAAATGGTGTGGGTCCTAGACTCAAACCTAAGTTTTTCCTGTTCCCACCTCTCTATTCTTGCTTGTTCTTTTTCCCAGTAGTTTAGTAGAGTGTCTGTGGAACTCCTCTAAAAAGCCGTTTGTCACTGGTTCTCAGTTATAGCACATCTCTGTCTTTGACTTTTAGAACCAGCTCAAAAGTCCAAGTCTGGCAAAAGACATAGATGATCCAGGTTGTAATGTTTGTGAAGAAAAGAAATAGGCAATGTCTTCAAAGTACCAAGCCCGATCATTCAGAGCGGCTTGTAAATTTTCTCTGGAGATCATTCCAGAAGAATCATAGAGACAGTTTGTTCTGTTTTTTGGAACCATGACCCTGGAATTGAAATACAGTTAAAGCTTTTAGGACATCTGGCCTGTAATAGGTGTTCAGTGAAAATTTTTTAAAACAATGAGGGGATGGATAAAAAGCATTTCTTTGTCCGAAATCACTAATACGCATTGTGCGTTCTCTTATGAGTACCAGGTGTGGGTCGATTGCCACTGACTATGCAGCATTGGACAAGTTACTGCACCTTCTGGAACCTCAGTTTCCTCTTTTGTGAAATGAGAATAATTACATCTTCCTCACTTAGTTGTGAAGATTAAATAAATGATAATTGCCTTTCCTTTGTTACCACACCTGACCTTTTGTGTGGGTCTAAAGCCTGTTGCCGTAGTGAGGTTTGAGGGAAAACTGCCAGAGCCAGTCATAATGAGGCTGTGAGTTGAGATAAAAATTCATGTAACTAAACCCACCAGAAAAAGAGTCAAGACCAAAGAACAAGATGAAAATGGTGCTTTGCTGGTTCAGAGTAGGGTACAAGCCCAGGCAGAGAAGAGCAGATCCAGAGCTGGATCGCTACTGTTGACTGTGGCTTTAGACAAGCTGCCTGGGCTGTTGATCTGTAAACTGAGAGCACACTTCAGGGCTACCCAAGAGTCTCTCAAGTGTGGTCCATCTTAAAGCCCTGCCTACAAGGTTTTAAGTGCCTGCGGTCACTGTACCTCTTTTAGGGGACTTAAGGGAACTCCACAGATGAGGACTTTAGCATTCCAGACACACACGTACACACGCCCTCAACTTCCAGATCCAGGTTAGCACTTCTTGGACCCAAACCTTCCCCTTACCACTATCTTCCCTTCCCCCCAGGTTCTCTCACTACTCTCTCTGATAGCAGAGGAGGTAGGAAGTAGTTTTTATTTTGTAGAGGTTAAAGACTCAGCTCGCCTGTGCAGGAAAATTGCAAAGGCCCCCTTCTGGGCTACCATTTTGCAGTGTCTAGAAATTCTGTGTAGGTACACAGTGAAAGAGCAAAAGCGGAAGTCTAAAGAGTAAACTGAGTCAGTTTTGCTGGCTGCACAAAACTAAGATTAAAACAGAGAAATGCAAGGAACTTTAATAGCAAAGAAATATATATAGGGGGAGTGTTGAGTACGAAGGTCAAAGCAAAAATGTTAAAGATGAAATTAAACAAATTTACATGAGAAGAAAATAAAACTGTAAAAAACAGATTTCATAATGGAAAAATGACTTTTAAAAAGCAAAAGCAATGCAAGCTTAAGGCTTTTCTTCATCAGAGTCCCTCTTTTGAGGCCCATTGGAGCACAGTGGTTATATTCCAGGGAAGCAGAGCTTTTATGTGTGTGGGGAAAGTGAGGTTAGGAGGAAGATGATGGGGAACAACATTCTGGGACAACACCATGTCCAAATCTAAGCATTTTGAAAGTGAGATATTTGGCAAAAGAATATCCTAAAGTTATTTGAAAATAGGAAGCTGTTCTCTCTTTTTGTGCCTGAAATGGAAAACAGGGACGACACAGATTGAAAGGCACCTGAAGTTTAAAGCATTTAAAGAAACAGCCAGAAGAATTTGTCATCAGAAATGTTTCAAAAAAAAATCATTGGAATCTGGGCACCTGGTTGGCTCAGTTGTTAAGTGTCTGCCTTCAGCTCAGGTCATGATCTCAGGCTCCTGGGATCCAGCCCTGCATCAGGCTTCTTGCTCAGCAGGGAGCCTGCTTCTCCCTCTGCCTGCTGCTCCCCCCTCTGCTTGCTGCTCCCCTTGCTTGTGCGTTCCCTCTCTCTCTCTCTGACAAATAAAATCCTTAAAACAAACAAATAAAAGCTAATAAATAGAGACAAAATGATAAATAGAAAAGAAACTTCCAGAAATAATAGCAAATTCTGCATTCCATTTAGTCAGGGGGACCTGATATAGTTTCTGGAACCTGTGGCATTCTAGAAAATGACACTAGTTTATGCACAATCGTATGTGAGAGTGAGCAGGGAGAAATGAGCTAACATTGTGTACCAGTTGTCAGGGCCTGCTCAGTCTAGCAGAAACTAGGTTAAGTAGGTTGCTGTGGATAGAAGTCTTAACGTACACTTTTGTTGTCTCCCTCCCTGACCCCAACATTCTAGGTGCCACACAAGAGTTATGGACTAGGTATGGACTTGAGTGTTGGAAGCTCTGTGTCTGAGGCCTAGCTCAGCGCTTGACTTCTGGCCACATGGCATGGACACAATCACTTTCCACATTTGCTAGATGGGGTTAATGCTAATCTAGTACCTTCCTCACAAGGCTGTTAGGAGAATCAAATGAGCTGACATATGTAAGTATTCTGTAAGTGTACTTGAATGTTTTTACTGTGACAGGTCTTTTCGAATTATTTCCAAAGAGAAGAAGAAAAATGAGATGAGTTCATTTTTGTTCTCTTCAATCACCAAAGCTCTTGAACCTTCATGACCTCACCTAAATGCAGGGCTTCCTAATCTGGAGTCCGTGGATCACAAGGGGCCTGGGGTTAGAATTCAGGGGATCATGTACTTGGATGCAAAATAAAAATGTGTTTGCACTTTATTTGTACTATCTCTGATTGAAATTTAGCGTTTCCTTCCATTAGTGGAGTAGAGGCAGCAAGTTGCAGTAATATTTTAGCAGGGCCTGTGATTTTGTCACCAGTGAAAGTCACAGGTAACATCGCATTACAGTTGTTGCTGACATCTAGAAATGTCATCTATGTGTGGCACAGCTTTGACATGTTAGTTATTAGACACACTTTTAGATCTTGTTATTTAATATGTTGGGTCACATATTAAAATGTGCATTTTACTATTTAGATATTTCAATGTAATTGGTTTCCTTTGTAACCTAGTTTATTTTATGCATTTCATGTGAGAAAGGATCCACAGATGGGAAAAAAGTTTGGTTTGTGTTTTTGTTTGTTTTTTTAAGATTTTATTTATTTATTTGACAGAGAGAGAGATAGTGAGAGAGGGAACACAGGCAGGGGGAGTGGGAGAGGAAGAAGCAGGCTCCCCGCCAAGCAGAGAGCCTGATATGGGGCTTGTTCCCAGGATCCTGGGATCATGACCTGAACCAAAGGCAGATGCTTAATGACTGAGCCACCCAGGTGCCCCAGTTTGTTTGTTTGTTTGTTTGTTTGTTGAAGTTATTCTTCTGACACAGGGCCTACTGGCATCCCCAGATACTGATAATAAAAGAAGGACTACTGGTACAATGGCTACCCATACAGCCAGAGCTGATAGTGTACTTTAGAGTGAGAAAGTCCAATTATACAAGTTAAAATAGCTTCAAGTTATAGTATAATGAAACAGTGCACTGGACAATTGGAAGCACAGATCTCTTCATCTAGTGCCACCTCTGTCATGCATGGTAGATTCAGGCCAGAATGTGCAGTGCACCCATAGGGGTGAAAATCACAGTGCATGCCAAGCCACATACACATGCTAACACCTGCAGATGAGGTCTGGATGGCAGACAGTAAGAACATGCAGTTAGAAACCCAAATAAGAAGGTAGATGTTTCTGTTTCATTTTTAAATTTTATTTTGTGTTCTTGCCATTGTACATTTGACTGTAAAAAAATGGCAACGCCTGCAATTGTTCTGCTTCCATGGGTTTTTGTTTAAACGTCCGTCAGACGTCAGGTGTCTTACGTATTTACATCTTCCTCCTCAGATAGAGTTTGAGTTCCTTGAGATAGCAATCCTGTCTTGTAATATCCTCTGCTGATTTTATTTAACATCTAATAAGAGTTGTAGAGTAAATTATACTGGTGCGTACTTTGAGGGATTGAGACCTTTTTTTATTGCATCTATATTCCTCTTTGCCAGCTCTGCTTTCTGCTTAAAAAATTAGGCTGTGTTTACCTATTCATCTTGATTTCTGTATTGGGTATTTGAGCTTCAAAAACAACGATTTGGTAGACACCATTTTCCTGGGTTTTGTCACAGCTCATGATTTTGACAATGCATGACTTTGAGACCTACTAGTGATATTCATCATGTAGCTACGTCAGTGAATCAGAGCCTTTCAGAACTGGAGGGGCCCAAATTCTCTTTTGTATTGGTGATCACAGAGGCCAAGAAAGCTCAAGGGACTTACCCAAGCTTCACAGTGGGTATGTGGCAAACTCAAGAGCTAAGCCCAGTCTCAATCGATCACCCTTTCACCACACTGGCCTTTCCCTAAAGTATGTTTGATCTTGTGAGATTCTGTGTAGGATTCTTTAGTCGGTTAGTTGTGAAAATACTGCATGACAAACATTTTTATCTATTAAAGATTCTGAGAAGTTCTGCAATAAAGAAACTTGTTGATGTTAATCTACTATTTTTAAGTTTCTTTGACCACAGAATCCTTTTTCTCGCCTGCCCCCAGAGCCCCCAGAATACTCTGGGAAATGCTCCCCTACACAGTGGTGAGCTTTGGTGGTGGTGATGGTAACAACAGCATTTACTGAGCACTTAGCACTATGTCCCAGGTACTGTTCTAAGTGCTTTATGTAATAAGACTCACTTAATCCTCATAACCCCTCCAGAGAAACAGGTGATATAATCATCACCATTTTGCAGATGAGGAGACTGAGGCCAGAGAGGAAGCTGGAGTAAGGAAGGGGTATCACTGAGGCAGCTGCATCACACTATAAACCAGGGCTTCTCAGCCTTGTCACTGTTGACATTCTGGCCATCTAATTTGTCCTGGGCAGGGAGGCTGCCCTGGGCATTGTACCATGTTTAGCCACATCATTGGCCCATACCAAGTTGTGTCAATTAAAAATGTCTCAGACATTGCCAAATGTCCTCTAAATTGCTCCTAGTTGAAAACAACTGCTGTAAACTTGCAGCAGAAATACACTTTCCCAGCCGACCTTCTTAATAGCTTTTACAGTGACTCACGATCGTGATTGGGCAAATTACACATAGGAGGTTCTGGGACTGTGTCAGGTTGTATATACTTATATGGGGGTGGATGTGAGTTGAACTTGACCCATGTTGTTCTCTTCCACTCCATTTCCATACACTGCTTCCAGTGAGAGAGAGAGCCAAGAGGCCAATATTGTTGCTTCTGCCTACAACGGCTTATAACTGCCCCGCACACACACCCAATTTATATATTGTTTCCATTTTATACTTCCCCTTGGAAGTGACCCCCATAAACACGCACACATACAGTCTTTTTTTTCTCGGTGTAGTAGAGGACTTAACACATTTGAATTACTCTACAGTAAGAAGTTATGTCTGAGCCAAGATTAACTGCTGCCAAGGAAAACATACCCAATAGTGAATAACTCACAAAAATTTGGTGAAGAAAAAATAAAGTTGTATGATGAAGTATGCTACTAAGGTATTGGGTTTTATTTTTCCAGTGTGATAACCTGTTAAATTCACACACCACGAATAGATTTAAGGTTTCTGGCCATTGTTTCTTTGTAATTTAATATGCCATTTTTGGGAGCAGCTGAAGTATAATAAAAACAACAGTGAAATACCTAGGTTTAAATCCTGGCTCTGCCAAACATTTACTAACTGAGTGACCTCACCTCTTTTTTTCTAAGGGTTTAGTTCCTCACCAATAAGATGGGGTAATGATATGAAACATTATATTGTTGAAAGGTTGAAAGGAGAAAATATATGCCAATATCCAGACCAGGTCCTTCCAGGACCAGTTTTTCAAGGAACTCTACCACGGTTTGAGCTTCATAATCCTTTTTGGTAATTCTTTACATGTAAACCAATTGTCTTTGAAAGTAACAGAGATATTATCAAGTAGCCCAGTGCAGATAACTCTTATTACAAGATGGGGTTTGGAAGGCAGGGAGAGTATATACAGTACTCAGAGCCATTGAATCTTGAAAGCTTTGCATTTAAAGACAGCAACAGAGCGAAGGGTGGGAGAGAAGGGATTGACAGAGGAACTCTGGGAGCCAAAGCTTATCCTCGACTCTTGGTGGCCATTTAGTGATTCAACCTTCCAATGGATATGTGTGTGCTGGACACTAAGCAATCAATAGGGATAGAAAGAGAGCAAGTAACAAAAATAGCAACTCTAGCTCTCCATCTGTCCCCTTGGAACTTAGATAGTGACTGTGTCATGTCTTTGTCCCAACTCCTATTGATGGTAGCTACCTAGAATGCTGGTTTGATGAGGGTGTTCAGTGTTGGCCAAACTCATCAGAAAGAATGCTGTGATCCGTTAATATTGTCTGCCTTGGACAAGAGATAAAGGTGGTGATGGCACAGAATTTGACAGTCCTTAGGAAATGTGGGTCTCACCGACTAGTATATCATGAAACCAATTTTGTGGATCACCATGAGCATCATTTAAGAAAAGAAATAGAAAAACAAAAGACTGCTTTGCATATAGTGATAAACATTGCTATGTGAAACTTTTGTCTTAGTTATATACATCTTGCGTAATAGGTCGTGATGTAAAATGGATTTCCTACAATAGGTCCTGTAACAAATGTGATTCTGGTGGTTACATGAACTCCTACTCTTTTTTCTCTATGTTCATACTGTTTTTGTTTTTCTGAAACAACATGGTATGTTTGATAGTTTGTGCCTGATAAATGAAAAACAGAACAACTCATACATTCTGTGAGTCATTCTTCAATACATGGTGTGTTTATCCTTTAAGTCTACTTCCATTAGAGTCTTTGTATTTTCTTTGGGGTCATTAACAATTTTATTTATAGTCCATTTTGAGGGGAGATGTAGAAGTACCAAGTAGTTAGAAGGCACTTGAGTGAAGCTGGCTTTATAATATAGACCATGCCACTTTAGAGCTGTGTGACCCAGAGAAGCTACTTAAAACTTGGATTTTGTGGCCACCACACAAGTTTATTTTTACACACACACACACACACACACACACACAGGAGATCTTGATTCAGAATTCTCTGGTTACTCCCTAGAGCAACACAGATATATGTTCTCCTGTTGCATTGTGGATCATACCACATGGCAAGATTTTGTTAAATATGAGACATAAAAATGTGGCTATCTATCACATATTGAGAGCATGTCCATCATTAATGATTAGGAGAAACCAACACCATTTTAGTTCTTGACCCAACATCTGATGGTTCTATTTAATTCCCAAAGTGTCAGGAGAGAAATGAAGCTGTAATAAGAGAAATGTCCATTAAAGGAGAAGAGTACTTGGAAACCATGAGGATAGAGAATAGGGAATAAGAGGTAAGAAGCAGGATAATATGAAAGACCACACTTTGCTTTTATTCTGATGGTGGTTTCAGGCATAAGATGGTTATTTAAAAATCCTACAGTGATGCTGTATAATTAGAGAAAATCCTGCTGTATGGCTTGCCTGGCTGTTCCTTAGATAAGAATAACATATTTTAAACATCCTTTTAAAACACGATAATGACATGCCTGGGTGATTCAGTTGGTTAAGCGTCCAACTCTTGATTTCGGCTCAGATCATGATCTCAGGGTCTTGAGGTCAGGCTCCGTGCTGGGCGTGAAGTCTGCTTGAGATTTTCTCTCTCCCTTTCCCTCCCCGCCCCCTCCACTCATACGTCCACAATCTAACTCTCTCTCAAAAACTAAAACAAAAAAAGATAAAATGAAAGCACCTTGAGGTGGAGTAAGACAGAACTGGGTTAGAATCCTTGGCAGATCACTTCATCTCTTGGAACCTCAGTGACCTCTCAGGCAAAAGGGATGTAATACTGTATTTCACAGGGCAGGGATCAAGGTGAGCTGAGAGCCGTAGCCCATGATGAATGGCCACAAAAAGTTCTCCCCAATCTCCTACCCTATCGGAGAAAGATTTGGAGTTTATTTTTAAAACATAAGCAGTTTCCACATGAACGCATGTGAAAGCATTATGGACAAGATCAGTGTTTTGAGAGCATAAAGTAAAACTTTCTCAAAGGACCTTTGATTGAAAAGACTAAGTCTTTCACACTCTACCTATGTACCTGTGGCTGCCTGCTTTGCCTGGGTGCCAGAAGCAGAGGAAAAGGAGCGTACCAAGGCCGCCGCTGACACCAACTGGCTTACTCGCTATTGTGTCTCATAGCACATGCCAGATAAATGGTGTATCATACACATTGAATGTGAACTTGGTATTCCTTGTTCTCACAGACAACTTGTATCTACATCTCTGAATTGGGTAAGTAAGGCAATCAGACTATCCCCTCTGGTCTAATGGGGTTCCACTCAAGCCTTCATATCTTAAGATTCTACGGTTCTTCATCCATTTGAATTGTGATCCACAGTATCTTTGCTATTTTTCCTACTAGTTTAATATCTTGAAGACTTTTCAGCTTTCACTTGGCTTGGGCAGTATCTATACCTATGATTAGAACATTAGCAAAAGTGACTGTTCTATCCTGACTCTTTCAACCCCTACCTCCTCTAAAAGTCCTTGTTTGTGTATCACAATATTTGCTGAAAGCAGAACTTCCTTATCAAGAAGTAATTCACCAAGTGCCAAGTGACAAGCCATATTTGCATGTGAGCACAAACAGATGGTGTACTTGTCAAAACAGGTACCTGTAATGCATGCATTTTATAAAATTTCCTGGAAAAATACACTTTGCTGCTCAGTACGGGCACTTTTAAAAGTGGGCATTCACTTGGCTTACTGAGAAGGACAACCCAGAGCTGACTTTGCTCACCCAGGCAAAATATGCTGCACCATGATTTCTCCCACCCTTCCAAAAGTTTTCTGCCCTCTACCCATGAATGACTTTGGTGTGTACTTTCTTTTCTACTGGCTCCTCTGTAGATTGGCATTAATGTATCCAACCACTCATGGCTTTGTTGGACTTTTTATATGGAAATGTTTTGTTTCATTAGTTAGGAGTGTCAGAGACGTAGGAATACTGACTTTATGGGAAGGTTTTGAAATTGCCACCCCGCAAATTGTAGAATATTTCATCACCGCAGTTAAAATTCTAATAGATACTGATTGAGGAAGAAAACAAATGTTATTCTGGTAACACAGAAGACAGCTATTTTATCATTTTCCCAGACTTATAAATATATTAATTAATTTCAAGTCTGCACTGTTTCAAATCATTGAAATTTATGAATTAGCTTAAATTTACCTTTCAAGATTTACTAATTCAGAAGCATGATCTTTAATACAGATGTTATGAAATTTTTAGAGATTTACTGGCAGAATTCTGCAATTATGAACCCTAAAGGAGTAAATACTTTCTAAAATTTTTATTCATTTAGCCAGCTCTGTTCTACCTTTGTACTCTTAATATTGTTTACCTCGATTGTTACAAGCAATGTGCTTTTCATTGAATTTTTGAACACTTGGTTATAATTTTAAGAAATGCCTGCTAGATACAGACAAAAGCTAAGTCAATGCTAATATGCAAAAATCAAAGTTTTTTAAAAAGACCTAAGAATTTAAAATGTTTCAATTCATTTTAAATAAGATGGTCATGCTTTAAAAATCTTTTAAAAAATCTTTTTGACACTCATCATCAAGGTGAGAAAATTTAAACAATTCAGTTTCTGCTTTTGCCAGTAGGCACTTTATGCTAATCATGTTAGTACCTTGGAAAGCTGTCAAGGGTCTGACAAGCCGAATGCAATGAGCCATTAACTCCAGAAGCCAAATCCCCCCTAAAGAATTTTCTAGAGGCAAGAGTTTTCTGACGTGCTCAGACCCAACAGTGCTTCCCACTTCTCTGCAAATGCCGCAGACCTTCATAAACCACCACCATGTACTCACTTGATTAATGTCATACACACACACAGGCTGTATGGAAGGCCACACAGTGTGAGGCTTAATAACACAGAGGTACTACTGTCGGGTGGGTGGGCATCTAACCTCAGCCTCACCGAAGTTTATAATTTCCTACAAGGAAATCACTGGGTTCTTCTTGATTTTAAACAGGTTCTCACTATTGGATCCACTAGAATTATGCCTTTGAGAGATGATCTCACTATTGGATCCACTAGAAGTGTGCCTTTGAGGGTGATTTTTTTTTTTTTTTAACATTGTCTCCATACCCAGCCTGGAGCCCAACATGGGGCTTGAACTCATGACCCTGAGATCAAGATCTGAGCTGAGATCAAGAGTCAACTCTTAACCAACTGAGACACCCAGGCACCCCAACACTCTCAAAAACTTTTAAAGACATCATCTCTTGGGGCACCTGGGTGGCTCAGTCAGGTAAGTGTCAGACTCTTGAAATCAGTTCAGATTCATGATCTCAGGGTATGGAATCAAGCCCCACATGGGGCTCCACACTCAGTGGACAAGTCTGCTTGTCTCTCTCTATCTCTGTTCCTCTCCCCACTCATGCACTCTCTCCCTCTCTAAATAAATAAATAAATAAATAAATTCTTTTAAAGTGTTAATAATTATAGAATTGATAAATCAGTCACAATCATCATGTTTGATGATTTGATACATAGAATAATTAGGCTGATTTCCAGTGCTAGGTTATTTGGAGTCATGCAGTGTGGAGGCTGAGTGGGGGGTATCTGTCTGCAGAGAGGATATAAACCACCTCTCCTGATTTGGCAGTTTGGCAGTTTGGGAAGTGTGGCCATGATCACAGGGCCTTCAGAATCAGAGTTGGGACTTACAGCTGGTCATTTTCCCTCTCATAGCTTTTTGATGCAGTGCTTCTTTCACACTCAGAATAATGCTTTTAAGTGTGCCTTGTGTCTAAAAGTTGTGGAGAGCAAAGTGTGGTTTGAAAAATACATTTTTTTCTGGCCTGACTTTGCATTAACTTAAAAGAAAATACAGACTATATGCTTATATCCGCACTGCCTCCTGACTTTGGGGGATATTGAGGTGTGGATTAAAAAAGATAGTAAAGATACACAAAAAGTTTATGGAAGGATAGCTCCTTGTGATTTTATTTTTTTTATAATTATTACTCTTGACATATTTTATCTTCAAAGTGCTTGGCAAATATTAATTAACTTTTTAAAACTTTAAAGGAACTCAAGTCAACTTGCTTTTTCATAGAGAATATCCCATTGAAGTTAGGTGGTCTAAGATTGAGCTATAATTGAGCTATAATAGAATTATTAAAAGATTCTTAATAGGGATACCTGGGCTTCAAAGAACAGAGATCTAAGTGGAGTAAAGCAACATCTAAGAAATTAATTTGGTTCATGTTGAAGAAAAACTGAATTTATTGTCTTGGCCAAATAAATTCATGCCCAAATAAAATCCCTTCGTAGTGAGAAATGGACTGGATTTAATTTGATTTCTGCACTATTTGGGAGGCTGTAGAGTGACACTTGGTCTACTATCTACATTAAATATTCGTAGAATTTGGTCCATGTAGGCATATGATTAAAGAATTACTATTTCCATATTGATAAGTAGCAAAAAATCAATAAGCCCAGAATTAATCCATTCTAATAAAAATAAGTGGTCTAAAATGGTGACCATTGAAAAATATTCTCAAAACAATGAATTTCAAAAAATTCAAAACAATGAATTTATCTATTTATCAATAGTTTTGACAGACTGTACCAGGTCCAGATTTCAGAACATCCTGTAGTTTTAAAATAATTTAATTCCCATATTGGACTTAAAGATTTGCTTTCTTTGAAGGTTTCACCTTTAAGGTGATTATTCCAGTATGGCACACATCATTTCCTGACTAGTGGCTCCCCAAACTGCTTACATTTATGACATGTTCCATTCCTACGTGCGCTCCATACACACACCGGGAACAGGTATCAGCATCAAGTTAATATTTAACTCCAGGGGCGATGAGGAAGTGCTCCGATGGGTAAATCCAAAACCCTGCACGCCAGCAGTTCTTCATAATCCTTTCCCTGTAAGGAGAGCAACTGATAGAATACAATATATATTTTTAAAGATTCACATAAACAGAAGAATAATATAAACAAAGTAATTAAGGTGTAGTTCCTGGGATATCTAAAGTAGCCCTTACCTACCTGGAACTCTGTTTTCTTATTTGTAATATAGTTACAGTTTAAAAAACAAAACCAGAAAACCAGCTCAGTCCATATCATATAGTATGTTTTTGATAAAGGCATACTCCCTGTCCTCAAAGTCAAGGTCCTTGCAAGTTTCTGTTTTAGGAGAAAGAGAGCAGAGCTAAAATTCTGTTTAGTTCCTGGCTGCTTCATGCCTGAGATCATTTGCATGAACTGTCTCTCCCCTAGCCAAGTTCCATCCTGCCTTATCTGTTTTTTGAACT
The DNA here is from genome assembly GCF_963455335.1 of Martes martes. Lineage (NCBI taxonomy): Eukaryota > Metazoa > Chordata > Mammalia > Carnivora > Mustelidae > Martes > Martes martes. Next base: position 49,065,009 of record NC_137900.1, on the reverse strand, counting down.
TCTGTTTAGTCTTCAAAGTCCTGCTCAGTCTTTAGTTCCTCCGCAAAGCTTTCTATGACTTCCTTCCAGACAAAATCATCTATCTTTTCCCTGAGTTTTTGAATCTTTAGGTAATTTCTGCTCTTGTCTATATCATAATCATGTGTTATTTTTTCATCATTCCACCTTTTCCACTTGGTTGTTAGCCCATTTAAGTGCTGAACTGCATTGGGTTTGTATCTGTTTTTTATTCCTTGGTATATAAAGATGAAGCAGTAAATCTTTGTCGAGATGAAGTGAAAATGCTCACTGTAAACATGAAAAGGTCTTTGAGATTCAGTTTAAATAAAATAGCCTTTTTTACTCTGCTCCACTTAAAGAAAATGTTATCTTATTTTTGCAATAAAAATTAAATCGGGGGGCCTGGATGGCTCAGTAGGTTAAGCCTCTGCCTTCGGCTCAGGTCATGATCTCAGGGTCCTGGGATCGAGCCCCACATCAGGCTCTCTGCTCCACAGGGAGACTGCTTCCCCCCTCCCCCCACCCTGCCTGCCTCTCTGCCTACTTATGATCTCTGTCAAATAAATAAATAAAATCTTAAAAAAAAATTAAATCCATTCCATTGCAGAAATTTTGGAAAACACATACATTTTAAAGATAAAAATTGAAATAATTTATTATTTCACTAGGAGATTAAACATCATTAACATTTTGATATACTTCCTCATTCTTTTTACTAGAAGGTATAAATATATGTATACATATGTATTTAAACAAAATGGGGATGCTATGGTATTGTGTAACTGCTTTGCTTTTTGCCAAGTAGTTTGTAATTAGCTTCACATACTTTTAAGTACTCTCCTAAGACATAGACCTACTATAATTTATTATTGGCAATAAAATAAAATAAAAAAAATAAAAATTTTTTCCAGTTTTTTGTTTGTGGCTATACTAAAATACTGAAACATTTCTATGCTGATTGACACCACCACCACCCCAGGTGTCCTGAGTGCCCTCCCTCTACCCCTCCCCCCAGACTCCTGATGACCCAGCAATTAATGGGCTACAAATTAGCACAGTCACAGCCCTCTAGGACACAGGTGGCATCCAGTCCGTTTAGTCCCAACTATGATAAATCTTTTCAAAATCATTAATTATACCCTGAACCTTTGTATCTCTCTCTCTCTCTCTTTTTTTTTTTTTAAATTTAAGTAGTTTCTACACCTGACATGGGTCTTGAACTGATGACCTCATGATCAAGAGTCACATGCTCTTCTGACTGAGCTGGCCAGGGCGGCATCTCTCATTATTTCTCTAAAGATCTAAAAATGCACATCTTTTGCCAGCAATTATGTGTTAGAAGCCTGTCATGAAACAGATCACTCAAAATAGGATAATTCATTTGCATAGGGTTTAGTAACATTCCTACAGGATTCAGTAAAGGAACTGTTAAAAAGGGAGAGAGAGTAGGAGCAGATCTGGTAAGAGCAGAGATGATTTTCACCCCAGGGCATGCAGATGCGGCGCAGGAGTGGTTATAGGGTCCTGCGAGGAGAGACACCTTAAGAAGAGCTGTAACTTTCGGTTGAGCTCCCACAGGGAGCAAAGCAGGGAGTACCCACTCCAGTTTCCCTTTCTTCTTTCCCTCAGGTCTCCTATCAGGGCACCTCAACTCCCAAGAGGGAGTCAAAGGATGGGAAGATCTGTTTATATAGTCCTTTATAGGTCAGCTTCCCAGGGTGGAGAAGGGTAGGGAGTTCATTTGGAGTGGTAAACCCAGAAGAGAGCTGGCACACTTACAGCCTCCTTACTCCATAGCGAAAACTTGTCTCCAGAAAAAAATGATGTCTTAGATCCTCAAATGTAGGCTATAATGTGGGTGTTGGTTGATTATATTTACAGATAATCTGAATGGATTTACAGGGAGTGCAGCCGCCATCCTCTTGTGTCTACAGATAGAGCCTTCTCGGTCACTACCAGTTTATCGTGGAGGCTTCCCCTCATGTTTCCTCCATTCAGCATTCCCCAGCTTGTTAACAAGAATCAGCTGACCACGATGTGACCATCCACCTACCGCAAAGCCTTCTGTCTGTGGTTCTTTACCCTGGCTGCACATTACAGTCAAGTGCGGAGCTCTTGTAAACATACCGATGCTCAGGCCCTGTCTCTAGAGATTCCGGTTTATTCACTGTGCTCCAAGGGTTCAGGCCTCAGTAGTGTTAAAAAGTTCAGAGGATTCTAGTGAACACCAAGGGCAGAGAACCCCTGTTGTGCTGGAGGCTTCAGCAAGCCCTAGAATTCCCAGGAAGGGGCGGTGGGTGGGGGATGGGGCGGTCTGCTCTGCTCCAGCTTCTGGCAGGAGCTTGTTCTCCCAGAGCCTCTGCAGGTCCCCCTGGACACTGATGATGACGTCTGGAGGAAATGAAAAGTCAGCTTCTGATCTGGAAGAAGATTGGAGTCTCTGTTTCTGACATGGCAGCTGGGATTAAGTTGCTCTTAGTTTTACTGCTTTTAAGACATTTTGTAAATCAGAAATAAACCGAGTAATAAGACTTTGGTGAGAAGCAAATTTCTGAGCTTGTATAATATGGAGATGGAGTTCTGTTTTCCCAAGATTCATCCATCGATAGCCCATCATACACTCTAAGTGGCTATATATATATTTTGTGCATATATGAAATATAAATGTTCTCAACATTTAAGTTTTAGGGGGAAACATACATTTTAAGTAGAGGTGGTTGTAATTTTTGAAGATTTTATTTATTTATTTGAGAGAGAGAATGAGTGAGAGAGCAAGTTTGAGCTGGGGTTGAGGAGGGAAGGGGCAGAGGAAGAGGGACAAGCAGACTCCCCACTGAGCAAGAAGCCCAATGTGGGGCTTGAACCCAGCATCCTGAAATCATGACCTGAGCTGTAGGCAGACACTTAACTGACTGAGCCACCTGGGTGCCCTGAGGTGTTCATATTTTTAATGTTTCCAAATGGCTCAGGAGAATTATCTTAAGTTATAGAGTAAATTTTTAGTAGCATTTCTAGACATAAAGAAATAGTATTTCTAAAAAATCTGCATTTCTCTCTTGTAATAAATATTGTGAAAGTTGAAGTGTAAGACTATAATTTATTATTGAAGATATTTACATTACTTGCTACCTAATGTTTTATTTTACTTTATTTTTTTAAATTTTATTTAGTTAACATACAGTGCAATATTGCTTTCTGGACTAGAATTCAGTGATTCATTATTACATAATGTTTTAAATGAAGAGGGGTGAGTTGTATTTTTTTTAATTTACATTTTCTTTTTACCAACAGTTTTAGGAAATCCAAGCATCCTTGGTTCTATTCTACCATTGTGTTTGAAGAAGTGCCTTGTCACCTATTTGCTTTTTCCAAGTACAACCCAGGCCACTTCTTTGCTTCAGGTCTTTAAAAATCATCATCCTGTAGTACCAGATATTTTGCAATTTAGTAAATGGAACAGTGTGCATTCTCTTCGGGGTACCAAACATGACAGAACCAGAGTTGAACCTCGTTAAAATATTCCCCATTCCCTTTTGAGTATTTTTTCTTGCTGAAAGTCCAACACAACTTTTCTAGAAAACTAATTGCAAATTAATAAGGAAAAAGATTGTTCTTATATCTCTGTCTTGGGAACATGTATTTGTTTGTCTTGGAATTCCACATAGTAACTAAATCCATTAATGGCTGTCATCAAGAACCGAAATTATTGGGGCGCCTGGATGGCTCAGTGGGTTAAGCCGCTGCCTTCGGCTCAGGTCATGATCTCAGGGTCCTGGGATCAAGTCCCGCATCGGGCTCTCTGCTCAGCAGGGAGCCTGCTTCCCTCTCTCTCTCTCTTTGCCTGCCTCTCTGCCTACTTGTGATCTCTCTCTCTGTCAAATAAATAAATAAATAAATCTTAAAAAAAAAAAAAAACAACAGAAACCGAAATTATTTGATTTTTCTGCTGCTTACATTTTAGAGTGAACATTCTCAGGGTGACATCAGTAGTCAAGACATCAAGCTTTTTAGGAAAAGATAATTCTGTCAATGCAAGTAGAAACATAATTAAGAATATGTAAATGGGTCTTCACTGCAATAAGAAATAAACATATTTGTGGTAACCTACTCCTCTAAAAAACAAAAATCCTAAGGGCAGGGACTTCCTCACTGTCTGGGGGATGAACACTTTTCCCTTGTGGTTACATCAGATTACCAAATGCTGGTAGAAAAGTAGCATGAAAGGCTAGTGATGACCATTTGAGGATAATGTGCTACTATGGCACAGACCGCAGCCCCTTAGTGCACTGCTAAGTTCTTTTTTGGGTGGACTTGCCTCCTCTTCACCCAAGCTGGGCTTGTGTCTTCACTGCTCTAGGTTTTCTTTCAGTCTCCTTCTTTGTGCTCTTCTGTTTCATGAGTTTATTTGAGATTCTTGCAGGCTTTTACTGGGAAAATGATTTTGACACTTTTAAGAAGCATTTCCAGAGCATTTCAAGTTGTTTAGAGGAAATAACTAAAAATGTGCACATTTACTCTTTTTCTTGTTTATGTCTGTTAAGATTTATCTTTCCTTGGTGAATATTAAAATTAAATAATTTTAGCCCTAGACAGGACCTTGGTGATCCATTCAGTGAAAGGGTAGCATAACTACCGGGAAAAGTGTAAAGGAAAAACATGGTTATTATTTTGTTTTTAAACAAAGTAGATTTCCTCGTGAATCAGATTTGAGTTATAAAGGATCAATCCTGCACATTCTCTACAAAGAGAGTAAAACAGAAATGGTGATGCTTACCTTACAGGGAATTGGGAGGATTGGAAATAATCCAATAGCATGTATAAAAGCCTAAAGTAGAAACAAATGACAGCCATGTTGTCTCTCCTGAACACTGTCCATCTCTCCTCCCCTAACCTCAGGTTACTTGTGCAGCATGACCTTCACTCCAGTGTCCTTGATGTGGTCAGGCCATATTCCTTCCTAAAGCCTTCTTCTGGGTTCTAGCTCTTCTTGGAGCCCTATAGTCTCTGGATCAGAAAACTGCCCTGTCATCAGGAGTTGCTCAAGGCATTAGATTTTAATTAGGACAAAAGCCTTGGCAAAAGCCTGTAGAGATTGGGCCCAGTTTACCAGTGTTCCTTCATCACAGCACCGAAATTACCTGCAAGGGAAAATTTTGAAAAACAAAAACACAGCCTCCAGTAAATATAACTTAGCATGCCTTAGTTTGTTCCTTTGTTAGAATAGAGCATACATCATCATCATCACCATTGTCATCATCGTCGTCGTCATCATCATGACACTGCCTGAGCAGAGTCTTGAAGATGAATTCTGGTTTGCCAGACAGAGCAAGGGGCATGTTAGGAGGGTTATAGGGAACAACACTTGCAAAGGGCTAGAGACTCAGCATTCTAGGGAATGCCTTTCAGGTGATGGAAATACTGGGGAGCCCTTGGGTTTTGGATCACTTGGGAGATCCCCCTGCCATGTGTGCTTTGTCTGACTTTGGTGCTATTTGGTTCACAGGTAACCATCTACTCTGATAATAAAATGTTTTACATTTTAAATATATGTTCAGACAGTGTTCGAAAGACTACTGACAAAGAGGAAAATGGAGTCATTTATAGTTCTGCTGTGAATCAGCATGGTGGGTCATTCCTTTGAGTTCAGGATGCTTCCTTTTGGATGGATCTTTTTAGATTCCTGAAGCAGAATGACCATTTAGAGGACTATGTGAGGGGCAGGAGAAAAGGTATGAACAAAGTAGAGCTGGGGATATAGCTGACATGCCAGGGGGATGGTGAGGAGATAAATCTAGCCCCAGAGGGAGAGCCATGTTGGTGAGTCGAAAGTGAGACTGGTGAGATTGTGTTAGTGTGGTGACACAGAGTGCAGACCTCAGGGAAGATATGCTGAATTTTGGCTCTGACATTTACTGGCAGTATAATTATAAATTAATCACTTAACCTTTCTGAAGTTTAGTTTCCTCAGCTATAAAATGGAGATAATTTCCCTCAACAGCCCTTCAGATTGGAGGTAGGATTTAATAACAAAATAGTTGTGAAGTGCTTGACACTTAATATATTCTAAATTCATCCTCCCTTTGATTTAGGCTTTGGAGGACCTAGAATATGAAGCCAATGGGAAACTCAATCATTAATATATTTAAGATATTTGTACTTTAAGACATGCACAATACCAGATCTTTAAGGGTGGTGGCTAGCCAGCGATTGAAGGGGTACCCTTGTGCTTAGCTGGGCTTTGGGAGGCACCATATATTACTGATAAGTCACTCAGCTCCTCCTGTGATTCACAGTAGCCCCACATTCTCTACATTTTCACACATGAAAGTATTGCTCACCCACCATAAGAGTGTACCAGAGTGCTTAGTTTCTTTGCAGAAGTGTTGACAGGGTTGCACACATCTGTCCCCAGTCTCTCAAAACCCTGGCCCCTATAAGGCCAACAGCACACATTTTTTAGGTGACTAACTATGATTGAAGAGATGGTCCATGGCCATGAAGCCCAGAGAAAGAAGAATGACTCACAAATTAAGTAATGACCTTACTGTAGAATAAACATTTCAGTTTAATAAAGTACATATTTTAAAGGCCTGATTAAGGCTCAAAATCTTTAGGAAAAGATGCCAGTTACCAGTCCACACCAATGCATTGAAGAGATCAGTCTTCAAAAGGATAATTGAATCATAACTGAAACAATTGGATTTTTAGTGAGTAATAGCATTAAATGAAATTCTGGGAATATGGAGTTTAAGATGAGCATAAGGTAGCAAAGCAAGAGTTCATATTTCATGTGTATGGAATGTTCTAAAGTCTAGTTTAATTTTAGGTCCATAGAAAATTTGTTAAGCAGGAAAGGATCCAACCTTAGTCTCTAAAACTGATTTTAAATGTGGCACATACACTCTTTTCCTTCTTAAGCTTAATTTTCTTTTAAGGTTTAATATAGTTCAAAAAGTCTTCACAGGGGGGCTGTCTTTTGCCCTCTTGCAAAGATCCCGCACAGCCTTCCTTCACACCCCTTTAGCCCCATAAAACAAATGAACTTATCCAGTGCCACAGGGTACAATTCGGTGTTCAAGGAACATCAATCCTCAAGTAAATTGATGCCACAGATTCTTTAAATTGAAGTTCCAGGTGGTGGCTTCAGATGAGGATTAACTAAAGATCTCTCTAATCAGTAGTCTACATTTTTTAAATATTTGTCCTCTTTCCGGGGTTCTCTATTTCTTTGAAAGTCACCTCTGCCTATCCAAGAGCGCAGAATGGAAAACTGGGCTTTTTTGGTTTTTTTCTTGGTTCCTCCATTTCCTTAGGCCCTCAAGTCCTCAAGCAAGTTTTTTCTGTTCTGCCTCTCTAGTATGTCTCAAATTTGTGTGCTTTTCCTTCTTAATCAAACTGACAGCATCTCTGCCCAGACAGCCTTGGTGGCCCCTGGTTGGTCTCTGTGCATCTGCTCTGGCCCCTCCTGTCTGTTCACCAAAGAGCAGCAAGAACAATCCTGTCAATAGACAAGTTTTAAAAGTAACGTGATATGAAGTGTTGAAATTTAAAACACACACACATAAACACGTAAGTCTTTTCCTGTTGCTTCCTATAAAGCCCTTTGGCAGCTTCCCATCGATCTCAGTAAAATAACACAAATCTTTATTTTTCTTTCATTTAACAGACACAGATGGACTTTTTTGCTAAAACCCCCTTTTCATCCCATTGTGTCCTGGCAGTGCAGAGACAAATCAGCCTTGTCTCCAACCCTCAAAGAGCCCATAGTCTAGCCAAACAGTGCTTGATCAAGGTTTACTTGTTTATTCCTAAATATTCATTCAAATCCTGTAACTTACCAGCACAGTTGGAGAATGAACTTAGGTGTCCTTTGACTTTGTTATGCCTGTTAGAGAAATGGGTGGCTTGAGCAAACACGGCGTATGCTGCTCTGAGGATAATTTTGACCCAGTCTGTCTAAAGCCAGAGCACATAGTCTTTCTTATTGTTATCATTATGCTAGGTCAGTTCTCTTTCGGCAATAACGCTGCATAGCAAACAACCAGAAAACCTGAAGGAGTTCAGCACTAAGTATTTATTTGCTTTACCTCTGGAGTGGTCAGCTAAGCAGCTCTGTTCATCTTGCTGGCTCACACGCCGGGGTTGGCTGGCTGTCGGCTGACCAATGCTGGCCTTGGCTAGGATGACCAGCGAGACTTTGCTGTGCTGTCTTTGTCTTATTTTTCAGTAGAGTAGCTGGGATATGTTCTCATAGCGATGGTTAAGGCTCAAGAGGGAGCAGGTAAGTTCAGTCTTACACATGGTTTCTGAACTCTGCTTGCATCATATCTTGCTGACATCACAAGTTGACTCAAGTGAATCACACAGCTAACTCCAGAGTCAGAACAGGTACTGCCAAGTTACATGGCCAGGAGGGGATTCAAGGAGAATTGAGACCATAATTGTAATCCATCACAATGCCATGATTTTGCTTATTATATTTTGGGTGTAACTTGATCATAGGACTTAACCAGACTAAGTGGAAATATATGTTTTAATGGTTAACCCTTTCTCCAGTGTGCAACTTCTCCATAGTGCAACCAACTATGGACAAAGACCCTGTCTTCAGTGCAATGTTTGGCATAAAATAGATGCCCAACAGATGTTAAACTAACAGAATTATTAGTACACTGATGACCTTGGGCTGTTGACTTGAGATAATTAAATGTACTCAGCCACAGCTTAATCATTTATAAATAGGAAATAATAATACCAACTGCAACCACTTCTCTAAGGACTAAATAGGGGTAAAAATGTAAAAGTACATACTCTTTTCTCAAAAAAGTTGATTGCTTCTTCCCCTCCCCCAACCTTCCTTCCTCACTGGGAAAATAGTAAATGGTTTAATCTTGGCCTACCTTAGGCAAGAATTTGTAGGATAGAGAACCACCTATCGAAAATATCTTCCATATCTTCCAACTAAAAAGTACTTTTGTGTAATACCCATACGCTAAAGAATTTAGGTCCCCTTGAAGGCTTAAGCCTGTTAACCATTTGCAGTTTGTCTTAAATTCCTATAATGAAAGGGTTGGTGTCGCTTTCTCATTCCCATAGAAGACATATGCAAAGAGGAAAAAGGAGTTTAGAATGGATGGAGAAGTGTGATTTTGGGTAGAGGGGCTCTTTGAGGGAGAACAAATCTGATAGGTACCACAGTGTATGGGGTAGGGGGTGCATAGACAGATGGGATATGAGGCTTTCCAGCAGGAATGACAGGGCCACTGGAGAGGGCAGGAATAAAAACCTCACCCTTTTTGTCATTTCCTCTATACTTTAGTGGATGTTTCTGATGCCTGATCTAAATATTCGGTTGTGCTTTATTAATATTCCTAAGTTAAAATAGATATAATTTTAACTTCTATTTAGTTATATATATATTAATTTTTTTAAAGATTTTATTTATTTATTTATTTGACAGACAAAGATCACAAGTAGGCAGAGAGGAGGGCAGAGAGAGAGGAGGAAGCAGGCTCCCTGTGGAGCAGAGAGCCCGATGTGGGGCTCAATCCCAGGACCCTGGGATCATAACCTGAGCTAAAGGCAGGGGCTTTAACCCACTGAGCCACTCAGGTGCCTATATATATTAATTTTTATTTAATTTTTATATTTCGTTTTTATAGTTATGTAATTATATATTGCTATGTAAATATATATCAATTATGTACAAATAAACATATATTAAATTATATCTATAACTTTCCTCTTTCTTATAACCCCCAGATTTAGGGCAAACACACATCTGGCTTCTATCAGTTAAGGAGTAACTTTAAGCATATCCTGTCAAATTGTCTGTTCCCAAAAGCAATATCAACACATTCAGTGGATGTTATTTTTTTCCCTACAGTTATGTTCTTGATTGGACCACAAATTTTTCCATAGTACTGTACTTGAAAAATAGGACATTCTAGTTCTTTATACATAATCAGCCCCCTACCTCCAGCCTTTTTTAGAGAACTTTTTTTTTTTAATGAGGCATTATGTAAATTGTATTCCAGCTCTGGAAAACCACTGAGTATTAGTTATACCATCTTTTAAGTTGCTATGATGGGGTTATTCTCAATCTTTATGTCTGTGTACTAATCGGGACCGATACAGCTCACTACCTCCTGTCTGAGACATGCTGAATTTTCTGCCAGGGTGGTTTTAAATCAGCTATTCACGAATTGAAATCAGATTATTCATTTATAAGGAATTTAAAGTTAGTTAAAGTTCTTCAAAAAATTCTAGACTTAAACTTTATTTTGTTAATTATACTCTTAAAGATTTGAGATGTTTTAACAGTTTTTTTAAAAAACTTTTAGGAAAAAAATTATAAATAGGCCCTGTGATCTCCAGGACATTTTACTGAGTGTTTTTCAAAGTTGAACCTTAACTGCTAAAAGCTATAATTTGGTACCCATAATATTTTTCCAGTTGTAACATAATTCATGGATAGGTTGTATTTTTGTAGGAAATTTGCCTGAGGTGTATGTTGTGAGGAGGTGCATTTTATTAGTGACCTGATAGAAACCATTTAGAGAAATTAATGGGAAGAACCCAAGTTTCAACAGCATCTTTAATAAGGGAAGGCTTTGGTCTTCTAGACTTTTAAATTATACATTGAGAAATTATCTGATAACTTACAAAGTAAGTTTCTTTTTAGAAATATGCAAGTAAATAGCAAGAGGAATGTAATGCATCCTATCTTTTATCCTTTAAGTGATCCCTGTATGAAATCGCCCATATAACTTCTCAGGGATCTGCTGGATCTGCTGGATCTGGCTGGTAAATTAGACACTTGCTAGCATTCAGTTCTCTTTTGCATATGCAAAATGAACCTGACAAAGTCACAAGAAAGTATTGTTTTCAAATATGTAGTGTATACATTCTAAAATGATGCAACCTCCATCTGCTCTCAATTATAAATATTAGGAATATTTAAAAAATGAACTTTTGGCAGAAATTTTGATTCAATGAAGTCTTCCTGATTCAATGATGTATTTTTTTTTTAAAGATTTTATTTGTTTATTTGATAGAGATCACAAGCAGGCATAGAGGCAAGCGGAGAGAGAGGAAGGGAAGCAGGCTCCCTGCTGAGCAGAGAGCCTGATGTGGGGCTCAATCCCAGGATCCTGGGATCATGACCTGAACTGAAGGCAGAGGTTTAACCCACTGAGCCACCCAGGTACCCCAGTGATGTATTTTTTTACCTGTATTTTGTAATCTATATTGTATTTACCTTTTATTTTGATTCAGTGTTCTGCTCTTGATGAACCAAAAATTCCTGAATACCTTTACATTAATAGATCGTGTTATGAAGTTGAGCTTATTCTAGAAAGTCAGTACCTGTTCTATCAGATACCTCACCCCAGCACAGCTTTTTATAGGGTCTTGTACAATAGAATCCTCATAAGCTCCTGTCCTCCCACAAGAAATATACATACATATGGCATGTGTGTAAGTGAATGATTGTGTGTGTATATACACAAATACATGGTTCCAGACTTAGGAAACATTGAACTTTTGCTTCTGGTAAATGCAGTTGATAATTAGCCCTGTTTAAGTGAGTGTGCTTCTTCTTATATGTACCTTGATAGGGCTGTGTAACTAAATGTTTTATTTTTATAGGAATATCTTAGGTTCATTTTTGTTTTTAAGTAATATTTACTAGTATTTTTATCAGAAACATATAAAGAAGAAAACAAAAATAATTTGTAACACTGTCATCCAGTTATTTTTAGAATAATAAACCACTGTATAAAATAATGAATCACTCATGTATCCTACAAGAAAAATTTATATGTACCAGCCAGGATATGTGTGTGTATACACATACTTTCATGCTTACAGCTGACCCTTAAACAATGTGGTCTGGAGGTACTGACCCCCCATGCAGTCAACAATGCACATATAACTTTGACTCCCAGAAACTTAACTACTGATAGCCTACTGTTGACTGGAAGCATTACCAATAACATAAACAGTCAATTAGGACATCTTTTATATATGGTAGTTGTGCCTGGCTGGCTCAGTGGATGGATCTTGTGACTCTTGATCGGGGTTGTGAGTTTGAGCTCCACATTGGGTGTAGAGATAACTTAAAAATAAAATATTTTTCAAAAACCCATTTTGTGTATGTATTATATATTCAATTATAATAAAATATGCTAGCAAAGAGGAAATGTTATCAAGAAAAAATCATAAGGAATAGCCTTGATCTTGGCAGCATAATTATGGATCTGTCTCTTCAGGCAAAGGAAACAAAAGCGAAAATAAACTATTGGGACTACACCAAAATAAAAAGCTTTTGTGCAGCAAAGGAAATGATCAACAAAACAGAAGGCAACTTACAGAATGAGAGAAGATATTTTCCAAAGATATATCCAGTAAGGAGTTAATATCCAAAATATATGAAGAACTTATACAACTCAACACCAAAAAAATACAAAGCACTTGAAAATATCTGATTAAAAAATGGGCAGACGACCTGAGTAGACATTTTTCCAGAGAAGACATGCAGATACATGAACAGATGCTGAACATCACTAACCATCAGAGAAATGCAAATCAACACTGCAATGGGATATCACCTCATACCAGCCAGTTTGGCTAGTATCAAAAAGATAAGAAATAATGACTATTGGTGAGGATGTGGACAAAAGGGAACCCTAGTGCCTATTGGTGGGAATGTAAATTGGTGCAGCTATTGTGGAAAACATTATGGAGGTTCCTCAAAAAATTAAAAATAGAAATACCGTATGATTCAGTAATTCCACTACTGGGTGTTTACCCAAAGAAAACAAGAACACTAATTCAAAAATATATATGCACCCCTATGTTTATTGCAGCATTATTTACAATAACCAAGATATGGAGGCGGTGTCCATCCATAGAAGAATGGATAAAGAAGACGTGGTATATACATGTGATGGAATATTGTTCAACCATAAAAAGAATGATATCTTGCCATTTGTGATCACAAAGATGGACCTAGAGGGTATTATGCCAAGTGAAATATTCAGGGAAAGACAGATAACATATGATTTCACTTATATGTGATATCTAAAAAACCAAGGACCAAATAAAACAAAAACCAGACTCTTCAATACAGAGAACAAACTTGTGCTGGGCAAAGGTGATAGATTAAATAGATAGATAGATAGATAAAAGGGATTAAGAGGTACAAACTTCCAGTTATAAAATACATAAGGCATGGGGATGAAAAGTACAAATAGGGAATAGAGTCAGTAATACAGACTGATGGTGACTACACTTACCAAAATGAGCATTGAGTAACATAGCAACATTGAATCAATATGTTGAAACTAATACTAATGTGCTTCAATTTGAAATTTATTTAAAAGAAAGTTATAAGGAAGAGAAGCTACGTTGACAATGCTGTATCTATCGGAAAAAATCTGCATACAAGTGGACGCGTGCAACTCAAACCCATTTTGTACATGAGTCAGTTGTACACAGACGTGCTCTTACACAGCATCATTATTCTGATGCCTTAAGCATTGGTAAGAATGATAAAAGACCCTAATGTGAGATTATATCATAATTCATAGTCATAATTTAGCCAGTATCAATCATACTGATGGACACTCAGGTTGTTTCCAGTTCTTTGGCTGTTTAAAAACAAGGTCGCAGGGAACATCCTTGGACATACAACCTAGTGGTGCTCTTGCAAATGTACTTGTGGAATAAGTTCCTCGCTGGGAATTGTCGGCGCAAAAGAGCACTATTTTTAAGGGCCCATAAAGCAGTGAACTACACAGTGCACGGTGATGGTTTGTATTCTTCAAGTACATCGGAGTGGCAGAAATTGACCAATAAAGTTATTAGAGGAAAAGTGAAACTGTGCTAAGTCGTCACTGGGATGTACAGTGGGCTGTAAATATGGTAGTAATAGCCCATAATTAACTATCATCAGCTTTAGACTTTATTGATTTAAACTTTATGTCAGAATTTTCCCCGTGTCGTTTGACAAAGCAGTCAGTACACATTCTCAGGCTTCATTTCAGATCAAAGGCCATGAAACAAAGATGCCACAGCCTTCCCAACCACTCTAAGAAGACCTTTGTAATGTTCAGAAAAAAGCTTGCATTTCTAATTAATGAGTATGTTTTCCCTCCCTCAGGTGGAAGGGAAGATTTTGGAAAAGTAAACCACTGAAGAGACATGGTATTGCTCCTGTAACTTAGAACTGGAGAGGAGGCAAGATGCTGGCATAGCTGTTGAACTGAGAACCTGCTATGCCAACATATTGCCATCTTTCTTGTCTGACAGCAGCCATGGCCACTGCCTGCCACCCCTCATGTGTTGCTACGGATGTGTGCCCTTTCTTGGATGTGGGTTTCCATGACCTGGCCCTGCTCAGTTCTCTGACCTCTCTTCTACCATGCTATGTGTCACTCCATTTTAGCCCCAACTGGCCTCTCTGGACGTCCCTGCCTCTTTCTCATCCTTTGGGTCTCAGTGAGGGCATCAGCTCCTGAGAGAAGGCTTCCTTGGCCACACTGTCTAAAATAGCTACCCCATACCCCAGTTGCCCTTCACCCCTGTGTCCTGTTTTATTTTTTCAAAATATTGGTCACTCCCTGGAATAAACTCTTTGATTTAAGTATCTTTCTCTCCCACATTAGAATGTAAGCCCCTTGAGGGTTAGGGACCTTGTTTTTCTCTTTCAGCCACTGAATCCCCAGAGCCTGACACACAGGAGGTCCTCAGTACATACTTTTGAAAACTCCATACTGACTTTCATGGTATAAGAAAGATGTCAAATAATTATATTTTCCCCATTACACATGGCTTTCGTGAAACTCTGACTCACAATAACAATATAAAGAACTACACAGTTATTGGGTTCTGGACCTGCAACCCTCACTCCTTAAAGTAGTCAATATGACATCACCGGTTCCAGATTTTATCAGTACATCATAATGAGAAAAGTAGGAGAGCTTCAAAACCAAGCCTCTGTGAGACTCTCACACTGGCGTTACCTATCTCTGTGTTCTTGGGCAAGTCATTTAACCCTTGGTTTTCTTAATTGTAAAATGAGGATAGTAGTACTAATCCCAAAGGATTCTTGAGTCAAAGAGATGAGATATTTTAGCCCAATGATTCTTACTTCATGTCTGAAAAGGTAGTGTCTGAAATTCCTGACATACATGTTAGAGTAGGCAACCAACAAATTTTAATTATCTTACTATCAAGAAAAAAAGTAAATTTTTCTTTAGTTAGACACAGGTAATCTGACATGAAATGAGTGGAAGTGCTACGGCAGAACCATAACCCAGGTGGAATTCTGTGTTAAGACTCAAGAGCTCTTAAGAGGCCAAGGACTTAATTGTCCAAGTATCTCGAATTCTTCTCCTCTCCTGGTTAGTTCTCCCTCCTCTATCTTCCTTTATTCCTGGAGTTACTGGTCTTTGGAACTCTTTTCTTTCCTTCATTTCTTTTTTCTTCTCCCTCCCTCCCCCCTTTGGATCTCTTTTAAAAGCAACTTTCAGAGATTCAATTTATAGAGGAAGAATATTTAATAAATACTTATTTATTCATGTTTTTAAGCATTGAAGCTTTAGTAAAGTGTTTTGCTTTTAATAAACTAAATTCTATTTTAATTTTGATGCTTTTCTGAGAAACAAAATAACTATTAGTACTCTTGACTCTCATTATTTGTTGCTACTCATGGTATTATAACTCTGACGTACAGAAAATGTGCATTATGCTTTTGTGTCATGCCTCTGAGAGTATATTAAACTGAGCTATTAATTTAATAAAAACATGTCGCACGAAAGTATAGTAATTTTAGTCCACAAGTTTTATAAGCATTCTTTTTATAGCTGACAATGATTAGTTTGGAGACATTTAAAACTCAATACAATAATTAAGGAGCTTATGCTAAAAAGCAGTATTATGCCACTTTTCTAGTCTGAAGTATCTAACAGATTAATGATTTCCATCTTGAAGGTCTGTGTGTTCCTTACCTTGATTTTTTCTTTTAGTTCTTGAAGAAATCAATACACAGAACACCAGCCCTGGGGGGTCACTGCATAAGCTAATGTTGCCCATGAAGAACCCACTGAAAATTGACATCTGCATTGCCTTATTCATTCCCTGTCTTGCTTGACCTTCAGCTCAGGTCATGATCCCAGGGTCCTGGGATCAAGCCCTGCATCGGGCTCTTTGCTCCGTGGAGAGCCTGCTTTCTCCTCTCTCTCTGCCTGCCTCTCTGCCTACTTGTGATCTCTGTCTGTCAGATGAATAAAGAAAATCTTAAAAAAAAAAAAAATTAAAAAAAAAAGAACAGTTGTTATTTAATACTTTTTTTTTTTCCTATAACTTTTTTCTAAAAAAACTTCTAAAACTTTGTTTCATTAGCTTGTTTGGGCTTCTTTCACCTTTTTCAGAGTTCCATTTACCCTCATCTACATCAGTTGACAGAGATGTCTACCGCCCCTTGACCTCAATATAAGGTGAGCTGGACACAAGTGTGGCAATGAACACGGAGGTTGCTTGGATTAATCCTCCACATCTTCATGTGTTTTACTGTAACTTGCCAAACATCTGAACCTTCTTTTTTGATTCCAAGTAGTCATGGGGGCATTGGGTGGGTGGGTGGGGGTTAGCAGAGGGTTGACTTAGACAACTTAGGACTTAGGAAGAGCAAAGTGGAGGACTAAGAAATTACTTTTCTCCTATATCCTGTAATTTCTTTAAGTCTGCGTTTTTCAACCTTCAGCATTCATTATCAGTTAGCTGGAGAGCTTGTGAAGAAGTGCAGATCCCAGACTATCCCCCAGACATTCTGATGTACTGGGGCTTAATTGAGACTCAGGAATCTTCACTAACCAGGCACGTTGCTTGATAGTTTGACAATGTACTACCTTTGGAGGACCCTTGTCTTCAGTCCGAAATGAGAGGGCAAGTTTTTAAAAATCTCACAGAGTTCCCAGTAAGGAACTTGGGCGTGGTCTTGCAAGCAGCCTGCTCTCCTGCTCCATCTAAGTGCTTGTGAAAACCCAGAACAGTGTTTTGTGATCGTGTTCTCCTTATGCGCTGGGCTTGATTGTATGAGCAGCCCACATCACTGCACACAGAAGCACCATGGCCTCTGCTGTGCTTCTGCAGCCTTGTTTTTAACTCAGTCATCTTTTCTCCACTGGTTCACATTGCAATTTCTGAGATGTTTTATGTTCTTTCTGATTGACTTGATATTGACCCAAATCGTTTACCTCTATATATTCTTCTTTAGAATTTATGTCACATTGTAAATGATATATGAGCTCCTCGAGGCTAGAGACTAGGTTTAATTATGCAGAAGGGGAATTTTCAACATTATTGGACTCCCTACAGTGACAAACCTTTCTATAAATGGAAGGATCACATTTTAACTGATCTGTTTCTTAAGTTTAGATTTTTGTGGATTTTTTAAAAAATTGGAACATCTTTTCTGCTGTGAGACAGTGTGTATAGTAGAAACAGCTTTAGAATGAAATGCAAAACATCTAGGCTGTAGTCCCAGACCTGTCATTTTCTAACTCTCTACATGAATTTGGGCAGGGCATTTAATCTGTCATCTTATTTGGAAGTAATAGCACAAGAAACTATATGATACATTAGAAAGAAAAAAAGGTAAAGCAAAATACAGCTGTGAAAACAGCATGTAGGCAAGCTGGGAGGGAATCTACAAAAAGAAAATAGTTGGAGATTTTTAGTGGTCATTTTATTTTAAATTTTTTACAGTGTTTTACTGCTTTGTATTGTTATTGTCCAATTTAAATATGAGTAAAAAATAATGAGTTTTGATTACAAGGCAGAACTTTATTCTCATCCAGCCTGAACCTTTTATTTGCTAACTAATCCCAGTCAAAAGAGAAATGTGATATTTTAGTTGTATCTTGAGGAAAGGTCTGGCTTCTCTTATGCTGTTGAAAACCTAGATAGAAATAGCTTATTGGCCTTCAAATAATAATGATAATGACTCTGTGACTCATATGCCTTTTTTCTATGTCATTGGCTTATTATGAGATTCAAATTGTTTAAGGTATATGAAGCTGCTTTGAAAATGATTAGAAGTAGGGATGCCTGGGGGCGCCTGGGTGGCTCAGTGGGTTAAGCCTCTGCCTTCGGCTCAGGTCATGATCCCAGGGTCCTGGGATCGAGCCCCGCATCGGGCTTTCTGCTCAGCGGGGAGCCTGCTTCCCTCCTCTCTCTCTGTCTGCCTCTCTGCCTACTTGTGATTTCTGTCTGTCAAATAAATGAATAAAAAATCTTAAAAAAAAAAAAAAAGAAGTAGGGATGCCTGGGTGGCTCAGTTGGTTAAGTGTCTGCCTTCAGCTCAGGTCATAATCCCAGGGTCCTGGGATCAAGTTCCACATTGAGCTCCTCACTCAGCGGGGTTCCTGCTTCTCCCTCTGCCTGTTGCTCTCCTGGCTTGTGCGTCCTCTCTCTCTCTGACAAATAAAATCTTTAAAAAAATAAAAAAGAAAGGAAAATGTTAGAGGTTTTGTGAAGTCCTAAGATATTGTAATTAAATCCTTCTGACCCTCCCTCTTTTCCTTCACCCCTACCTACAAATGTTGACTTTTGAAGTGATTGAAATTGAAGTGTTTTATTCTAAATGGCTATAAAGTTTTAATTCATAAGATTCCAGCCATTTACCATTATACTTGTAGCAGCTAACCTGACAGGAACTGTGGGCCCGTCTTCTTTTAGTTCCGCTCATCTGGGAATGCAGAAGCAAAAGAATGGGAGACCTGGAGCCTCCAGTACCGGACATTGCCTACTCCATCTACATGTAGCTCAAAACCACATTCAAACAAAAGTACCACATGTAGTTTCACTGAAACTAAGATGTTTTTATTCCCATATAAATATTTTATGTATTTGTTTAATGTATGTTAGAAAAATATACATTAGAGTATACTTTTGAAAGTAAATTTATTTTGGGGCACCTGGATGGCTCAGTTGGTTGAGCAGCTGACTCTTGATTTCAGCTCAGGTCACGATCTCAGGGTCGTGAGATCAAGGCCTTCATTGGGCTCTACCCTCAGCACAGAGTCTGCTTGACATTCTCTCTCTTCCTCTCCTGTGGCTCCTTCCCCTCTAAAAAATACTAAAATAGCAATTTAAAAAAAGAAAGTACATTTGTTTTAATATTGTAAAAGTTAATTTAAATAAAATGTTCATAAACTTACTGGAAACAAAAACAAGAAAAATATGAAAGTGATCCCACATAGCCCAACTTTGGGAAATAGGAATTTGGGTGAACAAGATCCTGCTGTGGAGAAGCAGGGAGAACTTTATAGAATGGGATAGTTGTTTCCTTTTTTTTTTTTTAAGATTTTATTTATTTATTTGACAGAGAGAGACACAGCAAGAGAGGGTGCACAAGCAGAGGGAGTGGGAGAGGGAGAGGCAGGCTTCCTGCTGAGCAAGGAGCCTGATGCAGGGCTCGATCCCAGGACCCTGGGATCATAACCTGAGCTGAAGGAAGACACTTAATGACTGAGCCACCTAGGAGTCCCTGGGATAGTTGTTTCCTAATGTACAATGTACAGTTCAAATTGAGAAGTTGATATATTCTTGGATGAAGAAAGTTTTTGGTTGAAGTGAGAATGAATGGACTTCACCTGTACATTGCATATATGGTCATATATTTAATTGCTTTTGAGAGTTACTAATATTTTCCTGATATAAAGGTCTTGCATCTTCTGTGTTTGAAAGCCAAGCCCAGTTTGTAAATAAGAAAGTCTATTCATAAATGATTAGCCAATCTGAGCAAGTATTTGAGGGTAGATGTGTGACCTTGATAAGAGGGTCCTCAGTGCCAAACTGTGGCAGTTTCCATTGACAGAGCAGGCACAGAATCTGTATATATACAAGAAAAGCAGATATTCTTTTTTGGATAGTCTAGAGAACTTTCAAAGCCTCATCTTATATAAGAAAATAACTGGGAGATTTGCCTTATAGTGCCTACACAATGCCACGAGAAATGAAAATTAGAAAAATGTCAGCAAAAATAATTTGCTAAATTTGAAATTCAAAATCTAGAAGTCCTAAAAGATCTGTATGAAGGAGAACCATCAAGCATGCATAAGAAAACAAAACCAGGATGACATCACAGGAAAGTGTCATAGTTACTGGGAAACAGGCCACCCCTGATAATTTGCATACTTTGGAAATATGTTCTATCTAAATGCCTAACTTTCCAGAAAAATGAGTAGTTTGACTTGCTGATTCCAAATTAATTATCTGGTCATTGACATAATTTATAGGAGCGCATTCATGGAATTTGTGTGACCCAAATTACCTGCTCATGTTTGCAGATCTGCCTTTTCACTTGCAAACTTATCCTGATTTCTAAAACTGTATGAGGGACCCATGTACCAGACTTTGAAGACTAGTCATAAAAAATTAGGTAGAGTCTTTTGCTGGATTGTGGAGATTAGGAATGGGTGAGGAGGAAGAGAAAAAGAGAAAGGAGATCATCTTGGGAAGATTAAGGTTATATACAGGTGCCCCTAATATATTTTTTAAAAGATTTATTTCTGGGACGCCTGGGTGGCTCAGTGGGTTAAAGCCTCTGCCTTTGGCTCAGGTCGTGATCCCAGGGTCTTGGGATCGAGCCCCGCATGGAGCTCTCTGCTCAGCGGGGAGCCTGCTTCCTCCTCTCTCTGCCTGCCTCTCTGCCTACTTGTGATCTGTCAAATAAATAAATATAATCTTAAAAAAAAAAAAAGATTTATTTGAGAGAGAGAAGGAGGGTGAGTAGTGGGGAGGGGCAGAGGAAGAGAGAGTCTCAAGCAGATTCCAGGCTGAGCGTGGAGCCTGATGCAGGGTTCGATCTCTCAACCAGGAAATCATAACCTATGCCAAAATCAAGGAGTCGAATCTTAACCAACTGTGCCACCCAGATGCCCCAAGGTCTAATATTGAAAGAAAGATGAACACTTGAGAATGAAAAAAAGGTAAAAACAAAGGAAGCAAATACAAGGCCATAGACTGAAAAATAATTGAAATCCCATGTTGTAAAATGCAACCAATTAGAGTCTTTCAATGAATACTTTTCCTAAATTTAATACATTCAAAATAATTGTATAGTGTTTATAATTATTTTGAATGATATGACTATTTGCATCATTACAGTATACAAACACTATCAGTTTTTTGAGAATTACAGAAGTCCTTTACCCAACTTTCTATGTCATGGCTTAGTTTTTTTGTACTTATTTATTCATAATTCAGTATTTATTAAGCACATTCCATGTTTCAGGAACATTATACCTTCCCATGGCTTGTGTCTAAGAAAAGAGATAAGCTTCTGCAAGTTTGATTATGACAGGGAAGTACTTTTGTGTGTGTGTAAACATAATAAGGCAACCTGATTTAGACAGGAAGTGATGAAGGAAAATCATTCCAAGGAAGAGGTGTTTTAAGTTTAGTTAGGTCCTAAGAGTGTTGCAGGGCTGGGGGTGGGGCGGTTAGTTTATGTCTGTCTTCTTTGTATATCCTCATGGTACCCAGGACAAAACCATGCACACACATCTGATGAATATGTCATGATTATCAAACATGTCATCAAACAGGGTGTACATGTTTGATGTTCAAAGTACTTCAAAGGGATTGGCCTTTATTGGCCTGAGTTCTCTCTCTCTCTCTCTCACACACATGCATGCACGCACGCACGCACGCGCACACACACACGTATGAAATGCTGCGGTCCCTTTTGCTAAGTGAGGACTTAGTTCCCTGCTGAAGCTCTTCAGGAGTGCTTAATTATAGAAGCTGCTGTTGCTGTGCTTAAACTCTGTTGATTTCAAGGTCAGAGTCTTGCCCAAGTGACTGCTGGGAGAAGGGTCCAGTGTAAAAATTCACGGCTGGAACTAGATGTCAAGAACCAAAGCAGCTCTAAGGAAATGCTCTTCTCTCCACCTGTTACTCCCTACACAGCTCCCCTACTCCACTGTGAGAGGCAACTCCATTTTCTCCTTCAGGTCACTTCTTTATTTTTACTCATTTTCCTCTTTCCCATAGCCTTGGCTTAGAAGGGACTCTTAAAAGTACCACCGCCCACTTTTACGGACTCTGTCCTTGTCTCTGCTTCACCTCTCACCATTAAATTCTCCATGTAACCCAGTTCCAGTTACCAACACTGAGAAGCTGATGGGCCCAGCTCTCCTGTGCCAGACCACGTATTAAGGTTCTACCATAGGCAGTCTCTGGGTCATGAACCACTTCTGGCACAGTCACCTTTGACCTTCTACAAAACATGGTTATCTAGGTCATAGGTGTTTTGATCAGGGGCCCCTCTTTGAAAAGAGTGTGAGCAGTGTTTACCTAAGCTCACCACATGTCATCACTGAGTATCCACATACACTTAGCAAATTTAGAATTATTTTCCTACTCTCATATATCCTAACCAAACTTCCACAAACACTAAAATAATTTCATTAGGAAGAAAAAAACAAAAAACCCACTTCTTGTTTTTCCCTTTGGTTTCTCCTCTTTTTTATGATGTGCTTTGTTCTTCAAACCATTTATTTATTGGACTTTTTCACACGCACATAAGATTTAAGTATGCTGATGTTCCAGAAAAGATTAAATCTTAGAGATTCCTTTTTTTTTTTTAAAAGATTTTATTTTATTTATTTGACAGAGGGAGAGAACACAGGAGGGGCAAAAGGATAAAGAGAAGCAGGCTCCTCTACAAAAGGAGGGAGCCAGACTCTGGGCTCAATCCCAGGACTCTGGGATCATGACCTGAGCTGAAGGCAGATACTTAACCGACTGAGCCACCCAGGCACCCTTAAATCTTAAAGATTATGTGTCTCTCCTCTTTCTTATCTTTTCATGATAGAACCCACATAAATTCCCAATTGTTGGTGTTTGCCCTCTCTTTTTCCATCCCTTATCTTATTGCTTCCAAGAATTTTTTTTTTAAAGATTTTATTTTTATCTGAGAGTGAGAGAGAGAGAGCACACAAGCAGGGGGGAGGAGAGAAGCTGAGCAGGGAGTCTGATGTAGGACTCGATCCCAGGACCCTGAGATCATGACCTGAGTCTAAAGCAGACACTTCACCAACTGAGCCACCCAGGTGCCCTGCTTCCAAGAATTTTGGGTAAATTCTGTTTGGAGAACACATGAGACTCAGTCTCTTCATTTTACATTCTACTTTAGGCCAGGTTCTTTTGACATTTACCCCACAAATGAATTCTCTGTTCAGTGATTTGCTGAGTTAGATAAGTCCTGAGAAAAAAGAAGCACTTTCTAGATTAAAGGAATCAAGTCTGAGATCTTGTGAAATTTCCAAGATCTTTCAACTTTGATTTAAATGTAATGTAATACAGTGAGTCTCAGTAAAAGACAAGACCATAGCATAAATAGCCCACATTTCTTTTTTTTTAAAGAGAATCTTTTTTTTTTTTAATAGATTTTATTTACTTGTCAGAGAGAGAGAGAAAGCCCTATAGTGAACACAAGCAGGAAGAGCAGCAGGTAGAGGGAGAAGCAGGCTCCCAGATGCACAAGGAACCTGATGTGGGACTCAGTCCCAGGACCCTGGGATCGTAACCTGAGCCAAAGGCAGATGCTTAACTGACTGAGCCACCCAGGCATCCCAAAATAGCCCACATTTCTAATTTACAGTTTTCTTCATGTGCTCTTCAAAACATCCTTTTATGGTTGTAGCAGAATCAGATTAAAGCATTTCTTTACTTTGGCCTTCTTTAATTTTATTATAATGATTTTTTTTTTTAAGAGAGTGGGGGAGCGGGGAGGGAGGGTGGTCAGAGGTAGAGAGAGAATCTCAACCAGCTCCACACCCAGTGCATATCCAAACGTGGGACTTGATCTAACAACCCTGAGATCATGACCCAAGCTGAAATCAAGAGTCAGATGCTTAACTGACTGAGCCACCCAGGCACCCTAGCCTTCTTTAATTTTCTTAAACATTAGTGGACAAATTTTTTAAAATAGAAATAAAGAAATAGAAATAAATAGAGATAGAAATAAACACAGCTTTATTTCTATTTAAAATAGGGACTCTTCCCTGGCCTCTTGCCTTTAGTTAATATTTATAATTCCTTGTTAATGTGTTTTGGTATGTAGGTTTATTCCCCAGCTCTTCTTGCAAGAAACATTAAAAGAGAATCTAAAAGCTAACAACATATTCTTTCTCTTGGAAAGGACAAGAGAAGTGATAATTTAGAAAAAGGTGTAACGTAACATTCACAACCAATCTTAAGGAATCCCATGAGAAGTATCTAGGTTTCACTGCTAGCTTTGGTATGTACTCAGTAAATGTTTGTGAAAATGACCGACCATCTTCCTTTTTAAATCTAAAAAGTTTATGGTCATTTCAAACCCTCATAATCTAGATTTTAAAAGATTAGCAAGTACTTAAAAATCAAGTTTCCTTTTGGAGGAACATAAAGAAAATGACAGTACTGCCTTTCAGAAAAGTCTCAAAATTAACTGTGTAGCATTTGCTGAAACTTCATCCTTTGGAAAGACTGACAGAGGTATCTCCCTTGCCTCACATTCAGTGACCGCCTTTTTCACAGTCCACATGCAGGGTCTCCAGTTTCATTTGGGGCTGATAAACATACCTGAACTCCTTTCTCTTTATTTATTCAAGCTTAAATTTGCTTATCTACCCATAGACCAATAGTCTTAGTCTATTGTTTTCTAACATTTTCAAGGGAAAAAACCTCTGGCAATCATGGTGTTATTAACAGAACACCATGAATTATTGCTATTGTCATTAATTGCTTCAATTGTATGTCATAAGCAAATCAGATACCATCTCGAGAAGTTAAGGTAAATCATTGCCATGTTAATGGTTTAAGACCAGTTCATGAGGACAATGCTTGCAAGGTAGAAGGTTCTTCCATTATTTGTCTTTGAATTGGGAAATGCTTGCTAGAATTTGATTTTAGCAGTAGATATCTAGCTTCAACTTGGAAAACCTTTGTTCCATTGAGTCTCAGAACCAGTGGTCTTAATTATTAATCTCTTAATAAATTAAAAAAAAACTTGTCAGTCTAATGTAAAGTCTGATGTAAAATTTTTAGAGTCAGAGAATTTAATAAAGCTTTTCTTATTTAAAAAAAAAAAGTGGTTGTGAGATGCTTGGGTAGTGCAGCTGATTAAGCCTTTGTGTCTTAGTTTCAGCTCAGGTTGTGATCTCAGGGTTGTGAGATTGAGCCCCTATCAGGCTCAGCTCAGAAACTACTTGAGATTCTCTCTCTCCTTCTCCCTCTGCCTCTCCCACTCATGCGCTCTCTTTCTCTCTCTAAAAATAAATAAATATATTTTTTTAAAAAGTGGTTGTGTCTGTACTTATAGCTCAATAAATTACAAAATGCTTTGTTTCTATTGCTCATCTTTTAATGCCCTCAGCTTCCTGCCATCCTCTTTCCCTATCATACATATATGCACTTTTTCTCTTCACATCTGTGTGTGATCTTCTAATTATGGCTGAATGGACATGAATTAGAGATGGAAAAGTTAAATTTTGCTAAAATCTAAAATTGAGCACTATAGTGTTCAGGCTCATACTTTTCTTTAAAAATAAATCACGGTCCTTAAACTGGCTGGGATGGTAATGTGAAAGTACAAAGGATGTGGCCGTGAGCTACTATTCAAAATTATCTATCTTTTTAAAGTCCATGTGATGAATATAAAATGATCTCAAAGTCTTGTAGTACTACAGTACTTTGTATTCAGCACTCAATCCTGATTAACAGTTGACCAGCAACATTTCATAGTGCCTATTTTCCTCTTTTGATGATATAAGGTGTTTTCTTTAAAAATTTTTTTTCTTCTTGGTACATGAAGATCATGCCTGCTTATGGTTCAAAAAGAAACACAATTCTGAGAGCTTCAGAAACTGATGTAACCAAACCATCTTGAAAATGCCAGGATACCACCAGTGAGGCAGTTCATTCATTTCAGGGTGATCTTAATCTTGTTCTGACCTTCAGGAAGGGTGAGATGAATAGGAAGAGGCTCAGTTTATATTCCCAAGGCTAAAGAATGGTTTCATTATATGAACTGACTGTATCTGCTGCCCAGTCATAGTGACAAAGAGGACATTTGTTTCTGTGTTTAGAGACTTCTTTTAAAAAAACTTTATTCCTGCCCCAAAAAAGAGAACTGTCACCACACAGGATGCTTATCAGAGACACTGTCATACTTCCAGCTTACTCCACCCATGCCCCAATTGTTGGGTGTGTGTCACTATTTCCAACTCATCGTCTCTTGAGTTTCAAGAAGGGACACTGTGGGCAGCTGTCTCCCAGTTTTGTATCTTTAGAATGACCTTCCTCATCTTGCATTCAAACATGACCCAAGGCACATAACATGCAGATTGGGTTTCCTGGTTCCCGCGGTTAGCCAGAGTAAAGTTTGACACCGATAGATGGGGTCAAACTAAGGCACCCTCAGGAAGTCGATCATGAAGATACATTGACCCAATTAATGTTAGTAAGTGTGATTATGCCCCCCCCAAATTGGAATTGAATTTAAGTTACTCTGTTAAATACTCCTCTGCCTTTGAGTTCTAGGCAAAGGTGTTTATTCTTTATAAAGAACTTTGCAAATCTGCTGTACCTTTAATAAGATTTTTTTAAAGCAATATCTTGACTTCATTTTTAGTTTATTTATTTAGAAGAACATCTTGTTTATTTAAGACTAATTCTTATCCTAGGTCCAAGAGTATCTTTATCTGGAATTGAGGTGAACTTGGATTCCTGGCATGGCAGTCCATAGATCATTTGCTATTCTCCCATCTCACGGGTCTTTTGATAAAAATATGAGAATTTCCTGGAATCACTTTAGGCCATAGCCTTTGCACTAGTGATCCTTCCAGTCCTGGTTGTTGACTGTGTCAAGAGAAATGTGTGACCAGGTAGTGAGACTAAGTTACTTAGCAAACTCATTAATCTCTAGACCATCTCAGGCACCAGTCTTCATATCTGCTTTCTGGTGGTTACACAAGGTAGCAGTATTGATTTTAAACAACTCTGTCACTTGATAATTGCTTAGAGCCCTGAAAAATGTCTGCTAGATTAAGAAGGCAAAGGTCAAAGTTTACAGCTCTTTAATATTTTATAGTCCTCTGATTTATTTTTCTCTTTGCTCCACCAAGGAGTGAAGCCTGTTGACTTCATTTCAAAACTCAGAATCCCCAATGTGAAGAGCCCCATGAGGTTACAGTGGCTTCTCTGGGGTTTGTCTTTTTTGGTCCCTCACATGTTTCTTCAGGAAAGGAAGCAGTGACAAATCTAAACTAAGAGAGTTGACATCAGGGAGCAGTGGTATGGAATCCTAGTTCAGTTCCCATATCATGAAGACTTCATGATATCAAATAAAATAAATATGAATTGGAGGGGGGAAAAAGGACTCCAGAAGGATAGGAAGTAAATTTTCCCTTGACGAGGCAATTTATATTTGTTACTTTATTTAATCCTTATAACTACTCTGCAAGGTTATTATTACACACCTATTTTAGAAAAATGGTAGCTTACTGCCGTTAACTGGCTCTCCAAGAACTGGGTAGCTCATGTGCTACTTCAGAGCCAGTACCACCTCAGTGCACAACATGGACTTTCAAATACATCATTTTTTTCCAAGGAAACAAGACAGCATGCATTACAACAATGTGAAGTTCACTGGCACATTTCCTAAAATGTTTATTTTGGCAGATCTTTTTCTGTAATGATTTCCATCTAGAATCCTTGCTGGCTTTTTTAGGTCAAAAGAGTAGTATCCATTAAGACATTGTATAGTATTCTGGAAGAAATATATTCACTCACATTATCTGGCCCATTAGATTTAAATGTGGTAAAAGTTTGGTGCAAAAGGACCCAGAACTACCCCCTTAAACACACACACACACACACACACACACACACACACACACACACACACACAACTTTTCCTGAGCCTGGTTCAGGCCTTCCAATCAGTCATATTTACTTTCTTGAACCTAAGTAAGGATTTCAGCATTCTCACCTACCAGCTGTTGACAAAACAGTTATATGCCCTATGTGCCAAGCATATGATAAATAACTTTTCACATGTTATCTTTGTTGTTGTTATGTATTGTTATATATCAGGCCATCTCTCTATCCCAATTTTACAAATGGGGCAATGAGCTCAAAATTTTAGAGATACGTGCAAGTTCACCTACCTAAATTACAGAGCTAGTATTTGAGCTGTGTCTGTCTTGGTTCTAAAATTGTTCTCTTCCTTGTGGCATGTTTACATTTGCCCTTCTACTCACAGTCCCTCTGCTTGGATGATATTTCTATCTTAATTGTTAGCTGTGGTTTTCTTAAGACACTGTAAAATGAGAAGCACCCAGGGAAAATGAGAATACCTTACAGTCACGTGGAGCTGGATTTTAATTCTAGCTGACCTAACCATCTCTGTTGTATCTTTGTTGTTTAGTTGTTAATCCCATCTAGTGACATTTTCAAATATTGTATTTTTGAAATCTTGAATGTCTCTTCCGTTTAGGTTTTAGTTTTCCATTTCCCTTCTCATTGTGTTTATGTTATTTTTCTCTATGGATCTTATTTATAATAGCTGCTTTAATATCTTTGCTGATTCCATCATTTCTCAGTCCATTTCTGTTGACCCATTTTTTTCCTGAATATGGGTCACATTTTCCTATAACTCATATGTATAGTAGTTGTATACTGAATGCTAGACATTGTGATTTTATATTTTAGTGTGCTGGATTTTGTTGTATTTCTTTAAAGAATTTTGGGTTCTGTAGTGGCAGGCAGTCCTTTGTTGTAGGTTAGTTGGGTTTTTTCTCAGTCTTGTTCTTAAGCTCTTTCAAAAGACAAGTCTAGATTATTTTAGGATTAATTTAGCTTCATATTTAAGAGTGGCTCTTTGGGGGTTCTTTATTGAATGCCCTATGTGTTTAAGAAGGTCTCTTCTAGGTGGCCAGTGGGAACTTGAATGATTTCTGACCCTGATTGTGCTCTTTGGCTTCAAGCTCCATCATAATTATTTTCTTCCTCTGGATGTTATACTTGTTGGGCCTTGTAGGGCTTCACCTGATTTGTGCACAGACTAGGATTCACCAAAGACTCAAGAGTATCCCTACAAAAATTTCTGGAACTCTTCCTCTGGATAGCTAGCTCCCTCCTTTTGGGTACTCTGCTCTGCAAGGTCTGACTGTTTGGCCTTCCCAAACTCTGATTTCTGTTTCTTCAACTCAGAGAGACTATCTCAGGAGGCTCCTCCTCCCTGCAGTCTAATCTAGAAATTGCCTCCTATCAGAAAGCTTCATTTGCTTCCCATCTCCCAGGAATCACAGTCTTAAACTGCCGATCATTCAGTAACTACAAATAGTTGTTGCCTATATTTTGTCTAGTTTTCTGTTTACTGCAGGAAGGTAATTCTTGACCCTAATACTCCCTCATGATCAGAAGCATAAGTCCCTATGGTTAGAAATGTTATTTAACTTCTTAAATCACAGGTGGTTTCTTTCTTTTCATTTTTAAAGTAGAGATAAGACCTATCTCTCAAGCACATTATAAATATTAGAATTAATATTACCATATTCTCTTTGTACTGCACATTTAGATTTAATATGTCTGTGTCTTGATTTCCTTCTTTGTGCAATGGAGGTTGTAATAAGACTTAAATCATTGAGTAATCATGTGGATGAAATGAACTAATATCTGTAGTTTGCCGAAAGTAATGTCTTGCACGTAGTAAGACTTACAAGTGTTTGCTAAATAAATAATTTTAGATAATCATGGGAATGTCTGCTATCAGAAAGAAAATAATCCTACCACTAACCAACAGCAAACACATGTGGAGTTCAGAGGACATACAAGAAATTTCTTAACTTTTCCCACTGAGATACTATCCAGTTTGGAGAGACCATCTTTCGTGGTTGTCCAAGGCTCCATCTCTCTCTTCTCCTGCCCTTCATTTTCCCTCGGTCTTAACCTCTTTTCCCTTCCCTGCCCGGTTACCTAGTTCACTCCTGGCTGCATGATGAAATGTTAGGATGACCATACCTGCCTGCATCTTTGAAGAGCTTTGGCGTACCTTTTACTGCTGATCTTAGAAAAGCTTAGGTTTTCAATTTTGTCAGAGTGGATCATATATAGCAGAAATCTTTCTCTTGTTATCTGGACCACTTCTTATAACTTTGATGTGTTTGATGTGCTAAGCAACAGAGGTTGCTTTACAGTATTTGACCAAAGAATCCTGCTGAGGGTTGGAGGGTAAAGAGAAGAAGGAGGTAATAAATACCAAATCCACAAAGCTTTTTGAGAAAATATGTATGTAGCATATGTAGTATATATTAAGTAAGTAGTGGCTATTACTTGGATATTGTCATGTGAGTGGATACATAAATGACATTGTTACCTAACCAAGTATTAATATTAAGACTAGAATAAGAAGTCATTGTAAAATATGATCAGTGGGATTTAGGTGGACTATATTGCCCATTTCAGTATAATCCAGACTCATCTGTTATCAATTCCAGGGTTCAATACTTCCACTGCTCTCTTACTAATACCTTAGATTCCCTTGTTTCATTGTCATTCAGAACATCCCCTGACAAAGTCCCAATCCTGGATGGACTGTGGACCTTCTTTGCTTCTATTAAAAGCAAGGTAAATTGATGTTATTATTTTTTTTAATTTTTTTATTTTAATAAACATATAATGTATTTTTATCCCCAGGGGTACGGGTCTGTGAATCGCCAGGTTTACACATTTCACAGCACTCATCATAGCACATACCCTCCCCAATGTCCATTTCCCCACCACCCTCTCCCATCCCCCCTGCCCCCAGCAACCCTCAGTCTTTCTTGAGATTGAGTCTTTTATGGTTTGTCTCCCTCCCAATCCCATCTTTTCATTTTTTCTTTTCCTACCTCCCCCCAACCCCCCCTTGCATCTCCACTTCCTCATATCAAAGAGATCATATGATAGTTGTCTTTCTCTGATTGACTTATTTCGCTAAGCATGATACCCTCTAGTTCCATCCACGTCGTCGCAAATGGCAAGATTTCATGTCTTTTGATGGCTGCATAGTATTCCATTGTGTGTATATACCACATCTTCTTTATCCATTCATCTGTTGATGGACATCTAGGCTCATTCCACAGTTTGGCTATTGTGGACATTGCTGCTATAAACATTCAGGTGCACGTGCCCCTTCAGAGTACCATGTTTGTATCTTTAGGATATATACCCAGCAGTGCAATTGCTGGGTCATAGGGTAGCTCTATTTTCAGTTTTTTGAGGAACCTCCACACTGTTTTCCAGAGTGGTTGCACCAGATTGCATTCCCACCAACAGTGTAGGAGGTTCCCCTCTCTCCGCATCCTCGCCAGCATCTGTCATTTCTTGACTTGCTAATTTTAGCCATTCTGACTGGTGTGAGGTGGTATCTCATTGTGGTTTTGATTTGTATTTCCCTGATGCCGAGTGATGTGGAGCATTTTTTCATGTGTCTGTTGGCCATCTGGATGTCTTCTTTGCAGAAATGTCTGTTCATGTCCTCTGCCCATTTCTTGACTGGATTATTTGTTCTTTGGGTATTGAGTTTGATAAGCTCTTTATAGATTTTGGATACTAGCCCTTTTTCTGATATGTCGTTTGCAAATATCTTCTCCCATTCTGTCAGTTGTCTTTTGGTTTTGTTAACTGTTTCCTTGGCTGTGCAAAAGCTTTTGATCTTGATGAAATCCCAGTAGTTCATTTTTGCCCTTGCTTCTGTTGCCTTTGGAGATGTTCCTAGGAAGAATTTGCTGCGGTTGAGGTCAAAGAGGTTGCTGCTTGCATTCTCCTCAAGGATTTTGATGGATTCCTTTCTCACATTGAGGTCCTTCATCCATTTTGAGTCTATTTTCGTGTGTGGTGTAAGGAAATAGTCCAATTTCATTTTTCTGCACGTGGCTGTCCAATTTTCCCAGCACCATTTGTTGAAGAGGCTGTCTTTTTTCCATTGGATATTCTTTCCTGCTTTGTCGAAGATTAGTTGACCATAGAGTTGAGGGTCTATTTCTGGGCTCTCTATTCTGTTCCATTGGTTCATATGTCTGTTTTTGTGCCAGTACCATACTGTCTTGATGATGACAGCTTTGTAATAGAGCTCGAAGTCTGGAATTGTGATGCCACCGACTTTGGCATTCTTTTTCAATATTCCTTTGGCTATTCGAGGTCTTTTCTGGTTCCATATAAATTTTAGGATTATTTGTTCTATTTCTTTAAAAAAATGGATGGGATTTTGATAGGGATTGCATTAAATGTGTAGATTGCTTTAGGTAGAATAGACATTTTCACAATATTTGTTCTTCCAAACCATGAGCATGGAATATTTTTCCATTTCTTTGTGTCTTCCTCAATTTCTTTCATGAGTACTTTATAGTTTTCTGAGTATAGATTCTTTGCCTCTTTGGTTAGATTTATTCCTAGGTATCTTATGGTTTTGGGTGCGATTGTAAATGGGACTGACTCCTCAATTTCTCTTTCTTCTGTCTTGTTGTTAGTGTAAAGAAATGCGACTGATTTCTGTGCATTGACTTTATATCCTGACACTTTACTGAATTCCTGTATAAGTTCTAGCAGTTTTGGAGTGGAGCCTTTTGGGTTTTCCACATATAGTATCATATCGTCTGCAAAGAGTGATAGTTTGACTTCTTTGCCAATTTGGATGCCTTTAATTTCTTTTTGTTGTCTGATTGCTGAGGCTAGGACTTCTAGTACTATGTTGAACAGCAGTGGTGATAACAGACATCCCTGCCATGTTCCTGACCTTAGCAGAAAAGCTTTCAGTTTTTCTCCATTGAGAATGATATTTGCAGTGGGTTTTTCATAGATGGCTTTGATAATATTGAGGTATGTGCCTTCTATCCCTACACTTTGAAGAGTTTTAATCAGGAAGGGATGCTGCACTTTGTCAAATGCTTTTTCGGCATCTATTGAGAGAATCATATGGTTCTTACTCTTTCTTTTATTAATGTATTGTATCACATTGATGGATTTGCAGATGTTGAACCAACCTTGCAGCCCTGGAATAAATCCCACTTGGTCGTGGTGAATAATCCTTTTAATGTACTGTTGGATCTTATTGACCAGTATTTTGGTGAGAATTTTCACATCTGTGTTCATCAAAGATATTGGTCTGTAATTCTCTTTTTTGGTGGGATCCTTGTCTGGTTTTGGGACCAAGGTGATGCTGGCCTCATAGAATGAGTTTCGAAGTTTTCCTTCCATTTCTATTTTTTGGAACAGTTTCAGGAGAATAGGAATTAATTCTTCTTTAAATGTTTGGTAGAATTCCCCTGGGAAGCCGTCTGGTCCTGGACTTTCGTTTGTTTGGAGGTTTTTGATGACTGTTTCAATATCCTTACTGGTTATGGGTCTGTTCAGGTTTTCTATTTCTTCCTGGTTCAGTTGTGGTAGTTTATGTCTCTAGAAATGTATCCATTTCTTCCAGATTGTCAAATTTGTTGGCGTAGAGTTGCTCATAGTATGTTCTTATAATTGTTTGTATTTCTTTGGTGTTGGTTGTGATCTCTCCTCTTTCATTCATGATTTTGTTTATTTGTGTCCTTTCTCTTTTCTTTTTGATAAGTCTGGCCAGGGGCTTATCAATCTTATTAATTCTTTCAAAGAACCAGCTCCTAGTTTTGTTGATTTGTTCTATTGTTTTTTTTAGTTTCTATTTCATTGATTTCTGCTCTGATCTTTATGATTTCTCTTCTCCTGCTGGGTTTAGGTTTTCTTTGTTGTTCTCTCTCCAGCTCCTTTAGGTATAGGGTTAGGTTGTGTATTTGAGACCTTTCTTATTTCTTGAGAAAGGCTTGCACTGCTATATATTTTCCTCTCAGGACTGCCCTTGTTGTATCTCCCAGATTTTGAACCATTGTGTTTTCATTATCATTTGTTTCCATGAATTTTTTCAATTCTTCTTTAATTTCCTGGTTGACCCATTCATTTTTTAGAAGGATGCTGTTTCGTCTCCATGTATTTGCGTTCTTTCCAAATTTCCTCTTGTGATTGAGTTCTAGCTTCAGAGCGTTGTGGTCTGAAAATATGCAGGGAATGATCTCAATCTTTTGGTACCGATTGAGACCTGATTTATGACCCAGGATGTGGTCTATTCTGGAGAATGTTCCATGTGCACTAGAGAAGAATGTATATTCAGTTGCTTTGGGATGGAATGTTCTGAATATATCTGTGATGTCCATCTGGTCCAGTGTGTCATTTAAGGCCTTTATTTCCTTATTGATCTTTTGCTTAGATGATCTGTCCATTTCAGTGAGGGGAGTGTTAAAGTCCCCTGCTATTATTGTATTACTGTCGATGTATTTCTTTGATTTTGTTATTAATTGGTTTATACAGTTGGCTGCTCCCATGTTAGGGGCATAGATATTTAAGATTGTTAGGTCTTCTTGTTGGACAGACCCTTTGAGGATGATATAGTGTCCTTCCTCATCTCTTATTATAGTCTTTGGCTTAAAATCTAATTGATCTGATATAAGGATTGCCACCCCAGCCTTCTTCTGATGTCCATTAGCATGGTACATTGTTTTCCACCCCCTCACTTTAAATCTGGAGGTGTCTTCGGGTCTAAAATGAGTTTCTTGTAGGCAGCATATTGATGGGTTTTGTTTTTTTATCCATTCTGATACCCTGTGTCTTTTGATTGGGGCATTTAGCCCATTAACATTCAGGGTAACTATTGAGAGATATGAATTTAGTGGCATTGTATTGCCTGTAAGGTGACTGTTACTGTATATTGTCTCTGTTTCTTTCTGATCTACTTCTTTTAGGGTCTCTCTTTGCTTAGAGGACCCCTTTCAATATTTCCTGTAGAGCTGGTTTGGTGTTTGCAAATTCTTTCAGCTTTTGTTTGTCCTGGAAGCTCTTTATCTCTCCTTCTATTTTCAATGATAGCCTAGCCGGATATAGTATTCTTGGCTGCATGTTTTTCTCGTTTAGTGCTCTGAATATATCATGCCAGTTCTTTCTGGCCTGCCAGGTCTCTGTGGATAGGTCCGCTGCCAATCTAATGTTTTTACCCTTGTATGTTACAGACTTCTTTTCCCGAGCTGCTTTCAGGATTTTCTCTTTGTCGCTAAGACTTGTAAATTTTACTATCAGGTGACGAGGTGTGGATCTATTTTTATTGATTTTGAGGGGCGTTCTTAGCATCTCCTGAATTTTGGTGTTTGTTCCCTTTGCCATATTAGGGAAATTCTCTCCAATAATTGTCTCCAATATACCTTCTGCTCCCCTCTCTCTTTCTTCTTCTTCTGGAATCGCAATTATTCTAATGTTGTGTCGTCTTATGGTGTCGCTTATCTCTCGAATTCTCTCCTCATGGTCCAGTATTTGTTTGTCTCTCTTTTGCTCAGCTTCTTTATTCTCTGTCATTTGGTCTTCTATGTCACTAATTCTTTCTTCTGCCTCATTTATCCTAGCAGTGAGAGCTTCCATTTTTTATTGTACCTCATTAATAGCTTTTTTTATTTCCACTTGGTTAGATTTTAGTTCTTTTATTTCTCCAGAAAGGGCTTTTATCTCTCTGGAGAGGGTTTCTCTAATATCTTCTATGCCTTTTTTGAGCCCGGCTAGAACCTTGAGAATTGTCATTCTGAACTCTAGATCTGTCATGTTACCAATGTCCGTATTTATTAGGTCTCCAGCCTGCGGTACGGCCTCTTGTTCTTTTTTTTGAGGTGAGTTTTTCCGCCTTGTCATTTTGTCCAGGTAGGATTTGCTTTCTCCTGCTGTGGAATTCTGCTGTTCTTGGTGACTGAAGTTGGTTTTGGATGGGTTTCTTGTTGATCTTCTGGGGGAGGGGCCTGTTGTAGTGATTATCAAGTGTCTTTGCCACAGGTGAATTGCACCGCCCTTGCCAGGGGCCGGGCTAAGTAATCCGCTGGGGTTTGCTTTTGGGATCTTTTGTTCCCTGAGCGCTTTCCGTAGAGTTCTGGAGGACGGGAATGAAGATGGCAGCCTC
This sequence comes from Martes martes, assembly GCF_963455335.1. Classification (NCBI taxonomy): domain Eukaryota; kingdom Metazoa; phylum Chordata; class Mammalia; order Carnivora; family Mustelidae; genus Martes; species Martes martes. The sequence goes on along the minus strand of NC_137900.1, from coordinate 49,028,960 downwards.
CCAATCTCTCGGCCCGGAGGAGCCGAGAGCTTGGGGTTCTGCTCCTCAGTGTGCTCTCAGAGCAAAGCGCCCAACCGCCCCGCCTCCCTGGCCTGCGGTCACACCTTGAGGAAAGCAGTCAATTGCTGGAGCTGGAGAAAAGCGCCGGGTCACTTCCGTCTCCGCAGCCTCCAGCCGCGCACTGAGCCCACCCAGCCTGTGACTGGCACAAGGTAACCCCAGGCTTAGAGCTCACTCCTCGGCTTTGTCGCTGTAGCCAGCTTCCCCACTCTAATACCTGCGAGCTCTGAGGCACTCAGACACCCCCAGTCCTTCTGTGACCCCGCGGGACCTGGGGTTATGCTGACCCCGCCTGGGTTTCCCCCCGGTTTAGCCTCTGGAGCGATGTCTCCCAGTCGAGCCGACTTCTAAAAGTCCCGATTTTGTGCTCCGTTGCTCCGCCGCTTGCCGGGAGCCAGCCCCTCCCCCCGGGGTCTATCTTCCCGTCGCTTTGGATTCACTTCTCCACAGGTCCTGCCTTTCAGAAAGTGATTGATTTTCTGTTTCTAGAATTGTTGCTCTTCTTCTCTTCGATTTCCTGTTGGATTTGTAGGTGTTCACAATGGTTAGATAAGCTGTCTAGCTGATTTCCTGCTACCCGATGTCGTCTCAGCCTGCTACTTCTCCGCCATCTTGACTCCTCTCCAAATTGATGTTATTATTAACTAGAGTCACCAAGCAACCTACCCATGTGTATCAGTTAACTAATACACACTATACATTAAATATGAAATATAATTATGTATTATTTTGTTGCCTACTTTTTTGTCCATTCTTCCTGCTAAAGACCAAGCCTGCCATGAGTTCCATCTCTTTCTCCTCTCTCTACTGGCTTCTTCCAGTCAACAGGTTGTCTTCCTTACCTTAAAAACAAACCAAAATAAAAAAAAAATAACAAACCCTTCCAAGATTGAATATCCCATTCTTGCTTTCAATTTATTTCTCTCCTCCATGGAGTGATCTAATTTTTGTTGGCATCACCCACATTGTTTTTTCCATTTCATCTTAAAAACATTGAAATCGGGGCGCCTGGGTGGCTCAGTGGGTTGAGGCCTCTGCCTTTGGCTCGGGTCATGACCTCAGGGTCGTGGGATCGAGCCCCACATTGGGCTCTCTGATCAGTGGGGAGCCTGCTTCCCCCTCTCTCTCTGCCTGCCTCTCTGCCTACTTGTGATCTCTCTCTGTCAGATAAATGAATAAAATCTTAAAAAAAAAAAGCTTTAAAAAAAAAAGCATTGAAATCTGTCTCCCACTCAGACTACTCTGTTGAAAATTCTATTATTTACAAAAATCACTAATGACTTCCATGTCATTAGTTCCTATGTATGTTTTCAAGTAGTTTCTTTGTTTATCCACTCAATAGCATTGGACACTGTTAGACTATCCTTCTTTCTTGAAAACCGGTTTCCCTTCTACTGATCTAGACACTCTGTTTCCCTTTGTTGTAGCCTCTTCTCATTCCTTAAATACTGGTGTTCCTCAGGGGTTGATCTTGGGCTACTTGCTTTTTTCACTCTATATAAGGAAGTTCTACAGCCAGGTGGTCTGTAAATGGAAAGAAAAGATGTTCCCAACTGATCTTATTCTGATCCACTTTTATGTTATATTATGCTATATATTTTGTTTATACATTACTGTTTTCCCCTTATCACCCTACCTAATCCAACTAAGCTCCATTCTAGGGATCTTTACCACTGGCTCAGAGAATAGGGCTAAACAGTGATAGGAAGATAATAGGCAATCAATAAAAATATGTTGAATGAATTAATGTCATGAGGGCCAGTACATGTTGTGTAAGTGCTTTTAGAACATGCACCCACTTGATCCTTCTTTCTTTGGGTTAATTAACATTTACTGAAAAAAAAATTGATGGAAGATAGGCGTCATCTTATTTCCATCTGTGATTGATTAACATGGGACTGTGCTTGGAGAGCTATGTTGAACGTACTTGTCCAGGGGTCAGTGGAAAAAGGTATTGCAATCTATTAATACTGTTGTGCCTCATACAAATAACATAACAATATCATTTATTGAGCATGGACCATGTGCCAAACAGTGATAAGCACATTATTTCAATTAGAGGTCACAACAGCTACATGAGATATTGTTATTACCCTTGTCTTTGCATTGATATAACTGAGATAGAAAGATGTTAATAGCTTGCCCAAGACCACACAGCAAACAAATGGCAAGGTTGAGATTTGTCTGTAGTCTGTCACACTGATGGGTTTAAGCATCACCCTATACTCATAACCTGGAGTGGTGGCCTTTTCTTTCTGTGTATTTTTGCCATTCTTTGCCTAAATTAAACTCTGAAGAGGGGATAGAAGAACAGTATAGGTGATGTTAGTATGGAGAAAGAAGGTTCCTCTGCCCTAGGAAGCTTCAGTTATCACATCTCAAAAATGAATGATTTCATTAAAAAATACATGCACACACAAACACACACAATTTTTTCCTTTTTGAAATAGTCACAAAAATTGCCAATTTGGAGAGAGAATCTTGGGTTTAAAACCAGTTCGGGGTAAGCTGCTGGTCTTATGCCCCAATATTCTCACACACTTTAATGTGTATTTCCTATAAAGAGGAACATTTCTCCTGCATAACCACAATGTCATCATCAAAACTAAGAAATTAAAATCCTGGGGTACCTGGGTGGCTCAGTCGTCTTAAGCATCTGACTCTTGTTAGGCGTCCTACTCTTGATTTTGGCTCAGGTCATGACCTTGGGTCGTGAGATTGAGCCCCAAGTCAGGCTCCATGCTGAGTGAGGAGTCTGCTTAAGATGCTTTCTCTCCCTCTCTGTCTTCCCCTCCCCCACATTCGCACTCTCGCTCTAAAAAAAAAAAATTATTAAAAAGGGAAATTAACATCATTACGTTTGAACCATGTAATACTCAGCCTTCATGTTTAGATTTGTCCAGTCAAACCAATAATATCCTTAATAGTAAATGGAAACTGTTAAAAATTATACTGTGTGTTCAGATGACATATTCTTTAGTCTCACAGAGCCTCCAGCAACCCACCAATTACAGTTCAGGTTTCCTACCCCAACACGGGTTCCTGCGGTGGTTTCCATTTACAAGTCTCTGCTTTGTAAAATTGTTAGTCCCTGGATTCCCTGCCTCTCTCTCCACTTTAGGGGGCATTGGTTTGCTCTGTGTCTTCCTCTGTTTTGTGGATCCAAAAAGAGTGATTGATTTTTCAGTCTGTTCAACTTTTTACTTAATAAGCCTGAGTAATGACTTCTAACCTCCTTGTATGCAGAACTGGAAACCAGAAGTCCCTTTGGTCTCCTTTAATCTGGAACCGTTCCTGTCTCTGTGACTTTCACAACTTGAAACTTACAGGGCAATTATTCTGTAGAATGTTCCTTAATTTTGGTTTAAGTGATGTTTCCTCATGGTTAAATTCAAGTTCTTTACATTGTTGGAAATAGCCCAGAAGGCATGTTGTGTTATTTTGAGTTGCATCTTACAAGGTGGTGCATGATTTGATGAGGTTGATGAGGTTCACTTTGAGCCTTTGAATAAGGATGGCATCTAGGCATTTTGATGTGACTGCTAGGCTTTTCCACTATTTAACTCATTAAAACTAGTAAGTGTTTAGGTGGCTATGTGAGGTAATGGATATATTACTTAGCTTGACTGTAATAATCATTTCACAATGTACATGTATATCAAAACATCATGTTGTATACCTTAAATATATAGAAATAAATAAATAATAAAATAAATTAAAAATAAATAATATAAATAAATATTTTTATAATTTATATTATTATTATATAAATTTAATTAAATTATGATTAATCATAAAATCATAAAATAATTATAAATTATAAAACTAATTATAAATTATAAAATAATTATATTAATAAAATTAAAATATAAATAAATATATTATGAATAATTATATAAATATATTATAAGTAATTATAATATATTTGTTTATAATATTATATAAATAATACAGATAAATATAAATAATAAAATATCTAAAAAATAAATAAATATTTATTTTTAAATATTTGAGTAATTTCTAGGGCAGTACTTTGAAACTTTGTCCACAAGAACTTTGCCTTCCTCACCCCACTTTGGCTGTGACTCTTCACAGAAACTGTACCCCCACAAATACTCTGCTCACTCTTCTCAGGCTCCAATACCACATGCCAGGTTCGCTCTCCATATGGACATTTGCCTCATCCTCTTTGAACCCTGGCATCCCGTTCCAGATTACCATACATCCTGCCCCTTTTAGCACAGTGCTTCCTTTTTTTCTCTCTTTGTTGGCTTTAGAACTGAATTTTTCAGGAAGGGAACAGGAAGCAGAGATTATATGTGATTTAAGATCACTTCTAACTACAGCATTCTAGGACAGATAAATTAATATGGTTAAGTATTTGCAAGTGTGTGCTCAGAAAATGGGGGTAGAGGTGTGTTGAGACCTCTGGGACAAAGGACCCTGCCTGAAGTAATCACTGAGGCTAGGAAAAGTGAGGCACTGAGTAGCCTGGAAGGGCTGGATGTGTCAGATGGGGAGTCAGGCCAGAAGCACAGGATCTAAGAGGAGGCAGAGAAGTCAGGCTATGCATACCAGTAACCCTCGAAAAGGGAGAGGTGATGACAGTGAATAGCCGGAAAGCAACAAATGTCCACTAAAGCAGTCAAGGCAGGAAAAGGAAAATACTTAACAATACTAACCATCAAGTATCTTAATATGGGTTAGAGTGATTAGTAATCTTATGCATTATCGGAACAAGTCATTTTGTCAAAATAATAATGTGTTGCTCACCACATGTCATTAGAACACTAGATGCCATGAAAGTTTTGATTTCCCTTGCCAACAGTGTAACATTGATCCCAGGCTCTAAGTAACTGATATTATGCTGCCATCCTTTGGCCAAATTTTAAGTGTCTTCCTTACTAATGAATTCTTGGTATGTTTTTAACATACAGAAGTGATCAGAATTTTAATTACAGCATTATACTTTTTAGATTGACAATGTTAAACTTGTGGAGGAAAAAGGTGAATAAAAATGTAAGCCTGTGCAAATATTTTATTTTATTTTTTCTATTATGTTAGTACTACATCATTAGTTTTTGTAGTGTTCCATGATTCATTGCTTGCGTATAATTTTAAAAGTCACTTACAAGTCCATTCTAGTCAGATAGATTGCCACTGTTAGTTTATTCCATTTTCTTCAAAGATTGTCTTTTTTTAAGATTTTATTTATTTATTTGTCAGAGAGAGAGGGAACACATGCAGGGGCAACAGCAGGCAGAGGGAAAAGCAAACTCCCTACTGAGCAGGGAGCCCAATATGGAACTGGAGCCCAGGACCCTGAGATCATGACCTGAGCTGAAGGCAGATGCTTAACCACTGAGCCACTCAGGTGCCCCCAAAGACTTTGTCTTAGTCAGTGATGCTTAAGACTTAGCACTTTTTTTCCACTGTCATGATATTTCCCCATTGTTTTTCTCTAAAGTAGTGTAAGTTTGTAGTAGATTGCCTTAATACCATCCACAAATAAAAGGGACCCATGCACCAAGCTTTACTGTCTAATGGGCTCATGACCCTCCACATGCACAGACGTGTACAGGCACACATTTAATTCCATGTACACACAAACATGCACACACATAACTTTTTTTAAGAATACCGAGTGCCCAGAGACACCTGGGTGGCTCAGTTGGTTAAGTGGCTGCCTTCGGCTCAGGTCATGATCCCAGCGTCCTGGGATTGAGTCCCACATTGGGCTCCTTGCTCAGCGGGGAGCCTGCTTCTCTCTCTGCCTCTGCCTGCCACTCTGTCTGCCTGTGCTCACTCTCTCTGACAAATAAATAAATAAAATCTTAAAAAAAAAAAACCACATACACACACACTTAAAAAAAAAAAAAAAGAATACCTAGTGCCCATGTCACTTAGGGTCTGGAGACCAGGGAAAGAATTCTCAGAAATGAATGGGCCAACTATCCCCAGGGTGGACACGGGACTGGGAATAGTTCATGTTTCCACCACCCAAAGTCCAAAGATTTCATAGAATAGGGACCAGAAAGTAGAGTCCTTATAAGGATAGTCCCTTGGTAGTGAGATGACATTGCCCTAGACTATGAAGTCTGCTCCATTCATGCGAGCAAGGTGTAAAAGCAAGCCCCAAAGGAATCGAAGAGAGTAACTCGATGTCCTAAAACAAAGCCCAACCATATACGAAGCACTTCACAGATCCAGTAATGTCAAAATTACAATGTTCTGACTCCGATCAAAAGCTATCAGACATACAAAGAAGCAGGACAATAGGACCCCAAAACAGTAGAAAAGATAATCAAGAAACAAGGACTAGAAATGACACAAATAACAGAAGTAGCAGACAAGGAGGCTGGAATACCTCTTATAAACATATCTCATAAGCTCAACGAGATAGGAGAAAAGATGAGTGTGATGAGGAAGAAAATGAAAGATATCAGAAAGGAGCAAAGTGGACTTCTAGAGATGAGAAACATACTACCTAAAGTGATAAATATACTAGATGGATTAACATTCAGGTAAGATACTACAGAAAACAGTATCAGTGAGCTTGAAGACATCACCATAGAAACTATAAAAAATAAAAGAGATAAAAACTAACTGAACATCAGTGCCTGTATGATCATTCTAAATGGTCTTTCTGGTATTTCTGTAGTTAGAGTCCCAGAAGGAGATAAAAGTTGAAAAAACAAGGTCTGAAACTTTTCTGAATTTAATTAAAATGATAAAACCACAGATTCAAGAAGCTTAAGAAACTCCTAATAGAAGGTACAAGAAGAAAATCACACCAAGGCACATTATCATCAAATAACTGAAATATAATGACAGAAAGAATACCTTAAAATCATCCAGGGAAAAAGAAGACTGATGATGCACAGAAAAATAAAATTAAGATGACAGCAGTCTTCTCTTTGGAAATCATGAGAGCCAAAATACAGTGGAACAGTATCTTTACAGTACTGAAAGAAAAACTATCTCCACCTGGAATTCTGTACTCAGCAACAATATAATCCCAAACTGAGGACAAAATAATTTTTCAGACAAACAGAAAGCCAAGAGAATTCATTGCCAGGAGACCTGTGATACAAGAATAATTAAAGGACGTTAGTCAAGAAGAAGAACTTACTCAAGAAGAATGATACCAAATAGAAATTTAGATCTACCAAAAGGATTGAACAAGACCAGAAAGGGTAACAATGTGGTTAAATACATGATAATGAGTCAATATAAATGAAATACTTTCTCATCTTAAAAATCTCTTTGAAATGTAACTGACTATTTAAAATAAATATAGTATAAATATTTGTGGGGTTTAAAACATATGAAAATGTATGACAACAAAGGATGAGAGGAAGGAAAAAGAAATATATTTTTGTAATATCCTCCATACTGAACTTTAAGCCATGTGTAATATTATTTGAAAGTAAATTGTAATACTCTAAATAAGGATATATATAGTTTAAGCCCAGAGAAACTACCATAAGAATAAAATGGCATAAGTAGGGGCACCTGGGTGGCTCAGTCGGTTGGCGTCTGTCTTCAGCTCAGGTCATGATCCCAGGGTCTTGGGATTGAGCCCCACATTGGACTCCCAATTCTGTGGCAGCCTGCTTCTCACTCTCCCTCTGTCCCTCCCCACTGCTTGTGCTCTTTCTCTCTCTAATAGATAAATAAAATCTTTGGGAAAAAAAAGTGGTATAGCTGATAAACCAGTAGTGGAGATAAAATGGAATCATTTTTTGTAATCAATCCCAAAAAGGGGATAACATGAACAATTTAAAAATAAATAGTAACATGGTAGAGGTAAATCCTGCTGTAGTACATTAATTATATTTACTTATGTGCATAATCACATTAAATGTAAATGTGACCCAAAAAATAGCCATATGTGAGACAGAACAAGAAAGGCATTTTTAAAAAGATATACAGGAGCACCTGGGTGGCTCAGTGGGTTAAACCTCTGCCTTCAGCTCAGGTCATGATCTCAGGGTCCTGGGATTGAGTTCCGCATCAGGCTCTCTGCTTCACAGGGAGCCTGCTTCCTCCTCTCTCTCTCTGCCTGCCTCTCTGCCTACTTGTGATCTCTCTCTGTCAAGTAAATGAATAAAATCTTTAAAAAAATAAAATAAAGATATTGATGTAAAAGTTTACCATAGTTACAGGTACCCTAAGGAATACATGCCAACCAACTGCCCCCAATCTCTTCACATATAATTTTATCATTTATAATGGTTACATAGTGGGGCACCTGGGTGATCTGGTTGGTTAAGCGTTGGATTCTTGGTTTCAGCTCAGGTCTGATCTCAGGGTTGTGAGATTGAGCCCTGAGTGGGCTCTGTGCTCAGCACAGAATCTGCTTGGGCTTTTCTCTCCCTCTCCCCACTGTGCACATTCATGCTCTCTCTCTTTCCTTCTCTTTCTCTCAAAAAATTTAAAATATCTTTTTAAAAATGGTTACATATAATTTTTTTTAAAGATTTTATTTATTTATTTGAGAGAGAGATGGCGAGCATGAGCACAAGTCGGGGGAGGCAGAGGGAGGAGTAGACTCCCCACTGAGCAGAGAGCCCAATGTGGGGCTTGATCCCAGGACTCTAGGATCATGACCTGAGAGCTGAAGGCAGCCTCTTACCTGACTGAGCCACCCAGCTGCCCCTACATAGTATTTAATTAAATGGATTTGCCAATGTTTATTTAACCATTTCCTTATTGTTGGACCTATAGGCCATTTCTAGTATTCTGCAGATGCAATAATTTTATAATGACCTTCTTTTCCTATTTTTTTTCTCTTTCATGTTACCTTTTATAGGCCAGGAACTTAGATATTCAACTGCCTCAATAAGATATAAAACAATTTAAGATTGCTCATATGTATTTTAAAGTTAATTTGCTCAAACATTTGTGCAAATTTACAGTTCTACTTGAGGTTTTAAATTTAGTAGTCTGTATAGATTTTAATTATCCCCCCTGAGTGCCCTATAGGTGCTGCTAAACCTCTGATATGTATTTAATATAAATATTAAAAGAGTACTCCTTTAAAAAATACTCTCAATAAAAGAACTTTAATAAGCTTGACTAAATATTGAGAAGGCATATTGTGTTGAGTGAAACTTTGTATGGAATAATGAGGGTGATAGAAAATCATATTGGATGACTAGTCTGTAATTATCTCAAGGAACACGTACAATGAAACAAGTTCTTTTGGTTACTTCGTCAAACAGCCAACACAATGGGGAAAGTGGAGGAAGTGTTCCATAAACTCTATGAAAAGGTAACCAGAAAACCTCACGTCTAATCTTGGAGTTAGGACAGCATTAGAAAACAAAACCCACAAAGGAGGACACCTCCCAGAACAATCTGAGATGCATGAAAAGCAAACATTCACTAGAGCTGGAGCTGTACTAAGTCTGTACAGAGATAAGTGGCACATTCGACCTTCACCATGATTAACAAGCATTTCTTTGAAATTGTGTTGGTGCTCTTGGCCTCTTCTACTCTCTTCTCCCTCAAACTGAAACTGGCTCTCTTCCAGCAAAGAGTAAACAGAGAGAGTTTAAAACTGTTGAATAAATTCCAAAAATCGTCAGTTCAGCCGTGTCTGCCACACAGGACAAACTTCCTCCTTCCCCAGCAGTCTGTGAACCGTCGCTGGTCCCAGAGTGGACAGTGGATGCTTCTGCAGACCTTCAGCCTCTTCAGGGCAGGTATTTCTCTGGATGGTTGGGAGGAAAGCCACGTGGAGAATTTCCTCACTGAACTTCATCAACAGCTGGAATACCTAGGGGCCCTGAGAGGCCTGGGAGCAGAGCAGAACAGCGGTGTCTTGAGTGGTGGGAACCCTAGGTTGCAGGTTAAAAAGTACTTCTGGAGGATCCACGATTACCTGGAAAACCAGGAGTACAGCAGCTGCGGCTGGACCATTGTTCGAGTAGAAATCATCCGGTGTCTGTTCTTTGCATTCCCCCTGGTAAGAAAGCTAAGCAAACAAGAAATGGATTCCTTGAAAGTGGAGCAAGAGCCATCTCCAGGCTTTAAAAGCATCGGGTAGACAGAGGGCTGGGAGGGCTTTTCCAGACTCTATTATTTCTTTTTGTCATAAACTGGTAGTATTGTTTTGGTTTTATGTGGATATACTACAATCATCTGTAACTTGTAATGTCACTTTGTATCTTTGATTTGTCTTGAGTTTATGAGTTAAAGTAGATTCATTAATATTTCATAATTGGTTCTTCAAATGGGTATATTTTCATGCAAGTTGACCAGGTAAATAAAACGAAATGTGTCCCCAGTGTAATAATACTTTTCTTGACATAGAACATCCATTCCAATGATTTCTATTCCAGAACTTGGTAGACACAATGAGAAATACTAGGGATTGTAAGGCACTGTAAGATTTGAAAATATCAATACACACCAAATATTTGCTGCAGGTAACACAGTAGAAATAGGGCCAAAGGACGTGAACAAGCAGACTGCAGAGGGAAAACAAATGCATGAGAAGAGATTCAACCTCACTCATAATAATAAGAAATACAGATTAAAAGTGAGTAACATGCCATTTATAACAGATGGGTGAAGGCCCACACTCTATGGAGATTTGGGGGAGGGATGCTCTTATAATTTGCAGAGCACTGGAAATTGGTAAGATCACAATAGAGGCAATTTGGTGATACCTATTAAAATTATAGTTTTTTGATCCATAAATTCTGGGTTTGAAATTTATCTTATAAAAAGCCTTGCACATGTGTATAATGACTTATGTGCAATATTATTCATTACAGCATTATTTATAATATCCCAAAACAGGAAATTACACAGACTCTTTTAATTAGAGGCAGTTAAATTATGTTCACAGAAAGGAACACTACTTAGCTGGAGAAAAGGATGAGGGTGCTCTTCCTATACCGAAAAAAAAAAAAGTTAAAAAAAAAAGGCAAGAGGGGCACCTGGGTGGCTCAGTGAGTTAAAGCCTTTGCCTTCGGCTCGGGTCATGATCCCAGGGTCTTGGGATAGAGCCCCATGTCGGGCTCTCTGCTCAGCAGGGAGCCTGCTTCCCTTCTTCTCTCTCTGCCTGCCTCTCTGCCTACTTGTGATTTCTGTCTGTCAAATAAATAAATTTAAAAAAACTTAAAAAAAAAGGCAAGAGGCAGAACAGTGTGTCTAAAGTGCTATATTTGAAATTAAAATGTAAAACAAATTTTACGTTTGGCCTAACTTGTGTATGGACAAATAAGGAATATATAAGAAATAAATTACAATGATAACCTATATTTTGGGGAAGAGAGACTAAGGGAAGAGGACAGGGCAGAGGTGCTTTTACAACTTATTTTTATATTTCAATATTTAGTCACATGAACATTACAAATTAAAATAATAAAGTGTATCCAACAAGAGCCAGTTATTAGAAATATGCATGAAGGAGGGATTCCCGAGTGGCTCAGTCCATTAAGCATCTACCTTCAGCTCAGATTGTAATCTTGGGTCCCTGGGATGGGCCCTGCATGGGACTCCCTGCTCAGTGGGGAGTTTGCTTCTCCCTCTGTCCCTCCCCCTGCTCATGCTCGTTCTATTTCTCTCTCTCAAATAAATAAAATCTTTAAAAAAGAGGAAGTATGCATGAAGGAGTCTTGCTAGCAAAAGAAAGTGTTAGATGAAGATTAGAAGAAACAAGACTGCACCAGACTTCCCTTGGTGGGAAGGGGAGTGGCCGGGAGGAAGAAAGCTGGACAGAAGGGCACCTATGCCAACTGAGGGAGAGGGTTTCCACTCTCGTCACAGCTGCGCTTGATGAAGGGATTCCAGCTCTTCCAGCCAGGAGCTCTCAGAAATCATTGTGGATCAAATGTGGGACCAGAGAAACTGACGTTCAGTGAGACTTTGTGGCTTTCCCACGTCACAGTGACTTTCGCCCAATGTAAGAACCAGAGCCATGGCCCAGATGTCTGGGGCTAGTTCTACTACTTGACATCATGTTCTGCTTTAGAGTCATCACATAATTTGGAATGAAATTGGTCACTAATTGTGAAAACTTGCTGAAGAACAAAACATATTTCATCCCAGTTTAATTAATGTAAGTGTATTAGCTGTTTCGATTTTGGCCATTCTGATAGGTGTGTAGTGATATCTGATTGTGGTTTGAGTTCCCGTTTCCCTAATGGCTCCTGCTGTTGGATATTTTTTCATGTGCTTATTTGTCATCTTTATAACCTCTTTGGTGAAATGTCTCTTCATGTCCTTGGATTTGGCTTCAAAGGGAGGAGGATGAACTGAACAGGCTCCTGAGCCTGAAGCAGGGTCCGCTGACCTAGAGGAAAGGGACAGGGAGGCAGAGGCTGGGCAGTCAGGAGGACGTCTTTGTCACACTTCAGCCCTGGCATTGACCTGTTTACTTTCAGGTTCACCTGGAGGTAGGGAAGTGGAGAGAGGAAAGACACAAGCAAATATAGGTCATTTGCTTCACAGGATCAGTAGAATTTTTGTTTTCTTTAAATTAGGATGTTTTCAGGACAAAATCCTTCATTTAACACATTATTCAACTCTCAAATTAACCTAGCAAAGTAGTTTCTGTTACTGTAGTCTTTTCTCAGGTGAGAATGACCAGACTTTCAAGGTGAAGTGATTTGTTCAAAGTAACGTAATAAGCCATGGAGCCAGCCAATGCCACAACAAAGATTCTTAACCAAATCTGCCTGACTCAGAAGGCTGCCCTGTATTCCAGACCCCACAAACCCAAACAGCAGGCACTATGCAATATCTCTGCAAAATAATAATAACAAGAATGATGATAATTTGCTCCAGCTTTCCTTATTCAAGTTCACACACTATCTACAGCCTTGAATTGAAAAAAGAACGTTTCCTCTCCCTGGACATTTCTTTCCTGAGAATTGAGGGAAACAGAATGGAGGCAGTGCCAAGTAGAAATTCAGAGCAGATAATATATACTCATATTTAGAAGCTAAAACTGATACCGTGTCTGCTAATGTTTCCCCAAACATTTAGCTTTATTAGTTGACATCCTGCTTCTGTAACTGTCTTCACTGCATAATACAAAATAAAAATTGCTTGCTTTTAAATATATGTGCTGTCTTAAAACTTTAAAACCAGAGTTCTAAACTTGGAGATATTGGGGAAGATAAGCACTTTATAGAGACTAGATGAAAAAAATAAAAAGTTTAAAAAAATAAAGAGACTACATGCCTGGCCATCAGTGCATAGATGGGCTCAGAGTAAAGGTAAGATCATTTGTACTCACAGCCTGGGTCATCTGAGTTATCCTAGTCACACCTACATGTACTGAGCTAAATAGATTATTTAATGAAAAAGCAGTTTACAAAATAACTAGTATCATCATATTTTCTACAAATAAAAATACATGTAAAATGTCTGAAAAGAAATGCACTAAAATGTTTGCAATAGTGCTATCTAGGTGATAGAATTTTCATTCTCTTATCCTTTTTGAATTTTAAATATTTCTCCATGAATATAAATTCATTTTAGAATCAGGGAAAAATGATATTATTTGTGAAATTTTTAAAAAGAACAATAAATATGGCTCCTTGTAGAGAGTTGGCTTAGGATACTTAGCACCTGCAATAAATTAAGCCCCACCTCCAGTATATATCAGAATCATCTGGGGGGTTTGTTAAAACAGAGATGTCATGGCTTCACCCCCAATGTTTCTGATCCAATAAGTCTGTAATGGGGCCCAAGTGTTTGCATTTCTAGCAATTTCTAGATGGTGCCGATGCTGTTGGCCCTAAGACTCCACATTATAAACCATGCCTCTATATCTTGATAGCCTTGGTAGACTTTTAACAGATAAAGGCCTGGTCTCCTTGAAGTTACTGATCTCATATTTTCCCACAATCCCACCCCAGGTGGGAGATAGCTGGTGAGGAAAGTTTTTTTTTCTTTTTCTATCACTACCTTTTCATAGCAGCAGATTCAGTGGTCCTTCTTCTTAAAGAAGCAGGATATAGAGACTGTGATACTCCAGGTACATCCCATGACAGAAACTGTCTTCTCAAGAAAATGATCCGAACTGTTTTTGTCTGGAACATTCTGTTCCTCATGCCTGTGATTGTATAAAATCAAACCTGCAACCATAACCTGACCAGATGAGGAACATGATGTGAACACAAAGGAAATCAAACCTCTGAAAGATAGAGGATTCCAAGGTAAGAGACAGCAAACTGGTTCAGTAATTGAGAAGTATACATGTTTGGTAAATACAGAGATTTGGGGGGCATTCTTGGAATTGCCTTTGGCTGAAATGAGTCATGTAGCCCATTTTCTCCCCTGTATCCAATGACTGGATGTGGGGGGATAAAGGCTCAGACCCCTCACTCTGCCTCTGAAAGGTCATTGCCACTTCAGAGCCCCCTCCCCCACCAAGGTTTTATTTTTTTATTTTATTTTTTATTTTCAATTATATATATTTCAATTATATATATACATATATATGTATATATACACATATATATACATATATATACATATACATATACATGTATATGTATATATATGTGTGTATATATATATACACATGTGTATATATATATATACACAGTTTGTTTGTTTTATTTCTTTTCAGTGTAACAGAATTCATTGTTTTTCAGTGTAACAGAATTCATTGTTTTTGTACCACACCCAGTGCTCCATGCAATATGTGCCCTCCTAAATACCCACCACCTGGCTACCCCAACCTCCCACCCCCCGCCCCTTCAAAACCCTCAGGTTGTTTTTCAAAATCCATAGTCTCTCATGGTTCACCTCCCCTTCCAGTTTCCCTCAACTCCCTTCTCCTCTCCATCTACCCTTGTCCTCCATGTTATTTGTTATGCTCCACAAATAAGTGAAACCAGATGATAATTGACTCTCTCTGCTTGACTTATTTCACTCAGCATAATCTCTTCCAGTCCTGTCCATGTTGCTACAAAAGTTGAGTATTCATCCTTTCTGATGGAGGCATCATACTCCATAGTGTATATGGACCACATCTTCCTTATCCATTCATCCGTTGAAGGGCATCTTGGTTCTTTCCACAGTTTGGCGACCATGGCCATTGCTGCTATAAATATTGGGGTACAGATGGCCCTTCTTTTCACTACATCTGTATCTTTGGGGTAAATACCCAGTAGTGCAATTGCAGGGCCATAGGGAAACTCTATTTTTAATTTCTTGAGGAATCTCCACACTGTTCTCCAAAGTGGCTGCACCAACTTGCATTCCCACCAACAGTGTAAGAGGGTTCCCCTTTCTCCACATCCTCTCCAACACACGTTGTTTCCTGTCTTGCTAATTTTGGCCATTCTAACTGGTGTAAGGTGGTATCTCAATGTGGTTTTAATTTGAATCTCCCTGACAGCTAGTGATGATGAACATTTTTTCATGTGTCTGGTAGCCATTTGTATGTCTTCATTGGAGAAGTGTCTGTTCATATCTTCTGCCCATTTTTTGATATGATTATCTGTTTTGTGTGTGTTGAGTTTGAGAAGTTCTTTATAGATCCTGGATATCAACCTTTTGTCTGTACTGTCATTTGCAAATATCTTCTCCCATTCCGCGGGTTGCCTCTTTGTTTTGTTTGACTGTTTCCTTTGCTGTGCAGAAGCTTTTGATCTTGATGAAATCCCAAAAGTTCATTTTCGCTTTTCTTTCCTTTGCCTTTGGAGACATATCTTGAAAGAAGTTGCTGTGGCTGATATCGAAGAGGTTACTACCTATGTTCTCCTCTAGGATTCTGATGGATTCCTGTGTCACGTTGAGGTCTTTTATCCATTTCGAGTTTATCTTTGCATACGGTGTAAGAGAATGGTCGAGTTTCATTCTTCTACATATAGCTGTCAAATTTTCCCAGCACCATTTATTGAAGAGACTGTCTTTTTTCCAATGTATATTTTTTCCTGCTTTGTCGAAGATTATTTGACCATAGAGTTGAGGGTCCATATCTGGGCTCTCTACTCTGTTCCACTGGTCTATGTGTCTGTTTTTATGCCAGTACCATGCTGTCTTGGTGATCACAGCTTTGTAGTAAAGCTTGAAATCAGGTAACGTGATGCCACCAGTTTTATTTTTGTTTTTCAACATTTCCTTAGCAATTCGGGGTCTCTTCTGATTCTATACAAATTTTAGGATTCTTTGCTCCAGCTCTTTGAAAAATACTGGTGGAATTTTGATAGGAATGGCATTAAAAGTATAGATTGCTCTAGGCAGTATGGACATTTTAACAGTATTTATTCTTCCGATCCAAGAGCATGGAATGGTCTTCCATCTTTTTGTGTCTTCTTCAATTTCTTTCATGAGTGTTCTGTAGTTCCTCGAGTACAGATCCTTTACCTCTTTGGTTAGGTTTATTCCCAGGTATCTTATGGTTCTTGGTGCTATAGTAAATGGAATCAATTCTCTAATTTCCCTTTCTGTATTTTCATTGTTAGTGTATAAGAAAGACACTGATTTCTGTACATTGACTTTGTATCCTGCCACATTACTGAATTGCTGTATGAGTTCTAGTAGTTTGGGAGTGGAGTCTTTTGGGTTTTCCATATAAAGTATCATGTCATCTGCGCAGAGAGAGAGTTTGACTTCTTCATTGCCAATTTGGATACCTTTTATTTCTCTTTGTTGTCTGATTGCTGTTGCTAGGACTTCTAATACTATGTTGAACAAGAGTGGTGAGTGTGGGCATCCTTGTCGTATTCCTGATCTCAACGGGAAGGCTGTGAGCTTTTTCCCATTGAGGATGAAGTTCAGGAATGTTCCCTCTATCCCTATACTTTGAAGCGTTTTAATCAGGAACAGATCCTGGATTTTGTCAAATGCTTTTTCTGCATCAATTGAGAGGACCATGTGGTTCTTCTCTCTTCTCTTATTGATTTGTTCTGTCACATTGATTGATTTATGAATGTTGAACCATCCTTGTAACCCAGGGATGAATCCCACCTGGTCATGGTGGATAATTTTTTAATGTGCTGTTGGATCCTGTTTGATAGGATCTTGTTGAGAATCTTAGCATCCATATTCATCAGTGATATTGGTCTGAAAGTCTCCTTTTTGGTGTGGTCTTTGCCTGGTTTGGGAATCAGGGTAATGCTGGCTCCATAAAAAGAGTCTGGAAGTTTTCCTTCTGGTTCAATTTTTTGAAACAGCTTCAGGAGAATAGGTGTTATTTCTTCTTTGAAAGTTTGGTAGAATTCCCCAGGGAATCCATCAGGTCCTGGGCTCTTATTTTTTTGGGAGGTTTTTGATCACTGCTTCAATCTTGTTACTAGATATCGGTCTATTCAGGTTGTCAATTTCTTCCTGGTTCAATTTTGGGAGTTTATAGTTTTCCAGGAATGCATCCATTTCATCTAGGTTGCTTAACTTATTGGCATATAACTGTTGATAATAACTTTGGATGATTGTTTCTGCTTCCTTGGTGTTAGTTGTGATCTCTCCCTTTTCATTCATAATTTTATTAATTTGAGCTTTCTCTCTTTTCTTTTGGATTAGTGTGGCCAATGGTTTATCAATCTTATTGATTCTTTCAAAAAACCAGCTTCTAGTTTCATTGATACGTTCTACTGTATCTCTAGTTTCTACCTCATTGATCTTTGCTCTAATCTTGATTATTTCCCTTCTTCTGTGTGGAGTTGGTTTAATTTGTTGTTGATTCTCCAGTTCTTTAAGGTGTAGAGACAGCTGGTGTATTCTGGATTTTTCAATTTTTTTGAGGGAGGCTTGGATGGCTATGTATTTCCCCCTTAGGACCACCTTTGCTGTATCCCATAGGTTTTGGACCAAAGTGTCTTCATTCTCATTGGTTTCCATGAATTGTTTAAGTTCTTCTTTGATATCCTGGTTGATCCAAGCATTCTTAAGCAAGGTGGTCTTTAGCTTCCAGGTGTTTGAGTTCCTTCCAAACTTTTCCTTGTGATTGAGCTCCAGTTTCAAAGCATTGTGATCTGAGAATATGCAGGGAATAATCTCAGTCTTTTGGTATCGGTTGAGTCCTGATTTGTGACCCAGTATGTGGTCTATTCTGGAGAAGGTTCCATGTGCACTTGAGAAGAATGAGTATACTGTTGTTTTAGGGTGGACTGTTTTGTATATATCTATGAGGTCCATCTGGTCCAATGTGTCATTCAATGCTCTTGTTTCTTTATTGATTTTCTGCTTGGATGATCTATTACTGAGAGAGGCGTGTTAAGATCTCCTACTATTAATGTATTCATATCAATATGACTCTTTATCTTGATTAATAGTTTTCTTATGTAATTGGCTGCTCCCATATTGGGGGCATAGATATTTACAATTGTTAGATCATCTTCCCACCCATGTTTTGACTGAAGCCACGTTGTGACTGGCCGGCCCCTCAGCTTTTCCTCTCCTCCATCTGCGGCCTTCTCTTCTCACATGCGTTGAGCCTATAACCCTCCCTAATAAACTCCTTGCATGGTAATTTTGTCTCAGAGTCTGCTTTCTCAGCACCTAACTTCCAAAAGCAAACCCCACAGATCTTCCATTTGGGGCCATAGGAAACCCAAACTCACATATTGCCTTGGTCAAATACATATTAGCATCCTAATATGTGTTACTATCTCATTCTTGCTATTTATGACTCCTTAAAAGTTTTCATTTCTCAGAAAACCCTTAGAGTCTGATTTGTCTAAGTCTGTTTACCCTTCCAGAGCACAACACCAATCACATCACAAACTATACTGGATCACTTCTCTTTCAACAAAAGTATGACCTACTTCAGGGTGGGGAAATAGCTTCTTAACTCTTTGCTTAACACATTCTTGAACACATAAAGGGACAATCTAAACACTGAATGAATAAAGACATTTAAAATGCAGTGTTAACAGAAAGAAGAGATATGTAGGGTTCCTAGGTGGCTTAGTCAGTTAAGCATCTGCCTTCAGTTCAGACCATGATCCTGGGGTGCTGGGATTGAGACCCAGGTCGGGCTCTCTGCTCAGCAGGGAATCTGCTTCTTCTCACTCTGCTGCTCCCTCTGCTTGTGTTCTCTTACTCTCTCTCTGTCAAATAAATAAATAAAATCTTAAAAAAATAAAAGAAAAAAGAGATATATAAATACCATATCATTGTAGTCAGTTATGTGTGTAAGAAGACACTCTACCTAGAGATGAGGAAGTCTTATTTATGAGCCTGCTAAGAGGTTAATTCTTATTTTTGTTTTTCAGTTTCTCTACTTTTCCTGGATGGACAGTTTGGATAAGCTATGTCTTGCACTAAAAAGTAAAGTGTCTTTCATTCTCTAATGAAAGGTTTGTTCTTATCCTTGTATGGTAAAAGTACAATAAGACAATGACATAATATGTAGATCAGAAGTGCTGGTGGGAGCCCTTCTTCTAACTAATTGTTCTACTCATCTGAGAAAATCCTTTCCTGAACCCACTTTTCTTGGGCCTTTGGTCCCTGTCTGCTGTTGATGGTTAGTCATGCTTTCAACTGCCAATTAATATAGAAACCACTGAGAACAACTTGAATGTTTCCTATTTTGGGTTCAGTTAAAAAAAGAATTAATAGAAAAATATAAAACAATTCATGTAAATAGTGTAAATAGCTCAGTTTTACAGTTGTATAAAGTGTAACACTCCTCCCATTGTTCTGTTGGAAAGACCACTTGTCTTGTTATTGTCCAAAGTTGGGTGGGTGTTGAATCAGTTTTTGCACCTGCTATCGGTAGAGATTTTATGACAAGTTTCTTTATTTCTTTGGCTTGTATACTTGAAACATTATGAGTAAGCAGAAGATAGCCAGTATGTAGTATCTGGAGACTAGTAGCCAGAGTCACATTACAAGGATGCAGGGAAGTGATCATAACACAAAAATGGTCCCATGGTTTTACCTTCAATGTAAGAAGAATCCATCTTCTTAGAAACCTGTTCAGACAAGTTTTAGTCATTGAAGGTGAAGATGTGTACCTCTTGGGAAGGGTGAAGCAAGGTTCAAGGAGAACAAAGAACAGTGTTGCCCTTGACCTATAAATCGTGTGACTTTTTCTACCTAAGACAGCTAAGTGCACATTGTTTTAGTGAAATTTATTCCAAGTTTCAACATAAGCCTTATCATTAATAAGATATTTCTCTAAGAGAAAATTTAATTATTCCAAATAACAGTAAATCATGTGGGTTCTTGTCAGATGAACAAGGTAGTTATCAATGTGGATAAAAATATTTATGATTAGGCAAACCATAAGAGACTCTTAATCTCACAAAACAAACTGAGGGTTACCAGGGGCAGGAGGGTGGGGAGAGGATGGTGGAGTTATGGACATTGGGGAAGGTATGTGCTATGGTGAGTGCTGTGAAGTGTGTAAACCTGGCGATTCACAGACCTGTACCCCTGGGGCTAATAATGCATTATATGTTAATTAAAAATTATAAAAATATTTATGATCAAAATGGAGTTAATTTGAGAGGACTAAAAGTGGAATTTTTAGCTGGTATATTATTCAGTATAGCGGACTTATTTTAGTAACAGCTCCTAATCTATTGTCAGTCCTTGGGAGGAAGGTTTGAGTGGAAGAGAAAGAGATTCAATGAAACTGGGAAGGAAATAAGCATATTTCAAGGGCAAATTATGGGGTTACATGAGAAATACCTTGAAGGACCTAATTGTGCCCACTAGAGGGGGAAGAAAAAGAGGATGCACTCTCTGTGAGTGGGATAGGGCTCAGGAGCCAAAACAAAAATGTCCTCAAAATACCTCTGGCTAAGTAGATTTCTACTATGGGTGGACATTAGAAGAGCAAAGAGAGTTGTTTGGACATTTCAGGGTTTCAGCTGTAGCCCTCTACAGGGAAACTGTACCAGAAGACACACAAAGGAGGGTCCTATGTAGAAAGGCTGTTAGAAATTTCACCAACAATCCGTGTCTAAATTCTGGGCAAAAAGTTTGCTGGAACACTTGGGCCCATATCTGAGGGGTTAGACATCAGAAACCACATGTGGCGTTATACATATGTGGGGTAGAGTGCAAGGTTCCAGAGGAAAGATTTCTTCCCTAAAGCATCTCTCTCAGATTGTTGTGTGCAGCTAATGCCTAACATATTAAAAATAAGCAAAACAAAAACAAAAAAACACCAACTGTGCTCACCACTCTGAGATCAGACCTGAGCGGAAACCAAGAGCTAGTTGCTTAACCCACTACACCATCAGTGTGCCCAATATGTAAATTTTTTAAAAAGTCTGTCCAGTAAAGAACTATCAAGAGAATAAAAAGACATATAAAAATGTATGTCATATATAAATCTATGACATATAGAAAAAAAATCTCAAAATATATAGTTGATATTAATATTTTTAATATAAAAAACTCAAAAAAGTTTAACAATACAATAGCAATATCAGCAAGAAATACAGAAGCCAGGGTGGCTGGGTGGCTCAGTGGGTTAAACCCTCTGCCTTCGGCTAAACTCATGATCCCAGGGTCCTGGGATCGAGTCCCACATCAGGCTCCCAGCTCAGCAGAGAGCCTGCTTCTCCTTCTCCCTCTGCTTGCTGCTTTGCCTCCTTATGTTCTCTCTTTGTCTGTATCTCTCTGTCAAATAAATAAATAACATCTTTAAAAAAAAAAAAAGAAATACAGAAGCAATTTACAAAAGCAGACATAGCTACAAGTAGATAATATACATACATAGCCTTCCTAGTGATCATTTATATAAATGTAAAATCTGATAAACAACAAGATGGTTTGGAGATAGCTGGGTTAAGAGCACACATCTATACATAGTAGAAGTGTTACATTTTTAAACATAGGTGGTTATTTTTGTAAAATTGACCAAAAATTTTTTTAAAGATTTTATTTGTTTATTTGACAGAGAGAGACGCGGCGAGAGAGGGAACGCAAGCAGGGGGAGTGGGAGAGAGAGAAGCAGATTTTCTGCTGAGCAAGAAGACAAATGCGGGGCTTGATCCCAGGACCCTGGGATCATGACTTGAGCCGAAGGCTGATGCTTAATGACTGAGCCACCCAGGTGCCCCAATCTACCAAAATTTTTAAATGCAAATGCATTTCTGGATATTTATATTACAGAAAGACTGTGCATACACCTGCCTAAATGTGTGCCCAAATTTATTTATTGCAGCATTATTTTTATAAAAGATAACTGCAGCCAAGTTAATGTGCTCTTATAAAAGATTAGGTGAGTAAACAGTGGGCATTCCATATTATAGAATACTATACAGCCATTAAATTCATTTACATAAAGCCTGCGTCCAGGTTCATGTTAAATACTGATGAATAGATTGTTTTGAATTTCTCCCAGTAGTTTGTTAACCTTAAAAAAATAAAACTGCCAGTTTTATTTAACAATATTTATTTAACAATAGTAGCTTTATTCAGGAATACCACAAAATTGCAATCAGGCACAGCAAGGTATACAAAACAGTAGGCAAATTTGGAATAAAAAGAAGGAATGTAGGGGCATCTGGGTGGCTCAATAGGTTAAGCATCTTCCTTCAGCTCAGGTCATGATCTCGAGTCTTGGGATTGAGCCCTGAGTTGGGCTTACTGCTCGTTGGGGAGTCTGCTTTTCCCTTTCCCTCTGCCCCTGCTCGTGCTCTCTCTCTCATTCGCTCTCGCGCTCTCTCTCAATTAAATAAAATACTTCAAAAAAAAAAAAAAAAGGAATGTACTTTTAAAGAGAAAAGTGGTGGAGGGCTTTGTGGGGGTGGGTGGGTAGAGCTGTTATAAACTAAAAGTCCATTGGGAAAAAACTAGGAATGCAAAGTATAGTGGTTTCTCATTGGCTGAATTGTGATTTATCTCTCATCGACTGGGCTTTTGCCAAGGGAGGAAGAAATCTTCCTCCAGCTGGAATAGTAAATTAGTATTCGATTGCAAGGTCCACCTCTTCCTCTGGGATTTGCAATTGACTTTGAGTGGTAGCAGTGGTAAGGCATGAGAGTTCCCTGTGTCCAACTTCCCAACTCCCATTTTGGTAAGGTTTCTGTTTATTAATTTTCACATGTTGTATAGAAAATCTGTTACAAATAGATTACACATATAGAAAATATAGATTTTCCATAGAAAATCCAATGGTCACATTACTGATTGTGATAACTAGCTTAAAAACAATGTGTATAAAAATGTTCTGTCATTTTATTTAAACAGCAAACATATTTATGAGAATCTAGAATAAATACATAATGCAAAATAAAGGGGAAAGTCAGGCTTTAAAATGGTGATGTCAGGCTAATACCAGTTCTGTGTAGTTATTTACTGTCTAATCTGACTACATCACACCATCCAATATAATTGGTTTTTAAGGGAATTTGGGGATTTTTTTTCCATCCCGATTTTAACAACTTTGTTCTCTGGTGTCTCTTTGCTAAGAAGCATATCAGAATGGCTTAGTGCTGGTTAAAAAAAAGAAAGAAAGAAAGAAAAAGTTTTAGCTTTCTTCATTAAGAATAAACAGAACATGGTGCTATGTTAATTAACCAGATGCACTAAGGCATATGAATACCTAGAGTTACTTTATTTCACAATGTTGAAACACCAAACAAACCATTCTAGTGACTGGTGTTATTCTGCCCTCTAGTGGTTCAAATTAAAAATTCCTGTTTGACTACATTGCAGGAAAATAACTTTGAGGCAGGATCTTTATGAAATTTTCCTTTTAAAAGGATAACAGACCAAAAACGAAAAACAGCATGGAAAACTTGATGTATATACATCATCAAATAATCTGAACAGAAATATTTTGATTTCAACGTATTTCAGATTTGCATTGTTTTGCCCATTACGTCATTAAAAGTTTTTAAGACTGCAATATTTCAACTCGATTTTTTTTATTAAATTTTTTATTTATTTTCAGTGTAACAGTATTCATTGTTTTTTCACCACACCCAGTGCTCCATGCTCAACTCGATTTTAAGCATTCACAACCAACAGTGGAGTTCTACAGAGGCTTCCCCAGGCCATTTTCTGAACAGAGTGCCATTGCTTCAAGCCTTAAGAGAACAAGGTTTTTCGAAGGCAGAAAAAAGGGACCACACAACATATCCAAACATAAATAAAGCTGGCCAAGTTTTAGTATTCTAAGTGCTTTTTTATACACTATTTCCTTGAAGGCACTAGGATCTTTGCTGCTTTACTTCAATAGCTTTCATCCAGTTCCAGCAACACACACACATACACACACACATACACACACACACAAACATTGGCACACGTGTATGAATGACATAGAATGGCTTCTAGACCAGCTAACCCAGATTATCCCAGAGCTCACACATGTTTCAGCCAAGGTTATTTATTGACCTTCTACATAGCCAAGTGACACTGACTACGTCCCCATTCTCCAGCCCATTCTCTTGACATTATGTTCTCCTATACTAAGCATTGCCTCACTTATGATGGATGTGCCTGTAAACATGTGTGCTATTTCACGGTGCTTCCTAAGCCTGGACATATTTCCATCTTTCTTTTGTTGATATGATGGAAGGAATAGTTTAAATAAGAAGCAGTATCAGAATGAGATCGATATGTATCACTTGAGAGCTCCCCAGATCTATGACTCAAGCTATACAGTTTTATTATGCACAGTCTCCTTTTCTAGCTCTTGTCTATAAAAGCATGACCAGCTCTTTACTGGTCCATGTTCCCAAACTGTTACAATAAAAATGAGGGCTTATTATTCTTTGACTTAATTCAACCAAAAGCCAGTCAACAGCTCTGCCTGCTACTCCCCCTGCTTGTGCTCTCTCTCTCTCTGACAGATAAATATATGAAATCTTAAAATCTTAAAAAATATAAAAATATATTATATATAATGTTACATAATTATTGTTATATTATACTATTATAAATAATACTATAATTTATAATAATATATAAATATATTATAATAACATATAAATATATATTATTATTACAAATTATATAAAATCTTAAAAAAATAAATAAAATAAACTTTAGTACCATTTTTAGGTCTCTGTCCCTGTGAGACTAAGTTTCAATACAGTAGGAAATACATGTGCCTTATTTACCTGTAGGCTTTTCTTTTTATTATTTTTTTTAAAAGATTTATTTATTTATTTATTTATTTATTTATTTGAATGGAATGCACAGGATGGGGAGAATTTTAAGCAGACTCTATGCTGAGCGTGGAGCCGGACCTGGGAATTGATCTTACAACCCTGAGATTATGACCTCAGCCAAAATGAAGAATCTGATGTTTACCCACTAAGCCACTCAGGTGCCCCTTTTTTTGGTTTCTTTTTAATATTTTATTTTTATGTAATCTCTACTTCCACTGTGGAGACAGAACTCACAACCCTGAGATCAAGAGTTGCTGATCCACTGTCCATGAAGCAACTGAGAAAAAAACATATGGCATAAAAGGGTAAACTATGCGCAGAAAGACTAACCCACATTATTCCCAGATCCCATGCAATATTCTTCTCCAAGTCAGACGCACTGACTTCTCTTATTCATGCTCCCACCTGCTCCAGGGTGGTCTCTGCTTATGCATTCCACCAAACCGACTCTCAGGAAGGTCAGCAAAGGCACCTGTGCTTCTGACATCGCAGGCAGTTTCAATCCGCATCTTCCAGGAATCTGCTGATGGTCTTTGAAGCACATTTACCTCCTTAAAGACACTGACCAGCATCCTCTCTTATCCCTGTGCTGTATGGCCAAGAGTCCACCGTCTCCTTTGTGGCTCTTCTCTCCCCTCCCTTCAATGGTTGAAGAGCCTCAGAATCAAGTTTATGTCTGTTTCTCACATGACACGGTCTGCCTCCGTGACCACCTCTGTTTCTGGCTTTGCCTGCTAGATGTGGATCTCAGTCATGGCGTTTCTTGTCAAATGCCAGCTCACCTCCCCCCGACACTGAACATACGTGCCTCCATGTCTGCCAGTGACCTGTCGAGGGGTCGACAGATTTTCTGTGTGCACTTCCTGTGTACTTCTACCTCGCTGTTCAGGCAGCAGGTGAGAGAAGTCACTTCCTTTCCTTCTTCATTAGACCACTAAGTAGGAGGATTGTTTATAGATTCCATCCCAACAGCAACCAAAGATGTAGACATCAGGATCTGTATTTATTATGTCCTGTAGCCTAAGGGCAACGTGCAAGTTGTCCTAGAGAAAGTCAGTTGTTATTTCCAATGTTAATGCAGTATGATGGTAAATGCATTCTGCTGTCCAATTTCCAACAGAGTTACACAATCAGACCTGGTGAGCCTCTTTGAAAACGCTTTTGTACTTAAAGTTCCATAAAGAAAAAATTGATAAACTGATTACATATTATAAATATATTTTATTATATTGTGTATTAAAAGGTGCACATCACATTATATGAAAAACCTGAATGTTATCAATATTTACATAAATAAATATTTAAATAGATAAATAGACACAAGAAAGGTCATCTGTAGGCGACTACTGCTTGTAGAGTTGACATGTTCTGAAAACACTTGACAAATTGACTGTGTTCATGTATTCACGACAGCAGAAGTGAGAGTCTCTGACACGGCAGAACTCCGGAATGTGTGATGTTATTTGTCAGAAGGAATGGTTTCCATGTTGAAAGGGGTGTCAGTTCCCGCTCCTTAGTCTCTTATGCAAGGCTGTTGATGCATACAAGGGTTTCATGATCTCTGCTCGGACCATCTCCCAGGCACAAGGGCTGTATTGCTTCTCTTGCAGATAGAGGGAGATTCTCTGGAAGTAGTTCCTCACGATGGAGTCCCCATTCACGAGGGGCGTCTCTCCCACCCCCGCTTCCTGCAGGGGACAGGCTTCCAGGTGGCCCAGCTGCTCAGAAAGTCCCGAGCACAATTCCTCCAGGAGGGTCGTGTTCCAGGGAGCAGGTGAGGCCTCTGTGCAGAAGAGGTGGAAGGTCTTCTGGTTCGTCACATGGACGACAGAGAGGGCTTGAGCCTTCTGCAGCTGCTTGCCATCAAACACCTCCTGGGGGAAGCCAAAGTCGTGTGTGTACTTGTCACAGGAGCTAGCAGACAGTCTCCTCATTTGTCACAGGAGCATCAAGGCCCTCCAGTGCAGCAGTCCGTGGTCCTGAGGCAGGTCGCATCCCAGAGAGCCGAGGGAGTGGCAGCTGAGCACCACCAGGGCCACCAAGAAGGAGCAGGGCAGGGCCATCGGGGATCCTACAGATGCTGTTGGCCTGGCTGGGGTGGGCATGTCTGGGACTCGAGGCTCTAGCTTCTCTGAACATTTTGTCTTATGCGTGAGGCTTAAGTAGGGGACATAGGAGTTTTCAATTTCTGAACGTTTCCCTTACTTTCTACTTCTCTTTTTGCTTTCCTTTCTACACTTTCTACTAGGGTTTGGAGCATGGGTTTCTCAATCATGTTTTATTTTCTTTAAGTTTTATCCTAGCCTCTAGAATCTTTTGGATGTTTTTTAAATGCAACTTCCAAGAAAACTTAATAGCAGGGAGACATGGTATATATCGTTATATATTGTATTTTTGTCTGTGCTTTTAAGAAAAAGTGTAACGTTTATCCAATTCAGGGTCCAGAAAGACTAAAAATTTAAAGCTAAATGTTATACTTTAAAGCTACTGATGCTTAAGTATATAAGTAAATTTGATGAGTAACTTATAATTTCTTTACATGTATACAGTGTAGTATATGGAGTACATATGCAAATTAACAATTTCTAAAAGATAAATCTAAAACAAAATGATTTCGGTGTACCTGAACATTTCCAATCAATCCAGATTGCTAAATGAAAGTGAAAAATGGAATTATTTACTTAATATGTGTTTTTAGTGTCCTGAACTTGAATGTTGCTTCATATGACAAAATCATTTTTTTACGATTTTATTTATTTATTTGACAGAGAGATAGATACAGAGAGAGTACAAGTAGACAGAGCACCAGGCAGACAGAGAGGGAGAGGCAGGTTCCCAGCCAGCAGGGGGCCTAATGCCAGGCTCCATCCCAGCACTCTGGGATCATGACCTGAGCTGAAAGCAGCCGCCCAACTGACTGAGCCACCCAGGCACCACGACAACACCATCTTTAACTTCACCTACTACTACATACTCTGGAAGGTATTGTCAAAATATATTTTTCTGGGGCACCTGGGTGGCTCAGTGGGTTAAAGCCTCTGCCTTCGGCTCAGGTCATGATCCCAGGGTCCTGGGATTGAGCCCCGCATTGGGCTCTCTGCTCAGTAGGGAGCCTGCTTCCTCCCCTCTCTCTCTCTGCCTGCCTCTCTGCCTACCTGTGATCTCTGTAAAATAAATAAACAAAGTCTTTAAAAATATATATATATATATATATTTTTCTGCTTAACACTAGATAATTACTGATGTGTTGAATGATTCCTGTTATTCCTAGATTTGTCACACTGACCTTGCAGACAGTTTGTGTCCTCCAAGAATTCTGTGCCATTGCTTCTTATGCAATATCCAAGAAAACCAATGAATGACAATAAATAGCACGGTTTTGTTAGAGCGCTTCAAGGCATTGCAAGTGATCCCAGTAGGAATCCTTGTTCTTCTCTGGGAAGAGGAGGTGTCAAGGTTCTAATTCCACTTGACTGGATTTTCCCAGCAGCACCTCACTGACAAGGTAGTTATCACATCTACTAACCTCTTTCCTCTGGAGTGACTGAGTGTCCTCCACCCAGGCTCTCCTGGGCTCACTCCTTCACCATGACCTGAGGACTCTAGATTCCCCTACTGTGCAGGGGCTGGTTTCCTTGTTAGCAAAGCACTTTTGGCCCTTAGACCCTTGCCCTTGCCCTTGCCTCTGGAGTGTTTCTGTTGGGGACCCTCTCAGTGCTGACCTCCTCCTCTCCTGATCAGGTATCAAAGGTGTCAACATCCCTCAGATGCTGAGGGTGAACATTTATTTTCCCCAAGTAGAGGAAAGACCGTTTATAATCATTTCATCAAAAATAAGGGAATACATTTATTGTGCCACCACAGTGCTTAATTTTCCAGTTTTTCATTTTTTTAAAGTAATCTCCTCACACAGGGTGGACCCTAACATGGGGCTAGATTCACAGTCTGACATCAAGATCTGAAGTTAGAGTAAGAGTCAGATCCTCAACAGGTTGAGACACCCAGGGTCCCCCATGGTTCAAATTTTTCTGAAACTAGGGAACACTTGTTAGGTCCAAAATTTCTAAGCCGAGCACAAGGGATTCACTGACTGGGTCTCTCAGGAGACACTTCCAGCACAGAAACTGATGACTTTCACTAGCTCATTCAGACTGTGTGTTTCCAGTAGGCAGCTTCATCTGGCCATCTGTCTGGTGCTCAGAATACAGGCGGGTGAGGCCCAGCCTATGGTGTCAGGGACACAATTCCTTATTGCCTTTCCTTATTCATGGTGTTGCATTTTCAACTTAAGTAACAACAACAACGAGAATGGAATAACTTAATATTTCCACATGCTTTACTGGACATACTCTGACTTGCTGGTCCTGATCATGTTCTATGTCATCATGAGGATCACACAGAGGGAAGGAAGAGGAGGACCAAGGGGATGCCCCGGGTTTCTCTTTCATTTTTAAGACATCAGTTTTTCTGTTTCTCATGTCAACTCTCCTCGAAAGCAAAACATGGCAGCTGTGTGTGGGGGAGGGGGAAGACAACTGTTATGTCCGGATGTGACAAAAGTGAAACAGTGGCGTGTCTACTGAGAAAATGGCAGAGTGTACGTCAGCCAAATTTGATACAGCAACATTGGGGAAGAGCAGCTCCGGCAGACGGGAGAAATGAAGGCTGTCCTGAGTTATTGCAAGTCAGGAATGTGGCTGCCTCAGCCAGAGGATCCCACAAGACCAACTCTTGTGTCCCCATGAGGCCCTCAGCTCGACAAGAGGAGCCACCTCATTTTCCTTTCATTCAATCCACATGTACTCGGCTCTGAGGAGAGATGAGAAGAGTCACACCAACCAGCTCACAAGAGACTGGTGACCAGGACTCCAGCTGCTCAGCCTCTCTGGAAGGAGACAGGATCCTCACCCTGCCTGAGAGCTCCACCTACCTGATAAGTCCACTCAGGCCGAGAAAAGATTGCCTGAGAAATCCAATATGAAGACGAGGGGAACTGAAAGATCCTACATGATTCTGCTCTGCGCCTGGATTAGAATAATGATGAGGAACTTTTAAGATGATAATGCTAAAGCTGATTGCAGTCTAACCCTTCTGAGATCCTGGAAACCATTACGTCTGTCTTCTCAGTAACCACATTTACATTCCACTTATTTCTGCAGCTGTTTGGAGAGAAACAGAAACCCGGAGGGAGAATTATTCAGATCAAACCAATATCCAAGATGGAACACAAAGGAGTTGTGAGATAATGGCTTGTCTGGAAGCAGCTGTTAAAAGATGTGAAGGTTAGAAATGGACAGAGGATTCAAGAACCAGGAGAGGCCGTGGCATGAAGTCAGTCATGTGGAGAGGGTGAAGGATCAAGGATTCTAGATCACACTGTAGATGCCAAAGGTTGTTGTCTGTGGTTGTGTATGGCAACAGGGGTGTGGGATGAGTCAACTGCATGACTGACTTTAAGTTCCAAAGACAAGTTGGCAGGATCCCTTTTAAATACTCATGAGAGTGGGAAGGAGTCAAGATGGTGAAGAAGTAACAGGCTGAGATGACATCAGGTAGCAGGAGATCAACAATACAGTTCATCCAACCATTCCAAACACCTACATTCTAACAGAAGATCGAAGAGAAGAAGAGCAGCAATTCTAGAAACAGAAAATAGACCACTTTCTGAAAGGTGGGACCTGCAAAGAAGTGAATTCAAAGCGATGGGGAGATAGACCACGGGGGGATGATCTGGCTCCTCACCAGCAGCAGAGCAATGGAGCACAAAATCAGAACTTTAAAAAGTCTGTTCCACTGAGGGACATCGCTCCAGTGGGTAAGCTGTGGTGACGCCCATGCGGGGATAGTGTGGTCTCCTGTCCTGCGGGGACACAGAAGGGTCGGGGATGTTTGAATGTCACAGAACTCCCAGGTATTAGAGCGGGGAAGCCGGTTACAGAGACTGAGCTGAGGAATGAGCCATCAACTCGGAGTTACCTTAAGCTGTGATCCGTGGCATAGGCAGGGCCCTGCTCTGTGAGCAGGGACCCCACAAGATTCTGGGAGACCCCAGAAGAGTGCAGGGATCTGCTGGGTTTGGAGACTCCAGGTGGGGCTGGGTGCCAGAGACACTTGGTCACAGGCTGGGGGAGCTCAGAGCGTGGCTAGAGGCCAGGGAGATGGGAGTGATTGAGCACTTTTCTCCAAGGGAGCACTGAGGAGTGGGGCCCCGAGCTCTCAGTTCCTCTGGGCCAGAATTCAGAGACCACCATTTTCATGCCATCCTCCAGAACTCTATGGAAAGCGTTCAGGGAACAAAAGCTCCGAAATGGAACCCCAGCAGATTACGTAGCCTGGCCCCTGGTAAGGGTGGTGCAATTCCACTTCGGGCAAAGACACGTGAGAATCACTACAACAGGCCCCTCCCCCAGAAGATCAGCAAGAAATTCAGCCAAGACCGAGTTCACTTACCAAAGAGAACAGTGGAATTCCAGAGGAGGAGCAAGCAAGCATGGAATTCATGGCTTTCTCCCCATGATTCTTTAGTCTTGTAGAGTTAATTTTTTTTTAATTTTATTTTTTTCTTAAGCTAAAATTTTTGTAACCTTTACTCTTTTCTATTTTAACGTTTTAACTAGTTTATCTTAACAATACCTTTCATTTAAAAAATGTTTTTTGAACCTTCATCATTATACTCATATTTTATCCTTCATTGTATCTATCTTTATTGTTTGTATACACATAGGGATTTTTCTTTTAAAAAATTTTGGGACACAACTTCTTCTAATAGGTCAAAATATACCCTAAATCTAGCACAGGTCTTTGTTCTAGTCTCCAGCCTGAGCAAATGCTCTCCACTTATCTTATCAATTCCTTTTTTAGAAAATTTTTTTAAAAAACGTTTATCTTTATAGTCATATTCCATCCCTTCATCGTTTTTACTCTCATTGTGTGTGTGTGTGTGTGTGTGTGTGTGTGTGTGTGTGTGTGTATTTTATTCATTCTTTAAAATTTTGGGAGATAGTGTCTTTAAAGAGACTAAAATATTCCCCAAATTAAGTGGATGACTCTGTTCTAGTCACCAATCTAAAATATATGTGTATATATATATTTTTTTTATTTTTTATTTATTTATTTTTTTTTCTCTGAACTCTTTTTACTCCATTTCTTCCCCCCGTGATTTGGGGTCTTTCTTATTTGGTTAGAGCACATTTTCCTGGGGTCCTTGCCACCCTTTTAGTATTTTATTCACTCCTTCATATATACTTATCTGGATAAAAGGACAAGGTGGAATAATGCACTGCAAAAAAAAAAAAAAAAACCAAAACAAAACAAACAAACAAACAATAAAAAACAAGAGGCAGTACTGAAGCCTAGGACCTAATCAATATGGACATTGGTAATATGTCAGATCTAGAGTTCAGAATGATGATTGTCAAGGTGCCAGCTGGGCTCAAAAAAGGCATGAAAGATATTAGAGAAACCCTGTCTGCAGAAATAAAACCCTTTCTGGAGAAATAAAAGAACTAAGATCTAACCAGTCGAAATCAAAAAAGCTATTAATGAGGTACAATCAATAATAGAGCTTCTTACTGCTAGGATAAATGAGAAGGAAGAGAGAATTTCTGATATAGAAGAGCAAGTGACAGAGAAGAAAGAAGCTGAGCAAAAGAGAGACAAACAATGACTGGACCACGAGGGGAGAATTCGAGAGATAAGTGACACCATAAGACAAAACAACATTAGAATAATTGGGACTCCAGAAGGAGAAGAAAGAGAGAGGGGAGCAGAAGGTATATTGGAGAGAATTATTATAGAGAATTTCCCTAATATGGCAAAGGGAACAAGCATCAAAATCCATGAGGCACAGAGAACTTCCCTCAAAATCAATAAGAATAGGTCCACACCCTGTCAGCTAATAGTAAAATTTACAAGTCTTAGTGACAAAGAGAAAATCCTGAAAGCAGCAAGGGACAGGAAGCCTGTAACATACAATGGTAAAAATATTAGATTGGCAACAGACTTATCCACAGAGACCTGGCAGGCCAGAAAGATCTGGTGTGATATATTCAGAGCACTCAACAAGAAAAACATGCAGCCAGGATACTATATCCAGCTAGGCTATCATTGAAATTAGAAGGAGAAATAAAAAGCTTCCAGGACAAACCAAAATGAAAACAATTTGTAAATACCAAACCAGCTCTACAGGAAATATTGAAAGGGTGCTCTAAGCAAAGAGAGAGCCCAAAAGTAGTAGACCAGAAAAGAACAGAGACAATATACTGTGGCACTAAATTCACATCTCTCAATAGTTACCCTGAATGTAAGTGGGCTAAATGCACCAATCAAAGACACAGGGTATCAGAATGGATAAAAAAAAACAAAACCCATCAATATGCTGTCTTCAAGAAACTCATTTTAGACCCAAAGACACCTCCAGATTGAAAGTGAGGGGGTGGAAAACAATTTACCATGCTAATGGACATCAAAAGAAAGCTGGGGTGGCAATCCTTATATCAGATCAATTAGATTTCAAGACAAAGACTCTAATAAGAGATGAGGAAGGACACTATATCATACTCAAAGGGTCTGTCCAACAAGAAGATCTAACAATTTTAAGTATCGATGCCCCTAACATGGGAGCAGATAATTATATAAATCAATCAATAACAAAATCAAAGAAACACATGGACAAGAATACAATAATAGTAGGGGACTTAACACTCCCCTCACTGGAATGGACAGATCATCCAAGCAAAAGATCAACAAGGAAACAAAGGCCTTGAGTGACACACTGGACGAGAGGGACATAACAGATATATTCAGAACATTCCATCCCAAAGCAACAGAAAACACATTCTTCTCCAGTGCACCTGGAACACTCTCCAGAATAGATCACATCCTGGGTCATAAATCACGTCTCAACTGGTATCAAAAGATTGGGATCATTCCCCGCATACGTTCACACCACAATGCTCTGAAGCTAGAACTCCATCACAAGATGAAATTTGGAAAGAACCTAAACACCTGGAGAATAAAGACCATCCTTCTAAAGAATGAATGGGTCAACCAGGAAATTAAAGAAGAATTGAAAAAATTCATGGAAATAAATGATAATGAAAACACAATGCTTCAAAATCTGGGGGACACGACAAAGGCAGTCCTGAGCAAAAAATATATACTGATACAGGCCTTTCTCAAGAAACAAGAAAGGCCTCAAATACACAACCTCACCCTACACGTAAAGGACCTAGAGAAAGAACAACAAAGAAAGCCTGAACCCAGCAGGAGAATAGAAATCGTAAAGATCAGAGCAGAAATCAATGAAATAGAAACCAAAACAAAACAAAAACAAAAACAAAAAAACCCCACAAAAAACAATAGAACAAATCAATGAAACTAGGAGCTGGTTCTTTGAAAGGATGAATAAGATTGATAAACCCCTGGGCCAGACTTCTCAAAAAGAAAAGAGAAAGGACCCAAATAAATGAAATCATGAATTAAAAAGGAGAGATCACATTCAACACCAAAGAAATACAAACAATTATAAGAACATATTGTGAGCAACTATACGCCAGCAAATTTGACAATCTGGAAGAAATGAATGCATTCCTAGAGACATGTAAACTACCACGACTGAACAAGGAAGAAAGAGAAAACCTGAACAGACCCATATCCAGTAAGGAGATTGAAGCAATCATCAAAAATCTCCAAACAAACAGCTACCCAGGGGAATTCCACCAAGCATTTAAAGAAGAATTAATACCTATTCACCTGGAACTGCTCCAAAAAATAGAAATGGAAGGAAAACTTCCAAACTCATTTTATGAGGCCAGCATTACCTTGATGCCAAAACCAGACAAAGACCCCACCAAAAAGGAGAATTACAGATCCATTTCCCTGATGAACATGGATGCAAAAATGCTCACCAAAATACTAGCCAATAGGATCCAACAGTATATTAAAAGGATTATTCAGCACGACCAAGTAGAATTTATTCCTGGACTGCAAGGTTGCTTCAACACCCACAAATCAGTCAATGGGATACAATACATTAATAAAAGAAAGAACAAGACCCGTATGACACTCCCAATAGATGCTGAAAAGGCATTTGACAAAGTACAGCATACTTTCTTGATCAAAACTCTTCACACTGTAGGGATAGAGGGTACATACTTCAATATCATCAAAGCCATTTGTGAAAAACTCACAGTGCATAACCTACTCAATGGGGAAAAACTGAGAACTTTTCCCCTAAGGTCAGGAACATCGCAGGGATATCCATGATCACCCCCTGCTATTCAACACAGTACTGGAAGTCCTAGCCTCAGCAATCAGACAACAAAGAGAAATAAAAGGCATCCGAAATGACAAAGAAGTCAAACTCTCACTCTTTGCCAGTGATATGATACCTTATGTGGAAAACCCCAAGACTCCACTCCAATACTGCTAGAACTCGTACAGGAATTCAGTAAAGTGGCAGGTATAAAATCAATGCACAGAAATCAGTTGCATTGCTATATACCAACAAAAAGACAGAAGAAGAGAAATTAAGGAGTCAATCCCACTTATAATCACAACCAAAACCCTAAGATACCTGGGAATAAATCTAACTAAAGAGGCAGAGAATCTGTACTCAGAAAACTATAAAATACTCATGAAAGAAATTGAGGAAGCCACAAAGAAATGCAAAAGTGTTCTGTGCTCATGGATTGGAAGGATAAATATTGTGAAAATGTCTATGCTACCTAGAGCAATCTACACATTTATTGCAATCTCTATTAAAATACCATCAACTTTTTTCACAGAAATGGGACAAATAATCCCCAAATTTGTTTGGAACCAGAAAAGAACCCAAACAGCCAGAGGAATGTTGAAAAAGAAAACCAAGGTTGGTGGCAACACAATTCCAGACTTCAAGCTCTATTATAATGCTATAATCATCAAGACAGTATGGTGCTGGCCCAAAACCAGACACGTAGATCAATGGAACACAATAGAGAGCCCAGAAATAGACCCTCAACTCTATGGTCAACTAAACTTCGACAAAGTGGCAAAGAATGTCCAATGGAAAAAAGACAGTCTCTTCAACAAATGGTGTTGGGAAAATTGGAAAGCCACATGTAGAGAAATGAAACTGGACCATTTCCTTACACCACACACGAAAATAGACTCAAACTGGATGAAGGACCTCAACGTGAAAAAGGAATCCATCAAAATCCTAGAGGAGAACACAGGCAACAACTTCTTCGACGTCAGCTGCAGCAACTACTTCCTTGGAACATCACCAAAGGCAAGGGAAGCAAGGGCAAAAATGAATTGTTGGGACTTCATCAAGGTCAAAAGCTTCTGCACAGCAAAGGAAACAGCTGGCAAAACCAAAAGACAACCGACAGAATGGGAGAAGATATTTGCAAAGAAGATATCAGATAAAGGGCTAGTATCCAAAATCTATAAAGAACTTATCAAACTCAACAACCAAAGAACAAATAATCCAATCAAGAAATGGGCAAGGACATGAACAGATGTTTCCGCAAAGAACACATCCAGATGGCCAACAGACACATGAAAAAGTGCTCCACATCAATCGGCATCAGAGAAATACAAATCAAAACCACAATGAAATGCCACCTCATGCCAGGGAGAATGACAAAAACTAACAAGTCAGGAAATGACAGATGCAGGTGAGAATGTGGAGAAAAGGGGTACCCTCCTACATTGTTGGTGGGAATGCAAGCTGGTGCAACCACGCTGGAAAACAGCGTGAAGGTTCTTCAAAAAGTTGAAAATAGAGCTACTTACAACCCAGCAATTGGACTCCTGGGTATTTACCCTAAAGATACAAATGTAGTGATCTGAAGGGGCACGAGCACCCGAATATATACCACAGCCATGTCCACAATAGCGAAACTATGGAAAGAACCTAGATGTCCATCAATAGACTAATGAATAAAAAAGATGTGGCATACACACACACACACACACACACACACACACACACACACACACACAGTGGAATACTATGCAGACATCAAAAGAAATGAAATCTTGTCATTTGCAATGACCTGGATGGAACTAGAGGGTATTATGGTTAGCGAAAGAAGTCAATCAGAGAAAGACAATTATCTTATAATCTCACTGATTTGAGGAAGTTGAGAGGCAAGGTGGGTGGTTTGGGGGTAGGAAAAGAATAAATGAAACAACATTGGATCAGGAGGGAGACAAACCATAAAGCGGCTCTTAATCTCACAAAACAAACAGAGGGTTGCCAGGGAGACGGGAGTAGGGAGATGGAGGTGGGCTAATGGGCATGGGGGAAGGTATGTGCTGTGGTGAGTGCTGTGAAGTGTGTAAACCTGGGGATTCACAGACCTGTACCCGAGGGGCTTAATACATTATATGTTAATAAAAAAGTAAAATAAATACTCATGAGACATTAGATTTTCTGCCATGAGATACATGTGTCAGCTGGCACTAGAGTGATCCTCCTCCTTTCATACACATTGCAGGCTGCTGTCCTGTCAGGGTCACCCGTGGTGAGGCTACTACCATGGGCCACATATGCCTAGAAGAACTCTGTGCTCCCAGCGTCCCCTTGAATCTTCTCAGTCTCAAGAAGGACACAGAGAGACAGTTGACTTGATGCTTCCCTAGTGTCCTACTGTTCCACCTCCTGAGGATAAGTCACTAATCCAGTGAACACTTTCCCATTTCTGTTCTCCTTACAGGTTCCCACACTGCTGCTCACTTTCAACACTTTCATGTTTCCAGGCGTCAGCTGCGGTTTTCAGAGCAAAGGAATGTCCTACTCCTGGTGTAACGAGAACTGAGCCAGCGTTTCAACACAGGCACAGTTGAGCTCTGGGATTCTTTGGCTGTAGACATATGGGCAGGGTTCCTGGAATTAGTGTGTTTCTATGTGGGACTGGATGTCTGCGGGCTTTGAGCTCCACAGCACAGCAATCAGCTGACAGGGAGGGTGGAGGGAGAGCAAGTGCGCACTCTGGCTTCTGACACTGCCAAACCTTGGCTGCTTGTGGCCAATAGTGCAGGGTGATGTCTCCCAGCCTGTCCCTGGGCACCCAACCCTGAGCCCTGCCTCCTCTACATCCCCTGGCAGGCTGAATAGAATGCCTGGGGATGGAAAGTTGGGGGGGGGGCTGGGGCGCCTGGGTGGCTCAGTCCTTTAAGCATCTGCCTTGAACTCAGGTTCAAGGTCCTATATCTCATGGTCCTAGGATCCAGTCCTACATTGGGCTATCTGCTCAGTGGGGAGTGTGCTGCTCCATCTGACCTTCCCCCCTCTCATGCTCTGCCTCTCTGCCTCTCTCAATGAAAGAAATAAAATCTTAAAAAAATGTTGGCAGGGGTGCTCACTCCCCTCGCCCCTGCATTTGGCCTTTGCTGCTTAGTTCTCCAACACTTTCCAATATTTAATAATGAATAACACTGGGGTTGAAACAGACTGTGGTGATAGGGATTTCAGGATAAGACTTACTCATTGTCATAGACAGAGTAAGGAAATGGGTTTATGACAGCATTAGAATCTCTGGATGTCCACAAGTAGGCTTTTGCAACTGGAAGGGACATCCTCAGGAAGAGGTCCCATTCTGGTCACCACCCTTCTCCCACGTGGCCACCAGGGGGCGGTCTCCCTGGAGAGGAGCTTCCCTAGGCCACCCTTCAACCTGATCCTGCTTTCTGTTTCCTTTCAGCCACAGCTGCTATGCCATCACATTGGATGGAAATCTGAGCGAAGCCTCTCTAGCAGGTGGTTCTGCAAAACCTAGGGATTTCATTGCATTTTTGTCTTCTAGTTGCTTTCCTGTGCTGTTCCTAGGAAAACCTTTAAGCTGAGATGACAGCAGAACAGAAAGCTGTTGTGTGAACAGGCTGAGAGGTCAAGAGAGTGAATGCCAAGGGTGCGGTGGGGACTTCTGCCTTGGCAAGGAAGGTAACTGTTAGGCAGGGGAATGTGTTCTGGAATGAGGGTTGGGGGAGGGTAGAGGGCAGGGTGGGTGCCCGAGGGTTAAGGAAATGGCATGTTCTTCTGCACTTCCCACTAGGTATTTATTCTTGACTCTCAGATGTTCGTAGAAGCCACCGTCTCATCACTGGTGATAAATAAAAACCCTTCTTGGCAATGGGGGATGAATGGATCAGCCTTTTCTAGAATTCACAACAG
This sequence comes from Martes martes, assembly GCF_963455335.1. Taxonomy (NCBI): domain Eukaryota; kingdom Metazoa; phylum Chordata; class Mammalia; order Carnivora; family Mustelidae; genus Martes; species Martes martes. The sequence goes on along the minus strand of NC_137900.1, from coordinate 48,989,675 downwards.
AATTCCAGTTTGAAAGGCTGCCTCCTTTGCAAGTCAGGTACTGAGGTGTAGGACACACTGTTCCCACGAATTTTGTAGGAGGAGACAAACAATATTCTCATATATAGCTGTCAGAATTAAGATAAGACGACTGCTACCATATTCCTGCCGTTCCCTATGGAAGATGCACTGCTAGGTGCCTTTCAGTGCATGAGTTCAGTGAATATTCACGCTATTTTGTCATAATTGTTGAATCTGTTTTTACTCCTGAATTACACACAACTCACTATTGCTCCATAGATGTCCATGATTCGTGTATTTTCAGCTGATTTGACCAATGATTTCTCATTGCTGTAAATATGAGGAAAGGGAATACCTGACCCAGCTTCCCACCCTCATTTTTGAAGAGAGTCTGCCAGTCCTTATGTGCATGAGAATCTTGTGATGTGGATATCCACCAAACATTGTGGTATTCCAAACATGAGGAAATACTAGCAGCGAGCAACAGAGAATTCTTACCATATCAAACTCTCTAGAAAAAGCAATGGGGAATTATGCCACTTTAATAAACAGTGTCACAAGGAGGGGTTAAGGAACCTAACTAATGATGCCAAATAATTCCGGGAAACATGATCTTATCTGTAGTAATAGATAATTTGATGAAGGATTGAATGAGTTATCCATTCCTGCCAAGTGAATTCTTAAAGCCGAGCAGCTCACTGATATGCAAGGAAGTAAGAACCAAGACAGGATAAACCACCGTCAGTAGTTCAGACATGATGAAAAATAAATACAACATTAAACACATTAACATGATTTGCAGAACATCCATTCCATGAAATCACTCAGGGAAAAAGAAATGACAGAAAAGGGCAAACTATGTCCAGAATAATGAACCCCACTATTCCCAGATCCCATGCAATATTCTTCTCCAAGTCAGACACACTGATTTCTCTTATTCATGCTCCCACCTGCTCCAGGGTGGTCTCTGCTTATGCATTCCACCAAACCGACTCTCAGGAAGGTCAGCAAAGGCACCTGTGCTTCTGACATCGCAGGCAGTTTCAATCCGCATCTTCCAGGAATCTGCTGATGGTCTTCGAAGCACATTTACCTCCTTAAAGACACTGACCAGTATCCTCTCTTATCCCTGTGCTGTATGGCCAAGAGTCCACCATCTCCTTTGTGGCTCTTCTCTCCCCTCCCTTCAATGGTTGAAGAGCCTCAGGATCAAGTTTATGTCTGTTTCTCACATGACACCATCTTCCTGCATAATCACCTCTGTTTCTGGCTTTGCCTCTTAGATATGGACCTCAGCCATGGCGTTTCTTGTCAAATGCCAGCTCACCTGCCCCCGAAACTGGACATATGTGCCTCCATGTCTGCCAGTGACTTGTCAAGGGGTCCACAGCTTTCCTGTCTGTACCTCCTGTACTTCAACCTCTCCGTTCTAGGAGCAGGTGAGAAAAGTCACTATCTTTCCTTCTTCATTAGAACACAGAGTAGGAGGATTGTTTTTAGATTCTTATCCCTACAGCAACCAAAGATGTAGACATTAGGACCTGTATTTATTATGTCCTATAGCCTAAGGAAATGCACAATTTGTGTTAGAGAAAGTCAGTTTTTATTTCCAATGTTAATGCAGTATGGGGTAAATGCATTCTGTTGTCCAATTTCGTCTTCATTTTCTTTCTTTTTTTTTTTTTTAAAGATTCCATTTATCTGTCAGAGAGAGAGAGAGCACAAACAGGGGGAATAGCAGACAGAGTAGGCAGAGGGAGAAGCAGGCTCCCCGCTGAGCAAGGAGCCTGATGCGGGACTCGATCCCAGGACCCAGAGACCACGACCCGTGCCGAAGGCAGCCGCTCAACTGACTGTGCCAACCAGGAGTCCCTGCTGTCCAATTTCTAATCAAGTTGCACAATTGGACTGGTTGTGACTCTTTGAAAATACCTTGTAGTTAAACTTCCATAAAGGAAAAAATAATAAACTGATTGAACTTTAAAATATATTTTATTATATTATGCAATGTCAGTGTGTGCATAATATTATATGAAAAATCTGACTCTTCTGATTCCATACAAATTTTAGTATTATTTGCTCCAGCTCTTTGAAAAATACTGGTGGAATTTTGATTGGAATGGCATTAAAAGTATAGATTGCTCTGGGCAGTATAGACATTTTAACGATGTTTATTCTTCCCATCCAAGAGCATGGAATGGTCTTCCATCTTTTTGTGTCTTCTTCAATTTCTTTTAGGAGTGTTCTGTAGTTCCTCGAGTACAGATCTTTAACCTCTTTGGTTAGGTTTATTCCGAGGTATCTTATGGTTTTTGGTGCTATAGTAAATGGAATCGATTCTCTAATTTGCCTTTCTGTATTTTCATTGTTAGTGTATAAGAAAGCCACTGATTTCTGGACATTGACTTTGTATCCTGCTACATTACTGAATTGCTGTATGAGTTCTAGTAGTTTGGAGGTGGAGTCTTTTGGGTTTTCCATATAAAGAATCATGTCATCTGCGAAGAGAGAGAGTTTGACTTCTTCCTTACCAATTTGGATACCTTTTATTTCTCTTTGTTGTCTGATTGCTGTTGCTAGGACTTCTAATACTATGTTGAACAAGAGTGGTGAGAGTGGGCATCCTTGTCGTGTTCCTGATCTCAATGGGAAGGCTGCAAGCTTTTTCCCATTGAGGATGATATTTGCTGTGGGTTTTTCATAGATAGATTTGATGAAGTTCAGGAATGTTCCCTCTATCCCTATACTTTGAAGCGTTTTAATCAGGAACGGATGCTGGATTTTGTCAAAAGCTTTTTCTGCATCAATGGAGAGGATCATGTGGTTCTTCTCTCTTCTCTTATTGATTTGTTCTATCACATTGATTGATTTGCGAATGTTGAACCATCCTTGTAACCCAGGGATGAATCCTACCTGGTCATGGTGGATAATCTTTTTAATGTGCTGTTGGATCCTGTTTGCTAGGATCTTGTTGAGAATCTTAGCATCCATATTCATCAGTGATATCGGTCTGAAATTCTCCTTTTTGGTAGGGTCTTTGCCTGGTTTGGGGATCAGGGTGATGCTGGCTTCATAAAAAGAGTCTGGAAGTTTTCCTTCTGCTTCAATTTTTTGAAACAGCTTCAGGAGAATAGGTATTATTTCTTCTTTGAAAGTTTGATAGAATTCCCCAGGGAATCCGTCAGGTCCTGGGCTCTTGTTTTTTGGGAGGTTTTTGATCACTGCTTCAATCTCGTTACTAGATATCGGTCTATTCAGGTTGTCAATTGGAGCACTGGGTGTGGTGAAAAAACTATGAATACTGTTACGCTGAAAATAAATAAAAAATGGGAAAAAAAATAAATTTAGGTAAATATGATATAAAAAAAAATCTGACTCATCAATATTTACATAAATAAATATTTAAATAGATAAATAGACACGAGCATGATCATCTCTAAGAGACTATTGCTTGTAGAGTTGACATGATCTGAAAACAATTGACAAATGACTCTGTTCCTGTCACCGGGACAGCATAAATGAGAGTCTCTGACATGGCAGAACTCTGGAAATTGTGATATTATTAGTCAGAGGGAATCCCTTCAAGGTGAAACAGGTCTCACTTCTTGCTGCTTAATCTCTTTTGCAAGGCTGTTGATGCATACAAGGGTTTCATGATCTCTGCTCGGACCATCTCCCAGGCACAAGGGCTGTATTGCTTCTCTTGCAGATAGAGGGAGATTCTCTGGAAGTAGTACCTCACGATGGAGTCCCCATTCACGAGGGGCGTCTCTCCCACCCCCGCCTCCTGCAGGGGACAGGCTTCCAGGTGGCCCAGCTGCTCAGAAAGTCCCGAGCACAACTCCTCCAGGAGGGTCGTGTTCCAGGGAGCAGGTGAGGCCTCTGTGCAGAAGAGGTGGAAGGTCTTCTGGTTCGTCACATGGACGACAGAGAGGACTTGAGCCTTCTGCAGCTGCTTGCCATCAAACACCTCCTGGGGGAAGCCAAAGTCGTGTGTGTACTTGTCACAGGAGCTAGCAGACAGTCTCCTCATTTGTCGCAGGAGCATCAAGGCCCTCCAGTGCAGCAGGCCGTGGTCCTGAGGCAGGTCACATCCCCGAGAGCTGAGGGAGTGGCAGCTGAGCACTACCAGGACCACCAAGAAGGAGCAGGGTAGGGCCATTAGGGATCCTGCAGGTGCTGTTGGCCTGGCTGGGGTGGGCACGTCTGGGACCCGTGGCTCTAGCTTCTCTGAACATCTTCTCTTGTGCGTGAGGCTTAAGTAGGGGACATAGGAGTTTTCAATTTCTGAATGTTTCCCTTACTTTCTACTTCTCCTTTTGCTTTCCTTTCTACACTTTCTCCTGGGGTGTAGAGCATGGGTTTCTCAACTGTTTCTTTTTCCTATTGCCATCTCCTGTCACAGTCTTTCTAATATTTATGTAATTGAACCTTCCAACAAAACATGGTAACACGGATCTAGAGTCTATATTGTTATGTATTTATAGCTCTGCTTTATAGATTGAAAAAGACAGAGTTCATTTTACTCTGTTTAATTCAGAATTAAGATTCACTAAAAATTTCAATTGAAAGCTGCATTTTATTTTTATTTTTTTAAAGACTTTATTTATTTATGTGACAGAGAGAGATCACAAGTAGGCAGAGCGGCAGGGAGAGAGAGAGGGGGAAGCAGGCTCCCCGTGAGCAGAAAGCCTGATGTGGGGCTCGATCCTAGGACCCTGGGATCATGACTTGAGCTGAAGGCAGAGGCTTTAACCCACTGAGCCATTCAGGTGCCCCTGAAAGCTGTATTTTAAAGCTAATTATTCTTTACTGGATACCTGAATATGATGAGTGACTTCTACATTTTTCTTACTTAAATGGACATATAAAAGTACAATGCAAATTAAGTATTTCTAGAAGGACAATGCTATCGGTGTCCCTAGATACTAAGAATCATTCCAAATTGCTAACAGCCAGTGAATTTTTCCATTATTAATTGGATGTTTGTTCTTAGTGTACTGTATTTTAGTATGGCCTCAATGAGAAAATGATTTTTAACCTCACTTGGTGCTAAATACTCATCAAGTTATTCTCATATATTTTTTCTCTTTAGTACCAGATAGAATTCCTGATTCGATGAATACAGTTTGAAGAATTAAATGATTATGTAGAATCTATTTGTATTTGATTTCCAAAGACCACATCAAAATAAGGCTCAAACACCAGCAATGTCCACAAGACAGCCCATGGCATGTTGAAGCCTTGTTCCGAACCCTAGAACTGCTTGTTACATTGTTGGAAGCAATTGGAACAAGTGTTCCATCTGGGGGGGGGGAAGCTGAAATGTGGGAGAGACCTTGCAGCTCCAGAGCAGGAAGGATGGGGAAAAACTCTGGACCTTCTGATCCCTTTTACTAGGAACTTTTATGCTCCTTTATTTTTAAAAAAGGGTATTTTTGTTGAAGTTCATGGCTTATAATACTAGCAGAGTCTGTTCATTCCAGGAAAGTTTTTGTTTGTGTTTATTTGTGTTTTTTTGCTTGCTCTGGAGGAAAATCTCCCACCAGGGGACAGATTTCTACATACAACACAAACCCGTGTGCACACCTGGTCACTGTCTAGCCCACCTTGCTCCCTCGCTGGCAGCCTCCCCTTTAAAGACTGTGATGGGCCACAGAACAGCAGCCTCCTGCTCCTATCTCCTCTCTGCTCCTGCCACTGTGACATCACTGCAGTGGGGACATTCCCTCAGGTCAACAATAGTCACCAGGAGAAAAGAAAACAGCAAGGCTTCTGCTAGGAGAGTTTCGAAAAAACCTGGAAATTTCAAACAACTTTTGTTCTTCTTTGTGGCTTTGTAATTGGAAGTAAAAGGGCCAGACAGAAACCACAAGGGAAAAGGGAGCAGCTGTGTGAATGGGCAGGAGAGGCTCCTGAGGAGGGAGGGAGGAGGGGGAGCTCACAGGAGGTTTCTACACTGGGGGAGAGGGAAACACTGTGATTGGAGAGTGAAAGGATGGGATCTCGGAGGGCTTGGAGGAAGGGGAAATGTGCTGTACCAGAACATATCGAGTATGCAGACATAGGTACAGTGTATATGTATACATATTACATTATTGTGTAACTAATTGCATTCAATGGATAGGCCACCTGTTCCGAACGGGTATTTTAATTTATTTTTTTCACAACGATATTTTGGATGATCAGCCCTTTGCAGTCAGTTATACGGAAAAGGCTAAGAGAAGATCACTTTTTAGGGAAAACATAAGAATATCGTCCCCATCTGTTAAACTCTCACTCAGTGGAAGATACTAGATGCTTTGAAATGTGCTACTTCATTATCACAACAGCTCTAGGAATATTTCCACCCCACTTTACATCTGGGGAAACTGAGCTGCAGAGCGTTCAAGTGAGGTTTTCACAATCAAACAATGAGGTGGAAGCAGAATCCAGATGCAGGGCACAGTCCTGTAGCCCATGTGATAAATTCCTGCCTGAGGTTCCTCTTGGGAAATTCTGAAAGTTCTCTTCTTCCACACTTCCTGGAGATCATTCTTCCCTGGTTGGATCCCACCTGCACTGGCTGCCCCATCTCTGTGCCCCTGACAGGCTCCCCTTCTCCTTCTCAGCCCTAAAAGTTAAAGGTTCTCTGAAGCTTTAGGGCATCTTCTCATTCCACACTCACATCGGAAAGAAGGACTTTCAGTACCGTGACTTGATTTCCAAATATGCAAGAGACTTTGCAATTTAATGTCTCCAGGACGTGCATTGTTGGAGAGTCCAGACTCACCCCTGCATCTCCAGTGGGAAGTCTGCTGTACCCTCTTCCTGACTTCCCTCCCTCAGGCTACTGGTCACAGAGCCCCTTGGCATCTACCGTCTGAAGAGGTAGACTCAGAAGATTCTAGAGTGATTGCTTTCCCCCTCCCTCTGCTGGCAAAGCCAGCAGATTTCCCTCTGCTCTACACAGTGGGAGCCTAGCGGAGATTCCAAAGGTCCAACTCACAAACCTGTGGGCTCCACCAACTAGGGAGGCCTGGATGTTGTAACTGCCCAGTGGAAGCACACAGAGCCTCGAGCTTCTGTAATACTTCAAGTTCCTTCCAATGCCTGCTCCTGGCAAGTGTGACTGTCTGAGCGCTCCTTTTTCTCCTGGTACCAGCACTGAGTCTGGCCCTGGGACCTCAGCTGTGAGTGGATCTAAGAAGAATTGTTGTTTTCTGTCTTCTTGCATTTGGGGGTTGTTGGTTTTGTTCTTGTTGCTGCAGCTGTGAGGTCAGGAAAAACATTCCAACTGGTTCAGTGTTGATCCAGAAACCAGAGGATCCTGCAATACGTGAACACGTGAACAACTTCAGGCTAGCTCTGTCCTGCGGATGGACGCCCTTTGAGACAATCCTGTCACAGACACATCTGAACCACAATGCTGAGTAAGTAATTTAACTCAACACATTGTATGGCTGAAGCAGAAAGAGGAGTCCTTAGAAAGATGGAACTCATGGCTATGTGACTTAGTTTTGTAGGTCAAGAATATCATTTCCAGGTCCCTTTCCTGCTTTCTTCCTTTTTATCATTTCCCTTTCCTTATGTCTTCATTTGAATAGGAAGAGATGGGTCACCTGATTTTGACTCAAACTCCTTCCCAGGCAGTGACTCTGTTTCTTCTCTCTCAGATGGAGATGGATTTTCTGGAAGCACGTCTTCAAGGCCAGGGCAGGGCCCTCAAACCCAGGGGAGACTCCCCCACTCCCGTCGCAGGTACCACACAGGTGTCCAGGGTTCTGGCTGCCCCAGGAGGGACGGGTTCAGGCAGCCTACGGCGGCGTCCAGTGAGGAAGAGGGTGAAGGTCAGCTGAGGCATCTCGTGGAGGACAGACTTGGCATGGACCTCCTGGAACTGGCAGCCATGCACCTTGTCCCAGAGGAGCTGTCCCTGGTTCAGGAGAAGGGACTGATGCTCTTCCTCTGTGTCAGAAGCTGCAGGCCCACCTGTGTAGCTGCCTGGGGCCAAGAGGCAGCTCACAGCCCAGAGCTGAGATGCTGCCACAGGGAACCAGTAGGAGCCCTGCAGAGGGGCTGGGCGCTGTACCTGAGGGCTTCTGGTAGCCTGGCGGACCAGTGGGGTCGCCCTGGCCCCCAATTCTTCTTCAGTTCTTTCTACTCATGAGTCTTCAATAGAGAGGGCAGTTTTCATTTGCAGAATGTTCCCGTGCGCTTTTCATTTTTGTTTGCTTTTCTTTAAATATGCTTTACATGGATTAGAAGACATTAGAAGCCAAAGTCACCATTTCAATTATTTTTTCATTTCTTCATGGAAGTTTAATTAGCCCAAAGAATGTAAATCTCCCAGATCTGTATTCTATCTATAGTCACTAGCTTCTTGTCTGTTCCTCACCTTTCCTCCGCTGCCACTATGGTTTCTGATGAGTAATTCAGTCAAAACCGCTGGTTCTTGTGGTCATAACCCTTCTACTTCCCAGATTTGTGGACCCTTTCCATGCACCCTTTGCAATGATGTCATTCCTTGAAGACTTCCTCAGCTTTGAAATAGACTCTTAACCAATATTCGCTCTTATGCTACTGCCTTAGGCACATTTGACCTTTGTTTGCAGTGTGGCTCTTTTCTCCCTTAAACAGGGGAGGTTTGAGGCACCATTTCTCATTCTACGCTCTCCTCCCAGGCAACTGCTTCCCACCATGGGCTTTACATGAATGGAATGGCTTGTAAATGGCAGCACCAAGGATCCATTTTGTTTGTTTTGTTTTGTTTAAAGATTTTATTTATTTATATGACACAGAGAGACAGCAAGCACAAGCAGGGGGAGTATGAGAGGGAGAAGCAGATCCCAGCTGAACAGGGAGCTCGACACAGGGCTTGATCCCAGGACCCCGACATCATGACCTGAGCCAAAGGCAGACACTTAAACAACTGAGCCACTCGGGTGCCCCTAAACGATCCATTCCGTAAAGAATATTCGCACTTGGGTGTCTACCATTGTGATATAGAACGTATCTGGTGCTTTTCGGTTTTTTTCCTGACATTTCTGCTTCCTTTTCTAATTACAGAATTCATATTTTCCCTTCTTTGCACTCTTCCAATTAACATAACTGATAATACTTCACTACGATTATTGTTCTGAGGTTAGTTTTTCTACAAAATCCAAGATACAGACACAGCTTTGGACTTGTGAAGTCTGCCTTTCCCGTGACAACAGCATGCAAAGTGACTTCCAGGAAGTCCATGCGATTACGTCTAATGTGAAAACGAAATAACGACTGAGTGAGTTGTACAATCCGTTCTTTCATCAGGTTGTAATCAGACTTCTTTCCTGCTTCAATAAGAAACAAAGGCAAGAAGTTTTCTATAGAAACATTTAATGAACAGAAAATAAAGAATTTAATAAACGTAAGGCTTATATAATTCTCTTAACCACAAAGGGAAGGTACAACTAAGATAATACAATAAAACATAACTTAAATCTTACAAATAGTGAAATAAATAAATAGTTAAATAGGCAGATCAGCATGATCATCTGAAACGACAGGTGTTTGTAGCGTTGACATGATATTTCTTAATAATCCTGAGAACTTGTGACAAACTGATTCAGTTCACGTCATGATGACAGCAGAAATGAGAGTCTTTGACACTACAGACACATGGGAGTGTGATATTATTCTTCAGAGAGAATCATTTCCATGTTGAAAGGGGTGTCAGTTTTTGCTCCTTAATCTCTTTTGCAAGGCTGTTGATGCATACAAGGGTTTCATGATCTCTGCTCGGACCATCTCCCAGGCACAAGGGCTGTATTGCTTCTCTTGCAGATAGAGGGAGATTCTCTGGAAGTAGTTCCTCACGATGGAGTCCCTATTCACGAGGGGCGTCTCTCCCACCCCCGCCTCCTGCAGGGGACAGGCTTCCAGGTGGCCCAGCTGCTCAGAAAGTCCCGAGCACAATTCCTCCAGGAGGGTCGTGTTCCAGGGAGCAGGTGAGGCCTCTGTGCAGAAGAGGTGGAAGGTCTTCTGGTTCATCACATGGAGGACAGAGAGGGCTTGAGCCTTCTGCAGTTGCTTGCCATCAAACACCTCCTGGGGGAAGCCAAAGTCGTTTGTGTACTTGTCACAGGAGCTAGCAGACAGTCTCCTCATTTGTCTCAGGAGCATCAAGGCCCTCCAGTGCAGCAGGCCACGGTCCTGAGGCAGGTCACATCCAAGAGAGCCGAGGGAGAGGCAGCTGAGCACCACCAGGGCCACCAAGAAGGAACAGGGCAGGGCCATGGGGTATCCTGCAGATGCTGTTGGTGGGCACGTCTGGGACCTGTGACTCTAGCTTCTCTGAACATCTTCTCTTGTGTGTGAGGCTTAAGTAGGGGACATAGGAGTTTTCAATTTCTGAACGTTTCCCTTACTTTCTACTTCTCTCTTTTTGCTTTCCTTTCTACACTGTCTACTTGAGTTTGGAGCATGGATTTCTCAACCATGTATTATTTTCTTTAAGTATTATCCTTGCCTCCAGAATCTTTTTGGATGTTTTTTTAATTGCAACTTCCAAGAAAACTTAATAACAGGAAGACACAGTATATATCGCTATATATTGTATATTTGTCTGTGCCTTAAGATAAAAAAGAAAGTGTAATGTTTATCCAATTCAGGGTCCAGAATGACTAAAAATGTTAAGCTAATAGTTATATTTTAAAGCTATTGATGCTTAAGTATGTAAGTAAATTTGATGAGTGACTAATAATTTCTTTATATGTATACAGTGTTGTATATGGAGTCCGTATGAAAAGTAAGTATTTCTAAAAAGACATAATGATTTCAGTGTACCTGAACATTTCAAATCAATCCAGTTTGCTAAATGCAACTGAAAAGTGGTATTATTTACTGAACACGGGTTTTTAGTGTATGGAATTTGAATGTTACCTCATATGACAAAATCATTTTTTAAGTTTTTTATTTATTTATTTGACAGAGAGATAGATACAGAGAGACTACAAGTAGACAGAGCACCAGCCAGACAGTGAAGGAGAAGCAGGCTCCCAATGAGCAGGGAGCCTGATGCTGAGGCTCCATCCGAGCACCCTGGGATCATGACCTGAGCTGAAAGCAGCCGCCCAACTGACTGAGCCACCCAGGCACCACGACATCATCTTTAACTTCACCTGCTACTACGTACTCTGGAAGGTACCGTCAAAGTATTTTTTCTGTTTAACAGTAGATAGTTACTGAGGTGTTGAATGAGTTTTGTAGAGCTAAATCATAAAATGTAATGTATTTGTGTTTTCATTTCCAAAACCTGCCTCACAACAGGTCTCAAACATCATCAATGACCACAAGACACCACTGGCAGCTCACCAGTAAGAAAGACCACTTGTCCAGGTAAAACTCTGAGACAGAGGAAATGATGGAGGGAAACTCCTTCAATCATAAGGGATTCCTGTTATTCCTAGATTTGTCACACTGATCTTGAGGACAGTTTGTGTCCTCCAAGAATTCTTTGCCCTTGTTCCTTATGTAATACCCAAGAAAACCCAGTGAAGGACAATAAATAGCACGGTTTTGTTAGAGTGCTCCAAGGCATTGCAAGTGCCCCCAGCAGGAAGCCTGGTTCTTGTCTGGGATGAGGAGGTCTCAAGGTTCTAATTCCACTGGACTGGATTTTCCCAGCAGCACCTCACTGACAAGGTAGTTATCACATCTACTAACCTCTTTCCTCTGGAGTGACTGAGTGTGCTCCACCCAGGCTCTCCCAGGCTCACTCCTGAGGACAGGCTCACCGTGTCCTGAGGACTCTAGATTCCCGTACTGCTTATTTCCACATGCTTTACTGGACATACTCTGACTTGCTAGTCCTGATCACATTCTACGTCATCGTGAGGATCACACAGAGGGAAGGAAGAGGAGGACCAAGGGGCTGCCTGGGATTCTCTTTCATTTTTAAGACATCAGTTTTTCTGTTTCTCATGTCAACTCTCCTCGAAAGCAAAACGTGGCAGCTGTGTGTGGGGGAGGGGGAAAGACAACTGTTATGTCTGAACATGACAAAAGTGAAAGCATGGCATGTCTACTGAGAAAATGGCAGAGTGTACGTCAGCCAAATTTGATGCAGCAACACTGGGGAAGAGCAGCTACAGCAGACAGGGGGAATGAAGGCTGTAATGAGTTATTGCAAGTCAGGAATGTGGCTGCCTCAGCCAGAGGATCCCTCAAGACCAACTCTTGTGTCCCCATGAAGCCCTCAGCTCTACAAGAGGAGCCACCTCATTTTCCAGTCGTTCAGTCCACATGTACTAGGCTCTGAGGTCAGATGAGAGGAGTCACACCAACCAGCTCACAAGAGACTGGTGACCAGGACTCCAGATGCTCACCTTCTCTGGAAGGAGACAGGATCCTTGCCCTGCCTGAGAGCTCTACCTACCTAAATCCACTCAGACCTGGAAAAGGTTGCCTGAGAAATCCAAAATGAACACAAGGGGAACTGAAAGGCATTTCCACAAAGAAGACATCTAGATGGCCAACAGACTCATGAAAAAGTGCTCCACATCACTCAGCATCAGGGAAATACAAATCAAAACCACAATGGGATACCACCTCACACCAGTCAGAATGACTAAATTAACAAGTCAGGAAATGACAGATGGGGGCAAGGATGGGGAGAAGGGGGAACCCTCCTACACTGTTGGTGGGAATGCAAGCTGGTGCAACAAAACTGGAAAACAGCATGGAGGTTCCTCAAAAAGTTGAAAATAGAGCTGCCCTATGACCCAGCAATTGGACTCCTGGGTATTTACCCTAAAGATACAAATGTAGTGATCCGAGGGGCGCGTGCACCCGAATGTTTACAGCAGCAGTGTCCACAAGAGCCAAACTATGGAAAGAACCTAGATGTCCATCAACAGGTGAATGAATAAAGAAGATGTGGTAAATATATACACAGTGGAATACTATGCAGCCATCAAAAGAAATGAAATCTTGCCATTTGTAATGACGGGGATGGAACTAGAGGGGTTATGCTTAATGAAAGAAGTGAATCAGAAAAAGACAATTATCATATAATCGCCCAGATTTGAGGAAGTTGAGAGGCAAGGTGGGTGGTTTGGGGGTAGGTAAAGAATACATGAAACAAGATGGGATTGGGAGGGAGACAAACCATAAAGAGACTCTTAATCTCACAAAACAAACTGAGGGTTGCCGAGGGAGAGGGGTTTAGGGAGACAGCGGTGAGGTTATGGACATTGGGGATGGTATGTGCTGTGGTGAGTGCTGTGAAGTGTGTAAACCTGGGGATTCACAGACCTGTACCCCTGGGGCTAATAATACATTATGTTAATTTAAAATATTAAAAAAATAAAATAAATACTCATGAGACATTAGATTTTTCTGCCAATGGGATAGATGTTTGCAGCTGGCACTAGACTGACCCTCCTCCTTCCAACACATTGCAGGCTGCTGTCCTGTCAGGGTCACCCGTGGTGGGGACACTACCATGGGCCACATCCACCTAGAAGAACTCTGTGCTCCCAGCATCCTCTTGAAGCTTCTCAGTCTCGGGAAGGACACAGAGAGACAGTTGACTCGATGCTGCCCTAGTGTCCTACTGTTCCACCTCCTGAGGATAAGTCACTAAACCAGTGGACACTCTCCCATTTCCATTCTCCTTCCAGGTTCCCACACTGCTGCTGACTTCCAACACTTTCATGTTTCCAGACGCCAGCTGTGGTTTTCTGAGCAAAGGAATGTCCTACTCCTGGTGTAACGAGAACTTAGGGAGTGCTCCAACACAGGCACAGTTGAGCTCCAGGATTCTTTGCTCAGGGTCCCTGGAATTAGCGTGTTTCTGTGTGGGACTGGATTTCTGGGGGCCTTGAGCTCCACAGCACAGCAATCAGCTGACAGGGAGGGTGGAGGGAGGGCAAGTTCACACTCTGGCTTCTGACGCTGCCAAGCCTTGGCTGCTTGTGGCCAATAGTGCAGGGTGATGTCTCCCAGCCTGTCCCTGGGCACCCAACCCTGAACCCTGCCTCCTCTACGTCCCCTGGCAGGCTGAATAGAAATGCCTAGGGATAGAAAGTTGGCGGAGGTCGGGGTGCCTGGGTGGTTCAGTCCTTTAAGCATCTGCCTTGAACTCAGGTCATCATCTCATGGTCCTAGGATTGAGTCCTACATTAGGCTACCTGCTCAGTGGGGAGTGTGCTGCTCCATCTGACCTTCCCCCCCCCTCATGCTCTGCCTCTCTGCCTCTCTCAAAGAAAGAAATAAAATCTTAAAAAAAAATGTTGACAGGAGTGCTCACTCCCCTCGCCCCTGCATTTGGCCTTTGCTGCTTGGTTCTCCAACACTTTCCAGTATTTAATAATCAAGAACATTGGGATTGAAACGGACTATGGCTATAGGGATTTTCAGGACAAGACTCACGCTTTGTTATAGACAGAGTAAGGGAACGGGTTTATGACAGCATTAGAATCTCTGGATGTCCACAAGTAGGCTTTATGTAGCTGGAAGGGACATTCTCAGTAGAGGTCCCATTTTGGTCACCACCCTTGTCACATTTAGTCACCAGGGGGCGGTCATCCTAGTGGGAGCTTCCCTAGGCCACCCTTCAACCTGATCCTGCTTTCTGTTTCCTTTCAGCCACAGCTGCTATGCCATCACATTGGATGGAAATCCGAGCAAAGCCTCTCTAGCAGGTGGTTCTGCAAAACCTAGAGATTTCATTGCATTTTTGCCTTCTACTTGCTTTCTTCTGCTGCTCCTAGGAAAACCTTTAAGCTGAGATGACAGCAGAACAGAAAGCTGTTGTGTGAACAGGCTGAGAGGTCAAGAGAGTGAATGCCAAGGGTGCGGTGGGGACTTCTGTCTGGTCGAGGAAGGTAACCGTTAGACAGGGGAATGTGTTCTGTAATGAAGGTTGGGGCAGGGTAGAAGGCAGGCTGGGTGCCAGAGGGTTAAGGAAATGGCATGTTCTTCTGCACTTCCCACTAGGTATTTATTCTTGACTCTCAGATGTTCGAAGAAGCCACCGTCTCATCACTGGTGATAAATAAAAACCCTTCTTGGCAATGGGGTATGAATGGGTCAACCTTTTCTAGAATTCACAACAGAATTCCAGTTTGGGAGGCTGCCTCCTTTGCAAGTCAGGTACTGAGGTGTAGGCCACACTGTTCCCACGAATTTTGTAGGAGGAGACAAACAATATTCTCATATATAGCTGTCTAATTAAAATAAGACCATCGCTACCATATTTATCCCGTTCTCTATGGAAGATTCACTGCTAGGTGTCTTTCAGTGCGTGAGTTCAGTGAATATTCATGCGATTCTGTCATAATTGTTAAATCTGTTGGTACTCCTGAATTATGCACAACTCACTATTGCTACATGGATGTCCATGATTCATGTATTTCAGCTGATTTGACCAATGATTTTTCATTGGTCTACATATTAGGAGAGCAAATGCCTGACCCACCTTCCTTTGCTCTTTTTTGAAGAAAGTCTGTCAATATTTATGTGCATGAGAATCTTGTGATGTGGATATCCACCAAACATTGTGGTATTCCGAACATGAGGAAATACTAGCAGCGAGCAACAGAGAAGAATTCTTACCATATCAAACTCTCTAGAAAAAGCAATGGGGTATTTTGCCGCTTTAGTAAACAGGGTCACAAGGAGGGGTTATGTAACCTAAATAATGATGCCAAATAATTCCGGGAAACATGATCTTATCCATAGTAATAGATAATTTGATGAAGGATTGAATGAGTTATCCATTCCTGCCAAGTGAATTCTTAGAGCCGAGCAGCTCACGGATGTGCAAGGAAGTGAGAACCAAGACAGGATAAACCGCCGTCAGTAGTTCAGACATGATGAAAAATAAATATAACATTAAAGATATTAATATGATTTGCAGAACATCAATTCCATGAAATCACTCAGGGAAATAGAAATGACAGAAAAGGGCAAACTACACCCAGAATAATGAACCCCATTATTCCCAGATCCCATGCAATATTTCTCCAAGTCAGATGTACTGACTTCTCTTATTCATACTCCCACCCACTCCAGGGAGGTCTCTGATTATGCATTCCACCAAACCGACTCTCAGGAAGGTCAGCAAAGGCATCTGTGTTTCTGACATAGCCGGCAGTTTCAATCCACATCTTCCAGGAATCCGCTGATGGTCTTCAAAGCACATTTACTTCCTTAAAGACACTCACCAGCATCCTCTCTTATCCCTGTGCTGTATGGCCAAGAGTCCACCGTCTCCTTTGTGGCTCTTCTCTCCCCTCCCTTCAATGGTTGAAGAGCCTCAGAATCAAGTTTATGTCTGTTTCTCACATGACACGATGTCCCTGCGTGACCACCTCTGTTTCTGGCTATGCCTGCTAGTCGTGGACCTCAGTCATGGCGTTTCTTGTCAAATGCCCTCTCACCCCCCCCGACACTGGACATACATGCCTCTATGTCTGCCAGTGACCTGTCGAGGGGTCCACAGATTTCTGTGTGCACTTCCTTTGTGCTTCAACCCCTCCGTTCTAGCAGTGGGTGAGAGAAGTCACTTCATTTCCTTCTTCATTAGAACACAGAGTAGGAGGATTGTTTTTAGATCCCATCCCTACAGCAACCGTATTTATATTTCCCTACAACCAAAGATGTAGACATCAGGATCTGTATTTATTATGTCCTGTAGCCTAAGGGCAATTTGCAAGATATCCTAAAGAAAGTCAGTTGTTATTTCCAATGTTAATGCAGTATGATGGTAAATGAATTCTGCTCTCCAATTTCCAACAAAGTTACACAATCAGACCTGGTGTGCCTCTTTGAAAGCCCTTTTGTACCTAAAGTTCCATAAAGAAAAAAATGATAAACTGATTACATATTAAAAATATATTTTATTATATTCTGCTATATAAAGGTGAACACCATATTATATGAAAACTGAATCTTATCAATATTTACATAAATAAATATTTAAATAGATAATGGACACAAGCAAGATCATCTGTAAGCAACTACTGCTTGTAGAGTTGACATGTTCTGAAAACACTTGACAAATTGACTGTGTTCATGTCTTCATGACAGCAGAAGTGAGAGTCTCTGACACGGCAGAACTCCGGAATGTGTGATGTTATTTGTCAGAAGGAATCGTTTCCATTTTGAAAGGGGTGTCAGTTCCCGCTCTTTAGTCTCTTATGCAAGGCTGTTGATGCATACAAGGGTTTCATGATCTCTGCTCGGACCATCTCCCAGGCACAAGGGCTGTATTGCTTCTCTTGCAGATAGAGGGAGATTCTCTGGAAGTAGTTCCTCAGGATGGAGTCCACATTCACCAGGGGCATCTCTCCCACCCCCTCCTCCTGCAGTGAGCCCAGCTGCTCAGAAAGTCCTGAGCACAATTCCTCCAGGAGGGTTGTGTTCCAGGGAGCAGGTGAGGCCTCTGTGCAGAAGAGGTGGAAGGTCTTCTGGTTCATCACATGGACGACAGAGAGGGCTTGAGCCTTCTGCAGCTGCTTGCCGTCAAACACCTCCTGGGGGAAGCCAAAGTCATTTGTGTACTTGTCACAGGAGCTAGCAGACAGACTCCTCATTTGTCTCAGGAGCATCAAGGCCCTCCAGTGCAGCAGGCCATGGTCCTGAGGCAGGTCACATCCCAGAGAGCCGAGGGAGTGGCAGCTGAGCACCACCAGGGCCACCAAGAAGGAACAGGGCAGGGCCATCGGGGATCCTACAGATGCTGTTGGCCTGGCTGGGGTGGGCACGTCTGGGACCCGTGGCTCTAGCTTCTCTGAACATCTTCTCTTGTGAGTGAGGCTTAAGTAGGGGACATAGGAGTTTTCAATTTCTGGATGTTTCCTTACTTTCTACTTCTCCTTTTGCTTTCCTTTCTACACTTTCTAATGGGGTTTAGAGCATGGGTTTCTCAACGGTTCCTTTTTCCTATTGCTGCCTCCTGTCACAGCCTTTTGATAATTGTCCTTCCAGCAAAACTTGTTAACACGGATCTACAGTCTATAGTGTTATGTATGTATAGCTCTGCTTTATAGGTTAAAAAAAGACAGAGTTCATTTTACTCTGTTTATTTAATTCAGGGTTACAATTGACTAAAAATTTCAACTGAAAGCTGTATTTTAAAGCCATTTTTTTTACTAGATATCTAAATATGATGAGTGACTTCTAAATTTTCTTACTTAAATGGAAATTTGAAAGTACAATGCAAATTAAGTATTTCTAGTAAGACATAATAATATCAGTGTCCCTAGATACTGAGAATCATTCCAAATTGCTAACAGCCAATTAATTATTCAATTATTTATTGGACGTTTGTTTTCAGTGTACTGTATTTAGTATGGCCTCAATGAGAAAATGATTTTTAGCTTCACTTACTGTTAGATACTCATCAAGTTATTCTCAAAATATTTTTCTATTTAGTACCAGATAGAATTCCTGATGCAATGAATAAATTTTGAAGAATTAAATGATTATGTAGAATCTATTTGTATTTCATTTCCAAACCCCACATCAAAACAAGGCTCAAACACCAGCAACGTCCACAAGACTGCCCATGGCATGTTGAAGCCTGTTCCCAACCCTAAGAACTACTTGTTACATTGTTGGAAGCAATTGGACAAGTGTTGCCTCTGGTGGGGGGATGCTGTAATGGGGAGAGACCTTGCAGCTCCAGAGCAGGAAGGATGGAGAAAAACTCAGGAACTTCTGCTCACTTTACTAGGAACTTATATGCTCTGTTTTAAAAGAGGGTATTTTTGTTGAAGTTGATGGCTTATAACACTAGCAGAGTCCGTTCATTCCAGGAAAGTTTTTGTTTGTGTTTGTTTGCTTGCTCTGGAGAAAAATCTCCCACCAGGAGACAGATTTCTACATACAAAAGGAGCCCGTGTGCACACCTGGTCACTGTCTAGCCCACCTTGCTCCCTCGCTGGCAGCCTCCCCTTTAAAGACTGTGATGGGCCACAGAACAGCAGCCTCCTGCTCCTATCTCCTCTCTGCTCCTGCCACTGTGACATCACTGCAGTGGGGACATTCTCTCAGGTCAACAGTGGTCACCAGGAGAAAAGAAAACAACTTTTCTTTTGGCTTCTGCTAGGAGAGTTTCAAAAAAACCTGGAAATTTCAAACAACTTTTGTTCTTCTTTGTGGCTTTGTAATTGGAAGTAAAAGGGCCAGACAGAAACCACAAAAAAAAAAAAAAGGAAGCAGCTGTGTGAATGGGCAGGAGAGGCTCCTGAGGAGGGAGGGAGGAGGGGGAGCTCACAGGAGGTTTCTACACTGGGGGAGAGGGAAACACTTTGATTGGAGAGTGAAAGGATGGGATCTCTGAGAGCATGGAGGAAGGGGAATGAGCTGTACCAGAACATATCGAGTATGCGGACATTGGTACAGTGTATTGTAAGGGCTTACTTAAGCAGAGGGACCCATATTGTTGCAGTGAACTTAGATTGACCCTGCCCCTCCCAAAGGAACTTCCTTGCAAAGCCTAGATACAAGGGCGGGTCAGGCCAGGTGAAGACATCCAATCAGAGGGGCGCGCATATATCTACTAGGGTAAGTTGAAATTCAATTGGCCGCCCGTGTGTAACCTA
Source organism: Martes martes (assembly GCF_963455335.1). NCBI lineage: Eukaryota > Metazoa > Chordata > Mammalia > Carnivora > Mustelidae > Martes > Martes martes. The sequence goes on along the minus strand of NC_137900.1, from coordinate 48,970,101 downwards.
GCAGTTTTTTTTTATGTGTGGCAGATCTAGCATGACTGTGTAGTTTTCTCTGTGTATTGCAATCTCATTGGCTACCTGTGTACAGCCCGGCTAAAATTGCCTCTATAAAAAGCTGGTTTGTGAGGCTAGGGGGCTCAGTCTCGCCGGAGCAGTAAGAGCTGTCAGCAGGAAGAGTCATCAGAGAGCAGCCACGTCCAGAGCAGCCTCATCCAGAGCGGCGTCCTCGGGGGAGTGGCCTTGCCAGAGCAGCCTCCCTCTCGGGGGAGTGGCCTTGCCAGAGCAGCCTCCCTCTCGGGGGAGTGGCCTTGCCAGAGCAGCCTCTCCTTCGGGGGAGTGGCCTTGCCAGAGCAGCCTCCCTCTCAGGGGAGTGGCCTTGCCAGAGCAGCCTCCCCTTCGGGGGAGTGGCCTTGCCAGAGCAGCCTCCCCTTCGGGGGAGTGGCCTTGCCAGAGCAGCCTCCCTCTCGGGGGAGTGGCCTTGCCAGAGCAGCCTCCCTCTCGGGGGAGTGGCCTTGCCAGAGCAGCCTCCCCTTCGGGGAAGTGGCCTTGCCAGAGCAGCCTCCCCTTCGGGGGAGTGGCCTTGCCAGAGCAGTCTCCCTCTCGGGGGAGTGGCCTTGCCAGAGCAGCCTCCCCTTCGGGGGAGTGGCCTTGCCAGAGCAGCCTCCCCTTCGGGGGAGTGGCCTTGCCAGAGCAGCCTCCCTCTCGGGGGAGTGGCCTTGCCAGAGCAGCCTCCCCTTCGGGGGAGTGGCCTTGCCAGAGCAGCCTCCCTCTCGGGGGAGTGGCCTTGCCAGAGCAGCCTCCCCTTCGGGGGAGTGGCCTTGCCAGAGCAGCCTCCCCTTCGGGGGAGTGGCCTTGCCAGAGCAGCCTCCCTCTCGGGGGAGTGGCCTTGCCAGAGCAGCCTCCCTCCGGGAAGTGGCCTCATCTGGGAAGCAGCCTCGTCGGCAGCAGCCTCGTCTGGAGCAGTCTCGTCCAGAGCGGCCTCGCCGGGAGCCCCGTCATGGGGAGCAGAATCTGCGTCATCGGGGCTGTCGTCCTCGTAGTCATCATTGCCTCTTCATCGTCGGGAGCAGCCTCGTCCAGGGAGCGGCCTCGTCCAGAGTGGCCTCGTCTGGAGAGAGGCCTAGTCCAGAGTGGCCTCGTCTGGGGAGCAGCCTCATCGGGGAAGCGGCCTCGTCAGGGAGCAGCCTCGGCTTTGTCCGGAGCGGCCCTGTCGAGGTCATCGTCGTCATCTCTTCGTAAGAGACAGCCCTTACCAGTTGGTTCGATTTTCCATGCTTGGCGCGAAATAAAGCTTTGCTTGACTTTCGGTTTGCATCAGTCTCGTTCCTTTGATCACGGACCCTAACATTGGGGGCTCGTCCGGGATCAAAAGACGAGAACTGAGCCGGCATCGGAATTTCAAAAGGCCTCTGGAGGTATTGGGATTTTGTCTGTCTGTCTGGTCGTGGAGCTCCAGGATAGGCCTCTGGAGGTATTGGGATTTTGTCTGTCTGGTCGCGGAGCTCCAGGATAGGCCTCTGGAGGTATTGGGATTTTGTCTGTCTGGTCGCGGAGCTCCAGGATAGGCCTCTGGAGGTATTGGGATTTTGTCTGTCTGTCTGGTCACGGAGCTCCAGGATAGGCCTCTGGAGGTATTGGGATTTTGTCTGTCTCTCTGGTTGCGGAGCTCCAGGGTATAGCCCACCGGGGAGAAGCTGGACGCGGCCATGCTCCCCAGGGCTGGAGAGGATGCGGGGACGCCCCATCCCTCTGCTGGTAGATCGACGGGGGGTTCGAGTCCCCCTGGGCGGTTGGGGGGTTCGAGTCCCCCTAGATGGTCGGGGGGTTTGAGTCCCCCTGAGCGACCGGGGGGTTCGAGTCCCCCTGGGCGACCGGGGGGTTCGAGTCCCCCTGGGCGGTTGGGGGGTTCGAGTCCCCCTGATCGGTTAGGGGGTTTGAGTCCCCCTGGGCTGTCTCTGGGGGTTCGAGTCCCCCCTAGGCGGTCATCTGGGTCGGTAGGGGGCTGGGTAACCCCCATCTGTAGGGGGCCGGGTAACCCCCACCAGTGGGTGAGGGCCGCTGGGTCTGGTTCTGGTCTGTGGCTCATCTTGGCGAGCATCTGTGGCTCGTCCCAGTGAGCATCAGTATGGGGGCCGGGTAACCCCTGTAGGGGCCGGGAAAACCCCCACCCATGGCAGGCTCTGGATGAGGGCCGCTGGGTTTGCCGTTGTCTTTGTCTTGTCTTTTTGTTGTCTGTTGTGTTGTTTGTTATGATTGAAGGAATGGGGCAAGCAGAGAGTAAGGGGACTCTGACTTTCATCTCTCCATTCCTCATAATAGATGTGGGGCTTCTCCCTCACTCATTTCGTGTGTTTAGGGCTATAACTGGAACCAGCTGGGGTTAGTCTAACTCGAAACAGAGACTTTAAGGAATGTTCCCAAGCAGCTGCCGAAACAAATTTTGTTTCGGGGACCTTCCTTGCTTTCTCTGGCCCGACGTAGACTGCCTAGCCCCTCCCACTTGCTGGCTGGGAAAGCATGGCGTCTGAAGTGGAATGGGCCCAGGTGGAACATGAGGTCTGTTGGCGGAGGGACGGCTGGGCTGATGGTTAATTGTCTGTCTCAGGGTTTTAAAGGGTAATTGCTAAAGTAGCTTTCAGAGTCTTTGGTAACCTGAAGCTTTGAAGCTTTGCTTGGATGACAAATGGGATGAAGTGCTAGGGCGCTGGTTGCTGCAACTGGGTTGGTGCTTTTGAAATCTGTTGGTAAACATGTTTTGTGCTTAACTGCTGTTGTAACAGCTCACATTTGGTTTATATTTAATCTTCAGTAGAGGTTAAGGTATTTCTAAGAATGCAAAATTCTGTTAAGTGTAATTAAGACTGATGGGAATGAGAAAAGCAACTCTGTTTGTAAAAAGTAGGAGATATGTAAAAGAGAAAAGACCTGATGCCTCATTCTGTTTGAATAAGAGAGAAAAACAGCCCTGAGGCTACTGTCGGAGCTAGATCCATTCGTGAAGAATGGAAGGGGAGACTGATTGCCTCCCATTAGCCAGGGATACCCAAAGGGGGTGGTGTCCAACCTGTTTGAATCTGAAGAGTGCCTGACTGTGTGGATGTGTCTGTATGGCTCCACCGCTTCGGCTACGGAGTCTGAGTGGGCTGCACCCTGAGTCTCGCGGGGCATCGTATGGCATAACGGTCATCTACTCCACAGAGTAGCCTGGTCCGGGGTTTATACGGACAGACCTTAGCTAAGACGCTCCTAAGTTCCCGCGAGGGACGCGAGCAGGACAGCATCTGAAAGATCCCCCTCCCTTTGTCTACGACATCATTCACGATGGGAGGGAAACCCAGAAAACTCATATCTTAAGACTGCACCCTTAAAAATAAAAGGGAAGGACACTGGTATAGAAAAGCTGGTTTTCTCTCTGTTTAAAAGGGCAAAGTTTTCTTCGGTCAATTGAAATGTAAATGGTTTTCTCTTTGCCTGCTCATAGTTGTAAATGAGTTCTCTTTGGCTCATAAGGCTTCCTCGATATGCTAAGTTACACAGGGAGTACTGCCAAATCAATGATAAACCTTGGGTTACATTTGGATAAATGCTGTAACTACTCCGGAGGTTCTATACATTTCCTAAAATTTCAATGTTTTGATAAGGGTCATCACTTGATATTTAACCATATCTATTCTGAGTTTTTTTGTCATTTGTAATTGTTTAAATTCTCCTGTAAGATGAATTCCGCCCTAAAGGAAAGTTAAATGGGAGCCGTTCAGGACAAATACAGGTCTTTGATATGTTAAAATCCTGGGAACTGAAATGGGTAAAAATTCACAGACGTAAGGGCTGCATTTGGACTAAACCAGAATTAGTAACCTGGGACTAGATGAACTGAAGGTAAGGAGAGCTTACGTTTCTTATGAGTCGCCAGGAGCTTTCCTAGAAAGGCTAATTGAAGCCTACAAAATGTATAGCCCGATCAACCCTGAGGCACCCGAGAATCAGAAGGCAGTGAATCTTGCGTTTGTCACTCAGTCAGCCCCAGATATAAGGAGAAAACTTCAGAAAATTGAAGGATTTGAAGGGAAGAACCTGACTGAGTTAGTGGGAATAGCAGAAAAGGTGTTTAACAATAGGGATGCACAGGAGGATGAAAAACAGACAAAAAAACTGGTTAAGGTTTTGGCATTGCATCAGACGGGGAGGAGACGACTAGGGGATAGTAAATGGAAGGAAAAGCCTAAGCACAGAGAAGGCAGGCGGGAAGACTTAGGTTCAGATCAGTGCACCTTTTGTAGGGAAAAAGGACATTGGGCCAGGGAGTGCCCCAAAAGGAAGACAGCAATGCTTGCCACCAGGGACTGAAGGGGCCATGGTTCGGAGCCCCTCCCCGAACCTCGGGTAGAAATTGAAGTGGAGGGGAAATCAGTTGATTTTTGGTAGACACGGGAGCCCAATTTTCATCATTACTTAAACCTATGGGAAAACTATCTGGAGAGGAAGTTTGGGTACAAAGAGCAAATGGCACAGAGAGACATAAATGGACAACAGAAAGGACTTTGAATTTGGCCTCGGGAATAGTTAAGCATCGATTTTTGGTCCTCCCTAATGCCCCATATAACTTGATGGGAAGAGATCTCCTCCACAAATTAAGAGCTGGCATTCAGTTCTCGGAAGGAGACATGACTGTAACCTTGAGACAACCCACTGTTCAGGTGCTTATGGCAGCAGTAGATGAATATCTCCTTTATGAGCCAGTCTCAAAACCAGAGGAGACGAAGGAGGGGAGACTTCTCCAAATCCTACAGGACGAGTTTCCCCAGGTCTGGGCAGAAGGGAAGCCCCCTGGTTTGGCCAAGAAACAACCTCCAGTGGTGGTACAACTAAAGGCGACAGCTACGGCTGTTCACGTTCGGCAGTATCCTCTTCCCCGAGAGGCAAAGGAAGGGATCAGAAAACACATTAACTGCCTTCGAGGAGACAGGATTCTAGTTCCTTGCAAATCTCCATGGAACACACCTTTGCTGCCTGTCAAAAGGCCGAGACTAGGGAGTGCCGACCCGTCCAGGACTTGCGGGAAGTTAATAAATGGGTTGAAGATATCCACCCGACGGTGCCTAACCCCTATACCCTACTCTCCCTCTTGGGCCCCAAAAGAACTGTGTATACCGTTTTAGATCTCAAGGATGCATTTTTCTGTATATCTTTAGCAAGGGAATCCCAGCCCCTTTTTGCTTTTGAGTGGTCCGACCCACAGGAAGGATTCCAAGGCCAGCTCACCTGGACCAGACTTCCCCAAGGGTTTAAGAATTCGCCAACTATCTTCGACGAGGCCCTACATGAGGATTTGTGTGAGAACTTCCAACCCAGGAGTCACTCTGTTACAGTACGTTGATGACTTGCTAATAGCAGCTGAGGACTATGTGTCATGTTTGTGGGGGATGAGAGCTCTCTTACAGACTGCAGGAAAAAGGGTATCGGGTGTCAGTGAAGAAAGCACAGCTCTGTCAGAGCCATGCCACTTATCTAGGCTTTGATCTCCACGAGGGAGTGCGGTCACTGTCTGAATCCAGGAAACAGGTGATCACCCGATACCCCCGCCCCACTACGTCCCGGCAAGTGAGGGAGTTTCTTGGGACGGTGGGCTACTGTAGGCTGTGGATACCGCGGTTTGCAGAGATTGCCCGACCTCTCTACGAACTGGCAAAAGGAGGGCTCACTATGATAGAGTGGACAACTGAGGCAGAAGGAGCATTTCGGGAATTACAAACAGCCTTACTGAGTGCTCCAGCATTGGCCATCCCAGATGTTACCAAGCCCTTCCACTTGTATGTGGATGAAAAAGCAGGGGTGGCCAAAGGAGTTTTAACTCAGACTCTAGGACCCTGGCAAAGGCCAGTGGCCTATCTTAGCAAGAAACTAGATCCAGTGGCAGCTGGGTTTCCCCCTTGCCTCCGCATAATTGCTGCAACGGCCCTCTTGGTCAAGGATGCAAGTAAATTGACTTTGGGTCAGAATCTCATCGTAACCACCATGCATGCTATTGAGGGCCTTCTCCGAACTCCACCAGACTGATGGATGACGAACACCCGGGTGACGGGGTATCAGGCCCTCCTCCTCAATGAACCAAGAGTGACCTTCCGGCCCCCAGCGGTGCTAAATCCAGCCACACTGCTGCCTGAGGAGCTGGCTGACCATCCACACAACTGTGGGAAGGTCCTAACCCAAGTCACAGGAATAAGGTCGGATCTCAGAGGCATTCCCCTCCCGGATGCCGAGATGACTCTGTTCACAGATGGGAGTAGCTACATGGTCAATGGAAAGAGGTATGCGGGGGCTGCGGTGGTTTCTCCTGAGCAGGAACTCTGGACAGCAGCATTGCCACATGGAATTTCAGCACAAAAAGCGGAACTGATTGCACTCACTAAGGCGCTGCAGATGGCCACAGGTAAAACCGCCAACATCTATATGGACAGCAGGTATGCCTTTGCTACCCTCCACATACATGGGGCTATTTATAAAGAAAGGGGCCTATTAACAACAGAATTAGGAAAAGTGAAAGTTATATGAAGCGGTAAATGTTAGTCTTACATGCTCAATATAACATAGAAACTGGTTGAAAAGTCAAGGATTTGACTATTCTCCAAAGAAAAGGGGGGAATGTAAGGGCTTACTTAAGCAGAGGGACCCATATTGTTGCAGTGAACTTAGATTGACCCTGCCCCTCCCAAAGGAACTTCCTTGCAAAGCCTAGATACAAGGGCGGGTCAGGCCAGGTGAAGACATCCAATCAGAGGGGCGCGCATATATCTACTAGGGTAAGTTGAAATTCAATTGGCCGCCCGTGTGTAACCTAGCAGTTTTTTTTTATGTGTGGCAGATCTAGCATGACTGTGTAGTTTTCTCTGTGTATTGCAATCTCATTGGCTACCTGTGTACAGCCCGGCTAAAATTGCCTCTATAAAAAGCTGGTTTGTGAGGCTAGGGGGCTCAGTCTCGCCGGAGCAGTAAGAGCTGTCAGCAGGAAGAGTCATCAGAGAGCAGCCACGTCCAGAGCAGCCTCATCCAGAGCGGTGTCCTCGGGGGAGTGGCCTTGCCAGAGCAGCCTCCCTCTCGGGGGAGTGGCCTTGCCAGAGCAGCCTCCCTCTCGGGGGAGTGGCCTTGCCAGAGCAGCCTCCCTCTCGGGGGAGTGGCCTTGCCAGAGCAGCCTCCCTCTCAGGGGAGTGGCCTTGCCAGAGCAGCCTCTCCTTCAGGGGAGTGGCCTTGCCAGAGCAGCCTCCCTCTCAGGGGAGTGGCCTTGCCAGAGCAGCCTCCCCTTTGGGGGAGTGGCCTTGCCAGAGCAGCCTCCCTCTCGGGGGAGTGGCCTTGCCAGAGCAGCCTCCCCTTCGGGGGAGTGGCCTTGCCAGAGCAGCCTCCCCTTCGGGGGAGTGGCCTTGCCAGAGCAGCCTCCCTCTCGGGGGAGTGGCCTTGCCAGAGCAGCCTCCCCTTCGGGGGAGTGGCCTTGCCAGAGCAGCCTCCCCTTCGGGGGAGTGGCCTTGCCAGAGCAGCCTCCCCTTCGGGGGAGTGGCCTTGCCAGAGCAGCCTCCCTCTCAGGGGAGTGGCCTTGCCAGAGCAGCCTCCCCTTTGGGGGAGTGGCCTTGCCAGAGCAGCCTCCCTCTCGGGGGAGTGGCCTTGCCAGAGCAGCCTCCCCTTTGGGGGAGTGGCCTTGCCAGAGCAGCCTCCCTCTCGGGGGAGTGGCCTTGCCAGAGCAGCCTCCCCTTGGGGGAGTGGCCTTGCCAGAGCAGCTTCCCTCTCGGGGGAGTGGCCTTGCCAGAGCAGCCTCCCCTTCGGGGGAGTGGCCTTGCCAGAGCAGCCTCCCTCTCGGGGGAGTGGCCTTGCCAGAGCAGCCTCCCTCTCGGGGGAGTGGCCTTGCCAGAGCAGCCTCCCTCCGGGAAGTGGCCTCATCTGGGAAGCAGCCTCATCGGCAGCAGCCTCGTCTGGAGCAGTCTCGTCCAGAGCGGCCTCGCCGGGAGCAGCGTCATGGGGAGCAGAGTCTGCGTCATTGGGGCTGTCGTCCTCGTAGTCATCATTGCCTCTTCATCGTCGGGAGCAGCCTCGTCCAGGGAGCGGCCTCGTCCAGAGTGGCCTCGTCTGGAGAGAGGCCTAGTCCAGAGTGGCCTCGTCTGGGGAGCGGCCTCATCGGGGAAGCAGCCTCGTCAGGGAGCAACCTCGTCCAGAGCGGCTTTGTCCGGAGCGGCCCTGTCGAGGTCATCGTCGTCATCTCTTCGTAAGAGACAGCCCTTACCAGTTGGTTCGATTTTCCATGCTTGGCGCGAAATAAAGCTTTGCTTGACTTTCGCTTTGCATTGGTCTCGTTCCTTTGATCACGGACCCTAACATGTATATGTATACATATTATATTATTGTGTAACTAATTGCATTCAATGGATAGGCCACCTGTTCCCAATGCATATTTTATTTTATTTTTTTCCCTATGGAATTGTGGAGGAACAGTGCTTTGCAGTCAGTTATAGGGAAAAGGCTAAGAGAAGATCAATTTTTAGGGAAAACATAAGATAATAGTGCCCATCTGTTAAAATCTCACTAAGTGGAAGATACTAGATGTATTGGGGTCCGTTATCAAAGGAATGAGAATGTAAGGGCTTACTTAAGCAGAGGGACCCATATTGTTGCAGTGAACTTAGATTGACCCTGCCCCTCCCAAAGGAACTTCCTTGCAAAGCCTAGATAGAAGGGCGGGTCAGGCCAGGTGAAGACATCCAATCAGAGGGGCGCGCATATATCTACTAGGGTAAGTTGAAATTCAATTGGCCGCCCGTGTGTAACCTAGCAGTTTTTTTTTATGTGTGACAGACCTAGCATGACTGTGTAGTTTTCTCTGTGTATTGCAATCTCATTGGCTACCTGTGTATAGCCTGGCTAAAAGTGCCTCTATAAAAAAGCTGGTTTGTGAGGCTAGGGGGCTCAGTCTCGCCGGAGCAGTAAGAGCTGTCAGCAGGAAGAGTCATCAGAGAGCAGCCACGTCCAGAGCAGCCTCATCCAGAGCGGTGTCCTCGGGGGAGTGGCCTTGCCAGAGCAGCCTCCCTCTCGGGGGAGTGGCCTTGCCAGAGCAGCCTCCCTCCGGGAAGTGGCCTCATCTGGGAAGCAGCCTCGTCGGCAGCAGCCTCGTCTGGAGCAGTCTCGTCCAGAGCGGCCTCGCCGGGAGCCCCGTCATGGGGAGCAGAATCTGCGTCATCGGGGCTGTCGTCCTCGTAGTCATCATTGCCTCTTCATCGTCGGGAGCAGCCTCGTCCAGGGAGCGGCCTCGTCCAGAGTGGCCTCGTCTGGAGAGAGGCCTAGTCCAGAGTGGCCTCGTCTGGGGAGCGGCCTCATCGGGGAAGCGGCCTCGTCAGGGAGCAGCCTCGTCCAGAGCGGCTTTGTCTGGAGCGGCCCTGTCGAGGTCATCATCGTCATCTCTTCGTAAGAGACAGCCCTTACCAGTTGGTTCGATTTTCCATGCTTGGCGCGAAATAAAGCTTTGCTTGACTTTCGCTTTGCATCAGTCTCGTTCCTTTGATCACGGACCCTAACAGAGACTGAGACAAAGTGAAAGTTATGTGAAGCTTTATTCTATGCCAAGCATTAGAAGTCAGACTGACCGGCCAGGGCCAGCTCTGAAGAGAGCGACCCCCTCCCAATCTCACAGGCTGGTTTTATAGGCATAACCACAGACCCAAGGTACGTGGCTTCTATTGTTAAGGCGTTTACTCCCGGAAACCAGGAACTACGGGGGCGTTTATTCCCGGAATGAAGTCAGTGGATGTAAACAACAATATGGCTACCTAGGCAATATGGAGTTGCTCTGGCTAAGCAGGCCCTAATAGTTAAACAGCTTTTAACATTAAATTGACCCTAACATTCCCCCCTTTTCTTTGGAGATTAGTCAATTCTTTGACTCTTCAGCCAGTTCTTGAGGGTGAAAACAGGCTGAACTGAAGTGTCGTTAACCTTGAGTGTTGTTCCATCCACTGTTTTTCTGATTTTTCTATTGGGCTGTTTTAGGCCGATGAGGTGTCCCTTGGCTGCTGCTGAGTAGGAACAGGGTTAAAAGTGACCAAGTTATGAAACCCTTTAGAGTCTTAGTTTTAGTCCACAGTTAGTGGGGTCCACCGGCAGTGGCTCCCATTTCTGGGGGGTGTCCTTGTTTTTGGCACTTTTGACGTGACGTGCGTGAAGCCAAACCCTGATGCCTTCTACTTTTACTGCCGTAGGGGTGGTCAGGATGACCATGAATGGTCCCTTCCAGCGGGGCTCCAAGTTTTCCACTCGGTGATGGCATATCCAAACCAAGTCTCCAGGTTGGTAAGGATGCGGTTCTACCTCCATCTCCATCTCAGTGTAGGCAGCTTGGATCCCTGCTCTTTTTAAGACAGACTGCAATGCCTGCAGTGACTGGAGTACAGACTGATCGGTCATTTCCACTAGGGCAACCTCTTGTAGCTGTGGGCAGAGTGGAGGGGGTCGCCCGAACATTATTTAAAATGGGGTAACCTTGTTTAAGTAGGGTGTCTATCATGCCCTAAGGAGGGAAAAGGGAAGAAGATCCACCCATCCACCGCCAGTCTCCAGAATTAACTTTGTTAAGGTCTCTTTAAGAGTTCGGTTTATTCTCTCTACTTGTCCGGAGCTCTGGGGCCAGTAGGCACAGTGTAGTTTCCAATTAGTGCCCATGGCCTTGGCCAATGCCTGTAAGACTGAACTCACAAATGCAGGGCTATTGTCTGACTCGATCGCAAGAGGCAACCCAAACCTAGGAATTATTTCTTCTAGTAGCTTTTTGGCTAGCATTCCTGCTGTTTCATGTTTGGCGGAAAAAGCCTCTACCCAGCCTGAAAATGTATCCACAAAAACTAACATATACTTGTATCCATACTTTCCCTGTTTCATCTCTGTAAAATCTACTTCCCAATAAATTCCTGGTTCCCTTCCTCTTTCTCTTTTTCCTCTTCCAATCCTAGTTCCTCCTGCATTTACTGCCTGACATTGAGTATATTTATCAACCACATCCTGAGCCATACGCTCTAATTTAGAAACCTGGAACTGTTTACCCATGAGCTCCTTAAGCTTGCGTGTCCCTAAATGAGTGCCCTGATGTATTTGGCTTACTAATTTTTTTTTTCCTAGTGTCCGAGGAAGAATTAACTTTCCTGCCCTAGTCTTAGCCCAATCCCCTTCATAGTCTAATTTAGTCTATTTTTGTAAATATTTTAAACCTTCCTCTGAATAATCTGGTTTTTTTGGTAGGGTTGGAGCCAGGAGTGTAACCAGTTCTTGAGCCGTTTCCCTGCCTGCTTGCTTTGCTGTTCGATCTGCTAATTGGTTTCCTTTCGAAACCAGATTAGTCCCCATTTGGTGCCCCGGGTCCCAAATAGCCTGGAGAGCTGATATTTCTTTTCTGTTTTTAATTTCTTTTCCTTCTGCTCTTAATAGGCCCCTTTCTTTATAAATAGCCTCATGTATATGGAGAGTAGCAAAGGCGTACCTGCTGTCCGTATAGATGTTGGCGGTCTTACCCTTGGCCATCTGCAGTGTCTTGGTGAGTGCAATCAGCTCTGCTTTTTGCGCCAAGGTTCCATGTGGCAGGGCTGCCATCCAGAGTTCCTGTTCAGGAGAAACCACCGCAGCCCCCGCATACCTCTTTCCATCAGCCATGTAGCTACTCCCATCTGTGAACAGAGTCATCTCTGCATCCGGGAGGGGAGTGTCTTTGAGGTCAGGCCTTATTCCTATGATCTGGGTTAGGACCTCCCGTCAGTCATGTGGGTGGTCAGCTAGCTTTTCTGGCAGCAACGTGGCTGGATTTAGCACGCCAGGGGCCTGAAAATCACTTTTGGTTCATTGAGGAGGAGGGCTTGATACCCTGTCACTCAGGCGTTTGTCATCCACAAGTCTGGTGGGGTCTGGAGGAGGCCTTCGATAGCGTGAGTAGTGGTCAAGATGAGATTTTGACCCAAAGTTAATTTACTTGCATCCTTCACCAGGAGGGCCATGGCAGCAATTATGCAGAGGCAAGGCGGGGAACCCAGCCGCTACTGGATCTAGTTTTTTTGCTAAGATAGGCTACTAGCCTTTGCCAAGGCCCCAGAGTCTGAGTCAAAACCCCTTTGGCCACCCCTGCCTTTTCATCTACATACAAGCTTGGTAACATCTGGGATGGCCAGTGCTGGGGCACTCAGTAAGGCTGTTTGTAATTTTTGAAATGCTTCTTCTGCCTCAGGTGTCCACTCTTCTGTAGTTAGTCCTCCCTTAATTAGTTCATAGAGGGGTCGGGCAATCTCCACGAACCGTGGTATCCACAGTCTGCAGTAGTCCACTGTCCCAAGAAACTCCCTCACTTGTTGGGGCGTGGTGGGGCAGGGGTATCAGGTGATCACCTGTTTCCTGGACTCAGACAGTGAACACATTCCCTCGTGGAGATTAAAACCTAAATAAGTGGCATGGCTCTGACAAAGCTGTTCTTTCTTTGCTGACACCCAATAACTTTTTTTCCTGCAGAGTCTGTAAGAGAGTTTTTGTCCCCCCCACCCCAACCCCCGCCCTGCAAGCATGACTCATAGTCCTCAGCGGCTATTAGCAAATCATCAACATACTGTAACAGAGTGACTCCCCGGTTGGTGATTCTGTACTCAAGCAAATCCTCATGTAGGGTCTCATCGAAGATGGTGGGTGAATTTTTGAATCCTTGGGGAAGTCTTGTCCAGGTGAGCTGGCCCTGGTACCCTTCCTGTGGGTCAGACCACTCAAAAGCAAAGAGGGGTTGATAATCTCTTGCCAAAAGTATGCAGAAAAATGCATCCTTGAGATCTAAGACAGTATACACAGTTCTTTTGGGGCCTAGGAGGGAGAGTAGGGTATAGGGGTTGGGCACCATCGGGTGGATATCTTCAACCCATTTGTTAACTTCCTGCAAGTCCTGAACAGGTTGGTACTCCACAGTTTCAGCCTTTTTGACGGGCAGTAAAGGTGTGTTCCATGGAGACTTGCAAGAAGCTAGGATCCTGTCTCCTCAGAGGCGGTTAATGTGTTTTCTGATCCCTTCCTTTGCTTCCCAGGGGAAGGAGTACTGCCAGACTCGAACGGCCATAGCTGTTGCTTTTAACTGTACCACTACTGGAGGCCGTCCCTTGGCCAGGCCAGGAGGCTTCCCTTCTGCCCAGACTTCGGGAAATTCGACCTGTAGGATTTGGAGAAGGCTTCCCTCCCTTATCTCCTCTGGTTTTGAGACTGGCTCGTAAAGGAGATGTTCATCTACTGCTGCCACAAACATCTGCACAGTGGGTTGTCCCCAAGTCACAGTCATGTCTCCTTCCGAGAACTGAATGCCAGCCCATAGTTTGTGGAGGAGATCTCTTCCCATCAGGCTATACGGGTCATTAGAGAGGACCAAGAATTGATGTTTGACTACTCCCGAGGCCAAATTTAAAGTCCTTTCTGTTGTCCATTTCTGTCTTTCTGTGCCATTTGCCCCTTGTACCCAGACTTCCTCTCCAGATAGTGTTCCCATAGGCTTTAGTAATGATGAAAATTGGGCTCCCGTGTCCTCCAAAAAATCAATTGATTTCCCCTCCACCTCAATTTTAACCCGAGGTTTGAGGAGGGGCTCCGAACCATGGCCCCTTCAGTCTTTGGTGGCCAGCATTGCGTTTTCTTCTTAGGGTACTCTCCAGCCCAGTGTCCTTTTTCCTTGCAGTAAGCACACTGATCTGAATCTAAGCCTTCCCACCTGCTTTCTCTGTGTTTAGGCTTTTTTTTTTTTTTTCCATTGACCATCTCCTACCTGCCTTTTTCTTTTCCACTGACATTTTTTTCCCTGTCTCCTTCCTGCCTCCTGTAATGTCAAAACTTTAACTAATTTTTTAGTCTGTTTTTCATCTTCTTGTGTATCCCTGTTGTTAAACACCTTTTCTGCTATTCCCACTAACTCAGTCAGATGCTTCCCTTCAAATCCTTCAATTTTCTGAAGTTTCTTCCTTATATCTGGGGCTGACTGACTGGCAAAGGCAAGATTTACTGCTCTCTGATTTTAACATTTACTTGAATGGATCACCAATATAGATTTGCCATGACACAGGGCTTTAGCCTTCCTTCCTTAAATACCATGCGTCATTTGAACAGAAACATTTTACAGGAAAAGATTTACTAGTCTTTTTTTTCCTTCTTGTGAATAAATCCATCAAAACTGATCTAATATCGTCAAATTTTTAACATATTTCATTGTTTTCTTTCAAACCTATAAACAAAAGCAAATTAAAGTCACTTTCGCCAAGCCTTCTATGACTTACTATATACCCCCAAGTTTAGTTTTTATTATCTCCTTTCATGTTCTGGTGCAACCAGATATTTTTACTTTAAGACAAAACTATTTACTCTCTTAGGCTCTCTCTTTTGTGTGTACAGTTTTTTTTAAAACTTACTATCAGTCAACTGCCTTTCCACTGGTTTTTTAGACAACATTAAAACTTTTAATAAAAACCTTATGGCGTTTTTCTTTTGGTAGTCTGTCCTGACCATACCTAAATTTTTTTTCTGAAAATTTCCCTTCACAAACCTTTTACAACCAAATCCAGGTTTTGTCCCAAGCCATTTCCTTTCAAACAACCATCTCATTTAGGACAAAATTACCTTTTCTTTAACAAAATGTATTTCCATTCCTTATCTTTCTTATGTATCTCCTACTTTTCTACATATAGGGTTATTTCCCTTACTTCCATCAGTCTTAGTTACAGTTAGCAGAATTTTCTATTCTTAGAAACATTTCAGTTTCTGGTGATGGTTAAGTATTAACCAATTGTGAACAGTTACAACAGAATTCTGCAGATGGCAAATTTATGAGTCAGTTAAGCACAAAACATGTTTACCAGCAGATTTAAATATTCTTAGTTTCTTTGCAGTAAGAAGTCAAAAGCACAAACCTACATCAAGTACTCAATGCTTTAGCATTTTATCCCATTTGGTTAAGACCTAGATGTCCAACAAATTTAATTCCATTTGTCATCCAACCAAAACTTTGAAGTTTCAGGTTACCAAAGACTTTGAAAGTTACAGCAATTACCCATTAAAACTTTGAGACAGACAATTAACCATCAGTTCAGTTATTTCTTTGCTAACAGATTTTAACAAATAGCATGAGCTTATTTGACCTTCAGTAAACTTTGATTGAAGTTTCACATTTACTGCTGTAACTTTAAAGACATGTCTGTCTTAATTAAACCAACAAACTTAACTTAGTTCAAATACTGATTTAGGTTTCACCTGGACCCACTCCACTTTTAATATTTACCTGAGACATGGGTGGGAAGATCTGGAGTGGGGGGTGTTAGGTCCAGGGGCTGCTCTTCTTGCTCCTTGACAGTGAAGAGGGAAGGAGCCATGGTGCAGGAAGCACCGAGGACGGTCTAGAGGCCAGTTATGCAGGCCGCACCCAAGTCGGTGCAGAAACAGAAGGGGGAGTGCTGCCAGAAGGCAGAGAAATGATTCCCAGTTTTAAAGAGTTTTCCTGGGTAAACCTTGTAACCTAACTGTGTGGTTTTACCTTGAAAATCCTTGAAATGCTGGAGAACAAGACTTAGGGGTGTCATAAGTCCCTTACTCTCTGCTTGCCCCATTTCTCCAAACACAACAAACACAACAGACAACAAAAAGACAAGACAAAGACAACCACAGACCAGACCGAGCAGCCCTTCCTCAACCAAATATCAAGTCTAAAGTTGTGCAAGATAAAATCCCAACTCAAAAATACAACCTGCCACTGGTGGGGATTTTCTCAGTCCCCTGACCGTCTAGGGGGACTCGAACCCCCTGGCAGGTCCCCTGACCACCTAGGGGGATTCAAACACCTGGAAATCTCCCAGTGGAGGGATGAGGCATCCCTGCATCCACTCCAGCCCTGGGGAGCAATGCTGCGTCCAGCTTCTTCCCGGTGGGCTATACCCTGGAGCTCTGCAACCAGACAGACAGACAGACCAGATCCTGCATGATAAAATCTTGAGATCTTACCTCTGGAGGCTTTTCCCAGAAGTTCTGATGCTGACTTAGTTCTCATTGTTTAATCCCGGACGAGCTCCCAGAATGTTGGGGTCCGTTATAAAGGGAACGAGACTGAGACAACGTGAAAGTTATGTGAAGCTTTATTCTATGCCAAGCATTAGAAGTCAGACTGACCAGCCAGGGCCGCCTCTGAAGAGAGCGATCCCCTCCCGATCTCACAGGCTGGTTTTATAGGCATAACCGCAGACCCAAGGTACGTGGCTTCTACTGTTAAGGCGTTTACTCCTGGATACCAGGAACTACAGGGGCGTTTATTTCCGGAATGAAGTCTGGATGTAAACAACAATATGGCTACCTAGGCAATATAGAGTTGCTCTGGCTAAGCAGGCCCTAATAAACAGGTTTTAACATTAAATTGACCCTAACAAGATGCTTTGAAATGTGCCACTTCATTATTACAACAGCTCTGGGAATATTTCCACCCCACTTACATCTGGGGAAACTGAACTGCTGAGTGTTCAAGTGAGGTTTTCGCAATCAAACAACGAGGTGGAAGCAGAATCCAGATGCAGGGCACAGTCCTGTAGCCCATGTGATAAATTCCTGCCTGAGGTTCCTCTTGGGAAATTCTGAAAGTTCTCTTCTTCCACACTTCCTGGAGATCATTCTTCCCTGGTTGGATCCCACCTGCACTGGCTGCCCCATCTCTGTGCCCCTGACAGGCTCCCCTTCTCCTTCTCAGCCTTAAAAGTTAAAGGTTCTCTGAAGCTTTAGGGCATCTTCTCATTCCACACTCACATCAGACAGAAGGACTTTCAGTACCATGCCTCAATTTCCAAATATGCAAGAGAATTTGCAATTTAATGTCTCCAGAATGTGCATTGTGGGAGAGTCCAGACTCACCCCTGCATCTCCAGTGGGAAGTCTGCTGTCCCCTCTTCCTGACTTCCCTCCCTCAGGCTCCTGGTCACAGAGCCCCTTGGCCTCTAGCACTGTGAAGAGGTAGACTCAGACTATTCTAGAGTGATTGCTTTCTCCCTTCCTCTGCTGGCAAAGCCAGCAAATTTCCCTCTGCTCTTCACAGGGGGAGCCTAGCGGAGAATCCAAAGGTCCAACTCACAAACCTGTGGGCTCCACCAACTAGGGAGGCCTGGACGTTGTAAGTGTCCAGTGGAAGCACACAGAGCCTCGAACCAAGCTTCCGTAATAGTTCGAGTTCCTACCAATGCCTGCTCCTGGCGAGTGTGACTGTCTGAGTGCTCCTTTTTCTCCTGGTACCAGCAATGAGACTGGCCCTGGGACCACAGCTGTGAGTGGATCTAAGAAGAATTGTTGTTTTCCGTCTTCTTGCATTTGGGGCTTGTTGGTTTTGTTCTTGTTGCTGCAGCTGTGAGGTCAGGAAAAATGTTCCAACTGGTTCAGTGTTGATCCAGAAACCAGAGGATCCTGCAATACGTGAACATGTGAACGACTTCAGGCTAGCTCTGTCCTGCAGAGGGAGGCCCTTAGAGATAGTCCAAAAACAATGCTCAGTAATTTAACTCAACACATTGTATGGCTGAAGCAGAAAGAGGAGTCCTTAGAAAGATGGAACTCATGGGTATGCGACTTAGTGTTGTAGGTCAAGAATATCATTTCCAGGTCCCTTTCCTGCTTTCTTCCTTTTTATCATTTCCTTTTCCTTATGTCTTCATTTGAATAGGAAGAGACGGGTCGCCTGATTTTGACTCAGACTCCTTCCCAGGCAGTCAGTCTGTTTCTTCTCTCTCAGATGGAGATGGATTTGCTGGAAGCACATCTTCAATGCCAGGCCAGGGACCTCAAACCCAGGGGAGACTCCGCCAATCCCATCACAGGTACCATATAGGTGTCCAGGGTTCTGGCTGCCCCTGGGGCCCTGGGCAGAATTTGCCCAGCAGGGTCAGGTTCAGGCTGCAAATGGCGGCGCCAGGTGAAGAAGAATGTGAAGGCCAGCTGGAGCATCCTGTGGAGGACATAGGTGGCCCATGCCTCCTGGAACCGACGGCCATGCACCTTGTCCCAGAGGAGCTGTCCTCTGGGACAGATGCTCCTTCTTGTGTCAGAAGCAGCAGGCCCCCCGTGAAGCTGCCCGGGGCCAGGAGGCAGCTCACAGCCCAGAATGAAATGCTGCCACGGGGAACCAGCAGGATCCCCACAGAGGGGCTGGGCGCTGCACCTGAGGGCTTCTGGTAGCCTGGCGGACCAGTGGGGGGCGCCCTGGCCCCCAGTTCATCTTCAGTTTTTTCTATTCATGAGTCTTCAATAGAACAGGGTTCTTTTCATTTGCAGAATGTTCCCATACTCTATTCAAGCGTTTTCATTTTTGTTTGCTTTTCTTTATATATGCTTTATATGGATTAGAAGACATTAGAAGGCATCACCCATTTCAATTATTTTTTCATTTTTTCATGGAAGTTTAATTAGCCCAAAGAAGGTAACTCTCCCAGATGTATATTCTATCTAGAGTCACTAGCTTCTCGTCTGTTCCTCACCTTTCCTCCGCTGCCAATATGGTTTCTGGTGAGTAATTCAGTCAAAACAGCTGGTCTCCATGGTCACAACCCTTTACTTCCCGGCTTCATGGACCCTTTCCATGCACCAGTTGCTATGATGCAATTCCCTGCAGCGTTTCTCGGCTTTGACATAGACTCTTAACCAATATTCGCTACTATGCTACTGCCTTAGGGCCATTCCACCTTTGTTTGCAGTGTGGCTCTTCTCTCCCTTAACCAGGGGAGGTTTGAGGCACCATTTCTCATTCTACGCTCTCCTCCCAGGCAACCGCTTCCCTCCCTGGGCTTTACGTGAATGGAATGACTTGTAAGTGGCAGGACCAAAGATCTCTTTTGTTTGTTTTGATTTGTTTTGTTTAAAGATTTTATTTATTTATATGACACAGAGAGAGAGACAGCGAGCACAAGCAGGGGGAGTGTGAGAGGGAGAAGCAGACTCCCAGCTGAACAGGGAACTCAACACAGGGCTTGATCCCAAGACCCCGGCATCATGACCTGAGCCAAAGGCAGACATTTAACAAGCTGAGCCACTTGGGTGCCCCTGAAAGATCCATTTTGTAAAGAATATTCGCACTTGGGTGTCTACCATTGTGATGTAGAACATATCTGGTGCTTTTCATCCTACTTCCTGACATTTCTGCTTCCTTTTCTAATTACAGAATTCATATTTTCCCTTTTTCACACTCTTCCCTTTAACATAACTGATATTACTTCACTACGAGTATTGTTCTGAGGATAGTTTTCCTACAAAATCCAAGATACTCACACAGCATTGGACTTGTGAAGTCTGCCTTTCCTGTGACGACAGCATGCAAAGTGACTTCCAGGAAGTCCATGCTATTACTTCTAATGTGAAAACGAAATAACGACTGAGTGAGTTGTACAATCCATTCTTTCATCAGGTTGTAATCAGACTTGTTGTCTGCTTCAATAAGAAACAAATGCAAGAAGTTTTCTATAGAAACATTTAATGAACAGAAAATAAAGAATTTAATAAACGTAAGGCATATATAATTCTCTTAACCACAAAGGGAAGGTACAACATATAATACAGTGAAAAATAACTTAAATCTTACAAATAGTGAAATAAATAAATAAATAGTTAAATAGGCAGATCAGCATGGTCATCTGAAAGTGACAGGTGTTTGTAGCGTTGACTTGATATTTCTTAATACTCCTGAGAACATGTGACAAACTCATTCAGTTCATGTCATGATGGCAGGAGAAATGAGAGTCTTTGACACTACAGACACATGGGAGTGTGATATTATTCTTCAAAGACAATCATTTCCATGTTGAAAGGGGTGTCAGTTTTTGATCATTAATCTCTTATGCAAGGCTGTTGATGCATACAAGGGTTTCATGATCTCTGCTCGGACCATCTCCCAGGCACAAGGGCTGTATTGCTTCTCTTGCAGATAGAGGGAGATTCTCTGGAAGTAGTTCCTCAGGGTGGAGTGCCCATTCACAAGGGGCATCTCTCCCACCCCAGCCTCCTGCAGGGGACAGGCTCCCAGGCGGCCCAGCTGCTCAGAAAGTCCCGAGCACAATTCCTCCAGGAGGGTCGTGTTCCAGGGAGCAGGTGAGGCCTCTGTGCAGAAGAGGTGGAAGGTCTTCTCGTTCATCACATGGAAGACAGAGAGGGCTTGAGCCTTCTGCAGCTGCTTGCCGTCAAACACCTCCTGGGGGAAGCCAAAGTCGTTTGTGTACTTGTCACAGGAGCTAGCAGACAGTCTCCTCATTTGTCGCAGGAGCATCAAGGCCCTCCAGTTCAGCAGGCCATGCTTCTGAGGCAGGTCACATCCCAGAGAGCCGAGGGAGTGGCAGCTGAGCACCACCAGGGCCACCAAGAAGGAACAGGGCAGGGCCATGGGGTATCCTGCAGGTGCTGTTGGCCTGGCTGGGGTGGGCACGTCTGGGACCTGTGGCTCTAGCTTCTCTGAACATCTTCTCTTGTGAGTGAGGCTTAAGTAGGGGACAAAGGAGTTTTCAATTTCTGAACGTTTCCTTTACTTTCTACTTCTCTTTTTACTTTCTTTTCTACACTTTCTACTTGGGTTTGGAGCATGGGTTTCTCAACCATATTTTACTTTCGTTAAGTATTATCCTTGCCTCCAGAATCTTTTTGGATGTTTTTTAATTGCATCTTCCAAGAAAACTTAATAGCCGGGAGACACAGTATATATCGTTATATATTGTATTTTTATCTTCGCTTTAAGGTAAAAAAAAAAGTGTAACGTTTATCCAATTCAGGGTCCAGAATGACTAAAAATTTTAAGCCAATAGTTATATTTTAAAGCTATGGATGCTTATGTATATAAGTAAATTTGATGAGTGACTAATAATTTCTTTACATGTATACAGTGTAGTATATGGAGTCCATATGCAAATCAACAATTTGTAAAAGGACATAATGATTTTGGTGTACCTGAACATTTCCAATCAATCCAGATTGCTAAATGCAAGTGAAACTGGAATTACTTACTTAACATGTGTTTTTAGTGTACTGAATAAGAATGTTACCTCATATGACAAAATCATTTTTTTACGATTTTATTTATTTATTTGACAGAGAGATAGACACAGAGAGACTACAAGTAGACAGAGCATCAGGTAGACAGAGAGGGAGAAGCAGGTTCCCACCAGGCAGGATGCCTGGTGTGCGGCTCCATCCGAGGACCCTGGGATCCCATGTCCTGAGCTGAAAGTAGCAGCCCAGGCACCACGATTAAAGCATTAATTCATCTGCTACTAAGTACTCGAAGTTATTATCAAAATATTTTTTTCTGTCTAACACTAGATAGTTACTGAGGTGTTGAATGAGTTTTGTAGAGCTAAATCATAAAATGTACTGTATTTGTGTTTTCATTTCCAGAGCCTGCATCACAACAGGCCTCCAACATCGGCAATGGCCACAAGACACCACTGGCCGCTCATCAGTAGGAAAGATCACCTGTCCAGGTAAGACTCTGAGACAGAGGAAATGATGGAGGGAAACTCCTACAATCTTAAGGGATTCCTGTTATTCTGAGATTTGTCACACTGACCTTGCAGACAGTTTGTGTCCTCCAAGAATTCTGTGCCATTGCTTCTTATGTAATATCCAAGAAAACCCAATGAAAGACAATAAATACCAAGGTTTTGTGAGAGCGCTCCAAGGCATTGCAAGTGCCCCCAGCAGGAAGCCTGATTCTTGTCTGGGAAGAGGAGGTGTCAAGGTTCTAATTCCAGATGACTGGATTTTCGCAGCAGCACCTCACTGACAAGGTAGTTATCACCTCTACTAACCTCATTCCTCTGGAGTGACTGAGTGTCCTCCACCCAGGCTCTCCTGGGCTCACTCCTGAGGACAGGTTCACCATGCCTGGAGGACTCTAGATTCCCCTACTGTGCAGGGGCTGGTTTCCTTGTTGGCAAAGCACTTACTGCCCCTAGATCCTTGTCCAAGCCCTTGCCCTTTCCTCTGGAGTGTTTGTGTCTGGGACCCTCTCAGACCCTCTCACCTCCTCCTCAGATGCTGAGGCTGAACATTTGTGTTCTCCAAGTAGAGAAAGGACTGATTATAATCATTTCACCTTGAATATGGGAATATATTTATTGTGCCATCACAACTCTTAAGTTTCCGGTTTTTCATTGTTTCAAAGTAAGCTCCACACACAGGGTGGACCCTCACGTAGGGCTTGAACTCACAGTCTGACATCAAGACCTGAAGTTAGAGTGAGAGCCAGATCCTCTACCAACTGAGCCACCCAGGATCCCCCATGGTGCAAATTTTTCTGAAACTACGGAACACATGTTACGACAAAAATTTCTGAGCAGAGCACAGGGGATTCACTGACTGGGTCTCTCAGGAGAAACTTCCATCAAAGAAAGTAATGACTTTCACTAGCTCATTCAGACTCTGTGTTTCCAGTAGGCAGCTTCGCCTAGTCTTGTCTGGTGCTCAGAATGCAGGGGGTGAGGCTCAGGCTATGGCGTCAGGGACAAACCACCTTGTTGCCTTTCCTTATTCATGGTGTTGCATTTTCATCTTAAGGAAGAACAACAAAGAGAAATTGAATAACTTAGTATTGCCACATGCTTTACTGGACGTACTCTGACTTGCGGGTCCTGATCATGTTCTACATCGTCATGAGGATCACACAGAGGGAAGGAAGAGAAAGGCCAAGGGGCTGCCCATTTTCTCTATCATTTTTAAGACATCAGTTTTTCTGTTTCTCATGTCAACTTTCCTCGAAAGCAAAACATGGCAGCTGTGTGTAGGGGAGGGGGGAAGAAAACTGTTATGTCCGAACATCACAAAAGTGAAAGAGTGGCCTGTATGCTGAGAAAATGACAGAGTGTATGACAGCCAAATTTGTTGCAGGAACATTGGAGATGAGCAGCTCTGGCAGACAGGGGTAATGAAGGCTGTCCTGAGTTATTGCAAGTTAGGAGTATGACTGCCTCAGCCAGAGGATCCCAGGAGACCAAATCTTGGGTCCCCATGAGGCTCTCAACTCTACAAGAGGGGCCACCTCATTTTCCTTTCCTTCAGTCCACATGTACTCAGCTCTGAGGAGAGATGAGAGGAATCACACCAACCAGCTCACAAGAGACTGGCAACCAGGACTCCAGGTGCTCACCCTCTCTGGAAGGAGACAGGATCCTCACCCTGCCTGAGAGCTCTACCTACCTGATAAGTCCACTCAGGCCCAGAAAAGATTGCCTGAGAAATCCATGATTAAGACAAGGGGAACTGAAAGATCCTACATGATTCTGCTCTGCACCTGGATTAGAATAAGGATGAGGATCTTTTAAGATGATAACACTAAAGCTGATTGAAGTCTAACCCTTCTGAGATACTTGAAACCATTACATCTGTCTTCTCAGAAACCCCATTTGGATTCCATTTATTTATGAAGGTGTTTGGAGAGAAACAGAAACCCAGAGGGAGAATTATTCAGACGAACCAATATCCAAGGTGGAACACAAAGGAGTTGTGAGATAATGGCTGGTCTGGAAGCAGCTGTTAAAAGATGTGAAGAATAGAAATGGACAGAGGATTTGAGACCCAGGAGAGGCCATGGCATGAAATCAGTCAGGTGAGAGGGTGAGGGATCAAGGATTCTAGATCGCAATGTAGATGCCAAGGCCTGTTGTCTGTGGCTGTGTGTGGCAATAGGGGGTGTGTGAGGAGTCAACTGCATGACTGACTTGAAGTTCCTAAGACAAGTTGGCAGGATCCCTTTTAAATACTCATGAGAGTGGGAAGGAGTCAAGATGGCAGAGAAGTAACAGGCTGAGATGACATCAGGTAGCAGGACATCAACTAGATAGTTTATCAAACCATTCTGAACACCTACATTCTAATAGAAGATCGAAGACAAGAAGAGCAGCAATTCTAGAAACAGAAAATCGACCACTTTCTGAAAGGTGGGACCTGTGGAGAAGTGAATCCAAAGCGACAGGAAGATAGACTGCAGGGGGATGGTCTGGCTTCCTGCAAGCAGCGGAGCAATGGAGCACAAAATCAGAACTTTAAAAAGTCTGTTCCACTGAGGGATATTGCTCCAGAGGGTAAGCCAGGGTGAAACCCACAGGGCGAAGTGTGGTCTCAGGTCCTGCGGGGTAACAGAAGGGTCGGGGGTGTTTGAGTGTCACAGAGCTCCCAGGTATTAGAGCGGGAAAGCTGGTTACAGGGAATGAGCCGAGGAGTGAGCTCTCAACTCAGAGTTACCTTATACTGTGATCCGTGGCATAGGCAGGGCCCTCCTCTGTGAGCAGGGACCCCACAAGATCCTGAGAGACCCCCGGAGGAGTGCAGGAATCTGCTGGATTTGGAGACTCCAGGTGGGGCTGTGTGCCAGAGACGCTTGGTCACAGGTTGGGGGAGCTCAGAGCGCGGACAGAGGCCAGGGAGATGGGAGTGATTCAGCACTTTTCTCCAAGAGTGCACTGAGGAGTGGGGCCCCGAGCTCTCGGCTGCTAAGGGCCAGAGTTTGGGAGGCCATCATTTTCATGCCATCCTCCAGAACTCTATGGAAACCGTTCAGGGAACAAAAGCTCCGAAGGGGAACCCAAAAGGATTACTTAGCCCGGCCTCTGGTAAGGGTGGTGCAATTCTGCCTCGGGCAAAGACACTTGAGAATCACTACAACAGACCCCTCCCCCAGAAGATCAGCAAGAAATTCAGCCAAGACCAAGTTCACTTACCAAGGAGAACAGCGGAATTCCAGAGGAGAAACAAGCAAAGCACGGAATTCATGGCTTTCTCCCCATGATTCTTTAGTCTTGTAAAGTTAATTAATTTTTTTTAATTTTATTTTTTAAGCTAAATTTTTTTAACCTTTACTCTATTCTCTTTTAACTTTTTAAACGAGTTCATCTTAACAATACCTTTCATTTAAAAAATGTTTTTTTAACCTTCATTATTGTACTCATATTTTATCCTTCATTGTATCTGTCTTTTTTGTTTGTATACACATAAGAATTTTTCTTTTAAAAATTTTGGAATACAACTTCTTCTAATAAGTCAAAATATACCCTATATCTAGCTCAGGTCTTTGCTCTACTCTCCACTTATCTTATCAACTCCTTTTTAGAAATTTTTTTTTATAAACTTCTATCTTTATAGTCTTATTCCATCCCTTCATCGTGTTTACCCTTATTATGTGTGTGTTTATATTTTTTTCATTCTTTAAAATTTTGGGAGATAGTCTCTTTTAAGAGACTAAAATATTCACCAAGAACAGTGGAATTCCAGAGGAGAAAGCAAATCTTATTCGGACAAAATGACAAGGCAGAAAAACTCACCACAGAAAAAAGAACAAGAGGCAGTACCAAAGGCTGGGGACCTAATCAATACGGACATTGGTAATATGACAGATCTAGAGTTCAGCATGACGATTCTCAAGGTTCTAGCCGGGCTCGAAAAAGGCATAGAAGATATTAGAGAAACACTCTCCGGAGAGATAAAAGCCCTTTCTGAAGAAATAAAAGAACTAAAATCTAACCAAGTTGAAATCAAAAAGCTATCAATGAGGTGCAATTAAAAATGGAAGCTCTTACTGCTAGGATAAATGAGGCAGAAGAAAGAATTAGTGACATAGAAGACCAAATGACAGACAATAAAGGAGCTGAGCAAAAGAGAGACAAACAAATACTGGACCACGAGGAGAGAATTCGAGAGATAAGCGACACCATAAGACGACACAACATTAGAATAATTGGGATTCCAGAAGAAGAAGAAAGAGAGAGGGGAGCAGAAGGTATATTGGAGACAATTATTGGAGAGAATTTCCCCAATATGGCAAAGGGAACAAACATCAAAATCCAGGAGATGCTAAGAACGCCCCTCAAAATCAATAAAAATAGGTCCACACCTCGTCACATGATAATAAAATTTATAAGTCTTAGCGACAAAGAGAAAATCCTGAAAGCAGCCCGGGAAAAGAAGTCTGTAACATACAAGGGTAAAAACATTAGATTGGCAGCGGACCTATCCACAGAGACCTGGCAGGCCAGAAAGAACGGGCATGATCTATTCAGAGCACTAAACGAGAAAAACATGCAGCCAAGAATACTATATCCGGCTAGGCTATCATTGAAAATAGAAGGAGAGATAAAGAGCTTCCAGGACAAACAAAAGCTGAAAGAATTTGCAAACACCAAACCAGCTCTACAGAAAATATTGAAAGGGGTGCTCTAAGCAAAGAGAGACCCTAAAAGTAGTAGATCAGAAAGAAACAGAGACAATATACAGTAACAGTCACCTTACAGGCAATACAATGGCAATAAATTCATATCTCTCAATAGTTACCCTGAATGTTAATGGGCTAAATGCCGCAATCAAAAGACACAGGGTATCAGAATGGATAAAAAAACAAAACCCATCCATATGCTGCCTACAAGAAACTCATTTTAGACCCGAAGACACCTCCAGATTTAAAGTGAGGGGGTGGAAAACAATGTACCATGCTAATGGACATCAGAAGAAGGCTGGGGTGGCTATCCTTATATCAGATCAATTAGATTTTACACTAAAGACTATAAGAGATGAGGAAGGACACTATATCATACTCAAAGGGTCTGTCCAACAAGAAGACCGAACAATCTTAAATATCTATGCCCCTAACATGGGAGCAGACAACTATATAAACCAATTAATTACAAAATCAAAGAAATACATCAACAGTAATACAATAATAGCAGGGGACTTTAATACTCCCCTCACTGAAATAGACAGATCATCTAAGCAAAAGATCAACAAGGAAATAAAGGCCTTAAATGACACACTGGACCAGATGAACATCACAGATATCTTCAGAACATTCCATCCCAAAGCAACAGAATATACATTCTTCTCTAGTGCACATGGAACATTCTCCAGAATAGACCACATCCTGGGTCATAAATCAGGTCTCAACCAGTATCAAAAGATTGGGATCATTCCCTGCATATTTACAGACCACAATGCTCTGAAGCTAGAACTCAATCACAAGAGGAAATTTGGAAAGAACGCAAATACATGGAGACTAAAGAGCATCCTTCTAAAAAATGAATGGGTCAACCAGGAAGTTAAAGAAGAATTGAAAAAATTCATGGAAACAAATGATAATGAAAACACAACGGTTCAAAATCTGTGGGACACAACAAAGGCAGTCCTGAGAGGAAAATATATAGCGGTACAAGCCCTTCTCAAGAAACAAGAAAGGTCTCAAATACACAACCTAACCCTACACTAAAGGAGCTGGAGAGAGAACAACAAAGAAAGCCTAAACCCAGCAGGAGAAGAGAAATCATAAAGATCAGAGCAGAAATCAATGAAATAGAAACTAAAAAAACAATAGAACAAATCAACGAAACTAGGAGCTGGTTCTTTGAAAGAATTAATAAGACTGACAAACCCCTGGCCAGACTTATCAAAAAGAAAAGAGAAAGGACCCAAATAAATAAAGTCACGAATGAAAGAGGAGAGATCACAACCAACACCAAAGAAATACAAACAATTATAAGAACATACTACAAGCAACTCTACGCCAACAAATTTGACAATCTGGAAGAAATGGATACATTTCTAGAGACATATAAACTACCACAACTGAACCAGGAAGAAATAGAAAACCTGAACAGACCCATAACCAGTAAGGAGATTGAAACAGTCATCAAAAACCTCCAAACAAACGAAAGTCCAGGACCAGACAGCTTCCCAGGGGAATTCTACCAAACATTTAAAGAAGAATTAATTCCTATTCTCCTGAAACTGTTCCAAAAAATAGAAATGGAAGGAAAACTTCCAAACTCATTTTATGAGGCCAGCATCACCTTGGTCCCAAAACCAGACAAGGATCCCACCAAAAAAGAGAATTACAGACCAATATCTTTGATGAACACAGATGTGAAAATTCTCACCAAAATACAGGCCAATAGGATCCAACAGTCCATTAAAAGGATTATTCACCACGACCAAGTGGGATTTATTCCAGGGCTGCAAGGTTGGTTCAACATCCACAAATCCATCAATGTGATACAATACATTAATAAAAGAAAGAGTAAGAACCATATGATACTCTCAATAGATGCCGAAAAAGCATTTGACAAAGTGCAGCATCCCTTCCTGATTAAAACTCTTCAAAGTGTAGGGATAGAGGGCACGTACCTCAATATTATCAAAGCCATCTATGAAAAACCCACTGCAAATATCATTCTCAATGGAGAAAAACTGAAAGCTTTTCCGCTAAGGTCAGGAACACGGCAAGGATGTCCGTTATCACCACTGCTGTTCAACATAGTCCTAGAAGTCCTAGCCTCGGCAATCAGACAACAAGAAGGAATTAAAGGCATCCAAATTGGCAAAGAAGAAGTCGAACTATCACTCTTTGCAGATGATATGATACTATATGTGGAAAACCCAAAAGGCTCCACTCCAAAACTGCTAGAACTTGTACAGGAATTCAGTAAAGTGTCAGGATATAAAACCAATGCACAGAAATCAGTCGCATTTCTTTACACTAACAACAAGGCAGAAGAAAGAGAAATTGAGGAGTCAGTCCCATTTACAATCGCACCCCAAACCATAAGATACCTAGGAATAAATCTAACCAAAGAGGCAAAGAATCTATACTCAGAAAACTGTAAAGTCCTCATGAAAGAAATTGAGGAAGACACAAAGAAATGGAAAAATATTCCATGCTCATGGATTGGAAGAACAAATATTGTGAAAATGTCTATTCTACCTAAAGCAATCTACACATTTAATGCAATCCCTATCAAAATCCCATCCATTTTTTTTAAGAAAGAGAACAAAGGGAAGCTCTATTTTTAATTTCCTGAGGAATCTCCACACTGTTCTCCAAAGTGGCTGCACCAACTTGCATTCCCACCAACAGTGGAAGAGGGTTCCCCTTTCTCCACATCCTCTCTCCAACACACGTTGTTTCCTGTCTTGCTAATTTTGGCCATTCTAACTGGTGTAAGGTGGTATCTCAATGTGGTTTTGATTTGAATCTCCCTGATGGCTAGTGATGATGAACATTTTTTCATGTGTCTGGTAGCCATTTGTATGTCTTCATTGGAGAAGTGTCTGTTCATATCTTCTGCCCATTTTTTAATATGATTATCTGTTTTGTGTGTGTTGAGTTTGAGGAGTTCTTTATAGATCCTGGATATCAACCTTTTGTCTGTACTGTCATTTGCAAATATCTTCTCCCATTCCGTGGGTTGCCTCTTTGTTTTGTTGACAGTTTCTTTTGCTGTGCAGAAGCTTTTGATCTTGATGAAGTCCCAAAAATTCATCTTTGCCTTTGTTTCCTTCACCTTTGGAGACATATCTTGAAAGAAGTTGCTGTGGCTGATATCAGAGAGGTTACTGCCTATGTTCTCCTCGAGGATTCTGATGGATTCCTGTCTCACGTTGAGGTCTTTCATCCATTTCGAGTTTATCTTTGTGTACGGTGTAAGAGAATGGTCAGGTTTCATTCTTCTACATATAGCTGTCCAGTTTTCCCAGCACCATTTTTTGAAGAGACTGTCTTTTTTCCACTGGATATTTTTTCCTGTTTTGTCAAAGATTATTTGACCATAGAGTTGAGGGTCCATATCTGGGCTCTCTACTCTGTTCCACTGGTCCATGTGTCTGTTTTTATGCCAGTACCATGCTGTCTTGGTGATCACAGCTTTGTAGTAAAGCTTGAAATCAGGTAACGTGATGCCACCAGTTTTATTTTTGTTTTTCAACATTTCCTTAGAAATTCGGGGTCTCTTCTGATTCCATACAAATTTTAGTATTATTTGCTCCAGCGCTTTGAAAATTACTGGTGGAATTTTGATCGGAATGGCAAAGATACAGATGTAGTGAAAAGAAGGGCCATCTGTACCCCAATGTTTATAGCAGCAATGGCCACGGTCACCAAACTGTGAAAGAACCAAGATGCCCTTCAACGGATGAATGGATAAGGAAGATGTGGTCCATATACACTATGGAGTATTATGCCTCCATCAGAAAGGACGAATACCCAACTTTTGTAGCAACATGGACAGGACTGGAAGAGATTATGCTGAGTGAAATAAGTCAAACAGAGAGAGTCAAGTATCATATGGTTTCACTTATTTGTGGAGCATAACAAATAATATAGAGGACAAGGGTAGATGGAGAGGAGAAGGGAGTTGAGAGAAATTGGAAGGGGAGGTGAACCATGAGAGACTATGGACTCTGAAAAACAACCTGAGGGTTTTGAAGGGGTGGGAGGTGGGAGGGTGGGGGAACCAGGTGGTGGGTATTGGGGAGGGCACAGATTGCATGGAGCACTGGGTGTGGTGAAAAAACAATGAATACTGTTATGCTGAAAATAAATAAAAAATTTAATTATATTAATTAAAAAGAAAAAGAAATAGAGCAAAGAATCCTAAAATTTATGTGGAACCAGAAAAGACCTCGAATAGTGAAAGGAATATTGAAAAAGAAAGCCAAAGTTGGTGGCATCACAATTCCAGACTTCAAACTCCATTACAAAGCTGTCATCATCAAGACAGTATGGTACTGGCACAAAAACAGACACATAGATCAATGGAACAGAATAGAGAGCCCAGAAATAGACCCTCAACTCTATGGTCAACTAATATTCGGCAAAGCAGGAAGGAATGTCCAATGGAAAAAAGACAGCCTCTTCAACAAATGGTGCTGGGGAAATTGGACAGCCACGTGCAGAAAAATGAAATTGGACCATTTCCTTACACCACACACGAAAATAGACTCAAAATGGATGAAGGACCTCAATGTGAGAAAGGAATCCATCAAAATCCTTGAGGAGAACGCAGGCAGCAACCTCTTTGACCTCAACCGCAGCAATTTCTTCCTAGGAACATCGCCAAAGGCAACAGAAGCAAGGGAAAAATGAACTTTTGGGATTTCATCAAGATCAAAAGCTTTTGCACAGCCAAGGAAACAGTTAACAAAACCAAAAGACAACTGACAGAATGGGAGAAGATATTTGCAAATGACATACCAGATAAAGGGCTAGCATCCAAAATCTATAAAGAGCTTAGCAAACTCAACACCCAGAGAACAAATAATCCAATCAAGAAATGGGCAGAGGACATGAACAGACATTTCTGCAAAGAAGACATCCAGATGGCCAACAGACACATGAAAAAATGCTCCACATCACTCGGCATCAGGGAAATACAAATCAAAACCACAATGAGATACCACCTCACACCAGTCAGAATAGCTAAAATTAGCAAGTCAAGAAATGACAGATGCTGGCGAGGATGCGGAGAGAGGGGAACCCTCCTACACTGCTGGTGGGAATGCAAGCTTGTGCAACCACTCTGGAAAACAGTGTGGATATTCCTCAAAAAACTGAAAATAGAGCTACCCTATGACCCAGCAATTGCACTACTGGGTATTTATCCTAATGTTACAAACGTGGTTCTCCAAAGGGGCACGTGCACCCGAATGTTTATAGCAGCAATGTCCACAATAGCCAAACTGTGGAAAGAACTTAGATGGCCATCAACAGATGAATGGATAAAGAAGAGGTGATATATATACACAATGGAATACTATGCAGCCATCAAAAGAAATGAAATCTTGCCATTTGTGACGACATGGATGGAACTAGAGGGTATTGTGCTTAGTGAAATAAGTCAATCGGAGAAAGACAACTATCATATGATCTCTTTGATATGAGGAAGTGGAGATGCAATGTGGGGGGATTGGGGGGGAGGTAGGAAAAGAAAAAATGAAAAGATGGGATTGGGATGGTGACAAACCATAAAAGACTCAGTCTCAAAAAACAGACGGAGGGTTGCTGGGGGGAGGGGGGACGGGATAGGGTGGTGGGGATATGGACATTGGGGGAGGGTATGTGCTATGATGAGTGCTGTGAAATATGTAAACCTGGCGATTCACAGACCTGTACCCCTGGGGATAAAAAACATTATATGTTTATTAAAATATAAAAAAAAAGAGAGAGAGACTAAAATACTCCCAAAATTAAGTGGGTGATTCTGTTCTAGTCACCAATCTAACATATGTATTTTCTTTTTTATATTTTTTCTTTATTCAATTTTTTTTTGTCTGAACTCTTTTTACCCCATTTCTTCCCCCCATGATTTGGGGTCTCTTCTGATTTGGTTAGAGCACATTTTCCTGGGGTCCTAGCCACCCTTTTAATATTTTATTCGCTCCCTCATATATTCTTATCTGGATAAAAGGACAAGGTGAAAAAATTCACCACAAATAAATAAATCAATAAATAAAAAATAACAAGAGGCAGTACTGAAGACTAGGGACCTAATCAATACGGACTTGGGAAATATGTCAGATCTAGAGTTCAGAATGATGATTGTCAAGGTGCCAGCTGGCCTCAAAAAAGACATGGAAGATATTAGAGAAACCCTGTCTGCAGAAATAAAAGCCCTTTCTGGAGAAATAAAAGAACTAAAATCTAACCAAGTTGAAATCAAAAAAAGCTATTAATGAGGTACAATCAAAAATAGAGGTTCTTACTGATAGGATAAATGAGACAGAAGAGAAAATTAATGATATAGAAGACCAGATGACACAGAGTAAGGAAGCTGAGCAAAAGAGAGACAAACAACGACTGGACCATGAGGGGAGATTTCGAGAGATAAGTGACACCATAAGACAAAACAGCATTAGAATAATTGGGACTCCAGAAGGAGAAGAAAGAGAGAGGGGAGCAGAAGGTATATTGGAGAGAATTATTGTAGAGAATTTCCCTAATATGGCAAAGGGAACAAGCACCAAAATCCAGGAGGCACAGAGAACTTCCCTCAAAATCAATAAGAATAGGTCCACACCCCGCCAACTAACAGTAAAATTTACAAGACTTAGTGACAAAGAGAAAATCCTGAAAGCAGCAAGGGACAGGAAGCCTGCAACATACAATGGTAAAAATATTAGTTTGGCAACAGACTTATCCACAGAGACCTGGCAGGCCAGAAAGAACAGGTGTGATATAATCAGAGAACTCAATGAGAAAAACAGGCAGCCAGGAATACTATATTCAGCTAGGCTATCATTGAAATTAGAAGGAGAGATAACAAGCTTCCAGGACAAACCAAACTGAAAACAATTTGTAAATACGAAACCAGCTCTACATGAAATATTGAAAGGGGTGCTCTAAGCAAAGAGAGAGCCCAAAAGTAGTAGGCCAGAAAAGAACAGAGACAATATACCATGGCACTAAATTCATATCTCTCGATAGTTACCCTGAATGTAAACGGGCTAAATGCCCCAAGCAAAAGATACAGGGTATCAGAATGGATAAAAAAACAAAACCCATCAATATGCTGTCTTCAAGAAACTCATTTTAGACCCAAAGAGACCTCCAGATTTAAAGTAGGGAGTGGAAAACAATTTACCATGCTAATGGACATCAAAAGAAAGCTGCGGTGGCAATCGTTATATCAGATCAATGAGATTTCAAGACAAAGACTCTAATAAGAGATGAGGAAGGACAATATATCATACTCAAAGGGTGTGTCCAACAAGATCTAACAATTGTAAGTATCGATGCCCCTAACATGGGAGCAGATAATTCTATAAATCAATCAATAACAAAATCAAAGAAACACATGGACAAGAATACAATAATAGTAGGGGACTTAACACTCCCCTCACTGGAATGGACAGATCATCCAAGCAAAAGATCAACAAGGAAACAAAGGCCTTGAGTGACACACTGGACGAGAGGGACATAACAGATATACTCAGAACATTCCATCCCAAAGCAACAGAAAACACGTTCTTCTCCAGTGCACCTGGAACACTCTCCAGAAGAGATCACATCCTGGGTCATAAATCAGGTCTCAACCGGTATCAAAAGATTGGGATCATTCCCTGCATACGTTCACACCACAATGCTCTGAAGCTAGAACTCCATCACAAGACGAAATTTGGAAAGAACCCAAACACCTGGAGAATAAAGACCATCCTTCCAAAGAATGAATGGGTCAACCAGGAAATTAAAGAAGAATTGAAAAAGTTCATGGAAACAAATGATAATGAAAACACAATGCTTCAAAATCTGGGGGACACAGCAAAGGCAGTCCTGAGCAGAAAATATATACTGATACAGGCCTTTCTCAAGAAACAAGAAAGGCCTCAAATACACAACCTCACCCTACACCTAAAGGACCTGGAGGAATAACAACAAAGAAAGCCTAATCCCAGAAGGAGAAGAGAAATCGTAAAGATCAGAGCAGAAATCAATGAAATAGAAACCAAAAAAAAAAAAAAAAACCCCACAAAAAACAAAAAAAAATAGAACAAATCAATGAAACTAGGAGCTGGTTCTTTGAAAGCATGAATAAGATTGATAAACCCCTGGGCCAGACTTCTCAAAAAGAAAAGAGAAAGGACCCAAATAAATGAAATCATGAATTAAAAAGGAGAGATTACAACCAACACCAAAGAAATACAAACAATTATAAGAACATATTGTGAGCAACTATACGCCAGCAAATTTGACAATCTGGAAGAAATGGATGCATTCCTAGAGACATATAAACTACCACAACTGAACCAGGAAGAAAGAAAAAACCTGAACAGACCCATATCCAGTAAGGAGATTGAAGCAGTCATCAAAAATCTCCAAACAGCTTCCCAGGGGAATTCTACCAAGCATTTAAAGAAGAATTAATACCTATTCTCCTGGAACTGCTCCAAAAAATAGAAATGGAAGGAAAACGTCCAAACTCATTTTAGGAGGCCAGCATTACCTTGATGCCAAAACCAGACAAAGACCCCACCAAAAAGGAGAATTATAGATCCATATCCCTGATGAACATGGATGCAAAAATGCTCACCAAAATACTAGCCAATAGGATCCAACAGTACATTAAAAGGATTATTCAGCACGACCAAGTAGGATTTATTCCTGGACTGCAAGGTTGCTTCAACACCCACAAATCAGTCAATGGGATACAATACATTAATAAAAGAAAGAACAAGACGCGTATGACACTCCCAATAGATGCTGAAAAGGCATTTGACAAAGTACAGCATACTTCCTTGATCAAAAACTCTTCACACTGTAGGGATAGAGGGTACATACTTCAATATTATCAAAGCCATTTATGAAAAACTCACAGTGCATAACGTACTCAATGGGGAAAAACTGAGAACTTTTCCCCTAAGGTCAGGAACATCGCAGGGATATCCACGATCACCCCCCTGCTATTCGACACAGTACTGGAAGTCCTAGCCTCAGCAATCAGACAACAAAGAGAAATAAAAGGCATCCGAAATGACAAAGAAGTCAAACTCTCACTCTTTGCCAGTGATATGATACCTTATGTGGAAAACCCCAAGACTCCACTCCAAAACTGCTAGAACTCGCACAGGAATTCAGTAAAGTGGCAAGTATAAAATCAATGCACAGAAATCAGTTGCATTGCTATATACCAACAAAAAGACAGAAGAAGAGAAATTAAGGAGTCAATCCCACTTATAATCACAACCAAAACCCTAAGATACCTGGGAATAAATCTAACTAAAGAGGCAGAGAATCTGTACTCAGAAAACTATAGAATACTCATGAAAGAAATTGAGGAAGCCACAAAGAAATGCAAAAGTGTTCTGTGCTCATGGATTGGAAGGATAAATATTGTGAAAATGTCTATGCTACCTAGAGCAATCTACACATTTATTGCAATTTCTATTAAAATACCATCAACTTTTTTCACAGAAATGGGACAAA
Organism: Martes martes; assembly: GCF_963455335.1. Lineage (NCBI taxonomy): Eukaryota > Metazoa > Chordata > Mammalia > Carnivora > Mustelidae > Martes > Martes martes. The sequence goes on along the minus strand of NC_137900.1, from coordinate 48,934,352 downwards.
TAATCCCCAAATTTGTTTGGAACCAGAAAAGAACCCAAACAGCCAGAGGAATGTTGAAAAAGAAAACCAAGGTTGGTGGCAACACAATTCCAGACTTCAAGCTCTATTATAATGCTATAATCATCAAGACAGTATGGTGCTGGCCCAAAACCAGACACGTAGATCAATGGAACACAATAGAGAGCCCAGAAATAGACCCTCAACTCTATGGTCAACTAAACTTTGACAAAGCGGCAAAGAATGTCCAATGGAAAAAAGACAGTCTCCTCAACAAATGGTGTTGGGAAAATTGGGCAGCCACATGCAGAGAAATGAAACTGGACCATTTCCTTACACCACACACGAAAATAGACTCAAACTGGATGAAGGACCTCAACGTGAGAAAGGAATCCATCAAAATCCTAGAGGAGAACACAGGCAACAACTTCTTTGACATCAGCTGCAGCAACTACTTCCTAGGAACATCGCCAAAGGCAAGGGAAGCAAGAGCAAAAATGAATTATTGGGACTTCATCAAGGTCAAAAGCTTCTGCACAGCAAAGGAAACAGCTAGCAAAACCAAAAGACAACTGACAGAATGGGAGAAGATATTTGCAAAGAAGATATCAGATAAAGGGCTAGTATCCAAAATCTATAAAGAACTTATCAAACTCAACACCCAAAGAACAAATAATCCAATCAAGAAATGGGCAAGGACATGAACAGATGTTTCCGCAAAGAACACATCCAGATGGCCAACAGACACATGAAAAAGTGCTCCACATCACTCGGCGTCGGGGAAATACAAATGTAAACCACAATGAAATGCCGCCTCACACCAGGGAGAATGGCAAAAACTAACAAGTCAGGAAATGACAGATGCGGGTGAGGATGTGGAGAAAAGGGGAACCCTCCTACACTGTTGGTGGGAATGCAAGCAGGTGCAACCACGCTGGAAAACAGCATGGAGGTTCCTCAAAAAGTTGAAAATAGAGCTACCTACAACCCAACAATTGGACTCCTGGGTATTTACCTAAAGATACAAATGTAGTGATCCAAAGGGGCACGAGCACCCGATTGTATACCACAGCCATGTCCACAATAGCGAAACTATGAAAAGAACCCAGATGTCCATCAATAGATGAATGAATAAAAAAGATGTGAGATATATATATATATATATATATATATATATATATATATATATGCACACACACACACACACACACAGATACACACACACACACTGGAATACTATGCAGACATCAAAAGAAATGAAATCTTGTCATTTGCAACCACCTGGATGGAACTAGAGGGTATTATGCTTAGCAAAAGAAGTCAATCAGAGAAAGACAATTATCATATAATCTCCCTGATTTGAGGAAGTTGAGAGGCAAGGTGGGTGGTTTGGGGGTAGGAAAAGAATAAATGAAACAAGATGGGATCGGGAGAGAGACAAAACATAAAGCGGCTCTTAATCTCACAAAACAAACTGAGGATTGCCGGGGAGACGGGGTAGGGAGATGGAGGTGGGCTAATGGGCATGGGGGAAGGTATGTGCTGTGGTGAGTGCTATGAAGTGTGTAAACCTGGGGATTCACAGACCTGTACCCGTGGGGCTTAATACATTATATGTTAATTAAAAATTAAAATAAATACTCATGAGACATTAGATTTTTCTGCCATGAGATACATGTGTCAGCTGGCACTAGAGTGACCCTCCTCCTTTCATACACATTGCAGGCAGCTGTCCTGTCAGGGTCACCCGTGGTGAGGCTACTACCATGGGCCACATATGTCTAGAAGAACTCTGTGCTCCCAGCGTCCCCTTGAATCTTCTCAGTCTCAAGAAGGACACAGAGAGACAGTTGACTCGATGCTTCCCTAGTGTCCTACTGTTCCACCTCCTGAGGATAAGTCACTAATCCAGTCCAGTGAACACTTTCCCATTTCTGTTCTCCTTCCAGGTTTCCACACTGCTGCTCACTTTCAACACTTTCATGTTTCCAGACGTCAGCTGTGGTTTTCTGAGCAAAGGAGTGTCCTACTCCTGGTGTAATGAGGACTTAGGCAGGGTTTCAACACAGGCACAGTTGAGCTCTGGGATTCTTTGGCTGTAGACATATGGGCAGGGTTCCTGGAATTAGTGTGTTTCTATGTGGGACTGGATGTCTGCGGGCTTTGAGCTCCACAGCACAGCAATCAGTGGACAGGGAGGGTGGAGGGAGAGCAAGTGCGCACTCTGGCTTCTGATGCTGCCAAACCTTGGCTGCTTGTGGCCAATAGTGCAGGGTGATGTCTCCCAGCCTGTCCCTGGGCACCCAACCCTGAGCCCTGCCTCCTCTATGTCCCCTGGCAGACTGAATAGAAATGCCTGGGGATGGAAAGTTGGCGGGGGCCGGGGCGCCTGGGTGGCTCAGTCCTTTAAGCATCTGCCTTGAACTCAGGTTCAAGGTCCTATATCTCATGGTCCTAGGATCCAGTCCTACATTGGGCTATCTGCTCAGTGGGGAGTGTGCTGCTCCATCTGACCTTCCCCCCTCTCATGCTCTGCCTCTCTACCTCTCTCAAAAAAAGAAATAAAATCTTAAAAAAAAAAACAAAATGTTGGCAGGGGTGCTCACTCCCCTTGCCCCTGATTTGGCCTTTGCTGCTTAGTTCTCCAACACTTTCCAATATTTAATAATGAATAACACTGGGGTTGAAACAGACTGTGGTGATAGGGATTTCAGGATAAGACTTACTCTTTGTCATAGACAGAGTAAGGAAATGGGTTTATGACAGCATTAGAATCTCTGGATGTCCACAAGTAGGCTTTTGCAACTGGAAGGGACATCCTCAGGAAGAGGTCCCATTTTGGTCACCACCCTTGTCCTACGTGGCCACCAGGGGGCGGTCTCCCTGGAGAGGCGCTTCCCTAGGCCACCCTTCAACCTGATCCTGCTTTCTGTTTCCTTTCAGCCACAGCTGCTATGCCATCACATTGGATGGATATCGGAGCAAAGCCTCTCTAGCTGGTGGTTCTGTAAAACCTAGGGATTTCATTGCATTTTTGTCTTCTACTTGCTTTCTTGTGCTGTTCCTTAGGAAGACCTTTAAGCTGAGATGACAGCAGAATGGAAAGCTGTTGTGTGAACAGGCTGAGAGGTCAAGAGAGTGAATGCCAAGGGTGCTGTGGGGACTTCTGCCTTGGCGAGGAAGGTAACTGTTAGGCAGGGGAATGTGTTCTGGAATGAGGGTTGGGGGAGGGTAGAGGGCAGGGTGGGAGCCAGAAGGTTAAGGAAATAGCATGTTCTTCTGCACTTCCAACTAGGTATTTATTCTTGACTCTCAGATGTTCGTAGAAGCCACAATCTCATCACTGGTGATAAATAAAAACCCTTCTTGGCAATGGGGATGAATGGGTCCGCCTTTTCTAGAATTGACAACAGAAGTCCAGTTTGGGAGGCTGCCTCCTTTGCAAGTCAGGTACTGAAATGTAGGACACACTGTTCCCACGAATTTTGTAGGAGGACGCAAACAATATTCTCCTATATAGCTGTCAGAATTAAAATAAGATGACTGCTACCATATTGATGCCGTTCCCTATGGAAGATGCACGCTAGGTGCCTTTCAGCGCATGAGTTCAGTGAATATTCACGCTATTTTGTCATAATTGTTAAATCTGTTTTTACTCCTGAATTACGCACAACTCACTATTGCTCCATGGATTTCCATGATTCATGTATTTTCAGCTGATTTGACCAATGATTTCTCATTGCTGTAGATATGAGGAGAGGGAATACCTGACCCAGCTTCCCACCCTCATTTTTGAAGAGAGTGTGTCAGTCCTTATGTGCATGAGAATCTTGTGATGTGGATATCCACCAAACATTGTGGTATTCCGAACATGAGGAAATACTAGCAGCGAGCAACATAGTAGAATTCTTACCATATAAAACTCTCTAGAAACAGCAATGGCGTATAATGTCGCTGTAGGAAACAGTGTCACAAGGAGTACTTAGGGAACCTAACTAATGAAGCCGATAATTCCAGGAAACATGATCTTATCCGTAGTAATAGATAATTTGATGAAGGATTGAATGAGTTATCCATTCCTGCCAAGTGAATTCTTAAAGCCAAGCAGCTCGCTGATATGCAAGGTAATAAGAACCAAGACAGGAGAAACCACCGTCAGTAGTTCAGTCATGATGCAAAATAAATATAAGATTAAACATATTAACATGATTTGCAGAATATCGAATCCATGAAATCATGCAGGGAAAAAGAAATGACATAAAATGGCAAACTACACCCAGAATAATGAACCCCATTATTCCCAGATCCCATGCAATATTCTTCTCCAAGTCAGACGCACTGACTTCTCTTATTCATGCTCCCACTCACTCCAGGGTGGTCTCTGCTTCTGCATTCCACCAAACCAACTCTCAGGAAGGTCAGCAAAGGCATCTGTGTTTCTGACATCGCAGGCAGTTTCAATCCACATCTTCCAGGAATCCGCTGATGGTCCTCGAAGCACATTTACTTCCTCAAAGACACTCACCAGCATCCTCTCTATCCCTGTGCTGTATGGCCAAGAGTCCACCGTCTCCTTTGTGGCTCTTCTCTCCCCTCCCTTCAATGGTTGAAGAGCCTCAGAATCAAGTTTATGTCTCTTTCTCACATGACACCATCTTCCTGCATAATCACCTCTGTTTCTGGCTTTGCCTGCTAGATGTGGACCTCAACCATGGTGTTTCTTGTCAAATACTTGCTCACCTGCCCCGGAACTGGACATACGTGCCTCCAAGTCTGCCAGTGACCTGTCAGGGGGTCCACAGATTTCTGTGTGCACTTCCTTTGTGCTTCAACCTCTCCGTTCTAGCAGCAGGTGGGAGAAGTCACTTCATTTCCTTCTTCATTAGAACACTAAGTAGGAGGATTGTTTTTAGATCCCATTCCTATGGCAACCATATTTATATATTCCTACAACCAAAGACGTAGACATCAGGATCTGTATTTATTATGTCCTGTAAGCTAAGGTCAACATGCAAGTTGTCTTAGAGAAAGTCAGTTGTCATTTCCAATGTTAATGCAGTATGATGGTAAATACATTCTGCTGTTCAATTTCCAACGGAGTTACACAATCAGACCTGGTGTGCCTCTTTGAAAACCCTTTTGTACTTAAAGTTCCATAAAAAAAGATAAACCGATTATATATTAAAAATATATTTTATTATATTCTGCTATGTAAAGGTGCACATCATGTTATATGAAAACTGAATCTTATCAATATTTACATAAATAAATATTTAAATAGATAAATAGACATGATCAAGGTCATCTGTAAGTGACTACTGCTTGTAGAGTTGACATGTTCTGAAAACACTTGACAAATTGACTGTGTTCTTGTATTCGCGACAGCAGAAGTGAGAGTCTCTGACACGGCAGAACTCCGGAATGTGTGATGTTATTTGTCAGAAGGAATCCTTTCCATGTTGAAAGGGGTGTCAGTTCCCGCTCCTTAGTCTCTTATGCAAGGCTGTTGATGCATACAAGGGTTTCATGATCTCTGCTCGGACCATCTCCCAGGCACAAGGGCTGTATTGCTTCTCTTGCAGATAGAGGGAGATTCTCTGGAAGTAGTTCCTCACGATGGAGTCCCCATTCACGAGGGGCGTCTCTCCCACCCCCGCCTCCTGCAGGGGACAGGCTTCCAGGTGGCCCAGCTGCTCCGAAAGTCCCGAGCATAATTCCCCCAGGAGGGTCGCATTCCAGGGAGTAGGTGAGGCCTCTGTGCAGAAGAGGTGGAAGGTCTTCTGGTTCGTCACATGGACGACAGAGAGGGCTTGAGCCTTCTGCAGCTGCTTGCCATCAAACACCTCCTGGGGGAAGCCAAAGTCGTGTGTGTACTTGTCACAGGAGCTAGCAGACAGTCTCCTCATTTGTCTCAGGAGCATCAAGGCCCTCCAGTGCAGCAGGCCGTGGTCCTGAGGCAGGTCACATCCCAGAGAGCCGAGGGAGTGGCAGCTGAGCACCACCAGAGCCACCAAGAAGGAGCAGGGTAGGGCCATTAGGGATCCTGCAGATGCTGTTGGCCTGGCTGGGGTGGGCACGTCTGGGACCTGTTGGCCTAGCTTCTCTGAACATCTTCTCTTGTGCGTGAGGCTTAAGTAGGGGACATAGGAATTTTCAATTTCTGAACGTTTCCTTACTTTCTACTTCTCCTTTTGCTTTCCTTTCTACACTTTCTACTGGGGTTTAGAGCATGGGTTTCTCAACTGTTTCTTTTTCCTATTGCCATCTCCTGTCACAGGCTTTCGAATATTTATGTAATTGAACCTTCCAACAAAACATGGTAACACCGATCTAGAGTCTATATTGTTATGTATTTATAGCTCTGCTTTATAGATTGAAAAGGACAGAGTTCATTTTACTCTGTTTAATTCAGAATTAAGATTGACTAAAAATTTCAACTGAAAGCTGTATTTTAAAGCTACTTATTCTTTACTGGATACCTGAATATGATGAGTGACTTCTACATTTTTCTTACTTAAATGGACATATAAAAGTACAATGCAAATTAAGTATTTCTAGAAGGACAATGCTATCGGTGTCCCTAGATACTAAGAATCATTCCAAATTGCTAACAGCCAATGACTTTTTCCATTATTTATTGGATGTTTGTTTTTAGTGTACTGTATTTTAGTATGGCCTCAATGAGTAAATGATTTTTAACCTCACTTGGTGCTAGATACTCATCAAGTTATTCTCATATATTATTTCTATTTAGTACCAGATAGAATTCCTGATTCGATGAATATATTTTGAAGAATTAAATGATTATGTAGAATCTATTTGTATTTGATTTCCAAAGCCCACATCAAAATAAGGCTCAAACACCAGCAACTTCTGCAAGACAGCCCATGGCATGTTGAAGCCTTGTTCCAAACCTTAGAACTCCTTGTTACATTGTTGGAAGCAATTGGAACAAGTGTTCCCTCTGGTGGGGGGATGCTGAAATGTGGGAGAGACCTTGCAGCTCCAGAGCAGGAAGGATGGGGGAAAAACTCTGGACCTTCTGCTCCCTTTTACTAGGAACTTTTATGCTCTTTTTTAAAAAAGGGTATTTTTGTTGAAGTTCATGGCTTATAATACTAGCAGAGTCTCTTCATTCCAGGAAAGTTTTTGTTTGTGTTTGTTTGTGTTTTTTTGCTTGCTCTGGAGGAAAATCTCCCACCAGGGGACAGATTTCTACGTACAACACAAACCCGTGTGCACACCTGGTCTCTGTCTAGCCCACCTTGCCCCTCGCTGGCAGCCTCCCCTGTAAAGACTGTGACGGGCCACAGAACAGCAGCCTCCTGCTCCTATCTCCCCTCTGCTCCTGCCACTGTGACATCACTGCAGTGGGGACATTCCCTCAGGTCAACAGTGGTCACCAGGAGAAAAGAAAACAACAAGGCTTCTGCTAGGAGAGTTTGGAAAAAACCTGGAAATTTCAAACAACTTTTGTTCTTCTTTGTGGCTTTGTAATTGGAAGTAAAAGGGCCAGACAGAAACCACAAGGGAAAAGGGAGCAGCTGTGTGAATGGGCAGGAGAGGCTCCTGAGGAGGGAGGGAGGAGGGGGAGCTCACAGGAGGTTTCTACACTGGGGGAGAGGGAAACACTGTGATTGGAGAGTGAAAGGATGGGATCTCGGAGGGCTTGGAGGAAGGGGAAATGTGCTGTACCAGAACATATCGAGTATGCGGACATAGGTACAGTGTATATGTATACATATTACATTATTGTGTAACTAATTGCATTCAATGGATAGGCCACCTGTTCCGAACGGGTATTTTAATTTATTTTTTTTCACAACGATATTTTGGATGATCAGCCCTTTGCAGTCAGTTATACGGAAAAGGCTAAGAGAAGATCACTTTTTAGGGAAAACATAAGAATATCGTCCCCATCTGTTAAACTCTCACTCAGTGGAAGATACTAGATGCTTTGAAATGTGCTACTTCATTATCACAACAGCTCTAGGAATATTTCCACCCCACTTTACATCTGGGGAAACTGAGCTGCTAAGTGTTCAAGTGAGGTTTTCGCGATCAAACAACGAGGTGGAAGCAGAATCCAGATGCAGGGCACAGTCCTGTAGCCCATGTGATAAATTCCTGCCTGAGGTTCCTCTTGGGAAATTCTGAAAGTTCTCTTCTTCCACACTTCCTGGAGATCATTCTTCCCTGGTCTCGTCCCACCTGCACTGGCTGCCTAAACTCTGTGCCCCTGACAGGCTCCCCTTCTCCTTCTCAGCCTTAAAAGTTAAAGGTTCTCTGAAGCTTTAGGGCATCTTCTCATTCCACACTCACATCAGACAGAAGGACTTTCAGTACCGTGCCTCGATTTCCAAATATGCAAGAGACATGGCAATTTCATGTCTCCAGGTCGTGCATTGTTGGAGAGTCCAGACTCACCCCTGCATCTCCAGTGGGAAGTCTGCTGTACCCTCTTCCTGCCTTCCCTCCCTCAGGCTCCTGGTCACAGAGCCCCTTGGCATCTACCGTCTGAAGAGTTAGACTCAGACGATTCTAGAGTGATAGCTTTCCCCCTCCCTCTGCTGGCAAAGCCAGCAGATTTCCCTCTGCTCTTCACAGGGGGAGCCTAGCGGAGAATCCAAAGGTCCAACTCACAAACCTGTGGGCTCCACCAACTAGGGAGGCCTGGACGTTGTAAGTGTCCAGTGGAAGCACACAGAGCCTCGAACCAAGCTTCCGTAATAGTTCAAGTTCCTACCAATGCCTGTTCCTGGCGAGTGTGACTGTCTGAGTGCTACTTTTTCTCCTGGTACCAGCACTGAGTCTGGCCCTGGGACCTCAGCTGTGAGTGGATCTAAGAAGAATTGTTGTTTTCCGTCTTCTTGCATTTGGGGCTTGTTGGTTTTGTTCTTGTTGCTGCAGCTGTGAGGTCAGGAAAAATGTTCCAACTGGTTCAGTGTTGATCCAGAAACCAGAGGATCCTGCAATACGTGAACACGTGAACGACTTCAGGCTAGCTCTGTCCTGCGGACGGAGGCCCTTTGAGACAGTCCTGTCACAGACACATTTTACCCACAATGCTGAGTAACTTAATTCAACACATTGTATGGCTGAAGCAGAAAGAGGAGTCCTTAGAAAGATAGAACTCATGGGTATGTGACTTAGTGTTGTAGGTCAAGAATATCATTTCCAGGTCCCTTTCCTGCTTTTTTCTTTTTTATCATTTCCCTTTCCTTATGTCTTCATTTGAATAGGAAGAGACGGGTCGCCTGATTTTGACTCAGACTCCTTCCCAGGCAGTCACTCTGTTTCTTCTCTCTCAGATGGAGATGGATTTGCTGGAAGCACGTCTTCAAGGCCAGGGCAGGGCTCTCAAACCCAGGGGAGACTCCCCACTCCCGTCGCAGATACCACACAGGTGTCCAGGGTTCTGGCTGCCCCAGCAGGGACGGGTTCAGGCAGCAAATGGCGGCGCCCTGTGAGGAAGAGGGTGAAGGTCAGCTGAGGCATCTCGTGGAGGACAGACTTGGCATGGCCCTCCTGGAACTGGAAGCCATGCACCTTGTCCCAGAAGAGCTGTCCCTGTTCAGGAGAAGGGACTGATGCTCCTCCTCTGTGTCAGAAGCAGCAGGCCCCCCTGTGAAGCTGCCTGGGGCCAAGAGGCAGCTCAAAGCCCAGAGCTGAGATGCTGCCACGGGGAACCAGTAGGAGCCCCGCAGATGGGCTGGGCGCTGCACCTGAGGGCTTCTGGTGGACTGGGGGAACAGTGGGGGGTGCCCTGGCGCCCAGTTCTTCTTCAGCTCTTTCTATTCATGAGTCTTCAATAGAACAGGGTACTTTTCGTTTGCAGAATGTTCCCATATACTTTTCATGCCTTTTCATTTTTGTTTGCTTTTCTTTAAATATGCTTTACATGGATTAGAAGACATTAGAAGCCGTCACCCATTTCAATTATTTTTTCATTTTTTCATGGAACTTTAATTAGCCCAAAGAAGGTAAATCTCCCAGATCTATATTCTATCTATAGTCACCAGCTTCTGTTCTGTTCCTCCCCTTTCCTCCGCCGCCACTATGGTTTCTGGTGAGTAATTCAGTCAAAACAGCTGGTCCCCGTGGTCATAACCCTTCTACTTCCCAGATTTGTGGACCCTTTCCATGCACCCTTTGCAATGATGTCATTCCTTGAAGACTTTCTCAGCTTTGAAATAGACTTTGAAATATTCGCTCCTATGCTACTGCCTTAGGCACATTCGACCTTTGTTTGCAGTGTGGCTCTTTCCTCCCTTAACCAGGGGAGGTTTGAGGCACCATTTCTCATTCTATGCTCTCCTCCCAGGCAAGCGCTTCCCTCCCTGGGCTTTACGTGAATGGAATGGCTTGTAAATGGCAGCACCAAGGATCCGTTTTGTTTGTTTTGATTTGTTTTGTTTAAAGATTTTATTTATTCATATGACACAGAGAGAGCGCGAGCACAACCAGGGGGAGTGTGAGAGGGAGAAACAGATCCCAGCTGAACACGGAGCTCGACACAGGGCTTGATTCCAGGACCCCGACATCATGACCTGAGCCAAAGGCAGACACTTAAACAACTGAGCCACTCGGGTGCCCCTAAACGATCCATTCTCTAAAGAATATTCACACTTGGGTGTCTACCATTGTGATATAGAATGTATCTGGTGCTTTTCATTCTACTTCCTGACATGTCTGCTTCCTTTTCTAATTACAGAATTCATATTTTCCCTCCTTCACACTCTTCCCTTTAACATAACTGATATTACTTCACTACGGGTATAGTTCTGAGGTTAGTTTTTCTACAAAATCCAAGATACACACACAGCATTGGACTTATGAAGTCTGCCTTTCCCGTGACGACAGCATGCAAAGTGACTTCCAGGAAGTCCATGCGATTACTTCTAATGTGAAAATGAAATAACGACTGAGTGAGTTGTACAATCTGTTCTTTCATCAGGTTGTAATCAGACTTCTTTCCTGCTTCAATAAGAAACAAAGGCAAGAAGTTTTCTATAGAAACATTTAATGAACAGAAAATAAAGAATTTAATAAACGTAAGGCATATATAATTCTCTTAACCACAAAGGGAAGGTACAACTAATATAATACAGTGAAAAATAACTTAAATCTTACAAATAGTGAAATAAATAAATAGTTAAATAGGCAGATCAGCATGGTCATCTGAAAGCGACAGGTGTTTGTAGCGTTGACTTGATATTTCTTAATACTCCTGAGAACATGTGACAAACTCATTCAGTTCATGTCATGATGACAGGAGAAATGAGAGTCTTGGACACTACAGACACATGGGAGTGTGATATTATTCTTCAGAGACAATCATTTCCATGTTGAAAGGGGTGTCAGTTTTTGCTCCTTAATCTCTTATGCAAGGTTGTTGATGCATACAAGGGTTTCATGATCTCTGCTCGGACCATCTCCCAGGCACAAGGGCTGTATTGCTTCTCTTGCAGATAGAGGGAGATTCTCTGGAAGTAGTTCCTCACAATGGAGTCCCCATTCACGAGGGGTGTCTCTCCCACCTCCCCCTCCTGCAGGGGACAGGCTTCCAGGTGGCCCAGCTGCTCAGAAAGTCCCGAGCATAATTCCCCCAGGAGGGTCGCATTCCAGGGAGTAGGTGAGGCCTCTGTGCAGAAGAGGTGGAAAGTCTTCTGGTTCGTCACATGGACGACAGAGAGGGCTTGAGCCTTCTGCAGCTGCTTGCCATCAAACACCTCCTGGGGGAAGCCAAAGTCGTTTGTGTACTTGTCACAGGAGCTAGCAGACAGTCTCTTCATTTGTCGCAGAAGTATCAAGGCCCTCCAGTGCAGCAGGCCGTGGTCCTGAGGCAGGTCACATCCCAGAGAGCTGAGGGAGTGGCAGCTGAGCACCACCAGGGCCACCAAGAAGGAGCAGGGTAGGGCCATTAGGGATCCTGCAGGTGCTGTTGGCCTGGCTGGGGTGGGCACGTCTGGGACCCGTGGCTCTAGCTTCTCTGAACATCTTCTCTTGTGAGTGAGGCTTAAGTAGGGGACATAGGAGTTTTCAATTTCTGAACATTTCCCTTACTTTCTACTTCTCTTTTTGCTTTCCTTTCTACACTTTCCACTTGGGTTTGGAGCATGGATTTCTCAAACATGTATTGTTTTCTTTAAGTATTATCCTTGCCTCCAGAATCTTTTTGGATGTTTTTTTAATTGCAACTTCCAAGAAAACTTAATAGCAGGGAGACACAGGATATATCGTTATATATTGTATATTTGTCTGTGTCTTAAGATAAAAAAAAAAGTGTAACGTTTATCCAATTCAGGGTCCAGAATGACTAAAAATGTTAAGCTAATAGTTATATTTTAAAGCAATGGATGCTTATGTATATAAGTAAATTTGATGCGTGACTTATAATTTCTTTACATGTATACAGTGTAGTATATGGAGTCCATATGCAAATTATCAATTGGTAAAAGGACATAATGATTTCGGTGTACCTGAACATTTCCAATCAATCCAGATTGCTAAATGCAAGTGAAAAATGGAATTATTTACTTAACACGGGTTTTCAGTGTATGGAATTTGAATGTTACCTCAAATGACAAAATCATTTTTTAAGGTTTTTATTTATTTATTTGACAGAGAGATAGATACAGAGAGACTACAAGTAGACAGGGCACCAGACAGACAGTGAAGGAGAAGCAGGCTCCCAACGAGCAGGGAGCCTGATGCTGAGGCTCCATCCCAGCACCCTGGGATCATGACCTGAGCTGAAAGCAGCCGCCGAACTGATTGAGCTACCCAGGCACCACGACAACATCATCTTTAACTTTACCTGCTACTACACACTGGAAGGTATTGTCAAAATATTTTTTCTGTTTAACACGAGGTAGTTACTGAGGTGTTGAATGAGTTTTGTAGAGCTAAAACATAAAATGTAATGTATTTGTGTTTTCATTTCCAAAGACTACATCACAACAGGCCTCAAACATCAGTAATGGCCACAAGACACCACTGGCAGCTCACCAGTAAGAAAGATCACTTGTCCAGGTAAGACTCTGAGACCCAGGATATGATGGAGGGAAATTCCTCCAATCCTGAGGGATTCCTGTTATTCCTAGATTTGTCGCACTGATCTTGAGGACAGTTTGTGTCCTCCAAGAATTCTTTGCCCTTGTTCCTTATGTAATACCCAAGAAAACCCGGTGAAGGACAATAAATAGCACGATTTTCTTAGAGCGCTCCAAGGCATTGCAAATGCCCCCAGCAGGAAGCCAGGTTCTTGTCTGGGATGAGGAGGTCTCAAGGTTCTAATTCCACTAGACTGGATTTTCCCAGCAGCACCTCACTGACAAGGTAGTTATCACATCTACTAACCTCTTTCCTCTGGAGTGACAGAGTGTCCTCCACCCAGGCTCTCCCGGGCTCACTCCTGAGGACAGGCTCACCATGTCCTGAGGACTCTAGATTCCCGTACTGTGCAGGGCTGGTTTTCCTAGTTAGGAAAGCACTTACTGCCCCTAGATCCTTGCCTTGCCCTTGCCCTTGCCCTTGCCCCTGGAGTGTTTGTATCCGGGACCCTCTCAGTGCTGATCTCCTCCTCTCCTGACCAGGTATCAAAGGTGTCAACAGCTCCCAGATGCTGAGGGTGAATGTTTGTTTTCTCCAAGTAGAGGAAAGACTGATCATAATCCTTTCACCTTGAATAAGGGAATACATTTATTGTGCCATCACAGCCCCGAATTTTCTTTTTTTTTCTCATTGTTTTAAAGTAAGCTCCACCCACAGTTTTAAAAAAGTAAGCCCAACATGGGGCTTGAACTCAGTCTGACATCAAGATCTGAAGTTAGAGTAAGAGCCAGATCCTCAACCAGGTGAGCCACCCAGGATCCCCCATGGTTCAAATTTTTCTGAAACTAGGGAACACTTGTTACATCCAAAATTTCTGAGCAGAGCACAGGGAATTCACTGACTGGGTCTCTCAGGAGACACATCCAGCACAGAAACTGGTGACTTTCACTAGCTCATTCAGACTGTGTGTTTCCAGTAGGCAGCTTCATCTATTCTTCTGTCTGGTGCACAGAATGCAGGCGGGTGAGTCTCAGGCTATGGTGTTAGGGACACACTTCCTTGTTGCCTTTCCTTATTCATGGTGTTGCATTTTCAACTTAAGTAACAACAACAAAGAGAATCGAATAACTTAATATTTCCCCATGTTTTACTGGACATACTCTGACTTGCTGGTCCTGATCATGTTCTATGTCATCGTGAGGATCACACAGAGGGAAGGAAGAGGAGGGCCAAGGGGCTGCCCCGGGTTTCTCTTTCATTTTTAAGACATCAGTTTCTCTGTTTCTCATGTCAACTCTCCTCAAAAGCAAAACATGGCAGCTGTGTGGGGGGGAGGGGGAAGACAACTGTTATGTCCGAACGTGACCAAAGTGAAAGAGTAGCATGTCTACTGAAAAAATGGCAGAGTGTACGTCAGCCAAATTTGATGCAGCAACACTGGGGATGAGCAGCTCCGGCAGATGGGAGAAATGAAGGCTGTCCTGAGTTATTGCAAGTGAGGAATGTGGCTGCCTCGGCCGGAGGATCCCACAAGACCAACTCTTGGGTCTCCGTGAGGCCCTCAGCTCGACAAGAGGAGCCACCTCATTTCCCTTTCATTCAATCCACATGTACTCGCTCTGAGGAGAGATGAGAAGAGTCACACCAACCAGCTCACAAGACACTGGCGACCAGGACTCCAGCTGCTCAGCTTCTCTGGAAGGAGACAGGATCCTCACCCTGCCTGAGAGCTCCACCTACCTGATAAGTCCACTCAGGCCCAGAAAAGGTTGCCTGAGAAATCCAATCTGAAGACGAGGGGAACTGAAGGATCCTACATGATTCTGCTCTGCACCTGGATTAGAATAATGATGAGAATCTTTTCAGACGATAACACTAAAGCTGATTGCAGTCTAACCCTTCTGAGATCCTGGAAACCATTATGTCTATCTTCTCAGTAACCCCATTTGGATTCTGCTTATTTCTGCAGCTGTTTGAAGAGAAACAGAAACCTGGAGGGAGAATTATTCAGATCGAACCAATATCCAAGGTGGATTATGAAGGACTTGTGAGATAATGGCTGGTCTGGAAGCAGCTGTTAAAAGATAGAAGGTTAGAAATGGCCAAAGGATTCAAGAACCAGGAGAGGCCATGGCATGAAGTCAGTCAGGTGGAAAGGTTGAGGGATCAAGGATTCTAGATCACACTGTAGATGCCAAAGGCTTGTTGTCTGTGGTTTTGTATGGCAACAGCAAGTGTGGAAGGAGTCAAATGCATGACTGACTTGAAGTTCCAAAGACAAGTTGGCAGGATCCCTTTTAAATACTCATGAGAGTGGGGAGGAGTCACGATGGTGGAGAAGTAGCGGGCTGAGTTGACATCAGGTAGCAGGACATCAACTAGATAATTTATCAAACCATTCCAAACACCTACATTCTAACAGAAGATCGAAGAGAAGAAGAATAGCAATTCTAGAAACAGAAAATACACCACTGTCTGAAAGGTGGGACCTACAAAGAAGTGAATCCAAAGCGATGGGGAGATAGACCACGGGGGGGTGATCTTGCTCCCCACCAGCAGCGGAGCAATGGAGCACAAAATCAGAACTTTAAAAGTCTGTTCCGCTGAGGGACATCGGTCCAGAGGGTAAGCGGGGGAGAAGCCCACGTGGGGATAGCGTGGTCTCCTGTCCTGTGGGGACACAGAACTGTTGGGGGTGTTTGATCATTGCAGAGCTCCCAGGTATTAGAGCAGGGAAGCCGGTTACAGAGACTGAGCTGAGGAATGAGCCCTCAATTAGGAGTTACCTTAAGCTGTGATCTGTGGCATAGACAGACCCCTGCTCTGTGAGCAGGGACCCCACAAGATCCTGGGAGACCCCCCGGAAGAGCGCAGGGATCTGCTGGGTTTGGAGACTCCAGGTGGGGCTGGGTGGCAGAGATGCATGGTCTCAGGCTGGGGGAGCTCAGAGTGTGGACAGAGGCCAGGGAAATGGGAGTGATTGAGCACTTTTCTCCAAGAGTGCACTGAGGAGTGGGGCCCCGAGCTCTGGGCTCCTAAGGGCCAGAGATTGGGAGGCCACAATTTTCATGCCATCCTCCAGAACTCTATCAAAAGCATTCAGGGAACAAAAGCTCTGAATTTGAACCCGAACGGATTAATTAGCCCGGCCCCTGGTAAGGGCGGTGCAATTCCGCCTCAGGCAAAGACACTTGAGAACACTTGAGAATCACTACAACAGGCCCCTCCCTCAGAAGATCAGCAAGAAATTCAGCGAAGACCAAGTTCACTTATCAAGAAGAACAGCGGAATTCCAGAGGAGGAGCAAGCAAAGCATGGAATTCATGGCTTTCTCCCCATGATTCTTTAGTCTTGTAAAGTTAATTAATTTTTTTAATTTTATTTTTTTCTTAAGCTAAATTTTTTTAACCTTTACTCTTTTGTCTTTTAACTTTTTAAACTAGTTTCTCTTAATAATATCTTTCATCTAAAAAAACTTTTTTAAACCTTCAGTATTATACTCATATTTTATCCTTCATTGTGTCTATCTTTATTGTTTGTATACACATAGGGATTTTTCTTTTAAAAAATTTTGGGATAAAACTTCTTCCAATAGGTCAAAATATACCCTAAATCTAGCACAGGTCTTTGTTCTAGTCTCCAGCTTGAGCAAATTCTCTCCACATATCTTATCAATTCCTTTTTTAGAAAACTTTTTTTAAAATCGTTTATCTTTAGAGTAATGTCCCATCCCTTCATCGTTTTTAATCTCATTGTGTGTGTGTGTGTGTGTGTGTGTGTGTGTGTGTGTGTATTCTATTCATTCTTTAAAATTTGGGGAGCTAGTGTCTTTAGAGAGACTAAAATACTCCCAAAATTAAGTGGGTGACTCCCTTCTAGTCACCAATCTAAAATATATGTATATATATATTTTTTATTTTTTATTTATTTAACTTTTTTTCTCTGAACTCTTTTTACCCCATTTCTTCCCCCCATGATTTGGGGTCTCTTCTGATTTGGTTAGAGCACATTTTCCTGGGGTCCTTGCCACCCTTTCAGTATTTTATTCACTCCTTCATATATTCTTAACTGGATAAAAGCCAAGGTGGAAAAATGCACTGCAAAAAACAAATCAAAACAAAAAACAAACAAACAAGAGGCAGTACTGAACGCTAGGGACCTAATCAATACAGACATCGGTAATATGTCAGATCTAGTGTTCAGAATGACGATTGTCAAGGTCCCAGCTGGGTTCAAAAAAGGCATGAAAGATATTAGAGAAACCCTGTCTGCAGAAATAAAAGCCCTTTCTGGGGAAATAAAAGAACTAAAATCTAACCAAGTTGAAATCAAAAAAGCTATTTATGAGGTACAATCAAAAATAGAGGTTCTTACTGGTAGGATAAATGAGGCAGAAGAGAGAATGACTGATATAGAAGAAACTGAGCAAAAGAGAGACAAACAACGACTGGACCATGAGTGCAGAATTTGAGAGATAAGTGACACCATAAGACAAAACAACATTAGAATAATTGGGACTCCAGAAGGAGAAGAAAGAGAGAGGGAAGCAGAAGGTATATTGGAGAGAATTATTGTAAATAATTTCCTTAATATGGCAAAGGGAACAAGCAACAAATCAGGGAGGCACAAAGAACTTCCCTCAAAATCAATAAGAATAGGTCCACACCCCATCACCTAATAGTAAAATTTACAAGTCTTAGTGACAAAGAGAAATTCCTGAAAGCATGCAAGGGACAGGAAGACTGCAACATACAATGGTAAAAATATTAGTTTGGCAACAGACTTATCCACAGAGACCTGGCAGGCCAGAAAGAACTGGTGTGATATATTCAGAGCACTCAACGAGAAAAACATGCAGCAAGGAATACTATATCCAGCTAGGCTATCATTGAAAATAGAAGGAGAGATTAAAAAAAACTTCCAGGACAAACAAAAACGAAAAAAATTTGTAAACACCAAACCAGCTCTACAGGAAATATTGAAAGGGGTGCTCTAAGCAAAGAGAGAGGCCAAATGTAGTAGACCAGAAAGGAACAGAGACAATATACAGTAAGAGTCATCTTACAGGCAAGACAGTGGCACTAAATTCATATCTCTCAATAGTTACCCTGAATGTAAATGGGCTAAATGCCCCAAGCAAAAGATACAGGGTATCTGAATAGATAAAAAAACAAAACCCATCAATATGCTGTCTACAAGAAACTCATTTTAGACCCAAAGACACGTCTAGATTTAAAGTGAGGGGGTGGAAAACAATTTACCATGCTAATGGACATCAAAAGAAAGCTGGGGTGGCAATCCTTATATCAGATCAATTAGATTTCAAGACAAAGACTCTAGTAAGAGTTGAGGAAGGACACTATATCATACTCAAAGGGTCTGTCCAACAAGAAGATCTAATAATTGTAAGTATCTATGCCCCTAACATGGGAGCAGCCAATTATATAAATCAATTAATAACAAAATCAAAGAAACACAGTGACAAGAATACAATAATAATATGGGACTTAACACTCCCCTCTCTGAAATGGACAGATCATCCAAGCAAAAGATCAACAAGGAAATGAAGGCCTTGAGTGACACACTGGACGAGAGGGACATAACAGATATATTCAGAACATTCCATCCGAAAGCAACAGAAAACACATTCTTCTCCAGTGCACCTGGAACATTCTCCAGAATAGATCACATCCTGGGTCATAAATCAGGTCTCAACCGGTATCAAAAGATTGGGATCATTCCCTGCATACGTTCACACCACAATGCTCTGAAGCTAGAACTCCATGACAAGACAAAATTTGGAAAGAACCCAAATACCTGGAGACTAAAGAGCATCCTTCTAAAGAATGAATGGGTCAGCCAGGAAATTAAAGAAGAATTGAAAAAGTTCATGGAAACAAATGATAATGAAAACGCAACGGTTCAAAATCTGGGGGGACACAGCAAAGGCAGTCCTGAGAGGAAAATATATAGTGATACAAGCCTTTCTCAAGAAACAAGAAAGGTCTCATATACCCAACCTAACCCTACACGTAAAGGAGCTGGAGAAAGAACAACAAGGGAAGCCTAAGCCCAGCAGGAGAAGAGAAATAATAAACATCAGAGCAGAAATCAATGAAATAGAAACCAAAAAAACAATGGAACAAATCAACGAAACCAGGAACTGGTTCTTTGAAAGAAAGAATAAGATTGATAAACCCCTGGGCCAGACATATCAAAAAGAAAGCAAAAAGGACCCAAATAAATAAAATCATGAATGAAAAAGGAGAGATCACAACCAACACGAAAGAAATACAAACAATTATAAGAACATATTATGAGCAACTATACACCAGCAAATTTGACAATCTGGAAGAAATGGATGCATTTCTAGAGACGTATAAACTACCACAACTGAACCAGGAAGAAAGAGAAAACCTCAGCAGACCCATAACCAGTAAGGAGATTGAAGCAGTCATCAAAAAATCTCCAAACAAACAAGAGCCCAGGGCCAGGTGGCTTACCACGGGAATTCTACCAAACATTTAAAGAAAAATGAATTCCTATTCTCCTGAAACTGCTCCAAAAAATAGAAATGGAGGGAAAACTTCCAAACTCATTTTATGAAGCCACCATTCCCTTGATCCCAAAGCCAGACAAGGTTCCCATCAGAAAAGAGAATTACAGACCAATATCCTCGATGAACACAGATGCAAAAATTCTCACCGAAATACTAGCCGAAAGGATCCAACAGTACATTAAAAGGATGATTGACCACGACCAAGTGGGATTTATTCCTGGGCTGCAAAGTTGGTTCAACATCTGCAAATCAATCAATGTGATACAATACATTAATAAAAGAAAGAACAAGAACCATATGATACTCTCAATAGATGCTGAAAAAGCATTTGACAAAGTACAGCACGCTTTCCTGTTCAAAACTCTTCAAAGTGTAGGGATAGAGGGTACATACCACAATATCATCAAAGCCAACCATGAAAAACCCACTGCAAACATCATTCTCAGTGGAGAAAAACTGAGAGTTTTTCCACTAAGGTCAGGGAACACAGCAGGGATGTCCACTATCACCACTGCTATTGAACATAGTACTGGAAGCCCTATCCTCAGCAATCAGACAACAAAAAGAAATTAAAGGCACCCAAATTGGCAAAGAAGAAGTCAAACTATCACTCTTTGCAGATGATATGATACTATATGTGGAAAACCCAAAAGACACCACTCCAAATCTGCTAGAATTTGTATAGGAATTCAGTAAAGCGTGAGGATATAAAATCAATGCACAGAAAACAGTTGCATTTCTTTACACCAAAAGAAGACAGAAGAAAGAGAAATTAAGGAATCAATTCCATTTACAACTGCACCCAAAACCATAAGATACCTAGGAAGAAACCTAACCAAAGAGGCGAAGAATTCACACTCAGAAAACTATAAAGTACTCATGAAAGAAATGGAGGAAGACACAAAGAAATGGAAAAACGTTCCACGCTCATGGGTTGGAAGAACAAATATTGTGAAAATGTCTACGCTACCTAAAGCAATCTACACATTTAATGCAATCCCTATCAAAAGCCCATCCATTTTTTTCAGAAATGGAACAAAGAATCCTCCAATTTATATGGAACCAGAAGAGACCTCGAATAGCCAGAGAAATACTGAAAAAGAAAGCCAAAGTTGGTGGCATCACAATTCCAGACCTCAAGCTCTATTACAAAGCTGTCATCATCAAGAGTGTAGGGTACTGGCCCAAAAACAGACACATAGATCAGTGGAACAAAATAGAGAGCCCAGAAACAGACGCTCAACTTTATAGTCAACTAATCTTCGACAAAGCAGGAAGGAATGTCCAATGGAAAAAAGACAGCCTCTTCAACAAATGGTGTTGAGAAAATTGGACAGCCACATGCAGAGAAATGAAACTGGACCATTTCCTTACACCACACACGAAAATAGACCAAAATGGATGAAGGACCTCAATGTGAGAAAGGAATCCATCAAAATCCTTGAGGAGGACACAGGCAGCAACCTCCTTGACCTTAGCTGCAGCAACTACTTCCTAGGAACATCACCAGAGGCAAGGGCAGCAAGGGCAAAAATGAACTGTTGGGACTTCATCAAGATCAAAAGCTTCAGCAACAGCAAAGAAAACAGCTAACAAAACCAAAAGACAACTGACAGAATGGGAGAAGATATTTGCAAACGACATATCAGATAAAGGGCTAGTATCCAAAATCTATAAAGAAAGTATCAAACTCAACACCCAAAGAACAGGTAATTGAATCAAGAAATGGGCAAAGGACATGAACAGGCATTTCCACAAAGAAGACATCCAGAGGGCCAACAGACTCATGAAAAAGTGCTCCACATCACTCGGCATCAGGGAAATACAAATGAAAACCACAATGAGATACGACCTCACACCAGTCAGAATGGCTAAAATTAACAAGTCAGGAAATGACAGATGGGGACGAGGATGCAGAGAGAGGGGAACCCTCCTACACTGTTGGTGGGAATGCAAGCTTCTGCAACCAAACTGGAAAACAGCATGGAGGTTCCTCAAAAAGTTGAAAATAGAGCTGCCCTACGACCCAGCAATTGGACTCCTGGGTATTTACCCTAAAGATACAAATGTAGTGATCCGAAGGGGCACGTGCACCCGAATGTTTACAGCAGCAGTGTCCACAAGAGCCAAACTATGGAAAGAACCTAGATGTCCATCAACAGGTGAATGAATAAAGAAGATGTGGTATATATATATATATACAATGGAATACTATGCAGCCATCAAAAGAAATGAAATCTTGCCATTTGTAATGACAGGGATGGAACTAGAGGGGTTATGCTTAATGAAAGAAGTCAATCAGAAAAAGACAATTATCATATAATCTCCCTGATTTGAGGAAGTTGAGAAGCAAGGTGGGGGGTTTGGAGATAGGAAAAGAATAAATGAAACAAGATGGGATCGGGAGGGAGACAAACCATAAAGAGTCTCTTAATCTCACAAAACAAACTGAAGGTTGCCGGGGGAGAGGGGTTTAGGGAGACAGCAGTGAGGGTATGGACATTGGGGATGGTATGTGCTGTGATGAGTGCTGTGAAGTGTGTAAACCTGGGGATTCACAGACCTGTACCCCTGGGGCTAGTAATACATTATGTTAATTTAAAATATTAAAAGAATAAAATAAATACTCATGAGACATTAGATTTTTCTGCCAATGGGATAGATGTTTGCAGCTGGCACTAGACTGACCCTCCTCCTTCCAACACATTGCAGGCTGCTGTCCTGTCAGGGTCACCCGTGGTGGGGACACTACCATGGGCCACATCCACCTAGAAGAACTCTGTGTTCCCAGCGTCCCCTTGAATCTTCTCAGTCTCAAGAAGGACACAGAGAGACAGTTGACTCGATGCTGCCCTAGTGTCCTACTGTTCCACCTCCTGAGGGTAAGTTACTAAACCAGTGGACACTTTCCCATTTCCGTTCTCCTTCCAGGTTCCCACACTGCTGCTGACTTTCAACACTTTCATGTTTCCAGACGCCAGCTGTGGTTTTCTGAGCAAAGGAATGTCCTACTCCTGGTGTAACGAGAACTTAGGGAGTGCTCCAACACAGGCACAGTTGAGCTCCAGGATTCTTTGCTCAGGGTCCCTGGAATTAGCGTGTTTCTGTGTGGGACTGGATTTCTGGGGGCCTTGAGCTCCACAGCACAGCAATCAGCTGACAGGGAGGGTGGAGGGAGGGCAAGTTCACACTCTGGCTTCTGACGCTGCCAAACCTTGGCTGCTTGTGGCCAATAGTGCAGGGTGATGTCTCCCAGCCTGTCCCTGGGCACCCAACCCTGAACCCTGCCTCCTCTACGTCCCCTGGCAGGCTGAATAGAAATGCCTAGGGATAGAAAGTTGGCGGAGGTCGGGGCGCCTGGGTGGCTCAGTCCTTTAAGCATCTGCCTTGAGTTCAGGTCATCATCTCATGGTCCTAGGATCGAGTCCTACATTAGGCTACCTGCTCAGTGGGGAGTGTGCTGCTCCATCTGACCTTCCCCCCTCTCATGCTCTGCCTCTCTGCCTCTCTCAAAGAAAGAAATAAAATCTTAAAAAAAATGTTGACAGGGGTGCTCACTCCCCTCGCCCCTGCATTTGGCCTTTGCTGCTTGGTTCTCCAACACTTTCCAGTATTTAATAATCAAGAACATTGGGATTGAAACGGACTATGGCTATAGGGATTTTCAGGACAAGACTCACGCTTTGTTATAGACAGAGTAAGGGAACGGGTTTATGACAGCATTAGAATCTCTGGATGTCCACAAGTAGGCTTTATGTAGCTGGAAGGGACATTCTCAGTAGAGGTCCCATTTTGGTCACCACCCTTGTCACATTTGGCCACCAGGGGGCGGTCTCCTACAGGGAGCTTCCCTAGGCCACCCTTCAACCTGATCCTGCTTTCTGTTTCCTTTCAGCCACAGCTGCTATGCCATCACATTGGATGGAAATCGAGCAAAGCCTCTCTAGCAGGTGGTTCTGCAAAACGTAGAGATTTCATTGCATTTTTGCTTTCTATTTGCTTTCTTCTGCTGCTCCTAGGAAAATCTTCAAGCTGAGATGACAGCAGAACAGAAAGCTGTTGTGTGAACAGGCTGAGAGGTCGAGAGAGTGAATGCCAAGGGTGCTGTGGGGACTTCTGCCTTGGCGAGGAAGGTAACTGTTAGGACAGGGAAATGTGTTCTGGAATGAGGGTTGGGGGTAAGTAGAGGGCAGGGTGGGTGCCAGAAGGTTAAGGAAATAGCATGTTCTTCTGCACTTCCAACTAGATATTTATTCTCAACTCTCAGATGTTCACAGAAGCCACTGGTGAAAAATAAAAACCCTTCTTGGCAATGAGGATGAATGGGTCAGCCTTTTCTAGAATTGACAACAGAAGTCCAGTTTGGGAGGCTGCCTCCTTTGCAAGTCAGGTACTGAGGTGTAGGACACACTGTTCCCACGAATTTTGTAGGAGGACACAAACAATATTATCCTATATAGCTGTCAGAATTAAGATAAGACGACTGCTACCATATTGATGCCATTCCCTATGGAAGATGCACTGCTAGGTGCCTTTCAGTGCATGAGTTCAGTGAATATTCACGCTATTTTGTCATAATTGTTGAATCTGTTTTTACTCCTGAATTACACACAACTCACTATTGCTCCATGGATTTCCATGATTCGTGTATTTTCAGCTGATTTGACCAATGATTTCTCATTGCTGTAAATATGAGGAAAGGGAATACCTAGCCCAGCTTCCCACCCTCATTTTTGAAGAGAGTCTGCCAGTCCTTATGTGCATGAGAATCTTGTGATGTGGATATCCACCAAACATTGTGGTATTCCGAACATGAGGAAATACTAGCAGCGAGCAACAGAGAATTCTTACCATATCAAACTCTCTAGAAAAAGCAATGGGGAATTACGCCACTTTAATAAACAGGTCACAAGGAGGGGTTAAGGAACCTAACTAATGATGCCAAATAATTCCAGGAAACATGATCTTATCCATAGTCATAGATAATTTGATGAAGGATTGAATGAGTTATCCATTCCTGCCAAGTGAATTCTTAAAGCCGAGCCGCTCGCTGATATGCAAGATAATAAGAACCAAGACAGGAGAAATCACCATCAGTAGTTCAGTCATGATGCAAAATAAATATAAGATTAAACATATTAACATGATTTGCAGAACATCAAATCCAGGAAATCACTCAGGGAAAAAGAAATGACATAAAAGGGCAAACTACGCCTTGAATAATGAACCCCATTATTCCCAGATCCCATACAATATTCTTCTCCAAGTCAGACGCACTGACTTCTCTTATTAATGCTCCCACCCGCGCCAGGGTGGTCTCTGCTTATGCATTCCACCAAACCGACTCTCAGGAAGGTCAGCAAAGGCATCTGTGCTTCTGACAGCACAAGCAGTTTCTATCCACATCTTCCAGGAATCTGGTGATGGTCTTCAAAGCACATTTACTTCCTTAAAGACAGTGACCAGTATCCTCTCTTATCCCTGTGCTGTATGGCCAAGAGTCCACCATCTCCTTTGTGGCTCTTCTCTCCCCTCCCTTCAATGGTTGAAGAGCCTCAGAATCAAGTTTATGTCTGTTTCTCACATGACACCATCTTCCTGCATAATCACCTCTGTTTCTGGCTTTGCCTGCTAGATGTGGATCTCAACCATGGTGTTTCTTGTTAAATGCTAGCTCACCTGCCCCAAAACTGGACATACGTGCCTCCATTCTGCCAGTGACCTGTGGAGGGGTCCACAGATTTCTG
Source organism: Martes martes (assembly GCF_963455335.1). Classification (NCBI taxonomy): domain Eukaryota; kingdom Metazoa; phylum Chordata; class Mammalia; order Carnivora; family Mustelidae; genus Martes; species Martes martes. The sequence continues at coordinate 48,908,993 of NC_137900.1, read as the reverse complement.
TGTGCACTTCCTTTGTGCTTCAACCTCTCCGTTCTAGCAGCAGGTGGGAGAAGTCACTTCATTTCCTTCTTCATTAGAACACTAAGTAGGAGGATTGATTTTACATCCCATCCCTATGGCAACCACATTTATATATCCCTACAACCACAGATATAGACATCAAGATCTGTATTTATTATGTCCTGTAAGCTAAGGTCAACATGCAAGTTGTCTTAGAGAAAGTCAGTTGTCATTTCCAATGTTAATGCAGTATGATGGTAAATACATTCTGCTGTTCAATTTCCAATGGAGTTACACAATCAGACCTGGTGTGCCTCTTTGAAAACCCTTTTGTACTTAAAGTTCCATAAAAAAAATGATAAACTGATTATATATTAAAAATATATTTTATTATATTCTGCTATGTAAAGGTGCACATCATGTTATATGAAAACTGAATCTTATCAATATTTACATAAATAAATATTTAAATAGATAAATAGACATGATCAAGGTCATCTGTAAGTGACTACTGCTTGTAGAGTTGACATGTTCTGAAAACACTTGACAATTGACTGTGTTCTTGTATTCGCGACAGCAAAAGTGAGAGTCTCTGACACAGCAGAACTCCGGAATGTGTGATGTTATTTGTCAGAAGGAATGGTTTCCATGTTGAAAGGGGTGTCAGTTCCCGCTCCTTAGTCTCTTATGCAAGGCTGTTGATGCATACAAGGGTTTCATGATCTCTGCTCGGACCATCTCCCAGGCACAAGGGCTGTATTGCTTCTCTTGCAGATAGAGGGAGATTCTCTGGAAGTAGTTCCTCACGATGGAGTCCCCATTCACGAGGGGCGTCTCTCCCACCCCCGCCTCCTGCAGGGGACAGGCTTCCAGGCGGCCCAGCTGCTCAGAAAGTCCCGAACACAATTCCCCCAGGAGGGTCGCATTCCAGGGAGCAGGTGAGGCCTCTGTGCAGAAGAGGTGGAAGGTCTTCTGGCTCGTCACATGGACGACAGAGAGGGCTTGAGCCTTCTGCAGCTGCTTGCCATCAAACACCTCCTGGGGGAAGCCAAAGTCGTTTGTGTACTTGTCACAGGAGCTAGCAGACAGTCTCCTCATTTGTCTCAGGAGCATCAAGGCCCTCCAGTGCAGCAGGCCGTGGTCCTGAGGCAGGTCACATCCCAGAGAGCCGAGGGAGTGGCAGCTGAGCACCACCAGGGCCACCAAGAAGGAACAGGGCAGGGCCATCGGGGATCCTGCAGATGCTGTTGGCCTAGATGGAGTGGGCACGTCTGGGACCTGTGGCTCTAGCTTCTCTGAACATCTTCTCTTGTGCGTGAGGCTTAAGTAGGGGACATAGGAGTTTTCAATTTCTGAACGTTTCCTTACTTTCTACTTCTCTTTTTGCTTTCCCTTCTACACTTTCTACTGGGGTGTAGAGCATGGGTTTCTCAACTGTTTCTTTTTCCTATTGCCATCTCCTGTCATAGTCTTTTGAATATTTATGTAATTGAACCTTCCAACAAAACATGGTAACACGGATCTAGAGTCTATATTGTTATGTATTTATAGCTCTGCTTTATAGATTGAAAAGGACAGAGTTCATTTTACTCTGTTTAATTCAGAATTAAGATTGACTAAAAATTTCAACTGAAAGCTGTATTTTAAAGCTACTTATTCTTTACTGGATACCTGAATATGATGAGTGACTTCTACATTTTTCTTACTTAAATGGACATATAAAAGTACAATGCAAATTAAGTATTTCTAGAAAGACAATACTATCGCTGTCCTTAGATATTAAGAATCATTCCAAATTGCTAACAGCCAATGACTTTTTCCATTATTTATTGGATGTTTGTTTTTAGTGTACTGTATTTTAGTATGGCCTCAATGAGTAAATGATTTTTAACCTCACTTGGTGCTAGATACTCATCAAGTTAATCTCATATATTATTTCTATTTAGTACCAGATAGAATTCCTGATTCGATGAATATATTTTGAAGAATTAAATGATTATGTAGAATCTATTTGTATTTGATTTCCAAAGCCCGCATCAAAATAAGGCTCAAACACCAGCAACTTCTGCAAGAAGAGCCCATGGCATGTTGAAGCCTTGTTCCAAACCTTAGAACTCCTTGTTACATTGTTGGAAGCAATTGGAACAAGTGTTCCCTCTGGTGGGGGGATGCTGAAATGTGGGAGAGACCTTGCAGCTCCAGAGCAGGAAGGATGGGGGAAAAACTCTGGACCTTCTGCTCCCTTTTACTAGGAACTTTTATGCTCTTTTTTAAAAAAGGGTATTTTTGTTGAAGTTCATGGCTTATAATACTAGCAGAGTCTCTTCATTCCAGGAAAGTTTTTGTTTGTGTTTGTTTGTGTTTTTTTGCTTGCTCTGGAGGAAAATCTCCCACCAGGGGACAGATTTCTACATACAACACAAACCCGTGTGCACACCTGGTCTCTGTCTAGCCCACCTTGCCCCTCGCTGGCAGCCTCCCCTGTAAAGACTGTGACGGGCCACAGAACAGCAGCCTCCTGCTCCTATCTCCCCTCTGCTCCTGCCACTGTGACATCACTGCAGTGGGGACATTCCCTCAGGTCAACAGTGGTCACCAGGAGAAAAGAAAACAACAAGGCTTCTGCTAGGAGAGTTTGGAAAAAACCTGGAAATTTCAAACAACTTTTGTTCTTCTTTGTGGCTTTGTAATTGGAAGTAAAAGGGCCAGACAGAAACCACAAAGGAAAAGGGAGCAGCTGTGTGAATGGGCAGGAGAGGCTCCTGAGGAGGGAGGGAGGAGGGGGAGCTCACAGGAGGTTTCTACACTGGGGGAGAGGGAAACACTGTGATTGGAGAGTGAAAGGATGGGATCTCGGAGGGCTTGGAGGAAGGGGAAATGTGCTGTACCAGAACATATCGAGTATGCGGACATAGGTACAGTGTATATGTATACATATTACATTATTGTGTAACTAATTGCATTCAATGGATAGGCCACCTGTTCCGAACGGGTATTTTAATTTATTTTTTTTCACAACGATATTTTGGATGATCAGCCCTTTGCAGTCAGTTATACGGAAAAGGCTAAGAGAAGATCACTTTTTAGGGAAAACATAAGAATATCGTCCCCATCTGTTAAACTCTCACTCAGTGGAAGATACTAGATGCTTTGAAATGTGCTACTTCATTATCACAACAGCTCTAGGAATATTTCCACCCCACTTTACATCTGGGGAAACTGAGCTGCTAAGTGTTCAAGTGAGGTTTTCGCGATCAAACAACGAGGTGGAAGCAGAATCCAGATGCAGGGCACAGTCCTGTAGCCCATGTGATAAATTCCTGCCTGAGGTTCCTCTTGGGAAATTCTGAAAGTTCTCTTCTTCCACACTTCCTGGAGATCATTCTTCCCTGGTCTCGTCCCACCTGCACTGGCTGCCTAAACTCTGTGCCCCTGACAGGCTCCCCTTCTCCTTCTCAGCCTTAAAAGTTAAAGGTTCTCTGAAGCTTTAGGGCATCTTCTCATTCCACACTCACATCAGACAGAAGGACTTTCAGTACCGTGCCTCGATTTCCAAATATGCAAGAGACATGGCAATTTCATGTCTCCAGGACGTGCATTGTTGGAGAGTCCAGACTCACCCCTGCATCTCCAGTGGGAAGTCTGCTGTACCCTCTCTCTGACTTCCCTCCCTCAGGCTACTGGTCACAGAGCCCCTTGGCATCTACCGTCTGAAGAATTAGAATCAGACGATTCTAGAGTGATAGCTTTCCCCCTCCCTCTGCTGGCAAAGCCAGCAGATTTCCCTCTGCTCTTCACAGGGGGAGCCTAGCGGAGAATCCAAAGGTCCAACTCACAAACCTGTGGGCTCCACCAACTAGGGAGGCCTGGACGTTGTAAGTGTCCAGTGGAAGCACACAGAGCCTCGAACCAAGCTTCCGTAATAGTTCAAGTTCCTACCAATGCCTGCTCCTGGCGAGTGTGACTGTCTGAGTGCTACTTTTTCTCCTGGTACCAGCAATGAGACTGGCCCTGGGACCACAGCTGTGAGTGGATCTAAGAAGAATTGTTGTTTTCCGTCTTCTTGCATTTGGGGCTTGTTGGTTTTGTTCTTGTTGCTGCAGCTGTGAGGTCAGGAAAAACGTTCCAACTGGTTCAGTGTTGATCCAGAAACCAGAGGATCCTGCAATACGTGAACATGTGAACGACTTCAGGCTAGCTCTGTCCTGCGGACGGAGGCCCTTTGAGACAGTCCTGTCACAGACACATCTGAACCACAATGCTGAGTAAGTAATTTAACTCAACACATCATATGGCTGAAGCAGAAAGAGGAGTCCTTAGAAAGATGGAACTCATGGGTATGTGACTTAGTGTTGTAGGTCAAGAGTATCATTTCCAGGTCCCTTTCCTGCTTTCTTCCTTTTTATCATTTCCCTTTCCTTATGTCTTCATTTGAATAGGAAGAGATGGGTCGCCTGATTTTGACTCAGACTCCTTCCCAGGCAGTCAGTCTGTTTCTTCTCTCTCAGATAGAGATGGATTTGCTGGAAGCACGTCTTCAAGGCCAGGGCAAGGCCCTCAAACCCAGGGGAGACTCCCCCACTCCCATCGCAGGTACCACACAGGTGTCAGGATTCTGGCTGCCCCAGCAGGAACGGGTTCAGGCAGCAAATGGCGGCGCCCTGTGAGGAAGAGGGTGAAGGTTAGCTGAGGCATCTCGTGGAGGACAGACTTGGCATGGACCTCCTGGAACTGGCAACCATGCACCTTGTCCCAGAGGAGCTGTCCCTGGTTCAGGAGAAGGGACTGATGCTCCTCCTCTGTGTCAGAAGCAACAGGCCCACTTGTGAAGCTGCCTGGGGCCAAGAGGCAGCTCACAGCCCAGAGCTGAGAGGCTGCCACGGGGAACCAGTAGGAGTCCTACAGAGGGGCTGGGCGCTGCACCTGAGGGCTTCTGGTAGCCTGGTGGACCAGTGGGGGGCGCCCTGGCCCCCAGTTCATCTTCAGTTTTTTCTCTTCATGAGTCTTCAATAGAACAGGGTACTTTTCATTTGCAGAATGTTCCCATACTCTATTCAAGCGTTTTCATTTTTGTTTGCTTTTCTTTATATATGCTTTATATGGATTAGAAGACATTAGAAGGCATCACCCATTTCAATTATTTTTTCATTTTTTCATGGAAGTTTAATTAGCCCAAAGAAGGTAACTCTCCCAGATGTATATTCTATCTATAGTCACTAGCTTCTTGTCTGTTCCTCACCTTCCTCCGCTGCCAATATGGTTTCTGGTGAGTAATTCAGTCAAAACAGCTGGTCCCCATGGTCACAACCCTTCTACTTCCCGGCTTCATGGACCCTTTCCATGCACCCGTTGCTATGATGCAATTCCCTGCAGCGTTTCTCGGCTTTGACATAGACTCTTAACCAATATTCGCTACTATGCTACTGCCTTAGGGCCATCCCACCTTTGTTTGCAGTGTGGCTCTTCTCTCCCTTAACCAGGGGAGGTTTGAGGCACCATTTCTCATTCTACGCTCTCCTCCCAGGCAACCGCTTCCCTCCCTGGGCTTTACGTGAATGGAATGACTTGTAAGTGGCAGGACCAAGGATCTCTTTTGTTTGTTTTGATTTGTTTTGTTTAAAGATTTTATTTATTTATAAGACACAGAGAGAGAGACAGCGAGCACAAGCAGGAGGAGTGTGAGAGGGAGAAGCAGACTCCCAGCTGAACAGGGAACTCAACACAGGGCTTGATCCCAAGACCCCAGCATCATGACCTGAGCCAAAGGCAGACATTTAACAAGCTGAGCCACTTGGGTGCCCCTGAAAGATCCATTTTGTAAAGAATATTCGCACTTGGGTGTCTACCATTGTGATGTAGAACATATCTGGTGCTTTTCATTCTACTTCCTGACATGTCTGCTTCCTTTTCTAATTACAGAATTCATATTTTCCCTCCTTCACACTCTTCCCTTTAACATAACTGATATTACTTCACTACGAGTATAGTTCTGAGGTTAGTTTTTCTACAAAATCCAAGATACACACACAGCATTGGACTTGTGAAGTCTGCCTTTCCCGCGACGACAGCATGCAAAGTGACTTCCAGGAAGTCCATGCGATTACTTCTAATGTGAAAACGAAATAACGACTGAGTGAGTTGTATAATCCATTCTTTCATCAGGTTGTAATCAGACTTGTTGTCTGCTTCAATAAGAAACAAATGCAAGAAGTTTTCTATAGAAACATTTAATGAACAGAAAATAAAGAATTTAATAAACGTAAGACATATATAATTCTCTTAACCACAAAGGGAAGGTACAAGTAAGATAATACAATAAAACATGACTTAAATCTTACAAATAGTGAAATAAATAAATAGTTAAATAGGCAGATCAGCATGGTCATCTGAAAGTGATAGGTGTTTGTAGCGTTGACTTCATGTTGCTTAATACTCCTGAACACATGTGACAAACCGATTCAGTTCATGTCCTGATGACAGCAGAAATGAGAGTCTTTGACACTACAGGACACATGGGAGTGTGACATTATTATTCAGAGAGAACCATTTCGATGTTGAAAGGGGTGTCACTTCCCGCTCTTTAGTCTCTTATGCAAGGCTGTTGATGCATACAAGGGTTTCATGATCTCTGCTCGGACCATCTCCCAGGCACAAGGGCTGTATTGCTTCTCTTGCAGATAGAGGGAGATTCTCTGGAAGTAGTTCCTCACGATGGAGTCCCCTTTCACAAGGGACATCTCTCCCACCCCCGCCTCCTGCAGGGGACAGGCTTCCAGGAGGCCCAGCTGCTCAGAAAGTCCCGAGCACAATTCCTCCAGGAGGGTCGTGTTCCAAGGAGCAGGTGAGGCCTCTGTGCAGAAGAGGTGGAAGGTCTTCTGGCTCGTCACATGGACGACAGAGAGGGCTTGAGCCTTCTGCAGCTGCTTGCCGTCAAACACCTCCTGGGGGAAGCCAAAGTCATTTGTGTACTTGTCACAGGAGCTAGCAGACAGTCTCCTCATTTGTCGCAGGAGCATCAAGGCCCTCCAGTTCAGCAGGCCATGCTTCTGAGGCAGGTCACATCCCAGAGAGCCGAGGGAGTGGCAGCTGAGCACCACCAGGGCCACCAAGAAGGAACAGGGCAGGGCCATGGGGTATCCTGCAGGTGCTGTTGGCCTGGCTGGGGTGGGCACGTCTGGGACCTGTGGCTCTAGCTTCTCTGAACATCTTCTCTTGTGAGTGAGGCTTAAGTAGGGGACAAAGGAGTTTTCAATTTCTGAACGTTTCCCTTACTTTCTACTTCTCTTTTTACTTTCTTTTCTACACTTTCTACTTGGGTTTGGAGCATGGGTTTCTCAACCATATTTTACTTTCGTTAAGTATTATCCTTGCCTCCAGAATCTTTTTGGATGTTTTTTAATTGCATCTTCCAAGAAAACTTAATAGCCGGGAGACACAGTATATATCGTTATATATTGTATTTTTATCTTCGCTTTAAGGTAAAAAAAAAAGTGTAACGTTTATCCAATTCAGGGTCCAGAATGACTAAAAATTTTAAGCCAATAGTTATATTTTAAAGCTATGGATGCTTATGTATATAAGTAAATTTGATGAGTGACTAATAATTTCTTTACATGTATACAGTGTAGTATATGGAGTCCATATGCAAATCAACAATTTGTAAAAGGACATAATGATTTTGGTGTACCTGAACATTTCCAATCAATCCAGATTGCTAAATGCAAGTGAAACTGGAATTACTTACTTAACATGTGTTTTTAGTGTACTGAATAAGAATGTTACCTCATATGACAAAATCATTTTTTTACGATTTTATTTATTTATTTGACAGAGAGATAGACACAGAGAGACTACAAGTAGACAGAGCATCAGGTAGACAGAGAGGGAGAAGCAGGTTCCCACCAGGCAGGATGCCTGGTGTGCGGCTCCATCCGAGGACCCTGGGATCCCATGTCCTGAGCTGAAAGTAGCAGCCCAGGCACCACGATTAAAGCATTAATTCATCTGCTACTAAGTACTCGAAGTTATTATCAAAATATTTTTTTCTGTCTAACACTAGATAGTTACTGAGGTGTTGAATGAGTTTTGTAGAGCTAAATCATAAAATGTACTGTATTTGTGTTTTCATTTCCAGAGCCTGCATCACAACAGGCCTCCAACATCGGCAATGGCCACAAGACACCACTGGCCGCTCATCAGTAGGAAAGATCACCTGTCCAGGTAAGACTCTGAGACAGAGGAAATGATGGAGGGAAACTCCTACAATCTTAAGGGATTCCTGTTATTCTGAGATTTGTCACACTGACCTTGCAGACAGTTTGTGTCCTCCAAGAATTCTGTGCCATTGCTTCTTATGTAATATCCAAGAAAACCCAATGAAAGACAATAAATACCAAGGTTTTGTGAGAGCGCTCCAAGGCATTGCAAGTGCCCCCAGCAGGAAGCCTGATTCTTGTCTGGGAAGAGGAGGTGTCAAGGTTCTAATTCCAGATGACTGGATTTTCGCAGCAGCACCTCACTGACAAGGTAGTTATCACCTCTACTAACCTCATTCCTCTGGAGTGACTGAGTGTCCTCCACCCAGGCTCTCCTGGGCTCACTCCTGAGGACAGGTTCACCATGCCTGGAGGACTCTAGATTCCCCTACTGTGCAGGGGCTGGTTTCCTTGTTGGCAAAGCACTTACTGCCCCTAGATCCTTGTCCAAGCCCTTGCCCTTTCCTCTGGAGTGTTTGTGTCTGGGACCCTCTCAGACCCTCTCACCTCCTCCTCAGATGCTGAGGCTGAACATTTGTGTTCTCCAAGTAGAGAAAGGACTGATTATAATCATTTCACCTTGAATATGGGAATATATTTATTGTGCCATCACAACTCTTAAGTTTCCGGTTTTTCATTGTTTCAAAGTAAGCTCCACACACAGGGTGGACCCTCACGTAGGGCTTGAACTCACAGTCTGACATCAAGACCTGAAGTTAGAGTGAGAGCCAGATCCTCTACCAACTGAGCCACCCAGGATCCCCCATGGTGCAAATTTTTCTGAAACTACGGAACACATGTTACGACAAAAATTTCTGAGCAGAGCACAGGGGATTCACTGACTGGGTCTCTCAGGAGAAACTTCCATCAAAGAAAGTAATGACTTTCACTAGCTCATTCAGACTCTGTGTTTCCAGTAGGCAGCTTCGCCTAGTCTTGTCTGGTGCTCAGAATGCAGGGGGTGAGGCTCAGGCTATGGCGTCAGGGACAAACCACCTTGTTGCCTTTCCTTATTCATGGTGTTGCATTTTCATCTTAAGGAAGAACAACAAAGAGAAATTGAATAACTTAGTATTGCCACATGCTTTACTGGACGTACTCTGACTTGCGGGTCCTGATCATGTTCTACATCGTCATGAGGATCACACAGAGGGAAGGAAGAGAAAGGCCAAGGTGCTGCCCATTTTCTCTATCATTTTTAAGACATCAGTTTTTCTGTTTCTCATGTCAACTTTCCTCGAAAGCAAAACATGGCAGCTGTGTGTAGGGGAGGGGGGAAGAAAACTGTTATGTCCGAACATCACAAAAGTGAAAGAGTGGCCTGTATGCTGAGAAAATGACAGAGTGTATGACAGCCAAATTTGTTGCAGGAACATTGGAGATGAGCAGCTCTGGCAGACAGGGGTAATGAAGGCTGTCCTGAGTTATTGCAAGTTAGGAGTATGACTGCCTCAGCCAGAGGATCCCAGGAGACCAAATCTTGGGTCCCCATGAGGCTCTCAACTCTACAAGAGGGGCCACCTCATTTTCCTTTCCTTCAGTCCACATGTACTCAGCTCTGAGGAGAGATGAGAGGAATCACACCAACCAGCTCACAAGAGACTGGCAACCAGGACTCCAGGTGCTCACCCTCTCTGGAAGGAGACAGGATCCTCACCCTGCCTGAGAGCTCTACCTACCTGATAAGTCCACTCAGGCCCAGAAAAGATTGCCTGAGAAATCCATGATTAAGACAAGGGGAACTGAAAGATCCTACATGATTCTGCTCTGCACCTGGATTAGAATAAGGATGAGGATCTTTTAAGATGATAACACTAAAGCTGATTGCAGTCTAACCCTTCTGAGATCCTGGAAACCATTACATCTGTCTTCTCAGAAACCCCATTTGGATTCCATTTATTTATGAAGGTGTTTGGAGAGAAACAGAAACCCAGAGGGAGAATTATTCAGACGAACCAATATCCAAGGTGGAACACAAAGGAGTTGTGAGATAATGGCTGGTCTGGAAGCAGCTGTTAAAAGATGTGAAGAATAGAAATGGACAGAGGATTTGAGACCCAGGAGAGGCCATGGCATGAAATCAGTCAGGTGAGAGGGTGAGGGATCAAGGATTCTAGATCGCAATGTAGATACCAAGGCCTGTTGTCTGTGGCTGTGTGTGGCAATAGGGGGTGTGGGAGGAGTCAACTGCATGACTGACTTGAAGTTCCTAAGACAAGTTGGCAGGATCCCTTTTAAATACTCATGAGAGTGGGAAGGAGTCAAGATGGCAGAGAAGTAACAGGCTGAGATGACATCAGGTAGCAGGACATCAACTAGATAGTTTATCAAACCATTCTGAACACCTACATTCTAATAGAAGATCGAAGACAAGAAGAGCAGCAATTCTAGAAACAGAAAATCGACCACTTTCTGAAAGGTGGGACCTGTGGAGAAGTGAATCCAAAGCGACAGGAAGATAGACTGCAGGGGGATGGTCTGGCTTCCTGCAAGCAGCGGAGCAATGGAGCACAAAATCAGAACTTTAAAAAGTCTGTTCCACTGAGGGATATTGCTCCAGAGGGTAAGCCAGGGTGAAACCCACAGGGCGAAGTGTGGTCTCAGGTCCTGCGGGGTAACAGAAGGGTCGGGGGTGTTTGAGTGTCACAGAGCTCCCAGGTATTAGAGCGGGAAAGCTGGTTACAGGGAATGAGCCGAGGAGTGAGCTCTCAACTCAGAGTTACCTTATACTGTGATCCGTGGCATAGGCAGGGCCCTCCTCTGTGAGCAGGGACCCCACAAGATCCTGAGAGACCCCCGGAGGAGTGCAGGAATCTGCTGGATTTGGAGACTCCAGGTGGGGCTGTGTGCCAGAGACGCTTGGTCACAGGTTGGGGGAGCTCAGAGCGCGGACAGAGGCCAGGGAGATGGGAGTGATTCAGCACTTTTCTCCAAGAGTGCACTGAGGAGTGGGGCCCCGAGCTCTCGGCTGCTAAGGGCCAGAGTTTGGGAGGCCATCATTTTCATGCCATCCTCCAGAACTCTATGGAAACCGTTCAGGGAACAAAAGCTCCGAAGGGGAACCCGAAAGGATTACTTAGCCCGGCCTCTGGTAAGGGTGGTGCAATTCTGCCTCGGGCAAAGACACTTGAGAATCACTACAACAGACCCCTCCCCCAGAAGATCAGCAAGAAATTCAGCCAAGACCAAGTTCACTTACCAAGGAGAACAGCGGAATTCCAGAGGAGAAACAAGCAAAGCACGGAATTCATGGCTTTCTCCCCATGATTCTTTAGTCTTGTAAAGTTAATTAATTTTTTTTAATTTTATTTTTTAAGCTAAATTTTTTTAACCTTTACTCTATTCTCTTTTAACTTTTTAAACGAGTTCATCTTAACAATACCTTTCATTTAAAAAATGTTTTTTTAACCTTCATTATTGTACTCATATTTTATCCTTCATTGTATCTGTCTTTTTTGTTTGTATACACATAAGAATTTTTCTTTTAAAAATTTTGGAATACAACTTCTTCTAATAAGTCAAAATATACCCTATATCTAGCTCAGGTCTTTGCTCTACTCTCCACTTATCTTATCAACTCCTTTTTAGAAATTTTTTTTTATAAACTTCTATCTTTATAGTCTTATTCCATCCCTTCATCGTGTTTACCCTTATTATGTGTGTGTTTATATTTTTTTCATTCTTTAAAATTTTGGGAGATAGTCTCTTTTAAGAGACTAAAATATTCACCAAGAACAGTGGAATTCCAGAGGAGAAAGCAAATCTTATTCGGACAAAATGACAAGGCAGAAAAACTCACCACAGAAAAAAGAACAAGAGGCAGTACCAAAGGCTGGGGACCTAATCAATACGGACATTGGTAATATGACAGATCTAGAGTTCAGCATGACGATTCTCAAGGTTCTAGCCGGGCTCGAAAAAGGCATAGAAGATATTAGAGAAACACTCTCCGGAGAGATAAAAGCCCTTTCTGAAGAAATAAAAGAACTAAAATCTAACCAAGTTGAAATCAAAAAGCTATCAATGAGGTGCAATTAAAAATGGAAGCTCTTACTGCTAGGATAAATGAGGCAGAAGAAAGAATTAGTGACATAGAAGACCAAATGACAGACAATAAAGGAGCTGAGCAAAAGAGAGACAAACAAATACTGGACCACGAGGAGAGAATTCGAGAGATAAGCGACACCATAAGACGACACAACATTAGAATAATTGGGATTCCAGAAGAAGAAGAAAGAGAGAGGGGAGCAGAAGGTATATTGGAGACAATTATTGGAGAGAATTTCCCCAATATGGCAAAGGGAACAAACATCAAAATCCAGGAGATGCTAAGAACGCCCCTCAAAATCAATAAAAATAGGTCCACACCTCGTCACATGATAATAAAATTTACAAGTCTTAGCGACAAAGAGAAAATCCTGAAAGCAGCCCGGGAAAAGAAGTCTGTAACATACAAGGGTAAAAACATTAGATTGGCAGCGGACCTATCCACAGAGACCTGGCAGGCCAGAAAGAACGGGCATGATCTATTCAGAGCACTAAACGAGAAAAACATGCAGCCAAGAATACTATATCCGGCTAGGCTATCATTGAAAATAGAAGGAGAGATAAAGAGCTTCCAGGACAAACAAAAGCTGAAAGAATTTGCAAACACCAAACCAGCTCTACAGAAAATATTGAAAGGGGTGCTCTAAGCAAAGAGAGACCCTAAAAGTAGTAGATCAGAAAGAAACAGAGACAATATACAGTAACAGTCACCTTACAGGCAATACAATGGCAATAAATTCATATCTCTCAATAGTTACCCTGAATGTTAATGGGCTAAATGCCGCAATCAAAAGACACAGGGTATCAGAATGGATAAAAAAACAAAACCCATCCATATGCTGCCTACAAGAAACTCATTTTAGACCCGAAGACACCTCCAGATTTAAAGTGAGGGGGTGGAAAACAATGTACCATGCTAATGGACATCAGAAGAAGGCTGGGGTGGCTATCCTTATATCAGATCAATTAGATTTTACACTAAAGACTATAAGAGATGAGGAAGGACACTATATCATACTCAAAGGGTCTGTCCAACAAGAAGACCGAACAATCTTAAATATCTATGCCCCTAACATGGGAGCAGACAACTATATAAACCAATTAATTACAAAATCAAAGAAATACATCAACAGTAATACAATAATAGCAGGGGACTTTAATACTCCCCTCACTGAAATAGACAGATCATCTAAGCAAAAGATCAACAAGGAAATAAAGGCCTTAAATGACACACTGGACCAGATGAACATCACAGATATCTTCAGAACATTCCATCCCAAAGCAACAGAATATACATTCTTCTCTAGTGCACATGGAACATTCTCCAGAATAGACCACATCCTGGGTCATAAATCAGGTCTCAACCAGTATCAAAAGATTGGGATCATTCCCTGCATATTTACAGACCACAATGCTCTGAAGCTAGAACTCAATCACAAGAGGAAATTTGGAAAGAACGCAAATACATGGAGACTAAAGAGCATCCTTCTAAAAAATGAATGGGTCAACCAGGAAGTTAAAGAAGAATTGAAAAAATTCATGGAAACAAATGATAATGAAAACACAACGGTTCAAAATCTGTGGGACACAACAAAGGCAGTCCTGAGAGGAAAATATATAGCGGTACAAGCCCTTCTCAAGAAACAAGAAAGGTCTCAAATACACAACCTAACCCTACACTAAAGGAGCTGGAGAGAGAACAACAAAGAAAGCCTAAACCCAGCAGGAGAAGAGAAATCATAAAGATCAGAGCAGAAATCAATGAAATAGAAACTAAAAAAACAATAGAACAAATCAACGAAACTAGGAGCTGGTTCTTTGAAAGAATTAATAAGACTGACAAACCCCTGGCCAGACTTATCAAAAAGAAAAGAGAAAGGACCCAAATAAATAAAGTCACGAATGAAAGAGGAGAGATCACAACCAACACCAAAGAAATACAAACAATTATAAGAACATACTACAAGCAACTCTACGCCAACAAATTTGACAATCTGGAAGAAATGGATACATTTCTAGAGACATATAAACTACCACAACTGAACCAGGAAGAAATAGAAAACCTGAACAGACCCATAACCAGTAAGGAGATTGAAACAGTCATCAAAAACCTCCAAACAAACGAAAGTCCAGGACCAGACAGCTTCCCAGGGGAATTCTACCAAACATTTAAAGAAGAATTAATTCCTATTCTCCTGAAACTGTTCCAAAAAATAGAAATGGAAGGAAAACTTCCAAACTCATTTTATGAGGCCAGCATCACCTTGGTCCCAAAACCAGACAAGGATCCCACCAAAAAAGAGAATTACAGACCAATATCTTTGATGAACACAGATGTGAAAATTCTCACCAAAATACAGGCCAATAGGATCCAACAGTCCATTAAAAGGATTATTCACCACGACCAAGTGGGATTTATTCCAGGGCTGCAAGGTTGGTTCAACATCCACAAATCCATCAATGTGATACAATACATTAATAAAAGAAAGAGTAAGAACCATATGATACTCTCAATAGATGCCGAAAAAGCATTTGACAAAGTGCAGCATCCCTTCCTGATTAAAACTCTTCAAAGTGTAGGGATAGAGGGCACGTACCTCAATATTATCAAAGCCATCTATGAAAAACCCACTGCAAATATCATTCTCAATGGAGAAAAACTGAAAGCTTTTCCGCTAAGGTCAGGAACACGGCAAGGATGTCCGTTATCACCACTGCTGTTCAACATAGTCCTAGAAGTCCTAGCCTCGGCAATCAGACAACAAGAAGGAATTAAAGGCATCCAAATTGGCAAAGAAGAAGTCGAACTATCACTCTTTGCAGATGATATGATACTATATGTGGAAAACCCAAAAGGCTCCACTCCAAAACTGCTAGAACTTGTACAGGAATTCAGTAAAGTGTCAGGATATAAAACCAATGCACAGAAATCAGTCGCATTTCTTTACACTAACAACAAGGCAGAAGAAAGAGAAATTGAGGAGTCAGTCCCATTTACAATCGCACCCCAAACCATAAGATACCTAGGAATAAATCTAACCAAAGAGGCAAAGAATCTATACTCAGAAAACTGTAAAGTCCTCATGAAAGAAATTGAGGAAGACACAAAGAAATGGAAAAATATTCCATGCTCATGGATTGGAAGAACAAATATTGTGAAAATGTCTATTCTACCTAAAGCAATCTACACATTTAATGCAATCCCTATCAAAATCCCATCCATTTTTTTTAAGAAAGAGAACAAAGGGAAGCTCTATTTTTAATTTCCTGAGGAATCTCCACACTGTTCTCCAAAGTGGCTGCACCAACTTGCATTCCCACCAACAGTGGAAGAGGGTTCCCCTTTCTCCACATCCTCTCTCCAACACACGTTGTTTCCTGTCTTGCTAATTTTGGCCATTCTAACTGGTGTAAGGTGGTATCTCAATGTGGTTTTGATTTGAATCTCCCTGATGGCTAGTGATGATGAACATTTTTTCATGTGTCTGGTAGCCATTTGTATGTCTTCATTGGAGAAGTGTCTGTTCATATCTTCTGCCCATTTTTTAATATGATTATCTGTTTTGTGTGTGTTGAGTTTGAGGAGTTCTTTATAGATCCTGGATATCAACCTTTTGTCTGTACTGTCATTTGCAAATATCTTCTCCCATTCCGTGGGTTGCCTCTTTGTTTTGTTGACAGTTTCTTTTGCTGTGCAGAAGCTTTTGATCTTGATGAAGTCCCAAAAATTCATCTTTGCCTTTGTTTCCTTCACCTTTGGAGACATATCTTGAAAGAAGTTGCTGTGGCTGATATCAGAGAGGTTACTGCCTATGTTCTCCTCGAGGATTCTGATGGATTCCTGTCTCACGTTGAGGTCTTTCATCCATTTCGAGTTTATCTTTGTGTACGGTGTAAGAGAATGGTCAGGTTTCATTCTTCTACATATAGCTGTCCAGTTTTCCCAGCACCATTTTTTGAAGAGACTGTCTTTTTTCCACTGGATATTTTTTCCTGTTTTGTCAAAGATTATTTGACCATAGAGTTGAGGGTCCATATCTGGGCTCTCTACTCTGTTCCACTGGTCCATGTGTCTGTTTTTATGCCAGTACCATGCTGTCTTGGTGATCACAGCTTTGTAGTAAAGCTTGAAATCAGGTAACGTGATGCCACCAGTTTTATTTTTGTTTTTCAACATTTCCTTAGCAATTCGGGGTCTCTTCTGATTCCATACAAATTTTAGTATTATTTGCTCCAGCGCTTTGAAAATTACTGGTGGAATTTTGATCGGAATGGCAAAGATACAGATGTAGTGAAAAGAAGGGCCATCTGTACCCCAATGTTTATAGCAGCAATGGCCACGGTCACCAAACTGTGAAAGAACCAAGATGCCCTTCAACGGATGAATGGATAAGGAAGATGTGGTCCATATACACTATGGAGTATTATGCCTCCATCAGAAAGGACGAATACCCAACTTTTGTAGCAACATGGACAGGACTGGAAGAGATTATGCTGAGTGAAATAAGTCAAACAGAGAGAGTCAAGTATCATATGGTTTCACTTATTTGTGGAGCATAACAAATAATATAGAGGACAAGGGTAGATGGAGAGGAGAAGGGAGTTGAGGGAAATTGGAAGGGGAGGTGAACCATGAGAGACTATGGACTCTGAAAAACAACCTGAGGGTTTTGAAGGGGTGGGAGGTGGGAGGGTGGGGGAACCAGGTGGTGGGTATTGGGGAGGGCACAGATTGCATGGAGCACTGGGTGTGGTGAAAAAACAATGAATACTGTTATGCTGAAAATAAATAAAAAATTTAATTATATTAATTAAAAAGAAAAAGAAATAGAGCAAAGAATCCTAAAATTTATGTGGAACCAGAAAAGACCTCGAATAGTGAAAGGAATATTGAAAAAGAAAGCCAAAGTTGGTGGCATCACAATTCCAGACTTCAAACTCCATTACAAAGCTGTCATCATCAAGACAGTATGGTACTGGCACAAAAACAGACACATAGATCAATGGAACAGAATAGAGAGCCCAGAAATAGACCCTCAACTCTATGGTCAACTAATATTCGGCAAAGCAGGAAGGAATGTCCAATGGAAAAAAGACAGCCTCTTCAACAAATGGTGCTGGGGAAATTGGACAGCCACGTGCAGAAAAATGAAATTGGACCATTTCCTTACACCACACACGAAAATAGACTCAAAATGGATGAAGGACCTCAATGTGAGAAAGGAATCCATCAAAATCCTTGAGGAGAACGCAGGCAGCAACCTCTTTGACCTCAACCGCAGCAATTTCTTCCTAGGAACATCGCCAAAGGCAACAGAAGCAAGGGAAAAATGAACTTTTGGGATTTCATCAAGATCAAAAGCTTTTGCACAGCCAAGGAAACAGTTAACAAAACCAAAAGACAACTGACAGAATGGGAGAAGATATTTGCAAATGACATACCAGATAAAGGGCTAGCATCCAAAATCTATAAAGAGCTTAGCAAACTCAACACCCAGAGAACAAATAATCCAATCAAGAAATGGGCAGAGGACATGAACAGACATTTCTGCAAAGAAGACATCCAGATGGCCAACAGACACATGAAAAAATGCTCCACATCACTCGGCATCAGGGAAATACAAATCAAAACCACAATGAGATACCACCTCACACCAGTCAGAATAGCTAAAATTAGCAAGTCAAGAAATGACAGATGCTGGCGAGGATGCGGAGAGAGGGGAACCCTCCTACACTGCTGGTGGGAATGCAAGCTTGTGCAACCACTCTGGAAAACAGTGTGGATATTCCTCAAAAAACTGAAAATAGAGCTACCCTATGACCCAGCAATTGCACTACTGGGTATTTATCCTAATGTTACAAATGTGGTTCTCCAAAGGGGCACGTGCACCCGAATGTTTATAGCAGCAATGTCCACAATAGCCAAACTGTGGAAAGAACTTAGATGGCCATCAACAGATGAATGGATAAAGAAGAGGTGATATATATACACAATGGAATACTATGCAGCCATCAAAAGAAATGAAATCTTGCCATTTGTGACGACATGGATGGAACTAGAGGGTATTGTGCTTAGTGAAATAAGTCAATCGGAGAAAGACAACTATCATATGATCTCTTTGATATGAGGAAGTGGAGATGCAATGTGGGGGGATTGGGGGGGAGGTAGGAAAAGAAAAAATGAAAAGATGGGATTGGGATGGTGACAAACCATAAAAGACTCAGTCTCAAAAAACAGACGGAGGGTTGCTGGGGGGAGGGGGGACGGGATAGGGTGGTGGGGATATGGACATTGGGGGAGGGTATGTGCTATGATGAGTGCTGTGAAATATGTAAACCTGGCGATTCACAGACCTGTACCCCTGGGGATAAAAAACATTATATGTTTATTAAAATATAAAAAAAAAGAGAGAGAGACTAAAATACTCCCAAAATTAAGTGGGTGATTCTGTTCTAGTCACCAATCTAACATATGTATTTTCTTTTTTATATTTTTTCTTTATTCAATTTTTTTTTGTCTGAACTCTTTTTACCCCATTTCTTCCCCCCATGATTTGGGGTCTCTTCTGATTTGGTTAGAGCACATTTTCCTGGGGTCCTAGCCACCCTTTTAATATTTTATTCGCTCCCTCATATATTCTTATCTGGATAAAAGGACAAGGTGAAAAAATTCACCACAAATAAATAAATCAATAAATAAAAAATAACAAGAGGCAGTACTGAAGACTAGGGACCTAATCAATACGGACTTGGGAAATATGTCAGATCTAGAGTTCAGAATGATGATTGTCAAGGTGCCAGCTGGCCTCAAAAAAGACATGGAAGATATTAGAGAAACCCTGTCTGCAGAAATAAAAGCCCTTTCTGGAGAAATAAAAGAACTAAAATCTAACCAAGTTGAAATCAAAAAAAGCTATTAATGAGGTACAATCAAAAATAGAGGTTCTTACTGATAGGATAAATGAGACAGAAGAGAAAATTAATGATATAGAAGACCAGATGACACAGAGTAAGGAAGCTGAGCAAAAGAGAGACAAACAACGACTGGACCATGAGGGGAGATTTCGAGAGATAAGTGACACCATAAGACAAAACAGCATTAGAATAATTGGGACTCCAGAAGGAGAAGAAAGAGAGAGGGGAGCAGAAGGTATATTGGAGAGAATTATTGTAGAGAATTTCCCTAATATGGCAAAGGGAACAAGCACCAAAATCCAGGAGGCACAGAGAACTTCCCTCAAAATCAATAAGAATAGGTCCACACCCCGCCAACTAACAGTAAAATTTACAAGACTTAGTGACAAAGAGAAAATCCTGAAAGCAGCAAGGGACAGGAAGCCTGCAACATACAATGGTAAAAATATTAGTTTGGCAACAGACTTATCCACAGAGACCTGGCAGGCCAGAAAGAACAGGTGTGATATAATCAGAGAACTCAATGAGAAAAACAGGCAGCCAGGAATACTATATTCAGCTAGGCTATCATTGAAATTAGAAGGAGAGATAACAAGCTTCCAGGACAAACCAAACTGAAAACAATTTGTAAATACGAAACCAGCTCTACATGAAATATTGAAAGGGGTGCTCTAAGCAAAGAGAGAGCCCAAAAGTAGTAGGCCAGAAAAGAACAGAGACAATATACCATGGCACTAAATTCATATCTCTCGATAGTTACCCTGAATGTAAACGGGCTAAATGCCCCAAGCAAAAGATACAGGGTATCAGAATGGATAAAAAAACAAAACCCATCAATATGCTGTCTTCAAGAAACTCATTTTAGACCCAAAGAGACCTCCAGATTTAAAGTAGGGAGTGGAAAACAATTTACCATGCTAATGGACATCAAAAGAAAGCTGCGGTGGCAATCGTTATATCAGATCAATGAGATTTCAAGACAAAGACTCTAATAAGAGATGAGGAAGGACAATATATCATACTCAAAGGGTGTGTCCAACAAGATCTAACAATTGTAAGTATCGATGCCCCTAACATGGGAGCAGATAATTCTATAAATCAATCAATAACAAAATCAAAGAAACACATGGACAAGAATACAATAATAGTAGGGGACTTAACACTCCCCTCACTGGAATGGACAGATCATCCAAGCAAAAGATCAACAAGGAAACAAAGGCCTTGAGTGACACACTGGACGAGAGGGACATAACAGATATACTCAGAACATTCCATCCCAAAGCAACAGAAAACACGTTCTTCTCCAGTGCACCTGGAACACTCTCCAGAAGAGATCACATCCTGGGTCATAAATCAGGTCTCAACCGGTATCAAAAGATTGGGATCATTCCCTGCATACGTTCACACCACAATGCTCTGAAGCTAGAACTCCATCACAAGACGAAATTTGGAAAGAACCCAAACACCTGGAGAATAAAGACCATCCTTCCAAAGAATGAATGGGTCAACCAGGAAATTAAAGAAGAATTGAAAAAGTTCATGGAAACAAATGATAATGAAAACACAATGCTTCAAAATCTGGGGGACACAGCAAAGGCAGTCCTGAGCAGAAAATATATACTGATACAGGCCTTTCTCAAGAAACAAGAAAGGCCTCAAATACACAACCTCACCCTACACCTAAAGGACCTGGAGGAATAACAACAAAGAAAGCCTAATCCCAGAAGGAGAAGAGAAATCGTAAAGATCAGAGCAGAAATCAATGAAATAGAAACCAAAAAAAAAAAAAAAACCCCACAAAAAACAAAAAAAAATAGAACAAATCAATGAAACTAGGAGCTGGTTCTTTGAAAGCATGAATAAGATTGATAAACCCCTGGGCCAGACTTCTCAAAAAGAAAAGAGAAAGGACCCAAATAAATGAAATCATGAATTAAAAAGGAGAGATTACAACCAACACCAAAGAAATACAAACAATTATAAGAACATATTGTGAGCAACTATACGCCAGCAAATTTGACAATCTGGAAGAAATGGATGCATTCCTAGAGACATATAAACTACCACAACTGAACCAGGAAGAAAGAAAAAACCTGAACAGACCCATATCCAGTAAGGAGATTGAAGCAGTCATCAAAAATCTCCAAACAGCTTCCCAGGGGAATTCTACCAAGCATTTAAAGAAGAATTAATACCTATTCTCCTGGAACTGCTCCAAAAAATAGAAATGGAAGGAAAACGTCCAAACTCATTTTAGGAGGCCAGCATTACCTTGATGCCAAAACCAGACAAAGACCCCACCAAAAAGGAGAATTATAGATCCATATCCCTGATGAACATGGATGCAAAAATGCTCACCAAAATACTAGCCAATAGGATCCAACAGTACATTAAAAGGATTATTCAGCACGACCAAGTAGGATTTATTCCTGGACTGCAAGGTTGCTTCAACACCCACAAATCAGTCAATGGGATACAATACATTAATAAAAGAAAGAACAAGACGCGTATGACACTCCCAATAGATGCTGAAAAGGCATTTGACAAAGTACAGCATACTTCCTTGATCAAAAACTCTTCACACTGTAGGGATAGAGGGTACATACTTCAATATTATCAAAGCCATTTATGAAAAACTCACAGTGCATAACGTACTCAATGGGGAAAAACTGAGAACTTTTCCCCTAAGGTCAGGAACATCGCAGGGATATCCACGATCACCCCCCTGCTATTCGACACAGTACTGGAAGTCCTAGCCTCAGCAATCAGACAACAAAGAGAAATAAAAGGCATCCGAAATGACAAAGAAGTCAAACTCTCACTCTTTGCCAGTGATATGATACCTTATGTGGAAAACCCCAAGACTCCACTCCAAAACTGCTAGAACTCGCACAGGAATTCAGTAAAGTGGCAAGTATAAAATCAATGCACAGAAATCAGTTGCATTGCTATATACCAACAAAAAGACAGAAGAAGAGAAATTAAGGAGTCAATCCCACTTATAATCACAACCAAAACCCTAAGATACCTGGGAATAAATCTAACTAAAGAGGCAGAGAATCTGTACTCAGAAAACTATAGAATACTCATGAAAGAAATTGAGGAAGCCACAAAGAAATGCAAAAGTGTTCTGTGCTCATGGATTGGAAGGATAAATATTGTGAAAATGTCTATGCTACCTAGAGCAATCTACACATTTATTGCAATTTCTATTAAAATACCATCAACTTTTTTCACAGAAATGGGACAAATAATCCCCAAATTTGTTTGGAACCAGAAAAGAACCCAAACAGCCAGAGGAATGTTGAAAAAGAAAACCAAGGTTGGTGGCAACACAATTCCAGACTTCAAGCTCTATTATAATGCTATAATCATCAAGACAGTATGGTGCTGGCCCAAAACCAGACACGTAGATCAATGGAACACAATAGAGAGCCCAGAAATAGACCCTCAACTCTATGGTCAACTAAACTTTGACAAAGCGGCAAAGAATGTCCAATGGAAAAAAGACAGTCTCCTCAACAAATGGTGTTGGGAAAATTGGGCAGCCACATGCAGAGAAATGAAACTGGACCATTTCCTTACACCACACACGAAAATAGACTCAAACTGGATGAAGGACCTCAACGTGAGAAAGGAATCCATCAAAATCCTAGAGGAGAACACAGGCAACAACTTCTTTGACATCAGCTGCAGCAACTACTTCCTAGGAACATCGCCAAAGGCAAGGGAAGCAAGAGCAAAAATGAATTATTGGGACTTCATCAAGGTCAAAAGCTTCTGCACAGCAAAGGAAACAGCTAGCAAAACCAAAAGACAACTGACAGAATGGGAGAAGATATTTGCAAAGAAGATATCAGATAAAGGGCTAGTATCCAAAATCTATAAAGAACTTATCAAACTCAACACCCAAAGAACAAATAATCCAATCAAGAAATGGGCAAGGACATGAACAGATGTTTCCGCAAAGAACACATCCAGATGGCCAACAGACACATGAAAAAGTGCTCCACATCACTCGGCGTCGGGGAAATACAAATGTAAACCACAATGAAATGCCGCCTCACACCAGGGAGAATGGCAAAAACTAACAAGTCAGGAAATGACAGATGCGGGTGAGGATGTGGAGAAAAGGGGAACCCTCCTACACTGTTGGTGGGAATGCAAGCAGGTGCAACCACGCTGGAAAACAGCATGGAGGTTCCTCAAAAAGTTGAAAATAGAGCTACCTACAACCCAACAATTGGACTCCTGGGTATTTACCTAAAGATACAAATGTAGTGATCCAAAGGGGCACGAGCACCCGATTGTATACCACAGCCATGTCCACAATAGCGAAACTATGAAAAGAACCCAGATGTCCATCAATAGATGAATGAATAAAAAAGATGTGAGATATATATATATATATATATATATATATATATATATATATATGCACACACACACACACACACACAGATACACACACACACACTGGAATACTATGCAGACATCAAAAGAAATGAAATCTTGTCATTTGCAACCACCTGGATGGAACTAGAGGGTATTATGCTTAGCAAAAGAAGTCAATCAGAGAAAGACAATTATCATATAATCTCCCTGATTTGAGGAAGTTGAGAGGCAAGGTGGGTGGTTTGGGGGTAGGAAAAGAATAAATGAAACAAGATGGGATCGGGAGAGAGACAAAACATAAAGCGGCTCTTAATCTCACAAAACAAACTGAGGATTGCCGGGGAGACGGGGTAGGGAGATGGAGGTGGGCTAATGGGCATGGGGGAAGGTATGTGCTGTGGTGAGTGCTATGAAGTGTGTAAACCTGGGGATTCACAGACCTGTACCCGTGGGGCTTAATACATTATATGTTAATTAAAAATTAAAATAAATACTCATGAGACATTAGATTTTTCTGCCATGAGATACATGTGTCAGCTGGCACTAGAGTGACCCTCCTCCTTTCATACACATTGCAGGCAGCTGTCCTGTCAGGGTCACCCGTGGTGAGGCTACTACCATGGGCCACATATGTCTAGAAGAACTCTGTGCTCCCAGCGTCCCCTTGAATCTTCTCAGTCTCAAGAAGGACACAGAGAGACAGTTGACTCAATGCTTCCCTAGTGTCCTACTGTTCCACCTCCTGAGGATAAGTCACTAATCCAGTCCAGTGAACACTTTCCCATTTCTGTTCTCCTTCCAGGTTTCCACACTGCTGCTCACTTTCAACACTTTCATGTTTCCAGACGTCAGCTGTGGTTTTCTGAGCAAAGGAGTGTCCTACTCCTGGTGTAATGAGGACTTAGGCAGGGTTTCAACACAGGCACAGTTGAGCTCTGGGATTCTTTGGCTGTAGACATATGGGCAGGGTTCCTGGAATTAGTGTGTTTCTATGTGGGACTGGATGTCTGCGGGCTTTGAGCTCCACAGCACAGCAATCAGTGGACAGGGAGGGTGGAGGGAGAGCAAGTGCGCACTCTGGCTTCTGATGCTGCCAAACCTTGGCTGCTTGTGGCCAATAGTGCAGGGTGATGTCTCCCAGCCTGTCCCTGGGCACCCAACCCTGAGCCCTGCCTCCTCTATGTCCCCTGGCAGACTGAATAGAAATGCCTGGGGATGGAAAGTTGGCGGGGGCCGGGGCGCCTGGGTGGCTCAGTCCTTTAAGCATCTGCCTTGAACTCAGGTTCAAGGTCCTATATCTCATGGTCCTAGGATCCAGTCCTACATTGGGCTATCTGCTCAGTGGGGAGTGTGCTGCTCCATCTGACCTTCCCCCCTCTCATGCTCTGCCTCTCTACCTCTCTCAAAAAAAGAAATAAAATCTTAAAAAAAAAAACAAAATGTTGGCAGGGGTGCTCACTCCCCTTGCCCCTGATTTGGCCTTTGCTGCTTAGTTCTCCAACACTTTCCAATATTTAATAATGAATAACACTGGGGTTGAAACAGACTGTGGTGATAGGGATTTCAGGATAAGACTTACTCTTTGTCATAGACAGAGTAAGGAAATGGGTTTATGACAGCATTAGAATCTCTGGATGTCCACAAGTAGGCTTTTGCAACTGGAAGGGACATCCTCAGGAAGAGGTCCCATTTTGGTCACCACCCTTGTCCTACGTGGCCACCAGGGGGCGGTCTCCCTGGAGAGGCGCTTCCCTAGGCCACCCTTCAACCTGATCCTGCTTTCTGTTTCCTTTCAGCCACAGCTGCTATGCCATCACATTGGATGGATATCGGAGCAAAGCCTCTCTAGCTGGTGGTTCTGTAAAACCTAGGGATTTCATTGCATTTTTGTCTTCTACTTGCTTTCTTGTGCTGTTCCTTAGGAAGACCTTTAAGCTGAGATGACAGCAGAATGGAAAGCTGTTGTGTGAACAGGCTGAGAGGTCAAGAGAGTGAATGCCAAGGGTGCTGTGGGGACTTCTGCCTTGGCGAGGAAGGTAACTGTTAGGCAGGGGAATGTGTTCTGGAATGAGGGTTGGGGGAGGGTAGAGGGCAGGGTGGGAGCCAGAAGGTTAAGGAAATAGCATGTTCTTCTGCACTTCCAACTAGGTATTTATTCTTGACTCTCAGATGTTCGTAGAAGCCACAATCTCATCACTGGTGATAAATAAAAACCCTTCTTGGCAATGGGGATGAATGGGTCCGCCTTTTCTAGAATTGACAACAGAAGTCCAGTTTGGGAGGCTGCCTCCTTTGCAAGTCAGGTACTGAAATGTAGGACACACTGTTCCCACGAATTTTGTAGGAGGACGCAAACAATATTCTCCTATATAGCTGTCAGAATTAAAATAAGATGACTGCTACCATATTGATGCCGTTCCCTATGGAAGATGCACGCTAGGTGCCTTTCAGCGCATGAGTTCAGTGAATATTCACGCTATTTTGTCATAATTGTTAAATCTGTTTTTACTCCTGAATTACGCACAACTCACTATTGCTCCATGGATTTCCATGATTCATGTATTTTCAGCTGATTTGACCAATGATTTCTCATTGCTGTAGATATGAGGAGAGGGAATACCTGACCCAGCTTCCCACCCTCATTTTTGAAGAGAGTGTGTCAGTCCTTATGTGCATGAGAATCTTGTGATGTGGATATCCACCAAACATTGTGGTATTCCGAACATGAGGAAATACTAGCAGCGAGCAACATAGTAGAATTCTTACCATATAAAACTCTCTAGAAACAGCAATGGCGTATAATGTCGCTGTAGGAAACAGTGTCACAAGGAGTACTTAGGGAACCTAACTAATGAAGCCGATAATTCCAGGAAACATGATCTTATCCGTAGTAATAGATAATTTGATGAAGGATTGAATGAGTTATCCATTCCTGCCAAGTGAATTCTTAAAGCCAAGCAGCTCGCTGATATGCAAGGTAATAAGAACCAAGACAGGAGAAACCACCGTCAGTAGTTCAGTCATGATGCAAAATAAATATAAGATTAAACATATTAACATGATTTGCAGAATATCGAATCCATGAAATCATGCAGGGAAAAAGAAATGACATAAAATGGCAAACTACACCCAGAATAATGAACCCCATTATTCCCAGATCCCATGCAATATTCTTCTCCAAGTCAGACGCACTGACTTCTCTTATTCATGCTCCCACTCACTCCAGGGTGGTCTCTGCTTCTGCATTCCACCAAACCAACTCTCAGGAAGGTCAGCAAAGGCATCTGTGTTTCTGACATCGCAGGCAGTTTCAATCCACATCTTCCAGGAATCCGCTGATGGTCCTCGAAGCACATTTACTTCCTCAAAGACACTCACCAGCATCCTCTCTATCCCTGTGCTGTATGGCCAAGAGTCCACCGTCTCCTTTGTGGCTCTTCTCTCCCCTCCCTTCAATGGTTGAAGAGCCTCAGAATCAAGTTTATGTCTCTTTCTCACATGACACCATCTTCCTGCATAATCACCTCTGTTTCTGGCTTTGCCTGCTAGATGTGGACCTCAACCATGGTGTTTCTTGTCAAATACTTGCTCACCTGCCCCGGAACTGGACATACGTGCCTCCAAGTCTGCCAGTGACCTGTCAGGGGGTCCACAGATTTCTGTGTGCACTTCCTTTGTGCTTCAACCTCTCCGTTCTAGCAGCAGGTGGGAGAAGTCACTTCATTTCCTTCTTCATTAGAACACTAAGTAGGAGGATTGTTTTTAGATCCCATTCCTATGGCAACCATATTTATATATTCCTACAACCAAAGACGTAGACATCAGGATCTGTATTTATTATGTCCTGTAAGCTAAGGTCAACATGCAAGTTGTCTTAGAGAAAGTCAGTTGTCATTTCCAATGTTAATGCAGTATGATGGTAAATACATTCTGCTGTTCAATTTCCAACGGAGTTACACAATCAGACCTGGTGTGCCTCTTTGAAAACCCTTTTGTACTTAAAGTTCCATAAAAAAAGATAAACCGATTATATATTAAAAATATATTTTATTATATTCTGCTATGTAAAGGTGCACATCATGTTATATGAAAACTGAATCTTATCAATATTTACATAAATAAATATTTAAATAGATAAATAGACATGATCAAGGTCATCTGTAAGTGACTACTGCTTGTAGAGTTGACATGTTCTGAAAACACTTGACAAATTGACTGTGTTCTTGTATTCGCGACAGCAGAAGTGAGAGTCTCTGACACGGCAGAACTCCGGAATGTGTGATGTTATTTGTCAGAAGGAATGGTT
The DNA here is from genome assembly GCF_963455335.1 of Martes martes. NCBI lineage: Eukaryota > Metazoa > Chordata > Mammalia > Carnivora > Mustelidae > Martes > Martes martes. Next base: position 48,881,075 of record NC_137900.1, on the reverse strand, counting down.
TCCATGTTGAAAGGGGTGTCAGTTCCCGCTCCTTAGTCTCTTATGCAAGGCTGTTGATGCATACAAGGGTTTCATGATCTCTGCTCGGACCATCTCCCAGGCACAAGGGCTGTATTGCTTCTCTTGCAGATAGAGGGAGATTCTCTGGAAGTAGTTCCTCACGATGGAGTCCCCATTCACAAGGGGCATCTCTCCCACCCCCGCCTCCTGCAGGGGACAAGCTTCCAGGAGGCCCAGCTGCTCAGAAAGTCCCGAGCACAATTCCCCCAGGAGGGTCGCATTCCAGGGAGCAGGTGAGGCCTCTGTGCAGAAGAGGTGGAAGGTCTTCTGGTTCATCACATGGACGACAGAGAGGGCTTGAGCCTTCTGCAGCTGCTTGCCATCAAACACCTCCTGGGGGAAGCCAAAGTCGTTTGTGTACTTGTCACAGGAGCTAGCAGACAGTCTCCTCATTTGTCTCAGGAGCATCAAGGCCCTCCAGTGCAGCAGGCCGTGGTCCTGAGGCAGGTCACATCCCAGAGAGCCGAGGGAGTGGCAGCTGAGCACCACCAGGGCCACCAAGAAGGAACAGGGCAGGGCCATCGGGGATCCTGCAGATGCTGTTGGCCTAGATGGAGTGGGCACGTCTGGGACCTGTGGCTCTAGCTTCTCTGAACATCTTCTCTTGTGCGTGAGGCTTAAGTAGGGGACATAGGAGTTTTCAATTTCTGAACGTTTCCTTACTTTCTACTTCTCTTTTTCCTTTCCCTTCTACACTTTCTACTGGGGAGTAGAGCATGGGTTTCTCAACTGTTTCTTTTTCCTATTGCCATCTCCTGTCACAGGCTTTTGAATATTTATGTAATTGAACCTTCCAACAAAACATGGTAACACGGATCTAGAGTCTATATTGTTATGTATTTATAGCTCTGCTTTATAGATTGAAAAGGACAGAGTTCATTTTACTCTGTTTAATTCAGAATTAAGATTGACTAATAATTTCAACTGAAAGCTGTATTTTAAAGCTACTTATTCTTTACTGGATACCTGAATATGATGAGTGACTTCTACATTTTTCTTACTTAAATGGACATATAAAAGTACAATGCAAATTAAGTATTTCTAGAAAGACAATACTATCGCTGTCCTTAGATATTAAGAATCAATCCAAATTGCTAACAGCCAATGACTTTTTCCATTATTTATTGGATGTTTGTTTTTAGTGTACTGTATTTTAGTATGGCCTCAAGGAGAAAATGATTTGTAACCTCACTTGGTGCTAGATACTCATCAAGTTATTCTCATATATTTTTTCTATTTAGTACCAGATAGAATTCCTGATTCGATGAATATATTTTGAAGAATTAAATGATTATGTAGAATCTATTTGTATTTGATTTCCAAAGCCCGCATCAAAAGAAGGCTCAAACACCAGCAACTTCTGCAAGACAGCCCATGGCCTGTTGAAGCCTTATTCCAAACCTTAGAACTGCTTGTTACATTGTTGGAAGCAATTGGAACAAGTGTTCCCTCTGGTGGGGGGATGCTGAAATGTGGGAGAGACCTTGCAGCTCCAGAGCAGGAAGGATGGGGGAAAAACTCTGGACCTTGTGCTCCCTTTTACTAGGAACGTAAGTGCTCTTTTTTTTAAAAAAAAGGGTATTTTTGTTGAATTTCATGGCTTATAATACTAGCAGAGTCTGTTCATTCCAGGAAAGTTTTTGTTTGTGTTTGTTTGTGTTTTTTTGCTTGCTCTGGAGGAAAATCTCCCACCAGGGGACAGATTTCTACATACAACATAAACCTGTGTGCAGACCTGGTCACTGTCTAGCCCACCTTGCCCCTCGCTGGCAGCCTCCCCTGTAAAGACTGTGACGGGCCACAGAACAGCAGCCTCCTGCTCCTATCTCCTCTCTGCTCCTGCCACTGTGATATCACTGCAGTGGGGACATTCCCTCAGGTCAACAGTGGTCACCAGGAGAAAAGAAAACAACAAGGCTTCTGCTAGGAGAGTTTGGAAAAAACCTGGAAATTTCAAACAACTTTTGTTCTTCTTTGTGGCTTTGTAATCGGAAGTAAAAGGGCCAGACAGAAACCACAAGGGAAAAGGGAGCAGCTGTGTGAATGGGCAGGAGAGGCTCCTGAGGAGGGAGGGAGGAGGGGGAGCTCACAGGAGGTTTCTACACTGGGGGAGAGGGAAACACTGTGATTGGAGAGTGAAAGGATGGGATCTCGGAGGGCTTGGAGGAAGGGGAAATGTGCTGTACCAGAACATATCGAGTATGCGGACATAGGTACAGTGTATATGTATACATATTACATTATTGTGTAACTAATTGCATTCAATGGATAGGCCACCTGTTCCAAACGGGTATTTTAATTTATTTTTTTTCACAACGATATTTTGGATGATCAGCCCTTTGCAGTCAGTTATACGGAAAAGGCTAAGAGAAGATCACTTTTTAGGGAAAACATAAGAATATCGTCTCCATCTGTTAAACTCTCACTCAGTGGAAGATACTAGATGCTTTGAAATGTGCTACTTCATTATCACAACAGCTCTAGGAATATTTCCACCCCACTTTACATCTGGGGAAACTGAGCTGCTAAGTGTTCAAGTGAGGTTTTCGCGATCAAACAACGAGGTGGAAGCAGAATCCAGATGCAGGGCACAGTCCTGTAGCCCATGTGATAAATTCCTGCCTGAGGTACCTCTTGGGAAATCCTGAAAGTTCTCTTCTTCCACACTTCCTGGAGATCATTCTTCCCCGGTCTCGTCCCACCTGCACTGGCTGCCCCAACTCTGTGCCCCTGACAGGCTCCCCTTCTCCTTCTCAGCCTTAAAAGTTAAAGGTTCTCTGAAGCTTTAGGACATCTTCTCATTCCACACTCACATCAGACAGAAGGACTTTCAGTACCGTGCCTCGATTTCCTAATATGCAAGAGACTTTGCAATTTCATGTCTCCAGGACGTGCATTGTTGGAGAGTCCAGACTCACCCCTGCATCTCCAGTGGGAAGTCTGCTGTACCCTCTCTCTGACTTCCCTCCCTCAGGCTACTGGTCGCAGAGCCCCTTGGCATCTACCGTCTGAAGAGGTAGACTCAGACGATTCTGGAGTGATAGCTTTCCCCCTCCCTCTGCTGGCAAAGCCAGCAGATTTCCCTCTGCTCTTCACAGGGGGAGCCTAGCGGAGAATCCAAAGGTCCAACTCACAAACCTGTGGGCTCCACCAACTAGGGAGGCCTGGACGTTGTAAGTGTCCAGTGGAAGCACACAGAGCCTCGAACCAAGCTTCCGTAATAGTTCAAGTTCCTACCAATGCCTGCTCCTGGCGAGTGTGACTGTCTGAGTGCTACTTTTTCTCCTGGTACCAGCAATGAGACTGGCCCTGGGACCACAGCTGTGAGTGGATCTAAGAAGAATTGTTGTTTTCCGTCTTCTTGCATTTGGGGCTTGTTGGTTTTGTTCTTGTTGCTGCAGCTGTGAGGTCAGGAAAAACGTTCCAACTGGTTCAGTGTTGATCCAGAAACCAGAGGATCCTGCAATACGTGAACATGTGAACGACTTCAGGCTAGCTCTGTCCTGCGGACGGAGGCCCTTTGAGACAGTCCTGTCACAGACACATCTGAACCACAATGCTGAGTAAGTAATTTAACTCAACACATCATATGGCTGAAGCAGAAAGAGGAGTCCTTAGAAAGATGGAACTCATGGGTATGTGACTTAGTGTTGTAGGTCAAGAGTATCATTTCCAGGTCCCTTTCCTGCTTTCTTCCTTTTTATCATTTCCCTTTCCTTATGTCTTCATTTGAATAGGAAGAGATGGGTCGCCTGATTTTGACTCACACTCCTTCCCAGGCAGTGACTCTGTTTCTTCTCTCTCAGATGGAGATGGATTTGCTGGAAGCACGTCTTCAAGGCCAGGGCAAGGCCCTCAAACCCAGGGGAGACTCCCCCACTCCCATCGCAGGTACCACACAGGTGTCAGGATTCTGGCTGCCCCAGCAGGGACGGGTCAGGCAGCAAATGGCGGCGCCCTGTGAGGAAGAGGGTGAAGGTCAGCTGAGGCATCTCGTGGAGGACAGACTTGGCATGGCCCTCCTGGAACTGGCAGCCATGCACCTTGTCCCAGAGGAGCTGTCCCTGGTTCAGGAGAAGGGACTGATGCTCCTCCTCTGTGTCAGAAGCAACAGGCCCACTTGTGAAGCTGCCTGGGGCCAAGAGGCAGCTCACAGCCCAGAGCTGAGAGGCTGCCACGGGGAACCAGTAGGAGTCCTGCAGAGGGGCTGGGCGCTGCACATGAGGGCTTCAGGTAGCCTGGCGGACCAGTGGGGGGCGCCCTGGCCCCCAGTTCATCTTCAGTTTTTTCTATTCATGAGTCTTCAATAGAAGAGGGCAGTTTTCATTTGCAGAATGTTCCCATGCACTTTTCATTTTTATTTGCTTTTCTTTAAATATGCTTTACATGGATTAGAAGACATTAGAAGCCGTCACCCATTTCAATTATTTTTTCATTTTTCCATGGAAGTTTAATTAGCCCAAAGAAGGTAACTCTCCCAGATGTATATTCTATCTATCGTCACTAGCTTCTTGTCTGTTCCTCACCTTCCTCCGCTGCCAATATTGTTTCTGGTGAGTAATTCAGTCAAAACAGCTGGTCCCCATGGTCACAACCCTTCTACTTCCCTGCTTCATGGACCCTTTCCATGCACCCGTTGCTATGATGCAATTCCCTGCAGCGTTTCTCGGCTTTGACATAGACTCTTAACCAATACTCACTCCTATGCTACTGCCTTAGGGCCATCCCACCTTTGTTTGCAGTGTGGCTCTTCTCTCCCTTAACCAGGGGAGGTTTGAGGCACCATTTCTCATTCTACGCTCTCCTCCCAGGCAACCGCTTCCCTCCCTGGGCTTTACGTGAATGGAATGACTTGTAAGTGGCAGGACCAAGGATCTCTTTTGTTTGTTTTGATTTGTTTTGTTTAAAGATTTTATTTATTTATATGACACAGAGAGAGAGAGACAGCGAGCACAAGCAGGGGGAGTGTGAGAGGGAGAAGCAGACTCCCAGCTGAACAGGGAACTCAACACAGGGCTTGATCCCAAGACCCCAGCATCATGACCTGAGCCAAAGGCAGACATTTAACAAGCTGAGCCACTTGGGTGCCCCTGAAAGATCCATTTTGTAAAGAATATTCGCACTTGGGTGTCTACCATTGTGATGTAGATCATATCTGGTGCTTTTCATTCTACTTCCTGACATTTCGCTTCCTATTCTAATTACAGAATTCATATTTTCCCTTCTTCACACTCTTCCCTTTAATATAACTGATATTACTTCACTACGAGTATTGTTCTGAGGATAGTTTTCCTACAAAATCCAAGATACTCACACAGCATTGGACTTGTGAAATCTGCCTTTCCTGTGACGACAGCATGCAAAGTGACTTCCAGGAAGTCCATGCGATTACTTCTAATGTGAAAACGAAATAACGACTGAGTGAGTTGTATAATCCGTTCTTTCATCAGGTTGTAATCAGACTTGTTGTCTGCTTCAATAAGAAACAAACGCAAGAAGTTTTCTATAGAAACATTTAATGAACAGAAAAAAGAATTTAATAAACGTAAGACATATATAATTCTCTTAACCACAAAGGGAAGGTACACGTAAGATAATACAATAAAACATAACTTAAATCTTACAAATAGTGAAATAAATAAATAGTTAAATAGGCAGATAGCATGGTCATCTGAAAGTGATAGGTGTTTGTAGCGTTGACTTCATGTTGCTTAATACTCCTGAACACATGTGACAAACTGATTCAGTTCATGTCCTGATGACAGCAGAAATGAGAGTCTTTGACACTACAGGACACATGGGAGTGTGACATTATTATTCAGAGAGAACCATTTCGATGTTGAAAGGGGTGTCACTTCCCGCTCTTTAGTCTCTTATGCAAGGCTGTTGATGCATACAAGGGTTTCATGATCTCTGCTCGGACCATCTCCCAGGCACAAGGGCTGTATTGCTTCTCTTGCAGATAGAGGGAGATTCTTTGGAAGTAGTTCCTCACGATGGAGTCCCCTTTCACAAGGGGCATCTCTCCCACCCCCGCCTCCTGCAGGGGACAGGCTTCCAGGAGGCCCAGCTGCTCAGAAAGTCCTGAGCACAATTCCTCCAGGAGGGTCGTGTTCCAAGGAGCAGGTGAGGCCTCTGTGCAGAAGAGGTGGAAGGTCTTCTGGTTCATCACATGGACGACAGAGAGGGCTTGAGCCTTCTGCAGCTGCTTGCCGTCAAACACCTCCTGGGGGAAGCCAAAGTCGTTTGTGTACTTGTCACAGGAGCTAGCAGACAGTCTCCTCATTTGTCTCAGGAGCATCAAGGCCCTCCAGTGCAGCAGGCCGTGGTCCTGAGGCAGGTCACATCCCAGAGAGCCAAGGGAGTGGCAGCTGAGCACCACCAGGGCCACCAAGAAGGAACAGGGCAGGGCCATCGGGGATCCTGCAGATGCTGTTGGCCTAGATGGAGTGGGCACGTCTGGGACCTGTGGCTCTAACTTCTCTGAACATCTTCTCTTGTGAGTGAGGCTTAAGTAGGGTACATAGGAGTTTTCAATTTCTGAACGTTTCCCTTACTTTCTACTTCTCTTTTTACTTTCCTTTCTACACTTTCTACTTGGGTTTGGAGCATGGGTTTCTCAACCATATTTTACTTTCGTTAAGTATTATCCTTGCCTCCAGAATCTTTTTGGATGTTTTTTAATTGCATCTTCCAAGAAAACTTAATAGCCAAGAGACACAGTATATATCGTTATATATTGTATTTTTATCTTTGCTTTAAGGTAAAAAAAAAAGTGTAACGTTTATCCAATTCAGGGTCCAGAATGACTAAAAATTTTAAGCCAATAGTTATATTTTAAAGCTATGGATGCTTATGTATATAAGTAAATTTGATGAGTGACTAATAATTTCTTTACATGTATACAGTGTAGTATATGGAGTCCATATGCAAATTAACAATTTGTAAAAGGACATAATGATTTTGGTGTACCTGAACATTTCCAATCGATCCAGATTGCTAAATGCAAGTGAAACTGGAATTATTTACTTAACATGTGTTTTTAGTGTACTGAATAAGAATGTTACCTCATATGACAAAATCATTTTTTTACGATTTTATTTATTTATTTGACAGAGAGATAGACACAGAGAGACTACAAGTAGACAGAGCATCAGGTAGACAGAGAGGGAGAAGCAGGTTCCCACCAGGCAGGATGCCTGGTGTGCGGCTCCATCCGAGGACCCTGGGATCCCATGTCCTGAGCTGAAAGTAGCAGCCCAGGCACCACGATTAAAGCATTAACTTCATCTGCTACTAAGTACTCGAAGTTATTATCAAAATATTTTTTTCTGTCTAACACTAGATAGTTACTGAGGTGTTGAATGAGTTTTGTAGAGCTAAATCATAAAATGTACTGTATTTGTGTTTTCATTTCCAGAGCCTGCATCACAACAGGCCTCCAACATCGGCAATGGCCACAAGACACCACTGGCCGCTCATCAGTAGGAAAGATCACCTGTCCAGGTAAGACTCTGAGACAGAGGAAATGATGGAGGGAAACTCCTACAATCTTAAGGGATTCCTGTTATTCTGAGATTTGTCACACTGACCTTGCAGACAGTTTGTGTCCTCCAAGAATTCTGTGCCATTGCTTCTTATGTAATATCCAAGAAAACCCAATGAAAGACAATAAATACCAAGGTTTTGTGAGAGCGCTCCAAGGCATTGCAAGTGCCCCCAGCAGGAAGCCTGATTCTTGTCTGGGAAGAGGAGGTGTCAAGGTTCTAATTCCAGATGACTGGATTTTCGCAGCAGCACCTCACTGACAAGGTAGTTATCACCTCTACTAACCTCATTCCTCTGGAGTGACTGAGTGTCCTCCACCCAGGCTCTCCTGGGCTCACTCCTGAGGACAGGTTCACCATGCCTGGAGGACTCTAGATTCCCCTACTGTGCAGGGGCTGGTTTCCTTGTTAGCAAAGCACTTACTGCCCCTAGATCCTTGCCCATGCCCTTGCCCTTTCCTCTGGAGTGTTTGTGTCTGGGACCCTCTCAGTGCTCACCTCCTCCTCAGACGCTGAGGCTGAACATTTGTGTTCTCCAAGTAGAGGAAGGACTGATTATAGTCATTTCACCTTGAATATGGGAATATATTTATTGTGCCATCACAACTCTTAAGTTTCCGGTTTTTCATTGTTTCAAAGTAAGCTCCACACACAGGGTGGACCCTCACGTGGGGCTTGAACTCACAGTCTGACATCAAGACCTGAAGTTAGAGTGAGAGCCAGATCCTCTACCAACTGAGCCACCCAGGATCCCCCATGGTGCAAATTTTTCTGAAACTACGGAACACATGTTATGACAAAAATTTCTGAGCAGAGCACAGGGGATTCACTGACTGGGTCTCTCAGGAGAAACTTCCATCAAAGAAAGTAATGACTTTCACTAGCTCATTCAGACTCTGTGTTTCCAGTAGGCAGCTTCGCCTAGTCTTCTGTCTGGTGCTCAGAATGCAGGGGGTGAGGCTCAGGCTATGGCGTCAGGGACAAACCACCTTGTTGCCTTTCCTTATTCATGGCGTTGCATTTTCATCTTAAGTAAGAACAACAAAGAGAAATTGAATAACTTAGTATTGCCACATGCTTTACTGGACGTACTCTGACTTGCTGGTCCTGATCATGTTCTACATCGTCATGAGGATCACACAGAGGGAAGGAAGAGAAAGGCCAAGGGGCTGCCTGTTTTCTCTATCATTTTTAAGACATTAGTTTTTCTGTTTCTCATGTCAACTTTCCTCGAAAGCAAAACATGGCAGCTGTGTGTAGGGGAGGGGGGAAGAAAACTGTTATGTCCGAACATCACAAAAGTGAAAGAGTGGCCTGTATGCTGAGAAAATGACAGAGTGTATGACAGCCAGATTTGTTGCAGCAACATTGGAGATGAGCAGCTCTGGCAGACGGGGGTAATGAAGGCTGTCCTGAGTTATTGCAAGTTAGGAGTATGGCTGCCTCAGCCAGAGGATCCCAGGAGACCAAATCTTGGGTCCCCATGAGGCTCTCAACTCTACAAGAGGGGCCACCTCATTTTCCTTTCCTTCAGTCCACATGTACTCAGCTCTGAGGAGAGATGAGAGGAATCACACCAACCAGCTCACAAGAGACTGGCAACCAGGACTCCAGGTGCTCACCCTCTCTGGAAGGAGACAGGATCCTCACCCTGCCTGAGAGCTCTACCTACCTGATAAGTCCACTCAGGCCCAGAAAAGATTGCCTGAGAAATCCATGATTAAGACAAGGGGAACTGAAAGATCCTACATGATTCTGCTCTGCACCTGGATTAGAATAAGGATGAGGATCTTTTAAGATGATAACACTAAAGCTGATTGCAGTCTAACCCTTCTGAGATCCTGGAAACCATTACATCTGTCTTCTCAGAAACCCCATTTGGATTCCATTTATTTATGAAGGTGTTTGGAGAGAAACAGAAACCCAGAGGGAGAATTATTCAGACGAACCAATATCCAAGGTGGAGCACAAAGGAGTTGTGAGATAATGGCTGGTCTGGAAGCAGCTGTTAAAAGATGTGAAGAATAGAAATGGACAGAGGATTTGAGACCCAGGAGAGGCCATGGCATGAAATCAGTCAGGTGAGAGGGTGAGGGATCAAGGATTCTAGATTGCAATGTAGATGCCAAAGGCCTGTTGTCTGTGGCTGTGTGTGGCAATAGGGGGTGTGGGAGGAGTCAACTGCATGACTGACTTGAAGTTCCTAAGACAAGTTGGCAGGATCCCTTTTAAATACTCATGAGAGTGGGAAGGAGTCAAGATGGCAGAGAAGTAACAGGCTGAGATGACATCAGGTAGCAGGACATCAACTAGATAGTTTATCAAACCATTCCGAACACCTACATTCTAACAGAAGATCGAAGACAAGAAGAGCAGCAATTCTAGAAACAGAAAATCGACCACTTTCTGAAAGGTGGGACCTGTGGAGAAGTGAATCCAAAGCGACAGGAAGATAGACTGCAGGGGGATGGTCTGGCTTCCTGCAAGCAGCGGAGCAATGGAGCACAAAATCAGAACTTTAAAAAGTCTGTTCCACTGAAGGATATTGCTCCAGAGGGTAAGCCAGGGTGAAACCCACAGGGCGAAGTGTGGTCTCAGGTCCTGCGGGGTAACAGAAGGGTCGGGGGTGTTTGAGTGTCACAGAGCTCCCAGGTATTAGAGCGGGAAAGCTGGTTACAGGGAATGAGCCGAGGAGTGAGCTCTCAACTCAGAGTTACCTTATACTGTGATCCGTGGCATAGGCAGGGCCCTCCTCTGTGAGCAGGGACCCCACAAGATCCTGAGAGACCCCCGGAGGAGTGCAGGAATCTGCTGGATTTGGAGACTCCAGGTGGGGCTGTGTGCCAGAGACGCTTGGTCACAGGTTGGGGGAGCTCAGAGCGCGGACAGAGGCCAGGGAGATGGGAGTGATTCAGCACTTTTCTCCAAGAGTGCACTGAGGAGTGGGGCCCCGAGCTCTCGGCTGCTAAGGGCCAGAGTTTGGGAGGCCATCATTTTCATGCCATCCTCCAGAACTCTATGGAAACCGTTCAGGGAACAAAAGCTCCGAAGGGGAACCCGAAAGGATTACTTAGCCCGGCCTCTGGTAAGGGCGGTGCAATTCTGCCTCGGGCAAAGACACTTGAGAATCACTACAACAGACCCCTCCCCCAGAAGATCAGCAAGAAATTCAGCCAAGACCAAGTTCACTTACCAAGGAGAACAGCGGAATTCCAGAGGAGGAACAAGCAAAGCACGGAATTTATGGCTTTCTCCCCATGATTCTTTAGTCTTGTAAAGTTAATTAATTTTTTTTAATTTTATTTTTTAAGCTAAATTTTTTAACCTTTACTCTATTCTCTTTTAACTTTTTAAACGAGTTTATCTTAACAATACCTTTCATTTAAAAAATGTTTTTTTAACCTTCATTATTGTACTCATATTTTATCCTTCATTGTATCTGTCTTTTTTGTTTGTATACACATAGGAATTTTTCTTTTAAAAATTTTGGAATACAACTTCTTCTAATAAGTCAAAATATACCCTATATCTAGCACAGGTCTTTGCTCTACTCTCCACTTATCTTATCAACTCCTTTTTAGAAATTTTTTTTATAAACTTCTATCTTTATAGTCTTATTCCATCCCTTCATCGTGCTTACCCTTATTATGTGTGTGTTTATTTTTTTTCATTCTTTAAAATTTTGGGAGATAGTCTCTTTTAAGAGACTAAAATATTCACCAAGAACAGCGGAATTCCAGAGGAGAAAGCAAATCTTATTTGGACAAAATGACAAGGCAGAAAAACTCACCACAGAAAAAAGAACAAGAGGCAGTACCAAAGGCTGGGGACCTAATCAATACGGACATTGGTAATATGACAGATCTAGAGTTCAGCATGACAATTCTCAAGGTTCTAGCCGGGCTCGAAAAAGGCATAGAAGATATTAGAGAAACACTCTCCGGAGAGATAAAAGCCCTTTCTGAAGAAATAAAAGAACTAAAATCTAACCAAGTTGAAATCAAAAAGCTATCAATGAGGTGCAATTAAAAATGGAAGCTCTCACTGCTAGGATAAATGAGGCAGAAGAAAGAATTAGTGACATAGAAGACCAAATGACAGACAATAAAGGAGCTGAGCAAAAGAGAGACAAACAAATACAGGACCACGAGGAGAGAATTCGAGAGATAAGCAACACCATAAGACGACACAACATTAGAATAATTGGGATTCCAGAAGAAGAAGAAAGAGAGAGGGGAGCAGAAGGTATATTGGAGACAATTATTGGAGAGAATTTCCCCAATATGGCAAAGGGAACAAACATCAAAATCCAGGAGATGCTAAGAACGCCCCTCAAAATCAATAAAAATAGGTCCACACCTCGTCACATGATAATAAAATTTACAAGTCTTAGCGACAAAGAGAAAATCCTGAAAGCAGCCCGGGAAAAGAAGTCTGTAACATACAAGGGTAAAAACATTAGATTGGCAGCGGACCTATCCACAGAGACCTGGCAGGCCAGAAAGAACGGGCATGATCTATTCAGAGCACTAAACGAGAAAAACATGCAGCCAAGAATACTATATCCGGCTAGGCTATCATTGAAAATAGAAGGAGAGATAAAGAGCTTCCAGGACAAACAAAAGCTGAAAGAATTTGCAAACACCAAACCAGCTCTACAGGAAATATTGAAAGGGGTGCTCTAAGCAAAGAGAGACCCTAAAAGTAGTAGATCAGAAAGAAACAGAGACAATATACAGTAACAGTCACCTTACAGGCAATACAATGGCAATAAATTCATATCTCTCAATAGTTACCCTGAATGTTAATGGGCTAAATGCCGCAATCAAAAGACACAGGGTATCAGAATGGATAAAAAAACAAAACCCATCCATATGCTGCCTACAAGAAACTCATTTTAGACCCGAAGACACCTCCAGATTTAAAGTGAGGGGGTGGAAAACAATGTACCATGCTAATGGACATCAGAAGAAGGCTGGGGTGGCTATCCTTATATCAGATCAATTAGATTTTACACTAAAGACTATAATAAGAGATGAGGAAGGACACTATATCATACTCAAAGGGTCTGTCCAACAAGAAGACCGAACAATCTTAAATATCTATGCCCCTAACATGGGAGCAGACAACTATATAAACCAATTAATTACAAAATCAAAGAAATACATCAACAGTAATACAATAATAGCAGGGGACTTTAACACTCCCCTCACTGAAATGGACAGATCATCTAAGCAAAAGATCAACAAGGAAATAAAGGCCTTAAATGACACACTGGGTCAGATGAACATCACAGATATCTTCAGAACATTCCATCCCAAAGCAACAGAATATACATTCTTCTCTAGTGCACATGGAACATTCTCCAGAATAGACCACATCCTGGGTCATAAATCAGGTCTCAACTGGTATCAAAAGATTGGGATCATTCCCTGCATATTTACAGACCACAATGCTCTGAAGCTAGAACTCAATCACAAGAGGAAATTTGGAAAGAATGCAAATACATGGAGACTAAAGAGCATCCTTCTAAAAAATGAATGGGTCAACCAGGAAATTAAAGAAGAATTGAAAAAATTCATGGAAACAAATGATAATGAAAACACAACGGTTCAAAATCTGTGGGACACAACAAAGGCAGTCCTGAGAGGAAAATATATAGCGGTACAAGCCCTTCTCAAGAAACAAGAAAGGTCTCATATACACAACCTAACCCTACACCTAAAGGAGCTGGAGAGAGAACAACAAAGAAAGCCTAAACCCAGCAGGAGAAGAGAAATCATAAAGATCAGAGCAGAAATCAATGAAATAGAAACTAAAAAAACAATAAAACAAATCAATGAAACTAGGAGCTGGTTCTTTGAAAGAATTAATAAGACTGACAAACCGCTGGCCAGACTTATCAAAAAGAAAAGAGAAAGGACCCAAATAAATAAAATCACGAATGAAAGAGGAGAGATCACAACCAACACCAAAGAAATACAAACAATTATAAGAACATACTACAAGCAACTCTACGCCAACAAATTTGACAATCTGGAAGAAATGGATACATTTCTAGAGACATATAAACTACCACAACTGAACCAGGAAGAAAGAAAAAACCTGAACAGACCCATAACCAGTAAGGAGATTGAAACAGTCATCAAAAATCTCCAAACAAACGAAAGTCTAGGACCAGACAGCTTCCCAGGGGAATTCTACCAAACATTTAAAGAAGAATTAATTCCTATTCTCCTGAAACTGTTCCAAAAAATAGAAATGGAAGGAAAACTTCCAAACTCATTTTATGAGGCCAGCATCACCTTGGTCCCAAAACCAGACAAGGATCCCACCAAAAAAGAGAATTACAGACCAATATCTTTGATGAACACAGATGTGAAAATTCTCACCAAAATACAGGCCAATAGGATCCAACAGTCCATTAAAAGGATTATTCACCACGACCAAGTGGGATTTATTCCAGGGCTGCAAGGTTGGTTCAACATCCACAAATCCATCAATGTGATACAATACATTAATAAAAGAAAGAGTAAGAACCATATGATACTCTCAATAGATGCCGAAAAAGCATTTGACAAAGTGCAGCATCCCTTCCTGATTAAAACTCTTCAAAGTGTAGGGATAGAGGGCACGTACCTCAATATTATCAAAGCCATCTATGAAAAACCCACTGCAAATATCATTCTCAATGGAGAAAAACTGAAAGCTTTTCCGCTAAGGTCAGGAACACGGCAAGGATGTCCGTTATCACCACTGCTGTTCAACATAGTCCTAGAAGTCCTAGCCTCGGCAATCAGACAACAAGAAGGAATTAAAGGCATCCAAATTGGCAAAGAAGAAGTCGAACTATCACTCTTTGCAGATGATATGATACTATATGTGGAAAACCCAAAAGGCTCCACTCCAAAACTGCTAGAACTTGTACAGGAATTCAGTAAAGTGTCAGGATATAAAACCAATGCACAGAAATCAGTCGCATTTCTTTACACTAACAACAAGGCAGAAGAAAGAGAAATTGAGGAGTCAGTCCCATTTACAATTGCACCCAAAACCATAAGATACCTAGGAATAAATCTAACCAAAGAGGCAAAGAATCTATACTCAGAAAACTGTAAAGTCCTCATGAAAGAAATTGAGGAAGACACAAAGAAATGGAAAAATATTCCATGCTCATGGATTGGAAGAACAAATATTGTGAAAATGTCTATTCTACCTAAAGCAATCTACACATTTAATGCAATCCCTATCAAAATCCCATCCATTTTTTTTAAAGAAATAGAACAAAGAATCCTAAAATTTATATGGAACCAGAAAAGACCTCGAATAGCCAAGGAATATTGAAAAAGAAAGCCAAAGTCGGTGGCATCACAATTCCAGACTTCAAGCTCTATTACAAAGCAGTCATCATCAAGACAGTATGGTACTGGCACAAAAACATACATATAGATCAATGGAACAGAATAGAGAGCCCAGAAATAGACCCTCAACTCTATGGTCAACTAATATTTGACAAAGCAGGAAGGAATGTCCATTGGAAAAAAGACAGCCTCTTCAACAAATGGTGCTGGGAAAATTGGACAGCCACATGCAGAAAAATGAAATTGGGCTATTTTCTTACACCACACATGAAAATAGACTCAAACTGGATGAAGGACCTCAATGTGAGAAAGGAATCCATCAAAATTCTTGAGGAGAATGCAGGAAGCAACCTCTTTGACCTCAACCGCAGCAACTTCTTCCTAGGAACATCGCCAAAGGCAACAGAAACAGAAGCAAGGGCAAAAATGAACTATTGGGATTTCATCAAGATCAAAAGCTTTTGCACATCAAAGGAAACAGTAAACAAAACCAAAAGACAACTGACAGAATGTGAGAAGATATTTGCAAACGACATATCAGATAAAGGGTAGTATCCAAAATCTATAAAGAGCTTAGCAAAATCAACACCCAAAGAACAAATAATCCAATCAAGAAATGGGCAGAGGACATGAACAGACATTTCTGCAAAGAAGACATCCAGATGGCCAACAGACACATGAAAAAATGCTCCACATCATTTGGCATCAGGGAAATACAAATCAAAACCACAATGAGATACCACCTCACACCAGTCAGAATGGCTAAAATTAACAAGTCAAGAAATGACAGATGCTGGCGAGGATGCGGAGAGAGGGGAACCTCCTACACTGTTGGTGGGAATGCAAGCTGGTGCAACCACTCTGGAAAACAGTGTGGAGGTTCCTCAAAAAACTGAAAATAGAGCTACCCTATGACCCAGCGATTGCACTGCTAAGTATATATCCTAAAGATACAAACGTGGTGCTCCGAAGGGGCACGTGCACCCAAATGTTTATAGCAGCAATGTCCACAATAGCCAAACTATGGAAAGAACCTAGATGTACATCAACAGATGAATGGATAAAGAAGAGGTGGTATGTATACACAATGGAATACTATGCAGCCATCAAAAAAGTGAAATCTTGACATTTGCGACGACGTGGATGAAACTAGAGGGTATCATGCTTAGCGAAATAAGTCAATCAGAGGAAGACAACTATCATATGATCTCTTTGATATGAGGAAGTGGAGATGCAATGTGGGGGGATTGGGGGGAGGTAGGAAAAGAAAAAAATGAAAAGATGGGATTGGGAGGGAGAGAAACCATAAAAGACTCAATCTCAAAAAACAGACTGAGGGTTGCTGGGGGGAGGGGGGACGGGAGAGGGTGGTGGGGATATGGACATTGGGTAGGGTATGTGCTTTGATGAGTGCTGTGAAATGTGTAACCCTGGCGATTCACAGACCTGTACCCCTGGGGAAAAAAATAAATTATATGTTTATTAAAAATAGATAGATTATGTTAATAAAAAAAAAAAAGAAATGCCTGGGAATGGAAAGTTGGAGGGGGTCGTGGCTCAGTCCTTTAAGCATCTGCCTTGAGCTCAGGTCATCATCTCATGGTCCTAGGATCGAGTCCTACATTAGGCTACCTGCTCAGTGGGGAGTGTGCTTCTCCATCTAACCTTCCCCCCTCTCATGCTCTGCCTCTCTGCCTCTCTCAAATAAAGAAATAAAATCTTAAAAAAAATATTGGCAGGGGTGCTCACTCCCCGCACCCCTGCATTTGGCCTTTGGTGCTTGGTTCTCCAACACTTTCCAGTATTTAATAATCAAGAACATTGGGATTGAAACCGACTATGGCTATAGGGATTTTCAGGACAAGACTCACGCTTTGTTATAGACAGAGTAAGGGAACGGGTTTATGACAGCATTAGAATCTCTGGATGTCCACAAGTAGGCTTTATGTAGCTGGAAGGGACATTCTCAGAAGAGGTCCCATTTTGGTCACCACCCTTGTCCCACGTGGCCACCAGGGGGCGGTCTCCTAGAGGGAGCTTCCCTAGGCCACCCTTCAACCTGATCCTGCTTTCTGTTTCCTTTCAGCCACAGTTGCTATTCCATCACATTGGATGGAAATCCCAGCAAAGCCTCTCTAGCAGGTGGTTCTGCAAAACCTAGAGATTTCATTGCATTTTTGCCTTCTACTTGCTTTCTTCTGCTGCTCCTTCGGAAAACTTTAAGCTGAGATGACAGCAGAACAAAAAGCTGTTGTGTGAACAGGCTGAGAGGTCAAGAGAGTGAATGCCAAGGGTGCTGTGGGGACTTCTGCCTTGGCGAGGAAGGTAACCGTTAGACAGGGGAATGCGTTCTGCAATGAAGGTTGGGGGAGGGTAGAGGGCAGGGTGGGTGCCAGAAGATTAAAAAAATAGCATGTTCTTCTACACTTCCACCTAGATATTTATTTTTGACCCTCAGATGTTCGTAGAAGCCACCGTCTCATCACTGGTGATAAATAAAAACGTTTCTTGGCAATGGGGGATGAATGGGTCAGCCTTTTCTAGAATTCACAACAGAATTCCAGTTTGGGAGGCTGCCTCCTTTGCAAGTCAGGTACTGAAGTGTAGGACACATTGTTCCCACCAATTTTGTAGGAGGAGACCAACAATATTCTCATATACAGCTGTCAGAATTAAGATAAGACGATTGCTACCGGGCGCCTGGGTGGCTCAGTGGGTTAAAGCCTCTGCCTTTGGCTCAGGTCATGATCCCAGGGTCCTGGGATCGAGCCCCGCATCGGGCTCTCTGCTCAGCAGGGAGCCTGCTTCCTCCTCTCTCTCTGCCTGCCTCTCTGCCTACTTGTGATCTCTGTCTGTCAAATAAATAAATAAAAACATTTAAAAAAAAAAGACGATTGCTACCTTATTTATGCCATTCCCTATGGAAGATGCATTGCTAGGTGCCTTTCAGTGCATGAGTTCAGTGAATATTCACGCTCTTCTGTCATAATTGTTAAATCTGTTTTTACTCCTGAATTATGCACAACTCACTATTGCTCCATGGATTTCCATGACTCATGTATTTTCAGCTGGTTTGACCAAAGATTTTTCATTGCTCTAAATATTAGAAGAGCGAATGCCTGACCCAACTTCCCACCCTTATTTTTGAAGAGAATCTGTCAGTGTTTATGTGCATGAGAATCTTGTGATGTAGATATCCACCAAACATTGTTGTATTCTGAAAATGAAGAAATACTAGCAGCGAGCAACAGAGAAGAATTCTTACTATATCAAACTGTCTAGAAAACAGCAATGGGGTATTTTGCCGCTTTAGTAAACAAGGTCACAAGGAGGGGTTAAGTAATCTAATTAATGATGCCAAATAATTCCGAGAAACATGATCTTATCCGTAGTAATAAATAATTTGATGAAGGATTGAATGAGTTATCCATTCCTGCCAAGTGAATTCTTAAAGCCGAGCAGCTCACGGATGTACAAGGAAGTAAGAACCAAGACAGGATAAACCACCATCAGTAGTTCAGTCATAATGAAAAATAAACACAACATTAAACATATTAATATGATTTGCAGAACATCAATTGCATCAAATCACGCAGGGAAAAAGAAATGACATAAAAGGGCAAACTATGCCCAGAATAACGAACCCCATTATTCCCAGATTCCATACAATATTCTTCTCCAAGTCAGACGCACTGACTTCTCTTATTCATGCTCCCACCCACTCCAGGGTGGTCTCTGCTTATGCATTCCACCAAACCGACTCTCAGGAAGGTCAGCAAAGGCACCTGTGCTTCTGACATCGCAGGCAGTTTCAATCCACATCTTCCAGGAATCTGCTGATGGTCTTCGAAGCACAATTACTTCCTTAAAAACACTCACCAGCATCCTCTCTTATCCCTGTACTGTATGGCCAAGAGTCCACCATCTCCTTTGTGGCTCTTCTCTCCCCTCCATTCAATGGTTGAAGAGCCTCAGAATCAAGTTTATGTCTCTTTCTCACATGACACGGTCTGCCTCCGTGACCTCTGTTTCTGGCTTTGCCTGCTAGACGTGGACGTCAGTTATGGCGTTTCTTGTCAAATGCCAGCTCACCTGCCCCGGAAGCTGGACATACGTGCCTCCATGTCTGCCAGTGACCTGTCGAGAGGTCCACAGATTTTCTGTGTGCACTTCTTTTGTGCTTCAACCTCTCTGTTCAGGCAGCTGGTGAGAGAAGTCACTTCCTTTCCTTCTTCATTAGTACACTAGGTAGGAGGATTGTTTTTAGATCCCATCCCTACAGCAACCATATTTATATATTCCTACAACCAAAGACGTAGACATCAGGATCTGTATTATTATGTCCTATAGCCTAAGGTCAACATGCAAGTTGTCTTAGAGAAAGTCAGTTGTTATTTTCAACGTTAATGCAGTATGATGGTAAATGCATTCTGCTGTCCACTTTCCAATGAAGGTACACAATCAGACATGGTGTTCTTGTTTGAAAACACTTTTGTCCTTAAAGTTCCATAAAGAAAAAATGATATACTGATTACATATTAAAAATATATTTTATTATATTCTGCTATGTAAAGGTGCACATCATGTTATATGAAAACTGAATCTTATCAATATTTACATAAATAAATATTTAAATAGATAAATAGAAATGATCAAGGTCATCTGTAAGTGACTACTGCTTGTAGAGTTGACATGTTCTGAAAACACTTGACAAATTGACTGTGTTCATGTCTTCGAGACAGCAGAAATGAGGGTCTCCGACATGGCAGAACTCCGGAATGTGTGATGTTATCAATCAGAGGGAATCATTTCCCTGTTGAAAGGGGTGTCACTTCTTTCTCCTTACTCTTTCTTGCAAGGCTGTTGATGCATACAAGGGTTTCATGATCTCTGCTCGGACCATCTCCCAGGCACAAGGGCTGTATTGCTTCTCTTGCAGTTAGAGGGAGATTCTCTGGAAGTAGTTCCCCAGGATGGAGTCCCCATTCACAAGGGGCATCTCTCCCACCCCCGCTTCCTGCAGGGGACAGGCTTCCAGGAGGCCCAGCCGCTCAGAAAGTCCCGAGCACAATTCCCCCAGGAGGGTCGCATTCCAGGGAGCAGGTGAGGCCTCTTTGCAGAAGAGGTGGAAGGTCTTCTGGTTCGTCACATGGACGACAGAGAGGGCCTGAGCCTTCTGCAGCTGCTTGCCGTCAAACACCTCCTGGGGGAAGCCAAAGTCATTTGTGTACTTGTCACAGGAGCTAGCAGACAGTCTCCTCATTTGTCGCAGGAGCATCAAGGCCCTCCAGTGCAGCAGGCCGTGGTCCTGAGGCAGGTCACATCCCAGAGAGCCGAGGGAGTGGCAGCTGAGCACCACCAGGGCCACCAAGAAGGAGCAGGGTAGGGCCATTAGGGATCCTGCAGGTGCTGTTGGCCTGGCTGGGGTGGGCACGTCTGGGACCCGTGGCTCTAGCTTCTCTGAACATCTTCTCTTGTGCGTGAGGCTTAAGTAGGGGACATAGGAGTTTTCAATTTCTGAATGTTTCCCTTACTTTCTACTTCTCTTTTTCCTTTCCTTTCTTTCTCCTGGGGTGTAGAGCATGGGTTTCTCAACCGTTTCTTTTTCCTATTGCCACCTCCTGATACAGTCTTTTGAATATTTAATTAATTGAACCTTCCAACAAAACTTGGTAACACGGATCTACAGTCTATACAGTTATGTATGTATAGCTCTGCTTTATAGATTAAAAAAAGACAGAGTTCATTTTACTCCGTTTATTTAATTCAGGGTTAATATTGACTAAATATATCAATTGAAAGCTATATTTTAAAGCTATTTATCCTTTACTGGATATCTAAATATGATGATTGACATCTAAATTTTCTTACTTAAATGGAAATACAAAAGTACAATGCAAATTAAGTATTTCTAGAAAGACATAATAATATCGGTGTCCCTAGATACTGAGAATTATTCCAAATTGCTAATAGCAAATTAATTATTCAATTATTATTGGATGCTTATTTTTAGTTTACTGTATTTTAGTATGGCCTCAATGAGAAAATGATTTTTAACTTCACTTGCTGGTAGATACTCAAGTTATTCTCAGAATATTTTTTCTGTTTAGTACCAGATACAATTCCTGATGCAATGAATAAGTTTTGAAGAATTAATTGATTATGTAGAATCTATTTGTATTTCATTTCCAAAGCCCACATCAAAACGAGTCTCAAACACCAGCAACGACCACAAGACAGCCCATGGCACGTTGAAGCCTGTTCCCAACCCTAACAACTACTTGTTACATTGTTGGAAGCAATTGGAACAAATGTTCCCTCACTTGCGGGGGGGGGGGGGGGGGGGAGGGGGGGGCTGTAATGGGGAGAGAACTTGTAGCTCCAGAGCAGGAAGGATGGAGAAAAACTCAGGACCTTCTGCTCACTGTTACTAGGAACGTATCTGCTCTTTTTAAAAAAAGGGTATTTTTGTTGAAGTTCATGGTTTATAATACTAGCAGAGTCTGTTCATTCCAGGAAAGTTTTTGTTTGTGTTTGTTTGTGTTTTTTTTGCTTGCTCTGGAGGAAAATCTCCCACCAGGGGACAGACTTCTATATACAACATAAACCTGTGTGCACACCTGGTCACTGTCTAGCCCACCTTGCCCCTCGCTGGCAGCCTCCCCTGTAAAGACTGTGATGGGCCACAGAACAGCAGCCTCCTACACCTATCTCCCCTCTGCTCCTGCCACTGTGACATCACTGCAGTGGGGACATTCCCTCGGGTCAACAATAGTCACCAGGAGAAAAGAAAACAACAAGGCTTCTGCTAGGAGAGTTAAAAAAAAAAACCTGGAAATTTCAAACAACTTTTGTTCTTCTTTGTGGCTTTGTAATTGGAAGTAAAAGGGCCAGACAGAAACCACAAAGGAAAAGGGAGCAGCTGTGTGAATGGGCAGGAGAGGCTCCTGA
Organism: Martes martes; assembly: GCF_963455335.1. NCBI lineage: Eukaryota > Metazoa > Chordata > Mammalia > Carnivora > Mustelidae > Martes > Martes martes. Next base: position 48,859,156 of record NC_137900.1, on the reverse strand, counting down.
GGAGGGAGGGAGGAGGGGGAGCTCACAGGAGGTTTCTACACTGGGGGAGAGGGAAACACTGTGATTGGAGAGTGAAAGGATGGGATCTCGGAGGGCTTGGAGGAAGGGGAAATGTGCTGTACCAGAACATATCGAGTATGCGGACATAGGTACAGTGTATATGTATACATATTACATTATTGTGTAACTAATTGCATTCAATGGATAGGCCACCTGTTCCAAACGGGTGTTTTAATTTATTTTTTTTTCACAACGATATTTTGGATGATCAGCCCTTTGCAGTCAGTTATACGGAAAAGGCTAAGAGAAGATCACTTTTTAGGGAAAACATAAGAATATCGTCCCCATCTGTTAAACTCTCACTCAGTGGAAGATACTAGATGCTTTGAAATGTGCTACTTCATTATCACAACAGCTCTAGGAATATTTCCACCCCACTTTACATCTGGGGAAACTGAGCTGCAGAGCGTTCAAGTGAGGTTTTCGCGATCAAACAACGAGGTGGAAGCAGAATCCAGATGCAGGGCACAGTCCTGTAGCCCATGTGATAAATTCCTGCCTGAGGTTCCTCTTGGGAAATTCTGAATCTTCCCTTCTGCCACACTTCCTGGAGATCATTCTTCCCTGGTTGCATCTCACCTGCACTGGCTGCCCCATCTCTGTGCCCCTGACAGACTCCTCTTCTGCTTCTCAGCCTTAAAAGTTAAAGGTTCTCTGAAGCTTTAGGGCATCCTCTCATTCCACACTCACGTGAGATGGATGGACTTTCAGTACCGTGCCTCGATATCCAAATATGCAAGGGACATGGCGATTTAATGTCTCCAGGACATGCATTGTTGGAGAGTCCAGACTCACCCCTGCATCTCCAGTGGGAAGTCTGCTGTCCCCTCTTCCTGACTTCCCTCCTTCAAGCTCCTGGTCACTGATCCCCTTGGTCTCTAGTACTGTGAAGAGATAGACTCAGACTATTCTAAAGTGATTACTTTCCCCCTCCCTCTGCTGGCAAAGCCAGCAGATTTCCCTCTGCTCTTCACAGGGGGAGCCTAGCGGAGAATCCAAAGGTCCAACTCACAAACCTGTGGGTTCTACCAACTAGGGAGGACTGGACTTTGTAACCGTCCAGTGGAAGCACACAGAGCCTCGAGCCAGGCTTCTGTAACAGCTCAAGTTCCTATCACTGCCTGCTCCTGGCGAGTGTGACTGTCTGAGCCCTCCTTTTTCTCCTGGTACCAGCGCTCAGACTGGCCCTGGGACCTCAGCTGTGAGTGGATCTAAAAAGAATTGTTGTTTTCCGTCTTCTTGCATTTGGGGCTTGTTGGTTTTGTTCTTGTTGCTGCAGCTGTGAGGTCAGGAAAAACGTTCCAACTGGTTCAGTGTTGATCCAGAAACCAGAGGATCCTGCAATACGTGAACATGTGAACGACTTCAGGCTAGCTCTGTCCTGCGGACGGAGGCCCTTAGGGACAGTCCTGTCACAGACACATTTTACCCACAATGCTGAGTAACTTAATTCAATACATTGTATGGCTGAAGCAGAAAGAGGAGTCCTTAGAAAGATAGAGCTCATGGGTATGTGACTTAGTGTTGTAGGTCAAGAATATCATTTCCAGGTCCCTTTCCTGCTTTCTTCCTTTTTATCATTTCCCTTTCCTTCTGTCTTCATTTGAATAGGAAGAGACGGGTCGCCTGATTTTGACTCAGACTCCTTCCCAGGCAGTCAGTCTGTTTCTTCTCTCTCAGATGGAGATGGATTTGCTGGAAGCACGTCTTCAAGGCCAGGGCAGGGCTCTCAAACCCAGAGGAGACTCCCCACTCCCATCGCAGGTACCACACAGGTGTCCAGGGTTCTGGCTGCCCCAGCAGGGATGGGTTCAGGCAGCAAATGGCGGCGCCCTGTGAGGAAGAGGGTGAAGGTCAGCTGAGGCATCTCATGGAGGACAGACTTGGCATGGCCCTCCTGGAACTGGTAGCCATGCACCTTGTCCCAGAAGAGCTGTCCCTGGTCAGGAGAAGGGACTGATGCTCCTCCTCTGTGTCAGAAGCAGCAGGCCCCCCTGTGAAGCTGCCCGAGGCCAAGAGGCAGCTCACAGCCCAGAGCTGAGATGCTGCCACGGGGAACCAGTAGGAGCCCCGCAGATGGGCTGGGCGCTGCACCTGAGGGCTTCTGGTGGACTGGGGGAACAGTGGGGGGTGCCCTGGCCCCCAATTCATCTTCATTTCTTTCTATTCATGAGTCTTCAATAGAACAGGGTAGTTTTCATTTGCAGAATGTTCCCATATACTTTTCATGCCTTTTCATTTTTGTTTGCTTTTCTTTATATATGCTTCACATGGGTTAGAAGACATTTGAAGACATCACTCATTTCAATTATTTTTTCATTTTTTCATGGAAGTTTAATTAGCCCAAAGAAGGTAAATCTCCCAGATCTATATTCTATCTATAGTCACTAGCTTCTGTTCTGTTCCTCACCTTTCCTGTGCTGCCAGTATGGTTTCTGGTGTGTCACTCAGTCAAAACGGATGGTCCCCATGGTCACAACCCTTCTACTTCCCGGCTTCATGGACCCTTTCCATGCACCCTTTGCTATGATGCCATTCCTTGAAGCTTTTATCACCTTTGAAATAGACTATTAAGCAATATTTGCTCTTATGCTACTGCCTTAGGCACATTTGACCTTTGTTTGCAGTGTGGCTCTTTCCTCCCTTAACCAGGGGAGGTTTGAGGCACCATTTCTCATTCTACGCTCTCCTCCCAGGCAACCACTTCTCTCCCTGGGCTTTAAGTGAATGGAATGGCTTGTAAGTGGCAGGACCAAGGATCCCTTTTGTTTGTTTTGTTTTGTTTTAAAGATTTTATTGATTTATATGACAGAGAGAGAGAGACAGCAAGCACAAGCAGGAGGAGTGTGAGAGGGAGAAGCAGATCCCAGCTGAACAGGGAGCTCGACACAGGGCTTGATCCCAAGACCCTGGCATCATGACCTGAGCCAAAGGCAGACACTTAACCAACAACCGAGCCACTTGGGTGCCCCTGAATGATCCATTTTGTAAAGAATATTTGCACTTGGGTGTCTACCATGTGATGTGGAATGTATCTGGTGCTTTTCATTTTATTTCCTGACATGTCTGCTTCCTTTTCTAATTACAGAATTCATATTTTCCCTTTTTTGCACTCTTCCCTTTAACATAAATGATATTACTTCACTATGATTATTGTTCTGAGGTTATTTTTTCTACAAAATCCAAGATACACACACAGCATTGGACTTGTGAAGTCTGCCTCTCCCGTGACGACAGCATGCAAAGTGACTTCCAGGAAGTCCATGCGATTACTACTAATGTGAAAATAAAATAAGGATTGAGTGAGTTGTACAATGCGTTCTTTCATCAGATTGTAATCAGACTTGTTGTCTGCTTCAATAAGAAACAAACGCAAGAAGTTTCCTATAGAAACATTTAATGAACAAAAAATAAAGAATTTAACAATCATAAAACATAATATAGTTCTCTTAACCACAAAGTGAGGATACAACTAATATACAACTAATATAATACAGTGAAAAATAACTTAAATCTTACAAATAGTGAAAGAAATAAATAGTTAAATAGGCAGATCAGCATGGTCATCTGAAAGCGACAGGTGTTCGTAGCGTTGACTTGATGTTTCTTAATATTCCTGAGAACATGTGACAAACTGATTCAGTTCATGTCATGATGACAGCAGAAATGAGAGTCTTTGACACTGCAGGACACATGGGAGTGTGATATTATTATTCAGAGAGAACCATTTCAATGTTGAAAGGGGTGTCACTTCCCGCTCTTTAGTCTCTTATGCAAGGCTGTTGATGCATACAAGGGTTTCATGATCTCTGCTCGGACCATCTCCCAGGCACAAGGGCTGTATTGCTTCTCTTGCAGATAGAGGGAGATTCTCTGGAAGTAGTTCCTCACGATGGAGTCCCCATTCACGAGGGGCGTCTCTCCCACCCCCGCCTCCTGCAGGGGACAGGCTTCCAGGAGGCCCAGCTGCTCAGAAAGTCCTGAGCACAATTCCTCCAGGAGGGTCGTGTTCCAGGGAGCAGGTGAGGCCTCTGTGCAGAAGAGGTGGAAGGTCTTCTGGTTCGTCACATGGACGACAGAGAGGGCTTGAGCCTTCTGCAGCTGCTTGCCGTCAAACACCTCCTGGGGGAAGCCAAAGTCGTTTGTGTACTTGTCACAGGAGCTAGCAGACAGTCTCCTCATTTGTCTCAGGAGCATCAAGGCCCTCCAGTGCAGCAGGCCGTGGTCCTGAGGCAGGTCACATCCCAGAGAGCCGAGGGAGTGGCAGCTGAGCACCACCAGGGCCACCAAGAAGGAGCAGGGCAGGGCCATTGGGGATCCTACAGATGCTGTTGGCCTGGCTGGGGTGGGCTCGTCTGGGACCCGTGGCTCTAGCTTCTCTGAACATCTTCTCTTGTGCGTATGGCTTAAGTAGGGGGCATATGCATTTTCGATTTCTGAACGTTTCCCTTTCTTTCTGCTTCTTTTTTTTATTTCCTTTCTGCACTTTCTCCTTGGGTTTGAGCACGGTTTCCCAACTCCATATACATGTTTTTCATGATTGCCCTTACCTCCAGAGTCTCCTTTGATGTTATTAATTGAACCTTCCAGGAAAGTTAATAGCATGGATCCAGTATGTATACAGTTATGTTTTGTACTTATATCTGAGCTTGTACATACAAAAGAAAGTGTGAAGTTTACTCTTTTTATTCTTACCTATGCAGGGTTAAGAATGACTAACAATTTTAAGCTAAAAGTCAAATTTTAAAGCCATTGATGTGTAACTGTTTAAATTTGATGAGAGACCTGCAATTTATTTACTTACATAATTTGTTATATATATAATGCACATATGCAAATGAACAATTCCTACAAACATGTAGTAATGAATTCAATGTATTTGAATATTTAAAATCATTCCACTTTGTTAACAGCAATTGATAAGTAAAATTATTTAGTGGGCAATTGTGTTTAGTGTACTGAGTTGTAATGTTGACCTTCGTAGAAAAATAATTTTTGACCCCATCTGTGACTAGATAGGCATCAAGGTATTGTTAAAATATTTTTCCTGTTTAATAGTGGATATAATTACTGATGTGTTGACTAAGGTTTATAGAATTAAATCATAATTGTAACCTATTTATGTTTCAGTCTAAAACATGTACCACATGAAGCTCAGACAGAAGCAACATCTAGAAGACAGCCAATGGCAGCTCAAGAGTAAGCAAAGACCACCCGTCCCAGCTTGCCCTTGAGATTCAGGAGAGGATGGAGAGAAAGTCCTCCAATCACAGCAACGTGTCATCCCTAGGTCTGTTGCACTCTCTGCAGACATTTCATGTTCTTTCCACAAATTCCTTATCCATGCTTCTTGTGTGATACCCAAGAAAACCCAGTGAGAGAATAAAAATACTAAGGAAGAAGGTTTTGTTAGACTGCTCCAAGTTTGAGCTTGGAGAGCCACAGACCATTGTGATATTGAAGACTCGTTCACAGCCCTGAGAAATACCTGTTACACCCTTGGAAGCATTGTAAGAACTCTTCCGTCTGGTGGGGGAATGTTGATTTCAGGGAACACTATGCAAATACAGAACCAGGGAACCTGTGAAAAGTTTTGATATACTCAGTTTTGCTGTGAAACTAACTGCTCTTTAAGAAAGTATGTTTTTCCAGGGACACCTGGGTGGCTCAGTTGGTTAAGCTTATAACTCTTGGTTTGGGCTCAGGTCATAATCTTCTAGGTCGTGGGATCAAGCCCTGCCTAGAGCCCTAGGTGGGGCTCCACACTCAGCAGGGAGCCTGCTTGAGGATTCTCTCTGTCTGCCACTCTCCCCAAAACTATGCCTTTCTCTATCTCTCCAAAATAAATACATCTTTTTTTTAAAAAGTATGTTTTCCAAAAATATATAAAAGCTTATTGCACTAACAGGGTTAGTTCTTTCCAGGTAAGATTGGGTTTTTATTCCTCCCACTCTGGAGAAAAACTTGCCAGGGACAGCCTTGGGCAGAGAACACAAGCCAGGTCTCCAGACTTGGTCACAGTCTTAGTCCATCTGGACAGGAGGTGGCACTCTTCCTCAGTAAATAATTTGACAGGCCACAGAATAAAATGATCCTGCTTTCTATTTCAATTTAAGTATAGCAACTGTTGCATCATTATAACAGGGAAATTCCCTCATAACCAGAAATAGTCACCAGGAGGAAAAGAAGAGAACAAGGCCTCTTCTAGGAGTGTTTCCAAAAGGTATAGAACTTTCACACAAAGTTGATTTCAGTTTGTGGTTTTGCACTTGGAAGTCAAAGTGTCAGACAGAAACCACAAGAGAATCAATTCTTTTCTATTCTATACTCTATTTCCTTGTGACCACTTCCAATCCTGGGCTTTAATTTGGTGGAATTGCTTATAAATGGTGGACTCAAATGTCTGTTTGCACTCAGGTGTCTACCAGCCAACTGGGGGAGTTATCTACTGCTTTTGTTTTTATTTCTGTACATTCTGCTTCCAGAGTACATTTTTGCCTTTTCTTATTACACCATTTAACATAACTGATATTAAGTAAATGGGATTATTGCTTGGAGGGTTTTTTTAAGACTTTATTATTTATTTGTTAGAGAGAGGGAGCACAAGCAGGGGGACCGACATGCAGAGGGAGAGGTGGGCTCCCTGCCGAGCAAGAGGTCGGATGCAGGACTCAATCCCAGCACTCTGGGACCATGATCCACATCAAAGGCAGAGGCTTAACCAGCTGAGCCACCAAGGAGGTTGGTTTTTCTACAAAACTTAACAATTCAGACCAAGGATTGGATTTGTTATATTCCCCTCTATCCTGAACACAACATGTACACTGGCTTGGAGAAAGTCTATTTTTACTTAAAATGTGAACAATGTAATAATGAGTAAGTGAGTTGTATAATTCGTTTTTCATCAGATGATAATCAGAATTGATACCTCTTACTAAGAAACAGATACAATAGTTGTTCTACAGAAAAATGAAATGAAAAACTAAAAAAAAAAAAAAAAAAAGGAATATAGGGTTTTTTTCCTGCTAATCACAAAGTGTTTTAGAGGACTCAGCAAACAGTATCACTGATTAGAGAGAGTCCTGATTATCACTTTCTCCTGTACTTGTGGATTGTGAAAGGAGGAATAGGGCCTCTGCATTTCTGCCCTGACAACCTCCCTGGCACAGCAGCTGTGTTTCTTTTCCTTCAGATAGAGGTGGATGCTTTGGACGTCCTTCCAGACCACGATCCCCAAACACAGACAGGCAGAGTTGTCTTCTTCCCTGGCTTCCAGTGTCCCAGGCAGCGATGAAGCCTAGAGAGGAGGTCATGGAGGGCGGCGTGGCTCCGGGCAACCTGGCTCTGGTCTGTGCTGAAGAAGCTGAAGATCTGCGGGAGCATCTGGCGGTGGAAACAGGTGCTTTGTGTCTTCTGGATTTGAGTGAAGGTCTGTCTTTCCCAAGGAACTCTGAGGTAAGTTCTGTCCTTCAGGCACGTGTGAGAGGGGACACTTTTCAACTGTCTCATAGTATAAGGATGTTGTGCACTCTGGGGTATGGTCTATGGATGCCCATCGAGAGAGCAGGCAGGGGTGCAGCAGAGCTGGGCTCCTGCCACTAGCCGAGACAGGTGGGCCATGAAGGAGTTCGGTGATTCTCCAGGAAGCACGTGGGTGTCATTTTCCACAGCTGTTTGTGGCCCCGGGCTGACTTGGCTGGCAGGCGCGCCACCTCCCTGCAGCTTTCATAGTCTACACAAACCCAGCCTTTCCGCCACCCTCCTCACTGAGCAGCGTCTGTGGGGCACTTTCGCTGGGGACATTTTCAGCCAGGGGTGCATCCTGCACCTTGCAGTTGCTGGGCACGGCCCTGAGACCTGCTTTCGTGCAGAAACTGCAGCCAGACCATTGTCAGCGAGAATCGGTTTCCTGAAGGGTCTTGAGACTTGGAGCGGAAGCGTGTTCAGTGGCCTTTCCAGCTTTGAGGTTGTGTGTGCGCCTGATGCCATGGCCTCAACTGGCTCATTGTAGGGAGGAGGGCACACAGTGGAAAGCTGGGAGGATGGGAGGATGGAACAATGGGGGTGCAGGGTGATGGAATAATGGGATGATGAGGCGATAGCAGATGTGGTGATGGGACAGTGGGGCTTGGGGAAGATAGGATGATGGGACGATGGGACATTGGGGTGACAAGGTGATAGCACCAGGGATGATGAGGAGACTTGAGGATGGGGCATCTGGAAGATGGGTAGATGGGGTGACAGGTCGAGGGGGTGAATGGACTAAGATAATGGGGATTTGGGACAATGGGGCATTTGGGGGACCAGCTGACCAGATGTCGAGACAATGGGGGCAATGACATGATGAGGTGATGAGATGATGGGGCAATGTAGTGACAGCATAATGGAGGATGGGGCTACAGTGAGAAGGCACACGGGGACAGGGCCATGGGACAATGAGAGATGAGGGGATGATGGTCGACAGGATGATATGGTAACAGGGCGATGAGAGACTGGTTAGCAGGACTCAGCCTGGACTGCAGTGAAGACGCAGTGGACAGGGCCAGCCACCATCCAGCCTCCTGTGTGTCATCGCTGGAAGTCGTGCATCCACATGGCACTCCCTTGATTTCAAGGCCAATTTGCCGGTGGGATAGTGGGGCAGCCAGTGGAACAAGATTGCAGACTTCAAAGAAGGAACCTGGAGACTCTGACAGCATCCCAGTCAACTTTGCCCACATGACATATTTGACAGCACATTTAAATAAATTAAATTATGTTGAACATAAAATATCAAAATTTCTCATTTTAAAAATATTCAAGCTTGGGGCGCCTGGGTGGCGCAGTGGGTTAAAGCCTCTGCCTTCGGCTCAGGTCATGATCACAGGGTCCTGGGATTGAGCCCGCATTGGGCTCTCTGCTCAGCAGGGAGCCTGCTTCCCTTCCTCTCTCTGCCTGCCTCTCTGTTTACTTGTAATCTCTGTCAAATAAATAAATAAAATCTTTTAAAAATATATTCAAGCTCATAATATTGAGTCAATTTCTTCAATGGGGTTGAAGCTTTCTTTTATTTACATCAAAACAATTGACTATAAATTGACTTTTCTACCATTGATGGAAACAAACTCAACAATCTGTAGAAGATTACTTCTTTCCTTTTCACTTGAAAGATCTACATGTTTGACAATTTCTTGGGTCTCCACGACTATCTTAATTATGCTCTTTTAACTTTTGGGAATTGAAATATCTTTCCTATGACCTCATCTTGACAATATTGTTAGCAAGAAAAGTGTTGTGCACAAGTATCAAGGACATTTAGTAGGTCAGATTGTCTGCACCTGTCCTGCAAACACCACATCTGTGTCATTGTTCCTGTGTGTCCTTTCAACTGCACCAGCCACTCTGCCACAGACTCTCTTATGCCTAACCTTTAAATGTTGAGGCTCTGCAGAACCACATTTAGGTCCTCTTCTCATTGTCCCTTCTACATAGAAGTGACCACATCCACTCCCTTGTGCTCATTTCCAGATGCAGTAAGGAATTTCACATGGGAGGCTAGGTCCAAGACGGTGGAGGTGTAGGAGACCTAAATTGCGTCTGGTCCCAGGAATTCAGCTAGATAGCTATCAAACCATTCTGAACACCTAAAACTCAACTGGAGAGAGAAGATAAGAATAGCAACAACTCTGTGAATAGAAAAACTACCACTTCTTGGAAGATAGGATGTGCACAGAAGTGAATCTGAGGTGATATATGGGAAGACAGACTGCAGGGGAGGGAGCCTCCATCAGTCCACTACCGCAAGTGATAGAGCACTGGACCACAAAATTGGAAGATTTGGGGCAACTGGGTGGCTCACTTGGTGAAGCGTCTGCCTTTGGCCAGGGTCATGGTCTCAGGATCCTGGGATCAAGCTCCACATTGGGCTCCCTGCTTGGTGGGGAACCTGCTTCTCCCTCTCCCTCTATAGTTCCCCCTGCTTGTGCTCTCTCTCTCTCACACACATACACCCTTTCTCTCAAATAAATAAAATTAAATTTAAATTTAAAAAACAAAATTGAAACTTTTAAAAGTCTGTTCTAGCGAAAGACATCACTCTGATGGCTAAGCTGGGGTGGAACACTTCCTGGGATATTGCGGTCTCAGGACCCTTAGGGTCACAGAAAAACTGGGGGTGCCTGAGTGCAATAGAGCTCCCAGGTATTGGAGCAGGGAAGCCAGTTGCAAAGAGTAAGCCCAGACATGGGCTCTCAGCTCAGGGTTACCATAAACCATTATCTGAGACACAACCAGGCCACTGTTCTATGAGCAAGGACCCAAAAAGCAGCAGATCCAGGGAGACTCCCCTTCCTCCCTTGGGAGGAGTGATGCAGGAGCGGGCCTCAGGAATCTGCTGGGTTTGGAGTCTCTGAGTGGGGTGGTGTGCCTAAGATAGAAACACTTGGTCACTGGCTGGGGAGTGCGGACAGAAACCAGGCAGACAGGAGTGATTGACTGCTCTTCTCTGAGAGCACACTGAAGAGTGGAGCCCTGAGCTCTTGGCTCTCCCCAGGCCAGAGATGGGAGGCCACCATTTTCATTCTACTTTCATTCTCATCCTCTAGAGCTGCACAGAAAGACTTCAGGAAACAAAAGCTATGGAGAGCAAACCCAAGCAGACTACTTAGGCTGGACCCTGGCGAAGACAGTGCCACTCCACTGGGGCAAAGACGTTTGGTAATCAATGCAACAGGCCCCTCCACGAGAAGATCAGCAAGAACATCCAGCCAAGACCAAGTTTGTAGATCAATGAGAACTGCAAAACTCCAGCACTAGGGAATATAGCACATAGAATTCAAAGCTTTCCCCCCTTAATTCTTTAGTCTTTCAACTTTAATATTTTTAATTTTCTTTATTTTTTCTTTTTCCTTTTCTTTTCTTAAAATTTTTTCTTCTTTCCTTTTTCAACCAACTTCTTATCAGTTCCTTTTTAAAAATCTTTTTTAATATTCATTTTTACAGTCATATTCTATCCCTTCATTGTATTTAACAGTATTTTTTGTATATATATAAGTTTTTCTTTCTTTAAAATTTGGGGAGGCAGTTTCTTCTAACAGGCCAAACACACTCAAAAATCTAGTGTATGGCTCTGTTTCATTCAACAACCTGATCATATTCTTTTTTTTTTTTTCTTTTCCCCCTGGTTTCAGGTCTCTTCTGATTTGTTTAGTGTATATTTTTTCTGGGGTCATTGTTATTCTTTTAGCATTTTGTTCTCTCATTCATCTATTCTTCTCTGGTCAAAAGTGACGAAGCAGAAAAACTGACCTCAAAAAAAGGGAACAAGAGGCAGTATCAACTGACAGAGACCTAATCATTATGGACATTAGTAAGACGTTGGAACTGAAGTTCAGAATCATGATTATAAAGATACTAAGTGCGTTTGAAAAAAGCATGGAAGACACTAAGAATCCCATTCTGGAGAAGTAAAATCTAACCAAGTTGAAATAAAAAAGGCTGTTAATGAGGTGCAATCAAAAATGGAGGCTCTAAGTGCTAGGATAAATAAGGCAGAGAGAATTAGTGATATAGAAGACCAAATGATAAAGAATAAAGAAGCTGAGAAAAAAAGAGATTAAAAAACTACTGGATCACGGGGTGGGGGGGGTGGATCATGGTGGGGGGTGGAGAATTTAAGAGATAAGTGATACCATAAAGTGAAAAATATTAGAATAATTGGGATCCCGGAAGAAGAAGAAAGAGAGAGGGGGGCAGAAGGTATATTGGAGTAATTTATAGTAGAAAACTTCCCTAATTTGGGGAAGGAAACAGGCATCAAAAGCCAGGAGGCACAGAGAAACCCCCTCAAATTCAATAAAAATAGCTCAGTACCCCAACATCTATTAATAAAACTTAGAAATCTCAGAGACAAAGAGAAAACCCAGAAAGCAGCTCACTACAAGAGGTCTGTAAACTACAACAGTAGAAACAATAGATTGGCAGCAGACCCCTATCCACAGAGACCTGGCAGGCCAGAAAAGACCGGCATGATATATTTAGGATATTAAAGGAGAAAAATATGCAGCCAAGAATACAATATCCAGCCAGGCTGTCATTGAAAATAAGAGTGATACAAAGCTTCCAGGACAAACAGAAACTAAAAGAATTTGCAAACACCAAACCAGCCTTACAAGAAATATTGAAAGGAGTCCTCGAAGCAAAGATAGAGTCCCAAAGTAACATAGACCAGAAAGGAACAGAGACAATATACAGTAATAATCACCTTAATGCAATACAATGACACTAAATCTGTATCTTTCAATAATTACCCTGAATGTAAAGGGGCTAAATGCCCCAATCAAAATACACAGGGTATTAGATTGGACAAAAAAGCAAGACCCACTGATATGCTGTCTGCAAGAGACTCATTTTAGACCCAGACACCTCCAGATTGAAATTGAGGGGGTGGAATACCATTTATCATGTAAATGGACATTAAAAGAATGCTGGGTGGCAGTCCTTATATCAGACAAATTAGATTTTAAAACAAGGACTATAATAAGAGATGATGAAGGACACTATACCATACTTAAAGGGTCTGTCCAACAAGAAGATCTAACAATTTTAAATATCTATGCCCCTAACATGGGAGCAGCCAATTGTATAAGCCAATTAATAACAAAATAAAAAAAACCCATCAACAATAATACAATAATCGTAGGGGACTTTAACACCCCCTCACCAAAATGGACAGATTATCTAAGCAAAAGATCAACAAGGAAATAAGGGCTTTAAATGACATGCTGGACCAGATGGACTTCACAGATACATTCAGAACATTCCATCCCAAAACAACAGAACACACATTCTTCTCTAGTGCACGTGGAACATTCTCCAGAATAGATCATATCCCAGGTCACAGATCAGGTATCAACTAGTACCAAAAGATTGGGATCATTCCCCGCATATTTTCAGACTGCAATGTTTTGAAACTGGAACTCAATCATGAGAGGAAAGGTGGAAAGAACTCAAACACATGGAGGCTAAAGAGCATCCTACTAAAGAATGATTGAGTCAACCAGGAAATTAAAGAAGAATAAACAATATATAGAAACAAATGAAAATGCAAACATAACTGTTCAAAATCTTTGGGATGCAGCAAAGGCAGTCCTAAGAGAGAAGTATAAAGCAATACAAGCCTTTCTCTAGAAACAAGAAATGTCTCAAATACACAACCTAACCCTACACCTAAAGGAGCTGCAGGAAGAACAGCAAATAGAGCTTAACCCCAGCAAAAGAAGAGAAATAATAATCATTAAAGCAGAAATCAATGAAGTAGAAACCAAAAGAACAGTAGAACAGATCAAAAAAACTAGGAGCTGGTCCTTTAAAGAATTAATAAGATGGATATACCCCTGGCCAGACTTATCAAAAAGAAAAGAGAAAGGACCCAAATTAATAAAATCATGAATGAAAGAGGAGAGATCACAACCAACACCAAAGAAATATAAACAATTATAAGAACATTTTAGGAGCAACTATCTATATGCCAACAAATTAAACAATCTGGAAGAAATGGATGCATTCCTAGAGACATATAAACTACTACAACTGAACCAGGAAGAAATAGAAAACTTAAACAGACCCATAACTAACAAGGAAATTGAAGCAGTCATCAAAAATCTCCCAACAAGCAAGAGCCCAGGGCCAGATGGTTTCCCAGGGGAATTCTACCAAACATTTAAAGAAGGATTACTACCTAGTCTTCTGAAGCTGTTTCCAAAAATTAAAATGGAAGAAAAATTTTCAAACTCATTTTATGAGGCCAGCATTACCTTGATCCCAAAACCAGATGAAGACCCCACCAAAAAGGAGAATTACAGACCAATATCCCTGTTGAACATGGATACAAAAATTCTCACCAAAATACTAGCCGATAGGATCCAACAGTACATTAAAAGGATGATTCACCACGACCAAGTGGGATTTATTCCTGGGCTTCAAGTTTGGTTCAACATCCACAAATCAATCAATGTGATACACTACATTAAGAAAAGGAAGAACCGGGGCACCTGGGTGGCTCAGTGGGTTAAGACTCTTCCTTCGACTCAGGTCATGATCTCATGGTCCTGAGATCGAGCCCTGCGCCGGTCTCTCTGCTCGGCGGGGAGCCTGCTTCCCCCTCTCTCTGCCTGCCTCTCTGCCTACTTGTGATCTCTGTCAAATAAATAAATAAAATCTTTAAAAAATAAAAAAATAAAATAAATAAAAGGAAGAACCAGAACTATATGATACTCTCAATAGATGCTGAAAAAACATTTGACAAGGTACAGCATCCTTTCTTGATCAAAACTCTTCATAGTGGAGGGACAGAGTGTACATACTTCAATATCATAAAAGCCATTTATGAGAACACCATTCTCAATGGAGAAATATCATTGAGAATATCATTCTCAATGTGAATATCATTCTCAATGGAGAAAAACTAAGAAATTTTCTCCTAAGGCCAGGAACATGGCAGGGATGTCCATTATCACCATTGCTGTTCAACATAGTACTAGAAGTCGTAGCCTCAGCAATTAGACAAAAAAAGGGCAGGGGCATCCAAATTAGCATGGAAGTCAAACTCTCACTGTTTGCAGATGATGTGATACTATATGTGGAAAAACCAAAAGACTCCACCCCAAAATTTGTGAAATTCATACAGGGATTCAGTAAGGTGACAGGATATAAAATCAATGCATGGAAATCAGTTGCATTTCTATACAATAAAAATGAGAGAGAAGAAAGAGAAATTACAGAGTTGATCCCATTTACAATTGCACCCAAAATCATAAGATATCTGGGAATAAATTTAACCAAAGAGACAAACACTCATGAAAGAAATTGAGGAAGACACAAAGAAATGGAAAAACATTCCATGTTCATAGATTGAAAGAAAAAATATTGTGAAAATGTCTATGCTACCTAGAAAAATCTACACATTCAATGCAAACCCTATCAAAATTCCATCAACCTTTTTCACAGAGCCAGAACAAATAATCTTAAAATTTGTATGGAACCAGAAAATACCCCAGATAGCCCGAGGAATGTTGGGGGAAAAATTAAAAAACAAAAAAAAACAAAGCTGTTAGCATCACAATTCTGGACTTCAAGCTCTATTACAAAGCTGTAATCACCAATACAGTATGGTCCTGGCACAAAAACAGACATATAGTATAGACATATGTCTATGTCATATATAGACATATATAGACATATAATGGAATGGAATAGAGCACTCAGAAATGGACCCTTAACTGTATGGTCAAGTAATCTTCAACAAAGAGCAAAGAATATCCAATGGAAAAAAGACACTCTCTTCAACAAATGGTGTTGGAAATATTGGGCAGCCACATGCAGAAGAATGAAACTGGACCATTTCCTTATACCACACACAAAAATAGACTGAAAATGGATAAAAGACCTCAATGTCAGACAGGAATCCATCAAAACCCTTGAGGAGAACACAGGCAGCAACCTCTTCAACCTCAGCTGCAGCAACTTCTTCCTAGAAACATTGCCAAAGGCAAGTGGGTTAAGTGCTCTCTTCAGCTCAGGTCATAATCTCAGATCCTGGGATTGAGCCCCACATCGAGCCCCACAATGAGGCCCACATCTGGCTCCCTGCTCAGCAGAGAGCCTGCTTCTCCCTCTCCCTCTACCTGCTGCTCTGCTTATTTGTACTCTATCTCCTTGTGTCAAATAAATAAAACCTTAAAAAAAAGAAAAAGAAAAAAGAAACATTGCCAAAGGCAAGGGAAGCAAGGGCAAAAATGAACTCTTTGGCCTTCATCAAGATAAAAAGTTTTTTTTTTTAAAGATTTTATTTATTTATTTGACAGACAGAGATCACAAGCAGGCAGAGAGGCAGGCAGAGAGAGAGAGAGAGAGGAGGAAGCAGGCTCCCTGCCCAGCAGAGAGACCGATTTGGGGCTCGATCCCAGGACCCTGGGATCATGACCTGAGCTGAAGGCAGAGGCCTTAACCCACTGAGCCACTCAGGTGCCCCAAGATAAAAAGTTTTTGCACAGCAAAAGAAACAGTCAACAAAACCAAAAGATAAGTGACAGAATGGGAAAAGATATTTGCAAAGGACATATCAGATAAAGGGCTAGTATCCAAAATCTATAAAAAACTTATCACACTCAACACCCAAAGAATAAATAACCCAATCAAGAAATGGGCAGAAGACATGAACAGACATTTCTGCAAGGAAAACATCCAAATGGGCAATAGACACATGAAAAAAATGCTCAACATCACTCGGTATCAGGGAAATACAAATCAAAGCTACAGTGAGATACCACCTCACAACAGTCAGAATGGCTAAAATTAACCAGTCAGGAAACAACAGGTGCTGGTGAGGATGCAGAGAAAGGGGAACACTCCTACACTGTTGGTGGGAATGCAAGCTGGTGCAACCACTCTGGAAAACAGTATGGAGGTTCCTGAAACAGTTGAAAATAGAGCTACCCTATGACCCAGCAATTGCACTACTGGATATTTACCCTAAAGATACAAATGTAGTGATCTGAAGGGGCACATGCACCCCAATGTTTATAACAGCAGTGTCCACAACAGCCAGACTATGGAAAGAGCCCAGATGTCCATCCATAGATGAATGGATAAAGATGTAATATATATGTGTGTGTGTGTTGTGTGTGTGTATGTGTGTACATATATGTGTGTGTATATATATATACACATATATATACATATCTATACATATACATATATATATGAATATTACACAGCTATCAAAAAATGAAATCATGCCATTGGCAAGGACATGGGTGGAACTAGAGGGTATTAAGCTAACCTAAATAAGTCAATCAGAGAAAGACAATTATCATATGATCTCACTGATATGCAGAATTTAAGAAACAAGGAAGAAGATCATAGGGGAAGAGAGAAAAAAAATTGAAATAAGACAAAACCAGAGAGAGAGAGAAACCATAAGATACTCTTAATCTTAGGGGAAAAAACTGAGAGTTGCTGGAGGGGAGGGGAGGTGGGAGGATGGAGTGGCAAGGTGATGGACGTTGGGGAGGATATGTGTTGTAGTGAGTGCTGGGTGTTGTATAGGACTGATGAATCACAGACCTGTACCCCTGAAACAAATAAAACATTATATATTATTTTTTTTAAAATGACAGAGCATAAGTTAACAAAATTCAGTGCAGCAACACTGGGGATGAGCGGCTCTGACAGAGGGTGAGAGTGAAGGCTGTACTGAGTTACCACAAGTCAGGAATGTGGCTGCCTCAGCCAGAGGCTCACACAAGACCAACTCCTGGGTCCCCATGCAGCTCTCAGCTTTGCAAGACAGCCACCTGATTTTTCTTTTGTTCAGTCCACATGTGCTCAGTTCTAAGGAGAGATGGGAGGAGTCACACCAACCAGCTCACAAGAGACTGGCGACCAGGACCCCAGCTGCTCACCCTCTATGGAAGGAAAGAGGATCCTCGCCCTGCCTGAGTGCTCTATGTAGTTTAGAAATCCACTCAGCCAGGAAAAGATGGCCTTGAGAAATCCAATATTAAAACAAAGGGAACTGGATAATCCTAAAAGATTCTAGTCTTCACCTGGATAAGAACAAGGATGATGATGTTTTATGATGATAACACCGAAGTCGATTATAAACCAACTATTCTGAGATCATTGAAATCATTAAATCAATCCTGTCAATATCCCCGTTTGGATTATGCTTATTTATACAGCTGTTTGAAGAGAAATAGAAACCAGAAGGCATGAATTATTCTGATGGTACCAAAGATCCAGGGTCAAACATTAAGGAGTTGTGAGATAATGGATTGTCTGGAAGCACCTGTTAAAAGAAGGCTAGAAATGGACAGAGGATTTAAGAACCAGGAGAGGCCCCATAGCATGAAATCAGTCAGGAGGGGAAGGTGAGGGATCAAGGATTCCAGATTCCACTTCAGATGCCAAAGCGTTGTTGTCTGTTGTAGTGTATGGCAACTAAGGGTGTGGTTTAAGTCAACTGAGCTGACTTGAAGTTCTTTTGTCTTTTTCAAAGAACGTGTATCTTTTCTTTTTTTTTTTTTCAAGTTTTTATTTAAATTCCAGTTAGTTTATGATGTGGGAAACAAAGGCAAAAGAAAGACTAAATTTCCTTACTACCTATGGCCCATTGACAAGTCCTCCAAACAGGCCAAGTGACATTCTTCTAGGAACTCAGCTGCCTTCCTGTTAATACTTTGCTAAGGGCAAAAGGCAATCTTAGCCCAACCCCCAGCATCCTGTAAGTCTATTTTAACAGATAAAATTCCTTTGGAAAATTCCCTTATCTCCACCCCCCAAGATGTATGTCCTCCCTCATTCCCAAATACATCTGAAGGGTCTCGTGACTGAGTTTCTACTGACCTAAATGACCTTTTACTAACAAGAGCTAGACCCCTCAACATCCTGGAAACCTTGTTTCCAATAGCTGGGAGGTTTGTGGTATCCCTAACCCCTTCCTTCCTCTAAAGTATATAATTGTCACTCCTCATGACCCCAGTGCAGCTCTTTCTGTCCACAGGTCCTGTCCCTGTGCTTTAATAAAACCACGTTTTTGCACAGAAGACATCTCAAGAATTCTCTCTTGGCTCTAGGCTCTGGACCGCAACATCTTTCTTACATGAGTTAACATACAGCATAAGATTCGTTTCTGTAAATTCCGTAGAATTTAATGATTCACCACTTACATATAATACCCAGTGCTCATCACTACAAGTGCCCTCTGAAACCCTCATCCCTTTAACTGATCCTCCTGGCCACCTCCCCTCCAGTCTCCTTCAGTTTGTTCTCTATAGTTAAAAGTCTACTTTACAGTTCACAGCTTTCTCTTTTTTTTAATGTGTTCATATGTTTTGTTTCTGAAATTCCACACGAGTGAATGAAATCATAGGGTATTTTTCTTTCTCTGACTTATTTTGCTTAACATAATACTCTCTAGTTCCATGAACTGACTGACTATAGGTTCTAAGTAAAAGTTGAGAAACTCTATTTCAAAGAGTCACAAGAGAGTAGATTTTTCCTCCCAATTGAAATAGATGTTTGCAGCTGGCACTGGGTAACCCTCCTCCTTCCAATACCCTGTAGGCTGCTGTCCTGTCAGGGTCACCCGTGATGGGGACACTGCTATGGGCCACATCTGCATAGGAGAACTCTGTGCTCCTAGCATCCACTTGAACCTTCTCAGTCTCGGGAAGGACACAGAGAGACAGTTGACTCGATGCTGCCCTACTGTCCTACTGTTCCACCTCCTGAGGATAAGTCACTAAACCAGTGGACACCTTCCCATTTCTATTCTCCTTCCAGGTTCCCACACTGCTGCTGATCTTTAACACTTTCATGTTTCCAGATGGGCAGCTGTGGGTCTTTTGAGCAAATGAGTATCCTATGCCCTTGTTAATCAAAACCTAGTGACACAGGAAATGTTCAGGTTCAGAGCCAAAAGCCAAAAAAGAATTCTTGAGACAACTTTGGTGCAAAAAAAAAAAAAATGGTTTTATAAAAACATGGAGACAGGACCTTTGGTCAGAAAGAGCTGCACTGGGGTTGTGAGGAATGGCTGACTATGTACCTTGGTTGGGGGAGGTAAAGATGAAGGGAAGTTTCCAAAAGGGTGTTCATATGCCAAGGAAGACTCATAGAATCCTGAAAGCCTAGGATTGTCAACCTAAGGTTGTTTTCCCCTCTAGCAAGACAACAACATTAAGGCATTTGGGAGGTTCCTGGAGGGAGTGTTTGTCAATGGGCTGGAGGTTATAGGAAATTTAATTTTATCTACATTTCCTTTTTGCCTTTGTTCCCCACATCAATAGGTACGCCCAAACACTGGCATAGATGAGCATCTGTGATCGTTTTAGTATAGACGTGTGCACTGAGCTCCTTGTATTTAGCATGTTTCTGTGCGGGACTAGACATCTGGGGGCCTTGAACTCCACATCACAGAAATCAGCTGACAGGGAGGGTGGAGGGAGGGCAAGGGCGCACTCTGGCTCCTGAAGCTGCCAAACCTTGGCTGCTTGTGGCTGGTACTGCAGGGTGATCTCTCGCAGCCCATCAGTGGGCACCCAATCACCAAGCCCTTCCATCGCCAGCTCACCTGGCAGGTTGACCAGAAGCACTGGGGAAAGGAAAGTTGGCAGGGATGCTCACCCCTGTCACCCCTGTCTTCCCTGTCTCTGACCCTGCTTCTCAGCTCTCCAACACTTTCCAGTATTTAATAATCAATAACACTGGGATTGAATCCAACCTGCGGCTATAGGGATTTTCAGGACAAGACTTACTCTTTGTCGTAGAGCAAGGAAACAGGTTAATGACAGCATTAGAATCTCTGGATTTCAACAAGTAGTTTTTGTTTTGTTTTGTTTTGTTTTGTTTTGTTTTTGTTTTTGTTTTTTATGTAGCTCAAAGGACATCCTCAGGAAGAGATCTGATTTCTGCATAGATCCCAAGCCTGGCCTTCAATCTTGGTCGCCACCCTTGTCGCACTTGGCCACCAGGAGGCGGTCTTCCGGGAGAGGAGCTTCACTAGGCCCCCCTTCAACCTGATCCTGCTTTCTGTTTCCTTTCAGCCACAGCTGCTGTTCCATCATATTGGATGGACATCTGAGCAAAGCCTCTCTAGCAGGTGGTTCTGCAAAACCTAGGGATTTCATTGCATTTTTGTCTTCTACTTGCTTTCTTGTGCTGTTCCTAGGAAAACCTTTAAGCTGAGGCCACAATAGAACAGAAAGCTGTTGTGTGAACAGGCTGAGAGGTCACGAGTGTAAATGCCAAGGGAGATCTGGGGACTTCTGCTTTGGAGAGGAAGGTAACTGTTAGGACAGGGGAATGTGTTCTGGAATGCGGTGGGAATGGCAGGGTGGGTGCCAGAAGGTTAAGCAAATAGCATGTTCTTCTGCACTTCCACCTAGATATTTATTCTCGACCCTCAGATGTTCCTAGAAGCCACCGTCTCATCACTGGTGATAAATAAAAACCTTTCTTGGAAATGGGGAATGAATTGGTTGGGTTTCTCTAGAATCCATGACAGAATTCTGATTTTAGAGGTTGCCTCCTTTGGAAGTTAGTTTCTGAAGGGTAAGACACACAAGTCCCAAGAATTTTGTAGAAAGAGACAAACAATATTCTCATATATAGCTGTCAGAAGAAAAATAAGAGAATACATACCGTATTTTAAGTGGGTTTGATGTAGCAAAGATGTTGGGATTCAAAGCCGATGGCCAAAAGAGAACTCTTGAGATGTCTTTGGTGCAAAAAACTGGTTTTATTAAAACAAGGGGACAGGACCCATGAGCAGAGAGAGCTGTACTCGGGTCATGAGGAGTGGCTGATTATATACTTTCAAGTTGGGAGGAGATTAGGGATAGCATAAGTCTCTAAGGAATATTGGAAGCAAGGCTTCCAGGACCTTGAGGGGGCTAGATGTTGTTGGGAAAAGATCATTTATTACTGTCTATAAACCCTTAGTCATGAAACCCTTCATATGTTTATTGGTGGGTCATATGGTTAGGGGGATGATTTCCAAAGTGTATCTTGGGTGCTGGAGATAAAGGAAGTTTCCAAAGGAATTTTTATCTCTTAAAAGAGACTTACAGGATGCTGGGGGTTGGGCTAAGATTGCCTTTTGCCCTTAGCAAAGTTTTATCATGGAGTCAGCTGAGTTCCTAGAGGAATGTCGCTCTACATGTCTGGAGTGTCAATGGGCTATAGGTAGTAAGGAAATGTAACTTTCCTTCTCCTTTGTTTCCCAAGTCAGTTACTCTAGGGAACATGTGATTCTAGTTGCCTTTAAAGTGCATGAGTTGGGTTAATAGTCATGATATTCTGTTATAATTAAATCTGGTTTTACTCCTGAAATAGACACAACTTGCTCTTACTCCATGGATTTCCATGATTCGTATTTTCTGCTGATGGTAACCAATTTTCTCTCTGCCTTAAATATTAAGAGACTTCTTGACCCAGCTTCGACTCAAAGTGTGAAGAAAGCCTGTCAGTCTTTCTGTCCATGATAATTTTGTTATTTTGGAATTCATGGAAGTTTGTGTTACCCATAAAATTAGAGAAAACTCCTGGCAAGTAACATAAAAGAATTCTCATCATAGCAAACTCCCCTAGAAAAAGAAATGCAGTATATAGCTGCTGTAGTAAACCAGTGTCACAATGATGAAAATTAAGTAGCTTAATTAATAAAACCAAAATTCCAGGAAACATTATTTTATCAGTAGCAATAGACAATTTGATGAAGGATTGAATGAGTTATCTATTCCTAACCTATACAAGGTAATAATAAACAATACAGGATAAACCACTATCAGTAATTAAGTTATGATTCACAATAAATGCAATATTTAACACATTAACATGATTTCCCAGAACATCAATTCCATAAAATCACTCAGGAAAAAAAATATGGCATAAAAGGATAAACTATGCACAGAAAAACTAACCCACATTGTTCCCAGACTACATGCTATATTCTTCTCCATTCAGACGAACTGACTTCTCTTATTCATGCTCCCACCCACTCCAGGGTGGTCTCTGCTTATGCATTCCACCAAACCGACTCTCAGGATGGTCAGCAAAGGCATCTGTGTTGCTGACATTGCAGGCAGTTTCAATCCACATCTACCAGGAATCCGCTGATGGTCTTCGAAGCACATTTGCTTCCTTAAAGACACTCACCAGCATCCTCTCTTATCCCTGTGCTGTATGGCCAAGAGTCCACCATCTCCTTTGTGGCTCTTCTCTCCCCTCCATTCAATGGTTGAAGAGCCTCAGAATCAAGTTTATGTCTGTTTCTCACATGACACAGTCTCCCTGCGTGACCACCTCTGTTTCTGGCTTTGCCTGCTAGATGTGGACCTCAGTCATGGCGTTTCTTGTCAAATGCCAGCTCACCTCCCCCTGACATTGGACATACATGCCTCCATGTCTGCCAGTGACCTGTCAAGGGGTCCACAGATTTTCTGTGTGCACTTCCTGTGTACTTCTACCTCTCTGTTCAGGCAGCAAGTGAGAGAGGTCACTTCCTTTCTTTCTTCATTAGAACACTAGGTAGGAGGATTGCTTTTAGATTCCCATCCCTATAGCAACCATATTTATATATCCCTACAACCAAAGACGTAGATATCAGGATCTGTATTTATTATGTCCTATAGCCTAAGGGCAACGTGCAAGTTGTCCTAGAGAAAGTCAGTTGTTATTTCCAACGTTAATGCAGTATGATGGCAAATGCATTCTGCTGTCCACTTTCCAACAGAGTTACACAATCAAACCTGGTGTGCCTCTTTGAAAACCCTTTTGTACTTAAAGTTCCATAAAGAAAAACATGATATACTGATTACATATTATAAATATATTTTATTATATTCTGCTATGTAAAGGTGCACATAATATTATATGAAAAACCTGAATCTTATCAATATTTACATAAACAAATACTTAAAGAGATAAATAGACACAAGTAAGGTCATCTGTAAGCGACTACTGCTTGTAGAGTTGACATGATCTGAAAACTCTTGACAAATTGACTATGTTCATGTCTTCGGGACAGCAGATATGAGAGTCTCAGACACGGCAGAACTCTGGAATGTGTGATGTTATTAGTCAGAGGGAATCATTGCCATATTGAAAGGGGTGTCACTGCTTTTTCCTTAATCTTTCTTGCAAGGCTGTTGATGCATACAAGGGTTTCATGATCTCTGCTCGGACCATCTCCCAGGCACAAGGGCTGTATTGCTTCTCTTGCAGATAGAGGGAGATTCTCTGGAAGTAGTTCCTCACGATGGAGTCCCCATTCACGAGGGGCGTCTCTCCCACCCCCGCCTCCTGCAGGGGACAGGCTTCCAGGAGGCCCAGCTGCTCAGAAAGTCCCGAGCACAATTCCCGCAGGAGGGTCGTATTCCAGGGAGCAGGTGAGGCCTCTGTGCAGAAGAGGTGGAAGGTCTTCTGGCTCGTCACATGGACGACAGAGAGGGCTTGAGCCTTCTGCAGCTGCTTGCCGTCAAACACCTCCTGGGGGAAGCCAAAGTCATTTGTGTACTTGTCACAGGAGCTAGCAGACAGTCTCCTCATTTGTCGCAGGAGCATCAAGGCCCTCCAGTGCAGCAGGCTATGGTCCTGAGGCAGGTCACATCCCAGAGAGCCGAGGGAGTGGCAGCTGAGCACCACCAGGGCCACCAAGAAGGAATAGGGCAGGGCCATTAGGGATCCTGCAGGTGCTGTTGGCCTGGCTGGGGTGGGCACGTCTGGGAACTACGGCTCTAGCTTCTCTGAACATCTTCTCTTGTGCGTGAGGCTTAAGTAGGGGACATAGGCATTTTCAATTTCTGAATATTTTCCTTACTTTCTACTTCTCTTTTTGCTTTCCTTTTCGCACTTTCTACTTGGGTTTAGAACATGGTTTCTCAACCATTTCTTTTTCATATTGTTCCCTTCCTTTAGAGTCTTTTGAATACTTATGTAATTGAATCTTCCATGAAAATATAGTCACAGGGATCTACAGTCTATAGAGTATGTGTACATGCATACAGTGTATACATATACATATATAGTTGTATTTCCACAAATTCCATGTCCATGCTTCTTGTGTGACACCCAAGAAAACCCAATAACACATAATAAATACTGAGCACTAAGCTTTTGTTAAACTCCAAGGTTGTGCTTTGACATACCACACAGGTTGGAATATTGAAGCCTTGTTCTCAACCCTAAGAACTACTTGTTACATTGTTGGAAGCAATTGGAACAAGTGTTCGTTTTGGTGGGGGAAATCTGGTAATGGGAGAGACTGTGCAGTTAAAGAAGCAGGGAGGATGGAGAAAAACTCAGGACCTTCTCCTTGCTTTAGCTATGAACATAACTGTTCTTTTTTAAAAAAATTATATTTTTGTAAAAGTTCATAAAAGCCATGGAAATTGGCTTGTAACACTAGCAGAGTCAGTTCATTCTACAGAAGAGTTCTTTTTTGCTCTGGAGGAAAATCTCCCACCAGGGGACAGACTTCTACATACAACACAAACCCGTGTGCACACCTGGTCACTGTCTAGCCCACATTGCCCCCTCGCTGGCAGCCTCCCCTTTAAAGACTGTGATGGGCCACAGAACAGCAGCCTCCTGCTCCTATCTCCTCTCTGCTCCTGCCACTGTGACATCACTGCAGCAGGGACATTCCCACAGGTCCAATAAAAGTCATCAGGAGAAAAGAAGAGAACAAGGCTTCTCCTAGGAGAGTTTAAAAAAAAAAAAAAACTAATTTCAAACAACTTTTGTTCTTCTTTGTGGCTTTGTAATTGGAAGTAAAAGGGCCAGACAGAAACCACAAGGGAAAAGGAAGCAGCTGTGTGAATGGGCAGGAGAGGCTCCTGAGGAGGGAGGGAGGAGGGGGAGCTCACAGGAGGTTTCTACACTGGGGGAGAGGGAAACACTGTGATTGGAGAGTGAAAGGATGGGATCTGGGGAAGCAGGGTGGAAGGGGAGATGGGCTGTACCAGAACATACAGAGTATGCGGACATAGGTACAGTGTATATGTATACGTATTACATTATTTTGTAACCAATTACATTCAATTGATGGGCCAACTGTTCCCAATGGGTATTTTATTGTTTTTATATTTATTTTTATTTTTTTATATTTTATTTTATTTTTTATATTTTATATTTATATTTTTATTTTTATAAATATATTTATATATTTCTATTATATTTTATATTTTTATTTTATTTTAATTTTTACATTTATTTTATTTATTTATTTTTATATTTATTTTTAGAAGATTTTATTTATTTTTCCATCAGAGAGAGAGAGAGAGGAGAGAGAGATAACAAACAGGAGAAGTGGCAGGCAGAGGGAGAAACAGACTCCCTGATGAGCAAGGAACCAGACGTGGGACTCAATCCCAGAACCTTGGGATCACGACCTGAGCTGAAGGCAGACACTTAACCAACTGAGGCACCCAGGCATACTACCAATAAGGTATTTTAGAGAATCAGCAGTGTGCAGTCAGTTACAGAGGAAAGGCTAAGAGAAGATCATTTTTCTCTTAGAAAGTGATATATAAAGTGATATATAAAACATAAGAAAATAGTCCCCATCTGTTAAACTCTCACTCAATGGAAGATACTAGATGCTTTGAAATGTGCTACTTCATTATCACAACAGCTCTAGGAATATTTCCACCCCACTTTACATCTGGGGAAACTGAGCTGCTGAGTGTTCAAGTGAGGTTTTCGCGATCAAACAACGAGGTGGGAGGTGGAAGCAGAATCCAGATGCAAGGCACAGTCCTGTAGCCCATGTGATAAATTCCTGCCTGAGGTTCCTCTTGGGAAATTCTGAAAGTTCTCTTCTTCCACACTTCCTGGAGATCATCCTTCCCTCGTCCCACCTGCACTGGCTGCCCCAACTCTGTGCCCCTGACAGGCTCCCCTTCTCCTTCTCAGCCTTAAAAGTTAAAGGTTCTCTGAAGCTTTAGGGCATCTTCTCATTCCACACTCACATCAGACAGAAAGACTTTCAGTACCGTGCCTCGATTTCCTAATATGCAAGAGACTTTGCAATTTCATGTCTCCAGGACGTGCATTGTTGGAGAGTCCAGACTCACCCTTGCATCTCCAGTGGGAAGTCTGCTGTCCCCTCTTCTTGACTTCCCTCCATCAGGCTCCTGGTCACAGAGTCCCTTGGCATCTACCGTCTGAAGAGGTAGACTCAGACTACTCTAGAGTGATTCCTTTCCCCCTCCCTCTGCTGGCAAAGCCAGCAGATTTCCCTCTGCTCTTCACAGGGGAGCCTAGCGGAGAATCCAAAGGTCCAACTCACAAACCTGTGGGTTCTACCAACTAGGGAGGACTGGACGTTGTAACCGTCCAGTGGAAGCACACAGAGCCTCGAGCCCAGGCTTACGTAATAGTTTGAGTTCCTACCAATGCCTGCTCCTGGCGAGTGTGACTGTCTGAGCGCTCCTTTTTCTCCTGGTACCAGCGCTCAGACTGGCCCTGGGACCTCAGCTGTGAGTGGATCTAAGAAGAGTTGTTGTTTTCCATCTTCTTGCATTTGGGGGTTGTTGGTTTTGTTCTTGTTGCTGCAGCTGTGAGGTCAGGAAAAATGTTCCAACTGGTTCAGTGTTGATCCAGAAACCAGAGGATCCTGCAATACGTGAACACATGAACAACTTCAGGCTAGCTCTGTCCTGCAGAGGGAGGCCCTTAGAGATAGTCCAACCACAAGGCTCAGTAAATTATCTCAACACATTGTATGGCTAAAACAGAAAGAAAAGTCCTTAGAAAGATGGAACTTATGGGTATGCGACTTAGTGTTGTAGGTCAAGAGTATCATTTCCAGGTCCCTTTCCTGTTTTCTTCCTTTTTATCATTTCCTTTTCCTTATGTCTTCATTTGAATAGGAAGAGATGCGTTGCCTGATTTTGACTCAGACTCCTTCCCAGGCAGTCACTCTGTTTCTTCTCTCTCAGATGGAGATGGATTTGCTGGAAGCACGTCTTCAATGCCAGGCCAGGGATCTCAAACCCAGAGGAGACTCTGCCAATCCTGTCGCAGGTACCATACAGGTGTCCAGGGTTCTGGCTGCCCCTGGGGCCCTGGCCGGAGTTTGCCCAGCAAGGTCGGGTTCAGGTAGCAAACGGCAGCATCCTGTGAAGAAGAGGGTGAAGGCCAGCTGGAGCATCTCGTGGGGGACATAGGTGGCCCGCGCCTCCTGGAACTGGCGGCCACGCACCATGTCCCAGAGGAGCTGTCCCTGGGTCAGGGAAGGGACAGATGCTCCTTCTTGTGTCAGAAGCAGCAGGTCCCCCTGTGAAGCTGCCCGGGGCCAGGAGGCAGCTCACAGCCCAGAGCTGAGAGGCTGCCAGGGGGAACCAGCAGGATCCCCGCAGAGGGGCTGGGTGCTGCACCTGAGGGCTTCTGGTGGTCTGGCGGACCAGTGGGAGGCGCCCTGGACCCCAGTTCATCTTCAGTTCTTTCTATTCATGAGTCTTCAATAGAACAAGGTAGTTTTCATTTGCAGAATGTTCCCGTACTCTTTTCATGCCTTTTCATTTTTGTTTGCTTTTCTTTATATATGCTTTACATGGATTAGAAGACATCACCCATTTCAATTATTTTTTCATTTTTTCATCAAATTTAAATTTGTCCAAAGAAGGTAAATCTCTCAAAACTATTTTGTTTCTATAGTCACTAACTTCTCTTCTGTTCCTCACCCTTCCTCCTCTTCCAGTATGGTTTCTGGTGAGTAATTCAGTCAATCCAGCTCAAACCCGGGGACACAAACCCTCTACTTCCAGGCTTTGTGGACCCTCTCCATGCACCCTTTGCAATGATGCAATTCCTTGAAGCTTTTCTCGGCTTTGAAATAGACTCTTAACCAATATACACTCTTACCCTACTGCCTTAGGGCCATTCCACCTTTGTTTGCAGTGTGGCTCTTTTCTACCCTGACCAGTGGTGGTTTGAGGTATCACTTTTAAATCCTTTTCTCATTTTACACTCTCTTCCCAGGCGACCATTTCCCTTGCTGGGATTTAAGTGAATGGAATGGCTTGTAAATGGCAGATTCAAAGATTCATTTTGTAAAGGATATTGGCACATGGATGGCTACCAGTGTGATGTGGAAGGTAACTAGTGCTTTTGATTCTATTTCCTGACCTGTCTGCTTCCTTTTCTACTTTCAGAATTCCCGTATTCTTTTCTTCTCCTTCTACCCTTTAGTATAACTGATATTAATTCATTATGATTATTGCTTGGAGCTCGTTTTTTCTACAAAACTAAACGATACAGACAGGGGGTTGGATTTGTTACATCTGCCTTTACCCTGAGGACAATATACAAACTGACTTCTAGGAAGTCTATGGTATTATTTCTAATGTGAATCACGAAATACTGAGTGAGTTGTACCATCTGTTCTTTCATCATGTTGTAATCACACTTGTTTCCTCTTTCTTTTTTTATGATTTTCTTTGTTTATATGAGAGGGGGAGAGAGTGCACCCAAGTGAGAGCACAAGAGAAGGGGGAGGGAGAAGCAGACTCTGAACTGAGCCAGGAGCCTGAGCAGATCTAATCGGAGGCTGCTAGGATCATGACCTGAGCAGAAGGCAGCCACTTAACCAATTGAACCACCCAGGTTCCCCTTCTCTTTCAATAAGAAACAAGTACAAATAAAAGAATTTTTCTACAGAAACATTTAATGAACAAAAATTTAATAAATGTATAGCATGTGTATTTGTATTGTCACAAAGTGAAAATGTGCCTGTATTATACAGAGAAAAATAATTTGAATCTTATAAATAGTGAAATAAATAGTTAAATAGGCAGATCAGCATGGTCATCTGAAAGCCACAAGTGCTTGTACCGTTGACTTGATGTTGCTTAGTACTCCTGAGAACATGCGGCAAATTGATTCCATTCATGCCATGATAACAGCAGAAATGAGAGTCTTTGACACTCCAGACAGCAGAACTCTGGAATGTGTGATGTTATTAGTCAGAGGGAATCATTTCCCTGTTGAAAGGGGTGTCACTGCTTTTTCCTTAATCTTTCTTGCAAGGCTATTGATGCATACAAGGGTTTCATGATCTCTGCTCGGACCATCTCCCAGGCACAAGGGCTGTATTGCTTCTCTTGCAGATAGAGGGAGATTCTCTGGAAGTAGTTCCTCACGATGGAGTCCCCATTCACGAGGGGCGTCTCTCCCACCCCCGCCTCCTGCAGGGGACAGGCTTCCAGGCGGCCCAGCTGCTCAGAAAGTCCCGAGCACAATTCCTGCAGGAGGGTCGTGTTCCAGGGAGCAGGTGAGGCCTCTGTGCAGAAGAGGTGGAAGGTCTTCTGGCTCGTCACATGGACGACAGAGAGGGCTTGAGCCTTCTGCAGCTGCTTGCCGTCAAACACCTCCTGGGGGAAGCCAAAGTCATTTGTGTACTTGTCACAGGAGCTAGCAGACAGTCTCCTCATTTGTCGCAGGAGCATCAGGGCCCTCCAGTGCAGCAGGCCATGGTCCTGAGGCAGGTCACATCCCAGAGAGCCAAGGGAGTAGCAGCTGAGCACCACCAGGGCCACCAAGAAGGAATAGGGCAGGGCCATCGGGGATCCTACAGATGCTGTTGGCCTGGATGGGGTGGGCACGTCTGGGACCCGTGGCTCTAGCTTCTCTGAACATCTTCTCTTGTGCATGTGGCTTAAGTAGGGGACATAGGAGTTTTCAATTTCTGAACATTTCCCTTACTTTCTACTTCTCTTTTTGCTTTCCTTTCTTCACCTTCTACTGGTTCAGAGCACTGTTTCCCAACTCTATGTACATATTTTTCATGATTTCCCTTGCCTCCAGAGTCTCCTCTGATGTTTTTTAATTGAATCTTCCAGAGAAATTAATAACATGGATACAGTATTTATATAGTTATGTACTGTACTTATATCTGAGCTTTGTACATACAAAAGAAAGTATCAAGTTACTCTTTTTATTCTTAACTCAATGCAGGGTTAAGAATGACTAACGATTTTAAGCTTAAAGTCAAATTTTAAAGTATTGATGTTTAACAGTATAAATAAATTTGATGAGTGACTTACAATATATTTACTTATATAATTTGTAATTTATATAGCACACATGCAAGTTAACAATTTCTACAAAGAAATAATAATTAATTCATATATTTAAATATTTAAAACCATTCCAAGTTCCTAATGGCATTTGAAAACTTAAATTATTTAGTTTACACATTTTTAGTGTACTGAATTTGAATGTTACCTCAGCTGAGAAAACAATTTTTAACTTCACATGCTACTAGTTACTTATCAAGGTATTTTCAAAATACATTTTCTGTTTAGCTCTATCTATAATTACTGATGTACTGAATACATTTTGTAGAATTAAGTAATAAAATGTAATCAATTTGTATTTAATTCCAAAAGACCACATCACATCAAGGCTCAGATAGAAAAAAACATCCACAAGACATCCAGTGGCAGCTCATGAGTAAGCAAAGACCACCTGTCCCAGTGTGTCCTTGAGATGCAGAGAAAGTCCTCCAATCACAGCAACATGTTAGCCCTAGGTCTGTTGCACTCTCTGCAGACATTTCATGTATCTTCCACAAATTCCATGTCCATGCTTCTTGTTTGATACTCAAGAAAACCCAATGAGAGGATAAAAATACTAAGGAAGGGGGCGCCTGGGTGGCTCAGTGGGTTAAAGCCTCTGCCTTCGGCTCAGGTCATGATCCCAGGGTCCTGGGATCGAGCCCCGCATCGGGCTCTCTGCTCCGTGGAGAGCCTGCTTTCTCCTCTCTCTCTGCCTGCCTCTCTGCCTACTTGTGATCTCTGTCTGTCAAATAAATAAATAAAATCTTTAAAAAAAAATACTAAGGAAGAAGGTTTTGTTAGACTGCTCCAAGTTTGAGCTTGGAGAGCCACAGACCACTGTGATATTGAAAACTTGTTCACAGCCCTAAGTTACACCCTTGGAAGCATTGTAAGAACTGTTCTGTCTGGTGGGGGAATGTTGATTTCAAGGAACACCATGCAAATACAGAACCAGGGAACCTGTGAAAAGTGTTGATACTCAGTTTTGCTGTGAAACTAACTGCTCTTTAGAAAATATCCCTCTTGTAGAGATGCCTGGGTAGTCAGTTGATGAAGCTTACATCTCCTGGTTTAGGCTCAGGTCATGATCTCCTGGCTCATAGGATCCAGCCCTGCCTGGAGTCCCAAGTGGGGCTCCACACTCAGTAGGGAGTCAGCCTGAAAATTCCTTTCCTCTGTCCCTCTCCTCTATACCACATGCTTTCTCTGTTTTTCTAAAATAACTCAATTTTGGGCACCTGGGTGTCTCAGCCGATTACACGGTCTGCCTTTGGCTTGGGTCATGCTCCCAGGGTCCTGGGATAGAGTTCCACATCCAGCTCCCTGCTCGATGGAGAGTCTGCTTCTCCCTCTCCCTCTACCCGTCCTCCAGGCTCTTGCTGTCTCTCTCTCAGTCTCTATCACTCTCTCCCTCTCAAATAAATAAATAAATAAAATCTTTTTTTTTAAAAAACTTGTTTAAGAAAATAAAATAATTAAATCTTTTTTTTTAACTATGTTTTTTCCAAAAATATATAAAAGCTAGTGAAAGTGGCTTATTACACTAACAGAGTCAGTTCTTTCCTTGTTAGAGCATTTTTGCTTATTTTTCACCTCTGGAGAAAAATCACCTTCCAGGGATAGCCATATGCAGAGAACACAAGCCAGGTCTCCAGACTTGGTCACTGTCTTAGTCCATCTTGGGTAGGAGGTAACACTCTTCCTTTGCAAATAATTTGACAGGCCACAGAATAAAATGATCCTGCCTTCTATTTTGATTTAACTATAGCCACTGTTATATCACTGTAACAGGGACATTCCCTCATATCCAGAAATAGTCACCAGGAGAAAAAGAAGAGAACACTCTTCTAGAAGAGTTTTCAAAAAGTCTAGAACTTTCACACAAGTCTTGGTTTTAGTTGGTGGCTTTGTACTTGGAAGTAAAAGTATCAGACAGAAACCACAAGAGAATCTATTTATTTTAAGATTTTGTTTATTTATTTGACAGAGTGAGAGAGAAAGAGAACACCAAAAGGGAGAGAGGCAGAGGAAGAAACAGTCTCCATGCTGAGAAGGAGCCAGACCCCAGGCTCAATCCCAGAACCCTGGGGTAATGACCTGAGCCAAAGGCAGGTGCTTAAACAACTGAGCCACCCAGGTGCCCCAAGAGAATCAATTTTAAATTCTTTTCTATTCCATACTCTCTTCCCTTGTGACCACTTCCAATCCTGGGTTTTAATTTGATAGACTTTCTTGCAAATGGCAGACTCAAATATGGTTTCTAAAGATTATTTGCATCGGATGTCTACCAGTCAACTGTGGGAGATATCTACTGCTTTTGTTTTTATTCCTGAATTCCTTTATTTATTTATGTCTGCTTCCAGAGTCCACTGAGAGATTCCATTTCCTCCTTTTTGTCCTTATCCCATTTAAAATAACTGATATTAGTTAAATGAGATTATTGCTTGGAAGTTGGTTTTTCTACGAAACTCAACAATACAGGCAAAGGATTGGATTTGTTATGTCTCCCTCTGCCCTGACCACAATATGTACACTGGCTTGGAGAAAGTCTATTTTTTACTTAAAATGTGAACAATGTAATAGCGAGTGAGTTGTACAATCCATTTTTCATCAGATGATAATCAAAATTGATTCCTCTTTCACTAAGAAACAGATATAATACTCATTCTACATAAAATGTAATGAAAAACTAAAAAATGAAATATAGCAATTTTTTCTGCTAATCACAAAGTGTTTTAGAGGGCTCAGCAAACTTTCTCTTATCACTTTCTCCTGTACTTGTGGATTGTGAAAGGAGGAAAAGGGCCTCTCCATTCCCGCTCTTACAACCTCCCAGGCACAGCGGCTGTGTTTTCCTTCAGATAGAGGTGGATGCTTTGGAAGTCCTTCTGGACCACAATCCCCAGATACAGACAGGCAGAGTTGTCTTCTTCCCTGGCTCCCGGTGTCCCAGGCAGCGATGAAGGCTGGAGAGGAGGTCATGGAGGGCAGCGTGACTCCAGGCAGACTGGCTGTGGCCGGTGCTGAAGAGGCTGAAGATCTGCGGGCGCATCTGGTGGTGGAAACAGGTGCTTTGTTGTCTTCTGGATTCGGGTGATGGTCCGTCTTTCCCAAGGAACTCTGAGGTAGGTTCTGTCCTTCAGGCAACGTGCGAGAGGGGACACTTCTCAGCTGTCTCATAGTATGAGGATGTCGTGCACTCTGGGCTATGGGCTATGGATGCCCAGCGAGGGAGCAGGCAGGGGTGCAGCAGAGCAGGGCTCCTGCCACTAGCCGAGACAGGTGGACCATGGAGGAGTTCAGTGATTCTCCAGGAGGCCGCGAGGAGGCGCGCGGGATCGGTTCCCGCAGCTGTTTGTGGCCCAGGGCTGACAGCGGTCAGACACCAGCTCCCTGTCGCTTTCATAGCCGCTTAAACCCTGCCTTTCCGCCGCCCTTCCGGCTGAGCGGCTGTGGGGCGCTTTCGCCCGGGACATTTTCAGCCAGGGCGTCCTGCACCTTGCAGTTGTTCATGAGCGCGGCCCTGAGACCTGGGCTCTGCTCCTGCGCGGAAACTGCAGCCAGACCATTATCACCAAAAACCGGTTTCCTAAAGGATTTGAGACTCGGAACGCGAGCGCGTTCAGTGGCATTTACAGCTTCGGGGTGTGTGTGTGCCGGAGGCCGTGGCCGCGACCTGCTCATAGCAGGGCGGGAAGCAGGACACAGGGCAGGACGATGGGAGGATGGGGCGATAGGGCGTTGGGGCAATGGAACGATGGGGTGTAGGGAGGACAGTGTGACCGGACGATGAGACTGTTAGGCGATAATGGCCATAAGATGTGGGTGGGTGATGGAGCAGATGAGCCGATGGGAGGATGGGAGGATGGAGTGATAGGGTAATGGGTTGATGGGGCTTTGAAAAGTAGGACGACAGGACGATGTGACAGGATGATGGGAAGAGGGCACACGGGGTGATGGGACTATGGAGCGAAGGGGCAACAGTGCAATGGGGACACTTGACGAGAGGGCAACTGGTCGACAGGTGGATGAGTCGACTGGATGCTGAGATGATGGGACAGCAAGGGGGCGAATGGATGATGGGGCTTTAGGATGATGGGGCCTTGAGGTAGCTGAGTGACAATATGATGGGATGACAGAGTGATGGCGGAACAAGATGACAGGATAATGAGACGATGGGGCCATTAGGCAATGTGATGATGGGGCGAAGGGACGAGAGCACAGGATGCTTTGGGACTTTGGGCCCGTGCGAGGAAGCGGTGTTAGGAGGCAGAACGATGGGACAATGGGGCAACTGGGGGAAGGGAAGATAGGACAGTGGGATGATGGGGCAGTGAGATGATACCCAGATGGGATGATGGGGTGATGGGACGGTGGGATGGGAGATAGGAAAATGAGAAGATGGTGCAAAGGGATAGAGGGGAGATGGGACGATGGCATGATGGGGCAATGGTCGTGGTGGAGGGAGAATGGGTGAGGAGAGGACTGGATGATGAGCGCCGGGAGGATGGGGCATTACCACCATGGGAGGATGGCGCAGTCTGCCGATGGGATGATGAGACAGTGTGACCATGGGATGATGGGGCCATGGGAAGATTGGATTGGGGTGATGGGACTAAGGAACAATAATGGGGCTATTGGATTGGGGTGATGGAACTAAGGAACAATGGGGCGAAGGGACAGAGGGGCAATGTGTGATGGGATATGGCACAAATAGGTGACAGGATGATGGGACAATGGGACGGTGGGACAATGGGAAGATGGGATGATGGTGAGATGGAATGATGGCACCTCTGGGCAATGGGGAAATAGGGCAACGGGGCAATGGAGACAATGGGAGGTTGGGTCAGTGGGAGGATAGGACACACCTGGACCACAGTGAGGACCCATTCCACAGAGCCAGTTGCCTGCCACCATCGTCTGGAAGGAAGTCATGTGCCCACAATGCGCTCTCCTGACTTGTAGACCGATTTGTCTGAGGGACAGTGGAGCAGGCAGGGGAACAGGATTGCAGCCTGCAAAGGAGGAATATCAACACTCATACAGCATTGCAGTCCACTTGATCAGCATGAAATATTTCACAACACATATTACATTAAAATGTTAGACAAAATATTAAACTATTTTCATATTAAAAACATTCCAACTCAGAATATTTTAGGCACCTTTTTCAACAGAAGTGAAACGTATTTCATTTACACCAAAACAACAATGGAATAACTTTACTTTCCTACATTTGATGAAAGTTAAGTCAATCATGCATTCCAGATTTCTCCCTTACTTGTTTGCAGTGGACAGGACTACAGGTTGGACAATTTCTTGCCACTCCATGACAATCTGAAATATAACTGGTGTTAAACTTCTGGTTACTGAGCAGTCTTTCACATTCAAAATATTCAAATTAAAAATTCATACAAATACATACTAATTATAGTAAAGTAAGAACATCCTTATAAATCTTTCACAATGGCTAAAAATAATTGGAAATTTAAATTATTTCCTTAACATGTCTACTTAGATCTTAACTTTCCATTTTGCTTCATCTCAGAAAATAATTTTTAACTTCACTAGCTGCTAGATATTCACCTAGATAGTGTCAACATTTTCTTTTTCATTTCAGCAGTTAACATAATTGTAATGGGCTGAGTCACTTTATCTCCGAAAATAATAAAATGGAAACCATTTGCATTTAACTCCCAAAGCCCAGGTTACACATAAGCAACATCCACAGACAACCAATGGCAGGTCAATGGGGCAATGAAGGGACGGGACAATAATCAATGGGAAGATGGGAAGTTGGCATGATTGGGGGATGTGAGGAAGGGACAATGGGATATCAGATACAGGGCGGTGAAGCTATGGGGAAATGGGACCATGGGGAGCTGGGGGCATGGGGTGACAGGTAATGGGACATTGGAGCAAGAGAATGATGGGATGATGGGACATTGGGGTGATGGGGCAACAGGGCATGGGTGATAGGGAGACTTGATGATGGGGCAACTGGAGGGTGGGTCCATGGGGCAAAGGGACAGCAGGATGATGGGGATTTGAGACAATGGGGCATTGTGGGGACTGGCTAACAGGACGACAGGACAATGGGGCTATGACACGATGGGGTGATGGGACGATGGGCTGATGAGGCAACACTGTAACAGGAGGATGGGGCAGCAGGGCAAAGACACAAGGGGTGATGGGAGAATGAGGAGTTGAGGGGATGATGGCCAGTGGGTTGATGTGGTGACAGGGCAAAGAGAAACCAGATGACAGGACTCGCCTGGACGGCAGGGAGGACACAGTGGACAGAGCCACTCACAGCCAGCCTAGCCTCCTGTGCATGGTCGCTGAAAGGAAGTTGTGTATCCACACCACACTCCCCTAACTCTGAGGCCAATTTGCTGGCGAGACAGTGGGGCACCCAGCGCAACAGGATTGCAGACGGCAGAGGAGGAACCTGAAGACTCCAAAAGCGTCCCAGTCAACTTGGTCCACATGACATATTAGACAGCAAATATCAAGTGAAAATGTAAAACATAAAACATCCAAACTTCTCATATTGAAAATATTCAAGCTCGTAGTAGTGTAGTCAATTACTTCAACTGAATTGAAGCTCTATTTTATTTACATCAAAACAACAATTG
Source organism: Martes martes (assembly GCF_963455335.1). Lineage (NCBI taxonomy): Eukaryota > Metazoa > Chordata > Mammalia > Carnivora > Mustelidae > Martes > Martes martes. The sequence goes on along the minus strand of NC_137900.1, from coordinate 48,821,853 downwards.
AGAGACAGCTCAGTGACTCTGTCTGTTAAGCGTCTGCCTTCAGCTCAGGTCAAGATCCCAGGGTCCTGGGATGGAGCCCCACATAGGGCTCCCTTCACAAGTGGGGAGCCTGCTTCTCCCTCTCCCGCTGCCACTACCCCTGCTTGTGCTCTTTCTCTCTCGCTCTCTTTCTCTGACAAACAAAGGAAATCTTAAAAAAAATAACAATCATTGAACATGACTTTTCTACCATTGATGGAAACAAACTCTACGATCTCTTGAAGATTACTTCTTTCCTTCTTTTCAGCTGAACGATTCGTATCTTTGACAATTCTTGGGTCTCCGTGACAATGTTAAACAATATTTATTTAACTTCTGGTTGAATAGTTCTGAACTATTTGGGAGGTTGAGTCTGTATATGCAGAAAGGAGTGTGGCACCTAGTAAAGAATTTTGAGGAACATCAAAATGCCCCCAATGTGAGAGGGAGTATCACTAAAGGAAAGAGAGGAGGAACAGCAGAAAAGCAAAAGATAGTGGGATACAGAAGCCAGTTGGAGGTCAGCCTTGGACATGGACAATGCGCTCAGGAGGGTCAGATGTTTATGAAATATCAGCCAAGGGGACTGACAGCTATCTCTCACCTCAGTAAGGTGTAGTTTCTTGGAAACCTTGGCTGAGCAGTTTCAGGAGTACTGGGAGGCTGAAGCCACATTCTGGTAAATGCAGGAAGACCTGATGTGAAGTAGGAACAGACATGACAGAGAACATCAAATAGTTTGGTTATGAACAGAATGACAGAAGCAAGATAAAGCCTGTGGGTGGTTGTAGGGCTGAGGATAAAGAAGATTGAAAATTCAGCACATTTGATGTTCACTTCTTTTGAAGGGAATAAGAAAATATGGGTCTGAAGAGAGACAGTCCCTGGTCAGTCCTAAGCATCTTGCGAGAATCTTCTGTACTTATGCATCAAGGGAATCTCTCCCCAAAGCTAAGTCTTCTGGAATGGTCCCTCTGTTTGGTGTCACAGAAGTTTTGCACCAGGAGGCAGTGCACCAGAGGCCTGGGATGAGGAAGAGGGATGCTTTTTCACAAAGAGATGGAAGGTGTACATGTGAATTTGGAAGTAGGAATGCACATGAGCCGAACTTCCATTTCTCAGGCAGATCAGCTTTATGGAAGCACATTCGTCAGTGTTGAAGATGTTAAAAATTGGCTGAATGCACAGTTTAAATAAACTTTCAACCCTTTTTAAAAGTACTGAAATGGGGTGCCTGGGTGGCTCAAGTGGGTTAAAGCCTCTGCCTTTGGCTCAGGTCATGATCCCAGGATCCCGGGATGGAGCCCTGCATCGGGCTCTCTGCTCAGCAGGGAGCCTGCTTCCTCCTCTGTCTCTGCCTGCCTCTCTGCCTACTTGTGATCTCTGTCCAATAAATAAATAAAATCTTTTTAGAAATAAAATAGGGGCACCTGGGTGGCTCAGTGGGTTAAAGCCTCTGCCTTCGGCTCGGGTCATGATCCCAGGGTCCTGGGATCGAGCCCCACATTGGACTCTGCTCAGAGGGGAGCCTGCTTCCTCCCTCTCTCTCTGCCTGTCTCTCTGCCTACTTGTGATCTCTGTCCAATAAATAAATAAAATCTTTAAAAATAAAATAAAATAAAAGTACTGAAATGGATCATCTTCTGAATATTTTAAAAATACAACTGTTTGGCATGGGCAAAACAGAATTTTCCCAGTCATGTCAATAAGGACTTTGTATAATTGGGGGCTAGGAGTTCAGATTTATCCCATGAATTAGTAAAGTCCAACAGCAAATTAGGATATATTTTTCCTTGATACCTATCACAGTGACATGTTGAGTGAGTCTTTATATGCATAAACATTTATCATAATTGTAAACATAAAGAAACACCTTGTGCTAAAAAATAGATCTTTAGATCAGCATCTAAAAATCAAAAAGTGTAAAGTGTAAAATCAAAAAACGTTTAAACTTTAAATGAGTCTGGATTCACCAGTAAATCCTTTCTTTCTTTATCAGCTCCTGTCTGATCTGATACATTCACTGTGGGCTTACTAAGAAACCATGCAAAATAGGGGCGCCTGGGTGGCTCAGTGGGTTAAAGCCTCTGCCTTCAGTTCAGGTCATGATCCCAGGGTCCTGGGATCCAGCACCGCATCACGCTCTCTGCTCAGCAGGGAGCCTGCTTCCCCACCCCGCCCTGCCTGCCTCTCTGCCTACTTGTGATCTCTGTCTGTCAAATAAATAAATAAATAAATCTTTAAAAGAAAAAAAAAAAAAAAAGAAAGAAAGAAACCATGCAAAATAGCCTACTGCTTTGAGAATATTTTTCCATGGGCAGATAACATTGAAAAGAAATCATATCCTCCTTCTGCCCTTTCAAGGAGAGCAGGAAAATAAATAAAATAATTTTGGCCTTGGAATCAAGTCAGTTTTTCTTCTTCATTAGCAAGTTGACAGGAAAATTCAGGAATTAGGGAAAATGTTTTTGACCCTGGAGATATTGAAAGTCATTGATGGTCCCTGGTACTTGAAATCCAGCAAGTGGCTAATTTCACTGCCCTCCTTCTTACTGGTTAGTGAATAAAGGAATGGTTGATGCAAATATTTAGGGCAGGCCATGGCCTCCAACATTTTTTCAAAACCTGAAGAATAAAAATTATTTTAAAGTTGTATTTGGGACGATCTGCTTAGGGCGGGGTGGGGAGCCAAACACCAGCATCCTGCATTAACTTCTGGTTCCTGAGCAGACTTCCTGGCAGCCTCCTCCTCCTTCTTGCTGTTTCCTTTCTCATTATTCCCATTCTCATTATTACTCAAGCCTTTTAGACCGGCCCATCATTCCCCTTCTTTCTTGGATTCAGCATCTACCTTTTTCCCTGTGAGCACAGATATCAGGTCTTTTTAAAATGAAAGTTAAATAGTTATACATGAGTGCTTCATCTCTGTCAGTATGATTTGAACTAGAAATATGTAGGCACAATCTCAACTAGTATATTGGCAGTGCTAAGTGAATGATGCCCCCAGTCTTAGTGCAGGCTGCTTAACTACTAAAGACTGTGCCTTATAAGCAACAAAAATGTATTTGTCAGGATCCTGGAGGCTGGCAGTCTAAGATCGGGATGTCAGCTTATTTAGCTCTGGGTTGCAGATGGTTAACTTCTCTTTGTAGCCTCACCTGGTAGAGAGCAGACAGAGGAAGCAAACTATCTTGCAACTCATAAAGGCACTGATTGCATTCAGGAGACCTCCTCCCTATACACTCACCTAATCCCAATTATCTCCCCAATACTACATCTCCTCGTACCATTTCATGGAGGGGTAGGGTTTCAACATGAATCTGGGGTACACACATTCAGTCCAGAACACCCTGATAAGAAGATCCCCAAACATCGTGGGTATGACAAAGTTTTATTAGAATAGTTTTTAGTTTCCACATTCACTTGGGATGAAAAATGCATTTTTTGATGCTTACTTCTTTTTTTTATGGCATGTTAATCCTAATTGTTGACTCATTATATGTTGCCATGCTACTCTTTGATGATGATCCTAAAGGAGCTACCAAATTCCATAGAGTTTATCAAAGACTTTATCAAGACTGATGCTGTTGATGATGATAGCAACTACAAATACTTTGCCCTTGTAAGGGACCCATTCAATCCTTTCAATGTAGTTGTTAATACTATTATGTCCAAACAGCACCTCCTAAGAGTTTAGATAAAATAGAACAACCTAATAAGTCAATGACAAATCCAGGTTTAAAAACCTGCTGTCTCAGATTCCAAACTCTACCTCCTCACCCACAGCATTAGATGCCTGTGCAAACTGCATGTAGTGAATTACATTTATTTTCTGGAAGGCCTAGGCTTCTTACACATCGGTGTTCCTTTATTGTCTCCTACCTCACTGATTACAAATTCTCTGTGTCGTCATAAATTTGTCTTCCGCCTCTGAATGTGTTCATGCATAGACCAAATGACAAAGTAATTTCATTATTTTGCATAAGCCAAATGAAATGATCAATTGGCAATTATTTCTGAGAGCCTAAAATGTGACCAGCAAAAGTAACAACTTTATTAATAATTTTAAAATAACCATATTTAATATATCCCAGATGGCTCGTTCAGATTGCTTCATTAATTCTAACCATAAATTTTTGAGAATCTGGAACACAAGACCCATGAGAGTTCCAGCCCCTGCACCAGGAAGGTACTGAATTACAAACATTTCAGTGACTCCAGTGTAGAGATCACAGAGCTACTGGTTCTTATAGATTAAAAAGAACAATTACTCATGCTACAAATTTAGGTGAATATGAGAAATGATTGGAAAAATACAAGATGATGTATACTAAGAGGTAAAGTGTGAGAAATGGAGCAGAGCATCACTACGGCCATCAACAGAACAATTGGGGAGTCAGAAATCGAGGCTTCCCCTGGACCACAGCGAAACCCTGCACGCCAGGCTCCGTGGCTGCACCCGAATGGCCAGCAGGCGGCGCCCGAACTCACCAAAATGGCCCAGCCGGCCCCGCCCACCAGCGGGAATCTCTTGGCCCCCCAGAGCTGCGTCCGTGGGACAACCGCAGCTTGGCAGGCAGAGGGAGAGCAAACTCTCTATTGTCGAACGTGACCGTCGAGGGATGCTGCGCGTTGCCTTGCACGGAGCTGGTCCTGTTCTGGGTCGGCCCCTGGGTGATCTTCTCCTTTGTCGCGCAGTATTTTAGCGGAGCGACGTACCAGGGTCATGGTTTCCTCGGGACGCACGGGCCGAACTGAGAGCATGCTGCATGGGTTATGTTTGCAGATCCACTATTGTTTCTGGGGAGAAAGAAGTGAGTTCAGGGAAAGGGAAAATGTGAGTCTATATACAAATGATTTCCTTCAATTTTAAAGGTCAGTTTCTACTACAATGTTCAGGTGGCCAAAAAAAATTTTTTTAAATGTATGTATTTTTCATCAGAAACTTTGCAGACCAGAAGGCAGTGACACATTATATTAAAATTGCTGAAAGCAAAAACGTTTCCAACCAGGAAGACTCTAGCCACAAAGCCGTCGTTCAGAAGTGGAGAAGAGTTTTTGCATAATAGAATTATGAGGTAAGCAAGGCACAACTGTGGCATAATCATCTTTGTGGGGGGAGGGCAGGAATTAATGGCTTTTATACCTTTGGATACACCTGTCACAGTAACAACTATCATAGCTGTGTTTAGTATGCCCCTGATGCTTTATGCAATTACTCAATTTTGATAACTTCATGAGTTATTTTATTCTCACTATTTAGGGACTAGAACATGGCATGGTATATTGAGTGGAATATTGTATTAACATTATTCTTATTTTGAAGCTGAGAGACCTATACTATAGGACAATGAAAACAATTGCCCCAATCATGCAGCAAATTGAGGGAAAGATTCAGAAATGCCTCATTAGCGATGTATAGGTCACCTGAGAAGACCAAAGTAACTCACCAGAAAAAGATGGAATAGGACAGAAGTTTTCAAACACTTTTACTGGCACAACTTTTGGTTTTTTAAGAGAGAGAGAGAGAATGGGGGAGCAGGATGTGGGGCAGAGGCAGAGGGAGAGAATCTTAAGGAAGCTCTGCAATCAGCTGGAGACCTCCTGGGGCTTGGTCTCATCACTGTGAGATTGTGACTGGAGACAATAAGAAATCAAGAGTTGGTGACTTAACTGACTGAGCCCCTCCCTGGCACAACTATTTTGAACTTACTACATTTGCCACTTCTATTAACCACCCTTAGAACCTACAATATCCCTAATATTGTGCAGAACACTGGGTAGGAGTAAGAGATGTAGAAGTGCTTCTGCTCTGGGGCATCAATTAATCACAAACATTTAAATAACTCTCAATTATGAGGACCCATGTGGGGGGAGGGGAGATAAGAGCGAAGGACAAGACCTTGACCTTAAGATGTGCAGGACCATAGGAAATTATTAGAATAATGAAAGTAGAAATATATTAAATGAAATGTATAAACTTTTGGTAGGAGGTTTGGGGTCAGTTTTTCTTTAAGATTTTATTTATTTATTTGAGGAAGAGAGAGAATGGGCACAGGGGGGAGAGGCAGAGGGAGAGGGAGAAGCAGACCCCCCACTGAGCAGGGAGCCGGATGTGGGACTCGATCCCAAGACCCTGGGATCCTGACCTGAGCTAAAGGCAGACACAACAGATTGCGCCACCCAGGTGCCCCTCAAGTATTTTTTAAGAGATTAAATAAGAAACTAGATTAAAAAAAAAACAATTATCAATGCATAACGAGTAAAATATCAGTAAAATAAATCAGAAGCCATGTTAATAATTCATAAATCATAATCAAGCAGAGTTTATGTGATAATTCAAGGAGGCTTGCACCATAGCTATTAATATAATTCAGTTATTTTAGAAGTCTTGTGCTTAAAATGCAGAGCTTTATCAAGTTCAGGGATGAAAACCCTCAATGGTGTAAAACCTCGATGACAATTAAACTCAATACATGATGGGCGAGGAAGAGGAGTTGAGAATGGTTTCTTGTGTTTAACCTGAGCACTTGAAAATATGGAGTTGTCATTAACTGAATGGTAAACAGTAAGAAAGGAGGGTGAGTTGTGTTTGCTTTTATTTGGTTTCCAGGTTTTTATTTTTTTTAAAGATTTTATTTATTTATTTGACAGACAGAGGTCACAAGTAGGCAGAGAGGCAGGCAGAGAGAGAGGAGGAAGCAGGCTCCCCGCTGAGCAGAGAGCCCGACGCGGGGCTCGATCCCAGGACCCTGGGATCATGACCTGAGCCGAAGGCAGAGGCTTAACCCACTGAGCCACCCAGGTGCCCCCTGGTTTCCAGGTTTTTAAAGGAGATTTCTGTTTTGAGTCACATAAAGTTGAGATGCTTATTAGATACCAACTATCAAGTAGGCTGTTGGGTACATGATTCCAGAACTTCAGAATACCTCAGCGACCGGGTTGTGCTTCAAGCCCTGAAAACTAGGTGGGGTCAGGACCTAGTTCATGAATCTAACTGAAAAGAATTCTGGGCACTGAACACAGGAAAACCACAAATTTAGATGTCACCAGTGAAACTCGGAATGGGCAGCCATAAAGGCAGAGCAGCACATCCGGGGTCTAACCAAAGATCTTATAGACTGTGTGTGTGTGTGTGTGTGTGTGTGTGTGTGTCTGCTCCATAGTGTGTGTTGTCTAAAGACTTTGTATAAGAAAAATGAATAATGAATTTCTTTAAATAATTCAGAAAAAGACAATGCAAAAGCAACAAATGCATTGTCTGTGGGTAGGAAACCCAGAAGAAATATGAGTTTCCAATGACTATGGAAACGTACTGCTCTTAAAGCTAAAGTTAGCTCCAAATCTATTCATCTCAACTCTGCTTTGTGATGCTGAGGCTCTCGTTCCTTTACTGTATTTCTGCTTTGCTAGTAGATTTGTTTTTCTTTTGAAATTACTCCACTCCAATTTCAGGAGAGGGACTGGAAAGCTGGAAGTAGGCTTTGTTCTCCTGATTGCACTCTAACTGGTCCCAGCCACCACCCATTGGAAAAGGACAACTCATGGTTACTAGGAGATGTTATTTGTCACCCATCAGATTGGCAAAAACTGAAAAAGCAAAAAAAAAGATAAGATCTTGTGTTTGTCAGTGTATGGGAACATAAGGATTTAGACACTCTCGAATACAGATTAATGTGGCCATTTTTTGGTGAACAATTGGCAACACCTATTTGCAATGTGAATGTATTGTAACCAATACATTTTACTTCATGGCACCTTCCTTAGAGAGACTCCCACTTGGGTTTAAGACACTTGTGTGACACTAACATTGACATTGTCTCAACTTAAAAGCAACCAAGAAATTGTCAGATAGTCAATGTGGGCAAGAGTTAGGGAAGGAGAAGGGGAAACAGAAGCAGAGCTAGTGTAAGGGATCCTTCCTGTGGTGTGGCCCCACCCCCAAATTTTGGAAAATCTATTAGTAGCCCTTTGTGAGTACACAGCTTGTTTGATTACCCTACCCCATGTGTGTATCTGGAGAAAAGTACAGATCTGGAAGCCAGATGTGGCTTGTTGTGAGATCCATCACCAGTCCCTTAGAACGTGAAGCCACTACCTCTCTTCAGATGAGTTGTGTTTGCCCTTGGGAGCATAAGAGAGTCACTGTCCTGAGGGTCACCTCCTCTGAGTTCTTTAACCCTGAATTTTCTACCTATGTGGTTATTCATCCTGTCTGAAACTCAACTTAGGGGACACCTGGGTGGCTCAGCGGGTTAAGCGTCTGCCTTCAGCTGGGGTCATGATCCCAGGGTCTTGGGATCGAGTCCTGCATCGGACTCCAAGGAGCCTGCTTCTCCCTCTGCCAGTCGCTCTCCCTCTCTCTCTGACAAATAAATAAACAAAATATTAAAAAAAGAAAGAAACTCAATTTAGGAGAATCAATTTTTTATGTAGGCTCCACACCTTGGAGCCCAACACAGGGCTTGAACTCATGACCCTGAGATCAAGATCTGAGCCGAGATCAAGAGTCAGATGCTCAACGGAATGAGGCACCCCAGCACCCAAGGAGAATCAAATTTTTTTAAATTAAGTCCAGTATTACTAATTATGTAACAAAAAGCAGATATTCATCTTCCCAGGCTTGAATTGCTGTGTAAGGGTACACCTGCCTGTAGGAGATAAGGGTTGCTTCTCTATGTGGATATGGGAGCCAAGGCGGGTGAAGAGACTGGAGGCAAGCCAGGATGAGCGACATTGACCCCACCGTCTTCTCTCCTCCAGGTGGAAATGGCACAACAGGTGGCTCCAGTGGCTCTTCTCTCTATTTCATGGGGATTCCTCCTTTTTGGTGACTCCACTGTTCTGTGACTCTTCTTTTCAGCAGTCACTCCACTCCAGCCCTTTCGTGGCTTTGATCCCGATCACATGGAGGTAGAGGACCATGGAGAGCCCTTCGGCCTGTTTCACCACGTTGGCTTCAGTGGGCTGAACAGTGGTCCCAGGTGAGCCCAGGACAACTGCACCCTTGTCACAATCACCCACCTGTGGTGCAGGCACTGTGTGTGTCCTGAAGAAAATAGCCCATGACCCTACCGAGTATACGACAATCACAGAGGACTCCTCGGGCCTGATAGGCCAACTGTTTGCATAGAGTACGAGATCCTGCACGATGTCGTAAAGATTGGCTGTTGGGGCTCCGGGGTGGTTCAGTCGGTTGAGTGTCTGCCTTCAGCTTGGGTCATGATCCCAGGGTCCTGGAATCGATCCTGCATCATCAGGCTCCCTGCTCTTTGTCTCTTGCTCGCTTGCTCTTGCAAAAATAAATAAATAAAATCTTGAAAAAAAGAAAGAAAAAGGAAAAAAGATGGCTGTAAAAATGGCACTTAACCAAAAAGGAGTTTGGCAAACATTGTTTTTGTGCACAAAGACACCCTCCCCACAACCTGCTACACACACACACACACACACACACACAGAGACATGAACACACACCCACACACACACACACACACACTCTCCTGCCAAGATGGCACTGGGGCCCCGTCACCTCTCAGTGTTCCAGTCAGTCGCCGGCAGGTGACGCCTGAGTCGGGTCGCAGGGCTGAAGAGCAACCGTGGGAGGCCTGATTAGTGACGATGGGGACATTCTCGGTTCTTCCCCATCCAGGGGTCCTTCCATCCCTCTTCATTTGTTTCTCTCCTTTTCACTCACTCAATGCCTGACCTTTCCTCACTCTCTCCTCACTCTCCTACAGGTGCTGTGTGTCTGTAGTGTGAACATTCCTATCACTGAAGACTGAGTGACCCCTTTGCCCTGCGTTGATGCTACGGACCAGGCAGCATCTCAGTAAGGAGGGGGCTTCCTTGCCCAGGGTGATTAGCCGGCAAGGAGAATTCGTTCTGAGTTCAAAGCTTATGTCAAAACAGGTGGACATCACAGATATTGCCCATCTCTAAGTAGCACTGACCATAGTCTCGGGCCTTAGCACATCTGTGTCAGGACCTAGTAATACCTTAGCAATACCTCCTCCCCAACCCCCCTGCCCGCCTCCACCCCCACCCCCCCAGTTCTGTGGCCCCTGTACCGTAGCTGCGCCTCTAACATCTGAAAAACCAAATTTTAAAGAAAGATTATCCAGTCTCTGAACCCCTTCAGAGCTGGGCTTCCTGGTGGTCATGGCTCTCTTTTCATGTCCTTTGCTTTGAATCCAGTTCCCCTCCAGTCGCTAGAGAGTGACACGAGTGTTACTGGAAGATATGCAGCCATTTCTTCCCCAAGCCTGTGGGCAGTATTTTCTCCTTTCCCTCCCAGATTTCCTAACCCTTCCATCAGCCTCCCTTCCTTTAGCCACTTCTGTCAAGAGGACACAACATAGAACCACACTGCTTTAGTAAGCCCAGCCCACCCCTGGTCCACAGTACCTGACAGAGCTCCACCACCACCAGCACTTACCGAATCAGAGCCACGAGTCCTATGTCCCCTCCTGGTCCAGAGCATGTCCCGTGACAGGGATGAGAGGAGACGTGGGAATCATCTGTATGTTTTCATTGAGGCTGAGAAATGAACAGTCGTGCCCAACTTTCCAGCTTTGGGCATGGGATCTCGGGTGCAGATGCACGCAGTGCCCTATCACAGTCATCGTTTTTCTTTTGTTTTGTTTTGTTTTGTTTTCCCTTCACCCTCTGAACTCAGGGCTTTCACGACTTCAAAATTTTGGGTTCCACTTTGGGAAGCACACAAATGCAATCCCATCAGAGGGGTTGAAGAATAGTGACCCACTCCCACATAGCACCTTGTAGATGGTTTCATGCTATTCTTTGAGTTACATCCTCTTTCTTGCAACTCAGAAAGCTGTGAAGAAGCATGGGGCTCGAAGAGGGAGGGGACGTGCTCCACTGGTAAGGAGCAGCGTCCTTTTAGAGCACAAGACAGATTGGGGACCTTTATTTTCTTCTCCATTCCACGGATGACAGGAGATAGCTGAGGCCAGGTGGGCTGTGTGAGTTAAGAGTCCCTTCTCTCCAGTGGGGCCAGCTCGATACCTTTGCAAGTGCTTGGTGTTAAACCTTTATGAAGCCCTAGACTGGCCTCATCTCTGTCCTGAATATGTGGGTGCTACTTGAACCCTCAGATTCCTGGAGGGAGCCCTAGATTTTTTTAAGAAGATGTATGTATTAAAAAAAAAACAAGTTGTATGTATGTATTTTTTTTATTTATTTACAGCACGAGCCAGAGGGGCAGAGGGAGAGAGAATGTCAAGCAGACTCTGCACTGAGCACAGAGCCCTACACAGGGCTCAGTCTCATGACCCTGTGATCAGGACCTGAGCCGAGACCAAGAGTTGATCGCTTAACAGACTGCACCGGGAACCCTAGATCTTGACTGCACTTGTGCTGGTGATATGAGATTTGCTAACTACCTAGGCAGATAATGTAGGAAGATGAGAATTGAGGTGGGGGTGGGGAGCAAGGCACAGGGGAAGCAGGGCAGGGGCTCTCTGTGAGCCCAGGATCTAGAAGGGGTGACTCGTGGGCACTGGATCTGTCCTGACAGCCCACAGCCACCTTGGGAGACATTTACTGTGACATTTACTCAGTGCTGTGGGTTCGTGGTCTCACACAATCTAGCTCCCCCAGGTACACTTAACATGTCCAAAAAAGTGTATGTATATAACTCTTGTGCTATTTCCTGTGACCAAAGCAGCAACTGTCAACTTTTAACACATACGTGGAATCCCAGAGAATGTCCACCCATGTCTTTAAGGTGGAGTACCCAGGGTTATGGAGATACAGGTACTCGATATTCACCTTCTACTCTTCTCAGAAAAAATGCTGAGCACAGAGCTCCAATGTTTATTTTTACTTATAATATATACTACAGTTATAAAATACTCTGCATATTATAAGGTATATGTAGTAGAAATTTTAAAATGGATAAGTAAATCTATGATAAAATATTTTTATATTTTTATTATTGGGGCACCTGGGTGGCTCAGTCGATTAAGTGACTGCCTTCAGCTCAGATCATGATCCCAGGGTCCTGGGATTGAGTCCCACCTCGGGCTCGAGCCTGCTTCTCCCTCTGCCTGCCACTCCCCCTGCTTGTGCTCTCTCTTTCTCTGACAAATAAATAAAATCTTTTAAAAAATGTGCTGTAAGCATATCATGGTATTTCATAAAATCCAAGTAAAGGTTAAGCAGTATAGACTGAGAAAAGGTAAGGACTACATAAACTCTAACAACCTCAGAACATTCTTACTAAGGTAACTTAGCCCCTAAGTCTCAGGTTCTGCCTTTCCTGAAACAAGTTCTTGAGAACAGCTATCTGATTGGCTCACCCTATCTGATTTTATCAGCCATTGGTAGGGCGATATAACTTGCTGATCCTGATGTCATGGCTGGAGGGCAGATCCAGAAGGGCGGTGAGAACAGATGATGTGTCCTACTCCTTTTCACCCATGGCTTCCCATTCACACTATTTCAGAGGTGCCCAATTGCAGGATCTCATCTGCAACAGTCATGCCCCCAGTCAGAGACAACAAATATCACATCCATAAACTGCTTCTAATAAATACCATATACGTTGTCCAGCACAGTCCTGTTGTGCCTTTTTGCAACTTACAGACCAAGTTGAAAATTTGAGTGTGACCAAATCCATCCAAAAGAAGCAAATGGAAGAGAAAAACGTTTATAAAAAGGAATAATAAAGCTTTTCAATTTTTTAACAACCCGAGAAGAAAGAACAAACATCTAGAGACTGCAGAGCTAATTTCTGCAAGTGGTGACAAGGCAGTAATTGGATGGTAAGATATTCTTCTTCTCCTCCCAACACATTCTCTTCACTTGTTTGGCTTCTCAGTTGGCCATGTTAATGCAGTCATATTTCTTGAGTTTTTTCCTCCAGTTCCTAGAGGGACCTGAGTAATAATAGTTGGAAAGATGGTGTTATTTTTTGCAAATGACTTAGAAATTTGGAGACAGAAAGACGTCTATAGAGAAATACTACAGATCATTCTAGGGAACCGGGAACCCTCCTGTCCCACTGCTGTGGCACCTTCTCAAGGAAGCTGACCAGGCGTCAAATGTGTTTAGTTGACAAATACAACTCTAGTCATATTATTTCCAGGATTCAGTTGTTTCCTATAGTCCTATGAGTACAATCCAACACTTTAGCATTTATAATGGACATCTGGTACACAATTCAAATCTCCCTTTAAGACCTAAGGACCTACTTCGTCTGGCTACTACTGATAGGGCTGCGAGCTGACAGCCCTCCTACCTAGGCCTTCCCTGGAAACTCCTCTTGTTAGCCCAAAGTTCTTTCCCCCTCCTGGGGGCAGCCTGTGTCCAATCACTGGTCCAGGTGGAGTAGAAAGGCCTGGCACCCACACTCTTCCTCTAAAGGGTCATCTCAGCTTCAGAGCTCCCTTGGGATCAGCTAACGCCCTGATAGGATTGCACTGCAGCTCAATTTCTCTGCCCCAGTTGTTGACCAATGCACATCCCAATAAACCCCTTGCGGGTAATAATCTCTCATCTCAGGGTCTGGTTGGGTGTCTGACCTGCAACATCACAATATATGAGATTGTCCATTTTGGGCCTCCGGAAACCCAAGCTGACATGATATTCTCCCGGACAGGTACATACTCTCTTATGTGTGCCACTTTCTCTTTCTTGTTCTTCATGACTCATTTAAGACTGTTACTTTCACCGGAAAGCCCTGATAGTCTGAGTCTACTAATCTCTCAGAGCACAACTCCTATCACGTGGCATACGGCATTAAAATGTAACAGATCGGGGCGCCTGGGTGGCTCAGTGCGTTAAAGCCTCTGCCTTCAGCTCAAGTCATGATCCTAGGGTCCTGGGATTGAGCCCCACATCGGGCCCTCTGCTCGGTGGGGAGCCTGCTTTCTCCTCTCTCTCTCTCTCTGCCTGCCTCTCTGCCTACTTCTGATCTCCCTCTGTCTGCCAAATAAATAAATAAAATCTTTTTAAGAAAATGTAACACATCACGTTTCTTTCTTCCAGTTAGACTAGGAGCTAATCCATGGTGGGGATGTGACTCTTGATCTCTTTACCTGCATTATGTAATACAATCTTCCGCACATAACAACACATTCTGAGTCTTGACTGATAGAAAAATATAAAAACAATGTAGTTTTAAAGGAAAGGAGGGATAAATGGACACCATATTGTCCTGACCCTCTGAGGCATGTGAGAAGAATCTCTGGAGAGGAGGGAAGCCTGATTCCAGTTTGCTTTACCAAGACATTCAAAACAATGAGACAGCTCCGCTTGCCCGGCCCTGTTAAGGGATTATATCTATTTTTTTAGCCTTTTCACTCTTTCTAGATGGACCTATTTATGAGCTATTTAGCTATTTTCTTGGAGTCAACAATGAATATCTCTCTTTCTCTGATGAAAGGTTAGTTTATATCTTAGAGTAAGGGCACAGTAACATAGTAACATTAATGACCTGAGTTATAGGTCAGAAGGCTGTGGAGTTTCTTTTCTAATGGGCCATGTTTGGGTCTATGCAGATGGTCATTTCTGAATACTGTGTACTCTGTTTGCTGGGGGTCCCATTAAGGCTGATGGAGGCTCAGGGTCTAATTCTACAAACCTATGAGGAGGATTAGAGGGCCCCCTCTCACGGCTGCCTGACTTTCCTTTACCACAGGTGATGGAGCAGGGCAAGAGCAATCCAGTTTGGGGACTGAATGTCTTCTCTCTGACCTGCGTGGGGGATTCTTCCAAGGGACTTTGCAATCTTGGCCATGGAGTTTGTTCTTGAAGCATAGATAACTGAGGAGGGAAAGGAGAACTTGGGAAGTGTTGGTCAAGTGAGGAGGAAGTGTTGAAAGACAAAATGGGGGAGCAGGTTCTAGTACCTGCATGTTCTGTGTGTTGAAGTAAAAGGTCAGTGGTGGGGAACACGGTCCTTGGATATTATGGGATCCAGTGATAAAAATGGATTTGGAGGTGGTGATAAAATGGAAAGTGAGGGGTAAAATGGCCCAGCGGGTAGGGAAAGGTTGGAGGTAAAGAGGTCAGAGTGAGTAAGGACCCAGTGTCCCAAAGATAACAGAGCACAGTCTTCCCCAGGCACACCACACGCACCCCCTGCCCCAGAAAAGAATGAGTGCTCCCACAGTTGCTTAGCTGCTCCAGAAAGATACCCTCAAAAAGGAGCACATCCCCTGTAGAAGACAGAAGGTTCAAAGCCCTTCCGGAAGCAGACGGGGGTGGGGGGGGGAGTCAGGGTGCCATATAGCCCTTTACCAGGATGGCTATGCGTGTCTGGACTTTCCTCAGTTTCTATACTTTGGCAGAATTAACATTTCTGATGGGAGGGAGAAGAGAGTGATAGATGAGCTCTCTGACCAGTCAGCCACATTCACTCCAAGGAGTGTTTAAATATTATTTATTTACCTTAACAAAGATAACCCAGTCATCAGATGCCATCAGTGTGATTGGAAACCCACTTTCCGTAACTGTTTCGTGGTCTTGGTATATTCTTTAGCCACTGGACTCTGCATGCTTTCTGGGTGTTTTATCTTAATCACAAGGTTCTGTGTTTCACTCATATTAATGTACTTTTAATTTGGGAAATCTACTAAAAAAAAAAAAAAACCCAAATGCGATGTAAGGATGACCAGAAGGTCTCGGTGTGTTTTAATTAGGGGCTATCAGAGTGAAAAGCAGGCAACGGCTCTTAGGACCATTCATTAACACCTATTCTGTGATGAATCAGGTGAAGTCCTCTCCTTCCAGTTCTCCGCTTCTGGGAACAGAACAGAACAGAACAGGAACATAGGTAAGGTAATTAGTGCTGAAAAAAAAGGAAGGAAAAAAAACCCCCAAAAAACCCACAAGGCAGCTCTAGCCATTCAGCATTGTTAAGAACTCTGCCAAGGAAATAGCATTCAGTGAAGATGTGATAATTAGCTGGGTTTTTCACAAGGCGTGATTGGGAAATTTCCAAACAGACATGGAGCAAGACTGCTCTCTTTTATTACTGCATCGGCATTAGAAAGGATGTTGCAATCCTGATGCAAAATTTGGATGAACCTAGACAAACCATAAAAGACTCAATCTCAGGAAACAGACTGAGGGTTGCTGGGGGGAGGGGGGACGGGAGAGGGTGGTGGGGAAATGGACATTGGGGAGGGTATGGGCTATGATGAGTGCTGTGAAATGTGTAAACCAGACGATTCACAGACCTGTACCCCTGGGGATAAAAATACATTATATGTTTATTAAAATAAAAAAATTAAAAAAAATTTGGATGAGGGGTGCCTGGGTGGCTCAGTGGGTTAAAGCCTCTGCCTTCAGCTCAGGTCATGTTCCCAGGGTCCTGGGATCGAGCCCCACATAGGCCTCTCTGCTCAGCAGGGAGCCTGCTTCCTCCTCTTTCTCTCTGCCTGCCTCTCCATCTACTTGTGATCTCTATCTGTCAAATAAATAAATAAAATCTTTTAAAAAAAAAAAATTTGGATGAACCTATTTTCCTAATTATAAAAATGAAGAGATCTGATATAAAAAAACGAATTTGTGAAGCTGGGAATTTACTATTAGCAGAGAAATGTAACGCACCATGAAATACGAGCTTGTGCTCAAAATATCTTTGCAGTTTTTAACCCTCAAATTGTTAGGCGGTACCCACCTCCTAGCCTGTCATTGATCAGGATCTGTGAGTTTGCACAACAAGTCAAAGAAAGGAAACATTTTGGCCTCTTTTTCTCACCATAGCTGCCCTAGGCCCAAAGGTGCCATGTGGTACCTAAACATGAACACTTATTCTTCGTAAGGAAGACTATGGTGAGGCTGATTCCAATATGAGGGTCCACTCCTGCTAGGAAAGAGCCCCCTACTAATGCCGGAAGAAAATTCCCCCAAAGGAGCACATCTACACACACCAGAAGCCTGCCTTCCACAGACTTGGTCTCTAGCCCTGTCACTTTGGTCGCCTTTCATTAGCCCACCTTGGGCTGTGTTATTAGCCCACAGTTACTATACCTGCTTTCTGCTTCCTTGGAAGGATGTTGCCCGCTGCCCTGAGGCTTCAGCCTAAAAAACGGAGACTTCTCTTCCACACTTTTTTTTACAAAATCTGGAAATCTCATTCAACTATTTATTTGTCTTCACCTGAGAAAACTTTTAGCCAGAAACCACAACAGGACAGGGAGCAAGCAGGTGTACTGAAAGGGCAGCATGAAGAGAGGGAGGGAGGAGGGAGGGAGAGAGGGAGGAGGGAGGGGCACTCCCTGGTAATTGGTGGCTGAAGAAGAAGAAAACCAGTGAAAGAACAGATCCCAGAGAGCAGCATGTCTTTCCCATTCCCATTCCAGTCTAGGAGGTTTCTCCCCAGATCAGATACCAATGCCAGCCGCTGTGCTGACTGGACAGAATCAAACATGGCTTTGATGGGATGCATCCCCGTTTTCTTCAGGTTTATGGCTAGAATTCAGCTGACTTCTGTCAGGCAGTGATCAAGAGCGAGATGGCACAGTTTCCAACCAGTTTATAGAAGACACGTAATGGAGAAAATGGTCAGCACTTAAGTGGTTACTCGGAGGAAGAGGATGTCCTAAGGGCTCCTAAATGTACTGACATAAGTACATTCTCGTAAGTACTGATATAAGCAGAATTGCGCAGCGGAAGCGTGCTGGGCCCATAAGTACTGATATAAGTACTTCATTTTTCCGAAAACTGAGTCTTGGGAAGTTGAGCAGACTTTGAGCAAAACGGGAGTTCCATGCGGAATGCTACATAAAATCAGCAAGCAGAATCTCTCATAGTGAGCTATGGGTGATTCTTTAAGTTGGATTTCTGTTTGATTGATTGATTGGTTGAATGAATGAAGATTTTATTTATTTATTTGAGAGAGAGTGCGAGAGAGCACAAGCAGGAGGAGCAGCAGAGGGAGAAGGGAGGAAGCAGACTTCCTGCTGAGCAGGGAGCCCAGCATCAAACTGGATCCCAGGATCCTGGGATCATGACCTGAACCGAAGGCAGTCGCTTAACCAACTCAGCCACCAGGTGCTCCAGATTTCTGGGTTTTTAATCTTTTTTTTTTTTTTTTAATTTCTTCCTCTTTTTACTCTGGGCTTCTCTTTTTGGCAGCTACATTTGTACTTTCTGATTATTTTCATCTATTTTTTGTTCCTTACCTTAGATTTTTGTGAAAGAGAAATTCTCTGATACAAGTTTTTCTATCTGATGAAGAAGTTTCTCAGAATTTTATATTCATTGAATATGGTTATATTTGAGCCCACAAAATTTCATGATTTTTATAACGCCAACACTAACCTCTGTAGGACAGTTCAAAAGTTAACCAGGAAAGATCACTAAGCAAAAATATCCAAGAATAGAACAGGAAAATTTTTTTACAGATCTAGCTTTACTAGAAAATGAACTGGATTGTAATGCAGCAACAGCATAAATATGGGGCCAGTAAGGAAACATAGGTGGCCAGAATAATTAAGAAAATAATCCCAGAAATTGTTGTATTATCATAGTAATTAAGTTTGGAATTAAAGGTATCTTAGATGTTAATACAGAAGAAAAGAACTTTCGGTAAGTGGTAACAGAATAAATGCCTGGTGATCCAGACTCAAATCAATTTAGATTCTCATCTCAAGTCATAGATGAAAATAAAATCCTAATGAGATATAGAAAAACATATGAACGATTTAAAACATAAATGGGAACTGGCAGTTCGTAAGCTCTATAGCAGAACGAGAATGGAACAGTATTGGTTCTACATGTTCAACATACTGGAACTCAAAGAAAATGTCAAGAAAATGGGACAAAGAGGTACATCATAGGACTGTAGCCAGCGTCTACATGAGAGGTTTATACCTACTTTTAAGAATTAAGGATATATAAAAACATAGTGCATAAGGACAATACAAAACTAGTTAATGTCATAAAATAAAACCCAAATAAAGAGAACTAAAACTAGCAAACAAATGAAAAAATGTTCTAGCCCACTAGTATTTAAACACGGTTGAGCAATGATGCTTGATATCCTTGCCTTTTATTTATTTTTTTAAAGATTTTATTTATTTATTTGTCAGAGAGAGAGAGAGAGAGAGAGATCAAGAGAGCACAAACAGGGGCAGCAGCAGGCAAAGGGAGAAGCAGACTCCCCGCTAAGCAAGGAACCTGAGGCAAAACTCCCTGCCGGGACCCCAGGATCATGACCTAAGCCAAAGGCAGACGCTTAACTGACTGGTCCACCCATGTGTCCCAAGACATCACTCTTTTTTTTTTTCTTTTTAAGATTTATTCATTTATTTGAGAGAGAGAGAGAGAGAATCTCAAGGAGACTGAGCACTGAGGGTAGAGCCCCATGCAGGACTTCATCTCTTGACTCTGAGGTCAGGACCTGAGCCAAAATCAAGAGTCAGAAGCTTAACTGATTGAGCCACTGAAGCGCCCCACGACACCACCTTTTATTTTTATTTTTTTTTAAAGATTTCATTTATTTATTTGATAGACAGAGATCGCAAGTGGGCAGAGAGGCAGGCAGAGACAGAGGAGGAAGCAGGCTCGCCGTTGAGCAGAGAGCCAGATGCGGGGCTCGATCCCAGGACCCTGGGATCATGACCTGAGCCGAAGGCAGAGGCTTTAACCCACTGAGCCACCCAGGCACCCCATGACACCACCTTTTAAACACATTTCTTCCCTTAAACATTCTCTCATCACCAGTCTCTCCTGGTCGTCCTATTGTGCTGCCTCTATTCCAGCGTGCTTTTTCATGCTCCTTATTCTTTTCCCTACATGAAGTTGTGAAGGTCCCTACGGTTCAGTTTTTGGTAGTTTTCCTATTTTGTATTTCTACAAGACCTCATTTATTCCTTGGCCTTTGGGAGCAGGTATACTTCAGCTCCCAAGTTTACATTTTTGCCACAGCACTGCAAATTCTAGAAATGTGCATCAAGTATCAAGGCTCAGTGTTTCTGCATCCTCCAGTTCCTGGTGATAGATGATAATTTTGTTTTCTTTTGCTGACCATAGTAGTATATGATGCAGTTTAAATTAATTAATTGATTGCCAAATACTTTTATGTTTCCTTCCAACAAAAAGGAAAAGTTCCAAGAGGGCTGACACTTTTTTTTTTTTTTTTGAAGATTTTATTTATTTGAGAGGGTGAGAGAGCAAGCAGAGCACAAGAGCAGGGGGAGGGAGAAGTAGACTCACTGATGAGCAGGGATCCTGATGCAGGGCTCAATTCCAAGAAGCCAATCCCAGGACACTGCCGGATCATGACCTAAGTAGAAAGCAGCTACTTAATCAACTGAGCCACCCATGCCCCTGGCACTTTGTTCTCTTTATTCATTTTTTTACCTTGAAGGCAAGGAAAGTGCCTGTGATTTAGCAACTTAAGTATTTAAATTGAATCTAATGGATGAATGAACAATACCTTCAGCTGAGCTACAAAATACGTCTTTGTGTTTATTTATTAAAAATGAACAAATGCAAAAAAGGTTTGGCAGTAAAACTTTAAATAAAGAGAATAAAAATATAGGAATGCCTTGGTGGCTCAGTCTGTTAGGCATTAGCCTTTGACTCAGGTCATGAACCCAAGGTCCTGGGATCCAGTCCCATGTGGGACTCCCTGTTTCTCCCTCTGCCTGACACTACCCCCTTCTTCCCTGGGCTGCTCTTTTCCAACATAGTTCTATTCTTACTGGTTTGCATATGCAAAAGACACTAGTTAGATTTAAAAGACATTAAACTCTTCAAACCATGGGAAATGTTGGAAGAAATTGTGTCAAAATGTATTTATTCATATGGCAAAATTGAAATTTACTACTGAAGAAATTCAAATTAATGAAAATATCCATAAAGCGAAAATAAATATGGGGGAAATGTACAAACATTGCTGGTGACAACATTTTGGAAAGAAATTTTTGTATGTCTTGAATCCTTAGTGTTTACGTAAATACAGGGGAAACCTTTGTGCCTAGATTTTAGTTTATTAAGAGACTATAAAAAATGAAGTACAAGAAGGTATATATTCAGGAACAAATAATGGCCAAAGGAGACTATAGTATGTAGAGTCACCGGAAAGTTGTGTAGCCATTTAAAAATGTATGAGTGGAAAACAATTTAGAATTGTATTGCACAGCAAAAATTCAGGGTATATTATTTACATACCATGGTCACAATTTGGTATTTAGAGACACATGATATGGATTTTAATTGATTAGTAATATGAAAACATGAACCTAAATTATAATTGAGGTGTTACTAAAATTGTGCAGGATAAAAATCCTAACTCAAGCGCTTTATTGAGGAACAGTTTTCAGCATCTTGCCGGTAGGCCCTCTTCTGCCCTGTTTCTTTTCAATTTATACAAAAGCCGCATTTCATTCAAAAGGCAGAAGCCAGGAAGTGTAAATCTTAAAGAGAAAGTATGAATTTAGCTGGAGAGCTCCAATGCCGTGCAAAGTTTATACGAAACTGGCAGCATCACAAACGTTCATCCGTTGGGGCCGACAGAATCCCACAAACGGAGTAAGACGGAGATGCCAGCCAGCTCGCGGGCATCCCGCGCCGCAGCTCCCCAACAGCCCCCTTGGCGCCTCCCGCTCCCTTCCTCCCCATCCCCCATATGTCCGCCCACTGACGCGAGCAGGCGGCTGCGCAGCCGCAGTAGCCGCCTCGGCCGCTCCTAGCCCGGGGGATCCTGGGACGAGGCTTTTCCGGAAGGACGGGCTCGGCGTCCGCGGCTAGGCCGGTGTTCCAGGCCCAGACCCAAGTCAGGCCCGTATTCCAGGCCCTCGTCCCACCAGTCGCCGAGGCGGCGCTCTGGTGACAGCGGAGGGCGCAGCGGGCCGCTCGCTGAGGTGGCCGGCCTCGCCGCCTCGCGAGTCGCAGTACGTGGCGGCGCCTCGCCCTTGGCCCGGAGCGGAACTGCTGGAGGAGCGGCAGCGCAGGCCTGACCAGGTGAACCGGGTCCCTTAACCGCCTTCTGGTGAATCATCTGCATAATAATCAGATTTGAGGTCCACAGCCCTTTGTGGTCCTGTTGTGGAACAGTTTTCGGTGGATGACTGACTGGTGTGTTGTGAGGGGCGCCTCAGTGACTGCTTGCCCCTGAAAAGGAAAGCGAGCTCTCCTGCTCTTTGGGCTGCCTCGTTTCCTTGAAAGCTTCCAGGTTCTAACTGCGTGCTCGGGCACAGATCTGTGTGCCAGAGGAAGGCTTTCCCATGAAAGTGTCTCTTGGTAACGGTGAAATGGGCGTCTCCGCCCATCTGCAGCCTTGCAAGGCAGGAACCACACGGTTTTTTACCAGCAATACTCACAGTTCGGTGGTATTGCAAGGCTTCGATCAGCTCAGAATAGAAGGCTTGCTTTGTGATGTGACCTTGGTTCCAGGTGATGGAGATGAAATCTTCCCCGTTCACAGAGCTATGATGGCGTCTGCTAGTGATTATTTCAAGGCGATGTTCACAGGTGGAATGAAAGAACAAGATTTAATGTGCATTAAGCTTCATGGGGTGAACAAGGTTGGTCTGAAGAAAATAATTGATTTTATTTATACTGCAAAACTTTCCCTTAATATGGACAATCTCCAGGACACACTTGAAGCTGCCAGCTTTTTACAAATTTTACCTGTTTTGGACTTCTGTAAAGTATTTCTTATTTCAGGAGTCTCTTTAGATAACTGTGTTGAAGTTGGACGAATTGCTAACACCTACAATCTTATCGAAGTGGATAAATATGTCAATAATTTCATCCTGAAGAATTTTCCTGCATTACTGAGTACTGGGGAGTTTCTGAAACTCCCCTTTGAACGGCTTGCCTTTGTGCTTTCTAGTAATAGTCTTAAGCACTGTTCTGAACTTGAGCTCTTCAAGGCTGCCTGTCGCTGGCTAAGGTTGGAAGACCCTCGGATGGATTATGCTGCAAAATTAATGAAGAATATTCGATTTCCGTTGATGACACCCCAGGATCTCATCAATTATGTGCAGACAGTAGATTTCATGAGAACAGACAATACCTGTGTGAATTTGCTTTTAGAAGCTAGCAATTACCAAATGATGCCATATATGCAGCCAGTGATGCAGTCAGATAGAACTGCCATTCGATCTGACTCGACACACTTGGTCACATTAGGAGGAGTTTTGAGACAGCAGCTGGTTGTCAGTAAAGAATTACGGATGTATGATGAAAGGGCACAAGAATGGAGATCTCTAGCCCCAATGGATGCTCCTCGATACCAGCATGGCATTGCTGTCATTGGAAACTTTCTTTATGTAGTTGGTGGTCAAAGCAATTATGATACAAAAGGAAAAACTGCTGTTGATACAGTTTTCAGGTTTGATCCTCGGTATAATAAATGGATGCAGGTTGCATCATTAAATGAAAAGCGCACATTCTTCCACTTGAGTGCCCTCAAAGGACATTTATATGCTGTTGGTGGGCGAAGTGCAGCTGGTGAACTGGCCACAGTAGAATGTTACAACCCAAGGATGAATGAGTGGAGCTATGTTGCAAAAATGAGTGAACCCCACTATGGCCATGCTGGAACAGTGTATGGAGGCCTAATGTATATTTCAGGAGGAATTACTCATGACACCTTCCAGAATGAGCTCATGTGTTTTGACCCAGATACAGACAAATGGACACAGAAGGCTCCAATGACCACAGTCAGAGGTCTGCACTGCATGTGTACAGTTGGAGACAAGCTCTATGTCATTGGTGGCAATCACTTCAGAGGAACAAGTGATTATGATGATGTTCTAAGCTGTGAATACTATTCGCCAACCCTTGACCAGTGGACACCAATTGCTGCTATGTTAAGAGGTCAAAGTGATGTTGGAGTTGCCGTCTTTGAAAATAAAATCTATGTTGTAGGCGGATATTCTTGGAATAATCGTTGTATGGTAGAAATTGTCCAGAAATATGACCCAGAAAAGGATGAGTGGCATAAAGTTTTTGACCTTCCAGAGTCACTTGGTGGCATTCGAGCTTGTACTCTCACAGTTTTTCCACCTGAGGAAAACCCTGGATCCCCTTCTAGAGAATCACCTCTTTCAGCACCTTCGGATCATTCTTAGGACTAAAATGTAGTACCTTTGCAGTGCATCATGGATGATCTCACACTTCCCCTTCGGTTGTATCTTATAATGATTGGTACAGTTATTAGATAAAATGGTAATTGATGTTATTTCTCTTGTTTGGTTCTATGTTTATCATATGGTTAACAAATGCATTCTGAAAATATTCAACATAGCCAGCTGTTTTAACAAATGTAAAAAGATACGTAGAAAAATGTTTGAGATGTGTTTGTGGTGTTGTGTAAGTTAAATTGTAGGTGATTGTAGTAAATGTATAATTATGTTCATTATGCTTCAGAGCTGCAAGTTTTCATCTTTGACTTCAAAACATCAAAGGGAGGCTGCCTGCCCTGACCTAAAATAAACAAGAGGTCACCAAATATTATCACCGACCTCCCTTTTTTCATATAGTTTTTGACATCGTTGCCAATTCACCTGATTGAGTGCGTTCAGAATATGTGAAGTTTCTTAGATAGGAGAAGTAAACAGTGTAGCCCTAAGTCAGAGTTTTGTATCTCTCTGTGGAGAGAGGGAAGGGGAGAGAGAGAATATAAATATGTATGTACGTACATTACATACATGTGTATATACATCCATACATCCATACACATACACATTTAATTTTTAAATTGGTAATTCAGCTATAGGGAAATTGTTTTTAATTTTTTTTCTTCCTACCAGCTGTTCTATTCAAGTGGGAATTCAGTACCAGAAAATAAGTATAGAGTCATACTAAATTGAGATAGATAAGGGCTACAACATATTAGGTTGACTACCAAATCTGTCATTTGGCTAAATTGTTATTTCAGATGAAACATACTACTTTTTCTGCTGTGTATTGTTTTTTATAGAGTTGCTTTTATACAGGCTATTTAGCAGAGTTCGGGTTTCTGAGAATTGGTTTTGCTGAGTAAGTTTAAGTAAGCTTTGCTGTTCTGCCTTTTTGTTCAGTAAAACTTACATGAGGAAAGCTAAGAATGAAATATGCTGAACAAAGCTGTAGGATTTTAAGTTCAGTCTCCCAACTTAGTCATTCTAACATGATCGTTTGATTTGGGGTGGTTGCTCTAGGCGGTGTACGTCCTGAGCTTTGTGGGATCTGCCTCAAGGCTGTGATCTGAGCAAGCAGGAGACAGACTCAGTTCTGTTTCAAATCAGAAGAATGTCCATTTGTCTGTGTCTAAAGAACGGGACCAACTTCAGATTCCCTAGGAAGCCGGTTACAGAAAGCCTAGGCCACTGCTGATTTTCAGACAGGTACTAAAGTAGATGTTCAGCCTCTGAAATACCAAGGGCATCCCTACTGGTTGAGAATCATACGGGGAGATCTTAATGAGACCTTTTCAGCAAATGGGAGTCATAATGGACCTTTGTATGTAGTGAGTGATTCTGGAGAGGTAATTTCCTGGAATAATTGCCTATCTGAAGAAAAATTTACATATGCCCATTTACATACATATAAATATATCCCTACACTTGGGAAGTTGTCATAGTATAAATCAGGAATGATCTTCTCTTCATTGACAATCCCATGAGAAAACTCAGGAACCCAGACAAAAGGAATTGGCTTCCAGGGATCTGAACCTTACTGCCCATACAAGTGTTGATTCATTTTAATGCTTTTTATGATTTCTGCCTTGGCAGAAAATTTCATACTTTCTATGTTTTTTTAAATGACTGATTTTTTATTACTAAAAATAGCACAGTTGAGTACATTTAGAAAATAGAAAAAGTAGAAATTGGTGTTAACTTTGTGCATTAAATAAGCAAGAAATGGCATCCCAATCATTTCTTTATTAATGAGGTTAAATATTTGTGGTTTTTGAGTAGCTCTGTTTCCTCTGAATGTTCATGTCCTTTACCCTTGTGATACCTATTGGACTTGCTTTGTTTTTTTCATACCAAGTTATAGGATCTCTTTATATAATAAATATAATTTAACTGGCATTTGTTTGCATTGATTTCTTTTTCTTAATCTATTATAGTTTTACAAAGGCAGGGCCATTCAGTTAATTTTAGAGATAAAATTTGTCCATCTTTTTGCATTTTGACCTTTTGGAGATAATTCTGCTATGGTTTTTTTTTTTGTTGTTGTTGTTTTTATATAGTATTGATGTATTACTCTTGGTGCTAATTCTCACCTGCTGAGGTGATATTGCCCTGCTTGCCTTCTGTTCTGCACAAGCTTTTGTCTTTACCTTGTTGAAAAAAGGTTTTTGCCTTCTATTACAGTTAACTGTTGCTTTGTAGCTAGCCAAGAATTGCTTAACTAGATAAGCTAACTACTCCACCTATATCCCCTAACTGGAGGGTACACATGCTCCACCTCTCACCCTTTTAGAATTTTCTGCAGTGGACAGCTGTCTTGGCAGTCCTAGAGTAGGTGACTGATGGTATGCTAATACTACTAATTACACCTGGAATTCTTTGCTTATAGATAAAGGAATTTTCAGTGACTTTAAAATGTTTGGAAAGAGATTTTACTTTCATAAGCTAGTAATTTTTTATGGGATATTAAGACTGAAAAAAAGGATAAACTGTAAACACATTAGATATTTTTAATGTTTCTTATTTTTCTAAGTTTCAAAATTAATGTTCATTAGTTTTTCTGATTATAGAAGTAATTTATGTGTATTATAGAAAGTGCAGGAAAATAAAAGTGAGACTATAAATGATCAGTGATTTCCACATGCCAAGGGTAACTTCTGTTAACACTGGATATATTATACATATACATAGGTACAGACATTTGTCAAATATTTTTCAAATATGCCAGACCCTAACCTAAAATCTGGATGATAAAAGGAAATAAATCCAACTTTGAAACATAACACTGCTATCATTATGACTTTTTCTTCAGGTTTTATAAAATATTTATATATTAAAAAATAATGTGCTTTTTTCCTAATTATCAAATACATGTGCATTAAGAAAAACAGATTCTGTTTTTACTCAAATCCATACTTCTTTTTTTCCCTTCTCGCCAACAGAATTCCTGTAGTTTACCCATAAAGCAAACACATTCATTCATGTTCATATTTTTCTGGTTCATAATTGAAATTACCTGGTTTTGATTACAAAGCATGCTCCTACAGAACATTTCATTCAAAACTACAAAAACATACCATCAAGAGAAATAAAACCAATGTCCTATCCACAGCTCAACCAATTATTAACTGAAAGACCCTAAGCTCTCAAAGCTAACGTTTCCCGTTTGTCAATGGCATTATGGTGGGTATTAATAATTGTGGTATCTTACCAGAATTACAAGTTGAGAATGTTACAAAATGATTGGCATAAGACATGCACTGGGAAGCATTCAGTGAAGGATAGTTAGTACTAATAAAGTTGGCGTTTGCATCATAATTTTTTACTTCTTTTTTTTTTAATTAACATATAATGTATTATTTGCCCTAGGGGTACAGGTACAGTACATAGCACTCACCATAGCACATACCCTCCCCAGTGTCCATCACCCAGCCACCCCATCCCTTCCTCCCCTGACCCTCCAGCAACCCTCATTTTGTTTCCTGAAATTAAGAGTCTCTTATGGTTTGTCTCCCTCCCCAGTCCCATCTTGTTTCATTTTTTCCCTCCCTTCCCCCACGACCCCCACCTCCGCCTCTCAAATTCCTCTTATCAGAGAGATCATATGATAATTGTCTTTCTCTGATTGACTTTTTTCACTTAGCATGATACCATCTAGTTCCATCCATGTTGATGCAATGACAAGATTTCAGGGTTTTTTTGGATGGCTGCATAGTATTCCATTGTGTATATATACACCACATCTTCTTTATCCATTCATCTGTTGATGGACATCCAGGTTCTTTCCATAGTTTGGCTATTGTGGACATTGTTGCTATGAACATTTGGGTGCATGTGCTGCTTTGGATCACTACATTTGCATCTTTAGGGTAAATACCCAGTAGTGCAATTGCTGGGTCATAGGGTAGCTCTATTTTCAACTTTTTGAGGATCCTCCATACTGTTTTCCAGAGTGACTGCGCCAGCTTACATTCCCACCAGCAATGTAGGAGGGTTCCCCTTTCTCTGCATCCTCACCAACATCTGTCGTTTCCTGACTTACTAATTTTAGCCATTCTGACTGGTGTGAGGTGGTATCCCACTGTGGTTTCTACTTGTATTTCCCTGATGGTGAGTGATGTTGAGCACTTTTTCATGTGTCTGTTGGCCATTTGGATGTCTTCTTCTTCTTCTTCTTCTTCTTCTTCTTCTTCTTCTTCTTTTCTTCTTCTTCTTCTTCTTCTTTTCTTCTTCTTCTTTTTTATTTATTTGACAGAGAGACACAGCGAGAGAGGGAATACAAGAAGGAAGAGTGGGAGAGGGAGAAGCAGATTTTCTGCCAAGCAGGGAGCCTGATACGGGGCTCCATCTGCTGGGATCATGACCTGAGTTGAAGGCAGAGGCTTAATGACTGAGCTACCCAGGCGCCCCCATTTGGATGTCTTCTTTGCAGAAATGTCTGTTGTTGTCTTCTACCCATTTCTTGATTGGATTATTTGTTCTTTGGGTGTTGAGTTTGGTAAGTTTTTTTATAGATTTTAGATACTAGCCCTTTATCTGATTTGTCATTCACAAATGTCTTCTCTCATTCTGTCTGTTGTCTTTTGGTTTTGTTGACTGTTTCCTTTGCTGTGCAAAAGCTTTTGATCTTGATGAAGGCCCTGTGGTTCATTGTTGCCCTTGCTTCCCTTGCCTTTGGCATGTTTCTAGGAAGAAGTTGCTGCGGCTGAGGTCAAAGAGGTTGCTGCCTGTGTTCTCAAGGATTTTGTTGGATTCCTGTCTCACATTGAGGTCTTTCATCCGTTTTGAGTCTATTTTTATGTGTGTGGTGTAAGGAAATGGTCCAGATTCATTCTTCTGCATGTGGCTGTCCAGTTTTCCCAGCACCATTTGTTGAAGAGGCTGTCTTTTCTCCATTGGCTATTCTTTCCTCTTTGTCAAAGATTAGTTGACCATAGAGTTGAGGGTCCATTTCAGGGCTCTGTATTCTGTTCCTTTGATTTATGTGGTTTGACTTTAGTTTTATCTTAATGATTTTCATAGGTTATTTTTCTTAGAAAGTATTAAATGTCTGTACAATTTTGCACTCATGAATGTACCTTCATATTTTTTCCATTTCCCTATGAGTATATTTAAATATCTACCCTAAATATATCTATTAAATTAATAGATTAATTAATTAATCTATTAGATATCTACCCTCATTAGAAATTGAGCAAGATTTAATATTCCTACATAAAATTTTGTCCATGTAAAAATTCTAAAGAAGAATTCTGTAATAAAGAATAAAGAATTCTGTAATAAATTCTAAAGAAGTAAAATATGAGTCAAATAGTGTAGGCTCTTAAAATACATTCCAAGAGTGTACCAATATGCATTTCCAGCAGAATGTGTTTAGTGATGATTTGGAAGGAAATCTTTACAGTTCTAGTTTTCTTGTTTGGGTTTTTTCTTCTTTTTATTACAATACTGTAAATTTTTGTTTATTGAGTATGTGTATTCTTCACTTGTGAATCATTTTTTCCTGTCTTTTACTTTAAATCTCTTATTTGCTGCAAAGACTTTTTTTTTCTCCATTTACGGCATTTTTATAGGGGCAAGGGTACTCAACATTTTGGTTGAGATATTAAGGACATGTATTAGTTGAGGTCCACAATATAATGATTTGAGATATATGTATATAGATATAGATATAGATACAGATATAGATATATAATCACCACAGTCAGTGTAATTAATATTCATCACCACACATAGCTACAAATTTTTTTCTTGGAATGAGAACATTTTAAGATTTACTCTCATTTGGGGTACCTGGGTAGCTCATGGGTTAAAGCCTCTGCCTTCGGCTCATGGTTTCAGGGTACTGGGATTGGGCTCTCTGCCTGCCTGTCTGCCTACTTGTGATCTCTGTCTGTCAAATAAATAAATAAAATCTTAAAAAAAAAAAAGATTTACTCTCAGCAACTTTCAAATATACAACAATAATATTAACTGTAGTCACATGCTGTACCCTACATCCTAATTTATCTTATAACTAGAAGTTTGTACCTTTTGACCACCTTCACCCATTCCATATAATGCAGTCAAATATGTCCATTTTTTTTGCATTTTGAACTTGTGGTGGTAATTTTGCGGTTTTTTACATAGTACTGATGTCACATTTCTCATCCTTAGCAGTTGCTTTATCAGCTCTAATTCTTAACTTGCTAAGGGAGCATTTACTGTTTATCTCTTGTTCAAATTGCTTTTCTTTCTGATTGAAATGAACATGAATTTTTAAAATAAATTTTCAAAAATTTCTTTTACATTAATATTAGTCTATTTACAGTAAGTATTTTCCCATCTTATTTCCTTAAGTATGTGTCTTAATATGCAAAGTTTTTTTGGCAATGTAGTGAAATTACTTTTTCCTTTGTCATTTTTAAATATTTTCTTGTGTATTTATTCCCACTGTGATACGGTATTATTATCCTAGTATTTTATATTATTGTTATGAATATCACTTTTTACTATACATCTAGCATAAAATCTAATGTATGTTTTCAAATTATTATCCAGTTGTTCCCATCACCCCTTTTTGAATAATTTTTACTTTCTCCCTGAATTTTTATGCTTTTTAAAATCATATAATAAAATCTTATATGGTCCATTTAGGGTCTTTCTTGGTTCCAATGACCTTTTCTTCACGTTGTCTTTGGTATATAGATTGCTGTTTTGAGTGAGATTTTGTTTTCACATTGTATTCCAAACTTTATTGCAACAGTATAGAAAATTCATGGTTTTAGCATGTTGGTTTTTTGACATCATTACTGTCATTGATTCTTAAGTTTTTGGATGAAACATTAGTCTCATTGATTTGTAACAGATTTTGGGGTGGATTCTCTTGTGTTTTCACTTTAGAGAATAATATTATATTATCTGCATATTATAAAAACCGTGTTCTATATTATTTGTATCATAACTTGAAAGATTGGTTAATACTTCCAGGAAAATTATAGTAGTGACACATGTCATCATGTCTTGTAGGTAATTTTAATAGGGGTGATTGTAGTTTTCTAATTTCTTTGTTAAAGAGAGATGTTCTTGCTTTTGTTCATCAAAGGTGATTGTTCACAGTGCAGAACTGGTAAAGTGTTCCTTAACCAAATGCATGAATAATAAATTTATTCCTCTATTTACTTCGTAACAGTCTGTGAACAACCACTTTCTAGGGACTGATATTATTCTGCCATCTACTGGTTGGAATTAAAAGTCCTCATTTTAGACAGATTCCAGAAAATATATCTCCTTAAAAACAACAGCAAAAAACCCCAGAAACCCCAGTAATGACAAAAACTACAAGAAATTTTTGTAGCATCAAGTCTTCACACACCCAATTACCTAATAAATATGTAAGACCTATGATAACTCTTGGTGGATATAGTGGGTCAGATAATCAAAGAAAATGTATTTTTTGGCATCAAATAAAAATATACATTTTAAATTGCTTTG
The DNA here is from genome assembly GCF_963455335.1 of Martes martes. Classification (NCBI taxonomy): domain Eukaryota; kingdom Metazoa; phylum Chordata; class Mammalia; order Carnivora; family Mustelidae; genus Martes; species Martes martes. The sequence goes on along the minus strand of NC_137900.1, from coordinate 48,790,255 downwards.
ACCTTTATTTAATTGATTAATCCATATAAATTGCCAACTATCTATAGTCTATAACATTTTTAAAGGATTTTATTTATTTATTTATTTTAGAGAGCATGGGCCAAAGCCTTGCACATGGGAGGAGGAGTAGAGGGGAAAGGGAAAGGGAGAGAATCCTAAGCAGACTCCCACTGGAGCCCCACAAGGGGCTTGATCTCATGACCCTGAGATCATGACCTCAGCCAAACCAAGAGTTGGAGGCTTAGCCCACTGAGCCAGGCAGTTGCCCCCAAAAGTCTGCAACATTTTATCTAAGCATCCACACCCACTACTATATGCCTTCCTTTGGGGGACTGTGGGCAGGGAAGACATTCCCCATTCCTTTTAAATTTTCTTTTAGCAAAGAGCCTCATTATGAAGACACTTATAGAGTAAATATTGTGCAATAACAAAGAATATAATATGCAATATATCCAGGTATAAATAAATCTGACAAACTTACAATATTCAAAGGGCTTTTTATATTGGCTTGCCCGTATGGATGTTGGCATTGGATCACTGCTCCAGCCACATGGCTTTCACTCAGCCCCAATAGCAACATATTTCCACAACCACACAGTAACTTCTGAACCAGCTGATGCAAATTCTTTAGAGTACCATCCATGGGCTCAAAGAAAGCCTGTTTCTCAGCTGTGGGAACAGTGAGAGTAGCATAACTACCCATTTCTAATTCTCCAAAATACTGCCTCAGAGTAAAATATTCTCATACATAAAGCATTCTTTTCCTCAGGATGGATATGACTGAAAACAGGTGACTTCTTACTGATGCCTCCTGAAGGCTATCAAGAGTACACATAGTCCCATATTTCTTTTCTAGATAGAGCTGAAGGAACAAGGTTATATTTCCTGCAGTCTTAGAACAAGAGGAGTATAAAGCTGATGACAGCAGCCAAGGTCAGGTGTTTCATTGTGTAGAGCCCCAACCGCCGTTCTAACTCCACAGAGTGTTCTGGTGCTTTCCTGGTCCGTCTTCCAGAAAGCTGTTACTATACAGGTAGAGACTTATCATCCTTTGCCTGTCAGCACCATCTGTTTATGTATGAGTCAAAGGGCAGGTCTAATTTTTACTGACTCAAACAACTTTATCCTAGTTGGGAAACATAGTTTATCACTTGCAAGTGAAGGAAATATTCTTCCATCCAGGAATTTGTGATTCATAAAAACTCTAGGGGCGCCTAGGTGGCTCAGTGGGTTAAGCCTCTGCCTTCAGCTCGGGTCATGATCTCAGGGTCCTGGGATTGAGCCCCCCATCAGGATCTCGGCTCGGCAGGGAGCCTGCTTCCCCCTCCCCCTCTGCCTGCCTCTCTGCCTACTTGTGATCTCTCTCTGTCAAACAAATAAAATAAGATCTTAAAAAAAAAAACAAAACTCTAATTCATGGTAATCATTAACCCAAACATACTCAATATAGAATCCTAGAGTCAGTAATAACATTTATTTCTTCATACTAGGCAAAAAATTTTACTACAGTTTTTTATTAACGTCTCCATCCTTCTCTAGATGAGAAAATCACAGATTTCATAAAACCTTCCATATATCATGTATACAGACACACATGAAGATGTCACTTAAGCTCAAAGACTGGGGAAAGAGTTTTCTAACCTCCGAGATTGCTCTCCCTTCCTGAGCTCACCCAGGCCCTGAACCATTGACTTTATCCTGCAAGAGGAGTAGGTTATGGATTCCATTGACACTGTCCACTTCATTCACTTCTTGGGTTTCAATATATTCTATTTTCATCCTCACCACTGATCTGGGAGCTAATTCTGCCATGCACAACAGGTTCATGGCTCTCACTCAGGGACCTCTATGTGTAGACCAAACTCAAGAAGATCTCTCTCCACTTAGCTACCAGACCCAATGTCTAGAAATGGATGAGGATTCCCTGCTGGGCACTTCCAGTTAGTCCACACTCCCAGTGTACAACACCCTGCTGACGTGAAGTATCTACTGGTGCAGAAAAGAGAAGCCCCATCAAGATCTCAGTAGCAATCAGGGTTCTAACTTTGAGAATGACTGAAGTCTGATGAAGCCTTGATCTTACGCAGAGACAGGAGTGGGGAGGGGGCTTTATGCAGGAGAATGACAGAATTAGCCATCTTATTACAGCCATGAACCAGACCTGAACTATAAACAAGTCACCAGCTGGACACTTTATCTTAAAAAAATCATGAAAACAACTGATCATTCTGGTCCATTGCACTTGCCTGGGGTTGTTACTACACTTCAGTGACATCACAGGACCCAGCTGTTCTAGTTGAAGAAATGGGCAGTTTTTGAATACTTAATCGCACACGTGTTCAGGATGTGGTTAGGGAGATGAATAAAGATGGTGGTATCAGACACAAGAAACATGCAGGACCTGCCAACCCCTAAGCTCCAGACCTGCACAGAAAGAGTGATGGGTTTTTCTTTAGTCCACCTTATTTTTAGCCACCCCCCCCCCCCACTGCTGGCTTTCAGGAGACTAGGGGCACAGAAAAAAAAAAAATCTCAGCAATAGTCTAACTCCTTAACAGCCTTGTCCAGCTCTTAGGAATGCCTTCACTCCCCAGACCTAACCTCTTCCACAGCCCCAATAATTCTACCAAATTCTACCATAATTCTTACCCAAATTGGGCATTTGACCTATAAAACCTTCTTTTATTAATATCAAGGATATAGTCCTGAGAAACATTGTTCTCTCACATTATAGATTAGTGTCTGTTTGTCTGATTGCACATTTCTGTGTACCCTCATTTTGAAGACTCTGAGCCACGTGGCCACTTGGACACAAAAGAACAGCAACCCAATTTCCAACCCAAACGCAAAGCTTCATGTAACAGGTTTTCATCCTCTACCATTATAGTTTCCAGGGAAACAGGAACAGGATTCTGCGTAGTCCCGTGGCCCATGGGACAGTCCTCTCAGCTTCTGAGTGAAGATTGCTTTCTTACCAATGACTACCCTAACTGTGTTCCTGGGGCCTCCAGGAGAAACACTAGCTCACACCAGCTCAAGCTCTCTTGTCCAGAGCCTGATATTCTTTTCCCTGATTGCCTTAGAATCATTAGTCCAAGTTCAAATCCTAGAAGAATCCCCTTTCTACCCCTTCCTACTGAACTTTATCATGATTCTTTGTGGTGAATGCTCTCACAGCAAAAGTTAAGATTTGGTTTGACTATAGATCTGTTGCTGTCGGTCTACACCTGTGGGGCTTTGTTACATTCCAGGAAAGGAAGGAGTGTGAGAGTAACCAGAGAGTAAGCACAATCTTCAGCCCCATCTATGCTGTCGGTGATCAGAGAGAGGATCATTTGGTGCTAAATTTTGGGGGGGAGGAAGTGGGAGGCTGGCAGATCCCCCTTTTATTTTATACACAGAAATAATATTTTTAACTGTTTTTTAAATATCTGAGAGATTTTAGGAAAAAACAAATCTCTTTCTTTGACTAATGTGAAAAGAAAAAAAAATGAGGATGGGGGAAATCTATAACCAAGAAATCTTGTCTGTTACTTTCTCATAGCTATCTTGCAGGTACCTTGAATATTAAAAAATCAGCAATGTGATCATATCTGCACCCAAGTCCCTTGAAATGAGAAGTGCCCTCTTGGAAACATTGATTCTGAAGATGATAAGCAGGTTTCATAGGCTTGGCTTCTAAGAGCATAAAACACACAACCTACAGGGTGAGAACGACAAAATCACTGAAGAGCAAAAGAAATCACAGGAGACTCCGCGACAGACTGCCCTCCAAAGATGGCTACGACAGTATCTCCCATCCCACATGTGTCCTGAAAACTTTGCCATTTCTCAAAACGTTGAATCTATTTCACCTCCCGTTAAATACGGGAGGGCTCGGTAATTGCTTATAAAAGAATTTGTTAGAAATAATGATGCGTGACTTCCAAGTTTATGTTAGAGTTTATCACCCTTGACACTACCGAAACTTGAGGCCAGACTGTTCTCTGTGGTGGGGCCCTGTCCCGTGCACGGGGGGACATTCAGCAGTATGTGTGGCTTATAACCACGAGATGCCAGTAACAGCCCTCATCAGTTGCGACAACCAAAAATGTCTCTGGATATTGCCCAAAGTCCCCTGGGGGAATAAAATCATTCTCACTGAGAACCACTGGGTTAGATCATAAAAGACAATAGAGCTTGGTCACTGGGCCCTCATTTTTTGAGCCCTCGGGCCCCATGTAAACAGTGCAACTGTACTGGGTCCACCAGTCTGTCAGAAAAAAACAGACGTCAAGGAGAAGGTAGAGTGAGGTGTTCCTGCACCCAGGACCAGCTGAGATCCTAGCTGAAACCTGTAAGCCTCAGACATAGCAGTGAAAATGTCTACTAACCATCAAGTCATCCCCAGCCATCCAGGATCATGCATTTTAGAATAATTTGCTTCAAAGCTATAGTAATGGGGAGAGTTTGTATCGGAAGCCCCAATCCACTGCACCCCTGCCTGCCTGCCTGCTCCCTCACTGGACACCTGCCTGGACCCATAGCCCAGAGTGCACGACATCCTCATACTATGAGACAGCTGAGAAGTGTCCCCTCTCACACGTTGCCTGAAGGACAGAACCTACCTCAGAGTTCCTTGGGAAAGACGGACCATCACCCGAATCCAGAAGACACAAAGCACCTGTTTCCACCGCCAGATGCTCCCACAGATCTTCAGCCTCTTCAGCACGGGCCACAGCCAGGCTGCCTGGAGCCACGCTGCCCTCCATGACCTCCTCTCCAGCCTTCATTGCTGCCTGGGACACCGGGAGCCAGGGAAGAAGACAACTCTGCCTGTCTGTATCTGGGGATTGTGGTCCAGAAGGACTTCCAAAGCATCCACCTCTATCTGAAGGAAAAGAAACACAGTCGCTGTGCCTGAGCATCAGATGAGAAATAGCTGAACCAAAATCATGAACTTAAAAAAAAGTGTATTGTCTAGAATGAATTTACAGAAAACATGTTCAGAGAGAACATGATTTACTTTCTTAAATAAATGACTTTATGACGTAGTTTTTTTAAAGTCTGTTTAAGTTTTGGGGTATATTTTGCATTTCCAAAATATAAAGTCCAATCGTTTATGAAAAAGTACTTGAGGATAGTATTTTGTTGAAGACATGTGTCAGTTAAATGAATGCCGGCCGCTGTAACTGATCTACAGAAAACTATGAAAGGAATTATATAACTGTATATACCTTTATATATAATATATTACAGATTATATATATTATATAATATCTTATGTAATATGTTATATATTATATAACTATAACAGGAGTTCCTGCTCAGATGCTCCACTGTTTGGTTCTTCTTCAAACAGTGATTCAAGGACACCGGAACCTTCTCTTCTGTGACTTTGCCATATTCCGCATAGGACTCCAAATGTGTCTGTGGTACTTGAGTCTATTCCAATCATTTGCAAAGGGGAAATGTGGGGTGGATCACAGAGGATGATTTCAGGGACCAAAACTGTACCAGTGCAGGGCAATGTCACTTCATCAACATTTGTGTGGCCCAAATTCATTCTCATGGGTGGTGTCAGTGTAAAGAAGTTTCCACTGAGAAGCAGACTGCTGGGGTGACTAATAAAGAGGAAACAAGATCAATGAAAAAGAGCAGGCTTCATTATTACATTATTTGTACTAGTGCTTTTTTAAGGAGAAAAATAACCAATAAGTTGGCAGCACACACTTTGAAAAGTCCAAACAGCTGACCTAAAGTCTGATGACACAATTTAAGCCAGGGCGAGATTCAATGGCTATCACTCTTTAGAGCTGATAGCATCACTGACCCTTTGAAAGAAGCATCCAAGTTGATTCCCTAAGGCATAGCCTGACACCACAAGGGTAGAGATGAGGTCTCGGAACACTCTGTAAAATTCAAAGTTATTTCCTCATTAGGTGAGGTAGGTGAGCAAGGCAAGAGGAGGTGGTTCCTTGCAGGTCCTTGGGGCTCACTGAAATAAAAGAGGAGAGTGAGTCTTCTACTGATGACCAACCTTGTGATTCTCATCCTGCTACCCTAAATACTGAAAATACAAACTTGAAGGAACTTTTCTTGCTCATGGACATTTTTTGGTCTTGTTTTCTTTTGTTTTTAAATCCCCCACTGACTATTCCATTATAACTTTCCTTATAGAACCAAGAGGAATTTATAAAGGATCCACAGATCTGTTGAACTCCTACATTACATAAAGCATACCTCTGTAGTATTTGCTCATATTATTCTTTCTTCTATAATTGCCATACTTGTTTTCCTCGTGAATATTGATGGTGCACTGGAAACAATGGAGACTGGTACTGGATGCCTAGAAAAACAAGTTGGGCAAGAGGAAGTCTCTCCCCTTAGGTATTTTACAGACCCCTGGAGGGAGATATTCCAAGGAGAAAATAGGGCAGGTCAGGGCTCAGTCCCTTTGGGTGCTTTTAAAAAAATAGTATATACTAGCTAACTTGTAAAGAACAGAAATTCTTTGGTCACAGTTCTAGAAGTTGGAAATCCAATATCAGGGTGTCTCTTATAAGGGCCCCAATTTCAGCAGGGATATGGCCTTGTACTCTCATCACCTCCAAAGGGCCCCCACCAAATAGCATCATTTCAGGGTTAAGATTTCAACAATTTCCAAACATTCATTAGCAGTTCATTAAAAGCTCCATGACTTCCATCTAAAAGAGACAGTATAACCATCCTTAGTACCAAAGAAGATTGAGTAGGAATATTAGCAAGTAAGAGCAAGTGGGGGCCAAGAACTGAGAACCTACATCTTCATTTTTTGACCTGAAGTCACACTCTGCTTTTTACCTGCCAAACTGTGGAAATCGAACTGAAGTGGAGCCCAGTCTCCCTCTCAAATGGATGGAGAAAAGAACATCCAATTGACTGTTCATTGTTGTCTCTGAGTTTTCTCCAGAGCACCTCAGGATAAAGGTCATTCAGTGACACTTCAGGAAAGATCTACCACAACTCATGGATAAATAGCCTGGTTGCTGTAGGCCGTGTGAATGGGGGAGAATTTGAGTTTAGATGTGTGGCTCTCTGTAGGACACCAGGCTAGTTATTTTTCTGTGTGACCAAGTTGAAGGCAAATTTGAGATGAGACCATCCTTGGGGGCTTCCTCTAGTGCTGGGCAAAAGCTGAAAATTGTGCTCTTGCAGCCCAAACCCCAGAGCCCTGTGCACCTGAAAGCAACTAGAATCCCAGTGGTTTCAGCAATAAACCCAGTAGACGTTGTTGACACCAGGAAGAGTAGAGTGGATATTTCAGGCATGGTCTCATATAGTCCGAGCAAACATGGCCATGATGAAGCAAACCAGTTTGGGCATTCATGAATGCCTCCTGGTAGGATGAGGAGATCGGAGAGCATGCTGCAGTTAACATGACATACTGAGCCAGGGCACTGGGCCCAGTGCCAAGGACGGCCAAGTGAGTCCATGACTAAGAGCTGGTATGTCAAAGATGGCTATGTACCTTCTAGGTAAAGAGTAGGAATGTAGAGGGGTAAGGCAAGGTAACTTCCTATGCAAAACGAAAAGAGTTCAGAATAGAAGGTGAGAGTAAGTTTGTCACATGATAATAATCAATATTTACATGGTTTTGAATTTAGGAAAAAAACTTTCCTTTTTTTTGGAATAGATCAGTTTTCAACTGATCTATTCCTCTGAAAGTCCTTTGGGAAATTTGAAATTACATACAAAAATATAAATAAAGACTCAGGGGTGCCTGGGTGGCTCAGTCAGTTAAATGTCCCACTTTTGGCTTCAGCTCAGATCATGATCTCAGGGTGGTGAGATGGAGCTCTGCATTGGACAACAGTCTCCAAGGGGGTCTGCTTGAGATTCTGTCCCCCTCTCTCTCTGCCCCTCCTCCTGCTCTCTCTCTCTCAAATAACTAAACAAATCTTTTTAAAAGAAGGGGCACCTGGGTGGCTCAGTGGTTAAAGCCTCTGCCTTCAGCTCAGGACATGATCTCAGGGTCCTGGGATCGAACCCCACATCAGGATCTCTGCTCTGCAGGAGCCTGCTTCCCCCTCCCCCTCTGCCTGCCTCTCTGCCTACTTGTGATCTCTCTCTCTCTCTGTCAAATAAATAAAATTAAAAATCTTTTTAAAAAATCTTTTAAAAAAGGATTCACATTGATTATGTTCTTTTACTTGCCGATTTTGACTACCAACAGTGCAAAAATTAGTTGTTGGAGAGTGAACAAATCTTAGGTATTACAATGATTGCTGCTCTTTAAATCAAACCTGTTCAACAAAATCCTATTCCTTAATATTTATTTTCTCACTATTTCTTATCTTGTTGGTTTTTCTTGAGTATCTTATGTGAAGTATTGACATTGAGTTCATGAAAGTTACAGAAAATGCAAGTTTAGAGCAATAAAATTTACATCAAATAGATGGCTCACCAGAGGACTCTTCCTCCATCATTTGCTTGATTTCAAAGCTGTATTGTGAGAGGTGAGAGGTGGCCCTCCCTTACTTAGTAGCTGTCATTTTTGCCTGTTTATGTTGCTTATGTTGGAGCCTCAGTGTGAACTGGGCTTTAGAATTAAATGCAAGTAGTTCATATTTGATCATTTAATTCTACTAAAGTTATTAAACACAATAATTATATTAAGTGCTGAAAAGAAATAAATATTGAGAATATCTGGATGAATATCAAGCAGTCAGTGAAATTAAAAATTATTTTCTGATATGAAGCAAAATTAGAAGTTAAGACCGAAAAATACATGTCAGGAAAATACTGTGAATTTTCAATTGTTTTGAGTACTTCTAATAAATGTTTAAGTATATCATTGCAGTCATCATTATTATGTATTGTATTGGTATAATTTTAAATTTGAATATGATTTTAATACATTACTATTTATGTAAGCATAATAAAATTTGCTCTGAAAACTTAGCTATAAAGATAAATAAAATGTTAATAACTTTTAAATTTACTTATAGCTTAAAATTTTTGTCAATCTTAATCCTCCATTGGATAAGAGAGTCAAGTTTGGCACTCTTTTCTTTCTATGTATAAAGTACAGATACATAGAGAGGACACAAACAGATATAGAGGATAACTATGTCATTAAAATTTCATGAGGGATTCAATTAGCAAAAAATATCTAAAATGACTCTGGGGTCAAGGGAAGGGGAGACAATAATGAAATGAAATTGTTGAGAAACACTGCTCTAAACCCATTTGGTGAATGCAAAATGAAAAACAAAAACAAAAGTAGGAAGTAAGAGGAACATTCAGAAAATGGAAACTAATGCGTCCCCATTTAAGAGTGTGCACAACGGAGGATGTTCAGAGAACCTATAGCCACGGTTCCCAGGCGTGCCCACCCCAGCCAGGCCAACAGCATCTGTAGGATCCCCGATGGCCCTGCCCTGCTCCTTCTTGGTGGCCCTGGTGGTGCTCAGCTGCCACTCCCTCGGCTCTCTGGGATGCGACCTGCCTCAGGACCATGGTCTATTGAACTGGAGGGCCTTGATGCTCCTGCGACAAATGAAGAGAGTCTCCCCCTTTTCCTGCTTGAGGGAAAGAAATGACTTTGGCTTCCCCCAGGAGGTGTTTGACGGCAAGCAGCTGCAGAAGGCTCAAGCCCTCTCTGTCGTCCATGTGACGAGCCAGAAGACCTTCCACCTCTTCTGCACAGAGGCCTCACCTGCTCCTTGGAACACGACCCTCCTGGAGGAATTGTGCTCGGGACTTTCTGAGCAGCTGGGCCGCCTGGAAGCCTGTCCCCTGCAGGAGGCGGGGGTGGGAGAGACGCCCCTCGTGAATGGGGACTCCATCCTGAGGAACTACTTTCAGAGAATCTCCCTCTATCTGCAAGAGAAGCAATACAGCCCTTGTGCCTGGGAGATGGTCCGAGCAGAGATCATGAAAGCTTTCTCTTCATCAACAACCTTGCAAGAAAGGTTAAGGCCCAAGAAACAAGACCTGGTTCAACATGGTGATGACTCTCACTGACAAATAATATCATACTTCCTTGTGTTCTACCAGGTCATAGACTCTCATTTCTGCTACAATCATGACACGATGGAATCAATTTGTCAAATGTTTCCAGGAGTATTAAGTGACATCATGTAGGGCATATCAGCTCTACAAGAACTAGTTGCTTTCAGATGACTATTCTGATCTATTGGTGTATCTATTTAATAACTTATTTATTTAACTATTTATAAGATTTAAATTATCTTTGAACAACATTAGGTATAATTTCTCTTTGTGGTTAAGAGAAAAAATATATCCTTTATATTTGTTCAATTTATTATTTCCTTTCTTTATTAAATATTTTGTATAGAAAAATTATTGTATTTATTATTTTAAAAAGAAACAAGTCTGAGGGGTGCCTGGGTGGCTCAGTGGGTTAAAGCCTCTGCCTTCGGCTCAGGTCATGATACCAGGGTTCTGGGATCAAGCCCCGCATCTGGCTTTCTGCTCAGCAGGGAGCCTGCTTGCCTGCTTCCCTTCCTCTCTCTCTCTGCCTGCCTCTCTGCCTACTTGTGATCTCTGTCTGTCAAATAAATAAATAAATAATTTTTTAAAAAGAGAGAATCAAGCCTGATTATAACCTGATGAGAGAATGGATTGTACAATGCACCTACTCATTATTATGTTATTCACGCTAAAAGTTAAAGATAGACTTTCTCTAAACCAGTTTGTGTATTGCTGCCAGGATAGAGGTGGACATAATAAATCCAGTCCTGCTTTGTACCATGGATTTTTGTGGAGAAACCAACCTAAAAACAATAATCATTTTGAAGTAGTACCAATTATGTTAAGTGATATAATGAAAAGGGGATAAATGGAGTTCTCTCAGCAGAAGCTGCAGTAAGTCATTGACAGGAAACAGAAACAGAAGCAGTAGATCTCTTCTACAATTGACTGATAGATATCCAACTGTAAAAATTCTTGGAAAATGGATATTTGAGTCTGTGATTTCTAAGCAGCGCTATTAACCAAAAGCCTGGGAGCAGAAGTGGTCATATCGGAAGAGTAGAGCATGAGAAAAAAACTTAAGATTGATTCCTCGAGAGGCACCTGAGTGGCTCAGTGGGATAAGCTTCTGCCTTAAGCTCAGGTCATGATCTCAGAGTCCTGGGATGGAGCCCCACAATGGACAGGGTCCCTGCTCATTGAGGAGTCTGCTTCTCCCTCTCCCTCCAAGCACCCCACTTGTGCTCGCACTCTCTCTCTCAATAAAATAAAAAGATTAATTTTGTAAACTTTCAAATGGTAAGGGAGAAAAGAGCCACAAAGGAAACAAAGGTGGAATGGCCCTAAGGCAGTAGGATAAGAGAATATTGGTCAGAGTATTTCAAAGACAAAAAGTGCTTCAAAGAATTGCAACATTGCAAAATGTGGATTGGAAGTGTCTACCACCCTGGGATATAGGGAACATTGAAACTTCAGTGAGAGCTGGCTTGCCAGAACTCATCAACAGAAACCATATTGGAAAGTAAAGGGAGAGAGTGAATAAGAGAAGTGAAGTTAATGTATTCAGAGAAAATAGTTATGAGAGATTTATCTTCTGAAATGCAACAGGAAAACAGAATGGGAATGGGAAATTATGTGCGTTTTTTTCCTGCAGAATTCCCCCTTTTGCAATGTATGTGTCTCTGGGTCGATTCATGGATTTGAAATATTAGCAAATCATGTCCATCTGTTTAATATGTATTTCTTTTAAAGCATGGCACATTTCATTACTCACAATGCTAATTTATTATTATTTTGATTCCTACTGTGTGGAATGTCAGTAAGCTGCTCTGTGGATTGGAACCATGCAGAAACCACAGGGCAGCAGGTGGAGGCAAGGTCGCTGAAGAGAAGAGCTCCTGATGTCTTTCTCTCACCTGGGAGTCACCTTAGTATTGTCCTTCCCTTCCTGGTCAGATTGCCTTTGAGTTCCTGTTGCCTCAAAGCATCCAAATGTGATGACAGTTTTCTAGCAAAGCTGAGTGGAGAAAGAAAAAAAGAAAATGATGTATTGAAAGTGATGGAAACTAACGGTCCAGGACCTTCTTTTCCCGTTTTCTCTTCCCTAGTTTGGTACTGAATCAAGATGAAATGGAAAGGAATTGAGAAGAACAAGACAACTCCTGTCCAGAGAATTACTAAATTAAAACAAACATACACAGTTTTAAAAACTCTGAACTAGTGAAGCAAAAGTTGCTGGTTTTATCTAGCATCCTATGTGGCCTCACTGCCCCACATTTCACTGTGAGACAGAGCATGAGGAATCCAAGGGCTCAGGAAAAGAGGACTGACTCAATAATGCAGGGACAGTCATTCCTTCAGTCAGAGCCTTGCACAGCAGGGAAAGCCACACCGAGGCCCCTGTGGCCTCAGAAATCGAGAACAGAAGAAGGACTCACAGTCTAATGACTGAACTCCGTATAGAAATCAACCTTTAGCGAAATAAAACTGCAGTCACTATTTAAGGTAAAACTAAAAGGGGGGGGTGATAATTCACCCACCCCTGTGTCCCTGACACACACATGTAGTGCATAACGTTTACCTTGTGTCCTCTGTAAGACACAGAAAAATACGACACTTGGGTACCTGACAGAAAGAAGAGGAATTGGTCACAGAAACACTCTTGGGTCTTGGGCTATTGATTGTTCAGGGGACAAAAACAAACCCCCTCTAAGAGAGTTGTGCTCAAAACTGGAAGTGTGCTGAGCTCACTCCTCACAGCCAGGTAGAGAGAAGGGGAGTGGGCGAGGGAGGGAGGGAGTGAGGAGGGCAAAGGTGTAACACAGGTGGCTATGGGCACAGCATAAGATGCAATCCACCCTGCTCAGGGGGGATGAGATTCTATGCAGAAAGGACACATGGATGTGCAGGTGAAATTAGAACAGAAACACCAAGGTGCGCCTAAAAAAACAAACAAACAAACTAGGAAACCAGCCTGGGTTTCAGGGAAGAAACTGATGAATCATTAGTAGGCCAAGGCAGAAAGAGGTGGAAATGCCACTTACCTCCCTGGTCATGAGACACCCCCCTCCCCCACCTCATCCAAACAGCACCCCGCATGGCCATCCTTGGAAGTCTTCTTTTGTACACAGAATCCAAGAATATTCTTCATTAGTCATTATGCCCTAAGCAATTAATATGAACACTGGCCAATGACTAAGGTGTGGAAAGGCCCCAGGGAGTGCTTGTCAAACAGGGGGACCACATCCTTTCTGAAGAGGACAGATGCTGAGGGATGAGGCAGCAGGGCTGAGGTACGGAAATAAAAACAGAGAAAACAGAGCCCAGGAGCAGAGGCAAAACTGCATTCTCAGTAAGGAGAACAAAGCTGCCTACTTGTGACTATAACACAAACATTTTTTTTTTTCTCATTTGAAAGCTTTGGCTCCATTTACATAGAAACATCTCAAGAACTGGACAAATTAAACTTCGATGAAAAAAATAAAAAAATAATCAAAATGGGTGGTGTCTTCCAATCTCTTCTAACTAAGTAAAGCATATGTAAAGAAAAGCAAATAAAAATTAAAAGCCATAAAAAGTGCCCAGGAACATTCTGCAAATGAAAACTACCTATTCTACTTAAGAGTCATGAATAGAAAGAACTGGAGAGGAACTGAGGGCCATGGCACACCTGACTGGTCCCCCAGACAACCAGACTCAGCTATGGCAGAGATTTTTCCGATTGTCAGACTAGGAATTCAGAATGACCATCATTAATATGCTGAGGGTATTAATGTATTCATATTTTCATTCATTTATTCATTCATCTACTTTATCTACTATATACTATTTAAAACAGATTTGAACAGCAAGATGCCCTTTTAAAAATAAAAAATAGTTTTGTTCATATAATATCATATTTACCTTTATAATACATTTGAATGTAACAAAATTTGTTCATCTTATTTTTGTCAAATTGTTTTCTTTATGAAATTCTTCACCAGGAGATTTTTCAGATTTGTTAATTCTTAAAAAGAGAGATAGCCTGAATTTGTGACCCATTTTGAAGAATGAATGATAAATTCAAATCACTCATTCATTTCTCATTCATTATTTTAAAACTGCTTATCTCTATGCCAGATTATGTAGTTATTCTGGGGACACAGAGGTGAATAAAGTAATTGTAAAGCTTATTCTCTTTGAGCCTTCCATTCTGAAGAGAAAGAAACATAAAACAGGAGAATGAGACAAGATGGCGGAGGAGTAGGCCAACTAAATTTTGTCAGGTCCCAGGAATTCAGCTAGATAGTTATTGAGCCATTCTAAGCACCTACAAACTCAACAGGAGATTATAGAGATGAAAAACAGCAATTCTAGGAGCAGAAAAGCAACCACTTTCTGGAAGGTAGGATGTGGGGAGAAGTGAATCAGAAGCCACGGGAAGAGAGACCACGGCAGGGAGGAGCCAGCTCCCAGCAAGCAGTAGAGCAGTGGAGCACAAAATCAGAACTTTTAGAAGTCTGCTCCACTGAGGGACGTCGATCCAGGGGTTAAGCAAGGGATGGAGCACTCGTGGGGACAGTGTGGTCTCAGGACCTGCAGGGTCACAAAAAGATCAGGGGTGTCTGAGTGTGGCAGAGCTCCACACTCAGTACTGGAGCAGGAACACTGGCTGCAGAGACAGAGCCGAGGGGTGGGCTCTCAGCTCGGGGTTACCTTAAACCATGATCCGAGACACCATCGAGCCACTGCTCTCTGATCAGGGACTCCACAAGTGGCAGATCTGGGGAGATCTCTCCTTCCTCCTCCAGGAGGAGCAGCACAGGAGCACGCAGCAGGAATCTGCTGGGTTTGGAGACTCCAAACAGGGCTGTGAATCAGAGATAGACATGGTTGGTCACAGCAGGGAGAGCATGGAGTGTAGCCAGAGATCAGGGAGATGGGAAGGATTGACAGCTTTTCTCTGAGGGCACACTGAGGAGTGGGAACCCAAGCTCTTGGCAACTCTGGGAGGCTGCCATTTTCATTCTCCTCTTCCAAAGCTGTATGGAAAGTGTTCAGGGAACAAAAGGCACTGAGAGCAAAACGGAGCAGATTGCTTAGCCTGGCCCCTAGCAAGGTGGTACAATTCTGCCTCAGGTAAAAACACTTGAAAATTACTGCAAGAGTCCCTCCCCCAGAAGAGCAGCAAGAATATCTAGCCAAGACCAAGTTCACCAATCAATGAGAACTGCAGAACTCGAGAGCTAGAGAAATACCCCACATAGAATTCATGGCTTTTTTCCCACTATTCTTTAGTCTTTCAAAGTTAAATTTTTTTAATTTTATTTTTTTCTTATTCTATTTTTAAAATTTTTTCCTCTTTTCTATTTAACATATTTTAACTATTTTATCTTATCAGTTCCTCTTTAAAAACTTTTTATAATTTTCATCTTTACAGTCATATTCTGTCCCTTCATCGTGTTTACCCTTTTTTTTTGTATATATGTGTTTTTCTTTCTTTAAAATTTTGGGAGGCAGTTTCTTCTAACAGACCAAAATACACCCAAAATTGAGTGTGTGGCTCTGTTCTATTCACCAGTCTAATCATATTTGTTTTCCCTCTCTTCTCACCCCAGTTTTGGGTTTCTTCTAATTTGGTTAGTGTATATTTTTCTGGTGTCATTGTTGCCATTTTAGTATTTTGTCCTCTCATTCATCTGTCCTCTCTGGATAAAATGACAAGGCAGAAAAACTCACCTCAAAAAAAAGAACAAGAAGCAGAACTGACTGCTAGGAATCTAATCAATTCGGACATTAGTAAGATGTCAGAACCAGAGTTCAGAATGGTGATTATAAAGATGCTAGCTGGGCTTGAGAAAAGCATAGATGATACTAGAGAATCCCTTTCTGGAGAAATAAAAGAACGAAAATCTAACCAAGTTGAAATCAAAAAAGCTGTTAATGAGGTGCAATAAAAAATGGAGGCTCCTCCTGCTAGGATAAATGAGAAGAAGAGAGAATTAGTGATATAGAAGACCAAATGATAGAGAACAAAGAAGCTGAGAAAAAAGAGATAAACAACTACTGGATCACAAGGGGAGAATTCAAGAGATAAGTGATACCATAAAACAAAACAATATTAAAATAATTGGGATCCCAGAAAAAGAAGAAAGAGGAGGGGGCAGAAGATGTTGGAGAAGATTATAGTGGAGAACTTATCTAATCTGAGGAGGGAAACAGGCGTCAAATACCAGGAGGACAGAAAAAAATCCTCAAAATCAATAAAAATAGGTCCACACCCCATCATCTAATAGTAAAACTTACAAGTCTCAGAGACAAAGAGAAAATCCTAAAGTGTAGGGGCCTACTTAGCCAGAGCGACTCAATTTCAGTTAAACAGACATTTTGTTGTTTGTGCAGTAAAACTTAAACTGACCCTGCACAGAGGACCTTACTTAAAAGCAAGTCTGGGAAACCAGTAAAATATGGTTGACCAGTCCCTGATAACAGAGCCCAAATACAAGGACGGGTCAGGTCAGGTGGAGATAACAGAGCCCAAATACAAGGACAGGTCAGGTCAGGTGGAGATAACAGAGCCCAGAATGCAAGGATGAGTCAGGCCAGGTGGAGACAATCTCATTGGCAAGGCTCAACCACATGGCCTTTGCTCCATAAAAGCTAGTCTGTGAAGCTGGGGGTGGTCTCTCTCTCCGTAAAAGATGGCCCAGCTGGTCAGTTTGATTCTCTGTGATGGCATGAAGTAAATTGCTTGACCTTCGCTTTGTATCAGTCTTGCTGCTTTGATTATGGTGCCCATCATTTGGGGGCTTGTCCAGGATCAAACGATGAGACCTGAGCCAGGATCAGAATTTCTGGGGAAAGCCTCCAGAGGTAAAATCTCGAGACCCCATTCTGGAGATCCTGTTCTGTCTGTCTGTGTGTTTGCGGAGCCCCAGGGGTATAGCCCACTGGGGAGAAACTGGATGCAGTATTGCTCCCCAGAGCTGGAGTGGATGCAGGGATGCCCCATCCCTCCACTGGTAGATAGCTAGGGGGTTCGAGTCCCACTAGGTGGTCAGGGGACCAAGAAAATCCCCACCAGTGGCAGTATGTGTTTTTGAGTTGGGATTATATCTTGCACACCCTTAGACTTGATATCTGGTCAAGGAAGGGCCATTGGGTCTGTGGTTGTCTTTGTCTTGTCTTTTTGTTGTCTGTTGTGTTGTTTGTTGTGTTTGAAAAGGTGTTTAACAACAGGGATGCACAAGAAGATGAAAAACAGACCAAAATAATAGTTAAGGTTTTGGCATTACATGAGGTGGGAAGGAGAAGGGGGAAAGAGATCAATGGAAAGGGGAAAGGCAGGTAGAGGATGGTCAGCTCCTTTGATCATGGACCCCATCAAAAGCAGCTCAGGACAAGTGGGCTGTAACATACAACAGTAGAAATATTAGACTGGCAGCAGATCTGTCCACAGAGACCTGGCCAACCAGAAAGGACAGGCATGATATTTTCAGAGCACTAAACAAGAAAAATATGCAGCCAAGAATACTATATCTAACTAGGCTGTCATTGGAAATAGAAGGAGAAATAAAAATCTTCGAGGACAAACAAAAACTAAAAGAATTTACAAAGACCAAACCAGCTCTACAGGAAATATTGAAAGAGGGTGATCTAAGCAAAAAGAGACCCTAAAAGTAACAGACTAGAAAGAAACAGAGACAATATACAGTAACATTCACCTTAAGGCAATATAATGGCACTAAAATCATAACTTTCAATAGTTACCCTGAATGTAAATAGTTACCCTAAATGCCCCAATCAAAAGACACAGGGTATCAGAATGGATAAAAAAAACAAGACCCATTGATATACTGTCTGTAACATACTAATTTTAGACCCAAAGACACCACTAGTTTTAAAGTGAGGGGGTGGGAAACCATTTATCATGCAAATGGACATCAAAAGAAAGCTTGGGTGGCATTCCTTATCTCAGGCAAGTTAGATTTTAAGCTAAAGACTATAGTAAGAGATGAGGAAGGACATTATACCATACTTAAAGGGTCTGTCCAACAAGAAGATCTAACAATTTTAAATATCTATGCCCCTAACATGGGAGCAGCCAATTGTATAAGCCAATTAATAACAAAATAAAAAAAAACCCAACAACAATAATACAATAATCGTAGGGGATTTTAACACCCCCTCACCAAAATGGACAGATTAGCTAAGCAAAAGATCAACAAGGAAATAAGGGCTTTAAATGACATGCTGGACCAGATGGACTTCACAGATACATTCAGAACATTCCATCCCAAAACAACAGAACACACATTCTTCTCTAGTGCACGTGGAACATTCTCCAGAACAGATCATATCCCAGGTCACAGATCAGGTATCAACTAGTACCAAAAGATTGGGATCATTCCCCGCATATTTTCAGACTGCGATGTTTTGAAACTGGAACTCAATCATGAGAGGAAAGGTGGAAAGAACTCAAACACATGGAGGCTAAAGAGCATCCTACTAAAGAATGATTGAGTCAACCAGGAAATTAAAGAAGAATAAACAATATATAGAAACAAATGAAAATGCAAACATAACTGTTCAAAATCTTTGGGATGCAGCAAAGGCAGTCCTAAGAGAGAAGTATAAAGCAATACAAGCCTTTCTCTAGAAACAAGAAAGGTCTCAAATACACAACCTAACCCTACACCTAAAGGAGCTGGAGGAAGAACAGCAAATAGAACTTAAACCCAGCAAAAGAAGAGAAATAATAATCATTAAAGCAGAAATCAATGAAGTAGAAACCAAAAGAACAGTAGAACAGATCAAAAAAACTAGGAGCTGGTCCTTTAAAGAATTAATAAGATGGATATACCCCTGGCCAGACTTATCAAAAAGAAAAGAGAAAGGACCCAAATTAATAAAATCATGAATGAAAGAGGAGAGATCACAACCAACACCAAAGAAATACAAACAATTATAAGAACATTTTAGGAGCAACTATCTATATGCCAACAAATTAAACAATCTAGAAGAAATGGATGCATTCCTAGAGACATATAAACTACCACAACTGAACCAGGAAGAAATAGAAAACCTGAACAGACCCACAACCAACCAGGAAATTGAAGCAGTCATCAAAAATCTCCCAACAAGCAAGAGCCTAGGGCCAGATGGCTTCCCAGTGGAATTCTGCCAAACGTTTAAAGAAGAATTAATACCTATTCTCCTGAAACTGCTCGAAAAAATAGAAGTGGAAGGAAAACTTCCAAATTCATGAACCAGCATTACCTTGATCCCAAAACCAGATGAAGACCCCACCAAAAAGGAGAATTACAGACCAATATCCCTGATGAACATGGATACAAAAATTCTCACCAAAATACTAGCCAATAGGATCCAACAGTACATTAAAAGGATGATTCACCATGACCAAGTGGGATTTATTCCTGGGCTGCAAGGTTGGTTCAACATCCACAAATCAATCAATGTGATACACTACATTAATAAAAGGAAGAACCAGAACTATATGATACTCTCAATAGATGCTGAAAAAGCATTTGACAAGGTACAGCATCCTTTCTTGATCAAAACTCTTCACAGTGGAGGGACAGAGTGTACATACTTCATTATCATAAAAGCCATTTATGAGAAAACCACAGTGAATATCATTCTCAATGGAGAAAAACTGAGAAATTTTCTCTAAGGCCAGGAACATGGCAGGGATGTCCATTATTACCATTGCTGTTCAACATGTACTAGAAGTCCTAGCCTCAGCAATCAGACAACAAAAAAGAAATAAAATGCATCCAAATCAGCAAAGAAGTCAAACTCTCATTCTTTGCAGATGATATGATACTTTATGTGGAAAACCCAAAAGACTCCACTCCAAAACTTCTAGAACTCATACAGGAATTCAGGAAAGTGCCAGGATATAAAATTAAAGCACAGAAATCAGTTGCATTTCTATATACCAACAATAAGACAGAAGAAAGAGAAATTAAGGAGTTGATCCCATTTACAATTGCACCCAAAACCATAAGATACCCAGGAATAAATCTAACCAAAGGGGCAAAGAACCTGTATGCAGAAAACTATAAAGTATCCATGAAAGAAACTGAGGAAGACCCAAAGAAATGGAAAAATGTTCCATGCTCATGGATTAGAAGAACAAATATTGTGAAAATGTCTGTGGTACGTAGAGCAATCTATACATTTAATGCAATCCCTATCAAAATACCCCAACGTTTTCCAAAGAAATGGAACAAATAATCCTAAAATTTATATGGAACCAGAAAAGACCCTGAATAGCCAGAGGTGTGTTGGAAAACAAAACAAAACAAAACAAAACAAAAAAAATGAGGCTTGTGACATCAGACTTCCAGACTTCAAGGTCTACTACAAAGTTGTAATCACCAAGACAGTATGGTACTGGCACAAAAACAGACACATAGATCAAAGGAACAGAATATAGAGCTCTGAAATGGACCCTCAACTCTATGGTCAACTAATCTTTGACAAAGAGGAAAGAATAGCCAATGGAAAAAAGACAGTCTCTTCAACAAATGGTGTTGGAAAAATTGGGCAGCCACATGCAGAAGAATGAATCTGGACCATTTCCTTACACCACACACAAAAATGGACCCAAAATGGACAAAAGACCTCAATGTGAGACAGGAATCCAACAAAATCCTTGAGGAGAACACAGGCAGGAACCTCTTCGACCTCAGCTGCAGCAGTTTCTTCCTAGAAACATACCAAAGGCAACGGAAGCAAGGGCAAAATGAACTATTGGAACTTCATCAAGATGAAAAGCTTTTGCACAGCAAAGGAAACAGTCAACAAAACCAAAAGACAACAGACAGAATGAGAGAAGATATTTGCAAATGACATATCAGATAAAGGGCTAGTATCCAAAATCTATAAAAAACTTACCAAACTCAACACCCAAAGAACAAATAATCCAATCAAGAAGTGGGCAGAGGAGGGACGCCTGGGTGGCGCAGTTGGTTAAGCTGCTGCCTTCAGCTCAGGTCATGATCCCAGGGTCCTGGGATCGAGTCCCGCATTGGGTTCCTTGCACGGCAGGGAGCCTGCTTCTCTCGCTGCCTCTGCCTGCCTCTCTGCCTGCTTGTGTGTACTCTCTCTCTCTCTGGCAAATAAATAAAAAATCTTAAAAAAAAAAAAAAGAAGTGGGCAGAGGACAAGAATAGACATTTCTGCAAAGAAGACATCCAAATGGCCAACAGACACATGAAAAAGTGCTCAACATCACTTGCCACCAGGGAAATACAAATCAAAACCACAGTGAGATGCCACCTCACACCAGTCAGAATGGCTAAAATTAATCAGTCAAGAAACGACAGATGTTGGTGAGGATGTGAATAAAGGGGAACCCTCCTACACTGTTGGTGGGAACGCAAGCTGGTGCCGCCACTCTGGAAAACAGCATGGAAGCTCCTCAGAGAGTTGAAAATAGAGCTACTCTATGACCCAGCAATTGGACTCCTGGGTATTTACTCTAAAGATACAAATGTAGTCATCCAAAGGGGCATGTGCACCCAGTTGTTTATAGCAACAACGTCCACAATAGCCAAACTATGGAAAGAGCCTTGGTGTCCATTGACAGATAAGTAGATAAAGAATATGTAGTGTATATACACAATGGTATACTCTGAAGCCATCAAAAAAACTCAAAATCTTGCCATTTGCAATAACGTGGATGGAACTAAAGGGTATTATGCTAAGTGAAATAAGTCAATCAGAGAAAGACAATTATCATATGATCTCACTGATATGAGGAATTTGAGGGGCAGGGTGAGGGTTCATGGGGAAGGGAGGGAAAAATGAAACAAGTAAGGAGACAAACCATAAGAGACTCTTATGAGATTAAGAGACTCTTAATCTCAGGATTAGGGTTGCTGGGGGGTGGGGGGGAGGGATGGGGTGGCTGGGTCATGGACATTGGGGAGGGTATGTGCTATGGTGAGTGCTGTGAATTGTGTAAGACTGATGAATCACAGACCTGTACCCCTGAAACAAATAATACATTATATGTTAATATAAAGCCCAGCAGGGACAAAAAATTAAAATTAAAATTAAAAAAAAAGAAAAGAAACATAAAGCACTAATCATGCTTTAAGAATTTCAATTATATTTCATATTATAATGAGAGGTAAAGGACAAGAGATTCTTTTGCTTGAATGAGGGATGTCAAGAGGGGAGACAGAGCAGATGAACTCTTTAAAGCAGATGAAACCTCTAAACACAGACATCCCATCAGCAGACGTGTCCTCGGATCCAGAATCTCCAACAGAGTATATTGTGGAGATATTAATTTACAATGGCTTGTTGCATATTTGCAACCCAGGGCATGATAATAGATGTTTCACTTATGAGTAGATTGTAAAATGAAGAGATGACCTAAAACTTATGAAGATGTTCGACTTTTAAGGTTAAAAGAGAAGAGCTTCCAAAGAGCCAGTGCAGGTAGAAGGTAACAAGAGAAGAATGATCTTCAGAAAGTACTGAGTAAGCAAACGAAGACTTTAAATTTGATGGGGGGTCTTAGAGAAGAATAGGGCTAACTTGTCCCAGTGGATCTGGAAACATAGGCACCATTGATCACTTTGGTAAGATCCAATTAGGCAGAAAAATAGACCATGTCAATAGATGAAGAATAAGAGTGTGTCATCTCCTCTCTCTTTTTACTTAGATCAGCGTTGCTATGGTTCTATATATTTACTGGAAAAATGAAGCTCTTGGTTTCTTTGATTTTCTTTAGAGTTTTTCTAGTTTCTATTTCCTTGATTTCCACTATTCTCCTTATTGTTTCTTTTTATTTATTTTATTTTTAGTTGCTTCTTTTACTTCTAGCTTGTTACAGTGAAAGTGAAGAATCCTGGCTTTGGACATTCCTTCTTCTCTAGCCTGATCATCTAAAGCTGTAAGTTATACTTCAATCCTGCCTGGTTGCATCTCAGAAGTTTTTATATGATAGGGGTTTTAAATTTTTTTTCACTTATTTATTTTTAAAGTAGGCTCCACATCCAACATGGGGCTTGAACTCACGACCCTGTGATCAAGAGTCTCACTTTCTACTGACTGAGCCAGCCAGGCACCTCCAATATGTTGTGCTTTCATTTCCATTTATTTCAATGTATTTTCATACTTCTCTTGGGATTTCTTCTTTGCCCCATGAGTTATTAAATGTATGTTATTTAATTTCCAGATATTTGGAGATTTTTCATTATCTCTCTGGTATTTTTTCTATTTTTGTCTATTGCAGTTAAAGAACTTCCTCTATCATCTCGGTTCTTTTAATTCTATAGAAACTTTTTTATGACTCAGAATGTGGTCTGTACTTATGTTTGTCCTAATGAAGTCTGAAAAAATATATGTCACTTGTGATATTTGTAATATTTTCCATCTCTAAAAATTCCTATCAGTTTTTATTTGTGTCTTCCACTTTTTCCTTCATTGTGCCTTGAGGAAGAAAGTCATCTTAATTATCAAACTCAAGAAGATGTTATTCTTTGTTTCAGTTTTCTAGTTATTTCATGGACAGTTTTCTAGTTATTTCTTCTAGGAGCACATGTTCAAGCCTTCTTCACACATTGTGATTGAAAATGAGCTATTTTCCTTCTTATGTTTTATTTCATTTTTTAAAAATATTTTATTTATTTATCAGAGAGAGAGAGAGAGAGCTCAAGAAGGGCAGGCAGAGGGAGAAGCAGGCTCCCTGCTGAGCAAAAAGCCAGATGCGGGACTCAATCTCAGGACCCTGGGATCAGGACCTGAGCAGAAGGCAGATGCTTAACCAGTTGAGCCACCCAGGTGTCCCTATTTTCCTTCTTAAAGTCCAATCTTCCATCAAGTCTGTATTGCATCAGGATTTTATTTTCATCTATGATATGAGTTGACACTGATCTCTGCCTGGATTGGCAGGTAACCACTGTGGAATCATTTCTGGGTAGTTGATCCCACCATTTGAACACCAGATACATCCTTTATCCTAAACCTAACTGTCAACACAATCATTTGGGGCATGATGTGTTTTACCAAACTGGTTACCTAATTTTCCTCTTTGTTACACTGCATTTTCTGTAATTATGAAATATAGCTTATTTTTACATAGAGATTGATATGCCCAGACTT
Source organism: Martes martes (assembly GCF_963455335.1). Lineage (NCBI taxonomy): Eukaryota > Metazoa > Chordata > Mammalia > Carnivora > Mustelidae > Martes > Martes martes. The sequence continues at coordinate 48,766,174 of NC_137900.1, read as the reverse complement.
CTCTATTGCTTTCTTTCTTCCTGACTAAATCAAGATTCGATCTTTAGGTAGGTCAATGACTTCAGAAAAATAATAAACTCTTAGGCATTAATAAATAATGAGTTTGTAATGAATATAATGGACAGGGACACTTCCCTCATAAGATGAAAAAATGAAAATGAATCAGAAATTTTCTCTTTTCCAGTATCCGAAAGGCAAAATTAGGTGAAAAGCAGTAAAAATCAAGAGTATCATCATCAAAAAAGAGAACAAGGAAGTGTGTAAATTTGGGATTAAAATATATGAGAACTTCAAAATAAGAACTATGAGGAATATTTATGACATGTGATATAGGATTATGTACTGCATCTAGATTTTGCTAAGGAAATTAGATGTCTGATCCTGGATAATTCACTTAGCTTCTTTGGACCTCGGTTCTCCAAATATAAAAGAGGCTGGAAATGTTTCTTGAGTTGAGTTCTTGAGTTTCTTGAGTTAAATAATCTAGAACACTTGGAGGCGCTTAGCAGAATGAAGCCTTAACAGAGGGTGACTATTATTTATTCATAGAGATCTAGAGGAGAATAGTGGACTTCTCCCAGCCCTCTCTCTGTTACTAACTGCAAATTGCTGATGGTTTAAAAAAACAGAATTGGGAACAAGTGGTTCATCAATTACATACATAATAGTATAATATGTTTATGTATATAGTACATGATATATATACACTATATATTCCGATAGCTAACACATTTCCCCCTTCTTCCCTGCTTCCCTAGATCCCATCCATTCACTACCATATTACGATGTTTCCTTCTCCCCATGTAGAAACCCCCAGTGAGGGGCGCCTGGGTGGCTCAGTGGGTTAAAGCCTCTGCCTTCCGTTCAGGTCATAATCCCAGGGTCCTGGGATCCCAGCTGCATCGGGCTCTCTGCTCAGCGGGGAGCCTGCTTCCTCCCCCTCTCTCTGCCTGCCTCTCTGCCTACTTGTGATCTCTGTCTGTCAAATAAATAAATTTTTTAAAATCTTAAAAAAAAAAAAAAAAGAAAAGAAAAGAAAACCCCAGTGAGATCCCCCTCCTCCCTGCCTCCTCAGGGGCCTCTCCTGCCCATTCACGCACCTGCTTCCTTTTCCTTTGTGGTTTCTCTGACGCTTTTATTTCCAAGTACAAAGCCACTAACTGAAACCAAGAGTTGTGTGAAAGTTCTAGGTTTTTTGAAACTCTGCTAGGAGAAGCCGTGTTCTCTTCTTTCTCTCCAGTGACTATTTTTAGACCTGAGGAAATGTCCCCGCTGTAGTGATGTAACAGTAGCTTTAGCAAAAAGGAAATAGAAAGCAGGATCATTTTACTGTGGCCTGTTAAAATATTTATGAAGGAAGAGTGCCGCCTACTGGCTACGATGGACAAAGACAGTGAGCAAATCTGGAGACTTGCTTTGTGCTCTAGTCAGAAGCCTGTCTCCAGGCAGGAGATTTTTTTCCAGAGCAAAAAGGGCTCATTCTTAGAAGGCACTGACTCCAATAGTGTAATAAGCCAATTTCCATAGCTTTTGCATATTTTTGAAACAACATACGTTTTTTTAAAAAGTGGCTGGCTTCAGAGAAAAATTGAGTAAAAGATACCAAGGTTTTCCACCTACACCCTGGTTCTGTATCTACATTGTCTTTTGCATTATCAATATCCCCCACCAGATGGAACAGTTGTTATACTTGCTCCCACGTGTCAAAATTGCTTCTTGTGGTTGTGACCCAATCTGAAGTATTGCAGTGGTCTGTGGCTCTCCAGAGCTTGTCCTTGCAGCGGTCTAACAAAACCTTGGTATTTATTGTCTCTCATTAGGTTTTCTTGGGTATTACACAAAACAACGACACAGAATTTTTGGAAGATACACAAACTGTCTGCAAGATCAGGGCAACAAACCTAGGAATATCAGGAATAATTTAGGATTGGAGGAGTTTCCCTCCATCATTTCCCGGATCTGAGAGTCTTAACTGGGCAGGTGATCCTTGCTTACTGGTGAGCTGCCATTGGCCATCTTGTGGACGTTGCTTGTCTGAGCTTTGACATGATGCAGGCTTGGCAATAAAGTACAAATTATATTTTATGACTTAGTTCTACAAAAATGCTTCATATCAGTAATTATCAAGTGTTAAACAGAAAAATATTTTGACAATAACTTCAAGAGTATCTAGTAGCTGGTGAAGTTAAAAATGATTTTGTCATATGAGGCAACGTTAAAATTCAGTTCACTAAAAACACATGTTAAGAAAATAATTTAATTTCTCATTTGCTTTTAGCAATTTGGAATGATTTTAAATGTTTAAGTACACCGATCATTGTGTCTTTTTAGAAAATTTTAATTTGCTTATGTACTTTATTTATTACAACTTATATATGTAAATAAATTATAGGTCACTCACCAAATTTACTTATATACTTAAGCATCAATAACTTTAAAAGTTAACTTCTAGCTTAAAAATTTTAGTCATTCTTAACCCTGCGTGGGATAAACTTTACACTTTCTCTTTTACCTATAGAGCACAGATAGAAATACAAAACGATATATACTGTGTCTCTGTGCTATTAAGTTTTCTTGGAAGTTTCAATTAAAAAACATCCAAAAGACTCTGGAGGCAAGAGACAATACGGAAAAAGATAATACGTGGTTGAGAAAGCCATGCTCTAAACCCCAGTAGAAAGTGCAGAATAGAAAGCAAAATGAGAAGTAGAAAGGAAGGGAAACATTCAGAAATTGAAAACTCCTGTGTCCCCTACTTAAGCCTCACTTACAAGAGAAGATGTTCAGAGAACCTAGAGCCACAGGTCCCAGACGTGCCCACCCCAGCCAGGCCAACAGCATCTGTAGGATCCCTAATGGCCCTACCCTGGTCCTTCTTGGTGGCCCTGGTGGTGCTCAGCTGTCACTCCCTTGGCTCTCTGGGATGTGACCTGCCTCAGAAGCATGGCCTGCTGCACTGGAGGGCCCTGATGCTCCTGCGACAAATGAGGAGACTGTCTGCTAGCTCCTGTGACAAGTACACAAACGACTTTGGCTTCCCCCAGGAGGTGTTTGACGGCAAGCAGCTGCAGAAGGCTCAAGCCCTCTCTGTCGTCCATGTGACGAACCAGAAGACCTTCCACCTCTTCTGCACAGAGGCCTCACCTGCTCCCTGGAACGCGACCCTCCTGGAGGAATTGTGCTCGGGACTTTCTGAGCAGCTGGGCCTCCTGGAAGCCTGTCCCCTGCAGGAGGCGGGGGTGGGAGAGATGTCCCTTGTGAAAGGGGACTCCATCGTGAGGAACTACTTCCAGAGAATCTCCCTCTATCTGCAAGAGAAGCAATACAGCCCTTGTGCCTGGGAGATGGTCCGAGCAGAGATCATGAAACCCTTGTATGCATCAACAGCCTTGCATAAGAGATTAAGGAGCAAGAAGTGAGACCCAATTCAACATGGAAGTGATTACCTGTGACTAATAACATCACACTCTCCAGAGTTCTGCCGTGTCAAAGACTCATTTCTGCTGTCATCATGACACGAACTGAATCAATTTGTCACATGTGTTCAGGAGTATTAAGCCACATCAAGTCAATGCTACAAATACTTGTTGTTTTCACATGACTATGCTGATCTACCTATTAACTATTTATGTACTTCACTATTTATAAGATTTAAATTATTTTTCATTGTATAATATTAGACGTACCTTCGTTGTGGTTAAGAGAAATATATATGCTTTAATTTATTAATTTCTTATTTTTTTGTTAATTGTTTCTACAGAAAAATTCTTGCATTTGTTTCTTATTGAAGGAGGAAACAAGCCTGATTACAATCTGATGAAAGAATAGATTGTACAACTCACTCACTCATTATTTTGTGATTCACATTAGAAGTAATAGCATCAGCTTCCTGGAAATCAGTTTGGATATTGTCCTCAGGGTAAAGGCAGACATAAGAAATCCAATCCCCTGTCTGTATCTTTGAGTTTTGTAGAGATACCAACCTCTGAACAATAATCATACTGAAGTAGTATCAGTTATTTTGAAGGGTAGAATGGGAAGAAGGTAAAATATGAATTCCATAAGCAGAATAAGAAGCAGACACATCAGAATATAAAATCAAAAGCACTAGTAACCTTCCACATCACACTGGTAGCCATCCAAGTACGAATATTCTTTACAAAATGGATCTTTGAATCTGCCGTTTACAAGCCATTCCATTCACGTAAAGCCCAGGGAGGGAAGTGGTCACCTGGGAAGAGAGCATAGAATGAGAAATGGTGCCTCAAACCTCCCCCGGTTAAGGGAGAAAAGAGCCACACTGCAAACAAAGGTGGAATGGCCCTAAGGCAGTAGCATAAGAGCGAATATTGGTTAAGAGTCTATTTCAAAGCTGAGAAAGGCTTCAAGGAATTGGATCAGTGCAAAGGGTGCATGGAAAGGGTCCATGAAGCTGGAAAGTAGAAGGATTGTGACCATAGGGACCAGCTGTTTTGACTGAATTACTCACCAGAAACCATATTGGCAGCAGAGGAAAGGTGAGGAACAGAACAGAAGCTAGTGACTATAGATAGAATATAGATCTGGGAGATTTACTTTCTTTGGGCTAATTAAACATCCATGAAAAAATGAAAAAATAATTGAAATGGGCAATGTCTTCTCATGTCTTAATCCATGTAAAGCATATATAAAGAAAAGGAACAAAAATGAAAAGGCATGAAAAGTGTATGGGAACATGCTGCAAATGAAAACTACCCTGTTCTATTGAAGACTCATGAATACAAAGAAATGAAGATGAAGTGGGGGCCAGGGCACCCCGCACTGGTCCGCCAGGCCACCAGAAGCCCTCAGGTGCAGCGCCCAGCCCCTCTGCGGGGATCCTGCTGGTTCCCCCTGGCAGCCTCTCAGCTCTGGGCTGTGAGCTGCCTCCTGGCCCCGGGCAGCTTCACAGGGGGACCTGCTGCTTCTGACACAAGAAGGAGCATCTGTCCCTTCCCTGACCCAGGGACAGCTCCTCTGGGACATGGTGCGTGGCCGCCAGTTCCAGGAGCCGCGGGCCACCTATGTCCCCCACAAGATGCTCCAGCTGGCCTTCACCCTCTTCTTCACCGGATGCTGCCGTTTGCTACCTGAACCCGACCCTGCTGGGCAAACTCCGGCCAGGGCCCCAGGGGCAGCCAGAACCCTGGACACCTGTATGGTACCTGCGATGGGACTGGCAGAGTCTCCCCTGGGTTTGAGGGCCCTGGCCTGGCATTGAAGACGTGCTTCCAGAAAATCCATCTCCATCTGAGAGAGAAGAAACAGAGTGACTGCCTGTGAAGGAGTCTGAGTCAAAATCAGGTGACCCGTCTCTTCCTATTCAAATGAAGACATAAGGAAAGGAAAGTGATAAAAAGGAAGAAGGTAGGAAAGGGACCTGGAAATGATATTCTTGACCTACAACACTAAGTCACATAGCCATGAGTTCCATCTTTCTAAGGACTCCTCTTTCTGCTTCAGCCATACAATGTGTTGAATTAAGTTACTCAGCATTGTGGGTAAAATGTGTCTGTGACAGGACTGTCCCTAAGGGCCTCCGTCCGCAGGACAGAGCTAGCCTGAAGTCGTTCACGTGTTCACATATTGCAGGATCCTCTGGTTTCTGGACCAACACTGAACCAGTTGGAACGTTTTTCCTGACCTCACAGCTGCAGCAACAAGAACAAAACCAACAGCTCCCAAATGCAAGAAGACGGAAAACAACAACTCTTCTTAGATCCACTCACATCTGAGGTCCCAGGGCCAGACTCAGTTCTGGTACCAGGAGAAAAAGGAGCGCTCAGACAGTCACACTCGCCAGGAGCAGGCATTGGTAGGAACTAGAGCTATTACGGAAGTCTGGCTCGAGGCTCTGTGTGGACACTTACAACATCCAGGCCTCCCTAGTTGGTGGAGCCCACAGGTTTGTGAGTTGGACCTTTGGAATCTCTGCTAGGCTCCCCCTGTGAAGAGCAGAGGGAAATCTGCTGGCTTTGCCAGCAGAGGGAGGGGGAAAGCAATCATTCTAGAATAGTCTGAGTCTATCTCTTTACAGTACTAGAGACCAAGGGGATCAGTGACGAGGAGCCTGAAGGAGGGAAGTCAGGAAGAGGGGACAGCAGACTTCCCACTGAAGATGCAGGGGTGAGTCTGGACTCTCCAACAATGCACGTCCTGGAGACATTAAATTGCAAAGTCTCTTACATATTTGGAATTCAGGGTATGGTACTGAGAGTCCTTCCGTCTGACGTGAGAGTGGAATGAGAAGATGCCCTAAAGCTTCAGAGAACCTTTAGCTTTTAAGGCTGAGAAGGAGAAGGGGAGCCTGTCAGGGGCACAGAGATGGGGCAGCCAGTGCAGGTGGGATCCAACCAGGGAAGAATGATCTCCAGGAAGTGTGGAAGAAGGGAAGATTCAGAATTTCCCAAGAGGAACCTCAGGCAGGAATTTATCACATGGGCTACAGGACTGTGCCCTGCATCTGAATTCTGCTTCCCTCATTGTTTGATCGTTGAGAACCTCACTTGAACGCTCTGCAGCTCAGTTTCCCCAGATGTAAAGTGGGGTGGAAATATTCCTAGAGCTGTTGTGATAATGAAATGACACATTTCAAAGTATCTAGTATTGTCCATTGAGTGAGAGTTTAACAGGTGGGGACTATTGTCTTATGTTTTCCCTAAAAATTGATCTTCTCTTAGCCTTTTCCCTGTAACTGACTGTAAATGGCTGATCCCCCAAAATACCATTGGGAAAAAAAAATAATAAAATACTCATTGGGAACAGGTGGCCTATCCATTGAATGTAATTAGTTACACAATAATGTAATATGTATACATATACACTGTATCTATGTCCGCATACTCTATATGTTCTGGTACAGCCCATCTCCCCTTCCACCCTGCTTCCCCAGATCCCATCCTTTCACTCTCCAATCACAGTGTTTCCCTCTCCCCCAGTGTAGAAACCTCCTGTGAGCTCCCCCTCCTCCCTCCCTCCTCAGGAGCCTCTCCTGCCCATTCACACAGCTGCTTCCTTTTCCTTTGTGGTTTCTGTCTGGCCCTTTTACTTCTAATTACAAAGCCACAAAGAAGAACAAAAGTTGTTTGAAATTTCCAGGTTTTTTTTGAAACTCTCCTAGCAGAAGCCTTGTTGTTTTCTTTCTTCCTGGTGACTACTGTTGACCTGAGGGAATGTCCCCACTGCAGTGATGTCACAGTGGCAGGAGCAGAGAGGAGATAGGAGCAGGAGGCTGCTGTTCTGTGGCCCATCACAGTCTTTACAGGGGAGGCTGCCAGCGAGGGAGCAAGGTGGGCTAGACAGTGACCAGGTGTGCACACGGGTTTGTGTTGTATGTAGAAATCTGACCCCTGATGGGAGATTTTCCTCCAGAGCAAAAAAGAGCTCTTTCCTGGAATGAACAGACTCTGCTAGTATAATAAGGCAATGTCCATGGCTTTTATGTACTTTTCGAAAAATACACTTTCTAAACAGAGCAATTATGTTCATAGTAAAAGTGAGCAGAAGGTCCTGAGTTTTTCCCCATCCTCCCTGCTCTGGAGCTGCATGGTCTCTCCCCGTTACCAGTATCCCCCCACCAGAAGCAACACTTGTTCCAATTGCTTCCAACAATGTAACAAATAGTTTTTAGGGCTGGGAACAAGGCTTCAATATGCCAAGGTATGTGGTACCCTAAAGCTCAACCTTGGAGTGGTCTAACAAAGCCTTAGTGCCCAGTACTTACTGTCTGTTATTGGGTTTTCTTGGGTATTACACAAGAATCACAGTCATGGAATTTGTGGAAGATACATGAAATGTCACAAGATAGTGCCACACCTAGGAATATCAGGAATAACGTAGGATTGGAGGAGTTTCTCCCCATCATTTCCTGGATCTCAGAGTCTTACCTGGACAGGTGATCTTTGCTTACTTTGAGCTGCCATTGGCTAACTTGTGGACGTTGCTGATGTTTGCGTCTTGTTGTGATGCGGGCTTTGGAAATAAATATAAATAGATTGTACTTTGCAATTTAGTTCTTCAAAACTTACCCAACGCATCAGTAATTCTATCTAGTGCTAAATTTAAAAATATTCTGAGAATAACTTGATGAATATCTAGTGGCAAGTGAAGTTAAAATCATTTTCTCAAAAAAAAATCATTTTCTCATTGAGACCACATTGAAATACAGTACACCGAAAAGAAACATCCAATAAATAATTTAACTTTTCATTGGCTGTAGCAATTTGGAATGATTCTAAATATTTAAGTACATTGATATAATTATTATGTCTTTCTAGAAACTCTTAAATTTGCATCTCACTTTTACATTTCCATTTAAATAAGTAAAAAATTAGAAGTCACTAATCAAATTTAGATATCCAGTGAAGGATAAATAGCTTTAAAACTTAGCTTTCAGTTGAGGGCACCTGGGTGACTCAGTAGGTTAAGACTCTGCCTTCAGCTCAGGTCATGATCTCAGGGTCCTGGGATCCAGGCCCGCGTCAGTCTCTCTGCTCAGCAGGGAGCCTGCTTCCCCCTCTCTTTGCCTGCCTCTCTGCCTGCTTGTGAACTCTCTATTTCTGTCAAATAAATAAATAAAATCTAAAAACAAAAAAGCAAACAAACAAAACTTAGCTTTCAGTTCAATTCTTTCAGTTCAGTTCATTCTTAACCCTGAATTAAATAAACAGAGTAAAATTAACACTTTCTTTTTTTAATCTATAAAGTAGAGCTATACATACATAACTATATAGACTATAGATCCGTGTTACCAAGTTTTGTTGGAAGGTTCAATTACATAAATATTCAAAAGACTGTGACAGGAGACGGCAATAGGAAAAAGGAACGGTTGAGAAACCCACGCGCTAAACCCCAGTATAAAGTGTAGAAAGGAAAGTAAAAAGAGAAGTAGAAAGCAAGGGAAACGTTCAGAAATTGAAAACTCCTGTGTCCCCTACTTAAGCCTCACGCACAAGAGAAGATGTTCAGAGAAGCTAGAGCCACGGGTCCCAGACGTGCCCACTCCAGCCAGGCCAACAGCATCTGTAGGATCCCCGATGGCCCTGCCCTGCTCCTTCTTGGTGGCCCTGGTGGTGCTCAGCTGCCACTCCCTTGGCTCTCTGGGATGTGACCTGCCTCAGGACCACGGCCTGCTGCACTGGAGGGCCTTGATGCTCCTGAGACAAATGAGGAGACTGTCTGCTAGCTCCTGTGACAAGTACACAAACGACTTTGGCTTCCCCCAGGAGGTGTTTGACGGCAAGCAGCTGCAGAAGGCTCAGGCCCTCTCTGTCCTCCATGTGACGAGCCAGAAGACCTTCCACCTCTTCTGCACAGAGGCCTCACCTGCTCCCTGGAACTCGACCCTCCTGGGGGAATTGTGCTCGGGACTTTCTGAGCAGCTGGGCCACCTGGAAGCCTGTCCCCTGCAGGAGGCGGGGGTGGGAGAGACGCCCCTTGTGAAAGGGGACTCCATCGTGAGGAACTACTTCCAAAGAATCTCCCTCTATCTGCAAGAGAAGCAATACAGCCCTTGTGCCTGGGAGATGGTCCGAGCAGAGATCATGAAACCCTTGTATGCATCAGCAGCCTTGCAAGAAAGAGTAAGGAGAAAGAAGTGACACCCCTTTCAACAGGGAAATGATTCTCTCTGACTGATAATATCACACATTCCGGAGTTCTACCGTGTCAGAGACCCTCATTTCTGCTGTCGCGAAGACATGAACACAGTCAATTTGTCAAGTGTTTTCAGAACATGTCAACTCTACAAGCAGTAGTTGCTTACAGATGACCTTGCTCATGCCTATTTATCTATTTAAATATTTATTTATGTAAAAATTGATAAGCTTCAGATTTTTCCTATAATATTATGTGCACCTTTACATAGCAGAATATAATAAAATATATTTTTAATATGTAATCAGTTTATCATTCTTTCTTTTTTTTTTTTAATCTTTATTTATTTGACAGATCACAAGTAGAGAGAGAGGCAGGCAGAGAGAGACAGGGAGAGAGAGAGGAGGAAGCAGGCTCTCTGCTGAGCAGAGAGCCCGACGCAGGGCTTGATCCCAGGACCCTGAGATCATGACCTGAGCCGAAGGCAGAGGCTTTAACCCACTGAGCCACCCAGGTGCCCCTATCATTCTTTCTTTATGGAACTTTTACTACAGAAAGTGTTTTCAAAGAGTCACACCCGGTCTAATTGTGCAACTTAATTAGAAATTAGACAGCAGAATGCATTTACTATCATACTACATTAACATTGGAAATAACAATTGATCTTCTCTAAGACAACTTGAACGTTGCCCTTAGGCTATGGGACATAATAAATACAGTCCTGATGTCTACATCTTTGGTTGCTGTAGGGATGGGAATCTAAAAACAATCTTCCTACTTAGTGTTCTAATGAAGAAGGAAAGGATGTGACTTCTCTCACCTGCTCCTAGAACGGAGAGGTTGAAGTACACAGGAGGTACAGACAGAAAAGCTGCAGACCCCTCGACAGGTCACTGGCAGACAAGAAGGCGCGTATGTCCAGTTTCGGGGGCAGGTGAGCTGGCATTTGATAAGAAACGCCATGGTTGAGGTCCATATCTAGCAGGCAAAGCCAGAAACAGAGGTGATCACGCAGGCAGACCGTGTCATGTGAGAAACAGACATAAACTTGATTCTGAGGCTCTTCAACCATTGAAGGGAGGGGAGAGAAGAGCCACAAAGGAGACGGTGGACTCTTGGCCATACAGCACAAGGTAAGAGAGGATGCTGGTGAGTGTCTTTAAGGAAGTAAATGTGCTTCGAAGACCATCAGTGGATTCCTGGAAGATGTGGATTGAAACTGCCTGCGATGTCAGAAACACAGATGCCTTTGCTGACCTTCCTGAGAGTCGGTTTGGTGGAATGCATAAGCAGAGACCACCCTGGAGCAGGTGGGAGCATGAATAAGAGAAGTCAGTACATCTGACTTGGAGAAGAATATTGCATGGGATCTGGGAATAATGGGGTTCATTATTTCGGGCATAGTTTGCCCTTTTATGCCATATGTTTTTTTCCTGAGTGATTTCATGGAATGGATGTTCTAGCAAATTATGTTACTGTGTTTAATACTGTAGTTAGTGTAAATCATGACTTAATTATTTACAATGGTTAATCCTACCTTGGTTCTTATACTACCTTGTACATCAGCGAGCTGCTCGGCTTTAAGAACTCACTAGGCGGGAATAGATAACTCATTCAATCCTCCAAAAAATTATCTATTACTACTGATAAAAAAAAATGTTCCTAGAATTACTGAGACTGACAGACTTTCTTCAAAAATGAGAATGGGTAGATGGGTCAGACATTTTCTTTCTTAATATTTTAAGCAAAGAAGAAATTGGTCAAAATCAGCTGAAAAATACAATATGAATCATGGAAATCCATCGAGCAATAGTGAGTTGTGTGTAATTCAGGAATAAAAACAGATTTAACAATTATGACAGAATAGCGTGAATATTCACTGAACTCATGCACTTCAATGAACTCTCGCAGTGCATCTTCCATAAGGAGCAGCTTAAAGATGGTAGCTATCGTCTTATTTTAATGTTGACAGCGATATATGAGAATATTGTTTGTCTCTTCCTACAAAATTATTCAGAACTGGGTGTCCTCCACTTTAGTAACTGACCTCCAAAGGGGAGATTAACAAGTCATGGATGAGAGTCGGGGATGGCTATTTTTCAATCTTTACACCTGGGTAGCTCAGCTGGTTGAGCATCCATGACTCTTGATCTCAGCTCAGGTCTTGATGTCAGACTGTGAGTTCAACCCCCACGTTGGGCTCCACCCTGTGTGTGGAGCTTACTTTAAAAAAAAAAAATGAAAAAACTGGAAAGTAAGAGCTGTGGTCCAAAATAAATATATTCCCTTACTCAAGGTGAAATTATTATAATCGGGTCTTTCCTCTACTTGGAGAACATGTTCACCCTCAGCATCTGAGGGCTGTAGACACCTTCTTCTGGTCAGGAGAGGAGGAGGTCAGCACTGAGAGGGTCCCCGACACAAACACTCCGGGGGCAAGGGCAAGGATCTAGGGGCAGTAAGTGCTTTGCTAACAAGGAAACCAGCCCCTGCACAGTAGAGGAATCTAGAGTCCTCAGGACATGGTGAGTCTGTCCTCTGGGAGTGAGTCCAGGAGAGCCTGAGTGGAGGACACTCAGTCACTGCAGAGGAAGGAGGTTAGTAGAGGTGATAACTACCTTGTCAGTGAGGTGCTGCTGGGAAAATCCAGTTAAGTGGAATTAGAACCTTGACACCTCTAAGTCCCAGACAAGAACCAGGCTTCCTCCTGTGGGCACTGGCACAGCCTAGGAGCAGTATAGACAGGTTACAAAATGTCAGAGAGAAAGGACAGTGCCTGTACTAGTCTTGCCCTTGAGGTCCCAGTGAACCATAACCACATGGATCTGCATCAATTATTTCTAGAATGAAGAGAAACATCAGAGAAACCCATTCACTCATTACCATAAGACTTTGTTGTGAACATAACAGTAAATAAAACTCAGTCCTGGTTCTAGAGAACTTGTGTACCATACTTGGTCTGATCAGTACTTAACAAGATACAAATCCATAGAGAGGAAGGAGCCCATCTCCCTGTGTAAGGGAAGGAGGGTAAAACCTTAGTGCAGAATCAAGGCCAGATTTGTTCCTCACACAAAGAAGAGTAAAGCAGGTATGTGTGTCGGTGTGTGTGCATGAGTCCTTACATTCCTACACCACCTCGGTCTTTAGGACAAAGATGTCTCTCGTTTGACTGGTAAGTATCCACGCAGATGGACCCATCCGAAGTTTACTGGGAAAATAAGGTTCTGTTGTGAAAGTCATAGTCTAGTTTGATGACATCTTCTTAGACAACATGGAGACTACATAAAGGAAAACAAAAAATAGGAAGTAAAAGCAGAGACGAATGTTCAGAAAATGAAACGTTCTGTGCTCTCCACTGAAAAGCTATGTGGCGAACAGAGAACCTCGGCTCCCAGGTTCCCCGCACGCCCAGCCTGGCCAGGCCCGCGGAGGCCTAGTCTTCCCCACGGCCCTCCTGCGCCCTCTGCGCCCCGCCCTCGGGGTGCTCACAGGAGGCCCTGGGCGCTCTCAGGGCTGTGCCCCGCCTCAGAGCCACGCACTGGTGAACAGGGAGAACTTCGTGCTTCTGGGCCGGATGAGGCGACTGTCCCCTTTCTTCGGTCTGCAGGACAGAAAAGCCTTCAGATTCCCGGGGGAGATGGTGGAGGGCAGCCAGCGGCAGGAGGCCCAGGCCACGTCCGTCCTACACAAGCGGCTCCAGCGGACCTTCAACCTTTTGCACACGGAGCGCGCCTCGGCTGCCTGCAGCGCCCCCTGCTGGGCCAGCTGCGCTCTGGCCCCCATCGGCGGCGGCAAGATCTGGACACGTGTTTGCTGGGCTGGCGGTGGGGAGAACTGGCCCTGGGAATGGACCGCCCCACACCCGCCCTGAAGAGGTACTTTCGGGAAGTCCATCTCCTCCTGTAAGAGAAGAACAGCGACTGCGCCTGGGGAATCGTGAGTTCCTTGTCTTCAGCCACCTACTTGCAAGGTAGGTGAGGAATTAAGGATGGAGACCTGGGGTCACCTTGAAATGATTCTCAAGGACGTATGTGCCATATGACCCCCACACATATGTCTGGTCACTGCAAGAGGCTGTCATTCCTGGTTTCATTTCAGAATTTATTGACTTTAATTCCGCCAAGTGTGTTCTGAGTAGTAGTAAGCAAGAACGTGTTTAAAAATCCAGCTTCAGGATCACCTGTCCCTAAGAGATGATTGCCCTGACGTTCGTTCGTTCGTTCGTTCTTCATTCACTCTGGTAACTTATCCTATTTATATTTATATTTTCATATTAAATATTTGCCTTTCATTGTATTAAAATTTAGAAAACATATTCATCTTTTCATTGTATTAAGTATGCATTTTTCTTATTTAATTCTTATCAAAGACAACTTCTTGAGTCTGTTTTTTCGGTTATGTCTTTCTTTCTCCCTTTCTTTCTTTCTTTCTTTTTTTGAGAGAGACAGAAAGGGTATGATGGGGACAGCGGGAGGTGGGCAGAGGGAGAGGGAAAGAATCTTAGGCAGGCTCCATGCTGTGCACACAAGCCGTGCAGGCTGGGGGGTGGGAGTGGAGGGTCTCCATTTCATGACCCTGAGAAAATGCCCCGAGCCAAAATCAAGAGCTGGACTCTTAATGGACTGAGCCACCCAGGCTCCCTGGGTCTGTTTACTCTTAAATCTGAATCCAAATACTTGTTTTCAAAGCCAAATGGAAGAATGAATGATAATATTTATCTGTTTATTCATTCATTCATTAATTTCCTATGTAAACTGAGTGTCAGTGTGGCAGATTGCAGAATCACCTTTCAGAAGCACAGCTCAGGAAATCTAACGGGACAACTTCTGTTTCCAAACATTCAGTCTCACAAAGAAAGAGTCTTAAAGAGAGAATGAATAGTTTTTAACTTTCAATTATTGTAAAGAACTCAAAAAGATGTAAAGGAAAATGATGTTCTTACTTAGAAGCTTTAAATACAAATGCTGTGGAGGGCAGGAAAGCTAGACATCCTTTGCAGGGTCCCTGGGAGATCCTTACTTACAGAGGTCTTGCTGCTGGTTGGGCTTAAGGGTCTAGACTGAACAAAAAATGCCCTGGGGGTGGGTGGTATTCATTTGAAATTCTTTATTGCATGTCTGGGAGTGAGGGCAAGGGAGTGCATGTGGTCGCTGCTATGCAGGGAGGATAATGAGAAGAGGACCTAAATGTGGTTCTGCAGACCCTCAACATTTGAAGGTCAGGCAAGAGGAGAGTCTGTGATGGAGTGGCCAGTGCAGTTGGAAGGACACACAGGCACAATGACACACGGGGGACAGATTCCTGCAGGGAAGAAGGTCAAAGTCGTGCTTACAGGACAGGTGCCAACAATCTGTCCCAGGGGCTCTGCAAACAGACGCCATTGGTGACCTGAGCAGGATCTGGTTCAGTGGAATCGATGGCGCAGAAACCAGAAGGGAGTAGGTGGAAGAGGAAACACAAGCACGGGACTCAGGGCCCCTGTGTACACGAAGTCACTTTGGGAAGCTTATTTGTGAAGTGGAGGAGAGAAATGAGGTGGTACCTTGAAGGACAGGGGGGTTAATATCTCTGTGCATATATATATTTTTATGTTTCTGTGATATCTTTCTGGAAGTGCAGGGATCAAGACAAAGAGACTTCAATAATAGCCTAAACTCAGATTTGAAAAATTAACAGAAATCCCTAAATGAAACCTAAAATATCATCCACACTCCACAGTATAGGATTTTGCATCGGTTATCCATTCCACCAGTTTGTGTGTGTGATCTTGGGCAAGACACCTAATCCCACTGGATCTTTGATTCTGCAGTGTCCTGGTCTCCCTCTGGACTTTACCTGCCCAACACACCTGTGTGTGGGGGTGAGGACCAGGGGAGGCCCAGGACGCCGCTATGGCAGCTGTGAACGTGTGGTGTCAGTGGGAGGCAGCTGAGTGTGAAGCCGCGTCCTGATCCTCCCCTCATGCAATGCTTTGTTGTCACAGGCAGGACACCATGGATGAGCAGCTCAGTAGAGAAACTGAAGAGAGCTACAGCACCAACACTGCCTGTGAGTCTAAACCACACAAGCTGGTCAAGTGTCCAGGAGCGCCTTGCACCGGTGGGTAGGAGCCAGACGTTCTCAGTCCACCAGGAGGAGACGGCACCAGCCACAGGAGCTCAACTGGCCACAAACCAAAGTGGGTAAGAACTGTGAGGCTATAAGGGGCCGGAGCAGCTGGAGAACACAGAACAGAAGCAGCTCAGCTACTCTGTGCTCTCTGGGGCTCTCAGCTGCGCAGCTGAAGTACCAACGTCAAGTGTGATCCATTTCAGTCGCAAAGTGGTGAGTAGGCTGGCCACTCTGCCTCTGGCTACATTTGAAAGGCCAGTTGCAGGGTGCCTGGGTGTTGGGGGAAGCAAGCAGAGCCTGAGATTGCGAGTACAAGAAAAGGAGAAAAGACTCACTTCGTAGACCGTGACACGCAAACCCATCCAAATTCAGGTCTTAGAAAACACTGCTGGCCGAGCAAGGTGTTTCACAAATGCCGTCATCCTCCAGGAGACAAGACCGGGTGTGTAACGGAAGTGAGGATCCTGATGACAAAGTTAATTGTACTGTGAATGTCTGGCATGAGGGGCGGTGCCTGCATGCCCAGGACAAATGGGAATTGGAGAGAGAACTTCCCTGGGACCTGGCTGAGTCAGAGCTCTCCAGAGAAACAGAATCAGTAGTATATGCATACATAGAGGTTTATTTTGAGGACGTGGTCCATGAGTTTGTGGAGATGGTCAAGTCCAGTATCTGTACAGTAGGTCCGCAGCTGGAGGCCCAGGGAAGAGTTGCAGTTTGAGTCCAGATGTGGTCTGCTGGCATAAGTCCCACTCCTTCCAGCAAGGAAGGTCTTCAGTGGAGTGGATGGGGCTCACCCCCATTATGGAGGGCAGTCTGGTTTGTTCAATAACTAGTAAGGCAAATGTCAATCTCACCTAAAAAATAGCTTCACAGCAACTTCTAGAATGTTTGACCAAATATCTGGGGATTGCGGCCACACTGACCCATGAAGTTCACCATCCCAAAGGCTTCCCTCAGATTCTCAACAGCCTCTTTGATTAGTGTGGACTGTGAGAGTCCTACCATGTGGCCAGGAGCTCAGGCTGGGGAGACAGAAGGCCTACATTCCAGACTGTCTGTATGACCTTGAGACAGTTACTGCCCCTCCATGTGCTCCATTTGCTTCTTCAGAAAATGGGGATAATGAAAGGATGTCTGTCAGCCCATACTGTTCACTGGCATGAACTACAGTGACTGACACAGTAGGTGGCAAGAAACAGCTGTTTGGTGAATGCGTGTTGGGGAGCAGCGCTCATCTCCCCTCTATCCATGCTGTGTCAAGAAGAGAGGGAGGATCTGGGGGCAGGTGGAAGCTCTTCCCCACCCAGAGATTCAAGGTCCTGAGGACTTCCCCTTGCCCATCTGAACTGGCATTTAAGGCACCCCTTCCTTGGCTGCTCTAAGACACTTCTCCAAAAAAGGATCTCAGTGGAACTCTTCTGGAAAGCTACCTGAGAAAGGAAACTTGTACAGGTACCTGCAAGAGATAAGAGATGCAAAGTACTTTTAAAAGCAGAGTGGGGACAGGTGGGCTTGTCATTCTGAGGTCGTTCTGACCTTGCGATATTCTTTTTATCCTAACTCCAAGGCTTGATTTCACAGCCTGTTGCGATTCTCCCTCTTGTGTCACTTCAGCCTGCATGCATGGCATTCCACAGTCCATCTAGGAAGAAGGATGCCTGAAATAACACGACTAACAGGACAGATCAGTCCCCTTTTCTGAAGAGGAAATAGGTCTGGTGCCATGTTACTGCCTTGGCTGTGAGCTCACAATAGAGAATGTAGGACCCCAGATCACAGAGGGTAAGGGTAGCATCTTGTAGGAAGTTGAACTCTTCAAGATTAGCTCCTGAATGCCCAGGGATTAGGATGCAAAGTTAAAAGTTCAAGGACAATTATAGTAAGCTTCACTTATGGATAGGGCTATGTCATTTTAACACTCCTTTTAGACACATGGTCCCAAGTGATCATCACAACAATCCCATGAGATTTGGAGACTCTTTCCAAAGACGAGTCTGATGCTCTGGAAAGTTAACAATTTGAAACATGTCCAAAGGGCCCAGACATTTGCCCCCCAAACCAACAGTCCTTCCACTGTATCTCACACCACCACCTAGTGGGCAAGACCCATGGCCCAATTCAATCACTCTTCCATTCCAATGGATGAGCACAACAGGGATCAGGATGAGGCCTGTTTCCTTCCCAAAGGGCTGGCCTTACCAGGTCAATAGTTTCTGAGGACAGTTTCTAGGAACTGATCTCCTCAGTGTTGACCTGAGCCCTCACTGAAAAGAGATATGAAGTTTAATCCACAGAGTCTGGCACTCAAGAGCAGAACATTACATTTAAGCCTCAAACTTTTTCTTCCTGATTCTATGTTGATGCTGAAAGACATGGAAAAATGGTATGTAAGACAGTCTCACTTTCCTCTGTCTACGAAAGCAGCAGCGGTCATTATTGGTGAATAAGGTGAGTCTACACTCATTTGAGACCCATCTTCTAAGTTCTTCATTTTTAAAGTGGTTAAGGATATTTTCTATTCATCCTTCTCTGAAAAACTCAAGGAATGGTTTTCGGCACGTGGTCCATTTAGCATATTTAAGGCAGGAGTCCTGCTGAAGGAAGCCACACCGTGTCAAGTCTTCGAGATCATGTGTGCTCCAGTGATAGGATTGTACTCTGAGAAAGTATTGAGTACTATCTGCTTGGAGACTTTCAGAGGCTAAGCAGCTCTCTCCTCTCTCTCTCTCTCTCTCTCTCTCTCTCTCTCTCGTGTTGGTGCTGACACAATAAAGAGGCCTGACCCAGAGATTCCCAAGATGAGTTAAAACATGAAAGAAGCCAGGGAAATCCAAGACCAGTAATGTCTATCGCAGGAGAGTCAAGGAATTCTCCCAGGGGCACTAAAGAGGAAATAGAAACATTTTCAAATAAAAGGAAACCCTGCCCTGAGATTCATTCCAAATGTCCTCACTTCAAGATGCTTTTCCTGTTACATTAGCTCCCTCAATTCTGTTTCCTCACTTTCTCCTAGAGTTTCTGAATTAAGTACCTTTTTATAACCTGAGCTCTTCTACCCATTTCTTCCTTCCTTCCTCCTCTGCTCACATCTCCCCTGCCTTCTCCATTACTAACCCACACCATTCCCCATCATCTGGGAACAGCTCTGTCTTTCTAAGAAATGAGAGCTAGCACCCTTCTGTTATCTGATCACATAGTCTCTGGATCTTCTAGGTTTTCACAGTGCTCTGGTTGTGAATCTAAACTTCACTGAATAAACAGGAAAACTTTTTTTAAAGAAGTGACCTAGATTCTATGCCAGATTAATTACATCAGACACTTTCTGGAGGCTGAGGAGAGCATAATTATTTTAGAATAACTTCATTTTGAGATAATTTTCAAACTTATAGAAACATTCGAAGAATAGGAGGGAAAAAATTCACAAATTCCAATCATTCAAAGACACCCCCCCCCATATGCCAGTTGTCCTCCCCAATTCCTTTATATTCAAAGAATTTAATCCAAGATCGTGCCTTTCACCTGGTACTCATGTATTTCTTTTCTTCTTTTAATTGGAAACAATTCTTCAGGCTTTCCTTAACCTTGACGACCTTGACAATTTTTAAAACTGAAGAGAGAATGTTTTCAATTCTTAACGCTCTAAGAAAAATGAACCACTAAAAAATAGTAATAACAAAAGCAAGTATGTATGGGAAGAGTTTGCCTTTGTCCTTTGTCCTTTGCCTTTGCCTTTGTCCTCCGGCTCCAATAAGTCTCAGCCGTGCATTGGACCTATTACCTAGTCATTCCACTGCAGGGTTTCGATATTTATGAGATCGCGTCCAGATTGTACATGTGTATCCCCTTTCCCTGAATTCTTGTCTTTAACCCCAGAAACAAGCCTGGATCTGCAAACATACCCCACGCAGCACGCTCCCACTTCGGGCCGTGCGTCCCCAGGAACGCGCCATTCCTACAGGTTTGACTCTGGCAAAAACACTGCCCGACAAAGGAGAGGATCCACGCAGGGGCCGACCCAGGACAGGAAGGATCCGCGCAAACCGCGGCAAAGTTTCCCCTCAGCGGTCAGGCCCGACATGGGAGAGTTTGCTCTCTGGCCCGCACCCCGATTGCACGCCGTCCCGGACCCCGGACCCCGGCGACACGTCACTCAGGCCAGACCCCTGCTGCTTGCGAAGCTGCGGTTCTCCCGCGCGGGGAGTGCCCGTTACGTTGGGTTCGGGCGCCCCCTTCTGGCCGTCGGGGCGCAACGAGGGAGCCTTGCCTGCGCCGTTGAGTCCTGGCCGTGCGTTTCTCTGTGGTCCGCTCAATCACAGAACTCAGCGACTTAATCAATTCGCTAACGGTGCTGGCGATGCTTTGGTCTGCCCCCCCCCCCCCCGGATCTAATGGTCGTGAAAAACAGGAAATTACGCTGTTGAGAAAATGATAACTTCTCAGTCATGCCAGAATAACAAGACTTGCTTTAATGTTTTTTTCACCACAAAATAGGTATTTACATCCAGAAGGCACAAGCCACCTGTTCCTGCCATCAGATTCTCAACCTGTCCCACACAGGCTGCAATACAGACCTTTATCCTGTTTGCACAGAAGACTACAGCACAGCTTGGAGGAAGACCTGGTGGTTAGATTACTCCTGGGGCAGTCTGGAACGACAGCACCAGAAAAAGAAAGTCGAAATCTTCAGGTTTGTCCTGACTTGGAGATGTTATCTAAAAGTATTTCCAAGGAATCAGCAGTTTTCTGAAGAAGGAGGAGTCGAGCTGCTGTGCCTTGGAAGTTGTCAGGGGGACGGCTGAAGTGTGCTTTTCCTTATTTAATAAATTCCAAAGAAAATCAGGAAATAAAATTATCCTCATGACGCTCTAATCACTATATTAGTGTTTGTCAAATCAAAGAAAGTAATCTGCACTATTTGTATTTTCTGTGCCAGCTGTCAAATATCTGAAGTCAAAACTTTACATGTATAGTCTTCAAAAAATGTTCAGAAAAATAAACAATCTGTTTCTTAAAAAAAAAAAAAAAACAACTAACCAGTGATAATACATGTTTCATTTGTCTTTCAAATTTTCGGAGGGTATTTGTTGTCCCTAGAATCTGAAATATAACTTATGGAAAACCTTCTTCATTTTATTATTTTGTTGCAGATTTTGTCCGTTATGGTAATTTTAGCTGCTTGAACAGATAAACCTGAAAATGTCAGCATTTTGAAAATAATACAAGTTTATCTTCTCTTTGTGTGATACTTCAATGCATGTGTTCCTGAACAAATGACTCTTCTGGTAGGTTCTCCCTCAAACGGTGATTCAGGGATCCAGTTACTTTCTATTTAGTGCCTTTGCCATCATCAATATGTGACTTTAAATATGGCTGTGGTGCTTGGGTTTACTCCACTTAATTGTAAAAGAAAAAAGCACGGTTGATCCCATGGGTGTGTTTTCATGGGCCAGACCTGAGCAGAGCAAACGTAATTTGCACCCATGTTCAGCTGGCCAGGATTCACCCCACATGGCCACATCTAACTGTAAAAAGACTGGGAGAGGATGTCTAATTTTGTGACCAGTGGGGAAAAGATGCACGTTTAAGGAATAACACCATCATTAATTTTTAAACTATGGGCACTAATTTGGTTTTAGGAGAAACAGCCAATTTTCTAGTTTTTGTACATTTTATCCAAAAAACGCTGACTGCAGATCTGATTCCACAAATGAAAACCAGGCAAGGGACTCAACAGGAGAAGGCATGGGCATTCACATTACTGGCCCTTTTAAAAGGGAGATTCACCTGGATTTCCAAGGGCGTCGGTTAAAGTTGAAACATACCACTTCTAGATCCCAAGTTCATTTGGGGTCCCTCTTACAAATTAGTCTCCTTTCAAGTGCTCTTTTGGCTTGAGGCCATGCCAGTTATCCCAGTCCTCCTTTACCATTCTACCTCTCTGCAAACCTCCGGCAGGATACTTTTGGTGTGCTTTTATTTTGTTTTTTTTTTTTTAAAGATTTTATTTATTTATTTGAGATAGAAAGAGAGCAGAAATGCGGGGTGGGGTGGGGGGCACAGGGAGAGGGAAAAGCAGACTCCTCACTGAATGAGTAGCCTGATGCTGGACTTGATCCCAGGACCCTGAAATCATGACCTGAGTGAAAGGCAGATGCTTAACCGACTGAGCCACCCAGCGCCCCTACTTTTGGCATGTCATTAACTACTTGGAAGCTTTAGGCTGAGAGATCTTATCCATTCACCTCTGCTTCCTGGGCAATGTATATAGGGTAGAAGGAATTGGTCAGGAGGTACTCGATCCCATCACTGTCAATGGTGCTTCAACTTGAAGATACCACCTTTAGGCAGCAAGAGCAGCACATACTGCTGAGATCTCCATATCCCCAGAAATCTGGGTGCACATTTAGCAATGTTCTGGGAAAAGGTGGACTGTGTGATCCCAGACAATTACCCTCAGAATCCAAGAAATGTGCCGAGTAGTAGTAACTGAATAGGGAATGAATGGCAACATGCCTGCTCCTCCTCTATTTTTTTTTTTTTTTTACAAAATCTGTTCACTGTCAATAATGCAGCATAATACAATGAGAGTGGTTGGAATTTTCAGTTAGACTGAATCTTCATCACTTGGTAACTGTGTGGCCTTGGATAAATTATGTAGTTTCTAAAGCTCACTGTCCTTATTGGAAAGTGTGAACGATAAAAATGATAAGCCTTCATTCTTATAGAAGAGTTGATATCATACACATTATGACCAGATAAATTTACAATCAGATGAAAAATGAAAGTAAAAATTTGGACACTTTGAGGACCGATATTGGTGTCACCAGTGTTCCTGCTTTGGTCCTCCAAGGGACCAGGGCTTTAGGAACTGGACAAGGTTGCTGGTGATTTTTGCCAGTATTCTTACCCGCAGGGCTATGAGTGTGTTCTTTAGTTTCCAAAATTCATCAGTCTATCCTGATGCCATAAAACAGGGCCAATAAGATCTGAATGACAACCGTGTGGCAGACACGTAGAAACCCTCACTACAACCCTGGGTAGGAGTTGTTCCTGATGAGAAAATTCAGACGTAAGTTAAGCAATTTTCCTTATAGATCAAACGGGTCAAAAGAGTACCTGAAATTGAATCCAGGTCATTCTGACTTTAAAACTAGCATAATCTTGCCCCTTTTTCCATGACGGAGAACACAATTACAAGCCCATCTTCTAAACTGTGGATGACACGGACAGCATCTTTCAAGATAGGCATCTTGTTCAATGTGAGCCGTCTTGTTGGAGTCACAACAGGGACTGATCTGAAGTTTAGAAGGTACTGACCAACCTTGACATGGATGTTCTCATGCCTGGTTCCTCCAGTTTGACATCAATCATGAAGACATTCCAGGTGTGACAAAATAAAAACCTAACGATGTTTCAGTTCTTGATGTCACTAAGGGGGTCACAAACATCATCACTGTACCACCTTCCAAACTAGAAGTATCCACGTGTTCCAGCTCAGCCCTGCTGATACAAGCCCTATCTGAAAACAGAAGTCTGATCACATCCTTCAGTGAATCTGAACACATGTTGGAAGAACTGTGGAAGAGAGGACACATTACTCATTCATCATACTCCCCTCATCCCAGCCTCAGAAATGCAAATTCTTAACTTAGGCAAAACAAATATGGCCATCTCCGTAGAGGGTTGGATGGCACCTCACCATGTGAGGATCTTTTGGGGCAAGAACATTCAGCTGTCATGGAGAGCAAATGAGCAAACCATTGTGCTGTCGGTTTCTCAGTCCACCAGACTCCCATATCTACTACCTAATCACAAAACCCACTCATCCTTGCGCAGAATTCTGCAGTTTTCTCTCATCCAGAATCTTATTGGAGCTGCTATGAGGAATGACTTTCAGATCAAAGTTGGGGAGTGATATCTCCAAGGACACCCATCCACACTCTGGTGAGTGTCAGAGATGGGACTCACAGCCAGTTCGGAATGCATAAGCAGTGTCCTTTGTGCCATTGGATCTGTCTAAGCTATACCAAGACTGGTGAAGACCCTCAACACTAATATAGTTTTAGAAGAAGCTTATTTTTCAGTCCGTTTCTCTTTTAAAAGTGGATGCTACCACTCATGGATGCTACCCCTACTAGATCAGTTTCAAAAAGAAGAGAGTTCAGCAAGGTCAGAAAGTGGGAAAGAGAAACAAAAATGTATCTGGCCATTTATGTGTCATCTACAAGGTAAATAATATATTACCTTATTAAATCTCCCTGTCAATTTGCTGAAACAGTAATGCCATCGAGTCCATCTGTAAATGAATAAAGCAGAACCCCAAGAGATGAAGTGACCCATCAAGGGCACAGCAAGTAGTTGGTAGAGCCAGGAGTTGAGCCCAGGTGTGTTGATGGAGACCCTTATGCCCCGGAGAACTGAGTGAATGTCATGCTTCCTTCACTCCCAGGTGGCTGTGGCAATCAGGATAGTCAAATGCCCACGAGTCACCCTGCCTGAAGTCCTGAATTCACAAAGAGCCTCTGCCTTGCTCCCCCTGTGTCTCATGCCACCCCCCCCAATTCTCCTCATTCTCCTGCAGCATTTGTCTAGGTTATGAGCAGATCTTCCGTCACCAGCATGAATACGTTCAAGACCCCCTCAGTTATACTGAGATATAATGGACATATAACATTATAGTAGATTCAAGTGTACAACATAATGGTTTGATATATGCATATACCGTGAAATGATTACTAAATTTAGTTAACTTCCACCACCTCATACGGTCACAATATTTTTCTTCTGCTGAGGACTTTTTAAGATCTACTCTCTAAACAACTTTCAAATATATGATACAGTACTGTTATCATGCCATGAATTTCATCCCCAGAACTGATTTCTCTTGTAATTAGAAGTCTGTGCCTTTGGGCCACCTTCACTCACTTGCCCATCCCCCCACCTCTGGAATCCACCAGTCTGCTGCATACTTGAATGCCCTTTGTCTGTATTTACTCATTTCATACACTAATCCTTGAAAAAATACCATTACTGTCCCTCATATTGGAGATGAGGAAACTGGAGAACATAGCGTTTATGTTATTTGCAAAAGGTCCACTAACAGTGGGTAGCAGAGCTGGAAGTCAACCCTCAAACTCTGGCTCCAGAAGCACATTCTTTAACCACCAAAATAGATCACGCAGACTGTCAGGGCAAGCTGGGGCACAGTGCAAGACAGTAAAATGGGATGTGTTGGAGAGTAACTGCTGACTTCCCGCAGTACCCAACCTACGGTTTCACTCCTACTCTTCACCGGCAGCTCAGAACACCACGTGGAGGTGCGAGGTTTTGAGATGGCCAGGTTTTTGTCCAAGAGCCACAACTGGTAGGAAGGAGTCAGATGTGATCTCAGGACCAATAGGGCCTATTATTTTCTTACCCATTTCACAGAGGACAGTAGTAAATAGAGGCCAGGATTAAATGTGCAATGGTCCCCTACCTTGAGTAAGCCCTGCTAAGCATGTTGCCTGTGTTTGGTGTTAAAGTTGGAAGAAATTCTAGACCTGCCTTATCTCTGTACTGAATGTTTAGATGCAACATGGCATGGAGCCTTGGAGTTCTTGGGGTCCTGGGCACCTGGGGGGGCTGAGTCAGTTAAGCATCTGCCTTCGGCTCAGGTCATGATCCCAGGGTTCTGGGATCGAGCCCCACATCTGATATCTGATGTGTAGCAAATGAAGGTTATTGCTGGGGGAGGTGGGTGAGCAAATTTGCATAACAACTCAAGGATTCTTAGAGAAAACAGGAACCCAAAGCCCAACCCCATTCATCCCAAGATTCAGTTATTAAAACTTGGTAATTGTCTTGGTATGGTGTTTGATACCACACAAGCCAGCCCAAGGATATCAGAAATACTTACAAACAAATGTGCTAATGAAATATAAATGTCTCTTTTTGGTTTAAATTGGCTGTTCATACACTATGCCAAGTCTATGTATAAACTTACTTTGGAGGAAGAAAATGACTATGTGGGTCTAAAAACATACATTTCACTTTACTTGTGTCACTTATTATGAGTTAGAATCTGTTCTGCTTCACTTACACACTTGTCTCTTTGTTTTTAAATGGGCAGAATCAAAAATGTTCTTTTATTTCCAATTTCCTGACTTCTTCCCTGCTGGAGGTCTTGGAAGGGACCCCCGGTCTCTGAGTCAGCAATTGACCTACGCGCAGCAGATGGCACTCTAACACCAGATTTCCATACCTCTAATGAAGGCACGCAGCGCTCGAAACTCAAACGGAGACTCGGAAGGAAGGTGAGGGCCTGGAGAACAGAGAAGGAATGTTGCCTAAAATCTTTATTCTCTCTGTTCTAGCTTGATCCCAGTCCAGCATGGGGTAGTAAATCACCAAAGAGAGGCCACTGAAGGCCGAGAGTCACGGACGAAGGGCGTGGAGGGAAGGAAGCCCTGTGGCTTAGACCCTACTTACTCTCAGAATAACTCCATTCATCTGCCCTTTTGGTTAAAGGTTGGAGGGAGCCACCGAAAACGGGTAGGCCACATGGTACACACATAGATCTTTCATTTGTTTTCTTCACTGTAAGTGTACCTTACTGCAGTTTCAATATGAATCTTGAAAAACATGTCAGAAATATAATGTCTATTAATGGCAATAACATGATTCTCATTCAAAGATGTTGCATTCCAGGATGAGAGCTTTCTTCAGAGACCGTTTACTAAGTAGTAAGAATATCAGAGTCATTGCCTTACAGTCATACGCTTCATCTTAAAATTGTTTTGTTGTGGTTTTTTTTTACATTTTTATTTATTTATTTATTTATTTATTTATTTGACAGAGAGTGAGAGGGCATACAAGCAGAGGCAGCAGCAGGCAGAGGGAGAAGCAGACTCCCCACTGAGCAGGGAGCGGATCCCAGGACCCTGGGACCATGACCTGAGCCAAAGGCAGATGCTTAACGACTGAGCCACCCAGGCGCCCCTCATCTTAAAATTGTTTAAGGCAAGTTGATTACCACCTGACGACCAGAGGACCCCTGAGAACGTCCAATGATTACATTTGGAATACTGACACTTATTTCGCACACTGGATCCAACTTACTGCCATTCTAAGAGCATTCAAAATTAAATATCTTTGTGTTCTAAAATAAGAAGTCCGGGCACCTGGGTGGCTCAGTTGGTCAAGCAGCCAACGCTTGATTTTGGTTCAGGTCTCGATCTCAGCGCTGTGAGATGGAGCCCCACGTTGGGCTCTGTGCTCAGCGTCTAGTCTGCTTGTCCCTCTTCCTCTGCTCCTCCTCTTCCTTGCTCTCTCTCTCAAATAAATAAATTATTTAAAATCAAATAAAATCCCGAAGTCAATTCCTATTTACTAACTTTTTAGACCTTCTCATCTGTTTACATATGAATATAAATTCACATGCATATCTATGTATGTGATGTCTCTTACACTTATTATGCTGACTACAAGCAACGGTGCTAGTAAGAACTGGGAGTAAATAATAAAATCAGTTAAAATTAATTTTCAATTAAAACTTAAAAATTTATTTCTAAAGTATTGTATAATTTTTCACTCAAAAATTAAGAGAAAATTTAAATTGTTTTTAAAAATATACTGTCTTTGATAATAATTGGGGCGCTGGAGGGAGTATGACAAGTGTCAAAAAGGTAAAAGTAATGCAGAAAGTAAAGCATAAATCAATACATTTGAAAACCAAACACATATGCTTAAGATTATAAGTATAAACTGCTTAAACTTCCTTATTTAAAAAAAAAAAACAACTCTTGTTTGGTTTAAAGCACAAATTTCACTATCACTTTGCATAGGGAGATAAGCCTAAAATCAAGTAATACTAAAATAGTGCAAGAAAAGATGTGTGAAGGCAGAGCAAGAAAACACAATGAAGGAAAGTGTTTAGAGGTGGCAATATTAATATGAATGAGTTATTGATAATGATTATATATTCCTATGTTATTGATAATGATTAATAATACTGATATCCATGATAGTTTTAATTTTTTTATTTTAATAAACATATAATGTAAACATATAATGTATTTTTATCGCCAGGGGTACAGGTCTGTGAATCGCCTGGTTTACACCTTTCACAGCACTCATCATAGCACATACCCTCCCCAATGTCCATATCCCCACCACCCTCTCCCGTCCCCCCTCCCCCCACAACCCTCAGTCTGTTTCTTGAGATTGAATCTTTTATGGTTTGTCTCCCTCCCAATCCCATCTTTTCATTTTTTCTTTTCCTACCTCCCCCCAAACCCCCCCCCGCCTTGCATCTCCACTTCCTCATATCAAAGAGATCATATGATAGTTGTCTTTCTCCGACTGACTTATTTCGCTAAGCATGATACCCTCTAGTTCCATCCACATCATCGCAAATGGCAAGATTTCATGTCTTTTGATGGCTGCATAGTATTCCATTGTGTATATATACCACGTCTTCTTTATCCATTCATCTGTTGATGGACATCTAGGCTCTTTCCACAGTTTGGCTATTGTGGACATTGCTGCTATAAACATTCGGGTGCACGTGCCCCTTCGGAGCACCACGTTTGTATCTTTAGGAGATATACCCAGTAGTGCAATTGCTGGGTCGTAGGGTAGCTCTATTTTCTCCCACCATGCTCTTAAACAATACATTATTCTCCATTGCATATCCATAGATCATACTATTTATTGAGCACCTACTGTTTGCAAGAGCAGCAGATGATAGAAGCTATTAAGTAGCAGAACTATGATTCAAACTCAGTCAGTATTTTCCCAATTCTATATGCTTTCCACTGCGGCACAATTCAAAATCATGTGAATAACCCAGTTCATTATGATTAAGAGACTATCATAGAACTATAAAGATGATGTTATACTAGAAAATATATTTATGTAATGCATTATTTATCACACCAGAACTTAAGTGGTGGTTTCTTAAGGCTTAGTTGCAATGTGGAGTCTAAAACCAAAACAATAAACTTTTGAAATTCTATTACAAAAAGAACCTACCAATCTGACTTACTCTGAACAGATCTCCTTCACCCATGCATAATTTTGTAATATATGCATCAGTTATTCAGAAAATATTGCTTCACTGAGCTATTCTGACATTACAAATCTATATATATTTCAGTTATTATAACCAAAGGCTTTATTTGTTAATATCACCATTGTTGTCATCACAAAGTCTTTTTTTAAAAAGATTTTATTTACTTATTTGACAGAGAGATAGAGAGCACAAGTAGGCAGAGCGGCAGGCAGAGGGAGAAGGAGAGGGAGAAACAGGCTCTCCACTGAGCAGGGAGCCTGATGCGGAGCTCAATCCCAGGACCCTGGGATCATGACCTGAGCCGAAGGCAGCCACTTAACCAACTGAGCCACCCAGGCACCCCACAAAAGTCTTTTAAGTATTGAGAAGTTGTCAAGTTCACAGTGGTAGGTTTTCAAAAATTTTAATTCTCTATAGAAAGTTTATAGGTTATCATTGGCAACTAACATTTTTCTTGGGTTACAATTTCACTTTGTAAGTATCTTGAGAAAATGTTTGTCACATGCCTGAGCTTGTCTGTCATTCTTTCAAGTAAAAATGGATCCTGTGAAGAGTGGCTAGTTTAGTTGACAACTCAAACAATTGTAGCCGTGCTTTTCCTCAAAACAACCATCATGCATGTGACAGAAGTTCTTGTCACATAGACTCTTAAAAGACTATCACAGAGAAAATTCAAAAGATGTGTACTCAGAAGACTTAATAAAATTAATACTCTTTCTACTTCATCAAGGGCATTATTAAGTTAAACTGGCTTTCCTTTTACTTCAAGTATGTTACAGTAAAAAATATAATAATTCCTGGTACATTTTGGTGCCACTGCCTTGACTGACACGGGCACCAGGAGTTTTACCCACCATTGTTTTTGCTCCATCAGTGCAAGTTGTTAATGTGGTGAAAAAAAGCAAATAATGTCTTGGTATTATTATAAAAGTAATTTTGACATCATGGAGCCTCTTAAACCATCCTGGGGACTCCTAGGGGCCCACAAACCACACTCTGAGAACCACTAGTCTGATGGATTTCCCTGCACCTGCTCTGGTCAGGCTACTCTCTTGTTTTAAATCCTAAAGTAGTTTTCCTTGGCTCCTAAGATAAAATCTAACATCTTTGACGTAGTCTACTGTTGGACGTCTTTCTGTTTCTCCAGCGTCATTACAGGCCATACTTTTCATCTGTCAATACAGTGCGCCTACTCTAGTCTTTCTCACTCTTTCAAATGTACCAGGCCCTTTCCTGCTACAGGGCTACCTCCTCCCCATGCAGTTGCTTTTTACCCTGGGAAATTTTGCCCTCCATGTGATGCTTAACAAACCCCTACTCATTTTTCCAGTGTCCTACTTCATAGCACTTCCCTGGGGAAAACCGAAAGTACTCTAAATGAGCTACCCAGGAAACTCACTGCCATACCATCTTTTATTTCTGTGTAGCCCAGATCCCAAATGTAAATACCTAATTATATTATAACTACTGCT
The DNA here is from genome assembly GCF_963455335.1 of Martes martes. NCBI lineage: Eukaryota > Metazoa > Chordata > Mammalia > Carnivora > Mustelidae > Martes > Martes martes. The sequence continues at coordinate 48,735,919 of NC_137900.1, read as the reverse complement.
TTCATGGCTATGTCTTTTGTTCCAACGTAATCCAGTGAAACTATGCATCTTGTACTCAAGACTCTATCCCCAAGGCCAGGGAATGAACGAATGAAGGGCACCACATATTTTTATACTTAGTTTGCAGAATTAGGGCTTTGGAGAAAGTCTATAAAAAAAGAAGAGAAATGTCTTAAATTTAGTAAGTCAAAAATCAACACTTTTTATTACAGCTCTGAAACAGGTCACAGCTAATGGAGCTCTTGGGTTAGAAAGTCATCATCAGTAAAGAAAGTACTGAAGTACCTGGCAAGCCATTGGTAAGTTCCAAGAAGTCCTTGTGGTGGAGATGGTGGGATATTATCCAGGTTCTCTGAAAAATCTTCTGTTTATGGGTCTCTTAGGTATTGAGTGAAAAGTTGTCATTTTCTGAATTTCCTTTAGAATTTTGTGCTTCCCCATTTTGGGCTTTACTTTCTCATCAAGGGTCTGGAAGATTGTCATTAGTTTCAAATCTTTCTTTACTCCTACAATTGAAGTAAAATTTATCCACTAAAAAATTAGAAAATTAATTAGAAATTAGAAAATTAATTCAATGGAATGCTTACCATCTTAACAAAATCTAACTTCAAACTAATGATAGAGCTATCTAAGTCTTTTTTCCTCATGTTAAGAACAACTTTTAAGGAAGATTTACCAGGCTTCCTTTTAAAATCTTTATTCCCCTTCTAGATGACTCTCTTGGAAGTGTTGATCAGGTGTGAAACATAACCCGATTTGTGTATATGCGGATCTCACCTTATTCTCTGCTGAAAAACATTTAATTTGTCAAATTTGGTTTCATTTACTCTGCTTAATTGAGACAATTACTGAAACTTTACTGTGTGCCAATTATTACACTGAGCTCAGGCTATACCCAGATGATTAAGCCTCTAATCTTGCCCACAAGAAAAGTAAAATGCAACCTCTGCTACCATGGGTGTTGTTAGAATGTGTGTTTGCTGCTTTGTGGCAGCCTCTTTGTGTTAGCCCAAACCATCGTATTAGTCTGGCAAAGTAATGGTTAAACCACCCTTGCTTTTCTTTGCTATTTTTATGGAATTATAAAATTGTTGCCTTTTCTTTTTTATTTGCCTTTTCTCTTTATAAAAGTGGTCCTAACGCTCCCCACAATCTTTTCTATTTCCACTTTGAGGTTTGATGCAAAAGCAAAGAAGGGAAAACGTAAGAGAAGAGAAGACACTTCCTGTATGATTTTCAAGACATCAGACCTTGCCTCTCTCTTTTTCACATTCCTAGAGAGTAAAAGGAAGCGGTAATAAAAACGTAATGCACAAAAGGCAAATGGAAAGTAGATGCTGAAAATGAAAGGAAAAAAAAGTGGCATCTTCTCTGTCCAAATGACGAAATGTTACTTAAACTACACAAGGGATCCCGAGCTCTGCAGAGTGACGGACTCTAACCAGCCCGTGTGAGACAAGTCCCCAGGGAGGGCAGCTGGCCCTTTAAGGCAGACTGTTACCGAAAGTGCTGGCTAGTTTTCAGCTTTGCTGAATCGGAGAACCCATCTATCTAGCTATTTGTCTGTTTACTTTTTTTTCCACAGAGAAGATCAGATTCCGAAGACTTAGTCATACCAGCCCACACTCAAAAGAGACTGGGTTATAGATGCGAAGGCCATGTTATTAACATGTGAGAGGTCGGCTATTACCCAGAAGCTAATAGATGTCAGTCATTTGGAGGGAACACTACCTGTCGCATAAACCCATGCTCATGTTCACAAAAGAGATGAGATTAGAAATAAAAATGTATATTAGCGAGCTGAGAAGGAAGGGAAGGGAGGGGAAGCAGATCACAACCGGGAAACGTCCATCCGGTTCCCACAGTCAGATAGGTTCGTTTTCTCCATGTGGCAATGGCTAACAGATGTTGAGTGCCTATTTTGCCCAGGCATTGTTACAGGTACATGACATCATCCTGTCCTCACAACAACCCAGTGGAAAATATGTGGTTATCATTTCTGTAGGACAGAGGAGAAAAATGAGGAGCCCAAGGTCACACACCAGAGCAGAGGCTGGAGCTATGACATGAATCCCAGCAGTGTGGCCCCAGAGTCAACTGGCCTAGCCACCAGATGGGGACTTCTCCTCTGATGATCCTTCCTTCTATCTAAGATGGACACTTAGCAAGTTCTTACCCTCTGGTTGCCATTCTTAGTGACCAAAAACACCATCTGGAGGTGCCTGGGTGATGCAGTCGCCTAAGCGTTGGACTCTTGGTTTTGGCTCATGTCACAAACTCCCAGTTGTGGGATCCAGCCCCACATCAGGGTCTCTGCTCAGAGCAGGGTCTGCTTGAGTTTCTCTCTCCCTCTCCCTCTGTCCCTCCTCACTGCTCACACTCTTTCTCGCTCTCTAAAATAAATAAATCTATTTTAAAGAACACTATTCGATTATCTCAGAGACTTAACAATATACTTGAAGAGGCTACTGCTCCCTTTTCACTTACTAAGTAAGTTCGAGTCCTATCTTCCAAATGACATGTTTTGTTGATCTCTACTGGATCTTTGAAACCCCCTGTTCCCATCTGAAATATTTCCAGAAATTATCACGGAGGTTAAAGCATCCATTTTAATGGGTATCACTTGAGTTGGTCTTAAACTCACTGAAGATATTATTTGGAAAGCAATACTGTAGAATAAAAGTTATTCTTACTATCCTTGCTTTGAGAAGACTATCATTTTCTGACACAGTGCCCAAATTTTAGACCTACTCACTTTTTGGAAAATATAGTCCTTTTTGTACTTGCTATAGGACAGAAAATTCTCAGTGTGCCTTCACTATGACAGATACTCAAGATACACATTACTGCCCTCAGGGAACTTACAGTTTATCAGGGCAATCAGATATTAAACAAATCATTAAATTGATTAAAAGCAATCAAATTAAATCAAATTTAATTAATTACAAGCAAATGGAATACAGCCGAAGGAGAATGCTTAAGATTAAGAAGTAAATGGAGGCAGAACAGTTTAGCAGTGAAGTACCACCTGTATAATAAATTGTGGCTTTTTAAAAAAGATTTTATTTATTTGATAGGGAGAGAGAGAGATCACAAGTAGGCAGAGAGGCAGGCAGAGAGAGGGGGGGAAGCAGGCTCCCCACTGAGCAGAGAGCCCGATGCGGGGCTTGATCCCAGGACCCTGAGATCATGACCTGAGCCACCCAGGCGCCCCTAAATTGTGTTTTTTAGGAAGTTAAGTAGCCTCTCTGAGTTTTTGGTTTCCTTATCTGCAAAATGTAATTATAGTAATTACCTCATAGGGAAGTTGTGAAGTTTAAATGAAATTCTGTTTGTAAAACACTTTGCTAAGAGCCTACATATAATTGAAGATTGCTGCCATTAATATTATTAAAATATCTGTATGTTAAAGATTCAATGAAGACATATCATGATAAGCCTGGAATATAATTGCAGCCCCATTAGCCCAGAGTGTGTGGTGGGATATCATTTGTCAGTGGAATACCTAAGGATAAGAGATTATCTGGATTACCATACAATGACTAAGGCAAAGTCTTTACTGTGAAGGGTTATACTTGGTAGAGAGCCAAAAGAATCACACACATGCAATTTGCACTTCGCACACATGCACACATGCACCTGAATCTTTTAGGGAAACCAGCACCTAGCAAAGGGCTTGGCAGACCGTAATTTATTTTTGACAAATGATATCTGCAAAATCGATTCCCTAACAATTCTTCATTAATCAACTCAAGCGATACTTTCGAGGTACATATACAACTAAAACTTTTTAAAGAAGGAGGAAAGTATAAATAAGGAAAAAAAATAAGAAAAATTGAAATCTCCTGTTTTATAAGCTTTTTTATATTTCCTGCTGACCTGAAAAGACAATCATTTCTTGCATACATAATTCTCCCTTTTCTGACTTTGTCCACGCTTTACTTCCCAAGAACAACCTGGCACGTGTGAAAAATATGAAAAAATACGTTCCAGTGCTGTGTAAGTACTGCATGGGCACACATGGTTGGAGTCCCCCGTCTAGGCGCTCATGTTAATAAATGTACATTTTTAATTGGCTTTGTTAAAAAAAAGAAAAGTAGAAAGGGAAAGAAAAACACGACAATGGAAAAACCCAGAAAATGGAAGTTTCTATATTCACTATTTAAAAGGCACTCATCACCCAAAGTTCTCAGAGCCTACTGAGACTTCCTCTTCAGGCAGTCCTGCAGAATCGCCCCCCAGCTGCCTAATGGCCCTCTCAATCTCTGTGCTGCTGGCCCTGGTGATGCTGGGCTCCAGCCCAGCCTGCTCTCTGGACTGTGCCCTGCATCCAAGCCATGGCAATCTGGAAACCTTCACGCTGTTGAGTCAGATGGAGAGAATCTCCATTCTGTCCTGTCTGAAGGATAGGACTGACTTCAGCTTTCCTCAGATGCTTGTGGATGGGAACAAGTTTGAGAAGACAGAAGCCACAGCTGTCACGCATGAGATGCTCCGGCAGATCTTCAGCCTCTTCAGCCAAAGGGGCTCCCTGGTGGCTTGGGATGAGACCCTACTGGACAAATTCCTCGCTGGACTTCATCAGCAGCTGGATGACCTGGAGACATGTTTGGAGGAAGAAAAGAACGTGGAACAGTTACCCCAGGGAAGTGAGAACTCCAGACTGGCTGTGAAGAGATACTTCCGTGGAATCAGTCTCTATCTTGAAAAGAAAGAATACAGCCGCTGTGCCTGGGAGGTTGTCCGGGTGGAAATCAGAAGGTGCTTGTTCTTGGTCAGTGAGCTCACAAGGAAACTCAGGATATAAAGAAGATGTCGAGTCTGAAAACTCATCTGGTCAATTAAATACCTATTTTCTAGGACTCTAGGTGTCATTTTCATCTCTTTCTTTATGCCAGAAGAAAAATAAATAGTAACAAATGTATGGGGTTATTACAAAGTTATGTTAAATGTTGCAAGTTGTTTAGAACAAAGATATGCAAAATTCAACTGCAATAGCTTAAGATCTTTTGTACTTTTTATTTATTTAAATTATTTGAAATATTTTTGCTGTTTATACTATTTAAATATTTATTGTTCACAAACTACTTGCTTGGTATTATGTTTTGTATAAGACTACGGTTCATTTTTAAGTTATGGGAAATAAAAGCAACTCTTAAAAATCAATTTTGCTTGCATACACTTTTTGAGTGAAAACTTAACCCTAAGCCTGATCTCAGAAAATAAACCAGCAGAAGGTTCCTGAATGAAACGGGACAAGGATAGCCCAACATGGCTAGTGGAAAAGCCAATGCTAACATTCATACGGAATTGCAAGTGACTTCAAGTTGCCAAAACAACCTTGAAAAATAAGAGCAAAGTTGGAAGGTTCCCATTCCTGATTTCAAAACATACTACAAACTACAATTACCAAAACCGTGGGATACTGGCATAAAGGTAGACATATAGACCAATAGAATAGAATTGAGAACCCAGAAATAAGCCTATATATCTATAGACACTTGATTTTTGACGGGAGTATTAAGACCATTTAATGAGGAAAGAACAGTATCTTCAACAAAATGATGCTGGGAAAACAGGATATTCACACGGCAAAAGACGGAATTTGGATCTCAACCTCACATCATATAGAAAAAAATCCAAAATGGATCAAAGGTCCAAATATAAGAGCTAAATCTAAAAAAAACTCTTAGAGAAAAACTCTTAGAGAAAAATAAATCTTGAATGACATTAGGTTTGCCAATGATTTCTTAGGTAAAACACTAAAAGCATAAGCAACAGAAGAAAAAAAAAGATAAATTGAACTTCATCAAAACTAAAACTTTTGTACATTAAAGGACACCATCTAGAAAGTGAAAAGCAATCTACAGAATAGAAGAAAATATTTGAAAATCATATATCTAATAAGGGTTTAGTATGCAGAATATATAAAGAACTCTTATAACTCAATAATAAAAAGGCAAAAAAAACTAAATAAAAAGGGGCAAAGGATTGAATAGAAATTTTTTACACAAAGTGACAACACTAATATAAAACGATGTTCATTATCATTCGTCATTAGGGAAATGCAAATCAAAACCACAATGACATACCACTTCGTACTCACTAAGATGGGTATAACCCAGTAATGAAAAATAGTGTTGGTGAACGTGGAGACGTTGGAACCCCTACACATTGTTGGTGGGAATGCAAAATGTTTCAAATTCTGTGGAAAACAGTTTGGGAGTTCTTCAAAAAGTTAAACACAAAATTACCATATGATCCAGTAATTTCGCTTCTAGATATATACCACAGAAGAATTGAAACTGGATATTCAAACAAATACTTGTTCACATATGTTCTCAACAGCACTATTCATGATAGCAAAAAGTGGAAACAACCCATTGATGGATGAATGGGTGAACTGTTGTGTATTCATGCCATGGAATACTGTTCAGCCATAAAAAGGAACAAAGTATTGATACGTGCTGCAATGGGAATGAACCTTGAAAACATTATGCGGAGTGATTGAAGCCAGACACAAAAAATTGCTAATTGTATGATTCCATTTATATGAAATATCTAGAATAAGTAAAATCAGAGAGACAGAAAGTAGATCATGGTCACCAGGCGCTGAGAAGGAAGAGGGTATGAGGAGTGATGACTGCTTCATGTGTATGAATTTTCCATTTGGGGTGATGAAAAAGTTCTAGGTGGCTCGGTCAGTTAAGCATCCAACTCTTGATTTGGGCTCAGGTCATGATCTCAGGATTGTGAGATGGAGCCCCACACTGGGCTTCGGAAACTGCTTAAGATTTTCTCTCTCCCCCTCCTTTGGCTCCCCCCACACACACACACACAAAAGTTCTGGAACTAGATTATGGTGATGGTTGCACAATATGGTGAATGTACTAAATACCACTGAATTGGACTTTAAAATGGTTAGTTGATATAGATAGCCATTTTTTCCTCTGATCATTTGCCAGGTTCGTCTTCCCTGAAGACTGCAAGTTCCTTAAAGATGAGGAAATACTGGATCCTTTAACCAAACTCAGCTAGTCCAGAATTTTGAACAGAGGCGTATTTACATGACTGCTGAGGAACTCGTCCTTTAGAGTAGTGATCCTGACTTCCCCTTTCATAGTGTCTTGTCCTGTTTGCAGGGCAGTGTAGGGAGGGCCTAAAGACGGTTAATAAAAGTAAAAAAATTAAATCCATATATATAGTAGTTGTGTTGACATAGTAATCCGAGTTTTTACGAATGCTGCATTATTCCAAATTTTCTCTAGTGTGCTAGTCTTGTCTTCTCCTTTGGACATGGTTTTCTTGCAGAGGGACTCTTCTTAGCAACTCCCATGGTTTACTGCAAGTCTTGGGCAAGTTGCCTAACCCTTCTGTGGCCTAATTTTCATGATTGTTTTATGGGGTTCATAATAATACCTACTGCAGAGATTTATGAGATTAAATGAGTAATGGGCGCAAAATGCCTAGCACAAAGGAATCACTCAGAAGTGAGATATTTGTTACTTTCATTTTTATTAACTGTGCATATAGTAGTTACTCAGTAAATAATTATTCACTTCCAAGTTTCTTATGGTAATTATTTAAAGAAACTTCAGTGCCTCTTGACCTTTGGTTAATGTCTCTACATTTCAGGAGCTGGGAAGAAAGAACTGGTGAACATGTAGAGAAGCTGGCAGGGAACTTACCTCAAAAACCAAAGAACAAAAACTTTGGGGGATTAAAGGGTGTTAAAAGTCTTGCATAGATAACAACAACAACAACCATAAAATCCAAACCTAATTAAAAAATAGGCAAATGACCTGAAAAGACATTTCTCCAAAGAAGATGTACAAATGCTCAACATCACTAATCATTAGGGAAATGAAAATCAAAACCACAATGAGATGCTACCACACACTTATTAGAAGTTACTACAAAAAAGAAAAAAAAAAAAGTTGACCAGAATCTAGAGAAACTGGAACTCTTACTTGGTTGCTACGGGAAAAAGTATGGTGGTTGCTTAAAAAGTTAAAAATAGAATTGCCGTATGACCCAGCAAATCCAGCAATTTTACTTATGGGTATAGCCTCAAAAGAAGTGAAAGCAGCTTCTCAAAGATACTTGTACACTCACATTCACAGCAGCCAAAAGGTAGAAACAACCGAAGTGTCTACTAACAGGTAAATAAATAAAAGGTGGTCTATCTGTACAATGGAATATTATTTGGCTTTAAAAAGGAAAGAAATTTGACACATGCTGCAAGATGGATGAACCTGGAGGACATTATACTGTATTAAAGAAGCCAGTCACGGAAAGACAAATACTGTATAATTTCAATTATATGTAGTACCTACAGCGGTCACATTCACAGATACAGAGGTGGAACAGAGGTTGCCGTGGGCTTAAGGGAGGGGAGAACGGGGAAGTTGTTTTTAATTAGTATACAGTTTCAGTTTGGCAAAATGAAAGGAGTTCTGGAGGTTGGTTGTACAACCATGTGAATATAATTAGCACTATTGTACTATGCACTTCAAAATGGCTAAAATGGTAAATTTTATCCCTTTGCATTTTACCACCATTAAATTAAACAAAAACAAAAACAAAAACCTTAAGCCTTGCATCGACACACAAACATCGTATCAGTGTGGGTAAAAGCATGGGATTTATTCTGGTTTGAACCAGTGTTTAAATTCTGAGTTCCCACTGCTGAACTGTATGCCCTTGGGAAATATGCTGAACCCTTTTGGGCAGCCTCAGTTTTCTTCTCTATGAAATGGGAATAATTATACCTTGCTGCCTCTCAGGAGAGCGCTCTGGGAAGAACAGATCATCTCAAGGTCCCCTGTGGCTCCTATCCCAGCCAAGCTTGCTGACTTTCCAAACTCGGGGCTCTAGGGACGCGATGGGGCCAGGGACCTGCGCTGGTCTTCTGGGGGAGGGTCTCCCGCGGGGGAAGCCGCCTGCGCAGGCCCAGTGCTGCCGCCTGCTGGTGCACCTGTGCACCTGCGGAGGGACCGGGAGAGAAATGGAGGTACTGTTCAGGTACTGTCCCAAGCTGTCTGCCCCGCGGGGTGTTCGCCTGCCTTCTCTCCCGGAGCAGGGCAGCGTCCTCGGGGCTCTGGGCCGGGCAACCCCACCGACCTTTCAAACTCCAGGCTTGAAGCCCCTCTGGCTGCCAGAACTCACAGAACTCAGCCCCTCTCTTTTCTCCCATGGGATATGCTCTCCTGTGGGTTCCCCTGGGTGCTCCTGTCTCTGTTACTGTCTCGCTCCTGCAGCCCAAGCCCCCTCTCCTCCACAGCAGTCCTGCTGGCTTTCTGCCCCAAATCATGTCTCCGCCCTTCCCAGTCTCTTGGGTGAGGCTTCTTTTCTCCCCCCTTTAGTTTTGGAGTTTGTTCAGTCAATCTTCAAGCCGATTTCTGGGATATTGAGGAGGATTTAATAGTTCTCTCGTTGTGTTTGGGACACGACCAGCCTAGGGTCCTCCTACTCCGCTACCCTCTTATCTCCTCTCCCACCAAATTCAATTCATTCCTAACCCGTATTTCAGCAAGATTTTTTATTTTTTTTATTTTTATTTTTTGAAAGATTTTGTTTACTTATTTGACAGAGAGAGAGAGATCACAAGTAGGCAGAGAGGCAGGCAGAGAGGGGGGAGCAGGCTCCCCGCAGAGCAGAGAGCCCGATGCGGGGCTCGATCCCAGGACTCTAGGATCATGACCCGAGCCGAAGGCAGAGGCTTTAACCCACTGAGCCACCCAGGCGCCCCTCAGCAATATTTTTTTAAATGAATATTCTGTTTATTTGTTAGAGCGAGAGAGGGAGAGAGCACGCGCACTAGTGGGGGGAGAGGCAGAGTGAGAGGGAGAAGCAGACCCCCGCTGAACAGGAAGCCAGATAGATGCAGGGCTCCATGATCCTGGGACTCCAGGTTCATGACCTGAGCGGAGGGTAGATGTTAACCCACTGAGCCGCCCAGGAGCCCCTTCAACAAGATTTTTAGATGGAGCCTTACAAGTTGACTGTAAAGTGTATCAAGAAGAAATCATTTATAAGAAAATCTGAGAAAGAGGAAAATATACAGATGAGCTTGACTTATCCAAAATGAGATGATCCTCTAAGGGTATAGAAAGTGAAACCACGTGGTGTTATTGAAAGAATAGACAAATTTGATCAAGAAAACAGATTAGAGGTTGAGGATAAGACAATTGAATTTAGGGGCGCCTGGGTGGCTCCATCGTTAAGGGTGTGCCTTGGGCTCAGGGCATGATACCAGGGTCCTAGGATCCAGCCCTACATCGGGCTCCCTGCTGGGTGGGAAGCCTGCTTCTCCCTCTCTCACTCCCCCTGCTTGTTGTTTCCTCTCTCGCTGTCCCTCTCTATGTCGAATAAATAAATAAAATCTTTTTAAAAAGAAAAGGCATTGAATTTAGTGGATCTTTGCATATACTAAAAGTGGCATTTGAAACAAGTGGGAAAAGTGAGTGTGGGGGGCAGTTAGCTAAGTCATTTGAAAAATAGCATTATCCCTCTGTCACATTCTTCCAGGTTCTCCTTGCTGCTTTCGGCCTAAGTATGAAATAAGGTGGGGAGGGAGAGACACATACAAGCTAGATATAATCATGTGACACAACACTAAACAAGAGAAGATTTGGGAGAAGCCTGCTGGGCAATTCTAGAGAGAATTTCAGCTCTTATTCCTCTCTTTCTGCTACGGATGCTCTTGCAAGGGTCTGATACTTGGAGCTGGCGTACCCGTCCTTCGACTATGAGCAAGAGACCAAGAGAGTCACAGACATGCCATTTAGCAAACTCACGGCTTTGAGCTGCTGCTCTAACCCATCAACCATCACCCTGCAGACTTTAAATTGAGATCCGCACCCCCCCCACCTTCATTATTTTAACCTCTGATAACTGGTTATCTGTTAACTCACAGCAAAAAGCATTCCGAATCGATACAATAATATTGATCAGACTTCAGCTCTTTCTTCAAGCCCCGGTAGGCTAAGGAATAGCTTGTTAATCGATGCAGCGGTTCTGGGGCACCTATTAAGATTAGTGTTTGGTTTTTCTCCTTGTTGCGTACTGATGTAGTGAATTACATAAACAGGTTTTCTTATTTTGAACTTTCATTAACGTGCTGGATGAACTGCTGTTGTTTATAATACACCTCTGGTCTGATTTACCCATATTTAACATGGTATTTTTATCCTCATGTTTATGAGAAAGAATGTCCTGTGATTTTCTCTTCAGATTTTGATATCTGGGTTTTAACAGCCTTATAAAATGACTTGATGAGCTTTCTGTCTTTTTCTATGCCCTCTTACAACAGAAACGAAATATGATTTACCAAATAGTTTCCTAATACGGTTTCCTGCTTTGCTATTTCTTTTTTTTTTTTTTTAAGATTTTATTTATTTATTTGACAGACAGGGATCACAAGTAGGCAGAGAGGCAGGCAGAGAGAGAAGGGAAGCAGGCTCCCTGCCGAACAGAGAGCCCGATGCAGGGCTCGATCCCAGGACCCTGGGATCCCGACCTGAGCCGAAGGCAGAGGCTTTAACCCACTGAGCCACCCAGGTGCCCCAGCTTTGCTATTTCTTCAGGCCACTTGACTGAAGACCCGTATTGCTTTTTTAAAGACTTTTGATTATGGGCTGTTATTTCTTTTGGATGCAGTACCCTGCTGAAAAGAGTCTAAGAGATAACAAGAAGACCCTCATGCAGTGGGGCTGAACTAGTCTGAAACAATATTTTAGTTTTTATCAAAATGAATTGTGTTGTATTTTGAATGTTATTTTTCTTCCTTTGTTCACCTTGCTGAGCAGTGGGCTCATGGATATGACAGGGGCTTGAGTTCTTGTCTAGAAAGCTTATTCCATGAACACAGCAAATAGCGCTGAGAGAACCTCTTGCAGCTTGACGGCTGGAAGACGAGAGGAAGCTCGTCAAAGCTCATATTTCTAGCACAGTACTTATTCAATGAACAATACTTAAATTCCTACCATGGGCTGGAAACTATGCTAATGACTGAGGTTACAAAGCTCAGACGCAAAAAGTCTAATCTTCTGGAAGAGACAGAAAAAATGAACCATCAGTTATAGAACAGAATGATAAGCGTTCTAATGGAAATGCTGTATTTGCACAGAGCCATAGGCATGGGGGGTGGGTTGTGAAACAGAGAGAGATAATCAATTAATTGGTACTTTAAGACGATAGATGGATATGGAAAGACATTGAAAGAATTGGACAATGGGTTAAGGGCCAGAGACATGCAGGGATTTGGAAGCAAGAGCTAGCCAAAGAGTTGCCAAAATTGGACATTTTATGAAAATAAGTAAAAACTAGGAACAAAGTCAAGTTTCCCTGCTTACAAGAGGTCTAGAAATGAGAGATGGGAAAGTTACACTAGACCTTGAAAGTCCCCGCTACAACTCAGAGACCAGGAATGTTGTTAAATTCCTTCACACAGGCCAGGAAAAGAGACCTCTCTGTGCCCAGTTTCCTTATCTGTAAAATGAAGGTAATAACAGTACCACTCTTATAACTGGGGTGAGGATTGGTTGCTTTCATTTAGATAATGTGTTCAGAATGATACCTGGCACTTAGTATGATTATTGCCTGATGTCCCAGGTTTGTGGGCAGGAAGAAGAGGCAGTTCCAAAAGAGCCGTCCAGGAGAATTTGTAGGGCCGGCTCAGCCACTGCACAAGGAGGAGGAGAAATAGCCATTCTCGGGGATGACTGTGCCAAGTGTATCTCAGGACCCGTTCCTACTCACACACACACCGGCTGTCTACTAGCACACGCCTTTCCTCCTCTGCTTTCCTCACTGTGGTTCTGCCTTGTATTCAGGATGGAGAAGTTTCCACCAGAAGAATCCTCTGCTAAGATTCCACGCACCTGACTCAGCCAAGCCCCCAGGGCCAGAGGGAAATCCTAGCCTCCTTTTTCAAATTCAATTTGGCAAGTTGCATTTTAGTTTCCTTTTCACTTGTTGCAGCAGACTCGTTATTTTTGCATTCCCTGTTCGTTATGCAATGGCAGATGATGAAATAAAACTAAATTTAGCTGTAGGTTTTAATTACGTAGAGGATTTTGCTTTGGGCTGTTTCACTTTAAAAAAGACCCAGGAACTTGAGAGACAGGAAACTCAGATGGAGTCCAGACAGTAAGACACTCCCAGGTGTTAGCAGAGGGAGGGATGGGAGCTTACTCAGCTGTTATTGTAAATGTGCTGCCCATTTAGTTCTCTTCTCAACGCCAAGTAGGCCTGGCATCATCCGCCCCTGAGTGGTCATGAAAGTTAAAGAAGTCAGGCTCAGAGCATTGCAGGGTATCTAAAGGGAAATGTAAATCCAGGCTTAAGGCAGACTGGCAGTCAATCAGAAGCAGTGGGAGTCACGGCAAACAGGGGAGACGCTGGGTGGGCAGCCCCCATGTGTCCCTGGGCCACCAGCGTCTTGATGGGACCATCCAGAGTGTGGCAGGGGGGCGCACAGTGTGGGACCCTCTGGTTGTACGTGTATATTGGAGCAGGGATGCAGTTAGCAAGAGCTAGGGAGGACCTTCAGCAACGTGGCCTTGTCCCGGAGGGATCCCAGGTGACCAGGAAGGTAACTGAGGAATGAGTCTAGTCAAAGGCCTGTGACAAGACATTCAGGATGTGGGAAAGGGAAAGAAAGAGAGAGGAATCTGAAAAGGGGCGCTTAGATCTCAGCGGCATGTTCTGCCAGCTCATACCAGCTTGGTGGCCTGAAGGTAGTTGGCTCCCTCAGCAGCTGCTGGCTTGTGGTCACAGAGAAACCCCAACTCCAGCCTGGGGCACCAAGTGTGGGCAAGAAGAAGGAAGCGAGTGACAGATTCTCCCCTCACCCCAAAAGCAGGCTTTTGTTGTTCTAAAGGTAAAATAGGAATTCCTCCGGTTCCCGAGTAAAACGTCTTCAGTGAAATGAAAACTTTTGGTGAAATGACCACACATTTTTATTGTTGCAGAGAATATTCTTTTTGAAAAAAAAAAAAAAAAGAATATTCTTTTTGAACCAAGTTCTTCCTCATTTCCTGTGTCCTCATTAACTCCCCTCCTCCTCATTTTTCAATAGACTTCACTCCAAGTAGAATCTCACACCACAGTTCCTACCCAAGGCCAGGAAAAAATCACATTTGTTTTCCTGTGATTCAAAAAGAACAACCAATAAAGAAAAAGGACTCATGTTATTATAAACCCATAATACTTCTTCAGTTAGCCACCCAAAGGGTCCTTGTAAATATTACCAACATCAGCTGTTTTTAAATGTTTTGGCCTCAAGACCCACTGACATTCTTAAAAATTATTATTGAGACCCCCTAGAGAGATTGTACTTATGTGGGTTACATTTATTGATACTTACCATGTTACAAATTAAAACTGAAAGAGTTCTAAATACTCATTCTGTTTAAAATAGCGAAAATAAGACGATTACATCTTAACATAAAATATATATTTTTATGAAAAACAACTACATTTTCCAAAGCAAAAAAAAATAATGAAAATATTTTAAAGTTTTGCATATCTCTTTAATGTCTGGCTTAATAGCAGACAACTGGGTTCTCATATCTGCTCTGAATTCAGCCTGGTGTGTTATGTTGTCTGTTTCAAATCTTTGAATGGAAATCCAAAACGGAAAATGAGGAAACTTGAAGACTGCTAAAAAAGTGTCTGGGAACCCCAGAGGTGCTCAAACCACACTCTGAGAACCACTTACACACATTATCATCACACAAGGTTGAACAGATACTTACTGACCACAGTGAGTTTGAATTACTATTCTTTTCTGCCTGTTTTCCAATTCTGCTTATTTTCATTATAGTCCAGAAAACCAAGCAGTTTGGGAAAACACTATACTCTTGTGGTTGATGTTGTTCATGATTCTCAGCTAAAAGTTTTAGGTAAGAGTAAGCACTCATTTACAGCTTTGATTCTTGTTTACTAACCTTCTTTCACTGTGAAATGTTAGCAGTCGTTCACAAAAACTCACAGAAGAGTAAAAATGTTAATAATTAAAGCAAATATTCATGTAACCACCAGCCAATAAAAATAATCAAATTTCACAACATTCTAGAAGCCTCACCACCATTCCCAGCCAGTTTGCCCCTCTTGGATATAACTCCATCTCTCTGTACTAAAGGTAACTGCTATCCTGAATTTTATGGTGATCACGGGCTTACTTTTCTTTATAATTTTACCTTGAATCATCCAGTCTAGTTTTGCCTGTTTTTTAAAAAAAGATTTATTTATGGGGTGCCTGGGAGGCTCAGTCATTAAGCATCTGCCTTCAGCTCAGGTCATGATCCGGGGTCCTGGGATTGAGCTCCTTATCGGGCTCCCTGCTCAGCGGGAAGCCTGCTTCTCCCTCTCCCACTCCCCCTGCTTGTGTTCCCTCTCTCACGGTTTCTCTCTGTCAATTACCTAAATAAAATCTTAAAAAAAAAAAAAAAAGATTTTATGTATTTATTTGAGGAGAGAGCCAGGGGTGGGGTGAGTGGGGGGCAGAGGGAGAGAGAGAATCTCAAGCAGACTCCCGCTGAGCACAGAGCCTGGGGTGGGGCTCAATCTCACAACCCATGAGATCATGACCAGAGCTGAAACCTAGAGTCTTAAGCTTAACCGACTGAGCCACACAGGAGCCCCTTGCTTATTCTTAAACTTACATAAAGTGAGTACGTATTCTTCCGAGTTTAATTTTGTCATTCACCATTATGTTTGTGAGATTTAGCCTTGTTTTTAACATATAATTGTGGCTCTTCATTTTTGTTATTTATGATCCTGTCATAGGCATAGACTATAATATATTTATCCATTTAACTTTTAAGGGATATTTCAGATGTTTCTAGTTTGGGACGATTATGTATAGTGCTGTAATGAACATTCTTGTGCATATATTCTGATGCATATCTGTAGGATTTGTTCCCCAGGGTAATTCCTGAAAGCAGACTTACTGGGTCATAGGCCATGCATATTTTCAGCTTTGCCAGATAATGTCATAATGTTTTCCAAAGTAGTTGGACAAATTTACACACTCAGCAGCAGCAGATAATAGTCTTTGTTGGTTGATATCATTATCATACTTGGTATTTCCAGTCCTTTAACTTTTTTAACATGAATCCAATGTATTCTTTTATCTAAAAATCTGAAAAATCAATAAAAAAAAACTTTTAAGCATAGTATTTACAAAGTTGTCCAGATACAAAATCAAAATTAGTAACTTTCACATATATATGTGGGTGTGCATATATATGTATATATATGAAAAAGTAATGAGTTAGTCCCATTCAAAATTAGAAAATATAGTGAAAAAAATTTTGTTCATAAGAAATAAATATTAAATATGTTGGAGTAAGAAAGAATGTGTAAGACATAGAATCAAGCCAACAGGAAAAACTTTATTGAAAGACATTTTGAAAATAGCCCAATAAAATGCCAAGATAGACTGGTCTTCTTTACGAACTGATCAATAAATATTTACTCAATAAATGAATGTGTGTTTCTCAAGAGGAGGCTAGCATTGGTGGCCTTGCAGAGTCTGATTTCCCTTCTTAATGATGCTTAGTGAGCTTAATGCTAACCCTACCACATGCTTAAATGTTCTTTGCTCACCTATGAACAGAGCAAGTGAGAGAAGTTGCTTAATCCTCATTGGTGTTCAAGGTGAAAAAAGTCAGTCTCAATCTAAGAGAAAAGACTATGGGGGTGCCTGGGTGGCTCAGTGGGTTAAAGCCTCTGCCTTTGGCTCAGGTCATGATCTCAGGGTCCTGGGATCAAGCCCCCCATCGGGCTCTCTGCTCAGCAGGGAGCCTGCTTCCCTCTCTCTCTCTGCCTGCCTCTCTGCCTACTTGTGATATCTGTCTGTCAAATAAATAAATAAAATCTTTTAAAAAGAGAGAGAGAGAAAAGACTATGTAGTGTTTTTCATTGGTTGCTGGCCATCTTACTTGAATCAAAAATGTAATTGTAGGCTCATATTTAGAAGCCAAGAGAAAGATGAAGATAACTTTCTCTGTCAATGCTGTTTTATTTTTTAATTGAAGTCCAAACTTTATTCAGATTTCCTTATTTTTTACCTAATGTCCTTTTTTTGTTCTGGGATCTCATTCACAATGCCACTACATTTAATCGTCATGTTATCTTGGGTTCCTCCTGGCTGGCTATGACAATTTCTCAGTGGTAGACTTTATATGATATTGTCAGTGGTATTACTTTTTAAGTTTCATTTCCCATTTTTTTGTTGTTGCTAGTATAAAAGGTGGTGATTGCTTTGTAATACTGAGCTTGTGCTCAGTGATCTTACTAATTTTGTTTTTTAATTATCATCGTTTATCTGTAGATTCTTTTGTATTTTGTTATAGATAATGAAGTAAAATATTTGAAACAGCAAGAGATTTGAACAGACTCTTCACAAAGAAAATATTCAAGTGGCCAATAAACATGAAAATGTGCTGAACCTTATTAATAAACAGGGAATACAAATTAAAAGCATAATGAGATATCACTAGACACTGCTAGCACGGCTAAAATTAAGAAGACTGCCAACGTTGGGTGTTGGCAAGAGTGTGATCCAAATGTACTTTCCATACACAGAGAGTGAGAATGTAAGTGGGTGCAAATATTTGGGAAATATGTTTGATATTATCTGTTAAATCTGAACATATGCATATTCTATGACCTGGTTACTTCATCCTGTCCATATACCCAAAGAAGTGCATACCAATGAGCTCCGAAAGAGGCATACAAGGGTTTTCATAGCCGAGTTAATTATAATGACAAAAAACTCAGGAAGAAAAATACCAAACATTCATCAGTAGTGGAAAGGATAACACACTGTGGCATTTCTGAGTAGATATGACATATTCGTGTGAATTAATGAACTCTAACTGCACACAGCAACATCGATGAATCTCATCGACATCCTGTTGACTGAAAGCAGCCATTTATACAAAGTTGAAAACCCAGAACGATAAGGGAGCTCAAACGCAGTAGGGACTCTGTTGGGGGAGAGTGGAATAATGATTGCAAGGGGACAAGCAGGGGGTTTCTGTCCTATGGGTAATGCTTCCGCCTTCACTTAGTTTGGGGTTACAAAGGCGTGCAGAAGATTTTATTTTATATTAATTTGTTGAGCTGTATACCTGATTTGTGCATGACTTTCTATGTATATTATATATATATATTTTTTTTTTTTTCAAAAAGAGGAATGGGGAATTTTCCCTTTTATCCATCAAAATACTCTCTTACTGTCAACTTTGCTGCCCTTTCCAGGTTATCACTGAAAGGGTTTGGGGGTGCTTAATTTCTGTTTTGCCACTGTTCAGGCACTTACTGTTAACTTTCCATCTTATCTAAGTTATCATTTTTTTATATGGCCCTTTTCCTTGAAAAAAGAGTTGAAAAGATGATAAGACAGCTGTAATTTTGATTTCTAGATACGTATTTGTTCTGCATAGGTAATTTATTGAATCAAAAAGAGGAAGGACCTCTTCCTGTTTGTGAGGTTTATAGAAAAGCTCCAGGGGCAGCTGGGTGGCTCAGTTGGGTGCAACTCCTGATTTCCGCTGAGATTATGATCTCAGGGTTGTGAGATCCAGCCCTGCGTGGGAGGGGCTCCCTGTTCATGGGGAGTGCGCTTCACCCTCCCCCTTTGCCTCTCTCTCTGCACGTGTGCCCACTCTTTCTCTCTCAAATAAATAGATAAATGAAAAAAAAAAAAAAAAGGAAAATAAAAAGAAAAGCCACTCCAAATTTGAATGATGATTTCAAATGGTTAGACCTGCATGTAAGTTTTGCTTTCTGAATGTCAGCCTGCCTTTCTAGAAAACTTCACTAACCAGAAGAAACCGGTACAGGGACGGGAAGAAGTTGTCTGCACCACAGAAAGCTGGTGGGAGAAAATGTGTGCAGAAAACAAACAAACAAAAAAACCGACCTCCACACAGGGCTGACGTGAAAAATGGCTTCAGATCAGAGAGGAAAAGCTGTTGGAAAAGGCTGCGCATTAATCCTTGCAACGGAGGTATGCGTTAGGCCACTCTAAGATGTAGATATCCCTCAGTGAGACAAGGGTATCTGGTTCTTGTGATAAAGCTATATATATTAGCGGAAATGAGACAAAAACAAAACACCGTGTCTTGGAAAGGAAGAGACTTTAAACCATCCATGGGTATCCGCCTGTCACCACGGGAGCAGGGCTAGAGAGAAGCTTCATGAAGGCGACTGGAAGACAGAGCTAGACCAGAAGCGCCTCATGAACACAACAGCAGGAACTGGGAAGAGGACGAAGGGAAGAAATTAAAAAAAAAAATAAAAAAATAAAAAAAATCCCTTTTTATGACTCGGCATCCATCCCTTTTCTTCAATCCCTCATATGCCTTCACTTCTCACCTCCACAGCCGCGAGAGCCTCCGGGCACAGCCTCTTCCTGCCTCTCCCACCCGGGGCCACTTCCAGTATTGCTGCCCATTCTGCCCAGGACAAAACTCCGGTCTCCTCTCTGCCCACAGATCTCTTGAGTTAAGTACGCATGCGCCACTCCTGCATTCAGGAGCCTCCACAATACATCCTGAGCTCATTTTCCACCTTAGTCCCCCTGATGCCTAGCCTTGTCCAGAACTTGAAGCTCCTTCTCCGGCTCCTTTCACACTTGTAGGGGCTCCCAGCCCTGCTCGCTCGGCCCCTCCATCGAGAGCAACACTGGTCACCGTGGCAGGCACTGACCACGGCGGGCCTGCTGGGAACCCCACGAGTCCGGACTGAGCTGTACTATGAATGTAAAAATGAGCTTCATATTTTGAGGGCAGTATTTAAAGAAGAATGTAACTACCTCATTATAATTTTATATTGATTCCGCGTTAAAATGCTACTATTTGCCTATATTATGTTAAATAAATACGCTATTAAAATTAACTTCACCTTTTCTAAATGTTTCTTTTTACTCTTTTAAGGTGGCTACTAGAAAATTTTTTTATTTTATTTTTTTAACTGTCAAAGATTTTTATTTCTCAAATTACCTTTGTCAGGATTCTATGCAGAATGTATTTTATTTTATTTTTTTTTAAGATTTTATTCTTTTATTCATGAGAGACAGAGAAAGAGGGAGGGAGAGGGAGAAGCAGGCTCCCCACTGAGCAGGGAGCCCCATGTGGGACTCCATCCCAAGACCCTGAGATCAGGACCTGAGTGGAAAGCAGGCACTTAATGGACTGAGCCACCCAGGCGCCCTAGGAAATTTTAAATTGCAGATGTGGCTCACATTATACTTCTGTTGGATAGCATTGATATAGAATGCCCTCTACCCTATCACCTTCCCCATGATCATCACTTCTTCAGGCTCACCACTTGCCTCCTTATCCTCCCCATCAGCTGTAATTCCTTTGTCCTTTGAGTGCCACCACCGCCACCATGGTTGGCACCCTGTATCTGTCTGAAGGCACTAGCTGTTGTCTTCTCCACTGTATTTTAACTGCGGTATATGGAAAGAGCACAGGTTTGAATGCAGTCCACTCACTTGATTAACTGTGTGTATCTCACACTGTTTAGCCCTCTTTGAGCCTCAGTTTTCTCCTCTGTAAAATGGGAGTAATGGTAGCCCATCTCCAATGTTTACTGTGAGAATTGCGCAGAGAATGACACAAAGGAACTGCTCAATTTGTGGTAACTAATACTACTGCCACTTACCGCCATCACTATTATTCTAGATTATGCTCTCTCTGATCACAGAGGATCAGAGGCTCTTGGATATGGGCAGGATGAGGAGGCCTTCTGCCACACCTGAGGAGTTCAGCTTTACCTAAGAGTGCAAGTCATCCTGGAGGAGCAGGCCCCAGTGAACAGACTCCTTGGATGACCTTCATCCCCTGAGTGCAGTGGACCATCTCTAGGTTGACTGATCCCTGTGACTCCTTACATTGGCCTTTGTGGTGTGAACCATGATGATTCCAGTCTAATTCAGAGACAGTTTTCAAAAAGCAGAAACCCTAAAGAATGCTTAATGATGGACCTCACTGGGCATTTGAAAATGGAACAGCTGTGGGATTATTTTGCGTTTACCAAAACTCATTGTGAAGAATGCAGGAGATGGCAGAGGTTCTGTTCAGACCTGCCATGTGAAGGTCAAGAGGCTGGGGTGAGTGACATTGGGGCAGAACAACCAGAAAGGCTAGGGCTTACTGGCTCTTCCTTAGTGTAGATAATTCTCAAATGAAAGAACAAACTCACTGGTGAAAAACTAGAAAGCCATACAAAATAAAAAAGAAAAACTACCACCCTTTTGTTAATACAAGTCAAACATAACCACTATCTAAATGTGAGTGTATTTCTGTTATTACTTTTTTCCTCTACATACTTTTACATAGCTGTGTTGTATGTACACTTTTATATTCTCTTTTTAACATAATGATTGCTTTTTATTTTCTAATGACACAGTAATGTATGTTCATTATAGAAAAATTTTAATGTGAATGGGCGCCTGGCTGTCTCAGTGGGTTAAAGCCTCTGCCTTCGGCTCAGGTCATGATCTCAGGGTCCTGGGATCGAGCCCCAAATCGGTTTCTCTGCTCAGTGGGGAGCCTGCTTCCCCACCTTTCTCTCTGTCTGCCTCTCTGCCTACTTGTGATCTCTGTCAAATAAATAAATAAAATCTTTTAAAAAATTAAAAAAAATGTTTTAATGTGAATAAAATTAAAGTTAAAAATTTAGTAACATTTTTATTAAATTCTTTTAAACAAATAAAATGCACCAAATTATGAGAATGTCTAACAATTCTATTCCCCAGATATCTTCTGATCAAGGGAAAAAACATACATACAAATGGTTCCAAGGTAAAAAGAGAAAAGGGAAAGAATTTTTCTTCTTCTTCTTTTTTTTAAAGGTTTTATTTATTTATTTGACAGAGAGGCAGAGGCTTAACAAACTGAGGTACCCAGGTGCCCCAGAATTCTTCTTCTTTCTAATCCTCATGTTAGCATTCTCGCCCGTGGTAACCACTACTAACAGATGAGTAAATGTGCCCACCAAAAGAAATTATATGTGTGTATCAGCATACTTTTTGTATCTATCTATTAATTTATAAAACAAATGATAATACCACATCCATTGTTATATGTATTACTCTTTTCATTAAATATATCTGGAATATAGGTCCATACCAGCAGGTCTTCCTTTTTAATGGCTCTATGGTATTCCATTTGTGTCTACCATGGTATTACTTAATTCCCCAAGGATGGATATTTAATTTGTCTTTCATATATGGCAGTACTGCAATGAACATTCATAAATGTTCATATATAATATATATTATATTCACACATATATACATGCATATATGTATATACACATATACTTCTGCAGGAATATCCACAGGTAAATTCCTAGCAGTGGCATTGCAAGTTAAAGGGACAATTCCATAGCTTGAAATTTTACATTTTGAAATATATTGCCAATTGCCATGTGGTCTGTCCTTATGAGCTAGCTTGGGCTTTCTCACAGCATGGCAGACTCAGGGCGGTAAGATCACTTATATAGTGGCCAAAGGACAAGGTAGGCATTGTATTGTCTTTCCTGACTCAGCTTCAAAAATTATACAACATTGTTTCTACCCCAGAATTCTCCCCAGATTCCAGAGGAGGCACACAGACCCTACCTCTTGACAGGTAGAGTCAGAGTCACACTGTAGATTTTCACGTGGGTTGGGAGATAATGCTCTAGCAATTTTTGAAAAAACAACCTTCCCCATTGCATAAATTTATACTTCCATTGACTATATATTAGAATACCCATTTCCCCATGCCCTTTGCAAATCTTATTGGTGAAAAATGATTGCCTCTTTACTAGTTTGATTTACATTTTTACTAAGAAATGTGAACATTTGAACAGATTTTCATGTCTTTTATTGGCCATTGATATTTCTTTTCTTATATATGAACTTCTGTATGATAGCTTTCTATTCAAGGGCTGCTTGCCTGTGGAGAAAATGATCCCTTTCTCACTGTACATCGTAACAATGTTTTTGATACTGCTCTTCCTTCTTTTTTTCTTTTTTTTATGCTCTTCCTCTTTGACTTTGTTTTTTTGCCATTCAAATTTATAACTTCTTTCTAGTCATATTTATCAATATTTTCCATTAGAGTTCCTGGGTTTTATATCTTTCTGAGAAAAGTCTTCCTTACTCCAATGTTTAAAAAAAAAAATACCCAAGTTTTCTTCTAGATTTTGGTCATTCTAGCTTCTAATCTGTTCCATATAATGTTATATGGACTATATAAATTGTATCATCCTTGGTTGCCTGAAAATAACTCCCTTTGACCGATAGACACTATCTTTTATGTACTGTTGGACTCTAGTTGCTAATATTTTCCCCCAGATTAAAGTTTTTCACCAGTGCCAGATTTCCCCCAAACTTCTCATTTCTTGAGACTCTGTTTTTTTCTGTAAAATTTAGAGTTTTTTCTCTTATTTCTAATTATTCCCTACATATATTAATTTATTTCTTGGTTTATCTAATTCTGATTTATAGTGTTTTGTATCATTTCTTAATATTTTAAACTCCTTTGGTAACACTGTTAAAACTTTGATCTGTTTTGTGTGCATGCATTCCTGGTATATTTTCATTATCTATACAGATATGATTTACTCCTCATTCACTTGTTTCTAATAATAACTTTGTCTGACTTCGATCATAATGCTGTTCTGTTGCTGGATTTTTTAGATGTGGTTTGGTAGTTTCTCTAACTTCACAGAGCTCCCTCTTCTGTTGCTTTTGTCAAAGTGCTCAAAAACATGACAGCTTGCTTTCTGAGTGGCCCATTCCCAGACTGGTCTGATCTTTCTCTTTCCTTGCCTCTGTTGTTTCTTTCCTGCTCAAATCCCACCCCCCAACCCCCACCGCATCGTGTTCAAATTTGATTCCACTTCTAGCAGTTTCTCCTCAGTGGAGGGCCCTTTCCCAAAGAGAAACTGTGCCCAGTTGGTTTGAAAATTGTTTGTATCCTAGACTATTCCAGTGCCTTTCAGAATCTACTGAGGGCCACCCCACTCATACCAGCTGTTGATTTGAGCAAAATCCCTTCCAGTTTCAACTCTTGTTCTCAAATCAGCCCCAGGTGGATTTCCAGTCAATATGTCTTGGTTATATTAGGGCTCTCGATTGTTTCCCCTTACTTTCTCCCACATAGACGGGGCTACCAGACAGGTCCTGTGACATTTGGTAGTTGGTCCTCATCTGCTTGCATTCTGTGGTTCATGTCAACCAGTCTTATGTCAAATGGGGTTTTGGTTTCTACTAGTAGCAATGTGTGTTTTTGCATGGGAACTAAGGGATATTCAAAATTATGCTACCATCTCTGCCATCTTTCTGGAATCCCGTCCGCCTAATTTTGGATTGTTTGCTACTTCTTTTCAACCCTCCATCCTCTTAATTCGTTTGAATGAATACCACTGGTATCTTTCCCACTCCCCCAGTTTAGGAGGAAAGATAAACTGCTTCTTCTCCACTCCATTTGGAAGGCATTGCAGCAGCACAATTCAAGCACAGGTAGTTTTGTTTAGGAACACCTCAGACATGACCAATAGATACTCTCTCCTGGGGAGAGCTGATTACATACAGCCAACAAAGAATAAAGAACAGGAATGGAGGAATATTTGGGAGATACATTGAGCATACTGTAAAGATCAGGAGACAAGAAACTTATTGATGAGGGGAAACCTGGAGCTCACAGTTGCTCCTAGTTTTTTTTTTGTTTTGTTTTGTTGTTTTTTTTTTTAAGATTTATTTATGTATTTGACAGACAGAGATCACAAGTTGGCAGAGAGGCAGGCAGAGAGTAGGGGGGAAGCAGGCTCCCTGCCAAGCAGAGAGCCCGATGTGGGGCTCGATCCCAGGACCCTGAGATCATGACCTGAGCCAAAGGCAGAGGCTTCAACCCACTGAGCCACCCAGGTGCCCAGTTGCTCCTATTTTATAAATACACATGTACCCAGATACTTCCGGCCTCTACTTCAATTTGTTACAATAGAAGTAATGTCCCTGTACATTAAGCACACATAGAAATCACCATAACCCACAGAACTGATGGAGCTTTCTGTAAAATGATGGAGAATTTCTTCAGGCATTTGAATCCACTGCTGTCAGTAAATGAGATATTTCACACAAATGAATTCATTCTCCACCACTAGTTCCCTAGTCTAAAACTTTCATAAATCCCCTATCTGTTCTGTCTCCATCCATAATGTACTCCTTCCATTACTTATTGCTTACTGTAGAGGGAGTATTTTTTTTCCCCAGAATCTAATCTAATCCACCTTGCCTAAAACCTTTCCATGGCTTCTGTTGCTCTTAGGATTAAAAACAACAACAATAATCCACAAAACTTCTTGGCTAAACCCTGTGATATCTGGCTTGCACTAGCCCTCTGGCCTCATCTCAGACCATTCCCTGACCAGTCTTTGATTGGAAGGTCACATTGGCTTTTGGTCAAGTTCTTTGCCCTTACCATATATCTTAGCACCACAGGGCCTTTGCACATGCAGTTCCACCTGATCTTCCTTTTGATTTCAGCTCCACTGTCACTACCTTAGGGCAGTCTTCTCTGATCTTTCCTACTACATATATCCCCATATATCATAGGAAGTCATGGTACTATGAACCTCTCCTCTGTAACATTGTCACCCTTGCATTTTACTTCTGTGTAATTCTCTGTGTAGCTCTCCTAATTCATTATACAATCCATGAGAGTGAGGATTATAATCTGTAGCAGCTCAGCTGAATTCTTTGCACTCAGTGGGGTTTTGGTAAATTCGGGTTGAAAGATAATGCAAGGTTTTCTGAAAACTTAAAAGTTACAACTTTAAATGTCATAATTATTATAAATTTATTTTGTATTGAAACCTTTAGAAATATATCATATGCCTTTCTGTCTACATAAGCAGGATGTAAAAACCATAATTTGGTTTTTACTGATTCTTCTCTTAAAATCAGTTTTATACTCCAGCAAAAAAAAAAAAACAGTCTTAGAAATATTGAGAAAGAACCGTGTGTTTCTGTCTATATAAGCAGGATGTAAAAATCATAACTTGATTTTTTACTGATTCTCCTCTTAAAATGTTTTATACTGTAGTAAAAAAAAAAACAGCCTTAGAAATATTGAGATAGAATCGTGTGTTTCAACAGTAACATCCTCTGATTGCTTGACCTTTTCCCCCCATTTTCCTTCTAGACCTCTTTCTAGAGTTGTCTGCATGAGAATAGAAAATCAAATGTTTTTATTTGTTAGAACTATGTACAATGGTATGTAGTTGGAACTACATAGTTCCATAGTTAGAACTATGTACTATGTAACTATGCTAAAATAGTTCCATAGTTAGAACTATGAACAACAGTTAATCCTCTGATTGCTTGACCTTTTCCTCCCATTTTCCTTCTAGACTTCTTTCTAGAGTTGTTGTATGCATGAGGATGGAAAATCAGATGTTTATCTTTGTTAGAACTAAATACGATGGTGTGTAATACGATGGTGTGTAATACGATGGTGTGTAATACGATGGTGTGTAATACGATGGTGTGTAATACGATGGTGTGGTATCGGAACTACATAGTTCCCTAGTTAGAACAATTTACTACGATCTACTGCTAATTTAAATGACATAGGAAAACTGAAAGGGAGAACTGAAAGTGGGAAATTCCTCTGAAAGAGAGAGGACCTCTGTGTATATAAGGCCACACTCATGGAAGAAGGGCATTCACACTGCAGACTCTTGAAGCCTTGTCTTCAGCACTTAGACCGTAGCAGGCAAGACTCTTCCTCTTTTCATCATGACCAGCAGGTGTATCCTCCAAACTGCTCTCCTGGTGTATTTCTCCACCACGGTTCTTGCCATGAACTATAACTTGCTTCGATTCCAACTAAGGAGCAGCAGTGTGGAGTGCCAGGAGCTCCTTCTGCAGTTGAATGGAACTTCTAAAGATTGCCTCAAGGACAGGATGAACTTCAAGATCCCTGAGGAGATCGAGAAATCCCAGCAGTTCCGGAAGGAGGACATCGTATTGGTCACCCTTGAGATGTTCCAGAAGACCTCTGATATTTTCAGGAGAAATCTCTCAAGCATGGGATGGAATGAGAGCATTGTCGAGAACCTCCTTGCCACACTCCACTGGCAGAAGGAACATCTGGAGGAAATCCTGGAGGACATCATGCAGGAGGAAAACTTCACCTGGGACCACAGGACCCTTCTGCACCTGAAGAGATATTATCTAAGGATCGTGCGGTACCTGAAAGCCAAGGAATACAGTGTCTGTGCCTGGACAATAGTGCAAGCAGAAATCCTCAAGAGCTTTTTCTTCCTTGATAAACTTACAGATTCTCTCCCTAACTGAAGATCTCTCAGCCTGTGCCTCTGGGAATGGACGATGTTGACAAGGATTTTGGGCATTCTTCAACTCACAGAGGCTCTGTAAGTGACTGACAAGCAAGATACTGTTTTTGAAAGGACAAAGATTTTTAACTTTTAAAATTAATTTATGCATTAAGTTATTTTTCTACTTGAACTTTCACCCTGGAAAATAAATTTTTTTTGTGAAACAGAAGTCAACGTAGTAGTTTTAATTTCAAGTTGATTTCATTAGGCCTGTATTAAAAATTACAGAGCACCTACTAGATGTTCTTTGTAAAATGTGACTGCAAAATCGTCTAGGTTCTGGCCTCTGCCTTCAAGGAACTTAAAATCCAAAGAAGCCATGTGGAATATGTAAGACGATAGATGGTAAGGGGAGGCGAAACTTTCAGGAGGATAAATGGAACAACCTCTTCGGAATTAAAATGGAAGAGGCAGGTGGATGGCTCTGGAATTAGGACAAAGGGTTCTACTGCTTCTGTGCTCATACTCTGTGCCCTCAGGCTCTCTGACCCTAAAGTTAGAAGTTGACTGTCTATCAGGGCAACTAGGGGAATATTTCAGCTCTTGGGTTTGCCCTAAACTCATTCCTATTCTCTGTAGGATGCTCTGCTTGCCCCCTTCTGCAACCCTGCAGGAATTTAAAATATTTATGTGCCCCCGTAAGCTAAGGGTGAGAAGTCCCGGTACGCCTGTGACAGTGTTAAGGAGCAGTCCTTCCCTCGTACTCTTCCTGGACAGCTAGAATGTATGCCTGTGTCCGTGGAGTTGGGGGTCCCTGTCTGCTTCCTGGGTACAAACACCATAGAGAGAAAGAACTCTGCTTTAGATCTCTGCTCTCTGGCTAGGTTTTCTCCCCATTTTGTCAGAAAAGCGAGTTTCCTCCTGGTCCCTGCTGCCCTGTTCATACAGAATTCCATCATCTGCTTTTCCTGATGCTCTGCATCTCTGAACCGCACATCCCCTGAAGCCAAATCCGAAACAGGTGTGGCAGAGAGAGTCATTTCCATCCAGCGGAAAACCAGGAAGCATGCAGGAAAGGGAAATTCGAATGAGATGGTGAGCTCACGAACTTTTCTCAGGGCTTACACTGAGAGAATACAATTTTCCTGGGAGCTCCTTCGGGCACCTGGCCAGCCTGTACCAATGGGCCGGGTTTCTGTCTTTGTACTGAACCCCTCGGGAATTTACATGATTACGGCTATTCCTGTCATCAGCTGCCATCCAGACACTGCACCCCCATATGGATGTAATGTATGTAATTGGAAATAAGTCCTCCTCACAAGCACCCCTCAGGTGGGCACAATTACATTATTGCTGTTTTACAGTTCCAGAAACTAAGTCTCAGATTTAGGAACTGCCCCAAGGTCACCATAGCTAAATGCATGGAGGTTTAAAAAAGTACAAAGGGCCAAATCATTAAGACTTTGTTCGTATCTAAGCATTTTCTCCCAGAGCAGTACAGAAGTCCGAGTTCCCTTTGAGGGCGTCAGCCTTGAGGAGAAGAAATCAGTATCGATCAGGGGTTTCCGAGAAGACAGTACAGTACAGGGCAGAGAGTGAACTTGGGGCTCCCTCTTCTGACTCAAGGCCGGTAACACATGGACTACGGGACCAAGAAGTGCTATATTCCCCCGTGGATCTGCTGCGTTTGTCTCAAGACAGCTGAGGTCCTGGTGAAGCAGGAAAGCTTCCCTCCCCAAAACTCCTCACCCTTCACTATGCCACACCCCAGCTCTGCCAAAAGCTTTCCACAGATGTGCTTCCTTTTGCCAGGGATTCAAAGACAAGATGGGCATGGAGAAATGCATAATGGGTCATGGTTAGAACCGAAGAGAAGTCTCTCTCAGCGATGGGTCCCAGCTGCCCGTCGTCTTCCCTAGGCTGAGGATACTACAGAAGTCCCAGCAAGAGGCTCTTCTCTGCTCACCACTAAATTGGCCCAGACACCAAGGGGTTGGAAAGTTCTGCTCAGCATGTGTCCCGGGGGCCAGAATGCCAGCGGAAAGACTTCTTCTGGAGAATTATAAATACCCATGCCACCGCTGAGTATGTCAACCCATCTACAATACCAAAAGTACGTCCGTCACCAGGAGAGCTTAAATGATAATTAGTATTTAATTCCAATAAGGATGAGGAAGGCTTGCTTGAAAGCACAAGCGCGAGTAGGTGCCTGTCTAAACAGATAGCAACATATCAGGAGTAAAGTTACTACTTCAGCGGGCACCAGAATACCTCAGAGGAGAGCACTCATTCAGGGAAATACTGATGAGCCTCTTGAGGTTGTGGGTATGCTAACCCCAGAGGCCATGCACCACCCATGGTGTGCTTTTGTGTGGGTCTGTGTCTGAGGAGGAAAAAAGACAGCGAGAAGCCCATCAGCAGCTCTGGGATGGTCCCGGAACAAGAAGGCAGTGAAGATTTTCCCGTGAGGGCAAGGAAAGGGCTTTTAAGGACGAGGATGTCTCACATGCAACTTAAAAATTAGGTCCCATGTTTTGATGAAAACGTCTCCCCCCGCACCTCAGTGGAGATGGCCACCAGCACAAAGTTCCCATGTGTGTAGGACTCATAGAGGGCGTCCAGGTCTGAGTTTGAAATAACGTGGGGAAGTGGGATCAGGGGGCCAGACACCCACTCAGGAACCAGATGAGTGGGGACACAAGGCGGAGCCAGGACATGAAACCATTTTGCCCCAGCCTGCCTCCCACCTGAGGAATCCAAGGAATTCTGAGGACTCTGCGCCTCCACAGACAGGGGTTAGGAGGTGGGAAGTTTTTTCTCGAAGGCGCTGGCAAGCATTTGGGTTACATAGAAGTACATGAATCCTGCCCCACCCTATGGGCCTGTAGACACACAGTAGCTACGTATATTTGTATCGAACTTTTTGCAGTTAACAAAGCAGATATTTAGGCACTTTGGGTGTCAGTAGGCACATTTAGGTACTCGGATACATCTGATAAAGGGACTTGTTCATAAAATAGTCTTTAAAAAATGAGAAGAGGGGTGCCTGGGTGGTTCAGTTAGTGAAGGGTCCAACTCTTGATTTTGGCTCAGGTCATGGTCCCTCTCCTTCTGCCCCTCCCCCGTCCCCTGCACTCTCCCTCCTCTCTCTCTCTCTCAAATAAATAAATAAATCTACAAAAAAAAAAAAAAAAAAAAGGAAAGAATAAGCCACAGATTGGGCAAAAATGTTTACACATCACATATCTGATAAAGGAGTTATATCCAGAATGTATTTTTTAAATAAAAAATACTCTCAAAACTCACCAATAAGAAAAGAATCAACCCAATAAAAAACTGGTAGCATATGATACTACACCAGAGATACATGAGTAGCAAATAGGTATATGGAACGACTGAAGCCTTCATGAATTTGTGTGTGTGTGTGGCTTAGGCCAGATAATGAATGTGAGATGGCTTTTTGGTTACAAAGGAGCCCATTCCACTGGGAGGACCTGCCCTAGCCACTGTGCTTTATGAGAAAGGTCCACCAGCCATCGTGGTCGGCTTGTATATATGATAACACGTGAGGTCTGCCCAGCAGAGAAGGCAGGGCCGTGATCAATACCCACTTCTGTCTTGATTAGTCCGGCTGTGAGACATACAGAGAGAGCCAGCAGTTGGTGGTCATGTCAGAAGGTGAAGTGCACCCAGGACCAGACCTTGCCAATTGCAGACCTTTTCTCAACATCTGTTGTACTGATGGGAATAGAACCTCAAAAACTGTTTTATGATTTATTCTTTCATTCTCAGTGTTAATTGTTGCTTCTCAAACATCAGTTTAATTGTCTAAAATCCTCTAGCGTAGTTGGTTTAAAATAATAAACTCCCGAGATTGGACTAGAACTGCCATCATGGACATACACTCTCCTGATTTAGGTGGGATCAAGTTAGTCGCTTGACTTGTGAATTAACTTGGTGCGTACTCCGGAAACGTGTTCACTATCAATTACCACCAAATCAGTGGTAATCTGGCTTCAACTGACATTCCGTTTCAAAATTCCTGCTTTGTTTTATAATTCCATGTCATGTGTTCTTAGGAAACCTGAAGCACGTTATTTAAATTTTATCTCCCGACAGTTATCCTAGAAATAAGAGAAAAATGGAGCCCACTTTGAAATGGAGTTCACTCTGCACCTCCCCCCACTCAAGCGCTCTCTAAATAAATAAACAAATAAACAATCTTAGAAAAAAAAGAAATCGTAGTATTTCCATATAGTGACTACTATTCAGCAATAAAAAGGAATGAATGCCCAATATACTTAACAACGTGGATGAATCTTGAATAATTATGCTGAATATAAGAAGACAGACTTTATTTTTATTTACTTATTTTTTGAAAGACTATTAATTTGAGAGAGAGAGAGAGCGTGCAAGCACAAGCAGGGGCAGGGGCAGAGGGAGAGGGGCAGGGGAAGCAGACTCCCCACCAAGCACAGGGCTTGATCCCAGGGCCCTGAGATCTTGACCTGAGCCACAGTCAGATGCTTAATGGTACTGAGCCACCCCGGTGTCCCTAGTCATTCATAATTTGAAAGGTTGCCCAGAAACGGATCCATAGCTTCGCATTTAAAACTCTGGGAAGACCCCAGGGCACTCTATATGTTGCAAACCCCACCGCATGCGTTGCAAGTTGCAGAATACCAAGTCCACAGAAAGGATTTCGTCTCTCTCTCTCTCTTTTTTATTGTGGTAAAAAATACAAGACATAAAATTTACCATTTAAACCACTTTTAAGTGTACAGTTCTGTGGCATTAAGTACATTCACGTATTTGTGCAACCTTCACCACCGTCCATGTGCAGAACTGTTATCTTCCTCAACTGGAACCTCTGTACTCATTGAACGCTGTGCCCTGTTTCCCCCTCCCATCAGCCCCTGGCAATCGCCATTCTACTTTCTGCCTCCAGGTGCTTCATATAAGTGGAATCATATAATAGGCGTCCTTTTGCAATTGACTTGTTTCATTTTGCATGGTGTCTCCAAGTTCCATCCATGTTGTAATGTGCGAGAATTTCCTTCCTTGTTAAGGCTGAATAATATTCCCTTGTGTGTCTATATCACATTTTAGTTGCCTATTCACCCACTGAATCCAGCGATGGACCCTTGAGTTGTTTCTATCTTCTGGCAACCTTGAGCAATGATGTTGTAAATACTTCCTGGAGTCCAACTTTCAGTTCTTTTTTTTTTAAATAAGATTTTATTTGTTTATTTATTAAAGATTTTATTTATTTATTTGCCAGAGAGAGAGAGATAGAGCACAAGCAGGCAGAGAGGCAGGCAGAGGCAGAGAGAGAAGCAGGCTCCCCACTGAGCAAGGAGCCCAATATGGGACTCGATCCCAGGACCCTGGGATCATGACCTGAGCCGAAGGCAGAGGCTTAAGCAACTGAGCCACCCAGGCATCCCCAGCTTTCAGTTATTTTAGAAATATTTCCGCAAGTGGAATTGTAGGATCATATGATAATTCTATACAGAATTTTTTAAGGAATCACCAAAGCAATTATTTTTAAGTTCTGTCTTCATAGTGCAAATATTTGCAACAATAACAGAATCCAAACACAACAATAACAGCCACATTTCTTAAAGATATATATTCTGCAAGGGACTCTGCTAAGTGTGTTATAAATATACACCATCTTATTTAATTCTCCTGAGAACCTAGGAGGGAAGTATTAAGAAAACTAAGGCTCAGTAAGGTTAAGTAACTTACCCAAGTCCACATTTGTTAGAAAGAAAGAAAGACAGACAGACATACTTGGAACCAGAAACCATAATTTTTTTTTTTAAGATTCTATTTCTTTATCTGACAGAGAGAAAGCACGTGCACAAGCAGGGGAAGCCGCAGGCAGAGGGAGAGGGAGAAGCAGGCTCCCCACTGAACAGGGAGCTGGATGCAGGGCTCGATCCCAGGACTCTGGGATCATGACCTGAGCCAAAGGCAGACACTTAACTGACTGGGCCGCCCAGAGACCATACTCTTAACTGTCATCTTCTCCAAATGTTATTTTTAATCCAAGTACACAGCACTGATACTGTGATTTAGAGAGGGAACAAGAAACCCTCCAGTGGCCCCAGCTCCTGGCTTTGCTGCAAGTGCTCTGAGGACCTTCTGTACATCCAAGTGGCTGCTCCCTTCACTCCAGCAATTTGTCTCCCTGCCACCCCCATGCAGAGGACTCGCTGCCTCTCTCTCTCTCTAGAGAGATTCGTAGGAAGTTCCCACTTGCTCTCTCGCCAGACTCTACAGAGAATATTTTCACTTAGGTTTTCAGGAGGCAATTGTCTGCTCTCTGAGTCATAGTTTTCCCTGGCAAGGCTGCAATTCCTGCTCTCCACCACCGCGGTCTTTCCCAGGCTGGCAACACAGCGCTGTATGCAGTTTCCTTTTCAAGTCTGGCACCGGCTTGCTTTCCTTATCTCATAGGAATACTTAAGAACCTGTGTTATTTAATGAAACACCCAGCAAATTTCTCTTTCCTTTCACTTTTCAATTTCTTGGTGCGTGCTCTGTCTCTTTCTCTCTCTCTCTCTTTTTTTTTTCCCCAGTGAAAACCTAGAGGTAGGGCAAATAGTTTTCAAAGCAGAAAGTGACTGACTAATCTAGAAATGTGTGAATGGGAAGTCTGTGAATTTGAAAGTCCATATATATATTTTTTCCTTTTTTTTCTTTTTTTCTTTTTAGCAGGCTCCATGCCCAGCATGGAGCCCAACACAGGGCTTGAACTCACCACCCTGAGATCAAGACCTGAGCTGAGATCGAATCAGATGCTTAACGAACTGAGCCACTCAGGTGCCCCAAAAGTCCAAATATTTTTTAAAAGGTTCTTATACCCAAGAGGAGAAGGCATGACATAGAATCATACAAACCTGAGGGCTAACGTGGGTTCTGCCACTTTTTAACTGTATGATCTTGAACAAGATACGTGAATTGGAGATAATCATACCTCGAACTCTTGAGGAATAAATGGAATAATAGGATGTATGCCTTGATCCAGCACTGGACCTTGTCTATGAAAATGCCCAGTGTTGTAGCACCTGGATGGCTCAGTTGGTTAAACGTCTGCCTTTGGCTCAGGTCATGATCCTGGGGTGCTGAGATGGAGCCCCGAGTAAGGCTCCCCACTCAGCGGGGCGTCTGCTTCTCCTTCTCCCTCTGCTCCTCCCCCTGGCTTGTGCTCTCCCACGTTCTTTCTCTCAAATGAATAAATAAAATATCTTTAAAAAATAAAAGGGGTGCCTGGGTGGCTCAGTGGTTTAAGCCTCTGCCTTCGGCTCAGGTCATGATCTCAGGGTCCTGGGATCAAGCCCCGCATCGGGCTCTCTGCTCAGCAGGAGCCTGCTTTCCCCTCTCTCTGTCTGCCTCTCTGCCTAGCTCTGATTTCTCTCTGTCAAATAAATTAAAAAAAAATGCCCAATGCTTTACTTAATTAAAAGTGAATAAAAATTACAAAAATTCTCACACAGAATTAGGTGGGCTCCTGGAGTACACTTTCCAAAATCTTACACAAAAAGCAAGTTCTTAATAAAGTGATAGTTGGTAGCCATATTGCTCTTATAATGGGATCTAATGTCATTTTTACAAGTCATATTTATGGAAATTAAGATGGTATTCAGCATCTATGATTACCAAGTATAAATAAGACTTCTCTAAAATTCCAATTTCAGCATTTGTATAAGTGGCCTCTAACTTATTTAAGAAGCAAAACCAAATAGAGCTACCCTATGACCCAGCGATTGCACTACTGGGTATATATCCTAAAGATACAAACGTGGTGCTCTGAAGGGGCACGTGCACCCAAATGTTTATAGCAGCAATGTCCACAAGAGCCAAACTGTGGAAAGAACCTAGATGTCCATCAACAGATGAATGGATAAAGAAGATGTGGTATATATACACAATGGAATATTATGCAGCCATCAAAAGAAATGAAATCTTGCCATTTGCGATGACGTGGATGGAACTAGAGGGTATTATGCTTAGCGAAATAAGTCAATCGGAGAAAGACAACTATCATATGATCTCTTTGATATGAGGAAGTGGAGATGCAATGTGGGGGAAAAGAAAAGAAAAATGAAAAATGAAAGAAGATGGGATTGGGAGGGAGACAAGCCATAAAAGACTCAATCTCAAAAAACAGACTGAGGGTTGCTGGGGGGAGGGGGGACGGGAGAGGGTGGTGGGGATATGGACATTGGGGAGGGTATGGGCTATGATGAGTGCTTTGAAAGGTGTAAACCTGGCGATTCACAGAACTGTACCCCTGGGCATAAAAATACATCATATGTTTATTAAAATAAATAAATTAATTTAAAAAAAAGGAAGAAGCAAAACCAATTGGGTACCTGGCTGGCTCAGTTGGTTGGGTGGTTGCCTTCGGTTCAGGTCATGATCCCAGGGTCCTGGGATTGAGTCGCACATTGGGTGGGGAACAGGGAGCCTGCTTCTCTCTCTGCCTCTGACTCTCTATCTCTCCTGAATAAATAAATAAGATCTTTAAAAATATTTATATAAATACTCTAAAAAAAGGAAGCAAAACCAGTTGTTTCACAGACCTTTGAAATGTCAAGAAAAAAAGATGGGGAAAACAGACTGTGCGGAAGGGTGAACAGAAGGAATAGTCGCCTTTCGCTGATCTGCTCTGGTCTGTCTGAACTGTGCTCAGCACTGCACAGACTATGTCGGACGTCTGTTGTCTGCCTGGCATGGAGGGCCGCCACCTACGGCTGTGGGAGTGGGTGTCCAGGTGCAGCCACACAACATGTGCTCGGCACACCTGTAGGTGGTGCTCTTCTCTGGTGATCCTGACACGACCCACACGGGAAGCAATGCTTAAAAGTAAAGCCAACTCAAAGGACGAGTAGAAGGGAAAGACAGATGAAAACACGTACCTTAAAATATTGTTTGAGCCATGCCTGAAGGTTTATCTCCTAAAATGTTTAAGCTATCCGAGCTGTGAATAGAATTAGAGGGGACTGGAAAATAAGCTAGAAACCTACCCAACCACTCAGTAACCTCTCTTGCCCTTGGAGGCTGTCTGTCTGTATGTTCCTTCAGCCTAAGTTTTCGGAAGCCTGCTCCAGATAGAGCTGCCCATCCTTAGAAGCATGGAAAGGCTTCTGAAGGCCTTGCCGGACTGGCCCTTTCTTTGCTCTTCCAGTGTAAGCTGATGTGTGATACATGAAGTCTCCTACAACCTCACCACTGAATGCTTTAAATTGAGGTTCAGCGAAATCTCTGTAGAAAGAGAGCCAGGCCTTCAGAGTCAAACTGTCTTCTTGTTTCTAGTGAAAAGTTCCCTCGTCTTGGAGGCACATAGCTTTGCTGGTCCTTTCATGCAATTCAACAAACATTTCCTAAATGTGCAATGCGTACCAGACCCTATGCTAAGCCCTGAGCTCACATGGACCAACAAGACCCCACATTATACTCAGGAAACTCATTTTCAGGGGGAAACAAACAGATAAGCAAATGGCTAAAAATGATAACATGATGAAAAATGTCACTCTAACAAAACAGACAGTGCCGTACAGAAGCCCAGATGAATGTACAGTCTGTCCTGCCTGACAGGATTAGAGCAGCCCTCGCAGAGAAGGTATCTGCGCTTGAATGTGAAGAGATAGCAGCATTTTACAATGAAAAGAATGGGAGAGAGGACATTTCCGAAAAAGAGCAGTCTGAACAAAAGAATTAGAGTCCTGAGGACACATAGCCTCTTTCAGGGGACGTCATGGACCACAGTGCAAGCAGATGGCAGGAACTGGGGAAGAGAGTGGGAAGGAAAAGAGGCTGGAATTTAAGTTGGGATGGATGCCGAGGGCCTGGAGAGCTGGGTCTTTGAGGAGAGGAGTGGCCTGGGCAGATGACCCTGAGACAGGAGACTGATCGGAGCAGGGAAGGATGGATTAGAGCAGGAGGAGACCAGAGCTCCAGAGGCTCGGAGGGTCTGACCATCAGGGGGATGGCGGCCTGAACCGACTGAGCACAGGCCAGTTTATAGACACATGTCATGCGGATTCGGTTCTGTAGAAATCTCTCACCCTTAAGGTGCTCTTTTCTCTTCATAGTCACGGCTTACCTCCAATGTTGCCATTGCTACAGAGACACTCTTTGAAAGGACTGAAATGAACAATGCGCAATCAGACTGAGAAGCAACCTTAGTCTCATTAATGAACCATCCCTCTAGCCTCAGAAGCTGTTCTCAGATGCTCAGATGCTCTCAAAAGAGCATCGCCAGCATCTCGAAATTAGGCTTGTGAGGGGTCTTTAATAGCAGGGACCACGCACAACTGGCCGGATACAAGAAATCACTTGACAAAATTAACATCCTCTATGTGTGTGCAAGGTAGAAATCCATTTCTGTACAATACAGAATACTGCTCCGGTCTGCTTGCGTTTCAGCTGCTTTTCCTGGGCATACTTAGAAGGCTTTCCTATTCGGTGATGGGTGTGGCCAAGCTTTCAGCGGACAGAGTGGGGCGTGTGCCCTGCTCTCTGGCTCATCCAGCAAGACCATGACAGTTCTCTACGCAATGTCCCCTCTCTCACCCGCAAATAGCAGTCTCTTAATCCTGGTGACTCTCGGACTTGGGAGCAGGACGTGGTGGCCCATGAGGGTTGCCATAACAGAGTACCACAAACTGGGAGGCTGAGAAAAACAGGAATTTGCTGTGTCACACTCCGAAGGCTAGGATTCTGAAATCGAGGTGTCGACAAGGTTGTTTCCTTCAGAGAGCTGCGAGGCAGGGTCTGTCCACTGTCTCTCTCCTAGCTTCTTGTGGTTTCCTGGAATCTTGGGAATTCCTTGGCTTCTGCTGCATCACCCTGATCTTTGCCTTCTTCCACACCTGGTGCTCTCCCTGTGTGCATGTCTGTGTCCAAATTTCCACTTGTTATAAGGACTCCGGTCAGACTGGATTAGGGAGCTCATCTTAACTCATTACATCCACAGCAAGCCTATTTCCAAATAAGGTCACATTCTGAGGTACCAGGGGCTTAGGACTTCAACATATAAATTTGTGGGGGACACAACCCAATACATAACAGAGGGGAAGATGAAATATCCCTCTTTTTTCTCCTTGGTTCAACTTTGTGCAGGGGAAGGAAAAGTTGATCAGCTCTTCTGTCTTTTGCCCTAAAAGAGCATCGCCATTTTCTACCTCATCTTCTTCAGCCATGGCAGCCCTGGAACTGGGGCACAGATTTCTTCTTTCCTTGAAATGTTCCTATGAAGTCAAAGTGAAAACCAGTCAGCTAAAATGCCATTGACATTTTCATAGGCTGTTGAAATCATCCTTTTCATTTTACTTGCTGTAGACTTCATAGTTTGGAGGACAAGAAGGTATTTGGTGAATTAGCTTTAGACCAAGGTCTCTGTTGGGTGTGTGTGTATCCATGCCACTGTTGAGGAAGGGGAACCAAGTGTAGGAAGGGAGAAAAACTTAACACTAGCTTCTTCACCTCCAGGCTGCAGCTTGAGCTCTCCTAAAATCCAACGTAGCTGAATCCCAAGGATTAATTTTCTACTCTGTACCCCACCCCTGAAACAGTAAATGTGGTCTGCGTGACAGATTCACTTCCAATTTATTTAGCTTTGTTCTTGTTTCTTAGGGCCTAATAACATCAGATTTATTAAGCCAACAGTGCCCAGATTTTCTGGGCCACATTATAATACTTTCCGTGATGATCAACCAAGGTTTCATTCTTAAACTGATTCATCCTAAACCCTTGATTTCCCCCAGGCTCTGTTGGCTTCAGAAGTCTGTAAAAATATAAATGTCTAACCATAGAAGAGTAATTAAATAAATCATGCTACAGCCTTAAAAGGAAATACTATATAGCCATTAAAAACGATCATGCTAGACCAGCAAATAACCCTCAGTCAATAAGCAAACCGCTCATGTGGTTGCATTTATGTAGGCAAAATACTGGTTCCCAGAGAGAAGTGTTTTCCTGTGATGCCTTTTTGAAAAATGAAAGAAGCACTTCAAATGTATTACTGAAATGTTTCCTTTTTAATATATGAGCATTTAAACACGATTTCCAGTTTATTTTATATGTGTTGAATAGAAGCATTTTAGCTCACACACACACAAAAATATGTTAGCTGATAAGAAGAGGTTCAATATCAGGGAAAGATTTTATTTTTTAGTGAATTAATTTTAAAGCCATTTGAATACACACTGAGGGATATTAAATCAAGTTAAGAGTCTGAATGATCCTAGTGCACTGAATAACTTCCATCCCCCAGACCTACTAGGCAGACTAACTTACATGTTCCGTAATGACTCACCTGACTATAAATTCACAAGTGTCATGTGTTAACATATTTAGAATCATTAAATATATTAAGAGGTGAATTTAAATAAAATTCAATAGCCAAAAAAAGGATTATGCTACATCTGTATGCCTTAACTTACAATTATTCCATAACCTACACACTATTAAGTGACAAAGATACATTTTAAAACAACATACAAACTATAATCCCATTTTTGTGAAAAAATATATATACTACACATGCATACAGTAAAGCCTAGAATTACGTCAATCATAAGTTCTAAATGAAATAGTATAGTGAGCATCTCTAAGTGACAGATTTGTGGATGGGTTTTTTTCTTCTTTGTACTTTTCCTGAATGTTTAGCACATTCAGGAGTAGGTAATGGCTTTTCTTGATCATTTAATAATAAAATAATAATAATTTTGAAAACTGAAATACATTGT
Organism: Martes martes; assembly: GCF_963455335.1. Lineage (NCBI taxonomy): Eukaryota > Metazoa > Chordata > Mammalia > Carnivora > Mustelidae > Martes > Martes martes. The sequence goes on along the minus strand of NC_137900.1, from coordinate 48,695,795 downwards.
ATTCAGTCTTATCTCAACCCTGATGAGTCATTTGCCTTAGCCGTACCTTGACATCCCATGGGCTACACTGTGTCCCTGAGAAGAAGTGACTGGGAACATGAGAATAAGCTCTGCTGGATACAGTTATAAGCTCCAGTTTAGTTTCCAAGAATCCCATAATGATATTATTTTTACCTTGATGTAATTTTAAAACATAATTACCCAGTCATAAACTCTTATCATTAAAAGAAAATTCACTAGTCTGGGATTTAGGAGACTTGACTACTTTCCTCTCTTCAGCTACTAGCTAGCGGGAAGAACTCTCTTCAGGACTTCACAGGGCTCCGTGGAGATTTCAGAAGCTTGAGCCAACATGAATTTAGTTCTGTCTCTCAAGATCTTTAGTTTTTTCTGGTATCCATCTCTTTTAAGATTATAATCAAATAGAAAGAACTTTTCCTGGCAGTTTTACTAGACCTGAAGCAAAAAGTCTGGATTGGATTCTATCTATTTTTGAATCTATGTTTGAAGCCTTATATTTTATAAGGTAATACCTATAAATTGTGTAACCAACAAATCCCTTCACCTTTCAGGAGTTCAGCTTCATTGTTTTAAAAATGAACAAATAAAATGATCTATCTCTTTAAGATGTAAGACGTGAGATACTAGATCTAAATCTCCAGCACAATTCCTGGTACATAGGAAGTGCTAGACAAAGGTTAGCTCTTATTGTCATTTGCGTTATTGGTTACAGACCTCTACTCAAATACAGATTAAATCCAAGAAAAAACTGAAGTTTCCCTTAGCATACATTTTGATCAGCGTACATCTCCCTGTCCATTTTGTTAAGCACAAATGGGCTTTCATGTTAACGATACCCAGGAATGAAGGAGTTGAGGGAAAAAAAGAGAAATGATTCTACATCAGAATTTCCGGGGTACTGTCAAAAGAATTCTTAATTTGTAAGAACTTGAGAATCATCTTTTCTTATCATTAGTAAAGACAATGTGTCTCAAGTGTTTACCAGCAACCACAACTTAGAATGTTCTACTGAAATCGGCTTATTTCATAATAGTAGTTAAACAATGATTTGAGAAAAGCATTTCTTTTTCTAGATTCCTCATCCATTTCCATTCACGAGTCTTCCTTAAAAAATTGTATCTACACAGTTTTAACACTCGGGCTCATACAAAGATGGCCTGCGACTTAAGATAAACATTTTTGTTTTTATAAGCAGCACTTGAAAGTGCTCTTGTAATTGAACTCCCAAATTCCGAATCTCAAATGGAGAGCAGGGGATTTACCAAAAATGTGATGAAGAATCATGTTTTCATGTCCCTTCATTTTGGCAGGAACTCCTGTTTCAATTGAAAACATTCCCTTACCATTACAGAAACCCAGAGGGCAATCATGAATTAAGACCTGGAAAATAAAACTGAGAGGAAAGACTGGAATAACATGTGGTTGTCATTTTCCAGGCCACAGAGGGGGTGAAGTGGTTTTCCAGGGCTAGCTAAGCGAAAGCTAGCCCATGTACCACATTCACGTGGAGGGCAGGCAGTAAAAACACAAAAAGATGGTGGTTCGCCTTTTTCTTTCATGGGGAAGCAGGTGTTGACTTGCCCTGCAGTTAGGGTTGCTTAGTTGAGGATCTTGATGTCATTTTAAATTTGAGGTGAAGTTTTTCTATTTATATTGGTGGCCTCTCACAACTTCTCTGAACCGATAGGGTATCTTACTCAATCTGGTTTCCCTTCCATAAAGATAAAACTTAGTAGGTTGTGGGACTTCCCCAAGACCACAGTTAGAAATTTGACTGGATGTCACTATCTCTGAATTTTCAGTCTTACAAATTATTCTATCTATGTCTAAGAAGATGGAGGGAGGGAGGGAAGGAGGGAGGGAGGGAGGGAGGGAAGGAAGGAAGGAAGGAAAGAAGGAAAAGTGGTGTTTTTGTTTCAAAAATATATGTACAATACCAGGTTGTAAAAGCAGTATTAACTTGTAGAAATCACTACATCATTCTTCTAGCCTCTTTTATAGCTTGTGGTCACCTGTCATGTTTAATCTCTGTTCATCGACCCCATACTTAGATCCTGCTCAATCTACACTCAAGCAAACAAGACACAGACCTAAGATATTTTAATATTTATATGAGGATGACAACTCATCATCCCCCCATCTCAAGGCAGATATCACTAGCTGATTACAGGACTCTTCACACACACACACACACACACACACACACACACACACACCCCAGATGAAGCCGCAGACTCCTCCTCGCTCTGGAACACAATTGATTTGGGATGAGACCTCTTTGTCATCTCCAATTTAGAGCACAGTCCCCAATTTAGAAGCACAGCTTCTTCGCGGAATAACATTGCCTCTGCTACTTATGTGGTCCTTGGTACATTTAATCCTTCTGAAATTCACTTTCCTCACCCATGAAATGAGTATCATACCATTACCCCACATTGAGTCTATAATAAGATAATGTATATAAAAACACTACGAATAACTGTTATTACCTTTAACGTCATACAGTGGTTTGTTTTACTCCACTCATTTTAATTGTTCCCCTCATAATTAGCTTTCTCCCTCAGAAAATTATGGCCTTACACAAAGTAGTGCCTCACCTAGCATAGTGCCTGCGCATGATTGGTTCTCCATAAGCATTAGCCGCTCTCCCCGAGCCTCACTGTCTGTTCCTGACTCACTCCTAGTCATTCATCAACTGTGAGTGTTCACAGTGTTTTCACACCACCATCTGCCCCAGTTCAATAAATTGCAAAGCATACTGTCCCAGAGGATTTAAAAACAATATCTTAACTGGTTACACTAGTCTGCAGCATTCTTTCCCAAAGAGGGAAAACTCTGGAAAGAAGTATGTCGGTGGCAGGGTCATCCAGGCCTTCCCCTCCCTAAGAGGATGATCACAGTGCTGTTGTTCTGGTAGCAATGGTGACAAACACATTTCCTATGTGCCAGTCATTGATCATTAATCTTTATAACGATCAGGTGATAATATTATCATCTTCACTTTAGATATCAGGAAATAGTCACAGAGAGGTTTAACAACCTTCCTAGGTCATGTAACTGTTAAGTTGATGTATTAGTGTTCTCCAGAGAAACAGAACCAGTAGGAAAGAGAGATGTAGATAGAGATGAGATTTATTATACGATCAGCTCACGCAATTATGGAAGTCCCATGATCTGCCATCCAGGAAACCAGGAAAGCTGGTGACGTCATTCAGTCGGAGTCAAAAAGCCTGTGAATGGGAGTGGGGAAGGGGGGAGGGATGCCAATGGGGTACTGAATCAGACTTGGAATAAAGAATTATTTCCGAGGGATCCAGGACTATTTGCAAGACCACAAGTGCAGCAACTGTGCCTGGGAGGTCATCATTTCTGTTCATTGAGAAGCTTACCACAAGACTTCAGGACCAAGAAATAGGTCACTTACATAAGTAACTAGTAGGGAGCTGATTGCTAGTATTGTTTTAGATGTCGCCTCAAACTACTATGATATTTCTAAGCAACTCTTAGTTTAATTCTTTTTGTGACTTAGCGTAATAGTGTCAGTCAGTTTTCTGGATTGATAAAATTATTCTTGGGGCACCTGGGTGCTTGAGTATCCAACTCTTGATTTTCCCTCAGGTGGTGATCTCAGGGTCGTGAGATTGAGCCTCATGTGGGACTCTGTGCTGGGTATAGAGTCTGCTTGAGATTCTCTCTCTCCGTCTCCCTCTGCTCCTCCCCCAGCTCGTGTGTGCTGTCTCTCAATAGACAACATCTGTTAAAAATAGCATCATCTTTTAAAATGCACTCTGACGGTGTGAGGATTGTATCCACCAGACCTTCAGCAATATCCAAACAGCACTATTGTGTATATTTTCGCATAGACACAGAAAGAGCAGGTCCAACCAGCAGGATAAACCCTCTTGGAAGCTGATGCACCTCCAGGAGCCAAGCTTTACGCAGCCCTGCCTGCTCTCCTGCTGCGGGGCAGATGAGGACAATTCAGGGTTGTGCTTTACTGAGATCACAGACATCTTGAAGATGAACTCAGTCACATTTGGGTGTGGCTGTCCAATCACCAAAGTCAAATATGTTAAATGTCTAATCACCAAAGATCTTCACCACAGTATGTTTTGGGAAGAAGAGCTAACAGTTTGCTTGTCAGAATATTTCTGATGCTCAAAGCAATTTTTGAACACATGTGCTCTCTGAGAGAGAAGGAACCTTAGTTCAGGAAGAGCAGAGATGAGACTCTGAGGACCCTCTCCTCTCAATATGGCATCCTATCTCCATTTCTTCAATAAATTTAATCACTTAATCTCCACAGCACTCTTCCTCTGGGTCTTTAAATGTGCACAGCCTCCCAAATGTGGAGAAAACCTTCCCTTGATAGTAATATCCATGATTTTCCTGGAATGGGATTCTTTACCATCTCCAAGGAGCATTAGGGGATTACCTGCCAATATTCTTAATGGGAGCTATTTCAAGTAACGTCCTGCACCATTTCGTGAGTAGCTCCTCCTCTCTTGGCATTGAGCCAGGTTGGGGGTAGGGTGGGGAGCCAGCGCAAAGATTCCTGGGTTTAGAAAGCTCCAAGTGTGCAGAAGAGGCAGACCCCAAAATCACTCTAGATTATGGTAAGCATAAAGCCTGAAATGAGAAAGAAGACCCAAAGAGGGGGAAAGAGATAGGACAGAGTCAGAGGCCATCAGTGGGCCACAGAGGCTTTAAAGAGCAGGAAGTGGTTAACAACATCAAGGGAAGGAGAAAGCCCAGGAGATAGGGTCTGAAAGACAGGCCACGTTGGCTGTGAATGGAAGGGGGGAGATAAGGCAACAGCTGGAGAAAAAGCACAGTCAAGGGAGAGGAGTCTATTAGCTGTGTCTTTATGTGCCTTGAGGGTGATAGATTCAATTTCTTTAATATGACAGCTGCCCCGGAAAATGTGATGGTGATGGATGGCTATCTGAACTGTTCCAGATGTAATTAAATTAAAGTTGGAGGGGAAAACACATCCTCTGAAATGCAGGCTGAGATTTTAGATTAGTGTAAAGACTAGCCAGTATTCTGTTTGTTTAGTAAATACCACCTTCTAGAATTCTGAAGCACACTTTTAAAATTCAACATCTAAAAAGCAATTTTTTGTGTAAAGGCAGTTTTCGATCCCTTGAGTTGGCCTGAGTTGAAATCTTAGGTTTACAGCATGCTGGCCATGTTAATCCTGGGTAAGTTACCTAAATTATCTGCATTTCAGTTTCCCCATCTGTAAAATGGAGATATTAATATTATACCCATCATACCCTTGCCAGAGAACCAAGTGAGTTAATTCACATTTTGTGTTCAGAATAGAGACTAGCAATTCAACCGTCAACATATGTAGCTATCCTCATGATTATTACGCTCACTAATATCATGATTTGGTCTTGTTTTGGTCATAGTTCAAGGCTGTTTATTTTCTTTATTTTACATATGAAGCAAAAATGACCGCATGTGAGTAAATGATTTGCTTTGAGCCTTACTCAGCAAGAATTAGACCAAAGCTCCCAAACCTTCATTCATACACACTTTAGTGTTTGTTTAATATGAAGAGATCTTTACACCAAGGGCATCGCAATTGCAAGACAGTCTGAAATTATTTTATACATAAGATCTGAGGTAGTAAACATGTGTGTGTGTTTGCATGCATATAGGCTCAAGTTTTCTATATCTCACACCTACACTGGGATCACGAGGTCCAAAATAGTTAGATAAAATCTAATTATATTATAGCAAAAAATAATAACAATAAAAGAAATGAAAAGGAAGATGTACTGAAATGTAGTGAAACATCCAAACTGATGTATTTCATGGTCAGCCCTGTACTCTATGGGCCTTGAGAGAGCGGATAAGAGTATGAACAAAACTGCAAAACAACACCAAGGTTTTATGCAAGAAACACACCAGTGAAGCCACTGTCCTGATTTTCCATTTATAAAGGAGTCATGGGGTGTCTGGGTGGCTCGGTGGGTTAAAGCCTCTGCCTTCGGCTCAGGTCATGATCCCAAGGTCCTGGGATCAAGCCCCACATCGGGCTCTCTGCTTAGTGGGGAGCCTGCTTCCTCCTCTCTCTCTCTGCCTGCCTCTCTGCCTACTTGTGATCTCTGTCTGTCAAATAAATAAATAAAATCTTCAAAAAACAGAAAAAGAGTCACAACATGCTTATCCATCCTTGAAATGCCTGCCCTCAGCCCCTTGTGTGGCACAAAGTTGGCCTGTGACAGATGTCAGTTTGTTGAATTGAATGGAAAGTTAAGTTGAAGAGTGGAGAGTAATCTAAATGTCCCTTTGAAAGTAGGCAGGAGTATTATAACTATTACAATTCAGAAAGCGAGTGGAAACATTCAGCAGATTCAGAATCTGTAGCAATTGAGGAGGTAATTCTAAACAAGAAAGAAAAACAAAAATCAGTTTTATTAAGTATTGGAAGACACCAAATAATCAAAATTTGGGGAGTAGATTTTTCTTTCATGCTATTTGTAAACTAAAACAAAACAGAAACAACTTTAGCTTCCCAAGGTCAGCTGGAAAGCAAAAGGAAGGGAGAATGAAGAGGGAAAGGAACAACACTCACATGCAGGTAGGGACTAAACAAAATATGGTAGGGGTTCGCTCATTCATTCATTCATTCCTGACAGCTCCCCCTCATTCCCAGAGCTCTTAAAGGTGTCAGTGCAGACAGCATGAGATAACAAGTTTTATCTATAGCTCTAGCTAAGTTTTTGGTTAGCTAGAGCTATAGATAAAACTTGTTATCTCATAACGTTGTATTTAAAGTTTGATTTTAAAAGTCAGGAAAGTAGATATTGTATTTTACAAAAATTTATATCAAAAATCTACTTTTTTAAAGATTCTTGTGATGGAATATTAAATTGTTAGTAATGTAGAAAACTGGCCTGTATAAGTGATTCTGATTCTGCCCATGATGGAATCCTTAGTATCCCCACCACGACTAATCAGAAACTCAACAAAAGACATCAATCAACTGTTTTCAGCACTGGCCATTTATATATTTATATATTGTCTCATATCGAACCAGTGAATAAAGTTTAGGAAGTGGTTTGGGGCGCCTGGGTGTCTCAGTCAATCAAGCGTCTGCCTTCGGCTCAGGTCATGATCCCAGCCCAGGGTCCTGGCATCGAGCCCCACATGGGGCTCTCTGCTCAGTGGGGAGCCTGCTTCTCTCTCTCTCTCTCTCTCTCTCTCTCTCTCTGCCTGCTGCACCCTACCCCCCCACCATGCTTGTGCTCTCTCTGTCAAACAAACAAATAAAATATTAAAAAACACACAAAAAGAATAGGCAAAGCAAGGTACACATTCACACCTGCTTTCTGTCTGAGGGCACTTCCTAAATTGTGGCACCTGGAAATAAATCCCAGAGAGCAGTACTATTTCTGGGCAGAGAAAACAGAGATCAGAGTTTGAGGCTAATGAAGTTGCTGGAAACTGTGCTGTAAGAAATGTGAATGGAGAGGGGCACCTGGGTGGCTCAGTTGGTTAAGTGCCTGCCTTCAGCTCAGGTTGTGATCTCAGGGTCCTGGGATGGAGCCCCTCATCAGGCTCCCTGCTCAGTGGGGAGCCTGCTTCTCCCTCTCCTTCGACCCCCTCCCCCTGTTCATGCTTTATCTCTCAAATAAATACATAAAATCAAGAAATCAATCAATTGATTAATCAATCAGTCAGAAGGGAGAGCGCTATGTGTAGTGACAGAGTTCCAGATGCTTGCCGAGGCATCTCCTTGTGTCTTTGCCCACGGCAGTGCTCTGTGCTACCTGGCTGTCAACAGCTGCTGAATGCTGTATGCCGAACAGAAATCTCAGAGCTTCTCCAGCAGAAAAAGATATGGGAGTTCCAACCACCCAGAGTAGAAAGACTTCACCAAATACCGTGGTTATTTACTTGACACTCAAGAAAAGTCATACCCCAGAAGGGCTATTCTAACCCTCCAGTCATGACTACTTTAGACCTTGAAACAAAAGATAAAGTCTTTTTTTTTTTTTAAGATTTTGTTGATTTATTTGAGAGAGAGGGAGAGCATGAGCAGGGGGTAGGAGCAGAGGGAGAGGCAGTCTCCCTGCCGAGTGGGGAGCCCAAAGTGAGATTCCATCCCAGGACCCTGGGATCATGACCTGAGCCAAAGACAGAAGCTTAACCCACTGAGCCACCCAGGTGCTCTAAAAAATAAAGTCTTAAAAGCAGTCCCAGAGAAAAGATGCATAACGTACAGGGAACAATAAGAATTACTGATGGCATCTCACCAAAACAATGTCAGCCAGAAGGCTATGGAAGGATATTTTTAAAGTACCAAAAGAAAACAAATAGCAAAAACAATCTATTAAACAAGGATTCTATATATAGTAAAAATATCTTTTAAAAATAAGGTGAGGAGAGACTGGGTGGTGCAGTTGGTTAAGCATCCAACTCTTGGTTTCAGCTCAGGTCGTGATCTCAGGGTCATAGGATCGAGCCCCATGTCAGGCTTCACACTCAGCAGGGAAGTCAGCTTGAGATTCTCTTTCCCTCTCCCTCTCCCTCTGCTTCTCCTCCTGCACATGTGCTCTCTTTCTCTAAAATAAATAAATAAATCTTTAAAAAATAAAGTGAAATAAAGACGAAACAGAAATCACTGCTGTAAGCCTTATATTATAGGAAATATTTTTTAAAGTTCTTAAGATAAAGAGAAATGATATCAGATAACAATAAGAATCTCTGTGAGGGAATAAAGAATTGCAGAAATGGTAAATATATAGTAAATACAAAGGCCTTTCCTCATTTAGAATTTATTTAGAAGAGAATTGACTCTCTCTCTCTCTCTCTCTCTCACACACACACACACACACACACACAGAACTTATTGTGGGATTTATCACATATGTAGGAGTAAAATGTATGAAAGAACAGAAATAGCAGAAATAATGGGAGAGGGGAAAATGGAAGAATTCTGTTTTAAGTTTCTTATAATACATGTGATATATGTGGTATAATAATGAATCCAATGTGGATTATAATAAGTTAAGGATGCACATGATAATTCTTAAGCAACCACTACAATATAAAGAAAAATAGAGCCAAAAAGCCAATACAGGAGATGAAATGAAATCCCCCAAAATACTTGGTAATTCCAAAAATGCCAGGCAAGGAGAGAAAAAAGGTTACGCTGGGCAATTAGAGAAGACAAAAGATGGCAGATATTATTAACCCAACTATAGCAATAATTGCACTAAGTATAAACTAAATAATTAAAAGGCAGAGATTGTCAGACTGGGTAAAAAAGTAAGACCCAACTATATGTTGTTTACAAAAGACACACTTTATTCTTTTTTTTTCAGTGAATATTATTTAAATACAGACATTATTCTGAGATGTTTGGTCTTCACAATGTGTGGTTTCCATACTGAGCATCTGGTTTTGTGGAAAGAAGTATTCTTCCACTACAATTTGTAGACTTATATGTCAGCATTGGCCGCTTATGGCAATGGCAATGGCTCTATCATCCCATATACAAAAGACACACTTTAAATATAAGGAATAATATAAGGGAAAAGATAAGCTAAAACGAAAAGGACATACCGTGCAGACACCTGTAAGAAAGCTCATGTAATTCTATTATTATCAAAGTAGACTTCATACTTAACAAAATATTAGCAAATGAATCCACTAATAAGGATGATACATCATAAGTTGGTGTGGGGTTCATCCCAGTAATACAAGGTGAGTTTGTCACATTAACAAATATAATTTCAATCTATTGGTGTTGTTTTGATATCTTTTGCCATACAAACACATTTTCTATAATCCTGTTTTGGCCGAACAGCCTTTCCTAACACCAAGGTAGTCCAAATAATCATCTAAATTTTTTTACACTTTCTTTATACATATTTTTTTAATCCATTAGGAATTGGCTTTTATATGTGGTATGTGATAGCATTCCAACTTTATTTTCTTCCAGATAGATTAACCAGGTGCGTCAGCCATTTGTTAAATACGTAATCTTTTTCCCATGGAATTGAAATTTTGACATTGTCAAACATTTAGTTCCTCTATATGTCAAAACCCAAATCTGGGACCTTGATTGTTTTCCATTATTCCATTTATTTGTTCCTCTCCTAATACAATGTCTGGTGATGTATTTTATTGCCAGTGCAAATCCTTCTCACTGTTCCTCTTTTTAATTACTTTCTTGGCTATTCTCATTTATTTCTCTGTATGGACTTAGGAGTATTTTATTCAATAAAAAACTCTGCTTATGTTTCTAATTGGAATTACCTTTCATTTATGGATCAATTTGGGAAAATTTAAATTTGGGGTCTATTAAGGATTCTACCTAAGAACATGGTCTATTTCTCCATTTGTATCATTTTTAAATATCCTACAAGAAGGTTTTATAACTTCCTTCTTAAAGAATCTGTATCTTTCTTCTTATTTCTAGGTATCTTTGGTTCTGTTACTCTTGTGAATGGATTTATAATGCTGTCTACTTTTTAACCAATTATTGCTTTTATAAAGAAAGGATTTAGAAAATCAATTTAAAATTAAGGCTCATATCTGGTCTTTTGGAAATGTGGGATGAGACCACCCAGCCTTATGAAGGCAAGCCTGAGCTCACAAGATCATCAGCATGAATCAGGACCAGTTCCAAATTTTGTTGTAAATCTGTCTCCTCGTGGCTCCTTTACCTAGCTGCTCTCTGATTTGGGTTCCTCTTTAGAGGGTTTTTTTGTTTTTGTTTGTGGGGGGAGGGGAGGCGGTGGTGTTCTGTTCTTCCTTGACTGAATCCTAGTTGTCCTCTCTTCAGGGCCACCCCTGCCTCTGAGGCAAGTCTCAGGGGTTAGGGGCCAGCACATGAGTGGATTTATCCTATCTTAGGGGCAGGCTAACACTCAAGTTATATAGAATAAGACTTTGATACAAGCAATATAAAACAACTAACCATCTCCACAATGGTCTTAAAAGTTATATACTCAGTAAAGATTATTCCTAATGAGCAGATAAGAAATCATTGCAAACTTTAAGAGTGGCCATTTCAGTGGGGTTACACTGGGCTAATAAACCTTATAAATTAACAGACTAAATCTCAATACAGGGTTAGCCTTAGCAACAATGTTTCCTAGTTTTCTTTATCTTCCCTTGACCCTGGAATCTAATGTGCTAATAATGCAATTTAGCTATTTTGTCTTCCCCTCCTGCTGCACCCTACTGAGACTCAATCCTTGCCTGCTACTCTCTGTACCCTTAGCTGGAGACAAGGAAATCAGACCTTCCTGCCTGAAGAGTAGGCCAAAACACGCACACATGGCCCATGACAACGGTCTGTCTCTGCTTCCTGCTTCTGTCCCGCCAGTCCTTGTTTAGCGAACCAACCGTTTCATACCTGGCTTTAGCTTTGGCTTTTTGACCTGGCCCCTCTCCACTTATGAATCTGCCTCTGCTCCTCCCCCCAGTAGCCGGCACCCCACCCACCCACTTACTCTCTCTGACTCCTTCCCAGTACTGAACATGTACTGAACATTCTTGCTGGAGGTCTAGCTCCTAAATTTCATTTAGGATAACTCCTTTGTCTACCATAGCTGATCCCTCTTCAACCACCACAACAACCGCAAACCACCCCCCTACCAAGGACACACACACACACACACACACACACACACACACACACGTGTCCCATCTTCCACAGGCTTCTACCAAATTTGACGGGCAGTACCCAGGGTTCTACCTTTAAAATGCTGGAACAAGTCATCTGTTGGGCTTGCAGACTCTGGTCTCATTCTTCCCTGAAGCTTGACAGAGATCTTATTTGATCCTCACATGGGAAGTGGGCTAGGGTCTGTCATATGACTTTTATTCAAGAAACAAAGTTGCTGAGGTTCAGAGAAGCATTATTACTTGTCCACAATCACACAGAAGTAAAATCTAGACTTGAACTCTGGTCTTCCGACTGAACATTCCTTCCTTCCAGAAACTCTTCCTTTCTGTTTCTGAGCATAGTTAAAATAAAAATGGCCATTTTAAAATACCTTGAGGTTACAGACCAGTTCTTTTTGTCTTTAAATTCATTCTGTCTCCCAAACATCTAATAAGGGCCCACTAGGCACAAGGTCATGCACAATATTTTTGATAAACAATAATTCTGTGGGAAGTATACACAAACAATAGAATGAAAATATAAAACCAATGCATGAATGAAGAAATAGGAACATTAACATCACTTACAGCTGATGGCTTTTCAAGAAACAGCTTTTACAGAGAACGCATATTTGAGATATGGAATAAATCATGGGGTTATAGAATATTAGAACCAGATCATAAAGATCTTTATGATCTTTTCATCTAATTCCCTTCAAATGACAGAATAGTCAACATTGAGAAGGCAACAGGAAGTAAATCAAGCTGAAGTATAAGCCCTTTTTCTTTGTCAGAAACCAATTATGCAAGGAAGGAATCTTTCCATCATTTTTCTGTTGGGACCAGCATTACCTACCACTGTTCAGCTATATAAATGCATAATCTGAGCTACCTTCATCTATTTAAACAGCCAGTAAAATTCAATAGCTTTTAGATAAGTTCATGTTTAAGTGTTTAGATTGTTTAACTTTATCCTTTTTGTTCTTTCCTTAGTCAAAAGTGATTACAGAAGACATTGCAGGTTTTGCTTCTTGACTCTCTATATATCATACAGTCTTAAATTGTTAAAGCCCAATTCATTTTTAAAATCTCTTACCTTAGAACACCAAAAAGCGAAAGCCTTTAAAAGTGATTTAAATGCTAATGATTATAATTTTATATAAGAAGATCGATATAAAAGTTATCTTTTTGAAACTATTTCTATCTGCAACCCAAATAATGCTTTCATCATTGCAAAATTAAACCTTATCTCAAAAATTATCATATTAAGTTAGTTTGCTGTGGGTGACTCCTCTAGTTTATAAAGCAAATTGATCTAAGAAAAGCAATTTTCAGTAATCATAAACAATGGCATGGAGAAAGAATATACAGAAATGAAAACTGTGTGTGAATTTAAATAAAACCTTAAGTGTAAATAACAGGGATAATAGTTTTGAAATACACTAATATGATTTTCTCCTTTGCATTTCTTTGTCTGTGACCTTCCTTCTAGCCTGCCAGAGGCATCCTTTTGCCTCAGGAGATTTGGGTTGGTTTAGTAAGACTGCCAAGGGATAGAAGGAGTCTCAGCCTTTATCCATCAAAGTGGCCTTTCCAGGTCCTAGTGAGGCAATGGTTTTGAGAGTCATGCTTTGTCAGGAGGAAAAAGCATTTCTAAATTCCCCAAAGACTCCTTTCATCATAGCAAAACTTGGAGAGGTATGGATTGAGTTTTATAATAAGCCATGGGGTGGGGGAGGGGAGGAACTTAGTATAGGACAGTAAGTGAAGACACACCTGCCTAGGGAGTTAGTGGGGGAAATTTCTAGGGTGGGAGGAATTAGAGATTCTTTAAAAAGCAAGCTATATGAAAATATCTGTAGTCAAAGTCCAATTTGTCTCTCCCCTCATCCACCTGGAAACCAAACCACCAAGCAGGGCAGGGACTTGGGAAGGACAAGAAATGTCTGAATTGCAAAATTTAAGGAACTGCTTCTTTTCAGGCAGGCAATGCTGAGGGCGAATCTGCTTAAATTATGCACCCTAAGTGCTTGCTAGCCTCCTCTAGTCCCAGCCCTGCTACAAAGATGGTTGTAGAAACATCCTGAGTGACTTCGAAGAATGAGAGCCATAAGCTTAGTTTCCTACGTTCTCAGGCAGATGCTGGCAGACCTGTGGGCTCTGAAAGTAGCTTCCCCTTCCGCACAGTGCCATGTCCAGCATGATGTGGGAAAGACAGGGAGACGCCTGCAGAGACAGCCTGAAATAACGTGGCTGATTGCTCACAGCTTACTCCAGAAGTGCACACATGACTCCTGTGAAAAGGATGGAGTGGGGAGGCTTGCAGAGGGGTCCATGCCCTACCACTTGCAAACTCAAAGGAAGAGACTGTCTTCCAGGGGGGTATAGCTTTACGATCCCAGCGGGAGGAAGAAGGGCTGTCCTCCGCCCCGGCAACGGCCCAGCCAATGAGACAGCGTCACAACTCAGCCAATGAAAAGCCACTACAGTTCGAACTCCCAGTTTACTCCAATGGGCTTTTTGTTTATAGCAGCCTTCCCAATGTCCCCCTTTCCTCTATTAAAAGAGCCTTCCCTTTCTTTGTTTGGGGCACTTGCCTATGGTTTTCCTATAGCTTCTTCTTCACCTGTCGCAGTTCTCTGCCATTTCCCCCCCAAAACTCACTATTGTGGGTAACATTGCTGGCAGTTTTATTTTCTAAGGTTAACATTACTCGGTAATCAGAAGTGGGATCCGGAGAAGACCCCCAGCCACTGTGAGGCTGGTGAGCAAACAGGTGCGGGTACCCGCACAGCCCTTTGCCCTCACTGCTTCCTCTCCTACCCTGGCGTCTGAGGGTAAGTCTTTTTCCTGGATTTTGGGCGGCTCGCCCTTCAGGCCTTATTTGGGACTATTTTAAGGGCTCGGGTTTTCTTTCTTTGAGGATCCTCATTTGGCCTTTAGTTTGCCTCCTTTTCGGAACCGGACCATTTCTATCCCAGCTACTGACTTTTGGTCCGGCTTGTTTGGGACAAGATTGTTCCTATGGGAACTGGGTTAGTCTTTGGTCTGATTCCTTCTGGAACCATGCTGTTCCTGCTGCAGTTCCCCCGTTTGGGTCTCTTTGCTTAGAGGAAAACCTCTAAAATGGGATTCCAGTTACCAAAATACTTTGAGGGTGCCCCCTCCCACTCCCCCAACTGGAACTCTGGCCAGTTTTATGTTTAAAAACTATGGCTCCTTAGTATGCGTATGTATAACCAAGTGGACTGATTTAACCAGTAATTTAGAAATTCAGTGGTCATTAAGGGGCATGTGGATTTCCCCAAACTTGTTTTACTCAAGATTAAATTAGAAAGCTATGGCTCCAAAACAACTCAAAACCTGAATGGGATGCCTATTTCAAATGGTACCTTGAGGCTTCCAGCTGTTTTGAGGGTTCTAAGTTTGCTTCTGCAAAATACTGTTTCTAAATTCACTGAGGCAAACAATTGAAAGGAGTCAAGTGGTTTCTGATGACTTACTACCGTCTCCCATTTTCTTTGTCTGCAGACAGGTGGCAGCCACCTTGTGCTCAGGTTTGTGCCCCCCCACCCAGGCCATTTTTCTGTCTTTGCCAAACTTCGCATTTCCTGTTTCTCCACTTGCTCCTCTCCTGAACCTATGAAACCTGCCTCTTTAAAATTAAGTTGCTGAGGATCTAAACAAAACTCAGTTTCTTATGTTACCTGGACTAAGACTGAATTGTGATCCGTAGTCATTGAGTTTCCTAAAATGACTGATAATGCCCATAAGTTTGCTGAAGAATTTAATCTAGTTATTTAAACTTACCAACCTGGTTTCTCAGATTTATATCAATTAGTCCACATGATTGTTGGTGAGGAGCAGACCAAACATTGCATGAAACTAGCCAGAAGGGAACATTCTGAAGGAAATTTAGAGAAACAAACTTCTAACATTTTCTCTCTCTTCTCTCTTTTGTAAGTAAGCTCTGTTCCCAATGTGGGTCTGAAACTCGTGACCCTGAGATCAGGAGTCGCATGCTCTACTGACAGCCAGCCAGATCAGATGCCTCCAAACCCCTAACTTTTTCAAAAAGATTTTTTATTTTGGGGGGCACCTGGGTGACTCAGTTGGTTGAGCAACTGCCTTGGGCTCAGGTCATGATCCTGGAGTCCCATCCCTCTGACCTTCTCCCCTCTCATGCTCTCTCTATCTCTCACTCTCTCTCTCTCAAATAAATAAAATCTTTTAAAAAATTTTAAAAAATAAAGTAAATATTTTTATTTTTTAATAAATGAATTATTTTTGTTAAGAGTCAACGCTTTACAGACTGAGTCACCCCGGTGCCTCAGCAAACCCTAACTTTTGACAAGATGCTGTAGCACTGGCTGGAAGGCTCCCCAAGCAATTACAGTAGCTGTCCCCATGCCTGCTGATTGGAACCAAATTCACACAAAAGCCTCATGAATTGATTCATGACTGTCAACTCCAAATTGTCTTTTAAGAATCTTCTGATCTTTAGACGTTGAGTCCATCCAGGTAGCATTTAAGTGTTTATTAACAGGTTGAACCGGGATGTTCTCTTTTAGCTAGGACCAGGTTGGAATGGGAAACTACCACTCAAGATTTAGTTAATTTGACAAACCATATCCCTTGAGTCACCTAAAAGAGAGACTCCATTGAGTTACCTAAAAGAGTCACCTAAAAGAGAGACTGCTAGGACACCTGGGGGGGCTCAGTCTGTTAAGCACTGACTTGATTTTGGCTCAGTTCGTGATCTCAGAGTTGTCAAACCGAGCCCCACATCCAGCTCGGTGCTGGGCTTGGAGCCTGCTTAAGATCCTGGCTTTCCCTCTGCTCCAACACTCCCCCCCCCCGCAACAAAAAAACCCCAAAAACCAAAAAACCCACTACCACCACTACAACAACACAAAACAGAAAATTGAAATTCTCAATTTTCAACTCCACCAAATGAAGACCCTTAAACAGAGCCAAAATCTCTTTGTTTCTGATGTAATTGCAAAGACCAGGGCTTGGGGTGGGGGGGGGCGGGGATTGTTTCAAGTTTAAGTGCTCCAGTCACCTTCAGCCCTCTAGTTAGTGTTTATAGTGTCCTCCTAATTCCCAGTAATGAGGCTCCAGGGAACTACAGGTGCTCTTTCCAATCCCTCCTCTTAATCTGGTCAGAGAATCCACTCTTCAGATTCAGAGTGAATCTCTGTCCATATTGACAGCAGAGCGACACTCTCGGTGCCCCGTTGCTGTGTAGCAGCCCCTGCTCCAAGTACCAGAACAGTTCAGATTCAGGGAGGGGAGCGCTAGTTAACACCACTCCCCCCACTCCCCCCCCCAATGGGTTCCTGCCTCTGAACCTGCTCCCTTTGTGTAGGCCTTTTGAGAGAGATACTCCTGTCTCCTTAGTTCCTCTGACCCTATTCATTTATTGGGCTGAGGTTTCTTAAAGTATCATGTCTGAATTTCTTTTTCCCAAAAGGGGGAAATAATTCAAGATTTTGACAGTAGTAAACAAAATAGCCGGCCAGGGGAATTAAATGACACATTTATAATAAATAAAATAATATATAATAAAATATAATATATATAATATATAAAATAAAATATTTTATATATAGTATATATAATATATAATATATAATACATAAAATAAGATATAATAAAATGACATCTTTTATTAATTTTTATTGGATCAGCTACCATCGTCTTTATGGGCAGAATCCTCAGCTGATATTGGCAGATTCCACAGTACATTTCTCATCAAGATTGACGTAGATCCCTCAAAACCTCTTCCCATAATTAACACCCTATTAGCAAAAAAAAAAAAAAAAAGTCCTTCAAAACATCAAGCTCCTAATAGAAGATTCCAAGTGTTAGGGCCTCATTATCTCCTGCATTATTTCCTGTGTTACCCCAGTGTACCTATGAGAAAACTCAGTGGCTGAACATGGAGGTTTGCCCAGGACCTCTGAGCAAAAAATAACACTGTTATTTCTTTGCACCCTTTTGTTTGCAACCCCCCATACCCTGCAGACATCCATTGCATTGAAAGTAAATGTTTCACTGTAATTGACCTATGCCTTGCCATTCTTAGTATTCCAGTTAATCAGGATTGTCAATATGTCTTTGCTTTCACTTGGGAGAAAAGGAAATACACCTGGATAGTAATGCCCCAGGGTTTCACAGAGAGTCCCTCTTATTTTCACAAACCTTAAAAGCTGACTTGGATGATACACGGTTTTCTGCAGGTTCTATGAGTTAACAGTGCACAGATGATTGGCTTCCCTGCCCCCAGCCCCCTTCTCAGACCTCTTCACAGAAAGATAGCATCCACCTGTTAAAACTTTTGGCTTTAAAGGAACATAAAGTTTCCAAAGAAAATTACAGTTTCCTCAAACTCACCTCTAATACTTGAGCATCTGATCTCAAATCAAGAACTGTATTTGGATCCAGATGAAACCCCTCATGACTGCTTAATGCTCACAGGTTACCTTTTGAGTCCCCATGACAATTTACAGGAAACTCCTTAAGTATATGCAGATTTTTCATGGTTTACTGGTGATTCTTACTTGAAGGATAAAAATGGAAAATACCATGCTGGGTATGGCAATTGAAACGCCTTTTGAAGTCATTGAAAAAGCACCTTTATGTTTGGCCACCTTAGCAAAAGAGACTGAATTCTATACTGTTCCTTCACTTGTATTTTAGCCAAGGGTAAAACCACAGATATTTATACTGATAGTAATGGGGTAGCTCGTGACTTCGGAATATTATGGAAATAGTGAGATGTCCTTTCCTCTGATGGGAATAAAATTTAAAATGGCTTCTATGTCCAGAATTTACTAGATGCAACGCTTTTGTCCACTGCTTTGACTATTAAGGTTCCTGGGCATTCCAGATTCAACTCCCTGGAGGCCAAAGTAACCCACCTCACCAATGTTTCTGCCAAAAATGCTGCTCCCAAGGAAACCAATAGCCAAATCTGTCATGGTCCAAAGGGATGTTCTCCCAAATGATCATTTGGAAAAATTGACAAGAGACACCCAGGAATTGGCCCCAGAGAGGGCAAAACAATATGGAAATCTAATCATTGTTGGCTCAATAAAAAGAACTCTGGCTTGAGCCAAGTAACAATATGTCCTTGCCAGTAATTCTAAAATTCTCAGCGCTTACCACTGTATCTGCATTGAACTATTGGACTGTTGACAAAATCATGGCATTCATGAACCAGTAGTGGTGGCAAAAAGTTAATTAGGCTGCAAAAATTGCCTGCCTCACTTGTCCCACTGTCCCAAGTACATCCTCGGGAAACCTGTTCCTACAAATGGATCATACAATTCCCTCTCGTGGATAAATGTTTTAGTCTTGGTTTATAGGTTTTCTCACTGGACCCAAACGTCCTCTTGTAGACAAGCCACTGCTGCTTCTGTTAGAAAAGATTATCTCTACCCGGGAACCCATTTTACTAGTCAGGTGGTGTGAGAAGTCTGTGCTATCTGGCCAGCTTTATAACACTTTCGTTGTACATATACCATGCTTAGTCACATGTACTAAGGGTACTGTTGAGATGGCAAAATTTGTAGAGACCTTCCAAATACCTTGGCCTAAGGCATTGCCATTCGTCTTCTAAATCACAGCTCTATCCCTTGGGAGCTCATAGACAGCCTTTGAGATAGTCAGAGGATATCCAATACACTTGGCCCCATCTCCTTTGGCCCATAGTTGATAAAAGGAAATATAATTCAATAGTGTAAAGGCCTAATTACTTCTATTAAAAATAACCATGCTTTGGCAGAGCAGTTGCTGGGAGACTATGACCTTAAGGATCACATCTTGCTACCTAGAGGTTTCCTCTGTCGAGAAAGAACCCTCCAGAGTCTTCTACCTCACTGGAGAGGCTCTTACCAGGAACTGCTAAGCAACCATTGTGCCACCAAACTCCAGGGAAAAGACTATTAGATTCATGTGACACATCTAAAGAAAGCACCAAAAAAAAAAAAAAGAAAGAAAGCACCAAACCATGGCTGGACCTGAAAGTAAAGAGTTCCTGGAACTGAAGCAGATGACATCTGATGAGACACTTGGTCCCCAGATGTCCAGGCAAGGCCTGTGTACCTTTTTCTCATTGTTGCGTTTTCTCTTTTGTACAAAGACAGTGCCTCTGTCTGCATTTCCCAAGCCATTGTGAGAGGAAGGAACCTCCTCTTTTATTTATGGCCTTTTGGAAACAGACTCATCACGATCCCAGGACAATTAAATTTTTCATTTGCTTTTTTATGAAGGGTTAGAAGGTTTAGAATCACTGAAGTCTTTAAACTGTTAACTATCTTTGGATTCTTACCCAGACTGATGTTCTCTGAATTTACAAACTTACAGGCTATATTATCAACAACACATTTCATTCCAAACAGTTCTTTTGAAATAACAATAGTATATTAAAATACCTTTGAAGTTTTGCTTTTTTGCAAAAAGTTCATCAGCTGTAGTTTCATGTTTATACTTGCACTGTGTTTTCTCAAATGCACTTGTGTAATTCTTTCCATTGCGCTCTTGTAATGTTCACTATTTTGCTTTCATGGTCACTTTAAGTGTAGAGTTCCAGAAGGCACACATGACTTCGGGTTTGCCCTCAGTAGGGTAAAGCTCTCTCCTCTTAAGTTAGAATAAATGCCAATAAATATTTCATTTGGCTACTTGCAGGCCTAGAGGCCTGGTTTAGAACCATGATACAATTTGAAATCGCTGTCACTTCTGTTTCATGTAATTAGTTTACATTTTGTGTTTTGTTGCCTATAAAACTTGTTAAAAAATTATGTACCCAAGGGGCGCCTGGGTGGCTCAGTGGGTTAAAGCCTCTGCCTTCGGCTCAGGTCATGATCTCAGTGTCTTGCGATTGAGCCCTGCATCGGGCTCTCTGCTCAGCGGGGAGCCTGCTTTCTCCTCTCTCTCTCTCTCTCTCTCTCTCTCTCTCTGCCTGCCTCTCTGCCTACTTATGATCTCTGTCTGTCAAATAAATGAATAAAATCTTTAAAAAAAATTATGTACCCAATAAGGTGATGCTGGCTCAATCCTTTGAGATGATCTCCAATTAATATGACCTGGAGGAGATAAGGACTTTAGGGAGTGCCTGAGAGTTTCTGCCTCCTAACCTTCCTCGGTAACTCCGATGTGGCCTTAGGTGGTTTCTAACTGCTATGCCCTTTCCTCTAGTGTAGGACATGACACCCAGGAAAGGTCCCTCCTGGCAGTGAGGGACATAATTACTAAATAGTGGAAAATGTGACTTTCAATCAGCAATCCTTCCAAAGAAAGATCTTGACCAAAAGTGGGAATGTGAAAATTAATAAAAGGAAATCTCATTTAGAGTAGAATTGGGAGGCCAGCAGGGAAAACTCTTTGTTTATCCACTCATCTTCTGATGGCCTTTTGGCTTGTTTTCAATTTTTGGTTATTACAAACAAAAACTGTGTGAGAGTTCTAGTTGTACCCCATCTTCACCAACACTTGATATGGTGAATCTTTTTTCATTTTATCCATTCTCATAGGTATGTAGTGATATCTCATTGTGTTTTTAATTTGCATTTCCCTAATGACGTTGGGCATCTTTTCTTTGTTCTGCCATCTGGGTATCTCTTTTGGTGAACAGTGTGCTCAAATATTTTGAGTTTTATTGGGTTGTTTTAGATTTTATGTAGACTTACATTTTGACTCTATTATATATAATGGAGTATTTGTGAACAAATACTGAACAATCGTATGAAACAAGTTAATATAGCACAGTGGTTAAGAATTCATTATCTGGAGACTAAAGTTCTAATCTCAATTCCAACATTTACTAGTTGTGTTGATCTTAGACAAGGTAATTTAACTGCTCTGACCTTTTTTCCTCATCTGTAAAATTGGCTAAGAATAGTTACCATCTCCTAGGATTTCTCTGAGGATTGAGTCAGATATGTGGAGGAGGAGAGGGTCTATGGCATAGAAAAACCAATCTAAAATTGTATCCTGTGTAATTGAATGAAGCAGTTACACACTTGAACCTGTTTGTCTTGGAATAGAATGGGATAGATCGGGGAATGATGATGCAACAAGGCAGGTATCCAAGCCAAGGGTTTGATCTTGTTTGTTTGTTTTAGACAATGTTAAGAAGGTGAGGAGGAGCAGAGGAAGGGGGGTAGAGAGAGAGACTCTAAAGCAGGCTTCATGGAGCCTGATGTGGGACTTGATCTCATGAACCTGAGATCATGACCTGAGCCAGTATCAAGAGTCAGACACTTAACCAACTGAGCTACCCAGGCACCCCAAGGTTTGATCTTTTGAATGTAGTAGTAAGGGTCAAAGCTATTTAAAGGAAGGACAGTTGGGGCGCCTGTGGCTCAGTGGGTTAAAGCCTCTGCCTTCGGCTCCGGTCATGATCCCAGGGTCCTGGGATGGAGCCCCGCGTCGGGCTCTCTGCTCGTCGGGGAGCCTGCTTCCTCCTCTATTTCTCTCTGCCTGCCTCTCTGCCTACTTGTGATCTCTGTCTGTCAAATAAATAAATAAAATAAAATAAGAAAATAATAAAGGAAGGACAGTTAAAGTTCTAACATAGAAGTGCAAGCAGTACCTTGGAACAGCTGAAAAAGAGTGATAATGAGGGCTGAGAGTATGTACAAGCAAAGATTACAAGAGATAACTGTGATTAATGCCTGAGTAAGATTAAATAATGGGACAAATGTGGCTGGAATTTTACACAGTGGGATGGAAGGCTCTCTCAACCCAGCCTTCACTAGCTTTTTGGTACCCGTGAAATAAGGAGATTGGGCCACATAATCCCTATGGTTTTATTTGGGTCCAGCAGCCTGTGAAATTTCCAATTTGTTCTATGGAACTGGGAGTGGAGAAAAGGGGTAGGTTGTGATCCCTGACAATTCTAGGTAGTTGAAAGAAAAAAATCTAGAATTGAAAGTTGTCAGCCTTTAACTGGTTCCTTATATAGCTATTTGTGGCTAAAGAAGGAAAAGTGAGCAATGGGCCACTTTCCCAGAATCTCTGCTCTCAGTGAATATCGCATGAAGTATTGGCATTTACAAATGAGCTTACCGGGGAATGGGAGGGAGAAAACCACAAATGAATGGATGTTAAGTGTCCAAAGTCAGGATATGAAACCTTAATTTTTCTGAAGATCATTGTGAGAGAGTATCCTTTATCACTTTTTGTGCATGGTTTAAAAATATCTCGAGTCAGTCTGTTATTGCTATGAAATATATTTTGCAACTTTAGTCTCCCCATTAGTGTTCATAGCGGAGAAAACACATTTAAACATTTGCCCAAGAAAAACAGAACTGACATGTTCAAATGATGTTAAAATTGCTTCAAAAGACAAGATATTAATTTTGAGTTATTTGAACTATCTTGGTCTCTGATATCCATACAGGGAGATAATTAAGAGTCCACTGTACATATTCCAAAAATGCAAGTATTGCTGAAAGTTTGTTTTATTTTGGTTATAAGTTTGGGAGAGGAAAATCATACCATAAATTTTACATGTTTTATACATTTTCTTATTTAATCCCAACAGTTGTGTAGTTGGGGGAAAGAAACCTTATTTAGAGAAGTTAAAATTTGTCCAGTTCTTTTTTTTTAATTTTATTTATTTATTTGACAGAGAGAGAGAGAGACAGTGAGAAAGGGGATACAAGCAGGGGACTCGGGAGAGGGAGAAGCAGGCTTCCCTCGGAGCAGGGACCCTGATGTGGGGCTTGATCCCAGGATGCTGGAATCATGACCTGAGCCAAAGGCAGACGCTTAATGACTGAGCCACCCAGGCACCCCAAAATTTGTTCAATTCTTACTGTTCATAAGAGGGCTAGTCCTCTGGGAATCTGTAATCTAGTGGAGCAGGCAGAAACCAAACCTCAAACAAGTCCCATCATAGACCTTTATTAGTCCTGAGTGGCTTCTTGAGGAAGCCTTGGGAAGGGCTTTAAAAGATGTCTAGAACTTTGACAGGTAACTACTGGGCTGTGAGATGGGGAGGAAGCAAAAGAGAAAGTCAGAATAGAGGAGAAAAGTTTCACAGAGGCATGATGAGCAAAATACCTGGTGTGGCCAGGAAACAGTAAGAGATGCTCTAATTGGTGGGGGGATAGGACGGTTCAGGATGTCAGCACCTGCGACAGACTTGGAGACAAGATGAGCTGCTGTTGCCAGATGAACTAGAGACCTTGGGCCCTGCAGCTCTCACCCAGCCTGTCCCCCTGACATCACCAGAGGCTTTTGGTCTCATCACCAGAATTCAGGGATGGATGAGCCCATGTTTGAGTGGTGCAAATGAAAGGTTTCTTAGAGTACACTCTCGAGATGTGAGGGTGGGCCAGCTCAAGGGAGAGCTGTGCCCTGGGTTTTGGGTCTCTAGCTTGTATTGACAGTTGTTAACTAAGCGGTGGAATATTTATTATTTGGGGAGGGGATTTCTTTGGGAGCAAGATTTTGTGCCTTTTCTCCTTACTAGGTCAGGGTTTCTGGCCTTCTTCGTCTTAGGCCTGTCTGGTGTGATTGGGTTTCTTGTGGCTTTGTGAAATGCTTCAGGGACAGGTTCCTAACTTTCCTGATAACAGGGCTCGGGTCCCCCTTTGCTGGCCTTCAGGCAACCTGTTAAGGCCTAACAATATTAATGTTAAGGCCCACTCTAACAATATAACTGTAACAGGCAGCAAGGAAGTGGCAAAGAGTTTTGGCCAGGGGGATAGCTGGAACAGGACTGATTTAAGAATTCTTCCAGCAGTCTTCCACTAATGGAAGACTACCCAGTCTGGGTAGAAGGAGGAGGCAGGAAGGCCAGTGGAGGCTGTTTGGGTAATGCTGGCAGAACCCAAAGAGGTCCTGCCCTGGACCTGGCCAGAGGAAAGGGAGAATCCTGCTTCTTACCCCAAATGGTTCTCGAGGAAGCTCTCTCCTGCACGTATTTCTTGGAAAACAAGTAGAATTTCCTGACTGCTTGACTTGTAAAAGCTTTTTGTTTGTAGTTTGTTATTTATCTGTCAAGTAAAAGGGAGCTCTTTTTGTGTCCTTTTTACTCAGGTTCTGAGTCCTAACGAACAGAAGTGGAGTGCTGGGATCAGTAAGGGATCTGGAAAGGATGGAATCAATAGAATTTGATTGGATGGGGAAATGTAATGAAGACTCCCAAATTTTAAACCTGAATGACTAGGAAAAGAGTGGTTTCCATGTGAGAAATAAGACCATGATTTGAGAAGAAAGTATGCCAAATGGGATCAGTTGGAAGTTACAATAGCCTTTTCATGCAGAAATATCCAGAAACTGTTGAAAGGCCAGAGCTGGTATTCATAAAAAAAAAAAAAAAATAGTAAGGGCTAGAGATAGTAGAGTCAGCTGTTGTCTGCACAGAGATAAAGCCTTGTGTGGTGGATGCCTGTGCGGAGGATAACGTGGCAAATAGACAAGATGGGGGGGGTGTTAAACTTCCAGAAAATAGAGCAGGAGAAGGGGACGTGTTGGGAGAAGGGGGAAGGACATGCGAGTAGAGCATGCAGAGCTGGAGAGGAAAAGGGAGGAGACGTGATGTAGGTAAATGCAGCAGGCTGGTGGGGGGGAGGAGGCGGATATAGTCTCAGGGGCTGTGTTTGGTGATAAAGGGTCTCTTCCTCTGGGCAGTCTTCCCACTCCAGGCTATCCCAGACTGTCTTCCTTTTGTGGCTTGGCATCGTTGAATGGTTAGTCACCAGCGTTTGCTTGTGTGTCCATTAGATCAAATGCCCGCAAAGAGCAAGGACTGTGTAGAGTTGTCTACATGGTGAGTATAGGATGAGGAATCAGGAAATTAAGGACATTCCATGAGAGAGCAGTTTCAGGGAGGCATTGAGAAGGAAAGCCAAAGTGTAGGTTGTGATGAAACAGGATGATGGTAAGACATGAAAGAAGCAGGCAGTTATGAGAAAAAGAGGAGGGAGAGAGATCACCAGGAGAAGGGGAGAGGATAAAATGTCTAATTCTAGGGTAGGTGAGATTTGAACATGTTCCTACGCTGTGGTGCGGGCCCGTGGAAAGGAGAGTTTGAGGATGGAAGGGGAGGCAGTGGTAATGACGCATGGAGTGAATCTGAAAGGGACTGGTGGATGCAGGGGAGGGAATGAAGCTCTGGCAGGGGTGGGGGAAAGCACTGAGAAATGAAGATCTGAAAGGTGGGCCCTGCGGTGGGAGGTCATAATGGACTGCTAGGGAGGATCCTATGGCCTAATGAAAACACGGCAGCCTTGGAGTTTTCATACTGCCCTTCATCAGTGGCATGAACTGTAGCAAGTGACAACGTTTTTTCAAATGCCTCAATTTCCCTGTAGGTAAAATGGGCGTAACCTACCTTCCAGCTCCAAAAATCAGGTGTTGTTGACCCACTTACTTGCAAGTGCTTTCTTGGCTTTTTGTTTTGAGTTTCTTTGGGGGATGTTTCCATTAGAGGGTGGAGAAGCAAAGTAGGAGTTGGGTCCTCTTAGCATGAAGGAGACAATGCTGTAGGCCTCAGTGATCAGGAGTTTTTCTGAGGGGTGGGCATAGGATAGGGAGAAAAACACAACATGAATAAAAGGTTTTGGAAGCATGTGTAAAGACCCAGGGGGAGGGTTAGAGGGCAAGGATGCCTGATCCTGGAGGAATCAGACCCCATAGCTGGAGAGAAGGGGTTAGGGAAGGTGTGACCACAGGCTACCTCCCTGACCTCCTCTTACAGGTGAGGGTAATAAGAGAAGCAGGCGCGCGCCTGAAGCCCAAGCATCCTTAGGGATGGCTGTGACTGCAAGCCAGCTTTTAGAGATTAATGGGAAGGGTCCATTAGTTTCCACGCAGCTGCAACGGAGTGTCAACGCAAAGATTAGGAAGTCCTGGCAGGAGCTTCGTGAACCCGCGGGCGTTCAGCCTAACCCAGTCTCGCGCGCGTGCCGCGCCCGGGTCCGGCATTCGTGGTGCAGCGCGCTCTCGCCCCACCAGGAACTTCAGGAACTTGGCTTTCATCTAGTTCCCACAGCACGACCTTAGGTTTTTTTTTTTTTTTTTTCTTAAATTGCTGAGTGGGGAGAGGCCCCGCCTTTCCGCGCCGGGGGTTGGCCTCGGGGGCCGCCCCTCCCGCGCTCCCCGGCAGCTGCTCCTTTCCTGACGGCGCTGGAAGGCCCTGCAGCGGCCCACGAAACCCAATGGCGCTACCCGCCTGGCTGCAGCCCAGGTAGGGCGCCCCGCCCGTGGCGGGAGGCGAAGGGTGAGGAGGGTGGGGCGCCAGGGGCGGGGTGCCCCCCCCCCCCACGCCCGCGGGCAGCTGCGCGGGGAGCGCAGCGCGGCGCAACCCTGAGCCCGGTGCGCTCTTGAACTCTCGACAGGCATTAGCTAGTTTTCAGTTCTCTCTGCAACCCTAGGAGGAAGGCTCTGTTATTACCCCCATCTACAGGCTAGGAAATGGGAAGGACAGGCTACCCTGGCTACCCTCCCACCCTTTTTGTGTGCCCTCTACCAGTCAGTCCTGCTTTCCTTCCCCCTCTGGCCACCAGGAGTCCTTCGATTGACTTTGTGGGACCTGCTGTCCCGGGTGGGTTTCAGACCTGCCAGGTGCAGAAACACCTGTTGCATGTGTAGATTGCAGAGCTCAGTTCAGGGGACTTGGGGCTGTGTGTTTAACCAACGCCAGGTTATTCTGGTGCGGGTTTAAGGAAGGCCTCCTTACGCCAACTCCTCTTAGTGGTTTGCATGATCTGTAGGGTGCCTGTCATCAAGCTACACTGGATCTGCTTCCCGCTTATTTGCCTTATTTCTTAGAGGTTTCGCGTCTCCAACTAGAAGAAATCCTTGTCTATACTGGCAGGGCCCCTCCCACCACCCTTCTGAACCCCCAAGGCACATTTCAAACAGTGCTTTCCCTAACTGCCTCAAACTGTATATCTGTCAATCATCCCTGAGTCATCTCCCCAGCAACCCAGTTTTAAACCCGGCTTGACTTCCCTTTTCTGGCCTGAGCCACTAAACTGCTTTCTGTGTATGTCTGGGGAAGGAAACGTCTGCCCTTGTAAGTATAATGGGCAGTGGCAACGTACTAACACCCCCACCACCCCACCCCCGCCATCAGAGAATACATTCACAAGTCAGGTATGGCCAACTACTGAATCACCCACCACTGGGAAATGCCACCACCACTACTCCCCTCGTGTAACCGTGATCTCAGGTTTTGCACTTCGCAGACTGAGTTGCGGGAACACATTGAGCATGTCAAGCAAGCCTTCACCATCCTTTTTTTTTTTTTTTAAAGTATTCAAAGCCATTTTTGCAATGTTTTAGCCTTTAGTGAGAACAAGGTTAGAACTTTCTCAAAGCTGAAAGTGAATTTTGAAATAGATCCATCTTTGACTTTAAGCAAACTCAGGATACTCTTTTTAGCAGATAATGTGTGCTGTGGGTCCTTTCAAAATCTGAATAAAAGACTCTGATACAGAATGGTTTTCTCTTGCTTGCTTAGGTGGGCCAGCAGGTTAGTTAAAAGATTTGTGTGTAATGCTGAAAAGATTATTATGAAGGAAGTACTTAATGGTATTTTCCTTTATTTATAGGTATAGGAAGAACACCTATCTTTTCATCTACTACTTAATCCAATTCTGTGGCCACTCATGGATATTTACCAATATGACAGTCCGGTTCTTTTCATTTGGAGAAGGTAAAACTCCAGAAATCATTTTGGATTTTTAACATTCAATACTTGTTTTCACTTAGTCCTGCTTATGTTAATTTTTCAACTTCTGTGAACTTCACCTAATATCCTTCACTGCTCTAAGATTTAGTAGCCATATTTTTTAGTAACCATACTTCTTGCTCATTGCAAAAACCAAAACCTTTTTGGAGAAGGGGGCAGGTGAGTTGAGTGGGGAGGGACTTGGCTTCCCTCTGACTAGGCAATTTGCTCTGAAAACACAGACGTGGCATTGGGGTGGTGCCATCTGACTCTTCCTTTTTGGTTCTGCAGCAAACCTTCTCATATTTGATGGGTTTTGAGGAAATCTGTAAATGCCAGTATAACCTTTTGCCCAGAGAACTCAGGAATTAACCAGATTCTTTCCTTGTCTTTTTATTCCCCAGGCTTAGCATAACTAGAGACTACTAATAAGTGAAAGACAAACTGTATGGTCCCCTTAAGAAGTAATGTGTCCCTAAGTAAATCACACACCTTCTAGATGACTCACCATCCATATGGGAGTTGGTAAAGTCATGTTTCCTCCAGTTTTCTAAAAAGTAAAGATTTTAACCAGCATTTCAATTTTTAAGAAATGAATCACTAAGTGACTGTCAAAATAACATTCTTTTCATGTTCCATCCCCACATGGGTAAGTGTCATCACAGTTTACAACTGTTGGGTGGCTTGACAGTTTGAGCAACTGCTGGTTTCAGCTAGAAACAAACACATAGAATGTACCCGAGAAAAACCATGCTGTGCTCATCAATTCAGACTTCTGTATCATAAGGAAATTAATCTAATTCTGAGGTGCCATAACTATCTTTGGTTGCTTTTTCTTACTGTGAATCTGCAATTAAATCCTTGCCTTCAGCAACCTCCAAAGATACAACCTAAGGCTTGAATTTCAACTATGAATGTTGGGGGTCTTCAATCAGGGGAAAACATGAGCGGTGGGAAAACTTCCTGTATGTTTATAGGGAAAAAAGTCAGCACTTCTAGGCCTTGAAAATTAGCTGGGGCATAGTAGGCATATTACAAGTCATTCACGCCAAGAGTTACAAGCAATGAACTCTTTCTTATCCTGCCTGGCCTTTCCAGTGGGAAAAATTGCTTTAGTTGGCAGTGTGTTTATTTCTTAATTATTATCCTACTGTTAAAATTAGAGAAGCCTCTTATTAAAGTAACACAACCATTCATATGGAAAGCGGACTGAAAACAGCTAAGTGGGAGTTCAGTATAATTCCTGAGTCAATGTATAAATTAAGTAGCTTAGTAGCAGTCTAATCACCTGAAGAGTAACACCTGCTACCTTCTCCATCCCAGAGCTGTGTGATGGGAAATGCTCTTTTGTAGCAAGTACAGGGCAGTGGATGAGAGCATGGACTTCTGTCCCTCAGGGACCATCTGTGAAATGGGAATGGTGATAATAGTGCTCACCTTATAGAGCTGTTGAGAAGAGAAACCCTTAGTGCTCCATAAGTTACCATCATGTGAATGATCACTGGGCAATAAAGACAGCCAACTCTTCCCTAGATGTTTCTTAACATGGTGGGATTTCCTTTTAAAATTTAAGCCAACAGATACATCCTATTTAGAGGAATAGTTGTTTCTCCTATTTCTTTTTTTTCCAAATGCAGTGTGGGCTCTCTGCAGTGCAGACTTCAAAAGTCCCCACCAGAGGCCCAGGTTCTAATAAAGTTTTAGGAAGCCCAAACCAAATACATATAGGACACAAATAAGATGTTATTAAGCATGACATCATTATGAATGTCCTTTCCGTAAAGCTGCTCTAGTATCATATTTTTCTCATCTTTGTCATTTTCTTGTCAATGAAAAAGGTACGAGCACGCCAGCTTCTTCAGTAAGTGTACCTCCAACCTGTTTACAGTTGATGGTTTAGATTCTACCGGGTTACTTTTATTTGCTTTATAACATATATGGGGAATTATATATGGAGAATAAATACTACAGCTTGGCCATGGGCCTTCTTTTTCAAATTTTTGCTGCTTTTTTAGCAGAGGAGCAATTAAGATATACTACAATACGAAGTGCTTTCTTTGGTTGCATGGTATTAGTAATTTAGTAGCTGTTAAGAAATTTCTCACATGTACAATGAGAAAAGAAGTAAATAATCACAATTTTTATTTCAAAGTGCTGCATAGATTTGGGTTGTGACCTAGCTTTTACTTTATTGTATCTATTTCTAATTCCTGGACACAGATTCCATGGTTGACACTTTCTATGCTATTGGTCTTGTGATGCGCCTTTGCCAGTCCATTTCCCTCCTGGAGTTGCTGCACATATATGTTGGCATTGAACCAAACCATCTCTTTCCTAGGTTTCTGCAGGTAGGTTTTGTTTTGTTTTGTTAACAATTTATCACTGGGGGTGCCTGGGTGGTACAGCCTGTTAAGCAGCCAACTCTTGGTTTTGGCTCAGGTTTTGATCTTAGGGTTGTGAGATGGAGCCCTGTGTCAGGCTCCTCACTCCACACAGAGTCGGCTTCACGTTCCCTGTCTCTCCCCCTCTTCCCCTCCCACCTGTGTGTGTGCTCTTTCTGTCAACTAAGTAAATCTTGAAAAAAAAACACACATGATATTATTGACTATATTCTCTATGCTGTACTTTTCATTCCTGTGACTTATTTTAAAACTGGACATTTGTACATCTTAATCTCCTTTCTCTGTTTTGCCCATCCCCCCAAACACCCCTCCTCTGGCAACCATCAGTTAGTTCCCTGTATTAAGGAATCTGTTTGGGCCTTTTATTTATTTATTTATTTTTGGTTGTTCATTCATTTGTTTTTTAGGTGCTACAAATTATGTGGTCTTTGTCTTTCTCTTTCTAACTTATTTCACTTAGCATAATACCCTCTAGATCCATCCATGTTCTTATAAATGGCAAGATCTCATTCTTTCTCATGGCTGAGTGATATTCGTGTGTGTGTGTGTGTGTGTGTGTGTACACGCACCACATCTTTATCCATTCACCTATGGATGGACACTTGGGGATGCTTCTATAACTTGGCTGTTAGAAATAATGCCTATGAACAATAGCAATATTGCAGTAAACACAGGGGTGCATATGTTTTCAAATTAGTGTTTTTGTTTTCTGTGGGTAAATACCCAGTAGTGGAGTTACTGAATTATATAGTATTTCTATTTTTAATTTTTTAAGGAAATTCCATACTGTTTTCTCCAGTGGCTGCATTAATTTACATTCCCACCAGTTGCCTTTTCTCTTCATCCTTGCCAACGCTTCTTGTTTCTTATCTCTTTGATTCTAGCCACTGCCAAGTATGAGGAGATATCTCATTGTGGTTTTGATTTGCATTTCCCTGATGATTAGAGCATCTTTTCATGAGCCTGTAGGCCATCTGTATGTTTTCTCTGAAAAAATGTCTGTTCAGTTCTTCTGCCCATTTTTAAATTGGATTGTTTGTTTTTCTGGTGTTGTGTAAGTGCTTCATGTATATTTGGATAGTAACCCCTTACCAGATATTTCTCATTCAGATGCATTCTCCCACTCAGTAGGTAGTCTTTTTGTTTTGCCAATGGTTTCATTTGCTGTGCAAAGGCTTTTAATTTTGGTGTAGTCCCAGTGGGTTATTTGCTTTTGTTTCTCTTGCCTGCGGAGACATATGCATAAATATGTTGCTAAGGCTGATGTCCAAGAGATTACTGCCCATGTTTTCTTTTAGGAGTTTAATGGTTTTAGGTCTCACATTTAGGTCTTTAATCCATTTTGAATCTGTTTTTGTGTATGTTGTAAGAAAATGGTCCAGTTTCTTTCTTTCACGTGTAGCTGTCCCATTTTTCTCAATACCATTTGTTGAAGAGACTGTCTTTTCCCCATTGGACATTATTGCCTCCTTTGTTGAAGATTAATTAACCATATAATCATGGGCTTATTTCTGGGCTCTCTGTTCTGTTCCTTTGATCTGTGTGTCTTTTTTTGTGCCAGTACCATGCTGTTTTGATTACTTCAACTTAGTCATATTATCTTGAAATCTGGGATTGCAATTCCTCCACTGTGTGGTTTTCTCTCAAGACTTCTTTGTCTATTCAAGGTCTTTTGTGGTTTTGTACAAATTTTAGGATTATTTGTTCTAGTTCTGTGAAAATGCTTATGGTATTTTTACAGGGTTTGCTTTGAGTCTGTAGTCTGCTTTGGATAGTATGGACATTTTAATAATAATTCTTCATGAGCTTGGTTCTGCAGGAAGATTTTAATCACATTACCAGTATTATAGAATCTGTTTTATTTCATTTTTTTATTTATTTGACAGATCACAAGTAGGCAGAGAGGCAGGCAGAGAGATGGGGGGGAAGCAGGCTCCTCACTGAGCAGAGAGTCCAGTGCGGGGCTCGATCCCAGGACCGAGATCGTGACCTGAGCTGAAGGCAGAGGCTTAACCCACTGAGCCACTCAGGCACCCCTATAGAATCTGTTTTATACTTTATACTATTTCAGGCTCTATTGACTTAAAGTGAGCAGTTGAAAAGCAAACCCCTGAAAAATTGCAACTCAAATCACTGATAAGAATTCTATGAAAAAATGACCTTATTCCAAGACATTGCACCATTAGACTAGGCAGTTGGAAACATTCAGGGCAACGATGCTGTCGCTTTGGGAAGCATGGAGGTGATCTTCTCTTAGGAGTGGGATTTCACAGCCACTTGCCACTCTACCTGTGCCACTGTCCTGGGCACTGGAGGATAGAGGAGAGTCATAGGATTGGAGTCATTCAGACTTCGGTTTGACTCCTGGCTTCTCTAGCTATCACTGTGGGGTCCGATCCAGAGCCATTGAGCTGTTTCAGGGAAAAGACACCACACAAAATATCTGGTCAATAGTAAACGGCCCAGGGGCACTGGGTGGCTCAGTCAGTTAAGCATCTGCCTTTACAGCTCAGATCACGATCCCAGTGTCCTGTCCTGGGATGGAGCCTTGCATTGGGCTCCCTGCTTGGCAGGGAGCCTGCTTCTCCCCCAACCCCCGTGTCCTCTCTCTCAAATATATAAAATCTTAAAAAAAAAGTAAATAATCCCCCCAAAAAAGTTTCCTTCACCAATATCCAAAGAATAGAATATTCAGTCCTTTCTTGTTCTTTTTGCCAATTTTTACTGAATACAAATGCAAAGGAGAGATCATTCATGTTTATCTAGTATATCTAATATACATCTAATCATAGACTTGGGACTCCTACAGACCTGGATTCAAATCCCAGTTCTAGTTCTTATTAGTTGTATGAATTTATTTTTTTATTTCAAATTTTTATTTAAATTCTGGTTAGTTAACAGATAGTGTGATAGTTTCAGGAGTAGAAACTAGTTGTATGAATTTAAACATGGAAATTGTTCTGAACCTCATTTTCTTATGTGATGTGAAAATAACACTTACCTCATGGAGTAACTGAAAAAATGGGTGGGATAAGTTCCTAGTGCTTAGTTAGAATACAATGTCTGGAAGCTATTGCTATTATTTTAGCTAGTATTTGTTTCCTGTACCAGGTCTTTAGCCCTAGATGACCATGTTCCTTTTTTTTTTTTTTTTTTTTTTTTTTAAGATTTTATTTAAGAGAGAGAGTGAGAGCCCACACTAATTTGGGGGTTGGGGGAGAATGGCACAGAGACAGGGAGAGGGAGAAGCAGATTCCCCACTAAGCAGGAAGCCTGATACAGGGCTTGATCCCAGGACCCAGAGATCATGACCTAAGGCAAAGGATACTTAACCTACTGAGCCATCCAGGCACGCCCAACATATTCCTTTTTAAAGCCAGGTTGAAGGGCGCCTGAGTAGCTCAGTTGGTTAGGCAACTGCCTTTGGCTCAGGTCGTGATCTCAGGATCCTGGGATCAAGCCCCACATTAGGCTTCCTGATCAGTGGGGAGCCTGCTTCTTCCTCTCCAGCTCCCTCTGCTTGTGCTGTCGTTTACTCTCTCTGTCAAATAAATAAATAAAGGCAGGTTGAAGGAAGGAGAGAAATTCGTGGGTGGAGATTCAATACAAGAAATCATTGCTGGTAAGGCAAGAGAAAAAAGTGCTATTTTCCATATGAAGAGAGATAAGTTAGGTGACTATGTGAACATGTGTTTAAAATCTGCAGAAAAAGGGATTTCTGTGAGGATAACTTTAACTATTTGCAAAATAAATCAGAAAAATGGAAATAACTAAATTTGACAAATAGGCATTGTGAAAATAATTTGTCAGAATCTGCGTTTACTGCTAGCATCTAGCAAAGTATTTAGGATAAACATATGCCTTAAATTTTTGTTGATTAGAGTGACACAGATTCTTATACTAAAATCTGTTTAAAATACCATAAAAGTTTAAAGATGGAAATAGGAATATAATCCTAAGGAGCCTATTAAGAACTTAGCATTACAAGTTTATGGGAGATTTTAAATTTTACATATTAAATAAAAATAGAGAAATAGTATTCATTAGAATGAAGACATTTAAGTCTTGAAATACCAAATGTCAAATAAAAATCAAGGTAATATTTAGTCTGGACTCCTAATAACAGAGTAGCCAGGTAGCCAAGACTTAGATGGACTTCCCTTAAGTGTACTTCGTTATAAAATTTAAAAGGGACATAGGGATATATCTGTCCCTAAAGAAGCATATTACTTGGGAACAAGATTTATGGTATTTATTCCTTGTTAACAACTTCATGCTAATTCTAGAGAACAGAATGAACTACCCAGGTTAAATGAAAGCTGTAGTCCATCATATGGAATTATTTTGCCTGGAATATGACCAAATTCATTGAAAGTCTAAGCATGTTTTCTTTTGCTAATACCTTTTTGGACTTTTTACTTTTTTTTTTTTAAGATTTTTATTTATTTGAGAGAGTGAAAGATATTTATTTGAGAGAGAAAACACGAGTGGGGAGGGACAGAGGGACAAGTAGACTCCTCACTGAGTGAGGATCCTGACAGGCCGCTTGATCCCAGGACCCTGAGATTGTGACCTGAACTGTAGTCAGAAGCTTAACCAGCTGAGTCACTCAGGCACCCCTGGACTTTTTACTTCTTTAGGCTACATTGGTGAATAATAGTTTCATAGTAAAACAGCATTTTCAAAATTAAGAGTGGTGTTATTTTAGTTATTGACAGTGTGAGGAATGCAAGTGAGAAATGGGACAGGTAGACTTGGAGGAAAGAAAATAGAACACCTTAATGATGCCTAGAAAATGTGCACCTTTTTTATTTCCAAAATTATGTAGGCTTGTCCAGTAATAGAAATTATTACACAACTTAGAAATCTGATTTCTTGGAGTTCCAGAAGTTCCGGAGTATTTAAATGTGATTTTAATCATATTAATGTAGTGCTTTATAGAACTATGATTGCTGTAATCAAACTATATCCTGGTTTGGTAATTTAAAATAATAATGGCAAATATATGTTGAATCTTTTTAAATTTTTTTAAGATTTTATTTATTTATTTGACAGAGACACAGCAAGAGAGGGAACACAATGGGGGGAGTGGGAGAGGGAGAAGTAGGCTTCCCACCCAGCAGGGAGCCCAATGCGGGACTTGATCCCAGGACCCAGGATTAGGACCTGAGCCCAAGGCAGATGCTTAAGGACTGAGCCACCCAGGCAGCCCACATTGAATCTTTTTTATTCAAAGTGAGTTTGTAGTGCCTACTGTTAATGGGGCTCAAGTGATTTTTAAGTCTTTTTTGTTGTCAGGGATAACAGGAAAGGGATTCACCACATCAGGGAAGACGGCTACCATTTTCATCCTGGGCTACTATTAATTTTTGTTGTGATTGTTTGGCTTCCTTTTATTTATTTATTTTTTTAAATCTCTTTGCGATTTTTATCTGTACTCTATTTGGGTTACTCATTTCCTATCTTCTGTGTAGTTTTCCAAAAGGAGCCAGTGCTGGAAAGAGCTTTGAAAACCCATATCCTCATGTTCAAAGTTTCATTTTCTATCCCCTTCCTTTGAGTTCTGCCAACAGTTAGAAGAATTATGAGGTGACTCCAAGGCCTCTGTTTTAAAATAACCAAACAAAACTCTAAGATTGTGTAACCTTTCTTGGTTTTCCTGTTTCCCCATTTTTAAGTGAAGAAAGCATAGTCAAGAATGTGGCTAAGCTACTCAGTAATCCTAGCTGAGTGCACACAGTTTCTTGAAAAATGCATGGTGCCCAGCTGCATTCAGTGGGCCAAAAACACGTCCGTGTATTTGTGATGTTATTTTGCCATTACCGTTGTGAGACTGAAGCATGACTGAATTTTCATTTTGGAAACTGGCTTTATAAAATGTCAAGATAAGTAATTCCAAAAAGCAGTAGGAAAATTGAGCTAATTGAGCCATGTATCAGATGGTGATGGTCTGTGTACAGGAGGTCTGTTTGTTTTCTGTGTCTTGTTCTGTGCATTTTTAGATGTTTTGTACACACATCTTTATTTTGACAGAGAAAAGTCATTATGAATTCCTAAAATTACACACAGTTGACAGTAAGACTAAAATAATGTAACAATAAAAAATTTTTATGTATTTTCAAAATACACAATGTACAATAAGATACAATAAACAGTAATACATTTTATGTATTTTTTTTTAAAATATACTTTAGGGGGAAAAGGCAAGATGATAACATAAATAGTTACTTATAGACATCCGTTTTTGGAAATAATTACATGTCCACTAAAATCATATAAAGAAATATAACAAATTTTCTATGTTTTAATTTATAAAATGGGAAAGTAATTTAGGTCCCAAACACATAACTATTTTAAGACATGATAATGTAGGTGAAAAGTAGACATCTTTCCTCTCCAACCCCTTCCTCCCAAAAGGCTCATATACTTAGCTTGGTTAAAAAAAAGAAAAAAGGTTGGATTGGGAAATTCATATATTTCAGTAGATGTAATCAAATCAACTAGGCTTTTATTTTCTATTTTATGTTTTTTTTTTAAAAACAACTTGGTTTTTAAAAAAAATAAATAAAAATAAAAACAACTTGGTTTTTATAGTGTGGAAACACTGCCAACCCTTAAATACTGATTTTGAAGGACTTTGTTCTAACGTTGTGCAGAAGCCTGAGAAAGAGGTTTTTACTGACATAGCCTTGGGTTGTTCTCAACTCCAGGAGATGGGAAAATATCCACAAAACTAGCCTTCGGATGGGGACTTTCGACTCATGTACATTTAGGAAACCCTCCAAGTAATCCCATTTACTCCTTTACCTTTTGAGAAATGCTTGAAATTCAAAGACTTCATATATAACTGAATTAAAATGACTTCATATATAACTGAATTAAAATGACTAAATTAAAATGCATTTGTCCGTTGCATTGTAGGAAACACTGTTGCACATGTGTTAATTTTACAAAACATGAAAAATCCATAAATCAAAACACTAGGAATTACTATCCCCAGATTACTGTGCCCACAAAGACTTCATTTGCAAACCCAAATTGCAAAAACTGCTTTTATATTTATGAATATCACCTATTTCTGCTAAGGGCAGGCAAGGGTCTGCTTGCCAAAAATCACTCCAAAGATTTTTCACAGTTCTAGATTCTTAGAACAAATACGAAAATAATATCAAGGGTGTCTTAACATAAACCCTTCAAGGAAAATAGCCAAGTTTCACCCTGATTTCTTTTTAGCTGTGAAGCAGGTGCCTCTTTGCATTGCTAGATTAAATAATCTGGCTTTCCATATAGTCATATGGGTTTTCTCTCCAGTTTTGAGTTGAGAACACATTTGTACTGTTAGATAAAAACTGTACTGGGGATTGTGTCAAGCTGACGTTCTCGGTGTTGAAGCCTCCTGGGAATGAATGACCTAATTTGCTCTGTAGGTAAGATTTTAGATTTTTTTTTTTAGATTTCTTTTATTTGATCCATGGAATTCTTCAGTGTGATTATTATAAAACTGTATTTATAGCATAATTTTAAAGATGCTGAGATTAGGGACACCTGCATGGCTCAGATGGTTAAGCATCTGCCTTCGGCTCAGGTCAAGATCCCAGTGTCGTGGAATCAAGCCCCACATTGGGCTCCTGGCTCAGCAGGGAGTCTGCTTTTCCCTCTCCCTCTGCTTCCCCCCTGCTCATGCTTTCTCTCTCTCTGTCTGTCTCAAATAAATAAATAAAATCCTTAAAAAATTGTAAAAAATGCTGAGATTAACCTTTTTTTATTCAGTGATAGTCTTAATGATCCATATAGAAAAATATATTTTCTGTAAATATACTAATCACTATGTTAAGTTATATTTTTTTAATTAGTAATAACTTACATTTATTTAGGGCTTTTTATGTGCCACATAGTTCTCTACATTCTTCATGTGCATTAACTCACTTAATCTTCAAATCTTCAATCATAACCTTGTCTTTTATAGTTTACTATATAATGCTAATGCTAATTATTATCTGCAGTATGATTACTTAACACAAAAGCTAAATAAATTACTCAAGGCCGCATATATTGTGGATGGTGGAGTGAAAATTTGGATTTAGGCTATTTGTCTTGAACTCTAAACTATTCTAAATTTGCTTACTGTGTATCTCCCAAGTAGGATGGAAATACTCTGAGGGCTGGAACTTGGTCTTGTTCATAGCTAC
This sequence comes from Martes martes, assembly GCF_963455335.1. Lineage (NCBI taxonomy): Eukaryota > Metazoa > Chordata > Mammalia > Carnivora > Mustelidae > Martes > Martes martes. The sequence continues at coordinate 48,656,847 of NC_137900.1, read as the reverse complement.
AACTTCCAGGACCCAGAGTACTGCACTCAATAAGTATCTACTGAACGATAAATAAAAAAAAAATGTAAATAGAAATATGTAAATACTTATGTCTCATAGAAGAAAGTAATTGGTGGTTTTGAACACATTAAAGATATGTTTCTAAAGTTCTCAACAAAAGTTCATAGGATCAAAATAGTTTGGGTTATTATTTTAGTAAAATAATAGTCTTTGAGGCTAAAACTAATTTTTATTTTTTTAAATGAAGCAAAATTAATGTGTTATAGTTCAGGTATACAATGATTCAGCAATTCTATACACTACTCAGTGTTCATCGCAGTAAGTGTCTCTTAATCCTCTTTATTTCACCCATTCCCCCCACCCACATCCCCTTGTGCAACCATCAGTTTGTTCTCTGTATTTGAGTCTGGTTTTTTTCTCCATTTTGTTTGTTTATTTGAGTGAAATATGAGTGAAATCATACAGTATTTGTCTTTCTGTTTGACTTATGTCACTTAGCATTATATGCTGTAGGTCTATTCAGGCTGTTGCAAATGGCAGGATCTCATTTTCTTATCGCTGAGTTATATTCCAGTCATATGTAGAATTTAAGAAACAAGAAGATGAACATAGGAGAAGGAAAGGAAAAATAAGATAAAAACAGGGAGTTGGGGCACCTGGGTGGCTCAGTAGGTTAAGCGGCTGACTTTGGCTCAGGTTATGATCTCAGTCCTGGGATCAAACCCTGCATCAGGCTCCCACTCAGCAGGCTGTTGGCTTCTCCCTCTTCCTCTGCCCCTCCCCCAGCTTGTGCACACTCTCTTTTTCAAATAAATTTTAAAAAATATTTAAAAATAAAAATTTTTAAAAAGGGAGGCAAACCTTAAGAGACCCTTAGATATAGGAAACAAACTGAGAGTTGGCGGGGGGAGGGGGGAATGGGGTAGTTGGGTGAGAAGGTCGCTTGATGGAATGAGCATTGGGTATTATATGCAACTGATGAATCACTAAACTCTACCTCTGAAACTAATACTACACTATATTAACTAAATTGAATTTAAATAAATAATTTTTTAAAATATTCCATTATATATAATTATACTACATCTTTTGCCATTTTCTATGGATGGACACTGGGTTGCTTCCTTACCTTGGCTATTGTAAATAATGCTGCAATAAACATAGGGGTGTGTATATCTTTTTAAATTAGTGTTTTCATTTTCTTTGGGTAAATAGCTAGTAGTGGAATTACTGGGTCATATGGTAATTCTATTTTTAGTTTTTAAGGAACCTTCATACTGTCTTCCACAGTGACTGCACCACAGGCATTTTCACCAATAGTGCACGAGGGTTCCGTTTTCTCCATGTCCTCATTAATACTTATTTCCTGTGTTTTTTATTTTAGCCATTGTAACTGATATGAGGTGGTATCTCGTTGTGGTTTTGATTTGCATGTCCCTGATGATGAGTGATATTGAGCATCTTCTCATGTGTCTGTTGGCCATTTGTATGTCTTCCTTGGAAAAATGTCTGTTGAGGTCCCCTGCCTATTTTTAATCAAATTATTTGGTGTATTTGGTCTTGTAGAAGTTCTTTCTATATTTTGGAAATTAGTGCCTTATAGGATATATATCATTGGCAGATATCTTCTCCCACTCAGTAGGTTGCCTTTTTGCTGATGGTTTCCTTCACAGTGCAGAAGTTTATTTGGGTCTCAGTAGTTCAACTTCACTTTTAATTCTCTTGACCAAGAAGACCTATCTAGAAAAACTATAGGGTTGATGTCAAAGAAATTATTGCCTACATTTTCTTCTAGGACTCTTATGGCTTCAGGTCTCATGTTTAGGTCTTTGACCCATTGTGAGTTTATTTTGGTGTGTGGTGTAAGAAAGTGATCCAGTTTCATTCTTTTGAATGTCACTGTCCCATTTTCCCAGCACCATCTGTTGAAGAGACTCTCTTTCCCCCATTGTGTATTCTTGCCTCCTTTGTTACAGATTAATTGACCATATGAGCATGGATTCATTTCTAGGCTCTCTATCCTGTTCCCTTGATTTATGTATCTGTTTTTGTGCCAGTACCATACCATTTTGATTAATACAGCTTTGTCTTTTGATTAATACAGCTTTGTCGTATATCCTAAAATCTGGGATTGTAGTATCTCCAGCTTTGTCCTTCTTTCTCAAGATTGCTTTGTCTATTTGAGGTCTTTTGTAGTTCCACACAAATTTTAGAATTATTCATTCTAGTTCTGTGAAAAATGCTGTTGGCATTTTGATAGGGATTGTGTTACATGGGTAGATTGCTTTGGGTGGTGTGGACATTTTAACAATATTTGTTCTTCTAATCCATAAGCGTGGAATATCTTTCCATTTACATGTCATCTTCAATTTCTTTCATCAGAGTTTTATAGTTTTTGGAGTACAGAGCTTTCATCTCCTTGGCTAAATTTATTTCTGGGTATTTTGTTATTTTTTCTATATAATTGTAAATGTGATTGTTCTCTTAATTTCTTTTTTCTGCTACTTAATTCTAGAAATTCTCTCCACTAGAGAGAGTAGTTTATAACTACATAATTGATAACTGAAGTGCCAGCTACCATTTATTAAATAACAACTTAGATTTAGTCACTGCTTAATTTGGAATTTAGGATTCCCAAGTAGAACCTAAAAATGCAAAGTATTTTTGTTTTATAGTTACCATACTTCTCAGCAGACCACATTAAGACAGTGTTTTAATTTGGCCTAATAGGTTTTTTTTTCTTTTTTACTGTACTTGTATTCTACCTAGTTTGAGCTACACTAAACACTAAAAGACCATTAGTCATGTTCTCTTAGGATTTGTTTAAAATGACAAAGTGCTAAGTTCTCACAAGTGTAAAGCTCCAAATAACTGGTCAAGTTATTATACATAAAAAGGGAATAAATTTAAAAAGTCTATTCTTCAGAAGTGTTTTGGTGTTGATTTAGAATATGTAGGAGGTTCTTGTTTTAAGGTTTAATTTTTGAAGAAAGGCTTTTTGAAACAATAGACTATAACCTGGATATTAGGCATAAGGATAGCACATAAAATAACAAAGGGGAAAATGTGTTAGTGTTTCAGAACAAGGGATTTAGAATCACATTGTCCAGATTTTTATTGCAGATCTGTAGGCAAGATGCTTTCACTTTGTTGTTTTTAAAAAAATTTTATTTATTTATTTACTTATTTGAAAGAGCATGTGCACAAGAGTGGGGAGGGGTAGAGGGAGAAGCAGACTTCCTGCTGGGCAGGGAGCCTAATGTGGGGCTCGATCCCAGTACCCTGAGATTGTGACCAGCTGAGCCACCCAGGTGCCCATCATTTTCACTTTGTAAAATGCAGTCCCCTTTATAAAAGGCAGCAAAAAATAATAACATTCATTTGTTAGGGTCATGGAGATTAAATGAGATATGATATATCTTCAGAAACTTGTACAAAGTAACCAATAAATAATGGCTGTTACCACTTCGAGAATAGCTCCACATAAATTCTCCCATTGTATTGCCATTGAATGGTCAAGTCAGAGTTAACCATCAGATACTTGGTTAATTAAAGTGACATTGTGGCAGGGGTCTTCACATACCCACATGTATGTATGTGATGCTGGGGTTTATGGCATGCTGAGTGCTAATTTCTGTGTAGTTGGGATTGCATCAGTAACATGCCACACTCTGCAGTGATGTGTTTTTTTAAGATTTTATTTATTTATTTGACAGAGCACCAGCGGGGGAAGTGGCAGAGGGAGAAGGAGGCTCCCACTGAGCAGGGAGCCCGATGTGGGACTCTATCCCAGGACACTGGGATCATGACCTGAGCTGAAGGCAGACACTTAACTGACTGAGCCACCCAGGCGACCCCCTTTTAAGACATGATTTTCAACAGGATGAATTCTATTGTACAGCACCATTTCTGTTTTAGATTTCCCTCTCTGTACTCATCAGTTAATGGGCAGTCTGACATCACAGATAGCTTATAAATCTGGAAACCACAAAACTTGGGATACATGTTTCCTGGTCTGCCACTAGGGCAAGTCACTTCTTTGGTTCCCCAATTTTTTATTTGTAAGAAGGTAGGGTTGGGCTAATCTAGAGTGGACCCTAGAGATCCATCTTACCAAGAGTTATCTAGGTTTTTGCTTTCTGTAGTCAGCCATATAATTAGAAATATATGTTACGTGTATGCACTCATGCATATGTATCTTGAGATTTTTTATCAAAAAAGGAGATCATTTTCCTAATTAGCAGACACTGACCAAACATAAGATTAGGTGGTTCCTAAGTACTTGTTTGCTGCTAAGATCTTTTATCCAAAGGCTGCCAGGTGTCATTGACCGCAAGCTTGGATCATTTGGTAATTATAGTTGCAGTTAAGTATTCTTCATTATATATATATAATTAAATCAAGAAACTAGGGCATTTTAAAGGAATACTGACAATCAGTACAGCTATGTAGATGGCTTCTATAGATTGACTAAGGTTTGAATCATATCTAATTCCCTTAGCCAAGCAAAGACCCTCTTGACTCACTGCTGTGGTCACACTTGCTGATAGAGCGTGTACACTCTATGCTGATAGAGCATAGCTGGTCATGTGGGCCAGTGTTGGCAAATCTCGGATTTCTCTGCGTGAGGTGATTTTCCAGGATTAACAGCCTATGATTCTAAGTCACAAATGGTTCTGTTCTTTTCTCTTTGATCTGCCTTAAAAATAAGGACAACTACTGAAAAACATAAAGCAGTCCTCCCCATCACTAATATGCTTTTCCTTTGACCATTGAGAGCAAAGTAGAATGTTTTGTTTAAAAAAACAACAAAAAATGTGGACTGTACAGGGGGCATTAATATGTTATAAGAAGGCTCATTATATTTAGATGGGGAAAGAAGAACGTATTTTTTGAGGTCAGTAATTGGAGCTAAGTCATAGTGTGTGAATTCTCAATGATTTGTACTTACTGACTTGGAAAAAAATGTGGATGTTGAATTCTTTTCATTTTCCACTGGCTTATAAAGGTTAGGATTATATTACTTCTCTTCCCCCTCCACCCACCCCTTTAAAAAAAACTACAATAGCTTCCCTTTTAGATGAAATCAAAATTTCTTGGCCTGTCATTCAGAACCCTTTATAACCCAGCACCCGCCATGTTTTCAATTTTATCTCCTATTTATTCCCTTTTCTGAGCCTTCCCCCCAACCCTAGCCTCCAGAGGTTCTCCTTACTCCCTAATACACCTGCATTTTCACACCTCTGCCTCTTTGCTTTTCCTGTTCCCCTAACCTAGGATGTCCTTTTTCCTAATCAGTCTACCTAAGAAACTCTTGCCTCTTCTCTCAGATCCAACTGAGGTGTTGCCTGTCTTCATAAATCTGTGCATCCTTTCCCCAGGCAGTTATGTCCCTCATCTGTGCTCCCATTCAGAGCACTTTAAATGACAGCATTATTCACACTATGTCATAATTCTACCACCACGTTCTCCTACCACTGCTACCCTCTGGAGAAAGGACCTTGCTTTCTGTGTGTGTGTGTATAAAAACCTTGGCATCTAATACATAGTGGACATATAATAAAAGCTTACCAAAGTGAATAAAAACATGTGTGCATATATCGCAGGAGGAGAAATATCCTGATTACATAAAATATGTTTTTATTCATTATATATAATTTGGAGAATACAAAAAACAGCAAGGAGGAAATGAAATTGACTTATAACCCTACTCCCTCAGAGATCATGTTAACAGTTCGGCATACCTATTTCCAGTTAAAGCATACTTACTTTGAAGAGGAACTCTGGTTTTTGAAATTAGAAAATGACCTACATGCTTAACAGATGATCCTAATTCTTGACTTTGCTGTTTCTTTGTTAGCTCACAGAGAGAATAATCATCCTCTTTGTGGTGATCACCAGTCAAGAGGAAGTCCAAGAGAAATATGTGGTGTGTGTTTTATTCATCTTTTGGAATCTATTGGATATGGTTAGGTAAGGAGGCAAAATATCTTAAAGCCAAGTTGCTTTTCTACAGTGAAACCAGTAATAGCTGCCTTCATTTGGTTACCCTGAATGAGAGAGGAAAACATAACCCCTTTCCAAATTATTTTATCTTGATATCAAAATGTATTCTTAGCGCTTTCCACAATGGGCATGTCGGAGGTAATGCAAACCTCCCGTGGTATTATAAGAGCAAATCAGTGCATTCAGGTTTCCAGCAGAAGACTTGGCATAGCACCAATTTGGGATAAACCTCACAGCTGCTTGCTAATGAAAGGCATTCCTTGAAATTGCTTTGGTACATGTAATTGTAACAAGCAAAGCAAGACTTCTGGTATGTCTTAGGATTTACAAAGTTGGTTTCTGTGAGTTCCAGAATACTTTAAATACAGGGCCTCATCGCTCTGGGGAAGAACGCATCTCCACATACATTTATTTTGTGTTGTTTTTCTTTGAAGTATAATTTTTTTTAAAGATTATTTATTTATTTATTTGACAGAGAGAGAGAGAGAGAGAGAGATCACAGGTAGGTGGCGGGGTGGGTGGCAAACTCCCCGCTGAGCAGAGAGCCGGACGTGGGGCTCGATCCCAGGACCCTGAGATCATGACCTGAGCCCAAGGCAGAGGCTTAACCCACTGAGCCACCCAGACACCCTTTAAGATTTTATTTGACAGAGCAAGCACAAGCAGGGGGAGTAGCAGAGGGAGAGAGAGAAGCAGGCTCCTCATTGATCAGGGAGCCTGACATGGGGCTGGATCCCAGGACCCTGGGATCATGACCTGAGCAGAAGGCAGATGCTTAACCAACTGAGCTACCCAGGTGCCCCTGATTTGGGCAGTTCTAGACATTAATCAGCACCAACCATGATAAGTGCGGTCACCATCTGTCACCGTACGTTATGACAATATTTTGACTATATTCAATATATTTGACTATATTCAATAATTTGACTATATTTGAAATATTTGACAATATTTGACTATATTCCCTAGGCTCTACTTTTATCTCTGTGATACATTTTATATACAATTCCAGTGGGTCCAAATGACTTATTGAAGTTATTTTGTGGATTCCTTAGGAATCCTTGAACCTCAGATTAAGAACTTTTGCTCTAGATCACCTTCAGTTTCCTTCTACTTCTAAAACTTTGCAAACAGATGGGTCTAGTCTTGTCTCTACCAGCAGTGGGGTAAACAGTCCCCTTTGCTCAGAGGCTCATCTTGGGGAGGTATCCTAACTGCTTCTTTGGCTTTCACTAATGAGAACTGCCCCTTCTACTTGCAAGATCTGGGTGTGGGTAGGTAACAAAAGCACCCTAGCATTTTAGCTGAGTTACGTAAATTATTCATTTACTATGTTGTCAGTAACTTAGCTGAATTAAAGTATTTCTGAGTAATGGGTTGAGCCTTACAGTGAGTTAGAATGAAATGTTTTGTTGAATGAAAAGGAGTAGCATTCTTTGTATATATAATTTAGTAAGTTATTCCTCATTTTTAACTGATAGTTTTGTAGACTTGGGGTGAATTTCATGGACTTTTGTAGCCCATGACTTTGTGTTCATGAGACAAGGAGCCCCATCTGGGACTGGGACCTTCTGACATACTGTTCTCTGGTATGCCTGACTCTCTTGGTGTCAATTCAGTCTCTAATGAGCACAGTTAAACCCATTAGAGAACAAAATGATTTTAACATTGAGAGTAGTATCATGATGTCATGGAAGGGCTTTTTAACAGAGGAGATCTTACGATGCATCCCACTGCCACTACTTGCTGTATAATCTTGGACATCCCACTGAACCTTCAAAAACAAAAGAATTGATATAATTCATGTACTTTAACATTCACCTTTTATTTATTTCTTAATTAATTAATTAATTAGAGCAAGTGTGTGGGTAGGGAGGGGCAGAGGGAGAGGGAGAGAATCTTAAGCAGGTGCACTCCACACTCAGGTAGAGCCAGATACAAGGCTTGATCTCAGGAGCCTAAGATCATGACCAGACCTGAAATCAAGAGTCAGACACTTAACCGACTGAGTCACCCAGGCACCCAACATTCACACGTAAAATAGAAAATTTGTGGGTTTTAGTGTATTTAAAGATGTGTAACTATCATCACTAATTTGAGGACATTTTCACTGCACTCTAAAGAAACCCCAAACCCCTTAGCAGTAAAATCCCCATTTTCTCCTCTCAGCCCCTGGCAACCACTAACATACTGTCTCTATGAATTCGCCTATTGTGGACATTTCATATAAATGGAACCATACTGTATGTGGCTTTTTGTGACTGATTTCCTTCACTTAGCATAATGTTTTCAAGGTTTATCCATGTTATAACATGTATCAGTATTTCATTCCTTTTTATCAGTATTTTATTCCTTTTATGGATAACATTCCGTTATAGCAGTATACCACTTTTATTTATCCATTCTTCAGTTGATGGATATACTTTCTGGTTATGAGGAATATCATTATGAATAGTCATGTACAAGCTTTGTATATACATAGGCTTTCTTTTCTCATAACTTGGAAGTAAAATTTCTAAGCATGTAGCCTTTTCGAAACTCAGTTTTTTTCCCTCTGTGATGTTGGGGTGCAATTATCTTCCCAACTTACCCTAAAATTCCTTTTTTTTTTTTTAAAGGCAAGGACTAGAGGGACACCTGGATGGCTCAGTTGGTTAAGCATCTGCCTTCAGCTCAGGTCATGATCTCAGGGTCCTGGGATTGAGTCCCACATTGGGCTCTCTGCTCAGTGGGGAGTCTGCTGCTCTCTTTGCCTCTGCTCCCCCCTCTACTTGTGCATGCTCTCTCTCTCTCAAATAAGTAAAACCTTAAATAAATAAATGCAAGGATTAGAAAAGGGCATCTATAAAAAAAAAACCCACATCCAGAGGATTGTTAATGTTGAAAGACGAGTGCTTTCTTCCTAAGATGAGTGAAACTAGGGTGTACAACCCTTGCCATGTCTATTCAACATTGTACTAGAAATACTCGTCATGGCAGTTAGGCAAGAAAATGATGTGAAAGGCAGGAAGGAGTAAAGTCTGTTAGCAGGTTACATGATTTTGTACATAAAATCACAAGGAATCCACTAAAAGTACTAGAACTAGTAAACCGGTAAAGAAAGGTTGTTGAATACAAAACCAATATGCAAAACTATTTTTGTATATTGTGTTTTATACACTTGCAATGACCTATTCTAAAATAAAATTAAGGAAAATTTTCATTTATAATAGCATCCAAAAAATAAAGTACTTAGGAATAAATTTAACAAGAGTTGTGCAGAACTTAACGCATTGAAAACTTTAAAATACTATTGGGAGAAGTTTAAAAATACCTGAATTAAGAGATAACCCATGTTTATGGGTTGAAAACGTAATAAGACTGCAACAGTCTCCAAATTGATCTACATATTCATTGCCATCCTTATCAGAATCTCAGCTGGCTGCTTTGCAGAAATTGCAAAGCTGATTTTAAAACTCATATGGAAATTCAAGGAACTTACTAGCCCAAGCAATCTTGAAGAAGAACATAGTTAGAAGACTCACACATCTCAATTTCAGAACTCACTACAAAGCAATAATAATCAAGAATGTGATACTGGCATAAGGTTATAGCATAGAGTAGAATTGATAGTCTGGGGATAAATTCTCACATTTATAGTCTATTGATTTTTGACAAGGGACCAAGACCATTAAATGGGGGTGGGGGAATAGTTTTTTCAACAAATGGTGCTGGGACAATGACATGTCCATCTGCATGGATTCTTACACCATATACAAAAATTAAAATGGATCAAAAAACCTAAATGTAAGAGCTAAACCTATAAAACTCCAAGAACGCATAGAGGTAAACCTTTGTGATTTTGGATTTGGCAGAGGATTCTTAGACACCAAAAACAAAGCAACAAAAGAAAAAAGATACACTGGACTTCATCAAAAGTGGCTTTAAACATATAAGATGCTTATCTACTCTTGTAATAAAAAAGATGCCGGGGGCACCTGGGTGGCTCAGTGGGTAAAGCCTCTGCCTTCGGCTCAGGTCGTGATCTCAGGGTCCTGGGATCGAGCCCCACATCAGATCTCTGCTCAGCAGGGAGCCTGCTTCCCCCCTCTCCCTGCCTGCTGCTCTGCCTACTTGTGATCTCTCTCTCTGTCAAATAAATAAAATAAAATCTTTAAAATAGATGCCGTTTTCGAGATTGGTACAGATCAAGTTTGGTAACATGCCATGTTTAGTGAAGGCTTGCACTGTTGGTATATGGTTTTTATATACACAGATAAGCAATTGCAAGAGTATTTGAGAGGATATATAAGAAACTGCCATTGGTCATTGCCTCTGAGGAATGGAATCAAGGTCCTAGAATGGGAGAAAGGTTTAGTTTTCTCCATTCATGTTTTCAAGGTTTTGGATTTTGTTTTGCCATATTACGTACTGCCTATTCCAGTAGTTCTCAGAGTACAGACCCTAGCCCCATGTGGCATCTACATCACCTGTAGCTTGTTTATAATAGAAATTCTCAGGCTGTACCTGAGACCCATGGAATGAGACCCTCTGGGCATATGGCCTAGCAGTGTGTGCTTTAGCAAGACCTCTGGGTGATTCTGATGTCCGCTTAAGCTTAAGAACCACCTCCTAGTCAGAGAAACAAAAAGATGCAGACTACTTCCTCCTCCTACTTCCTTTTAAAGGCAGCTTTAAAACCACCTATTGCGCTCAAAACAAGCTTCTAAGGCTGGCTCTTTTAACTGATCACACAGCGTAGCCCAACTGCACGAGCAGAAGGATGACCAATAAGGACTTGGAAGTCACACTTGTGTTTTAAAAATTCATTACCTAAATATTTACAAGTCTGTCTGTTTTTAAAAACCCAGCTGCATGCTGGATAAAATGGGCTTAGCTTTTGAGTGAACCTAAATTCACTCATCAGGGAAACATGTAATTTGTTGAGGGGTAAGGGTTCCATTTTTCTTTGTTTACCTCCATAATTATCCATGATCCAACCCCTGAGACAAGCCAGACTGACACAGTTCCCTTCCCCTTACTTTTTATTTTTTATTTTTTTATTTTTTACCTCCTGCTTAAATGGTAGAAAATAAGGTTTGGAATTTAAACTTTCCACTTGTATCTCTGTGTTTAATTACAGTGTAAGGTATTTTCTTCTCTTCTTCTCCCAGATATTAGTGGGAAATGATGTTTCTGAGCTCCTTGTCTTGTTTTAGGTACACTTACAGCATGTTGTCAGTCATAGGGATATCCTATGCCGTCTTGACCTGGCTCAGTCAGACACTGTGGATGCCCATTTATCCTCTGTGTGTTCTTGCTGAAGGTAAGAGTGACTTTGCATTATTGCTTCCTGACAAAAGCCATCTACTTATAATGGTTCACTTAACTTTTTGATGATTAAATTACTATTTTTGCTACTGCTAGCGGACAGCTGACTCAATGGATCATTCCTGGCACACTTCCCTTGATGCAAAAAAGCAAAGCATTAAGAAACAAAGTTAGAGGGGGAAGCAGCTTTGCACAGTAGACAAAATACTGGATGAGGAATGAAGACATCTGAGTACAGGCCCTTAACTTCATTAACTCACTGTATGAGTTTTGGGCAAATCATTTAACCTCTTTCAGTTTACTCATCCAAAAGGGGTTTAACATTTAGTGACTCGGTGATTTTTTTTTTTTTTTTTTTTTAAGTATGCTCCACACCCAGGGTGAGGCTTGAATTCATGACCCTGAGATCAAGACCTGGGTTGAGATCAGGAGTTGGATGCTTAACCAACTGAGCCACTCAGGCACCCCAATGATTATTTTTAGTGCATAGAAATTCAGTTCCCCCTAGCTGGATTATCTTTCCTACTTAACCATCTACCACGCATCACACTGTCTGCCAGGAACAGTTAACTCTACCTTTAGATCAGTCATCAGTTTCTCAGGGACGCATTCCTCAACTTTCTCAACTAAATCTGTTCCCCACCCCCTGCACCCTGCCTGCAGTACAGCACCATGAATCTCTCTTTCATAAGATCTGTCTCAGGTGTGTTTAGACGTTTGTGTGATTCTTTGAATAATCTCTGTTTCGTGTCTAGCCTCTAAGCAACTTGGGGATATGGGTTGTTGTTTCCTTGCTTCCCTTTTTCTCATGCACCCAATATATATGCTCAATAAACACTGAACAAATTATTGAATACAGTATGAACTCAGCTAGTTACTTAGCCTAAATGTAAACCTAAAACTTAAATAAAATTCATTGGTTTGCAAAAAGCTTGAGGATATTAGGGGAATATATGCTTCCTTCCGTAATGGATTTGGCAGACTGGTAAGGAACTTTGTGAAACATTAAAATTTTTGAAAACAGAAGGCATAAAGAAATTAAGAAAGCATATTATAGTAACTAAGGGAAAACATAGAAAAAGAAATTTAAAATAAAATGGTGACATTGGTGATAATCATAAAGTGTATATAGTCTACCCACATGTTTTGTACCGATGACCAGAGAAAAATTTATAGTAAATCATATTAGGTAGAACTTTAAAATTTGTTTTGCTTTGAAAAGAATTACTAATTTTTAGAATAGACTAAGCCAAAAGAATCTAGAGAATACTGAAAACTAAAAAAAACTGGATTGCTCATTTCTTTGAGAATGAAATTCTTCACTCATTGAAACATTTATTAAGTAAATTGCTTTATTGTATGAAAAATACCCTAAAGTATATATTATAAAGGACTAAGGTAGAGACAGGAGTAATCTTTTCCTAAAAATAAAGGATGAATAACTATAGAAAACTTGTACATTCTCATCATTTGATAACGTTAAGCCTTCACCTTTCTGGGAAAGCCATGTTCCAGTATGTTTGCCATAAAACCCATTTCTTTTTTTGCAATTAGATTCATTAACTTATTCTTGCAATTAAAAAGCAAAGTGTATATGCAGAAAAGGAGTCTGGAAGCATATGTGGCAAATGTTAATAATTCTGGGTGGCAGAAAATGGGTCACTGCAGTTTAACCTTCACATGTTTCTTTATATTTTAAATGCTCTAAAGTATGAAAAGACGTAGTTAAGAAAACCTGGCTGACTTTTGATGACTCTAATATTTTTAAATAACTATAGTTTCCCATCCAGTAACATCAAAGACAAAAGCAAGGTGTGTAGACAGCCAGATCATCAGTTTATACCGATTAACTGCTAGAAACTTAGGTGCAGCATCTGGAAGTCTTAGACGGCAGGTCAGTTGCAGACCCTGTGGCTGAGCCACTCATCCTGCTCAGGCTAGCCCTAGCGGCCTTGGTTGCCCAACATTTCTTCTGTCTCTAATTTTTTTTTTATTTACAAATAATTTTAGACTTACAAGAAGTACAAAAATGGTGTATTGTTCACGTGTGCCCTTCACCCAGCTTATGCTAACAGCATCTTACATAACCATAGTACATTATCATTTCATAAAATGTCATAAAAATCTGTATGTGAGATATAACTTCATAGAACCTCCTCTTTATTTTCATTGAAGTATAGTTGACATCCAATGTTATATTAGTTTCAGGTGTACAACATATTGATTCAGCAATTCCATACATTACTCATTGCTTGCCACAGTAAGTGTAGCCACCATCTGTCACTGTACAACATTCTTAGAGTATTACTGACTCTACTCCCTATGCGGTACTTTCCATCTCCATGACTTACTCATTTTATAACTGGAAGTTTATACCTCTTAATCCCCTTTATCTATTTAGTCTGTCCCCCAAATACCTCCCCACTGGCCACCATAAGTTGGTGCTCTGTATTTAAGTCTTTTATTTTTTATATTCCATATATAAATGAAATCATATGGCATTTGTCTTCTTCTGACTTACTCCACTTGGCATAATACCCTCTAGGTCCATCCATGTTCTTGTAAGTGGCAAAATCTCATTTTTTTTTTATGCCTAAGTAACATTCCACTGTGTGTGTATCTTTAACACATAAACACATATACTTTACCCATTCATTCATCTATTGATGACACTGGGGTTGCTTCCTTATCTTGGTTATTGTAAATCATGCTGCAGTAAACATAGGGGTGCATTTATCTTTTCCAGTTAGTGTTTTTGTTTTCTTTGGATAAATACCCAGTCGTAGAATTACTGGAGGATATGATACTGCTTTTATTTTTTTAAGCTAACACTGTAATTACCCATCTTATTAAGCAGTAGTTTCTCAGAAGAAAAAATCTAAGACAAAATCTTAGGTATATTTGAAGCATTCACACATACAGCACACTTGTGTCTATTCAACCTGAGGGTCTCTCTAAGACTGCTCAACCCATTCCCAATTAGTATTTGAATGTGAAATTTCCTAGTAAGTGTGAGTTCACTGGTATGGTAGTTCTATTTTTAATTTTTTGGATGAACTTCCATACCGTTTTCCACAGGGGCTGTACCTTTACCTGCCCACCCCAGTGTGTGGGGTTTCTTTTGCTTCCCATCCTTACCAGCATGTGTTTTTTTGGGTTGGTTTTTGTTTGTTTGCTTGTTTATACCAGCTATTCTGACAGTTGTGAGGTTATATCTCATTATGATTTTGACTTGCATTTCCCTGATGATGAGTGAGGTTGAGCATCTTTTCATGTGTCTGTTTGCCACCTGTATGTCTTTGGAAAAATGGCTGTGCACGTCCTCTGCCCATTTTTTAATAAGAGAGTTAACCAACTATCTGGTATTGAGTTGTGTTAAGTTCTCCATATATTTTGGACTTTAACCCTTTGTCAGATATTTTGCTTTCAAATATCATCTCCCATTTTGTAGGTTGCCTTTCATTTTGTTGATGGTTCCCTTTACTGCGCAAAAGCTTTTTATTTTGATGTACTCCCAAATAAGTTTGCTTTTATTTCCCTTGTCTGAGGAGACATCTATAATATGTTGCTAAGGGTGATGTCCAGGTGACTGCTTATGTTTTCTTGCAGGAGTTTTATGGTTTTGTAGTTCACATTTAGGTCTCTAATCCATTTTGAGTTTAATTTTGTGTGGGTTGTAAGAAAGGGGTCCAATTTCATTCTTTTGCAAGCAGTTGTCCCAGGTTTTTTTTTTTTTTTTTTTTGTACCATTTATTGAAAAGGCTGTCTTTTCCCCACTCTAAATTCTTGCCTTTGTGATAAACTGACTGTATAGGCATGGGTTTATTTCTGGGTTCCCTATCCTGTTCCATCAATCTGTGTATCTATTTTACCATCCTTGGATTACTGCGGCTTTGTCACGTATCTTGAAACTGGAATTGTGATACCTCTGGCTATGTTCTTCTTTCTCAAGATTTATCTATTCAAGGTCTTTTGTGGTTCTAAACAAATTTTAGGATTATTTATTCTTGTTCTATGAAAAGTGCTATTGGCATTTTTGTAGGGATTGCATTGAATCTAGTTTGCTTTGGGTAGTATGGACATTTTAATGATAGTCTTCCCATCTGTGAGCATGGTATATCTTCCTATTTGTGTCATCTTCAGTTTCTTTCTTCAAAGTCTTATAGTTTTCAGAGTATAGGTCTTTCATCTCCTTAGTTAAGTTTATTCCTAGGTATTTTATTCTTTGTGGTGCATGTATAAATGGTTAGTAGCATATAGAAGAAACGTAATAAAATTCCATTAATTTTGTATCCTGCAAATTTACTGAACTCATTTATCAGTTCTAATAGTTTTTTGGTGGAGTCTGTAGGGTTTTCTGTATGTGGTGTAGCATGTCATCTGCAAATAGTGTTAGCTTAACTTCTTCCTTGCCAATTTGGAAACTGCTCTTTTTTTTTTTTTTTTTAAGATTTTATTTATTTATTTGACAGAGAGAGATCACAAGTAGGCAGGCAGGCAGGCAGAGAGAGAGAGAGGGGAGGAAGCAGGCTCCCCGCCGAGCAGAGAGCCCGATGCGGGACTCGATCCCAGGACCCCGAGATCATGACTTGAGCCCAAGGCAGAGGCTTAACCCACTGAGCCACCCACCTGAGGCGCCCCGGAAACTGCTCTTTCTTGTGCGATTGCTACAACTAGGACTTGCAGTACTCTGTCGAATTAAAGTGGTGAGAGTGGACATCCTTGTCTTGTTCCTGATCTTAGAGAAAAACCCGTGTTTCTTAAGCACTGAGTATGTTAGCTGTGGGTTTTTCATATATGGCCTTTATTATGTTGAGGTATTTTCCCTCTACACCCATTTCCTACATCTATTGAAATGGTCCTATAGGTTTTATGTTTCCTTTTGTCAGTGTGATATATCACATTGACTCATTTGCAAATATTTAATCACCCTTGCATCACTGGAATAAATCTCACTTGTTTGTGGTGAATGATCTTTTTAATGTATTGTTGTGTATAGTTTGCTAATATTTTGTTGAGGGTTTTTGCACTATGTTCATCATACTGGGGTTTGGGTTTTGTTTTTGTTTTAGTTTTAACAGTGTCTTTGGTTTTGAAGTCAGGGAAATGATGGCCTTGTAGAATGAATTTGGAAGTTTTCCTTCCTATTCTGTTTTTTTGGAATAATTCTTTAAATGTTTGGTAGAATTCACCTGTGAGGCTATCATGGTCCCAGACTGTTGTTTGTTGGGAGTTTTAGATTACAGATTCAATTTCTTTACTAGTGACTGGTCTGTTCAAATTTTCTATTTCTTCCTGAATCACTTTTTTAGATTTTATTTGACAGAGAGAGACAGAATGAGAAAGGGAATACATACAGGAGGAGTGGGAGAGGGAGGCTTCCTGCTGAGCAGGGAGCCTGATGCGAGGCTCGATCCCAGGACCCCAGGATCACCTGAGCCGAAGGCAGATGCTTAATGACTGAGCCACCCAGGCATCCCTGAATCACTTTTGGGAGATGTATATTAGGATTATCTGTTTCTTCTAGGTTGTCCAATTTGTTGGCATATAATTTTTCATCATATTCTCATAATCTTTTGTATTTCTCTGCTATCAGTTCTTCATTTTTAATTTTCTCTTTTTTCTGATGAGTCTGGCTAAAGAATTATCAATTTTGGTTATTTCAAAGGACCAGTTCTTGGTTTCATCTGGGGTTTTTTTGTTTTTATATTTTTAGTTTTTCAATTAATTCTACTATAGTCTTTATTATTTTCTTCTTTCTACTTTCTGCTAGCTTTGGGCTTTGTTCTTTTTTCTTTTTCCAGCTCCTTGAGGTACAAGTTTAAATTGTTTGAGAATCATATTGTTTGTTGAGATAGGCCTGTATTGCTATAAACTTCCTTCTTAGGACTGCTTTTGCCACATCCCAAAGATTCTCACTGCAGTGTTTCCATTTTCATTCGTCTCCGTGTATTTTTTTTAATTTTCTTTGATTTCTTTGTTGATGCATTCATTGTTTAATAGCATGTTGTTTAGCCTTCATGTATTTGTATCCTTTCCAGAGTTTTTCTTATAATCGATTTCTAGTTTCATATTGTCATGGTTGAAAAAATGCTTGATAGGACTTCAGTCTCTTTAAAAAAATTTTTGAGATTTGTGTTACGACCTAACGTTTGATGTATCCTGGAGAATGTTCTGTGTGCATTTTAAAAGAATGCATATTGGGGTTTTTTTTGTTTTGTTTTGTTTTGTTTTGTTTTTAATGGAATGTTCTGTCTATATCTGTTAGGGCCCTCTGGTCTAATTATGGCACTCCCTTCTGACCTGCAAAGTTTCTGCTGAAAAAATCAGCTGATAGCCATAGGGGATTTCCCTGTGTGTAATGGTTTTTTCTCTTGCTGCTTTGAAAACTCCCGCTATATCACTGCTTCTTGCCATTTTATTTATTATGTGTCTTGCTATGGAACTCCTTAGATTTATCTTGTTAGGAGCTCTTTGTGCTTCCTGAAATGTGATGGATAGATCTTTTCTTTCCCAGAGGAAGGAAGTTTTCAGTTATTTCTTCAAATAAGTTATCTACTCCCTTCTCTCTCTTTCTCTTCTGGGATCCCTATAACGTGAATGTTGTTACTCATCACAATGTTGTTGAGTTCCCTTTACTGAACTCTTTTCTTAATTCTTTTTTGTTTTTGCTGTTCACCTTGATTACTTTCCATTACCCTGTCTTCCAGATTGTTGATCTGTTCTTCTGCATCCTCTGATCTGCTCTTGATTCCTTCTGGTGTATTTATTTCATTTTTTTAATTCTTCAGCTCTATATTTTCCCTTTGTTGAAGTTCTGACTGAGATCATCCACTCTTTTTTCACATTCAGTGAGTATCTTTATGACCATTACTTGGAACTCTTTTATCAGGCACATTGGTTGTTTATTTCATTTAGCTCTTCTACTGTGATTCTGTTCTTTCATTTGGGCCATATTCCTCTGTCTCCTCATTTTGTCTAACTCTGTGTTTGTTTTTGTATAGTAGGTGAGTTAGCTATGTCTCCTGGTCTTGAAAATATTGGCCTTATGTTGAAGGCGTCCTGTGGAGCCCTGTAACACAGCTTCCTCTTGGTCTTCAAAATCAGGCACTTTGGGAATGTCCACTGTGTGGGCTAAACATGCCCCACTGTTGTAGCTGAACTACAGTTGCTTTCAGTTCAGCCAGCTGCCATGACCCACTTTGCCTGCTGTAGGCACACTGGGCAGGGTTTGGTCCTTAAACTATTGAGAGGACTGTTTGAGGCCTCTGTGACTAGTCGGTGAGAAGACCAGCAGTCAGCCGAGGTGTCTGCAGTTAGCCTCACTGCCACATCTTCTGTTCCACCAAAGCAGAGGACTTATTCCCTACACAGCCAGCTAAGAGCCTGGGCTGCTGAAACTGTGGGTGCACTGATTTGTGGGGCTTACTTCTTCCCGCCCCAGGGAAGGAGTCATTTTGGAGTAGCTTTGTCCCTGCCAGGGCTTTCTGCAGGGTGTGGGAGGCAGGAGCCCCTTTAGAGGATTGCCTGCTGAAGGGGGCAGGTTGGATGGGTCAGGTCAGTCACATGGTGCTAGCAAGATACTGTTAGCACTGGCTCCCCTAAGTGACTAGCCATCTAGGCTGGGAGAGGGGAAGAGAAATGGCACCTGTCAGCACTTTTGTTCCCAGAGAAATCTAAAGATCCTTGCCTTTCCAGCACACAACCCAAGACTAGTCAATAAATTTTCTTGACATATACCCCAGGCACTTTGCAAACTGCTGCTTCTGCACTGTGTCTCTGCCAAGTTACTTATTATGTTGGGTTCTTTTTTTTTAAAGATTTTATTTATTTATTTGACAGACAGAGATTACAAGTAGACGGAGATGCAGGCAGAGAGAGGAGGAAGCAGGCTCCCCGTGGAGCAGACAGCCCGATGTCGGGCTTGATCCCAGGACCCTGGGATCATGACCTGAGCCGAAGGCAGAAGTTTTAAACCACTGAGCCACCCAGACGCCCACAATGTTGGGTTCTTAAGTGAGGGGACTCAGTTTCCTATTGCCCTCTGGCTCTCCCGGCATTAAGCCTACTGATTCTTAACATTCCTGGAGTTAAGCCCCACTGATTTTTTTTTTAATTGAACTATAGGTGACACACAATGTTACATTAGTTTCAGGTGTACAACATAGCACTTCAACAACTCTGTTATGGTATGCTCACCACAAATGCAGCTACCATCTCTTACCATACAACACTGTTAGAATGCTATTGATTAGATTCCCTCTCTTGTACCTTTTAGCCTTGTGACTCACTGATTCTATAACTGGAAGCTTTTATCTCCCACTCCCCTTCACCCCCTCCTCTGTAGCAACCATTAGTTCTCTGTATTTATGGGTCTGTTTCTCCTTTTTGTTCTTTTATTTTTTAGATTCCATATATAAATGAAACCATATGGCATTTGTCTTTCTGCATCTTATTTCACTTAGCGTAATATCCTCTAGGTCCCACCATGTTCTTGCAAATGATAACATCTCCTTTTTTATGGCTAAGTAATATTCTATTATATATATTTATGTGTGTGTGTGTACACACCACATCCTGATCCATTCAGGATGGACACTTGGGTTGCTTCCATATCTTGCAACTATTGATGGACACTTGGGTTGCTTCCATATCTTGGCTATTGTAAATCATGTATCTTGTATCATGTATCATGTATCTTCTTGAATTAATGGTTTTGTTTTCTTTGGGTAAATACTGTTTCGGAATTACTGGATCATATGGGAGATGTATATATTTTTAAACCTCCTTACTGTTTTCCACAGTGACTGCACCCATTTACATTCCTACCAACAGTGGAAGCAAGAGGGTTTCCTTTTCTCCATATCCTTGCCAACACTTGTTTGACAAGTCGAGGTGGTATCTCATTGTGATTTTGATTTGCATTTCTGAGATAATTAGTGGTATTGAACATCTTATGCCTTTTCAGAGAAATGTATGTTCATGTCTTCTGTACATTTTCCAGTTAAATTGTGGTTTTGGTATTGTATAAATTCTTCGTATATTTTGAATATTAATGCTTTATAAGATAAATAATTTGCAAGTATCTTCTTCCACTCAGTAGGTTGCCTTTTTGTTGTTTTGGTTTCCTTCATTGTGCAAAATTTTATTTTGGTGTAGTCCCAATAGTTTAATATTGCTTCTGTTTCCCTTTCCTGAGGAGAGCTGTCCATAAATATGTTGTTAAGGGAAATATTCAAGAGTGTACTCCCTGTTTTCTTCTAGGAATTTTATGGTTTCAGGTTTAGGTCTTTAATCCATTGAGCTTATTTTTGTGTATGACATAAGGAGTCTAGTTTTTCTTTTGAATGTAGCTATTCAGTTTTCCCAGCATCATTTATTGAAAAGACTATCTTTCCCCCATTGTATATTCTTACCTTCTTTGTTATGACAAGATATATAGGTATGGGTTTATTTCTTGGCTCTCTATCCCATTCCATTAATCTATATGTCTTTTTTTTTTTTTTTTAAAGTAGGCTCCATGCCCATTGTGGAGCCCAGGGCAGGGTTTGAACTCGCATCCCTGAGATCAAGACCCAAGTGGAGATCAAGATTTGTATGCTTAACCAACTGAGACACCCAGATGACCCCTATATGTCTTTTTTTTTTTTTTAAGATTTATTTATTTTAGAGCAGTGGGAGGGACAGAGGAAGAGAGTGTCTTAAGCGGACTCCGCACTGAGTGCAGAACTCAGTGAGGAGCTTAATCTCATGAACGGAGATCATGACTTGAGCCAAAACCAAGAGTCACATGCTTATCCGACTGTGCCACCCAAATGCCCCTTCATATGTCTGTTTTTGTGCCAGTAGTTTACTATTTTGATTATGCCCGCTTAGTCGTATATCTTGGAATATGCAATTGTGCTATCTCTAGCTGTGTTCTTTCTCAAGATTGCCTTGGCTATTTGAGGTCTTTGGTGATTTTTTTTTTAACTGTTTTTTTTTCTTTTAAGATTTTAATTTATTTATTTGTCAGAGAGGACAAGCAGGGGAAGCAGCAGAGGGAGAGGGAGAAGCAGACTCCTCGCTGAGCAGGGAGCCCAAGGTGGGGCTCAGTCACAGGACTCTGGGATCATGACCCGAGCTGAAGCCAGATGCTTAACCAACTGAGCCACCCAGGCGCCCCCAGGTCTTTTGTGATTCTGTACCAACTTTAGGATTATTTGTTCTAATTTTATGGAAAATGCTATTAGTATTTTTATAGGGATTGCACTGAATCTATAGTTTGCTTTGGGTAATATGGACATTTTAGTGATGTTCTTCCAATTCATGGGCATGGCATAGCTTTCCATTTGTATCATCTTCAGTTTCTTTCATCAGTGTCTTAGAGTTCTCAGAGTATAGGTCTTTCACCGTCTAGTTTAAGTTTATTCCTAAGTATTTTATTCTTTTTGGTGCAACTGTTAATGGGATTGTTTTTTTAATTTCTCCACTGCTTTGTTATTAGTGTATAGGAATGCAGCTGATTTCTAGATGTTAGTTTTGTATTGTGCAACTTTACTGCATTTGTACTAAGGTTTTTTTTGTGACATCTTTAGGATTTTTTACATATAGTGTCATGTCATGTGTAGTAAGTTTAACTTCTTCCTTGCCAATCTGGATGCCTCTTACTTTCTTATCTGATTGCTGGAGCTAGAACTTCTAGAAACTATGTTAAATAAAGTGGGAGGAGTGGGCATCTTGGCTTGTTCCTGATCTTAGAAGAAAAGCTCTCGGTTTTTTAGCATTGAGTATGGTGTTAGCTTAGGCTTTTTATATATACCCTTTATTATGTTGAGGAATGTTTCCTCTAAACCCACTTGGTTGAGTTTTTATCATGAGTAGATACTGAATTTTGTCAAATGCTTTTTCTTCATTTACTGATCATGGATTTTATCCTTTGTTTTGTTGATGATGGTGTATCACATTGATTTGCAAATATTGAATCACCCTTGCCTCCCCATAATCAGTCCCACTTAATCATGGGAAAGATTATTGAATAAGTGTTTGCTAATTGTTGAGGATTTTTGCATTTATGTTCATTAGCCTGTATTTTGGGGGGTGGGGGTAGTGTCTTTGCCTGGTTTTGATATCAGGGTAACACTGGCCTTATAGAATATATTTGGAAGCTTCCCTTTCTCTTCTTTTTATTGGAATAAATTGCCATGAATAGGTATAAACTTAAATGTTTGTTAGAATTCACCTATAAATCCATATGGTCCTAGACTTTTGTTGGGATTTTTTCAATTATCAGTTCAACTTTGTTACTAAGTATTAGTCTATTCAGATTTTTTTAAGTTGCCCAATTTGCTGGCATATCAATTTTCATAAGTCTTATAATCTTTTGTATTTATATAGAACAGTTATTATTTCTGCTGCTTTGTTTCTATTTTGGTCCTCTCCTTTTTTTCTTGATGAGGGTGGCTAGAGTTTCATTAATTTTATCTTTTCAAAGAACCAGCTCTTGGTTTTACTGGTCTTTTCTTTATTTTTAGTCTCTATTTCCCTCCTTCTACTAACCTTGTATACTGCTGATTTCTAAGGCTCCCAAAGATAAGCCCTACTGGTTTTCAAAGCCAGATGTTATAGGGACTCCTGTTCCCAGTGCAGATCCCCAATGCCAGGTGTCTCTGGTGTGGGGTGTGATCCCCTGGCTTCTTCAGGCTTGTGGTGTCCCTCCCTTTTGTGGTTAGTCTGACCAGAGTACCAACCACAACTCCACACCTCCTATCCTTTTCCATGTGACATTCTCTCTGCAGCTGGCTGTGGAAGGTCTGGTCTGTCTTTAGGTTTTTTTCAGAGTTGTATAGATGTACATGTATACCTGTTATCTTGGGGTGTCCATGGGATGAAGTGAGCTCAGGATGCTCCTCCTCCTGCATCTTCCCCTGACTCTCTGAACCTCCGTATCTTTTTCTTTGACATCAGCCTCCCCCCTCAAAATGTTTTGGCTAACATTTCTCCCAGAGTTCCTCAGCATTCTTTAAATTTTCCTAGTGGGTAAGGAGAGAGAAGGAGCTCTTCCAAGGCCAGTTACACTGAGAAACTGTAGAGGAAAACCAGTTTCTTTACTGCAGACCTTTTCAGAATCCCTACTGTACTGATGTGTTTGAAACTCTAAGAAGTAACTCTGTGCAGCATTTTTCAAATTCATTTGTCTGTTTGTGAGTAGGGGATATGTATTGGGGGATACCATTCTAAGAAACAAATTATTTCTCTGTAGGTATAACGAAGTATAAAGTGGATATAAGTTCAAGTCACGCTGCCGTAACGGCCTTGCCAGTTGGCTCAGCTCTAGCTTTAGCTAAAGGATTCAGCATCTTTCAAAACCGTTATTATAAAATTCAAAATATCCTTGAGCTCTGTAGACATTTATATATACACATCCCTGTAGCAGTATGAGGGGAAACTTTCACAATTCCTTCTCTGTTCTTTAAACAGCATTTGCCATCTATCAGTCGCTGCCTTATTTTGAATCATTTGGCACTTACTCCACAAAGCTGCCCTTTGATTTATCAATCTATTTCCCATACGTGCTGAAAATATATCTCATGATGCTCTTTATAGGTAAGTGGGTTTTCTGTTTTGTTTTGTTTCTGCATTCTTCCTGTGCCTTCTGGTTTGTGCTGCCATCTACTTTAACAGAAAGGTCTGTGAGCATGGGAGAAACAGAGGAGGACACGCAGCACGGTGAATTAGACCTTGTTAGTAAAGCACCTAGAGGTTATAATGCTTTTCGCAGGGTATCACAAGATCAAGTATGTCACTGTTTCACTGTATAAAGAAGAACAGATTTACAAGCAGGTAAAGTACCTGTATTGTGTAGGAAATGTAGAAATTTGACTCTGGATACAGGATCTACAGAGTGGGCCATTTCTGGTTTTCCCATTTATATCTGTTTGTTTCCTGTTTGTTTGGTTTTTTGAGCTGGCATTTCCCAGCAGGCACGTGGGAGTAGGTGCTAAAAACACAAAAATGTGTGGAACAAAAACTTAAGAGTCAAGAAAATTTAATTGGCAAAGGACTTCTGTGATTACATCTCACTTTCTGCAGCTCTGACCTTTACAAATCCCCATGGTAGTTGGTCTAGAGTAATCATCAGACAGATAGGAACAATGCATCAGGAAGAAGACAGATGTGAAACTTCAGGGCTGGTAGAGAGCACTACCCTCCAGAAAGGGGAACATTAATTCCTTGCCTTAAACAAAATAGGAGGGTAGAGGAGTTCGCTTTACTTCCCTTCCCTGGCCTCTTGTTTACATGGTCCTTCTTTGAGTCTCCCATGCAAGTGTCCTGTCCTTAGACTCCAAGCTGCACTCTATGTTTTAAAACCATGGTTCTTTCCAGGGAGATGGTTAATCAACCTTACTTACTCTTGCCACTTCCTTCCCCGTGTTAGGCATGTATTATACCTACAGTCATCTTTACTCAGAAAGAAGAGACGTCCTCGGAGTCTTTCCCTTTAAGAAAAAGAAAATGTGAAGCACCGCATTCCGATGCAAGAGAAGGAAGGACAGGCTTGTGGACTCAGCTGCAACGGACAACACAGGAAGCAGCCTGCTGGAAAAATACCTGCTGCTGGACACGGCTCCGCGACGACCGCGCTCTCCTCGAGCTTGAGGCAGATCGCAGCACTCTTATCCTCACATGTTTTCAAAATGCATGTTCCACGCAACCTACTTTACCAAAGCTATAGATTTTGTACAAGTAACTTTACATTGATTCTTTTCCTGTAAGGCAAATGAGAAATAGATTCACTGGAATGGATTCAATGAAATTGAGAAACCAAAATTGTTAGCCGGGATTTTATCTGTTTACATCTTTTTCTTTTCATTTCGGAGTTTGCAAATAGCAACTCCACGGGAGTGCAACAATGTGAAATATGTTCAGCAGTTGTCTAGAATAACATTTTATAGACAGATGTCATCCTCGCCAGGGCTCACCCCCATCTTACACATGAGACACGCTGAGAAAATTCTACATTTTCCAAGCCCTGAGAAAGTATTCATTAATATTTGGACTTTGGTGCCTTAAAAGAGGAGACTGATAAAAACAGAATGGATCTTTGGTAAATATACAAATATTTATTTGATCCATATTCCTCTTCTGGGGCGGGGGTTGAAATCAGGCCATGTTACTTACCTTACAGGGAGACAAAAGGTAAAAATCTAGAGTAAATTATTTTAAAGGAGATAAGGCAGTTAACTAGTGATGTTTCAGATTACTATTGCATTATCGTTGTAAATACTATGTTACATAAGTCACAGTTTTGAAAAATAACTAATATCACTTCTGTATCAGTATACATTCACTTTTCTTGAAAGGAGTCTAGAATTTTATTATCCGGTAACTATATAAAAAGGTTACTAAATATTTTATGACATAAAAACCAGGTAGTAAAATATAGTTACAAAAAATTGGCAGCTAGGTAAAGATAATTGATATCTTTGTAAATTTAGTATCCTATTTGGGATTTTAAAATACTTAAAATTACCCTTCTAAAAAGCTACATTTTGAGGTACCTGGGTGGTTCAGTCAGTTAAGCATCGATTCTTGATTTTGTCTCAGGTTGTGGTTTCAGGCTGCACATTGGGCTCCATGCTCGGCGGGGAGTCTGCTTCTCTCTCTCTCCCCCATCTAAAAAAAATAAATAGGGGTGCCTGGGTAGCTCAGTTGGTTAAGCGTCTTTGGCTCAGGTCCTGATCTCAGGGTCCTGGGATCGAGCCCCGTATTGGGCTCCCTGCTCTGTAGGAAGTCTACTAGTCCCTCTCCTACCCCTCCCCCTTTCAAATAAATCTTTAAAAACAAAATGTAGGGGTGCCTGGGTGGTGGGTTAAGCCTCTGCCTTAGGATCCTGGGATCGAGCCCCGCATCGGGCTCTCTGCTAGCAGGGAGCCTGCTTCCTCCTCTCTCTCTGCCTGCCTCTCTGCCTACTTGTGTTCTCTGTCAAATAAATAAATAAAATCTTTAACAACAACAAAAAAATAGCTTTTTAAAAAGCTTATTCTTCAAAATTAAAAAATACTGAAAGTTTTGGTGTACAAAGAGAACAAAATCCATTTGCAAACTTTAGGTGATTCAGTCAAGCTTCCTCTCAGTCAATATGGCTGCGTAGATTGCTGAAGCATTACATGCATCACTAAAGTTGCAGAGTAAGAATTAGAGAAACTATATCGCACTGGACTATTATAAGAAATTAAAATCTTGTTATTTAATTTTTAAGCCACATTACCTTAAGAGCCTGCCTACTTCTCAAACTAGACTAAAAAGCACAGTTTATAATTATGGATTGAAAATCAGGTCTCCGCAACAACTGTAACAAAGCTCTGTGATTCCTTTGGTAACACAGTCACAACTTATTGTGGGTGGTTACCTGTATTCATAATTGAAAGAAAAATTTCATTAGAGGTTAGTGGACATAAGGATGTCATTTCTCTTCCACTCAAGTTCATGTTCCCCAGGTTAAGAAACTTAGACAAGTAAACATCTACCTAGTTAACTGGATATTACCCAGATTGCAAAGTTGATTTTTTTGGCTTATTTCTTAAACTGTATGTCCATCAAATCTCTATTTCATCTTGTTCAGTGTTGTCAAAGGCTTGGTTTCTCAAATATAATAAATATAGATGAAATAGCAAACTGTTAGATATTTTAGAAGCATAACACATAACTTTTAAAATGATCTTTCTTAGGGCACCTCGATGGCTTGGTCAGTTAAATGTCTGACTTGATTTTAGCTCAGGGTCGTGAGATTGGGTCCTGTGCTGGGTGTGGAGCTACTTAAGATTCTTTCTCCTTCCCCAAGCCCTCTTCTCTCTCCCTCTCTATAAAACAAAAAAACCCCAACTTTCTTGGGACCTTTCAATGCCAAGTTCCATTGCCTCAAGTTCCAAGTAACCCAAGCTAAGGTGTAGTAATCAACATCACCAGTGCCTCTGGGACTTAAAAGGGTAGGGTAGTGGGGGGTAAAACTGCTCTGAATGGAAACTACTTCGAAGAATTTCCTTATTCAGCAAAAGTCTGCCTAAAAAATACAACACACAGACACTGTAATATCATCAAAGTCCCTGGGCTTTTATGTTACCAAAATAGTTGAATGAAAAGCAGTAACACTTCCGCCAAAAGCATCCATTTGATATTAATGTGTTTTTTCCCTCCAGTATGCTCTTCAAGAATCACACAGTTATCCTGGTCTTAGGATACAAGAAACACCTTGTGGGGCGCCTGACGCACTGAAGGCACAAATTACAAAACTTTTAATAGGCTTCCTGCAGACACACTTGTTACCAAAGAATGTACCACATTGCACTGAAGCCCCCCGCCCCCACCAAGAAAAACCATTTTGTTTTAGGATACCTTATTCTGCTTACCTTGAGCAAGGTGTCACGTATAAGACTTTGTGTTTCTTTCAAGAGATAATGTAGCTGTAACATCAGTATCCAAAATATTTCCACAGAGAATCTTACATTTATTGACGTGCAAAGAAAACAGTTACATTTTGTGCTAAAGTTTCAATGATTTAAATGAAAATATGCTACAAATTATTTCCCCTTTCCCCACATCTTCCTCTCATTGGCTTATTTTTCCTATGTAAACATTTTTGCCCCCTTGTTAATTTTTCCTTTCTACTTCCAGGTCTAATTGCTACGTTACCTTTCGATATGGCGCTCTTGCCAAGTGTATTCCAGGGAGCAACAGTCCTAGGACAGGGTGCCACCTAGGACCCAGACTCTTGGGCTCCACTGGGACCCAGGAACCTACATGTTGTCAGGCTCCTCAAATGCCCCTCCTGCACACTACAGTTTGAGTCTAAGTATCTCAGCTTTGGACAGAAACCTGCTAATAACATAAAAGCCCCCATACAATATAGTTTTCTCTGTTTTCAGAATGGAGATGATGGCATTTATGTTTGGTTTTTAAAGATGTTAAAGAGGGATTTATCTTTGCTAAGGGTGGCTAGAGTTTAAAACCTCAAGTAAAGGTAACCGTCAATTCCATATTGCAAATCAACTAGTGAGAACATGCCTTAATTCACCAAATAAACGTAGGCGTCCACTGCGTACTTACTTTGTGGTACTCTGCCAAGCCACAGGGTCCTGTGAGTGAGAACGTGGCCTGGATGGAAGTAAGAGCAGTGGGTTTGATATGAAATCCAGCTCCAACGTTTACTAAGTGAACGAGCCCAGGGTTCCTTTCCTTCACTGCCCCCACGCTGTTGCAAAGAATAAATGCCGTGCGGTAAACTAAACCTCTCTAAATGATAAACAGCTACACAGAAGCAGGAAATTTGTAACACGTTTCCTGGATCAATTAAAATTATCTGATGGTTTACTGATTTATATTTTCTGAATATAAATTCTGTGAGGGCAGGAATATCATGCGTTGGTCACTCCGGGCACATGGTACACACTCATAATTGTGCAGCTCTGACTTTATAGATTACTACCAGTACCTCCAGAAAAAGTCCTGTTTTAAGAAATCTATCAGATAGGGGTGCCTGGGTGGCTCAGTTGGTTGGGTCTCTGCCTTTGGCTCAGGTCATGATCCCAGGGTCCTGGGATCGAGCCCCATGTCAGGCTCTCTGCTCAGCGGGAAGCCTGCTTCCTCCCCTCTCTGCCTGCCTGCCTCTCTGCCTACTTGCGATCTCTGTCAAATAAATAAAACATTTTTTAAAAATATCAAATTGATAGGTGATATCTCCATTGTATTTGATTACTCTCAAAGGGCAGTTCATATTTACAAGACACAAAAGGACTTTTTTGTTTTGTTTTTTAGCTTCTCTAAGTATCCTTTCCTAATGTGCTACTTGCTTTTAGAATGTATTAAGAACTGGTTAAATTTCCATTATCTTCCCAAGTCCTAACATAAAGATCGCCAAGAGTTAGAACTATTTTCAGCGAAACATACAAAGGTGATAACATTTCTATTACATTTTAGAATTTATAAACCATATTTCTGTACTCTTTTATCCTTGTGAGTTAAATTATTCCTTGTACCCAAGAAACAAAACCAAAGTCAGGGAGTCATCCCTGTCATTTTTACTTGGTTTCATGTCCAATAATTTAGCTAGAAATTATTTCACAAGTTCCTTATGTTTGACAAGAACCAGACGATCTAAGTGGCAATTTTAAAGAATGTCATACTGTTTATGAAGATTAACACATTCCATGCACACTCACAACTTCATAATTACTATATATATATCATACATTTTAAAAAAATGAGGCTCGAGAGTTTAGCATCAGTATAAAGCATTTCCTTCCAGAAAATATAAAAGCATATTACATCATCTAGGACCGGAGTGACGATGATACACATTTATACATAAAGATGACAGCATGAGGTGTTTTTCTGCGATGGTAGGATGGAGGATGGGAATTGTTCTGGCCACATTCGGTCCCCTGATTTCATCCGAAATGCCTGCAGCTGGGAATAGGCGTGTTGGGGCATCTCTCTCAGACTCACCCAGAGGTCTCGCCTACAGCTCTGGCTTTAGTGAAGGCCCCATCCTCCTAAGCCCAAGATCTGATCTCCCTTCGAATACAGCAATTTATGAAAATGTTTCCAAAAGTTTAAAACTGCTTATTTTCAAAGTGACTAAGTTATTTCGAGACAGTAGTTGCGTGCCTAACAAAGTCTTACTCCTTTTATAATTACAATATCACTATCTTTGGTAAAATCATTTCGAGTGAACTTCTGACAGTTACCTTCAAAAAAGGTCATTAACAGCCTTGTAGTTACTTACCATGGAGTCATTACACGACAAAACACAAAGATAATTTTAGGCCCTTGCACGGATCCCATCCCAACATCTGCTCCAAATGCACACTTTGCAAATCAAGAGTCAGTGTTCTGAGACACATAAGGCTTTAACCCCACATGTTCATTTGTTAGTATATCCCAGCATGCTCTCTGTCTTGGCAACTTGTGATTTCAAAATCCGATGGAAGATGACTTGTGAAAAGGAAGTGTTTCCATACATAGTTTGGAACATCTGGTCTAAAAAGGCAGAGACTTCTGAGGAAATAACTTAATTCTGACCTGAAGTCATACAGAGAACCAAGAGTAAGAGTGTTATTATTCCAGTGACCTAATATATTAGTGTGTTTAGATTTTAGAACCTTTAGGTTTTGAAA
Source organism: Martes martes (assembly GCF_963455335.1). NCBI lineage: Eukaryota > Metazoa > Chordata > Mammalia > Carnivora > Mustelidae > Martes > Martes martes. Next base: position 48,626,377 of record NC_137900.1, on the reverse strand, counting down.
TTTACATTATTTATTTATTTTTTTAAGAGCGAGAGATGGAGTGGGCAGGAGAGGGACAGAGGGAGAGGAAAAAAAAGTCTCAAGTAGCTGAAAGCCCTGCGTGGAGTCCTGCTTGGGGCTTGATCTCACGACCCTGAGATCATGACCTGAGTCAAAATCCAGTCAGTCACTTAACCAACTGAGCCACCAGGCACCCCTAGCACCTTGTATTTTTGACTCGTCAGAGATGACCATGAATAGGAAAATCCTACAAATCTCAAGCTCAAGACCCCCGAAAACAAAAACAGGAGGGGGGAGTTGTGTAGCTAGGGAAAAAGGGATACAGATGTAATTTATCTCCTCCATTTTGTACTCTTCTGTTTTCTTGTCAAGGGCAGGAGCAGGGACAAAGTTTGAATGAGAAGAAACCAGGCTGAGGAGAAAAAGGCCGGCTGGGTTTAGAAGCCGGGCCTGATCCTTCCTCCCTTCCTCCAGCACTAGCAAGCTCTGCCCGCCCACTCAGGGCGGAAGCGCAGACGGGCTCCTCGGTGCCCACTTCCCCTTCACTGTTCTTCTCTGCCACAAATGTCTGCAAGCCAGCGCAGGGATTTAAGTCCTTCAACGGGCAAAGACCTGTTCCTTAACACTACAACTCCTCAACTTCCCAGTTCCGGCAGCTTATTAACATGAGGCAGTGTCGTTTTCTGATTTGGGGTTTTGTAGTTGACATACGACATTCTATTACTTTCAGGGGTCAATACAGGCGTTTGACAATCCTATATATTACACAACGGGCACCACGGTTAAGTGTAGTCACCATCCGTCACCACCATTATTTCGATATTATTGATTCTATTCCCTGTGCTTCAGGGTTCTTTCTTTTGTCTGATGACAGCAATCTATGTGATGCATGCGTGAGGCTTCCTCCTTAATAGGAGTTTTCATCTGAAAATGGGCACTAAATGCCTGGATACAGCAGAAAGGGCACTGGACCTGGGGCTTTAAGGCTTTGGCGTTCTATGTAGCTCTGCCTCTTATTAGATGTATTTTCTCCACTTTAAAATAGAAATGCTTCTTCGCAGTCTTGTTGTAGGAGTGAAATAAGATAATACAAGTGAAAGTTCTGGTGAACTTACTGTCTGGCACCTAACGATAAATCTGAGATGAATTTCAATCACTGTTTGGTGGGAAGTAAAACAAAGTGCATGCAGTGGGAAGGAAAGAGAAGCTGGCTGCTCCCAGAACATGTTCGGCTGCTTCCTTCAAATTCATTTCCCTCTAGCCCGGCCTCTTGAGGAGGTAATAAAAATGAAATGTTGGCCCTGCAGGTGACTCCCTGAGAGCTTGCCCTCCCTTCCCTTTTCTGTGAGCATCTCCACGTCGTACTGAAGTTCAGCAAAAGAAAAAACGGAGTGTGGATTACACAGTGAACCACAAATATCTGAAACCTGGAATCATAAATCCATATATTTGGAAAATAAATCAAGGAGAGCTATTTTTAACCTAAGTCATCGGCGGGTTCACTTAGTGACAACATGAATGTATGTGTCACACGGGAATAATACTGAAGGTTCTATGGTGCTTTTAAGGACCAGGCACCGCTATGGCCTGGAAGACACAAAGGTATATTATTCCAGTGGCACAACCTTTCTTCCCAGAGACCCTGTATATACACAGAGCCCTGGCAGTACGCTCCTATGCCTGGTTTTTAAAGCCTGCCCTGATGAATGCCTGCGAGAAAGAAAAATAAGCAGCAAACAGATCGAACGCTGGCTGATGGCTCACACCTTTGAATAAACTGCTATCTCAGAGGACACCGTCACAGACTTCATTTACTTGTCATTAGGCCAGCAGTCACCCTGCTTGAGACAGAGATGTATGCTTACAATAAAACACGTTGTTCTTTTAAGGAGGTATCCGCCCAGCTTTCCATCATCTTCCTCCTGGAGGAAAGCCAGTTCAGGTAGGACCGAGGACCGGTCATTTAGATTACCCCAACTCCCAAGGCCCACATAATTGTACAGGGACTCTCACACGACCCACGCAGAACCAGAGTCCTCTCTATGTTGCTTCTGCCATATCCACAAGCAAAGATGCCATTCCTTCCCTTTGAGGTGGCTGTTCGCCATCCTACCAACTACAAGGAGTGATCCTGTCTATGCCCCTAATGGCACTGACTCACTGGATGCAGCTGACTGACCTGATCAGATCTACTCTTGAACTTTTTGGCTTATGACCCAATATTCTCTTCCTTGGTTGGAGCTATTTTGAATTGGAGAACTTTCAATTGCGTTCAAGAGGCCCAAGCATAAGCAAATTACAACCACCACTAATGAATCGTATTTGGCTAATGTTCAACACACAGCATACTTATTGTTTAAATGTGGACAGCAGTTCCAAGACAGTGCTTTATCCATAAAAATAAGAAAACACTGAGTCAGAGAATGTCCTCTAGAAACTTCACGGGAAATCAATCATGATGCCACTGTCACCACTAGAGTTTCGCTTTGCCAGCAAAACCTTCCCTATGCCTTAAGACAAAGAAGAAAACATGCACGAAATTCACAAGATCATTTTACTAGAATTTAGGGGGAGTAGATAATGTAGTCAAGTTTTCACAAAGAAAATCTTCAGGTTGAACTCCAGCCAAATAAAAGAAAATTCAAGTTCTGGTTTCGTTCCCAATTGGCCTGGGCATTGAAGCAACGCCCCCTTCTCTTGGCATGTACCTGTCGAAGGGTCAGTTTTGTGTCCACCTTTTCATGCCCCTTGACCCTCTGCATCATGGCTCGGCGATCCCAGGCATGAATTCTGAAAACTTTCTTCAATTTCTATGGTTTTCCTCACCCAGCTGAGGAGGCTGCTGGCTACCCACGAAACTTCACCAACCATAGGCTCTGGTCCACACAGCTTTCTTCTTAAACTCTGGGAGAACTCTCAAAGACAGCAGGGTGGCTAAGGGGACAAAAAAAAAGTAAAGTGAACTGTTGCATTTGGTGAAACTGCACTTGAAAAGGTCATTTAGATGGAAAATGTGTCAGAACAGAACTTGGCTTTTTCTTACTTGGCTCATCTTCAAGACTGAAAACTCCCATCAAGCCTTAGGCAGAATTTGAATAGTAGAACACGATTAATAAAATCTGGGGGAAAGGGTTTCTTTGTTGTTAAATTATTCTGCAACCAGTTAACAGGAAATTCTGCAGAGTTTAACAAAAACTGACTTCTGGGATGCTGGTTCTTTTCTTTATCTGGGTGATGATTACATAGGTGTGTTCCCTTTGTAAAAAAGCTACTTAATGATCTGTGTATTTTTTCTACATGAATGTGATTTTTCCATTAGGAGTTGGTTAAAAGGTAAAAAACAAAAATAAAAAACTGATCCTGCAATGAAGTTAGGTCCTTGAGGCTCAGCGGAGCAGGCATGACTGTGCTAATCTGTATTCATCTATGTGCTTTCAAGTCCACACCTTTTCTTATTCATCACGGGTCCCTCAGGGATCAATTTAAGGTAGGCCAGCGCTGTGTAATTCCTCTAGGTCACTCATTATAGATCTTATTTTAGGATATTAATATAAATATATTGAGATGTCATTTAAAATATAATAGGAAATGTAGGGAAGCCAGTTACACAATTCTTGTGTGTGACTCAAATAAGCCCTTGACTATCTAATCAAGTGAACGTGTACTTCCTTGACCCAAATAACTATTCTCATCAGTATCAAGTTGTTTGCTATCTTCGTGACCTAAAACACTGTATGTTTGGAGCAAACAATGGTATTATAGACCTATGGCCATTAAGAATGAGTTCAGTCTTCCTGAGGCAAACAAAAAAAGAAAATCCTAGCAAGTGTCTAAGGACGGATCAAGTAAAGGTATGTCAGACCACTGACCTTTTGCCCAGTGAAGTTCTGTGCTTGATCACAATCCACTTCCTACATATGCCCTTTGATACGTGGGGTTAGGGAGAAGGATCAGAACCAACTGGTTAGGGAATTCTTATTTGTTTGGCAACCAACAAATCATACCATACTTAGAGTAAAATATGGTCATCCTAAGACTCCAGGCTGGCCAGATAAATTACCACATGTGTAGGCCAGGAGGTGATTCTCCCACGCTGAGACTTTCCAGTGCACTATCTTACAGCAAACTGGGGTCATCTCACCAACAGCTATTGGTTGGACCAGACCCCCGAGCCCTAAGACACAGATGATAGTACACGCGGTCTCAGGCCACAGAACCAACGCCCAATGAACTTCTCAGATTTGAGGAAAATAATGTACATAATTTTCAGAGGAAGGTATTCTATGTTTGTGGTTCCTATAGTCATAGTTCAACAAATCAAGAGAGAAGTATAAGAAGCACAAAGACTATTCAAATGCCTGAAAGCATGAGAAATGTCCAATTCCCATGGCAAAATACCATGCAGCTGTTAAAATACTATTAAAGAAGCCAATATAGGAATAGGTTAAAAGGCTTTAAAAATAACTTTGAAATAAAAAGGCAGTGTTCAAAGTATCTACGTCTATTTTTTCAGTTGCTTAATGATTTATAAATATGTTAGAACAACACTCATACGCGGAGGGGCAAAAACTTCTTAGGAAAAAATTATCAAAATTGCCACTGGGCAATGGGACTCTGGATTCCTCTCTGCTCTTTCCTGAATTTTCTGAATTTTAATTAAAGTGATAGTTGGCCATCATAATAAAACATTTAAAAGCTATTTAAATAAAAGTTAAATGTAAAGGTATGGAACTCTTTTTAAACCCACTTTCTGCTTCAAAATGCCACATAATGGCAGCTCCAGATTACTTCTCTACCCTGAATTCAGACGAACCCTTTCAGGAGCCAATATATACGAGGATGCTATTTCTGCAGCAAAGGCAAGCATAGGGGGCTTTCGCCTCTGTTGAGCGTGCAGCACGGAAGTCATACCTTTCAAAAGATCCCTGGATTTTGCTGAGAGGCCTTCTTTAGGGCTTTCCATGATGCTGAAGAGCCAGTCAATGAACTAGGGTGAAAAAGAAGAGCAGTGTCAGTGAAGACAGCCGCACTATCAGTACAAGAGCGATCGGTCCCTTGGGTCTGTATACATGCATCTCCGTGCAGAGCTGGCAGACTGGCGATGGGAAGACCAGGCCTAAGAGACGGGGAAGCCGGACACAGCTCCCATTCAGCCAACAACCCAGCCAAGTCAAAACCCCTTGCCCAGCTACATACCCTGAGCCTGCTGTGGATTTTTTTTTAAAGATTTTTATTTATTTGACAGAGATCACAAGCAGGCAGAGAAGCAGGCAGAGAGGCAGGCAGAATGAGAGGAAGGGAAGCAGGCTCCCTGCCAAGCAGAGAGCCCGATGTGGGGCTCGATCCCAGGACCCTGAAATCATGACCTGAGCCGAAGGCAGAGGCTTTAACCCACTGAGCCACCCAGGCGCCCCCCTGCTGTGGATTTTAACAGCAAGGCAGACGTGGGCCCAGTGGGCCTCCGGTGTGCCACGAACTTCCTCTCTCATCACTCCGAGAGCACAGAGAGGTTAAGAACCTTGCCCAAGTCCACTCCCAGTGAATGGCAGAATCCAGATTTCAGCCCGGGTACACCTGACTTCAGAACCTTGTGAGCCTTCCTTGCCTCCTGCTGCCTGACACTGCAGGCATCTAGGCCCAGGCTCACAGGGTGGGTGGTAAAGAAGGAAACACATCAGACATAAGCCCCCGTTTCTAAAATCAGATATTCTGTAGCTGAGAACAATTTGTGCTCAAATGGAATTGAAACAGGAAGTTAAAATGCAAGAGAAAGGCATAAAGTAATTTACTAGGTAGAGCCGAGTGTGTTAACTGCAAATAAATCCTACAAATGAGGTAGAAACTCAGACTACTCAGGAGTTTGACTGATCTCCCAGGGTACAGCCAAAATTGGTTTTGAATTAGATGGAGGGTAATTTCATTAATGACTGAATGGTCCACTCTCGACTCACTAAAAAACACATACATTAGTCATAGGTACTAGGTATTTTAACTTGGGATGTAGAGACCGGCTTGCAAGAAAGAGTCAGATAGAAAATATTCCTAATTCTCTGTTTTGATTAAATTAAAACATTTTTTCTCCATTTTTTTATATAATATCTGACTGGTCAGTAAATAAATCGAGCACTACAAATACCTAACAGACACAGATGTCTGCACTGTCGTCCACGGTGATCATGGTATCCCAGCCCAGAAAAAAACACAAGGGGATAACGCATTTGAATCGATTTTGATTTAAAATGAGACAGAAAACACAAAACTTGGGACAATATGAATGCTTAAGAATACAAAGGCCTTTGGGGGCACCTGGGTAGCTCAGTGAGTTAAAGCCTCTGCCTTCGGCTCAGGTCATGATCTCAGGGTCTGGGTTCAAGCCCCACATCAGGTTCTCTGCTCAGCAGGGAGCTTGCTTCCCTCCCTCTCTGCCTGCCTCTCTGCCTACTTGTGATCTCTCCCTCTGTCAAATAAATAAAATCTTAAAAAAAAAAAAAAAGAAAACAAAGGCCTTTTAATTGAGTTGCTTAGTGGAGTTGTGCAGGGCTAACCTGTGGGTCCATAGTTCAGAAATATTTTAAAGACTAATGTTCGGATTTTAACAATAAGCTACAAAAAGCTGGCGTTAAGCTTTCAACCTCATAAAAATCCAGTTTTCATTAAATGGGATTCAAAAAAGAATCTTTCAATCAACTGTCTTAAAGGCCGCTCAGAGCCATGGAATGAGAAGGAGAGGAGGCGTTATTTCCATATGCTCTGCACAACAGCTAGCTGTCTGGGGAAACTCAACATTAAAAACCAAAAGGTGCATCCTACATTCTGAATTTTCCGGAGGGCTAGGGTGATGACCTCTACAACTTTCCCCATGTCGTCGAGCACAGGCTGGGAGCAGGGTGGGCCCCTGGAATGTGGCTATAGGACCGAGTGAGCTATGAGGAACCCTAACTGGGCTATGGGAATGTGGCTGCTCCAGATGCCCGTTTCCCTGACCTACCCCCGGGCATGACGGATCATTCCCAACCTTCCAGCTTTGAACTTGCCTTCCTATCTGTTCTCACTCTGACATTCTGAGCACTCGGAGCCTCACTCATCCCTTCGCCCCCAGGATCAAGAACACATGTGCCTTCGGGATCTCAGGGCAAGTATAAGCTCTTCTTTCCGCCTCACCTCCAGCTGTCAGCAAGTTGCTGCTGTTGTCATTGCTGTTTTTGGCCAGCAGTCAGCCTCATTCTCTGAGGCTCTGCATCTGGCTGCGATTCGGGGCTGAGGATGAGAGCCCGTGGGGTGATTCCAGTTTCACTTAACTTCCAACCTCAATTCTACCGCAGAAATCCCTCAAGAGAAGACGGCGGCCTGCCCTGACACGCAAGAGGCTGCCAACCTCACCTTCTGGGTCTGTTCCTTCCATGGTTCTTTCTGCAGCAGGAGAGGCATGCTACTGGGAAGGAGAGTGAGGGCCTCCTGCAGAGTGACCCTGTGCACTGGACTCCGGCCAAGGAAGCTCGAGGCTGACCCAGCTGGGCCATTTTCCCGATGCCATGGCAACCAGCTGGCACTGAGGCCAAGGAGGAGCGGGGCCGCGTGGTCTGCCCATGTCACCACTGCGGCGGCGAAGAGCAGCAACAAGAAGTCCACAGCCTACAAAGGAAATGGAAACAAAGTTAGGTCACAGGTTTTAACAATTCAGAGTAACACATGTTCACACACACAGCCCCTCTCAGGATGATGCAACGTTATCTTCCCCTTCACCCCAGAAGAGGAACCGGACTGAACAGAAACTCCATTTCCATGCCTAATGAAGAGACATTTCAGGGCTCCAGAAGGTTTTAGGGATCCTCTTTGGTAAGACAGAAGCCACAACAGTTTCATTATTATTACTCCAATAATGCAGGAGAAACCTTATTTCATTCCTAAGCACACTGAGATCCAGATCCTCCTCTGTTCTGGTGTTTCCAACGAGATTAAAGAATTCATTAGGAGTCATAGGGAGAGGGATATTTACAGTTATTGTTATGTGGCCAAAATGGATTTTTAAAAAGAGGTACAGTCTGATTCTACTTTTGAACAATAACAAATGACTCTCCCCAGGCATTTTCTTTTTCTGTTTTCATTACCTAATCAAAACATTTGGGAGGCAAACACTTGATTTTTGTTCCACTAATGCTGAAACGTAAGCATGAAGACAAACTACCAACAAGCATTCTTGGAATAAGGGAGTCAGTCACAACAGATCATTAGGCATTTTTTTAGAACAATTTTTTCAGTATGTTCCGCCATGAATTGAAAGAGACTCACCAGGGTCTGGCTCCTGACCTATAGCTATAATTCCAAGGATTTGTTTAAATATTAATTCCAGTGTGGCATTAGTTCAGGTGTAGGACCCAGTGATTCAACAATTCCATGTCTTACTCAGCTGCTCTTCAAGTGTCGTCTTAATTCCCTTCACCTATTTCACCCATCCCCCCACCCCCACTCTGGTAACCATCTGTTTGTTGTCTACAGTCAAGAATCTGCTTTTTGTTTTGTTTTGTCTCCTTCCCCCCACTTTGTTGTTTCTTAAATTCCACAAATGAGTGAAATCATATGGTATTTGTCTTTAACTGACAGGATTATTTTGCTTAGCACTTCTTCTCTAGCTCCATCTATGTTGCTGCAAACGGCAAGATTTCATTCTTTTTTACGGCTGGATAGAGAGAGAGAGAGAGAGAGAGAGAGAGAGAGTGTGTGTGTGTGTGTGTGTGTGTGCGTGTATCTCATCTCTTCTTTTTCATTCACCTATCACTGGACACCTGCATTGCTTCCATACTTTGGCTATTATTGATAATGCTACTATAAACACAGGAGTGCATATACCCCCTTTGAATTAGTGTTTTTGTAAATCTTTGGGTAAATACCGTGATGCGATTACTGGATCACAGAGTACTTCTATTCTTAATTTTTTGAGGATATTCCATACCATCCTTACAGTAGCTACACCAGTTTGCATTCCCACCAACACTGCGCAAGGGTTCCTTTTTCTTCACATCTTCACAATGTTTGTTGTTTTCTTGAGTTTTGGATTTTAGCCATTCTGACAGGTGTGAGGTGATATCACGTTATGGGTTTGGTCTGCATTTCCCTGATGCGGAGGGGTGTTGAGAATCTTTTCATATGTCTGTTGGCCATCCATATGTCTTCTTTGGAGAAATGCTGGTTCTGTTTTCTGCCCGTTTTTTAGTTGGATTGTTTGGGGTTTTTCTGGTGTTGAGTTGTAGAAGTTCTTTATATATTTTGGACACCAACCTTTTATCAGGTATGTCATTTGCAAATATGTTCTCCCATTCAGTAGGTTGTCCATTAGTTTTGTTGATTGTTTCCTTTGCTGTCCAGACGCTTCTTATTTTGATACAGTCCCAATAGTTTATTTTCGCTTTTGTTTCCCTTGGCTCAGGAGACATATCTAGAAAGATGATGCTGTGGCTGATATCAGAGAAATTATTGTCGGTGCTCTCTTCCAGGATTTTAATGGTTTCCGGTCTTACATTTAGGTCCTTAATCCATTTTTTTAGTTTATTTTTGCGTTTGGTGTAACAAAGTGGACCATTTTCATTCTTTTGCATGTGGCTGTCCAGTTTTCCCAACACCATTTGTTGAAGAGACTGTCTTTTTCCCATTGCATATTCTTGCCCCCTTTGTTGCAGATTAATTGACCATATAATTGTGAGTTTATTTCTGGGCTTTCTATTCTGTTCCATTGATCTATGCGTCTATTTTCATGCCAGTACCATACTGTTTTGTAATTACAGCTTTGTAATATAACTTGAAGTCTGAAATTGTGATGCCTCCAGTTTTGTTTTTCTTTTCAAGACTGCTTTGGCTATGCAGGGTCTTTTGTGGTTCCGTACAAATTTTAGGATTGTTTGTTCTAGTTCTCTAGAAACTGCTGTCGGTATTACGATAGGGATTGCATTAAATCTGTAGATTACTTTGGAGAGTATAGACCTTTAAACAATATTTGTTAAAGTCCATGAGCACGGTCTGTCTTTCCATTTCTCTGTGTCATCTTCATTGTCTTTCATCAATGCTTTATAGTTTTTTGCGTACAAGTCTCTCACCTCCTTGGTTAAGTTTATTTCTAGGTATTTTATTATCTTTGGTGCAACTGCAAATAGGATTGTTTCTTTTTTTTTTTTTAAGATTTTATTTATTTGACAGAGAGATCACAAGTAGGCAGAGGCAGGCAGAGAGAGAGAGGAGGAAGCAGGCTCCTGGCTGAGCGGAGAGCCCGATGTGGGACTCGATCCCAGGACCCTGGGATCATGACCTGAGCTGAAGGCAGAGGCTTTAACCCACTGAGCCACCCAGGCGCCCAAATAGGATTGTTTCTTAATTTAGCTTTCTGTTGCTTCATTATTGGTGTATAGAAATGCAACAGATTTCTATACACTGATTTTGTATCCTGCAACCTTACTGAACTAACGGATCAGTTCCAGCAGTTTTCTGGCAGAGTCTTTTCTATACACAGTATTATGTCATCTGCAAGGAGTGTAAGTTTTACTTCTTCCTTACCAATTTGGATGCCTTTTATTTCTTTTTATTTTCTGACTGCTGTGGCTAGGACTTCCAGTACTGTGCTGAATAAAAGTGGTAAGAGTGGACATCCTTGTCTTGTTTCTGACCTTAGCAGGAAAGTTCTGTTTTTCCCCACTGAGTATGATGTTAGCTGTGGGTTTTTTACATATCAATTTCATTGCTGGGAATCAGACTGGTAGGACTTCAATTTTTTTGCATTTATTGAGAGTCGTTTTGTGGCCTTCTTTTGAGATCTGTCCTGGAGAATGTTCCATGTGCACTTGAAAAGAATGTGTATTCTGCTATTTTAGGGTAGAATGTTCTGAATATGTCTGTTGAATCCATCTGGCCCAATGTGTCATTCAAAGCCTTGGTTTCCTTGTTGATTTTCTATTTGGATGATCTGCCCATCGATGTTAAGTGGGGTGACCTTAAAGTCCTCTAATATTATTGTATTACTATACATTACTTCCTTTATGTTTATTATTAACTGTTTTATCTATCTGAGTGCTCCCATGTTGGGTGTATAGTTACAATTGTTATATCTTCTTGTTGGATTGTATGCTTTATGATTATATAGTGTCATTCTTTGTCACTCTTCTCTTTCCTGCTCAGCTTGATTACTTTCCATTACTCTATCCTCCTCCAAGTTGCTGATTCATTCTTCTGCTTCCTGTACTCTGCTATTTATTTCATATAGTGTATTTTTTATTTCATTTGTTTTTCAGCTGTGATTGATTCTTTATCTCTTTGTTAATAGTATCACCGATGTCCTCCCCTCTTTTCTCAAGTCCAGTGAGTATCATTATAATCATTACTTTAGGGGCACCTGGGTGGCTCAGTGGGTTAAGTCTCTGCCTTTAGCTCAGGTCATGATCTCAGGGTCATGATCTCATGATCTCAGGGTCCTGGGATTGAGCTCCGCATCGGGCTCTCTGCTCAGCAGGGAGGCTACTGCCCTGCCCCCCTCTGCCTGCCTCTCTGCCTACTTGTGATTTCTCTGTCAAATAAATACATAAAATCTTTTAAAAAGTTTATAATCATTACTTTAAATTCTCTATCAGGCATATTATTTATCTCCATTGTGTTTAGGACCCTTACTGTGGTTTTCTTGTGTTCTTTCATCTGAGACATATTCCCCTATCTCCTCATTTTGTCTAACTCTCTGCATCTGTTTCTGTGTGTTAGGAAAGTCAGCTATATCTCCTGCTCTTGAAAGTAGTGGCTTTATGAAGAAGAGGGCCTGTGGTGCTCTTCAGGGCACTTTCTCCTGTTTACCAGAAACTGGCGCTTCAGGGGGGTCTCCTATGTTGTTAGTGGGCCAGGCTGGTGCTACCTTGTGCTTGAGTTGAGCCAGACCAGGTGTTTGGCAGAGATGCAATAGCACCAAACTGCAGAGCACCTTCCCTGTGTTATCCCCTGAGAAGCCTTCATTGGTGGGCAGGGCTCACGATCAGATGAATTGTCTGTCCCCAACCCATGGTGGAGGCCAAAGCCTGACCAATGTGGTGTTTATCCTTCTCTCTCCCCAGGACAGGAATCACTTTGGCGTGGTGCTGGTCCCTGTCCAGGCTGCTAGCACACTTTTCTTGTGGCTTCGGTTTGAATGGGCTTTGGCCCAGAGCATATTGGAGGAGGTGGATCTGCCATATGCCCGGGAGGGAGGTATGCAGAGCCCACAGGTTTGTGTACCAGGGAGAGGGGACATGACGCTACCTTTGAGACCACAGTGGCTGGGTCAATCCATAAAGCATACAGGGGTAGGGCACGTATTTTTACCAAGGTGCACTCGGGTTTGCTGTGAAAGGAGACCTACCACCACCATAGGGCCAGCCTGTGTGGATCCGCAAAGAGTGGGTGGGTGGGCACACAGCTTAACAAGGCATTTGCCCATCTTCCATGAGAGGGTACTGGCTGCCACCACCACTGCCGAGGCCCCACAAAGTGCGTGGTTAGCAAAATGTGAGCAGGTCTTCTCAGGGAGGGGATCCACAGCACTGGGACTGAGGCAAGCCCAGCTGGAGTGGGCAAATCCCCAGAGTTGGGGTGGAGTAGGGAGGCAGGGAGTAGTGTAAGCAAGTTAGGTAGCAAATGTGGGCACTAAACTGGTTCCTGCAGGTGGCTGCAGGTGGCCGGCCAGGTGTTTATGCTGGGAGGCAGGGGAGGGAAATGGCACCTATTAGCTCCTTTGTTCCTGGAGGATACTCCCTGTGAACATTACCCCTCCGGGATAGGCTCTGAGATGAGTAAATAACTCTTCCTCCCTGTGCCCCAGACATTCCCCCCCCCCTTTTATTTTATTTTTTTCAGTGTTCCAAAATTCACTGCTCCTATGTTGTATCTCCACAGGCTGTTTTTTGTGCTGTCTCTTTAAGGGCAGGGACTCAGTTTCCTCTCAGTGGCCAGGTTCTCCCAGAACCTAATCTGCTGATTTTTAAAGTTGCAGACTTTAAGTCCTGATGGTTGTAGTAAGTCACTAAACTTCACCCCCTCTAGTTTTCAAAGCCAAATATTATGGGGATTCATCTTCTCCATGTGGGCTCCCCAGTATGATAGCCTTCTTCTTCCCCTTCTCCACACCTACGGTCCATTTAGCTCCCCAGCATGTCTCTGCCCTTCCTACCCTCTTCAATGTGGCATCTTCTTTACATTTAGGTGAGGAGTTTGTTCTGCAGCCTTCGGGTCATTTCCTGGGTTATTCACACTGACATTTAGTTGTATCTGTGGGATGAGGTGAGCTTAGGGTCTTCCTATGCTGCCATCTTCTCAGCCTACATATTTCCACATGCATTTTTTTTTAAAGATTTTGTTTATTTGAAGGAGAGAATGAGAGGGAGAGGGAGAGAGAGAGAGAGAGCAAGAGAGGGGGAAGGGTCAGAGGGAGAAGCAGACTCCCCGCTGAGGAGGGAGCCCAATGAGGGACTCGATCCTGGGACTCCAGGATCATGACCTGAACTGAAGGTAGTCGCCCAACCAAATGAGCCACCCAGGCGCCCTCCACTTGCATTTTAAATACTCTGTCTGGGATCCATCCATTCAGAGTTTAGACTAATCTACACACTTATAAAATGGTGGGAACAAGGGGCCCCTCTGAGTTGTTGGATTACTGTGATTCAAATTATACTTCTTTCTGCTTATCTGTATTTTCTAAGTTTCAAAAGATTTTTTGTAAGAAAACAGAAAATTAACAAAAACTTAGGAGGTCAGAAGAAAAAGATGACAGATTCTGCTAGTTAAAAAAAAAGTTTAAAAGTACTCCTTAATTTCTTAAAAGTCATAATCTCTCTAATTAAAATTTCAAAAATATACGCCACTCTTCAGAAAAGCTGGTCAGAACTTCAAATGACATCCCAGGTTATACAAATTCCACTCACACAGTAAACAGGATCACTTGTATACACTTCAGGAACCTCTTCAAACCAGACGTTTGAAGACATTCTCTGGGCCAGTGCGAAGGCCAGAGCTCTGTACCTCCTCTCTGTGGGGTCAAGCACAAGTACATAGACACTGGGTTCCCTCATCAGCTAGTGTCCTTGTGTGCTGCCTTTCAAGAAACTTATTCTGTTGAAAATATTTTTCCAAGGGCAGCCCTGGATGTCTCCAAGAGACAGGTAAGCACATCTATTTCCTTATGACGTCAGAGAGTTATCACCAGCTCTACCCAAAGTAAAAGGAAGGAGGGGGAAAAACAAAGGCAAGCAGCGACTTCTTTGTCTTTTGGGAGAGCAAACTAAGTTCCACATTTTAAGGGAGCCACAAATGACTCCCCTAGACCGTACCTCATCAAGAGCCACGTTCTGAACAGATGTTGACTGGTACGCAACATTTCTGATATAACCCATCAGCTCCAAGAGCCATTCCATTCTCTTCAACACACCTGAAACAAAAAGAGATATTTTCTTACCAGACCACAGTTTTCCTCTGACATGTCCAAGAGGTCAGTACTAGCCACCATGAAGAAAGCAGAACAGCTGAGGAGGATTCCATGAAACAGTCGCAAATCCTCCTGCCATACCTGAGACTTGGGATTTTGTAGGAGTTCTCTGACACTATTCACATCAGATAACTGTAATTTTGCCTTTATTTTCAAAAGGTAATTTATTCTTCAAAAGTACACATATGCTAGTGATAAAATGCATTTGTTGGAGTTTCTCTCTCTCAAGGTTAAACACACTAGGAGAAATCTGGCGTGCCAGCTAGCCAGAATGTTGACTCCTGGCTAGTTAGTTGTTTTTATGGTCTTCTTTACTTACATTTTCCCATTTTATGCCAAAATCAAAGAGAAAACCTACCCAAAGACATCAGAAGAAAAATAAAAACCAGCTATTATATAGTAATTGGAGAACAAACATTGGCATAAATATTGATTCTTCCGTTTTTGTTTTTAAAAAATGAGGGTTCCCAGCACAATAAAGCTTATTTGGGAAGGCTGTCAAATTTCAGTGAGTCAGAGGAAAACGGGAAATAACTAGAAGGCCAACTAGTTAAAACCAAAGGCAATATCAGATTTATTTCAGTTTACTTCGCGTTATCTTCACGCTTCCTTGGGAGTATCTACTAGATTTCTCCCTGATAAATATACTTTGATTTAGAGTAAGAAAATAATAGTTTTTCATCACAGGTTCATTTTTCATGGGCAGGCACTGATGCAGAGATGAGACAACCATCTCAACTGCCAAAGAGAAGAATAAATCAAAATTTCCTATCTAGTCCCAAAAACGGTATTACAATTATGTCTGCCAGTTTTCCTCATCAAGAACTGAGGAACATATAAAAAATCCAGAAATGTAAGTAACCCACCTGCGCGGTCACTAGGAGTTCCCCGCCACACCTGATCTACTGAGGCAGGTGCTGTTCAGGCCTGACTGTAGGCCATAAGCAATGTGAACAAAGGCTCAGGAGGAGAAATGGCACAGCTCATTATTATTCAAGGCTAAAGGTCTATGATGGTATAAAAGTTCCACCATATGGAGGCACCTGGGTGACTCAGTGGGTTAAAGCCTCTGTCTTTGGCTCAGGTCATGATCCCAGGGTCCTGGAATCGAGCCCTGCGTCAGGCTCTCTGCTCAGCGGGGAGTCTGCTTCCTCCTCTCTGCCTGCCTCTCTGCCTACATGTGATCTCTCTCTCTCTGTCAAATAAGTAAATAAAATCTTAAAAAAATAAAAATAAAAATAAATAGAAGTTCCACCATATGATTCATTAGCAGAGCTGCAGGCCTAGAGCTTCTGGCTTGAGGATGTAGTGAGGGAACCCCAATTTTATTCCCCTCACCCCTGAGAAGTTCGCCTATAGAATAACAATTTAATTTTGTTGTCGCTGTTCTCCTCTTTTTGTTTGTTAAGTAACCACCTCAAAGTCATTTTCCTGAAAACATCAGGCAGAATCGATGGACATCCCGGTTGGGAAATGGAAGCAGGCAGAATCAACCCGATCCACTCGTTTATGGACTCGAGGGCCTGGACAGCTAAAGACAATAATAAAAATCACCAACGGAACCCATTCCCAACCCCAGGGTGGAGGCTGCTGAGTTTTAACTGGTCTTTTAATTTAAGGTGCTCTTTATTTGGGGTAACAAGAGCTCTCCTGGGTCGCGAAGCACTAAACTCCCTTTTTAGTGGAGGAAGCAGTTACAGGTTAAAACGGCTGGCAGATCCTTCTGGTCCTGCTGGTTTCTCAGGCCGGCCTCACCTGTGTTGGCGTGGCTCGCGATCCGCGCCTGGTAGAGGCTGTGCAGGACCATCCACGCCAGGGTGTCTTTCTCCTGGTGCTGGACAGCCACGCTGAGGATCTCCATCAAGCCCATCAAGGGGAATCGTCCTTGAGAGACCAAGTACAGTCTGACAAAGGCAGCCTTTTCTAGGCTGCTCTGCAAAAAAGCAAATTGTTCGGTTACTATTAAATTAGCTGAAGTCATTATAAAACCTCGGGGCAAGGGCAAAACAGAAAGGGTGAGTTGAAAGTTGATTATTATTCCAAATGCTAAAACAGCTCATTTCCTGCAGCATGTGACCTGTCTGCCTGCGTACGTATTTTAAAATGAATGTACAGATAGAGCATTATAATGTCACCTCCTGTTTTCTCCTAAAAACCGTCAGTGATTTCAGGGGTTAATTGGTGATGATATTTTGTACAAATACACAAATAATCGTTATTATTTGTGTATTTGCACAAAATAATGTGTGTATTTGTTTTATTTGTACAAAATGATGATGATGATGATGATGACTGAAAAACACAGTACTCATGTGCCAGGCACCACTCTAAGCACTTAACAAGGATTAATTCAGCAGTTCGCAAAGTGCAGTGCACAGACCTCTGAGGGACCCCAAGACCCTTTTAGAGGCTCTGTGAGGTCAAAGTATATTTACAATAGCACCAAGGCCACAGTAAGAGTCACTGCATTTTTCACAGCCACTTGCAATTTTTGTTTAAAATAACTTTTACTTAAAATACCCTTATAAACAATAAAAATTATTAGTTTCATTAAATCTTCACCCTTGAGTATACATCTTTTTAACAAAAGGTATGATAAAATGGCAAGCATGCATCAGGGACTTCTGGTGCCTAGCCAAGTATTACGGTTGTCTCGAGGGAAAACACTAAGTCTGGGCTGTGAACTGAAATAGCCACGTTTTGCGGGACACATCTACTTGGAAGGATGACTGATGGACCAATGATGGTTATTCAAACTGAGTATTTGACGGACTTTTTTTTTTTTTTTTAAACAGAAGAAAGTGAGACTGTCACTTGAAGGAAATACTTGACAGTATTTGTTAGCAGTGATAAAATCTGAGCTTTCAAGTGAAAATTAGACTTTCGGAAAAAAATTTGTATTTGCTACTATGAGTTGGCAGTTTCCCAATACATAAAAGACTTTTCTGATGATTTTAACAAATGTGATGTTTGGTAGTGTATAATGAAATGCATGAACATTTGGAAGATTTTCAAAACTCAGTGATTCAGTATTTTCCAAATGATTTTGTGATATCATACCCGGAGCGGAAGTCGGACCAATGGGTTTTAATACAACAGACTATGTGAAGTTCACTGATAGGGACTCAGACTTCACATAGTGCCAACTACCCTGAAGGAAACACCGTTTGTTGAGTTCCGTTGCAACATCAAAACAAACAAAAAAAGATATCCATAATTATTTGAAACTATCAACACACTCTTTTCCCTTTTCTACTGACGTATTTGTATGAGGCTGGATCTTCCCCACATACTTCACCAAAATAACAGCACAGACTGAATGAAACAGCAGCTATGAGAGTTCAACATTAAAGAGATTTCCATTAAGCCAGACATGAAAGAGGTTTGCAAAAATGGAAAACAATACCATTTTTTATTTGTTTTCAAAATTTTTTCTTATTTGTGTTAAGATGCAATGGGTTTATTATTACTTTTAAGTAAATATTTTTTAAATTTCCCAGTTTTAATTTCTAAGATGGTAAATATTGAAAGATATGATCATTTAAATTAAAGTCTTTTGGAACCCTCAACAGTTTGTAAGACACTAAAGTAATCCTGAGACCAGAAAGTGTGAGAAGTCCTGTACGAACCACTGAATTTTCACACCACCCTACGCAGATGACAACCATCATCCTTCCTTTGTAGAGGATAGTAGTAAGCACACACGTTAAGTAACTTGCTTATGGTCACATGGCTCAAGGCAGAGTAAGAACTGAAACTCAGGGAGTCTGAGCCCTTCACTACTTTACTCTTTCCAGAAAAGAACAGAAGACATTGACCTCAGTAAAATGCGCTCTTTGGGGAGCATAAGAACACTATTCAGTAAGTTCTAGCGAAAATGTTCTAAGTGGTACTTTAAGAACCCGGGTGAGGGGACACCTGGGAGGCTCACTGGGTTAAGCCTCTGCCTTCGGCTCAGGTCATGATCTCAGGGTCCTGGGATCGAGCCCTGCATTGGGCTCTCTACTCAGCAGGCAGCCTGCTTTCCACCCCCACCTCCCTGCCTGCTGCTCTGCCTACTTGTGATCTCTGTCAAATGAATAAAAATAAAATCTTAAAAAAAAAAAAAAAAAAGAACCTGGATGCGTAACCCAGCAATGTTCAGCTCCAGGTACCACGAAGGAAATTATATGCATTACTTCCAACTATATTACATGAATATAATAATAACAGGATATAATAAATTACATGAATGTGATCATAAGGATAACAAATAATTACTGAGTACTAGCCTTATGTCAGATATTTTTCCAAAACCTACCACGGATTAAGTCACTGTAACTCTCAAAACAACTCTGGGAGGTAGGTGTTAATATCTCCCTTCTATAGATAAGGAAACCGAGGCAGAGAGAGATTATGAAATGTAACCAAGGTCACATTGCTAGTAAATCACAGAGCTGGATTTCAATCCCCAGCATAGCCCATTCTCTTAAGCATTTCCTTAGACTGCTTGTCTTTCCTTAAAACAAACTAATCTCCAAAATGCTTAAAACAAACTAATCTCCAAAATGCTGATATTCCAAATACTCTAATAGGAGTTCTCAAACCTCAGGACGCAGCACTATCACCTGGAGGGACTATTAAAACACAGACTCCTGGACCCCACCTCTGATTTAGTATACCTGGCTGAAGTGGGAATCCAAAACTTTCATTTCTTTTTTTTTTTTTTTTTAAGATTTTATTTGTTTATTTGACAGACAGCGATCACAAGTAGGCAGAGAGGCAGGCAGAGAGAGAGAGGGAAGCAGGCTCCCCGCTGAGCAGAGAGCCCAACTCGGGGCTCGATCCCAAGACCCCAGGATCATGACCTGAGCGGAAGGCAGAGGCTTAACCCACTGAGCCACCCAGGCGCCCCCAGAACTTTCATTTCTAATCAGTCACCATGCTTATGCTGCTGGCCCAAGGAACACATTTTGAGAATCACGGCTATACAATGCAGCAATTCAAGGATTCAACTGAATAGGCACACCTGTCATCAGGTGAAATAAATGGTAAGAGGTCTACCAGCTGGGTGAGGGCTCACAGTTCTCTAGATCTTTGCTATCACCTGGTATGTAGAGTTGGCATTTGTGTAAGTATGTCCACTGGGATATACTTATACTAAAAAAAAAAATTCACTGTTTATAGGCAATTCAAATCTAACAAGACATGTATTACACTAGCTAAATGTGCAACTTTACTGGTGTGTTACTCATTCATCCTTTGAGTGTGAGTATAAGGAGTACTTGTTGGGCTGCCTGGAGGCTCAGTTGGTTAAGCGTTTGCCTTTGGCTCAGGTCATGATCCCAGAGTCCTGGGACTGGGTCCCACATCGGGCTCCTTGCTTAGTGGGGAGGCTGCTTCTCCCTCTTTCTCTGCCGGCTGATCGCCCTGCTTGTGCTCCCTGACAAATAAATAAATAAAATCTTAAAAAAAAAAAAAAAAGGAGTATCTGTTAATTACCTTGTGTCTGCGCTAATAGTGTTTGTTTTTCAAATAGACACCTTTCTTCATTACAAAAGGATAATAAGTACCAGGTGAAAGAAAATCAAATTTAAGAACTACTTATTTATGCCTTCCATGCACCAGAAAGTTCTTCAGCCAGAATATTCCCATTCTTAGGGATTTTTATTGAAGATGTTGTCCTATACTTATGTTTGCCCACAGGTGACACGAACATGATCTTGACAAAGTGGAATTAGGTTAAAATGTTGTTCATCCATCTATCCATCCATAACACTAGCCTGAACACGAGATGCCACAGTGAACACAGAGAGCTTCCTCAAATCAACCACTAACAGATATGAAGCAAAACTAGCTCCCATCAAAAGGATACTGTAGTCACCTCGTCAATTGTAACCCCCACTTCAGTAATGGAAATATATAAATACATTCTTACCTCCGTAATCTGGGCAACCCGATTGGCTTCATCATCTGTCATTTCTGAGAGGCATTTTGCTACACTGACATACAGCTCTAGATCATTTCTCTGGCACGGAAAAATCACAAGCATGTCAAAACACAAGGTAACATAACAGATATAGTCTTCATGTTCTGACGAATTATTAGATTTATTTATTTCCATGAACAGCAGCTTATGAGACATTAATCAAACCAAATATACGGCCAATTTTTATAATTTAAAAAAACATATTTCTGGGGTGGCCTGGCTGGCTCAGTTGGTAGAACAGGTGACACTTGATCACAGAGTCATGAGTTCAAGCCCCACACTGGGCATAGAGCTTACTTAAAAACAGAACAAAAACCACCTTTCCTATTATTTTATTTGTGTGGCTGTACTTATTTGTGTGGCTGTACTTTTCTCCTCTTATCAGAATCCATCGTTCCAAAGAGATTTTTTAATTTCTTTGTAAAACTATAATTCAGTAATCTGTTGGGGGAGGGGAAAGGCTAGGATTATGTCACTTGACATAAGCAAAATACTGGACATTGTGCCCAGAGTCTCCAGGCGCAATGTGGAAGCACTTTTGAGCCTGCTCATCTTCTGCATTTGGTAAAAGGCCCAAGGGCGTATTTCCTGGTGTAGCACTCGTTAACCCAGTGGCTCAGCTTGCTCCCAACTTTGGTTCTAAATATTCAACCTCAATTTAGATCTTGGAAGCGAACACATTCCTCGTGAAAAATGCGGTTATTTCTTCCTAGCCTTCCTGCCACATTCTTAAAACATACACCTCCCTGCTTTGCCAAAAGGGCTTTCAAAAATCCCAAACATAAATTGTCGGGAGTGTAAATATTTTCGTTCCTCACCCGAATCTTATTTGGCAGAAGGTCGAAAATGTTTCCAGTAGCTTCAGAGAGCAGACTCCAGAGGTGGTGGGTAGGGCTGGGCAGCTTCATGGCCTGACCCAGCCCCTGCAGGGCACTCGCGCGCAACTCAGGGTGGGCAGGCGGGGAAGCTGCTCTAAAAACGGGCACCATCACATTTTCAACGAAGCCCCGGATCTGTTCGTCAGAGACGTGTTTTACCCACAGAGACGTGGACACCAGGAGGTACTTCTTGATATTCACCTGGAAGCAAAAGAAAAGAGGTCAGAAACAGGCACATCTGGGTTCGTGGTGCTCAAAACCTTGAGGTTGTCCCTGTGTTTGAGGGTAGGATGAGAGAAGAAAGGTTCGCGTTACTCCCTGGCCCCGCAGGGCCCCCAGCCTCATGGTCCAATAGGCCACCGATGCAGGCAATTTTGGCTGCTGCTGCCAGGAGTTGTGACCCACGGTGACTCGTGGGTATAGACAGCATCTGCCAATCCACCCGTGAACCACTCCACTTAAGCCATGGGTCTTTTTATAGGGAGGAAAATACTGTGCTACTTCTCGACGTACATGACAGCTGCTATTCAGTCTTAAATGGTCACATTCTCTGGCAAGAACCAAAATCCTGAAGATGAAAGGCTCCTCTGCAGGAAAGGGACTCATCAATACTTGATATTATTAATTTCTTCTTTCAGGAAACATAAGGAAATCAAAAGGACTGGCATGCCAGGACCATTGCTGACCACACAAATGGGGACATGACCTTGGCTTCCTGGAGGTCATGAGAGCTGAAAAGGGGGCACGGTTTGAAATAGCTGTGTGCCAGACATGTTAAGAGAGGAGGCTGAGAAGTTCTTAGGAACACAGGTATGCTACCAAAGGAGCAGCGAGTCGCAAAGAAGTGGTCTTAAAAAAAAAAAAAAGGAAAGAAAACCTGACACAGCCCAGTAAATTTCAAAAAAGTATCAGCGTGGTTGCATGAGTTAGCCAAACAGTTCACTGGAAAGAACATGCCATTCCTGATCTTTTTTGTAAATGAGAAGGTATATAATTAAGAAAATGAATTCACAAACTTCATTTGTTCATTAATGTAGGTAGTAAGAGAGTCCACAATCATGGACAAATACCAAAAAAGTAAAAGGGAAGTGGGAGGAGAACTAAATTCTAGAAAGATTTTTGAGGTAAACAAGACCGGCTGTTCGAGGTATACCTGACTCAAAAGGAAGGAGAGGTTCATAGAACAGTGTCTTAGACACAGACTTTGGAGTCAGCCGGACTCAATCCTGTTTATTAGCAATATAAATTTTGTTTAATTGCAACCTGCCTCAGTTTATCAACTTGTAAAATGGAAACAAAAAAACTCGACTTCTGAGAAATGAAATAAGCTAGGCATGAAAGACTTCATATTGTATGATGCCTTTCTAAAGAATTTCTAAAGCTTATATGAAATTGAAATTTATTAGGAAAGTTCTCTAAAAAGAGGAAAATTATAGAGACCAAAAGCAGATAAGAGGTAGCCTGGGTCTGAGACTGGGAGTGGGGATCGTCTCCAGGTGGGGACAATGCAGTTTTGGGGGAGTGATAGAAATATTACTGGGGATGGATGAAAATGTATAAATGTCCTGGAACTCATCAAATTGTATGCTCAACACAGCCATACTTTATGGACTATAAATTATAACTAAGGTTGAAAAAAGAATCTGCCAGAATTGAAGAGACATTCAGTCTGCTGTCCCAAAGTGCTCACTGAGCGCTTACAAGTAGCGGGTACCTAGCAAGCACCGGGTACTGGCAGCCGGATGGGAGGTGCTTGGGTCAGACACCTCACGGTCATTGCTGACACAGGGATGCAGCCCTCAGTCTGTCCCCCTTCAATTAAGGAGCACTAGAATACATAGCAGAGCTTAGAAGACAAAAGGACGGGACAGGAACTGAAGTTAAAAGACCGAGGAACAAACATGAGAACTTTATGCTATTCTCAAGGAATTAAAGCTTCCTGCAGAGTAACAGGATCAGTTAATTTAGGATCAACTGGTAAACCTCTAAGGAATCACGGAATGTGGGGTGGGGTTTTTTTGCTTTGTTTGGTCCTAGCTTTGACTATATTCAAAATTATACAATTTGTTAATTTTGCATTTTTAAGCAATCGGCTCCTTCTGTCATAGATACTGGGCTATGTTACTTCTTCCTCAGCACTTTGCTCAAGCCGAACATCCTGGCAGAGATGTTCTCCTCTCTTCACCTACATGGCCCCCGCCAGCACCCCGCCCCGTGCCTCTAACCTGATGCCTAACAAAACCTTACCAAGCCTTCAGGGCCCACCAGAATTGCTGCCTTTTCTGTGAAAGGGAGGGATCATATATGGATTTGCCATTCTCTTAATACCTACTGAACCAACATACTGCATATCCTAGAGATAAGCCGAGGTTTCATTAACACCACGATTTTCTAGCTGTATGATCCGGAGAAAGGAACTTTAGTATCTCTGACCATCATTTTCCTTTTTCGTAATCAACGGGAGCCGAAAGCACGAACGCCGACGGCTAGGGTAGAGGTCTGAATCACACACGCTTCCAGTCTGCTGGCCAGCAACTGCCAAGGCCCTGAGTTTTAGAAAATCACATCTGTCCACTCTTGACTTTGAGAATGCACACACAAATGAGCGCTCCTCTCCCCCAAAAGAACCGTATCCGCCTGCTGCCCAGCACCCTTAAATTCAACTTACGCTCAGACCATAGATCAGCGGCGGCATCACCCACAGTCCCAAGAGCGCAGCTGCATTCTGGGATGACTGCGCCTGTGTCACCATAATTTCAAGGCACAGTTGCTGGATCTCTTCCCCTGCAAGAGAAGACAAGAATATAGGTAATACAGCTGCTCCTGGGACTCACTGTCAGGCTTCCATGTCTCAAATCAAAGCATCTGCTGGTATGACTTCTCCCAGTAACAGTACTTGAGTGAACCAAAAGATATGCCAAGTGACCTTTCCACTATGAAGCAAAGATTGTACCCACTGGCAGCAGAGGAGTAAGTCTTGGAACTGGCAAGGGCCGTGATTTTGCTCAGGAAATTTCTCTTGTGATGTCCTAAGAAATCTAAAGAATCTAATACTAACAAAAACTTGAGAAAAATTCTAGATAAACTCCCTGTGTCTGTTTTCCCCTCCTCTCCACCTTTCATTCTGAAGACAGAGAAATCTGTTTAGGTCCAGAAGGACTTAAAAATGTAGCCACATGGGGCGCCTGGGTGGTTCAGTGGGTAAAGCCTCTGCCTTCGGCTCAGGCCATGGTCTCAGGGTCCTGGGATCGAGACCCGATCGGGCTCTCTGCTCATCGAGGAACCTGCTTCCCCCTCTCTCTCTGCCTGCCTCTCTGACTACTTGTGATCTCTCCCTCTGTGTCAAATAAATAAATAGAAATCTTAAAAAAAAATGGTCACCACGTTCTCTTGCAATCCAGACTTTTACTAGCCCGATTCCCATCAGCAGGCATATTTTCCCAACCAGACCTTTTCTTCTTTTTTCTAAGGATTTATACTAAAACACAAACATTTTTAATACAGCGCATAAAAACAGGGGAGGCTCGAGAGAACATACTTTTCAAACAAAATCTCCAGAAACACGGTACGGTGACATTGTATGTTATAGAGGTATTAGGTTCAAATGAAAGCATTTAAGTGCAAAAACTGTGTATAGTCAAAATCATCTTTGATTATCCTTTCAGTTGTATGTAAATTACAGTTTACAAGTCTTTCTGCATATCATATGTAAGCGAGCACCCCACTGTAAATAACAGAGCGAACACTGCAAATACATACACACAGAGTAATACAGCACTGTTAAAAAGTGGTTCTCCCCACTCTTTTTCTTGAGGTGGGGGGGCAAGTACATGGGATCAAATCTGCATACGCTAACATCATAAAAGAGGCTGCAGTGGGTGAATGAGAGGTGTGCGCTCCCTCTGTCTCTCATCACAAAGTATCTGTGGTAAAGAGAACCTCGGCCCTTAAAGATGCCGCCATCCTAATGCCTGGAGCTGTGACTATGTTGTGTTACCCTGCTTGGCAGAGGAACTTCTGAGAAGTGACTGAGGTTAAGGACTGCTGAGATGGGGAGATTATCCTGGATTATGCAAATGGACCCATTAATCACATGAGTCTTTAATATGGAAAACCTTTCCTGGTTGTAGGGAACCAGAAAGAGAACAGTGTGAGAAGGTTTCCGCTCTCCATTGCAGGCTTTGAAGATGAAGAAGGGGGGCATGGGGGACGACACACAAGCCAAGGAATGTGGGCAGCCCCTAGAAGCTGGGAAAGGGAGAGAAAGATTCTCCCTGCCTTAGTCTGCTTGGGCTGCTCTAACAAAATATCACAGAACAACCGGTTTATAAACAATAGAAATGTGCTTCTCATCGTTCTGACAGCTGAAGTCTAAGATCAGGGTGCCAGGATGGTCGGGCTCTGGTGGAACCCCGTGTCCCCGGCTGTAGAACGCCAACTCTCGCCGTGTCCTCACACTGCAGGAGGGGCTAAGGAGCTCTCGGGGCCTCTGAGGGCTCCACACTCATGACCGACTTACCTCTTAAAGGCCCCACATACCAACACACTAGGGATTAGGATTTCAACATGCGAATTTTGGGGGGACAAAAACACAGACCATAGCACTCCTCAGGGCATCTAGGAAAGAATGATGCCGTGGCCAAGAACCATGCTGGACTTCTGATCGACAGAACTATAAGCTGATAAATTTGTGGTGCTTCAAGCCACTAAATCTGTGGTAACTTGTTCCAGCAGCAACAGAAAACTAACGCTCCATGCCACAGGGCGCTTCCTTGTATCCTAGAGCTCTTGTATCCTGCAGTGTGATGACCATCAAACCGGGCTTTCTGGGACCTGCACCACACGCGCACCAACAGGCACACGTCAGCCAACTACTGCTTTGATGAGCGCACCTGGCCTGTGTCTTCAGACCTCCTCCTCCTGCTCAGCCTCAGCGATCTAGAAAGTGACTCGGTGGAAGTAACCCAGCTCTTCCATCCAAGAAGACAAACCTCAAGATCCTAAAGGTCTCTCCAGTCACCACTGGCTGTGACCCAGAATCTCTCTTTCTATTCAGGTCACATCCTAAAAGCAGGGTCCGAAGGCCTAAAAACATTTGACATTTACCGAAGTTTAGCCTCATAAGTGGAGAGAGGAGCGCGGCCCAGTTCACAGGAGGATACTGGTAGCTTTCTCCGACAGCTGCGATGGGTTTCATCACGACTTTGAGAAGGGAAGGAGGCACAGACTCGGGACCTGCGACAGAAAGGAAACAAATTAATGAGACACCTTGACAGCACCGTGAGAGGGGGAAATGCCAACTTTCCCTCTTTCCAGTTTCAAACGACTTGGTAGCACACCTGCAACTGCGGTCAGTTCTTCAATTCTGTGCTCTCAATCTCAACCCCATCTGTTACAGAAGCCTGCTCCTTCTGTCCTTCTCTTTCCTATTCGCCTCCAGCTGCCCCCTCTCGTCTGGACAGACATATCCCGCATTACCACTTAGCTGCCTTCCATCCTCACCTGTGGGTACTTCATCCAACTTTCTAAAAAGAGTAACTAATCCACATTATTGCCTCATTACTCATGCACTCACTTCCAGGAAAGGAGGGAACTATTGCCTACTTGGGCACAGTCCCTTCAAACGACCACGAAGTCCCTCAGTGCCTGCAGTCCCCTCCCCCCAGCGCTGACTCTGCAGCCTGGGCCATGGCTGACGGCTCCAGGGGTGAGCACCTATGATACAGCTAATATCCAGGTTAATCAGCTATCTACGACAGTACATAGCTTTACCATAATTTTTTTAATTTATTTTTTTCAGTGATCCAAAATTCATTGTTTATGCACATAATTTTTGTGTTTTTTTAGAAGGAGGCTAATTTGAAAACGACATGATGCAACACTGGAGTAATTATGAGTGGAGCCATAAGGCACAGTCAGGGTTCGAGTAGCCACTGAGGGCCATATAAAAGTGAAGTTCGAAGGAGCCAGAAATGATGTGCAAAAAAGTAAAACAGCACGGAGAAGCAAGAGCGGCTGGATCAACATACGTGGCAGAAGGGAAATCAGCATCAGCAGAAAGAGCAGCAGACTCAGGAAAAGCATCAGTAGGAAAAGGAAAAACAGATAAGGATCAGCAGATAAGCAGCAGAATCAGCAGCCACTGCAAGAAGATGAAGCAAAGGGGTGGAGTCAGCAAAAGGAGCAACAGTTGCAGAAAGGACAAGCGCAAGAGAAGAAGAAGCTGAGGCAGAAGAGGCAGCACGATCAGCAGGGACTGAACAAGGGGGAAGCTGAGGTGCGGACAGAATCTGAAAAAACAACAACAGCTGCAGAAAGGAGAAGCACCGAAGGAGAAGCTGAGACAGAAGAGGCAGCACGATCAGCAGGGACTCAACAAGCGGGAAGCTGAGACAGAAGAGGCAGTACGATCAGCAGGGACTGAACAAGGGGGAAGCTGAGGTGCGGACAGAATCTGAAAAAACAACAACAGCTGCAGAAAGGAGAAGCACCAAAGGAGAAGCTGAGACAGAAGAGGCAGCACGATCAGCAGGGACTGAACAAGGGGGAAGCTGAGGTGCGGACAGAAACTGAAAAAGGAACAACAGCTGCAGAAAGGAGAAGCACCAAAGGAGAAGCTGAGACAGAAGAGGCAGTACGATCCGCAGGGACTCAACAAGCGGGAAGCTGAGACAGAAGAGGCAGTACGATCAGCAGGGACTGAACAAGGGGGAAGCTGAGGTGCGGACAGAATCTGAAAAAGGAACCACAGCTGCAGAAAGGAGAAGCACCAAAGGAGAAGCTGAGACAGAAGAGGCAGTATGATCAGCAGGGACTGAACAAGGGGGAAGCTGAGGTGCGGACAGAATCTGAAAAAGGAACCACAGCTGCAGAAAGGAGAAGCACCAAAGGAGAAGCTGAGACAGAAGAGGCAGCACGATCAGCAGGGACTGAACAAGGGGGAAGCTGAGGTGCAGACAGAAACTGAAAAAGGAACAACAGCTGCAGAAAGGAGAAGCACCAAAGGAGAAGCTGAGACAGAAGAGGCAGTACGATCAGCAGGGACTGAACAAACGGGAAGCTGAGACAGAAGAGGCAGTACGATCAGCAGGGACTGAACAAGGGGGAAGCTGAGGTGCGGACAGAATCTGAAAAAGGAACCACAGCTGCAGAAAGGAGAAGCACCAAAGGAGAAGCTGAGACAGAAGAGGCAGCACGATCAGCAGGGACTGAACAAGCGGGAAGCTGAGGTGCGGACAGAAACTGAAAAAGGAACAACAGCTGCAGAAAGGAGAAGCACCAAAGGAGAAGCTGAGACAGAAGAGGCAGTACGATCAGCAGGGACTGAACAAGGGGGAAGCTGAGGTGCGGACAGAATCTGAAAAAGGAACCACAGCTGCAGAAAGGAGAAGCACCAAAGGAGAAGCTGAGACAGAAGAGGCAGCACGATCAGCAGGGACTGAACAAGCGGGAAGCTGAGGTGCGGACAGAATCTGAAAAAGGAACCACAGCTGCAGAAAGGAGAAGCACCAAAGGAGAAGCTGAGACAGAAGAGGCAGTACGATCAGCAGGGGCTGAACAAGCGGGAAGCTGAGACAGAAGAGGCAGTACGATCAGCAGGGACTGAACAAGGGGGAAGCTGAGGAGCGGACAGAAACTGAAAAAGGAACAACAGCTGCAGAAAGGAGAAGCACCAAAGGAGAAGCTGAGACAGAAGAGGCAGTACGATCAGCAGGGACTCAACAAGCGGGAAGCTGAGACAGAAGAGGCAGTACGATCAGCAGGGACTGAACAAGGGGGAAGCTGAGGTGCGGACAGAATCTGAAAAAGGAACAACAGCTGCAGAAAGGAGAAGCACCAAAGGAGAAGCTGAGACAGAAGAGGCAGTACGATCAGCAGGGGCTGAACAAGCGGGAAGCTGAGACAGAAGAGGCAGTACGATCAGCAGGGACTGAACAAGGGGGAAGCTGAGGTGCGGACAGAAACTGAAAAAGGAACAACAGCTGTAGAAAGGAGAAGCACCAAAGGAGAAGCTGAGACAGAAGAGGCAGTACGATCAGCAGGGGCTGAACAAGCGGGAAGCTGAGACAGAAGAGGCAGTACGATCAGCAGGGACTGAACAAGGGGGAAGCTGAGGTGCGGACAGAATCTGAAAAAGGAACCACAGCTGCAGAAAGGAGAAGCACAAGTAAAGGGAGAAGCTGAGACGGAAGAGGCAGCACGATCAGCAGGGACTGAACAAGGGGGAAGCTGAGGTGCGGACAGAATCTGAAAAAGGAACCACAGCTGCAGAAAGGAGAAACACAAGAAAAGGGAGAAGCTGAGATAGAAAAGGCAGCACGATCAGCAGGGACTGAACAAGCAGGAAGCTGAGGTGCGGACAGAATCTGAAAAAGGAACAACAGCTGCAGAAAGGAGAAGCACAAGTAAAGGGAGAAGCTGAGGCAGAAGAGGCAGCAAAATGAGCAGGCACTGAACAAAGGAGAAGCTAAGGTGGGTTCAATCAGCAAAAGGGCAAATGCTACAGAAAGGAGAAGCACAGGAGAAGAGGCTAAGGCAGAAAAGCCAGCAGAATCAGCAGTCCTGGGAAGAGGGGAAGCAGAAGTTGGGGCAAAGTCTGCTAAAGGATAAACAGCTGCAAAAAGGAAAAGCATAGGGAAGAGGAGAAGCAGAGATTAAATTAGCAGAAGAATAGCAGAATCAGCAAATGCTGCATATGGGAAAGGAGAAGCAGGGGTAGAGTTTTTCTAGAGATGATACACAAAGGACCAATAATAATTTGGAAAGATGCTCAACATCCCTAATCAGTAGAGAACTGCAAATCAAACCACAATGAGATAATATCTCACAATGAGATAACATCCATTAGGACAACTACTATATTTTAAAAAGGAAAGGAAAAGAAAATAACACATGTTGGTAAAGATGTGGAGAAACTAGAGAAACTGGAACCCTTGTGGACTGTCGGTGGGATTATAAAATGGTAGAACTCCTATGGAAAATGGTATGATGGCGCCTCAAAAAACTACAAACAGAACTGCCATATGATCTAGAAATCCCATTTCTGAGCATATATTCAAACGAATTGCAAGAAATCTTGAAGAGATGTTTGTACACCATTGTTCACAGCAGAACTATTCACAATGGCCAACAAGCAGAAGCAACCCAAACATCAGTCAGTGGATAAATGGAGAAACAAAATGTGATTGATACACACGTGAAACAGTAGTCAACATTAAAAAGAAAGGCAGGGGCGCCTGGGTGGCTCAGTGGGTTAAAGCCTCTGCCTTCGGCTCGGGTCATGGTCCCAGGGTCCTGGGATCCTGGCCTAGCCCCGCATTGGGCTCTCTGCTCAGCAGGAAGCCTGCTTTCTCCTCTCTCTCTGCCTGTCTCTCTCTGTCAAATAAATAAAATCTTTAAAATAAAAAGATATTACTTATTAAAAAAAAAGAAAGGCAATCCTGTCATATGCTACAACATAAATGAATCTTGAAGACACCATGCTGAATGATACAACACGGTCACACCAAGATAAATACTGTACAAGTCTCTTTATATCAGGTATTTAAGTGGTCAAATTAAGAGAAACAGAAAACAGAATGATGGCTGCCAGGGGTAATGGGGCAGGAGAAAGAGTAGACATTATTTAATAGGTACAGAGTTTCAGTTTTGCATGATGAAAAACATCTGGAGATTGGTTTTACAACAATGTGAATATATGTAACACTTCTGAACCATATATTTAAAAATGGTTAAGATGGTGGGATGCCTGGGTGGCTCAATCAGTTAAGTGTCTGCCTTCGGCTCAGGTCATGATCCCAAGGTCCTGGAATCGAGTCCCGCATTGGGCTCCTTGCTTGGTGGGGAGCCTGCTTCTTCCTCTGCCTGCTGCTCCTCCCCCTGCTCATGCTCTGTCTCTCTGCCTCTCTAACAAATACATAAATAAAATCTTTTAAAAAATGGTCAAGATGGTAAATTTCATGTTGTGTTTTTTTACAATTAAAAAAAAGTTAAAAGGAATGACTTGTGGTTTCCAGTTCTGCATGCAAGTAGCTTGAAAGTCACCACGCTGTCCTGATAACAAGTAAAAAGCTGAACAGACTAAAAAATCCACAATTCTTGGTTCTGCAACAGAGGGCAGAACACATGGCAAATTGCTACCCTGGTGACTGGAAAAACAGCCAGATGAACAGAGGGTATAATGGCTTACCAGGCAAGGGTGCAGAGAAATCGGAACCCTCATATATTGCTGGTAGGCATATAAAATGGTATGGCCACTATGGAAAAACAGTTTGGCAGTTTCTTGAAAAATTACACAGGATTACTATGGGACCCAGCAACTGCACTCACATATGTCCAAAAGAATTGAAAATAGGTGTTTAAACAAAGACTTGTACACAAACCTTCATAGCAGCACCACTCATAATAACCAAAAAGCAGAAACAACCCAAATGTCCATCAACTGACGAATGAATGAATAAAGTGTATATTCACACAATGGAATATTACTCAGCTGTAAAGAGGAATGCAATTCTGATGTTCACCAGAACATGGGTGAACCTTGAAAGCATTACGCAAAGTGAAAGAAGCCAGTCACAAAGTGCCATATAGCGTACGATTTCACTTAAATAAAGCATATAGAACAGGCATATCCACAGAGACAGAGGCAGATTAGTGGTTGCTAGGGGCTGGGGGAAATGGGGAGCCAACTGCTCAACGGGTACAAGGTTTCCTTTTGGGGTGCTGAAAATATTTGGGAACTCTACAGTGGTGATGGTTGCACAACACTGTGAACCCACGAATGCCACTGAATTGAACATTTTAAAATGGTTAAAACAAAGAGTGCCTGGGTGGCTCAGTCAGCTAAACATCTGCCTTCGGCTCAGGTCATGATCTCAGGGTCCTGGGACTGAGCCCTATGTTGGGCTCTCTGCTCAGCAGGGAGTCTGGTTTTTCTTCTCAGAGAGAGAGAGAAAGAGGGAGGGAGAGCACAAATGACAGATGGGCAGAGGGAGAAGCAGACTCCCCATTCATATATTGATAAAGAGTAAATCCATGGTACTCATCCAAGCCCTTCCTGATATTTTACATTCTTATTTCCAGCTAGAGCCACCTCAAAAATCAGCATTTTTTTTAAAGATTTTATTTGTTTGTTAGAGCATGAGAGAGAGCATGAGCGGGGCGAGGGACAGAGGTAGAGGGAGGGAGAAGCGGACTCCCCACTGAGCAGGGAGCCGAAGCGGGGCTCGATCCCAGGACCTCAAAAATCAGTATGTTGGGGCGCCTGGGTGGCTCAGTGGGTTAAAAGCCTCTGCCTTCAGCTCAGGTCATGATCTCAGGATCCTGAGATGGAGCCCCGCGTCGGCCTCTCTGCTCAGCGGGGAGCCTGCTTCCCTTCCTCTCTCTCTCTGCCTGCCTCTCTGCCTACTTGTGATCTCTGTCAAATAAATAAAAATATATAAAAAAAAATCAGTATGTTTTCTTAGGCTAGTCACCAACTAACCTACTTCCTCCTTACCCTTGCCTCTGCCAGCCTGGAAAGGGAAAACTAGTAGTGTACCTTCCAGTGATATTTTTCTCCCCTCCAACAAGCGCTTTTTCGCTTTCTGAAAATGTTAAAAGCTCAACACATCTGCCACGTTTCTAGCCTCTGCTACCAATAACTGAAGCTTTATTTCTATTCCATCTTAAGATATAATACCAGGAGTGCAGGAAGTATTATCAAGGAATTTACCACTGCTCTTACAAAGAGAAGAATTTCTGACCAAAAAAAGTAAACATATTCACACACACACACAAAAAAATTCATTCATTCAATCACTGAGCATCTAGGAAGTACCATGCACTATTCCAGACATGAATAAGAGTGTTCAACAAGACAGAACAGGCACCTTCACTAATGGAGCTTATATTCTAGTTAGAGGACAGAAACACCGACAAGGAAAGAATCAGGTGTGATAAAAATCAAAATTCTGTGCTAGGAATTAACTGGTTGGCCATTTTCAGAACTCCATCCTGGTTACACACATAGGGCAGCTGTCCCTATACCATGTGGGCAGCAAAGCAGACATCACATACAGAAAATGAAGCCGCATTTTTGGGGTCATTTTGGCGTGTGATTCTCAGAAACGGCCTGATGAACTGGTAGACAGGACACAAAAATCTGTGCATAGAACTGCTTTTATCTCCTATTAAGGGCATGAATCCAGTTTTATGCTGGAAATCATTAATTCATAAGCAGATACCTTTAAATTCTTTTTCTCAGGTCAAGTGTTTTCAAAATCATTTTTGATTTTATTTTGATTTTATTCCAGGTCCTTCTACAGAATTTACTACAGAAATTTTGTTGTTTCTAGAGGATCTAGGGAATCAGGAAAGACAGTCACCACGTGCTCTAACATCAGGACCCAGTGCAAAATATGACCATTTCACACATGCGCACACAAAACCACACCCTATTTTATTGCTTACACAACAAGCTCTTGCGCCAACAACTTGCACTATATGTAACTACACACAACCACGCTTCACTATACACTTTGCACCTTGCTTCTCCACTCTTTGGAACTGACCTGATGCACAAGCAAGAGTCAGAAACAAGACCTTGAAGCAGGGAACAGAGGCTTGAAAATCAAGTAAGTGCTATGACACAATAAATATTCCCCTTTTAAAAAAGAGCAGAGCATTGGTACTGAGAGGCGTAACTAGAATCACACAAAATTTTCCGCTATATTTGCAGGGAACTAATTCTAACACTAACTGGAATGAAAGGAATTATAGTAACTGTTAGGAATGGAGAAAATACTTGGCAGTTCCAAGCACGTGGTGCTTGGGGGCGGGGAGGGGGGTTATGGAAAAAGGGGGAGTCCCCAAACGGGAGAACAGAGTCACATGGCTTGCTCCCCAGAGATCTTCAGCGCTGGACACAGGAATCCAAGTCTAAGCAACGGGAATGATTAGCTCCCTTCTTGGCTGTGCTTTGTCTTTCAAGAAAGCGCCTTAGATAAAAAGAAATACTGGAATGCTTTAGAGACGATGGCTTTGGAACTGAGAAGGCCTAACAGTCCTTGTTAACAGGATCCAGATGTTTTAAAATCCAGATACAAAGTTGCTTTAAATCTCTCATCCAGTTGACAGCCTCAAAGAACCTTGATATAAATGGCATATCCGAACATAATGCATTACAACAGGACCCATTATCACACATACTTTAGCTACACAGAGGATCACATCTCAATGCCTCAACGCACATGTGTAACCCCTCCAGTAAAAGTCTGGTAACAAGCAGTCGGCTGACAGCCGGTGGCGCATCTATTTCCCATCACTGTGTGCTGTTCGCATAGTGCGGACATGTCGTTATTTTCTCCATCTTCAGTGTTGTTTAGAAGCACTTAGCTTAGAATTATCTAATACATGTGCACACACACACATACACACACACACAGCTGTAGATCAACCAATATTTGAAAATGATTAAACGTCAAGTACTCTGTTCTCAAAGCATTTAGGATAAAACACCTATGTTCTTCCTGTCCTTGAGGAAATGACAGTCCAATGGGAAAGAGAGACTTTAAACAAAGAGTCAGAAACAATTAAGAAAATAACTACTCCTATGTCAAGTACTGTGAGAAACATTGGAAAATGTAACATAAGAAATCCAAACTAGTCTGGAAACACTGAATGAGGAAAGGATCTTTAAACCAAGATGGAAGGGGTCACTAGGATTTTTCTACACCAAGTCGCAGAACACACAGGTTGAGATAATGACAGCATGGCTTAGTTGTGGAGTTGAAGAGATGCTTCGCCCCAGAAGCTGCCAGAAACTACTCTAAATCCAGACGGTAGTTAAAAACAGCTGAAGATTCTGAGAGGTGAGATATTCAGACTTGGTAGAATGTTCTGTAGAAGCACGTCAACAACATTCAGAATTCATCACTACAATAACATCCCCAGACCCCTTTGCACCAGGAAGGTTGCCAAGCAGGGTAGCTGCCCACTGGGGATCAGGATCCAAGAGGGGAAGGTGGCTTCCACAGGGCTGTGGCCCAGTGGGGACAGCAGATTGTTCGCATACAGGGGGACTCCACAAATGAGCAGATATATGGAGAAAAATGGAGCCGGTTTCTCCCTCTCAGGGAAGAGAGTTACAAATATGAAAAGAGGGGAAAAGTACAATGAACCCTATGGTGTTGAACTGGAATTGGAGATATTAGTATAAACTAGTGGCTTTCAATGTATATAGTGAGATAAAAAAATGAATATAGATATGAGAGTGAGAGAGAGAGAAATAGAGAGGGTGTGTGTGTCTATTTCCTAACAACTGTTCACTGAGAGAGCCTGGGAGCAGTGATCACCTCAGGAACAAGGAGAATTTGTACCCAGATCTTTGTTTTGAAGTATCACTCCCCACTAAAAGGAACCTGAGCTACCTGGCTGTTACAGACCTGAGGATAATACAAGATGAGCCTAGGACGTCTTCTTGGGCCACCGTGAAACAATGTACTCACAGAATGATGGGGTCATGTCAAAAGGACACAAAGCCAATTTAAAGAGGTTCTCACTGATCAAATACGGAACAATATGAAGGCTGAAATAATGAATAATAGAATAGCAAATAATTACATGAAATACAATTTTTGTGTGGGATCAAGACCCATGTCGGGCTCCCTGCTGAGCAGGGAGACTGCTTGAGGATTCTCTCTAAAATAAAAAAAATAAATCTTAAAAAAAAAATTCTCTATTTCCCTCTGCTCCTCCCTGCCCCCACTCACACTCTTTCAAAAAACCCCCCAAAAACAAAAAAACACCAACCCCCCCCCCAAAAAAAACGAAAACAAAGAACCAAAAAGCATGTTCAAGTCTTGAAAGGTAAAGAATGACTGAGGAACTGTTCCAGATTGAAGGAGACTGAAGAGATAGAACAGGTAAGCACAGTGTGACATTCTGGATCAAATTTGTTCTCTGCTAAAGACATCACTTGGATGGTCAGTGAAACTTGAATAGGGTTCTCTGGCTATTTTCATTTTTTTACAAGTTTGGAATCATTTCAAAACAAAAAGTAAAAGAAAAAGTGTACAAATCTTGGAGGTGCCTGGCTGGCTCAGTCAGTAGAGTGTACTACTCTCGATTTCATGGCTGTGAGTTCAAGCCCTACAGCCCCACTTTGGGTGTAGAGCTTACTTCAAAACAAAGTAATTGAATTAAAAAAAAAAAAGTGGTCTAAAATTTAATTTAAAAGTAAACTTCTCAAATAGTAAATACACACAAAAGTGTTCATTCCTTCTGGCAATGAAATGTAAATTAAAGCAGTGTTACGGTATCATTTTATACCTGACGGATCTTTATTGTAATCATCTGTTTATCTGTATGTTGGTTTGCTTTGTAAAATGATAGCTAGAAAGGGTTTCTTACTTTGTTTTCTAAGCACTGTGACATAAAGTGACTCATAATCTTTACCAAAACTCTATAAAGAAGATTCAGTTATTTTCTCTACTTTCTAGAAGCAACTGGGGCTTCGGGACTTAAGCGGCTTGTCTGAAATTACATAGCCTGCCTGTGGTGGGAGTGGGGCATGAACCACGGCAGCCTGACTCTCACGCCTTTTACCTCAAAAATATACTGCTTTTCACATGCACCCAGGGTTGAGGTACCAAAACCTGTACAATCCTTTTGAAGAACAATGAGGCCAAGCCATCCCCAGCATCACCACATCATTTTGCCAATTTTAAGTCGCTGAGAATGTATCCTGGGGAAACCTATATGCAGAAAAGCAAAAGCTACATGCATAGAGATGTTCCCCATAATGGAAATTTTTTAAATGACACATAGAAAAATGGCTAAATTGTGATCCATCAAGTTGATGGAATATTCTACCATCATTAAAAAATGATAACTATGGAGATATAATGAAAGGTAGGGAAATGATAATAAAAGATTCAAAGTATATGTATATTTGGAAATATGTAAATATTGCATTTGGAAATATGTAAAAACTGCATGTGCGTAAAAGCAACAAATTAGAGAGAATATTTTTTTAAATGATGATAGGGGCACCTGGGTGGCTCAGTGGGTTAAAGCCTCTGCCTTTGGCTCAGGTCATGGTCCCAGGTCCTGGAATTGAGCCCCGAGTCTGGCTCTCTGCTCGGTAGAGAGCCCGCTTCCCCCTCCCTGCCCCCCCACCTCTCTGCCTACTTGTGATCTCTGTCAAAAAAATAAATAAAATCTTTAAAAAAAGAACGACGATAGCAGTTAGAAAGTCATGGGATAATTGGTGACTTTTTTCCTTTCAAATATTTTTCATGGTATTTATAACCAAAAATAGCCATCAAATACTCCCAAAACATATCCCATTAACAAATGTCTAGGAAGCGATGTAAGGATTCTTTTTGTACTTTCCCCCAAACCTTCTTTTGGAGGAGATGAGTGATTATGTCCATTTACATGAAAAGTTGTTAAGTTTTTAAAAACCAGGCAACAAAATAAAAGAAATTTTATGATTCAGTATCATCTAACACACATACAAATCTAGAAGGACCTGTGTTGGAATATCTATGTGGCTATCTCTGGGTGGTGAGATTATAGGAGATTGAAACCATTTTTAAACTTAGTATAATATATAAGTATTCCTTTCTAGTAATACTTGTCAAAAGCTTTGTATAGGTAAACTGTTACTAAATTAAAATACTTTAACACAATCTCAGCATCCGACTTCATAATTTTACCAGAAAAACAGGACAGCTTTCCCGTATCGTTTATTCTACACTCAGACTTCACTAATCCTGCTTCCTTTGACTACACTCACCAATAAACACACCTCGTGCTAACTGTCCAAAACAACCAATGAAGAATATACCTACCGATACTTTATACAAGAGTCCAGCACTTACGCACATACATCAGTGACCAACGAATTCCGATCAAGAAGGAAATGCTATTCATTGAGACTTTATGACAAGGATTTAAATATACTTTCCACAAATAATATTTCTGTGAACTTTAAAGCTTAACAGAAAAACACAAGCTTGGAAAGCTAGTCACATTCCCCAGCAACAGAATGGTAAGAAAAAATAATCCTCAGTCATTAGGTAGTAATACCTGGTGTTAGCACCAAAAGTGAACCATTGCTTTTGTTTAGTGCTTTTGATCCCCTTTAAATGTTTTATGAAAGAAACAGATATAATCTTGATGAAATCTGAGTATGGCTATGAAGCTGAGGAAAAACAAAGATCAGAAAAAAAGAATAAATGAATAGAAAAGAAGCAAAACTAAGGGTCAAAATTGAGAGTCTCTTAAGGGGAAAAAAAATAATAATCCCATGATAGGCAGAGAGAGATTCTGAGCATATTTTAATATTTTAATAGCATTGTGAAGAAATGTCCATGGGAATAAATAATGATGATGTTGATGACATCTGCCATTAGAGGTCATGGTTATCAGGGAAGAAAGGAGAACGTCAGGGCAGAGCAAAAAACCAGTTATAGTCAAAGCTATTAACTGTAGTCTTTAAAAACTAGAAAGATTTTCATCTGTCGGGTTTTCAGATTTGGCCTGTGTGAAGGAATGGATGTTCTGAACGTCTTGTGTGTTCTATCATCCGAATATTAAAATGTGGATCCAAGGGGGAGAAAAGCCCTAAGCATTAGACACCAGAGCCACGCATCCACTATCTCAAATCTGATTGGCTAACCCTGACGATTCCCTAGCCCATCCTGGCGTAAATGTGGATCCAGGATAACTCATCACATTTTTCTTCCTCTCAAGAGTTAGGAAGCAGCACACAGAGGCAGTGAAGCCATATCATACCTCCTCTCTTTTGCCTAGGCCACGCATGATTTTTATTCTCTAAAGCCATTTCTTCCTCAAAAGAGCTCACCAACGTCGTCATCCTTCCTATCGGCAGCCCCACTGGGCTCTAGTGAGTGACATCCAGACATTTAAACTCAAAAGCTGCTTCAGAAGGGAGTTATTAAAATTCAAATGAGCTGGGCATATTGAAGAAGAAAACACTCGTTTGCATGCACACCTCCGCATTTGGCCATCCCATTTAGACCCACAGAGCAGGGTCTGGTTTTGTTTTTGTAAATGGGCTTCGGAGGCGGAGGTCAGCCTCCCACGGCCCCCACTCCTCTGGGGTCATCATTAGTAATGTGTAAGGCTGAATAGATTTTCCTCTGAATCTAGTCAGCAAACCTGACAAGAAGGCAGCCCTCTCCCACAACCTGAAAATGCCAAAAATCTGATTGGTAATATGGCATTTTTAATACTTCATTTATCTGTCTTAAAACAGCTTTCAGGAAGATTGCAAGTAACGTCACTGAGGCCAGCTCCACCTGATTTTTCAATTCTAGAGCAGAACATTTCCTGTTGTGCCATGGCTATGTAATCATAAAAACGTTATGTTTAA
This sequence comes from Martes martes, assembly GCF_963455335.1. Lineage (NCBI taxonomy): Eukaryota > Metazoa > Chordata > Mammalia > Carnivora > Mustelidae > Martes > Martes martes. The sequence continues at coordinate 48,586,670 of NC_137900.1, read as the reverse complement.
CCAACATGAAATCCTGAATTTCCCACAGGATTCAGAGAAAATTCATGTCTGCCAAGAAATAGGGATCTGGGGAGTCCACATTACATTTTATTCACTGGAAAAGAAAAAGTATCTTTTCTTTTGTCTGAAGAATTTTCATTTTATTTCTCATGGAAATAACTCATGTTGTCGTCATTTAAAATTTTTGTAAGATATCAATGAACAAACTAAAAAAAAGGAACAAAATATATATTCCTAAAATTATCCTGGCTATGGAAATTTTAGATGCTCCTTCGGTAAAAGTTCAACTTCTTACTAATGAAGACATCTCTACTATGATACTACCATAAATAGACTTAATTTATGACACTATAAACAATTAACTCTATATTACATGTAATATACTACACGTTTAATATATAACTATATTATGTACAACAATGACATAACTATATGTCCATTTTTACTGAGGGTATGTAAAAGCAGTCATGCTAACTCATGACCCTAAAATAATACTAGTTTCAAGAACTCTAGGAACTAAAGGAGTTCATCTCCAAACTCTGAAACTAGTTTATAATCTGGAAGCTGCAGGGATTACTGTATTCAATGGGAAATCAGATGACATGACCTTTAACGTCCCCTCCAAGAGTAAGATTTTATTCTTTTACGACCTTCATTAATTAAATCTGAGTTCTCCAGATTTCTTCAGTTTAATTTGTTTAAAAACTCCCCCCAAAACTGGGATGGTCTTATCATAATGCAGGCACTGGATTTGCCCAGATCGACCCAACCAGGCCAGGCAAGAAATAAACTAGCAACTATCAATGAAAGAATATTATATGAATGAAACTATTTCTTGAGCTATCAAATTCTCAAGAGGTATACATTTTGCCCTGACATCGCTGAATAGTCGATGTGTATCAGTAGAGAGCATTTATTTAAAAACTTCTAAGGCATTATTCGGACTCCAGTTAAAAACGAAAGGCGAATCCATCTGTCTTCAGGTTGCTTGTGCTCTAATGTGGGTGGCCGCAACAAAGAATCCCACAGGGACAAATGTTTGCAGAGAAAAAGAACACAAGATACAATTAAGAACTAGAGCCAGTGATTCAAACAGAGAGCCATCATTCGAGGTCCAGGGAGAAGACTTACTTCCAAGTCAGGTCTCAGCTGCATTTTCTCTTTTATGGTCAATACCCACTCAACAGTAAGAAGAAAAGAAATGCGTGCTCCATACTTTTTGAAAAAAAGATTAAGATCTTCACAGATCCCCCTGACCAACCCCCCTACCCCACCACTCCCAAGGTCAGATACAATGATTCCAAGAGAAGACATGGTGTGTTGGCCTTGTGGTCATTTCTACCGTGAAGATGGTCTAGCAGACGGAAATATTCTCTCCTTCATACTGATTATGGTTTAATCCTACAGAAGCAAGCTTGGGGCACCCAAACCTAACACGTAGAAGAATGATAGCATTCAAGAAATGTGCTCACTTGCCTTTTTTCCCTCCTGTGACGAAGAAGCCAATGGCCGCTCTAATAAAACTGCTCTCAGGCAAATAGCTATAGTCAGTAGGAACTGTGGAGACAGAAAATGATCAAATTAACCAGTGAACTTGGCGGGACTAATGAAGGAAAGATAATGATCTCCTGCTGCCATATCAACTGAGAGACAAAGCAGGGATGTTTACGTCATTAATCTAGCACAACACTCCGTGGTGGCAACTAATTCTATTAGATTAAGTGACTGGCCTTGAAGGAATCACTTAGGCTATGCAAGCAAAGCTAAAATTGTGGTAAACCTAGCAGATTCTGCAAAAACACAGGGGACTGAAACTTCACTGAAGTGGTTTAAAAAAAAAAAAAAGTCTTTTCCACGCTGTCACATCAATATGCCCCAGTCCGGCGACCTTCGGTGTCTGCAAGGAGTCCGCTGGCCTCTAGGCTGAGACCACCATTCTAGGGGTGACTTGAGGACATCCCAAGCCAGGTCGATGAACCAGGGAAATGCCACAATCAGTAATAACAGCAGCCGGCCTGTTACTTCAGAAGGCGGGGACCTCTCAGTGACCAGCATGTCCAAATCACCAGGTCCGCCTGCTGACCTGGAACACTGAGGCAGCGACACGGAGGCGAGGCGAGTCTGGGGAGTTTCCTAAATTCTTTTCCTCCCCAGTCCCCCAGAATTGCTTCATGAGATGCTTTTTGCCGCAACAAATGGCTCAACTGGAAAATTCCAACAGAGACAAGGAGCTGTACTTTTCCAGACATAACAATCATTGTGTTCCAATGAACCTGGTGTGAGACGGTTCACGACCACCTGACTTGAGTACATGTGGGGCCGGCCATGTAACCCAGAGCACAATGATTAAAAATTTACATAAAAAAACAAAAGCCTGACATCAGCTTGCTAATTTACCAGAACCTTACCTTAGGAGCCCCCTGCCCTTCCAAACTAGCATTACTTAAGGTTTCCTCTATGACTAAGTTTGGTGGTTTGGTGTTTTTTTCCTTTTTCCCACTTTAACATGACAACTGCCAGCTGTCTCAAGTTCATTATGTTGGGAATGCTGTGGAACAATGTCCTATTTCTCTAGCTATGCAGTGTCTGAAAGTGAGGGGAACAGTAATTACGGTACTACGTGTTCATGGTGATGCTATCTCTGGACTACCTGTCAGGGCAGATGTGAAACTAGGTTTTAATGAGAAATCTTTGGTACCTAACCTCTCTGGCCTGGGTCCAAGAGAGCCAGTGGGTCAAAATTCTGTAAAGAGCAAGGAGCAGATTCAGGTCCCCATGTATTACAGGGAAGGCTTCCGCAGAAAATCTTTTAAGTACAAACTTAAATTAAGAATGTGGGAATTTGGGGCGCCTGGGTGGCTCGGTGGGTTAAAGCCTCGGCCTTCGGCTCAGGTCGGGATCCCAGGGTCCTGGGATCGAGCCCCGCATCAGGCTCTCTGCTTGGTGGGGAGACTGCTTCCTCCTCTCTCTCTCTCTCTCTCTGCCTGCTTCTCTACTTGTGATCTCTGTCAAATAAATGAATAAAATCTTAAAAAAAAAAAAAAAGAATGTGGGAATTGCAAATATTTTTTATTGTTTTCTATTAAAAATATGGAAACAGAAAAGGCCTTGTGATGGTAAGACCTAGAATTTTAATTTCAATGCCAAGTATGTGCATATCTTTAAATGCATGTATTCCATTCTCTTCTTAAAAGCAGAGGCTTGGGACGCCTGGGTGGCTCAGGGTAAGGTTAAGCCTCTGCCTTCGGCTCAGGTCATGATCTCAGGGTCCTGGGATCGAGTCCCGCATCGGGCTCTCTGCTCGGTGGGGAGCCTGCTTCCTCCTCTCTCTCTCTGCCTACTTGTGATCTCTCTCTGTCAAAAACAAAACAAACAAAAAAAAGCAGGGGTCCAAAGAAATCCAGTCATATAGGAAGAGACTTTTAATGAAATATGAGTATTACACAAACTATAATGCCATCTAGGAAAATAAAAAGAACTCTCTTCCGTGCTTCAAGGACCTGTTCCTACTTTCTGGATTTGTCGCTAAACTAACTGCACATGTAAGTCATGTCACCTTTCTAAGCCTCAGTGTCTTCATTTGTGAAATATGGGGTTAGTAGGCATAATCTGTTCTCTGAGGGAGGCAGGGAGGAAGGATGAAAAGAGCATGGGCTTTGGGGGCTGACAGAGGTGAGTTCAACTGTGTGTCCACCACCTGCTGCCACGTGACCCTGGGCAAGTCAGGAAGGCTATCCAAGCCCCTCTTCTTCTGACATTAAAGAGTGATGGTATTTGGGCAAGTCAGGAAGGCTCTCCACAGCCTCTCCTTCTTCTGACGTAAAAGAGGGATGGTAACACCCACCACTTAAAGTGGCTGCAAAGGTTAATGCTCTTAACCAAGTACACAGCCCCTGTAGCAATCCCTCCTGCCAGCCCCAGTATTCTAAGATTCTGATCTTACCAGAGGTTCTGCTCTGACTTGAGGACAGCGTAGACAGATGAAGATGTCCTAGAAGCCAGAGAGCATTTGACTGAAGACCAATCACCCCAGACACACTGATGACCTACGGATGAAAGCGTAACAGTTCAATTGGGCAAGATTCAAACTCTGTTTAATATAAGGTCACTCAGAGGAAATCATTTATCTTTTATGAGGTGGTGGCTTGTCTGTTAATGACAAGTTCTCTGACAAGACATAATATCACGTGTCTAGTATACTAAACCCTGGACACACAGGTGATCAAGGATTGTTGCTGAAGAAATGAATGGATGAATCAATCAATCATGACTGATCTCAAAGGACTTTTTTTTTTATAAAAAAGGGGGAAAAAATCCAAAAAGTAATTTTAAAAAAAGGGTGTTAGATATTTAAGAATAAAATACCTCTAAAAATGCAAGGAGATATTATTTTGTTCTCTTCTTTAAGTAATGTTCTATGATTGCTTTATCATTCATAATATAGATTTTCTTAAATAAGTTTTCATTTATAGATTTTTCTCCCAAGTTATAAGCACTTAAGTTTTGGTATAATTCTTTTTCTGAGAATCACATTCCTACACGCAAAAGAGAGTTTCTTCTGTTCAGAGATTTATGTTTCCTTCTCAAAGCATGAATTACTAAAACTTGTTTATGTGGTAGATGTAATAATCAGCTGTATTTACACGAAGAAAAAAGTATGCTAAATGAAAAGACTATCTACAAAGTTCTATATATAGTAAGAGTATCAATTGTGCAAAGCAAATAAGAATACTTGAAATAGGACCAATTACTATGAACACTTTTTATCTGTGACATCTGAACTAGCACTTCTCAACTATTCTTAGATATCTGTCCTGTCCTTTGATCGCCTTCCATTTTACTCTGTCCTGAGGGCCTAACATCCCTTCCAGGGTCAGATTTTCATTTTTAAAGGAAACCAAGCCAACTTTAGTTAACTCAAAAATGCCAGCTTTTTTCCCAGAGGCAGTGCGTGTTTGTTGGTGAATGTGGGGCCATAAGCCACTCTCAAGTGCTGCTTGGGCTGAACGTGAATAACCAGAGGTCTCCTCATTTTCCAAGGAAAACAGCTGGTACCATGAAAGAGAAAGGCAGTAAAACAAAGTAGCTGTGGGGCGCCTGGGTGGCTCAGTCAGTTAAGTGTCCAACTCTTGGTTTCAACTCAGGTCATGATCTCAAGGTCATGAGATCGAGCCCTGCATCAGGCTCCACACTGGGCATGGAGCCTGCTTAAGATTCTCTGTCTCCCTCTCCCACTGTCCCTCTAACTGCTCACACACACATGCATGCTCTCTCTCTCTCACTCTCTGTCTCAAATAAAAAGAGGGGGGGGGCGGGGCGGATTATCTGTTTTTCCACCCAAGAATTTTAAATTCCTCTTCTCACCTGAGTTACAGTTTTAATGACTTCATTGAGTCGGGCTTGAAAATGAGAGGACTGGATGGCTTCTGACTTCAGCTGAAAGAAAAAGGAGAAATATCTACCCCAATATCCCCAAAAAGTAAATAATGATATTCCCAGTGGATGAGCTATCATCTTCTAAGCTATGGTATCATCTACCACTACGTGCTTACATTTCATAAACAAAAGCTGTGGGCTCCTTGAGGGCAGGGCCCACGCCGTATTTATCACCGATTTCCTAACACGAGTTCAGTGCAGTGAGCAGCGCTCACTGAAGAGCCTTCACTGTGTGAATACAGGCGCTCTTTAGCATTACTTGTAAACTGGAACATACATATGTCCACTCTGGGAAACATTTAAAAGTGAAACAACTACCTAGATATAAACTTAAACATGGCAGATACAAAATGGAGGTTCTTACGGACAACTTCTGAAATTTCTTACGATTCAGTCACTTCTTGGGCAGGGAACTTCGTGGAAAGTACATAGGCTGACTACGTCTAGTTCTTACGGACTAAATAAAAGAAGGAACAAATTTCTAAAAGGGAATGCTCCCCCAAGAGCAATTTTCTATATATCAAGGCACTGAAAAGCCCAGAATAACCATTACTACGAGCATGTATTCTGTCCTTGGCAAACTGAGACACTTGGTGCTCTCTTCTTGCGGTGGTCATGCACACATATAGATTTCTCCATTCGTGCTTTGTTTTTTGGTTTTACCTGCATTACGTCCCCTTCAGAGCCTACCAAGGCCACCATGCCATGAAGCGCCGCCAAACAAAGCATTGTGGGAGTGCCCTGAAAACAAAGCATCCGGTATGTCAAGAGGCAAACAATCCTGGGGTTTGGATAAAACTTATTATATTCTAGAGAAACCCTGGTCAAAATGATAGTACACTTGTAGGGTCAACGTAACCTGCATCACTGAACCAAAAATGGCAGCCGACTTGAATACAGTAATAGGCTGAAGTTATTCGATCAGAGGTAGCTTCTTCTTGTTCTGTATTTTCAAAACCACAATGCTGTTTGAAAGTTAAAACACTAAGAAAGTAGCCTGTCTAAAAAAAAACAAAAGCTATAATGGTTGACAGGATGTATCATTTACAAGGGATTTAAAGTTCCTGCATCCCTTTCGTTTGAAATTGCCTATTCTTTTACTGTTAGGCTATATATCTTAGCAGCACCTATAAATGGTTCAATAAAGTTGCTCTTTTCTTCCATTATAGAAATATAAAATCACATGCTAGGACATGCCCTCCTACCTGTGCTAGAACAGTTCTGATCCAGGCAGGGAGCAGTCTGTGGCCCAAGTCCTCAGCTTTTCCATGTCCGCACACAGACAAACCATGAACCAGGTTTCCCAACGCCAGGGCAAAACCTGAAGTCTGTTATAAATAAATAAAAACAAAGGGTAAAGAAAAGAAGAGCACAGATGGCACAGAATTTTATAGACAGCATCTAAGCACTTCGAGGGGCTCCCTTTCCTACCGACAGGTTCTTTTGCCATCTGAAAATCAGTGATTTGCAGACTTATTTTTTTGTAATCAAGACTTTGCGGGTGCCTGGGTGGCTCAGTGGGTTAGGCCTCTGCCTTCAGCTCAGATCATGATCCCAGGGTCCTGGGGCTCTCTGCTCAGTGAGGAGTCTGCTTCCCCCCCTCTCTCTCTGCCTGCCTCTGCCTACTTGTGATCTCTGTCTGTCAAATAAATAAACAAAACCTTAAAAAAAAAAAAGACTTTGGGGACACCTGGGTAGCTCAGTCAGTTAAGTGTCTGCCTTCGGCTCAGGTCATGATCCCAGGGTTCTGGGATCAAGGACCACATTAGGCTCCTTGCTTAGTGGGGAGCCTGCTTCTCCCTCTGCCTGCGGCTCCCCTTGTTTGGGCTCTCTCTCTGACAAATAAATAAAATCTTAAAAAAACAAACAAACAAACACATATCTATCTCATCTCCTAGGAACTGAAAATTTCTTTTTAAAAAAATCAAGACTTTGGTTTGCAACAGAAATTGCAGACCAACTATAAGGAATTCACCTGCACTGAATTGTTTATTTTAGGAAAATAATACTGGACCATTACAAGACTTGATTCCAATGATCCAAATTTTCAGAAGGAATTAAAGGGTGAAAATACTGAAGTAGATCATGCAAGCTTAGTCAACTCCCAAACAAGAGGAGAAAAAGTCCCCATAATGAGCACAGCATATGCAAACTTCTACATCTTGGTGTTGCAAAGCCTATTTTGAATTTAAGTGAGCAGTCACACATCCATAAACTAGTAACAATACAATACAATATTAGCTAATAACCAGTGAATCCTGCAATAATCCACCATGGCCAATATTGAGACTTTGTGGAGAAATCTAAAAAATAAAAAAAATAAAAAAATAAAAAGTCCAGATGGGGCAATTTTATAACATGTGTAATCAGAGGGAATATATTTTTCAGTGAAATTGTCATAAAATATACATAACATACAATTTGCCATCTTCCCCACTTTCAGCGGCATTAAATACATTCATATTGGGTGCCTGGGTGGCTCAGTGGGTTAAGCCTCTGCCTTCAGCTCAGGTCATGATCTCAAGGTCCTGGGATTGAGTCCCACATCAGGCTCTCTGCTAGGTAGGGAGCCTGCTTCCCCCTCTCTCTCTGCCTGCCTCTCTGCCTACTTGTGACCTCTCTCTGCCAAATAAATGAAATCCTTTAAAAAAAAAATATATTCATACTGCTGTGCAACCATCACCACGACCCATCTCCAGAACTCTTTCATCTTGCAAATGCAAATCTTACACCCCTTAAACAATATCTTCCCATTTCCTTCCCGAAGCCCTTGGCGACCACCTTCCTACTTTCCGTCCCTAAGCTTCTGACCATTGCAAGGACTTCCTATCAATAGAATCATACAGTATTTGTCTTTTTGTGATTGGTCCATTTCACTTAGCATCATGTCCTCAAGATCCATCCATGTTGTAGCGTGTGTCTGAATTTCCTTCCTTTTTAAGGCTGAATAATATTTCAGAGGGAACATTTTAAAGGTCTTTAAAGTAATTTGCAGGTATTTAAATTGTCCCATGCATATTCAGTCATGAGCAGACATTCTCTGCTTTGAATTTGCAGAGGCTTGACCCATCAGAGTCCATCAAGTATTCGTATCTTTGCAAATTGTTATCACTAGCCTTATATTCCCTAGCCACATGTTTCAAGGTTTTATAAATACCGGTGGAGGGAGAGAAAAGCCTTTCATACTCCCTCTGACAAAGAAAAAGAAATACCTACAAAAGAAAAAGTATAAGGAGAGAAAAAAGACATTTGTGACCGTTGGCTACGGTAGTGAGAAAAGTCGGAAGTTTCTCAGTTCTGGGGATGCCTCGGTGGCCCAGTCAGTTAAGCATCTGCCTTCGGATGAGGTCATGATCCCAGAGTCCTGGGATCGAGCCCCGCATGGGGCTCCCTGCTCAGCAGGGAATCTGCTTCTCCCTCTTCCTCTGCCCCTCCCCCACCACGTGTGCACACTCTCTCAAGTAAAATTTTTTTTAAATCTTAAAAAAAAAAAAAAAGTAGTAGTTCCTCAGTTCTGTGCATGAAAACATCCAGATAATAGTCTAATCAGAGTCAGTCAAGATTAGGACTCAGCAGCAACATGAGACCCAAAGAGAGGAGTGATCAGGGCACACATTCCAACCTGTTGGTTGTTTTCTACCAACATCTGAAGCTTGTTCATGATATCTTCAGCCTCCGCAGCCTCAATGATCCCGGTACTGAACGCTGAGGTACATACACAGCTGAGGGTATAGGCAAGGACCTAGAAGAAGAGATGGCAGGAGAGGTTTCTTCGTGAGGGAAAACAAAAGAACACGATTTAGTGGACATCAGTGTTCTGTCCAACTTCTCCCCGGGATAAGGACTGGATTCAAGTATGCCTACCACAGACCAGGCACTGCTTCACCGCCTGACATGTCCTCACAATGGTATGAGATGCGGGTCAGAATTCCCACTTAACACAGGGATGTTGAGGCCTGACTACATACAGCTTGCCAGTGACAGGGGCAAGATTCAAGCCCAGGTCTTTAGACTCAAAATCAGAAAGTTCTCTCACCATCTCATGTCAGAACACTGGATCTATTAACAGCAGAGGCTAGATTTTCATAACCAGCGAATGTTACTGATAGCCATGTGCTCTGATCCAAGGCCAAGCCGGAGAGGAAATTCAAAGATGTGACCCATGGTTGCATTAAGACTCCCTCTTAGGAGTGGGGCATAGCGGCCAGGCATGCGGGTTTTAGAGTTACATAAATTGTGTAAAATAGAGGTAATATTTCTTACCTCAGAGTACCCGTGTGCTAATTAATACATGAAAAGATGAATAAATGAGCAAATTATAAGTAAAAGAGAATGCTGGGAGTCAAGACGGCCCACACAGGTGTACGTCCCACACTGACCACTGACAGGCTAAGAAACTTTGGGCAAGTCACTCAATCGACTTGAGCCTCAATTTCTGCAAATCCTGGCTAGTCATTCCCCTCCCCGCTACCTCACACTTTCCTCATGAAGCCCTCCTTCACAAAGATGCTGTTAAGGCAAAGTGGAAATGTTCAACTCCCAACCCTGGTCGATACAGCATGAAAAAAGGAAGCTGTTTCTAAGGTAGAAATTGGATAATAAAACATCAGAGGGGAGGGGAAAAAACCAAACTGCCTGCTCGAGGCCTCGTAAATCAAAACATCAAGGCAGACCGAGGCATCAGTGCTAAAAGCCCCGCTTTCGTTTATTAATCGAACTGCCCCTCGGTGGCAAAATTTTCTCCCTTTGCTTAAAAAGATACGTCCTTTTCAACTGTGCTCTGCAACTGCTTTAAAAATGGAAATGTGGTGCACATAGTAGAACAAAACTTCAACCCTCTGTGCCCCAAAGAAATTCACCGATTCAACAAGTCCTATTGCTGAAAGCAGAGGAGCCGAGCGGGGGAACACAGCAGCCATTATGTGCCCATCAATAGCTCGTGGGCAGGCCCGGAGAAAACAGAATCTGCTCTAATGAGACAGAGAATCTGGCCAGGCTAAAAGGTCATCCCCGGGTCCTCCCGAAGACAGAGCCCAGGCCGCCCAGCTTCACCTGGGCAAAGACACACACCTCAGACGCTCACTCTGAACGGGGTTGACACACAAAAGCTGTGTCCCAGGATCCACAATTCTGTGCATTTTTGCACCGTAACAGAAAAATCTTTTCATTAAGTGTGGTAAAGGGAATTTCCTCAATGACTTTTCATGCTAGCTGACGTTAAAAAAAAAAAGAAAGAAAAAAAAATCAAATGCCTTTTTTGATGCAGTTTCTTAAGCTTATTCCTGGCCATCTTTTAAAGTTACATTTGGCTTGAACGTAATTCTAAAAATCTCCATTGGACCTTCCTCCGGAAATCGCAGCTCTTCTTAGAAAGTGCCTTCTAGCGAGGCTGACTTCGTTTTTTGCGTTCACTGAAGGCTCTTATCTTAAAGGCCACATTTGATTTAAACAGCTGCACAGTTTGAAAACCTTATGATCTAATATAGGTTGTTTGCCAAATTCTTCTCTTTATCCCAGTTGAAACTGAGGAAGAATTTAATTTCAGTGTTACCAAAATATGAGAAGTAGAAAATCAGTGGCCATTGGAAAACATGAGACAACAAAGGGAAGAAAGCCGTAACCTCCCACTCCTACCTCCTGAAACGTTCTGCTTTGGCTCCCACTGTCATCTAGGTACATCGAGAGCTTCCGAAGCGATGCTGCCACGTGAACTCGGGACTCTGTCTGGCTGCTGTGGCTCATGAGAGACAGAACAAGTCCAACTCCCAATATACAGCCCGTGCTTGGATGCAAAAAAAAAAAAAAAAAAAAAAAAAAGCTGTTAAAAATCACCAGAAATCCACGTTACTGCTCTTCACTCATCACGGGAGTTTATAATGCTCTTGGACCTGAGATGAGATGGCTGGATTCTCAGTCTGCTGCCTGGTATATAAGTGTGTCCCATGAACCACCACAGGCACACCCACTGCCCCTCCCCACCTTAAACGGAAAACTTTCTATTAGAACAGATGTCTCTGGCCCATGTTAGTGCTGTGGACAAAATGGGGAAGAACAGACGAAAATATGAAATAGATTTGACTTAAACTCTATGGTGAAGTAGGACGATGAATAAAAAGTCAAGTCAAACCAGCTCTATCCCCACACTGGGAGAAGCTCTGTCCTCGACCCCATCCCCCCATGTCCACATGTAGACGGCACTACGATGAACTGCACAAGAGAAAAGACTCCATTTCAGAATATGAGCTGAGGACAGCTGACTAATGACAGGGGGGACACGTCGCAAGCCATGATGATGAGGTACTGCTAAGTGCTTCGTGTTTCCTAGTCAACTTCCACAAGTGGAATTTCTTAAAGAAACTATGTTATTTGTCTGCGCACAATGACATTAATCCTCTTCTCCCCTCTGATCCCTCAGAGTACCACTGGGTCAGAAGAGAAAATGGACAAATGACAGGCTTGTCAAAAGTTACCCCATGTGACAATTCAATTGGAATCTTAGGCTTTGTGCCCCAGTTCTTGGGAAAGAATACATATCCATTTAAGGAAAAAAAAGGGGTCTCCTAGAAAACTTCTAGTTAGAATGATTAGATAATGCAGCTGTAGGGTGATTTTCTATTTAAAAAAAAAAAGTTTCTGTCATCATTGTTGTGTTTTGAACTGCGAAAATGCTGAACTGTTTTTCAGAAATCATCTCAACTCTGGTTTGGCTTGCCCGGCATGGTATCTGGCGCTGAAGACGCCATTCCAGGGCATTTCTCCAATAACGTATTTCAATGCCCATAAGTTATGTTACTTTACACGTCTATAGTATCTATCTCCTTGGCTGGCATCAAGAACCTTCACGTCATTTCCTGAATATGTTAGCTCCTTCCCTCAAACACCTCCTGCAAAAGAAGCATCCACAACAGATAAGAGACACCCAAAAAGACAGAGAGGCTACAAGATTTGTTCAAGGTCATATGGAGAGTTTCCAGCAGAGAACGGCCAGGAGACAGAGGCTTCTCATTCCCAGCCTTCAGCTCCATCTGCCAAGCCCCAGGCCCCTCTCAGGGCCCCGTCGGGATGCCCTGATGAAATGCCTGTGAGAAGGCACCGTATCTCGAGCCTGTTTTTCTCGGTTCTATTGTGTAACTATCTGGCATTAGAAAATCCTTTGTAAAGAAGCTACTGCAGTAATAATCCATCATTAGCCAGGCAGAACTGCTGTTCCAGCTTACAGGAACTTAACAACAAGCTCGACTAGCATAATGCACTTCCAACCAGTTAAATCAGCGTCTACCACCTGAACACGGCACGCTTTAGAGACCAATCACGTTTCTGAAAGAGAAAAGGCGCTCTTCTTTAGTATGGGATTTATTTTTTTTTTAAGATTTTATTTATTTATTTGATAGACAAAGATGACAAGTAGGCAGAGAGGCAGGCAGGGAGAAAGGAGGAAGCAGGCTCCTCACGGAGCAGAGAGCCTGATGTGGGGCTCGATCCCAGGACCCTGGGATCATGACCTGAGCCGAAGGCAGAGGCTTAACCCACTGAGCCACCCAGGTGCCCCTTTAGTATGGGATTTAAAGTCTTTGTTTTCATTTAGAATCTACAGGGAAGGTCTTTTTTTTTTTTTTTTTTTTTGGCTTTTTCTATACTGGCGCATATAAAAATTGACAAAATTAGAACCAAAGATATAGCTAGACAAAATGTGATTAATACTTCGAAAAATTTGACTTTTGCTCCCTCTTGACTATTTAACTGCTACTTTCGATTAAGATTTCAAATGTTACTTCCTCAGGGACACCTTCCCTGGCCCAGCAGGGAAACTCTTCGGGACTCTCCCATAATGCCCCATACTAATTTAATTCAGACAATTTAAATTATAATTTTCAATTCTTAAAAAAGATTTTATTTTAAATTTCTATTCTTTAAATAAAGATTTTATTTATCTAGTTGAGAGAGAAAGAGAGAATGAGCGAGGTGGGGAAGAGCAGAGAGAGAGGGAGAAGCAGACGCCCCTCTGAGCAGAGAGCCAGACGGGGTTCTATCCCAGCACCCTGGGAATGTGACCTGAGCCAAAGGCAGATGCTTAACCAACTGAGCCACCCAGGTATCCCTTAATTATAAATTCTGATGAGGATTATTTGAAGGACTGTTTGATTTCTGCCCATGTCCTCCACTAGTCTGGAAGCTCCACGAGGCTGGGAATGTTTTCTGATTTTCCCTCACTGCTATATGCTGCTTTGACAGGGACAGAGTTCAGTCAATATCGAATGCTGGAGAACTGACCCAATATAGGGTTTTAAGAGAGTCCAAAGTAGAGAGAAGATCTACAAGTAAAACAGCAAAAACAAGACTGGATTCTTCTATTCAGGTTGAGGCAAAATTTACCAATGCTAAAATACACTGAATATATTATCCAAGATTCAATCAAGAAAACTCAATTTCCATTTCTTGCCAGACTAATTTAAGAAAGAGGAGTGTCAGATTTCATGCGGGAAAAGGAGACCTCTCAAAGCTCACTAAAGTTTCGGGGTTCATCTTTCTCAGTAAGTAGCAGGCTCCTACATCTGGCTTTTTGGGGGCTATCCTGGGTAGGCAAAAATCTTTATCTCCTGGACTAAAACTCCTCTTTTACTATCCCAAGGCATGCAGGCACAAAGGCTTAGAAAAAGACATCCTGGTTCCTAGTTCACATTTACCTAATATTATCACAGCATAATTATTCATGGGCAAGGTTGCCATTCACTAACGATTCTATTCTATTGCTACAATGATCAGTGACTGTTGTCATATGTGAACATACAATCTAACTATGGACAGACGTGTGCCAATATAAATACGCTAAGATGTATGTGTCTATTGACCTTCTAAACTCCTATTCCATCTCATTTTTCCAGCATGCTCCAAGAAGATAGTCCTGAAGCTTTATTCCTGGTATTTTCTTCTGATTTCCAAGTGGTCTATATTTTAAATTTTTTTTGGGGGGGTGACTAAGTCTTAAAGATTCCCCTAGGTGCTTAGGTCAGCACTGCTATACGTTTACCTCATCTTAGCTCCCCTTTGATATGTTTGCCGGCTCTAAACCACGAATAGCTTGGGCAGAAGTAGCTTCTACATCTTTCTCTCCACTGAAAACAAAAAGGAGTTCCATGGTGGTGTCTCAGAGAGATGAAATAAAACGAAATTATAGTATTAGGTATAAATTTTGGGTTTTGGAATTACTAACATGAGTCTTGAAGAATACTAACAAATGACAAAGAGAATGTGAGTTTTAAAATTATATGCCCTATTATGTCTTTACTTCTTGAATCTCTTATCCAAGTATATTAAAATATCACTGGCGAAAAGAAAAGCTGTGCAATTCTGCTCTGTGGGTTGCTATATCAACTGAGAAATAATGATAAATTGTTTCTAAAATTAATCAGATATGAATCTTCAATTCCTGACTTTATTGTGGACAATCCTGCAGATTAAGTAGGAGGCTGTCTAATAATTAGTTCTAATAACAGTTAACATTTGTATAGCGCTTTGCCCTTTACAGAGTGCTATACAGATGTTATCGTATTTGTAAAAGCTCAATAGCAATTAACCAGCGCTCAGGTCATTGATGGATGGCAGGACTAGTTAAGGCTGGGAGGACTGCAATGGCACAACAGGTACCACTAGATGGCAGCAGAATGTAAGTGATCAGGCGACCCTCCCCCCCACCAGCCCAGGTGCTGGGTCCTCTCAGCAGGGACATGTCTATTAAATCACGGAAGCATGGTGAATTTACTCTGGGTGAATTCTATCACTTGAGGTAGCAAGCTCCCAGGTCTATTAACTACCTCCTGGTAATGCTTCCACTATTTCACTTGAGGGTAGACTGCCAGAGACTCCTGAATCTCATTAGTCAGGGGAATATTTTATGGCTGGGGGGGGCGGGGGGGTGGTCTCTGGGGTGGTTTGGTGTGGGGGTGTGTGTGTGTCTTTCTGCCTCTCTTTTTAATAGTGAGATACACCCACATGTCAAAAAAAGTAGTAAACAGGGGCGCCTGGGTGGCTCAGTGGGTTAAAGCCTCTGCCTTCGGCTCGGGTCATGGTCCCAGGGTCCTGGGATCGAGCCCCACATCGAGCTCTCTGCTCTGCGGGGAGCCTGCTTCCTCCTCTCTCTCTGCTGCCTCTCTGCCTACTTGTGACCTCTGTCAAGTAAATAAATAAAATCTTAAAAAAAAAAAAAGTAGTAAACACCATATTGTCAGCAAACAGCTTTCCTTCTACTGAAATGCACTCTCCCCACAAAACTATTTAAGAGACAGAAACATGGCTTTGACGGCAGACAACCTAGGCTTCTCCCCCAGCTGCTATTTGTGTGATCTTGAACCAGTCTCCTGCATGAGAGTCATTTTCTTAATCTGTAAACCAAAGCGATGACTGTTCCTGTTTTAGTATCAATATTTAGATTGTCATTGGGGCTGAATGACAGGAGAAACGGATGTGAAAATGCCTCGCACAGTACACAGCCATGTGGTATTAGTTGAACTGAAACCAGAGACAGTTACCTAAGCGCTTCAAGCTACAAAGCATTAGGAACGACAAAATACTAAACTTCATTAACTGTAGAGAGAATGGGAGTTTGAGAAGTTGAGTTTCTTGAAGGATCTGGGCTTTTAACTGAGTTCTGAGAGACAGGCAAGACTTTCCTAAAGGGACAGGAAATTTCTGATGACCCTATTCTACTTAATTCTCCAGGTTTAGTCCCGATCTGGGCTCACCCTTTCCTCTCCTAAGCACAGCTAGCTGATCATTATGGAGGTAAGAATCAAGGAAGAATAATGAAGAAATAAGAATCCTCTCGATATAAAAAGTTAATGGGGGGGGCGCCTGGGTGGCTCAGTGGGTTAAAGCCTCTGCTTTCGGCTCAGGTCATGATCCCAGCGTCCTGGGATCAAGCCCCGCATCAGGCTCCCTGCTCAGGCGGGGAGCCTGCTCCCCCATCTCTTTCTCTGCCTGCCTCTCTGCCTACTTGTGATCTCTCTCTGTCAAATAAATAAAATCTTTAAAAAAAAAAAAAAGTTAATGGGGGCACCTGGGTGGTTCAGTGGGTTAAGCCTCTGCCTTCGGCTCAGGTCATGATCCCAGAGTCCTGGGATCGAGTCCCGCATCCGGCTCTCTGCTTGGTAGGGAGCCTGCTTCCTCTTCTCTCTCTCTGCCTGCCTCTCTGCCTACTTGTGGTCTCTCTCTGTCAAATAAATAAATAAAATCTTGAAAAAAAAAAAAAGGTAATGGTAAAGTTAAATGTCTTTAGACATAGGAGGTTTTTATATGCATAAATACCTACACTATGGACAATTCCATTATCTCTATGGTTCTCCTTCATTCAAACAAACTTCCCACAGACCAGTGGAGATAATACATGTTTAAGTCACAAGGCTGAAAGCCTGCAGTAAGTTGATCCACAAATTTGTTCCCGGCTTTATAATACCATGCCCTATAGCTATGATGAATACCTCTGGGGGAAGGCGGGTCAGGGGGGAGGGAAATTTATCTTACTCCTTGGCTGTAAAAGGCAACACCAACACATGGATTGGGCTCCAAGATAGCAACTCTTCATCAGACCCGGTAACAGCTAAATGGCCTTATCCCTTCCATTCATCATTTTCTACATTCAAGAGACTTCAATCATGCCACTGAACTCTCTTTTCCCATATTCAAAACCACACTCTTAAAAACATCTCATTTCATTTCTAAAGTGTTTCATGATAAACTGGGTGGATGTCAATGATTCTTATCTCATCTTAGCTTGCATCTCAGAGAAGATCTTCTAACTACCACCCACCAAGTGAAGATTTGACTTCATATACTCATAATGAAATACCTGAGATATGCAGTTACTTCTATTGACTCTTTTCTCCATCTGAACGTAGCAGGCTAGATGACTTGAATGTGACTTTAGGTCATAAGTTCCCTTAAAGGCCATGAACATAAACAGTCACATTTGAGCAGTGCCCGAAACAGCACAAACTAAATGAGTTAATAAACTGGAGCTTAGTGCTTAACAATGTGTTGAGTTTTTTAGTAACAATGAGCATGAGAACATCTACATTGGAGGTTCCAAAACACTTGGAAGTCCAAAAAGATACAGTGTAAGTCCTCGACTGCCTCAGTGCTTCAGGAAGCCTAATAACACTATATTCTCCCACGTTAAGTCACAGACCAGTTAAAACACTTAGAAAACCAAATGAGTAAGTTTAAACAGTTTTTTGAGGTATTTTTTTTCTTTTTAAAAAAATTTTTATTTTTAAGTAATATCTACACTGAACATGGGGCTCGAACTTAGAACCCCTGGATTAAGAGTCGCATGTCTACCAACTGAGCCAGTGAAAGCAAGGTATTCTTCTCTAATTATTCTTTTTTGTTTTGATTACCTTTCACAACTGGAATAATAAGTTTTAAGATATTTAGTTTAATAGGCAAAATCTTTAAAAAGCATGAAGTCTGATGTGGGGCAGAGAGAAGTGATTAATATTGAGGAGTTTGGGAACCCCAGACATAACCTATATTTGTTTCTGTTTTGATTCTTTAGTCATTGGATTTCACAAGGGAAATCTAAATCATGGGTCAAAGGTTCTCTTTGTCCAATCAAATTCAAAGAATAGTTTCAACTATTTAAAAAGGTTAAATCATGCATGTTAAGTCTCCAGATACATGCCTCATATGATAAGTAGAAGACAGAACTAAGATATTAATAACTTAATGACAGCCATGAAATGACATTCGTTACTCTGTATTGAAGCAAACTGTCTATTGCTGAAACATGGTTTTTTAGAACAAGTACCTTTAACTACAGGTTCTGATTATTAGTGAAAAGTCTTTGCAAAGGAATTCAAGATCCAGTCTGACAAATATTTCACGATTGAAGGTAAAGTTTATGGCAGAGAAAGAGTCAATCCCCATGTATCAGAGAGGAAATGGAACCAACATACTTATATTCAAGACTAGGATCAAAGCAGCAATTTTCCAGGGCATCCAGAGACTTCATCAGAAGGAGGTTCATCTGTTGGCCAGATATATCACTGGGCAAAGACCAAGAGGAAAAAGTCAGTCACTTAAAATCATTCAAATACCCAAAATACCGTATACTATTTCCTCTTAATATTTTACTGAACACTCATTTCATTAAAAAAAAAAACATAAAAGTAACAATAATATTGATGATTCACATATACTTATTTTGCAGAGCACAGAAATGGAGTCTGAGAATTTATTTAATAATTGAGTCCCTGAACAGTATAATCACTTGTAAAACAATAAACTCAAAAACTGCTGCTTTTGTGTTTCCTCACCCCATTCAGATTTTAAACCACTGAAAAACAAAAACTAAAATCAGAATTCCAGAAACATTTCTAACAATGCTAACGTGATTTTCTTCAGAATATTTAACAACCCGTGAAGCTGGAATTAAGAATAATCATTCCAAATCTCTCTCTTGCAGACACTGTTACTTCTGATTTCATGTGTCATTTGTGAAGGGTGTTCTTGTCCTTTTTCTTTCACTTGTTTTTTCAGAAGATGGGGGAGGAAACCCAGCCATGTATTTTTCTGCCTTTAGAGAATCATTGATGTGGTTTTGCCATGGTCTTGGTGAGAACGAGGACTTCTGTAGTAAAAGAAAACTTAAAAGGTGGTTCTGTGGCTGTGTTCTCAGGCAGGGTTGTGGGCTGTCACCAACACTTGACTGTTAAGGGGCTCCTAACACATCAACTGTCACACTGCTCCCTCATCAGCCCCAGGATGCCAACCAGCCACAGACACTTTACATAATATCTTCCCAAACCAAGAATCAGTGGTTTTATCTGAGGTGAGGGATTATATTCTGCAGTGAGTGTGTACCTGTGCACACTATGTGTGCGCGCACACACACACAGTTTTAATAGCTTTGACTAAGTCCTATTATCGTTGTTCTCTCAAGTAAAATATACTTAACTATCCTAAACCAATGCTGAAGAGATCCACTAGTATCCTCTGGGAGTTATGACAGAAGCAAGCTTGGGAATAATATGCTTTTCTGAATAAATTCTAGACCAGAACTGAAATTCAGGTGACTTTTTCATAAGCCAGGGCAAAAAAGGATTGTCACAATTCTCTTCTACAAGGTGATTTTTCATTCTTGAGCCCAATATACTGTCCTAATCCTGTACCACTGAGGGAGTCATGGTGGGCCATTTACTGGTTGTCACCAACTATTAAGAGTCAACAGCCCTTCAAATGATGACCTTAATTTTAGAAAAATGGAAACTTCCTCCAAAAATGTCATTATCTAGTGTCGCTGTCATTATCTAGTAAAATACTCGACAGCACCAAAAGGCAAATATTTCAGATTCCTCTGTTCTGAGAAATTAGGAAGGTGGGAACCATGAATTATTACACTGGTCACTACAGTGCTCACACACGGGCCAAAAAAGGAAGGATGCTGTCCAAACAGATCATTAGAGCAAAGTGAAAATTTGCATTGATTCTGAGGGCATTCAGTCTTGGGAAGAGCTTCCTGGTGTCCTTCCCCAGCCTCTTCTGCAGATGCAAAGTCAAGTAAGAGAGACAGGGGTGGAAGGTAATCTAGGAACTGGCATGAATCCTTCCAGTTTCTCCAGGTAGCATGATTAAATTAACCACAAGTGAAAACTTGTCAAGCCCTAAAACCAGCAGCATCTCCTCCTAAACTAATGATGAGGGGAGCCAGAGCCAAGATAGGAAGAGATGAGTTGCCTGGAATTAAACTGCCATGGCTCATTTTTAGCTGTAGAACGTGTTGCTTGAAAGATACTGAAGAAAGAGCATGAACACAGATGGTGAAGAAACTGCCATTTGTAGCAATAGTGGCAAAGGGAAAAAAAATCACTTTCAAGTTTTAAGTCTTTAAAAAACATGCTGCGTTCTGTCACACACACGAGATATGGAACAGTGAATTCACATGCAAAGGGCAGCCTTGTGTTCATGTCCAGAACCAGGCCTATAAATACAAATGCTGGTCAACAGAACAAAATGAGCATTCTAGAAACGTTTTCATTTATGATCACAGAGACGAAGCCAATCTTTCCAATCATCTGACAGATGTTTCCAAGAGCTGAAAATGATCATCTGAAAGACAGTATTTCCCTAGATCAATAGCAGTTCTCATAAAGGTTTCACATAATGGTGTCTGCACAAAGCTATGTAAATTATAAATGCAAACTTAACCACTGGTTTCAAACTGAAATCTAAATATAGCATAATGCCATCCAGTTTACCCACATTGACACTGTCTCTTGGCTTCGGACAGACTGTTCATTTCTGCCAACCAGGGAAGTTTAAGGACAGTGAACATCACAACAGGCTGCCTCTCCCCGCTATCCTCTTTCCGGTGCGGGGAAAATTCCAATTCAGTGCATACCTAAATATTCATGATATTCAAATATTCATGTTGTACCACACTGCAATCAACCTGGATATATAAAATTCTAAGGGTTGTTTCAAAATAAAGAATAAGTAGGACGGACAACACAACCAAAGTAGATTCATGCACAAGAAAACTTTCCCATCTTGTGGAATTTTCCGCCTGGGTCTTTGCTACTCGGTTAGCTCCATTCAAGGGTAAAGCTAGCTGTCCAACACCGAGTAAATGGAATAAAGCACACAGTATAATATGCACAGATTAAGACTCTTTAAGGATTATAAAAATGTAGCCAGGGCACGGGATAAAAGCAATCTTTAAAACTGGGTACATGCAGTTCTCAGTTAGCCTGGGTGATTCTCACCTCCCTCAGGCAGCAGGGATCTTCCAGTCTTTTCCTCCCATTTTATAATGGCATCAATAATCAATAATTATTTTCACCCTTGGAAACCAGGGGGAAAAGCAGCTTTTTCTTTTTAGGCCACTTTTCCTCGTGTCTATTACATGGATCTATGCATGTCATTCAGCTAAGCACGGAATGATTTTCAAGTTGCCATCACCTTCATAAGAGCAATCCCCCAAACACAGTAATATCTTCGGGATGGCATTCTGGGAAGACGGATGCACCCACAGAGGAGAAAAAAGCACCGATGTGCCCATTTCAAAAAGTTGAGCTGCCACCAGCACGCTCGCGAGCGCATGTGCCTGCGGTGCTGTCTGCCTCATCACAAAGACGAAAAGGAGGAGTATTTTCATCAACTGTACCTGAGTTTCTCCTCACACAAGCGAGAGAGAAACATCCCCAAAGCCAGGCCCATGTGGATCTGCACGGCTTGAGACTCATCAGCTCTCGGTTTCCCAGGTAACCTGGCAGTCAGCATGTTCAGGATTTCCTCAACCTTCTCTTTGCAAGAAATAATGAAAACTGGCACGAGGAGAGACAAAGCCGTGGCGGCAGCGGAGCGGGCGATCGCGCTAGCTGTGTTTTCACCAGAATAGGATTTCTAGGACATGCCAAAGGAAGAAAACAGGGATTGGCCTTTTGTTTAAAACATGAAGGAAGCACACCTGTCACAGAGTGTCACAGAGGCACCGCACCACAAGATCTGTGGCTCTTAGAGCTGCCACTACCCCCCTCCCCACTCACACTCCCCCCCCGCCAATCAAAAATATCATTTAAAATCATCTGTATCTGTGTTTGTCTAGGTAGTAGGTTCCCTTTTCACCCTCCCTTACTGAAACAATTTGCTCCTAAACAGCTGATTAGTAATATCCTTTTACATTTGGAAAAAAATAAATAAGTGTCTTCTCTGAAAAGGTGTGAATTCCCTCATTATAAAGCCTGAAAAAAAAGTCAGTGTTTTGAAAGACCACATGTGTTTACTAAAAAATGAAACAAAAAACCAAAGTGAAGTTACCCAAGCTTGGAGAAACCACCAAGCAAATATTTATAAATGCCCAGAAAACCAGTTTTCCAGGAGAGAGAGGAAGCGTGTGTGTGGTGGAGGTGGCGGTGGTGGGGGGTGGGGGTGGTGGTTAAAGTTTAGTACGAAGGAAGAAGTGTAAGTTTAGCACAGGGATCTATTGGCAGATCTCCCAAAATTTTTGGTGGGAACGCTTCCCAGTAGATGGATTATTTCCTACAGGGGGTTAATTCCTTTTAATTAAAAAGGAAGTTGAAATCCTAAAAGCCTTTGGTTACAAAGCAATAACCAGCTATTCAAAACGAAATGGAGAGCTCTATATGCTCCTTCCTATATGTAATTATGGGAAAAGAAATGAATAACAGCCCTAATAAAATGGCAGGGCAGCTGAGTATGAACAGCTTCTACAAGAATTCTACAAGAATCCCATGTACAGACATGGGATATACATTTATAAATATGTCTCAAGTGGGGAAGAAAGCCCGTTTATCATTCCGCATTATTATCCACTTCAAATTTTCAGACACGCCATAAAGGCCGTTCTGCCCCTTGCAATCAAAGCACATTAAAAAGTGTGTTTAATTCTGTACCCATTTGCTCTCTAAGCTTCAGTACTTCAAGGACAAAAATCAAACATGTGCTAAGGTATTCTTTAAGTTAACATAGCATTATTGTAATGACAATACTATTCAAAATGACCCAGCTGCTCCAACACTGGAAGTCAAGAAAGTAGCTTTCGAATCAGTGCTTTGAAGAAGTAGAATAATGCAAAAATCACAATGGTAAGAGGCAACCCTGAGCTGGCTACTAGGGAGATTATTTTTATTGGTTTGCAAGAACTAAGCAGCATGATTAGAAATCTCATAGAATATCCTGGCCTGGTAAATATCTGAACCAGAGACCTATTGCAAAGACCTCCACATAAACTAGATTTCTGTCCGTCATTAAAGGAGTAAGAATACTTCCGACAGCAAGCAAAGGATCATAATGCAAAGATTTCTTTGAGGAAAATCCAAATTCCAACTTAATTCTATATTATCTACAAGTCATTTCTTTGTCCCCAAGTATAGTTAAAAATCCTAGTTCCAGACCCCAAGGCCCGGATGAATATGTAACAGGTCCTCCCAAAAGCAGGAGGACAGAGGCATGCAGAAAGCTGTATGGAGAAGAGAAGGGAATGGAGTTTCGGGCACAATTCATGATCTTAGCAACAGTTCACGACCTGTGCTATATTTTTATTCAAATCGACTATAATCCTCTGCCACTCAGCTGATTGTCCCATGATCACTGTAATTCCCTAAGCAGTGGAGAGTGATAAGGCAGAACCAAAATAATTCTGGGCAGATACAGAAATAAAACATGCACTACAGCCAATGAAGGGGAAATAAAACCTAAACAAAAGAGGTGTGTTTTCAGTTTGTTTCAAATCTTAGGATATTAGCATGAAGAAAAAGAGAGACTAAGTGACAGGTGCAACAATATTCCTTGGTATGTTTAGAGTATTTCGAAAGTTATAGGCGGTGATCCTCGCAAATCTTTCATAATGTTGGCAAGGCATTAATTTTTACCTTCATTGTACAGGTAAGGAAAATAAAATGATGGGTTAAGTATCAGTCCAATGGTCACAAAACCAATAAGGGGCAGAGCTGGGGCTACAATCAGTATAGATAATACCGTTCAACTGCCTCATTTTCCACGTTAGGACACAAAGGTCCAAAGAGACTTACGTGAACTGCCCATGGTCACATATTCCAGAATTTTAAAAAACCAAAACTAGAAACTCAGGGCTCCCAATCTTTAGCCAATATTTATTTCACGACAACTATAGCTCTTGCCTCTGATTATACATGGGAATCATCTAGAGACCTTTCAAAACACTGATGGTGCCCAGGGTCCATCCCTAAGCAATTAAATCAGAGGAGAGGCCTACAGGGCAGTACTTCTTTTTTCTATCTATACAGAGATTTCAAACACATACATGTTCCTCAGGTGATTCCAACGTAAAGCTAAGAATGATCACACCACGGTATGGCTTTCGTATGGACAACTAATATGAGTAGCCTCGACCCTTGACTTTTCCAATCATTTTAAAAATTTTCTTTCTCAGACTTACGTAATAAAATGAGGAGAAAACTTGGCCTCTGGGTTGGTAATGGCTATCCACAATGACCAGGAGCGTATCAGACACCATGGAAACCCACTCCTTCATTGAAAGGAAATTGGGCTGAACCTGCAAAGGAAGGAAAACATGAAGTGAGGGGCGACGGGGTGGCTCAGTCGGTTAAGTGTCCAGACTCTTGATGTTGGCTCAGGTCATGATCTCAGGATCCTGGGATCTACCCCATGTCATCGGGCTCAGCACTCAGCAGAGTCTGCTTGAGGATTTTCTCCCCTCTCCCTCTGCCCCTTCCCCTGTTCACCTTCTCTCTTTCTCATATAAGTAAGTTAAAAAAAAAAAAAAAAAGGAAAAAACATAAAATGATAATAGAAAAAAAAAAGAAAACAAAACCTAAATATTATTTCTAGATCTGGGGCACAACCCCCTTCTGTACAGTGCTATTATCAAAAAGTAACCTTCAGGGCACCTGGGTGGCTCAGTGAGTTAAGCCTCTGCCTTCAGCTCAAGTCATGATCCCAGGGTCCTGGAATCGAGTTCCACATCGGGCTCCCTGCTCAGTGGAGAGCCTGCTTCTCCCTCTCCCTCTCATGCTGCTCTGCCTACTTGTGCTCTCTCTCTGTCAAGTAAGTAAAATCTTTAAAAAAAAAAAAAAGTAACCTTCAGCTGCCAGGACATTAGGAGGCAGATAGATATTTAACAAATACACATCCTCGGTTTGTGCCCCAACAGGAACAAGATTTACCTTTTATACAAGACAAGCAGAGGTGTGAGAGGATGGGGATTAGGAAACAGACTGTGTCCAAGAGCTCTCCACAGCCCACCTGCGTTTGGTGAGGGTGACATGGGGGTTAAAGGAGAGACGTGCAGAGAAAGAAAGTCAAAATGCCTCATTTCTCTGACTTGCCGTTTCACAAAGGAGGCAATAAAAAGCAGCCTACAAAATTCTCATCACCATCTTTAGCATTTCTGCTTACTACCACCACAGATTTATCATTCTGAATCATCACAACATTTGCCTAGCTAATTAGGTATGAAAGCACAAATGATCTTCAGTTGGGAAAAGAAAAGGAAAGAGAATGCAAAAAACCAAAACAACAAAACCCAACTCATTAAAAAGAGACCTTGGTTTTAAAAATCACTCATGACCGTGGATGTCAAAAGCATCCATTAACTCACACGGTCACCCCCAGGTGGTGCAAACGACAAAGGTCAATGCCATGTTAAGCATCCTTGGAATTAATAGCTTGACTCAAGGAAGGCCTTCTTCCCAGGCTGTTTGGCTCTCAGTCATATGCAGATTGGAACAAAGTTTGAAAGCCTCAACGCTCATCAAATAAGGAGTGAATTTGTACTGACAACCAAAGACAAGGCGATGAAGAACAAAAGCAGAGCTCCAGGTGGTGTGGCTTCTCCACGTTTTGTGTACTATGTGTTTTAGCACAGAACCAAAGAGTGGGGAAATAAAGAATAAGACTGCCTGGAACTCAAACTCAGAGCTAGACCCCTGGTTATCAGTGGGGCAAATTATCTGCTCGACTGCCCCAAATCAGGGATCCTAGAAAGGCACTTTTAACTTTTTAGGTCGTAGATTCTACTTAGCATGTTGTCTCTGCTAAAGTACTCTATGCCTCTTTCAAGGATAGAAAACATCTTTCTCAGCATTAAAGTAAGATTCTGCATTTAAAGTTAAATTTTCTTACGGTATCTACACTTTTATCCTTCGTGCAATAATTGCCTGGTCTCTTTCCCTTCCGCACAGGTAATATATGTTTGTAGCTTTTGCCACACAGCCTCTGTTCTCTGGTTTACTGGTGATGGCACACTTTGGAGAATTCTCTCCTCCAGGACTTGAAGCTTGGTTAAATGCTCAATGAAGCTACCCATCCAACCTGCCCAAGGGGTGGGCATGAGACCCAGGGGACCCTAAATCTTGAGTGACACAAGCACAGTACATGACCAGAGCGGATCCATCCCAGGGACAGTGGTCCGTCCGCTGTGATGGTTCTCCTATCACTTCCTGTGCCTAATGCTCTTCCCCAAACCCAGTTTTAAGCTTTGCCTTCAATTCCATGGACTTCCGGATGCCCTATTTTTCCGCTTTTTTAATTTAGATGAGAGCTGGTTCCTTCGCTTGCAAACAAAAAACTCCACCATGAAAAAAAAAGAGTACAGATGGCCCAGAAGACATACTGAGGGAACAGAGACAGGCTGAATGGTGTTGAATAAAGCCCGGTTCTTGCAGCAAGAAGTCAGATGATGGCTACTATGACTGAGCACTTAGTATCCACCAGCCGTCGAGCTCTACAAATACACATTCATTTGATCCTCAGAGCAATCATGTCTGTTGAGTACCTCTATCCCCACTTTACAGATGGGGGAACAGGCTTTGCAAGGGTAAGTTACCAAAAACAGACCACAGAGCTAGCAAGTGCAAGTACTGGGATTTAAATACAGGACTCTCCTACTCCAAAGCCTGTGTTTTTTAACCACTTGGCTATATTGTCTCCAGATAATGATAGCTACTAGATAACGGGGCTTAAAAGAAGAATAAATCCATGCCTTTTTATTTTGACAGATATGAATTATCTGAAAAAGTACATTGGAAATGAACATTGGCCAGCTCGCCACATGTTTAATTAAGAAATAAATGCCTTGCAAAAATGAATAGGCACTTTGTCATTGACATCTACAATTAAAATGCAAAGTACAATTTTTTTCAGTCAGTAAACACTGCTTATTTATCATTTTTTGACAGCATTGTTCACTTTCAGTAAGCCTAGTTAACCTCCTAAGATTGGTTACCACTGATGTAATCACAAAAAGACAACCCCTGTTGCATAAAATTGGTACCTTCAAATGGAAATGACCACTTAACTGTGATGGAGAAAGCAAAACAGAAAAGCAGCAAGGAAGAGTGTCTGAGGAGCCCCTCGAGCTCGCCCGCCGTGTAAAGACCCATGGAGCAGTCTAACCGTGCTGCCGCAGGCATGGGCTCTAACCTCGTAAATTCAGGGCCAGGCTTAAAGAGGCTTCTCACTTTTCAAACGGTGCCCAACTGGTTCAAATCACCCTTAACTCACCTCCGGGACCCCCTCCGAGTCTGAGGAAAGGCTGGCTTCGTGTTTGGATACGACCACAGCGAGGCTGCTTAAGGCTAACAGCGCGTTGCCCTTGACCACTGGGCTCTCCCTGTTCAAAAAGAAAAAAATTCCGAGAGAGGATTTGGGGGCATTAACAGGGAAAAGAGAAGGTGTTATTACACAGGAGGCAGATGAGGTCAAAACGCACTTCCATTCCCTCACAGAGCTGTAGCCCCACACGTCTGCTTGTGCCCTGATGTTTTTGCCTTCTTCTGACCCTGGCGCGGATTTCTTACTCTCCTCTACGGGTATGGTCATTCATTCAGCTTTTTTTTTTTTTTTTTTTTGGACCTACAAATCTAAGCTCACATATCTAAGTTCGTTCTTTCTAAAGTTTTTATTCCATCGTTGGATGCGGCATTTCATAAGCTGTGTCTTTCTGTTTCATCTTTGACCAATATAAATTTATTGATTTGTGTGGAAGAGACGAGCGGAGACAGTTGTGTGAATGAGTACAGTAGAATGCAACTGGCCTCTGGCTTTTCTCAGGCGCTGGTGTGTGGACAGCACCCTTTGCCAGCAACCTGCCATGCTGGTTACTATAATTATTATCATTATCCTCCCCTTCTTTCCTTCGAGATGCCAAAGCCAGCAATCTTAAAGGCAGTTTGTGATATAACCTAGAGACCCTAGATAAGGCGCCAAAAAAAAAAAAAAGTCCTGTTTTTAAACTATCTGGATGGAGAGTTGCCCTCTCCTGTTATACAAATAGTGGTTTTTCTATGAACAGCAACAAAATTTTAATGTGACTTCTGGATTTAGTATCAAGAAAACTGAACCTTTTCAAATATACTTACCACCTGAAAATGAACACTTAATATTTTTCCATTATTCCAACGTGATTCTATAGAAGAAAAATCTTCAGTGGGCACTGATGAGAGGCTCTTGGCTGGCCACCTCCATCTGAGCACCCAAGCCCTCGGACATTCCATTCTGTCCTGGTTGGGGGTTCCCATAACTACAGAGATTGTTTCCCAAAACCTGGATTTGAGACCTGAACATGAACCTGTGGGTACATGCTAGAATGACTCCTGCTCACCCCAATGCAAGAACAGGACAGATCTGTGGGGTGAGGAGACTTCCAGCTCTGCTCCCCATGCACGCTAAGGACCTCCAGTCCCAGGCCACAATCATGACAGAACCTGTGAGTTATGGGTATTCAAAGGTGAGTATACACACACGTTCTTGCATTTTTGTTTCCGTTGGGTAAGAACAGGATTCAGGACTTGCCATGATCAAGTTCCCCCATTTACCTATCCATGGAATCCCTCCCGCCTTCTCCCTCTCCGCCTTGGGGTGGAGGCTTCCTTTGCGCACTTGCTCATTCTGTTCACTCCTGCTTAATTCATTTCTCTGCAAGGCCTGTCATAATTTGATAACACAACGATGTTTATATTGGGGGATGGGGTGAGGAGAGAAACTAGGAGGAAGACCTGAAGGTTAAGCAAATGCCTTCAACCTAGGTTTTGCTAGACTTCTGCAGTGAGGATCACTGGGATATGGATAATAATTAAAAAAACACCAGGAAGCAGGACAAGGTCTGTGCACTCCAAGGCGCCCAAGCCGTAACATCACTTAACAAAACCAAAATTAACTCTTCTATTTCTAATATGATCTCTTTCCTTTAGCTGAGAATATCCTGAAGCCTGTCCTGCTACAAAACAGCCATCGATCCCTAAAGTTATAGTAAAAAAAAAAAAAAAAAAAAAAATTTCAAATTCTGAGTGATCTCACAATTTGATCCCTGATTTTCATTACCCTATAGAAAAACTCAGATGGTCACCAGAAACTGGGCGTCAAATAATTTAAAACAAGGATATTAGGGGTGCCTGCGTGGCTCAGGTCATGATCCCAGGGTCCTTGGATGGGGTCCCACATCTGGATCCCTGCTCAGTGGGGAGTCTGCTTCTCCCTCTACATGCCACTCCCCCTGCTTATGCTTGCTCTTTCCCTCCATCTCTCTCTCTCTTTCTCTGTGCCAAATAAATAAATAAATACTTAAAAACAAACAAACAAACAAACCCAAGGATATGAGACAAGATGACATGAAAAGTCCTTTTGTAACCCTGAAATTCCAGAAGAACATTTAGCCTCCGTTTCAAAACAGAGCCCTCAAATGATTTTGTTTCAGAAGTTCCACTGGTCTCGACATCCCCAACATGCATTGTTCTTGTAAAATGGAAAAAAATGTATTTAAAGCCACTAGTGATTAGACCTTTGCTTGCAGACTAAATGCATATTTGGACATTAATCTTTGAATAGAAAAAAAGTATATCACAGTCCATGCAGTGGATGCTCGGGCCAAGCTACACACTTCACAAAGGTGCTGTGACCAGCACTGGTCAACTTGGCCTTCCCTGCATGCCCAGCACCGTGACTTATGGAGGGGAGACACTCGATACATATTTAGTGAAACAAATTCACCGAGGAGCTGGCCAGGTGAAAATCTACAACTGGGTTCAGCAAAAACTCATCAGCTTGTGGATCAAATAACTATCCCCTACCGGTCGGCAGTGGTAACTAATTTGCATAATAACATGTCAGCATCAGTACAGTATTTATCTAGGCAACACCACTAGCATTTTAATTAAACTGTCCTTTGGAACAAACTGATGCCATTAACCTAATTAAAAAGCACAGGGAAGGATGAGCTACAAGGATGCTTTCTTAGGGACAAAGTATTACATTATATATTAGTAAAGCGATCCCATCCTTTGGGGATTTTCATCTTTGGGTTCAGATCTATTTCATTAATAACAATG
Organism: Martes martes; assembly: GCF_963455335.1. Taxonomy (NCBI): domain Eukaryota; kingdom Metazoa; phylum Chordata; class Mammalia; order Carnivora; family Mustelidae; genus Martes; species Martes martes. Next base: position 48,556,395 of record NC_137900.1, on the reverse strand, counting down.
AAAATAAACTTACATCAATCACTGGGGTTTATCTGTGTTCTGATTCTCCCTTAGCCCTATCCTTGATGCTTTAAAACTGCTCTTAAATGAGTAAATCAGTCTAATCCTGTGACTGCATTTAACTTACAGCTCAGAACAAAGTGAGTCTTACAATGGTCCAAACCAGCCTGTGACAGCCATGATCCAAGAAAGGGAAGGCTAAGCTGGCAGCAGGTGGTGGTGGGGTCCTCCCATGGTTGGAGGAAGCCAGTGGGAAAAAGTAAAGAGAGGGCAGCAGAGTAATTTTTTTCCTCCTGCACTATCATTAATCTCTCAGCCTCCGAACCTCACTTGCTGTCATACCTACTATTGTCAGCATTGCTTTAATAAGATAAGGTCTATAAAATACTTTGAAATTTTTGATGAAAAGGTTTAGCACCATGAGAACATGAATTATTTTTATTCCCTACCACTGAGAATGTGAACACACTCTTCCTAGGTATTAGTCATGAAACGATGCTTTGCAAATCTGAAGATTAAAATCTTGTTGAAATAAAATTTTAGAATGGAAAATGCAAAAGCTACTAGAGAGGCAAAATTATAGTCTAATAGAAAGCTGCTAGATTCTTCAGCATTTACAGTTTTTGCTGCAAATGTCAGAGCACTCTTTTTAACAGGATGTAAGTAGGCTACATAATGGAACAAACTACTAAAGGTAAAGGTCAAAGACAGCCCCCAACCCAGCACCCCCTCCCTTCCATATGCAGCTGAGGGCTCCCCCACTGTGTCTGCAATTCACCAAACTGGATAAGCAGACACAAATGAGTCCCTAGCGAAGCCTCTCTGTACTTTAGTTTTCACTTTGTCAACAGATATGTCAACAGATATTTCCCAGTGCCTCCCACAGAACTGAGTGCAGGGGAGGATTACCACTTCTATCTCCCTTTATTCAGAAGACATGAGGCTGAACAGTGATCATGTACTGCAATCAGACTTCACCATTACGTGCCTGCTTAAGAAATTACTGGTAGAAAGCGAACTCTCAGGTAGATCATGTTCTTTCTTTTTGTTTTTACCCTAGAGAAAAACCTATTTAGCCACGGAAGGCTCTTGGACACGATAGGGATAAACTATACTGCAATTAAATATGTCTAGATAATGCAGACACATGAAATCCTCCAGATCAAAGGTCAATCCACGTTATTTGGTGGATAAGAATAAAGGAAGTCCTACAGAAAGGGCAGCAGCTAAAGGTGACAGTGGAAGGGAGAAGCGGCGGTAACTGACATGTAACTTACTGCCAGAAACAATTACTCAGCTTGTTAGCAAAGGAACCTGAAGAGATTGTTCCAGCAAGTTCATTAGGGTGTAATTTTCTGTTGAGAGTTGGCTTAAGATAAATAAAAAGCCTCAAGGTGGTAATGCTTGTTATTTTTGTTAAAACAACCATAAGGTTATGATTGAAACTGCCATTTTCATGGGTCTTCATGCACGTTTTAGGTACTTAAAAATTCAATTTTTAGATACCCTGGACCCAGTAACACAAAGGGAATGAAAGGAAGTAGTACTCTGATTTATTTCCTGGCTCACAGTTGAGATTTAATAACCTATTTGCAGAACCCACATAATTCACATTAGCAAGAATTTCTCCTTCCCTTAGCAGCCCCCATCCCCGCCCCAAATCAAATGAGAATCCTTTAAATCTAAGTCAAAGCACGGGGCATTCTGTTAGGTGTACAACAAGGGCACGACCTCAGTGACTCTTGATGTCAAAGTCATGTTTGTATTGATTCCTCTGTATTCTCACAAAAAAGACATGAACTTAAGAATTAACACAAGAAAGGATAACAACTGATTTAAAAAAAAAAAGAAAAGAAAAAATCTTTAAAATCCTTAAAGTTAGGACAGACCCTAAAGGGAGAAATGGTATGCACCTGCCAGGAAAAAAAAAAAGTTTAAACAAAATTTTTGGTAAGAGAATAAATGGATCTTACTTGGCCGCCGCCTTGGTGATCTCCTCCGTCAACATGTCTCGGACCCTGCAATACAGATTGAAAATAGGTGCAGGAGTTTTTGTTGGAGTAAGAACCCAATCTTTTTGCTTACCTCTGGCAATGACTCCAGATCCTAAAACGACATATGTGGAACTTCAGTGTAAGATGAAAAAACTGCAATGGAGGCTTTCCTTCAAGGACTTTCCCCCGCCTGTTTCTTAGGTCACTTACTGGAGGCAGGGAAGAAGGTGACTACCGAGGAGCGACATGCAGGCAGAGTCACGATGGTGTCACCTCTTAAACTGAGTGGTGGCTGTACAGGTGTCCCTTATGTTTTATTCTGCTATGGGCTGAAAGTTTGTGTTCCCCCCAAATTAGTATGTTAAAATCTCCACAGCCCATGTAGAGCGTTTGGAGGTGAGACTTGGGGAGATCGTGAGGGTGGGGAGCTCGAGAGGGGATGAGCGCCCCTGTTAAGAAGAAACACAATGGTTGCTCTCCCTCCTGTGAAGATACAGGGAGAAGGCAGCCACTCGCAAACCAGGAAGCAGGCCCTCCCCAGCACAAATCTCCCGGTACCTCGATCTGCATTTTCCAGCCTCCAGAACCATGAGAAATTTCTGTTATTTAAGCCATCCATCCAGTCTATGGTATAGCAGTCTAAACTAAGTCTAAACTAAGACATTCTCTCGTTTTTGGCAGAAGAGCTCACTAAAATGGCAATTTACTATGTCCAAATTGTAGGTAATAGAACCATCACTACACAAAATAAAATTGAAATGGTTCTAAAATCACTCTGGAGCTGAAAAAAAATAATTATACATGTGGATTGGAAGATAATGTACTCAATTCAAATATTCACAAGATAAAATCTCTTTTCACCATAAAAGCCTTGAGATCAAGAACAACCATGGACTGCCATATTTACATTTTGAAGACGCAATCATAAGTATTTTCACTATACACCTTAAGTTTCTTAAGTTCAAACTTTTTATAAATATAAAATTTTGCAAATGTTAGAGCTGTACTATTTTCATTGGAAATGTTTTAAAAATCTTAGCTATCTGCAGTCTCTGAGAATGACTTGATCTTCACAGCCAAGTTTTTCAAACAGCTGCAAACACTGTTCCTACAGACTATAAACCTGCATTCTATAAAACTATTTGACAATAAATTTCTCTAAAATATATTGTCCTAGGGAGCACCTGGGTGACTCAGTCAGTTAAGTGGCTGGCTTCAGTTCAGGTCATGATCTCAGGTTCCTGGGATCAAGCCCCATGTCCGGGTCGTTGCTCAACAGGGACTCTGCTTCTCCTTTTCCCTCTATGCACTCTCTATCTCTCTCTCAAATAAATAACTATTTTTATAAAATAAAATAAAATTAAAATATATTGTCCTCTCTCAGTCTTCCTAAATGGAGTATGCTGCATTCAGTGCGGGTTTTTTTTTTACTGGTCAATGTGGAATTTTTACAAATGATGACCTGCCTATAGTTGTATGCTAGGCCAAACCTTCTATTCGTGGGCTGGTTCCCACCTCTTACTGCCTGCTTCTGTCTGCTTCACCAACCGTTCCTTCTCTACTTGTATAACTCTCCTTAGCAGGTGAACATACTATAATACCTACCATCTTCAAGGAAGAAAACACTCTCCAGTGACTACCCCATTTTGCTGCTTCTCATACAGCAGAACTTATTTAAGATAGTTCATCTCCTTCCACTCTTTCTAGACCCTTCTATAATCTGGCTTTTGTCCCCACAGCTCCACTAAAACAACTCCTATAATGGCTGCCAAGGACTTTCAAGAGACCAAGTCTTTCCCAATTCTCAGTCTCTACCTTTTGCTGCCACATAGCAACCCTGGACACAACCGGTTTCTCCTTTCTCGAAACACTTTCTTCCTTGGTTTCAGATTCCATTCTCTCTTGGTTTTCTTCCCACATCACTCACCCACTACTTTCCCTTCATCTGCCCCACATCTAAATGTTGAACCACTCTGGAGCTCTGTCCTCTGACCTTTTCTCTATCTTTACTTATGCCTTAGACAATCTCATCCAGCATCATCATTTTAAATGCAGCTGATATGTTGATAATACCCAAATTTATATTTTTAGCCCTGATCTCATCCCCAAACTCTAGACTCACATGGGCAATGACCTACCTGATATCTCCAAATTGGAGGTCTAACTAGCAAGACCCAAATCTGATTCCTACCCCATGGAGACCTGCTTTTCTACTGTCTTCCCCATCTTAGGGAATGGGAAGTTCATACTTTTAGTTATTCACAGTCAAAATCTCGGAGTTATCCTGGATGCCCATCTTTCTGTCACTTTCTTCATTCCATCTCTATGTATTTTGGAGATACACGACCAATACACGACCCCCACCAAATGATCATTTTAGAAGATGAACCTCAAACTATATGTAAAAGAGAATCACAAACAGGAAGCGAAATCCAAATTCTTAACCTCTAATCTTGAATTCGATGTCCTAATGTTTTAAACTGTGTCGCCATTTTGAAAGTTCACCTAGAAAATGTAACTTACAATAGAATTGCTTAAGCATACACACATGCACATATAGCTTCTGCTTTTCTACAAATGCCAATTATCAGTAAACCAAAACCTAAACTTCAGTAAGCTTTGAATAGATTTTTAGATTCAAGAAACCTGGTGGCTGCAGGTAAAGCAATTTAGATTCTAGGCACTTTACCTAGATTTAGGTTGCTGCCACATTAATCTGACAAGGTATTCTTCCTAACCCATGTAACAATTTAAATTGCTTTTAATGTGCCAGCACTTACACATTTCTAGCTAATATAGTGGGAATTCACTTGGGGATGTCTGCCAAAGAAATTAAAACCCTGACACCTTAAAGTTGCTCCTAATAATGAAAATATCTTGGGGAAAGTGGGGGGAGCGTGGGAGTGGAAGAGTATTCCTTGATGAAATGGGAGATGTTAGGAAGGCAATGAATTGAGTGGGAAAACAGAATTTTTCCTTTGAAAGCATATGAAATAATCTGTTACAGGGAATAAAAAAAAGGGAAAAGCAATCCATTTTCATGCTGCTTTAGAAAACCATTTTAAAAATAATTAAAATTTATGAATAAAGCTCTACTTGTTAGAGCTGGAAAATCCACCATCAGATCTTCAGTCTCTTCACCTTCCGGCATGTATATAAGTTAAAATTCCCCACACAAGCTTTTAAACAGTGCCCCCCACCCCCTGCATCAGTTGTTTCCCATGAGGAATGATGAGCAGCGGAAAGCCATCCCCTTACCAGAGCCAGGCGGTGCCTTTTTTGTACTGCACCTCCTCGGGTCCTTCCTTCCCATGTTTCAGCTGCAAGTCCAACTCTCCTGTCCTGCCCTGCAGGATACACAGCATAGATCAACGTGCAAACTCTACGGCGGAAACGACCTTAACAGTTCTTTGTAAACACTGATAACTGATGTAGCAGCCTTTCCCCAGTGTTCCTAATAAAATGTTAGATTATTAGATTAGATTAGATTATTAAAAAAGAACATGTGAGGAGAGGTAAATACATCAGCACTCAGGTATTTCAACACTCATCAGAGAAGTTTATCCTGGAGCAGCTGTAGATTTGGGTAATTGAGTGTACAGCCCTTCATTCTGGGATAGCTCATTAAAAGCAGATTTGAGGGGCGCCTGGGTAGCTCACCTGGTTGAGCAACTGCCTTTGGCTCAGGTCATGATCTCAGGGTCCTGGGATCGAGCCCCGCATCTGGCTCTCTGCTCAGCAGGAAGCCTGCTTCCCCCTCTCTCTCTCTGCCTGCCTCTCTGCCTACTTGTGCTCTCTCCCTCTCTGTCAAATAAATAAATAAAATCTTAAAAAAAAAAAATTAAAAAAAGATTTGAATTCCATAGGTCCCATTAAAAACAAACAAACAAACAAAAAAACAAAAAACCTGTATCATAATGATCTGCCTCTGTCAGCAGCTGATAATTTTAACGGACACTAAACCAAGATTGGGGTCTGGGCACCAGTACTATAACAGAATGGGAGAAAATGAGGATACTCATATAACACTTAAGATTCGGGTCATATATAACCAAAGTTATTCTCAAACATCTGCACATGACATTTTTATTTCATGAATTTATTAAAGTTGATACCACACTTTTCAACTACTATACACAATAAAACTATAGCTACTATCACCCCTTTAAGACCAAGAGCTTCAGATATTTCTTTTCCGCTCTATTTTTTTACACTCAGGATTATTTTGATCAGCTCCTTTCCCCTCTAGTCTAGCAGTAGTTACATTATTTGAACATACTTAAAATACTGGTTTGGGGGCGCTTGGGTGTCTCGGTTAAGTGTCCGACTGTTGATTTCAGCTCAGGTCATGATCTCAGAGTGCTGGGATCAAACCCCGCATCGGGCTCCCCGCTCAGTGGGGAGTCTGCTTCTCCCTCTTGCTCTGCCCCCCATTCCACTCATTTGCTCTCTCTCTCAAATGGATTATTAAAATCATGAAAGAAAGAAAGAGGCAGTGAGGGAGGGAGGAAGAAAAGAAGGAAGAAAAATACTGGTTTATTGATGAGCACCACATTGGACGAGAACTTACCGTGTACTGTGCTACTGAGTGACACCACGCCATTTTCACAAGTGGTTGTGCAGCTTATGTTCTCACTAACAGTGAAAATAAAAGTTCTGGCTACTCCACTTTCTCACTAACATTTGGAGTTGTCAGGCTATGAATTTTAACTATTCTGGCAAGTGCGAAACAGTGTTTATTATGGTTTGAATTTCCATTTCACTGTTTATAGATGAGATTGAAAATCTTTTCAAACGTTTATTGACTTTTAGATTTTCTACTGTGTCCATTTTTTTTCTTTTTTAAAGATTTATTTATTTGAGAGAGAGAGAGAGAGAGAGACAGCACACATGCCAAGAGGAGGAGCAGAGGGAGAGGAGAAAGAAATGCAGACTCTGCGCTGAGCACACAGCCTGACACAGGGTTCCATCCCATGACCCTGAGATCGCAACCTGAGCTGAAATGAGTCTGACACTCAACCCACTGTGCCACCCAGGTGCCCCCGTGTGTCCATTTTTCTACTGGTTGTCTTTCTCTTAATGATTTTAGAGTTCTAAGGTATGGGGGCACCTGGCTGGCTCAGTCAGTAGAGCATGCGCTCTCTATCTCCAGGTTGCGAGTTCAAGCCCCATGCTGGGTGTGGAGCTTACTTTAAAAATAATAATAAAATAAAGTGAAAAGTAAAGTCCCAATGTATGTTCCACAGAAGAACAGTATATCTCCATATAAACTGTAGAGAGGGAAGCAATACAGCTTGCGGGAGGAAGGATGTGGGCTCTGGAATCAGAATGCCTTGATCTCAGGCAATTTCCACTTACTTGCTGTGTAAATTCAGCCAAGTGACTTCGTCTCTCTACACTTCAATTTCCTCATTTGTAAAATGTAGCTAACAGCTATCTCATGCTATTAGAGCACCACACGAAATCATGTGGGAAAATATCTATTCAGTATGATGGCTGGTAACACATAGCTACCATACCAGGTCTACTGTTAACAACAACAAAAATCCCACCTCCCTTTATTATCTTCTTAGGAAATGATCTCTCATGAATATATATAAACTCTCAGTTACCACCAGCCTGTGAGCCCACTGAAGGCAAAGACAGTCGATCTGTCTAAGGGGTCCTTGTACTTGAGCACAACTTCCAGCCCTCAGTGCCCTGGGGCTGACCAGCTCAGACACTCGAGATCTGATGGGCATCTCATTCACACCCTTCATCATTTCCATTTACTTCACTCGTCTCCGTCCCCATCTCCGTGTTTTCAAAGATAGAATCCTGGCCCTTTCACTCTCCCCTCTGTCTCCCAGAGCAAGTATCAGAGGTGAACAAATAGGAAAAACATTAATATTAATACTTAATAATACTGATACTGACCTCCCAGAGGGAGGGTTACTATAACTAGAAAATAGTATTTTGTGCCTATCCCTGTTAGTTACGCTTCTTAAATTAGCCCCTTCACTCCTAGGAACACTTACTTGCTATAATGTTTTTCCAAAAAGGATACGCAGGAGGAAATGAAAACGTTCAAAATCTGCTTAGAAATAAACCAAAAAAACAAAAGAGTTCAGTATATGTGCAGCCTATTGAGAAGGCCTACGTTTCTACTCTCTTCTAGAGCCACAACCCAGTATAACCATCGACATAACTAAGTATATTTCTCATTTCTTCTTCCAAAGTCTCTCGCTCCTCTCAATCCTCCCTTCTGGAATATTTCTCTCCCCCTTTCCACCCAGTCCGTGTGATGCTGTGTATTCAGACCCACTTTGCCCCTGGAGTCTCTGTGTGTTGGTCATGGCAGCCCCCATCTCTGTCTGTCACTTTGGCTTCTGTGGTTAAGGGTGCAGACGTTAAGAATGAACAACTCCTACCAGCGGTCAGAGAGAAATATACCGGGGGTTGCAATTCCTGACCCTGGTTTTGATTTCAAATTATTTGATAGCCAACTGACCCACTCAGGAAGCAAATGTCTGCAATCAACCTGATCTCTAAGTCCCCTCTCCAGGTTGAGGTCATATGCACAAGAGCCCTTTCCGCAAAGGCTGGAGATGTTAACCAGCTCGGCATCCCACACGGGCACCAAGGCAAAGATGGCTGGAGAGGCCTCCTTATCAAAATAGCCTCTGAACTGTCAATCAAATGTTATCTACCACATTTTCAATTTTAATGGGAAGAAAGCCAAAGACCTCCCCATGTCAACCACATTGATATGCTTAAAATTCAAATTCCAATCTTCTTGTGGGCAAATTAGGTAAGGCTGGAAGCAGATGCCCAAGCTAAACCCACTGGTGCTGGTCAGATCTCAGATTTACTCACATCATAATCAACCTCCAGGAAATAATATGGAGTGTATCTTTCAACATGTCTCCTAGGCTTAACTGAATAAAACATGCCTCCTCTAAACGATCCTCTGGTTCAATGCTACAAAATATGTCTAGCACCATATGGAAGTGACTGTAACTCTTGTCTAGAAGAAGGATCCTCCAGGACAGAAATTCTGGATATAGACAAGGAGTCTGGCAGTTGCTCTAATTCTCCTAAGATACCATAAATTCGGTTTAAGTGTCTGGGCTCATTTAAAAAAAAACTCAAAACAATTAAAATGCATCAGTGTGCTTTCAAATAATAGTGATTCCCTAAAAGCTTACCTGTACTTTTAAATGATAGCAAAAATCTTAGAGTCTACAATTTGAGTTTCATTTCTATTGTCACCAATTCTCAGCGGAACTGAGAGATCCAAAGTAAAAAGCGTTTTAAATGATAAATAAGCAAAGAGGCACACTAGCACCTACAACAGCAGAAAGGCAGAATAACTGACCTGCATTACTAAAAATACTCAGCCGGCTTTTCGTAAATAGATCCATCCTTTAAAAAAGTAAACCAATTTGCATGATTTGTTGTTACGACTAATGACAGTGCCAGGGAAAGCGCACGCCACAGTGGGGAAGGCTGAGGCTCTGGGGACAGACAAATCCAGGGGAAGTTTCAGCTCCTTTCCCTGGAGCCCGACAGTTATGACTATTGGGTTTTGCACCGTTGTTTTACTTTCCTAGCTAACTCTGCTTTTTTGACTGGAATCCCATTATATGTGGGGTTAACATCTCACTTCAAAGGGTTACTGTAGAGATTCATTGAGATAATACGTGTTAAGTGTTGGGCATACACTAGTTGTTTAATAAACGGTAGCTCTTACTATAAAAAATAACTGTGGAGGTGGGTTTTTTTTAAATCAATGGCAAGTCATCTGCATGAGTTATACCTCAATCCTGTTCGATTTAGCTTTCCTTATGCTAAGAGCTAAATAAAATTCTCAGTTCATGCTGCAGCAGGAGTTATTCTAAAGCCTCAAAGATGTTGCATTAAAACTGCTGGTGGCCATGTCGGTCTCCTGCACTGGACCGGAAGCGCCCAGAGAGGAAGGAGTGTTTCAGTTTCCTTCGTATCCCACATACCTGGCACAGACCTGGCCAGTGAAAGGGGGTCTATACGTGTTTGCTGAAGGAAAGCCCTGGAAAATCACATCGAGGCAAACAGATGTGAGAAAAAGAGCATACTCTGATTCTCGATCTCACTCTTCTTGAATTAAAAACCATAACTGGTTACGGGTATGTTTGTGTAATACACATTCCTTCACTCATGGACCTGTTCAAAACCGAGTGCCCAGATGCCACCTGGAGCAAAAATGTGTGAAAGCCGAGCCAAAGGGAATGAGGGTTCTAAAAGGACATCCTCAAAATGTGAATTCCAGTGTAGTTTGGGGAACCATCTAAAACGCTAGTGTGGTTGACAGACTATGTTAAAATGACCTTGGACAGCTTGGTAAACACAGAAGTTCCTGGTCCCTGACTCAGTTCTAAGGAGCCAGAAACTCTGAAGATGCAACAGGGCTTAAAAACCCTAGACTCAATAAAATATGCTGCAGCCATGTTTCAGGACGAGAACACCAATGCTAAGATGCCCACTCATTTCTCGCAACCGCACCGCCCCCCATCTTTTAGGACAGCTATTACCTTTAACCCTAATACCACACTTCCTGAGACTCCATGAAAATCCTATTCTGGGCCATAAATTACCCAAGTGCCATCAGATTTTTTTCTATCATCCTTAAAAATGAATTTTATGCTTCGAACAAAGGTTGGTTAGTCATTTCCTCATATTGTTAACTGTTTGTATATTTCCACACCGATCGCAAATTTTCTAATTTCAAAATCCACAAACCACAATTTTTAGTATTATTGGTCTAAATGAAGTCAAATGGAGTATAATTCATTTATTTAGGGAGTACCTGCTATGTTTTAGACACTATGCCAGGTTCTAGAGGGACAACAGGGAAGAAAGCACAGCTCTTGGCTTTAAGGAGCAGAGACAGCCAAAGGGCTCCAGAGAAATATCTAAGGTGATAAGGGCTTCAAAATGGGGAGCATGGGGGATGCTCTACCAGCTCAGTCAGCAAAGGGCATGACTCCTGATCTCGGGGTTGTAGATTCCAGCCCCACATTGAGTATAAAGATTACTAAGTAAATAAATAAATAGACAGATAGATGAATACACCATTAAAAAAAAAAGGAAATGGGGAAGGAGGTATTCTAAGAAAGCACAACAGAGGGGCATATGATTCAGTTTCGCGGGGTGGGCCCCACAGGTAAGTGCCTTCCCAGATAAAATTAAAAAACAAAACAAAACAAAATTTAAAAACCAGCAGGAATTAGGCGGGTGAAGACGAAATGGCAGCGCCTAGAGCAGAAGGAATGGTGTGTAAAAGTCAAGAGGTTAGGGAAGATGTGCTGAGTTTGGACAACAAAGAGGTTTAGCCAAGACTGAAACATACAATTCCTGAGAAGGATTAAGAGATAATAAGGCTGGAGCTGTAAACAAGGACAGCCTGGGAGGTACACGGGCAGACGGGGAGCTCAGTCTGGGATGTGTGTATGTCAAGGCGCTGTGGGACGGCCACGGGGGACACCTGGGAGGTCTCAGAAAGCAGCGGGGTGTAGAAGAGGAGCACCTAAGAGGGGGCTCTGGACCGGCCACAGATGGAGGACATCAAGGTTGCAAATGTAAGTGCAGTTATGTGTGTAACTCACATTCTTTTGTGAGCAAAGTAAGCACTGCATCTTTAAAAATATTTTATTTAGTTATTTGTCAGAGAGAGGGGGAGAGAGAGTGCACAAGTAGGGGGAGCAGCAGGCAGAGGGAGAAGCAGGTTCCCCGCTGAGCAAGGAGCCCCATGAGGGACTCAATCCCAGGACCCTGGTATCACGACCTGAGCTGAAGGCAAAAGCTTAACTGACTAGGCCACCCAGGCGTCCCAAGCTCTGCATTTTTGACAGTGCTATTTTCCTAAAGGCTTTTATATTAAATCCATATGCACAGTAAAATTTGAGATCCGAAGGGGACACTCCCCTACAGCGGTGCTATGGTTTCTTTACCTGTAAAATGGCATGATAAGCTCGACTCATAAACGCAAGCCAGGCCTGGGGCAGAAAGATCGCCCGGTGCCACTCGGAAAGCTGGATCTGAACCTGCGGGGGAAACGGACCACAACATTAAGTCAGACTATGTGGTATTAAAACAGAATAAAACTCCTTCCTTCCCTTCATTTTAAATGATTCAGATTCTAAAACAAACCAAATCAGTCTAGGATCTGAACCACAAATAAGATCTTTCAGCTATTTTCAAAGGCGAAGGGTTTAGAGTCGCGTCAAGACAAAATAAGCCTGGAATTTTCTAAATTAAAGCCAATAGAATTCTACAGTAATCACAAGTTACGATGTATGTGTAAGACAAATGTGTCCCTGAAAATGAGGGGGCAACTCTGTGCAGCCTCTTGCCAATGTCAGGAAACTAGGTATTGTCTAGCAAATGCCCCTGGTCATTTTAAATAAGTATCACTCGCATCCTGGATTTCCACAATGACAATTTCTGAAGTAATAAACTTCAATTGCCAACAGAACTATCACGTTGTGTAGAAACCATGAGGGCCAGAGATGCAAATGAATCCTTCACCGAGCAATCGTGCACACAACTAGATAAAGCCCTTTAATCAGGGTGGGTAAACAAGAGAAAAATGATATATGCCAATGCCGAAGCCCTGTTTCTGAAGAGAGGCCCAGACAAAACATCTGGTTTTCATAGTCATTTCTGTTTCTACCTATTAGTAGGAGGCTATCTTGCAACAAATCTTCCCAAGGTCTGCTTCTGTTAAAGAAAGATCACTCAAGAAAAACAGTCACAGTGCATCACATTTCACATTTCCTGTAACCCATCTCATCTAAACCCAAACAACCAAAACTGTAGTCTGGATCCTTTGCACACGAAAACAACAACAAACAGCCAAAAAGACAAATTTCTATATAATGACCCCAGAATTATGATAACTAGAGTGTGTAAGGAGATCTTACTGCATTGTGGGAATTAATTTTCTCAAGGGCTTTGTGAGAGGGAAGAGAACAGCCGCTCTTAATACAGCTGCTTCCCAGGGCCTCTAGAATTTTCTGGAACCCTGGTCCTCGTGCAGGCCTGCTATACATAAGGTACTGTGAAAGGTTATGATTATCGGTGTGTGTCTGCAGAGAGCTTTCTAATGGGAGAGTCAGAAAGGAGCACAAACAGATTATCCGTCAAAATTAGGAGGAACCTATGGGAATGAAAAGAACAAAGAAAATTATTCTGTCTGCTACCTATCACTTCTCATCTTAGCACTGCTTTTCTTAAAAAAAGAAAAAAAATTGATACTGAGTCTGAAAAAGATACCTGCACCATGAAATGAACTTTAAAAAAAATTCTAAGGACGGGTTTCTTCTTTTTCCGAGTAAGTACTCACTATATAGAGTAGGGTAGAGGGAGATTGTCAACAGGTCAACAAAAATCGTTGAAGAAACAGACCCACCAATTCCTGCTTCCTCTCTCATTATCCAGGAAGCAGTCGCCAACGGAGGCCCCATTTCCAGCTGGAGAGGCATCAACTGGTCCTTGCCCCTGCTCTCTCTTTCCAAAATGGAGGGCATCTTCCTATCAATTCTATTTATGTTTCATAAAATACATTAACTCTCAAGTCCTATTTTGGGGGCACCTGGGTGGCTCAGTCAGTTAAGCATCTGACTCTTGACTTTGGCTCAGGCCACAATCTCAGGGTCATGAGATGGGGTCCCAGGTCAGGCTCTGTGCTGGGCGTTGAGCCTGCTTATGATTCTCTCTGTTCCCCTTCCTCTGCACCCCGCCCCCCCTTAAAAAAATCCTATTGTGAGACCTGGATTTAATAGAAAAAACACTCAAGCACAACAACCAAACTTTCCTCTCTTACTTCACAACCTCAAAGTATTTCAGTATTTTCCTGCCATATAATCCACGGACACCACTGCACTACTGAGACGATCCATGGTCTCAGCGAATTGGTAAAAAGAGCAATGGATGCTTTTCGAAGGACAACAGTGGCAATGATGATTTCAACCTGAGTTTAAAAAAAGAAAGTATTATGGAAAAAATGTAAAGGAAAATGAACAAATCAAACGTTGAGCTTCTAAGAACAAGAGCATTTGTGCCCGGAAACCTATCTGAAAGGAGGTTAAAAACTGAAGGTTAGAGCTAATCCTCTGGCTGCGGCTCCAACCACATCTGAAGGTGGGTGCGGGGACCCAGCTCAACTCTCGAGCCTACACACCAGCCTGAACGCCTCCTGGTTTGTGAGATTATACCTAGTCTCAGTGTTCTACGGAGTCAGCTGCGAATAAATCGCCTTAAAGATGCACTCTCCTGCTCTTCCCTTTACTGAAGAGAAACTCAGAGAGACAGCTTGAAGTCAGTCATGCCCTTACACTCCCGTTGTGTTACACAGCAAAAGAGACGTCCTTGACCATTTTTAACAAAAACACATTTTAGGACACTATTCTAGTTCAGTATATAGCCACCCATATAGGTTAATGTTGCTAGGCTGAAGAATACAATTAGCATTTTTAAAGCATGGAAATTATGTATAATTTTCTATACTCTGAGAAGCCTTTGAAGGGAATCCAATCAACTAAATAATTGCAAATCATGAACTTGTAACCCTGTTACTCAGCAGATGAGGGTTCTCCACTACTGTGCAGCAAGTTGTCAGGGATGTGGAATGTAGTTTGGCTTCATCTGCACATGCCCTTGCAATGACAGGCGTCTGACGGACTGTTGCAATGAGCAGGTTCTGTGATCTGGAGAAAAGGAAGTGTTTCTAGGTGTAAGAGGGAGTAAGTATAATGAAACATTACACATGTGTCTAAAAAAGGAGACCATATTAGAGAAATATACATGAGGAGGGTGTGGGGGGAGGACAAGGAGGGAGGACAAGGGAGGAGGACAGGGACAGAACACTTTACGGGACTCAACAGGGCAGTCAGAGCAGACCTCATTGAGAAGAGGAGGCCTGAGTAAAGACTGGAACGTGATGAAGTTATAGAAACCCAGAGAAGGGCTTGTGGGAATGGAAAACAGTTCAGCTACTACGGAACACGGTTTGGTCATTCCTCAAAAAGTCAAATACAGAATTACCCTATGACCCAGCAATTCCAATTCTACACACATACCCAAAAGAATCGAGACCATATATGCAGACAAACACCGTAGATGAATGCTCAAAGCAGCATTTTCACAATAGCCAAAAGATGGAAATAACCCACATGAGCAATGCATGGACAAACAAAATGTATCTACAATGGAATATTACTCAACCATAAAAAGGAATGACGGGCAGATGCGCCCTAGATGTAGATGCACTGTGAAAACATTTATGTGAAACAGAAAGAAGGCAGAAAGGTTCCTATTAGATGATTCTATTTATATGAAATATCCCAAATAGGTAAATCCATGGATGTTGTTGCCAGGGGAGGGGAAGAGAGGGGGAAGGGAAGAAGGGAGGGGGAAATGGGAAGTGATTATTTCACACACACAGGATGTCACTGGAGGGTGGTGAAAATGTTCTGGAACTAGCTAAAGGTGATGGTCTGCACACTGTGAATACACTAAATACCACTGAATTGTATGCTTTAAGCTTTAAAAGAGTTAATTTTATGTTATGCGAATTTTGCCTCAGTTTAAAAACACACACACAAGGTAGGGCACAGGTCCTAAAGCAAGCACATGGCTAACCTGTCTGAGGAACACAAAGGCCAGTGTAACCAACTACAACGAACGACCACAGACAGAGTGAGCACGAGAGTTTGGTAAATTTACAGGGCACTCAGAGGACGCAGGGAAGTCACTTCTAGGTCACTTTTCAAGACTTACCTTTTTTTGAGAGCGAGCGAAAGAGAGAGAATGTGCACAGGTGCAGAGGGCAAGCGGCAGAAGTAGGAGAGAGAATCTTAAGCAGGCTCCACGTCCAGGGCAGAGCCCAACACAGGGCTCGATCTCACAACCCTGAGATCATGACTGGCGCGCTGAAATCAAGAGTCAGACGCTTACACCTGGGAGCCTCTCAGGACTAATCTTTATTCTTATTAAAGGGACAGCCATTATAAGATTTTGAGAAGAAAGACATGATCTTTCTTCTATAGAACAAAAAGATCATGATGACTGCTATGTTGCGAATAGACTGTAGGAGGCAAAGGTCAGAGAAGGGACACCTACTCACAGGCTACTGCAAGGATCCAGGTAAGAGAGAACTGTAGCTTAGAGTTGTGACAGCAACACCACAGAATATGACGAGGTTTTAAGTGTTAAGCTATGCAATTTTCCCACCCACCCCAAATGTTAAGTAGAACGTCAACATATAAAACAGAAAACAGGCAAAACTTATCTAGATGAAGTGAGGACGAGGGCTGGGGGCTTGGTAGTCAGCCTCTTAATCATCCAACTGTATTTGTGGTGGTCCCCAGGACTCTTGTGGTTTCAACGAGAAGGACATAAACTAGATCAGTGGTTTCAGAAGAAAGGAGAGAGGAAAGGGACTGACTATAAAGGAGCATGGGGGAATTTTTAGGGCAACAGCACTGTTCTTATCTTGACTGGGATTTGGGTTACGTGAATGTATGCACTTGCAAAAATTCACAGAACTATGTACTAAGAGAGGAGAAATCGAGTGCCTGTATATTATACCTCAATACAAATAAAACTAAAAATACAGAGTTTGAAAGTCACTACTTTGATTGTAATGCTTCTCAAACCCTCACTTCCCATTGTCTATTATACCCTGTACACTTGCCATCAGCACTGAAAATCCACCCTTGCTCTTATCCTTTGTGTTTCTATCAATATCACACGTCAATATCCCAGCCACCCAGGTTTAAAACTTCTGATTTATCCTGGACTTCTTTCTTGCCCCCAACTCAACAGCCAACTCCACCTCTGAAATGTTTCTTCTATTTTCTATACTTTCTTCCTCACTGGCTTAGTCCTAATTCCTGCCTAAAGTATTAAGGCCCCTAACTGATCTCCCCTAACAGCCTAAAATCTTTCCTTCTTCTAATACATCCTAAATGGTGCTGCTACTCTTCCATTAACTCAGAACTCCTTTTCAAAAACCTTTGATGGTTCATTAAAGAATAAAGTCCAAACTCTTTTGTACTATGTTCAAAGCCTTTTAGAATCAAAAGCACACCATTTACTTTAAAAAATAATTTGTTCTCATGTAAGAACTCTGCTGGCCAAGATCCCCAACCAATTTCCCCAGATGATTTCCTGGTCCTTTCTTTCATTTAACCTGCATTCTGGCTGAATCTGGTTATAAACCAATTCCCAAGTCAGTCCTATACTCTACAGGACCTTTGCACTCACTCTTTCCACTGCCTGGAATGCTCTGTCTTCCTTTCATCTCTACTTACTGAAATAATTTCTTCCATCTCTATACTTCCAGGAGGCTACAGACATCTCCTGTAACATTCATCCAATTCCATCTTAGATTATTTGTGTATGTACCTTCATCTCATACAATCCTAGAGGTAGAGAACCTGTCCTACTCATCTCAGAATTCCTCCCATAGACCCATGATAGGATTCTGCACATAAGTACTCAATTAAGTACCTTCTGAGTTTAATCAAATCAAATGTACAGTATTTGCTTTAAGACAAAATGTCATGTGAAAACTACACGAACATAAACAAGCAATCGGAAAACTATGATTTTCAACTTTCAGTCATGCAGGAACCAGTGTTAGAAAACTTTTTTAAGTAGACACAGCTCAACTCAAACACAAGCTGTTGAGGACACAGTTATCTGAAATTTTACAAAAGCACGTCCAAGATGTTCCAGCTAAAACCACAGTGAGTGACAAGGCAGAATTTTCAAGTGGGTATAATATGTCTTATATTTTGAAGTTTCCTCACTAAACTTCATTTGAATCATACAGGATTTAATCAAGTAGATCTGAAATAGTAGCTCAACAGAAAATATCTTGCTTGAAAACACAATTCACAAATGAAGGGAAATGTTGAAAGAAAAAATCAAAAAGTAGATTTGTTTCCTCACTGATACGTGTTTTACAGCCGCCTGTAAACTTACTGTTCATAATACACTGCATAGAAATTTGGTAGTGTCTTCTGTCTCCTATGCAATTTTAACAAGTACAATTGCCATTTATAAGAAAACATCCATTTTAACAGACTTTCATTAAACACTATAATTCGAGTAAAATAACCTTTGGTGAGGTTGTTAGAAGGTTGAGGCAGAATGAAAAAAGATAGAGTAGCCTGTACAAACTTACAGGTAAACCAAGTGTTTGCTATTGACTTTAAAACCCTGATTTCAAAAAGGAGACATTTGCATGCTCCCCAGATGTATTTATTATCAAAAGAATTGAAGTATTTAATGTCAGTTGCTACACAGACCCACAAACACTGAGTCACTCTACATGCAGTCTGTGACATACACACACTCCTCCCACATTCCCAGAAGAAAAACCATTTGTCCTTAGTGTTCGAGACCCCAAAAAGCCATTCAATGTCCCACTGTTTATATATGAGATATAATAGCCTTCAATTTTCTGTCAATAGCAATCTTGTTGGCACAAAAATAATTTTGTTATTCCTGTCTCCTGACAAATAGTGACTGAAGGACAAGAAGGGAGGGCTTGCAGAGGACACATTTTTAAAGTAAAATGATACTCATCTCTTTGTGGGTGCTTTCTGGACATTTTAAAATTTCTCTCCCTGCCTCTCTCTCCCTCATCTTCTCTCTCTCTTCCTCAGTCTATCTCGGCCCCCCCCACCCCCATCAGGATAACATTAGCTTGAAAGCTGACAATTCAATCACATCTCAAGCAACCATTTACTTACTCTGTTATTTAATAGGAGGGGGGAAACCCAGTTACCATAACAACTCACATCACATGGTAATTATGGAGTCTCTAAAATACAGCAAACCATACTTTTCACAATGTTTTCTAAGGGGAATGTGTAATAAGCATAGATACCACTTCTCCCAATTATTATTCAGAATTTCCATCTAATTGTTTCATATTGCATGAATGTTAATGCTACTCCACGTTCTTCCTAAGAAATAGGTTCTTAAATAAAGAAGAAACTGAAAGAAAAAGGCAAATATATTCTTTGTATTTCAAATGATGGGTTATAGCCCACCTATCTAGGGAAAAAATCCACAGAAGGCAGAAGAAAGGCAAAATTAATTTATAGGACAAAAAGAATCAAATGATAATCAACTCAAAAGGAAGGAAGGAAGGACAGAAAGAAGGAAGAAAGAGAGAGATTTCATTCAGAATAGTTCTGCCAATAAGTCCAGATAAGGTTGCAGTGAAATAAGAATGAAAAAAGAGCTCATTACCTAATGCAGAGGCAGAAATATTGGGTGGCAGCAGCAGGATCAGGAAAATTTGCATGCGTCCAAAGATGGAGGGAATAATGAAGCAAGACTGCCATTCCCATCCAGGGACAAATCACAATCATCCAATTTAGGTGAGAGTGTCACGTCAGAGTTAGAAATGCCAAAGGATGACAAGACAGGCAGCAAATTTCAGGGAAGGAACCTGTCATTCACCTTCAGCTTCCTTATCAAGAGGAATCAGTTAGTCTCAGGAGGGGAAAGTGTAGTTATAAATCAGAGCAGAAGAGGACGGTCACCTGAGGTTGGAGAACCCCTAAGTAGATCTGAAATGACCCCTGCTTGTCCCTGTTCAAACACTTCAGGTTTAGAAAAATCTAAGCAGGGCAATGATGATACAGAACTTCTCCTGGTATTTCAGGTCAAAGTCCAAGGAGACTTAGATTTTCAAGTCTTCTGAAAGTCCCATGGGAGAGTTTCACTTAAAGAAAAGTCAATTAAAAAACAAAAATTGTAAAAAAAAAAAAAAAGTTTTCAGAAAGAAGGGAATATAATAATCTCCAAAAGAATTCATCACAGATGAAATAGCTAGTTCTCCATAATGAAAATTACTTGATTTAATGAACACAGTTCTTGAGAAATACTGACAATTATGTAAAACAAATAGGTCAGAATACGAAGAGCAGAGCTTTCAGGACATTCAAAACAAAGTTCTCTTCCCGATTCACACACTCACCCACCTACAGTTGTAGGCATTAAGAAGGCCATAGCATATCCTGTAAGTATATGTGATCTTGGGCAGGGAGAAAAGGGGAAAGGCTACATCTATTCACATAAGTGAATAATGACATGAAACAGTACATAAAAGCTGTTCAAATTATAATAATGTCACCTCTTAGTAAGACCTCAATGGTGATTAGATTCAGCATCAATTTATTAACAACATTTCTGGAAAAAGGAAACCATCACACTAAATGCACATACAAAGTCTAAGGCACATCCATGTTTCAAAAGAATTCAAACCATTAACTTGACAAAGGTCTACGAAGTATGTGCTGTGTCCCAGGAATACCAGGCATTAGAGCTACATGTGACCAAAACCAGCTCCCTGATTTTACGAACTCTACACTTTACAGGAGACAGACACTAACTGTCATGTCTGCTGCCACCCACACACCCCTGTCAGGACTAGTAGGAAGATGGATAGATTTGTGTGAAGAGACTCATATATTAAATACATTTAATTCATAGTTATAAACATTCCTGAAGAAAACTCCAACCCCAGATGGTTTCATGGGAAAATTCCACCAAACATTTAAGGAAAAATTATTAGGATAGCATTACACAGCGATGTTTCAGGCAAAGACAATGAAAGGAAACTATAGAAAAATATCCCTCATGAACACAGATGCCAAAATCCTTAACAAAATATTACTAGCAAAACAAATTCAGCAATATATAAATAGGATAATACATTAGGATTACAAGGAGTTTTTCCTAGAATGAAAATCTGGTTCACTCAGACGAATCAAAATAATTCATCATATTAACAAGTTTAAAAAGCATACAGTCTTCTGAATAGATATAGAACAAAACATTTGACAAAATCGTGATAAAAACCCTCAGCAACTTAGGAATAACAGGAAACTTTGCAAACCTGATAAAAGATATCTATAAAATCTTCATACTAAAATAAGCTAAACATAATATCATATTGAATGTTAAGACACTGAATGTTTTCCCACAAGACTGTGTATGAGATAAGAAATGTCTGCTCTTTACCACTCCAGTCCAACACTGTACTAGAAGGCCCTATTCAGTGTAATCAGGCAAGAAAAAAGTGAAAGGCAAAAACATCAGAAAGAAAAAAAATTAAGATATTCTCTATTCACACACATCACAATGAAAAACAAAAAGAAGCTACAAAAAGCAATAAGAACATGTAAGTGGGTTTAGTAAAGTCATAGAAAAGTATCCATTATATGTTTATATACTAGCAATGAGCAGTTGCAAATTAACACAAAGGAAAAAACAGTTAATTAGATGCAGTAGCATCAAAATACTTAGGGACATGCAATATTCATTAAATTTAACAAAATGTGCATAAGATTTATAATAAAACAAAACACTGACCTAAAATAATGGAAAGATACAAATACCTTGTACATGAGTTGAAAGACTCAATATTAGTGAGATGTCAATTCTCTCCCAAATTCATCTACAGATTCAATACATTTCTAACCAAAATTACAGCAGGCTTTTCTGTGGTTTCTCAAAGCTGATTTAAAATTTACATGGAAAAGCCAAAGGCCTAAGATAGCCAAATTTTAAAACAACATAATTGGAGGACTCATATTACTTGATTTCAAGACATTTTATAAAGCAACAGTAATTAAGCTGTGTGGTTTTAGTTAAAGTATACACACAAAGATCAAGGGAATACAACTGAGTGCAGAAGTAGACCCATGCAGGGGCGCCTGGGTGGCTCAGTTGATGAACCATCTGCCTTTGGCTCAGGTCATGACCCCAGGGTTCTGGGACAGAGCCGCGAGTCAGGTTCCCTGCTTGGTGGGGAGTCTGCTTTATCCTCTGCCTCTTCCTCTGTGCGTGCTCATGCTCTCTTGCTCTCTCAAATAAACAAATAAAATCTTAAAAAAAAAAAAAAAAGAAGTAGTAGTAGACCCATACATATGGACAAACAATTTTCTACAGAGGTGATTTGGTGAAGAAAGGGCGGTATATTCAATAAATATAAGTCATAGCTCATGAAAAGTTAACTCATACAGATCCTAGGCTAGAATGGAACTGTAAAGTATAAAACTTTCATACGTAAACACAGGAGATCATCAAAGGACTAATGGATAAACTATACATGGTAGATTCATATAATGGCATATTATTTGGCCATAAAAAGGAATGAAGTCCTGACACATGCTACAGCATCTATAAACTCTGAAAACATTATACTAAGTGAAAAAAGTCAGACAAAAAAGACCACATATTGCATGATTCTATTTATATGTAATGTCCAAAATATGCAAACTACGGAGACAGAATAGTGGATTAGTGGTTGTTGGAGGCTAGGGCAAGAGGGAAAGAGAGTCTCCCTGCTAACAGGTACAGAATTTCTTTTTGGTGAGATGAAAACATTCTAAAATTGATTGTGTGGATGGTTTCACAAATATGTGAATATGCTAAAACCACGGAATTGCACACATTAAATGAGTTGGTTTCACAGCACATTAATTATGCCTCGATTTTTGAAAAAAATAAAGAAGAAAATACAGGAGAGAAAAAAGAAAACAGAAGATCTTTGAGGCTTTGGTTTCAACAAAAAGCAAGGTCTATAAATAGAAAACCTTGATGAATTGGAATTCTTTAAAGCTAACCATTCGCTCTTCAAAAGACACTGCCAAGGAAATAAGAAGACAAGTTACAGACTTGGTTTAAAAAACAAATTGAAAAACACATTTCTAATAAAGAATTTGTATCAGAATATATAAAGAACTCTCATTTAAAAAGAAAAACCTTGTTAAAAAAAAAAAAAACAGGCAAAACAACAGAATACTTCATGGAAGAAAAAGTATGACTGACAAAACAAACAACCAAACAAAAAAACACCTAAAAAGATGCTCGACATCAACAGCCATTAAGGAAACACAAAACCACAGAAGAGAAATCACTCTCCATGTATGAGAACAGCTAGCTTTAAAAAAAAAAAAAAAAAAAAGAGGAGTACGGACAAAGAGAGCGAGTGGAGCTCCCTCACTCTGCCGCGAGGCACTCAAAATGGGACAGTCACTAGAAAAGTTTGGTAGTAAAAAAAGAAAAAAAGAAAAGTTTGGTAGTTTGTTACATTCACTAATCATATGACCTAGCAATTCCACTCCTACATCTTCATTTACTCAAAAAAATGAAAACAGGTGTCCACACATACACCTATATGAGAATCACTTACAGCAGCTTCATCCTAACTGCCCCAAACCGGAAACAACCCAAGAGTCCATCAATGGGTGAATAAACCAACTGAAACTCTCATGACAGACATTTTTAAAATAAAAAGACTCAGAAGCAATAATAAGAACCCAAAGAAGTTTGAAGAAACATCACCTGCAACACCACCAAAAGGATCCCAACAAAAGAAAATCTAGAAACAAGGAGAAGAGTAAAGAAATACTACAGGCATCTTGGGAAGATTCAAAGATATTTTTTAAATGCTCTCTGCTTAACTTGGTATGGTGTAGGGTAATTCAAGGACCATCCTGAATCACACTGCCTGGGTTCAATTTTCAGGCTTCTGTACTTATGAGCTCTGTGATCTCAGACACATTAGCAGTACCAGCCCCACAGTGTTAGAGATTAAATGAATATAGATATGTTTTTTCAATATCCAATATATATATTCAATATTCAATAAATTTTCAATAAATAATATATATTTCAATATATACTCAATAAATATATATTCAATATATATTTAATATATATTCAATATTCAATAAATATATATATATAGAGAGAGAGAGAGAACGTGCACGCAAGTTTTAAAATACCTGAGCTGGTTATTAGCTATTATCATTGCAATTATTACTCTAACCAGATCTTAAAATTCATATTATTTGTTGTCACCTAGTCTGAGAAACTGTATGATTCATTCACTATCTCTGCCTCTTTTTTTTTAAATGAATTACAGCAAGATGAATCCAAACTAAAATCCTACCATAGATTTGACAAAATTCTATCCAATATATCTTCTAAATGACTCCTAAAATAATCACTCTTTCATCTCTTTGAAATTTTCTAGGCATTCTACAACATAAGCAACAAGTATCTTAACCCAAATACTTTGTTCATATCCAAGGCACACCTCATAAATTCTGATGCCATTTGCTGAAATTTATTAGACTGCCTTCTGCTACTCCTCATATTAACACTTTTTCTTGTTTCAGTTCTGATGGTGACTTTTAAAATCAGCTTTCCATTATTACTTAACACTTTGGTTAAGTATGTGATTAAGTATCCTTCAGTCTCCTAGGTGCACACTGAAAAACACAAAAAGGTACCAAATCTCTCCCTTGTCCATAGCAAGTATAAAGATGTTAAGGAAAACAGATCTAGAAATCACCTATGTTCTCTCTTTCATGAAATTAAACCGCACTTCCTCCCAGATCGTTAGTCCCTCCTTAGTTAAGCGAAGACAATGAATTAGACAAAAAAGGCTTTGAACCAAATATTTGCATAATTTCAACTTTAATTAAATACATGAAAGAGCATGGGTGGCACCAAATAAAGACAGCTCTCTAAAAACTGGATATGCTACTGGTGGCAACTGGGAAGATACAGCATATAGTCCAGCCAAATGAGTGATGCCAAGATTTACAAATTACACACCAAAATGAGATTTAGTACAAACATACTGTCTTAGCTCTAAGTTAACATCAAACTGTTAAACGTTTTAAAATTCCTACCTTCATTTATAAGTGGTATATAACCTATCATGTCTAAACTGTATAAAATAAATCTCTTTGCTATGACACTTTGTTATTCACTTATTTTAGTTTATATTCACCACAATAAGTCATCAAGTGTTTAACAGTAACACCAAAGAACACGTTTCCCACACGCTGTCCAGCTTCTCTCTTCCCTCTGGTGTTGCTATAATCTGATATGATCAGACTTTATACAAATCATCTCGTGGCATCACCTAACTTTATTTTAAAAGGGTAGCCTTAAGGAAAAACAGAATAAACACTAAAACCAAAGTTTTTTTTTTTCTTTAAACACTTTTATTTACTCTTAATTCCCAACATTTGCAAAATATATAAACACTGGTACCCTACATACTTGCAAAGGATTCAAATCAAGGAAGAGGCAAGATTACTTCTTTAAACAATAAATTGGTACTTATAGTGAACAATACAAGTTAAACAATGATGAAATAAACCAAATTCCTACATACCACTCCATAATAATAAGGCTGGGCAATGGAAGAAGTGTGCCACTTTCTTTCAGAAATACATCCAAATATTATAGTATTCAACTGGGTCAACTTTTTTGGTTTCCTTTAAAAGCAACGTACAGGGGTGCCTGGGTGGCTCAGTCGGTTAAGCGTCTGCCTTCGGGTCATCATACTGGAGTCTTAAGATCGAGCCCCGTGTCAGGCTTCCCCCTTAGGAGGGAGCCTGCTTCTGCTTTTCCCTGCAACCCCTCACCCCGCTCGTGCCCTCTCTTGCTATCTTTCTCTCGTTCTCAAATAAATAAGTAAAATCTTTAAAAAAATAAACACACACTAAATTTCATGACCATAAACTGAAGAGGGGGAACCCCTAAACATATACAAGCAAGAAGAACCTGTTACACAGTATGGGGAGGCACCTACCTCATGTACCAGAGCGAGTGAGGTCTGCTTGAAACTTCGCCCCCTACTGGCCATCAGTCGATTCAAAGGTTTGCCATCTTTACTCTGATAGGTTGAAACATCGTAACAAAATAACATACCACCTGGTGGGGGGGGGGGGGGGGACAACTTGTAAAAAACGCGTCTTATGGAAAAACAGATTCCCAGAGTCTCAGTAATCCATATTCAATCAATCTGGACAGAGAGATTTTATTTATTTATTTAAATATTTTATTTACCCACTTGACAGAGAAATAGCGAGAGAGGGAACACAAGCAGGGGGCGTGGGAGAGGGAGAAGCAGGCTTTCTGTTTAGCATGGAGCCTGATTCAAGGCTCGATCCCAGGACACTGGGATCATGACCTGAGACGAAGGCAGATGTTTAACCAACTGAGCCACCCAGGTGCCCTTGGATAGAGAGATCAGAAATTAATTTGCTAAGCAAATTATGATTTTGACCACGGTATCTATGGAAAAAAAACAGATTTAAGAAATTAGCAGTTACCATATTCAAATTATCAGTTATTTATGAGCCTTATTCATTTGTAAATGAACAAAAATTTTCAAAGGCTTTTTCTGCATCTACCGAGATTATCTAAAGATTGTTATGCCTTTTTCTATTAAAGTACTTAATTATACTGATTTTCAAACATTAAATTAACCTCACTTGTATTAGCTATATTGCTAAATTCAATTTTCTAATATATTTTGGGGTATTTTTACAACTATGTATAATAGAAAAGACTGCTTTATAATATTCCCTTCTTGCTCTCAGTATCAAGATTATGTTAATCTCATCAACTAAACCACCTAGGTATCCTACTTTAAAACATTTTTTAGAGATGCCTGGGTGGCTCAGTCAGTTAAGCATCTGCCTTCAGATCAGGTCATGATCCCAGGATCCTGGGATAGAGTCCCGTGTCCAGCTTCCCGCTCAGAGGGGAGCCTGTTTCTCCCTCTACCCCTCCTCCTCCTTGTGCTTGTGCTCACTCTATCTCCCTCAAAAATTAATAAATAAAATCTTATAAAAATTATTTTAAAGTTTCCCACTATTATTATAGGTTCGCCCATTTTTAAAAATTTAAATTCCAGTTAGTTAACAAAGAGTATAATATTAGTTTCAGGTGTACAATACAGTGATTCAAAACTTCCATACAACACCTGGCGCTCATCACAACAGGTGTACTCCTTAATCCCCATCACCTTTTCACCCAGGCCCCCACCCACCTCCCTTCTGGAAGGTTTGTCCATTTTTTTTAGTTTTGTGAATGGTTTTCATATAGTTTAAAAATGATGCTATTTTGTGTACAGTGGTACTGTGATATTTTCTTAATAGAATGACTTCTTTATCTCCATGAAATGTCCCCTTCATTTCAAAGCTTTTCCTTTTTCATACATCCAATACATTTTCATTGAATCCTGGACAGTATACAAAGGAAACACAGAAAATCTAAATGATTTTTTTTTTTTTAACTCAGAGAGGAGTTTCAGCTGCCTTCTTTTAGATACATAGAATAAAGGAATGATCATATAAATTGAATCAGAGACTGAACTGGGTTAGGCTTGATTATAGCTTTGGTAAATCTCAGTCTACCTCTGGTTCAACCCTGTTCCTCGGGCATGCCTCCCCCAAGATTTTCATCTGACAGCCTAATTGGTCTCCTCAATACGGAAAGCTTATGAGAGACTCAGACGGGTCCTCTGAGGTTTTCAGTTTATCTCTTTAACCTCCCATCCCATAAACCTTCAAAATTTGACAAATAGGGAGAAATAGGCTATGTGTCTGAGGTTCCACAAGTCCCCGGTTCCACTGCTCAGACACCCCATGAATGACAAGATCTCTGTGGGTTTCTCTGCCTCCCGCACCAGCCTCTAGTAAAGGTCAAGCCTGAAATTCAGTCTCCAGCTGAGGCCAGAATAAGTAAGTGCTCCCAGGTGAAAAGAGACGTAGCTCTTCAGTATCAGTTCGCTGCTACTCCTGGGCTTTGTTTTCAGGCCCATTGTCCTAGCTCTTTGTTTCCTGAGCACAGAGAGGCTGGAGACTGCACCGCTTCTCAGAAGCTCCAGCCTAGTTCTGTAACTTTCAGTGCAAACTCAAAATTCATCAGCTAGCTTTTGAGAAAACTCTAGTTTCTCACCTCTGTTCATCAGAGTCTTCAGAGAACCAGAATCTCAATTTCAATCTCTCTCCCCCAACCTCTCCCTCTCCCCACCCCTTTCTCCCTCTCTAAATGGGGAGCTTTATTATAGGAATTGGCTCCCATGATTATGGAGGATAAGAAGTCCCATGATCTTGCTATCTGCAAGGTGGAGATCCAGGAAGAGTACTGGTGTAATTCAGTAATTCAGTGTAATTCAGAGGAGATGGATGTCCTGGCTAAGGAAAGAGCAAATTCACTCTTCTTCTAGCCACCTGTTCTGGTCAGGCCATCAGTGAACTGGATGTTGTTGCCCATCCACACTGGTGAGGGTGACTTTCTTTCCTCAGTTACTCATTCAAATGCTAACTTCTTCTGGAAATACTCCCAAAGACATCCACAAGTAATTTTTCACCAGCTACCTGAGTATCACTTAGCCCAGTCAAACTGACATAGAAAATGAGCCATCACATCACTCTAGGCCCGTGGAACCACTAAAAGCTCCACTGGTTAGGGCACCTGGCTGGCTCAGATGGTTAAATGCCTGCCTTTGGCTCAGGTCATGATTCCAGGGTCCTGGGATTGAGTCCCCTATCAGGCTCCCTGCTCAGTGCAGAGTTTGCTTCTCCCTCTGCCTCTGCCTCTCTCTCTATATATATATCTCAGGAATAAATAAAGAAAATCTTTTTAAAAAATTAATAAATAAAAGCTCCACTGGTTTCTCTATATACTGCAACAGACCTCTTCTCGGGCCAAGCCCCGGTCCTAGCATACAATCAAAATCAGTGACGATCTCCCATGGGGCAGCAGGGGCACACTTCTGAAGTATTCTTTCTCCTCATTCTGTAGTTTTCGTCTACCTGTCTTTGCTTCTACACTTCTCTGATGCCTTTAAAATATGGTTTATTTTTTTCATTTGTCCAGGTGTGTCAAAATGTTAGCAGCAGGTGTGCTCTGTCGTGACCTATCACACCGAACTTGGAAGAGGAAGTGCAATCTTTAGGCTAAGAACTTGTACCTTGATACCATGTGCTGTACTTACCTGCAAGGCCAGGTTTCAAACCTGGCTGCTTATTGGTCTCATACATCTTCAGTATAAAATTGGGGATCCCTGCTACAGTTTTTCCTTGGTCGGACCGGGGACCTCCTTTTAATGCAGAGTGATAGACCCCACGGGGCATATTTACCATTTCCTGCTTCACAAGAGATGTAAAAAATTCCTCCAAGGCTGAAAGAGATGAAAAGTGATCAAAAGTAGAGTAAATACAATACGTTAGGAGACAATCATTCATTGTTAACTCACATATGTGTGTGTATGTATATATACTTATATATGGATATATATACACTTATATACAAAGTGTAAGTGTAGTATAAGTGTGTATATAGACACACTTATACACACACACACACACACACACACACAGCCATAGCTCTATTTCAAACCAAACTTCACAAAGTAAGCAGGGAGTTCTTGAACCTCATCCCTTTCTTAGTCTTCCCAAATTAAAACATGGTACCCAGTTACTCAAGCTGAAAAACTCAGATATTCTGAATTCCTCTCTTTCTCATACTTCTCACATATAATCCATTAACGAGTCCTTCTAAATCTATCTTTAAAAATATATCCTGGACCCATGCATTTCTCTTTATTTTCACTGCTACTTGGCCAGTTATTATCTTCTCTATTCCTCATCTGGACAAATTTAAATAAAACTAGCTTCTTGGTGTCTTCTCTTCATGACCATCCCTACAAACTATCCTCTGCCCAGAAGCCAGAATCTGATGTCCTTGCCTTCCCTGACATCGTCCAGTGATTTTTTTCACCATACGTGGAATAACGTTAACACTTCTCACAATGATCAAGGCTTTATATGATCCAGCCCTTGACTCTCCCATTGACCTCATCTCTGCCATGCACCCTCCTTGCCAACTAAGTGTTAAGGGCGCGCTGCCACATGGCCTTTGTTTCTATTCTGCAATAACACAAAACTCATATCGAAGTCCGAGCCACTGTACGTGCTATTCCTCCCACTAGTGGAACACGCTAGTCTCAGATTTCCATGGGATCAGTTCCTTCTTGTCAGTTAGGTATTATCAGAGAGGTCCTTTACGACTCTCCATCATTCTGTAGCAATTATCAGGACAATTATTTAAAAAACCAAAATATTAGTTCATGATTTCTTTGTTTGTGATCCTCCTAATTAAGCCCCAAATTTTATTGCTTAACGTTTCTACTTATTATCGACACAAATATGGGCTCAGAAGACAATAGGATACCCAAACAAAATTCTTGAGAAGACTAGAGGTTCTATCAAGTGTTATTTTTCTAAGGACCACTAGAGGTTGCCAATGCAGAAACAAAAACAACAGAAACATGAAACCTTAACAAATGTATGGAAAACAAAAAAAGAAAACCACTGCATGTGCCTCTCATAGGAACAAAAAAGAAGGGTCCGCCTCACGAGACTGAAATTTCATTCTTAATACACCGAAAAGTCTGCTTTAAATGACCATGATTACATTAAAGGCAGCAAGTGTGCCCTGGAGCCTCTATTACGTGCCCAGTTCTGTCATTCCTGTATAGAACCTTCCCAAATGCAACCACGCTTCTCCATTCAAAGCCCAGAGAACACCTATGTGGGACGTTTTCTATTTACCCCTCCCGACCCCCACCTCCACCCTCTCAACCCTGCTCCATAACCTGGAAGAATAATCAGGCTCCCTTGTCCTTGGGATTTTGGCTGGCTTTTATCCAATGGGAGACACTCGCAGGAGGTCAGAGGATGGAAACAGAATGAGGTCAGGGCATGAATTCCCAGCCCCCCTCCCGCAGGATTGCTACAAGTTGCCTGCACCCCTCTTCCGCAGGCCTTGAGTCCCCTTTGGCAGCACTGTGACAGGATGCTCCCCCTCAGTCTCCAAACCGCTATCTCCCTTTCCTTACCTCTTCAGGCGGAGGGGCGCCAACCAGTCTGGGTTAAAGCACCACTGCTTGGGAATGTCCTGCAGCCCTGACCACACAACTGCCAAGAGTCCCTTGCGGTAAACGCTCAGGGATTCCATCGCAGTGTGCCTTTTCCATCAAGACCCTGACGGTTACATGGTCTTAATGAAAGAAATGAGTAACATCCAACTGTATCCGATATGCAGGCACGTGGGTGACCACTTCATGCGGAATTTCAGCACAGACTTCCCAGAATGTAGCGAAGAGTCATGTTTGTGAGGACAGAGGAGCTATGGCGAGAGAAGGGCATTTCATGCTTTCTCCGAAGGGGTCCTATTTCGGCAAAAGCTCGCACGAGTCAGGAGGTAAGTACACACTGTACACACGCTAACTCGGGAATGGAAATGTGTCTACGTGTCAAGCTCTTCAGAGAACTAAGGTTTCTCAAATTAACTCTAGCCCTGAAAATAGTCTAAATGAGGGTATGATACCATGAGTGTAACTGATCCATACAGCGCCCTCTTTCCCCAACCACTAATCCAACAACCAGGAATCTTTCCACCCTGTCAGAGCCTTGCCCCATCCCTTCAGATGACCACGTGAGAACTTGAAAGAGCAGAAAATCTGTAGAACAGAGTGTTAAGACACAAATTTTTAAAACAACCCCAATGTCCTTTAACAAGTGAGTGGACAGACTGGTGCCTACTACAGTGGGATATTATTTAGCGATTAAGAAGAATCGAGACAGGCCAGTGTTGGGATAAATATCAGAGACACTATGCCAACCAAAAAAAAAAAAAAAAAAAAAAAAGTTAAACCAAAAAGTGTATACACTGTATGGAAAAAAACAACAACAACTGGAGAAATCCTCATAGGTCTACACTTCAGTTACCTGCTTTGTATCAATGTGAATTCCTGGTTTGAATAATGAACTAAGGTATGTGAGCTGCTGGGCAGCTGGGTGACAGTACACGGGAGCCCTCTAAAGTGTACTCACAACATCTTTGAATTCTAAAATTGTGTCAAAATAAAAAATAAATACCAGTAACATCCCCATTTAAAATAACGCAAATTACTGGACTCACGCTGCAGCTGCTTTTGTGTTTACTTGAAAGGAAAGAGGAGAAGAAAAGGACCAGGATTCACTAACAGTGTAGTTGGGTTTTCTGGCTACTGTAACTAGAGATCTTATACTAGCCACCCTGTACCTTTTAAGGTCCACGGTCCTAGGGCTGGTACTTTCCCCTGGTTCTTTTTTGAGTAGTCCAGTAATTGCAGGGAAAGCGAGGCACAGAATAAATAAAGACCTTTGCCCGGAGTGACACAGTCTGCCAGACACAGCCAGCATCTACAGCACCCCCACCAGAGTCTAATTACTGAATTTTCTCAAACAGATACAGTTGCTGAACTCAAATCCTCCCCTTCTTTCTCATGGAAAGGCACTTGCAACCATCAAGAACAAATGATGTAGAACAGGTTAATGGCCACCACATCCTGAGAGGAGAGAAGTAACAGCTCACCTTGGCCACACCTTCTCCTTTTTCCAATACAACAAGACTGGAGCAAAGGCCCCACGTCCCTAGGAACGATATCATTTAAAAAGCCCAAAAGAACTTTTACCTCTAAGGTGATTTTGGGTTACAGGAGAAACTTTAGATAACAAAGTTATTTCCTTCCTGGGACTGACTATTAAAACGCCAAAGGGGTCCCAGACTCTGAAGAGCCTTCCAGAAGTGGGTAAAAACAGAAGAGAGGACCAGTGAACAAATCTTTAAGGCTTGTTCTGGACATCAAGAGAAAAGGAAGGGTGCTCTCTTTGTCTATGCTACATCGTTTCAGTTTTCTCTAATGAAAGGAGGCAGGGATTTGGGACAGGAGCTTTGTCTAGAAATAGATAATTATATTTGCCTTAATTCTTCAGAAAATCTCCATGTGAGGTGAAACCAAGGGGAAAATATCCCCTGGTACAGGATATTGACACTATGATTGACCAGATGACAATTCTTAAGTGTACTGACCTTAATTTTCAGAAAAGGACTTTCTACGTCCATGTACAATTAAGGTAGGATTGGGGCTGAACAAGGTAATAGAAGCATGCTCGGCAAAATGTTGGCTAAGACAATTAGAATAATTAGACATAATTAGAATAATTTTTTAAAATGTCAAGGTCCTGTAAGCTTTTTATCAAAACAGAATGATCATACAATTTAATCCATTTTTTAAACCATCAATTTGCAGCTCTCAAATATTGATACCATCTTTGGAATAATTCTAAAGAAAGAATAAATTCATAATGAAAGTACCCAGTAAATCTCTGAAGATTCTAACCATCCTTTCATTTAGCTTATAGGATAAAGAACCATTATTGGAGCCAGTGACTTGAAGTCCCACTGCAAATTTGTCTGGTAGAATATAGCTTTGGAAATGAATTTTAATTTCTTACTGAAAATGGTTGTTTAAACTAGTTTTCCGGTTCAATTTTCTTCGACTCTAACGCTTTTCAGTGTGTTCTGAACACCATTCCTAACTTAAGCAGTACCTCCACAACAGATGGCTATGTTGTGCCTTTCAGATAGAAAGTGGGCTGTAATTAAAGTGAGCTATCATACGTGCACATCACAAAAGAACACAATCAGACAGGTAAAATCCCTGAAAAATGCTAGCTCCCGTGCCACTGAATAGGAGTCACCTGGTAAAACCAAAGGAGCAGTAAGTGACAACAGTCTGAGATAGCAAGAGCCAGGAATAGAAAGATCCACATCCTTTTCATCACCCTCGTCATCTTCGTCTTCATCTAGCTCATCGGGAGTAGGGATTTCTGGTCTTATCTGAAACGACAGAGAGGGCAATACGAAAACATTATGTAAAATCCTTTCTTTGTCCTTTTTATGTCAAGATTTAAAAACTGAGTTAGACTCATTGCAC
Source organism: Martes martes (assembly GCF_963455335.1). Taxonomy (NCBI): domain Eukaryota; kingdom Metazoa; phylum Chordata; class Mammalia; order Carnivora; family Mustelidae; genus Martes; species Martes martes. The sequence continues at coordinate 48,522,711 of NC_137900.1, read as the reverse complement.
TGTAATGTCAAAAGACCATTAAAAATTAATTTTAAATTACCTATTCATTTTCAGATTAACTGAATGGTAAACTCGATCTTAGTAGCTACAAGCCCAGATCCACGTAAAGAACTAATGGTAATATACTAAGAAAATTACCGTAAGCCAGCGTAAGCAATGATTATTATAGAACACTAATAAAATTTTACACCATTTGACTATAAAATGCAAACACTGACACATTCAATATATTGAACTTCTATGGTTTGTAATTAAATATTTGCCTTGTCGGAATACTTCCTTTTTAACTTGTCATTCTAGCCATATCTCTATGGCAAAGCTTAAAATCTTCCAGCAGCATATATAGTAGAGATCAGGAAAGGACAGAATGCTTTAGCTGACTTTTGTTTAGACTCGGCAGTTTGTTGCTAGAGAATATAAAAACACTAAAATCTGTAATTGGTAGCTATACTTATGGTGTCTAATTTGCAATTTGAAGATTTTGTGGTTGCTCTGTGATTAGTTAGGTTTGTTTGAACCAAAAATTTAAAAATTTAAAAAGATTACTACCATTGTAATTTCTACAAGATGTAACTGTCAAGCAATTAATTAAATTTTTAATACTTTCAATGACACACCATCATAATGCCCACATGGAGATAATTAAGCATTAGGGGAGGAAATCAAAATATATAAAAGTGGTTGCTATAACCATAAAGTGCCAGAACCCAGTCATTACCATTAGCCTGTCTCCCGGAGTTATTTTTAGAAATAATTAACAATTCCTGCAGACTGCCTTCTTCATAGGTCCCCAAAGCACTGTTCCATTTAGGAACTGCACTGAGTCAGGATTCTTGCAGGGGGATAAAAGAAAACAGAGAGGAAATGCTTCTCTTAAGTATAATAACCCCAACTCCAATGAAGCCTTTCAACCATAACTAGTGTTCTCTTCACTAGTGAAGGAATAAAAGCAACCTGACTACCCAAGCACTTTCCAAGACACGATTTAATTCTGATTCAATATTGAGTACCTAATTCTCAGAGGACTGAGCCAGCCATAATTACAGAGATAACAATAATGTATGCTCCGCATAGGGCATGACAGCATTTGTGGGTGTCACTGGTTCCTGGAGGAACCTGGACACACTTGCAACCCTTTCAGCTCTCACAAGCAGGGGTTTTCCAAGTGCCTCTTGTCTGTGCCCATACTTTGAATTGGCCAGTTTGGTTCCATCGGGAGTTATCTCAGAAATCCTAACCAGTCCCAGTTGCCTAAGAAGATTCATAAAAGGAGGTGGTCCTGGGTCTGTTTGCCTTACTTCCTTTTTACACATCATAGTACAAACTGAAAATAACATTTGAACAGCAGACAGGGGGAAACAGACAACAATGTTTACAGCCCGAGACTACACGGGTAACGCCAGCTACCACACCAGCGTATCACAGCGCTGGGAAGCTCTGATGTACACCCCATACACAAATGGCAGGAGATTTGGGGAGTTGGAAGACAGAGGTAAACATGTAAATTACCATGAAAACTCAGAGGGATGGGGAGGATATAGAGAAATCAGAACCGTCCTACTCTGCTGGTGGGAATATAAAATGGTACAGCCCCTTTGGGAAACAGCATGGCAGTTTCTCAAAAAGTTCAACAGAGTTTCCACATGGCCCAGCAATTCCACTCCAAGGCATGCAATCGAGAGAAATGAAAAGGTACAATCACACAGAAACTTGCATGTGTGTGTGAATGCATTATTCATAACAGCCCCCAAAGGGAAGCAACTCAAAGGTCCATGATCTGATAAATACATAAACTACGTGTAGTCTTATCTACACAATGGAATATTATTCAGTCAGACAAAGGTGTACATACAGATACGCGCCACAGATGAACACACCTTGAAATCATTATACTAAATGAAGGAAGCCAGTCACAAAAGACCACATACTATGTGATTTCATTATAGGAAAGGTTTGGGTTAGGTAAATTTAGGGACAGAGAGTAGGTGACACAGCTGCTTAGGGCTGTGATGGGGATTGACTACTGATAAAATCTTTTACAATTAGATTGTAGTTGCTCTGTGATTAGTTGCACAGTTCTTTGAATATACCAAAAACTCATTAAATTGTACGCTTTAAATGGGTGAATTATATGGAATGAGAATTATAGCTCAATAAAGCCGCTGAATAAGAACAGAAGAACGGAAGGAGGAAGGTTGGAAGGAAGGGGGAAGGAAGGCATGTTATAAAGAGGAGGTGGTAAAGGAAAGGGGAGGAGGGGGCAGCAGAAGCTGGAAGCTATCACCACCTTCGGAGGGATCTTAACTGGTGTAGGAACTATGGCAAATGACCAAATGCTTCCAATTCCAGAATTATTTAACGTAAAAGCGATAAGATTATTTTTACACATATTCTAGCCCACCCAGTCTTTCTGTTCGGTCAACTTAAATTACTTAAAATGAGTCATAGCACCCAAGCCAGCAATATTTCTTAGAAATGCTAAAGAAAGACCTACTAGGTTGGAAATAAAAAATAACGATCCACTCATCTATCTTATGTTGTCTAATTTTACATTCACATAACTGGATGCCTATATTAATTTATCTGCCATGTGGTAAAGAGCATATGTCTGCATCTCACATATGCATATATTTTAACAAAGAAACTACAGATGTACTGTAATTTCAGAATAGCTGATAGAGTCTGCCGACTTATAATAGTATGATTTGTGTCTTCAAAGGTGAGTTAATTCTCCTGAACGTATTAGCACTTACTGTTGGACTTTGCTTTCATTACCTTTCCCATTCTCTGCTCACCTCTTAAAGAAGTACTTGTTCCAGCTTCTCTATGCTAGGCTTTTCCCTTGCTTTGTGTGTAATGACTGAGTAAGAGGAATGTATGTACAACTAAGAAAAAATCAAAAGAAGTCACATAAAAAGTACCTGTAAAATTATAACATTTTGGTAAATTACATTAGCTACTAAAACATCCAGAAAACCACGTACATATTTCACACACGCACACACACACAAATACACCCTTCCAATTATAGCTAAGCTTTGTTGAAAGAACTTAAGTGGAGAGCCAAATATAAAATGTTAATTACTTTTAGAATCGGCTTCAAATTGAATATTGGAAAGCTTATCCTACAAAATGCCTCCTCTATGGGTCGTGAGCCACATAACCTTTCAACCACCTTTCCTAGTGTATAACCTATGAAAACCCAGGAGTTTGTGCATAAACACAGGATTTTATTTAGAACACGTCAAGTATCCACATAAATTTATTTAAAAAGAGAAACAGCTTCTGATGAATGCAGTGACATTCACTTAAATCAAAGCCAAACAGGTTACACCATATTAATACCAACCCAGGATGCATAATGAGTTCTTTTATATTACTCACTTCTAAAATTAACTCCAGAAATCAATAACACAATCTATCTTAAGATTTCTAAAATAAAAAGTCTAATTTTTAAACAACTAAATATATTTTTAATGAACCCAAGTCAGAGATGAGAATCAATCTTCCACCTAAAGGTTCATCCATTACTGACTGTTTTACCAGAATAACAATTCTCTGTATTTTGTTTGTTTTTGTTTGTTCTGTTTTATTCGGTTGGGGGCACATTAAAGGAGACAGAAGAGAAGTATAAATAGCTGAGCACAACAAAAAAAAATACAAACTAAAAGAGAAAATCATCTGTGTCCATTTCTTAACATTGGAATCAACAAGTCCTCAAAAAAGCTCCCTAAAACTTTTTGACCAACTTTAGATTTGCATGTTTCAAGTGATTAACAATGACACTTTAATCAACAAAACATATGGATTCATTCAACATTCCCAGATTATAAAATGGCCTACTACTTAGTGTATGTTCAATAAATAATTGCTAAACCAATCCAAGTATGAAGGGTCTATCATTAATAATCCCACAGAACTTCCTAATAACAAACCAATGACAAGAAATATGAGCTAATGAATTTGATATTCAAACTGCCTAGCTCACATGGTATCTTATTCAGCTCTACTAACCACTGACATTTTCCATCCTGCCTTACCTATGTTTCATTCAACCCTGATGTCTGCCACTCCCCTAACACCTTTTGTTCTATCAACCTGTGAGCTTTCAACAAGTTTCACAGCTTAAATTGATGCATCAGTTAACAAGAAGTCTATCTTTAGTAAATGTAAAGAGACCTAGTACTTACAAAGTAGCTGAGTTATCCACAAAAGTAGCAATGTTGATCAGGATACAATGTATCTTTCTGCAATTTCTTCCTACTTGAAATTCACAGCACTCTCATTTAAAAGATTATCTCACAAGTTTCCAGAAATTGAGAGAATGTGGATGTACTTTCACAGGAAAGGTCCAGAGGGAGGCTTCAGTTTTGTGAGTGAGCCTTGTGCAGAGTGAGTCATCTCTGACAACAAGGAAGAGTGTTGGTTGTTACACTGTAGAAGATCCTACCTGGCAGGGACCTTCAAATCATTGAAAATATGGTTTTAGAGAAGATGAGCCTCAGTTTCACCTACACCTACCAGACGGAGGTGGGGACCTGACTCAGTTGTACCCTCAGTTTTGGGGGGCTTGTTTGGGATATGAGCACACTGACCATTTTCTGGACTTTTTAGTCCTTGGGTATTCAAACAGCCAAAGGGAAACTCAGTCATCAGTAAAAAGAAGAATGCATTGTGCAGTCTTAGAAGCAATAATTCTCCATGAGGAGGCAGGCTGTCTACACCAGAAACTGAAGGTCAAAGACGAACTCTTTTAAATCACTTATGTCTCCTCATCTTAAACCTAGTTGAGAATATCCACTATAGTGAACCACTGTTACTTTGGGGAATAAGTCGAATCCCAGAAGGGGGTAAGGGTAAAATAAAGGCTGAGAAGAGTGGCAAAAAAAAAAAAAAAAAGATAAATTTTAGAGATTTCCTTTATAGTTCTTCACACTCCAAAGGTGAAAACCCAAGCATATCTAGAAACCCAACTCTATCACCACCCTTTACATTGGAAGGTATAAAAGAGCTATTTATGGATCCTCAGGGATCAGAGAATATTGAAGAATTAGATTAAGAAAGTATCTAATATCTGACTGAGCAGAAGTTTATGCTCAGAAGTTTATGCTCACTTATCTGAGCACAAACTCTAAAAAGCACAACCAGGAACTGAATAGAAGGCCAAAGTAGGAACAGATACCAACATTCCAATATGTAAAGAGATAGAAACTAAACAGTCAAGAACATGTGGGAGTTATTTAATGAAACCTAGTACTCCAGCTGGCATAGCTCATGAATATTAGCTAAAAGTAAAGGTAATTATTATGCCATGATCTAACTTAGCAAATGCTCATTAAAACAATAATAATAAAAGGTATCTTTGCAGATGTTGTAGCCAATTTACTGGCAGTTTGCCTACAAAATTTACAGGTAGCTTTTTTTTCCTTTTTCTTTTTCCTTTTTTTTAAAGACGGTTTGAGTATTGCTAGTCACCATAGCTCAGTCTGAGGTCCCATCTTTTTTAATTTTATGAGTCACAGAACACGTCTCCATAAGTCTTCCCATTTGTGATGACTGCAAGACAAGCTGGCCAATCTATGTTTGCATCCTCAACGTGGGAAATCCTGCCTTAGGATTTGGTTTCACAAGAGCCTTTTATAGGTCCCTCCAATTCAAGCCAATCAACACAAGTCTGCCTTGTTCCTACTGGCATCTAACCTCGGTGTAAACTCAATTCCAAAGAAAAACTCAACCCATTTTAACGCCTTAGGGAACCAAGAAATTTATATCAAAACTTCTTAGGCCATTTGACCTAAGAACAGACTCTGGGTAACATTTCACATAACTTCTCTAATACAATGTCTGCCTTACACTCTAGAGACACTCGATAAACATTTCTATGCATTTGAATTAGCAGCAATACGAAATGTGAAATATACACTTAGGTCCTTAACATAACCGAATAATTTAAAGCTGGTTATGTTCAGGAGATATTAGAAAAGGCTGTATGTTTTTAGTCTAAAAGCCAAGGCAGTATCACATAACATGTTAACCCCTAAAGAGTGACACTTTCCTCATCTAGTTCCCTGGGGCTTTTCACACTAAACTAAGTTTTGTGGGGGTTTTTTTGTTTGTTTGTTTGTTTTGACATGGCATCTCAATTTTGTATCAGAAATAAGGATCTTTGGCTGCCCAGGTTGCACAAACCTTAGCTGACGCAGGCCATGCTTGGATTTAAAGTCCGAGATGGAACACCAACTGGGCAAAACAGTTGCTATGGGGACACAGATGTTCTGGAACAATAAGCCGGGGGCCCAGGCATGCAGTCCTATACCCGGTCACCTACAGAGACTTCCGGGGCAGCACAGGTGGTTCCCATCGGATTTAAATTCATTATCTGTGAGGTCTAAGACCTCTGTGGTCTTTTACAGGTTAAACAAGCAATAAATATAAGTTCTTATCTTTAATAGACCACATATTTAGAATTACATCCATCAGGTAAAAACCTTATAAGAGAGGAGATACAAATGGAGTTATATAAAACCGAGCAAGAAAGCAGAAAGGCCTACCTCTTCAGGCAGATGAAGAATGGTGTGCTCTCCCGCACTGAAGTGTGACAGAGATTTATACGCGGCATTGGCTACAACTGGGTCCTAGACGGGGTACCAGTAAGACAAACAAAAGAAACAACAGACATTACACATTAACTCTGGAAGAAGGAAGACAATCCATCCCGCACCAACCTTGAAGTTCTAGAGTCAGTGCTTTAGAAATGATACTCAGGCCTTGCTTACTGTGTCGCAACTAAAAATAGAAAACCGCAGTAGGTAGGGAGATCAGAAGCACTCAATTTTTATCCTAGTTTGGACGTTAAACAGAACATAACTCAAAATTGCCAGGTCCCCATGACATAGTAGGGTTGACTGAAAGGAGTATGAGGAAACGGAGTCTGATAGGTTGGAATTAGGCTCTGATTCTCTAGCTACTAACCAGGAAAATTAGCCCTTGGGAATCTCAGCTCATACACTCTTGAGTCTAGTATCACTGACAGACACCCTCTTCTCAGTCCTCCTTGACTGGAAACCATATCTAAAGAAAAGTACTGAACTTTCTGTTTGCTTATGAGCTTATTGGTAGGGGAGGGGCAAAGTAGGAAAGGGGAAGGGCCATCAAAAAAAAAAAAATGAGACAACAACAGCAGTCTCTCTTCACATCTGTCAGCTTCACAAAGTAATAAAGTGCACTTCATGACAAAAATGTACTAATCAGCATAATCTGAGAAGAATTTCTAAAACCTAAACTCATTAACGTCACAATTCTTTAAAGATCACAAAGCCATCATTTCGAGTTAGTTCTATTTCTTACTCCTAGAGTCTTATTTCACAGTTCTTTCTCAACTTGGTTCTGTTTCACTGACACCCTTGTGATAGTACCTTGTTTTGAGTGTGGGTCCAGAGGAAGCTGAGGACTTGAACTTTAAAATTCTGAAAAATCAATAAACATCACAATAAATTGCTAAGATGAAGACAAAACTGGGAACAATCCAAAGTAGAAAACAGTGAAAATTAACTAACTCAAAATTATACCACTAGTGATTGACTTAATCTGTATTTAGCCATCATTCATGACATGAAAATAGAACGAGATGCATCATGGAAATACATGGACATCTTAAACATAGTGTGTTAATATTATTAAATTTAGAAACCTGGGCGCCTGGGTGACTCAGTGGGTTAAAGCCTCTGCCTTCGGCTCGGGTCATGATCCCAGGGTCCTGGGATGGAGCCCCGCATCGGGCTCTCTGCTCAGCAGGGAGCCTGCTTCCCCCTCTCTCTCTGCCTGCCTCTCTGCCTACTTGTGATCTCTCTGTGTGCGTCAAATAAATAAATAAAATCTTAAAAAAAAAGAAAGAAAGAAAGAGAAAAAAAGAAACCTAACCATTTTTTGGCTGACCTCTCAAGTCCTACCTAGTACAAATTTTACTCCCCTCTTTTGTGCCACTGTTGATGATCCTCTAACCAGGAGAGAATTCTCCCTTCACAAACTGTCCATACAGCCCATGACACACTCTAGCATCCAGTATGATTATATGTGCATGTGGTTAACTCCCTACTAGATTTACACACTTTAGAACAGTGATTGTCTTTTGCATTTCAAAAGCCTGGACCATAAAGCCCAGAAAAATAAAGGGCATAAAGCCCAGTTCCTCAAATGACAGACACTTAATAAGTAATGAGCTTAAAAAGCTATTTATCTTCCAACATTGGCTCAATGTCATCTTCATTTCAATCACATCTAACTTCTTGCCCTTCTAAGTCATAGAAGGTTCTCCTATACCTGCTTGAATTTGTGTATTCTATTTCTTAGACTTCAGTGAGAAGCAACATTTTTTAAAATTCTTTAAGAATCTAGTCTAGGGGCACCTGGGTGGCTCAGTGGGTTAAAGCCTCTGCCTTCAGCTCAGGTCATGATCCCAGGGTCCTGGAATCGAGCCCCACATCAGGCTCTCTGCTTGGCGGGGAGCCTGCTCCCCCCAACCCCGCCTGCCTCTCTGCCTACTTGTGATCTCTGTCTGCCAAATAAATAAATAAAATCTTAAAAAAAAAAAAAAACGAACCTAGTCTAATAGTACCAACTAAGTAAGGTTTCATTCGACTCCTTCTAGAATGCTAGTCACTTCCACCACCACACTCTCATACCCCTCTGATTAAGTGTACTCATCAGATATTATTGAAATTATGGGGCACCTGGGTGGCTCAGTGGGTTAAAGCCTCTGCCTTCGGCTCGGGTCGTGATCCCAGGGTCCTGGGATCGAGCCCCGCATCGGGCTCTCTGCTCAGCAGGGAGCCTGTCTCCTCCTCTTTCTCTCTGTCTGCCTCTCTGCCTACTTGTGATCTCTGCCAAATAAATACATAAAATCTTTAAAAAAATTATTGAAATTATTATTGCTTATGTCCAACTCTTCTGCCAACTTTTGAGCTTCTGGAAGGCAAGGACTGACAATACGGTGTAATGGAAAACAGGGGCTATGGAGCTAAATGTCCTGGACTTAGACACCAGCTTTTGTTTAGAAACTACAATGATATTCAGGCTCCTTGTCTGGCATGCAGCAGGTACTCAATAAATATTTAATGAATGGATGCACCTCTCAAAATCTCAGATTCCTTAGCTCTAAAATGAAAATAATACCTTCCTATGAGATATTAGAATGAATTGGTACAATGTAATGAGAAGAGTGCTGGGAATATAATAGGCTCTTAAGAATATCTATTATGTGTTAGTATTTCTTTTTTTATTTTTTAATAAACATATAATGTATTTTTATCCCCAGGGGTACAGGTCTGTGAATCACCAGGTTTACACATTTCACAGCACTCATCATAGCACATAGCCTCCCCAATGTCCATATCCCCACCACCCTCTCCCGCCCCCCCTCCCCCCAGCAACCCTCAGTCTGTTTTTTGAGATTGAGTCTTTTATGGTTTGTCTCCCACCCGATCCCATCTTCTTTCATTTTTTCTTTTCCTACCTCCCCCGAACCCCCCCACATTGCATCTCCACTTCCTCATATCAAAGAGATCATATGATAGTTGTCTTTCTCCGATTGACTTATTTCACTAAGCATAATACCCTCTAGTTCCATCCACGTTGTCACAAATGGCAAGATTTCATTTCTTTTGATGGCTGCATAGTATTCCATTGTATATATATACCACCTCTTCTTTATCCATTCATCTGTTGATGGACATCTAGGTTCTTTCCATAGTTTGGCTATTGTGGATATTGCTGCTATAAACATTCGGGTGCACGTGCCCCTTCAGAGCACCATGTTTGTATCTTTAGGATATATACCCAGCAGTGCAATCGCTGGGTCATAGGGTAGCTCTATTTTCAGTTTTTTGAGGAACCTTCACACTGTTTTCCAGAGTGGTTGCACCAGCTTGCATTCCCACCAACACTGTAGGACGGTTCCCTTCTCTCCACATCCTTGCCAGCATCTGTCATTTCCTGACTTGTTAATTTTAGCCATTATGACTGGTGTGAGGTGGTATCTCATTGTGGTTTTGATTTGTATTTCCCTGAGGCTGAGTGATGTGGAGCATTTTTTCATGTGTCTGTTGGCCATCTGGATGTCTTCTTTGCAGAAATGTCTGTTCATGTCCTCTGCCCATTTCTTGATTGGATTATTTGTTCTTTGGATGTTGAGTTTGCTAAGCTCTTTATAGATTTTGGATACTAGCCCTTTTTCTGATATGTCGTTTCCAAATATCTTCACCCATTCTGTCGGTTGTCTTTTGGTTTTGTTAACTGTTTCCTTTGCTGTGCAAAAGCTTTTGATCTTGATGAAATCCCAACAGTTCATTTTTGCCCTTGCTTCCCTTGCCTTTGGCGATGTTCCTAGGAAGAAGTTGCTGCGGCTGAGGTAGAAGAGGTTGCTGCCTATGTTCTCATCAAGGATTTTGATGGACTCCTTTCTCACATTGAGGTCCTTCATCCATTTTGAGTCTATTTTCGTGTGTGGTGTAAGGAAATAGTCCAATTTCATTTTTCTGCATGTGGCTGTCCAATTTTCCCAGCACCATTTGTTGAAGAGGCTGTCTTTTTTCCATTGGACATTCCTTCCTGCTTTGTCGAAGATTAGTTGACCATAGAGTTGAGGGTCTATTTCTGGGCTCTCTATTCTGTTCCATTGATCTATGTGTCTGTTTTTGTGCCCATACCATACTGTCTTGATGATGACAGCTTTGTAATAGAGCTTGAAGTCTGGAATTGTGATGCCACCAACTTTGGCTTTCTTTTTCAATATTCCTTTGGCTTTTCGAAGTCTCTTCTGGTTCCATATAAATTTTAGGATTATTTGTTCCATTTCTTTGAAAAAAATGGATGGGATTTTGATAGGGATTGCATTAAATGTGTAGATTGCTTTAGGTAGAATAGACATTTTCACAATATTTGTTCTTCCAATCCATGAGCATGGATTTTTCCATTTCTTTGTGTCGTCCTCAATTTCTTTCATGAGTACTTAATAGTTTTCTGAGTATAGATTCTTTGCCTCTTTGGTTAGGTTTATTCCTAGGTATCTTATGGTTTGGGGTGCAATTGTAAATGGGATTGGCTCCTTAATTTCTCTTTCTTCTGTCTTGTTGTTAATGTAAAGAAATGCAACTGATTTCTGTGCATTGACTTTATATCCTGACACTTTACTGAATTCCTGTACAAGTTCTAGCAGTTTTGGAGTGGAGTCTTTTGGGTTTTCCACATATAGTATCATATCATCTGCAAAGAGTGATAGTTTGACTTCTTCTTTGCTGATTTGGATGCCTTTAATTTCTTTTTGTTGTCTGATTGCTGAGGCTAGGACTTCTAGTACTATGTTGAATAGCAGTGGTGATAACAGACATCCTTGCCATGTTCCTGACCTTAGCGGAAAAGCTTTCAGTTTTTCTCCATTGAGAATGATATTTGCAGTGGGTTTTTCATAGATGGCTTTGATAATATTGAGGGATGTGCCCTCTATCCCTACTATGTGTTAGTACTTCTAAAGCCTAGGACAGTTTTACGAAATATATTCTGAGTCAATGAATGGATATACAAACACTTAGCAAAGCCATTCAGAAAATACATGAATTGAAACATACTATCTATTTGCCACAAGCCTATAGTTTAATGGGGAAAACATAGATATACATATACCTGTATTATAAAACAGAAATAAATGTTCTTAAGATAGTACAGATATAAAAAAAAGTCAAGCCTATAGCAATAGACCCATGATTGCGCAAAAGTTTGCAAAAATAGGGATGAATTAAACCAATTATTTATTCTCTAAAATAGATTTTAAAACTAGGGATTTAAAAAAAAAAAAGCAATTCTGGCAGAGAGAAGAACTGCACAAAGGAAAAGAAACGGTAAAGTTTGGAGGCAGAAAAAACACATTCCAAGCGATTTAGTTTTCCTGGAGTGAAGGAGGCAGAACCGCAGAGTGAGACCAGATTCTAAAAGGCCTGACTGGTTAGGTAGAGAGGCTGGACTCCATTTTAGGCAAACACAAGACACTGAGGTAACTGGGGAAAACAATGACCTTAGAAATCTTTTGGGAAAATTACACCCAAACTCTAAGCAGTTAATAGAGAACGCTTTGTTTAAATACACACATGGAGGGAGAGAAGAGGGAGGGAAAAAGGAAAGGACTGGGGGTGAGAGAGGAGGAGATGAGGGAAAAGAGAGGAATAGGAAGAGACAGAGCCAGACAGACAGCGCAAGACAGATGGACAGAGGTCACCGCATTTCATGACATCTGCTTCCAAGTGGACTATGGTTACTGAAGGGCTCTCCCTTACTGGGAGGAAACTGATGGCTAGAATGGCTCCACAGCCATCTATCTGAATGAACAACCGAGGAACCTTAGTATTAACACAAACATGAAGAGAAACCAAAATAAGACACTGGTGAAAAAGAACGTAAATTTGAAGAAAAAAAAAAAAGTGTCCCCTACACATACATATACACACACACAAATTTTTACAGCCATTGGTAAGCAGACATTAGAAAGCAACACAAAAACCAGTTCATAAATTAACCTGTAATAAAATCTGAGCAACTCATAGGATAAGCAATGCAAAGGTATATGAGTTCAGTCCTTGAAAACAGAAAGTAGATAAACACATGTCCTCCCTTTGGCTTTCAGTCTTAGCTCTTTGTCAGTAGCCCAGGACACTTTCGGACAACGTGAGTGTATGTATCCTAATAGTCTCCATAAAAAAGACTTTTGGTGAACTATATACTCTAGGACTCTTATATTGATTTTTTTTTAATACCCTAAAACAAAACCCCAAATCTGAGAATAAACTCATCCTCTATTGGTTCAATCATTCACTGAGTAACTACTTACTGACTGTATGTTATGTGCCAGGCCCCCTCCCGGGGACTGTATCCTCAGGAAGGACAAATTTTATTTTATTTGCTGTGCAGCATTAAGAATGATTAGAAGACGTATTACCTTATAATCCTGCCTTATCACATAATCTAAAGCATGAAAGGGACCATTATTGGATTCTTCTGGGGGAGGTAGTTTATCAAAGTCTGTGAAGCACTAAATCAAACTTAAAGTTCACGAAGATTTCAAGTGAAAATCAATTGCTGGGCTTTAATGGAAAAAGAGAAAAGGGAAGCATGAGTGGGAATGTGGCTACAGAAGTGGAGACATAAATGAATTAACCACCCTCTCATTTTGCTCATTTCGGGAAGAGAGAATATGGAACATGTTAAACAGAACACCTGGATTTTCCACCCAGGCTTTGAGTTCACTGCAATGACAAAACCAAGCAGCTCATAAAGTTATTTTCCTCTCCTAAGGCAGTCTGATTTTACAATCATCCTCATCATACAGATGTATATAGGAAATGTGAACTAACGTGTAAAAATCAAATCTTCATGGGAAACCTAGAAGCAAAACGATGACAGTATGTCTATACTATGGGAGATTCTGCCCTGCCTTATCAAAGTCTTTGTGACTTTTTGTTTCTTTAGAACTAAAAGCACTAATAAAATGTGTTTAAACTTTTGGCCTCAGGAATTCCATTACTTTAGAAACCCTATTTTTAACACACTGACTTTTTATTTTATTTCATTTATTACATCCTGACTTTTTTTAACATCTTGGCTCTCTTCTCATAATAAAAATATGGTCTCCTTTATGTAAATAAACCCTAGAGGAGACACAGAATTGATAAGGACTCCTATTCCAGCAGTCCATAAAGATATCACGTTCTAAGGAACAAAAAGTGTTAAAGGATTTTTGGCAAACAAAGACTATGAACATCTTTCTCCCGAAGTTATTATGAAGCCCATGTCTTTCCAGTGTGAAGAGAGAAAACGTATTGGCCTCCAAACTCGTACCTCATATTCAGCCGTGTTGACGGTTAAGGAAGGAACGAGAGAAAACAGTTCACTGAGGGTCTTTAGAATGAGAGGTCTCGTGTCACAGCTGAGCTTCGGGGAGAGCGCGTTCCAAGTGGAGCGAATGCAAACGACCTGTGAAGCAAAGGAAAGAGTCAATGCCTCACAAAACCCCAAATGATAGGAGGCCATTAGCACAGAGTACTATCTCTCATTATAAGGAAACCAGGAAAGAACAAGAACATTGCCAGGAGTTAAGACTTGATAAGGTATCACTCCTCAAAAGAAACGATTTAAACCAACATAAACTGTGGTTGAAGATGATCCAGCCTGACTCTTAGGACCATTTCTTTACTACTTTGCTAACCAAGGAAGTAAAACTCTCCCAGGCAGACGCCGGCATGCATACCAGACGCGGGCACTCATGCCGGCACACACGTCCGCGGGTGGGGTTAGCTACGTGTGCTGCTGAAGAACTATTCAAAACAAAGAAGGGTAAGATAATGTTAGAGCGTTTCTAAAGGCAGGTACCTGCAGCTTTTGTTGTTTTTCAGCCCTGCTGAAACTGCATCAGCACTCAGAAAATTGAGATGTTCAATATATAAATTGAACATGCTCAAATCATCTTACAAACATTTAAAGGAGGCAGGAGAATAGCTTTATTATTTTTTTTAAAGATTTTATTTATTTATTTGACAGGCAGAGATCACAAGTAGGTGGAGAGGCAGGCAGAGAGAGAGGAAGAAGCAGGCTCCCTGCTAAGCAGAGAGCCCGATATGGGGCTCGATCCCAGAACCCTGGGATCATGACCCAAGCTGAAGGCAGAGGCTTTAACCCACTGAGCCACCCAGGCGCCCCTGTTATTTTTAATTTGACCCAATTTTCTAAATCAAGTGTTCTTAGTTCATTTCACTATTTGGTTTTCTGGAGATTCAAGTGTCTTCTCAGGTTCAACTGCAACTACAACACACGATTTCTTCACTTAGAGATATTTTATTAAAACTTTAAACTCTAAGCAAGAGGAGTGCCAACATAGATCAATTAGATAGAGTTTAACAAGGCTCAATCTTTCTAAAATACTCCCACCTCTTCTCTTAAGCGTCAATTCACACACACAATTTATCTCTATCTACAAACATAAATTATTTAGGAAAAACTACATAAGGTAGTAAGTGAAAAGATGTCAAAGATAAATGAATAATATATACCTAAGGACACAGATTAAGACCCTTAAAGAGGAGACCACAGAAGGAGTAGCTCAGAACACGTGGATTTGATGCTTTTGCTCTTATTTTCTCCTTTTGTGAAACAGCAGAAAAATGTTCTTCGGCTTGGGAACCCCTGCAAATTTGGGGTGAATTCACATTTACTAGGGAGAATACTGTGTGACAGTCATGTCAGTAGCCACATTTATACAAAGCAGCCTTAATATTCCAAATAATCAGTATTTGCCATCAAAAGATAAACTAATTCTTTCAAAACTCTCAATTCAACATGGAGTATCTGCCCAGGGTAACATAAAGTACTAAGAAGAACAATGGAATATAAAACATAATCTAACATCTCAAAGAATTTAGCACCTACTGAAGAGTATGTACATAATTCTAAATCATCAGGAAACAAAAGAGATGATTAGATTTAAAACTGTTGTCAACAGACAAGAGTTTCAGGAGGAAGTAGGTTATAAAGCGCTGTCTGGGGGTGGGGGTCATCATAGAGGATATCGAGAGCCAGGAAGCCTCAAGATGGGACTGGAAGAAGGAATAGACAAATCCAGCAGACACTTCCTGAACGAGTGGAAAGTGTACATCGAAACACGAAGAAAGTGTGTTGTAGGTACAAAACTGGTATGCAAAGTACCAGTGAGGGAAGGCTGACAGATCAGAGAGGACCTAGGATCCTAAAACAAGTTTGAATCAGAATCAAAAAAGAAAAGGAAGCTTCTAGCAGTTTCTGAGTGGGGGAACATCAAAATTAAAATGCCACTTTTGAAATAATCTTCTGGTGGTCTGAGAGCCAAAGTCAAAGAAGCCGCCCAACCCTGCTAACTCCTACTTCTCAGTGGTCCCCAACACATACAGAGCCTCCAACATCTTCCCCAATTCTCGTGCTCAGTGTGTTAATTGTGCTTTCTCTTCACTTTAAATGCCCATCCGAATCCAGCTGAGGGGGTTTCAAGACCCAGTTCAAACCCCAATTCCACAATTAAGCTTTCTCTTACAGTTCAAGCCCTCTTTTTATCCCTTTCTTTCCTCAGCTGTCTAACACTTAAAGCTCTGCACCACCCAATTTAGCATTTAATTATATACTGTCTAGTACTATTCACCATTTTCTTGAACATAAGTTGTCTCCTCAAGTAGATATTAAGTTCTTTGAAGATAATGATGATGTCTTATAGTTCTCCCTCCCCACTCACCTAGCATGGTAATAAGTATATAACAGATCATCAGTACGTATCAACTGCTCTTCATACAGAACCTGAGAAATGCTAAATCTGAGATGGAGAATGAAAGAATTAAAAGAACCTGGAGAATGAACTGGGAAGAGAAAGGTTATGCAACTAATGCCTAGGTGAATAAAAAGTAACATTTAAAAAAGGAGGGAGGGGCACCTGGGTGGCTGAGTTAGTTAAGTGTCTGCCTTTGGCTCAGGTATTGACCTCAGGGTTCTGGGATCGCGACCCACATCGGGCTCTCTGTTTAGCAGGGAGTCTGCTTCTCCCTCTGCTGCTCCCCCTGCTTATGCTCTCTCTGTGTCAAATAAATAAATAAAATCTTAAAAAAAAAAAAAAAGGAAAACTGGACAAAGAAGCACATTTGTAGGAGACGGAACTAGGGATGAGTTCCATTTGATATATGTCTAATGTGAGTTGGTATAAAGACATTCAGAGAGTAATACCCTGCAGGAAAAGAAAAGTACTTCCCAGGTTTCGGCACCAAAAAAAAAGAAAAGTACTACAACTCAGATGTGAGTTTGGTCAACAATAGCTTTGTTGTTCGAGTATTTCTAGAAATCAAAATACCATGAGGAGGTATGGCCTCACAGATGCTCTGATGTACTCTGCAGATCAACAAAGAGGATGTCTGGCCATCAATGACAGAAGTACAAAAAAGGCCTTGCCTTGCCCTTTCGGTAGGGGTGGGTGGGCAGGAAGGCTACAGCCTTCAAGTTTATTCAAGGGTTCACAGAACTTCTTGTAAAAAGTCTTCTTTCTAGAAAGTTTGAAAGCAAAGGCCTGAAATGGTACTGTACATATGGACTAGGAGACGGTATTTCAGAACCGCAGCCAGGAAGTGTGGCCTTACACGGAAGCAAGGTACACGTGCAGGGAATACCTGCAAACCCAGGCTTGTCCCCATCATCAGAAGCAGGGAAGCCTCTAGTAAAGAAGGCTGGCTGCTTTCCCTGACCTTCCCAATCCTGGGCTATTCTTGACACTACACTGCAGAGATCTCCTGGCCCTGCGGGCTCCTTGAGTTCAAGCTATTACCATCTTGCTATATCCACCTCCTGGAACCCTAGGGATCTGATTCACTACCCTTGTGACCCCTACAATCTACTGAATGATATCAGATTAGTCAGGCTCACGGTCCTGACCTTTACTGGCTCGTTCTGCCTCTACTCTTCATTACCCAATCACTTGTCTGTTTTCAGAAAAACAAGTTGACATCTGGCTCTAGGAATGTGATGGACCAGAGCTGAAGTGACTGATAAAGAAGGAAATTCTGTTCTATAAAGCTGAGCTGAAAAGGAAAAAAGGTAGGGGTGGGAGCATGGGAAGAGGGTGGTGGTGGTAATTACCTGTGCCAGAAACAAAGAGGCAAATAACCACACTGAGCAACTGTAAGAAAGTTATCAGTTTCCATAACCTAATAGCTTGTGTTTCAATGTCCACAGGGAAAGACGAGATACCACCTGTAGCCCTATAGAAGGCAGGGAGTTGCAACTGAGACCCTACATAAAACCAGCACCCTTGGGGTGCCCGGGTGGCGCAGTTGGTTAAATGTCCAACTCTTGGTTTCAGCTCAGGTAGTGATCTCAGGGTCATGATCTCAGGGTCATGAGATCAAGCCCCCCAAAGGGCTCTGTGCTCAGTCTGCTTAAGACTCTCTCTCCCTCTCCCTCTGCTTCCCCCACTTGTGTGTGCTCTCTCTCCTTCTCTCTCTGAAATAAAATAAATAAAATCTTTAAAACAACAACAACAGGGGTGCCTGGGTGGCTCAGTGTGTTAAAGTCTCCGCCTTCAGCTCAGGTCATGATCCTGGGGTCCTGGGATTGAGCCCCGCATCGGGCTCTCTGCTCGGCAGGGAACCTGCTTCCTCCGCTCTCTCTGCCTGCCTCTCTGCCTTCTTGTGATCTCTCTCTGTCAAATAAATAAATAAAAATATTTAAAATAAATAAATAAATAAAATAAAAATAAAACAACAACAACAAAAAACCCACACAGGGCACCTGGGTGGCTCAGTGGGTTAAGGCCTCTGCCTTCGGCTCGGGTCATGGTCCCAGGGTCCTGGGATCGAGCCCCACATCGGGTTCTCTGCTCGGCAGGGAGCCTGCTTCCTCCTCTCTCTCTGCCTATCTCCTCTGCCTACATGTGATCTGTCTGTCAAATAAATAAATAAAAATCTTTTTAAAAAAATTAAAAAAAAAAAACAACCGACACAAACACAAAAAACAGCACCCTCGAAAGTACTGAATCCTTAGTGTAATGGCTGGACTAAAAACCACTGGGTTGAGACACTAAAATAATAAAACAGCAGTGACCTAGGGGGCATATGGATCACTCTCAAAGGATATTCCTATAACACGTAACTCAAATGGTTTGCAGAGAAAAATGAAATAAAATAAGCTCTTCTAAAAAGGAGCTCATGTTAAAAAAATTTTCAAAAACTATGATACAGTCCAACATGAAAGAATCAACAAAAACAAGAAACATCAGGACTAAACATCTCAGACCTTTAGATAACAGAGCAGCAATACAAAAGTACGTGTAAGATTTAAAGATTTCAGTAGGGAGAGGGTGGTTGGGTTATGGACACTGGGGAGGGTATGTGCTATGATGAGTGCTGTGAAATGTGTAAGCCTGACAATTCACATACCTGTACCCCTGGGGCTAATAATACATTATATGTTAATTTAAAAATTTAAAAATTTAAAAAAACAGAATTAAAGATTTCAGACAAGGAATTTAATTACCAATAAAAGAATATGGCATGATGGAAAAGAAGAACCGAATCTGGGAAAAAAACAAATAAGATCTCCAAAAATGAAGAATATAATCACTGAAATTATTATTTTTTTAAAGAAATATTTATTCAGATACAAGTCTTTTGTCAGATATATCTATTTTGAATATTTTCTCTCAATCTGTGACCTGACTTTTCTTTTTTTAAAATCTTGGAACACTGCAACAAAAACTAATGCTGTATTTTATGGTGACTAACATGACACAATAAAAAAAAAAATCACTGAAATTATTAACCCAACAGATAGGAAGTTATCCTAACCACAGACCAGAGAGATTAGAGTTACCATATAAAAAGAAATTCAAAGTCAGGTAGTATCAAAAAAGGTGGTCTTTCTTATGTTTATCAAGAGTTCCTAAAGGAGATTCATTTGAGAATGGCCCTTGGAGAAGTGGTTGATTCCAGGACTGGACTAAGAAAAATGTAACTGAGGTCTGGAGCATCTTATGGTGCCAGAAGTAAGGAAGTGTTCATTAAAGGATGTGGACTTGCTGAAAGGACAAAGGAGCCAGTCTCAAAGTGTTCCCAATGAACAAATAAAAACCCCTAAGTCCTCAGAAGCAAAAAGAGATAAATAAATAAGCAAATAAGAAAGAAGGAACAGCTCTTTCTTACAGAAAAAATCCTATTGATAAATGTAGAAGCAATGAAAGAAAAAAAAAAACCACCATTAGACAAACACCACAGGAATAATTGTCATAGGTAAGATCTGTTGGTGGATGTTAAAATTAGTGGGCAAAAGTATGAGGACGAACAGGACAACTAGATAGTCTCAAGGTAACTCCTCTAAGAATTGGATTAATTATAATTACAGAAGAAAGCACAGTAATGGGATGTGGAAAAACCCATTAACCAAGTGATGAAGGTTAATAGCACCAGTAATAAAACATATCAACACCATGTACTCCTGATGTGATACACTGAGAAATACTACTTCTGGAGTAGTCTTGTCAAAAAACACCTAAGCTAAGCTCAACATAATCATGAGGAAAAACCATATACACCAAATTGAAGGACACTTTACCAAATACCTAACCAGGACTCTTCGAAAGGGTCAGCATCGGGAAAAGAGAGGAGACTGAGGCAGTGGCACAGATGGGAAGAGCTAGGTAACAGGACAACTCAGTGCAACATGAGACCCTGGATTGGATCCTGGAACGGAAAATGGACTTTAGAGGGAAAAACTATAAAGCCCCAGTAAAATCCATAATTTAGCTCATAGCATTTTACTGACATTAATTCTTAGATTTGATGGCTGTGCTATAGTAATGAAAGTTAAATGTTACATTAGGGAAAGCAGAGTGAAAAACACATGAGAACTCTCTATACTACTTTTCTTTTTCTTTCTTTCCTTTTTTTTTTTTTTTTTTACAATAGCTTTTTGGAGATATAATTCACATACAATTCACCTAAAGTACATAATTCAATGGTTTTCAATGATACAAAGTTGCATGACCATCATCACAATCAATTTGATCATCACTCATTTTCCCCAGGCTACCCAATCCAAGACAACCATAAATCTACTTTATGTCTCTATAATTTTGCTTTTTTTGTAGGCCTTTTCTATAAAGGAAATGATACAATATATGGTCTTCTGTTACTGGCCTCTTTCAATAAGCATATTGCTTTTAAGGTTCATTATAGCATAATATATATCAGTAGGCTTTTTTGTTGCTAAATAATATGCCATTCTGTGTAATGACACTCTACTATTTTTTGAAACATTCCTATTGGTTTAAAGTTATTTCAAAATAAAACGTTAAAAAAAAGGAACAGAAAAAAAAAGAACTACCTAAGGAAATAGTGACTAAGAATTTCCAAAGTCAATGAAAGACCTTAATGTTCTAAGTTGTCAGCAAGAGAAAAATAAGGTTACATCTATATACGTTATAAGATTGCTGTTTAGCACCAAAGGCAAAGAGATAATCTTCAAAGCTCAGTGGGGAAAAAAAGAGACTTTCAAAAAACAGAGACTGTTGGGACACCGGGGTGGCTCAGGTGGTTAAGCATCTGCCTTCAGCTCAGGTCATGATCCCAGGATCCTGGGACTGAGTCCCGCATTGGGCTCCTTGCTCAGTGAAGGGCCTGTTTCTCTCTCTGTCTGCCACTCCCGCTGCTTGTGCATTCTCTCTCTCTCTCTCTCTCTCTCTCTCTGACAAATAAATAAATAAATAAAATCTTTTTAAATATTAAAAAAAAAAAAGAGAGACTGTCTACAAAGGAACAATTTAGAATAGTAACAGACTTCAAAATTAACAAGGCCAGAGACCACGCAATAACGTCTTAAAGGTCTGAGGAAACTATCAGCCTACAAGACTGAATCCATTATTCAGTAGTAAGGGCAAAAGAAACAAGAATATAGGAATTAAATTAAATAGATGGAACACCCAGGTATTAAGCACATTATAGCATATGAATATTTATGTACAAATTACCAGAACATGTTGCTCAGTTTGTCTATGAGTTTTGGAGAATACATCCCATTCTAAGTGCTTACATTATGTGTATTTTATTGCCGTTTGCGATTCTCAGGGAGAAGGATACTTTCGTCCTGTCCCCGTTCCCCTACAATCTTAGCAACACTAAATGGCCCAGATTAAGATGACCATGGGCAGCGTACACTCAAAAGAGCACATGATTGGAGTCAAAAACCCCAGGCTCTCCCATTTGGTAGCTGAGTAAATCGGGCAAAGTCATTAATCTCCTTCAATCTGTTTCCCCAGCTGCAAAACGGAAATAATAGTAGCAACACCCGCTCTATATAGCACAAGGTTAACAGTAAAGGCAATGTTGAGATGATTGTATGCAAATGTGCTTCATACACTGTAAAAATGGTTATTGCTGTTATAACCAATGGGGAAAAATCACGAATCCCCAAATAATCAAAGCCTTTGCTTCTAATTCTTGTGCCATAAGAATGACTTTGTTCCTTCACAGCAGAACAGGGAGCTATCTTCTAATTTTACTTCCAAAAGCTATTTCTAGAAATTCCTGGGAACAGCCTACTCCTTTTGTCCTGATGCTTTACTCCAACAGAGGGAAAGGTTTATTTAAAAAAAAAAAAAATCTTTAGGCAATGAAAACTGCCTTATTTGCCCTTTTCATAATGAAGGTAAAAGAAACTGCCTTCACAATTAAAGGACTCAAGGCATCATCGTACAGTGAAGTCCTCTTAAGCTAATTCAGTACACACAATTCATAAAAACAGGATGCTTCTGTTACCAAAATACAGGAATGGGGGGTAAGAGGGAGTTTCAGCAGACACAATCAATGGGGCAGAAACAATGAGAAAAATAATACTCTTTCTTTCCCTAATAATATGGGGTTAAAGGTTATAAGTATAAAAAAAATGACTAGCACAGGTTTATTGAAGTAACTTTACAGTCCTTTCATGTCTGAGACTAGGATCAAGGCAGTGTCAGAGAAAAGTAACAGAAATAAATACTGAGTTGCCTTTTTAAGAGTCCTTTAAAATTGAGAGGACAGCCATCCCGATGACTTTCTATTACGGTTGCTCAATTTCTGTCCTGTTCGTGGCAAATAACGTAGAAACCTGTATCTAAATTCCCAACTGTGGCTCGGTAAATCAGAAATATTTGTACTTGATGTGGTAAGGCTCCCCTCATAGTAGCAATCTCATCCTCCATGCCATCTCCAAAGAGACCTTTCAAATTAGTCTGTATTTCTGGAAAACTGGCAGTTTGTACTGTGGACTGGGAATTCCAGTATCTGAATAGAAGGGGCTTCTACAACAGACACAAGCAACAACAGAGAGGCACTTATTAAACAGACCAATCTAGATTATCAAGCCTCCCTAGGGACTCGCTACTCAGTGGCCAGGGATTTAAGTTTCTTTTTTATTCCCCTTTGTGAGAAGTTGCAGCCTCCCCAGCTACCTCCCCATAGGGAACAATATCTTCCGATGCAAACTCCATTGATTTCTTGGCAGGAACAGAAAGAATGACACAAAGAGCTCCCTGAAGGGATGCTCACTTTTCAGTTTTGCTACATTCTGTCCGGATTAATTATCTACTTCATGTTGGACATTCTTCTGGCCTGAACTAGCAAACTCACAGTAAGAATGTGTCAGAAATATCCTTTGATAACAAAATGATTAGCGCTTTACTCCCCCCACCCCTCAATAACCAGAGGGAATTTTTTTTTTTAAAGGTCAGTCCTTCCACTGTTCAGAGAAACAGAGGTTTGATTTCAAGGTAGTAAAGCAAAATAATAGAAATTCAATCAAAATAGCTTAAAAAATTGCTAAAAAGTTGCTCAGCAGATACAGAACTGAAAGCGAAGCAAACTCAGTATCTACCAGCAACAAAAGTAAAATAACCCCCTCCCCATATAAATGTTAAAAAGGGTGAAAGGGACTACTATGAGTGCATGTAGAAAGAGCTTGAGAAACAGTTTAGTGCCATTACATACTGGAAAATCAACATGCTAGGCATCAAAAATAATTGATGAATTAAGCAGTCACTATAGAGGCTCTAAAAACACTTTACAGAACAATTCTAAGCGGCACAGATGAAGCTTTTAGAAATGCCTCCTGAGTTTAGTCCCCTTTACAATGATGGAGTTCCGTGAAAACATTTCTGAATAACCAACGTTGCCATTACTGAAATGTAACCTGATTCCACATTCACATAAATGATTCTTCTATCCCCCTCCACCCCCTCTGTGTATCCACAGATTTGAGAATAACCCAACTGATGAATTCCTCGTGGATAGCAATGGTGCAGATCAGTCTTACTTGCCTGAATGACTCAAAAAGATGCATTTACAACTTTCTGTTAACAAAAGAAACGAACAAGCTCCTGTTTAATGAAAACTAAAGACAAAACCTGTGATCTACAAGTGCGAGAGAGAGAGAGCGCACGCACGCATTTTGGCAGCTTTTCTTTAGGAATTATTTGTTCTTTCGTGCAAAAAAAACCCTGAATTACAACAAAAAGGTTCCCCTTCACAAGGTTTTAACAAGTATAAACTATTTTTCCTTCCCAAAAATGCAGTAGCTAGCACATTGCTTGGCATATAAAGGCACTCCCCTTACAAAAAAAAAAAAGAGAGAGAGAGAGAGAAAGAAAGGAAAAAACGTGTTGAACAAATGAGTGGTATGACTTGGCCCACCATCAGCTAGAACATGGCTGGAGAGCTTTCTGCCAAGCACCAGAGAGGGAATGTTTTGGGCTGTGAGGGCCACACAACCTGTCATTAACCACCCCGCTCTGCCGCTGTGTCATGGGAGCAGCCATTGATTAGAACATTTATGTACCGCAAATAGGGATAATCGGTACATGTGAGAGGTAAGAAAGAAAACCAAAAAACCACCCAAACATCAGAAATGGCACGACTCGTGTGGAAGAGAGAAATGGTGACTTAATTAAGAAATGCTTCCTTAAAATCAGTATTTGGAACCGCCCCTTTGTTTCATGCCCTTGAGGTTTTACACCTCAGAAAATGACTGAAGAAATATTTACAGTAAGTAGAAATACGCCATCCATTTGTACCGCAGAGTGGGGGCCATTCTGGAGAGTTGGAAAAGGAGACATGGCATGATCTCGGGCAGAGAAACGCTAGGGAGGAGTGTATACTGAAGGTGAAGATCTGGCAATGTCCTCACTTACAACTAACCACGTTGGCCTCTCCCTTAAGATGTTGTCCAGTTCCATGTGTGCCCGTCTGCACACTGCAGCTTTAATGAATTCTTCATCGCAAACTGTAGATGTTACTCCCCGGACCCAAGTCTCCAGAGAGAGAGAGGAAATGGAAACCACTCCTCCCCAAACACCAAGGAGCTCGAAAATTGAAATTATACGTGAGAACTCCACAAGTCTAAATGAGCTATTAATGTCTTCTTAAATTATTCTCAGCAGTCTACTTTGCAATTGAATAATTACACCAGAAAATCCAGGAAAACATCAGGACTCCAGCGATGGTAAAGGAACTTTTCGAGAAAAGAAGCTACATATTGCTGGGGGAGAGAGCACATGGATGATCAATTTTCCTAAGAGTCCACCTGCCACAGGAAAGAATATTAAGTCAATACAGAAACACAGCGCACCTCAACAAAGTGCAGAGGCTGCTTGTAGGCAAATAGGCTTGAGTGATGGAATGTAGAAAGGGCCACAGTGATCCTCAGGCTGAATACAGCTGGGTCCACTGGAGGACCCACCTCAAAAAAAGCCACGGGCCCCAACTGACCAATGGGCTACAAAAGGGAAAATTCCAAATGTCACCAAACCTCGTCATTTTCCCTCTTTTTCATTTTAAGATTTTATTTATTTGAGAGAGAGAGGTAGAGAGAAAGAAAGCATGAGCTAGGGATGGGGCAGAGGCAGAGAAAAAAGCAGACGCCCTGAGCAGGGAGCCCACCGGGGGCTCAGTTCCAGGACCCGAGATCATGACCTGAGCTGACGGCAGACGCTTAACCAACTAAGCCACCGAGGCGCCCCACTCATGCTTCCTCTTTAAAAACAGCCCCTGCCCACTGCCTCATTGCAGAGAGCCTCTCCTCTGCTGGCTTCCCGCAGCTCCCCTGCGGTGTGCTCAACTTTTCAACTTCCAGCTCCTCTGTTCTGCTTCAGGTGACTTCTTTCACCTGCTGTGCCACTGGCTTCCACCAGATCATCACTGCACATCTGCGGGCCCCCATCCGATTGAGAAACACCCCATTTAGACACCACAGAAATGTCAACAGAAACAGGAGAATTGAGAAAAGATAGATACGGCCATGGAGCCCAAGTGAGCAGGGAGAGGTTTGATTATTGTTTTTTTTAAGATTTTATTTATTTATTTATTTGACAGGCAGAGATCACAAGTAGGCAGAGAGAGATAGAGGAGGAAGCAGGCTCCCTACCGAGCAGAGTCTCCGATGCGGGGCTCGATCCCAGGACCCTGGGATCATGACCTGAGCTGAAGGCAGAGGCTTTAACCCACTGAGCCACCCAGGCACTCCCAGAGGTTTGTTTAAAAAAAAAAAAGCTTTCTGTAGTATTTTACACTCAAGAGAAGGTAAGGAAGTATGGGACGAGTCCTTCGGCTTTGCCAAAAATAACGTCTTTTTATTTTTTTTTTTTAATTTTTTATTTTAATAAACATATAATGTATTTTTATCCCCAGGGGTACAGGTCTGTGAATCATCTGGTTTACACATTTCACAGCACTCATCATAGCCCATACCCTCCCCAATGTCCATTTCCCCACCACCCTCTCCCGTCCCCCTCCCCCCCCCAACCCTCAGTCTGTTTCTTGAGATTGAGTCTTTTATGGTTTGTCTCAAATAACGTCTTTTTAAAGTTTTCTATCCAAATGGGAAATTAAACCACTTTCTGTCTGCATCTCCTGTTTATTATAAAAAATTAAGAATACAGGGGCACCTGGGTGGCTCAGTCGGTTAAGCGTCTGCCTTCGGCTCAGGTCATGATCTGGGGGTCCTGGGATCAAACCCCACGTGGGCTCCCTGCTCAGCAGGGAGTCTGTTTCTCCCTTACCCTCTGCTTCTCCCCCCAGCCCCCGGCTCATGCTCACTCTCAAATAAATAAATAAAAATCTTTTTAAAAATATTTAAGAATATAGAAATGCAATGCTAACCCCCCAATTCTTCTCAAACCTAATTATCCATTGTATCAGAGTACACCTGCTAAATAATAAAGATTAAGACACAAAAAAACACTGATTACGGTATGGTTTATGATATGAAAAAAATCAAAACGAATCAATAAATAATTTAATTATCCCACAACAGGAAATAGACTCATGTGCTCACTCAACTCGATGTCAGAAGTAGACCGCCGACGCAACCTGGTGCTCATGGTAAACTGCTAGCTGAGACAACAGATTACAAAAAAATATGTAACACAGCCCTCTAACATCAAATGGTCTTTTTTTTGCTCTATACCTGTGGTTTGAAGGTGATTTTTAATCTTTTCCTCGGTTATAGCTTATGACTTTCCTACTACATACATATAATACTTGAGTCATATTTTAAAGGAAATATATATCCATTTTATTCATTTGAGTCTCAATCATTTCTCCACAGTTAAAATTAATTTGATTCCCCCACTTCCCTATAGCTTACATAAAGATTAAAAAAAGATTTATTTTCATATGACACCTAAAATTAGTGTATTTTTAAAATGACATTTGGCAAAGTGATCACTCTTTGGTAAAAAGAGAGATTTATGTTTCTTCCTTCCACCCACCTAAATTAATATTTTATAGGGAAATCTGAAAGTTTACTATAGCCATTCTTACTCTACAAAATGGAGCCAAACATCTTCCACCACACCTGGGAAGCCTAATATAATTCCAAAGGTTTCCTTAAACACCCTCATTGCCAGGCAGGAAGACTGTGCCTCCTTGCACAAAGCCTAAGCCAGGAATTAACAGCTATTACAGCCACATCAAATAAATATATGGCTGGTGATAACTGTACAACCCATAAACACATGCCAGGAAAATAACACTGCACAAAGCTGGAACAATTCTGAGGTGGACTGAAGAGCTTCTCGAAGGCTCTCAAAGGAAAAGTAGCCAGTGGCACCGTAAGAGTTTAGATTTAACATGCCACAACACGGATGAACCTTGACAACATTACGCTGTGTGAAAGAAGCCAATCCCAAAATACCAGATACTGTAGGACTCCATTTATATGTCTTATATGAAAACAGGCAAATTTATAGAGACAGAAAGTAGATTATCAGTTGTATAGGACCTGGAAGGCAGGGGAGGGGAGTGGGGTTAATGTGGGGTGACAGCTAAAGGGTACAAAGTCTCTATTTGGGTTGATGAAAATGTTCTAAGTTTGACTGTAGTTGATGGCTGCACACATCTCTGAATATACTAAAAAGCATCAAATTATGAACTTTACATGGGTAAACTGTACTGTGTGTGAATTTAATCTGAGAACTTTTTACCAAAAAAAAAAAGCTTAGATTTAGTGTGGTCCTACTACTTGTACCACAGGAACAAATATTTTGGTATCCGCCAACTCTAGGTTCAAACCTTGTCCCTGCCAGTAATTAGCTGTATTAACTTCAGTTTCCTCAGCTGCCAAATGAAGGACAGTGTTTGTGTTGGTCAGGATCCTCCAGAGAAACAGAACCCATAGATTACAGACAGACAGACAGATAGATGATGATGATGGGTGGATTGACAGACAGAGAGAGACAGAGAGACGGAGAGAGGGGGCTTTACTACAATCTGCTGTCAGCAACCTGACGAATCAGGAAAGCTGAGGGTATAATTCAGTCCCAGAGCCATACGTCTGAGAACCAAAGAGCCAGTGGTGTTTGAGAGTCCAAAGGCCCAAGAAGCAGGAGCCCTGATATCCAAGGATAGGAAAAGATGGCTGTCCCAGCTTAAGAAGAGAATTTGCCCTTTCTTTGCCTTTTTATTCCACTCCCTCCATGGATTGGATGCTGCCGCTCTCATTTTAGTGAGGGAGGATGCCTTTTGTCAGCCTACTGATTCAAATGCTAATCTTTACCAGAAACACCCTAGCAGACATATCCCAAAATAACGTTTTACCAGTTATCTGGGCATCCCATACATCAGTCAAATTAACACCTAAAATTCAGCCATCACAGCACTAATACCAACCTCACAAGGTTACTATGATGATTTTTATAAAACGATTTACGAGAGTACTGGGCAAGGGGTAAACGCTCAGCCAATGTTTACTTTTGGTATAAGTATTAAGACTATATTCTGGGGGCACCTGGTTGGCTCAGTTGGTGAAGCATGCAACTCTTGATTTCAGGGTTGTGAGTTCGAGCTCCGTGTTGGGTGTAGAGATGGCTTAAAAATAAAATCTTAAAAAAAGATATTATATCCCTGTTTTCATTCTTTACCTTGGGTAGTTTTCCAAAGATGGACCAGACATGAGATCACCATCCATTTTCAAGCACTGGGCTGAGTGTGCTTCATCAGAATTCCACTTCAGTTCCTCATCACTCTACTCCTTACTTGAATCAACACCTTTTCTGGGTCTGAGGACTATGGAAGCATAGGGTGTTCGTTTGGTATCTGTTTCATCCAACTGAGCGGGCTGTGTTCACCATGAAACCCCCATCCTATTGCCTGGAGAAGGCTCCCACGCAGAACAGAAGAAGTAAAGAGATTTTAAAAGCTCTCCTCTCTCCTTCACGCTCTTTTATCCTCACTCTTCTGTAGTGTGCTTTTGGCTGCTCTGAAGCTAACATGGTCCCACGGAAGGAAAAGAGGAACACCAGGAAGTTGACTGTTTCCACCTAGGTTGGTTTTACTTTTACATGTGATGGGACGGAGGTAAAGGAAATGTGGAAGTATCCTTTGACTCTCTGCAGCCTAACTTCCAGCCAAGGGGAAGAAGGTAAGATGGGGCAGAACCTCCCACACAGGGGTGAGTATGCATTTCTCTGCCATGACTTCTGAGTTTCGATTCTCAGAAACCTAGTGTAACCACAGATATCTAGACAGGGCACATGAGGCTAAGGCAAGAGCACCCAACACCATCACGAACAGCCACACCCTAGCCTGAAGGCCCAGCCGACAACCCAGTAGTTCGGCACTGGGGTAGAGAAGGGTTGGAGGCCTTCAGACTATTCCTTCCCACAACTCCCCCCCACCCTACACTACAAGAAAGTAAGTGTCAATGTAGAATGTTTATTGCAGCAATAATAATGTTTGAGATTTCCTTGTGTTCTCTCATTTATTAGAGTGTATCATATACTTTAGTCTCAGCTGTCACCAAATCATCAGTAATGCCTACTTCTGTTAGCAGCTGCAAAAGGCTCACATTTAGTAGGGAAATAAAAGAATAAAGACTTAAGTTACAATGATCATCCATGTTTTCCAAAGTAAATAAAAAAGACATATGTGAAGCAATCATATCCTATGCAGAAAAAAAGCATAGGTAAAGCAACATTCCCATATAATGCAGGTAGGAGTTTAAAAGAGAGAAATCAAAAACAAAAACAAAGGGGTACCCAGGTGGCTCAGTTGTTAGGTGTCTGCCTTCGGCTCAGGTCATGATCCCATGGTCCTGGGATGGAGCCCTGTATCAGGCTCCCTACTCAGCGAGGGGCCTGCTTCTCCCTCTCGCACTCCCTCTGCTTGTGTTCCCTCTCTCACTGTGTCTCTCTCTTCCAAATAAATTAAATAAAATCTTAAAACAAATAAAAAAAATATATATAAAATAAAATAAAAGGGAGAAATCTTTATGGATGGTAATAAATACCATTGGGCTAGCAATTTCATTTCTAAAAATTTATTCTAAGGAAATAATTAGAGATGCATGTTAAAGTTTAGCTCCAAGGATGGAGCTCATCACAGCTCTGAATATGGGAGTAGAAAATCAGAAACAAACAAAATACCCATCAACAAAAGATGGGTAAAAGTATGATACACGCAGCATACAATAAGGTACTATGTACCCACTAAAATATGTGTATACATATTGCCAGAAAGAGATATTCACAATATATTAAGGAAAAAAATCAGGTTATACTAAATAGTATGCTCAATACACTCTCATTTTTTAGAATATCTCTAGATAGACAGCCACATCTATATATAAAGAGGTACAAAATTACATATGGCAAGTTGTTTATATTAGATGTATCCCTGGATACTGACGCAGGCACTTCCTTGCTTCACGTTTTGCATATCTGTATTTTCTGGTTTTTGAGCAACAAACATGCCGTGCAATAAAAAAAATACTTTAGAAACTCAATACACATAGTCTAAAAAATAAAAATTCATCAACAGCATGGAATAGAATGTGAAATCATAACCTTCCTGGACAATTCAGAATGTCTCATAAACAAGCTGGCATTCAAATCTCCTAATAGGCCAACCCCTCTGTGAAGAACTAGGACTACAGACAAATAAAAAGAGCTTATTACCTCCCCAAAGTAGCTCACAGGAGCACAAACATGGGAAGCAAATATTTACAGTTGGTTATAATGCTCAAATAGAAAGGGATGCTTTGGGGCAAAGAGAGAAAGATACAAACCTAAGGGATAAGGAAATTTCATAAAAGAGAAACAGAAGACAATCATTTAACTACATTATTAACCAGGAAAGATCTCACTAATTAGAGAAGTTTTACTAGCATTCTTAGATTACCTGATATTACCGTAGATTACACAACTTATTCCAAAACAATTTGTGATCCTGCTTCGCAGAATTTATCACAACTGCAAACGGGGAGGCGTACCATGAATGATTAAATGTCCATTCGCTCTGGGTCCCCAATTTAGAATGGGTTTCCTGGGGATTAAGAATGAGGTCTGTCCTTTACATTATTCTATCTCCAGCATCTCACAGTGCCTTGTGCATAGTGGGCAAGCAAATTTTAGTTGAACATGAATGAATATAAATAAAAACAGTCAGTTTCTCCTTTCCTCTATTGGGTTGGCGCAGAAAGCGGGTTGCCTTGCTCAGCTCAAGGATGGGTGTCACTTGTAACCAGAATCAAGTCCTTCTCTAATACCGTTCTACAGCTGCTGACTCTAAAACCTAGCCAATTCTAAGTGGTTCTGGAGTTTCCCATGGCTAAATGGAAATGCTCTTGCTCACAAAACCTCTAAGCATTCTTCTTCAGCCCTTTTATTTATTTATGTATGCAGCAGGCTACATCTGCCCCACCTTTGGGGTAAGAGGGAGGACCTCTTGGAGGATGGGAACAGAAGTAACAAGAATGACATTTTATGATAAGATACTGAATAAAAGGCAAGGGATTATTAGCCTTGTATTCAAACCCCAACTCTGCCTCTTCTTAGCTCCGTGCCCTTGAAAATTATTTCACTCCATGGGTTTTAGCTTATTCCCATATAAAATAGGGATAAGACCACCAAACTCACAGAGATGTTGTAATAATTAAATGAGATAATGCATGTTATACTTAGTGTTGGGCCTTGACCACAATGGACACTCAATAAATGGAATGGTTGTTTTCCTTGTGTTTGTGGTTATTACATAATGCTATTTGCTCCTAAGTTAGTCATTTAAAGACAATTACTTGAAGTGAATGCTATAGCCTAGCTTCTTTAGAGTTAAATCCTTATTCCTTCAAAGCATCTTTTTTTTTTTTTAAGTTTCAGGGTTTTTTGGTTTGTTGTTTTTTTTTTAAGTAATCTCTACACCCAACATGGGGCTCAAACTCACAACCTCATGATCAAGGACTGCATGTTCCAGGTACTGAGCTGGCCAGGTGCCCCCCTTCAAAGCATTTCTACAGCATGTAACAAAAAAATCTGAGAAAAAGGATCATCTTAACAGACCTCTTCATAAAGATGGCTTGAGAGGACACCTTTGAATAACACCTTACCATATGTTACACAGGCACAACCTCTATCCTGTGACCTATAAACATGCTTGTTTGTACAGCTCTACTGGTTAAAAAAAAAAGTGTGCCAACATATATTTAGTCACATGTTATATACATGAACAATAAGAAAGAAAATATCAGGCAAAGTAAAAAAACGTGAAACAATTATTCTCAATAAAAGAAAAAAGTAAAACATCTTTAAGTTCAATAACTTTTGTTGTTATTGTTGATTTTTAAGATTTTACTTATTTGAGAGAGAGAGACAGCACAAACAGAGAAGGGGCAGAGGGAGAGGGAGAACCAGGGTCCTGGCTGAGCAGGGAGCCCGAAGCAGGGCTCAATTTTGGAGCCTGGGATTATGACCCAAGCCAAAGGCAGACACGTAACCGACAGAGCCGCCCACACATCCCAAATTTCAATAACTTTTCAACCTCTAGTGATACACATTTCTCAGAGACACTCCCAATCTCAGTACAAAATACTGTAAATAATAGAGTCTGCCAATAAGCACATATAAAGATGCTCAACACCATAAATTCGGCAGGAAACTGCAATAGAAACCACAGTAAAATGCTTCAGACCCCATAGGATGACTACAATAAAACAACAGTAAGGAAGGTGGGTGAGCAGGTAGAAAAACGGAAACTCTTACACATTGCCCAGAAGAATGTAAAATGGCGTGACCACTTGGAGTTTTGCAACTCCATAAAATGCAACAGAACATTTACATTTGGAGTTTCACAACTCCATGAAAAATTAAAAAGAGTTATCACATGACCCAGAAATTCAAAGTATGTATCAAGAGCACTGAAAACAGAAGTCCACACAAAAACATGTGTACGAATGCTCAGAACAGTATTTATAATAGCCACAAAGTAGAAATCATCCAAATGGCCATCATCTGCTGAATGGATTTAATAAAATGTGGTATAGCCATTACAATGGAATATTACTCAGCCATAGGAAGGAGTGAAGTTTTGTGAGCCCTGGAAATATGCTAGATGAAAAGAAGCCAGATACAAAAGGCTATACATTGCATGATTCCAATGACATGAGAAGTCCAGAGGAGGCAAATCTATCAAGACAGAAAGTGGTTGCCAAGGAATTAAGAGTGGCTGCTAATGGAAGGAGAGTTTCTTTTGGAGATCATATTCATTTCTACAGCTCTCACAAATTATCACAAATGTAGTGGCCTAAATGACACAAACATATTCTCTTACAGTCCTGGAGGCCAGAGTTCAGATGACTCTTCCAAGGCTAAAAAAATCAGGGTTCCTTCTGGAGGCCCTAGAGGAGAAGCTATTTCCTGGCCTGGTCTAGTTTTTTGGAAGCTGCCTGCATTTTTTGGCTCATGATGCCTTCTTCCTAGCACATCACCTTTTGTCCTCCTGCTTCAGCCATCCCACTCTCTCTCCTTGTCTCCTTCTTAGAGGGATGTGAGTGATTACATTTAAGGAACCACCCAGATAATACAGGACAATCTAACCATCTCAAGATCCTTAACTCAATCAGATATTCAAGATCCCCTTTGATTATGTATGGTTACAGTCATAGGTTCCAGAGACTAGGACCTGAATATCTTTGGATGCCTTATTCAGCCTGCCACAGGAATGATTTTAAAATGTTCTGGAATTTGACAATGGTGACCGATGCATAATGTTGTGACTACACTAAAAATCACTGGATTATACACTTTAACAGTGAACTTTATGGTATGGGAGTTATATCTCAGAAAAGCTGTTATTTTCTTTAAATGACACTGTTGTTAGAAAAACATAGCTATTATGTGGTTCAAAAAAAAAAGGCAAACGATTTGTGTGTAGTTGTGCTTAGGTATAACATGAAGGAATCAAGAAATTCATAAAGTCAAGGTTAACAGTGCTTCAGATAAACTTTTTTTCAGATGAACTTTTCAACAATCCATACCCAGATCATGCCTAATTAAATGACACACTATATGTGGTATACACACACACACACACATAAATATATATGCACATGTATATATGTAGGATAGTATATATAGTATACGTTACACAAATACATGCAAAATGACAACTACATACATATGTATATATGTATGCATGCATATACATTTCCTATAAATTCATTTAACTGATATGTATAAGCTAATGGACTGTCATATTCTAACAGAGGAGAGATGGTTCTAGAATTGGTGTTCACTGTGGAAGTCTCATTCTTCCTTTATGATACTTGGCTACTCCAGGTGACACCCGATCATCTGATGGACATGCAAGAGGCCATTCATCTGTATGCTAAATCTTATTAAAGTTTTCTTTCTCTCTTTTCAGAGAAAAGATAAAAAGAAAAATCATAATATCTTCTTTCTCAACCTCATGGGTAGGTTTGAACACAACCCACTTTAGAGACCACTGCTTTTGACATTGGTCCCAAACTTCACTACACATCAAAGTCACTGGAGAACTCATTAAAAATATTAGCCTAGGTTTCATCTCTAGAGATTCTGATTTAGTAGCACAAGCTTTCTACCAACTTTGGAAGACCCTGCCCTACATGCTAAACGCTACCATCCTTCATTTTTCTGTGAAGTTCATAACTTAGATATAGTAGTAGCTAAGCCAAACAAGAGAAAGAGAAGGAAGTACACTCCAATTGAAGGTTTTTGTTTTTTTTTTTAAGATTTTTATTTATTTGATAGACAGAGATCACAAGTAGGCAAAGAGGCAGGCAGAGAGGAGGAAGCAGGGTCCCTGCAGAGCAGAGAGCCCGATGCGGGGCTCAATCCCAGGGCCCTGGGATCATGACCTGAGCCGAAAGCAGAGGCTTTAACCCACTGAGCCACCCAGGTGCCCCAAGATTTTATTTATTTATTTGACAGATGGATCACAATTAAGCAGAGAGGCAGGCAGAGAGAGAGGAGGAAGCAGGCTCCTCGCTGAGCAGAGAGCCCGATGCGGGGCTTGATCCCAGACCCTGAGATCATGATCTGAGCTGAAGGCAGAGGCTTCAACCCACTGAGCCACCCAGGCGCCCCTCCAATTGAAGTTTTAAGTATAACACAATGAAACAAAGTCAATGACATTCTTTTATTAGACCTGTATTTCGATCATTTCAGACCAAAGTCATTCCATGTCAGGCTGTTTAAGCACGCTAATTGCTCCAATGACCGCTGACAGAAGCAGGGGCAGTATGGCACAGCTCTGAAGCAAAAAGAATGATTCTCCTGAGAATATCTACCCATTAATGCTGAATTAGAACCGAGGGCAGTGCAGTCCACCTTGCTATTGTGAGAAAAGGTCAGCCGAGCTTTTCATAAAGCTCAAAAACCAGACCACAGGATCAATAGCAAGAAGTCATCTGAATCATAAAGGTAATGTATACTCAAAACATGAAAAAGGCATTAGAATGACACCCAACTTATAGTCCACAGACTAACAAAATCCTTTACTATAAATGATAAAAAGTCTCCCAAACTTAAAACTGAAGAACTAAAACAGTGTGTATATTATCTCCTTTAAATATTACTTCTGGATATGCATGCATGTTACAGATGTATTGAGTAACTGTGTACCTACATGGAGACTTATCAAATTCTTACTGTCTTAATCCCAAGTATTTCCAAAGCAAGTTAACGGCCTTTCACTAAGAAGTGATTTTCGTCATCTAGTCAAGGTGAAGTGTAATCTGGAAACAGTATTTCCAGAAATGAGCCTCTTAGCAATATTTCTTTTTTTATTATTATTGTTTATTATGTTAGTCACCATACAGTACATCATTAGTTTTTGATGTCATGTTCCAAGATTCATTGTTTAACACCTACTGCTCCATGCAATACATGCCCTCCTTATCCCCATCACCGGGCCAACCGATCCCCCCACTCTTTTCCCCTCAAACCCTCAGTTTGTTTCTTGGAGTTCACAGTCTCTCATGGTTCATCTCCTCCCATCCTCCATGCTATTCCTTATGTTCCACAAGTAAATGAAACCATATGATAACTGACTTTCTCTGTTTGACTTATTTCACTCAGCATAATCTCCTCCAGTCCCGTCCAAGTTGATACAAAAGTTGGGTATTTACCCTTTCTGATGGCTGAGTTATATTCCACTGTATATATGGACCATATCTTCTTTATCCATTCATCTGTTGAAGGGCATCTTGACTCTTTCCACAGTTTGGTGACTGTGGCCATTGCTGCTATGAACATTAGGGTGCATATGGCCCTTTTTTTCACTACATCTGTATCTTTGGGGCCAGTAGTGCAATTGCTGGTTAAAGGGTAGCTCTATTTTTAATTTTTTCAGGAATCCCCACACTGTTTTCCAAAGTGGCTGCACCAACCTGCATTCCCACCAACAGTGTAAGAGGGTTCCCCTTTCTCCACATCCTCTCCAACATTTGTTGCTTCTTGCCATGTTAATTTTTGCCATTCTAACTGGTGTAAGGTGGTATCTCAATGCAGTTTTGATTTGAACTTCCCTGATGGCTAATAATGATGAACATTTTTTTCATGTGTCTGCTAGACATTTGTATGTCTTCTTTGGAGAAGTGTCTGTTCATGTCTTCTGCCCATTTTCATACTTGATTATTTGTTTTTTGAGTGTTGAGTTTGAGAAGTTCTTTATAGATCTTGGATATCAGCCCTTTGTGCTGTCATTTGCAAATATCTTCTCCCATTCCATGCGTTGCCTGTTTTGTTGACTGTTTCCTTTGCTGTGCAGAAGCTTTTTAATCCTGTCTACAAGAGACTCATTTTAAACCTAATGATACATCCAGACTTAAACTGAAGGGATAGAGAACCATCCTTCATGGCAACAGACTCAAAAGAAAGCTGGGGTAGCAATTCTATCAGATGAATTAGATTTTAAGCTAAAGACTGTAGTCAGAGATACAGAAGGACACTATCATTCTTAAAAGTCTATCCAATGAGAAGATCTAATAATTGGAAATATCTATGCCCCCAACATGGGAGCAGCCGACCACATAAGCCAACTGTTAATCAAAATAAAGAGACATATTGATAATAATATGTTAATTGTAAGGGATCTTAACACTCTACTCTCAGCAATAGACAGATTACCTAAGCAGAAAATCAACAAAGAAACAAGAGCTCTGAATGACACACTGGACCAGATGGACCTCATAGATATATACAGAACAGTCCACCCTA
Source organism: Martes martes (assembly GCF_963455335.1). Taxonomy (NCBI): domain Eukaryota; kingdom Metazoa; phylum Chordata; class Mammalia; order Carnivora; family Mustelidae; genus Martes; species Martes martes. The sequence goes on along the minus strand of NC_137900.1, from coordinate 48,485,114 downwards.
AAGCAACAGAATACTCATTCTTCTTGAGCACATATGGAACATTCTCCAGAATAGACCACATACTGGGTCACAAATCAGGTCTCAACCAATACCAAAAGATTGAGATGATTCCCTGCACATTCTCAGACCACAATGCTTTGAAACTGGAGCTCAATCACAACAAAAGGTTTAGAAGAAATTCAAACACTTGAAAGCTAAAGACCATCCTGCTCAAGAATGTTTAGGTCAACCAGAAAATCAAAGAACTTAAACAATTCGTGGAAACCAATGAGAACGAAAACACCTCAGTCCAAAACCTATGGGATATGACAAAGGCGGTATTTCATCTGAGGCAATGAGAGGGTGAGATCCTTCGCTTTTTCATCAATACGTTCATATGAACAGAGATGAGTTTAAGCATCACAGATGACAATGCCATTTTTGATAAAAGTTTAATTCTGGGTCACTTAAGGGTACATATGAATAAAATCTTTTTAGAAATAAACCTTTTAAATTCTTGGAAGGTACCCAAATAATGCTTTCAATCAGACCTCAAAATCCATAAAGCCTTTCAAACATTAATGCCATCTGGTCTACTACCCTGATTCAGTTATTCCCTCTCTACACCCCATATCCACATTTATCCCCCCAAAGAAAAACCCTACCCCTTGTATAAGCTCAAACCAATGTATTTTATTCACAGGAATGGCAGAATGGCACACAATCAGCATCATCTGAGTCATTTCATTATTTCCAGCTCAGTGGCACTGATTCAGATAAGCACAATTTGCAACCACCAAGACCAGCTCTTCTGATGTTAACTGGCATCCTTGAAACCCTCCCAGTGTCCAACTTGTTTGATCTTTTAAAGAATGCCCTGGGCTTGTGACTGAGAGCCGGAAACTCACGGCTGGATACCCTGAACAGCGTTCATGTTCACTCACAGACGACTCACATCAGTTCATAATCCTCAGAGACCATGAGGCCAATTCAAGGAAGAAAACTTTTCTTACCAAAATACCTTAAACACAACATCAACAGAAAATGGGATTAAGATCACGCACAGGAGGCAGGAGGAGCTCCTAAACGCTGTCACCTCCGAAGTTGAGATTATACATTTTTCAAAGTATCTTAAGATCACAGCAAATCTGAGTATGGTGAAGGGCAGACAGCAGAGCAAAGAGGACTGATGTATAAAAGCATCAACAAGAAGGGGTTTGTGGGATGGCGGAAATAGGTGATGGGGACTAAAGAGCACACTTATAAGGAACACTGAGCATGCAGAGGACACCATACACCTGAAACTAATAAAACACTGTATGTCCACGAAACTGGAAGGAAAATCAAAAACTTAATTAAATAAAAGGAAAAGAGAAGCTACAGGAAATTGTAAAATTTCAACACCTCAAATTCAAGATTTCCCATTATGTTTTTATACAGTGCTCAATTTGACATGATCTCCAAATACTTCTTTAAAAAAAATAAATAAAACCAAATAATTAAATAGTGGGAGGCTTAAGTCTTTTCTATTTAAAGAAAAAAAAACAGCAATATTTTTATTTTCCCACACATTTCACATGGCGTATGTGTGCTGAACCGTACAAAAATAACACAGTTGAAATTTTATTTTGAAAATGAAAAACCATATTGAAACATCTACTTACGGGGTGACAAAGTAAATGTTATAATATCCCACAAATGTTTAATAAAAGGCAAGTTCCTGCTGTCCTTTTAAAGTTAAAAATAAGGCCAAACTACAAGTGCAAGTGCAAAGGGTCATTGTGCTGTATATAAAAAGCTCAGCATGGAAATAGATTCAACAAATGTACAAAAAGCGTTTTCATGCCCAGAAAGAACTGAAGGCATCAAAAAAAAAAAAAAAAAAAAAAAAAAACATGCCCCAGCTACAAATAACGTAGAGCTCAGTTCAAAAAGACCAGCAAATTCCTTCCCTAATGCATAGCAAATTAAACTTAATCAACTCCTCTGCAAGGTTGAACAGGCAATCCACCTTTAAATGTCCCCACAAACAAAACCTCAGAACAACAAAAGAGGTTCCAGAGTGTAATAAATACCGAATCCACAGTAGGCGACAGAATCCTTACTGTACACAGCTGAGAAAACCTGCCGTGGGACAATGGATCACATTTCCATATTAAATTATATTTATCACGCTGAAAAATGCTTAAACAAAATCCAGGATTTCTATTGGCCATTTCTGCACCACACTCCCTAAAACCTTTCAAACCTGCTGGGTCCCATTGAAAATGGTTCCCACCCCGTGGTGCTCGGAAGGAGCAGCTAGACAAAGAGCTGGGATGATGAAGAGAGGGCGGGACAACTACCTTCCCCCGTGATTTCAGAAAATAAATCAATAAAAGAGGATAGAATAGCCAAAACATAACCTTGGCAGAGGGGATTTCCGGGAAAATCACTGCTGTGACAAATGGCCTGAAGTGAACTCTTCCAGCGGTCAAGAATCCCCAGGAAAGGCCCCTCCCCTCCTTATCTATTGCTCAATTGTACAATACTCCGCTTTGAAAATACAACACCCTCTTGGAGCTGGCAAGATGAAAGAGCTTTTCCTCATGATCCTGCAACGCCTATTAATTTTTGCTACAACAGACTCACAGCTGATTAAGAAAACAGAGAGCTAGCCCGGCCTCACGGTCCCATCTCAAGACTTGAGAGAGAAAACCTTAAAAGTGAATGAGCCCCGCTTTTCAGGACAATGTACCGATTTTCATTTTTACGCACCCTAGAGCCTACAGCCGTTGCCCCTCCAACGGCGGGCAATTTGTTTAGCCAGGAAGTTACTTTCCTCCTCGAGACTTCAGGAGCAAGTCTACCAGACTCAGGCACTTACAGAAGTACCTTTCCAAATTGTTACGACTCATTCACCACCTCCCCAGAGCACAGATTTAGAAATCAATGGCTTTAGGCACAAAACCAACTGCCCCAGAGTAGACCCACATTTTGATCACCACTGGTAAAGCAATATGATGGAATAGGAAAAGCACAAGGATTAGAGTTGAACTACAGGGCACGCAAATCACATTACCATGTATTTGTACGTCAGTTCCGATGTTATTTAGATACCCTAGACTCATCAGTAAGTATCATCTACATTATAAGGTGATCGTGAAGTTTCCCATGGGATATAATGGATGCCGAGTGCCAAATATGGTAACTAGCATGAAGAATATATCTTTTGTAGTTTTGTTTTACAAAGTAGAATAACATACTACTAAAAGTACAGATCTTAATCTTACAGTTCAATGAATTCTGACAGATGTACACACTGTTGTAACCACCACCCCGATCGAGATGGACAGACCGTGGAAATAGAAAGTGACCCACATATTCAATTTAAAATTTTCCAGTAACCTCATTTTAAAAAGTTAAAGGAGACAGATGAAATTAACTTAACTACATTTTATTTAACCTACTATACCCAAAAATACTACCGCTTCAATCTGGAATTGATTTTAAAAATATTATCAATGTGGTATTTTACATGTTTTTCATAAAGCTTCAATCTGCTGTATATTTCATGTTTGCAACATATCATACTTCGAATTAGCCATAGTTCTTTTCTTTTTTTTTTTTTCAAGATTTTATTTATTTGACAGAGAGAGACACAGCAAGAGAGGGAACACAAGCAGGGGGAGTGGGAAAGGGAGAAGCAGGCTTCCTGCTAAGCAGGGAGCCTGATGAAGGGCTCAATCCCAGGACTCTGGGATCATGACCTGAGCCGAAGGCAGGTGCTTCAATACTGAGCCACCCAGGCACCCCTAATTAGCCATAGTTCTAGTGCTTACTAGTCACATGTAGCTAATAGCTATGATGTGACCAGTTCAGATATAGACCACAGTCCGGAATTTCCTAAGGTCCTTTCTACCCTATCCTTCTCCCCTCCTTAAGGCAACCACTATGCTGATTTGTCCCCATAGATTAATTCTGCCAATTTTTGAATTTCATAAAAATGATACGTATGCACTTTTTGTGATTGGAATCTTTCAATGAGCATGTTCTTAAGATTCATCTGTGCTGTCCCGAGTATCAGTGGTGCATTCCTTTATCTTGCCGAATAGCACTGTACAAATACACCACTATCTGTTCACCTGCTGACCAGCTGACGAACAGCTGGGTTGTCTGCAAATATGTTACCATTAATAAAGCTCAACTGAACATTCTTATGGAGTTTTTTTGTGAAACTGTCTTCATTTACTCAGGTAAATACCTAGAAGTGGAAATGCTGGATCATTAAGTAGGTTTACGTTCATCTTTATCAAAAAAAACCCACTGGGACGCTTGGATGGCTCAGTGGGTTAAGCATCTGACATTGGCTCAGGTCGTGGTCTCGGGGTCCTGGCATGGAGCCCCATGTTGGGCTCCACGGTTAGCGGGGAGTCACTTGTCCCTCTGCCCCTTCCCCTGCTTGCACTCTAATAAATAAATAAAATCTTTTTTTTCTAAGATTTTATTTATTTATTTGATAGAGATCACAAGCAGGCAGACAGGCAGGCAGAGAGAGGAGGAAGCAGGCTCCCTGCTGAGCAGAGAGACTGATGCGGGGCTCGATCCCAGGACCCTGAGATTATGACCTGAGCCAAAAGCAGAGACTTAACCCACTGAGCCACCCAGGCACCCTAAACAAATAAAATCTTAAAACAACAACCACCACTACTAAATACTTTTCCACCATGGTTTTATCACTTTATATTCCTGACAATAACATGGGAGATATTCACACCTTCTCTAATATTTGGTATTGACAGTCTTTTTAATTTTAGCGATCACAGAGGTATATAGGTTTCCCTATGACCAACAATGTGGACCTTTTTTCATGCCTACTACCCAATCCTACAAAAAGCTTCCTTTTTGAAGAGTGGTTTGGACAGAAGAAGGGAGAGTTGTTACAAACACAAGTTCCTACGAAATCACTTGCAATATTAAAATAATGAGACACATTTGCAAGGACTACCTGGCTCAGGCAGGTAATGCAAATCTAAAAGGCAAAGGGACCACAGCAAATTAGAGCATGCGCTTGTCTACAGGAAGCTGCTAAGTGCTACTTACCACCAAAGGGTCAATGCCATGTGGACAAGCAGGCCAGGTACTGCAAGATACTCCTGCCTCACGAAGAGACAGCAGGTATCTATATTTTCATTCTTCATTAATATTAGAATTTAAAATATTAATCCTATGATAATCAAACAAAATAAGCCATACATTTCCAAACTCTGATTTATAGATATGTCGGGTTTTATGAAGACAGACATCCTTAGTATGGTAAACAATGCACCATTCAGGATTGTCATTAATTACTGGTCAAAGAGGACACCTGGTAAGACAAGTGTTGGCAACTTCCCAAAGGCAGATGACATCATTTTGAGTAGTAAGGCAACAATGCCCCAAAGAAAGTCAGAAAGAACTGCCCAGGGCAGCTCCCCCTTTCTTAGCAACCCTTCTATATAACCAAAGATACGCTACTACATTCTTATTCTTAAATGACTAGACACATCATATACATTTTGTAAGAATATAGGTAACGGCTAATAATGCTTCAGTGGCCATGCCTACCTAGGAGTATCTGCATTATCTAGGGAGAGGAAACGAAAGATGTATGTTGGTACAACAATACATTTGGACAACGGTCTGGCTGTTACTCAAACAGCTAAACAGAGAGTGACATAATCCAACACTTCAGCTCTTAGGTTTCATTTTTCCTGGGTGTGTATCTATGTACAAGACCTTGGTGGGCGGGGGGGAGTGGGATGGGGAGGGGGGCTGCTCAGCGGAGAGTCTGCTTCTCCCTCTCCCTCTAACCCTCCCCCGTTCATGCGCACTCGCTTGCTCTCTTGCAAATGAATAAAATATTTTTAAAAAGACCTTGTAGGGGTGCCTGGGTGGCTCAGTGGGTTAAAGCATATGCCTTCGGCTCAGGTCACGATCCCAGGGTCCTGGGATCAAGCCCCGCATCCGGCTCTCTGCTCAGCAGGGAGCCCGCTTCCCTTCCTCTCTCTGCCTGCCTCTCTGCCTACTTGTGATCTGTCAAATAAATAAAAAAAATCTTAAAAAAAAAAAAAGACCTTGTACATGAATGTTCATAGCAGCATTATTCATCACAGCCAAAGTGTGGAAAAAACCAAATGTCCATCACCTAATGAATGAATAAAATGTGGTGTAGCCGTACAAGTAGTATTACTCAGCTATAAAAAATAATGTATGGATACATGCTAGAGCACAGATGAAGCTGGAAAACACTACGCTAATGAAAAGCCAGTCACAAAAGGCCACATACTATATAGCTCCTTTTACGTGAAATGTCCACAACAGGCATGTCTATAGACACAGAAAATAGAAGAGCGGTTTCCTAAGGCTGGGGGGAGGGGCATGGAAGGGATGGTGTTTCTTTTTGGGGTCACGAAAATGTTCTAAAATTGACTGTGTAGATGGATGCATGACTCTGTGAATATTCAAAAAGCCACTGAACTGTACACCATAAATTGGTGAAATGTAGACTATGTGGATTATATCTCAATAGGGCTATTTAACAAGACAGCTTTCTTTTTAAATAAGAAAAAAACTGAGAGCTCCAGGTGAGCCACAGAGCCTCTCCCTTCTAGACCCAGATGTCCTTGCCCTCTGCCATGGAATTGCTGCGTGAGGTTTAGAGAAGGATCCCTTTGCTGCCATCTATCACTCCTCTCCCTTATTTCCAAATTTCAAATACACTGAATGTACTTAACGCAGTGTTCTCCCCTACTAGACTGTGGATTCCTAGGCCAAAAGTGTCTTTTAAATGTTCATATCCAGAGAGCCCTGCACATCCCGGCTTAAATTGTCAGTATTTTTATTTTAAGGTGAATGTTGTTTCCTGCCCAAGGAATCCTTGCCTACTGTTTGCTGTTGCAGTGGCCGTGGGGTTTGAGGGCGAAGCCACACCACCCCCTCTCCCCTTGCTCTCCTCCCCACCTCCACTGATCAGAGAATGAACAGATGACAACCTGGCAGAAGCCTTCTGAAAGGCTACCAACCTTTTCTACTTGAACATCTTCAGGAACAGGCAAGGGACTGCATGAGATTATGACATAAATAGGATCTCTTACATTTAGACCCATAAATCTCTAAAGCAAAACAATGACATTTTTAAAATATAAAATAAAAGCAAACAAAAAAAAATAAAAGCTGAAGTTTGGGTTTAATATGATCTCAAGCAAACAAGATGAACTTTAAAGGCACTCATAATAATAATACACAAATGATTTAAAAATAAAACTAATTAAGGGGCACCTGGGTGGCTCAGTCGATTAAGCATCTGACTTCAGCTCAGGTCATGATCTCGGGGTTCTGAGATGGGGCCCTGGGTTGGGCTCTCAGCTCACTGGGGGGCCTGCTTGTCCGTCTCCCTTTCCCTCTGCCCCTCCCCTCTCTTATGCTTGTATACACTCTCTCTCAAATAAATAAAATGTTTAAAAAATAAAAATTTAAAAAATAAAATTAATTTAAAGTACAGTTAACTTTTTACAACTTCCACTTAAAAACCCATATTGAATTAAATCACCACCCTGCCTCCTTTATTAGTAATTCTCTAAAGCCCTAAAGCTAAACTTATAGTGGGCAAATTTACTATGAGGCAACAATTTGATCTTTCCTTAATGACAGCTTGTAATTTGGGGCATAAGGGATTATGGGCTCCTGGTAGTAAGCACAATGATCTTAACAAGCAATGCTACCAGGAGTTAATGAAGTAGCAATACAACTGAACTGTTCTCCCCAGTAACAAACAATACTGCCTGAAACTTGAGTACTAATAGCTACATTCCATCTCTCAGGCTCAGGTAAACATGGAAAGTTACTACAAAAGTAAGTTAACTATTTAATAAGATCATTAAAATAGGGGTGCCTGGGTGGCTCAGTGGATTAAAGCCTCTGCCTTCGGCTCAGGTCATAATCACAGGGTCCTGGGAAGCCCCGCATCAGGCTCCCTGCTCAGCAGGAAGCCTGCCTCCCCCTCTCTCTCTGCCTGCCTCTCTGCCTACTTGTGATCTCTGTCTGTCAAATAAATAAATAAAATCTTAAAAAAAAATCATTAAAGTATCCTTAAAACTCTAAAATATTTATTCTAAGAAAATAATCCAAAAGGAACTTAAACTTTACAAGGTAATTACTTCTTAGACTACTAAATATACAGACAGAAAAGTCAGGCGGTGGGGGGGGGGGCACCTGCATGGCTCAGGTCATGATCTCAGGGATGGAGTCCCCTAGCGCGCTCCGTGTTCAGTGGGGAGTCTGCTTGGGATTTTCTCTTCCTCCTCCCTCTCTCTAAAATAATAAATCTTAAAAAAATAAATAAATAAAGTGGAAAAAAGGAGGAAGCAACTTAAAAGTCAATCAAAAATGAATTATTTGTGGTGCACCCAGGTGGCTTAGTTGATTGAGCAATCAACTCTTGGTTTCAGCTCAGGTGGTGATCTCAGGGTTGTAAGATCAAGTCCCACATCAGGCAGTGCACTCAGCACAGAGTCTGCTCGTCCCTCTCTCCCTCTGCTCCTCCCCTCACTCTCTTTCTCTTTCACTTTCTCTCTTTCTCAAATGCATAAATTAATAAAATCCTTTAAAAAAAATTTTAAGAAATGGGTATGATGCATAAACAATGAATCTTGAAACACTGAAAAAATAAAATTAAGTAAAAAAAGGAAATGCATTATTTGATTACTTACAATAAGTTTACTCAGGGGAATGTAATTAAGTCATCAAAATATGTAGCAACAGGGCACATGGGTGGCTCAGTCAGTTAAATGTCTGCCTTCAGCTCAGGTCATGACCCCAGGGTCCTGGGATCAAGCCCCACATCAGGCTCCCTGCTCAGTGGGGAGCCCACGTCTCCCTCTCCCCCTGCTTGTGCTCTCTCTGTCAAACAAATAAATAAAATCTTTAAAAAAATTTTTTTTTAATATGTAGAAACATCAAAAATATTTCTAGCAAAATGTAAAGTAAATAGAGAGGATAGAAATAAAAAATATATATGTAAAAATACAATGGAAAGGAAAATAAAATGAAAATGCTTTTGTGAAAAGTTGATGGATACTATTTTTTTCATTATTCAAAGTAAATGTGATACTATAAAAACCAAATGTCTTTAAAAGTGATATAAAAACATTCAACACATCTTTAAATTATAAAATCTAATTTTTCACCAGTAAAAACACTAAAAATTAATCTAGTTTAGCTCAAAACATCTCTTTCATTTGGATCTTTATGTGAATGCTAAATTATATAAACTCTTGCAGTAAACCAATCACAAAGGAAATGGAGGAGAAGTGTGGGAAATGAGTCCAAATGTCATGCTCACAAAACGATCTCTCCAATAATATCACACTATAACTAGGTCAACTGAACATAAACATGACTAACAAAAACACATAGTGGTCATTTGTGAATTATCTCTCAACAAAGCTAGGCTTTTTTTTTTTTTTTTAAGATTTTATTTATTTATTTGACAGACAGAGATCACAAGTAGGCAGAGAGGCAGGCAGAGAGAGAGGAAGGGAAGCAGGCTCCCCGCCGAGCAGAGAGCCCGACGCGGGGCCCGATCCCAGGACCCTGGGATCACGACCCGAGCCAAAGGCAGAGGCTTAACCCACTGAGCCACCCAGGCGCCCCAAAGCTAGGCTTTTTTAAAAAAGTGATTAAGACAGAGACTTTGAATTGAGCCAGACCTGGGTTTGAATTCTGACTCTACCACAAGTTAGCCATATGACCTTGGGCAATTAATTTAACTACTGTTAGTCTCTCAGAAGACAACAGTACCTTTTAGGTAAGGGGCTTCTTTAAGTAAGATTAAATGAGATAATAATGACTGTAATATATAATGGTTAATATATAGAAAACACCCAGTAAAACAACAGATGCTTATTAATACTATTACTAAAACATCTCTAATACTTTTCCACAAACTGAAAACATTCAGCTAATTTCATTAAAAATAAAGAAAATGTAATATGTAGACAAATGGAACAAATGGTAAAATGGAACTTACGAGTCTTTATCTGATATTTCACATGGTTTGATAAGCTCTATACTAAAAGGCCCATAAAAAAGCTCATGATTTCCCAGTCTCCTTTACTTTGATGTATGAGAACAAAACTGTTTTACTAATCATTCCTACAGGAACAAAATGTAACTTGGCTGACAAGACAAGTTAAAAGCTATGAAGAAGAGACTATTCAAAGGATCACAGTAGAAATTTCTCCAAAAAGATATACAAGTGGCCAAGAAACACAAGGAAAGATGCTCACTACCATCAGTCATCAGGGAAACACAAATCAAAGCCTTAGGAGATACACTTCACACTCACTAGGATGGCTACAGTTAGAAAAAAAGAAAGGGCAGCTAAGAAGTGTTGCTAAGGATGAAGAGAAATTACAATCTTCATACACTGTTGATGGGAATGCAAAATGGTACAGCCACTTTGGAAAACAGCCCAGCCATTTCTTCAATGGTTAAACACAGAATAAGCATGTGACCTAGCAATTCCATTCCTAGGTGTATACCCCCCAAAATGAAAACAGGTCTATGCCAAAATCTGTACACCAATGTTCACAGCAGCATTATTCATAACAGACAAAAAGAAGGGGAAAAACCTAAATGTTTATTAACTAATAATGGACAAAACGGGGGCACCTGGGTGGCTCAGTGGGTTAAAGCCTCTGCTTTCAGCTCAGGTCATGATCCCAGGGTCCTGGGATCGAGCCCCGCATCAGACTCTCTGCTCAGCAGGGAGCCTGCTCCACCACCCCCCCACTCTCTGCCTGCCTCTCTGCCTACTTGCGACTTCTGTCAAATAAATAAAATCTTTAAAGAAAAAAAAATGGAGGGGCGCTGGGTGGCTCAGTGGGTTAAACCGCTGCCTTCAGCTCGGGTCATGATCCCAGGGTCCTGGGATCGAGACCCACATCAGGCTCTCTGATCAGCGGGGAGCCTGATTTCCTTCCTCTCTCTGCCTGCCTCTCTGCCTACTTGTGATCTCTGTCTGTCAAATAAATAAATAAAATCTTTTTTAAAAAATGTACAAAACGTAGAATTACCCTGTAGAATATTATCCAACCATTAAAGAAATGAGGTATTGATACATGATACAACATGGATGACCCTTAAAAACATGTTAAGTAAAAGAAGCCAATCACAAAAAAACAATGTATTATATGATTCCATTTTTTTTAATTTTTATTTATTTATTTGAGAGAGAGAGAGAGAGCAGGGGAAGTGAGAGAGGGAGAAGCAGACTCCCCACTGAGCAGGGAGCCTGATGGAGATTCCATCCCCAGACCCTGGGATGGTGACCTGAGCCAAAGGCAGACCCTTAACGACTGAGCCACCCAGGAGCCCCTGTATGATTCCATTTATGTAAACTGTCCAGAATAGGCAAATCCATAGAGACAGAAAGTAGATTCATGGCTGTCTAGAGCTAGGACAAATGTGAAGGGTACAAGGTTTTTTTTCTGGAGGTGGTAAAATGCTCTAAAACGGATTGAAGTGATGACTGTAGAACTTTGTACTAAAATCCATTAAATTGTAAACATTTAAATGGATAAAATAAATAGTATGTGATTTAAAGCTTAACAAAACTTTTTAAAAAATATTTTATTTCTCAGAGAGAGAGGGAGAGAGAGAGCACAAGCAGGGGGAGTGGCACACAAAGAGAGAAGCAAGCTCCCCACTGACCAAGGAGGCCGATGTGGGGCTTGAACCCAGGACCCTGGGATCATAGTCTGAGCCAAAGGCAGACGCTTAACCAACTGAGCCACCCAGGCATCCCAATAAAACTTTTTTTTTTAAAGAGAGAGAATATTGCCTTTCAGAGACATAATTTTATATTAAGTGAAAAAGAAACGGGGCGCCTGGATGCCGTAGTCAGTTAGGCAACTGACTCTTGATTTCTGTTCAGGTCATGATCTCAGGATTGTGAGATCAAACCCTGAGTAGGGCTATGCACTCAGCAGGGAGTCTGCTTAAGATTCTCTCTCTCCCTCGGCCCCCGCCCCCACTTGTGTGTGCAAACTTGCGCTCTCAAATAAATAAATAAATCTTTTTTAAGAAGAAGAAAATTAAGGCAAAAAGTGATGAGATGAGAAAGCTGAAAGGAAAACATATGGAAAAGATAATGCAAGACTATTAATTTTCCTTTGAAAATGACAAACCCTCTGCTTGAAGATAAAAGTACTTTATTCCATGCTCATATTTTTCAAAGGAAAGAAGCCTCAAAATAACAAAAGAAAGTCAGACTTGGAGAGGGTCCTGGATCTACTTTCCTTCTCTTTCACTTATGAGTCATGTGACCTTGGAAAGTTACTTAAATTGCGAGAGCCACTGTTTCTCCAGTATTAAATGATTCCCCATACCACCAAATGTCCAAATTCATATTAGGTGTAACTTGTAAAAAGTAGTTCGGCCAATTAAAAAAGAAAAAAAGGTGTGAAGTCCTGAATCAATATACCTATAGCGTTAAGAATAAGTTTCTTGGGGTGCCTGGGTGGCTCAGTGGGTTAAGGCCTCCGCCTTCAGCTTGGGTCCTGGGATCGAGCCCTGCATCAGGCTCTCTGTTCAGCGGGGAGCCTGCTTGCTCCTCTCTCTGCCTGCCTCTCTGCCTACTTGTGATCTCTGTCAGATAAATAAATAAAATCTGAAAAAATAAAAAAAAGAGTAAGTTTCTTTCCCAGTTCCAAAATGGAAACTACATTCTTATCTTTATGGTTCACCAAGATTCCTAGGACTTCCCCTTACATTTTTGTTTAGTAAAGCAGCATCGAAGAAACCCACACAGGAAACACAATCTTCACCTTCACAGAGTTGGCAATGACATGGAATCCATCCTTTCAATCTCTCATTGGAGGCCATGATAAATGATTAAGGAGAGGGAATTACAGGCTTAATTTAACCCTCCAGAAAAATGAATTTCATAATCGTGACTCTAAAACTGAGGAGTCCAGGATAGACCTTAAGAAAAAGAGCTCTACTTACTTACAAAAGGCAAGGATGGGAAAGCCCAACGAAATTCAATTTGGAATGGTTTTCCAAATGAGGCACTTTCTAAAAGATAGGGTTATTCAATTTTATTCTTTTCCTTATGGGTTTTTAAAATTTCATTGTTTTGGGCTTTCTATATTCTTTTTTTTTTAAGATTTTATTTATTTATTTGACAGAGAGAGACACAGACAATAGAGGGAACACAAGCAGGGGGAACACAAGTGGGAGAGGGAGAAGCAGGCCTCCTGCTGAGCAGGGAGCCTGATGTGGGGCTCGATCCCCAGGATCATGACCTGAGCCGAAGGTAGATACCTAACGACCGAGCCACACAGGCGCCCCAGCTTTCTATATTCTTAATTATATTTGACAGTCAAGGATCTAAAAAGCTGTGGATAGACAAATTACTACCAAATGCTACTGGGAAATAGATTTATAACTATGCTGAATATTTTCATTCTTGAAACTCTTGGCAACCATCAATTGCTTCACACATGATATCAATTAGAAGACAGAATAAATGGCCTCAAAGAATGCATACTGGCTTCTACGGATAGCATGCTGGCAAAAAAAAAAAAAAAAAGATTAGCCCCAAATTAGTAGATGTGTCCTGGCAAGAGCCACCAAATTGAGTGTATTTTGCAACTTTAACACACACCACAGGACATAATAGCAGCAACTTCACAAACAATGAACACATACAAAAAAGGCTTGGAATGGCTTAAACAAAACACAAGGATCAATTACTACCGTCAAGATTCATCAAGGGGAAATAGATTATGTCTAGTTATTTAAATGAACATAAAGCTATTGCAAAACATTTTTTTAAAAAGAGTATTTCTATTGTCAAAATTAATGGTGATATAGCCAATTTCAACAAATTCCACAACTCAGAAAAAAAAAAAAAACACAAATAATTCCACAACTCAGGACACTTGTACTATCTATAAGGAAAAGATGGTAAATAACACTAAGTACCTCTAGTAAGGGTCAATAAAACAGTGAGTTTATCCTCTTAGACAAGAAAAATGAAAAATAAGGGACAAGAAAATAAGCACTCTCTATAAAAAATGAAGTTAAGTGACTGCCAGTATTGCTTTATGATTTATTAATACTCATCTTAATACAAAAAGGATTTGAAAAGGGTACCTCTATTTGTTCAAAAGACAGGGTGGATTTATTTCATTTGCAACCTGTCAAGGGAATTTTTTTAAGGTTTTATTTATTTACTTATTTATTTGAGAGAGAGAGAGAATGCGCACACAAGCGGGGCAGGGGAGGAGCAGAGGGAGGGTCAAGCAGACTCCGTGCTGAGGGCAGAGCCCAATGCGGGATTCGATCTCATGACTCTGAGATCATGTCCTGAGCTGAAACCAAGAGTCAGACGCTCAACCGACAGAGTCACCCAGGCACCCCTTAAAAGTGAATTTTTGATTAAAAAAAAATCATACAGGATTTGGATTTCATAACACGAAAAGAAACAAAAGAGGAAGGAGAGAAACACAACAGAAAAAAGAAATGCCTTCAACCAAGCAGAGAAAGGAATATTAAGGTATCAAAATAAGACACAGGCCTCATTAAATAAAATACCTAGAGACATGATATCTTAATTCCTCTACAAGACAATGGAACGTGAGAAGCAAAGTGGCTGCCATGGGCAGAACACTTGTATCCCCTCCAAAATTCATATATTGAAATCGCAATTCTCAAGATGATAGTTTTAGGAGCTGGGATCTTTAGGGGATGACTAGGTTAAGAGGGCAGAGCCTTCATGACTGGGATTGGTGATTCATGACTGGGATTGGTGACCCTACAATTAATCTCGAGAGAGCTCTCCTGCCCCTGCAGCTGTGTGAGGCTGAAGCTGTCTACAAAGATGGCTGTCTAAGAACCAAGAAGGAGGCCCTCACCAGACGCTGAATATACCAGCACCGTGAGCTCAAACTTACAAACCTCCAGACCATGAGAAAGAAATGTTTGCTAATAAGCTACCCAGTGTATGTTCTGTTGTATTACAGCAGCCTGAATGGATATGGATCATATTTAGTAAAATCCTCTGGGTAGTAGTTTGGATTGGGGGCTAGACTTCAACAATCCTCAACTGTCTCCTTTAAGTACTGAAAGAAGTAACAAGAGCTTCAGCACTGAAAGGACAGGATACCGTCTATAGGAAGACATTAAGTCATTGTTCTATATTATATAAACTTTAGGGAAAAGATTAAAAACAAAAAACTACTTAGAACCTTCTCGATGGCACTCACTATATCCAACAGCATACCAATTTTCCAGGAGCAAACTCAACATTTAAAGAGCACCTATGTCGGCAGACATTATGCCAGGTTTCTTTTGTTTTTGGGTAATCTTTTCTCTTCACTTAAAGAACGAGATGCTCAGAGGCTAAGTAAACTAACCGAAGGACAGGAAACTAAAAACTGGTATATCTCAAGTACAGTTCCACAACTGCCCCAAAACAAAGATGCTTCCTGCCATCTGGTACATTTTTCATGTCTCCAGTACTAACTACAGTTAATGATATCTTAGAGAAAATGGAATGAGAAAAATCAGCACCACACACTGAGCATTTCTTATGAGTTAATAAGCATCTACAGACAACAGAGCCATGTTAACAACGGAGGATGGGTGGAGAACACAAAGGAATTACGGACACAGTAAGACAAAATTACCATCTGTTAGAGGAGAAAAGGTTAATTTTGGAAAGGACTTGATTCCTGTTTGGAAAAAATAATGACCAGGAAATCCTCCAAAATGGTAACACTGATCACCCTTTGGAGGGGAAAGTATAGAATTCTCTCTTCTCTCAAAGCTCCTATTAAAAACTCATTTCCAAAAGAGGTTTAGAATTCTTTGTCAGGAAAGCAAGATCATTATTCAAGTGACACTTGCCAATTCCAGATGACTAATGGAAGCAATAACAAACAACAGTCATTGGTTTTGTGTAGCTGTCCCCTACTATAGCAGCCCTCTGCTAGGAGACCCTAAGAGCTCTGTCCACCACTGGGCCCAGGCTCTAGAGGTACAGCGCTCAGCACACACCGGTTCCTGAACAGTGATGGTGCTCACTCTCTGCTAAAGGAAGTATCTACCCAAAAGAGCAGTCTCATATCAAGTTCAGTCTCATATCAAGATCCTGAGTAAACAACCGCCCTCGAAGGTCTATTTTCCTCATCTATAAAATGGCTTTATAATCCCCATACTGCAGAATTAATGAGGAGCATAAATGCAAAGTACTTAGCACAAGAACATGAGCATATAAACACGAGTACAGTCACTGCCTGTTTTAATATACCATTACATTCATTATTGTACCAACCATAATTGCCAACACTAAGAGAATTCCACTTAGTCTCCTTCACAAAAAGACTCCAATTGTATAAGTATGTCTCACTGTGTCAAAACCTTTGGTGTGGGTCATCAGTGATCTTTGACATCATTATCGCATTTCTCCAAAATGCTTAAGATTCTGTCTGCTGAGTTGTCAACTGGGGAGTGGGCTCAAGTTCAGAAAATGGTTAGAGGTGCAAGTCTAACATCAATCCATCCTACCCAAACTAGTGACTAGGAAAGAAAGGGTCCTTTGCCAGTCTTCAAGCCAACCATAATTTCTGCTGGCTATAAAGCTGCCATGGGTGTATGCCAATCTCTTCACCTCCTCTGCTTCTATGGCGTGCTAATCACAAACCTAAGAAGCAGATTTACTCACGGGTTCTCCTAGGAGCATAACTGTTCCGTGTTACAAATACCACAGGAAATAAAGAACAAGGGAAAATAAAGAACAAGGGAAAACAGTGGTTTTCTCTAGCCTCTGGAGAACGTCTGTGGGACCAGATGTTTCAAGAAAGAATCTGGCTAAACTCACTCCCTAACAAGATTCTCTGGGAGTGAACATTCAGCACTCAATTAACTGAATCTAAACTTAGGTCCTTGTAACAAGTATGGTGCATCCAGTAAGTACTTTCTTCAAAAGGATCCAAAGCAAGGTTAAAAAGCCTACCTCCGCTTGGCAGAGCGCGTGAAGACCTTGGAGCACCAAAGCTGCCGGAGTGGCTTGATCAGGCTTGGTGCACTCATTCAACACCTGAGAAACAGCTGCCAACATATCTGCACCATGCTGGTAGGGCCTATGAGAAACGATAATTTAGAAACAAGATTAAAGCTGAAGAGCACACTCCCCCTCCCAGGACTTCTGCCTGATCAAAAAGCTTAAGAGCTTTCTTTACCCTCACATCCATTAAATGTTGACCCGCAAATACGAACATGTGTTTTCTGCCAAGATTCGCATCATCGTCGTTCTGGCTGTAACGTAAGGCTCATTTTTGATAAAGAAATATTATCCAAGCAAGAGGACACTTGCTAACAAATTGTCTTCTCCCTAAACTGTAAATGCTATTGCCTGGATTGACAAAAATTCAAGTCTGTAATAATGGTGAGAAGAACTGACTTACCTCATTGAGATTATCAGTAAAGATAGAGCTATTCCTGCCTGCCGGGTGCTCTGGTACCAGCCACTGACTACAAAAGCAGGGATTGGAGATGAGAAGATAATTTATTACAGCAGTGATAGTCAGGTGGTTACACCTATCACAGTAACGATAACCGATGACGATGATGATAAAAGTAATGATATGAATCGTAACTGACAAAACCCCCCACCCAGCATGACACTGGATTCACTCACTCCTCCTCCTCCCCTTCTTCTCCTCTTTCCTCCACATGCAGTGTGCTAGCCCCAGGATGACTGGAACTTCTCAAAGAAATGCTCAGGTCCATCCTCGGCCTTCCTCATAACCGCCGAGTGACAGAACAGTTTCCGCTAACAAACTCCCAACAGTGAAATTTGCCTGGCTGGATTCTACCATTTCACTGTCTGGAAAACAGTAATCATTTTTCAAAACTGGAAAACTTTGCCAGACCTTGAGGTGGAATACAGAACAAGTTATCAACAGACTCTGACCTGCTCTGATATCTAACTTCTCCTGAAGCTGAGCTTTAAGGATGTAAAATCAAAATGTCAGCTAATAATTCTTAATCTCTAAAATGTCGTCCACACCAGTAGCTCAAGAGAATCCACACGCCCAGGTCTTGGGTTTCATGTGTGTGACTCGTACAGTGAGGCTAGGTTGGCGTTGCCAAAAGGCTGAACTTAGAAAAGAGGCAGAACTGAGAAGTAGATACATCCTGACCCCAGATTTGAAACAAGAATCATCCACATTACCAGCTTCAGGATAATCCCGAATCTACAACAGCAGAGTCACTTCCCCAATACCTTCGTGTCTTCCTCACCTCTAGAGCATACGTGGGGATTAAAGATCAGGCCTTCTTTGTAATAATTCTAGTAATTAATTCTAGACAATGAGTCACAAATGAGATCTTCCCTATTCAAACTCCTTTTAACAATTAGGCATAACACAGGGAAAATATAAAAAAGAACAGCTGACTATAGGGACGCCTGGGTGGCTCAGCTGGTTAAGCATCTGCCTTCATGATCTCAGGGTCCTGGGATCAAATCCCGCATCAGGCTCCCATCTCAGCAGGGAGCCTGCTTCTCCCTCTGCCTGTGACCTCTCACTTTGACCAAAATAAATAAATAAATAAATCTTAAAAAAAAAAAAAACAAAACAAAAGAAGAACAATTCATTGTAGTCCACTGCTTAGGTTTCAGGGATTTGTATACCCAAAAAACCCAGAAAACATAGCATCACGTTTTTTATCATAATATTGAATTATTATCCAGAAAAGGATACGAATTTCCTATAAATCTAGATACAAGGCTAGATCTGAAATAAAAAGACATGCTTGCTTCTCAAAGTTATTATCCAATCTTACTAAGTTCCACAATCAGAAAACTGGAACTGAAAATTAATTTATTCTTACCCAAATACCCTCTATCATTCCTAGTTTTTTCCTTACAATAAAAAAATTAAGAGCAAAGGAATATATCATGATATCCACTCCCAAGGATTAAGCACATCTTACCTTTGCTTACATATGTCTCTGATCGATGCTGCTTTGGCAATGAGCTTTTCCCACTGGACTTCCTTGCCCACGGACAGAGAAGGCACATCGGACAAGGCCATGAAACGCTGCAGTTCAGGGTAGACACGATCCTAAGAAGAGAATTTCATAAAAAAGGTAATTTCCCAACTGGAGTTGAATAATTATTTTAGATAGCATTTTTACCTCCAAATCCCACAATTTGCATCACTAATTGTAATGCATTTCTTCTAATCAGCAGCAAAGAATGCTTTTGTGATTCCTGGGGATTTTCTTATAGACCCACGTACTGTTCATTTCATAAGAAAAGAAAAAGGTGACTGAATCTCACCCTAATTACAAAGGCACTAATTACGTATAATCATATTTCTATTACTTTTTCCATGCAGATGGAAAAATAAAGTTCAGAATTAAGGAAATACCTTTTTTTTTACGTCATTTTTTAAAAATTTTTTATTTCTTTTCAGTGTAACAGTATTCATTGTTTTTTCACTACACCCAGTGCTCCATGCAATCTGTGCCCTCCCTAATACCCACCACCTGGTTCCCCCAACCTCCCACCCCCCCGCCCCTTCAAAACCCTCAGGTTGTTTTTCAGAGTCCATAGTCTCTCATGGTTCACCTCCCCTTCCAATTTCCCTCAACTCCCTTCTCCTCTCCATCTACCCTTGTCCTCCATATTGTTATGCTCCACAAATAAGTGAAACCATATGATACTTGACTCTCTCTGCTTGACTTATTTCACTCAGCATAATCTCTTCCAGTCCCCTCCATGTTGCTACAAAAGTTGGGTATTCGTCCTTTCTGATGGAGGCATAATACTCCATAGTGTATATGGACCACATCTTCCTTATCCATTCATGCGTTGAAGGGCATCTTGGTTCTTTCCACAGTTCGGCGACTGTGGCCATTGCTTCTATTCTCAATTTCTCTTTGAGAGTCAATCACCACCGACTGCATTACAGATCAAAAGCAGCATGCTAAACCAAAATTTCTGAATGCAATCACTGATGCCACTCCACAGCCCTACTGCATCAAAGTACTGTCACACACACTGACAAAACTAGTTTGCTTTGGTGAAAGGGACATGTTTAATACAGAGTGTACACCTGAGCTTACCTGCTTTTCCCACAATGATGTCAACAAGCGCAGAGTGACAGGTCTTAGTTGTGGAGTGGTTCCAAGAAGTTGGATCACTCGTAGAATCTGTCCTATACACACCTAGAAAATATTGAAGAAACTTTGGTTTCTCAAATGTGAATGTGGGTAATCCCAAAGTGACCCCAACAATGTGAAAATCCCTTATCACAGAATAAAGACTGAAACAGAAGCCAACTACAATACAACCCAACTTCTCAGAGGTGGGGGACAGTTTTGGGGAGGGGCTAGCTAGCAAACCTGGGGGCATAAGACCTTATCTCAGACAATAGCTAATGGGGAAAATTGGCTATTATATGATTTCAAAGAATTAATTCTTAAAATACTATAATAAATACTTCTGACCCAATTAAGAGAAAGAGCGGTCATGGCAAAATTAAGGGTTCAAAATTCAAAGTATTAGGCATGCCTCACTCTCTTTTTTGTCCCCAGCCAAACTGTTTACTATACAAACCTTGTGAACACCAAGTGTAGGTAAAGTATACAAGATGTCATTATATAATATGGGTTCTAGTGGTCTTCCCAATTTGAACATTAAAACCGGAATCAGATTCGGTACCTAAAATAAATGTAAAGAATGTATTTGTTATGCCTTCAAAGGAAATAGATCTGTAATGCAATCATTATTTTGTTTTTCTTCAAAAGAATAATAGAAATATATACAACTTTGAAGACTTAAAAAAATGTTAGCTAGCCATTTGTTGTCAGTGGTAATTTCATAGTACCACTACTAGTCTATCCCTTTTACAATGACCTGCCAAATACCAATCAAAATGGTTTTCTTTTTTTTTTTTTTTAAGATTTTATTTATTTATTTATTTGTTTGTTTGTCAGAGAGAGAGAGAGAGAGAGAGAGACTGCGCGCACAAGCAGGCAGAGTAGCAGGCAGAGGCGGAGACGAGAAGCAGGCTTCTTGATGAGCAAGAAGCCTGATGCAGGACTCGATCCCAAGATCCTGAGATCATGACCTGAGCCGAAGGCAGCAGCTTAACCGACTGAGCCACCCAGGCAACCCCAAAAATGGTTTTCTTAAATAAGCATGACATTAACTCTCAGAAATACAAAAGTAGTTAAAATATATCCTGCTCCAAAGAAGTCTATAGTTCTACTAAGAAGCTAAAACATAGGATATATAAACAACAAATAACTGTACAGTGAAATTGTTATTCCAACATGAAATAAGTAAAATTAGTTGTACTGTAAGGGGGTGGTTAACAAAAATTCATCTCCAGGTGTCCGTTTCAATCCCTCTGCATAACACAATAAAAAGAGAAGTGCAATTCATTTGTGGATCAAAAAACGTAATACTGCCAAGACAGCAATGTTTTCCAAATAGATCTACAGATTAACCACAATCCCATCAAAATCCTAACTGGCTTATTTGCCAGAATTGAAAAATTGATTCTAAAAACCGTGTGGAAAAGCGAGGGATCCCAAATAGCCAAACAATCTTGAAAAAGAACAAAGTTTGAGACTCAAACTTCTCAATTTCAAAATTCACTACAAAGCTACAGTAATCAAACAAGTGTGGTAGCAGCAGTAACAACTAAAAAATATAAATCAATGATGGGCACCTGGGTGGCTCAGTCGGTTAGGCCGCTGCCTTCAGCTCAGGTCATGATTCCAGGGTCCTGGGATCGAGTCCCACATCGGGCTCCTTGCTCAGTGGGCAGCCTGCTTCTCTCTCTGCCTCTGCCTGCCTCTGCCTACTTGTGTGCACTCTCTCTATCTCTTACAAATATATAAATAAAATCTCAAAAAAAAATATATATATATAAATCAATGAAACAGAACTCAGAGTCTAGGAGTAAATCCTCATATTCATCCTCTATTGATTTTTGATAAATATGCCAAGAAAAATGGATTAAGAAGAGTCCCTGAAAAATGGTGCTTGATTTCAACAACTAGATATCCACATACAAAAGAATGGATCTGGGCCCTTTTCTCACATAACACATAAAAATTAACTCACAATAAATTTTAGACCCAAATGTAAAGGCTAACACTATCAAACTCTTAAAGAAAATATAATAGTAAATCTTTGTGACCTTAGATTAGGCAAAGCCTTCTTAGATATGACACCAAAAACAAGTGCATCTGAAGAAAAAAATAGATTTCTTCAAATTCAAAGTATTTGTCCTTTGAAGGACCGTAGAAAGAAAATGAAAAGACAACCCACAAAATGGGGGAAAACTTTTTTACAAATCGTCTAATAAGGGATTTGTATCCAGAATATGTAAAGAATTCTCATAATTCAATAATGAAAGGACAAATAACCCAATTCTAAAAGAGCAAAGGATCCAAAGAAGATAAATGTTAATAAAGACAGGGATAGTCAACCATCATCAGCCATGACACAATTGCAAATCAAAAGCAGAATGACATACCATTTAATAACCAATAGGATCTATCATTAAAAAAAGATAATAGCAAATATTGGTAAGGATATGGAGAATATGAAACCATCATACACTCCTGGTAGGAATATAAAATGGTGCACCCCTTCAGAAAACAGTTTGGTAGTTTATCAAATGTTTAAACAGAATTACCATATGATCTAGCAATTCTACTTCTAGATATCTATCTACCCAAGAGAAATGAAAACATATCCACACAAAAAACTCCTACATGAATGTTCAGAGCAACATAACTCACAATAGCCAAATAGTAGAAACAACCCAAGTGTCCATCAACTGATGAACTGATAAAGAAAATGTAGTGTAGTCATACAACGGAAATATCATTCAGCCATAAAAAGGCAAAGGAACCTTGCAAACATCATGCCAAGTGTAAGAAGCCTGTCACAAAAGACTACATATTATATTATTCCATTTACATGAAATGTCCAGAATAGGTAAATCTAAAGAGACAGAAAGTAATTGCTTAAGATTGGAAAGGTGTAGAGGGAAATGGGGAGTGATTGCTAATGGGTACAAGGTTTCTTGGGGGGCATAATGAAAATGTTCTCAAATTATTTATAATTACATTTGCACAGCTCTGTGAATATACTAAGTCACTGAACTGTACATTTTGAATGGATGAATTATACAGCATATATAGAACATAAAGCATATGAATTATATCTTAATAAAGCTATTTTTAAAAATTCAATTCAAAATCTACAAGTGAATACTTACTATAAGCCTATTAATGGCACGATGTAGCTCCAAAAAAAAATTTTATTTTCCTGCCAGTGCATTTCACACTTTTATTGTCTAAAATGTTAAATCTCCTCTATCTGCTGTAATCTTAGAAAGCCTGTTCCTTCTAAGCTGAGGAAGGCATCTACTTTAATTCACTTTCAAGAAGGAAGAAAAATCCTCTACTAATCTGCTAACCAAAAAGTAATGGTTAAACATTAATTCATTAATGAGCCTGACCATGATACACCATGGCAGCATTTGGAGCTATGCATGTAATGGCTGGACTCACAGCACACAGGCAGAATTGATGTTTTTAACAAGTGTTGGGGCTCTATTAGAACACAGGTTCCATCACCCTACCTTGAGCAAATGAAGGGAGACAAATTTTTGAACTGGCTTCTTATTCCCCATTTTAATTAAAAACAAAAGGTTATCTTAGATTGCATTGCCCAAGTTTCAATTACCCCTTCTGGTAAGATTTCTACTAAGACACTTTGACAGATTCTTAGTTCTGGGAAGGGAATCAGTATATTTACTGACATTTTATAAAATAGTGCATTTAGCCGTACGGTTTTAAACAACTGTTTTAATTATATTGTCAGAAAAGAAATAAAGTACTCTATTTATGCTGAAGAGTACAGGTTTTGTTGTTGTTGTTGTTGTTTTTACAAGCCTCAGACTTAAAGAAGTATGATTGGGTGTTTACTGTTTCCTAGTGAGTTCATAAATGAAAAAACCTAAGTGAGAAAATTTTACTGTACCTATCTTAAACTTAATACAGTTCAAAGGCTATTATACCCCAAAGTAAATTGTCAAAAGCCAATGGGAAAAACAAAATAGGGGAAAACACAGATACAAATATATACATATGGAAAATATTTTTTGCATAAAGTATGAACTGTTGTTTTCCTAATGAAGTTACATATGTACTGATTGACTTGAGATGTAATTATGAACTATTGATTCCTCTGCTTTTTTTAAGATTTTATTTATTTGAAAGAGAGAGTGAGAGAAAGAGAGAGACAGAACAATTGGGGGGAGGGGTAGAAGCAGAAGCAGACTCCCGACTGAGCAGGGACCCTGATGCAGGACTCAATCCCAGAACCCTATGATCATGACCTGAGTCAAAGGCAGACACTTAACTGACTAAGCCACTTAAGTACCCAATTCCTCTGCTCTTGAGCATTCTACTGTAAGGCAGAAAAAAAGAATGAATTCTCTGACTTTAAATTTAAAATAAGCTGGAAAGTGCCCTATAATTCAGTCTCATGATCTTCTGGTTTCAGAAAATTCTATGCTTTTGCTTCCCTCCTTCAGAATTCAAGTCAATGATAAACAATTAATTTAGAAAGATGGGAGTGGTGCCTGGGTGTCTCAGTTGGTTAAGCCACCAAATCCTGGTTTTGGCTCAGGTCATATCTCTGGGCTGTGAGATCAAGTCCTATGTCGGGCTCCCTGGTGGGCATGGAGCCTCCTTAAGACTCTCTCCCTCTGCCCCTAACTCTCCCTCCCTCTTTAAAAAAAAAAAAAAAAAAAAAAGTTTAGTTTAGAATGATGGGATTATTAAAGAGCTCCACCCACCCCTGCCATAAGACTATTAGCAGATTCCTCAGCAGAAATCGTATAGGCAGAAGGGGATGCTAGATAAGATATTCAAAGTGCTGAAAGAAAAAAAAAAAAAAAGGAATATTATAACCAGCAAAACTTTCTTTCAAAATGAAAGAGAAATACTTTTTCAAATAAACAAAAGCTGAGGGAGTTCACCCATCAGAACTGTCTTTCAAGAAATGTGATAGGAAACCCTTCAAGTTGAAATTAAAGGCTATTAGCAACAGAAAAGCTTATCAAAGTATGAATCTCAGTGATAAAGGTAAATAAAGAGAAGAACACAGAATACTATAATGCTGTAATGATAGTAACATAAATCACTTTAAATTCTCATATGGGAGTTAAAAGGCAAATGTATAAATGACAAAGCTATAAAAATATGTCAATGGATACAGAATACAAAAAGATGTGATTTGTGACAACAATAACAAAGTGTGGGGAGAATAAAAAGAGCTTCTATATGCAACAGAAGTTAAGTTGTTAACAGATGTATAATACACTGTTACAGCTGTAAGATGTTTTCTATAAGCCCCATAGTAACCACAAACAAAATACCCACAGAAGATACAAAAAAAGATAATGAGTAAGGAGTCAAAACATGTCACTACAAAAAAATAATAATCAATGAACCACAAAGTAAGACAGCAACAGAGGAAATGAGGGACAAAAAGCTGTAAGAGCAGGGCACTTGGGTGGCTGTCACTTAAGTGTCCCACTCTTGCTTTTAGCTCAGGTCATGATCTCAGGGTACTGAGATCAAGCTGGGCATCGGGCTCCCTGCTCAACGGCGAGTTTGCTTGAAGATTCTCTCCCTCTCCCTCTCCCCGAACTTGCTCTCTCTTTTTCTCAAAAATAAATGAGTACATCTTTTTTTTTTTTTAACGAAGGCTGTAAGACTCAGAAAATAATGAACAAAATAGCAATATTAAAGCTTTCTCTATTTGTGATCACTTTAAATGTAAATGGGTTAAACTCCCACATCAAAATATAGAGAGGCTAACAGGATAAAAACCAAGATACAAATATATGCTGACTACAAAAGATTTACTTCACACTTAAGGACACACACTGGCTAAAAATGAATGGGTAAAAGAAGATATTCTAAGCAAATGGTAACCAAAAGAGAGCAAGGACAGCCATATATTCATACCATATGACAAATACTTTAAGTCAACAACTGTCATGAGAAACAAAGATGTTATGATAAAAAAGGGTCAATTCACCAGGAAAATAATTATAAATATATAAGTATCCAACATCAGAGCAATATATGTAAGCCCAAATATACAAAGCAAACATTTATAGAACTAAAGGCGGGAAAGACAACAACATAAGAGATTTCATCACTCCACTTTCAATAATGGACAGAACATCCTGGCAGAAGATGAAAAAGGGAACAGAGGACATGTATACTATCACCAATATACCTAACAGACATACACAAAACATTCCACCCAACAGCAGCAAAATCCAAACTCTTTTCAAGTACACACAGAATACTCTCCAGGACAGATCACACATTAGGTCACAATATAACCCTTAACAAATTTAAGAAAATTGCAGGGCACCTGGATGGCTTAGTTGGTTAAGTGACTGCCTTCAGCTCAAGTCATGATCCTAGAGTCCTGGGATCCAGCCCCCCATTGGGTTACCTGTTCATCGGGGAGTCTGTTTCTCCCTCTCCCTCTGTCACTAAGCCTGCTTATGCTCTCTGTGTCAGATAAATAAATAAAATCTTTTTTAAAAAGTTTAAGACTGAGGGGCGCCTGGGTGGCTCAGTGGGTTGAAGTCTCTGCCTTCAGCTCAGGTCATGATTCCAGGGTCCTGGGATCGAGCCCTGCGTCAGGCTCTCTGCTCGGCGGGGAGCCTGCTTCCTCCTCTCTCTCTGCCTGCCTCTCTGCCTACTTGTGATCTCTGTCTGTCAAATAAATAAATAAAATCTTTTAAAAAAATTAAAAAAATAAAAATTTTTTAAAAAGTTTAAGACTGAAATAATACCAAGTATCTTTTCTCACCAAAACTAAATGAGACTAGGAGTCAATAAAAGTAAGAAAACTGAAAAATTCACAAATGCATGGGAACTAAACAACACACTCTTGATTAATCAAAGAGCGAAAGAAAAAACCTAAAAGGAAATTTAAAAATATTTTGAGACAAATAACAATGAAACACAAGATACCAAAACTTATGGGATGCAGTAAAAGCAGCACTAGGAGGGAAGTGTGTAGCAGTAAGAATCTACATTAAAAAAGAAAGGAGATCGCAAATTAACTTTGTACCTCAAGGAACCAGAAAAAGAATAAACCAAACCAACGGTAGCAGAAGAAAGGAAATAAAAGATAAAAGCAGAAATAAATGAAATAAAAAATGGGGGGAAAAATAAAATTAAGAGTTGGTATTTTAAAAGGTCAGTAAAATTGACAACCCTTCATCTAGAATAAGAAAAAGAGAAGATACAAATAAATTCAGAAATGAAAGTGAAGATATTACGACCTATGCCCCCAAAATCTAAAGGATATAAGAGACAACTATATACAATTATACTACAACTGAATAAACTAGAAGAAATGGATAAATTCCTAGAAACATACAACTTACAAAGAATGAATCATTAATTGAAAATCTGAACAGACTGATAACAAAGGAGACTGAATCAGTAACCAAAAACCTCCCAACATAGAAAAGCTCAAGAGCAGATGGCTTCACAGGTGATTTCTACCAAACATTTAAAGATGAACTGACACGAATCTTCTTAAACTCCTGCCAAAAAACTGAAGAGGTGGGAATACTTCCAAAATCATTTCACGAGACCCTACCATTACAATCATACCAAAACCAAAGACACTACAAGAACAGAACATTACAGGCCACTATCCCTTATGAACATGGGTACAAAAATCCTCAAACTACTAAGCAACAGAATTCCTTTAAAAGGATCCCATACTGCGACCAAGTGGGATTTATCCCTGAGATGCAGGAATGGTTCAACATAGAAAAATCAATCAAGTTACAAACTACATTAACAAGATGAAGGATAAAAATCATGATCATCTCAATATATACAGAAAAAACATTTGACAAAACCCAACACACTTTCATGATGGAAACATGTACTAAACTGGAGATGGAAGGAAATTACCTCAACACAATAAAGGCTCTATATGAAAAGCCTACAGATAACAGCATACTCAATGGTAAAAACCTGAACTTTTCCTCTAAGATCAGGAACAAAGCAGGAGTGCCCACTTTTGCCATTTCTATTCAACATAGTACTGGAAGTACTAGCCAGAGCAATTAGGGAGAGAAAGGAAAAGAGGAAGAAAGGAAGAGAGGAAGGGACAGAGGAATGGAGGGAGGAAGGAAAAAAGGAAAGAAGGAAAGAAGTAAAGATCATCCAAATCAGAAAGTTCACAGATGACATGATATTACATGCAGAAAACCCTAAGGATTCCACCAAAAAAAGTTAGTTACAACTAATAAATGAGGGGGAGAAACATAATAAGAGAATTTAGAAATGTTGCAGGAGGGGCGCCCGGGTGGCTCAATGGGTTAAAGCCTCTGCCTTCGGCTCGGGTCATGATCTCAGGGTCCTGGGATCGAGCCCCACATCGGGCTCCCTGCTGAGCAGGGAGTCTGCTTCCCTTCCTCTCTCTCTGCCTGCCTCTCTCCTTACTTGTGATCTCTGTCTGTCAAATAAATAAATTAAATAAATAAATAAATAAATAAATAAAAGAAATGTTGCAGGATTCAAAATGAACATTAAAAAAAATCGGTTGCGTTTTCATAAACTAATGAACAATCCAAGAAGAAAATTAAGAAAACAACCCCATTTGCAATAGCATCAAAAACAATAAAATACTTGGGGATAAACCAGTGAAGTGAAAGACTTGTATCCTGAAAACTACAAAGGACTGCTTAAGTTAAAGACACAAATAAATAGAAAAATATTTTACATTTATAGACTGAAAAATTATTGTTAAAATGTACATAATACCTGAAGCAATCTACAGATTCAGTACAATCAATCCCTATCAAAATCCCAATGACATTTTTTGCACAAAAGAATAAAATAATCATAAAATCGCATGAAACCACAAAGCCAAAACAATATTGAGAAATAAATAAAACTGGGTACCTCACATTTCCTGACCTCAAAACATATTACAAAGCTACAGTAATCAAAACAGTGTGATCTTAGAACAGGGGCAAAGAGACCAATGGAATGGAATAGAGAGCCTAGAAATAAATCCATGTATGTGTGGTTAATTAATTTATTACAAAGGAGACAAGAAAATACAATGGAGAAAGGATGGTCTCTAGAATAAATGATGCTGGGTTAACTGAGTATCTGCAAAAAATAGAAGGACAACGGACCCTTGTCTTACACCATACACAAAAATCAACTCAAAATGAATAAAAGACTTAAACACAAGACCTAAAGCTATAAAACTCCTAGAAGAAAACATAGGGGGAAAATTCCTAACATTGGTCTTGGCAATGACTTCTTGAATGTGACACCAAAACGACAGGTGACAAAGGCAAAAACAGACAAGTGGGACTACATCACCCTGAAAAGCTTCTGTGCAGCAAAGCAATCACCAGAGTTTAAAAAAAAAAGGCAACCTATACTATGGCAGGAAATACCTATAAACCACATATCTGATAAGGGGTTAATATCCAAAATATATCAGGAACCTTTTATAACTCAACAACAACAAATAAACAAATAACCCAATGAAAAAGTGAGCAAAGGAGCTAAACATCTTCCAAAGCAGACATACCAATGGCCACAGGCCCAGGAAAAGATGCTCAGCATCACTCATCACCAGGGAAATGCAAATCCAAGCCCCAATCAGCTATACCACCTCACACCTGTTGGGATGGGCATTATCCATAATAATAGAAATTCACGTGTGTTGGTGAAGATGTGGGAAAACGGGAACCCTTGTGCACTTTTGGTGGAATGTACAATCGTGCGGCCACAATGAAAAATAGTATGAAAGCTCCTCAAAAAATTAAAAAGAAAACCAACATATGATCTGGCAGTGCCACTTCTGGGAAATTCAGAACAAGTATTCATCTCTTTTAAAATATACTGACAGGGGCGCCTGGGTGGCTCAGTGGGTTAAGCGTCTGCCTTCGGCTCCAGTCATGATCCCAGGGTCCTGGGATCGAGCCCCACATCGGGCTCTCTGCTCAGCAGGGAGCCTGCGTCCCCCTCCCTCTCTGCCTGCATCTCTGCTACTTGTGCTCTTTCTCTCTGTCAAGTAAATAAATAAAATCTTTAAAAATAAATAAATAAATAAATAAATAAATATAAAAATAAAATAAAATATACTGACAAAAGTCCATTAACTGTACGGTTGCTTTTAGGTACCTGTTCTAAAACAATGGTCTCTCTATTGAAACACAAACAAATCTTTCTCTAATATTTTAAGAAATACAAAGAGACTGTTTAATTTGTCTAATTTGGCACTGTTAGTTTTGTTGTTGCTGCTGTTGTTTAAAGATTTTATTTATTTGAGAGACAGAGAAAATATCAGCAGGGAAAGGGACAGAAGGAGAGGGAGAAGCAGACTCCCTGCTAGAGCAGGGAGCCTGATGTGGGGCTCCATCCCTGAGATCAATACCTGAGCCGAAGGCAAGCACCTAACCAACTGAGTCACCCAGGTGCCCCTGGCACTGTTAGTTTTGATAATGAAACACGCACAGGGACTTTTAAATAATATTTCAAAGAGGGGCACCTAGGTGGCTCAGGTGGTTGAACTTCTGCCTTCGGCTCGGGTGATGATCTCAGGGTCCTGGGATCGAGCCCCACATTGGGTTCAATGCTCAGCAGGGAGTCTGCTTGAGGATTCTTTCTCCCTCTCCCTCTGACCTTCCCCCTGTTCATGCTGTCTCTCTCAAATAAATAAATGAATAAATGATTAAAAATTTTTTCAAAGAATTTCAGTATTTCAAAAGAATTGAAATCGGGATCTAGAAGAGGTATTTGCATTCCCATGTTGACTACAGCATTATTCACAATAGCCAGGAGACGGAAACAACCTAACTATTAACCGATGAAAGGATAAAGACAATGTGGTCTACACATACAATGAAATATTATGCAGCCTTAAAAGAAAGGAAATCCTGTCACATGATACAGCATGGATGAATCTTGAGGACATTATATGTAAAACAACGAATCACAGATGGACAGATACTGCATGACTCCACATTTATACCAGGTATCCAAAGAAGGCAGTCTTAGAAGAAGAAAATAAAATAATGATTGCTAGAGGGCCTGGGGATAGGAGGGAACAGGGAGCTGCTATTAAGTGGGTACACAGATTCAGTCTTACATGATGAAAATTTCTACACAACACTGTACCATATACGCAACATTTTGCTAAGAAGGTGTATTTCATATGTTTTTCATACCATAATTAAAAAAAAATCAAGGGGTTGTTTTTTTTTAACAGTCAGAAGAGTGTATGTTAAGTTCTTTTGGTTAAACAACCTTATTTATTTAGGGTGGGGGAGGGCAAAGGGAGGGGGAGAGAGAGAATATCAAGCAGACTCCACACCCAGTGCGGAGCCCAACATGAGGCTAGATCTCACAACCCTGAGATCACGACCTAAGCTGAAATCACGAGTTAGATGCTTAACCAACTGAGCCACCCAGGTGCCCCTCTTTGAAATGTTTTTTTAAGGGCACCTGGATGGCTCAGTCAGTTAAGTGTCTGCCTTTGGCTCAGGTCATAATCCCCATGGTCCTGGGATCGAGACCTACCCACATCAGGCTCCCCATTCAGTGGGGAACCTGCTTCTCCCTCTCCCTCTGCTTGTACACTCTCTCTCTCTGTGTCAAATAAATTAAATCTTAAAAAAAAAAAAAAGAAAAAGAAAAAATTTTTAAAATCCCTGTGTGTGTTTCATTATCAAAACTAACAGTGCCAGAGTCACCTGGGTGCTCACTTGGTTATGATGGAAGTGAGGCCCAGACGGACCACAAAGTTAGTTGGTGGAGTCCATGTCTCAGCTCACTCCTCCATTCTACTTGGCAGAGTGAAAGCAATCAGAGATTCCAGACTATTTCTAACAGGATAAAGAGCTATCGAGTAAGACTTCTCCCTGTAATTAGACAAAACATACAGGGGAAAACAAGCTGGAGAGACATAAACCAGCATCGCCCAGGAGTCAATCATATAAAGAACAGAATATAAAAATTTAACTCTGGATTCCATGAAAAACATCCATGTTGGGAACACTGTATGAGGTTACACAGAAAGCAGCCTGGTCCCTCAGACAGTTCTGTAATGAAAATCATGAGGAGTGCTATCTGCTTCTAAATTATGAGGAAGAAAAAGGGCTTTGCTAGTCATCTTAGTCATCATATGGGAGAATATATAATTAATGTTTACAACTATCCCTCTTTTTTAAAGGAATGAGATAGCTCGTACTTTATGACTATATAAAAGATACAGTAATAAATTAATATCCATGGAAATAAAGATACTAGTGGAAAGAAATAATTTAAGACATGGTCATCTAGGCAAAAATCCAAAGTAATATCCGGTTTTCTTTAACTTTTCAGACTTAGGTTTTACAACACTAGATCTGAGGCACACAGATACATTCCCAGTTTATATATATATATATATATATATATATATATATTTAAAGATTTTATTTATTTATTTGACAGAGATCACAAGTAGGCAGAGTAGCAGGCAGAGAGAGGGGGGAAGCAGGCTCCCTGCTGAGCAGAGAGACCGATGCAGGGCTCGATCTCAGGACCCTGAGATCATGACCTGAGCCGAAGGCAGAGGCTTAACCCACTGAGCCACCCAGGTGCCCCCCCCCAGTTTATATTTTATTTATGTTCTTCGATGAGATAAATGCTGAACCATCTTTGCGTAAGACTTTCTCCTGTGAAAAAAAATGGAAGTAAATTCTGTGCACACAAGTGTATTTGCCATTTATAAAACAGTGGGAAGAAAACAGTATCATTAAGTTGAAAAACTACATTTTTATACAACAAAGAATGAATATACTTGAATGGCACATACAAATAGAAACATAAATGCATTCTTTAATATTTTAACACTGAAAGAAACTTTAAAAATTATTTATTCTACAATTAATGTACATAATAGTATATTATGCCTTTGAACATTAGTTCATTCCACTTTCCCCACTTATGTGACATAACGACTTATGGTTTCGGCTTATTATTTAAATAATACCTTGGAAAGCAGTCCATTGATGAAATGCTGAAAAGCTAATAATTTCTTTCACTGATAAGGAAACTGCAGGCATGCAGCAACGTCAAAGAAATGCAAACGGTACAATGTTATTCTTCCGTGATTCCAATTATATTTATAGCATAACCTAATTAATAACTGGCCTCAGGTCTTGAAATTTAACATTTGAGAGTCAAACAAGGTCAAGGGAAGAAATCTATCTAGAATAACGAAGGCCCCTACTGGGCAATCTTCTATTTGCAATTCTCTCTAGCCTTATTCCAGTCCAGTGAGAGCGTCTGATCTACACGGACTCCCCTACTTCTACACCTAACATCTACTGAACAGCTACTGTGAACACTCTCCTAAACATTTTATAGAAAATCATTATTATTACGGTGTTTCAAATGGCAAAAGTGAATCTCGTGAAAGCCAGATAATTTGTGCAAGCTAACAGGGCTGGCTCATGCTGGAGTTAGGACTGGACCAAAGCCATGACCTCCAAAGCCCATGTACATGTCACTCTGCTTTGCAAAAAGCAGGGATAACATCTTCTTCTCCTTTGTACCTCTGGTTCGCAGCATACTATAAAATGCTTTCAGAAAGCATAAACTATTCCTAATTTATCTGCTCTGATTCCATTCAGCAAGATGGATCTTGTAATAGTGTTAGTTATTTGATTGTATAAACAATTATTTTAAAAATACCACTTGCAAAGAAAAGGACTTAAGGATAGTAACTCTGACCAAATTAACGTAGAATTGGGAAATGTATCTGCTGGGTAAATGATAGCAGGATATCAAAATGTTACCAGGACATCCATCGGAATTTGAAGTAAGAAGTTCCAGTACATAGAAAATCAGGTCAACAACACAGAAGCTCCAAGTATGGAAAAACAGGAGAAATATCACTAGACCAGAAGCAGATAAAGTCATGTATCAAATCACTTAAGGAGCTTTAAATCCTAGGAGAAAACAACTGTGATCTTTCTCTACCTAAACTTGATTTCCAGGTTAGTCTCTTAGCCACCTGATTCTTCATTATCTCTCAGAGTTGGAGACAATTCATATTTTTAGAAAATGGTATAAGAAAACTTAAATTATAAAGTAATGGTTAGCCACATAACTAAGACGCAACCACCAATGGGAAAAAGAAGTATAACCACCATTAATTTTTTCGATAGCTAACATTTTGACAATTCTATAAATGGTAAGTAGAATGACTGAATTCCTATAAGTATAAAATTTCCTTCCTGAGCAAAACAAAACAAAGTAGGTTTTACATTTCTATCACGATGAGACCTAAATCTTTGTTGGGCTGACTGGCAGAACAGAAGTTAATAGCCAATGTCCTTTATGTATAATGTGTCTATTTTTCCTTTCAATTAGGTGCAGTCAATTTCTACTATTGCATCCGTCACTGGCAATGTGTTTTACATCAGAACTGGGAGACCGAGTCTGAATGCCCTCCAATAATTAAATATAGCTCAGTTAAGTGAGCACTTACGTAGTAAAAATAGAGAGAGTCAATGCTTTTGAATTTACTAAAATAGTAAATTGCTCAAAGATCCCAAAGCTATGAAAGTGAGGTCAATTTATTGGGATATGAAAAACCATGCTGGACTGACCATGTAAATGGGGAGACAATCCATACTACATTTGAGAAAAAACGATTACATGGCCAACACAAGTTGGCTGAATATAAAGTATGACTCTAATCATTCCTCATCTTCAATGACAAAAAATCCTTCGAAGATTAAGTAAGTAGTAAATATCTTATTACTGTGAATTTTATATAAGGGCCTTAGTCTCAAATAAAAGACTGACCATGAAATAGGGTCTGCACGAATAATGGTAAACAAATGACCTTATTAGAATGCTTTATTAGCCAAGAAGATTAACACCCAGGATGAAATGAAATTAATGAAAGAGGCCAGTAACATAAAAAAGGATTGATTAAAATTTCTTGCAACAATGAATAAGAAGACTGATTCCACTGCTTGGAGTAGATGGTGGACCATTAAGGAATGAAAGAAAACAGACTTAGCAAACTCCTATCGTTCATGATCTCTACATTAAGAAAATCATTAGACTAGAAAGATAAAATGAATGTTAGAAGAAACTGATGGTAACATTCATGATAGAAGCAGACAGTGCAAACAAAGAGAAAAAAAAAGATTAATCCATGAATGGTGATAGAAAAAATGGTTAATGGGGAGGAGGGATCCTAACACATCACTACGCAGGAAAAAAATTCCAGATGGATTCAAAAATTAAAATCAGAGAGAAATAATCGTTTAAGAAACCAGAATGGTAAGTGGCTATTTACATGCCACTACTAAGAGTTAAAACAATGAAAGACTACTAAGGTGAATACAATTTAAGAGGAAGAATATTCCAAAAATAAAAAGAGCTGCTGAATTTAAATCCATGTTAGCACAACAATAAATTCAATAACAGTTAAAAGACAAAGATAAGGAAATCTCTCAAGGAGTGAAAAAGTAGAGCAAGGGAAATAGGGGAAGAAGATAAGAAAATTATGAGATCGGTATAGGAATTCAGGATCCAAATAAGAGAATTTCCAGAGAGAAAAAAATAAGGTCAGTAGAGGGAAAGAAATTAATGACAATATAATGAAAAACATTCCCCAGAATTCAAGGACTTGACTTTCCAGTTTTAAAAAAGTCACCAATTATCCAGCCCAGCACATGAAAACGGAAAGAGCCCAAAAGTCCACTGACTGAAGAACGGATAAAGAAGTGCGTGTGTGTGTGTGTGTGTGTGTGTATACACACCATGGAATATTATTCAGCCATTAAAAAAGAACGAAATCTTAAAATGATGTGGATGGAGCTAGAGAGTATTATGCTAAGCGAAATAAGTCAGTTCAGAAAAAGGTAAACACCATATGATCTCACTCATAAGTAGAATTTAAGAAACAAAACAGGTGAACATGGTAGGAGTCGGGGGAGAAGTAGGGGAAGAGAGGCAAACCAGGAAACAGACTCAACTACAGAGAATGAACTGAGGGTTGCTAAGGGGAAGGGCATGGGTATGGGAGGTAGATAAACAGGTGACGGGGATTAAGGACATTTGTGTGAGGAGCACCAGTTGCTACAGGCAAGTAATGAATAAATTCTACACCTCAAAGTACATATTGTTTTGATATACAACTATATACAGTTAATACTATATGTCAACTAACCAGAATTTAAACAAAAAGCCGAAATAAACACACACACACACACACACACACACATAATATATATATTTTATATATTTATAAGTTATATATATTATATATATAAATTACATTTTATTTATTTATTTATTTATTCACATCAAGGCACATCACCATGAAATTACCGAGTACTAGGGACAAAGAAGATCCGAAGAGCTTCCTAAGAGGAAAAATAAAAACAAAACTTAGTTCACATAGGGGTGCCTGAACAGCTCAGTTGGTTAAGCATCTGCCCTTGGCTCAGGTCATGATCTCAGGATCCTGGGATCAAGCATCACATTGCGCTCCCTGCTCAGCAGGGAGCCTGGTTATCCCTCTCCCCCCTGCTCATGCTTTCTCTCTCAAATAAATAAAATCTTTAAAAATAAATAAATAAATAAATAAAATCTTTAAAATAAATTGGTTCACACAGACATATACTCAGGAATTCAGTAAGTAGAATAACTTTGAATTTCTCTACACCAATACTATAAGCTATGGAAGCAATGGAAGAAAACAAAGTAAGACGGGGAGCGGGGGGCATGGTTTCTAGCCCAGAATTCCATATCTAGCCAAACTAACCCAATACCTGCCACACAGGAAAGCACTAGTTGTTAGCTATTACACACACACATCCATGCACACATGCACACACATAGAATTATCAACCAATTATTTGATATTCTAAACAAAAAATGAACAAATTCTTAGGATGCAGATTCCTTTCCCACAATATATGGGCAAAATACATAAATCTAAATCTCAGACAGAATAAAACAAATCTAGCATCAATAAGAACTTTAAATCTCACTATTAATTTTTAAAACTAAAAATAAGATAATATTCTCACATACTGAAGCTTAAAATATTTTAAATTATAAAATGTATGTAAAGATACAGTATAACAGACATTCTCATATAATTCTGGAGGACTAAAATGTGACACAATGTTCCTAAAATGAAGAATTTCAAACTTCATTTAGAATCTTCAGCTCCAATCTGAGGTCAGCTTCAAAATAACATTACAGAGTTGCCAACTGTGGAGTAAAAGGTAAAGAAGATACAGATGACTCATATAATAACCATCAAAGTTAAGGGATGTGCCTGTCAAATTTATTATATTACTCTCTCCACTTCTGAATATGAAGCTTTTCCTAACAAAAAGTTAAAAATCTCCTAATCTCATATTTTTTCTACATAAATGTATTTTTAAATAAGTCATAAATTCAATAAAATTCACTAGATCTCCCCAGACACACATTAATACATATATGACAGCATCTATTATTTTTATGTCAGACAAAATCAACTAAAAAAGGAAAACAAGGGGTGCCTGGGTGGCTCAGTGGGTTAAGCCTCTGCCTTCAGCTCAGTTCATGATCTCAGGGTCCTGGGATCGAGCCCCGCATCGGGCTCTCTGCTCAGTGAGGAGCCTGCTTCTCCCTCTCTCTCTGCTGCCTCTCTGCTTACTTATGATCTCTTTCTCTCTGTCAAATAAATTTAAAAATAAATAAATAAATTAAAAAGGAAAACAAAAACATCCGTATTAAAAACCACCAATACAGTGTACAAAACACGTTCCAGGAAAAACAAAATACCATAAATAGGATTTTTTGTTACAACCAAAACAAAAAGGGTGAACAGAAACAGAATATTCTGTGTTCCTGCAGCCCAGAAAAATTGCAGACAATAGGTATCTTGAAATATTTAAGGGGCTAACACATGAATGACAAACCAGATTGGTTTTATGTAATCCTGAGGTCCAAATCAAAAGGCATATTTGGAGTTTAATAAAGAAAAGTAGTTTGTTTGTTTTTTTTAATACAGTGGGCTGCCCTGATAAGCACTAAGTTTTCTTGAACTAAAGGTACCCGATAAGAGAATGAGAATGCCCTACTTAGATGATGTTTAAAGTATATATTCAAATATCAAAAACGAGAATAGCAGAGAAAATTATAATGATTGATTCTGGACCTAGTACTTAAAAAATAAATCATAGGGGCACCTGGGTGGCTCAGTGGGTTAAGGCCTCTGCCTTCGGCTCGGGTCATGGTCTCAGGGTCCTGGGATCGAGCCCCGCATCGGGCTCTCTGCTCAGCGGGGAACCTGCTCCCCCCTCTCTCTCTGTCTGCCTCTCTGCCTACTTGTGATCTCTCTCTCTCTCTGAAATAAATAAAAAATCTAAAAAAAAAAAAATCATAACCCAGCTTAATCAAAATTTAAGTAGGTATTTGTGCACAAGAGAGTTAACATAGGAGGCTTGAGACTGCCATCCTTAAAGGACTTGATTGCAAAATTAGCCTCTGAGTGGGATCCTGGAAAGTGGATTTTCTAAGGGTTTCTACTACCATTCTTTACTGATACGACTGCGCCTAAACCATTTGTACAAACACAGTAAACTGAACATCATACCTACACAGTCCGCAGTAAAAACCTTGAGCACAGAGTCTTGAATGTGCTTCCCTAGCAGACAACACTTTACCCATGTTATCACAATTCCCTGCTGGAGGAATGAAGTGTAGCCTGGGCGACTCCGCAGGACAGGACACGCAGAAGCTTGCACCTATTTTCCCCAGGACCTTTACCCAAGGAACCTTCTCCCTTGCTCATTTTGCTTTTTACCCATTTGTGGTAATAAATCATAGTCATGGTTTCAACTATATTCTGAGTCCTGCCGGTCCTTCTAGCAAATCACTGAAACTGGGGGTCGTGTTAGAGACCACTGACCAGAATCATCCTATATTTTGCTTTAAAAACAAAACCGGGGTGCCTGGGGGGGCTCAGTGGGTGAAGCCCACCTGCCCTAAGCTCAGGTCATGATCTCAGGGTCCTGGATTGAGCCCTTCATCGGGCTCTCTGCTTGGCAGGGAGCCTGCTTCCCCCCTTCTCTCTGCCTGCCTCTCTGCCTGCCTGTGATCTCTGCCTCTCTGTCAAATAAATGAATAAAATCTTTAAAATAAAATAAAATTAAAAATTAAAAAAAATAAACACAAACACAAAACAGCAATAAAAAAATGTTACGTAGATTTTTAAAAGGACTAACTTCTAGAGTCTTTCTAATATCAACAGTAACAGTAAACTTTTCCTGTGAGTTATATACTGAACAATCAAAAATATTTGAGGGTTGAGCTGTGTTAGGCTTTAATGATACAAGAAAAGTCAGCCCCTGCTCTGAAGGAGTTTATAGTCTACTTAAGGAACTAACGATTAGAATCTCAGTCACCACTGAATCAGCCAAACTCAGCTCCAAAGATTAGAAATATAGAAAATAGTTTCTAAAGACAGAAATTAAAATATAAGAACAAGAAAAGAATTCAAGAACGTCTTTGATAATGTGTAAAACACTACCCAGTGTAACAATGACTGATTTTTCTTTTTCAGAGGAAGAGGGAGATCCCAGAGCTGGGCTGCCCAATACAGTAGCCACGAGCCACATGTGGCTATTTAAATTTGAATTTAAACTAATGAAAATTAAATAAAACTAAGACCCATTTCCTCAGCCACACTACCCAAATTTCAAATGCTCAACAGTCACCTCTGGTTACCAGCTACCATATCAGACCTATTGATACACTGTGGAACACTGGTATCCTTCAACAATCATAAAATAGATCTGTATAAACTACCATGGGAAAATGGGTCTAACATATGGATGACAGAAAAACACAAACTGCAAAGGAACTTCTTAAAAATTTACTTGAGAGGGGCGCCTGGGTGGCTCAGTGGGTTAAAGTCTCTGTCTTCGGCTCAGGTTATGATCCCAGGGTCCTGGGATCGAGCAACACGTCGGGCTCTCTGCTCAGCGGGAAGCCTGCTTCCTCCTCTCTCTCTCTGCCTGCTTCTCTGCCTACTTGTGATCTCTGTATGTCAGATAAATAAATAAAATCTTTAAAAAAAATTTATTTTAGAGAGAAAGAGCATGCGTGCACAAGCAGGGGAATAGTAGAGGGTGAGCGAGAAGCAGACTCCGTGCATGGAGCCCGAAGCAGGGCTCTATCTCAGGACCCTGAGATCATGACCTGAGCCGAAATCAAGAGTTGGACACTTACCAACTGAGCTCTCCACGTGCCCTGCAAAGTAACATTTATAAAACATAACGCCATTGTGGGCATATGTTTGGGGGAAGAGGTGGCATTAATATGTATGCTTATGACTACAGTATATAGTACACTATATTGTCCAGATATTTTATATATGACTACTACATATTACTCTAGTAAAATAAAGAGGGTACTTTACTAAAATTATTTACAACAATGCTTTAGTAAGTAATGGAACCAAACTAAATGACCAGAAGGCACAGGACTAGTAGAAAAGGCAGAAATGGACAAGGTGGTTACAGGACTCAGTAAAGGCTCGCTGGAGGAATGAGACTACTGCTGATTTCCTGCCCAAAGATGACACGACGTCAGCGAACAAAGTCTGATCATGCTCCTCTGACCACCTTCTTGCTCAGCTTAGTAGTCAAGACACATCTAGCCCTTCCTCTTGCTCAAGGAAACTTGTCTGTGTTTCTCTGTTTTCAAACCAATAATTCAACTACTTATGAACTAACCATGAAAAATCTGTTTTATTGCCACGAAAAACATTTAAGGCTAATGGAGTAACTGGCTCTTTCTGGCCAAAGAATATTCCAAGTACTGTTTGTTACTGTAGCTTTGTGCACACCTTTGTTTCTGTACACTTTGAGTCATTGTTACTCCTCACAATTGTTGCCCACGCTAGCCTGGGAATGCCTTGCAGGCAGCCACACTACGCCTATTCTTTGTACTATTAGCTCAAAACACACACAGAGCAAATACTCAGTAAATATGAGTGGGATGAAACTAAGGACTACCTGAAGAAAGAAGAAAAGGTTAACAGAGTAAAAATTTTTTAAGACTGGCTACCTTCACAGGCACCTGGGTGGCTTAGTTGGTTAAGACTGGCACCACACACACACACACACACACACACACACACACACACGGCAGCTGCTGGACATAGCCTCACCTGCTGAGTACCTCCCTGAAAA
Organism: Martes martes; assembly: GCF_963455335.1. Lineage (NCBI taxonomy): Eukaryota > Metazoa > Chordata > Mammalia > Carnivora > Mustelidae > Martes > Martes martes. Next base: position 48,443,721 of record NC_137900.1, on the reverse strand, counting down.
CCCCATTTTCAGAATTATTATCCTTGGGGCACCTGGGTGGCTCAGTCGTTAAACATCTGCCTTCCGCTCAGGTCATAATCCTAGGGTCCTGGGATTACTCCCTGCTCAGCAGGGAGTCTGCTTCTCCCTCCCCCATTCCCCTTGCTTGTGGTCCCTCTCTTTATGTTTGTCAAATAAATAAATAAAATCTTTAAAAAAAAAAAAAGGATTATTGTTCTTAATCATTTTAGGCTTCTATCCCACTGCAGAAACTGTAAGGCTATTTTTAGCCAAGTAAAACCAATTTAAAAAGAGCATTTCTTATTTATTTATTTATTTATTTATTTATTTATTTGACAGAGAGAGAGAAAGAGAGATCACAGGTAGGGATAGAGGTAGGCAGAAAGGCGGGGCAGGGGTGGGGGGTGGCGGGAAGCAGGCTCCCTGCCCAGCAGAGAGCCCGACGTGGGGCTGACCAATCCCAGACACTGAGATCATGACCTGAGCCGAAGGCAGAGGCTTAACCCACTGAGCTGCTCAGCTGCCCCAAAAAAGAGTATTTCGAAGTACATATTTACCCTTACATCGAATAAATGAGCATTGGGATTTTTTTAGTACCTCTATACTATTCAACACAGTAGTAAAATATGGGTAGTCTAAACTGAGATGTGCTATAAGGCCAAAATACACCAAATTTGGAATGTTTAGTAATATATATATATACGTATATATGAAATATTTCATTAATAATTTTATGTTGATTACATATGAAAATATTTCAGATTAAGTAAAATAAATTTTTAAAATTAATTTCATCTGTTTACTTTCACTTTTTTCTAAAAGATTATTTATTTTAAAGAGAGAGTGCGCATGCAAGGAGGGTTTGAAGGGGAAGAGGGAGAGGGAGAGAGAGAAGCAGACTCCCCAATGAACACAGAGCATGGAGCCCCACGCAGGGCTCAATCCCACGACACTGAGATCATGACCTGAGCCAAAATCAAGAGTCAGAGGCTCACCCACTGAGCCACCCAAGCACCCCCTTTTTTACTTTTTTAAGTGGCTATCAGAAAACTTAAACTTATATATGGGGTTCATGTTATATTTCTATTGAACAGCACCATTCTTTATCTCCTTAATGCACCTAAATATACTAGAGTTTCTTTCTCTCTCTCTCATACACACACACACACACACACACACAGGCACACGTAGAAGACAGATAGTGGCTCTCTTTTCATGTACTTGGGGAATAAAGTATAACAATAAGCCCCAGATGGGCAAGGAACATGTCTATTTGCTAAATAGCCTAGCAGTGCTCCTTGAACAGAATCAGTATATACATAATTGTGAAATGAATAAAAGGGGCTATAAAAGTCAACCACAGTTTTAATAATACATAACTTTCATTGAGCACTGATTATAGACCAGCTACTCTACTCTGGATTATCTCATTTAATCTACATGATGAATTTAATATGGTGGGTTCTTCTATTACTCTTATTTTAAAGGTGAGAAAACACAGAGAATTACAACAGAATTTCCAGTATACTTTGTAAGAGTATAAGAAATGAAACAATTCAATTTAGATAATCTATACAGAAGGTTTATACAACTTTAAGCAATAAATATAGCCTGAATGCCTTCTATCTATCACATGGTATTATACTAGGTGCTGTGACATTACGAAGAATCGTAGGTTAATACAATCAAAATATAAACAAGGTATAGGCTAAATCCTGTTCCAAATAAATCCCACTACAATTATCGTATATCCTACCAAAATATTAACAAGCCTGACTAATACCTAATAATCCAGTCACACAAAATTCTTGTCAGGTTTAGACAATACCTTGGAATTCGCGGTAAAAACTCATGTTCATATGGCACATTACAACGTTGCTCCTGCACAGAATCTTGTAATCCCTACAACACCCCTGATAGGTAGTTATTACTAGAGACTGGTTGGAATCTACAAGTACTTAGATTCATTATCTGATCCAGGGATGTTCCTTATCAAGCTTTAATTTATGTTCTGTGCTTGTTTGATGGCTACTGTCCAGGATTTGGGGGCAGGGGAGATGGAAAGGGAAGGAGTTTTAGACAGGCCACCCAGGAAATTGGTTTAGGATTCCAGATTCCTATCATCTTCAGAAATAAAGGCCTCAGGCTGAGCAAGGCATGAAGACAGTGTAATTAAAAACTTTCTAAGAGGCTTAAAGAGGCAAGTTGCAACAACTGATCATCTTTGGGGCGGGGTGGGGGGGGTGTGCGGGGGAAGCATTCGAATTTAAAATAAGCCTTCATAGGGAACAACTTAACTAGTGTCAATAGGAACTAAGGCATTCTTATTGAGCTCCTTTTTGAAAACATATTTATTAGGGCTCAAATCTTGGTCCACCTTGAAAAAATAAAGCAATATTCAGTACACACTAAGTGATCAACTTAATTTTTAACGGGTAAATGACACGGCAAGAATAGTTCAGGTACTTGTAAATGCTAAATGTCCGGGTATGTCTTCATTGGCTTTTGAACAGTTTCAAAGAGCAGACATGAGGATTCATTAGCTCTTAGCACATATGAACCTGCTCCAAAGGCAGCCAAGAGAGTTGCCTAGCAACAGTGCATTTTGCATCTCTCATCATCCCCAAAGATGCTACAGCAGCAGCGGCTAGGTCAAGCCTCTCATTAGCAACCTGACAAAGGGCTTCTATCTCCCATTTTGCAAAATTATTTTTATTTCCAGGTGAAGCTCAAATATCTACATATTATTCCTACTGACAACATTTTCCCTTCCCTCTCTTCCTTCTTCTGACCAACCCCTATTTCAACAGATAGGTTTTAATGAACCCATCAAAATACCTGTAACAAAAGCAGGCACTGAGAAATCCAACAGAATTTATATGCTTATGCACATTCTGGTAACAGTTGCACATCTTTGGGGCAATAAAGTAAGGAAGTTTTAGAAGGAAAAAAAAGATGCTAAAGTCAAATAGTGGGAAGAGGAAATAGGTAGGATTTCAAAATTCACCAAAAAACACCCCAATTACTTGCAAGGCTCTTGATTTCTTCTTTCTTTCTTTTCTCCCCACAAAAGCTAATCTCAAGCACATAGCAAAATAGCAAAAAGCCAGAAGATTCAAGAGTGGTAATTCCAGAGTGGATCGACAGTTTATAATGAATGTAATCCATAGGAAAAGAACTCTGGTTCCCAATTTAATAACTATGTTATAATGCTGCACCTCAGATCAATAGCTATTCATTCCCTTCTGATAATATTCCTTAAAATATTTACCACTCAGCATGGTTGCCATGCAGAACTAAAAAATATACTCACATCATCTTCCTTATATACACTCAGAGAGCCTTAGAAGAAAATAAACAAAATAAGCAGACTTCTCATTTCATGAATTTTAAAGTGCTTAATCCAGATTTTGACATAAACCACATACACCCTTGGTCTCTGAGCTTCCATGCGATCACGGATTTCCCTAAGGAAAAGATTGCAGAATGTGCGTGACATGTTACGAAAGATAAAGTGTGATACTAATAGACCCAGATTAAGAATGGTGTAAATGAGGAACATTCAAAGGCAATCGTCATCACACCAAGTCAAAATCGGTAAATTTTTTAAGTGATCTTAAAGGAATAATGTGATTTCCACCCCCCCAAGACCCCTCCCCCTTTTTTAAATGTACAAACAGCAAAGAATGAATCCTTGGGACGATTTCCCAGAACGGTGTCATTTACCACTAAAATATTTCATTCCAGCAGTTGAAAGACCATAAAAGGGTGAATGTCCTCCAGAGCCCCTAATAACGGTAATAGATCTTGTGTTACTATTCACAAGTGACCTCTCAGTCAGGCGATTTAATTTTTCCCCCTGCAGCATGGTTGGTTTCACACACAGTGTAATAACAGTTTTTGCACAACAAGACAATTCATCCGATTAGAAGGACTGTATTAAGTCTTTCATGAACAGCATGTGTCACTACTGCTTTAGCTGGCGTTTGATTTAAGACAACCTAATATATGCGTGCGTGATTCTTCATTTTTCCACCGTTTTAAAGGAGATTCCTGGACTTCCTTCAGCAATTTTGCAGACCATTGGCTGAATCCTCCCTGGCTTCAAAAAATAACTAAGAACTCATCAGATGCTCACTGAGCACTTTAAAACAGGTACCAACGAGGGGCACCTTGGTGGTTCAGTGGGTTAAGCCTCCGCATCAGACTCTCTGCTCAGCAGGGGGCCTGCTTCCCCCCCCCCCGCCCCCACCCCCTCTCTGCCTGCCTCTCTGCCTACTTGTGGTCTCTGTCAAATAAATAAATAAAATCTTTAAAAACAAACAAACAACAACAAAAAAAAAAACACAGGTACCAACGATTTTTCAGCAGGCAACAGAAACGTGCATAGGGCTCCTGGTTTCTACGTGGGTTAAATGAAATCCCACAAATGCTTCCAAGGAGAAGAAAGAAGAAAAGGGAGAGAATGGGCATAACTGGTTACTGCAATGACTTTGATGCATTGCAACATTTCAGCAACTCACCGTTAATTATAAGGGCCATAGGACATTGCCAATAAAAGCTTCAGATAAAGTGAACTGGGAGACTGCCATTGGTAAACCTCAGCAAAGCACAAAAAATGTAAAAAGTGGAAACTAAAGGAAAAGGTGTGAAATTAACCAACCACAATCCCTCCCAACAATACATGATTTGGCATCATTCAGTATCCACAGAAGTCTCAGCCTGAGGATGTCTACACATTTCTACACATTTCCCTGCCTTGCTGATGCAATTAAGAAGGTTAAATGCAGAAAGGCTATAGTTGTACCTGGTGGGGCACAGGAGTTCAAGAGCACCTGGCTGGGGGGCGGGGTGTCTCCAAACAGACCAGTTCCACCACTCTCCACCCACCGATAAAATCGAGGGGTGGGGAAATGAGAAAGGAATTTATTTCGGTGAGACTAACCTCCGGATGACAGTGAACCTGAACATCAAAGACTATCTCCAAAGTACTAAAAAAAGACTTCCAGGTTTGTATAGTGCAAATGTAGGACAAAGGTCAGTGGGTACACCCAGGTGGGCAATAAAGGTCAGGTCCACCACCGCCTTGGGGTCAAACAGAGATGGGGTCTTGCTGGCTCAGGGTAGTCCCCATTGCTTGAGGGGATAACTGGGGATCCCTTCAGGGGATGCTCTGCTGTGGGGCAGGGGTGTCTTTTGTCTCAATTCAGAGATAAGCCGGAAAGAAGAACTTAATCGATTAGAAAGTCTGAAGTCCAAATGGAAGAGCTGAAGTCCTCTTTCACAGTGACAGCTGGAGACACTCTCCAGGGTTCCCTTTGCTCACTCCCTTTAATAGATGCTGATAGGCGTGGCTTCCCCCTTCCCTTGCTGGAAGTGGGCCAGCCCCTCCAAGGAGAGGAGGCACTCCTGCGCTACGTGACTAGGTGCGTCCTTCCAGCTCACCTGCCCCAGAAGGACCCTCCTATGGCTCCCCGGCAAGCAGACTAAACCTGCATGATTAAGTTCTCTTTAGACTCCCGATACAGGTGAGATGCTCTCCTCCAGTCTGATTGTCCTACATGCTCTGTAGGAATCCTATTTCTTTCACAAGTGTGTAGAACCCTCTAAGCAAACCTGTAAGATGGGATAAGACAAGTCCACTGTACTCTCTTGCCCATACTGCCCGCCCACTCTCCACCGGAAACACACACATCTTCTGTTTCGACAACTTCCAGGCACACAAGCCAATCCCTACATGGCCGGTACTCTCTCCCCCGCTTCAGCCCTCGCTCCAGGGCTAGCCAGCCCATCGCTCGCTTTCAGATGCTAGATTTTGGGGACATTCACAGTAGACATCTGCCCACCCTGGCTGCCAGGGATACACAGAGTTGGCTTGGACAGACATGGGGTTCCACTGAAGTCCGTGTCACTAGGCTTGAGGTGAGAGAGGCTGGCAACTGTAGGATTCAGCATGCCCGCAACTTGTCGCAAAAATCCCCCCTCTTCTCTTCACCTATCCTGTCATCTCCTCAATTCTAGACCTTTGCTCTGAGTGATGGGTTAAAAACTGCAATAGTACTCAGTCATCGAAGTTTATTCCTATTACTCTCCAAGTTCTGCTGGATGTTCTGTCTCAAAATTCATTTTGTGGGGATCCTGGGTGGTCCAGTTGTTAAGCGTCTGCCTTTGGGTCAGGTCATGATCCCAGGGTCCTGGGATCGAGCCATGCATCAGGCTCCCTGCTCAGTGGGGAACCTGCTTCTCCCTCTCCTACTCCTGCTGCTTGTGCTCCCTCTCCGGCTGTCTCTCTGTCAAATAAATAAATAAAATCTTTAGAAAAGAGGGACACCTGGGTGGCTCAGTTGTTTAAGCTGATGCCTTCGGCTCAGGTCATGATCCCAGGGTCCTAGGATCGAGTCCCACATCAGGCTCCTTGTCCAGCAGGGAACCTGCTTCTCTCTCTGCCTCTGCCTGCCAGTGCTCTCTCTATGACAAATAAATAAATAAAATCTTTTTAAAAATCTTTAAAAAAGAAAAATGCATTTTGGTATTTCAAGGTTCCCGGCAACACTTTTTTTTATTTAAAGATTTTATTTATTTATTTGACAGTGACAGAGCACAAGCAGGCAAAGAGGCAGGCAGAGAGAGAGGGGAAAGCAGGCTCCCTGCTGAGCAGAGAGCTCAATGCGGGGCTTGATCCCAGGACCCTGAGATCACAACCCAAGCCGAAGGCAGAGGCCTAACCCACTGAGCCACCACCAACACTTCTAACATCCTGTCATATAACTTTATCTCCTGAGAGAAATTCTCATCTCCTGCCTGACTGCAAGGTTCTCCAGATCTTGTTTCCAGATACTTACCCAATATCTATTGAAGGAACAGTTTCCCATACCCTGTCTACCTCAGTTTTGGAGAGGACTCCTTGCTGCCTCGTTCCCCACCCCGTGACCTGCCACACATTTTTGTCTTTGCACCTGCCCTTCATCCTGCCTTCCCCGTCCTCTGCATCAGGGAAACCTGTGCTCTCCCCCTTCATGTATGTTCTACGGACACTTACTTACTTCCACAATGCCACTCAACATCCTGCACTAAACAGTAAATTTTCGTACCTCTGTCAACACACTAAGCTCTTTGATTCCTGAAAACAAAGACTATACCCTTTCTTCTTCTTATTACCAGAACCTGCCATATAGGAAGTTTGCTAGGACAGAGACAGAGACAGAGACAGGGAGACGGGGGGGGGGGGGGGGGGGGAATATGTGACAAAACGAACATTTTGAAAATGCTTAATAAAATGAGACTAGTAAAGACAAGGAATCTCCCAGTATTTCAAGTAAAATACTTCCACGATAATTCCACTTACATAGATCAAGATGCACCATTAAAAACTGAATACAATTTGACAACTAAATACACTTAAATAGAGTAAAATGCCACCAGTGTAATTATCACTAATAACAATTCAGACTACTGGAAACAATGAAGGTAGGAAAGACTGGATTAGAGAAAAATGTTAAAGAAACAAAATTCTATTACTTTCCTGTACATACTGTAACAAACTAATTAGCCAAGTGTTGCCAAGTACCAGTCCCTGCTGATATGTCTTAATGAATAGATAATGTGATCATTTTAAATTGGCACATTCATTGTACTCATGCAAATGAGCAAGCCCAAACTGCCTAAAAACAATAGCTTCAAAATCAGCTTATGTTTTAACTCAGCCTGTATCTAATTACCCTGAACCCTAAATTAATAGGATTTCACTTAATAAGATTTTACTGTAATCTAACCGAACCTAAATTCTATCCCTGGACTCCACACTGTTCCCTTTATTAGTCTGGATAACACATGACAATACTGGAAAATAGGGTTTTGTTGGTTCTAGTAGGGTTGATACGTGCATTTAATATATTCATGTGTTCATTCAAGCAGGCAACAAAGCAGGTATCTGTCCAGGAACTAATCTGACCAGGAAGTGTCCAAGGTCACTAGGAGATAAAACAAGCAAGACTATTTCCTTTAAGGAACTCCTTTTATGAATTCTAAGTCTACTTGTAATCTATTGAAAGTTTCCACTGAAGACCAATTACATTCAAAATAACTCTAGGACATCTAAAAATGCTAATCTGTGCTTACTCACATTCAATCATCTTTAGCACTGTTTAACTCTGTGGTATGATATAACTCAGGTTACATATATTTTACATAATCTTTTTCTCTAGGTGGGGGGAGGGACACAAATTGTCTTAAATGCAGGTATGATCCACGATCACAAAAATGCTACTGAACAAGGAGAACAGGACACGAGGTCTCTCAAAGCCCCATAATACACTGGAAGCCTGACACACAGAAATCCACCCAAGTCACTCCTTAACGACTTGCCTGGCTCCACTGAGTTTGTAACCCTGCCTGCTCATTTGAAATAAACGGACTTCAGGAAGCCCAACTGCATTACACAACTGTTCTGCCAACTTGCCAAAGAGTCTATTACACCACCCATCATGGAAAGCTCAAAATTATCACTGGTACGGTAGGAGTCCAGTGTGAGAAAACAAAGGGAGAGAATCAGTCTCAAGACTTCTGGTAAGGGGATTTTACCAGCTGTCCTACCTTCAGAATTCTAGAATAGACCTTTCCCATCAAATCCACCAAATCCTGACGCATTCTTTCAGTTACAGCTTTCACGTAGCAGCTACAGCTGTGACTGTCATTGGCTTTTACTCCCCGACACAAAAAAATTACATCTGAAATGAGAAATATATTACAGCTAGGGAACCTATAGTTCATATACAAAAACAACAAAACCAAAAAACTACTCCAGCACCTCCAGAAATGTATTTATTCCACTGTTAGCCCAACAATGGTACTCAAGGAGGATCATATAAATGCCATGTATAAAAAGTAGTGTTTTGTAGAGTGTAAAGACAGGCAATATATGCTTCTTCTAGTTCATTTCAAAGATACTCTTTTTGAACTTGTATTCGACCTGCAAGACTAGCTTATGAATCACCTACCTCAGGCAGTCTTCCTGTTATGATTCCTCCGCCCCTCTGGGCTCTCTTCCTCCTACAACACACTGCACTTCCCTGTGTTATTGCACTCACCACAAGGTATTCTGATCAGATACTGCTATCTTCCCTAAGCACTGTGAGTTCCCCAATAAGGGTCTTTGTATCCCAAGTTCCAGTTAAAACATGCATCCCAAAGAGGTTCTCCATGACTTTTTTCTGAAGGACTGATGCCATCTTGCCCTTTCAAGATCCTGAATTAGCTCTGCATCTTAACAGTATTTTAAAGGTTTCAAACCTAATAACCAACATATAATTTTCTTCAGCACTGACAGACATTATTTTTCAAAGACACTACAACAACCTACTTTTTTTGTTTACTAATAGACCTGACTTCGATTAGATTTCAGAATCTCCCAGTAAGGATCACTACAAACCAAAAAGTATCAAATCATTTTGACCATTAAGCGATAATCCCAACTGCAAGCATGCTTGCTGATTTGCTAATTCACTTGGACTGTCTCAATCTTCCCTTTGATGGATGCCTTCAGGAGTTAGGATGGTATATAGGTTTTCTAGTTAGGTATAAAGAGCTAGCTAAATGTGATTTGCCTATTTATAGAAGGTCCAAAGGGAGCTAGCATAATGGAGGCCAAAAAAAAAAAAAAAAATCACACAAGATTGAAGACCTGGCCAGATTTCAAACAAACATTGATGTTCTTCTCTTAGCATGTAATTCTCTCTACAACTGACTGGGCCAATCTTAAAAATGTGAAGTTAGGGGATCTTGTTTGCTCTTTCAAAAAAATGTTTTTAATAGTTCAACTAAAAGTTGTAGAGACAGTAATAACATACTGGGTAAGAGCACAGACTCTGGAACCTTCTGTGGCTCGGTTCAAATCCTGGCTTTGCCAATTACTAGCTGTGTGACTTTGGGGAACTTAACCAAACTCTGTGCCTCAGTTCCTAAACAGTAGTGGTAGCAACTTCAAAAAGCTGTTTGTGAGTTAGTTAATAGATGCAAATAAAGTGATGAAAATAGTGACTGTTATGTTATCAGCATATGTAAATGTTAGCTATTTTTATTTGCTATTACTTTGTTCAAGGAGAAACTATAGTTTCTAATGAGTAGACCACATTTAAAACTATTTAGCACTGAAGATTAAGGATAGAAGAATTTATTCCAAAGCACAAGCCAGGCTATCAAAAGGTCTAGAACTGGTTTACTCAACAGAACTCAGAATTCAGTCAAGCTGGCAAATATGACCAACACTTTCCTTTTGAGCCCTTGGCACTATAACATGAAATTGATTAATTGAATATCTTTCTGCCACAAATTTATGGTAATGAATCAGAACCCATATACCAATTAAAGATAATTAACAGCAAAAACAAAATGAAATGTCTCGCAATCATAAGATCATTAAATTTCAATCCATGATAAATATTTATGATGTGAATTCCATATCTAAAGTGTCAGATGCCACCGTATTTTGGTGACATTTTATAATTACATCAAACTGTTTCTATACATTTCTAGTATTTCAAGTTACTGCTTCTACACTGCTTATAAATTATACCTTTCCCATATACTGCCAATGTTATCTAATTTATTGGGTTATTTTGTAATGAAAACCAACTGGTTTTGTACACTGACCTTATATCTGTCCACTGTAATGAACTCTCTTATCCATTCTAAAAACAACAGCTTTAAGTAAATTCTCTTGGATTTTCTAAGGAGCTCCGGCTTTTTCCTTCGTAGTACATATGTAAGTTCTAGTTCTTTTTCTTGAATGAACAATGGCCAGAACCTCCAGAAAAATAGCAACATGACCATTAGCCGCATTTTTCTGATTCCTAACTTTAATGGGACAGCTTCTAAATGAAAACTGACTTGGAATCTACCTATGTCAGTAACAAATAACTTTTGTCCTTTGTGAGGCTTTTTATTTTGGACTCTGTATTATCTACTGTGGATGATAACATTACCACATCTTCTATCTTAATGATCTACCTAGCTTTTGTTACCATTCATTTTCAACTTTTGTCACTTGTTTCAAGGTTTGCCTCTTAGAAACATTATAGAGTGTATGAGCCTTTCTTTTGATAATTTAATTCACTCACAGTAACTGTCATAACTGGTCTACTTGGAATTATTCCTACCATCTTATTTTATGTTCACATTTACGATCCTTTTAGGGTTTCTTCCTTTTTCCTTTTGTTACTTTATCTAGAAATTATAAATCACTAATTGTTACTAATAAGGGCTTATGTGCATATTTCAACTTTTTCTAACATCACGAACTACTCATTTTCCAAAACAATTCCACCCTCAGCACATTCTCAACTCTTTACACCATCCCTACCTACCCCTACCATGTTTTAAAGCTTGGACCTTAGTTCCAGGTAATTAATTTTCATACTCTATAAATAATTATTTTAAACTAACCATAAGGTTTACTGAATATTTTGATCACCATTCAACATTTCTTCTCTGTGCTTTCTTGGATTCATTTTCCATTTTGTTGGAGCACATCCTTAAGGAGTTTCTTCCCTTCCCCCCCACCAAAAAAAATCAGCAAACAAGAAATGTTCTTGAACTGAAAAGCCTTTATTACCAGTCGTAAAAGGTAGGATAATGGGGATGAATAATCTGGGTACAAAGTGATTCTAAAGTGTCATATTAGAATAATTTAGAAGGCAATAATCCCATGTATTCGACCACCTGATGTGCTGCTGCTAAGAAATGAAGATCAATCTTAACTTAAAGTTTTTCTTTTCCCCCTTCTTCTCTAAAAATCTCTCACGACTTTCTCTTTATCCTTTAAGTTCGGGGGACACATTTAGGTACTGATCTATTCTTCCATATGCTACTTGGCTTTCAAAGGGCCCCAACAACCAGTATCCTTGTGTCTTTTTTCAGCTCATGAAATAGTTTTCTGTCGTGTGTTAAATTTCTCTTTCATTTTCTCTGATCCCCTCAACCGGAATTTCTACAGAAAGATATTAGAACTCCCAATATTGACCCTCAGTGTCTGCACTTTTTAATTTTTTTTTTTGTTCTGCATTCTAAACTATTTACTTGCATGTTCTGTAAACCACTAATCCTGTCTCTGTTTACATACTGCAGCAATCACATTTTCCATTTCTAAAATCTCCTCATTGAATTTCTTCTTTTTCACAGCAGTATTTTTGTTTACCATATAAGAACACAGAATCATAGAAGAGCTTTCCAATCTCTCTCAGGACTTAAGATTGTTTTTCATTATATTCTTCTTCCTAAGTTCTCTTTCTTCTGGAAACAGATTCTTCGGTTACTAATGCTGTTATGTTTTCTCCAAGTCTGGTGAGCCTTCATTATCCATTTATATTTATGAATCAGTGCCAAGTCGGCTGTAGGGAGCTGGCATGGGTTGCTCCTGTAGATGTAAAGCAATGTTTCCTTAAAGACTGTCCTCTCATCTGAAGGGCTAACTCGGAAGAGCTGAAGAATGAATGGTAAAGGATGTCCACTGGCAGCTTCACTTGGGTCTTTCTGGCCATGATACATGTAGCCAGGAGACCAAAAACACCTTCTTCCTTCCCTGTCTGCTCGTTAAAAGAGGACATTTTTTATTCTGGCAAGAGTGGACTTCGATGCGTTTTCCTGTGGAGGGGAATTCCTCACACCAGTTTTGAAATTCAAAGTTGCCACAAAATCTGATCTCCCTCTTCACCAACACTAGAAGCCCATTTCAGGCAGGTAATTCCGTTAGAGAGTCTCAACCAGAAGACAAAGCTACTCTATCTGGTATTTAACAGGGAGAAGACAGACTCCACTATTCCAAATGCAGTTCAGGGCTTTACCCCACCCCCTCTCTATATTCAGGACTCAGTGACGCAACAAGACAAATGTTTCCGTTTCAGTGTATTAGAACTACTGAATATCACGGTGATATAGGGTAGAACTGAAAATCACAATCAAATAATTTCCGTGACAATTTTAAGCGATTTACAATCTCCGGGCTCCTCAAAAGAAACTCTGCCCAATACGAACACTCAGGGAGCGCAAGAAATTGATACAGAACTCCTTGCTGGGTATAAATTCTAGGCTTTCTGAAATAAAAGGAAAAAACAAAAACAGTGAAGGGTTCAAATGCCTGTTAAAAACATTCTACAGGTATCTATGTGGGGTTTATAAAGAAGAAATAAGCATACTACCACCGAACGGAATAGATACCTGACCTTGAATTTCAGTCTGTGTTTCTCTTTGTCTAATTGTTTCATGTTGACAGGCTCAGCCCAATTTTGCTCTAGGCATAATCGATGCTATGGCTACGAGGGAACAGCCGTACAGCACTTCTTATCTGTAAAGCTCTTTATTAAAGGTACTGTACATTCTGGCTTCGTTTTGCTGGTGAGAGGAACACAGAAAGCAGACTGACTTCAGGGGGTAGCAATTCATAGAACTCAGTGACAATAGAACAGAGTGCAAAGTGTCCAAAGACTCTTTGTGCAAGTTCTTTTATAGAATATATTTTCTCCTTTTCTCACAGCAGTAACTTACAGACCATTAAATTTCACACATTTCCTATTCATTTTCCATGTTAAAATATGGCTTATGACCCAGAGTGGAACTATCACAGAATTCTGCCCTGAAAGTCAGCTTTTTTACTATGTGATAATATACGACTTTTGAAAGACCCGCAAGTCATGGGCCATGAACCTAGCCACATAAGTGATTTCAAATGGCTCTGAAGTGTGTACACTTTTACAAATGGAAAAAATTAAGCCCTGAAAACATTACAGAGGATAAAATTAAATTATCAAAGAAGGCAATTGTTCCCATTAAGCAAGACCTTTAACTAGACTTAACAACCAAAACGTAAAAGGGAAATAAAAGACCGGAGAGTTGTAAATTCCAAGTAAAAAAATTAATTAAAAAACAAAAAACAGCATCTCTCTTCCCACTTCCAAACAAGAGAAAAGTAAGCAAGTACCAAGGGTTTGAGAGAGGCAGTGAGTTTCACAAAACTCAATTTGTTACGTTCTTCAATGACAGTAGGTTTTAAGGAAGGAATATGTACTTCTCTAAAGTCAAAGTTCATAAACTTTTCCTTTAGGCATATTCCATCAGTCAAAAAGAAACCGATGTACGTTACGTGTAGTATTTAGAGTTATTCCATTGAAGTTGAGATACTAAGCTTTAAGATTTCATTTTCAACCACCCAAGCCTACCTAAAAATTACTAATCCTTGTGGTTAACGTTCAATGCCAATACCTATGGAGTCTTGCCATAAACTCTTACTATATATAGAAAGATAGGGAGAAAACATAATTTCTCAGGTTTTAAAGCCACTGACCAGGAGTACTGATTTCCAAAAAGACTAAAATCTTTTGTCAGGTGTTCTCCCTACATATATTTAGAAGATCTACTGTTAAGCACCTAATAATTCCAATAAGGCTTCTGTATAAACATACTGCAATGTGGAATAACAGCTTCCTCCCACACCTCTGTTCTCCAGGATCAGACGGAGAATCTCACTTCCAACAACTATAGGGAAGCTATAGTTAATAACATATCCACTCTAATAAATACTTATAATTATAAGTAATATATACTATTATAGTAATTAATATATACTCATATAATCTATTATGTTAAACACATAATACAATAAATTATGTTATAATAATTAGTTAATAATATAGTTAATATAATATAGCTAAGCTAATAGATAGGGAAGGTTTTAAGAACTTTGTAACAGCCTTTTCTTCTCACAGGGCCTAGGGGTCTGAAAAACATCCTGGGGGTTTGGTTAGGGGAGTCCCAGGTAAACATATAGAGTTTATCTGAAGTTGGCTTGTTGGTTAAGAGTCATTAACTTCTCCTTAAGGAAATTGTCAGTCTGAGACATTTCCCAACTGTCCACAGTCATATTGTACACAAATTGGCCAGTCATTGGCTCAGAGTTCAAAATAAGATTTGATCTGTCTTTCTAAAAAGCTGTAGGGTTGGGGCAACTGGGTGGCTCAGTCGGTTAAGTGTCTGCCTTCGGCTCAGGTCATGATCCCAAGAATCCCGGGATCAAGTCCCACATCGGGCTCCCTGCTCAGTGGGGAGTCTGCTTCTCCCTCTCCCCTTCCCCTCTTCTCATGCTCGCTCTCTCTCACCCTCTCAAAAAATAAATAAATAAAATCTTTAAAAACAAATAAACAAAAAAAGCTGTAGGGGTGCATGAGTAGCTCAGTCGGTTACGCACCTGACTCTTGATCTCAGGATTATGCATTCAAGCCCCACGCTCGGCTCCACACTGAATGTGACTACTTAGAAAAAAAAAATTAAAATTCTATAAAGTTCAGAAAATGTCCTCAATCAGGCATGGAGTCCACATTATCCCTTAATTAACTCGGTAGAGTCCATGTTCACAATTCACTACCACTGATCTCACCCCTGACGAAACCCGGTCCTGAACAATTCACAGAGGTAGGAAATAGCTCTCTAAAGAGTCAAGAATAAGGCCAACTGGACATTACTGTACATGAGCCATGAAGCCATGTGCTTCCATTGTTGTTCAGGCATCTCTGAAGGCATTCTGAATGACTTCCATCAAAATGAAGGAAAATAACATTACTCAGTATCAGAAAGGCAGGAACTATTACATAAACATAACCAAAAAGCACACCAATCTATCAACATTTCCAGAAAAAACACTAATTTAGGAAATACATGGCATTCTCATTTATTATAATCACAGGCTATGATATGAAAAACTCTCTCTAAACGAAATCAATGTGCTTAAAATTTTCAAGACTTCCATGGGAATTTACACAGGATGCTCATTCTTGGATCTCTCCCCAGAACACTAGAAGACATTCCCGCCAAGCGTGTAAAAGGAACCTAACTTTTACTGAGCACTGCCTGACCTAGCTTGAATCTTCTGCAAATTGAATCTCACGATGTCCAGGTAAGAAAACTATTGGGATTAGTAGTAACTAATGACAGCATTCCTAGATGGGGGTAGGGATAGGGTCCCTATTTTTTTCAGGTGTCAATTTATTGCTGTGGCTTTGGTTAATTATGTGGTTATTTCAACATTATCATCTGCATCCAGTTAACTCTAAAATGATACTCACAAAGCCAAGTTCCCTTCAAACCACTTAACTCCATTTAGTCTTCCATGGTCCTAAAGCTACTAAACCACATGGAAAATGCATGCCCTGCAAGAACCAGGTAGGGGTGAAAGATGAAAACTCACAGAGGAAGAGGATCCATCAGACTGCAGGATAAGTAACACAATCACAGCTTTTTAAAAAGCCCATTTTCTTACCGGTATGAGCACTAATATAACACTGACTCGTACTACCATTAATCATAATTAATACATAATTAAACATAATTAATACCTTAGAATAATAACAAGCATACCAAAACATACTTCATCTCTTTCAAACTTTTGAAATACTTTTTCTCACAAGATCTTCCAGTAGGATTCTTTCAATAAGTCATGGTGACACACAAACTGAATACTTAGTAAGCATATGGCAGGCCAACGAATTCGAATTCTATCATAGAGGCTTAGTGACTACCAAAACATAGGTGGAAGACAGCCTTGAAATTCCTACTTTTTTTTTTTTTTAAAGATTTTATTTCTTTCTTTGACAGACAGAGATCACAAGTAGGCAGAGAGGCAGGCAGAGAGAGAGGGGAAAGCAGGCTCCCCGCTGAGCAGAGAGCCCGATGCGGGGCTGGATCCCAGGACCCCTTAGGATCATGACCTGAGCCAAAGGCAGAGGCTTTGAGGCCTGAGCCACCCAGGTGCCCGAAATTCCTACTCTTAACTGCCTGTTTACTTAGCTTCTGCTCATGAGTAGTCTAAGACTTCTGTTTAGTATCACCTGCCCATGAGGGGCACCTGAGTGGCTCAGTTAGTTAAGCGTCTGCCTTCAGCTCAGGCCATGATGTCAGGGTCCTGGGATCAAGCCCCGCATTGGGTTCTCTGCTCAGCAGGGAGCCTGCTGTTCCATCTCACTGTCCCTCTGTTCCCTCTCTCTCTCAAATCAATCAGTCAATCTTGGTATCAACTGCTCCCGAATCTGAGCCAAAAACTGCTTACACATAATATAGCTTCTTCCCATAAGGTGAGAAAGGACAAACACACATGAAGTATTAATACATTTCATGCAGACTTGTCAACCTAAAGAAACAGAAACAACCCGCCAATAACCGAACACATTTCAACTGAGTCTATTCCATATCTACTCACAACTGGAAAATTGGCTTTTTCCAAATATTCAGTCCTTTCCTTTTGGCTACTTTACCTATAACTAAGGTTCAGTGAAAATATATGACATGTTCACTACAGAAGGAGGGAGGAAAACAACAGTATCACCTAAGAGCACCTGTGTGGCTCAGCCGGCTAAGTGCTGGATTCTTGATTTCAACTGTGGTCATGATCTCAGGGATTGTGGGATGAAGCCCTGTGTCAGGCCCTGTGCTCAGCAGGGAGTCTGCTTGAGATTCTCTCCCTCTGCCCCTTCCCCTGCTCTCTCCCCCCACCCCACTGTCTCAAATAAATGAAGAAATCTTAAAAGAAAAACAAAAACAGTATCTCCTAGTTCAAGGATACTTTCGTCCTTTTCACAAAAACTCCACTTCTAAGTTCTTATTAATGATACTGCCCTTGCTTACGCATGAATCTGAATAGCTCTTTAAGCATTTCACCCTACTATTCATCCTAACAGCACAATGACACTCTCATTTCTCTCAAAACTATCCAAGAAATAATCAAAGGAAGTGTAATATACCAACTTTCATTTCTCCCACTGATTCTTGAACATTTATTGAATAAATGAATAAACCTGATGGTCACTCTAGTACTTCCTAACCTTTCCCATCTCACGGCACACATGAAAATCAAGTTTCTAAGAAGAGTAGGGAGAACAGCTGAAAGACCAGGTGGCCAGAGGCGACCAGCCAAGCACCCAGAGCTTGGACAACTACCTGGGTGCCCAAGGCTTGGAGGGGAGATATTCTTGGCAAACCTGAAATGCACTTACACCATGTCAGTCTTCCCAGAACACTAACTGAGAAGCTCCCCACTACATGTTTTTGCCTATTTAGCATATTCCCACTTTTATTACCAGGAAACTATTTTTCCTTTGGTGAATCATCCCACCCTCTATTCACAGGATCCTGGTGGCACAGACAATTTCAGGACTGACACTTCACCCACTTCCATGCTACCCACGATGGCCAGTTAAAGTGCATTAAAGTGTCCCATTCTCCCGCCATAACAGCTGATTCAGTGTGGGCACGTGACCCAACAAATACCTCCCCATCTCCTTTCCTTTTGGACAGAATATAAGGTTATAAGGCTTTGGGCTGCCAGCCAATTCACAGAGGAAACAAAGAAACTATACAGTCAATATACTGTCTAGGCCATGCTTGTTCTAAATTCTGGAGCTAATAAAAGCTATTTAAGACAGATGGGTCTCTGTTACTTATAACCCAAAGTATCACCTTAGAATTTCAAAGACCAATGCATTTCCTGAGTATCAACACATAATTTGATGTAATATATGTTTTACACCAGTGGCATACAAAGGTCAGGTAACTTGCTATAGCACTTCTTTAGATAATCTCTGGGCATTATTGATGCATTAACTATTATAAAGATACTATCCTCTAAGGTGTCTGCACTGAAACAAAACATTTATTAGAAGCTGAATTATTACAGAAGGTGAAGGCAGAAACAAAGTGGGAAGCAAAGTGAAATTATTCAAATTATGCCTATGCCATATATGATACAGGTACTTGGAGAACATTACAGATCCATGTGGAGAATCAGACCATAAGAGGTCTAGTCAGAAGGAAAACATTTTGTGATCGGTAGTTATTTACTTGACTGGAAGGAAAAAGCATGCAAGTTGGGGATAAAAAAAATCCAAATATTAACTTCAGATCTTAGATGAACATATTTCTCCGACCTCTACAACTAAATTATTTCCTAAAGGAACACAAATTTTCCATAAAGGGATGAACTTTTTCTTCACTGTGTTTGAAAAGAAGCATAAGCACATACCATACCTATTTGGTGTGGAAACCCTTCCCTTCAGTCTATCCAGTGGGAAAAAATTAGATGACTTTACCAAATATATGGTTAAAGGGGGGAGGAGGAGTCTTAATAATGTCTGCCTACTTATTACACTCCAAGTTCTGTGCAGACAGGAACAATGATTATTCACCCTCATAACCCAGCCACGTTCATCCTTACTATACATAGCAAGGACTCAGTATTGTTTAGTTTATTAAAGACTGAAGATAGGATCAAACTGCCAAAAGTCAAAGAGAGATTAATGCCTATTACATAGGCATCTTTACCCTAAATTAATTAATCTGCATCCACTTCAAAAGATCAATATTAGGGGCGCCCGGGTGGCTCAGTTAGTTAAGCATCTGCCCTCGGCCCAGGTCACGATCCCAGCGTCCTGAGATGGAGCCCCACATCAAACTCTGTGCTCAGCAAGGAGTCTACTTCTCCCTCTCCCTCTGCACCACTCCCCCGACTTCTGTGCTTGCTCTTTTTCGCTCTGATAAAATCTTTTTATAAATAAATAAAAGTAAAAGATCAATATTAGAACTAAGGGATATTCACCTTGGAATAGGCTGCAAGAGTTAACAGAGTGTTACAAACGAGCAAATCTACCGATAAACCGTAGTACCAGAATAGCATCATGTGTAGCTTTCACAGTGAAATGTGCTTTCATTGAAGAAACGTTTGCATCAAGTATTCATTAACTCAGAGTACGGACAAAAAAGAACCAACTGAGGGGCGCCTGGGTGGCTCAGTGGGTTAAGCCTCTGCCTTCTGCTCAGGTCATGATACCAGAGCCCTGGAATTGAGCCCCGCATCAGACTCTCTGCTCAGTGGAGAGCCTGCTTCTCCCTCTCCCTCTGCCTGCTGCTCTGCCTACTTGTGCTCTCTCTGCCAAATAAATAAACCTTTAAAAAAAAAAAAAAAAAAAGAATCAACTGAGAAGATAAAAACAGCTTCCCAACCCCCCCCAAAAAGAATCAACCCATAATTTAAGATTTTGATCAAAACCATCTGCAAACCAAGAATAATCTATAATTCCAGGAGTTAAGCTCTACCCCCATTACTGTTCTATTATTTTCTTACTTTACCTGAGAAGAATCTGCTTGGGCTAATAATGTAGTGACCTTCAGTATCTGGCGAAGATTTTGTCCTTGATCTTCAACAAGGAGGTGAGCCAACAGAAGGAAAACATGCACAGGGATCACTGTGGTAATAGGGAGCAAGGACTCTACGGAAAACAGCCAGTCACTGGCCGCAGACTCTTCTCTCATTACTTCAAGGATCCTCCAGGCTGTAAATATTGATCCATACATGCTGGTTATAGGGAAAGCAAGCTTGTAGGAGAGCTGAAAAACCAACAAAAAGAGGCATGAATAAATGAATAAGTCTATTTGTCAGAGATATATTCATTTATTTTTTTATACTTCATTGTAAGAAATCAATCCTTCCAACAAAGTACAGAATTTTCAATTCCTGCCAAAAACTCCTCTGCACATATCTGAGCTAACAGGATTACACAAAAGTAAAACAGATGGAACTCTAGAACACCTGATTTCAACTCTTCCTCCTATTTACCATGTGCTCCTGGTTCCGGCAGGAGGGGAGAAAAGGATCAATATACAAGATCCAGAGGCAACAGAGTTGGGGGAAAAAAGCAAAAAACAAAACAAAACAAAAAACAAACCTATTATCACTAAAAAAAAGTATTCACCAGTGAGACGGAAGATTTTTCAAAATTTATTTTTATTTTTATTTTTTTAAGATTTTATTTGACTGAGAGAGAGAGAGAGACATCAAGAGAGGGGAACACAAGCAAGGGGAGAAGCAGGCTCCCCACCGAGCAGGGAGCACAACATGGGGCTCGATCCCAGGACCCTGAGATCATGACCTGAGCCGAAGGCAGATGCCCGACTGAGCCACCCAGGCACCCCAAGAGAAGATTTTTTTAAAAGATTTTATTTATTTATTTGAGAGAGAGTGCATGCACAGGGGGTGAGAGGTGGACAAACAGACTCTGCACTAGGTGTGGGCCCAACATGGGGCTCAATGCCAAGCCCCTGAGATCATTACCCAAGCCAAAAATCAAGAGTCAGAAAGAAGCTCAACCAACTATACCACCCAGGCACCCCGTGAGAGGGAAGACTAAAAAAAAAAAAAAAAATCACTGTATTCGCCCTGCTCCAGCTCTGGTAAGAGACAACCCTGGGCAGGTGGCAGACTTGGACTGAGGACAATTCATTTTTGTAACAGACAGAATGTTGACAGGAACAGCATTGGTTCAGCTGGAACCTGGGAATTAATAACTGTGAATAACTTCGGCAATAAGAAACAGCCTGACAGCTCTAAATTGAAATGATACCCAGAGAAGAGGTTATGCTTAAGTCAATCTGAGAAATGACTCCTCATGGAAATAAAGTAGTGCCGTCAGGGATAGAGAATAGACAGAACTCTGCCAAGGTGAGCAGTGTGCCCACATGGCTCAGAAGTCAGAGACATTAAAGAAGCATTAAATATTGCCTGCTAATAAAAAGATTCAATTCATTCAGAGCATGTGATGAAACAAATTAGAAATCTCTAGATTATAACTGTCCTGTTACGAGAGACTGACTTATACAGATACAGAACTGAAAAGATGGGAAGTAAAAATTAAGCCTTATAGGGGCACCTGGGTGGCTCAGTTGGATAAGCATCTGCCTTCAGCTCAGGTCATGATCCCAGGGTCCTGAGATCAAGCCCAGCATTGGGCTCCCTACTAGGCGGGGAGTCTGCTTCTCCCTCTCCCTCTGCCTGCCACACCCCATGCTTGTTCTCTGTCAAATAAATAAAATCTTTTAAAAAATTAAGCTTTATTAAAAAAAAACTTGTTTTAAAGTAGGCCCCACACCTGGTGTAGGGCTTGAACTCATGACCTTGAGATAAGTCTCATGAACCAGCCAGGCAGCTCTGAAATTTTTTTTAAATAATAGCTTTATTGAGATATAATTCATATACCATAAAACCCATCCTTTTAAAGTTTACAACTCAGTGAACTTTAGCAATTCATGGCATCACCATAGCTAATTTTCATCACCCCAAAAGGAAACCCCATACCCATTAACATCACTCCTCATTCCCCCAACACCACCCTCACAGCCCCTGGAAACCACTAATTAATCTACTTTGTTTCTATTCTGGCTATTTCATATAACAGGAACCACACAAGATGTGTTTTCTGGTGACCAGCTCCTTTCACTCAGCATGTTTTCAAGGTTCATCCATGCTATGGTTTGTATCAACACTTCATTTCTTTTCCTTAGCCGGTAATATTCCACTGAATGGATATACCACCTTTTTAACATTCATCAATTAGTGGACATTGGGTTGTTTCCACTTTTTGGCTATTATGAATAATGCTGCTATGAAGAGTACAAAAAAGTTTTTGTGAGGACACAGGTGTTCAATTGTCTCAAGTATATGCTTTAGAGAGATACCATTTGAAAGCAAATCCCACTGTAAAAACAAATGAGGAACCTATCTTTATTGACATGAGAAGAACTCTCATGAAAATACAAGATGCATACAGTGTGCCTGGAATGCTACCAATTATTTTTTTAAACAGTGTAGGGACTATATATTTGTATTTGCTTATACATGCAAAGAAAGTTATGAGACAAATACAAAGGAAATTAACATCCACTACTCATTTTTCATTTGAGAGGGAGGGAACTGGGCAACCAGAATGAAGGATGAGAAGAAAATTTCTGATTGATACCATTTTCTAATTTTTGAACCATTTTAATGTGTTATAATTTTTTAAATAATAAATTTTAAAAGTTAAATACTCACATTTATTACAGCCTTTTCTCTCTAAAAATACTTCCCCAACCCAAAGATGAAATTCACTGAAGACCCAAAGATGAAATTCATTGAAGTTCTTTCGACAAAGGACAAACAGCATTGGACTTGTGCTTTAAAACAGCAGGACGTTGGCATAGCCATGCCAGCTAGAGGTTATTACACAAATCTCTGAGCCTCACTTTGCTCATTTGTAAAATGGAAGTAATGACTACCTTCCTGCCAAGATTACTTTGGTACATAATGACACAATAAAGAACCTTGCAGTCTTTAAAGTTGCAAAATACAGAGAAATATGATCTCTGTCATCTTTAGGAGAGAAAAATAAAACTGGTGGATAGGAGTATAAAAGAAAGTAATTGGAAATCACCATCCACCATAAATTGAGTCAAAAGCAGCAACATTACCCAGACGGGTAAGAGTAAACATACTGAAACAGAAAGAAAATCCTGTTTTACTTGAAGTATTATGTTGATGGTTAGGCTCTGGTTTTTGTCTGTTTGCCTAGGGTTAGAACAGCAGCAGAAAAGCACAGTGTTGAATGAGACATCCCAGAACAGTCTCTCTGTCCCAGTGAGTGATGGCTGCCCTTGGCACAGTCCCAGGGCAAGGATGCAACCCAGGGCTTTCTCTAAGCACCAGCTACCAAATCCTGGCCCCACAGCCAGGGGGGGGAGGGCCTGAAAGTGCTGGCAGGCTCTCTGTTTTAGAGGAGAAAGCAGGTGTTCAAAAATAAAGGAGGTTTATGTTAGGTGAATTACATCTCAGTAAGAAAATACAAGAAAAAAGGAACCATAAAAAATAACATTTAAAGGAATATTAAATGGTTGTAAAACATCTACAGATACTAGTTGAGAATCTTTATTTGAAAAAGCTTGTAATAAAAATGTTCGAGTCTGTTAAGTATTAACAGTAAGACAGATATCTGATAGCACTTCTTTGCCTAAAGGGGTCTGAAAAAGAAACTGTGAGTTCAGCGAACAATACAGATTTTTATTAACTTTAAAGAGTAACACTCGTCTATGACACCCTGGGTGGCTCCATTGGTTAAGTGCCTGACTCTTGATTTCAGCTCAGGTCATGGTCTCGGGGTCCTGGGATCAAGCACTGCTGAGTATGGAGCCTGCTTGGGATTCTCTCCATCTCCATTTCCCTCTGCCACTCCCTCTGAGGTTTCACTCTTCCTCTCATGAGTGCTCTCTCACTCAAATAAATAAATCCTTAAGATTAACACTCCTCTGTAATAGTGACCAAAATAGGCTTAACCAAACTGGAGCCACGATTTGATCAGGAGAGGGGGTATGGAAACTCAAATCTGGAGCCCCTTGAAAGGAGGACAGATTTTTGCCAGGCCCTTCTAGCACTCACCAGATCAGAGGCAGAAGACTGGACTAGACAAAGCCTCAAGAGGCTCTTTCTGCCCTATACCTCCATGAAGAATCTAGTCAAGAGTGGAGAGGTTTGGGAGGGCTGCTTATCACCCAAGGACAACCCATACCGTCCTCAGTATCCATGTGATTCAGAAGATGATGGAAGATATGCAAGGTCTAAGACTTACTAATTCCTCTTAACTTCCAACGAGAAGTTTCTAAGAAGCCAATTTATTTTAATGTACTATGACTTAATGTTAACCTGTAAACCTGCCACTGTTCTGTTTACTTGCAAGTTCAGCACAAAGATGACAAATTACCAAAAGGGGGGAAAAAAATCAAACTGGAGTCAGTAGGATGTAGGCTCTATAGTTAAATAGTCAAAATCTGAATCTCAACTCTATTCCTCACTAGCTGTGTAATCTGGGCAACTTAACTTCTCTAGCCTCAGGTTCTTCAGTTGTCAAAGGAGTATTCTAAGAAGTCATCAGGAAAATGCAAATCAAAACCCTAAGGAAAAGGCACTTCACACCTGCTAGAGGCAAAAACATAGGCAATGAGAAGTGAGGATATGGACAAGTCGGAAGCTTCAGGCTTGGCTCGTGGGCATGTAAAATGGCATAGTTCCTGTGGAAAATAGTCTAGCAGTTCCTCCAACAGAGTTAGCATATGATCTAGCAATTCCACTCCTAGCTATCTACCCAAGAGAAATGAAAACACGTCCATGTAAAAACTTACATAGGAAGGTTCATAACGGCACTACTGATAATAGCCAAAAAGTGAAAACAACCCAAAAGTTCATCAGCAGATGAATGGAAAAGTAAAATGTGGTGTGTATCTATGCAGTGGAATATTGTCCAGGGATTTCTCCTACCGTGTCTGCCAGGGGCATATAGGAGAACCCAGGAGATGTCTTCCTGTGGAGGACCCAGGCCACCCCATTCACACCCCAGGAGGTGGTTTCCTACAGACCAGCTCTGGCCTGAGACACCCGAGAGAATGTCACCATCTAGCAGGCCACAGCCACATCCTTCCTACAAGGTCTCATCTTGATCTTGAGTAGGGAGACCCTCTCCATTCCTTCCTTTGGGTAATCTCTCCAGTCCTAGAAGTAGGAGCTTCTCCCTACATTTATCAATGAATATTCCTCAGAGCCTCTTTTAGTTGTTGGTCGGCGGCTCCGGGAGTGCAGGAGGAATAATAGAAATGACCACCGGGTCCGAGGTCTTCCAGCCTCCTGCCCCCCTTTCCTTAACCCTTGACTCTCCCGCCAAAAGGATGCATGCCCAGGTCACGTCTCCATAGGTAACCCTATACCTATGCAGGAAACAGAAGTATCAGGACCCCCCACCCCATACCCTCTGATCACCAAATAGCCTACCATATATGGATGTGAGCCCATGCCCTGCCTTGGCCCGATAAAAGACCCCTGCCAACTCCCTCCCAGCTCGACTTCCCCCACTCCCCTTTCTGGAGTCGAGGAACCTCGCCTGAGGGTGCCCACCTCCTCCCAGTGCGACTTTCCTGGCTCCCCTTCTCCTGAGCCCTGAAACTTGGCCGGAGAGTGCCTTTAATAAATCTTGCCTTGCGCCCACCTTGCCTGGTGTTGTGTTTACCTCACCTGTGAAACTTTACATTAGTCATTGGAGAGCATTTACTGGTTAATAATTCTCTGTATTAAGTTTTTCTTTGTTCAAATTACCAGCAGGATCTCTCTCTCCTGCCTAGACCCAGACTCATACCCTGGTACTTTCTTTCTCCCCACCACATTCTCTGGGGCCCGGGGTGCAAAGATTTTAAGCACATTAGAATTTACAACTAGTGTCTGATTTTTTTTTTTGCGGGGGGGGGGGGCCTAGGAAGACACAAATAGGTGGTTTTAAATATCCCATTTAATAGCTTAATAGAAGAAATCTTGTTTTTCACAGACCACTAAAAAATATTAAAAGCTTCTGGGATTATGTTAATCTTTAAAAGAAGATGAGTGGTTGTTTTAATAACTTACTTTTTTTAATTCTTAAAAACTGGAAGTTAAAATGTGTGTTTCATTTCATGGTTATCAACACGTCCGAAATGGGTAGGGAATACAGAATTGTGTGGTACAGAACATTTACCCTTGTTTCCATTCACCGGTAGAACTGTGCTTCTTAAAAACTGCTCTAGTTCTAAATCAAACACACTAAGTCAGAGTCACCCATCTAAAAAGAAATAATAAAAAACAACAAGACCTGTGGTTTTAAAGAAAGGTCTTTCTGTAATATACGGAGATGGGAAAATGATCTTCCATATCTTTAGGAGAAGCACACATCCCTCAGTGAATAGAAACATACCGAATGATTGTCATGTGGTAAACAATGTGTCAGGTGTTGAGAACGTGAAGTTAAATAGGTAACATCCTATCTTATTTCAGTATGTGGAAAACAGAGTATTCAATGAACAACTGGCTAAAAGACTTTGAATGCTCTCATCTATGATCGGGTCACAAAGATAAAGCAAAAACACTTCTGTGGAAAAAAAAAATACAAAAAGTTCAACAACTGTTGCAATTTCAATTTCAACATGCTTAGAAAATACAGGCAAAGTGTGAGAAAGGCCAAGATCCTTTCCCTCAATGAGCTCGCAGCATAGCTGGAAGAACATACACGTAGCCCTCTAACTTAAGACACAACACAACTGAGTAATACTAAAAGAGCTGGGGATGCCAAGAAAAGGGTCATGAATTCGGACTCCAGGAGGCTGAGAACATCTGGCTGGGTCTTGAAGAATGAGTAGGTCAGGCAAAGGAGACAAAGAGCATTACGAGCAAAAGCAAAGATTCGGGGAGAGAACTGGAGAGCTTGCATCCTGCTAAAATTTATAGGTATGTCTGATAGAGAGGGCTGGACGGGCGCGGAAGGAAAGCCAACAGCAAACTGTGGATTACAATTTTAAAAACGGGGATCATATCTCCACTCCAGCTTCCATTTTGCAGCACATTATCACAGGAGAATGTATACGGCCCTAATAGTATCCCTTCCTCGTCCCTCTTCCCAGCTGCTGAAGAGACAGTCTAACTATCAGAGTTAGTAAGATTCACACACACGTGAGTGAACAGTAAAGTGTATTGGAGTCGGGACGATTCTCAGGAAGTATCCATCGTCTCAGTTACGTGTCTGACCCTGTCATAAAGCGGTGAGAAAATTTTTTGTGAGCTGAAAGAATAGAATTCTCAGACATGGGGACATCTTGCCCTGCCCCCAGGTCCATCCAGAACCCAATCATTGTTCTACAGGACCAAACCACAACAGGAAGTAATTAGAAAATTTGGGCCACATTCTGTCCTATCAGGGTGGAGGTAAGAAGTTCCTTCTCTCAGGCAAGTCAACTACCTACTTCAAGTTTGAAAGTTCTAGACGAGCAATTAGGAATTCCAAAGCTGTAGAATAAGGTCAGTTTGCCTATACGCTGGTTTCTGCCGCACCCTCAAACCAGGAATTACAGTGCCTGCATTTGGGCTGCGAGGACATTTAACAACACACAACGAGACACAACCCTGCTTTTGCAGACGGAGAGACTGGCCTGCATTTATATACTATCTCTCTCCATGGCGACATGTTTCACCAGTTTCACTTCTTTAATCCTCATTCAATCCCCATCAAATTCATAGCTGGGAAAGTAATACTACATTTTACTGAAGGCAACACTCAAATACCAAAAAAGAAAATGTCTAACCAACGTGGGCCCAGAACCCAGCCACTAACCAGACGCTGACAATACTTTTACATTCTCTTGACAGAAACAGACAGATGAAGCGGACTGAGGTTCGTCAGCAGCGGGGAGCGGGGATGCAGTGTGAGAGACCTGCAGCCTTCCAACTGAAGGCAGCAATGGAGGGTAGGACACAGGAGACAACAAGAGCCATTTTGTCAAGGAAAATGGCCTAAGGTACCACATTAGAAAAGAAGACTAGAAGTCTCAGGTCTTACAGATCCCAGAACTTTCAGGCATTTGAGGAGATTTCCCACCTTGGATTGGCCCAGATGTAACAACATGCTGTGTAAACATGTAAATTAAATAGTATGATAAGAAAAAAGGATTCCTTGCTCAAATGTGTTGGAGAAGTACTAGGTTAAATGGAATTAGTTCCTTTTCTGCAGGATTTCTCATGACCTTGAACTGCTAATATAGTCAGAAAACTCAAAGAGGGGGGCACCTGGGTGGCTCAGTCGGTTGAGCATCTGCCGTCAGCTCAGGTCATAATCTCAGGGCCTTGGGATTGAGTAACACATCAGGCTCCTTGCTCAGCAGGCCCGCTTCTCTCCCTCTCCCTCTGCCTAGCCATCCCCACCCCTGCTTGTGTTTGCGCTCTCTGACAAATCAGTAAAATCTTTTAAAAAGAAAATTTTTTTAAAGAAAACTCAAAGAGGAAAAAATTATACAGCATCTCCAAAACTTATTTTGCACTCCCCTCTCACAGTCTAGAAGAATAGACTAAGAGCTACACCACTGTGTGACAGAATGGTAAAGTTCAAGGAGAGGAGTTTAAATCCAAACAGATATTCACCAGGAGGTGAGATTATCTGCACAAACAGAAGTCCCACATTACCACTTCACCTTTATTTAAGAGAAACAAGGCGCCTCGGTGCCTTAGTCGGTTAAGCATCTGCCTTCAGCTTGGGTCATGATCCCAGTGTCCTGGGATTGAGTGCCACATCCGGCTCCCCACAGGGAGTCTGCTTCTCCCTCAGCCCCTCCTCCCACACGTTCTCTCACTCTCAAATAAATAAATAACTTTTCTTTTTTTTAAATAAACATGAGAATCAAGGCTGAACTCATTACCTTTTGGTGGTCATCTCTGTAGGACTCCTGCTGTACCATTTCCAAAAGGTTCAGAGCCAACTGCTGCCTAGAGGGACCTTCTTCATCCACGGACATACAGTCTTCCAAGGCAGTAGAAGACAGTATCTGCAGAAGCGGCATCACTAGCACCAAGGATGACCTTGGGATTTTCTGACCCTCAGCAACAGAGAGGAGCTTCAAAGCTATTCATCAAAACAACAATTTGCATTAAAAAATTACTACCCCAATCAAACAAAATGCTATTTTGTTCAAGAGAGATATGCAAAAAGTTTTCTCATCCCTTTACAACTGGGTCAGACACACAACTGAGACAATGGATCTTACCCTTTTAGAAAGGAACATAAAAATTAACTATTGTCTAAAACAAGCTGTTAAAGTATGTTCCTGATAACTTTGGGATACTCATAGAAAAAATACATACCATAGAGTATAAACCAACTCTTTAAGTAAATGTGACTTTCTCTAAAATACAACTCAACTGGGGCACCTGAGTAGCATCTCTCGGTTTCAGCCCAGGTCATGATTTCAGGGTCCCAAGACCAGGCCCCACATCAGGCTCCATGCTCAGTGCAGAGTCCACTTGAGATTCTCTCCCTCTACCTCAGTCCTTCCCCTTCTTCCCCTCCCCCCCACACACTTGGATGCTCTCTCCCTTCCCCTCAAATAAATAAATAAATAAAATCTTTAAAGATAAATAAAATACAATTCAACTTTTGTCCTTTTATTGCCAGATCCTTCCACTGCCCTCCACAGAGCCAAGAGACCGGAGTTCCTGATCAGTGGATTTTAAGACCAATGTGCATGCTTCCCTTACAAACCCAGGTGAGAATTATATTGAGATGCATTGGTAAAGGGAGGCAAAATAGGGAAGTCCTTCACTGTAATTGCTAAAAAGTCAATCAGGAAAAGTCTCAGAGTCCATAACCAGTAACAATCAAACCCATTTTCATAAATGATCTTTTTTTAACATGGACACTCAACTTATACATCAGAAATACACACAGAAAAAAAAAGAAAAAAGGAAGAAAGAAACACAAGTGATGACTTACTCACATATATAATCTCCCCTAGACCATTAACAGAATGAGATAAAGCAGAAATATATTCTTCACAATTATTAGATGAACCCTAATTTACCAAAAGATGTTATTCATAGGCTTCTGAGCTAGATTATCGATCAATCAATCTCCCCACAACACCAAAAAAAGTCTAGTCTACAAGCCTTAAGTCATGTCAGTGAGTTGCCAATATTTTCTTCTCATCATTTGGCAGTCAAACCTGAACATGGTATGAAGTACAAACACCTGTTATTCTAACACTGCTAATTGACCTTTCCTGCCTAAATATTAGTCTTTTTTAATTAAATTTTAAAAATATGGAATACTTCATGAATGTGCAAGTATCTTTGCACAGCGGGCATGCAAATCTTTTCTTTATCATTCCAATTAAAATATTAGTTTTAATCCCTAATTGTCCCTGAGAGAGTATGAAAATCCATTATCTCTAATAAAACAGGAAATGTACACATTTCTATCTTCTATATTATAAATCTTCCAGGCATTTTTATAAATTGCTATTTACAATCAAGGTTAGTGTTAATAATTAAGAAGCATAACACTGTATTAATGCTGTGGATTTGTCAAATTTGAAATCATCAATATCTTCTTGGTTATCCTATTGAAAACTCTTTCCCAATATACTAAACAGCCCATCTTCCCTACTCTTCAACGTAACATAATGGATAATGGAAACGCTCTGTCACTAGATTGTAGTGCTGGTTGCACAACTCTGTAAATTCATTTTTTTTTAAAGCCCTTTATTGTACACTTAAAAATGGTAAGCTTGGGGCGCCTGGGTGGCTCAGTGTGTTAAAGCCTCTGCCTTCAGCTCAGGTCATGATCTCAGGGTCCTAGGATCGAGTCCCGCATCGGGCTCTCTGCTCGGCGGGGAGCCTGCTTCCTCCTCTCTCTCTGTCTGTCTCTCTGCCTACTTGTGATCTCTGTCTGTCAAATAAATAAATAAAATCTTAAAAAAAAAATGGTAAGCTTTGTGGTAAATAAACTATACCTCAATAAAGCTGTTAAAAAAGAAAACAAAACTACAGCTGTCAGTGGGTGGAACTGGAGGGTATTATGCTGAGGGAAATAAGTCAATCAGAGAAAGATAAGTATCATGTGATCGCACTCATATGTGGAATTTAAAAAACAAAACAGAGGATCATAAGGAAGGGAGGAAAAAATAAAACAAGATGAAACCGGAGAGGGAGAGAAAACCATTAGTGACTCAATCTCGGGAAACAAACTGAGGGTTGCTGGAGGGGAGGAGGTGGGATGGATGGGGTGGCAGGGCAATGGACACTGGGGAGGGTATGAGATGGAATGAGCACTGGTATTATACAAGACTGATGAATCTACTGAACTCTACCTCTGAAACCAATAATACATTATATGTTAATAAATTTAATTTCAATTTAAAAATGGGAGAAAAACAACAACAACTATGGCTATCAGAAGTACCAGCCCTGGCAAATTATACCTCTGGAAAGATGCCATGTGCTCCGCTTGCAGAACACCACCATCAACAAAAAGGCAAAAGTACTTCAGAAAGAGCCTCAGGAGGAGGGCGCAAATGAGGCAAGGCCAACAGACAAAAAAGAGCGCAGGAAGCCAAGGGCCCCCTCCACGTGCTACAGCCATTCTCAAGACAGATTGTAAGTGGAAAAGGAATTCACCTCAAAATCACGATGAATTAAAATGCCCACAATGAGCTACACAATCAGTATCTACCTCTTTACACACTTTAAAATGAGAGTGGGGATGATCGACAGATCATGGCACCATGCAACATAATTTGGACAGGTTCTCCATTACTACATAGATGTTACCCCAAGTAAAGAGACACAACACTAGCATAAAAGCTGCATTTTAAAGGTGTGACTTGGTTGCCAATAGGCCAGACATATCAACCTGGTTTTTTACCATATTCTTAAATAGAACATTTTTACCCCCCCGCTTTAGTCCCATTCCTACTGGTAGGACAGCTGAGATACTTGGTAAATTATGGTGTATGTGGGGAGCCTTTGCATAAAACACCTTGTGGGATATGAAAAACAAAGTTCTATTTCAGAATGATTAACGAGGAAAATTTCTAGAATGAAAACTCAAAGTATAGAGGACTTTCTAGCATAGCATAACACATAGCTCAAGGGACTCCCCCCAACACTTACGTTATACGTACATTTTACTCTTGTGAGGTTATTTTTATTTACCTAAATTTAGGATTGGCTTCTGCTGACTTGCTGGTGTCTGCAGCAGTAAGAAAGCTATTCCAACTGTGACCGGTTCAACAGGAAAATCCTAAAAGAGAAACAAGAAAGGAGTTGAAGTTCCCAGAGCCATGGCTTTTTAATAGCATGTATCCAGGAAGAGTGTATTTAACATGAAAGATCATCAACCCATTGTACAAAGCTATTTACGGTAAGCCAGCTCTACTATAGGAAGAATGGGGACTCCACAGCAATCACACATAAATTCAAAACGTTATCATATCTGGTTGAAGAGCAGAGGCTATCCACCAAATTAATTTAAAGAGAAAATGCCTGGGCACCTGGGTGGCTCAGTCAGTTAAGGGTCTGCCTTCGACTCAGGTCATGATCCCAGGGTCCTGGGATTGAGCCCTGCATCAGGCTCCCTGCTCTGCGGGGAGTCTGCTTCCCCCTCTGCCCCTCCCCCAACTTGTTCTCTCTTTCCTTCTCTCTCTCAAATAAATAAAATCTTGAAAAACAAATTAAAAAGAGACAATGCCTTAACACAACAAACAGACCTATACATCTTCAAAAACAGTCTTTCAAATCACTGAAAAACTACCCAAAATACTAAAAGAATACTTCACTTCTAAAAAGTAGGTCAACTGTCTAATTACCTAATCCAGGGATGATTCATCTATATAACTCACATAAAGAACTACACTTAATGATTTTAATAAATCATGCTATTTTGGGGTGCCTCGGTGGCTCAATTACGCATCCCACTCTTGGTTTAGACTCAGGTTATGATCTCCAGGCGGGGAGATCGAGCCCCATGTTGGGCTCCACCTCAGTGGGGAGTCTTCTTCCCCTCTCTCTCTGCCCCTCCCCGGCTCCCCAACCTGCTCAAGTGTGCCTTCTCTCTCTCTGAAATAAATAAATCTTTAAAAAATAAATTATGTTATTTTAATAAAGGAAACAGTAATACCCAGGGAGGCAGAGATTATTCTTAAATCACAGTAATCTATTAAGCATATTTAAATGTAGAAAATCAATAATCATAGAAACTGAAAATCATTATTTTTCACCAAGTATATCAATCACATAAAAAGCAAAATGGAGGGCGCGGGGGTGGCTCAGTTGTTAAGCATCTGCCTTCAGCCCACTGGGATCGAATCCTGCATCAGGCTCCCTGCTCAGTGGAAAGTCTGCTTCTTCCTCTCCCACTCCCCTGCTTGCATTCCCCCTCTCACTCTCTCTCTAATAAATAAAATCTTTAAAAAAAAAAAAAAAGGCAAAATGGATGTGAACACTAAGTTCTTGTATCTCTTGCAATTTACTTATTAGATGTTATTTGAGCGTTCTAAATAAAAAAAATATTAACACATTCTGTAACTAAAGAAAAAAGGTCTAGCACACTTCACTAAAATTACTTCATTCTGAAATTTTACAGATGCAACTGCAGAGCAGAAATAATCTGAATCAGAGGATGGGCAAGGAGAAAAAAAAAAAAAACGTGTGGTAGAACCACATGTTAAGAAAACACCTGGAGAAAACTAACTAATCTGACAAACTCAGAAGTTATAATCTTGGAGGGCTATTAACTCTGGCACAAATAGATATTTTATATATATATATATATATATATATATATATATATCTATATCTATATCTATATCTCTACATCTCAGTTTTACCATTTAAAAAGTGAAGATAAACTGCAAACTGCCCAAGTGCTTGTTTATGGACTTTTAAAAACCAGCAAAAGAAGAAAATTAAGGGGCACCTGGGTGGCTCAGTCATTAAACGTCTGCCTTCAGCTCAGGTCATGATCCCAGAGTCCTAGGATCAACCCCCACATTGGGCTCCCTGCTCAGCAGGGAGGCTGCTTCAACCCTCCTACTTCCCTGCTTGTTTCCTCTCTCACTCTCTCTCTCTCTCTCTCTGTCAAATAAAGAAATTAAATCTTTAAAAAAAAAAAAAAAAAAAGGAGAAGAAGAAGAAGAAAATTAACTTGGAATATTTTTTCATTGGTGTCTTTGGGCCTATATCCCCTCACTGCTTTGAAATATAGTTGAGAACAAAGCAATGGCTATCTATTTGAGGACAATCAGCGTATTTTTTAAAAATAAGACACTTATTGTATATACCATTACACCATTCTTTGTCGTAATCTTTTCCTCAATTTCATTTCATATTCTGCATATCCATTTAAAAAAAGAGAGAAGAAAACCCAGCAAGGTCATTTAAATTTCAAATTTCCTGGCTACCAAGAAGATGAGGACAAATTAAAGTATGACTTTACACTAAGGCTACACTGGAAAGCTTTTTTCACAAAAGCTATCACTGCAAAGGCCACAAAATAGTATTTTGGGGCTCTGACATGGACTAGAAACATGCTAAGTGGATGGAACTTTTTTAAGAGAGAGAGTTGTGGGTGGGGGGACGGGGCAGGACAGAGGGAGACGAGCAGGCTCCATGCCCAACACAGAGCCTGATACAAGGCTCAATCTCAGGACCTTGATATCATGACTGAGCCAAAATTAAGAGTCAGATGCTTAACGGACTGAGCCATCCAAGGGCCCCTACGTGGATGGAACTTAAAGGTGGGAAGGCCCAAGTAAAAATGGCATTCTCCAAGAAGAGGGGGAGTTCAGAGTAGAAGGTGAAAGGAAATGAGCTGGAGAGCAAGGCACTAAGACGAAGGAATAGTAGGGGATTACACCAGGTAAGCTTAAATTGCTTACAGTTCTAAGAAATTTATTGTTTGATTGATTTTTAATGGAGACCAAATAACTTCATGAGGTCTCTTAATAGAAGACTGTGTTAAACATCTCATATGCCACTTGAGATCCTATACGTATTGCTACTACAACTCATGCTTTCTGACCCAGACTAGTGAAAGGTCCAGAGGACAGGACAGTTAAAGCCCCATAGGCTGATGCTTGACAAACTGACAAGGGAAGCCCATGGATAAATGCTTCCCTCCTTTATCTGGATCCTTCAAAGACATATTTCATAACACTTCTCAGAATATTCTGTGCGATCAAGCAATTGGTTGTTCCTAGCGCTGGGCAACATGGAGATATTTGTATTACCTCTCTCCCATTTCCAGCATTTCAGGGTCTTGACCCTTTCCTGCTTGCTTCCTGGCATCACCCTTGCAAATAAACTCCTGCTGCATACACCTTGGCTTTTATGGAATTATGGATTCTGCTCTTGACGTTAGGGAAACTCAGAAACGACTTTTGGAGGAACCCAGGCTAATTCAGAGCCTATCTGGAGCAAGGAAGGAAAACACAAAAGAGGAGGAAATGCCTTTACACTGGGCCACAGAAGTCACAGGACATTTAATAGCAGTAGACCTTGAAGTCCACACTTTTTGTCCTCAATTCAAATGAAATCCTATCACTGGGCATCACCAATGAAACAGGCACTAAGTACACACATACACACACACACACACACACACACAGTGAAGAAAGGTGGGTGGAACTGAGTCAGCTGATGGTGAGGTGTTCTAGAACTCAGGTTCCCGGCCTTCCCAAAGATGGGCTGTTTAGCTCTTGCTTCACTCTGACAGCTACCCAATCTCCACACCATCAATATCATTTTTGCCTAATTTTGCTCTTGAGAGTAATGGAAAGGACCTTAGGTTATGATCATTCAAACAGTGCTACAAATAACCAAGACTAAATCCACTGCAACTAATATAGCATAAGGAATGCATCCATTTTCAGAATGCAATGAAACATCTCCAATAGAAGAACATAAAAATAACAAAGTGGAAAACAAAAGTTAATGTAACATTTGAACTGCATATCCAGCTGATAAACTCAGTGATATAGGAAAGATACAGCCTTAGCCTAGGTAATAAGAATGTCTTTTTTTTAAGTTTTGTTTTTTTTTTTTTTTTTTTAATTTGAGGGTGAGAAATGGAGCACAGGGAGGGGCAGACTCCCTGCTGAGCAGGGAGCCCCACTTGGGGCTCGATCTGGGACTCTGGGATCATGATAATCTGAGCTGAAGGCAGATGCTTAACCAACTGAGCCACCTAGGTGCCCCAGTAATAAGAATGTCTTATTCTACTTTATTTTGTTTCAGATTACAGTACATAGCCCTAAAGGATATAGATGTGCAAATTAGTTTTCCTAGACTTTTTCTTTTTTTTTTTGGTTAAACCTCAGAATCACTGGGCCAGAGTTGGGGGTAGAAAATTACAAAACACAAGTATTTTTTTTTAATAAAGATTTTTATTTATTTATTTGACAGACAAAGATCACAAGTAGGCAGAGAGGCAGGCAGAGAGAGAGGGGGAAGCAGGCTCCCTGCTGAGCAGAGACCTGGATGTGGGACTTGATCCTAGGACCCTGGGATCATGACCTGAGCCGAAGGCAGAGGCTTTAACCCACTGAGCCACCCAGGCGCCCCAAAACACAAGTATTTTAACAGTTCTATTCATATTTACTTCCTTCTAAAATTGTAAAATATTGAGCAAAAGGAGGACACTATAAATATGATTTTCACAGGCATCACTATTGTTTTAAATTAAAATACGTTGTAATTCCACAGGCCAATATTCCTAGCGAACACATACGCAAAAATCAACAAAGTATTAGCAAATCAAGTTCAATCACACATTGAAAGGATCACGTATGAGATTTCCTCTAGGAATGCAAGGATGGTTCAAAAACTGCAAATTAACATGATACAACACCTTCACAGAATGAAGAAAAATCATATGATCCCCTCAATAGATGCAGAAAAAGCATTTGATAAAACTCAACAATCATTTATGTTAAGAATTCTCAACCAAGTGGGTAGGGAGTGAACATACTTCAACATTCTAAAGAACATAAAGGAGAAACCCACACCTAAAATCATATTCATTGGTGAAAGCTGAAAGCTTTTCCTCTAAGATCAGTAATAAGACAAGTATGTCCACTCTCACTACTTTTATTTAACACGGTAGAGGAAATCCTAGCCACAGCAATTAGGCAAGAAAAAGAGATAAAACACATCCAAATTAGAAAGGGAGAAAACTGTCACTATTTGCTGATAACATATATTACATATATGGAAAACCCTAAAACTTTAGGGTTACTATTAGGGTCACTATTAGAATAAGTGAATTCAGTAAAGTTGCAGGATATAAAAATCAACATACAGAAATCTGTTCTTTCTATACACTAATAATAAACTATCGGAAAGAGAAAATTAAAAAGAAAATCCCATTTACAATTGTATCCAAAAAAAAGAAGAAGAAGAAGAAAGAAAAAAAAGGCAAAGGAATAAATTTAACCAAAGAGGGGAAAGAACTATACTGTGAAAACAATAAGACACTGATGAAAGAAACTGAAGAAGATACAAATAAATGGGAAGATATTCCATGCTCATGGACTAAAAGAATCACTGTTAAAATGTCCCTAACACCCAGAACAACCTAAAGATTCAGTGTAATCCCTATCAAAATACCAACTGAATTTTTCACAGAACTAGAATAATCCTACGGAACCACAAAGGACCTCAAATAGCCTAGGTAACAGTGAGAAAGAATGAAGCTGGAGGAAGTAGCACACTTCCAGATTCCAAATTATACTCAAAGCTACAGTGATCAAAACAGTATGATACTGGGGCACTTGGGTGGCTCAGTCGATTAAGGGTCTGCCTTCA
This sequence comes from Martes martes, assembly GCF_963455335.1. Lineage (NCBI taxonomy): Eukaryota > Metazoa > Chordata > Mammalia > Carnivora > Mustelidae > Martes > Martes martes. Next base: position 48,405,692 of record NC_137900.1, on the reverse strand, counting down.
GCTCAGGTCATGAGCCCAGAGTCCTGGGATCAAGCCCCACACCAGGCTCCCTGCTCGGCGGAGAGCCTGCCTCCCCCTCTCCCTCTACTATTCCCCTGCTTGTGTACTCTTTTTTCTCTCTTTCTCTGTCAAATAAAATAAGCAAAATCTTAAGACAAAACAAAAAACAGTATGGTACTGACACAAAAACAGACACACAGACCAACAAAACAGAACAGAGAGCTCAGAAATAAACCCACAGGGGCACCTGGGTAGCTCAGTGGGTTAAAGCCTCTGCCTTCGGCTCAGGTCATGATCTCAGGGTCCTGGGATCAAGCCCCACATTGGGCTCTATGCTCAAGTGGGGAGCCTGCTTCCTCCTCTCTCTCTCTGCCTGCCTCTCTGCCTACTTGTGATCTCTGTCTGTCAAATAAGTAAATAAAAATCTTAAAAAAAAAAAAAGAAAAAAAATAAACCCACAAGTATATGGACAATAAATCTTTGATGAAAAAGGCAAGACTATACCATGGGGAAAGGACAGCCCCTCAAAAAATGGTGTTGGGAAAACTGGACAGCTACTTGCAGAAGAATGAAACTGGACCACACATAAAAATAAACTCAAAATGGATTAAAGCCTTATTATAAGACCTGAAACCATAAAATTCCTAGAAGAAAACATACGCAGTAAGCAACCTGATGTTGGTCTTAGCAGGATCTTTTGAATGTCTCCTCAAACAAGGGCAACAAAAGCAAAAACAAACACACGAGACCATATCAGAATAAAAAGCTTTTGAACAGCCAAGGAAACCATTAACAAAATGAAAAAGCAACCTATGGAATGGAGAAGATGTTTGCTAATGACATATCTGATGAGGGGTCAACATCCAAAATGGAAAAAGAACTATATTTTTACAGGTTTTTTATATCTTATCTCTAAAATGTTACATGTCATATACAGCATATATTATGTATCTAATGAGTATGGTTATATATAATAATTTTACATTAGAATAGGCATTGATATTTTATATATCAAAGTTATTATGTTATAATTATTATAATTATTTATCATGTTATATACTAGAGCTAACAGATGTTATATAATAGAGCTAACAGATACATACTACTGTGTAATATCATATTAACCCCAATATATTATATAATATATAACGTAGTATTATCTATAAAGTCCCAGCAGATATAAAATCATACTGATCACAAGACTGACAAATAGGCAAATGACTTACCTGAGCTTCCTTGACTCCCACTTCCCACTAAAATTTATATTTAGTTTCTGTTTCCTTCTACTCCTTTACTCTAATTTGGTTCCTACCACCATCCCTCCACTGACACGGCTTCCTCTAATGTAAACAAGAAACTTCTATGTACTGCACCCTAAGACTTCTTTCCATACCTTACTCTAAACACTCTATGAAAGTGTTGACCATTCCCCTTTTTGAGATATTCCTTCCTTTGATTTTCACGTCCTCGGTCTCTTCTGCTTATCATACAATCCTCCTGACCACACTTTCTCCTCGTTTTCAGTATACTCCAGTCCCTGGAGTTCCATGAAAACCCATGTAATGTCATCCCACGGGTAAAACTCCCACCCCAAAGAAGAGGTCTACAAATCTATACCTTTAGCCTAAACTTCTATCCTGAATTTTAAGACCACATATCCAACTACCCATGATCCTTACACACCTCAAACCAAGCATATCTAAAGCCAAATTTATCCTCTTCCCTCCAACATCAGTTGGAGGTAATATCAGTTACCGTTTCTCAAAGTGAAGGGCACCATCCAGTTGCTCAAAAGAGACAGGTGAGACTCAGCCAAGGAACTTCTCCTTGACCATCTACTCAGCCACAAAACCCTACTGATTTCATCTCCTCCCTCTCTCTTTTCCCACTCTCTTCCTCCCTCTTCTACTCTTTCCTACTCTCTTCCCCTAATTAGTCCCTTGCTATGAGCTGAGTTGTGCCCCTGCCACACAAATACATATGTTGAAGTAACTATACCTAGTTATTTCTTACCTGAAGTAAGAATACCTAACTACCACGCTGACTATATTGGGAGTATGGAAGTGATTAAAAAATTAGATGAGGTCATGTCTGGAAGTCTCTTGAGGTCACAGAAAATGTCTTTTTAAGTATGTATTCTATAGGGTCTGTCATATAATAGGTGTTCAAGACTTGGAGCACCTTAACTGGTGCTCCAAATGTAGCAATCGCTTTTATAACAGATGACAAAAGTAGTCATTAACAGTATGATCTAATGATATTTAACCAAACACCTTTAATACCAATAAAGTTAAAAGAGCACACTCACCCTGCTACTGAAAGACCCAATTAAGAGAACTGATGTATTAAAATGTCATACTCTTAGGGCACCTGGGTGGCTCAGTAGGCTAAGCATCTGTCTTCAGCTCAGGTCATATCCCAGGGTCCTGCGATCGAGCCCCGCATCGAACCTCCCTCTCCCTCTGCCTCTGCCACTCAACCTGCTTGTACTTGCTCGAGCTCTCTATCTCTTCCTGTCAAATAAATAAAATAAAATATTTTAAAAAGGAGTGTGGTTTTATTGGTACTCTCCTTACCTCCTTCAAAAGTTCAACACTGTGCTCTAAAAGGTGAATTAAAGATGAGCATTCCCCAGTTATCATTAGGCTGACTTCACAGACACACAGCAGCTGCAGGGTCAGCTGGGTAAGCTGAATTTTCCAGAAAATGGGATGACGCAGTAAGCTTAAATATACTTCCTCAATAAACAGCATCACTTCTGTTGTCTGGATCAAATCTTTGACCTGTTTAAAAAAAAGTCATTATAGGATATTAAAATAATATACAAGGGGGGCGCCTGGATGGCTCAGTGGGTTAAAGCCTCTGCCTTCGGCTGAGGTCATGATCTCAGGGTCCTGGGATCAAGAACCACATCGGGCTCTCTGCTCAGCGGGGAGCCTGCTTCCTCCTCCCTCTCTCTCTCTCTCTGCCTGCCTCTCTGCCTACTTGTGATCTCTATCAAATAAAAAAAAATCTTAAAAAAAATAAAATATACAAAACAAAGGATAATTTTAAACTATCTAAGAAGTTTTGGCAATCTTTTCTAAACCTATAAAGACTTAGAGAGATGAAGACATTTACATAACTCAAAGAGAATTAAACCAGGTAAAAACTCTGCCTTATTTTTGCCACTAACCAAAATACAATTTGCTACTGTTTCTGTTACTGCTGGCTGACACAAATTGTTTTCGTTTATTTTTCTGACTTCTCTGAGTGAAGATTTTTCTTTTTTAAGACAAACGATAAGACTGTGCCAACATGTTGAAGGAAATTAATCAAAGTTGGTTTTGAGCTCTCCAAATGAACTCTCCTTTCCACAATTCCAACACAGTTACCTGGAGTAAAAGGGTTGGCATGTTATTCTAATGTACTACTAAGCCCTTCATCTGGAAGATATTTGCTCAGACAACTTTAACTGAGAGCACCATTTCCACACTTGGCAGATGCAATGAAAGACCATATTCAAATGGTCGGGTGTCTTCTCAACAGGCTAATGCATTAGATAGGAAGGACTTGGGTGCTCTTGAAAATCCCAATTCAATTCAAACCCAGCTGTTCCGATCAAAATTCTGGAGTTGGTATTAAGGATATGGTCCTGCTCACAGACACATTGGCATTTACCAGAGATTACAAACAATGAACCATCTGCTTCAATCAGAAGCCTTGTGTCTGTTAAATTTATCAAGAGGAAAGCCTACAGTTGACCAGCTGTACCTTTCACCAATCGTTACCACCATAATAACCCAAAAGGATTATAAGTTATACAAAAAGAAAAATTAATTCCTAGCAAACAAGAGGGAAAAAAGATATTAAAAGATCAAGGGAGAAGAGACAGAAAATAGTAATTTAAAAAATAGTAATTTATAAAAAGTAAAGATAAACAGTCAAGGAGCTAAATTATTTTACTCTTTTGCAAACCTACAATGGGAAAGGCAAAAGGCCACCAAGAAAAGGGACGGATACCAAGACAAAGCCTCATGTTTATTGGACAATATATTTCCTTGAATGTATTTTTTGTGCATACTTGAAATTTTCCATGATAAAAAAAAATTTTGGACAACCTCAGCAAGCTAGCAATAAGGCTCTGTAATCTTTATCAATACTTTTAGCAATACTTGTAATCTTCTGTCTTGATGTAACAATAGATTACGTGCAATGGATTACATGTGCAATGACGAGAGTCACAATTAAAAAGAAGGAACTATTTGGACCAAAGTCAACAGTGAAGTTTAAGGCAGGTAAATTAAAGACAAACAAACAAATACAAATACTAAATGGAAGAGCAACTGGTATGAAAAGAAACTAGAAATTTCATGAACCATCGTTTCATCATGGGTCAACACGGCAGCATGGCTATTTCTAAAATAACATTTTTTTTTAATTGATGAGAGTCTATTCATGTGTACAGTATGGGTCAGACCACAAATACAGGAGTGTATTCAGCTCTAAAAAGAACATTTCATAGTAACACATTCTGAGCGCTAATAAACTAGAGAATTCCTGGCAAAAGACAGTGAAAAGTCTGGAAACCCTAGTACAAAAAAGTGATGAAGGAAAGAAAGGAGGGAAGGATGGAAAGGAAGAAAGAGAAAGGAAAGAGAAATAACACAAAATAGGATGCAGATGGGTTTTTTTAAAAGCCTATTTTGTTTCGTTCTATAAGGAACAGAAACTAATGGGTAAAAGGAAAATGCAGGTCAATTAGAAGTACTAAACAAAAAGGCTGCCTTGCAAAACAGCACACTTCTTATCCCTAAAAATTTAGTCATGGGATGATCATCTTGGAGAGTTTAAGAAATACCTGTAATCAGTGGGAAAATGGATTACGTTCCTACTAAAATCTCTCCTGACGCTCAGATTCTTCATACTGTAATAAAGCCAATTTGTTAAGTGATTAAATGTATTTATGTTGCTAGTTCCATTAGTTCCAAATGATGTACCTAACTCCTTTTTTTTCTTCACCTAGCTCAATTATATTAATAAGCCACAGATTCCCCCAAATATCTCGCAGAGCTCACTTGTGGAAATTATTTAGGCTCACAGATCCAGGTTCACGGGGATGAAGGCAAACACCTAGCAGAGAGCACAGAACTGGGCAATGCAAGCACAAGCTGGGAAAAGTGTACCCCAGTCCAAGTCGTTCTGCTATACAGTGCTTTACTGCCCACACAAAACAAAAGCTTTGGAAAAGCCACAGGAGAATTCATTTTAATTAACTTTTCTCTGCCTTGATTACAGGAAAGCCCATTTATGAGTCACAAAGGAAAGATTCAGTCTAGTCACTCTTTGCTAACACAAACTTAAAACAGGTCATCTGTGACCTCAAGTGATCACTCTGAAAAATCCTCACAGATTCCCTCCATCAGCTAAGCAGCGTGGCACTTAGACTCTAGGCAAACTGGAAAACTCACGATGAGAGGGACAGCCTGATAACTTAATCCTTACACTGACATCAGAACCCAGGGGTAAGTGGCACTTTTTTTTAATCTGCAGGTATAAAGACATTAGCTCATATTTATTTCTCCCTCGAACTTCCCCGGCATTTTCTCCATGCCTGTTCAACATCTTTGGTCCATCTACTTCAAATTATGAGAATTTACATACTTGTCTTAACTCCCTTCCTAGACTGTGGGCTTCCCACGAGCAGGAGACAGCAGGGTCACCGAGTACGTTGTAAGGAGACATGTGGAACCTGGACTCCAGCCAGCGCTCAGCTGGTCATGCCCTGCATTTCCAGGGCTGTATCTGCCCAGAGGCACACCTTTTTCTAATTTGTACAGTTTTGTTTTTTTCCTTGTAACTCTTGTGTCTAGCACAAGAAGGAACTCAACTCAAAATTCTTTACCCTGAGAAGTCTTCCCTGAACAACAGAAACCTTTTATTTCTTACTAATCCTAAAATAGATTATATTGATTTACAGGTCTATGAACTTAGTTATAACAGGATATGTGTAAATGTTAAATCTATATTTGGTTCCTTCCTCATCTCCAAAAGCCTGCGAGCATTTCTACAACAGGCGTGTATCCAAGTTTGCAAATCATGGGTTCTACTCTACGCGTGATGGGAACAACCAACACTGATTGACTCTGCTGTTTTATCAGCAGAGGAGGACAAGCGGCCTTACCTGCAAACACGGAACCATGTCACAACACAGCTGAAGTATCTGTTGTTCCAAGACTGATGGTTGCTCTGGGTCACCAGGAACCCGGGGTTGAAGTAAGACTTTCAGCAGCATTAGGCGCAGTTTAGCGTATTCTTGTAACTGGGATGGTTCGCAATAGAGATACCATAGAAATGGTGCCATTATTTGGATACACGAAACTTCTGACCTGCAAATCATTTCATGCATAAGCCAGTCACCAAGTTCAACAAGGTACCAAGCAGTAATTGTCAAACATCAACTTATAGTTCATGACACACTAAGATACCACGGAATGTAACTTGTTTTTGTGATTCTTCAATTCTACCATGACCTACCGGGATCCATGCCTCGAAGGTCTTTGCACCCTGGGGGAAATGACAACACCAGAAGCCCAGAAGCCTGATGCCTAGAACTACAAGAATGTTTACTCACATACTAAAATAGCATCTGCAGGACCAGGCTTTGGCGGACATCAAAATGACCCTAGAACCTTTTTGGAATTGCAGAAGTCAGGATGAGTGCTCCAGGGATAGGACATGGGCACACATTTCTGGAAAAACTCCATAGGTGCAATTCTATGGAAAACGAAACCATAGAGACATCCCAAGAAGACTACATGAACCATTAACATTTACTTGTCAAATGGTCAACACATGGGGTATCCAAGCTATTGCACTTCATCCTTTCAATCCATGTCCTCACCACAACCCTATGAAATAAAACCATCCCATTGTGCAGATGCAAAAATAAAAGAGGAGAAAGGTAATTTGCCAAGTCCTTCCTCTTAAGCTCTTCCCACTCAAAGGAGGAAGGCTTAACAAACCTTTTGTATTTATTTAGATTTCAATATACCTCAATAACTCATCTGAAGTCATTAAAATTTAGCTAGAATTACCCTTGAGGTATATACATTTGATCAGGTCATTAACCAGCTTAAAAGAGCATGCCCCCTTAAGATAAAAGTATTTAGCCCAACTCACAAACCCACCATAATTTAGCCTCTGCTTGTCTTTTCAGCCTCATTGCTCACTCCCCTCTGCTCTCCACTGAGCTACACTAAACGTCTTTCAGATGTTCAGTCAGGTTCTCTGAATGTTCTTCCCACTTGCTGTTCCCACTACTTAGAACATTCTCCTCTTTTTTTCCTTTCCTGTTCCTGCCTCTGCTAATTCCTCTCACCTTCCAGTTCTCCCTTGGGGCGCCTGGGTGGCTCAGTGGGTTAAAGTCTCTGCCTTCAGATCAGGTCATGATCCCAGGGTCCTGGAATGGAGCCCCACATAGGGCTCTCTGCTCCACAGGGAGCCTGCTTCCTCCTCTCTCTCTCTGCCTGCCTCTGCCTACTTGTGGTCTCTGTCGAATAAATGAATAAAATCTTAAAAAAATAAAATAAAATGACTCCCTGAGGGCCTTCCCTTAACCTAGTGAAAGGCAGAGCCCCATTATGGGTTTCCGCAGGACAATGAATATACTGTCATTATTTACTAAATACCTCTATCTCGGGCCATACTATAAGCGAAATGACAGCATGGATTTCTGTTTACTGCTGGATCACCGATAATGACATAGTAGGCCTCCAAAGAGATATTCAATTACTAAATTAATCGTTTCAGTTATACTACATCATAGAGTAGTATTACAATTAGCATGCAGATGTCATAATTTTATTTTACTGTTTCATATTTATTATACATAAGGAATTATTAGATAAGCTATAAAGGTAAACATTTTTTTTTTAAGATTTTATTTATTCATGAGAGACACAGAGAGAGAGAGGAGGAAGCAGACTTCCCAAGGAGCAGGGAGCCTGATGTGGGACTCGATCACGGGACCCTGGGATCATGATCTGAGCTGAAGGCAGACGCTTAACCGACTGAGCCACCCAGGTGTCTGGCATTATCTATCTTTAAGAGACATACAGTCTAGGGGCACCTGGGTGGCTCAGTCAGTTAAGTGTCTTGGTGTGGGCTCAGGTCATGATCTCAGGGTCATGGGATCAAGCCTGAGCACAGAGCCTACTTGGAATTTTCTGTCTCCCTCAAACAAAAAAAAAGAGGTGTACAATCTAACAGTGGCAATCAGCTCTGTTCCTGGACTAGAGGACATAAAGTGAAAACTTCAAGAAAGGTAGAGAGTACAATACTTCAATACTTCATGGAGGAAATGCTATTTAAATTATGCTTGACACATAATTTTATAAAACTATACATTAAACAGCAACGTGATTTCAAAACACCATTAACATATTTTCAAGTTACCAAACTGGTAAGATCTACTTATTCATTTATTCTCTTGGCAAAATTTACTGAGTACTTACAGTATCCCATTCACCCTTCTATGTGCTAGAAACAAAGCAAGAAACAGAAAAAAATACTCAATCTGATGGAGCTCACAAGCTGGAGGGATTTTTTCCTCAAGAGACAAATATTTACACAATCTATAAAAAAACTTCTGAGGATTTCTGAGTTCATAATTCTCACTGAAACACGCCTTTTATCATACCATCCGTTTTAGGAAACTAAAAAAATCTTCATAGATCAAGCAAGCAGACGATGTATGTGTAGGTTAGAATACAAAGAAGTTTCCAGAAGAGAGATTTAAGAAACATTGTTTCTGCATCTCTAATAACACCTTCCCCAAAGAATAAACACTATCCAGGTGTCAAGAACATGCACAAACAGCTTATCAGTTTTCTCCTACTTTGAGATGCTAAAGGCAAACTGCAGGATTCATGTAAAGAAACGTATTTCCAAGAGGCTATTATTATTTGACATCACGGACATAATGCTGAGCTTCGTTAGGACGATATAATGTTGAAAAATCTCCTTGGCTTGGCGCCTGGGTGGCTCAATCAGTTAAGCATCTGCCTTCGGCTCACAGCAGGATCCCGGGGTCCTAGGATCAAACACCATTTCGGGCTCCCTGCTCAGTGGGGAGCCTGCTTCTCCCTCTCCCTCTGCCTGTCTCTCTCCCTGCTTGTGTTCTCTCTATCAAATGAATAAATAAAATCTTTAAAATAAATAAATGACTAGGGGTTGCTTGGGTGGCTCAGTGGGTTAGGCTTCTGCCTTCAGCTCAGGTCATGATCTCAGGGTCCTGGGATGGAGCCCTGCATCGGGCTCTCTGCTCAGCGGGGAGCCTGCTTCCCCGCCTCCCCCAAGCTGCCGGCCTCTCTGCTTACTTGTGATCTCTGTCAAATAAATAAATAAAATCTTTTTTTAAATAAATTAATAAATAAATGACTAAATAAAAAATTTTTTAAAAGTTAAAATCTCTTTGGCTTAATCTGTCCTGATTTTAGATTTTGTATTTCCTAAGTGATATCTGATGACTGTCATTTCAGTGGGGTCTGAAATTCACAGGTCTGAAGGAGAACAGAAATATAATAAAACGGACAACTTGAAATCACAAAGTGATTAAGAATGTTTACAAACGTAACTGACTGTGTGTGCACCTATCTACACCCAAGTGTCTCTTTATGTTCACAGAGGAAGAAGTGGTAAGGAAAAACTTGGAATGAAAGTCAAGAAACTGAGGCTTTGGGCTGATCTCAACCACTAATTAATCCTGTGACCCTGAGAAAGTCATTTGATGTTGCTCTTCTTCATTCCTCCATCTGAGAAATTATACATGAGACTAGATAAACTTGGAAGTACCAGGCCTAGAGACAATGATGTCATTGACCGTTCACGCACTTCTCAGGTCTATGACAATTTATGCAATTCTCAGGTCTTAACATCGCAGGCCTTCTATAAATGAATGCAGAATTTAATTAGAAAATAATGCCCATAAAAATCTAGCATGAAGATCCACTGTCATGTCAGGACATCTACATATTAAAAATGAATCCAGCTAATCAACAATTCCTAACACAGAAAGAGCAAGAATACAAGCTCTCTTCACATTTTGCCTTCTTCCCCTAGTTGTGAATCACTGTTTATATTCTTAGCAAATTAAATCACCAACCTTCCTTCATTACCTTCCAAACAACTGAAGTTACTAAGTTCCTAAGCTAACTTGCTCTAAAATTAAATCTCAGGAAACTAATGGTTGGTCTGCTGAAAAATGCAACCAGAAATATCAATTTCATTCTGCAAAGAGTAACCCCATAGTGTAAAAGTGGACACGAGGCAACTGAAATTATTCTTAGCAAATAAATTTAATTTAGAACTTCCGATGGGGCGCCTGGGCGGCTCAGTGGGTTAAAGCCTCTGCCTTTGGCTCAGGTCATGATCCCGGGGTCTTGGGATCGAGCCCCGAGTTGGGCTCTCTGCTCAGCGGGGAGCCTGCTTCCCCCTCTCTCTCTGCCTGCCTCTCTGCCTACTTGTGATCTCTGTCTGTCAAAAAAAAAAAAAAAAAAATTAAGAAAGAAAAGAAAAAGTACTTCCAAAAGGCTCTTGATAGCATAATCTAACATGAGAGAACTTGAATGAAAAGAGTCAACAGAAGCTTATCAGTGAAAAAACCAAAGTCAATTAGTAATCTTTTTTACTTTATGAATATCTGGACATATTTCATTATAATAACTACATCCAAATCCCAATATAATATTCCTCTGAAATGAAGATAACCAAAAGGTAATTAATTACACGATGGCTAACTCAAGAGTTGCAAAAGAAAGATATTCTTGAGGATTACCCTAAAAACAAGCTTGGGGCACCTGGGTGGCTCAGTGGGTTAAAGCCTCTGCCTTCGGCTCAGGTCATGATCCCAGGGTCCTGGGATCAAGGCCCGCATAGGGCTCTCTGATCGGCGGGGAGCCCGCTTCCTCCTCTCTCTCTCTGCCTGCCTCTCTGCCTACTTGTGATCTCTGTCTGTCAAATAAATAAATAAAATCTTTAAAAAAAAAGCTTAATATTAAATTTGGCACAACAGCAGCACCATCTTTTATAAAAAATCCTAATCTATTTAACAAGAGCAAGAAATTTTCTTTAAAAAAAAAATGTATAAGTTTGGGGGTGTGCCTGGGTGTCTCAGTTGTTAAGTGTCTGCCTTCAGCTCAGGTCATGATCTCAGGGTCCTGGGATCGAGCCCCACATTGGGCTCCCTGCTCATCGGGAAGCTGCTTCTCCCTCTCCCACTCCCCCTGTTGTGCTCCCTCTCTCCCTGGGTCTCCCTCTGTCAAATAAAATTTTAAAAAAAAAATAAAAATCAAAAATGTGTAAGTTTGTTATTTTTACTTTCTGATAAAGATGAATAAAAACTTTTTTAGGAAACGTTAGTATCTTACCAATGAAAATGCAACCTAGGTGAGGGAATAGAGGTTAGTGATGTTTCTGTTGAGCTATCATCCAAATGTCACACTGATTTTTCTCATTGGCAGATGATTCAAGGTTTCCTATGTCCCTTAAAACTTCCTGTGGCAGTACACCAAGCCTAGAAATCCCATCTAACACTGAAATTATGAACTCAGAAATGGTTTTCTAAGGAACTGTATGGATAGGACATGGTAAGACCTTCAAGGGCAAGAAAATATGAATGGAGCTAGTGTGGTGAATGTAACTCAGGCATTGGATTACCTGGGACAATGGTGTCCTATCATGACCTTGCATGATGGTACTAAATATGCAGTAATATTATATATTATAAAGCCCTCTGCAACGCACCTCATGTACATAAATGCAATATTTATAGAGCAACTAGAAATGGGCCAGGCTTTATGAATACAAAGACTAATGAGGTACCGTCCCTGACCTCAGAAATTTTCCCAGAGAAGAATTATAAGTACAATAATGAAGTACAATAATGTTACAAATCGCAGCTGAAGTTACTATGAGACCACAAAAAACAGACGCCTCATTCAGCTTGGTAAGCAAGGACTTCCAAGCAGAGAGATTTAAAAGAGAGAAATGAGTCAGGAAAGAGTAAAATTCAAGAGTAAGGTAGGTACTGATATTTGGGGTAAAATTCAAGAGTAAGGTACGTACTGATAAGCAAAGACACGGAGGAAAGGGAACAGCATGGCTCTCTGTGTAGAACCGAAAGCAAGTCAAGTACTGCTGAATACACCATCCATAAACCAGTACGTCAAGAGAAAACTGGGGAAATAGGTTGAAACTGTGTAAGAAAGAGAGCCTAGCATAACAAACTCGATTTTACCGTCTAGTCCACGGATTTTGCAACTATTTCGGAAGCCACACTATTGTTTGCCAGTAAAAAGCTGCCATTAAGATATCAACATGTAGAAAAAAAAAATATATCAACATGTAGATTCTATAGAAAGAGCTAATGAGGTAAAGGGCAGTCCCCATCCTCAGCCCACATTATGCAAGTGCAGTTTGAAAACCACAACTGTGTTAACTTAAGCAAGGGACTGATACAATAAGATTTATTCTCTTGTCTTTTTTTTTTTTTTTTTTAAGATTTATTTATCTGAGGGGTGCCTGGGTGGCTCAGTCGTTAAGCATCTGCCTTTGGCTCAGGTCATGATCCCAGGGTCCTTCCTGAGATTGAGCTCCGTATCAGGATCCCTGCTCAGCAGGAGGTCTGCTTCTCCCTCTCCCATTCCACTTGCTTGTGTTCCCTCTCTCCCTGTGTCTATGTCAAATGAATAAAATCTCTCTCTGAGAGAAAGTGCACGTGCACAAAGAGGTAAAGGAGAAGCAGACTCCCTGCTGAGCAGGGAGCCCAATGTAGAGCTCATTCCTAGGACCCTGAGATCATGACCTGAGCTGAAGGCAGATGCTCAACAGACTGACCCACCCAGACGTCCCAAGATCTACTCTCTTGATATAACACCCTGATGGATGTTGAGAGAATCGCTCTGAGCAGAACAGGACTGGAGGCACAGATGCCAGTTAGGAACAGGTGGCAAAAGCCACAGAAAGAGATGAGAATATGAGCCAGCATCATGGCAGTATGAATGGAAGAAGGAGGGTTAGTTTTGAGGACCATCAGAACACCCTGGTGAAGCTGAACTAAGTCCATGTATGGCAGTATTACTTGATCCCACCTAGAAGGTTTCCAGTGGAGAGATCACTTACTAATCAATTTCCAGGGGGAAGAAGCTATCTTTCCTATGTATTGTGTAGTAGCTTACCAAATATTTCCAGTCAACTTTCCTAAGTAACCAATGCTTAATGTTTTGTGTGTGTGTGGGTTTTTTTTAAGATTTTATTTATTTATTTGAGAGAAAGGGCATGAGCGGGGAGGAGGGGGAGGGGGAGAAGCAGACTCCCAACTAAGCAGGGAAGCCTTAACTTCTTTAATAATAGCTTTTCTCATATTTAATATTTCAACCATTAATTAGATCTGGTAGGGCTTTTGAAAAAGGTTTTTTTGTTTGTTTTTTGGTGGGTTTTGTCTTTTTGTCTCTTACTCTTAAAAAACACAACTATATCCTATTCTAAAACACTTCTTTTCTTCAAGAGAAAACAACATAGTCAAAGCAGCTTTAAGAAAAAAAGAAAAGGCTCTAAAATAAGCATATGCCATTCCATATCCTCATTTATTTTATTCTACATTACCTTTCAGGGCATTGCTGGAAAAAAGCCGTCAGCTGCTGCAAAAGTACCGGCCAGCAATCAGGTCTGTGTTCAAGCATAGTGATCAAAGGCTGAGGATGATTTCTGAAAAGCACAAAAAGTCACATAGGAAGCTGTCATTTCGGGACTACAAATTCTCAATATCCAAATACGGCAGCAAGAGACAATGCCATCTAGAAACTTTTTTCCAGGAAGCAAAACTATCATTTGTTGCAGAGTTGGGTGATTAGAACTAACATTTTTTTCTTCTACCTGTTTTGCAGAAAAAAGAATCAACTTTGAGTCTCAGGGATCCAAATTTGAGCACGAACTCTGCCACACAGTAACCCTGGGACTTTGGCCAAGCTCTTAAATTCGGGAGCTCGGTCCTATGCATCTCCTTGGTTTCTCCATTCCTGGAAGTCTTGGGTCACCTCCTCTTCCTCTCTTTCCAAACCTGGAAGGTTCTATTTCCTTTAACATTGCCCCAATTTATAAGCATTCTCTCCCTCCCGGTTCCTCCTTACCCAGTTCTTCTCAGTGCATGGCTCCATTCCCCCAGCATATTTAAGGAAAAAGAAAACATTTCTCCCATCTCAAAATAAACTCTCCAAACTGAAAATTCTTAAAATTTCTATTGAACAAGAATGAGAATTTTTATTTAGGCTACATCCATTAAGATACCTAAAGAGGGGATGCCTACATCCATTAAGATACCATCAGTTGGTTATGATCCCAGGGTCCTGGGATTATTAGTCATTTTTAGTCATTAGTCACTTTTAAAAACTCTTCCAGCAATTCTAACGTGTTGCCGGGGCTGAGAACTACTACAAGGAAAAAAACCCAGAAGAGGGAGGTGAAGAGTCAGGAAGTTTTCGGATATCTCGCTCTCTTAAACAGAAAAGCATAGCAGGTCCTTCACATGGAAACTCTCGCGAGAGGCACGGCTCTAACGAGACTCCACAGTTCCCGCGTATTACACCACCACCTCCTCCCGTGCTCCTCAACCTCACCTGACCTACTAGGCACTAACATCACTTCCTGCCACCCTCCTATTTGTCACAGCACAGGCTAATTCTGACTGATCAGATGACTGCCATGCTAAGGGATCGCTCCAACGATTTCTGCCAACACTCAAAAATCCTATCAAAATCCTATTTCCAAATTCCAAACTCTTTGGCACTGAAACCTACCTAGAATTGCTTCTGCTCTAGTTGCCACAGATATTAACAAACAAATGTTACAGATCCTGAAAGTCTCCCAGGAATGTCATATCAGTCAGACTTCAAAGGTTGAGAGTTCAGTAGGTCACGTTCCAGGAAACACGAATAAAAAGGAAAGAACAGCACCTGCTATCATTTTCGGTATGGGTTTGGCTCCTGCCAAGCACCACATTGAAATGAGGCACATCACATTAGACCATCCGTTAATCCTCCACTTAATGGTGGCATCTATGACTATTTAAGAAGAAAACCCAACAAGTTATCACATCATTATGTATTATCACACACTATGTGTGATCATAAAGCACTTACATGCTTTTCAATACTCTTCCCTTGTAAGTCATTCCTTCCTTCAACTCGCTCCTCAACATTTCCTTTCCCTCAAAAAAACCTCAAGTATCTACTGTTTTGGTGGGTTGTTTTGTTTTGTTTTGTTTTCTATCTACAGTTTAAAATTTTCGTCCAAATTAAATCGGATCAACAGAAATAAGAGATAGTCATTTTTTTTTCAAGATTTTATTTGTCAGAGAGAGAGGGAGAGATAGCAAAAGCAGGGAGAGTGGCAAGCAGGGGGAGACGCAGGCTCCCCACTGAGCAAGAAGCCCGATGCAGAACTTGATTCCAGGACCCTGGGATCATGACCTGAGCTAATGGCAGACGCTTAACCACCTGAGCCACCCAGGTGTCCCAGAGGGAGTAATCTTATTTTTTTGAAGATTTTATTTATTTATTTATTTGAGAGAGAGTGAGAGAGAGCATGAGAGAGGAGAATGTCAAAGGGAGAAGCAGACTCCCCATAAAGCTGGGAACCCGATGCGGGACTCAATCCCAGGACTCCAGGATCATGACCCGAGCCAAAGGCAGTCGCTTAACCAACTGTGCCATCCAGGCACCCCTGCGGGAGTAATTTTAAAGTAGGATCAGAAATGCTGCACATATACCCAATATAACTTCACTTCGACTTCACTGGGATTATGGGAACCACTCTAGCTTTGTTGCATGAAGCTGAAGGCCTGTTTTGCTGGACATTGGATCCAACAAAGTCTATTTAGTATCTGAGACCTAAACATTAAAAACAAGACAAAGTAGAATATAGGAGAGTAGGGATTATCCAGATGAATTACTGATTTAGACTAACTTTTCCAAAGAATTGATTATGTCAGATCCAAGTACAAATACTGCAGAGAATAATACACAATTGATTCAAGAAGCTCTCTTGAGGCAGAAGGGAAGTCCAAAATAAGAACACTGAATCTTACTAGCGATTAACATTGGATAATATTATACTATTTCAACTGAACACAACTAACCTAAAATCAATTATAATTGCCAAGATTTTGTTTTACTACTTTGAGCATAATGAAGCAAAAAGCTAAATTCTCCCTTGTGACTCATCAAATTGGTATGCGAATACAAATATAGAAAGCTTAACAGAATGATTTTCTAATTCAATATATTTTATGGTACAACTGCCATGCCTGAAGTTTTCTCAATCTTTGCACTCCCGCTATTTGGGGTCAGAGGACTCTTTTTGGGGTTGTCCAGTGCACTGAAGGATATTTAGCGGCATTCTTGCCCTCTACCCACAAGATGTTAATAGCATTCAATATAGTTATGACAGTCGAAAATGTCTCCAGACATTACCAAATGTCCCTGGGGGGCAAAACTGCCCCCTGGTTAAGAACCACGGCGTTACTGTAAAATGACAAGCACTGAGGAGAGGCACAAAACTGATTAAACCGTGGTACCATCCCAGAGCTATTAAAAAAAAAAAAACAAAAAAGACTTGATTCCACCTTCACCCTTCCTTGCAATGAACCAAAGCAATCGATCATACTCAAAATTATAAGTTTCTTATGGAAATATAGTCCTCAAATATTAACATTAGGTGCACAAGGCTAACACAATACAGCAGAAACTCCAGAATTTTAAAGGGAAAACTCATGGAAAATTATTCCTTTGCAAAATACAGAATCATGTTCCAAAATAAACAGTATTCAATAATATACCTACTAATTTGGGTATGATAGAAAATAGTTATTTTCCTATTTAAAATATTATCATTGGAACATTTAAGACATCATAAGGGTAAGTGTAATTCATTCTTGATACATGTGGGGATTATTAAATTTATGGATTATTCAAGATTTCTCTTTTCCTTCTTCCTCCCATTCACTGCTCGTTAGCCACTCCACTTCATTCAAGTATATCCAACTGAGAAAGGTCAAGGTCAATGGAAGGGTCTACAGTTTAAATAAGTCACCTCTGCTCTTCATTAGAAGCACTGCTGATCAAAAAAAGAACATGTACAAAAGAACACCAAGCAAAATTTCACTTCAATTAAGTGAAATTTTAAGGTTAAGCAGTTATAACTGCTACTCAAGTTATTAAAAAAGTTGACTATAATACTTTATTCAAAATGATAGATGGGTTGACCAATCAACCTGATCACTTAAAAAATTAATAATGGCAGACAATAAGCTATGCAAGTTGTGAGTAACAAACACAATGGTGGGACACAGTCATCATTATTATTTATATAAGCACTGCCTACCTAGCATCACTGGAATCACTGTTAGGCTGCCACAATCCTATCTTAGGAAAAACTGCAAGTAGAGAGGTAGAGGGAAATTAGTGAAGGGAAAGCAAGGAATTGAAAGGGTCAAGAGTTCCAGATTTACATTGAGGTTCTGCAACAAGCCATGTGATCTCAGGCAAGAGAATTAACCTCTCTTGGGCAGTTTCTTCATCTGTAAAATGAAGACATCAGACTAAGAACCTTCCAGTGCTAAAGATATACAACCCAAGCGACCCATTAAAGCCCTTACCTTTGTACTGCTCCAGACTAGAGGTAGGGCCAAACCCTGGAAAGGCAGAAAGCAATACAGAAGGCTCTCAACTGTTAATAATTCTAGGCCAAGTTTAGGTGGCTCTAAGGTCAATGTTTAATAAAATCTAAACCTCACAAAGGAGTCTACTTTTATTTTTAATTTCTAAAGATGTTATTTATTTGCTTGAGAGAGAGAGAGAGCACGCACACAGAGGGATAGGAGAAGCAGACTCCCCATTGAGCAGGGAGCCCGATGAGGGACTCAATCCCAGGACCCTGGGATCATGACCTGAGCTGAAGGCAGATGCTTAACCAACTGAGCCACGCAGGTGCCCCAGGAATTTCCTATTTCTAATCCCAAAGAGATAAACCATACCATATTTATTTCAGAGAGAAGTACGGAGCCCAGAAGGAGCACAAATTTTTAAGTCAGAATTTCCCAACTCCTGAGACTTCCAATAGATTCTGCTTTCCTCTTAAAAGAGAAGAGCACTGTTTCTAAAGGTTAAAGTCAATACAAACCAGGCTATCTGGTCACCCTTCATTGGCCTCAAGTGCCTCTGCTCTCTCCCTCACCGTGTGGTTTTTGTTTCTGCCATGGAGGAACCGATCTGTCCTCCGTTCTTTGGCACCTTCCCATTTCACGATTTATAAATGTCTTAACTGCCATTGTAAGTAATGCGTTTCCATTGTACCGAGCACACAGAACACTCCATCAACGTGGTACCGTCCTGATTCTCAGGCAGGTAGGTTTGTTTCTTAAACCAGAGGAGAAGCTGTCTGAAAGCTGGATCTGTCTTATTCTTGTTAGGTTTCCCTCTTGGTGCCGAGGCACAACTACAATAAATGTAACACACACATGCAGGCTCTCCCCAAAGCACCTTTTCAAACTCTTTCCCTGGATAGTGAAAAACCAACGTCTCACAGTGCCTCTAGTACGCGGTTTCAAAGTCTACATTGTTCAGGGATAAAACGCACAGAGGAAGCACGCAGAGTTGGTACCTAATACTTGAGTCCTCCCCACCCTTTAATAATATTGTCAACAACACAGCGCAGTACACGCATCCTAACAGAACTGAGTGGGGGAGGAAGGAATGATAAACGTGCGGTTCCGCTACACTAGCACCGAGGCAATGACAGAATAAGGTATGTAACTAGATTCACCTTTCCAAGTATAAATACATCAATCTTAATAGAAAAGAGGGAGTAAAAAAAAAAAAAGTCATCTTGTGGTAGGCAAATCAAAAAGCAAAAGTTATTTGTAACCTTTAGGTCACCTCAACCTTTCTGCTCTGTTGCTGAATACAGGAACGAGAGGATTTGATTTACATCATAAATTCAGCGATAGACACAGATTGCCTTTTCTGTGTGAGGAAACAATGCCTACAGTCACCATGCATTTTCATGTATGCAGCTGTGACCCGGGCCCTTTCAGAAGCATAGCATAGCACTTACTACATCAAATATGCATTTTAAAAGCATTTCTCTACCTGCTCTGAATTTTGATTTGAAAGTGCTGGTTAGAAGCCAAAAAGGGATTAAAAAAAAAAGTCCCACAGATTTTAAGATTCAAAAAAAAAAATGCCTAACAAAAATTTAAGATTCCACAATGAATGTGGGAAAAAAAAATTACACAATAATTGGGAATTATCCTGTCGCATTTTTAAGACACATGTATTTTTCCTTTCCACATAAGCTACCAGGAAAAGAAAAACTTTTGGAGCAAAAAGTATTTTAATGTGGACATGTGGATGAATTTTGACAAATCTATTTTCTTTGGGTCCATAAGGCAGAGAGGGAAAGTGTGAGATTTCTTCAAAAACGTAGTTCATATTACAATTGATTCTGCCCTCATACTGAACCTTTTGCAGGATCCCTATTTTGAGAGGCAGGGTTTTAACAACAAAGGTGTGTGCCAACGTCAAAAGTTTAAAATTATTCTAGGTAGAAGGTAATGACTGTGGGGAAACAAATACTTAGGGTTTCAAAACTTCTATTATTAAGTTAGCAGCCATGAGTGTAAAAAGTGTATAGATAGATAGATAGATAGATAAAGTTGAATTAAATTTAAAAACTAGAGACAAGTGCTCACTTTGGCAGCACATATACTAAAAACTAGAGACAAGATAAATAGGCTAAGAAGGCTAGAAGGACATTTTATGCCCTTAAAGACAATGATTACCAAATTACCATAGCAATTTTTAAATTAAACATCTCACCTTTAGAAGAACTTAAAAGCACTTTCTAGGGGCAGTCGCTTAACTGGAAGACGTACAATATGTGTAGCTTATTCTTTAGGTGTGATTATAAATCCCAAGTGCAAACCCCAGGTGATTAGAACCATAAACTGTGAACAAAGACTTCCCTGGGTGGGAAAAAGGAGAGAAAAGAGGAAATGAAAACAGAAGCAAAACATGCAGTTCAACAGAAAGCATTAAACTGCAAAGAGCCAGATGGCCCTTGGAAAGTAATGGCTACGCTTCCCCTCTTACTGCCCTGGCTTTCTTATCATTAACTCTGCTGGGCTTTCTCAGAGTCAGATCTGATGCTGATAATCCCTTCTTAACTTGTATTCATTTTCATGATTTTTCTATAAAGATGTCCCTTTATTATTAAAGCAAGAATACACAAGTCGTCCAAAATGATACGCAAAATTTTAAGGACATGTATGTACGTGTGTGTGTGGGTATATTTTCTAAGGAAGGATCAAAACTTTTACGAGATTCTCAAAGAAGGTTCTTGCCTATACCCCTCATCCAAAAAACAGTAAATACCAGAGAATTAAATAAGGTGATTACTGCAATTCAGGCTTGTTAAACTCCTGCTTTCAAAAAAACCTACAAAGCACGATCTCCCCCCCAAAAAAAGGTTATATATGACATACCCCAAAATGGTAGTTCACCAAGCACTGAAGTCTTTGTAACTTCAGCAAAATTAAATATATTAATGTATTCTACTGGTTCCAATCCCTTATGGCAGCTAGACTGTGTAGTACAGATGATTTAATAATGGTGTCATGCTTATTTTATGCTAAATAAAACCAAACAGCTACATCTCAGGGGAATCCCTTTAGATAATATATTCGATTACTGAAATAATCAGCTCTCCCAAAAGCAAAATGTTCACTTTGACCCAAAAAAGAAAAAAAAAAAAAGCAAAAAAAAAGCTCCAGACGGTCAAGTTTTTAAAGAATTACAGGATTCTAAGCAACCTCATTAAGAAAAAGTAAATGTTTAAAAAAAAAAAATGTAATGTAATACAGAAATCTGCATAGAAATGAAAAACAAACAGCTACTCTTTAAAAAAATTTTTTGTTTCAAGTTTTTATTTAAATTCTAGTTAACATATAATGTAATATTCATTGCAGGAGTAGAATTTAGTAATTCATCACTTGCATGTAACATTAATTACTCTTAAAGACTAAGGAGTTCAGTTCCATAACTTACAAAGAATAGCTTACCTCCAAAAATAAACATAAAAGGCAAAAACACTAAAAATTCACTTGACTTGGTAAGCATACAAAAAGACTACAGATGGGACACCTGAGTGGCTCAGGGGGTTAAGCTGCTGCCTTTGGCTCAGGTCATGATCCTAGGTCCTGGGATCGAGTCCCGCATCGGGCTCCTTGCTTGATGGGGAGCCTGCTATTAAAAAAAAAAAAAAGAAAAAAAAGACTACAGAATAAATAAAATGTGGTATATCCATGCAATGGAATAATATTCAGCCATTCAATATAGATGAACCTTGAAAACATTATGCTAGGTGGAAAAAGAAAGGCATAAAAGGCCACATATCACAGGGATTTCATTTATATAAAATGTCCAGAAGAGACAAATCCACAGATACAAAAAAAGTAGTGTTTTCCAGGGATTGGATGTAAGGAATACTAGGGAATGACTGTTAATGAGGCTTCTTTTAGGGGGGATGAACATGTGCTGGATTTAGATAGTGATCATGGCTAGAGAACTTAGTGGATATAATACGGAACTGTATGGTTTAAAAAGATGAATTTTATGGCGTATAAATTATATCTTCAAAAAATGCATTAAAAAATATTTCAGGAGTGCCTGACTGCCTCAGTTAGTGGAGCCAGTGATGCCTGATTTGGGGCTCATGAGTTCGAACTCCACATAGGGTATAGAGATTACTTAAATAAAACAAATATTAAAAAATTTTCAAATTTAATTCAGCCACATACTATCTTAAATTTAGTTACCCTATTCTTGATTTTAGAAAAAAATTCATGTGTATCCTGTGAAGGACACCACTAACAGAAACAAACTAACCTGAATTTCCCTTACAAAGGAAGAAAGTTCAAATCAAAATCTCATTTATTATCTCAATACACCTGGTTGATTATACCCATTTCTTTTTTAAGATTGTATTTATTTGAAAGAGAAAGAGAGAGAGAACAAGCATAGGGAGCAGCAGAGGGAATGGGAGAAGTAGACTCCCCTCGAACAAGGAGCCCGATGTGGGACTCAATCCCAGAACCCCAGAATCATGACCGGCAGACTCTGAACGGACTGAGCCACCCAGGTGCCACAATTACGCTGATTCTTAAAGATGCAGATGTGGGGGACGCCTGGGTGGCTCAGTTGGTTGGGCGGCTGCCTTCGGCTCAGGTCGTGATCCCAGCGTCCTGGGATCGAGTCCCACATTGGGCTCCTTGCTCGGCAGGGAGCCTGCTTCTCCCTCTGCCTCTGCCTACCACTCTGTCTGCCTGTGCTCGCTCGCTCGCTCTAACAAATGAATAAATTAAAAAAAAAAAAAAAAAAGATGCAGATGTGGGAGGCAAGAGAGTTGTATCTTTTTCTAATCACTATGAAATACCATGATGTTGTTTGGTTATTTTAGCCATTCATCCAGTGATTCTTAAACCTATTTCCACAGCTGAATCCCTGGAGACTTTTTAAAAAATATAGAGATTCTAGGTATGCACATTGGATGACACCCAAGCTTTCTAAATCAGAATCTATACATTCAGTGCATTTCCGGGGATTCCTACCATTTCCACCTCTCCATTGAAATCACCATTCTGAAGGTATCACAGTGAAAATCAGTTGAGAGGTTGGGGGCATCATGAGGAGCAGTACATTTGCATGGTTCCAAGAGTCTTCTCCACAGATTGCGTATTAGTTACAAGAGAAAAATGATTAACTCTACAGTAGAGAAACCATACATCACCCTGACTAGATAACCAAAATTAAAGTCACCACTGAAGGATGCCTGGCTGGCTCAGTCAGTAGAGCATGTGACTTTTGATTCTGGGGCCATGAATTTGAGCCCCACAATGGGCATAGAGTTTATTTTAAAAAAAAAATTTTTTTTTTTTAATTAAAACCACCATTTAGGGATGAGATGAACATCAGTGCCTCTGGATGTGATATCCTGAGATGGACACGGCATCACTTTTATAGATTTCCAAAATGTCAATGTCATGAAAAAGAAAGGAAGAGATTGTTCCAGAACTTAAAAGACTAAAAAGATAGGACAACTAAAGGTAACATGTGATCCTAAATTAGATCTTACACACTAAAAATAAAAAGGAAAAATGTATAAAAGGATGCTATAACAAAACTGGAATATGGACTATAGATTGTTATATAGATGTTAAATTTTTTCAGCATGATAACTGTTCTCTGATTATATGAGAATACCCTTGTTCTTAGAAAATACACTGTTGAAGACATATAATCTACTCACCAATGTTTTTTAAGAATTATACAGAGTAGACAGAATGATAAGGCAAATGTAGCAAAGTATTAAACTCATAAATCAGGGTAAATGGTATATGGGAGTCTTTTGTACTATTTGCACAATCTTTCTGGAACTTTGAAATTATTTCCAAAGAAGTTAAAAAGACAGACCTTCAAAACTTCCCACTACTCTAATTAAAACCCCAAGTCTTTGACGTGATCTTGTGTATCCTAGGCCACACCCCGTCTCCTGGGCCTCCATCTTGGGCTCTCCCTCCCTTGAACTCTGTCTCCAGCCACTGGGCCTCCCACACACCAGCTCTCACTCATGACAGCAGATAGCACGGAGGCACCTACCTCCACCTAGATCTGCAACACCCTTCCTGTGCTCTTCCCACAGCTGCCTCCATCTCATTCTTCAAAATGGGTAGAAGAGAAAACGCAGAAGGAGTTTATTGCTGAGAAAAAGCTACTTATCAAAATTAAAACAAGGGTTACATTTTGATGTCCTCAGCCACAAACTGGTCTTAGCCCACTGCGTCTCAGTCCCTCCCTTAGGACTCTCATTTTTCTTTGTTATAGACCTAGGGATGAATGTGTTTGCCTTAAGAACTGAGTGAAAAAGATCAGTATGAATTACAAAGTACTTCAGCTTTCAGGACACACATCTTTACATTCTTAAAGTTAACTCTCCAGAGGCACCTGGGTGGCTCAGTTGGGTGGGTGTCTGCCTTCAGCTCGGGTCACGATCCCGGGAAACTGGGACGGAGCCCCACATCTGGCTCCCTGCTCAGCAGGGAACCTGCTTCTCCCTCTCCCTCTGCCTGCTGCTTCTCCTGCTTATCTTCTCTCTCTCTCCTGTCAAATGAATAAATAAATTCTTTTTTAAAAAAAAATTAACTATCTAAATAAACTACCTAACACTGCCCAAAGAGATAGAGTGTGCCTAAATAATCCGCTCAGGGTATAACCCTCCATTACCCTTGGCCTCTTCACCCATTCAGAGCACACCATCTGCCAAAAGCATTTAATATTCCCTAATTTCAGAAAGTACAGCTTGATGTTGATCAGACCAAACCTTTCCACAAATAAGATTCTTAACATTTGCTATGTGTGCATGTCAGCCACTGTCTGGCACATCAGAATGGTGCACGAATTCTGGAACAAGCAGTCACTGCTCATGAATTCACAGCTATTTCCTCACTTCAGCAAAAGGAAGAGAGATCTTGAAAAGATTGCCATAATATGAATATGCAGAGGAAAAACGAAAGGCAGAAGCACATGATAACATTGGGGGGGCAGGGATGGCATATTACAAAGCAACTAAGAAAATGAGCCTCCATGAATTGTAAAAACTCAGTTTAGTTATTCTTTCTCAAAACTGAAATCCTTGCTGCGGATCCATTCTCTGCCATGTTTTCTCTATGGTCAATATTTGAGAATGTTTAAGTAACTTAAATATAACAGTGTTACAGGAAAATGGAGTTCAGGTGCCTGGGTGGCTCAGTTGGTTAAGCGTCTGCCTTTGGCTCAGGTCAGGATCCCGGGGTCCTGGGGTCAAGTCCCACATGGGGCTCCCTGCTCTGCAGGAAGTCTGCTTCTCCCTCTGACCCACCCCCATCTCATGCGTGCCCGTGCTCTCTAATAAATAAAATCTTTAACAAAAAAGAAATAGAAAGAAAGAAAAGGAAGAAAAAAATGGAGTTCAAGCTGACCAACAGAAAATCCAGACCAAACAAAAGGGGAAGAAGAAACGGAAGCCTAAACTAGAGGATACATTAGCAGCAGTTTTTAAAAGGCAGGATAGAGGGAGGGGCACCGGCTGGCTCAGTCGGTAGAGCATGCAACTCTTGATCTTGGGGTCGTGAGTTCAAGCCCCACACTGGGTGTACAGATTACAAAAATAAATAAATAAACCTTTAAAAAGGCAATTATTATAAAAATTGTTCACAGGTAGAAAAGAGCTTCTAAGATTTTGAAAACTATTAAATGCCTAAAACAGGTCACAAAGCTGGTACCCTTTTGGATTGCCTCCTGTGAACAGATGTATTTTGTCTGCCTACCCTGTATTTTTAAAAATCTGAATTGTTTTCCAGCATTCAGCATTCAGGAGATTTCATATAAAATATTATTAATACTGAAAGATCTGAAGGTCTAGCAACAATGAACCCCTATTGCCTCATTTCAACCACTGGCCAGCAGTTCTCCCTGCTACCAGCAGACTGGAAACCACCTAGGAAGCTTTGAATAACCACCAATGCCTCAGGCAAACCCTCCAGTCCTTCTAGGAAAAGCCCAGGCACCCGTACATTTAAAAGCCCCTCAAGGCACTTGGGTGGTTCAGCCCTTGGGCATCTGCCTTCGGCTCGGCTCGCATTGTGATCCCAGGGTCCTGGGATCGAGCCTGTGGTGGGGGGATGGGGGGGTTCCTGATTAGCGGAAGTCTGCTTCTCTTTCTGCCCCTCCTCTCCCCCCACCCCAGTAACCCTCACCCGGCTTGTGTTCTCTCTCAAATAAATCTTAAAAAGATAATAATAATAAAATAAAACCCCTCAAAGGCCCTACTGTGAAGCCACAGTCAAGACTCGTGCACCTAGAGTTTCACACATGGCATATGCTAAGTATAAATGTGCTGTGGTGTTCCTCCAGCTAACCCCATCCTAAAAATCATAGTTCAAGCCGCATTTAAACATTCCCCATCTAGGGGCGCCTGGGTGGCTCAGTTGGTTAAGTAGCTGCCTTCGGCTCAAGTCATGATCCCAGAGTCCTGGGATGGAGTCCTGTGTCCAGCTTCCTGCTCCTTGGGGAGCCTGCTTCTCCCTCTCCCTCTGCCCGCTACTCCTGCTTGTGCTCTTACTCTGTGTCAAATAAATAAATAAAATCTTTAAAAAAAATAAAATAAACATCCCCCTTTAATCTTAAGTCACAAAACAGAAGAAGGGTCCAGCTGAGCAATATGAACTTTATCAGCCATACACACTCTAGTCTAATGTATCTCAAAGCACAGTCAGTTGACCACCTGTGCATCTCAATTTCATTAAAAATGCAGGTTTCCGGTCATGTTCCAGACATACACATCAAAAACTCTCAGCATGAGCTCCTGATGCACGGTAAACACTGAAAACCAGTGTTGCTTTTTTTAAGAGAGCTGTGGAGGGCTCTCTTCCTTTCCTGCCTCAAACACGCATCCACCACCTGACCATGAAGAACACTCCCTTGTGGGGGCCACAGAATTATTTCTTTGAACAGAGCGATGAGGTTTAAATCTCTTACATGGTCTCTTGCACTTGTACTTGGCTTGCCCTCCCTAGGCTGTTTTTCCTTTAAAAATGCTCTTTGGTTCTGATCTTGACCTCTCTATTGTCCGTGCCAGACGTGGTTTGATGAACTCAGTGCCTTGGTGCTTAGCGGGAAATGGGCTTTTTGCCCCCCAACAGGGAATAGAGGCAAGGAGACAGGATTAAGCCCCTCAATATCCCCCCGTAGTGCGTCCCCGAGGGGCTCCTTGCGGCTTATATGTGGTACCTTTAAGCTCCCACAGCCCCAAGCAATATTTCTCAATCGTGAACCACAGCTGACCTATATCCAGATCACTGAGCAGCTGGGTAAACATGCTGATTCCTAAGTCTGGTGCAGAGCCCACTGAGTAAGATCTGTACTGTTAACAAGCTCCCCAGGTGCTTCTTTGGCACAGAAAGTTTGAGAACCACTGAGCTCTAGGTTCAACAAAGAGAATACCCTCTCTAGAGCTCCTTCCATGAAATTCACAGGAACCAGGGGAAGCCACGGGCTCAGGCTCTCATTTCCGGTCCTCACAGCACCCTCCCTTCCCTTCCACATTGGCATAACGTAAGCAAATTCAGCACCAATCCATTTAAAATAACCACATATTCTATTGTACTACAATTCAAATTAATTAGCTATCAGGCCAAGAAGAAGTGGAAAATGCGCAAACTCCAAAACTGTGTGCAAACCAGGTCCTTAGTACCGTAAAAAACACAGGGGAGTTTCATTCCCAGAAAGCTTGCAATTATTTGTCCTACTACTTCCATTGGAAATTCACCTTCCAGCATAACCCGGGAACACCTCTCCGTGGAGTTCTGGGCTTCTCACAATCCTTTTATGCTTTCACACACAGCTCCTCAGTTGCTTCTCCAAAGCTGGAGGGTACTGCCAACCAACACGCCGCAAAGAAGGTTCGAAAACAGCATGACAATTTCATGCCTGACTCAGGTAATCACAGCTCTCTTGAGGGGGGGTCTGCTCTTCAGGCTCACCTCTCCTCTGTCCCCGGCATCCACGATCCCCCTCTTGGAGGAACTTAAGGCTCTTACACACTCAATTACACTCTCCTGATTTATAGTGCCAAACAGCCATTCACATAAGGGCTCTCCATAAACATTACCGGATTATGCCAACTCAGGTGATTGATTCTGGACCTCTCGATGTGCCGCCACTCTAAAGACACAATTTATGTATCCAGTATGATTTTCAGCTCCTCAAACTGGGTTCCCTCTCCACACTTTGCACCCACTGTCTTCTGAAGAACTAGCAGAGAAAATGAATTATAAACCAGGAAAACAGGTGCAACGTGACAGCCGACTGAAGGTCTGGTACTCACACAGGGTAAGGACAATCACTGGGAAAGGGAGGATAACTCTAACCCTTCAGTTGGCAGAAAATCTCCCTTTACCGACATCTAAACCAGAGCTTCTTAAACGTTAAGGTGCCTGTGAATTACCTGCAAAATCTAAAAGGAACGTGGGTGCCGACACAGGTAGTCTGAGCTGGAGCATGAGACCCCACTCTCCTAACAGGCTCCCTGGTATCGCTGACGCTGAGGCAGAGCTCCCCTACCCATAATGTAGGGGGCGGGGTGGGGGGGTGGGGAGGAAGGGTCAGCGTCACCTGGGAGCTTGGTGCAGGAGAATCCTGGGCCCACCCCAGCCCTAAAGAAAGAGAATCTGCCATTCAACGAGGTCCCCGGCCATTAGCATGCACATTAGAGCAGCTGACATACCATCTTGCACTCACTGAATCAGAATCACTTGAGATCTTTTTAAGAACTACAAAAGCCCAGGCCTTACAGCAGAGACTCTGATGCAGTCGATCTGGGGCATTTGATTGTTCTGATGCTTGTTTTAAGCACACCCAGGTGGTTCTAATAAGTGGCTAATGTTTGGAACCATTGAATTAAAAATACCCCACTGGGAGGACGGAAATATGGAGTGACTGCTAAGGGGCGAGGAATTTGGGGGGATGTGAAAATGTCCTAAAATTGATTATGGCAATGGCTGCATAATTCTGCGAATATACAAAAAAGAAAACCCCACTGAACTGTATACTTTAAATGGCTCAGTCCTGTGGTATGTGAATTATATCTCAATAAAACTTATATAAAAATTTAAAACTTTAATGGCATTCCTATTTTAAAATAAATAACTCCCACTGAACAATACAATGGAATTCTTTTCCCTCTCTTTTTTTGGTAAGATTTTATTTATTTATTTTTAGAGAGAGAGAGTGAACAAAAGCAAAGGGAGGGGCAGAGTGCGGGGAGAGAATCTTAAGTAAACTCCAAGCTGAGCTGATCTCCAAGGGAAGCTCCATCTCAGGGCCCTGAGATCATGACCTGAGCCAACACCAAGAGTCGGACATTAGCCACCAGACGCCCCTGGATTTATCCTCTATCCTGGAACTCTGGCCCAAGAGTTTGAAATTCTTAAAACACACACACACACACACACACACACACACACACATATTTCTATGGTTCATCTAGAAATATTAAGATCTGTTCATCTTCTTCTTAGGTTCAATTCTGGTTAAGGCAATGGATGAGAGAGAAAGCTGAAATGAAAACCTTGTTATGTCACAGAGCACCACAATATGTAAGGAAAAAAAGGAAAGAAAAGCATATTTATCATTTTGGAAAAGTTTACTCCACTTACCCCAAGTCTCCAGGGTATTTTCAAAAAAATAATTTTCCTTTTGCTTCCCAATTCAAAAATAAATTAATTTTTGAATTAACTAATAAGTTAACAATGAATTAACTAATTCATTGTACTACATTCTTCCAAAGTTTGTTTGAAGATATTAAAAAAAGTTAAGAAAAAAATACATAAAATGAAAATCTTCCCTTGTTAAAAAGTCGGCTTAAACTCTCAATAATGTACTCAATAAAAAGATCATAAATAGGGGCACCTGGGTGGCTCAGTTGGTTAAGCGGCTGCCTTCAGCTCAGGTCATGATCCCAGGGTCAAGGGATTGAGCCCCGAATCAGGCTCCCTGCTCAGTGGGGAGTCCGCTTCTCCCTCTCCCTCTGCCCTCTCCGCCCGTTCATGTGCTCCCTCTCTCTCTTTTTTTTTTTTAAGATTTTATTTATTTGCGAGAGAGAGCACTAGAGTGCACAAGCAGGGGGAGCAGCAGGCAGAGGGAAAAGCAGACTCCCCTCTGAGCAGGACACAGGTCTTGATCCCGGGATTCTACCACATACACTAGTTACATGGCATCTTCTGGGGCACTCTGCTCACCAAGTAGGAGCCCCTCTCTTAACAAACGGCTTTCTGGGACGTTCAAGGCAATGGTTAGGGTCAACTTCACAAGTAAGTACAATGTCTTCCCTTGTCCAAACTTCTCAAAAAAATCCAGTGTATTTCAAAAAAAATAAAATTGTTGCTATGTGTATTTTCTTTTTAACATAACTCTACCATGTTACATTATATAGATGACAAAGAAAAGACAAATCAATGCTCCTACCTACTAAGCTTGCCCTGGCTATTAACCCTTAAATAGTCTATTACTATTTACAGTACCCTCCTACCTAACCTAAACCCCCCCTGCTTTCAGGACATCTGCTCAATCAACTCTTCAGTTTTCATAGTATTGGGAAGATGGTTATAAATATCCCAGAGCAGAAAGAATGTGGGGTAACAGATTCCAATTCCAAGGAAGCAACCCTGAAATCCACAATGGTGATATCAGCATGTTTTCAACTCCATCTCCATCTTCTATGTCTTTGAATTACTAACTTCCTGAGAGGTCCAACACCCACCATCACTGTTGAATTAAATAATTCTTAATTGATTAGCATATCTGTTCATAACTTAGTTAATAATTCACACACACACACACACACACACAAATTGTTTTAAAGGAGAAATGGCATACCTAATAGTATACAAATTCCGAATATTCTTCTCCCCTCCTTGTCCTTCCTTAAGAGCTTGCATTTGTAATAATTTCATAATGGCTTTTATCAGGCCATGTGTATTCCTGTAAAGAAATACAACAACATGTTCAATGCTATAGATATAAAGTGAATATTCTAATCAGGTACTTATATCTACCATTTTAAAATAACTGAACACTTGCCACCCACACTGAACAGTAACCACCCACATGCAGCCCCCTCATTCTACCGTGCAGCCAAGAGGCCTGAAGGTAGACAGCTCTCATCCCACACCTTTAAAAGAGGAGAAGTGGAACCAAGGAATCAAACCACCAACCTATCAATCACCTCTCTACACTTGGGGGGTATCAATCAGGAAAAAATAAACATTAGCCCACATAATTGCAGGCGGTGACCACATCAGTTATCCATACTGAATAATTAAGTCCTTCATTTATAAATATTAGTAGACCATGAATAATAACCAGACATGTGAAATGGATTAGCCACTCAAAAAAGTGGGCCAGGGGACCATTCAGAGCAAATAACCCCCAATAAAATAAAGTTAATGGGAGTGGGGAGGAAAACCTTAAATTTTTTCTTTATTTTCTGTAAGAGGTAGGAAGATAATACGTAGGAAGAAAGAAAGAAAGAGAAAAAGAGAAAGAAAGAAAGAAAGAAAGAAAGATTGATTTCATTATTAATTTTTTTAAATTGTGACATGGAATTTTTTTCCTGAAGTAAAACTGACAAACACAATTGCAGTATATTTTAGTGTACAATATGATATATGCATACATTGACTTAATTACAGGCAATCATTTTATAATTAACACATCCATCAACTCACATAATTTATTTCATTTTTTGGAGGTGGGGGGGGTCAGAATGCTAAAGATCTATCCACAGGAATTTCAGTATATAACACAGTATTGTTAACTCTAGTCAACAAGCTACACATCAGAACTTGATCATCTTCTAACTGGAAGTTTGTATCCTCTGATCCACCTCTCCCTATGTCTCCCACCCAGCCCCTGGCAACCACCATTCTACTCTGTTTTTATGAGTTCAGTTTTTGTGTTGTTGTTGTTGTTTTTTATTCCACATATAAGTGTGATCACTCATATTTGTCTTTCTCTGGGTGATTTCACTTAGCATCATGCCCTCCGGGCTCATCCATGTTGTCACAAAGTAACCTGCCCTTTTTATATAAGGTTCTCCCTGGGAACAAAAAAGAAATCTTAGAAAAAAAAAAAAAAATACTGCATGTTAAATGGGGGAAAAAAGGAATTATTTTTTAAATCATGGTTGTTAATACACATGGAGCAACCATTGTAAGCTATGTACTTCCTTAAGTGCTTAACATGTATTGTCATTTGCTATCCAAAATATAGTAAGTTACAAATCACTGTTTATTTTTAGGCTAGGACAAGACTTGGACTTAATTCACTGGTATCACTTGGAGCAGTTATGTGAAGTGTTATTTAGTGTATCTTTTACAATATTGGAAGTTTTCCAACTGACATTAAGGTTTGCCAATACAACAGCCAACAGCCACACGTGACTGCTAAGCACATGTAATATGGCTAATCTGAGATGTGCTAGAAGTGTAAAACACACACTGAATTTTAAAGACTTAGGACACAAAAAAGAATATTAAATATTATGTGTAATTTTTTATATTGACTGTATATGGAAATACTATTTTCGATACATGGGGCACATAATGGATATAATTAAAATTAACACTACCTGCTTAACTTTTTAATGTGGCTGTGAGAAAATTTTGAATTTTTGAATTATTTGAAATTATTTGAAAATTTGAAATTTTCAAATTATTATTTATTTATTTTGAATTATTTAATTATTTGTTTGTTTAAGTTTATTTATTCTTAGCAATCTCTGCACCCAAGTGGGGCTTGAACTCACAACCCCAAGATCAAGAGCTGCATGCTCTACTGCTGAGCCAGCCAGGTGCCCCTGAACTCCCAGTTTTCTAACCTTTAAATTCGGTCTTGTTTGGCCTTATTTGTGGACCAGATCTTAATGTCTAAATAATTAAGTGTACTATATTTTAAGTGAGAGTGCCGCATGAACAGATTATAAGTTTTGAAAAATGATGGCATCAATCAAATAACAAATCCATTCAGATAGCAGTTAAATTCAATTGAATAATTATTCAGATTATTTAAATATTTCAAGGGGGCTGAGAGGGACAGTTTCAGATTAATTATTATTTAAACCCCTGTTTTAATTCTAACTAGCTAGGGAATGTTGGCCAAGGCACTTAACACCTAAAAGCCACAACATCCTCATCTATATAATCTAGAATCATGATAATAGCCCCACTTCTTGTGTTGTTATAAAGAATAAATACAAATATGTCAGTAAAGCACCTGGTTATTTTTTCAATAAATTTTGGTAATCTAATACATGTAACTGTACCACCAAGATTATAATGTTTTTCCCTCTTTACAGATGAGGCTACTATGCAAACTTGTACAAGCATCAGAGTTCATAAATGCTCAGAACTGGAATGTCCCTAAAACTACCTACAAACCCAAACTTATCCTAACTCCTAGTATTTTCCATCTCTCCTTGCAAAACCTTCTTTTTCTTGTTTGTAAGCAACTGTTACTCAGTATCCGAGATCTGCTCAAAAAACTAAATTTCTAGGGCACCTGGGTGGCTCAGTGGGTTAAGCCTCTGCCTTCAGCTCAGGTCATGATCTCAGGGTCCTGAGATCGAGTCCCGCATCGGGCTCTCTGCTTGGCATGGAGCCTGCTTCCTCCTCTCTCTCTCTCTGCCTGCCTCTCTGCCTACTTGTGATCCCTCTCTGTCTAATAAATAAATAAAATCTTTTTAAAAAATTGAAATTAAAAAAAAAACTAAATTTCTACTGAATTCTATATGATTCCAGAAAAAGGTTACAATAATAGTTTGATTAGGGGCACCTGGGTAGCTCAGTCAGTTAGGTGTCCTGGGATCAAGCCCCAAATTGGCGGGGAGTCTGCTTCTCCATCTCCCCCTGCCCCTCCCTCCTGCTTGTGCACTCACTCTCGCTCACTCTCTCTCGCTCTCAAATAAATAAATAAATAAATCTTTTTACGATTCTTTTAAATAAATAAATAGTAGTTTGATTAGTCCTGAAAATTAAAATGGTGAAATACAAGAAAATATAACCACTAGGGGAGCAAAAATCAAGACAAGATAGAAAATTTTTTCATTGAATCTATGTCTTCAAATTAAAAAGGTTACCAAGGGCTAGGCAAGATGCGAAAAAAATCACTGTCATTTCTCAAATCCAAAGATAAAAGGAAAACCCTATGACCTCTCAGATTTTATAAAATAAAATTTATAAAATAAAGACCATTAAAAAATAATTAAAAAGCAAAGACCATTAGACTGACATCATTTCTAATTTGTCATCAGAATTCTCATCTGTAACACTAAATAAAGAAATATATATGGAAATAGAAAGGTTTATATAACTTAATAAGTCTAACCTCCCCCAAAATAACTAAGACTAATGTATGAAGACAAAAGAAATACTTTCAGACATAACACTGTGAAATTCTTAAATAAGTACTCCAGTTAAAAGGTAATACATGATAACTGCACAATTTTGTAAATATATCCCAAACCACTGAGTTATTTACTTTCAAATGATGATTTTTCTACCATGAGAATATTATCTCAATAAGGCTCTTATTTTAAAAAAAGGAAGAAAGAATAAGATAAAGCATAAGAAAGAACTGACAAAATAGAAAAAGACTACAAAGAACTCGTCAGAATGAACACCAAGAAGAACTTATCTTCAAGTCTTTACCATTTTTCAAATGTGACTGTAAGTTTATAGCAATTGTTCAGAGAGGATTTGGAGGGGGGGAAGGGAGAGTGTGAAAAAGAACAAGAGAAAAACACAACCTACAACTAAAATTCCAGATAGTTTTAACAAAGTTAGTGGGGAGGCTTTTCAGGGGAGAAAAAACATTAAGACAAGAGACCATCTGAGATGAAATACTTAACAACACACAAGAAAGACAAAGCGTTACCATCCAAAAAACAAGAAAAGCACAAAATAAGGCTAATCATATAACAGCAAGAGAGCAAAGAACATAGATATGCAAATCACAGAAGAATAAGGTTCAAAATATCCAGTGTTGATGAGTGAATGGGGAAATAAACACTTTCAGGTTGAGTATACATTGGTTCAGTCTTTTTTTTTTTTTTTAAGTGATCTCTACACCCAACATGGCACTTGAACTCATAACCCTGAAATCAAGAGTAACATGTTCTCCCAACTGAGCCAGCCAGGTACCCCCGCAGGTTCAGTCTTTACGGAGAGCAAACTGGCAGTATTCATAAATGTTTAAATCCATAAATTCAACTTCTAAGAACCCATCATACAGAAATACCCTTACATAGCCAAAAGAAGATCTTATACTGCATTTGTTATCTTTAAAAATAGAAGAAGAAAAACATGTTTGTCAATAGACAAGTGTTTAAAATATGATACATTTAGGGCACGTGGGTGGCTCTGTCAGTTCAGCATCCAACTCTTGGTTTCAGCTCAGGTCATAGTCTCAGAGTCTTAATTAAGATCAAGCCTCCCCTTGGGCTCCTGGCTCGGCACAGAGTCTGCTTGTCCCCCTCTCCCCTCTGCCCCGTACCTCGTATACACACGCCCTCCCGTGTGTGCATGCTCTCTCTCTCTCAAACAGATACAATCTTTAAAAATAACAATAAAATAAACTATGATACATTCATAATAAAGAATACTCTGCAGCTGTTAAAAAAGAGGCAAACGGATGTATGGAAAGATATCCTATACCTATTAAGCGAAAAACCAAGTTTTAGAACTATGTATATTACATAGGAATGGATTACCCAGTTTTAAAACACTTGGAGTGTACATACTTATAAACACTTTCTTTATAGGTTTAGAAATGGGGCTCCAGCTTCACTGGAGTGAAGTGATTCCAAGTGCCTGGTCCTGACTACAGATCATCACTCCAGCTTCCTCTATATTCCAGAGGGAACCAAGTGCAGATCTGAAGTTGCCTCCGAAACACACTAAGAGCCCTGAGTCTTCTAATTTCCAGTTTTCACCAGAGCCCAAAAAGAAACCGAATTTTTAAAAAAGAAGAAAAAAGAGAGGGCGCCTGGGTGGCTCAGTTGGTTGAGCAACTGCCTTTGGCTCAGATCAGGATCCCGGAGTCCTGGCATCGAGCTCCACATGGGCCTCCCAGCTCCTCGGGGAGTCTGCTTATCCCTCTGACCTTCTCCCCTCTCATGCTCTCTCTCACTCTCTCTCTCTCAAATAAATAAAATCTTTTTTTTTTTAAGATTTTATTTATTTATTTGTCAGAGAGAGAGTACACACAAGCAGACAGAGAGGCAGGCAGAGGCAGAGAGAGAAGCAGGCTCCCCGCTGAGCAAGGAGCCTGATGCGGGACTCGATCCCAGGACCCTGGGATCACGACCTGAGCCGAAGGCAGCGGCGCAACCAACTGAGCCACCCAGGCGTCCCTCAAATAAATAAAATCTTTTAAAAAATTAAAATAAGGGACGCCTGGGTAGCTCAGTTGGTTAAGCGTTTGCCTTCAGCTCAGGTCATGATCCCGGGGTCCTGGAATGGAGTCTGGCATTGGGCTCTTTGCTCAGCGGGGAGCCTGCTTCTCCCTCTGCCAGCCCCTCCCCCTGCTTGTGCTCGCTCACTCTCACTCTCTTGCTGACAAATAAATTAATTAAATATTTAAAAAATAAATAAAATTTAAAAATAAAATAAAAAATAAAAAAGAAGAAAAGAGTGAGAAGATGACAAAAAGGAAAAGTTATACCATTTACTACTTTCACTACCTACAAGTGCCATTGTTTGGGTTTTCAAAAGAGTATGTGCCACTTTTATTTTTCTAATAGTAAAAAAAGGGCAAAAGAGTTTTATAATCTCATGGTGAAGAAGGACTCACTGAACACAAATAGAAGAGGAAATTTGATCCCCTAGATGGGTAATATGAGCAGAAATTGAAGTAAACAATAAAATAACCACAGTATCTTTTATTTACAACCTATGGTTAGTCACAGACTACTGACTTCTGAGGAACATTTTCAGAAATTGGAATTAGCCCTTAGAGAAGCAGGTTCTCTATGTACATACATACACGGAAGAGTTCTTTAACAAGACAAAGTGAAGGCTTTAATCAGGACAGAAAAGATCGGGTTACATACTATGACTAACTTATCCATAGTATAATGTGTTACTAGATATTTCCACATCAACATCGGAACTCTGTCTCAAATTCAACATGTGTCTCAAAGTCAACACGCCTAAAATCTAACTCTTGCTCTTATCTTCCCACACACCTTTTCTCTCGTTGTTCCTTATCTACCTGTTTGGCAAGTCAGAAATCAAGGCGTCACCTTTGACATATTCCATTCAGTCATCCTCATATGTAACTCACCTCAATGCTTCACCCCTTCTTTTTCTTTTTTTTTTTTAATTTATTTATGTGAGACAGAGGGAGAGAGCACCAGGTGGAGAAGAAGAGGGACAGAGTCCTCCTAAGCAGACACTACACTGAGTGTGGAGTCCGATATGGGGCTTGATCTGATGACCCTGAGCTCATGACCTAAGCTGAAACCAAGAGTTGGATGCTTGACTGACTGCATCACCCAGGTAGCCCAACTTCACCCCTTCTATAGCTCCCAAATCCACCTGTTTCCCTCCCTGGTACAAGCAGGTATCTTCCTTCCCCTGATTTACAGCAAGTGCCACCTAAACTCATCTCCTTATATCCATTCTATCTGCCTACCCAAAACCCAACCCCTTTTTTTTTTTTTTAAAGATTTTATTTCCTGGATGGAGAGAGAGTGAGAGAGCACAAGCAGGGGGAGTGACAGAGGGAGAGGGAAAAGCAGACTCCCCACAGAGAAGAGCTCAATCCTGGGAGTCAGGGATCATGACCTGAACCGGAGGCAGATGCTTAACCAACTGGGCCACCCAGGTGCCTCCAACACTTTTAATATTACGTGCATATTGAAGCCAAAGAGGCCTTTTTGAAAGCCCTGATACCCACGAGATAAATACTTGGGTAGATTCCCTGACACTCAGGATAAAGATGCAAATGCTCAAGATAAGCCATTGTGAACTGCCTTCTCTGGCCCCTACCTACCTTCCCAGCTTCATCTCAAACCATTCCCCCTTTGTTTTTGACACTCTTTTCTCTTTTTTGTAAAGATATTATTAGTTTGAGAGAGAGAGAGAGAGCAGAAGCTGGGAAAGGGACAGAGGGACAAAAAGACTCCCCACTGAGCATGGGGTTCAACCCCAGGTCCACGTGGGACTCGATCCCAGGACTCTGAGATCATGACCTGAGCCGAAGGCGACACTTAATCAACTGAGCAACCCAGGGGCCCCAGCTTTTGACATTGTTACTGCCATTGCTACTGTTTGGAGAGGTAATACATAGTTTCAAAAGAATATTCCAGAAGATCATGACAATGGAAAACATGGCAGCATCTCGCCAGCACAGGAACATAGTTACGTTACCTTTAACAATGACTCTCTATCCACTCAACAGCTCCTCTGCCTAGCCCTGTTGGGCCAACACCGGTCTGACATCAGTCACATAGGCATAGTTACAGTTCAAAGCTACAGCTGAGCTGAGGGGCTGAAAGATACCTATTTCCCAACTCATGGCTTTCCTCCAAGTTCAATCCCAGTGCAGAAGACGCCTTGGAAACAGTGTTCCAGTCTCCTGTGTGGGGACTTGCTATTCCTTCCCCATTCATGTGGTTCATGTGTAGGGAACCTAGCACACGCATGTTCACACAGTGAAGACACAGCCTCTAGAGGGTTACACTGTGTCTCCCAGAAGGATACATCTAAGTCCTATCCCCTGGTACCCATGAACATGACTTTATATGGAAATAGGGTCTCTGCAGATATGGTTAAGGATCCTGAGATCAGCTCATCCAGGATGGGCCTTAAATTCAATGACTGGTGTGCTTCTAAGAGAAAGGGAAGGGAGAGCAGAAACAGACACCCAGACAAGGAGGGCCTGGAAAGACAGAGTTACGTAGCCACAAGCCAAGGAATACCAAGGATTGTAACAGCTAAGAGAAGAGCTAATAGAGAGAAATGGAACACGTGCTCCCAGCCTCCAGAAGGAACCAATCCTGCAGCCTCCTTGGTTTTGGACTTCTAGCCTCCAGAATTGTGAAATAATAAATTTCTGTTATTTTAAGCCACAAAGTTTGTGGTTATTCTGTGGAAACAGCCCTAGGAGACTAACACATAGCCTCTGGCAGACCTGACTGGTCCAGAGTGAACATCTCACACATACACGGGTCGCTGGAAATCTGTAATCGTGGCTAAGCTCGGTCTGGCTGTCGCTTAGATATAAGAGCTCTTAGCCCAGGTGCAGGTGGTGCCCTGTGGATTAGTAGCAGAAAGACTCAGTCTGCGGCAAGAGGGGAGAAACATGCAATCTGTATCCAATTCATTTCTGAGGCCTGGCTGCATCCCTGTTCTTGGGTCCTAGGGGACACCCATTTACCAAACAAATAAAAAGCACCCTTTGAGGCTCAAATTAGTTCAAGTGGGTTTCTGTAACTCGTAGCCCAGAGAGTGCTAACACACTCAGTAACCTGCTGCCAAAAGTCCTTCAGTGAAGATCAGCTGGAACAAGTTCTTCCTTGGGAAAGTTCCAGAAAAAGCTGACTTGACTCAAGAAGCCTCTCAGTGACGGGGTGCCTGGGTGGCTCAGTGGGTTAAAGCCTCTGCTTCTGGCTCAGGTCATGATCCCAGGGTCCTGGGATCGAGCCCCACATTGGGCTCTCTGCTCCGTGGAGAGCCTGCTTTCGCCTCTCTCTCTCTGCCTGCCTCTCTGCCTACTTGTGATCTCTGTCTGTCAAATAAATAAATAAATCTTTAAAAAAAAAAAAAAAGCCTCTCAGTGAGAGCAGCAGAGACTTCTAGGCCTCAGCTACAAGCAGAGCAGCAAGAGGCAACTCGAAAAGGAACCTCAGTTTTCCCCAGGCCTAAGAGCCGAGACCCAGATCTTTTTTTTTTTTTTTTTAATTTATTTATTTGTTAGAGAGAGAGAGCGAGCGAGCACAGGCAGACAGAGTGGCAGGCAGAGGCAGAGAGAGAAGCAGGCTCCCCGCCGAGCAAGGAGCCCGATGTGGGACTCGATCCCAGGACGCTGGGATCATGACCTGAGCCGAAGGCAGCCGCTCAACCAACTGAGCCACCCAGGCGTCCCCCGAGACCCAGATCTTAACATGAGAGGGAGTTGCAGGTCAGGAATGATGCTGAGTGTTCCAAGGAAATAAATAAATAAGGCCAAAGAGAAAACATTTTTGGTCAAGCTGTACAAACCCCAGTAATGAAAACCACCCACGAAATTGCTTTTCTCTAGGTAAATATAGCACAGTTACTATTGTGCGTATGAATAGCACGCATCAGGTTTCCTTTGTTTGGGGGGTGACTGGATTACAACATGAAACACTGCTCATGTATGCTCAGTCTCTTTTTGGAAAGACCTCAAATAATACTTGGTTCTTTGCTTTTGAAATATTCCAAATATGAGGTACAAGGAAGTACCCATACTACTTTTTGGACCAGGGATGAGAATTACCAAGGGTCTGGGTTGAAGAGAATGACACAAATTATCTCTGGAGGGGGCATCCCTGGATATTACGGGAACAAATGGTATGAATGTGGCCAAGTCTTTTTTTCACCAGAAAGGATAATTGGTCAGCCTTAAGAACAGTAAGCCACCAGCAAATAAGGGAACGTTAAACACTAGATTAATGATCAAATCATTTTCGAAATTCATTATAAAATTATATGAGGAGAGAGAGAGAGAGAGAGAGAGAGAGACAAAGAAGACCAGGAAGAAAGGAAGGAAATCAAAAACAGTTCTGGGAAACCCAGGCTTGCATAAATGACCAAAAAAAAAAAATGCTTAAAAAAAATCTAAGAAATATAATGCTACTGACTTCTTGCTTGGGGAAGTTCTGCATACTCATTTATCTTCTCAGTCCCAGAAAACAGCCTGATTTCTTCTGAAGCCTTTTCCCACTATAAAAGTAACACGGGTTTCAGTAGTTGCTTTTCCTAAATCACCTAGAAACATCTTAGCACAAATACATGGCTCTTACAATGGAAGATTTTGAGACAAACAAAGCCTTCAACCAGATCAAGGAACTTGAAAAGAAATAGGGCAGAATGTCCTAGACGGCAAAAGTGCCTGGAATCACTTTTCTGGTTACGAGCTGCAAGCTGAAAGACATTCTGAGATTTGGGGGGAAAGAAAAAGGATTGGAGAAAAGAAAAGGAGAACATTTGGAAACAAGCTAAACAGCTTACAGGAGTATTTAGAAGAGAAGATTGGGAAACTGACATGGTCTAACAATTCTGTCACTCTCAGGTAAGAGTGAAATAAGCAATGATACCCATGTAGATACGATCCTGAAACCATCTCAAGTTCAAGAAAAATACTGATGCCCCATGGGGTCCCTGGGTGGTTCAGTCGTTAAGCATCTGCCTTCGACTCAGGTCATGATCCCAGGGTCCTGGGATCCAGCCCCGCATGGGGTTCCCTGCTCGGCGGGAAACCTGTTTCTCCCTCTCCCACTCCCCCTGCTTGTGTTTCCTCTCTCGCTGTGTCTCTTTTAAAAAGAAAAAAGGTACTGACACCCCAACTACAGATGAAAGCATGCTATGACTGGACCCCTTAAATCTTGGGGAAAACCCATGAAGCCATCCTTCCTTGACACTTCTTCTCCTGCCAAATAAAACAAAAATGGAGAACCTAATTAGTACAGAAAAGCTTCAATAATACAAGATATGAATACACTGTCTCCTCAGTTGCTAGCCATCGCCTACAAGAGAACGAAACAAGTCCACAAGGAACACAGTCATCAATAAAAGAGAAGAGCCTGAAACAGAAGAAC
The DNA here is from genome assembly GCF_963455335.1 of Martes martes. NCBI lineage: Eukaryota > Metazoa > Chordata > Mammalia > Carnivora > Mustelidae > Martes > Martes martes. Next base: position 48,364,163 of record NC_137900.1, on the reverse strand, counting down.
TTTTCTCATTAAATTACCCTAAATGTCAACTCCCAATAGTTCTTCAAGTCATTTTTAAACAACTTGGACCTTCATCAATCCACAATCAAAGACTCACTGAATCCATCAGCTTTAGTCAGGACCACTATGAGCATTTTTAATAGTCTATGCAAGATTTCATTAAAAAGCAGGCTTTGCAGGGCGCCTGGGTGGCTCAGTCAGTTAAGCATCCGAATCTTGGATTCAGCTCAGGTCATGATCTTGGGGTCCTGGGATCGAGCCCCATCTGCACTGGGATCTGTGCTCAGTGTAGAGTGTGCTTAGCATTCTCTCTCTGCCCCTCCCCCTGGCCCCCCTCTCTCTCAAATAAATAAAATCTTTTAAAAATAAAAATAAATAAAAATAAAAAGTAGGTTTTCCTTTAGGAATCTCAGAAAACAGACTTTAATCTCTTAAAGTCTTAACACATTATTTTAACACACATTATTTTCCCCAAATACATAAATTGCAGGTCTCTCCCCTATTTAAAAGCACAAAAGGCACACAAATCAGGGGCTAGTCTGGTTTATCTAGCACATGACCATCTTCCCAAACACATTTTTAAAAGAAGGAAGGGTTTGGGGAAGCAGTTGAACTGAAATTACAGGCTGTCATGACATCTCAGTATCGAAAACGGAATACCTAGTTCCACAGGAGAGTACACTTTCTGTGCACAATCCCGTTACTAAGCAACTACAACAATGGCTGCACGAGCTTCCTAGAAGCTAGCGCAGTAAAGGAGGGGGGTGCGGAATCTAAGAACAGAAAAATGGAAAAACTTGCTTTGGGAATTATTATCTCAGGATAAATTCAATGTAAAAACAAAAATAAACAAAATCTACAATAATCTAAACTTAAAACAAGCAGTTCCTTAAGAGATGAGAAAAGTACATGCTACCATGTATCATGCACTTGAATTTCAGTTTGTTTAATTTCAAAATTCACATTTTAACTGATGATAATGATTTCCTTACTGTGTTTCCTTTGTGGTCCCCCTTCTTTCCTTCACCCTCCCTAGGGAATAATGTTTTTTTAAATTTCCTTACTGATTAAAAGAACATTTTAGACCTCTTAAATCCATTTCTTTGTTTACAGAAGCTATAAAAACTAGTTTACAATTGTTTCATGTTGCCTTTGAACCAAGAACACTCTTAGACATCAAACTATTCCTTTGAAGGGAACAGTCTCTCAAACAGAGCCAGACACTTTCCCAGCCACACCCTGAAGTTTAGACAACCAGAGCTTTGCAAACGTCAAGTCTTTTGCAAAGTTAGACTATACAGTGTAGCAGGCTCTAGACCACTGTTTCTCAAATTGCAGGTTGAATGGCCTGGTCTGGGGAGAGGGCTCCCATACGCGTTCCAAGAGAATTTTATAGACTAGATTTACAAAGGGCATAGAAGCAGGTTATAAGGCTAGGGGAGATGACCTCACAGACCTTTCCTTCTATCTTTCCTTGTGCCTTTGAACATTTCCTACAATGCTGAGAAAGCTCCCGAAGCTACATTCGCTAAATCTCCATTCTACAGAAGGCTGCTTCTCAGTATGGCCCGCTCCCTCCCTCTCTCAATCTCTCCCTCAGTTCCTGAAAGATGCTATGCTAGTAGCTAGGCAAAACGAAAAGATTACACTTTAGAATTATTGTTCTACGTCAAAGCTGAGCAATTACTGTGTGGCTGTGTTCCCAGGGTGCCTCTAGATCCTGATAAATCTCTCTTTGAAGAGAAATCCAGAGACAAGTAGAAACTTAAATGCTGGAAACTGAAGATGCAAAATATCTCAGTCAAGAAGCACAGGGAAATGACAAAGTCATTCCTGCTTTTATATCCCAAAGATAAAGATGGGAGAGCGGGGGAGGAGGGAATGTTTGCTTGATTTTTATCTCTAGTTTTATACTTTTGTGGACAGAAAAGATGCAAGATGTGATTCCAATCTCTTTTAAATTTATTGAGATTTGTTTTGTGGCCTAACATGTAAGGTATTCAGGACAACGTTCCATGTACACTTGAAAAGAAATGTGTATTCCATTATTTGGGGATGGAATGTTCTGGATATATCCTGTTAGGTCCATCTGGTCCAACACGTCATTCAAAACCACTGTTTCCTTGTTGAGTTTCTGTCTGGATGATCTGTCCATTGATACAAGTGGGGTGTTACAGTCTTCTATTATTGTATTACTGTTTTCTTCCTTTATGTCTATCAATAGTTGTTTTATACATTTAGGTGTCCCCGTGTTGGGTGCATAAATATTTAAAATTGTTATATCCTCCTGTTAGATTGTCTCCTTTATCATTATATAGTGTTCTTTTCCGTTTCTTGTTACAGTCTTTGTTTTAAAGGCTATTTTGTGCAATGTAAGGACTGGTGCCCCAGTTTTCTTTCTGCTTCCATCTGCATGGTAAAAAGATGGTTTTCTGTGTCAGAAAATTCCCTGCACAGCATTTGAATGAGAAGGCTGTTTGGGCCTCCTGTTTTTAATTAAATTAAATTAAATTTCTTAAATTTGATTCTCATTTTGTTTTTTTTCTAATGACAGAAACAATGCAAAGTATAGTCTTGGTAATCCTTACAAACCACAAAGCTCTGCTACTTGAAGTCAAGCAAATGAAAAAATTCTTCACACATAATTATTATCTCTACTGGCAACAATAAAGAAAATGTCACACTTATATAACACATTTCATCATCAAATTGATTCAAAAATTAAACTGGTTCGCTTCAAGGTCTACCCTGTCTCCATCTCCCTGAGGCTTCTAAGTTAGTCAAGAACATTCTCAGACAGGAAACTTGAAAAAAAATTTTTTCCCCCAGGATCTTCCAATCATTAAAATTCCTATATAGGTGGGATGCCTGGGTGGCTCAGCTGGTTAAGCAGCTGCCTTTGGCTCAGGTCATGATCCCAGGGCAGGGTCCTGGGATCAAGTCCTGCATCAGGCTCCTTGCTCAGCAGGGAGCCTGCTTCTCCCTCTGCCTCTGCCTGCTATTCTGCCTGCTTGTGCTCTCTCTGACAAATAAATAAATAAAATCTTTAAAAAAAAAATTCCTATAGAGGTTTACTATAAAATATAAGGCTTTCTTCTATATCGTGACCATGTTTCCAATGACCCTTAAAAACTAACAGTCACCTATATGTATCAGATTACTCACTGAAGCACTACCCATACTTGCAAAAAAAAAATTGAAAACAATAAGGAATGGGTAAATTATGGCACATTCAAACAATGGAATATTATGCGGCTCAAAAAAACAGAAAGCACTTTATTTTTGTTAAAGAACAGTCTCCAAGATACATTTTTTCACTTAAGAATGAAAAATAAATCGTGTGCATTATAGGCTATTTCTTTTCTTAAGGAAAAATAAACAGGTAAATTGTCAGTTATATGTACATAAACACATTTATAAGAAAAATAAGACCTTGTAAGACTTTTGCCTCTGAAGAGAAAAACTGAAATATAGGAGTAAGACAGACACCTTGCCTCATGTACCCTTTTGGACTTTTTCCATGTGATTGTGTTGCTTATTTGAAAAATACATTTTTTTATTTTAATTTTTTAGACAGTGAGCAGAAAGAGAGAGAGAGAATCTTAAGCTGGGCAAAGAGCCTGATGCAGGGCTCGATCTTACAACCCTGAGATCATGACCTGAGCTGAAATCAAGAGTCAGACACTTAATCAACTGAGCCACCCAGGCACCTCCAAAATATATGCTTTTTTTTTTTAAGATGTTATTTATTTATTTGACAGAGAGATCACAAGTAGGCAGAGAGGCAGGCAGAGAGAGAGGAGGAAGCAGGCTCCCTGCGGAGCAGACAGCCCAACGTGGGGCTCAATCCCAGGACCCTGGGATCATGACCTGAGCCGAAGGCAGAGGCTTAACCCACTGAACCACCCAGGCGCCCCTCTCCTTGTGTTTTTTTTATCATAGTGTCCTCGGAGGTGGACACCTAATCTTTTTTTCTGCTTTCCGTGGAGAAGGAATACAGCTGTCATTGTCCTATCTGTGGAAGATGGCATCCTGCGCTTAGAGTTGGCTAGGTTGAATAACCTCTGGCCTTTTCATCTTTCTTCACAAGTCTTATTTTATTTTTTTAGATCCTCTCTGTGTATCTTTTTGGAACCTTGAGTTTTCTTTGTAGTGTGCTGTCTCTAGTCAGAAACTCAAATCCTTTAGCGTGGTATACTTGCCCTTCCCCAGACTAGCTCCAGCCTTCTGCTCAGGTCATGATCTCAGGGTCCTGGGATCGAGTCTCGCATCAGGCTCTTGGCTCCGTGGGGAGCCTGCTTCTCCCTCTCCCTACTGATCTGCCTACTTACATTCTCTCTCTCTGTGTCAAATAAATTAATAAAATCTTAAGGAAAAAAAAAAAAGAATGGTGCCTCAGAAAGCCCTGGAGGCTTAACTACAGCAAATGACCACAAATTCCAAGACTACAGAGTTTAAATCGGCACGTACGAGATATCAACTGCATGACATCTTAAGGGAAAGAAAAACAACTGGCAAGTAGAGTGAATGTTGACGTTTAATGGCAAATCAGTGACCTTTTTTTCCTAAAAATGTGTTTTACTGATTAAACACGAAGGAAAGAATACCTGGTCGATGGCATCAGGTTGAGTATCCCGTTGAGCACATAGCCAAACTCTGCGTGATCCTGAGCGACAAGGGCCACCAGACCCTCACAGCAGCCCGTTCGAACCACCACATTATCACTGCAACACTTCTCCCACAGCAAGTTCAAAGCCGGAGTCTGAAAACAAACCAGTGATCAAAAGACACGTCCGATGAGCAGCAAAGGCATGGACAGCCCCAGGCATTCATCGAAGCGTAATTTGCTCACAGTGGGCTAGCTTTCCCATACAAAGATGATGCTGTTGTCCCACCATTTGTAGAATAAACTAGAGTCAGTTTTCCAGGAGAGATAATGGTTGTGTTCTGATACAGCCATGCTCGCCCATCTGGTGTCCCGGCTTCAGAATAAGGCTGGCTGCAGACAGGGGTATGACTTGAGTTTGAGCAACCCAAGGAAACTGACAGGGGATCAAAACAAAGGCTCGGCTCTCGCACAGAGCTCCAACCAAGCCCTTGAACCAGACACCGTCAATATCAGCATAGCAGTTAGTCTAGGCTGAACTCAGTCCGAATCACGCCTATGGTTTAAGCCCGAAATGCAACATTTTTCAGAACGTGTTTCTGCTCTCCTACCAGCAATCTTTACCACTTACATGCACTCCACATCCCCCACAATGCCCCTGCCTCAATTTACTGAAGTCTAATGTGGGTCCAGAGGAAAGATAGTAAAGGGGGGAAACAGCAAGCTGCTATTTCCATGGTTTCCAACAAATGCCTAGAAAACAGCTGTGGTCAAGAAAGAAACTGACTTGGGACACCTGGGTGGCTCAGTCAGTTAAGCGTCTGCCTTCGGCTCAGGTCATGATCCCAGGGTCCAGGGATCAAGCGAGCCCTCCATCGGGCTCCCTGCTCAGCAGAAAATTTGCTTCTCCCTCTCCCACTCCCCCTGCTTGTGTTCCCTCTCTCACTGTGTCTCTCTCTGTCAAATAAATAAATAAAAATCTAAAAAAAAAAAGAAAGAAAGAAACTGACTTTTTGCCCCCTCAGACCATAAGTCTGTATTGTTTGATAGAGAAGTACCAGAAGGGAACATAAGTAAATGTAAGATCTTTATTTTGAAAAATCCTATAAAAGCAGAGCTTCAACCTTTCAGAACATCCTCAAGAATCCATGACCCACCCCACCAGAAGCTCATGACTAATGATAAACTATATTTGAATGTATTGTGGGTTAGTTAAGTCCATTTAGATTTACATGCGGTTTGGGTTTTGTTTTGCTTTGTTTTTTTTTTTTTTTTAAAGAACATCATGAAGCTATTTTTCCCTCTTCCTGACATAAGTTATTAGAAAAATATATAATTTGAGGGGAAAAAACAAGGTCCTCAGCTCCCACAGAATAAAGAGTGAAAATCAACATCATATTGTGCCCACTTGCCCACTGTAGCTGGCTCTGAGAGCCTTTTCAATCTTAGGATCCCACTATAACAGAACAATACAGTTAACAGTCACTACAGGAAAGAAATATTTATATTCCTGTTCTTTTATTCAGAAGGAAATTTTATTCACCTGTATGGCCAATATCAAAGGGTTCCACATGTTATTACTCCATTATAAACCAGAAAAATGAAATAAATGAATAAAAAAAACCCTTGCCTCAGGTATGCCCTCGTGGAAGTGAGCATTCATTTACTAATAGAAGAGAATACAGAAGAGAATACAGTTAAGTCACAGGGATTTGACATTCAGTAAATCCCAGCTGTTTAAGTAAAACCATTAGATCACCTCTGAGTACATAATGTGATTATACACAGGATTAAGATGAGGGTTCTCAGAAAACCTAATTTATACACTACATACAAATACCAGATAAATGCCAATTAGTGAAATTTGCCTCTACACTGATTTCAACATGGCAGCAGAAGCTGGAAAGAGATGTGACTTGGGAGTAGCTGATCAAAAGCAATGTGAAGGGGTTAAAAAAAAAAAGGCAATGTGAGAGAAAGGAAATCAATTATTTCTGTTGTGAAAAAAAAAAATCTTATTTCCATCATCTACATTCTCTACAGAGTTTACCTGAGAGCACCCACTCAAGTGGAGTTTCCAACCAGCAGGTCAAAATCTACAACACGGGCTGACCAAAACCCAAGTGGTCTGCATCTCAGGAAGTGGAGTACTGCTTCAATCCTAGCATTCTCCTGCCCTATGCATGGTAATTTTCCTTCAGCTCCAAGTTCCAAAGCATGACCTTTCTAACTCAGAACTCATACTTGGGCCACCTGAAAGTAGGAGAAATCTCCTCCATAGCAGAAAGCTGCTATGTTCACTTTCTCCATTAACCGAAAAGATTCCCTCAGAGGTAATCCTACCAACCTTGTCTAAGGCATGTCTACCCTCATCCCACGCATGCTACTCTTCACTAAGAGTCACAGAATACTCCCCTTCACACCCCCTCCATATCTCACTCCCCAAGTTCTGTAACCAATTTTAAATTGTAAAGAATTCAGAAGAAGAATTTGGCAAACCAAAAAACAAACAAACAAACAAAACCAGTTCAAGATCATTTCTACAGTGACCTGAAACAGAAGGAGTGCCTACATGCAGCTGGGAGCAGTATCTGAAGAGATCTCAAGCACAAAGGTGAATACAGACCTGGTTTGTCGACTGGTGGATCTTTTCTGAAAAACCATTTTCCTTCAGGACCGCAGCAATAAGATGACCCACAGCCTTAAAAAAAAAAAAAAAAAATCAACAAATCTCTCCAGTTAGTGCATTTGAAGGTAACTCCTGTCAATACAAGTTGATATGGGGAAAAAAAAAATACTAGGTGATCGGAGTATGAGTGTGCCAACCAGTCAAGTGGTAATAAAATTCCCATTCATTTGAGAGTGTGCTCTGTGGAAGGCACTGAATTAGGTATTCTACATACATAATTTCTTAGCTTCATAACAACTCTCAAGGTAAGCATTTTTATCCCAATAAGCAAACTATAGTTCATAGATGTTAAGAAAATTGCCAGATTTTCAGTTCAAATTGCTGTCACTTAGTATTAGAAGATAATGTGAGATTGCTTCATCCATTAATCCAGGAGACAAATGAGAAACTCCACAGCTTTTAAAATCATTTTTGCATCTAAATGAAATCCATCATGCTTCATCATGCCCTTAATGAAGATGGAGAAAACTCATCCCCATCTTTATGACCACAGCCCAAACAGATCTGAGCCAGTACCACAACCGTTCTCTCTCGCTTAGGCCTATGATTTAATTTCTTTATTATTTTCTTATAAGTTTTAGCCCTTGTATAAGCTTTTAGTCTCATAAATTTCTAAAATGTTCCCATATCCTGCTTTGGTCAAAAAGCCCAAAATTAAATCTAAGACTCTATTTCTAGAGGACTGTTGATGACATAAATACATAAGTATCATTCCTTCCTACCACCTCAACTCCATTCCCCTGGTTCTTCACCCCTCCCCAGCACTGCTCTGCTGCCTTAGAGCAGTAGGCCAGCAACAATGACAGCCCTCCTGGTTATGGGCTGGAAAAAACTCTCCAACTGCACCAAGTGTTGATCCTGCACTTGGACCAACATATGATACATCTGGGAGCCACTGTCAGTCTTGTAGTCTCCAGAAAAGCTCACACAAAAACAAAGCATCTCCCCCCACTTTGTTTCTTTTTGTATTTCACACCTTGGAAATGCTTTAAGACCTCAATGCTTGATGATCTCAGTTTTGTAATATAAATCACTCGATGACATGAATATTAAGTTTAGATCAATTAACTGTCTCTTACCTCCTAGTTCAAGGGAAATGAACAAGAACTGAAGACCAGTGAACAGCTTTGGTGGCTGCTTACAAAATACACCATATTTCATTGAATGCAACCGGCCATCAACAGCGAGACACACCATTATTTTATTTGTACTACTAAGGAAGAAAGGGTGCCCATTAACCTATGTTAAATAATGTGCCTTATAATTTAGAGTTTTGATTTTATATTAGTGAAAGATTTCCTTTAGAAAAATCATGGCCAAGTTCACAATGGTGCAGGCAAGACCAGCTGTGTAAAAACTGCTGCCACGAATTACTAGATGCGACCCAATTTCAAAGATGCTAAAATGTGGAAAAAATGTGTGTGAATCAATGAAATATGGTGCTAACACTGAGCAACAGTTACAAAAGAACAATAAGTATTCAGAGAGAACAGGGCACAATTGCAAGAACCACATAAAACCAGTATGAAACACAACAGGGACCAAAAAAAAAGCTCCCATTCATATTTAGAAAAAAAAGGACTAAAAGATCAGCTTACTGACAAACATCCCCCCACCAGGTCCAACTTCTCCAGTTTGCCTTTCTGTGTATCCTACTAACAAATCAGAGAATACAGGCTAAACTGATTTTAAAGCACAAAGTCCAAGGATAAGTGACCCTATATTGCTACTTAAGTTTTCCATAATACAATAGCTGAAAGAGACATTCTCCATCCATGAACCCATACATGTACACTTCTCACTTAATTTAACAGTAACACACACAGGCACTTCTCAGTTATCTATGCTAATGAAGGGACTCCAGGAATAGAAAACAGAAACTGTGGACGGTATCCTCTTCATCCTCCTCTTCATGGTAAGGACCTGTGCTGTACAGGACAGGACTCCAACCCAGTCAGGTAGAAGGGAATCTTGCATAAGGAGTGTTCTACTCCTCATGGAAGGGTTCCCCACTACCCAGCTAGGTCAATTCCCACAGCAGGCATCTCCGGAGAAAACTTGCTGAAAGCATCCAAGAGGCTGTACGCTGTTCGGTCTTGGAGCTGGTCGCCTGGTTTCACTCTCACAAGAAAAGACAGTAAGCTATTATAGCACCTTGACCAACCAGAATGCTTCAAGTTAGTGCAAGGCCAACCAGAAAACCACTTTTGGTTGAACCCTAATAACTAAAAAGCTCTCAAAATAAATTATCACCAAGCCCTGCCTGTGTTACTATATACATCAATTTTTTTTTTAATCCAGGGTATTTTACTTACTGAATGTTGGTTATTACAGTCAAAATCCCTTATTCTTTATAGTTGTACAGGGGTAAAATAGACCATTTTAAGTATCAATCTCTCATACTCCATAGATGTGTAACCATTTATTTCTATTCCCCAAATTCATTGTAGACTTAAAAAAAAATACAGATCTAGGGGCCTCCTAATTAATCAAGGTTTTATTATGTCTAAGAAGAAAGTATGATATAAACAGAAACCGAAACTGGGGGCGCCCGGGTGGCTCAGTCAGTTAAGTGTCTGCCTTCAGCTCAGGTCATGATCTCTGGGTCCTGGAACAAGCCCCACGTTGGGCTCTCTACTCAGCGGGAAGCCTGCTTCTCCCTCTATGCTCTCCCTCTCTCTCTCTTTCTCTCAAATAAATAAATAAAATCTCTAAAAAAAAAAAAAAAAGCAGCAGCAGCAGCTGAGATTGGTCAATTTCAAATATTCACTTTCCTATGTCACATATAAATTTTCAGCGTTTTTTATTTAATTTTTTAATATAATCTTTACAAGATATGAGGGCACTTGGGTGGCTCAGTCGGTTAAGCAGACAACTCTTGGTTTCCACTCAGGTCATGGGACCGAGCCCCACGTCGGGCTCTGTGCTCAGTGCAGAGTCTGCTTCAGATTCTCTGTCCCTCTCCCTCTCAAACAAATAAGTAAAATAAAATTAAGAAAAAAAGATAAAATAAAGTAACCTCTGCACCCAAAGTGAGGCTCAAACTCACAACCCTAAGATCAAGATTAGCATGCACCCCGACATGAGGAGCCAGCCAGGTGCCCCTTAAATATAAATTTTCAAATTAACTAATATAAAGTTAATAAAGCAATAAGTATGTAGAATCCTTTATGTAGAATAAAATACTTAATGTTAAAACTGTAAAGTTCTACTAACAGTCCACCAAAGCACTGCGTTTGTTACCATGAAGCAAAAATAATTAAGTATGTAAAAATTACCTGTGATTGGATAAGAGAATTTGGAAATTCAAACCTTTTCCTGATATCATCTGACATTTTTGCTCCTCTTACATGTATATAAGCCGACTCTGTAATCAAAAGAAAAGAATATTTGTTAGTCTGGAAAAGGCTTTCAAACCAATTATTCCTCAAATAACATAAAAGTAATTCATTCCAAAGACAACAACGGAAATAAAGCATTGGGCTCTGCCCCATAATTGCTGGCATAGGATCACCAACCACTCTGGCCCACAAATGCCATGATTGATAAATAAACTAAAATGCTCAACCACTCTTGGTTTTTCCCATTAGAGCAAATCCTGGAACAGATTAATTCACACTATGGAAACACCCAAAAAAATCCCAAAAGCTCCCGCCTAAATAACAGGATTTTAAAAGTTCAACCGCATGTTTGAAATAGAAACTCTTTCAAAGATCAAAACTTCTAAGAGAGAAAGAACCACATTTTCGCAAAATTATTTAAACTCTACCACGGTCTGGGGACAAGCTTTCATTTAAGCACTCATCTAACTGCTGGTGACAAGTATGAAGCCTAGGTGAGCTTTTTTCAGGGGGTATAGAAATGACCTAGAAACTCACACACTGAAACGGATTGCTTGTCTGCTAAAAGAGGAAGCAATTAGCACCAACTTTTAATATTTCCATCACACCTCTCATTCCTACTGGGCTGTCAAGAAAGAAAAGGAAAGGAAAGGAAAGGGAAACGGGAAAGGCAAGGCAAGGCAAGAGAAAAGACAAGAGAAGAAAAGAGAAAGAAAAATGTTTTCAAGTATGCAAAATGGATGGAGGAGGGCAAGGTCAAGAGAAGGCTCTGAAGTACTGAAAGGATTTCCTAAGGACCTCAATTTATCCAGTCCATGCAGCCCTGAACCCACCAAATTACACTACTTTGAAAAAATAAGGTGCTATTAGTGGGTTAAGCATCCCACTCTTAATCTCTTGATCTCCTGATCTCAGGGAGTTCAAGCCCTGTGTTGGGCTTCATACTGGGCATGGAGTCTACTTAAAAATATTTACATATGTATTAAAAAAGAAATTCCAGGTAGTCCAGGTTACCCTATAAAAATAATAGGCAGCGAAAGAAAGCTCTCCTGCTCTCACAAATGGATGTGCCTTGTGTTGAACCCAAGACTCTACTACTTTCCTCCCTTTCCTCCAAAACTACACTCTCTGAATGGATCATTCATCCTCGCCTTCTTCTTCAACATCTAGGGCCAACTTTACTCCCCTGAATTTGACACTTCGCAGCACTGAAACAGCTTCAAAGACTGCAAATTATGTCTGCTAGCAAAATCTACTCGTTAGTTTACACAGGTTAAAAGTTGCTCAACTTTCCAGATGTGTCCATCTCCTCTTTCTTGGAATCTTCTGCTCTCTGGAATTCTGTAAGATATCAGAACACCATTTCCCAAAGTGTGTCCCCAGGAAACCTAGGATGAAGAGATGTCCACGAGGGTAAAAGGTTTTGTAGGGAATATATATTGGCACCTTAATGTTCATTCACTCATTCACTCAAATACTTACTAGCTGCCTACTGGGTGTCAGGCACTGCTCAGTGTGCTTAGGCAACTTCCAGGAACAGAACAGACAAAAATCCCTACACTCATGGATCTTAGGGTTTACAGAAACACTTTCTTTTTAAATATGGCAACCAGGGTCAGTCTCTTCCGCAGAGGATGACATTTGGTGAGTCAGCCATACAGATGTCTGGGGGAAGATATCACAGACACAGTGAACAGTGAGTGCAAAAACCCAAAGCTCATTAAGTGCTTAAGGCCAGGGCTAGAAAAGAACAAAGAAAGGAGCCAAGAGTGAATGAAAGAGGCACCTGGGCAGCTTAGTCGTTAAACGTGTGCCTTTGGCTCAGGTTGTGATCCTGGGGTCCTGGGATCGAGTCCCGGGTCGGCCTCCCAGCTCCTCGGGAAGCCTGCTTCTCCCTCTCCTTCTACTCCTCCCCCTTCACTCATGCTCGCGCTCTCTCTCTCTCTCTCTCTCTCTAATAGATGAATAAAGGCTTAAAAAAACTGAATGAAGGAAGAACATAATGGGAAATCAGAAAGTCAGTAAGAAGTCAGATCACAGGGACACCTGGGTGGCTCAGAGGTTAAGCATTTGCCTTCAGCTCAGGTCATGATCCCAGCGTCCCAGCATTGAGTTAGTTGCTCCGAATCTGGTTCCTTGTTCAGCAGGGAGCCTGCGTCTCCCTCTGCCTGCCACTCCCCCTGCTTATGCTCTCTCTCCATCTCACATATAAATAAATCAAATCTTTAAAAAAAAAAGAAAAGAAGAAGAAGTCAGTTTATAAAACACCATGCAGGTCACCAGAAGGACTAATGTATCTGTCCCCAGTGACATGGTAAGCTGGTACTGAAAAAGAGTGGTAAGATTTTAACAGAATCACCTGAGATGAAGAGTGCTCAGATTCTAGATACATTTGAAGGTAAGAGTCAATGTGGTTGCTGATGACTGGTTGAGAGTATAGAAGAAAGGGTCAGAGATGACTCCGAAGTGTTTGATCTGAGCACCTTTAATTTTAATGTCAATTCCTTTGGGCATTTTATACATTAAACAAAACAATTTATATATCACTTACCATGGCATGTTTTACTAAGAGAAAAAGATGGAGTTGCCATCAACTGAGAGAGGCAAACCAGTTTTGTGGGAAAAAGCTGGGAATTTCATTTGAAACTGGTAAGTTTCAGATGTCTAACGGATATCCAAATGGAGAGGTCAGGTAGAAAGCTGAATACATGAATTTACAACTGAAGAGACAGATTTAGCTAAAGATATAAATGATGGTGCACATTAATTATAGAATCTGAGAGGTATTAAAGCAAGAAGTCTGATTAACTTTGCTTAACCCAGAGTTTACCAAACTTATCTGATCATGGCACCCTTTTTTCTAGAAATATCTGTTAACAGTCTATACAACCAGCCCTTCCTGGGACACACACTGGGAAACTGCTCTACCAACTCCAACTCCTCTGTCCACTCCACTTCCTGCACCCCACCTTCCTTACTGCTGCCAAGTTCCTTGCCTTGTGCTCTCTCCCCTCATGGAAACTCTCCCAGAGCCCAGTCCATACCCCCAAACCTGTCCCTGCTCTCTTTTATAAAGCCAGCGATTGGAGATGTCAAAAAGAAAGCACATATTGGGGTACCTGTCTGGCTCAGTCAGAAGAGCACACAACTCCTTATCTCAGGATTGTGAGTTTAAGCCCCATGTTAGATGCAGAGAGTGCTTAAAAAAAAACCTTCATGAAAATGTGCTTACTGTCACTCAGCACCAGGGAAATACAAATCAAAACCATAATGAGATACCACCTCACACCAATTAGAAAGGCTAAAATTAACCAGCCAGGAAAAAACAGGTGTTTTTTCCCACTGTTGGTGGGAATGCAAGCTGGCACAGCCACTCTGGAAAACAGTGCCGAGGTTCCTCAAAATGCTGAAAATACTACTAGGTATTTACCCAAAGAATATAAACGTTGTGATCTGAAGGGGCACCTGCACCCCAATGTTCATAGCACCAATATCCACAATAGCCAAACTGTGGAAAGAGCCCAGATGCCCATCCACAATGAATGGATAAAGAAGAAGTGGTATGTAAGCACAATGGAATATTACTCAGCCATCAAAAAGGATGAAATCTTACCATTTACATCAGTGTGGATGGAACTGGAGGGTATTACGCTGAGCGAAATAAGCCAATCAGAGAAAGACAATTATCACACGGTACCACCCATATGTGGAATTTAAGAAACAAAACAGAGGATCATTAGGGGAGGGAGGGAAAAATAAGACAAAATCAAGAGAGGGAGACAAACACTTTTAACTATAGGAAACAAACTAAGTTGCTGGAGAGGGGTAGATGGGGTAACTGGGTGATAGGCATTAAGGAGGGCACATGATGTAATGAGCATTGGGTGTTATATAAGACTGATGAATCACTGACCTAAACTTCTGAAAGTAATGATATACTTTATGTTAACTAATTAAATTTAAATAAGTAAAAAAAATAAATCTTTAAATAGGAAGAAAGGAAGGGAGCGAGTGGGGGAAGGAAGGAAGGAAGAAGGAAGGAGAACCTATCTTCTCTCACAAACACATTTACCATTTCGGTTCCACTTCTCCCGGTTCTCTCAAGAGTTCCTTGCTTCCTCTGCAGCCATTCAATCACAAAGTCGCTTTCATCCCTCCCAGCACCTGAGAGCCTACCTCTCCTCCCCATTTCTACCCTCCTCAGACCAGCTCCTCCGCTCAGCTCACTTCAGTAACTGCTTAGTCCCAGGGACCTCCACGCATGAGCAGATCCCATACACCGCCGTGAGACAAATTGTCCTAAAATGCAATTGCCATCACATTGTTTCCCTGCGAAGACTTCAGAGGTTTCACTAGCCTGTCAGATTAAAGGCACATTCTGATTCCTCACCTTTAAGCCCTCCATCAAGCATCTCTCCCAGCCGGCTTCATCATCCCCGCTGTCTAATTTCAACTGGGCTACAATGGCTTCCAAATTAGTCCCCTGTTGCTCAAAATGTGCTCATTCCTAAGGAATTTTGCTTATGCTGTTTTTGCCCCCATAAAATGCCCTTCTCTATATGTTCCCACTATTTAAAGATGAAATTTCCTTCATAGACCATCTTTGCTGCTAAGCCTTTTCCAAGTAGCCACATTTTCTAGAAGTCACCTTGTTTTACATTATTTCAGTGTTTTGGCTGGCACATACCATCTTGCGACTATTCGCATTGGGAATGGAAATATTTCTTTTTCTAAAGGGTCAGACAGCAAACTACTCAATCTACCACAGTAGCATACAAGCAGCCATAGCCATGAGCGATGGACCATAGCTGTGCCCTGATAAAACTTTTCTGAAAAGCACAGGAGGAGGGTGGGCAGTAGTTTGCTGACTCCTTTTAATTTGTGACTATTTTTTTAATTAATTTATAAAATGTGTAGACACAATTGCTAACACTGACATCCAAATTTGGCCCCGTGCTCCCAAGCAAAGTAAATAAATATATATTATTATAGTATTATATTATATTATATATAATGTTATATTTTATATGTTATGTTATTCATAACATATGTTATATAATATATAATATTTATAGCATATATTACATGGCATATATATATATACATATATATGTGTGTGTGTATATATATAGTAAATAATACAACTTTTATTATCTAAAAGATGGGAGGGTGCGGGGAGAAGCACCTTTCATCAAAGAAAACAAGCTTTTTGTGCCCCTAACCTCTGAAGGAAATTTCTCAGGTTAGCCTTTACATATGGAATACAGAGTGTATAATAAGCAACATTCTCAATAACGTAAGCTAAAGGGAATTTCATACGACTTTTTTAAACAAACCCTGGATAAAGCCCTGGGAATAACATACCATGTAATTCAGCAAAAGAGCCTCAGCGAATGAAGCGCAAGGACAGTTTTCTGATGATCTAATCTAACTCAGTAAAAAGGAGACTCAGACTCTCCAGGGTAGCAGATGCTTATAAACATATCACAGAAGAGACTCACCCAAATGTCAACAGTGATAGAGAGAAAGAGAAGAAAATGCGAGGTTATGCTCTCAGATCCAGGCACAGAATGGTGGAATTCCAAAATGTTTTGGGGACAGATGAGCAGCTGGTTAGGCTAATAGCTTACTGTGCAGTGAAAAAGCCAAACCATACAGAAAGAATGACATTGGGTGCCTGGGTGGCTCAGTTGGTTAAGCGACTGCCTTCGGCTCAGGTCATGATCCTGGAGTCCTGGGATTGAGTCCTGCATCGGGCTCTCTGCTCAGCAGGGACTGTTTCTCCCCTCACCTTCTCCCTCTCACGCTCTCTCTCTCTCATTCTCTCTCTCTCTCAAATAAATAAATACATAAAATCTTTTTAAAATGTTAATAAAAAAGAAAAAGAAAAAAAGAATGACTTTGTCTCGAAGAAGGAGGCCAATGGAGTAAGAGAGTACCATTTTCATCAAAACCACCTGAGTACAGATGACAAACACCTAAGTTTACAAAAGACAGCCCCAAGATCCATGTGACACTTTAGAGAATGAATACATTTTTTAAGTACATTTTTTCAAGTTAAACCACTCGACCTTTCAGGGGCGCCTGGGTGGCTCAGTGGGTTAAAGCCTCTGCCTTCAGCTCGGGCCATGATCCCAGGGTCCTGGGATCGAGCCCCACATCGGGCTCTCTGCTCCGCAGGGAGCCTGCTTCCTCCTCTCTCTCTGCCTGCTTCTCTGCCTGCTTGTGATCTCTGTCTGTCGAATAAATAAATAAAATCTTTAAAAAAAAAAAACAAAAAAACAAAACTCAACCTTTCAAATAAATGGCCACAAAGCATTCTAAAAACCACTCCCTAAGCTGCGTTTCAATTTGATATCACCCTTGATTTGCTATCCTTCAGCTACAAACTGCAACTGTCTTTCATCTGCTGGAGACTTAAACTTCAAGGTTAATCACAACTATTTGGCCTTTCAAGGTATCAGAACATCATATTCTCTTAGGGAATTCCAAAAAAAAAAAAAAAAAAGAACACATAATGCTTGCTTTAGCATTGGCAGTCTAGCTTCTGTCCTACTTTATTTCTAATCTCAACTTCCCTTGGGCATTTCATGCATTAAAGAAAACAATTTGTGTATTACTTCTTCCCATGACATTTTTTACAAAAGAATGAGAACGCTCACAATACGCTCCATAAACCGCTTGTTACAAAAAAGTGTTTGATTTTTAAAGATTTATTTCCAACCTGTCACGGTGCCTTTTTTGGCTGTCTACACCTAAATCAGAAAGGGAATTTTTAATGAGGCCTTTAAGTTCCAAGGGAATCAAAGCATTTGTTTAACTTGAGCAATTATCACCTTATCTGCCAAGATGCTCCAGCACCCTAAGAATATTTCCAAGAAAATAAACCTATCACCTGCATTCTAGAGATAATAAAGGAGCAGCAGATAGATAGCACACTTCAGTTTTTCAGCTTTCTCTGGGATATGGAAATACACAACCATACATCACACAAAAGCGTTTAGTGTCAAACTTCCAATGAAGTGCACGATATGGAAAACAAGAGATCCATCTAATTACATTCCCACTCACTACGGGACCCCAGCACAGGATTATGCGGGGTAGACGGGGATGGGATGTTGGAGGGAGTGTCTGATAATCACAGAGAAAGCGAGACTTTGAGCACCCTTGACCACCAAATCCCTTTATAGGAAGGACTCAGGGAAGCAATCTATAGCCGCTAAGTCAAAGCTATAAAGAGTTTACATTAGCAGACTGATAAAAATACATACTTCATTCACTAATGGGGACCCCTGTTTCAGAAACACAAAAGCTGATGGTGCCATCAATAACTTTGAGCTGATCTTGTAACTTTATCAAGACTGTGGCTTATGGGTATATTCTTATCTCTCCTAGTTACTTTGCCCAGCTTCTTAAAGGAGGGAAAAAAACAGAGCACCTGGGTAGCTCAATCGTTAAGCAGCTGCCTTCAGCGCAGGTCATGATCTCAGGGTCCTGGGATCGAGCCCCGAATCACCCCCTACTTGTGTTCCTTCTCTCTCGCTGTGTCTCTCTCCATCAAATAAATAAATAAAACCTTTAAAAAAAAAAAAAAAAGATGGGAAAAAAACCCATCTATTCTTTTCAACCACCCACCCTGCTCTGCAATCCAGTACTATGTCTTCCTTGTCCTTCTGCCTGCACAGCTTCTCACCTACCACTTCCTGGACCCTAACGGCTTCTCCACATGCTCTCCAGAATCTGGCAGCTGGAGTCTGTTTCATTCACCCTGTACCAAATCCTGATACCTGCTAAAAATCAAGCTTAGTCTCAGTTCTTGCTTCAAAAGCTCTGAAATCCAACTGCCACCTGCACTCTCAAATTAGCAGGACGTGACAATTACGGCCCTTCTCACTCTAAGATCCATAAAAATGAAAAGATCATGGAGAAATCACAATGGAAGTTTGTAATACTACAGAGCAAGTATAAGAAAAACAGAGACCACTAAGTCATCAAAAAATTAGGCAAAGAATAGAAAATACTTTCAGATTAATGAGTAATTTCAAAATCAGCCCAAGATAGAGGGCAACTAGGTGGTGTGATGAAGACACGTTGTCAACATTATAATCAGAGGGGCGCCTGGGTGGCTCAATCAGTTAAACGTTTGCTTTCAGCTCAGGTCATGATCCCAGAGTCCTGGGATGGAGTCCCGCATCGGGCTCCCTGCTCAGCGGGGAGCCTGCTTCTCCCTCTGACTGCTGCTCTTTCTCTCTCTCTCTCTCTGACAAATAAATAAATAAAAATCTTTAAAAAAGAAAAAAGAAAAAAATTATAATCAGAGAAAGCAAGAACTGCATAGATGTGGTAGAGATAGCTAACTATCCTTCACTCTCGGTGTTCTCCTTCTTCTGTATCAATAAAATGGTAGCCTGACCAGCTCCATCACATTTTCTAGCCTCAAACACGCTTAGGTTAAGACCACGTGTGTGATCAAATTCTCTCCAGAGTTTTAACAAATGTGACTTGGCCCTTCCAGGCTACCACCTGCTTCCTCCACTCTCTGCATGAAGATAATGCCGCTAGCTCACTGTTGAAGAAACAACGTGGGGGGCACCTGGGTGGCTCAGTGGGTTAAAGCCTCTGCCTTCGGCTCAGGTCATGATCCCAGCGTCCTGGGATCGAGCCCCGCATCGGGCTCTCTGCTCGGCAGGGAGCCTGCTTCCCTTCCTCTCTCTCTGCCTGCCTCTCTGCCTACTTGTGATCTCTGTCTGCCAAATAAGTAAATAAAATCTTAAAAAAAAAAAAAAAGAAACAATGTGGAAGGAACCAGATCCCTAGATAATAACATGAAGCAGAACTACATACCTGGAACTCCAGCTATTATAGGAGAAAGAATTTTCTACTTTGTATAAAACTAGGGCATTCTGGGATTTCTTTGTTACAGTAGATAAGACTTCCTTAATAATACAGTAGACTTGAGACTATCTCCTTTCCATACCTTTTTTTCACCAGAGAAACGAAGAAACTGAATGTCAAGGAAGTTAAGCAACTTGCCACAAAGGCTAACCATCCTGGCAGTTCAGGTGAAAAGGGAGGTTTTTCACTTCAGACCCAGTGTATCCCTGGACCACCAGTAGTAACATAAGGCGTGACCAGCACATTCCAATACTGGCCATGCCCCAGGAGTTTTAGGATCTAGAATTCAAGCGCTGACCAAATTCAGGTGACTCTGAGTTCTGATGATCTCACCGGTTGCAATTTACTGAAATATATCCAATTGCAATCAAATTCCTGCCTTTATACTTTAGTTCTTTCTGAACTTATGTCACATGCTACTTACTCACAGATTTTGAAATGGGAGTCTAAAATAAGACCAAAGGCAGGAAATTCCAAGTTAGAACTGACTGCTATCCAGGAGAACCAGGCATTAAAGTGAAAAAACAAAACTACCTCCTTGAATAATGCCTAACTTTTTACAATTTTTTCTCCAATTACTCTCGAATAATCTTTTTGAAGTGTCATATATGTGTATGCATATGCGTGTTAAATATAATAGGGAATATAGATGAAAAGTTAAAAATCTAAATATTTACTTATCTAGAATTTTTACAGTATCCAATCTAAGTCTTCAAGAGTCTTCAGATTAGCTCCTTTCTGAGATGATTTTTTTTTAAGATTTTATTTATTTATTTAACAGAGAGATCACAAGCAGGCAGAGAGGCAGGCAGGAGTGGAGGGAAAGCAGGCTCCCTGTTGAGCAGAGAGCCCGATGAGAGGCTCGATCCCAGGGCCCTGAGATCATGACCTGAGCCGAAAGGCAGAGGCTTAACCCACTGAGCCACCCAGGTGCCCCCAGATGATTTTTTTCTATTACAATTTTTAAATCTCTCTCCATCAAAGAATACTTGAATTGCTCTCTACATTTTTAAAATAAATGTTTTATGTTGATATAAAATAATCAAAATAATCCTTACAGTACATTTGTAATAAAAGATACCAATCATTATAAAGATCTCACCGAATAAATGTCTAATTTAAATAGCTAAAATCTCCATAGTCATAATCTTACTTCAAATACCATTCAGTTAACTAGAATTTATTAAAGCACCATCACAGAAATGTATTTTATAGGTATTTTACTTGTATCTCCTCCCCTCAAAAATGACTCTAATTTTGTGCACTGGTTCTCTAAAATAATTTACTTCTTAACAAATATCAATATGGAACAAAGTGAAGTATTCAGGGATACTGATATTAGGGATTTTCTGTAAAATACTTCACTTACCCTCAAAGGGGCACAAGAATGTCTAAAGGTTGGTAACAGACAAGTTCAAGTTCATAATACTATTCTACTCTTATGTATGTTTGAAAATTTCTGTAAGTTTTTGAGGCCTTCCACCCTATAAGGACAACAGGAGAAGTCACTGCCTATGAACCAAGGAAAAGGGTCCTCATTCAATCATGTTGACACCCTAATCTCATACTGTCAGCCTCCAGAACTATGAGAATTAAATTTCTGTTTTGTTTTGTTTGGGTTTTGGTTTTGAAGATACATTTATTAGAGAGAGAGAAAGCATGAACAGGAGGAGCAAAGGGAGAGGGATCGAGAATCTTCTGCAGGCTCCATGCTAAGGGCACAGCCCCAAGTGCCTCCCAGTGAAAGGCCAACTCTTTGCAGGCAGGGACCTGGTCTCTCTTTCTGACCACTGTAACTTCAGCACATAAGAACCTGTTCTATAAAGATGCACTGACTAACCACAGCCAGACCTAGGATTTAGAAGGCCAAGGTGGACCAAACAGTTCCTAGGGGTCAAGCACTCCATAAAACACTTTAAATAACTAATCCCCTTGGCTCTTCCCAGTAACTCTGAGGTAGGTATTACTACCTCCCACTTCCCACAGGAGAAAACAGGAGCTCAGAGAGAAAGCCTCTTGCCCAGGGTTATACAGCCGTATTAACAGCCGGGATTTCTTGAGCTTTACCATGTGCCAGGCAGGCACTGTCGAAGCTCTTTCCGTGTCTTCTCGCTCCCGATATTCAAAACAACCCCATGACATGAGTACTATTATTATCCTCATTTTCATGTGAAAAACCAAGGGAGGCAGAGAGAGGTCAAAATTAATTGCCTAATTATGTAAGAAGCAGAGCACGAGCATGAACCGTGCAATCTGCCTCCAGAGCTCACATTCTTAACCGCTACTCGAGAAAGGAGCGTTGACACAGAGTTTTTGTAAAACTAAGAGAGTCCATTAGAGCGCTTCGCTCATAACCAGGCACATAACAAACACTTTTGAAACGTTATCCATTACTATTCTGAGTCTGAATCCAACACCTTGCTTTTTCTATTACATCTTGCTGCATCCCAGGGAATCAAGCCTCTCTTTAAAAACTAGGGGCACCTGTGTGGCTCAGTCGTTCAGCAGCTGCCTTCAGCTCAGGTCATGATCCCAGCGTCCTGGGATCGAGCCCAGCATCGGGCTCCCTACTCAGTGGGAAGCCTTCTTCTCCCTCTCCCACTCCCCCTGCTTGTGCTTCCTCTCTCGCTGTGTCTCTCTCTATCAAATAAATAAATAAAATCTTTAAAGAGAGAGAGAGAAGAGTGTATCTAAGCAAATGTCTAATGCAAGAAAATTTAAAAAAAAAAAAAAAAGAAAAGAAAACCTGGGTATGGTTCTACCTGTTAAATCAGGGTTGCAAAGTAGCCCATCAGCATATGCAAACAGCTCTTTATCTTTGTATCTACTGCAAGCCTAAAAACATGTAAGCAAGTCTAACGTGCAAAAGTTACATATTAAAGGGATGTCCCAGGGGCGCCTGGGTGGCTCAGTGGGTTAAGCCTCTGCCTTCAGCTCTTCAGCTCAGGTCATGATCTCAGGGTCCTGGGATCGAGGCCCACATCAGGCTCTCTGCTCAGCGGGGAGCCTGCTTCCCCCCTCTCTCTCTCTGCCTGCCTCTCTGCCTACTTGTGATATCTCTCTCCGTGTCAAATAAATAAATAAAATCTTTTAAAAAATAAAAAATTTTTTAAAAAGGGTGTCCCAGGGTGCCTGGCAGGCTGTCGGTGGAGCACACAACTCTCAGTCTCAGGGTTGTGGGTTTGAGCTCCACACTGGGTGTGGAGATAGCTTAAAAACAAAATCTTTTTAAAAAGAGGGGAGGGAGAGTCCAATGCCGACCACAAAACACAAAAATGATCCACCTAAACCTACCCTCTCCTGTGGTACCATCACCTGCAGTCCATCTCCCGCGTTTGTATGTGTTCTTGATTTTATATCTTCATTTCATCAATGACCACTGAGTTTAAGTACAATGGGCAACAAATGAAGAATAAAGATTGGCTCTTTTTGTCACTATAATTAGTGTAGATTTTCCCTAGTTCAGTCCATGCTTCCTGCCGCTGATAACAACACTTCCCTATTTACTTCTCCCCCCATTTTCTTCAGCATGCACAATTTGTTAAAAAACCATTTTCTGGGGCGCCTGGGTGGCTCAGTGGGTTAAAGCCTCTACCTTCGGCTCAGGTCGTGATCCCAGGCTCCTGGGATCGAGCCCTGGGTCGGGCTCTCTGCTCAGCGGGGAGCGTGCTTCCCTTCCTCTCTGCCTGCTTGTGATCCCTGCCAGTCAGATAAATAAATAAAATCTTAAAAAAAAAAATTTCCATTTTTTAAAAATAAGTCAATATTCATTGAAATAGATGAAAGCACTTATTTGCCCAAACGAGTGCTCAAACACTACCACACAGACACAGATGGCCACCGTTCCACAACTGAACGCTTGGCTGGCAGGTAGCCCCACCATGTGACGGGTCAAAACACAGCTCCACGAGACACGTAAGTTCTGTGCAGATGAGTTCACTTGTAAAAACAGAGTTTGAAATAATGGTGGAATGTTTTGGGAAGATCAAACGGAAACCACTGTGTGTTCCTTCTCAGTTCCCACAGCTGTCTCACAAAACAGGGCTTGAACTACAACTTGGCATCATCTTCCAGGCAAGGAGAAGAGGATAAGGTGCAGTGGGGGCCACATGGCAGAGCTAGACTCGGACAATTTCTATGTGCCTTCCAGCCCTGCGAAGATCACCAGCCATCCTCAAGATGTAGATCTCGTCACAGAGGGGTTTAGTGTCCACGCCCACAGCAGCTGGACCTGCTCGCACACTAGTGAAGAAGTCAGGCAGGAAGGGTTCCTCACTGACCAAGCCTTCTGCCTTTTTTTCCCCCGGACTTTTGAGTTTCTTGGGGGAAACAGCTGGGTCTTGTTCACCACCGCTGGGTCCAGAGTGCAATAAGCAGTTAGTCAGTGTTTTTGAGTTGCTGTGTTTAGCATAGTAGCAAATACACAACAGACTCAAAAAATGTTAGAATCAGAATTCTGCTGTTTCTTTCACTTTCCAATCAACTTTCCAAAACAGAAACTGAGAAACAAAGAATCTGCAATCTTTCCCACTAATGAAGACTCCCAAAACAAAGACCCTAAGTAAATTAATAAGAACCAGGAGGAGAAAAATAAATATGTAAACAACTTTATTGTCAAATTAACGCAGCAACCTGGATTCACTTACCATCACATTCAGGATTTGAAAATAATTCATTCCTTTTAGACACAGCCCTTCCTCCTGGCTTTTTTTTTTTTTTTTTAACTGAGCAAATAACTTTTGTATAGGTAGTATAAAGATGTATCAGGTCCAAACCCTAAATCAGCAGAATCCAGATTAGTGAGCTTTTATTACACTGTTATTCATTTTGGTACATTTTCTTTTAAAAGGGGGGGGGGGTCAAAGACCACATGCAAAAGCTCACAAGACTTGTTCTTCACTGTTTCCAGCTGAATCTAATAGAGATGGAAAATGGGTCTTTGTTACTTGAATACATCATAAGTTTTACGTGAACGCTTCAGTTGACAGCTATTATTTATCATAGCTATGCTCGTAATCTGCTATGTATTACAACCCGTTAGAAACCCACAGTATCACCTCTGTGGATTTCCCACTGGGGCAAAAGGCATTTTAAGCATGTAATTACCCAACGAAGTAACATTTACTAATTTTCTCTTACACAGCCAGCATTATTCATGGCTGTTTTTATTTGTAGGGTGCTTAATAATCAGAGACTAGTTAACCTTCACAACCGTCCTGGGCAGAAGCCCATTAGTAAATCATTTCATGTTAGCATGGAGACACCAAGCAGCATATGCAAGAATTAGAAGAGGCTCCTGGAAAATACTGATATCCAGTTGGCAGAGTACAGCATAGGGAACGTCTTTCAGAGAGTTAATTTTAAGATCATATTTAAACAAAGAAGAGGAGGAGGAGAACAGGTGGAGGAGGAGGAAGAGGAACATGTAGCTCCTTGTGAGAATTTTTTTTTAATTTCTCAAGTTTTAAAACCAATACCTACAATTTTTTCTGTACAGTTTCAATGGAACTTTCCAACACTGTGTTGGACATAATATGACGGACTACATGAACAGCAGCTGCAGGGAGCCCGATGTGGGGCTCGATTCCAGGACCCTGGGATCATACCTGAGCCAAAGGCAGATGCTTAACCCACTGAGCCTCCCAGGTGCCCCTCAGCCTTGAAGACTACTTCTGCCTCCCAGCCCAAATGCAAACCACTATGAAATTGCTCCCAACCAGGCTTACCTCCAAACTGATGCCAAAGTCCTCAAAGCCAAAGAAATACGGGAGAACCAGCACAGTGCCCAGGACCGGAAGAGTCTCCCTAAGTCCCAACCAGCAAACTCAATTCCAGAGGAACTTAGCACAACGAAGCTGAAAGTTTGAGGTGGGTGGAAACTAACCCACTCTGTATGGAAGTATGGAAGTGGAAGTGGGCAGCCCAGGTACCACCTGATGAGTATCCTCATGTCTGGCATTTCTCGGCTACAACCTGAACTGTGGCACAGAGTTGTCAAGTCCTATTCGCTTCCCATTTCAAAAGTAGAATACAAAAGGCTTAAAAGCAACCACCTTTTGTGTAAAATTATTCACTGATCGAAAAAGTAAGCTAAGGAACATGCAGATAAAATACCGATCAGTTATGAAAAATACATTTACAAGTTTTACTAAAGGAATGCTTACCATAGAGTGAGAAAAAGAAATTATTACACACAATCATGAACACAACTAAGTTTAAACCATATATATAAAGACATAAGATCAAGAAAAAAAAAGTGAATGTGGAAAATATTAACAAGTTCCTCTCCGGAGAATAGGATGATACGAGATCACAACCTATCACATCCCTCCTTATATCTGCTACATTTAATTCCGCGCCCCCCCACCCCCGCAATGGGCATCCATTACTTTTTTTACACCAAGTAAAAATTATTAATTCTCTTCAAATAAAACCATACAGTCAATTTTGGGGTTGCAATAAAAAAAATCAGTGATCTTATTTATTCACTTACACCCATGGTCTTTTATCACTGTCTAAAGAGTCGGTTTCACCACAGCACACACCAAGATAAAAGTCTCACTTGATCCAATTACACTGCTTATTAAGAGCTATTTAATGAGAAAGTCACACCTTTGAGTTATTAGAAGCTGTAATGGTCCTACAGAGTTCCAAATAAGTAAGCTAACAGAATTACCTTTGATTCTAAATTGTTTGCCAGCAAATTAATCCATCTGTCCCTGAAAAAAATTACATGTCCTCCAGTGTGTTCAACTTTCTCCCATCTCATTTCAATCAAGTATGTTAGCTTCAGTTGAGAGAGCAGGTATTTTTTTAACAGTTACTGTATAGTAATAGATATACAAAGAAATGTACGTTTAAAGTGTACAATGTGATGAGGGTGGACATACGTAAACACCTCCATGATAACATCAGCAACTTCAAGGCAATACATATGCAACACCTTTGAGAGTTTTCTTGTGTCCTTTGGTTTGGGTTTTGTGGTAATAAAACTTTACATGAGATCTACTCTATTAACAAACTTTGAAGTGCACAATACCATATTGTTGTACAGTAGATCTCTAGAACTTACTCATTCTAGTGTAACTGAAAGTTTATAAAAGTTAGGTATTTTTAATTGCTTCAATTATAGTACAGAGTTTATTTTCTTTTAATTTTCCAAATGCACATACAACCTTATTACCCGCCCCCAAAAATGACATCATCCATAGATAAATTTTAGGGCAGTCTTGTGTTTTGGCACCTGCCAAAGAATAAAGAAAAGCCTTTTTAAAAGAGTAGGCTTTTAGACAGAGACCGGAAGGAAAAGACCACTCCGGAGAGAAGAAATACTCAAGGCAACAATGTTGAGGGAGAAGTAGGCTTAGCAAATTCAGGGAAGACCAAGGACACCAGCACAGTTGGTGCATGTAAGCAAGCTGCACTGGGGGACAGAGGACAGAGTGACCAGGGGCCCAGATCACCTAAATCTCTGCAGGACACTATAAGCCTGTGGGGTTCCCAAGTAAGACCGGAAGTCCTAGAGGGTTTGGGACAGACAGATGGCAGACTTGACTATCATTTGAAATATCATTCTGGCTTCTCTAAGAACAGACAAGAATGGGCAAAGATGGAAAAAGAGAGACCAGTGAGGTAGTTACAGCAATAATCTGGGAGAGAAACCATGTTGCCTCGGAGAACAGCAGCAGAAATGGTGAGACTAGGTCAGACTTTCTTGACAACACTTGTTAATGGATAGAATGTGGAAGGCAAGAAGAGCAGAGGATGACACCAAGGTTTTTAGTTCAGACAATCGAAAGAAAGAAGCAGTCAGGGATGTCTGGGGACTCAGTGGGTTGGGGCCTCTGCCTTCGGCTCAGGTCATGATCCCAGGGTCCTGGGATCGAGCCCCACATCGGGCTCTCTGCTCAGTGTGGAGCCTGCTTCCTCCTCTCTCTCTGCCTGCCTCTCTGCCTACTTGTGATCTCTCTGTCAAATAAATAAATTAATTAAAAAAAAAAAAAAGCAGTCATACTAAGATGCATAAGACTAAAGATTGTTTTTAAAACAATACAGCAGGGGGTGCCTGGGTGGCTCAGTGGGTTAAAGTCTCTGCCTTTGGCTCAGGTCATGATCCCAGGGTCCTGGGATTGAGCCACGAGCCCCACATCGGGCCCTCTGCTCAGCAGGGAGCCTGCTTCCCCCTCTCTCTCTGCCTGCCTCTCTGCCTACTTGCGATCTCTGTCAAATAAATAAATAAAATCTTTAAAAAATAAAATAAAATAAAACAATACAGCAGGGGCACCCTGGTGGTTCAGTCAGTTAAGTGTCTGCCTTTGGCCAGGCCAGGATCCCAAGATCCTGGGATGGAGCCCAATAGGGGCTCCCTGCTCAGCGGGGAGCCTGCTTCTCCCTCCCTGTCTGCCTCTCCCCCTACTCGTGCCTCTCATGTGGTCTCTCTCAAATAAATAAATAAAATATTTTCAAATATATAAATAAATAAATAAAACAAGGCAGCCATGCACAAGTCTCCTGCGTCCTTGGGGGTACAATTTCTGTCCATCCCAGCAAGGAAAGGCTACATGATAAAGGGTGCAAAATATAAAGCAGAAGCTTTGTATACATCTCAATTTTATCTGAGGCCAATCTTGACTATACACAGTAAATGTTAAAATGTGTATGCTTTAAGAAATAACACGGAGGACACGGGGAGATGGAGAGGAGAAGTGAGTTACGGGAAATCGGAGGGGGAGATGAACCATGAGAGACTGTGGACTCTGAAAACAAACTGAGGGTTTTGGAGAGGGGGGTCTGGGGGTTGGCTGAGCCTGGAGCATGGAGCACCTACTGCATAGAGCACTGGGTGTGGTGCATCAGCAATGAATTCTGGGACACTGAAAAGAAATTTTAAAAAATTAATAAAAATTATTAAACAACAACAACAACAAATGTGTATGCTTAGCTCCAGCTTCTATTTACACTCAGCTCATATCCAATACCAAGGCTGCTGTCCACACTGCCCCAGTCCCACCCACTCTCCAATCCCCTTTAAGGCCTCTGTGGCCCACCAGGCCCAAAGGAGAGAGCGAAGACAGGTTAACCAGCAGGTAGGTGGGTAGAGAACCCTTACTTCCCCATTCCCCCAGGCTTCCCTGTCCCTTCTACTTTGTATCTCCTTCCGAGCTTTATGTTAAATGTCCCAGACATTCTAAAACCATGGCAAATGGGAATAAATTTAGAATCGGGGGAGGGAAAAATTTGGTTGTAAAGTGATACCGTGAACAGAAATGTAAAGAAAATTTGAAAGCATTCATTTCTTCAAAGAAAAAAAACTTCAAAGATACGAAGTCACTTTAATATATAATTGATTTGTGAACGAAACATCAATCGTTGCTGAAACTACTAGGTTAAAGGAGGATGGGAACTTCATTATTAAAGGGATCAGGATGACCCCACCAGAATCCATTCATTCATCTTAGAATCACTAGAAGTAAGAAAACCAGACGCTGTGTCCTCCTGTTATGACAGGATAAGAAGACATACATGGAACCCTCTAAGAATATTCCCACCTAAAGCATTTCAAAATCACCCCGTATAGCTTTCCATATTTAACCACCAATTTATAGAAAACTCAAGACATAGAGGAACAAAGTAAACAAAAACCAGGGGAGGAACAATAAGCTCAGAATTTGGGACATTTAGTTGGACAAGTGACTGATTCTCCAACAACTCAATGACGTACGAAAAAGAAAGGCTGGAGGGACTATTACAGGTTAAGTGATTAAGAGACTTAATCACCAAATGCAATCTGGGGGCATTATTTGGATTTTGACTC
Organism: Martes martes; assembly: GCF_963455335.1. Classification (NCBI taxonomy): domain Eukaryota; kingdom Metazoa; phylum Chordata; class Mammalia; order Carnivora; family Mustelidae; genus Martes; species Martes martes. The sequence goes on along the minus strand of NC_137900.1, from coordinate 48,334,818 downwards.
CAACAAAACAACTGTAATAAGACATTCTTGGCATAACCAAGAAATTCTGAAATAGGGAGGGACTGAGTATCAGATAATCTTGAGAAATCAGTGTTACTTTTACTTTTTTGGGATATGATAATGGCACAGAAATTATGTTTAAAATAAAACAGTAAAATTAAATTGTTATACTTAAGAATAATTTTTAATTAAAATAACTTAAGATATTAATTAAAAATAATTACTTTTGCAGAAAAAGCTGAAGGAGGAAAAATGTTAGAGAAACAAAACAAGATCAACAAAACATTAATTTCATTTAAGTTCATTTATTATAGTCCCTATTTATGTGTGTGTTCAAAATTTCCCACAGGAAAACTAGGTAACCAGAGACTAAGATTACAATGAACTGAAGAGAAAAAAAATTATTATTGCTTCCAAAGGCCAATCAATATGAATGAAGATTTCCTTGACAATACGCAACAAAACCAAAATACAAAAATAAACTGGAGGCTGAGGCACTTAAGAGATTATCATTTTCATTCATAATCACTAATTTCAAAGGTTATGCTCATGCTTCACGGGTCAGAATGATTTAAGACTATATTATAAATTAGAATTTAACGTAATTCTGTTTTGACTGAAAAAATACCTCTTTTTCCTGAAGATATCAAAAGAAAAAGGTCCAAGAGTTCAAGAAAAGGTTTGAAAATTTTCTATCTCAGATTGTCTCTTTCACATATAAAGTTTCAGCTTCACTTTGAACAAAAATGTTGTGATTTACAACTCAAAGTAAAGAGGCAGCTAGGAAGTACCTAAAGAACAGTTATTCTGGGGGCGCCTGGGTGGCTCAGTGGGTTAAAGCCTCTGCCTTCGGCTCAGCTCATGATCCCAGGGTCCTGAGATCGAGCCTCGAATCGGGCTCTCTGCTGAGTGGGGAGCCTGCTTCCCCCTCCCCCTCCGCCTGCCTCTCTGTCTACTTTTGATCTCTGTCAAATAAATAAATAAATAAAATCTTAAAAAAAAAAAAAAAGAACAGGTATTCTGTGCAGCTGATTTGAGAACAGGACACTCTTCTTGAAAGAATAAAGAGCTTGGATGTGGAAAAACAATTTGGCTCTAAAAAAAACAGAATCACAAAAGTACTTGCAAAAATAAATAAATAAATAAGTAAATACATACATACATACATACATACATAGCTGCGAGAAGAGGTCACAAATTTCCTCGGGTAATAGCCAGAATCTGTTTCAAGAGCTCTTCCATAAAACATGGAAGAGATACCCAGACACCTGAAAAAAGTTCAGTAACAAAAACCTACATTTCATTCATCTGACAAATATTTACTAGATGCTACCTTGTGTAAGATGCTGTCCTAAGTACTGGAGATATAAACGTCCCTGCCTTGGGGCACCCAGGTGGCTCAGTGGGTTAAGCATCTGCCTTCAGCTCAGGTCATGATCCTGGGGTCCTGGGATCGAGCCCCACATTGGGCTCCCTGCTCAGCGGGGAGTCTGATTCTCCCTCTCCCTCCCCCACCCCCATGCACTCTCTCTCCCTATCTTTATCCTCTAATAAATAAAATTAAAAAAAAGAAAGAAAGAAAAAACAAAAGTCCCTACCTTTAGGAGGGATTACATTCCTAACAGAGGCAAAACAAAAATAAGGAAAACAGTAATGATACAGCATTTTATAAGATAAGGTCTATACACAAAAGTAAAGCAGGAAAGGGGGACCGATAGAAAGGGGTTCTAATTTTACAAAGAATGGTCAGTGAGAAGCTCACACATAAGCAAAGATTTAACTGAAGTAAAGGAGTCCCGTCTCTAAGAAAAGGATTCTGGGCAGAAGGAGCAGCAATACAAAAACCACGGTGGGAGAATGTATCCTTAAGGTCTGAAGAACAGCAACGAGGCTAACAGAGCAGGTTTAGTGACTGAGGGCAGAGTAGCTGGAAATGAAGTTAGGGAAGCAATAAAGGAGTCAGATGGCGGCAGCCCTCGAAGACCACTGCAAAGACTTTGCCTTTTACTTTGGTAAGCCATTAGAGGGTTCTGGAAAAGTGATGAGAGGAGAAATCTATTTTTGGGGTGGGGGGGGTCAGAGAGAGAGCATGAGCACAGCAGGGGGAGCTGCCAGGCAGAGGGAGAAGGAGAAGCAGGCTCCCCGCAGAGCGAGGAGCCCAAAACAGGACTCGATCCCAGGACCCTGGGATCATCACCTGAGCCGAAGGCAGACACTTAACTGACTGAGCCACCCAAGTATCCCAAGAGGAGAAATCCTTATGTGTGTTTTAAAAATAATCACTTTGGGGCGCCTGGGTGGCTCAGTGGGTTAAAGCCTCTGCCTTCGGCTCGGGTCATGATCCCAGGGTTCTGGGATCGAGCCCCGCATCGGGCTCTCTGCTCAGCAGGGAGTCTGCTTCCCTTCCTCTCTCTCTCTGCCTGCCTCTCTGCCTGCTTGTGATCTCTGTCTGTCAAATAAATAAATAAAATCTTTAAAAATAAATAAATAAAAAATAAAAATAAACAAAAATAATCACTTTGGGTATTCTGCTGACAATATTTCAGGGGCAAAGAGAGAATAGAGCAATTAGAAGACTACAGTAGATTGCAAAAAATGCCCTCAAATTCTTCCCAATTCCTGTATGCACATTTCTTTACAAAGTGGCTTCACTGCTCCCCTCATAATCAGGTCATCTACTTCTCCATCCCCTTGAATCTGGGCTTCCTTGTGACTGCTTTAATCAGCAGCAGAGGAAGTGATGTTGTAGGCTTTTAGTCCCAATGCCATGCTGCTTCCTCTTGCTTTCTTGCTTCCTCCATTAGACCACCATGTTAGGAAGCATGGGGCAGGGGCACCTGGGTGGCTCAGTGGGTTAAGCCTCTGCCTTTGGCTCAGGTCATGATCTCAGGGTCCTGGGATCGAGTCCCACATCGGGCTCTCTGCTCGGCAGGGAGCCTGCTTCCCCCTCTCTCTCTCTGCCTGCCTCTCTGCCTACTTGTGATCTCTCTCTGTCAAATAAATAAATAAAATCTTTAAAAAAAAAAAAAAAAAAAGGCAGCATGGGGCTGCTTGCTGGAAGCCCATGCAGCAAAGACACGTCATCCCAGACAAAGCCTCCAAACCTAGTCCCCATTTGCTACATGAGCGAGCCCAGGCAAGACTAACAAAATAAGTGCCCCCTCCCCCACCTCAAACCCAACCCAAATTGCCAACCCCAGAATCATAAGCTTAAAAATGATGGTGGCTTTACCACACTAGATTTTGAAGGCGGGTCATAACAGCTAACCAATATAGAGGCTATTGAAACATCACACACAGAGACTGAGAGCAGCAGGTGAGAAGTACTCAGATTCTAGACATTCTGAAGGTACAGCCAACAGGCTTTCCTAATAGTTTATGGGCGGATTGTGAAAGAGAAGAGTCATAGAAATGAAGGAGTTTCCATGAACTGAGATGAGGAAGACAACAGATGAAGCAGGTACAGGGCAGAATGAAGAATACCACAGATGAAGCAGGTACAGGGCAGAAATCAGGAGCTAAGTCTGAGATTTCTACTGGTCATCCAAATAGAAATGCTGAGTAGGTATCCAGATACGCAGAGTCTGGATTTCAAAGGACGAGGCCCAGGCTAAAAATATAAATTGAGCAGCTAAAAGAGTATTACCAGTATTTTAAGACTGATTGAAGATATGATTGAGGGACTGTGAGGTCTAATGACCGACCCCAGCAGCACTCTAATGTTTAGAGGTCAGAGACGTAAGAAAGAACCAGTAAGGGAGCTGAAAGGGGGCAGTCAGGTAAAAGAAGACTAGGAATTGTGGCACCTTTGAGAAATATGGGAAGAAGGTGTTTCAAGAAGCAGAACATGATCAACAGTTTCAAAAAATGCTGATAGGAAATGGTAACTGTATGACAGGCTAAAGGGGGCAGCTAGTCATGGTGGTAACGATTTTGCAATTTACAAATGTATCAAATCAACACAGTGCATAGCTTAAACTTTCACAATGTCATGGGTCAATTATATCTCAAGAAAATTGGGGTGGAAATGCTGATTGGCCAGGTAAGAGATGAGGATTGAAAAACAGACCTTTGGATTCAGCATGATGAAAGTCATTAATCACTTTAAAAAGAGCACATTTTTTCTGAGTGGTGAGGGAAGCCAAGTAGAGAGGGTCTGAGGAAGAATGAGAAGAAAATTACTGGACACATGAGTATAAGCTTTGCCACAAAGTGGAAAACAGAAATTGTGCAGCAGCGTAAGGAGGAAATGGGGTAAAGACAGGAAATTTTCTTTCTAAAGATTTTATATTTTTAAGTTTTTATTTAAGTAATCTCTAAACCCAATGAAGGCTCAAACTCATGACCCTGAGATCAAAAGTCACATGCTCAGGGATGCCTGGGTGAGTCAGTGGGTTAGGCATCTGCCTTCAGCTTGGGTCGCAATCCCACAGTCCTGGGATTGAGTTCCACATCCGGCTTCCGGCTCAGTGAGGAGCCTGTTACTACCTCGGCCTGCCATTCCCCACTGCTTGTGCGATCCCCACCCCCCTCTTTCTCTCTGACAAACGGGTAACTAAAATCTTTAAAAGAAAAAAAAAAAAAAAGATTCCTGGGTGGCTCAGTCAGTTAAGCGGCTGCCTTTGGCTCAGGTCATGATCTCGGGGTCCTGGGATCAAGTCCCACCTAGGGCTCCTTGCTCTGCAGGGAGCCTGCTTCTCCCTTTGCCTCTACTTGCCACTCTGCCTGCCTGTACTCTCTCTAACTCTCTGACAAATAAATAAATAAAATCTAAAAATAAATAAATAAATAGAAATTTTTTAAAAATTTTTTAAAAATAAATTAAAAAGTCACATTCTCCTCCAACTGAGTCAGTCCCCCAACACTTTAAAGATTTTATTTTTTTTTAAGATTTTATTTATTTATTTGACAGACAGAGATCATAACTAGGCAGAGAGGCAGGCGGGGGGGGGGGTCTTGGGGGGAGGAAGCAGGCTCCCCGCTGAGCAAAGAGACCGATTCAGGGCTTGATCCCAGGACCCTGGGATCATGACCCGAGCTGAAGGCAGAGGCTTAACCCACTGAGCCACCCAGGCACCCCTAAAGAGTTTATTTTTAAATAATCTCTACACCCAACATGGGACTCAAACTTAAAACCCCAAGATCAAGAGCTGTATGCTTTACCCTCTGAGCCAGCGAGGGGCTTCAAAAGGTAATTACTATTACCATTTTTTAGTAGGCTCTACACCCAGCATGGAGCCCAATGTGGGACTTGAACTCATGGCCCCGAGACCAAGACCTGAGCTAAGGTCAAGACTCGGACGCTTAACCAACTGAGCTACTCCACCCCCATCAAAAGGTAATTATTTTAAATTTTTTTTTAAGATTTTATTTATTTATTTGACAGAGAGAGACACAGCGAGAGAGAGAACACAAGCAGAAGTGGGAGAGGGAGGAGGCTTCCTCCCCCACCCCCCCGAGCAGGGAGCCCAACGCAGGGCTCGATCCCAGGATGCTGGGATCATGACCTGAGCCAAAGGCAGCCGCTTAACAACTGAGCCACCGAGGTGCCCCAAAAGGTAATTATTTTAAGATAGGAGAAATAATCACATGTTTACATACTGAAGGGAATAATCTAGTAATGAGGGAAATGCAATCTTGCAGGAGAGAGAGCTACTGGAGCCCAATCCTTCAGTAGGTGAAAGGAATTCGATCTTATTATGCATGAGTGAGGAGCTGTCCTTGAAACAAAGAGACTTAGTAGTGGGGAATGGGGGGCTCAGTGGTTAAGCCTCTGCCTTCGGCTCAGGTCATGATCCCAGGGTCTTGGGATCAAATCCCACATCGGCCTCCCTGCTCGGAGGGAAGCCTGCTTCTCCCTCTCCCATTCTTCCTGTTTGTGTTCCCTCTCTCATAGTGTCTCTGTCAAAGAAATAAAGTCTTTTTTTTTTTTTTTTAAGATTTATTTATTTATTTATTTATTTGAGAGCGAGAGTAAGAGAGAGCATGAGAGGGGAGAAGGTCAGAGGGAGAAGCAGACTCCCCATGGAGGTGGGAGCCTGATGTGGGACTCCATCCCAGGACTCCGGGATCATGACCTGAGCCAAAGGCAGTTGCTTAATCAACTGAGCCACCCAGGCACCCCATAAATAAAGTATTAAAAGAGAGAGAGAGAGAGAAAGAGAGAGAGAGAGAGAGACTCTTCAATGTGACTCTAAGTCCTAAAACAATAGGAGGGAAATCACAGGAAATCGCAGGAAAACACAGGTATGCCCACCTACCCCTAATAATACATGAGAGCCAACCCATGTGATGAAAAGTATTTTGGAAGTCCAAAGTTCAAAAAGAAGTCCAAAAAGCAAAAAGGCCATTGCCTCTCCTCTGACAAATAACAAACATTCACTGGTGACAGGTTATTCTTAAATTTAAAAGAGAACTCTAGGGGCACCTGGGTGGCTCAGTGAGTTAAGCCTCTGCCTTTGGCTCGGGTCATGATCCCAGGGTCCTGGGATCAAGCCCCGCATCGGGCTCTCTGCTCGGCAGAGAGCCTGCTTCCCCCTCTCTCTCTGCCTGCCTCTCTGCCTACTTGTTGTGATCTCTGTCTGACTTGTGATCTCTGTCTGTGAAATAAATAAATAAAATCTTTAAAAAATAAAAAATTAAAAAAAAAAAGAGAACTCCGTCTGCTGTCCTACTAATAAACAGAAACTAGTATAAATTGATGGGTGAAAGCTAACAAGCTTCATCCAAACTTGACATGCAAACTATTTGTAACTCCAAAATTTTCATATGCTTCAGTCTTACTCACACCCAAGTCTAGTCTAACCTCTTCCTCATCTGCCTTCCTCTTCAGTAAACACTAACCAGTCCTCACCTTTTGCACTCTGATACCATGACCATCAAACTTTCTTATTAGATGCTCAGCGTCTTCATTAGGTGTCCCCCTACTTCTCAGGTCTAATGAAAACTATACTCTGCTTCTTTAGTGGCCACTTCAGTGAAAGCTAATCATCCTTCCAAGCTCCAAGGTCCAGAAGAACATTTCTTTACCATTTACCCCCATATTTCTGAGGGCATGCCACCCAAGTATCTTCATTTCCCATATATACTGATAACTACTATCTGTGATCTAAAACCTCAGAAACCATTGTCTACCTCTCCAAGATCTGGCTACCAAGATCTTCTGAGGTCCATGTCAAGGTGAGTGATTCATCCAACACACCAGTCTCATTGCTCTTGAATATCTCCTTGTCACCTCCATTTTAGCAATCTACATCCATGGCCAAACCCTACATTCTATTAGTACCCTAAAACTTTAAACTCCAATATTCTTCTCTGAATCCAGAATATTCTATCAGCTATCTCCCTTATGCCTACATATACTTACATATTCACTTTGCCCAGACTTCTAAGCTCTTGAACCAATTATTTTTTTCAATTTATTTATCTTTTTAGTAATCTCTACACCCAATGTGGAGCTTGAACTCATGACCCTCAGATCAAGAGTCGTATGCTCTTCTGACTGGGCCAGCCAAGAACCCCAGAACCAATTACTTTCTTTCACTCTTTCAGCCTCCTCCTGCTTGGTCCCCACCTCCATGCAGTCCAAACCTCACATTCCATCACTTCAACCATTGTTTTGCTAATCCTTTGAGCTCAAAGGCATTCCTACTTTGTAAGTACATAACAAAATCCAAATATTGGATCATTCCAACTATTCAAAATCTTTGGATCTACTGACTTTTGCTACAGAAAGTCACACAATTATACAAGCTAGTAAAATTTAAAACCATTGATAATTTTTGTTAAGATTTATTTGAGAGAGCTTGGATGGGGGAGGGACAGAGGGAGACCAAGAGAATCCTCCAGCAAACTCCCTTCTGAGCACAGAACCCAACTGGGGCTTTATCCCAGGACCCTGAGATCATGTCCTGAGTGGAAATCAAGAGTCAGACACTTAACCGACTGAGCCACCAGGCACCCCTAAACTAATGATTCTTGCCTATCTGGTAGACCTTCCTAAAACCTCTAGTGAGCTCTCTCTTCCATTCTCCATGGTGTTTAACAGTTCACCATTCTCCCCTAAAATTCCCTACCTCCTTTTCTTCTAGAGCTCCAATGTCCATTAGGCTGTTCCCTCTCATTCTTTTTCATTGGACCATCTTCCTTACGTGATGGTGCTTCCCAGAGTTTCTCTTGTTTTTTGTCTTTCAAGATTTTATCTATTTATTTATTTGACACATAGAGAGAGAGAGAGAGAGAGAGAGAGGCAGGCAGAGGGAGAAGGAGAAGCTGAGCAGACGGCCGGACATGGGACTCCATCCCAGGACCCTGAGCCAAAGGCAGTCACTTAACTGACTGAGCCACCCAGGCATCCCTGTTTTATTCTTTCTTATTCTAGAAACTCTCTCTTAGGTTATCTATAGCCATATACACCCTGTTTCAACTATCATCTACGTGCTAAGAACATTCTAATCTCTATACTGCATAAAATCCTCTCCTCCGGGTGCTTTAGTTGCTCAGCTGGTTAAGCACGGGACTCTTGATGTCAGCTCAGGTCACAATCTCAGGGTCATGGGATCAAGCCCCGAGTCGGGCTCCTGGCTCAGAGAGGAGTCTGCTCGAGATTCTCTCTCTCCCTCTTTCCCAACCCTTGATCTCACATGTTGTCTAAAATAAATACATAAATCTTTAAAAAAAAAAAAAAATCCTGTTCTCATCCCCAGACCAGTGCAGCTAGTTACCCACAGAATAGCACCAACTGTGTGACCCAAAGGCATATCCAAGACTGATCTCAGTCACCTGCTAACCCACATGGGATTCCTACTGTGGGAAGTCATAAAGTTAGGAAGCATCTTGACTCCACCTTTTCCTCAACCCACATATCAAACTGGACACCAGGTTCATCATCTTGACATTATCTTGGATCCATCCCATTCTCTCAAGCCCCACTGCTAATTTGGAGCTTTATCAAACAGGCCTTACTCCACCACAATTCATTCCTCACCTTGCCACATGAAACTGATCTTCAACTTAAAATCTCTTACCCATAGATCACCACAGCCTCAAGGATCAAGTTCAAAACATTTAACACAGTAAGAAAGAGGCCTTTCATTGTGGGCCCTTTGTTTACATATTCAACCTCATCTCTCTGTCCTCCCCTTAATACATTAAGAATCTGTTTCGTCTCGCATCTGTCGATTTGGCCTCATGTCTTTCTTGTGCCTAGAATGCCTTATCCTCCATCCTCACCAGCTAACTTCTACTTGCTGTCAAAATTCGGTTCAAGCAAACACTCCAACAAAAAGCCTTCTCTGAATCCCCTGAAATCTGACACACATACAGTTTTCCTCTGTCCCCACAGTACTCTATGCATGCATCTAACTATAATAATTTATTTCTTTGTATTTTGGCCTTCTCCGGGGCTTCCATTCAATAGTGTAAGTTCCTTAAAGGAAAGTTAGGGCCTGGACCAGAGCAGATACTCTTTATTGAATGGAAAAACAAAAACAAACAAACAAAAAAAAACAGTATTTAATATTTATGACTCTTAAAATTCAATTTACTTACAGATTTCAAGAATTTACATTTTTTTTTTAAGATTTTATTTATTTATTTGACAGACAGAGCTCACAAGTAGGCAGAGAGGCAGGCAGCGAGAGAGGAGGAAGCAGGCTCCCCGCAGAGCAGAGAGCCCGATGTGGGGCTCGATCCCAGGACCCCGGGATCATGACCCGAGCCGAAGGCAGAGGCTTAACCCACTGAGCCACCCAGGCGCCCCAAGAATTCAAATTTTAATACAAAGTTTCCTCCACTCCCTCCCCGTGTCCTAATATATACTAAAACCTAATGGTTTCATTACCTAAACCAACCTTTTCAATGATGGTTAAATAGAGTAAAACTTACAGTAAATTCTGAAAGCCAGGGCACCTGGGTGGCTCAATCGGTTAAGCATCCGTCTTCCGCTCAGGTTGTGATCGCAGGGTCCTGGGATGGAGCCCTGCAGGCGGCTCCCTCCTCAGCGGGAGTCTGCTTCTCCCTCTCCCTCTGCCCCTCCCCGCTTCCTGTGGGCACTTGCTGTCTGTCTATCTGTCTGTCTCTCTCTCAAATAAATAAGTAAAATCTTTTTTTTTTTTAATTCTGAGAGCAGCTAAGCCAAAGGAAAAGATTTTGAAAGAGACAAAAGTACACCCGGGCAGCCAGAAAACTTAACAAAACTACAGTTACAACATTCACAATTTTAACATTTTTTCAACATGTTTATCAGCCAAATTAGCATACAGTCATTTGTTTGACCAAAATGAGGTTCAAAGATACAGTTTAATGCACTGAAAAGAACTTAAATCTCCAGTTTAGAAGCCTGGGTGGACTGCTTCATTGGTTCCCCAGGCAAATGAAAAGATAAATCTCTAAATAAATAATAATAACAACTGACTATCTATGCAGCTTGGATTTTCAAATTCCTTGGGCCTAAAGAAATGTTTTCCCATCATGAACAATGGAAAACTGTATGGTATTTAATATCAAAGCTTTTAAACATCTTCAAAATATAAAAACTAAAATAATTCTAACGGAATGAAAGCAAATATAAATTTTTTCTTTTTTTTTTTTTTTTAACAGTGAGAGAGGGAACACGAGCAGGGAGAGTGGGAGAGGAAGAAGCAGGCTTCCTGCTGAGCAAGGAGCCCAATGTGGGGCTCGATCCCAGGACCCCAGGACCACGACCTGAGCCGAAGGCAGCTGCTCAACAGCTGAGCCACCCAGGCGCCCTGAAAGCAAATATAAATTTAACAAAATTTCAAAATCAGAAATGCAATGTTATTACTTCCAATGTGACTTGAAATAGGATAAAAAATTATGAAGCCAGGAGTGCCTTGGGGACCCAAGTTATAAAAACAACAATGTTCAATCTGTTGTTTGAAAATAGATGGAATCTTTCACATTGCTTGAAAGTTTGTTTCAATTTAAATGGGAGAAAAACTGATAAACATCCTTTGTCCTATAAGTTTAGCAAATCTTGTTTCCTATCATGTGGAGATAGTATACAGAGTGGGGCACCTGGGTGGCTCAGTTGGTTAAGCATCTGCCTTCAGCTTGGGTTGTGATCTAGGATACTGGGATCGAGCCCCGTGTTGGGCTCCTTATTCAATGAAGAGCCTGCTTTTCCCTCTCCCTCTGTCACTCCCCCTGCTTGTGCTCACTGGTACTCTCTCTCTCAAATAAACAAATAAAATCTTATGAAAAAAAAAAGTATACACTACCTCGATCCAATTTATCATGAATTATGAATCACAGACTTATACTTACATAACTATACCATGTTTTATTATACTACTCATCTCTAGACCTGTAAAACTTCTTAAAAAAATATACAATATAGGGGTTCCTGGCCAGCTCAGTCAGAGAAGCATGCAACTCGATCTCAGGGTCATGAGTTCCTGCCCCACGTTGGCTATAGAGATTACTTAAATACAAGTTAAAAACATATATTCATATATATACACATACAATATAGATTTCTCATCTCCTAAAAAAAAATGTATTACCCACATGTAATGTGATCAAAGTTTAAATTATCACACTGGGTTTCTTTTTTTAAGAACCATTAATAGATGTCCATTGATAGATGAATGGATAAACAGGATGTGGTACATTTACACACACACACACACACACACACACAGGAATACTAGTCAGCCGTACAAAAAAGAATGAAATCTTGCCATTTGCGACATGGACGAACCTAGAGGGTATTTTGATAAGTGAAATAAGTCAGACAGAGAAAGACACTATTTGATTTCACCTATACGTGGAATCCAAAAAACAAGACACACAAACAAAACAGAAACAAAGTCATAGATACAGTAAACAGTTACCAGAGGGGATAGTATCTGGAAGGCACACAAAATAGATGAAAGGGACTAAGAGGTACAAACTTCCAGATATAAAATCAGTAAGTCATGGGGATATAAAGTACAGCCTAGGGAATATAGCGAATAAGATTGTAAGAATTTTCCATGTTGACAGATGATAACTACACTTACAGGGATTTTATAACGTATAAAAACATCAAATCACTATGATATGCCCCTGAATCTAATAGGGATACTGCATGCCAATTATACTTCAATTAAAAAAAAATCAAGTTGTGCTACAGACCTACCAATAATCCTGACACTATTAGTTCCTTACTTTTCTTCTAAATATATTTATAATTGTATTTTTCATTTTGTTTTTTCTCCTCCAATTAAAAAAAAAAAAAAAGCCTCCTCTTGGATTTTTTTCCCTCAGTTTTTGCATTTCTCTTCAGTCTTCCCAGCTCGATCTGGTCCATCTCTAGAACTAGAAAGGTACAGCAAAAGCAAAATTTTGGAAAGCTGTATTTCCTGAAACTTTCCAAACCCCTAATTGTGACATAAACAATTCACATAATGGTTTGTGGGTAACATCCAAAAAATTTCACAAGTCTATGAATATTATGCCTCAGAAATATTTTAGAAATTATTTTACACCCGCAGGAAGGCCAAACAATTTATTTGCAAGTCCCACCAACCAAACAGCAAGTGTAAAACTATTGTTACTAGGTGCTTGGGTAGCTCAGATGGTTAAACATCTGACTTCAGCTCAAACCCTGATCTCAGGGTCTTGGGATCCAGCCCATGCTCATCAGTGAGTCTGCTTCTCGATCTCCCACTGCCCCTTCCCCTGCTCCTGCTAGCTCTCTCTCTCTTTCACATAAATAAATAAAATCTAAAAAAAAGAAAGAAAGAAAGAAAGAAAAGAAAAGCTATTAGTATATCTCTATGGACATTTTCATTCTCAAACTAATGATTTATTTATGGTTATCAATAACCATGAGTATTCCACTTTCTCAAGTAGCAGTCAACTGAAATCCAGTAAATTTTAGCTTGATAAAATAAATGCTAATATAGACATGATATTGATAGGTATTAGCCAAGTGATAGTAACTACCTAACATTTTACCAAAGTATAAGCATGATAACCAAGGCAGAGGTTTTGGCTACCACTAACCTATCACTAACCTACCACTACTAACCTACCACTATCACTGCCAACTACCAACTACCACCTACCAACTCAAAATACTTTGAAAATTGTATACCTACCCAATTTTTTAAAGATTTCTTTCTTTTAGAAAGAGCAAGAGACCACAAGCACATATGGGGGGGGGCAATGGAAGGGGGAGAGAATCTCAAGCAGGCTCCCCACAGAGCACGCTGCTGACCTTAGCCAAGTCAACAGTGGGACGCTTAACAAACTGAGCCACCCAGGTGCCCCCAATTGTTTTTACATCATACCTTTAAACATAACACTAAAAAGCTTTGGATTATTACATTTCCAAATTTAGATGAGTCATAGTGCTTTGTATGCAGGAACTGAATGTAAATCAAAATTGTAAATATGCACTTGCTTGCTAGTCAAAGAGACATGTGGACAGATTCAGAAAGATTAAAACATATAATCATGATACACATTGTGTTTTTAAAACGGCCACTTCCCAACTGTTAACCCAGTTCAGTAAACATGCCAATTGCCCTCTTCTTGAATATCTAAAAGTTACGAATACTTCTAATCCTATCCCTTCACTTTACAGATAGGCACCTGAGACCTGGGGTCTTTCAATGTACAGTTAGTTAGCAGAATTACAAAACCTCTGGTCATCATGGTCTGAAGCTTACTAGAGGTGAAAGTAAGAAAAACCGAATGAGGTCTCATAACAGCTCTATATTATGATATAGAATCATAATATAGCTTCTGTAATAATAATAATATAGCTTCTGTAATAATCATAATAAGCTTCTGTACCTAAATCTGGAACCTGAAACTGAACCACCATTAACAACAACAAAATTACATCTCAAATCTAGACAATAAAACTGGCAGATAAAATGAGAGAAAAGGCAGGGAATGTCCATTTTAGTTTCTGACCTAAGACCCTGACCATCAAGGAATTCATCCAAAAAGTTTGTTGAATGGATGAATGAATGATTGCATGATACCTGATAGGATGACTTCACTGATTTTAGAAGCTCCAATTTCAGGAGCTAAACTGAAGGATCATGATGATGCCATAGCTGAAATTAAAACTCGGTGCAACAAACAACTCCTATGTGAAACACAACAACCAGGTCTCTGCAAATCTCCGCAGAGCTGTTGCGGGTGTTTCAAAACATACATTCATACATAGATGCCATTTTTTTTTTCAGGTAATTCCCGCAAGGGAGGATAGAGCCAGAGAATCGAGAAGTCTGAAAACAGGCCCTGCTCACCCATAAGCCTTTGCATTAAAGTGGACAAGATCTAAGTGAGTCACTGGTGATAAGACCGTCTCCCCAGCCAGCCAGAAACCGGCCCGGAATCTCCTGCACTCCTTTTAACTAGGGAACCGGTCAGGGAAGAGTGTAGGAACTGCAACCTGCTGCAGGTTAGTATGCAAGGATCGCGCTGATCTGTTTCCGAGTCCAGATCCCGCTGAGCCCCACCGCAGGCACGGGAGCCGGCCCCACCCGGCATCGCGGAGCGGTTCTACGCAGAAGGCCTCATCCTGCAGGAGTTCAGAGCCCAGTCAGGACAGGGCGCGGGCAAAGAGCAAGACCTATCCCCTTCCTGGCCACCCACGCCACAGCGCGGCCCTGCCACCACATGCTCCCCTTTCCGCTTTCCCAGCACAGCCCTAGGCCCGCAGGGCCTCAGCCGCCCTCCACGCCAAGCTGAGACAGGCCACAGGCGAATGCGATCCAGAGGCCTCAAAGCAGGGGACAGCGGCCCGCAGCTCACCGCCTGCCACCCCGCGTCGCTTACCTCCCTTCTGCCACAAGCTCAGCCCCGCGCCGGCTGCCTGACGTGGCCCGCCCCGCCGTCTCGAACGCCTGGGGGCGGGGACTACGGTGAGAGAACCAATGGACTGTAGACTGCAAGCGTGTGCCCCGCCTCCTCCGGCTTCGGCCCGCCCCTCTCTGCTTTCGCGCGCGCTCATGGCCAAGGCCAAGGCCGCGCACTGCGGCTGGAGGGTGGCGTGCACTGCTGAGCGCTTCTCTGCAGGGACACCGGGGCAGGAAAAGAGACGCGCGCAGGTGGGGGTTCTGGAGTTGCACCGCAGTGGGGATTAGCCCACGAGACAGCCGATTGAAGGAACTTGTTTGGGGATGCCACTGCGGCGTGCTTGGGTCGTCCTGTTGGCAGCCTGCCCTTATGCAGCTTTTGGCGATGCAAAGCAGCTTCTTGGTGTTTGGGGATTTTGTTGCCCAGAAAACAATAGTCCCGGTAACGTTAAGGATTCAGAAAATGTAATGCAGACAGCCGACCTGCCACTTCGTTCTTCCCCTTGCCCCTTGTAGTTGCTGCTTCATACTTTTACTTCTTTGGCCAACACAGAACACTGCAGCTCTCAATGCTACCTACACTGGTACATCCACCTGTTGGATAGTCCTACAGGACATTATAGCCTGGATATTTCTGCTCAGTTAATCTGGGGACAGCAGGCACATGTCATTGTTTTTTGTTTGTTTGTTTGTTTTTTGTTTTTTGTTTTTTTTGGTCTAATACTTACTGCGTGTCCACCTGTGCACAAACACTCATTTCCGTAAGAAAGCTGTAAAGTACGGGTCACGGTAAAACAGAAGCTAAAGGAGACAGCAGAAAGAAAAAAAAATGAGCAAGTAAAAAAGGAATGGAATTCTATTTGTGTAAAAATTATATACAAGAGTTAAGACACGTCGCTCTAGAGAACTTGACTTATCCAGCCGTTTCCAAACTCTGGTATATCTTTAGAAGTACATATATATATAGAAGTGGGGAGCTTTTTAAAAAATACTGGTCCCTGGGCCCCATCTCTAGAGATTCTCGATTTAGCAGCTCTGCTGTGAGTCCTTGGCATTGGTACTCTTAAGTTTCCAAAGTCATTTTAATGTGCTGACAAGAGTTCTACTTCTCATTTGTAGGAAGGATTTGGTTCCCTATACTCCACTTTAGAAAAATAATTATATGCCACAGGCCATTTCAACTCTCTCAATAACCTGTTATGCATTCATTCTATAGGAATTTATCTAAATTAATTTTTAACCTACTTATATATTCACTATGTTATCCTTTGAGAGAAAGTAGTATTATAAGGTTTATAATGGCCTTCTTGATTTTATGGAATTTGATGTGTTAACCTTAAAAATAAACTGCCAGCTAAATTTTACCAGCAAAAGGTGGGTTTAAACAGGAATAGCAGAGAATGGCAATCAAGGACAATCAAGCTACAGCAAAACCATAGGCAAGTCCAACAAAGAAGAAGAATATTTTTCTATGGAGAAGAAGAATGAAGTTGAGAGGGGTTGTTTTGAATGAAAACCCATTGGAGAAAAGCAAGAGTTCTGAGTGATGTTGGTTTCTCCTTGGCTGAGTTTCAGGGGGTAGTCAATTTCTTGTAGGAGATGCAAAGATACATCTTTCCCTATTGGAGCCTGTAATTGATGATCCTGTCCTGTTGAAGATTCTTCTGTTGGGTCTGTAATTGCCATTAAGGGGTATGGCTTTTCCTACAAGCTTCCCCTTCAAGCATCTCAAGTCCAGTATAGCGAAGTTTTCCTGAATTAATTTTCACAGATGATAGTCCCCTTGGTTATTCATAATTCTAAATGCATCAGAACTTCTTTTAGGACCATTTTAATTCTTTTTTAAAATTCATCTTCTATTCCCTTGGGGGTACTTGGCTGGCTAAGTAGGTAGAGCCTGCAACTCTTGATCTCAGGGTCATGAGTTCAAGCCCAACACTCGGTGTAGAGATTACTTTTAAAAACCTTAAAGGGCATCTGAGTAGCTCAGTTGGTTAAATGCCTGACTTTGGCTCAGGTCAAGAGCTCAGGATTCTGGGCTTGAACACAAGGTCGGGCTCCACGCTAGCAGGGAGTCTGCTTCTCCTTCTCCCCTTCCCCTGCCCTTCACCCTACTTGTGCACACTCTCTCTCATAAATAAATACAACTAAAAAGCTCTACTATTTCCATTTCTTGAGACACATTAGTCAAAATTTTAATCGTACACTTAACTATATGAATACCACTGTTCTAAGTACATCAACACACTTAATCAAGAAAACAACTTATGAAGCTGATACAGTTATTACCCACATTTTCTAAGTAAGGAATCTTAGGCACAGACTGGGAAGCATCTTGACCAAGCACATGTACCTCGTTAGTGGCAAAACCGAAATTTGAATCCAGGCACCCTGGCTCTCAATAAATAACTTTACTGCCTCTGTTATAGAAGGGGTGGCTTTTAGGAGTACATGTGGAAATGTCCTTTTGAAGAGTGCTGTTTACTATGTGATTTTTCACTTTTTTTTTTTTTTTTTTAATAAGCTCTATGCCCAACATGGGACTTAAACTCACAATCCCAAGTTGAAGAGTCTCATACTCTACCAACTGAGCCAGCTAGGTGCCCCTGTGATTTTTCACTTTTGAAACTTCAGATTCAGGGCACCTAGGTGGCTCAGTCAGCTCAGATCATGATCCTGTGTTCCTGGGACTGAGCCCTGCTTTGGACTCCCTGCTCAGTAGAAGCCTGCTTCTCCCTCTCCTTTCTGCCACTCCCCGTTTGTGCTCTCTGTCTGTCTGTCTCTCTCTCTCTGTGTGTCAAATGGATAAATAAAATCTTTTTAAAAAGAAAAAGAAAGAGAGAAAGAAAATTTAGATTCAAATTTGGGGCTGGAATGAAAGACTTAGGTTGTTAATTCTAGAGCCTAGGACTAACCTGACTGCTTGCTACAAATCTTAGACTAGGCTGGAAGTACACCTCATCCTCTTCTGGGATATACTCTACCCTACTTCTAGGATATACTCCTTCCGCAGATGAGTATAGTTCAGCAGGGATCATTTCAAACTTTAAATTATTTCATCTATCCCAGAAACTGTGCTAGATATGTGTGAAGATGAAAGACACAATCGGAGCCTCAGGAAGCCCCCTCATCCTGGAGGCCAAGTCAGATTTACCTGGGCAAGACTAGAGGTATAGATTTGTTTTTTGTTTTAGAGGTACAGACTTCTAGAACTAGAAGAGGTCTCAGAAGCTGCTAGCCTATGACAAAGTTTTCACTAACAAATGCTGAGATGAAAAACAGATAAATAAGGACATGTATTGAATTTTCATAAAAATAGATTCAATTTAAAGAATTGTCCTTTTTCTGAAATTACGCTGTGGTGGTGGTGGTAATGTTCTCTTGTATGAAATAATGAATAGATTATATTTGTTGGGGGCTTTTTAATGATCTTAAAGCCCTATGTTGTTTCTCAAAATTTTTTGATCTTTCATGGATTTAGTTTAACCCTGTTAATGTACAGAGAGGGAAACTAAGATTCCAGAGGAACAAAGTCCAGTCCTCTTTCTCCTGGGTACCCCCAAAACATCCCATTTTGTGTCCAGGGCTAGAAATTTTTTTAAGTGATAGTTACAAACTTAAAAAGAAATCAAGGTCAAGGTTAGACAACAAAGATTAGAACTGGTTCCGATAGGCCAGCTGTGTTGTTAGCCGGGAGGAAAAGGCTCTTGCCTGCTTAATTAATCAGATTAGCTAAGTAGATTGATTTCCTTCTGAGCTGAAAGCAAAAAATGGGGCCTGAGGGAATACAGCTACTACAGGCAGTTACATTTTGATTGAGGTAAGACCTAAGAAGGTCTGCTTGATTGAGTAGGCCACACCCACATCTGATATGAATTTTTGGAGCCCTACGCAAGTGTTTCACTGAGAGAGGGGAGATTTTTTGAGAAAGGGCAGGGAGAGGGAGGACCCTCACAGGAGCAAGGGGATGAGGGTCAACTTCTTTCACCCCGTACCCACAGAGACTGATCTAGATTTAATACTGAAAGCCCCAGGACAGATGGAATTTTCAATTGAAGGATTAAAATGGGCTTCAAATCTGTTTATTATTTTTCTGGAAAGGCTTAAAATGTAAATGCAAATGTACTCTTTGCCTTTTAAATATCCCAGACAAACCACTGTCTTTAAGAGGTAAGCAGGCAGACAGCATTTCTCTGTTAACCTTCGTGTATTATTTCCCCTGAAGTAGTTAGGCAGTTCTCTATTGTACCAGAACCTTTAGATAAGTACACTTTTTGAAGTCAGTATAGAAGGGCCTATTGACTTTAACAACAACAAAAGAAAGAGAGTAAGAAAAATGTGTCCACTCCCAAATCATTAACTGAACTGAAAAGAATATGCTAACAAAGAAAGACACTGTAGTCCGAATCCTGTACTGTAAGGGAAGGTCATGTCACCCACAGCATCAGGAGAGGCACAAAGCCTTGAACTCAGGCCCAAGCATGCTGGGCTAGCTTAACACACCCACGCATTCATCAGCAGGCATGAAACTGGGAGGAGAAATTGAAAACGGAGTCGCCCGGCTCCACTGTCGACACATTAACAGAAAGTAATGTTGTTAGATTTAATTAGATGTGAGTATATGGCTCTAATGGCTTCCCATTTCTTTCAGAGCAGAAGCCAAATTCCTTACAAAAGCCAACAAGCCCATACATGATTTGCCTCTCCTGCACCATGTCCTTCCATACGCATACCAGTTCTGTCTTTGACCTTGCCTTGCACATTCCTCCCCCGCTCATTTTACTCCCATCACCCTGCCCCCCTTGCTGCTGCAGGATCTCCGCACTTCTACATACCTTTCCAACTCACTCCATTGGATCACTCAAGTCTGCCAAGATGTTACCTTCTGGATAAGTCCCACTCTATCCGCCCAGGAAGAGACTTCAGTAAGGGCCTATACATAAAGGTGTGGTCAAGAAATAAAGGGAGACTCAGTAATGTGGGGGCTCCAAAATCACCCTTGTACTTCAAAGAGCGAGGGGGGAAGGAGTTAACAAACATGGAGAAGGCTGTGGGACTTACTGACAGGAACTGGGACCATTGGTCAAGGAACACAGCCAGTCCACAGTGACCCAACAGGGAGAGAGCCTAGGAATTTATCCCATAACCTCTGTCATTCTCATTTCTCCTTCTGGATCTTCTGAAGCAAGGGAACCTCACACAGCTCATATAGGTCAGCCTTCTGGGGAACAGTAAAGGGGCAAATAAATGATATCCAACACATTCACCTCAGTGAGCCACAACAGTCAGTTTCTGCTGTGTAACAAACTACCCCAGAACTTAGTGGCTTTAAAATCACAGATGTCTATTTCTTCTCAGAATTGTGTAAGTTGCCAAGGCAGTTTTGATATAGGCTGGCTTTGCGGGTCCCTCCTGAAACTACTTGTATGTCTGCAGTTAGCTGGCAGCATGGCTGGTCTAGGATGGCCTCATTCACATGGCTGGGAGTTTGCTCCATGTCAGCTGGGATGATAGGGATGATGTGACCGTGTATCTCTACTGACTGCCACCAATCACTTTTCTTCCTTGTCAGACACTATTGTTCGAGTAGGCAGTTAGTAAGGCTCTATCACGTATCTGGAGGCCCACAAAGGGGAAGTCATGGCCAGCTATTGAGAAAGTCAGAGGAAGCCAGATCAAACTCAACAGGCCCAAGATGGCCGACAAAGTTGGCCAGAAACCCAACCAAAGAGGAAAAGGTATAAAACCCTGCTTTCAAGAATTCCCCACAACAAGTAATTACTATTCCATCCCCATGTTAACAACTATCAGTAAAAGAACCCCAAACCTCAGGGCACAGCAGAAGCTCACCTGCACTCAGGCTCTGAGCACTCACGCACGCACTATACACATGCACTTACTCACTCTCCCTCTTCTCTTTCTCTCCCCCACCCAGTTTCACATCTCCAGAGTACACTTTCACTTTAATAAACTTTCCTGCTGTGTCACTTGTCCACTGCGTTGTATGTCATTGAATTCTTTCTTATGATGAGACCCAGAACCTTTGGCAACATCTTTGGGTTGGGCTGGATCGAGGCTTCTGGGCCCAGGGTCTCCCCAATTCACCTGGTAACACTATCAAATCCTTGCTAATATCAAGACACATTATTTCAATGGAATTCCCATGTTAAAACCATCCCAATTTTTATTTGATTCTGTAATGTTCCCAGTCCCGGTGGATGGAATGTGATTAATCTGCAGCAGAGGTCAACACATTTTTTCTACAATGAACCAGAAAGTAAATATTTAAGGTTTGGGAGTCAAGAGGCAAAATCGAGGACATTATACAGAAACTTGAATAACAAGAAAAAAAAATTTGCACAGAATTTTTATTGATGAAATCCAAAGTATAATAATTGAGTACAATCATTTCCAATACAGATCTACTAAGGAGAAGAACAGAATTCTTTGCTAGGGAATAATAGTTCATTAAATTGGAGTTCAAAGTTAGTACTCTATCACCAAATCAGTTGCAAATGTTCACCTCTGAAGGCTGATCTATGAGCCTTTATGCATTTCATCTTTGAGAGCATCTTTTCACACAGAAATGGCCAAATACGTATATCAGCCTATGAAAGTATGATTTTAATTGAGCATATTTATCACTTGGAAGTAATTTACAAAATCCTATTAGATTCTTCTCTTGATATTTGCCAATTACCATGTCATTATATTTCAGATTAATCACTTCCAATTGAAGATACTCAATTGCAAAGTTAAATGCATTTTGAAATATGGAAAATTCCTTTCCACTTACCCTGAGATCCAAAAATGCTATTGGAACTGCAGTTTGAGCTTAGAAAGTATATCCTCTGCAGATTTTCGTAGGAATGGAGATGTGTTTCTTGTTTGTTTGTTTGTTTGTTTTTAACTTTTTAAAAAATTTTATTTATTTGAGAGAGAGAAAGAGAGATAGATCAAGCAAGCAGGTGCAGGGGCAGTGGGAGAGAGAGAAACAGACTCCCCACTGAGCAGGGATCCTGATGCAGGACCCAATCCCAGAACCCTGAACTCTGATGACCTGAACAGAAGGCAGCCATTTAACTGACTGAGACACCCAGGCACCCCGGAGATTTGCTTTTTTCAAGAAAAGCCTTGATAGCACAGGAAATATATTAAACAGCTTGACATCACTTGCATTTCAAGCAACTTTAATTGTTGTTAAAATGACTTACCAGAGTGTAACGTTTACATATAAGCACTGTTTGCCTTGTAATTTTATATCGGGACACATGATCGAGTCGGCAGCTAAAGCTAATTTCCAAGGCCATTCAGTGTTTAATAAAAGTGACTGAAAGAAGTTCTCATTCCAAAACATTCAGGTTCAACCCTGAGTTCAAAAATTGCAATAAAACTTCACCACAACTAAGTGATCAAACCTCTTTGGGTTCAGGCAAGTTAGGATATCCAGCTCCTATCTTTGACAAAAGTTCACAGAACTGATGATCCTTAAGTCCCTGAGAGCACATGAAGTTCACCGGGGAGACTACTGGGTCAAAATAGAACCAGTTCAAACGCTTTCTGCAAATTACCTGCCGAGGAACAGCACAGAGATAAATTACAGGCTGTAAATACCTACATTTTCACAAGCTCTATAAATGTGTTCAACTAAGCCTTTTCTGCTCCGTGCATATGTTTATCCCCATCAGTTGTAAAGCATATTAGCAGATTCCACTTCAGGTTGTACTGAATGAAAGTTTTCTCAATTTCTCTGAAAATCTATTCACCTATAGTTGTTTTGGGCAAAAAAAAAATTCATAGAGGTTGCTTCTTCAGTCTCTTCAAACTCAGTACTGACTCGCTGAATAGAACTGATCAGTCCTGGGAACATCTGTCAAATCATCAAGAGCTAAGGAAAACCACTCCAAATCATTTACTTTGTTTTTTAATTAACTATCGATGGTGCTCCCAGTGTCCTCAACTCTTTAAGCAACTGTTCTCGCTGAAAGGCTAATGGTCTTGAACAAGTGTGTTTTCTGCAGAAACATTTCTTTAGCGGCTGCAATCAAACATGATTTAATTAACTCACCAACAGTAAACAGCTTTCCTTGCTTGACAAACAAATGAACTCCTCGGAAACTTACCCTGGTTACAGCTTTTTCATTTTTTGTAAAGAAATTCTGCTGTGATAAGATATGCCATCTTAAATCATATTTTTCTTATCATGGCTTTCCTAAGTTTGGGATATTGTGATGAGTCTGGGAACCTTAACGTATATTGTGTTATATAACCTTTTAGCACAGGTGGAGTGTCACTGTACCATTCATGCATACTTTGCCATCTAATTGGATAACAAAGTAATCCACACTCCATTGCGCCTTAAAACCATGATGTGAAAGGGGAGTGATGTCACCAAAATGTCAGGGAAGGCGACCCCAGCTTCTGTTCCCCGACAGAAACCAACAATTAGCTACCCATTAACAAAAATGGTTCTGGGACAGCTCTCGAGTCCACTTAAGAAACGTCATCAACACAGAACAAAAAAACCAACAATAACTACCCACGAAAAGAGGGGAGACAGCTGTAATTTCCCTGCATCATCCCATCCTCCAGGATGGCATTGCTCAGGCTGGCATTGCTCGGTGCAGAGAGGACATTTCCCAATTAGAAAGAGTTCTCCTCCCCAGGAAAGGAAGAGCAGGGTGAGCACCCAACTACCTCGGCCTTCTGGGACCAGGGCAAAAACGTTCCACCTCATTTTCACTCAACCCAGACTAGCAAAGCAGAGACACCCCAAGATGGCCAGAGACAAAGTAGAAAAGCAGGGGCTACCACCAGCAGCCACGTAGCCGGATCAATTGCAGTTCAAAGTGACCAACTTTGCAAAGTGAGCAGATTCCAATACTGAAGAAACCAACGGCCAGCACAGCCTCGGCAGAGCCCTGCAGATTTCCCACTGATTTCACCCCGCAGGTTTTCGTGGTCACAGAGGCCAGTCACCTGGGTCCCTCCCAGCTCCCTTCCTCACCCCCATACCCGCCAGAGCCAGGGCACTGCCCTGCAAGCTGTCACCAGACTCCACAGAAGGACGCACCTGCAGGGGAAGACTGCGCATGTGCGGAGAGGTGACGCGTGCACCCCTTGCCAGGACCCACGCAGCTGCTTGTGGGACCACATTGGGCCCCGTCTTTAGTCACTGGCAGGCACCACTTTCTTCATCTAAGTACATGTGAGCCCCAGCCTAGCCCGCAGCACCAGCCTCCACTGCTGTGGGTCTATGGTAAGCCCCAGCCTCCATGTACCACACCCTGCGGTGGAGCTCACGCCCACACACAGGGTCCCCACAGCTGCCAGTGATTTCACACTTGGCCCCGGCCCTCGCTGCCTCCCTGGCCCCCACCGCGAAATCTGTGGTTGCATTTGTAACTAGCCTTTGCCACCGCACGGGCACCTACAGCTGACCCTCGTGGTCGAGTGTATACACACCACTGGTTCCAGCCACCACCACTGCCTGTCCAGGTCCCTAGGAATACAACACACCAAAATTTACGGGATACAGCAAAAGCATTTCCAAGAAGGAAGTTTCTAGTAAATGTCTACATTAAGAAAATATAAAGGGGGTGCTGGGCTGGCTCAGTTGGTAGAACATATGACTTTTTTTTTTTTTTTTTTAAGATTCTACTTATTTATTCATGAGAGTGAGAGAGAGAGGCAGCCGAGAAGCAGACTCCCCAAGAAGCAGAGAGCCCGATGTGGAACTTGATCTCAGAACCCCGGGTTCATGACCCCAGGGGAAGGCAGCCACCTAACCATCTGAGCCACCCAGGAGCCCAGAACATATGACTCTTGATCACAGCGCTCTGAGTTCAAGGCCCACCTTGGGTGTAGAGACTACTTAAAAACGAAATCTTTAAAAAAAGAAAGAAAGAAAGATGCCAAATAAACAACCTAAATTTATACCTCAAGGAACTGGAAAAACATAAATTAAGCTGGAAATTAGCAGAAGGAAGAAAATAACAAAGATCAGAGAAGAAATCGAAAAAAGAAGAAAAGCAATACAAAAGATTAATGAAATTAAGAACTGATTTTAAAAAGAAAAAATTAAAAGAAACAAAATTGAGAAATCTTTAGCCAATAGACTAGGGGAAAATAGAAGACTCAAACAAAATCAGAAATAAAAGAGAAGACATTACAATCAATACTACAGAAATGCAGAAGATTATAAGAGAATACTATCAACAATTACATTCTGACAAATTGAATAACATAAAGAAATGGAAAAATTCCTACAACATACTACCTATAAGAATGAATCATGAAGAAATATAAAATCTGAACAGACCAGTAATAATGAGTAAGGAGGTTGAACCAATTATCAAAAACATCACCAAAAGACAAGCCCAGGAGCACTGGTTTCCCTGATGAATTCTACCAAACATATAAACTAAAATTAATGCCAATTTTTCTCAAAATCTTTCCAAAATTTAATAAAGGAGGAACACTAAGAAATTCATATTATGAGGCCAGCATTACCCTGTAACAAAGCCAAATAGAGACATTATAAGAAAACTATAGACCACTATCCCTGGTGAATATAAAAGCAAAAATTCTCGACAAAATATTACCAAACTAAATTCAACAGCACATTAAAAGTATTTTACAGCAGGATGCCCGGGTGGCTCAGTCAGTCAAGTGTCTGCCTTCAGCTTGGGTTGTGACCCCAGGGTCCTGGGACTGAGTTCCTCACTGGGATCCTTGCTCAGCAGGGAACCCGCTTCTCCCTCTGCCTGCTGCTCCCCCCGCTTGGTTCCTCAGTTGGTTAAGTGTCTGACTCTTGATCTGTCCTCAGGTCTTGACCTCAGGGTCCCAAGTTCAAACCCCACATTAGGCTATAGAAGATCAGGGCATGGAGTCTACTTAAAAAAAGAAAAGAAAAGAAAAGAAAAGAAGAAGTAAAATCATCATTGCAGATGATATGGTCTTCCTTTTAAAATAAATAAATAAATAAAATCTTCTCTTTTTTTCTACTTTTCTTTTTTAATTTAAATTTAAATTCAATTAATTGGCATATAATGTATTATTATATGGTAGAGGTCAGTGATTCATCAGTCTTATATACTACCCAGTGCTCATTATATTATGTGTCTTCCTTAATGTCCATTGCCCAGTTACCCCATCCTCTTACCTCCCTCCCGTCAAGAACCCCTCAGTTTGTTTCCTATGATTAAGAGTCTCTGGTGCGCCTGGGTGGCTCAGTCAGTTCAGGGTCTCCCTTCAGCTCCGATCATGATCCCAGGGCCTGGAATCAAGTCCCACATCAGGCTCCTTGGCCAGTGGAGAGTCTGCTTCTCTCTCTCCCTCTGCCCCTCCCCACATGCTTGCTTGCTCTCTATCTCAAATAAATAAATAAAATCTTTAAAAAATGAAAAATAGGGATGCCTGGGTGGCTTAGTCAGTTAAGCATCTGCCCTTGGCTCAGGTCATGATCCCAGGGTCCTGGGAGTCCTGCATGGGGTTCTCTGGTCAGCAGAGAGCCTGCTTCTCCCTCTGCCCGCCACTCCCCCTGCTTGTGCACTCTCTCTCTCAAATAAATAAAATCTTTTTTAAAAATTACAGAAAGAGGGGTGCCTGGGTGGCTCAGTGGGTTAAAGCCTCTGCTTTCGGCTCAGGTCATGATCTCAGGGTCCTGGGATCAAGCCCCACATCAGGCTCTCTGCTCAGCAGGGAGCTGCTGAGCTGCCTACCCCCCTCTCTCTGCCTGCCTCTCTGCCTACTTGTGATCTCTGTCTGTCAAATAAATAAATAAAATCTTTAAAAAAAAATTACAGGAAGAGTCTCTTATGGTTTGTCTCCCTCTCTGATTTCATCTTGTTTTATTTTCCCCTTCCTTCTCTTATGGTCTTCTGTCTTGTTTCTTAAATTCCACATATGAGTGAGATTATATGATAATTGTCTTTCTCTGATTGATGTATTTTGCTTAGCATAATACCCTCTAGTTCTATCCACATCGTTGCAAATGGCAAGATTTCATTTTTTGATGGCTGAGTAGTATTCTAGTGTGGGGGGGCACCTCTTCTTTATCCATTCATCTGTCAATGGACATCTAGGTTCTTTCCATAGTTTGGCTATTGTGGACGTTGCTGCTATAAACACTGGGGGGGGGATGTGCCTCTTCAAACCACCAGGTTTGTTTCCCTTGAACTGCTTCTGTGAATGAGTGGTTCTTCTCTTACAAGGATGGCCAATAGATGGGAAACTGAGCAGTCACCATACCCATGAATTCAAAGATATGCTCTTCTGCTGTACACATGGAGGTGCTCAGAGATTGTTGCATCTGCCTAAGAGGAGGCTTGTCCTGCTGCTCCAAGACTTGGAGCCATTCCTATAGCCTGTGGATTTTAGAAGACTGGTACTGGAGTATAAGGTCTTCCATAAAATGATGCGACAAGTAAAGATTTGCTTTCACCAATATTAAAGTGTATTTCATTCTTTTTTTTTTTTGAGATTTTATTCATTTATTTGACAGAGAGAGATACAGTGAGAGAGGGAACAGAAGCAGGCGGAATGGGAGAGGGAGATGCAGGCTTCCCATGGAGCAGGGAGCCCAATGCAGGGCTTGATCCCAGGACCCCAGGATGATGACCTGAGCCAAAGGCAGATGCTTAACAACGGAGCCACCCAGGCGCCCCAAGTGCATTTCATTCTTAAGAGCTTCTTCTTTATTTTAAGACGTCTACTCCTTGAAATTTATCACCAAGAATTGGGATGTGTGGCTTTTTGTATCTATGTAATTTATCTTCACGTGTATTTCGAGATAAGAGTAGAGTTCTAATTGGCCTGACACACTTGTAAGATTGTAAGTATCCATGATACAGTGTAACATATATATCATATTCATGACATAATAATTTCATTGCCCTCTGACAGAAGATCAGAAGGCTAATGAAAAATAAGTTTGTAAATCTAGCTACTTGAGCAAACCCTGTGTATAAGCAGAGTCCTTTGTATAGTTAGTATATACTAGTTGGAATTTCTAAGGTTTTGAATGATCATTATTTTCTGGTATCAAGTTAATAAGGTTGCTAGAGTTATGCCTTTATTAATACCAAAGATAATCCCAAAACCAATCTGTGATTCCAAAGTGCCTACTATGGGCACAGTAGCTCAGACTTTGAAATGAGAGAAATTATTGGTGCCAATCCCAGAGGCTAACCACCTGTGTGACCTTGAGCAAATTGTTCTAACTCTCTCAGTGTCATTTCCTTTGCTGTAAAATGGGGAAACTAATATCACCTTTTAACAGTTGCTTGAGGATTAAGTGAGATCACTCATGTAGGACCCTTACCTAAGGTCACCTGGGTGGCTTACTCGGTTAAACATCCAACTCTTGATTCCGGCTAAGATTATGATCTCAAGGTTGTGGGATCGAGCCCCTTGCCAGGCTCTGCATTCAGCTTAGAGTCTGCTTGTCCTTCTCTCTATGTCCTCCTTGGGGTTTGCGGTGCATGTGCGCATGCTCTCTCTCTCTCTAAAATAAAATAAAAGATAATAAATAAATAAATAAATAAAATCTTTTAAAAAACCCACAAAACCCTTAGCTAATTTCTAAATTATATGTATCCATCCATTGCACCAAGAAGTATAAATACTTCCTATGTATCAGGCCTTAGATCCATCATAAGAGCTCAATAAATATCGGTTATTAGTGTTGCTGTTAGGTTCTTATTATGTGTTTAACAAACACCATAGGCTGGAGAGGTGCATAAGAAACCCATGAAGCCATCACAGGGCTTGCAAGATTTTTCAGATGACTTTTAACTTTATTTTCTAATATTTTTCCAATTCTCCACAGTCCCATAAAGACTAACCATTTCATTTGCAGATAGCCCAGCCCTGCAGAGTCATACAGAGCTTCACTCTCAGGAGGTACTTGTATTTGGTTTAATGCTTTGCTCTTGCTTTCTTGAAATTTGCAGTAATTTCTCAAGAAGGGCTCTGCATTTGGTTCTTGGTTTTTGTATTCTACCCCCTGCCCACCACCACTAGGCGTTATAGACTATGTAGCCAGTGCCACCCAGGGCCCTACAACCCAGAATTCATTTAGAACAACTAGGTATTCTCCAGCTACTTCTCAGGCTCCTGTTCCCTTTGTTATTTTGGTCTATGTTGCTTTGACTGTAAGGAATAGAATTGTCTCAAACCAGCTCAGTTGAAAGAAGGCTTAATGTAAGGAATTGGTCATCAAAATTTAAGGAGGGCACTCTGCTTTGTACAAACCTAAGAGTGGGTATCTCCCTAAATTTTGTACCCCAAAGGCCTCACTTGTCTTAGACCTATTTGACCCTGCTGTGGTCCTTGATGGAGCACAAAACCCAAGAAGGAAGATACCAGAGAATTAATAAATATACAAGAGTAGGGAATTAAAAATGCAATCTCTTTCATCCTCTAGTCGCCAATAGGGCATCCCACTGGCTGAGTCCAAATGGAAATCAGAAAGCAAGGAACCCCTTCCAATGCACCCATTAGAGGTCAACCCAACCAGAAGGCTAAGAGAGGCAAACAGAGACAACCTAGCACAGGTTGGGACCAGGACAGGCAGACAAGTGACTTATCTTGTGATTACCACTATGTAAGCTATGTACTATGACTAAAGTCTAGTCCAGAAACGCTAAATTACTTTGAGCCTTGTTTCTTCATTCCTATAATCAAAACAAAACAAAACAAAGCATTTTTTTTAAGGTCTGTCCAGATGAGTCAGGGATTCAACCTCCTGACAAGGCTAATGTTCAGTGTAGGCCAGCATGTGTGTGGAAGGTGACCTCCTCAGAGACAGCCATTTAACTGGTTCCTGACAGCTTCAATTATGACTAATGGATCTATTGAATGGCCATCATGCCCTGTAATCACACCAGTTAGGATTTTTACAACCTTTATAGCCTACCCTAATATTTCTCCTTTTCCTTCCTCTGTATTTTTGTTCTATAGATGTTGCTTCATATCAGAACATAAAAAATAGAAATATGAAAATGATAGTTAGCTGTTAGCAATTACTTATCACCAAGAATATTTTCTTGCAGAGTGTAATAATGCTGCCTGGCACATAAGGCAATTTTGTTTGTATCCATGAACATTCATAAAATGTTTCCTTTTGATTCACATTTCCATCTGAGAGGATGTCCTTCAGCTTGCTCCCTTTTTTGTATGTAGTTGTTAAAATGAAGTCATTAAAGATCAGATAATTCTGGGATCATATTTTCCCCTTACGATTAAATATTGCAAGTATTCAGTAATGAACTCTCAAATGGAAGAAAACGAAGGGAACTTGGTGATTGCAATTTAATGTTTAATTCTAAAAAACACTAAAAAGAGATGCAAATAAAAATGAATTTCCTACCATGTTGAATAAGGAAATGTATTTATTTACAGAAAATACACAATTAAATTATATTTCAGTCAGAAATTATTAGAGAGATTTGGCTCTCCCAAGAAGAGATACAGAAGAAAAAGTTACACTTCCTTTTCCCTGTCTAAACACACTTAAACCTTCTTACTGGCATTTATAAACAATTGAAAAATATTAACAATTTAGCCCTATTACCTCTGTCTACAACAGAATGGCCATTTTGATTAATGCAATAAAGGAAGAATTCCTTTTTTATTCCTGTTTTTTATTCTGGTTTGATTGTTACTGTCGTTCAGAGGGTTTTTTGATTTATTTACTCTTTGGAAGTCCAAGGTTTTCCACATGCACGTTTTCCTTAGCCCGACCCTGAAGCAGTACTTTCTATCACAACAGTGACCATGGGCAAAATGCCTTCCGCCATCCATTGTAAAGCACCTAAAACATACTCAGAATTTCTGTAGTGGTTTCCTAGGTGATTCCTTTTTGTCCTCTCAGGGATGTTCCTGGACCCCAGGCTAGCATTGTGGAATTAGAATGAAAGCCTCCATTGTCAGGGAAGTGGCCAAAAGGGTGGGATTAATTTTGATGGGGTTAAAACTCAGGAGATGAGCCATTTATTGGGTACTTTTTCTTTTACAATTTAAATTCTCAAATATAAAATTATATAGCACACATTTAGTTTCTCCCTCCTGGGTCAATAAATATGTAGACCTTTCTTTAACCTTAAGCACTTATCAATGAGAATTATGTAAGACAATTTCAATCTCAAATGAACAACTGAATGATTTTTAGACATGGCACATGTCCATTTCACATAAACATGTCTTCAGGGACTGTATAGGACGGACAAAGAAAGAGAAACTAATTATTTGTAGAGTATGTTGATTTCAATGGAATTAATGGTTGCAGAGAACCACAGAGGAAATAACTACCAAATTTGCCTAAACATAGAGTGATCTCACATTTAAGTCAAACCCCTATTTTCCTAATGAGAAGATACAAAAGCAGTGGTGTAGCCAGGGAACAGGAATGCGAGAGCACCTGCCTCCGGTGGGCGTGGGGGGTGGGTGTCCCAAACAGATGAGGTTCCGCCACTTGCCACGGACAAAATCCAAGGGCAGAGGCGATTGGTGGGGAAACAAGAAAAGAATTTATTTCAGTGAGGCTATCACTGGGAAGAGAGTGGACTAGCATCTCAGAGACTGTTTCCAAAGTGTTGAAAACACATCCGGTTTGGGGCGCCTAGGTGGCCCAGTCCGTTAAGTGTCTGCCTTTGGCTCAGGTTATGATCTCAGGGTCTTGGGATGGAGTCCCACATGGGTCTGCCTGCTCAGCGGGGAGCCTGCTTCTCCCTCTCCCTCTGCCGCTCCCCCTGCTTGTGCTCGCTCACTCTCTAAATAAAGTCTTAGAAAAGAAGAAAATACTTCCAGGTTTGCATAAAGAAAATGTGGTACAAAGACCAGTGGGTACGCGTGGATGGGCAGTGAATATCAGGTCGATCATTGTTTTGGAGTTAACCACAGATGGGTCTTGCTGGCTCAGGGCAGTCCTTTTTGCCTGAGGGGGTAATTTTGGTTCCCATCAGGGGATGCTTTGCCCACAGGGTCTTTTGCCTGAGTTCAGAGATAAACAGGAAAAAAGATTTAACCAATTAGAAAGTTTGAGGTCAAAATGGAGATAGTTGAAGTCCTCTTTCAGTGGAATATATATATATATATATATAAATCTTTATTTGTTTTGCCAAATAGAATGCATATTATTTTAGGAACGTTGAAGAATAGTTTTAAAAAATAGTTTTAAAAAACT
Source organism: Martes martes (assembly GCF_963455335.1). Lineage (NCBI taxonomy): Eukaryota > Metazoa > Chordata > Mammalia > Carnivora > Mustelidae > Martes > Martes martes. Next base: position 48,302,808 of record NC_137900.1, on the reverse strand, counting down.
TAACTTTTTACACATACATATTTAAAATGTTATCCAGTATTATTTTATATGTTTTCCTATTCACATATATTCATTACAGTTTTTTTGTTTTTTTTTTAAGATTTTATTTATTTATTTATTTGACAGACAGAGATCACAAGCAGGCAGAGAGGCAGGCGGGGGGGGGGGGGAAGCAGGCTCCCTGCGGAGCAGAGAGCCCGATGTGGGGCTCGATCCCAGGACCCTGGGATCATGACCTGAGCTGAAGGCAGAGGCTTAACCCACTGAGCCACCCAGGTGCTCCTCATTACAGTTTTATTCAAAGTCTTCATGGGCATCTGCAACATCGATTTTTTTTCTTAAGATTTTGTTTATTTTTTTTTAGAGAAAGAGAGCACACATGCGAGCAGATGGAGGGGCAGAGGGAAAGAGAACCTGAAGCAGGCTCCACGCTGAGTATAGAGCCCCACGTGGGGCTCCATCTCACCACTCTGAGACCATGACCTTGGCTGAAACCAAGAGTTGGAGGCTTACCTGACTAAGCCACCAGGTACACCTGTTTGTTTTTTCAAAGTAATCGCTACCCAATGTGGGGCTCAAACTCACAACCCTGAGACCGAGAGTCACACACTCTACCAACTGAGCCAGCCAGGCACCCCTCCAACATCAGTATCTTTGTCACCACTAAAACCACTTTTTTTTTTTTTAAGATTTTATTTATTGATTTATTTGTCAGAGAAAGAGAGAGAGAGAGAGACCACAGGCAGACAGAATGGCAAGCAGAGGCAGAGGGAGAAGCAGGCTCCCTGCTGAGCAAGGAGTCCGATGTGGGACTCAATCCTAGGATGCTGGGATAATGACCTTAGCAGAAGTCAGCTGCTTAACCAACTGAGCCACCCAGGTGTCCCTAAAACCACTTTTTAAATCATAATAATTTTCAGCACACCATTTTTACTTTCATCTAGATTGCTCAAGACTAAGTATTTACCGAATCTGTATATGAGCTCTAACTGGAAATTTTATTCTAAGCTGTAAGTATTTAAGTAAGATTAAATCAGTTATTTTTATTCTTGCTATATGTAATATTCATGATCTCCACCAAGTAATCACTTAAAAGCTTAATAATACAGGTAAATAATTTAAACACAAAGTAAATAGTGCAGGATTTTTAACAACAAAAATAGCAGCCTGACGACCTAACCCTCCTTACCTCTGATTCCAGATCTCTACTCTCCACCATGTTCAAGTCTGTTACATTTTTTCCTCCTACTGTTTACCTTTCAAATGTTAAATAGGTTATACCAGTATTTATTGATTTTTGAAAAAAAAAGTTTTAGATCATATCCGTGGACATCCTACTTTGAAAAATGAGGACTAATCTCTCTTATATATGTCCCCTCTTGCAAATGTTCTTTTTCTCTTTCTCCCTCATCTCCATCTTTACAATGTATTTGTATCCCAACTTGGGGTTAAATCAATATTCAGTGTTTATATTAATCCAATTTCACTAACATCATTCACAGCTGAATCTATATAGAATATACTGTGTGCACTAGAGCAACAATTTCATTATTGTGTAATATTTAAATTTTTCCTGGCACTAATGATTGCCTCATTTCTTTTCATTTGCTCACTTTTCCTTGTATCTATTACTAATCCATCCTCAAACTCTCAAAGAAAAATCTTTTCTTAGAAAATTGTAAATCTTTGTTTAGTATATCCAAATGTGTCAGGTAATCTATAGGTGTCATTTTTTATGGGGACAAATCCCTCCTGAATCCCTTTATCATCCTGATTTCTCTCTATACCAGCTGTACAATGTCATCCTGGGAACTGCTGCTATCCTGAATCATTAGCATCATCATCATCATCATCAAAAGCTTCTCACTTCTTTCTTCCTGGGGATCATCTTTTCTCTTGCTCCCACATGTTCTTTCTCAGTTTCCATTCTCACTAGCTTTCCTCAGAAAGAGATTGGGGGAACCTGGGTGGCTCAGTTGGTTAAGTGGCTGCCTTTGGCAGGGTCCTGGGATCGAGTCCTGCATTGGGCTCCCCACTCCTTGGAGAGCCTGCTTCTCCCTCTCCCTCTGCCTGCCACTCTGCCTACTTTGCTCTCTATCTCTCGGTCAAATAAATAAATAAAATATTTTAAAAAAAGAAATAAAGAAAGAATGGGAGGTAAATTCTTTGCAATCTTGCATTCTGAAAATATTACATATTATTTTTCTTATATTGACTGATAGTTTAGCTAGGTATAGAACTTTGGGGGCCTACGGATAGGCTTATCAATTTCTGCTTTGGTATTTTCACTTTTTGAATCTTTTTTTTATTCTCTCAGTATTTTTATGATACCCTGTTTGTATTTTATGAATACAATAATTTATCTCTCTGAAATGTTTCTTATTGCATAATTATTTTTATCATTCTCTCTGAATTATCTTTAGTTCTCTCAGTTATTTTTTGTTTTTGTTTGTTTGTTCCAATGTACAACTGCCTCCAGCTTCTGAATAACTCTGGAGTTTTCTGTCTTTGGGGTGGTTTTCTTCTTTTTTCTTTCTTGGCTTATCCACTTACGTGTTGGCATTCCCGGTTCAGTTCTGTTGTATGAGATACTACTCACCCATTTTTCAGTGCTCAAATGTTATTGCTATCTCTGATCTGTTGTCCTCACCTCTCCTGTATTTTGCCCTTGTGGTTTTTATATACCATTTTATTCCTTTACTGCCATTTCCATTGGTGTTTTCTGGAAGTGGCATAGAGAAATTCATGTCTTTGCTCCCTCAAATTTAACAGGAAACCTGTATTTCTTTTTAAGGGGATCTTATTTTAAAAAGTCTGTTTTAAATGGCAGTGCTTTCAATTTGGGGTCATACCCTCCCGCACCAGGAATAACGACTATGGCAAATCTAGCTAAGTTTCTTGGTCTCCTTTTTTTTTTTTTTTTTTAACTTTAAGCTTATTCTGGTACTGACTTCTTTAAGGATCCCAAACTAGCATTTACTTAAGTAACTTTAAGCCAATGGCTCTTCAGAAAACATGCACACTTGGGTAACTCAGTTGGTTGAGTGTCTGACCCAGTTTTGGCTCAGTTATGATCTCATGGTTTGTGAGATTGAGCCATATGTTGGGCTCCACACTCAGTGGGGAGTCTGCTTAAAGATTCTTTCCCTCTCCCTCCCCAACTTGTGAGCATGCACCATCTCTCTCTCTGTCTCTCAAATAAGAAAATAAGCCTTTATTTTAAAAAAATATGGACGGTGGAGCATGTGGGTGGTACAGTCGTTTAAGTGTCTTTGGTTTCAATTCAGGTCGTAATCTCAGGGTTGTGAGATTGAGCTCAGGTCAGGCTCCATGTTCCATGGTGAGTCTGCTTGAGATTCCCTCTCCCTGCTCCTCCTGCTTGTGCTTTCTCTCTCTCAAATAAATAAATAAATCTTTTTTTAAAAGTGCTTTTTAATTCAAGTAACATGATTGAGACATTTTTTATATAACACAAGAAACTATAAAAACTTAAGTATAGAGCAATTCATTCTAAACCAAAAGAGAATTGTGGGGAAAGAATTTCATTTTACTGAGGGCATACATTTTATTTAAAATATATTTCAGGGACACCTGGGTGGCTGAGTCAATTAAGCATCTTCCTTTGGCTCAGGTCATGATCCCAGGGTCCTGGGATTGAGTCCCACGCCCAGCTCCTTGCTCAGCAAGGAGCTGCTTTTCCCTCTGCCTGCCACTCCCCCTGCTTGTGCATGTACTCTCTCTGACAAATAAATAAATAAAATCTTAAAAAATAATGAAAGAAAATGAAATAAGTGTATTTCAATTATATTCTAGATAATGGCAGATAAAGACCTGGGAAAAACAAATGGAATAGAGATTTATTCCCTTCAAAAATAACTTTTTATTCCTTTCTCCAACTTAAGCTTGTATTTTCACACCTTTTACCAGCATACTTACTCATTTTCTTTCTTTTACTCTCATATTTGTGGAATTAACCAATTTTATACACACAGCATAAGCATATACACACATATTTGATCTTCTGCTGGCACAACACAAATGGCAATTCTGAGGAAGTACCTTGACTGTCCTGCCATCCTTACATTCTCCAATAAGGTGAAGAGATAACTTAGTTTGATTCTACATGGACTGAAGATGAAGAATTGGGCTTTATTGACTTGAGCCAATGTGAGTCAGTGCAATATTAATCATAACCTCCCAGAAAAAAGAAATGTAAAAGTTTGCTGTTTGTGTTTTTTGCTACTATGTCTATCATTACTATCATAGTCTTCTACTGGGAGAACTGTGCAATTATCCTAGGCCCTTGGACCTCTTGGGAGTCATTCTCAGTCTCGATAAAGCTACAAGTAAGGTTTTTCTTTTTTCTTTAACAGTCCCTAAGCCAGTAACTCAAGGTCTACTGAACCTTTAGCAATCAATATGCCTACCTAATCTAGCAGAATACCTCATATTGGGATAATCTGCCAGGCTTTATCACTTTCCTTTTGTAATTTAGTTAACTATTATTGTCACCAGTTCACACTTCATAAAGCAGAGTATCAGTTTTATCATTTTTCTGCTTAAAAAAAAATGCAGTATTCTCCATTATGCATAGTATCATGTAAAATCTTCTCATCTTGGTGTTTTAAAAATATCTCTGGGGTGTCTGGCTGGCTCAGTCAGGACAGCATGTGACTTTTGATCTTGAGATCATGACTCTGAGCCCCTCATTGGAGGCAAAGTTTACTTAAAAGTAAATAAGGGGCGCCTGGGTGACTCAGTGGGTTAAAGCCTCTGCCTTCAGCTCAGGTCATGATCCCAGGGTCCTGGGATCGAGGCCCACATTGGGCTCTCTGCTCTGCAGGGAGCCTGCTTCCTCCTCTCTCTCTGCCTGCCTCTCTGCCTACTTGTGATCTCTGTCTGTCAAATAAATAAATAAAATCTTCAAAAAAATCTTTTAAAAAAAGTAAATAAACAAAAAGTAAATTAAAATAGCTTTATTAGGATAGATGTCATATACAATAAACAGTATATACTTAAAGTGTGCAATTCAGTAAGTTTTGACATACGTATACACTCTTGAATCCATCATCACAATTCAGATATTATCTTGGCATTTGAAGCTTTGTACTATATGATCTCATCTTCATGGGATTTGACTCTTGGAGCTTATTTGACTTATTCTTCCTGAATATATTATAAACTATTTTTAAAGATTTTATTTATTTGAAAGAGACAGAGTGAGAGAGCAAGAGTAGCGTGAGGGATAGAGAGAGAGGCAGACTCCCCACAGAGCAGGGACCCCTACGTGGGGCTTGATTCAGAGACTCCAGGATCATGACCTGAGCTGAAGGCAGACACTTAACCGATTGAGCCACCCAAGTGCCCGTATTATAAACGCTTTAGAAAGACAGAGGGAGTCTTACTGTCTTTGAAATGCTCAAAGTACTTTATAAATAATACACACTCAAAAAGAATAACTGTTTTTATTGAGGCCTGATCTTCTGAATCTTTAAATAGAATCAGTACTAATTGAGCTATTGTTACTTTTCCTCCTTTAATAAAGTAGATATTTCTATGATCATCATAGATGTCAGATCACTTGGTCAATAACATACCACAAATAGATATGAATGTAATATGATAAAATAAATAAAATTTCATTTCATACTCCTAGGGCTATATATAAATAAAAAAGAATTTATTTTATTTTATTAAGTAATCTCTACAACCAAAATGGGGCTTAAACTCATGACCCCCAGATTAAGAGTCATATGCTTTTCCTACTGAGGCATCCAGGTGTCCCTAAAAGAACTTTTAGAAAAGAAAACAGGGGCGCCTGGGTGGCTCGGTCATTAGGGTCTGCCTTTGGCTCGGACATGATCCCGGGGTTCTGGGATCAAGCCTGGCATCAGGCTCCCTGCTCAGTGGGAGGCCTGCTTCTCCCTCTCTCACTGCTCCTGCTTGTGTTTCCTTTCTTGCTGTCTCTTTCTGTCAAATAAATAAAATCTTTTAAAAAAGAAAAAAGAAAAGAAAAGAAAACATACTTCTGTGGTATTTAAATTACATTTTCTTCAGAATCTCGAAGGGAAAAACAAGGTTTCATATCTTATTTCATTAATAATTAATAATAAAAGCAATGATAATATTTTTACTGCTTGAGAAGTACTTTGAAATTTATTGTCTCATCTGATCTCATCGAGATAAAATAACAACACAAATAGGTAACTACGAAATTTTTTTAAAACATCATCCACAACTGATTTACTTTATGATGTTAATGAAAATTAGAAAGATATATAATTCCTATATGTTTATTTTCCGGTACGAAGATTAGGGGAAAATATAATACAAAATAAATTTGGTAAGAATACTTGAGATGATTTTTAACATTAAATATGTTTTAGAAAAATAGAAAATATGGAAGCCTGAATGAAAACTTTTTCCATAAATGCTGATAGCTAAGGGATTTTCAGGTTTGAGGTTACTCATTGCTCTCTTCAAACCACGATTTCATGTGGTCTTTTCTTTCTTTTCTTTTTAAGTAAGATCTAAGCCCAGCGAAGCCCAACGTAGGGCTTGAACTCACAAACCTGAGATGAGGTCAACCTGAGCTGAGGTCAAGAGTGGGATGCCTAACCAACTAAGATGCCCCCAAACCACAATTTTAAAAGCATTCTGGTAATATTATTCAAACGCTGATTAGACTGTGAGTTCTTAGAAAACAGGACTTGCATCTTAAAATAGTTTCTGACACAAAACATTTAATCCATTTTTATTGAATGATTAAGGCCATGGTGGATGAGAGATTTCAAACCAAGGGATCAATTTAGTGTTTGTGTCTGTGTGCATACACACATATGAACATGTGATAAGTAAGGTAGACTGTTGGTATAATATTTCATCAAGTGAAAGAGTTCCTTTTAATTTACTTTCATTTGTAAGCAGCCATTGTTCCAACAACAAAACAACAAAAAAAACTTTTCATTACATGGTAATTTTGCTTGCTAAGAACAAGATACATCGTATGTGCTGTTATTAGAATTGTTACGATAAAAGGTTATGTTGAGGATGTTGGGGATGTAATGTACAGGGTGGTGACTATTATTGAGTACTTGGAAGTTTATTAATCCATATTTGGAAGTTGCAAAGTCCTTATCACAAGAAAAAAAATTCTATAACTATGCATGGGGTCAAATGTTAATTATATTATTGTGCTAATCATTTTGCAATAGATATAAATATCGAACCATCTTGTACACCTGAAACTAATACTAAGTAAAATTGAAAGGGAAGGGAGGTTATGTTGAAATATGATGGGTTACAAATATGATGCTATTTTAATTATTCCTTTAAGTGTAAACTTCTTGGGTTTGCTGTTACGTATCATTCCCATTTGAAATAAAATCTTTGGAATGTTACCAAATACATGTGCTTCACAGATTAGGATCTCCAAGGGCTGACTCTGAGAAGATGTTCACAGAACAAGAGGTTTATAAAGGATAAAACTCTGGTCAAAAGTAAGGGCAGGAAGCGGAATTGAACAGAAGGAAGAGTGGGACCCAAAGCTAGCCTGACGAAACCTCCCGCCAGCCTGTCCGGAAGCTCAGGAGCCAAAGCTGCCCTTCAGAGCTGTTCCTCGTAGGGCTTTGCTTGGCTCTGATTTCACTCTCCTAACATCACAGTTATTGGGTAACTACCTGCCTACGTGTTAGAGAAGACCAAGAGCATCAAGCTTTACTCCACCAACTTCCAGCTGCTATTGTCAGACTTTCTGGTTGTGCTCTGAATAGGACTTCTTTTTAAAAAATATTTTATTTATTTAATTGAGAGAGAAAGAGAGAGCACAAGCAGAGGAAACAGCGGGCAGAGGGAGAAGCAGTCTCCCCAGTGAGCAAGAAGTTCGATGCGGGGCTCGACCCCAGGACCCCAGGACCCCAGGACCATGACCTGAGCTGAAGGCAGCTGCTTAACCAACTGAGCCACCCAGGTGTTCCTGAATTTTCCTTCTCTAGTCTCTTCAAACACATCCCTGCTATGGAATTTTCCCTCACTGTCTTAAACCTTCCCCCTTCTGCTGATTCATCTCCCAAGGTCTATGACCATGTTCAACCACTTCATTCTTTATGTTGCCTTTCTTTTCACATGTCCCTGGAGTCTGTTCTAAACTTCCATAGTCGTCCCAGCCATGATTCTTCACTGTTTGCTCTGCATGCTCTTCTTCTGGCTTACTTCTCAAATCATGGACTTCTGACCACTCTCCCCCAAAACTCCACTGAAAGGACCTTAGCTGGGGCTGTTGATTACCTCTTGCTTTTTGCATGCAGCGAACACTTTTCTGTCTCTGTTACTTGACATCCCTGTGGCAGTGACGCTATTGACCACATGGTCTTACCCTGGTCTCCCTTCTTCCATTCTGAACAAACTGTTGCTGTCTGCTTACTTGACATCCCTGTGGCAGTGACGCTATTGACTACGTGGTCTTACCCTGGTCTCCCTTCTTCCATTCTGAACAAACTGTTGCTGTCTGCTTGGGATCTTCTTTTTCATTTCTTCTTCTTTTTTTTTTTTAATGAGAGAGAGAGAGAGTGCACATGAGAAGGGGGAGGGTTAGAGGGAGAAGCAGACTCCTCACTGAGCAGGGAGCCCAACTCAGGACTCCATTCTAGGACTCCAGAATCATGACATGGGCGAAAGGCAGAGGCTCAACCAAGGTAAAACACCCAAGTGCCCCTGGGTTTTCTTTTTCTGCTAATGCCCTACATGTTAGTGTTTTATCAGACTTTATCCTTACCTCTTCGCTTCTAACTCTATGGAGATCTTCTCTACAAGGGATTTCAGTGTTCTTCCCTAATTTTAACTACCGACTATATGAAAAGGCAATTAACCCAGTTGTCAAGATACACACTCTAAAACCAGACTGCATGGGTTCATGGCCTGGCTCTACCACTTCCTAGCTGAGAATAACCTTGGACAATATCTCTGTGCCCCCACCTTTAAGATGAGCATAATAATAGTATCTACAGCATAGGGTCATTGTAAGGATATGGTGTTAATATATGCAAAGGGTTTGGAACATTGCCTGGCCCAGGCACCACAAACCCACCAGTGCTTTCAGGATGTATGGCTTTCAGCCAATCACACCTTCATTTTTCAAACATGGCGTTTGTGCATGAATTTGAACCAGTGCATTACAACCCAACTGTCTCATTCCGCTCTAGATTCAAGGCCTACTGTTCCAACTCATTGAGGGAACGGTCTGATGCCTAAAGAAAGAAGTCTTACTAGAAAACATACTTGGTTTCCTATGTACCTAAGTCCACAAAGTGATTAACTTGGGGACCTCTACAGTCCTGAGAAATCTATTTCTTACTTACCAGCATCCTTAGTAACCAGAAACCCACAAGACACAATTTTACCCCCATCTGAGCAAGTGCCCAATTTGATTCAGACACAATAATCTTTGAGGTTTTCATTAGTCGTAAACGTAGGTGGGTCTGATTGCCTTGTGATTACTAGGAGATCTCGCCAGGAGGAACTTTCAAAATGTTTATTTTCTTACCAGTATGAGTTTCTCTTACCCTGTTGTGTCCTTCTCAGGAACAGGTTATGTCATATTTCTTTATTTTTCTAAATCAGAGTACATTAGGGATGGTCACAATCATCTCTTGAGGCATCTCCCCACCCTAATCTCTTAGCCCAGGGTCCCTGAGTGGTGATTTCTTCCTCTGTAGCATGAAGCTGTTGAACACACTGGTCTCTCACCATTGGAAAGGGCAGCCGGGGATGCTTGCTCTAGGGCGGGGGGGCGGGGGGGGGCTGTGCCACAGCCTGCAGACCCAGCAAGGGACCTGGGAGCCCCAGACCATGCTGACAGTGGTAGGGCCGGTTCCCAAAGCCCTAATCCTAGGTCTTTTTATGACATCCAGAAAACTCGCAGAGACCTGAATATTATCTGGTTGCTTAGTTTCTGAGGAGATTGGTTCTGAAGGCCAGTCCCAGTCTTTTCGTAGAAGAGCAAAATCCATAGGTCTAACAGAGAAAAGACAATTATCTTTCCTTTACCTACCCTCCTCTTTTTTTTGCTAATGAGACTGGATCTGCAAAAAGAGAAGAGAGTTAAATCATACCTCTGTGGTTCTTTCTGAAGTTAACAGTTGGTTTACTATTAGGAGGTATAATTTTTTAAGCAACGAAACTTTTTTCTTTCAAGAAAGATACCCAATTCTGACTTGGTTAAAAAAAAATATATTTTATTTATTTGAGAGCGAGAGATTACAAGATGGGGGGAAGGGTAGAGGGAGAAGGGCCCCATGCAGGACTTGATCCCAGGACCTTGGGATCATGACCTGAGCTGAAGGCAGACACCTATGACTGAGCCATGCGGGCGCCTCTAACTTGATTTTAGCATAACTTTATTTTGTAAACCTTCTGACCACTGCCACACCCTCAATATCTGACAGGGTTACTCGCTCATTCCCTTGTCTTATTTGTGTACATTTCATAGAGTCCTTTTCCAGACTGCAATCTCCCTAGTAACTGAAAACTAGTTTGTTTCCTGTCCTACCATAGCCTGGATGCCTGGCAATGCATTTAGTGATAGCTGGTACTCTTAATAAATTTTGATCAAAATGCACTAAGTATTAGAATCAAGCTCAGATATTCTGGTCCAAAAAAAATGAAGGAAGGAGAAAAGCAGGTAATCAGCCGAAAACGTAAACCATCAGAATAAAAAATAAAATTTTAGGGGCGCCTGAGTGGCTCAGTGGGTTAAGGCCTCTGCCTTCGGCTCAGGTCATGATCCCAGGGTCCTGGGCTCGAGCCCCACATTGGGCTCTCTGCTCAGCGGGGAGCCTGCTTCCCCCTCTCCCTCTGCCTACCTCTCCGCCTATTTGTGATCTTTCTCTCTGTCAAATAAATAAATAAAATCTTTGAAAAAAAATAAATAAAATTTTAGAGGTTTCCCAAGGTTCCTATGTTGAAAGTAATAATGAATGTGAAATAATACTAATTCTCTTCTCTATAGACTGTTGTATCTCACCTACAGGTTCTGTGTAACCAGAACCCCACAAATTTAAAACATTTCTTCAAGAGCAGAATTTCACGGCTAATAGAGCTAGTTCTAGAACCTGGCCTCACCTGTTGTAGCCTGTTGGTGTATACCTCATCATTAACACTATAACAATTTATTCAATGCTATCACTAATAAATAGATTACTGAATGTCCTTGATAGAATATAAGAAATACGTGATTCTTATTTTACTTCACCAATAGAAATAATAATACACTGGATGTAAAATAGTGAGATATCAAACAGAGGATAACTAATATATGTAAAATGGTAGTGGGGAGTGCCGGGGTGGGTTTTTCATATATTCTCAGAGCCCAGAAATGATAACAAATGACATGTTAAGTCAAAGAATTGCCAACTATAGGACCAGCTATGTCCACATAGGAATTGACGAATGCCAGTCACGAGAGAAACAGAACTGGGGGAGCAGCGACCATGCCTTCCGCCTTCCGCATCCTCACCTCGGTGGAGGTGGGATAGATGTTCCAGACCAGATGTTGCTGGAACAGGAAGAAAAGTGTCAGAGGGAGGGAGGTGCATAGCTGAAAGTAGGAGTGACAGAAAGGCTGACTGCTTGCTCACCATTTGAAAACTCACTATCTAAATAAATAGTATTTACAGCTGTGCAATGTAATAATATTTTATCATTAAAAGGAGAAGGCAGGGGTGCCTGAATGGCTCAGTCAGTTAAGCATCTGCCTTTTGGCTCAGGTCCTGATCCCAGAGTCCTGGGATAGAGTCCCACATCAGGCTCCCTGCTCAGTGGAGTGCCTGCTTCTCCCTCTCCCTCTGCCCCTCCCCTTGGCTTGTGCATTCTCTCTCAAATAAATGGATAAAACCTTTAAAAAAAAAAAGAGAGAGAGAGAGAGAGAGAGAGAAAGAAGACAGTTTTATGTGTACCGATAGGCTTCAAGACATAGTAAGTTGGGGGGGAGGACAACATATGGAACATATAGAACAATGTATGTAAAACGCTATCATGTCCCCCCAAATTATATTTATTCTTGCATACACATACAGCATATCTGGAAGGATATTTTAAACTTGGGAACCTTAGGGGAAATGGACAATGCAAGACTTCCAGGTGATGCCACACAGGTTATATACCTGGGGCATCAATCACATAAGACCTTGCTGTTCAGGTGCCTGGGTGGCTCAGTCATTAAGCGTCTGGCTCTGGCTCAGGTCATGATCCCAGAGTCCTGGGATTGAGTCCCAAGGCGGGCTCCCTGCTCCGAGGAAGGCCTGCTTCTCCCTCTCCCACTCCCCCTGCTTGTGTTCCCTCTCCAGCTGTGTCTCTCTCTATAAAATAAATAAATAAAATCTTTAAAAAAAAAAAGAATGTTCAGAACAAAACTCAAACTATATTAAAAAAAAGACCTTGCTGTTCAAAATGTGGTTCACAGACCAGCAGCATCAGCATCACCTGGGAACCTGTTGGAAAAGCAGAATCTCAGTTCCTACCCTGCACTTCCTGAATGGTGACCTTCGGCTAAGGAAGATCTCCAGGTGTTTCCTATTGCATTAAATCCTGAGAAATACTGATCTAAATGACAGAGACTAGAGACGGCTAGAATGGTGTAGTATATAACCTGCATAACCAAGAGGGAAGGAAGGCCCCGTGTGTAAGGGGTGGAAAGAAGTCTCTTTATTCCAGAGTCTTTACGTACGAATCACGTGGTACAGAAAGATTTCTAGATACTGTAAAATAAAGTGAGCAGGACTTTTCATCCTCAAGGGACTGGTTTTAGTAATTGAAAGTGACTGGAAATGATGGTTATGAAATCTGATACTGTTGAGGAAATTCTCTGCGACAGAACAGCAGTTCAGCTTAGCACAGTGACAGCAGATGTGGGAAGATAGAACTGTATCATGTTTCTATTTCAGGGACGTGACATCAGTCACACCAGGCTTTAATTTAGTTTAAGACCTTTTTTTTTTTTTCCCCAAGAAGGCACCATACCTTGGGTGAAGCTCCTCGAGGGGCTTGAACTCACAACCTTGAGATCCAGACCTAGAGCAGAGATGAAGTGTCAGATGCTTAACCGACTGAGCCACCTGGGTGCCCCAGTTAAACAACTTCTGAAGATAAACTAATATTTGGAACATCCGGGTAATGTGTTAGACTTTCCAAACAGGAGATGAACGTCTAAAGCCTTCTGTTCTACCTTCCAGTTGCCCCATCTCCTGCTCTCCAGGACTGGACTTGTCTTTTTCTTTCTTTCTTTCTTTCTTTTAAAGACTTTTATTTATTTATCTGACACAGAAAGAGACAGTGAGAGAGGGAACAGAAACAGAGGGAGTGGGAGAGGGAGAAGCAGACTCCCCACTGAGCAGGGAGCCCGATATGGGGCTCCATCCCAGGACCCTGGGATCATGACCAGAGCTGAAGGCAGTGGCTTAACGGCTGAGCCACCTAGACGCCCCACTCTGGAACTTTTCACCTGCACTGCCACTTGTGAGTTCGCACAAGGTTCAAATTTGCCCTCAGAAAAGAATCATAATTGAGCCTTGGACTTATTTTGTCAGTTCAACAGCAAGCAAATACTACTGTATAAATGAGAAATGGGGAATAACATTTTGAAATCTAGCTGTGGTGACACTTTAGAATTGGTGGTATATTCACATGACACAGAAAGTATGAAGGGGTACACAAGAGAAAGCTCTTCTCTACATCTACTTCCCAGCTATGCTGTTTCATTTTCTAGAGGCATGCAGTACAAAGAGCGTTTGGGTATCTTTCTGGAGATCATTCCTACATGAAAAGACAATTTGCATTTATTTTTTCCTCCTGTTTTTGCCAAAGGATAGCAAGTTATGCATGCCATAGCCTGATTTCTCTGAACAACACTGGGTCACAGAGCTCAGTCCGTTATCACATAAATAGCATCATCATAGCTGCTGTATCCCAACAGAGAGATGAGTCATCAGGTATACCATCTATTGATTTCATCTTCTGGCTTTGCAAACAATGCTCTAATGAGTAATCTATTTCATACATCATTTCATACATGAGTGCATAAAGTCTGGGATAAATTCCCATTGGAAGACCTGTTGGGTTGCATTGTTAATTCAGTGAGATAGTGCCAAATTGCCAATTTATACTCAACTAGAAGTATATGAGAGCAAATTTTCTAAACTCACCTTTAGATCTTTGCTAATGTGATAATTTAGAAGTGATGTTTTCATTTGTATTTCTGTTTTTTTGAATAAGATGAAGCAAGCATCATCTTATACGTTTATGGGTCATTTGCCTAGGATCTTACTATCTGGAACAAGTAGGCAAAAACATCCTCTTTTCTTTTAGTAATGGACATCTGTGAGGTCAAAATACACAGATGTGTAGAGATGAGAGACAAGCAATGGTGAGAGAGAGAGCCTGAAAGACGCATGGGTGTTTCAGCCCAGGGATCCCATCATCCCCGATACCAGCCCTGTCTCCTTTTCCTGAAACTTAATTCTCTTCTCTTAATTCTATAAGTTTCCTCAATGTCCTTCCAATAATTTCTACTGCTTCCCTCTTTTTTTTAGTAACGAAAGAATTAAGATTAATAGGTGGAAGTCAGATTGTAATTGGTTTAAAAATGAATGATATAAAACACCTCAGAATAACCATAATAAGAAATGGACAGGAACGATATAAATAAAACCACACAATTTTACTGAAGAACATAAAAGAAGACTTGAATAAATGGGAAGTCCTACCATGTTCCTTGGTAACAATGACTATTATAAAGATGTCAGTTCTTTTCAAATTAATTTATAGGTTTAATGCAACTCCAATCAAAATCCAAATAGGAATATCTTTTGGAGCTTGAAATGGTGATTCTAAAATTGATTAGCTAGAAAAAATAGAGAAGAGACAAGACATTTTTTTTTTTTTTAAAGAAAATGGATGAGGGGAACAATGAATACCTACTGAGTGCCCTCCCCCGCTCAAAGGATTTAATAACGGTGGCTCAGTGTCTGCCTTTCCCTTTCAAAGTAATCCTGACCTCTGAGCACAGTTGATTGGTCCACGGATATTCTCCCTTTTGCTTAATGTAATTTTAATACACTTTTGTTAGGTTTTTTTTTTTTTCAGGTTTTATTTATTTGTCAGAGAGAGAGAGAAAGTGAGCACAAGCAGAGAGAACAGTAGAGGCAGAAGCAGGATCCTCGCTGAGCAAGGAACCCAATGTGTGACTCGATTCCAGGACTCTGGGATCACAACCAGAGCCAAAGGCAGATGCTTAACCAACTCAGCCACCCAGGAGTCCCACACTTTTGTTAGTTGTAACCAGAAGTCTCCTAATGCAAGGATTTGCACCACAATGTATCAAAAGATATTAAAACAACACACGAGGGACATCTGGGTGGCTCAGTGGGTAAAGCATCTGCCTTTGGCTCAGGTCATGATCTCAGAGCCCTGGGATGGAGCCAAAGAGCGTTTAGGAAACTATTTACTTATTCTTGAGTTGAGGGAAAAATTGTCTAAGCATAAAATCAATTGAAATCAAAAAGAATCAAAGACTTAACTCCATGAGAAATTTAAAAGAAATCGTCAGAAATTGAAAAGTAAATTATAAAGGAAAAACATCTAACAAAAAGCAAGTAGTAGTTTAAATCAATAATGCAAATGCTGAAACTTCAATGGGAAAAAGTGCAATGACAATGTATAGACAAATCTCAGAAGCAGAGATATCAAGTGAAACAATTCACAGTTAATAGTTATAAAACCTGGTATCAAGGACATATCATTGTATACTATCAAAAAATGAAGACTGTAAAACTGATAAAATTTGAGGCTGATGAAGTTGTTTCAAAAATAAGCCCAATCATACACTCCTATTATAAGTCTAAATTGATATATATATAGATATATAGATATATAGATATAAAATGTAATTGGCAACATCCATCAAGAAGTTTATAAAAAGTCCATACTCTTTATTCCAAATTCCCTTTCCAGGGATCTAGTCTACTATGATTATTTTTCTTTAGCCTACTATGATTACTAAAAGCACAAACTGTAAAAAAAAGTAAAATAAAATAAAATAAAAGCACAAAATGTACCTCTTGCCTTCGAAGATGTAAATATATATGTAAGCATAAAACTGACAGCCAGGGGGGATAGTGGAGGGAGGAAAAGAAAGGAGTGGCATTGAGCCCTTGGTTCCCGGTGAGATTCCTAGTACAGCTCTTTTCCCTTCAGAAACTCTAAACTATTTCAGGACACTTGCACTGAATTCTTCCCTGACCCATCTCCCCCACCTCCCACCTTAGTTTCTATTCCTTGCAAGAAGACTATTGACTAACTCAACTACTTTGGCAGAAATGGATATAGCTTCTTTCTGCTAGATTAATATACCATATAATTTTTGGTAAGAGTACTGATTACTTTGAGTCATGGTTGTTGGTTCTGGCCCAAGCTTAACAAATAATATAGAGGACAAGGGTAGATGGAGAGAAGAAGGGAGTTGAGGGAAATTGGAAGGGGAGGTGAACCATGAGAGACTATGGACTCTGAAAAACAACCTGAGGGTTTTGAAGGGGTGGGATGGGAGGGTGGGGGAACCAGGTGGTGGGTATTAGGGAGGGCACAGATTGCATGGAGCACTGGGTGTGGTGAAAAAACAATGAATACTGTTACGCTGAAAATAAATAAAAAATTTAATAAAAAAATAAATAAAATGGATCCAATATTGGCACTTTCCAGAGTGTCTACCCAAACACAATATTAGATTGACAAAATCTAATCCTTCATGGATGAGAAGTGTTGGTGAGATTTTTAACAGAGACAAAGCAATGTTTACTAGACCAAGTAGCACAGAAGCAAAAATTAGAAGAAATTTACTGGATTTAGTTCCAATTAGAGAGATAAGACTTGTTCATGGGGGTGCTGTGGGTAAGTGATTACGTTAACATTTATTGAAAGACAATCCATTCCTTGCTGTATATATCAAGGCCTTTGACACAATTGACCTCTCCTTTCTTTTTTTATTTAATTTTTAAAAATTTTTTAAAGATTTAATTTATTTATTTGACAGAGAGAGACACAGAGAGAGAGGGAACACCAGCAGGGGGTTGGGGGAGGGAGAAGCTGGTTTCTGCCGAGCAGGGAGCCTGATGTGGGGCTCCATCCCAGGACCCTAGGATCATGACCTGAGCTGAAGGCAGACGCTTAAGGACTGAGCCACGCAGGCGCCCCTGACCATTCCTTTCTTGTCTCTTGCCTCAGTCTTCACAATTCCACTTTCTCGGCACTTCTTATTTTTTGCCTTCTCCTCTGGGCTTAAATAATAGTTGGGTTAGTTCAAATAAAGGCTAGAGTCTTGTAACAAGAGACGAAAATTACTTAAACAAGGTAATTATTTCTCATGTAATATTTTGCATATGTGCTCCAGGAATAATATGGTGGTCTGGTGGTTAGAGAACCCATTATCCTTTTAACTTATGACATCTGTTTGGATATGGCCCTCATCCATGTGGTCTCAGTTACTTTACTACCATACCGACATTCAAGTTCACGGAAATGGGGGACATTCTTCTTTCCTATAAAGAGCATGGCTAGAAGTTGCAAACATCATTTCCGCTAAATGTCAGAAAGAGAACCCAGTCACATGGCCACAATTAACTCTAAAGGAGACTGAGACATAGAGTTTCTATCTGGGGAGCCATGTATCCAGCTAGACCTGTATTACACAGAAACTCTCTAACACACCTTCTATATACATCGATGTTTACTAAATATTTCTTTAGCCCAGGTTTCTCTTCTGAAATTCAGAACCGATGAGTAAACATTGTTGCATATATGAGTCACTTTTTTTTTCCTTTTCTTTTGCCAAATAGTATTCCCAAGTAGCATATATATTGCAACTTGTTTATTCATTTTTATCAATTTAATTAATGAACTTATGGATTATTTCCTGTTTCTGGCTATTTGGAACATTCCTACATATATCTTTTTATAAATGTATATTTTCATATCTTGAATGTAATAAAAACCTAAATTTAATAAAATCCAGTTGAAAAGACGGATCATAGAATAGGTGTATTTTTACTTTTGTTGTAAACTGCTAATCAGTTTTCAAAAGTGCTGGTAATCACTTCATACACCGACTAGAAATGCCTCTTGTTCCAATTCACACCCAAATCAGGCAATTGTCAGTCTTTTTAGTGTTCGTCATTTTATTTTATTTTTTAAAAGACTTTATTTATTTGAGAGAGAGAGTGTGAGCCCATGAGCAGGGGGTGGGGGCAGAGGGAGAGGGAGAAGCAGACTCCCCCCTGAGCAGGGAGCCTGATGCGGGACTCGATCCCAGGATGCTGGGATCATGACCTGACCTGAAGGCAGATGCTTAACCGACTGAGCCACCCAGACACCCCAGATGTTTGTCATTTTAGAAGTGTGGAATGGTATCTCATGGTAGTTTTAAATTGCATTGCCTAAAAACGTTGAACAGCATTTCTAGTTTTCTATTCCGGAATCCTTAGGGTGTGGCTCTCATTCTCATTCTTACAAAATGGCTGCTGGAGCTCTAGCTGTCATCCTGGCAGAAGGAAGAGCTAAAGATCCAGGTCCTGAAGTCGTGTATCTGTTGAGTCTCTTTCTCCAAAGCCTCATCCTGTGGCTTACAATTTAGTGGAAAGGATTATGTCACGTGGCCACATTAATCTACCTGGAAGGCTGTGGCATACAGTTTTTAAAGCTGGTGCTCGGGGTATCCACTGCTGTGTAACAAACTGACGCAAAACTCAGTGGCTTAAAATAAAAACGTGTTGTTGTTTGTTCTTCACAAATATGCCATTTGGGCAAAGCTCAACAGGAACCTCCTGCCTGTGTTGCCCTTGACATCAGTACAGGAGCAGCTGATGCTGGCTGCCGGCCAAGAAGATTCACACGGTTGGAACTGCGGTTAGGACACCTACACGTGACCTTTTCATGTGGCTGCCTGGCTTCCCACACCACAGTCGTTGAGTCCCAAGGGTGAGGGCAAGAGAGACCCAGGTGGACACCATGTTGTCTTTTATGACCAAAGACTAGAAGTCTTACAACATCACTTTAGCTGTACTCTGGTCATTGTGGCAAACACAAAGACACACCCCTGGTTAAAAGGGAGGGGAAATCGATTTTACTTTTTGATGTGGCAGTGACAAGGTTTGGGAAGAGCATGTAGGATCAAGATATTGGTGTGGCCATTTGGGGGAAATATAATCTCCTGCAACTGGGCATGTTGCCTGGCGCTAACAAAAGTGGGGCTCTCTAAGCAGGAAAGATGTGGTAAACAGATATTAGGTAGGCAAAGTGAGTTTCTGCCATGTTCCTAGTACATATCAACTTTTTTTTTTTTTTTTTTTGCTTTGCCACTAGACAGCAATTATATCCACAAGGACAGCAGCCAGATTTGTCCATCTTGTCAATCATTGATTCTTCATGGTCTAAGGGGGAAAAAGCCATTTAAAAAATGTCAATGAATGATTCTTTTTTTTTTTTTTTTTGAGTAGGCTCCACACCCAACATGGGGCTTGAACTCATAACCCTGAGATCAAGTGTTGGATGCTCCACTGACTGAGCTAGCCAGGTGCCCCTGTCAATGAATGCTTATTAAACCAAATAAAATTATATAGAAAATATCAGTCACTTAAAAAAAAAAAAAAAGAGGAGGGGAGTGATGCCTGGCTGGCTCAGGTGGTAGAGCATACAACACTTGATCTTGGGGTCGTGAGTTTGAGTCCCACATTAGATGTGGGACTCATTACAAAAAGAAAAGAAAAGAAAAGAAAAGAAGAGAAAAGAAGAAAAGAGGAAAGAAAAGATAAGTTTTGGAGAAGAAACTGTTGGGACGTTGCCTGGCTGGCTCAGTCAGTGGAGCATGTGACTCTTGATCTCAGAGTTGTAAGTTCAAGCCCCACATTGGGTGGAGAAATTACTTAAAGAAAGAAAGAAAGAAATCTAAAAAAGAAAAGAAAAAGGAAAAGAAATCATGACATAAGCATCAGGAAAGAATGAGAAGATTGAAATTTGAAAGTCGATAACCTACAAAATGTCTAGTAAAATATATACTGAGGATTAAAACAAATTTCCTCCCTTGACATTTTAAAATTGAAAACAAAACAGAATCCTACCTCCTCTATGAGAAATCTGTGTACACAGGGGGCACCTGGGTGGCTCAGCCAGCTCCGCAGCCCACTCTTAGTTTTGGCTCAGGACATGATCTCAGGGTTGGGAGACTGAGTTCCACTTCAAGCCCCATTGCACGGAGCCTGCTTGGGATTCTTTCTCCCTCTGCCCCTCCCTCTCATGCTTTTTCTCCCTAAATTAAATAAATAAATCTTAAAAAAAAAAAAAAAAAAGGTGAGGGGGGCACCTGGGTGGCTCAGTTGTTAAGTTGTCTGTCTTCAGCACAGGTCCTGGGATCAAGGCCCCCATCGAGCTCCCCGCTCAGCGGGAGGCCTGCTTCTCCCTCTCCCACTCTCCTTGCTTGTGTTCCCTCTCTCTCTGTCTCTCTCTTTGTCAAATAAATAAATAAAACCTTTAAAAAAATTTTTTTAAAAACCATAATTAAAAAAGAGAAAGAAATCTATGGACACACACACACACACACACACACACACAAAGAAACCTATATGCAAATAAATGGCTGTGTGATTATCATGTGAAAAGAAATATCTCTTAAAAAGGATAAAGCAGGGGCACCTGGGTGGCTTAGTGGGTTAAAGCCTCTGCCTTCAGCTCAGGTCATGATTCCAGGGTCTTGGGATCAAGCCCTGCATCGGGCTCTCTGCTCAGCTGGAGGCCTGCTTCCCTTCCTCTCTCTCTGCCTGCCTCTCTGTCTGCTTGTGATCTCTGTCTGTCAAATAAATAAATAAAAATCTTAAAAAAAAAAAAAAAGGATAAAGCATGCTTCAGTGAGGTGCTCAAAGGCTACTAAGCAGTTCTCATGATTTTTGTATGTATTATAAAAAACTGGTTTACAATGCCCAAGTGTTGCCCCATTACTTGCTGTTTCTGGGGACTGAGTGGAAACTGTAACTTCCCTAATCTTGCCTTGATCAGGGATGAGGTCAAGAACTTCTTCATTAGGAAGATTTCTCTTCTTCATCTTTAAATAGTGTTGGTTCAAGTGGCTTAAAATCTTTCTTATTTTCTTTGATAAGTTTAAATCTTTTTATCATTTTCAGTAGTTTTATAATCCCTTCCAGGAGATCTTCCACTCTTTTTTCTTCTTCTGATCCATTTAATAAGTAGTTTACCATTCGTCCTGTCTTCTCATGCACATTCCTTAAGACTATGGAACAAGGGCGCCTGGTGGCTCAGTGGGTTAAAGCCTCTGCCTTCAGCTTGGGTCATGATCCCAGGGACCTGGGATCGAGCCCCAAATTGGGCTCTCTGCTCAGCGGGGAGCCTGCTTTTGCCTGCCTCTCTGCCTGCTTGTGATCTCTCTCTCTGTCAAGTGGATAAGTAAAATTTTTTTTAAAAGATTTTATTTATTTATTTGACAAACAGAGATCACAAGTAGGCAGAGAGGCAGGCAGAGAGAGAGGAGGAAGCAGGCTCCCTGCGGAGCAGAGAGCCCGATGTGGGGCTCGATCTCAGGACCCTGGGATCATGACCTGAGCTGAAGGCAGAGGCTTTAACCCACTGAGCCACTCAGGCACCCCTGGATAAATAAAATCTTAAAAAAAAAAAGACTATGGGACAAATATTCTCCTCCTGCAATCCTTTTAACATGCAAATTTGATTTTGCTACTCCTTTCCTCACACACTGTCAGCACTGAGGAAGGGAAACTTCTTAGCTTGACACTCACGGCCCTTCAGGAACTGGCTCCTCATCTCTTTTCACTCTTCTTCCCTCAGGCTACTGAGCTCTCTCCAGTACCTGCTGCCCCACCCTGCCTTGTGCCTACCCGGACTGAGGAAAGATTTCTCTGTTAACTCTTTCCTCCTAATGTCCCTTGTCCTTGTCCCTGTGACAAACTCTTCGTCATCCTTCCATCTCATCTCAAGCATGAACTGTTCACCCCTTCCCTGAGCTCCTTTCACAGACTGGGTGTGTCTCTTGTGTCTTGGGTTTGAATATCTAAAACTGGATTAAGCCTATTTTTTCCTAAACTTTTCTTCATAGCAAGCAATTTTATACACAATCTCATTGGGAGAAACCAAACACAATAGTTTTTTTTTTTTTTTAAGTGGCATTTATGATTCCTTCCTCTCCCTGTATTTTTGTGTAGGAGTACAGGGATGTCAGGAGAGAGAAAAGCATCCTATTCCTTTTTTGACTCTTTCTATACTTGGTTTTGCCAAAGAAGGAGCAGACAAGAGAGTGCGGACATTCCTCTTGGAATGCCAGAGTGGAAAAGGCCACTGTTTGGAAGTTCTTCTGAAACAAGAAAAGAATCCCACTCAGCTGAGTGTGGGATTGATTGGGAAGCTGAAGTTTGGACTCGTGCTCTGCTGATGGCGCTTCCTATCTTCCACCTGAATCCTTCCCCAGGTGAAGGAACTTTGGGGCATATCTTTCCCCATCTGTCTTCAGGACAACCCACTCATCTCTGTCTTCTGGTCCCCCTGCCTTGACAGAAGTTCTTTTTTAGTGTGGTGCTTCCACAATAAGGCTGCTATGATGATTGAAAGGAAAAGGCCGACAGACGCAGGCAAAAGAAAGTTTCCTGAATGGCCGCAGCTACAGAAACTCAAGAAAACAGTCAGACAAAGCAGGAAACAATACAGTGCACTCCCAGTTGGATTTACGGACTTTTCAAGGTCTCCATCGTGCTCATTCGCAAAGCATGAGACTCTTCTCCTTTGCTGTTTCCACCGGGAACTTCCCAATCTTCCCCCCGCCTGATTTTCTGGAGACTCAGCAATTGCCATATCTGTTCTCCATTGCAAGCCACTGATGCGAACAACCCCAGCACACTCTGGAGTGTTAACTGGGCCGACTAGATGAAGTGAAGGCAAATTTTCCACGAAGAGCATCTTATAGTGGGCCCAGATCTCAGGGTTGCTTTTGTAGGGTCTACTTCTACACATGGTACTTCCATGTGGCTAATACCTGTACCCTTCCACCACCAATGACAGGACTGTGAGTGTCAGACTCCCACCCATGAGAAGGGCCACTTCTCCTCCACTACAGGGGAACAAGAGGTGTTCATTCCCATATTCTATGGAAATGAAAGGAGGACCGGATTCTAGATTTTTCTTCCCACCTACAATCTTTTGACTAAAAACTCCCCTCCTTCAAAATACTGGTTAAAGTTTTGAAGGTTCAACCCTTGGAGTTCAAATCTAGAACAGTGCTTTTGGCAAAAAGTTAATGCACTCTTAAATATTTAAGAATAACAAGACCTTGTGGACCCTGGTGGCTCAGTTCAGTGTCTGACTCTTGATTTCCACCCGGGTCGTGATCTCCGCGTTGTGAGATCAAGTTCTGCGCGGAGCTCCATGCTCAGGAGGACATCAGCTTGAGATTCTCTCTCTCTCTGCCCATCCCCCACCAAAATAAATAAATAAGTCTTTTTTAAAAATGCAGCTATTAGAACATTTAAAATGACATAGGTGGCTCACATTACCTTTCCATTGGACAGTACTAATGGAAAATAGTGGGGAGAAAGGCAGGTGGGGGCAAGGGACCCCCGACCTAAGAGGAAATTACCCTTGCAAGGAAAAAACTCCACCCAGTTCTAGGCTTTACAGAAAGTAAGGGAATGGCCTCAGGCATCCTAACCCAGGCCCAAGGGGCTGGCTCAAGGGTCAGTGGGATTTTAAACAAAGAGCTTATCAGCGACTCCAGCGTGCCTTAGGGCTATGACAGCCACTGGCCTCCTGCTTCCAGAAACTAGGAAAGGAGCCCTGGAAGGAGCCCTCCCGCCCTGTCCCACGTGAACAGCTACCTGATAGGTAGATGAGCGCGTGGACAAAACCTGATTGGCTGACCAACGGGTGGAGAGTTAATCAGAGTAAACGGCCCAGCTCTCGCGGCTGATCTCATAAAACCCCCGGGAGTTAGAAACCGCGAGGCTCACGCTCTCAGGGGTTCTGTTCTGCTGTTGCTCAGCGAACCTTTCCGTGCTGCCCACCACGTCGTGGGTCTACCTCTTCATTCCTCGAAGGGGCGTGACCAAGAACCGTGGACACTAAGAGAAGAGCGATCCGGAAACAGTCCTGTTCCACATCAGGGGTCCGCAACTGTCTCGGTAAAGGGCCAGATGGAAAATATTTTAGGCTTCATGAGTCATATGGTCTCTGTCACAGTAACTCCGTTCTGCCCTTGTAGCCCAAAAGCAAAATTAATGAGCTTTGCTGTGTTCCAATAAAACTTTATTTCTAAGCACGGAAGTTTGAATTTCAAATAATTTTCACATGTCATGACATATACTTTTATTTAGCTATTTTAAAAAGTACAAGCTTCTTTTTTCTTTTCTTTCTTTCTTTCTTTTTTAAAGCTTAAAGGGCTTCTTAAAGCCTGATTTGGCCTGTTGGCCTTGGTTTACCCACCATAGGTTACCCACATCTCTTCTGTATAAATAATGGGATCCTAGGAATAAGATTACCTTCTCTACCCTAGAAATGGTTTCAAGGTTTAGACTGGTGGAGCCAATGAGCAGAACTATAAGTAATCGGACAACGAATACCTAGTCTAATGGAGCAGCCTGGATTCTGTCAGCGGAGTTGGCACTCAGGTATGTGAGCATTGTGTGCCCAGATCTTCTGACCTTTTTTTTTTTTTTTAAACAGAAGAAGAGGGAGTTCAAATTTTTATTTAAAAATTTCCAATTAAAAAAATAAAAAATTCTAATTACTGGGGCTCCTGGGTAGCCCAGTCATTTGAGGATCTGACTCTTGGTCTGGGTTTGGGTCCCGATCTCCTGAGCCCCAAAAGGGCTCCACATTTGGTGTGGAGTCGGCTCGAGATTCTTTCCCTCTGTCCCTCTCTCTCATGCTCAACTGATTGTTCTCTCTTGCCAAAATAAATAAATCTTCTAAAAAATTTCAATTACTAATTCTTTTTTCCCCACTTTTTATATAATTCTCCCATTTTTTGGTGGTTTTGTTATTTGTGAAAACGTATTCTTTCCTGAAAATGGCTTTTAAGTAACTGGTGGATGAGAATTATCATGACTCAACAAGGCCAGACTTATTTTCGTTTTACTGTGATTTTTTTTTTTTTTTTTTCCAGGGAGAATGAGTACTTGGAAAACTACATGTACTCACTGGAAAACAAAATGTGAACTGATTTGGGGGTTTTAAGAATACTACTTTCACCTTTGGTTTAACAGTTAACTTTGGGGCCACCTTTATTCCTAACTTAAATATATTTTATATACTATTAACTTAATGAAAGATTATTTTTTCTCTTACTACAATAGAATAAGATGTCTCAAATTTGTTATTTTGGGAAAGTCTGCTGTTCCTGAACTCTGCCAGTTGGAGACAACTTCTCCATGTCAAAGAACTTCCTTTTTGAGAAATGTGCTTGGCTCACAATTTCTTATGCTCCTCAGTTTTGCCAAGTGGGCTTGCTTATACCCAAGAGTTAAATCATCTTATCTTTGACATTAAGAAATGGTTTAGCCAATTTACATTTAGGTCAACACTTTTAAAAAGAAAAAAGTCTGCTAAGATTGATTTAGTACTGCTTTGTAGCATTTTTCATATATATTCATATGAGTTCAATGAACTCTTGACTCCAAACATGTAAAATTAAATAATGAAGCCTCAGCAATTACCTTCAGACCTAATTTTTCAAGGTTTTTGCCCATACACAAAGGAGCTTTTCAAAAGTGACCAATATAATCAAGTACTAGAGTAGGGAGAAGAAATGGAAGTTAAAGATAGCTGCTGTATGCTGGGGTGCCTGGGTGGCTCAGTGGGTTAAAGCCTCTGCCTTCGGCTCAGGTCATGATCCCAGGGTGCTGGGATAGAGCTCCTTATTGGGCTCTCTGCTCAGCAGGGACCCTGCTTCCTCCTCTCTCTCTGCCTGCTTCTCTGCCTACTTGGGATCTCTGTCTGTCAAATAAATAAATAAAATCTTAAAAAAGAAAAAAAAAGATAGCTGCTGTATTAAAGCCAGGGCCAGGAATGCTCTCATCTATTCCAACTGGAAGAATGAAGTTGATGCAACTTAACCCTGATCGTATATGTTCGTAAGGACAGAACTGGGATCAATGATAAATGCCCTGGTTTCTCCATTTCAAAATTGTTATGAAATTCTAACTATGCCTATGTTATTTATATTCTTTCTTTTTTTTTTTAAGATTTTATTCATTTATTTGACAGAGAGAGAGAGAGATCACAAGTAGGCAGAGAGGCAGGCACAGAGTGAGGGGGAAGCAGGCTCCTCGCTGAGCAGAGAGGCCGATGTGGGGCTCGATTCCTGGACCCTGAGATCATGACCTGAACCAAAGGCAGTGGTTTAACCCACTGAGCCACCCAGACGCCCCTATATTATTTCTTGTTATTTAACAAATAGACTTGGAAAAAAACCCAAATAAACAAGTAGACTTGTTCCGGGAAATACACCATCCCGAAGAACTAAAGTTTTCAGCATTGTCTTTTTGCAGATTTTCTTATTTCTCTACATAATTCCAAGTATTTTCTTTCTGTGCCTTCTCTTTTTCTTCTATTTGTTTCTCTCCCCTTTAACCAACATCACTCCAGCCAAATTGCCTTTCCATTGAATTCTATCTAAATTGGCAAAATGTAGTTCTGTATGTGCTTTAACATATAATAGGTGTGCAGTAAATATTTGCTAAGTGTATAATGTTAAGGAGACTGGTTATTTTCAGTTTCATATTCTTTGTTTTTTTTTCAATTTTATTTGTAAAAGATTTTATTTATTTATTTAACAGAGCTCACAAGCAGGAAGAGCAGCAGAGGGAGAGGGAGAAGCAGTCTCCCCGCCGAGCAGGGAGTCTGATACGAGACTCCATCCCAGGACCCATCGATCATGACCTGAGCCGAAGGCAGGAGTCTCACTTACTGACTGAGCCACCCGGGTGCCCCTGTTTCACATTCTTTAGGTGTATTGCATTAATAGTTTTACAGATGGGCGAATGTAGGAGCAGAAGCAATTTCATATACTACTGTGGTGATTGCCAGTTTTACTTTTAATTAGGACTGGAAGAATCACGACTGCTTCCTATTCTTCCTGAAATAAAAGCAATGAAAAATGAAAGCCCGAGTGTCTTGCTTAAAAAATCTGCACCAAGTTGGTGAACCAAGGAAGACAAAAATGGTTTGGGATATTTTATGTTGTGACCTGGAAACTTTCTATGCATCTTTTTCCTGCCCTTTGCAAATAATCACCTCCTTAAGCTCAACTTACTGTAAGGTTTTTGCTTACAGTAAGACCATTGCCATTAGCTCCCTGATCGAAGTGTTGGGCATATAGTCGGACCAGTACAGAGTTGTAAATACAGGTTTGTGTGAGGAAAGTAAAGGTCTTGACTGAAGGAAAGGTTAAGAGGTCTGACATCTCCAAAAGACATTTTTTTTTTAAACAAGATTTTATTTATTTATTTGACAGAGAGAGATGCAGCAAGAAGAAACACAAACAGGGGGGATGGGAGAGGGAGAATCAGGCCTCCTGCCAATCGGGGAGCCCGATGCGGGGCTCAATCCCAGGAACCTGGGATCATGATCTGAGCCAAAGGCAGATGCTCAACGACTGAGCCATCCAGGTCCCCCCGCCCCCCAAAGACCTTTGAGGCCTTATGTTTACAGATTACAGAGTAACCACAGTTTGGGTGAGTACTACAATAATAACTCATTAGTTAAGAAACTGTGGAACGCCTGGGTGGCTCAGTCAGTTAAGCATCTGCTTTGACTCACGTCATGATCTCTGGGTCCTCAGATCAAGTCCTATGTTGAGCTCCTTGCTCAGCAGGGAGCCCACTTCTCCCTCTGCCTACCGCTGCCCCTGCTTATTGTCTCTCTCTGACAAACAAATTTTTAAAAAAAATCTTAAAAAAAAAAAGACTTCATGGATTGTGTTATATGCAATTATGGCTATCACATTGGTGTTGCTGAATAAAATCCAAAACCCTCTAAAAGCTTTGCCTTTTCAGCAAAAGAATTTTTCCATAGTATAGATATTATATCTATAATTCCCATACATTTTATTTTGTGGTCTACTTTGGACATTTTTGTTCTCAGAGTGGTTTGAATTTACTTTATTAGTTCTCTATTTGGGGCCTGATTTTTTTTTCTCCACTTATTTAACTCACCGACCTTCTCTACCCCTGACCAACATTTTAAGGAATGAGTGGTGCTTTTGTGCATTCTCTTTCAAGTTTGGGAAGGAAACACAGAGCCCTCTACCTTTTCCTATTTTGTCTACTCTTACACATTCCTCTCTTTGGTATATGGTTGGCAAAAACAAAACAAAACAAAACAAAGAAACAAACAAAAAAACCCATAAAGAGTCTGGCTCTAAAACGAGAACCTGAAGAACAATCTGTTAATCTGTTATTTAATACTGCTGGCCTGTCTTTAGATTTTGCATTGTCTGTACTTGATCAAGAAAAGGTCCTATTCCTGATTCTGAGAAGTGCTAACCTGACAGGTGTCAGCTGTAGGTGACCTTTTAAAAAAATATTAACTGAGAACAAAAGCATTGGATGGTTTCTAAATGAGTCAAGGTTACTCATCCAGCTGTCCTTGAGCAATAAAAAAGGAAAGTCAGTGCATTATACACAGGGTCAGTGATAAAAGCCATGAAAAAAATAATCTTTCTAAGTTAGACAATGCTGATATTGGCAGTCCTTGAATGCTATTAAAACACACACACACTTCTTTTTTTGAGAAATGCTTAATGGGGCACAATTAAGCGGTCGGTAGAATTGAATGACCTTTACATTGCTGTAATCTCATGAAGGAAACCTTTCACACACGCATCCACTTTTGAAAGAACATTCACATGAAAATATTGTCACTAATTCAGCAGACTATGCCAAACTCATGTCCTGTGTCTTGCTCCCTTTTGGAGTCCTTCATTGCCAGAGAAAAGCTAAGATCACCAAAGATGCTGACATCAAACATGTCAGTCAACCAAAAGCCATCAAACTATTATAATTCAGAAGCAAATTTGGTGGTGAGCAGAAAAGGGAAATTATAAAGCCTCAAATGGCCAAAGATTCTAACTCTCTAGCTTTTCTTTCACATAGAATCCTTTAGATTATAACATTTTCTCTTTCCATTTTCCTTACTTTTAACTTTGTTAAGCATTTTTTTGAAACAAAAAGAAATACTATCGAAGAAACATATGAAGTATGACTTCAGGATTTAGTTCTGAGTCTTGAGGGTCACTTTTCCCCTTAAAATTTATATTTTGAGAAACAAACAAACTACAGAAAAGACAGTGTGATGATCACCTCAATTCATTTGTTTTCTCTACCTCAATTTATATCTCTATATAATCTTATACATTTATTTATGATTTTGACTGATCTACTTAAGAGTAAGTTACAGACATCATGACACTTTCCTGAACATTTCAGGGGTGCCTGGCTGGTTCAGTCAGTAGAGCAAACAACTCTTGATCTGGGGTTTGTAAATTTGAGCCTCATGTTAGGTGTAGAGATTACTTAAAAATAGAATCTAATTAGCTATTAAGAATTGTATTCAGGGGCACCTGGGTGGCTCAGTTGGTTAAGCGACTGCCTTCGGCTCAGGTCATGATCCTGGAGTCCTGGGATCAAGTCCCGCATCGGGCTCCCTGCTCGGCAGGGAGTCTGCTTCTCCCTCTGACCCTCTCCCCTCTCATGCTCTCTCACTCTCTCTCTCCTCTCTCAAGTAAATAAATAAAAATCTTTAAAAAAAAAAAAAAAAGAATTGTATTCAGTTGTCATGCTTCTTTAGTTGTCTTTAATCTAGAACATTTCCTCACTTTTTGGTGGTGGCAAAGGGGGTCTTTTAAGATATTGATTTTTTTCAAGAATCTAGATAATGGGGTACTGCCCTGGCTCAGTTGATAGAACATGTGACTCTTGAGCTGAGGGTCAAGAGTTCAAGCCCCAAGTTGGGCCTAGGGGTTACTTAAAAAAAAAAAAAAATCCCGTATGCTCATGTAAATTAATGAGTGAATTATTTGGGGTGGCTGGCTGGCTCAGACATTAGAGCATGCAACTCAGTCTTGGGGTCCTGAGTTCAAGCCCCACATTGGGCATGGAGATTGGTAAAATAAAAACAACAACAACAATAACAACAACAACAACAAAAAAAACCCAGGCCAGTTATCTTGTAAAATGTCCCATACCATTTTGATGGGTCTGATTTCTTCCTCACAGATTCAAACATTTTGGCAGAAATAATACATCCATGACGTTAGATGTTATATGCTTTTTTTTTTTTTAAGATTTTATTTATTTATTTGACAGAGAGAGATCACAAGTAGGCAGAGAGGCAGGCAGAGAGAGGGAGAGGGGAGCAGGCTCTCTGCTGAGCAGAGAGTCCGATGCAGGACTCGATCCCAGGACCCTGAGATCATGACCTGAGCCGAAGGCAGCGGCTTAACCCACTGAGCCACCCAGGCGCCCCTGTTATATGCTTTTTATCATACCACATCAAGAGGCACATGATGTCAGCTCTTCTCATTATTGGTGATATCAAGTTTGTTCACTTCATTAAGTGGTATCCAGCAGATTTCTTCATTGTAAAAGATCCTTTTCTGCCTCTGTGAATAATACGTCATCTGTGGAGTATACTATGGGGCATTGCATCATTGTGAATAATGTATTTTCCAAAAATTTTCACTCCAAACTTCCAGCATGTATTGATGAGCCTTGACTAGATCTGTTACAGCTTTGGTGCCTACAAAATGATGATTTTTCTAATTCTACCATTCCTCTTACATATATTAATTAGCTAGTATCCTTCTGTATGGAGAAGCTTTTGCTTTTACCTGTTTGTAAATTTTTTAAAAATTATCATTATGAGCTCATAGATTCTTTTTTGAGACTCGGATTATCTCAAATTTGACCAATTGGAGCCTTGAAAACGAAAGTTTGATTTGGAAGTACTCTTAGTACTTGTTTGTGACCTTAGTAAATGCTTTCAATCATGTGTCCCCCCCTCCCAAAGATTAATTTATTTATTTAAAGGGAGGGGGCAGAGGGGAAGGGAGAGAGAGAATCTTAAGATTCTCCCAACATAGTGCTTGTCCCATGACCCTGAGATCATGACCTGAGCCAAAATCAACAGTCAAAATCAAGAGTGGATGATGCTTGACTGACTGAGGCTACCCAGGCACCCCTCAATCATGTTTTTCTAAGTAAGAATTACTGCCAATGTTATGACTAAATATTTTTCGATTTAAATCTTTCTTAAATAGAGATACAAGTCAATAACAAGAGTTTATTGGTATGTGCTCAACAACACCTTTATTTGTGGGATGCATGGATGTCACAGTTGGTTAAGCAACTGATTCTTGGTTTCAGCTCAGGTTGTGATCTCTGAGTGGAGAGATGGAGCCCCAAGGATAGGCCTCTGTGATCAGTGTGGCATCTGCTTAAGACTCTCCCTGGCACCCTTGGGTGGGCCTGCCATTTAAGCATCTGCCTTTGGCTCAGGTCATGATCCCAGGATCCTGGGATCAAGTGCTGCACTAGGCTCCTTGCTCTGTAGGGAGCCTGCTTCTCCCTCTCCCTCTGTCTCTCTCTCAAATGGATAAATAAAATGTTTAAGAAAAAAGTCTCTCCCTCTCCCTCTGCTCCTCCCTCCTCTACTCTCTTTCTCTCTTAAATAAATAAATCTTTTTATTTTTTAAGATTTTTATTTATTTATTTGACAGACAGAGATCACAAGTAGCAGAGAGGCAGGTGGGAGGGGGGGTGGAGGGGTGGGGGGGAAGCAGGCTCCCTGCTGAGCAGAGAGCCTGATGTGGGGCTTAATCCCAGGACCCTGGGATCATGACCTGAGCCGAAGGCAGACGCTTAACCCACTGAGCCACCTAGGCGCCCCTTAAATAAATAAATCTTAAAAAAAAAAAAAACACTTTATTTGTTGTAACAGCCTATCAACTCTAAGGCAATTATGAAATGCCTTGAAATAAATGAGAATGTTAGAGGCATCCTGTACCTGTATCCTGATTTCAAAGGACTAAGTATAGGGGCTGACCTTCAGTGGACAACCAATACAAGTTAACAGAATGCATTGAATTAATAATAATACCAAAATGTCAAAGTCATGAAACATAAGACAAAACACTGAAATAATACATATTGAAGTTCTAATTATACAGAAATAAGTAAAGTTTTTTGGCTATTCATAAGTGATTTTTAACTTCCTGTTACATCTTGAAATTTCCCAATCCTTCATTACCTTCATTACCTTCATTACCTTTTCCTTATCTGGTTTCACAGAGGGTACATAATAGAACTATAATTAGCCATAGCCTCTAGGAGTTCTTTTGATTCAGCACACTGGTGAATGAATATTCCTTCTTTCCTATCAATTTGTATTCCTTCCTAGATCAATAGGTTGTTTGCAAAGCATTCTATCCCTGGGATGACAAATTGCTTAATAACAGTCAGAAAATGGGGTCTAAAAGAGATAGAATGGACTAGTAGCCACACTCCCTGTGAGAAAAAAGTATGAATTGAAACTGGAAATTAGGGAAAAAAAAAGAAAAAAAAAGAAACTGGCAGTTAGATACTGTCATGTGCATTTTGTACAGTTAAAAAAAAGACTGTAATATAAATTAACATAAAAAAACCCTACACATAAATTGTGTCATTGTAGATTAGCTACAAAGTGGATAATATAATCATGGATTATTCAGAGCTGACTGTAAATAGTTTAACCCAACTGGGATACTTGATCCTACCAGAAGGTGGTAAATCATTCACTTCTTAGAGGCTTAGTACTATTTTCAAACCACTGTCAGACTGTTTAATACACGGGAGGGAGTAATTTCTTCTTCCTAAATTTCTTTTGCAGCTTTGTAGTTCTTTTCTCTTTTTTTAAGATTTTAGTCATTTATCTGAGAGAGAGAGAAAGAGCAGGAGTGGGTGGAGGGGCAGAGGGGCAAGCTGGCAGATTCCTCAATGAGCAGGGAGCCCTGGAGCCTGGGGCAGGGCTCCATCCCAGGACCCCTGAGATCATGACCTGAGCCAGAGTCAGAGGCCCAACTGACTGACCCACCCAAGTGCCCTCTTTTGCAGTTTTTTGTTTGTTTGTTTGTTTTTAAGATCTAATTTATGTATTTGTCAGAGAGAGAGAGAGAGCACAAGCAGGAAGAGTGGCAGGCAGAGAGAGAAGCAGGCTCCCCATGGAGCAGGGAGCCTGATGCGGGACTGGATCCCAGGACTCTGGTATCAAGACCTGAGCTGAAGGCTGATGCTTAATGACTGAGCCACCTGGGAGTCCCCCTCTTTTGCGGTTTTAATTGAAGTTTGACCCGTCTACATTAATTTATAACCCTGATATGTTATTTTTCCACTTTTATCAAATAAGACAAAGTATAGCTTATGATTTTTGGACAAAGTGATTATTTTAACTCTCCATTCATAATATGTGACTGGGAGAAGTGAAATCATATATGAAAACAGAATTTCCACTGAAAATCAAGGAGGTCAAATCACTATGTAAAGAAAGTTAGGAAGTTACATGGTAGCCTTTGAAGAGATGCCAGAAATACATGAAGAGATACTCAAATAATCTACTTTTTAGATAGATTGTTTTCTAGCAAGCAGTTTCAAATTAATCTGTATTTTACCTATAAATATTCCACTGGGGTTCTTGTATATATTAGGAAGTCATTTTCAATCACACTACATCAACTGACCTCCAATATTTATCTTGTTTCATATTGTTGGTCTTACATAACATCCTTGATTAATTTTCAGGCCTTGGTGCTATACTTTGAATTAGGAATACAGCCCACTAAATTAATAAATTATCGCTGTGGAGGCACTCTTGTCTTCTGAATGTATAAGTGCATTGCTTAAATTACTCTCAGGGAATAATTTACACATGAAGAGGCTCTGGTGGTTAAAAAAGCTTTGTATATTTCTTATCACTGGAAATAGTCCTAGACTAGGTGCTTAAATGGATATCAAAGCAATTGTTTTTTCAAAGCAGTAATGATTTGTACTATTCTGGGGTTCCCAATACACTATCCTAGAATCATGAATTAAATATAATGTTAAAAATGTAACATTTTGAACCAAAAATTTCCATAAGAAACAGGGAGACTGTTTCAACTGAGAAAATATGCTCATGATCTTGAAAAGGCTTAGTAAGCTTTCTTTCATTGTGAATTTGTTTCTTAAAAGAGCTGCAATGAGGTGAACATAGAAAACACTTCAGATCAAGGAAAAGGAAATTAGGACTTGGCTGTTGCAAAAAAGATATCAACGCCCCTCTCACCTTATCTGAGTATTAACCAGTGGAATTGAAGGCAACGAATCCCGACTTCCAATCCTGTGCTACTATTTTTCTTGTCCTTGGGATGTTCATGACAAATCTGTATGCTGCTTGCTTATGTGTGATACAGATCTCTATCCCAAATTTAGGTAATAAGAAATTTTTAAAAAAGCATTTGGTGAAACTCCTCCTCTGGGTCATAAACTATTACAACAGGAACCCTGTCATTCTTATTTTCTTACAGCCTAACTCTCTGGCTGGCCCATGGAATGAGCAAAATATGGTTTTGGTGAATGAACACATGAATAAAGTAAACAGAAAAAGTACACTATTATTTAAAAAAATCCTTAATTATTCTGAGTCTAATATTTGTCAGATGTCTGGTTAGTGTCTGTCCCATTATTCTGTTTTTTTCCCCCCATATATCTTCTTCCCTTTCCCCCCAAATCCCATACGGCAAAGGATGAACAGTGGTTAATTTTTATTGATTTGATTATTGGAGCTTGTGCATGAATAATCTATCACAACAAATAAATAGGTAAAATCCTATTAAGAAGAAATAACTGCTCCTTAACACCCTAATTACTCTTTACAGTACCTCTTTATTTTGTGCCGGAAACATCCAAACTGGCCTCAACCTCCACACTAAACTGAACTATTGTAAATAAAAGTGCTGTAGCCAAAATAATGGTTAAAGAGCTACGTTGATGATCAGGAATTAAGATCTGTCCCAGACACTCTTCCTTTTTTTATTCTTCCTCACACATTTCATTTGAAATGATGATGTCGGGGCGCCTGGGTGGCTCAGTGGGTTAAAGCCGCTTTGGCTCAGGTCATGATCCCAACGTCCTGGGATCAAGCCCTGCATCGGGCTCTCTGCCCAGCAGGGAGCCTGCTTCCTCCCTTCTCTGCCTGCCTCTCTGCCTACTTGTGATCTGTCAAATAAATAAATAAAATCTTAAAAAAAAAAAACTAACCCCACAGTGTTTCATATTGTGCTATATACTAAGTATGAATTTCAATAAAGTAGTTGCTTTTTGGATATTTTTATCCCTAAGCATTTCCACTAGAATTTTTTTTTTTTTTTTTGTGGGGGAATATTTAGTACTGGAGAAGATTATCTTAAAATTGATTTGCAAAATATCTTCTATAATTGCACTGTTAAGTATTCAAAAGCTTTTTCACGTTTTTACCTCACTGAGAGCGCAAAGATCTCCAGGTATGCTGGACAAAATTAATCTGCTTTTATTCCTGTTTTGATAGCTTTTAATTAATAGCCAACTTGTTAGAACAGATTATGAATGATACATTGAAAGACTGGCATAAATTCCTTTGCCCAAAAGTTGAATCCGGAGTATTCAGGATTGTGTTTTCTTTCTTTTTCTCCTCCTTCTGGTCTTTTTGTTGTAAAGAGGTCACGTAAGGACGTTGGTGGAAGGGCTCCATGCGCCATCTACTGACCGAATTTATGTTTTCATTGCCTAGGGAATGAAACTTACCCCTTTGGTGGGTTTTTAAAGGGGTCTTTGAGAGAGGAGGGGGGTAATGGGAAAAGACCCTCTCTGACTCTAAGGGTTATTGGTGCTTCTGGAATAAATTTTAATCCAACAAGCACACAATTCAAAAAAGATATACCAGTCCCTCAGCGCGGGGACAAGTTTCAGAGAGAATCACAAGAAAGTCCAGCTGGCATTGGAAGAAGTTAGCCAAACTCTAAAGTCACCTCAAACTTATAATCAGATTGTTGTTTTTCACCTGTGTGTTGAACTACACTCACTGCCCAGTGGTAGCTGCCTTGTAGGAAATGGCTTTATCGTAATGGCACATCCAGATAATCATCGGTTCCCGATCTTATTATTCTGAAGGATTTCTAATGATCTCATCAAAAAGTGAATAATGCATAGCAAGAAGGTCCACCCTTCACGTGGATCCTAACACACAGCTTGTCTAAGTCTATGTAAACTTAGTTCTGATACACACACACACACCTACTTGTACAGATATGCAAGATAATATGCATCTGTGTACATGTGGGTCAGTCGAGAAATAGCCCTTGGATTTGGATTAAAATGTTTCTCCCTTCAAGCCAAAGAAGTTTTCTAGCTTGTAACTGGGGAGAGGTCAGAGTGTCAATTTTAGTAGTTCAAACCACTGGATTTAGAGTAATGGATTGGAAATTAAAGTTGGCCCGAAGTGCTTGGATCTGATTTGGGTTCTCTTTCTGTGAGCAGCTGGGAGAACTGAAAACTAGCAAGGAGGACTCCAGATGCGGCAGGTAACCTCCTTCCCCCTCTACTGCTCTCTTTAATTAATCCAAGGGCTGAGACAACTTGCTTTCGTGGTTTTAAGAAGAAAACCAGAAAGTTGAGCCAGAAAGAGGAAAAGAGGCAAATAAAGACAGGAAGGCAGGGAGAAGAGAATGAAGCCAAAGGAAAATTCAGAAAAAAGATGGGAGGCGAGGGAAGGGGAGGAAAGAAAACAAAGGCGGGCAAAAGAGGAATAAGGGCTAGGAAGATGCAAGGATCTTTCTTTAACCAACCGGAGTTACACCCATCTTTCACTTTCAAATCAATTGTCTAGATCTTATCCGTTTCCTTTGTGAAGGTTGTCGGCGTCGCTGAAGGAAGCTAGTCAGTACTCCTCCCCCCACCCCACGCGTGACTGCGCTGCTGAATCCTCGGCCACTGAGCCCCAATACCCGAGTGGGAACGTTTGCAGGAGCGCGACTCTGGGAACACTCTCGCGACCGTTTGTCACCTGGGAGCATAACCGGATTAATACCCAGAGTTGGATTACGCTGGCTGTCACCAATACGCCTAAAGATTATAATCCAATTTATGCACATTACAGCCAGTATTAACTTTATCTGCTATTTTAAGACTCCCAGTTGCCCCGCGTGTCCTCGGAGGACAATCCTTCAGGTTCTGATGCAACCCACCAGGCTGTCAGGAGGGGAAACCTCCCGAAGAAAACAACTCTAAGCCTGGTCCCTGAGGGTCTGCACCCGGTACTCCCAGGTGTCTCAGCTTCACCTGGGCACCGCTTTGTGATGCCTCCCAGCCGGGGATTACCGAGCGGGAG
The DNA here is from genome assembly GCF_963455335.1 of Martes martes. NCBI lineage: Eukaryota > Metazoa > Chordata > Mammalia > Carnivora > Mustelidae > Martes > Martes martes. The sequence goes on along the minus strand of NC_137900.1, from coordinate 48,265,326 downwards.
GAGTTCCCTTGGAAGGAAATAGCATTTTTGTTCATTTCATTTTTGAATTTTCTGTGGCGGTGGCAGAAGGGCGGGGAGTGGAGCCGGTGGGCGGGTGCCTGGGAGTACGTGGGGAAGGGGGCCGGAGGATTGTTGCGGGTTATAACAGTCTCAGCGATTGCTTTTTGATGCTTGTTTGTAGACTGGCATTGCTCTCGCTCAGTCCTTAAATAAGTTTGTTTGGGCTTGAGTTCTTGCCTTTTCAGCACAAAACCACAAAAAGACGCGGTGGAAAGTAAAAGAAAGCCCCCTCCTTCCCCTCCTCGCCTCCCCCCCCCCCCCCCAGCATGCTAACGCCGAAGACTTGATTTAACACCCCTTCTCCGGCTGCTGGGGGCTCTAGGCAGTGGCTACATTCCAGCAGTTTTAATCCGTTTTTTATTGTAGGGCGAGAGGAGTTTACATAGGGGCTGGGATGGCTCCCCAGCTGGCCGCTCTCCCCACTCTAGCGCCCCTTCTCCGCCCTCTGCTCCACCTCCCCCCTCCCCAGTAGGAACCTGTTACTTTAAGCAGGGCGTTCCAGTGTGGCGGTGCGGGCCGCCGGGGTTTCGGGAGGTGGCCGGTGATTGGCTCCTTCGAGCTCCCCCTGGCTCGCTCGCTCGGCCTCCCCGCGCGCTCCGCCCCGCCCGCGCGCCCTCCCTCCGCCCCGTAAGGCTCGGAGCCCCGGTGTCAGGCGCCACGGCGCATGCTCCGGAATCTCATCCTCTGGCCCTGGAGCTGCTGCTGCTGCTGCTGCTGCTTTTGCTTTTGGGGCTGAGTTTAATAAGCGAGCGAGCGAGCGAGCAAGCGAACGCGGGGGGAAAAAGGCAGAGAATGTCCGCCATCTACCCTCCGCTCCCGGGCGCGCTCTCATTCATAGCAGCCTCTTCATGAATTACAGCTGAGGGGGGCGGGGGAGGGGGGTACCACACAACACCCCAGCAAACCTCCGGGCCCCCAGGCATGGCTAGCTCGGTAAGTACATGCAAAAATAATAATAAAAGATCCCCCCTCCCCGCCTTTCCTCCCTCGCCCAGCGCCGCCGCCGCCGCCGCAGCCCAGACAGCGCCAGCGCTCCGCGGTTCCAATTAGAGAAAGGTTGGTACGGCTTGCAGGGAGCTGCTGCCTCTCCCTCAGCCTCCGCTCCCCTCCCTCCCTCCACCCCCCCCCCCCGGCGCGCGCGCACACACACACACACACACACACACACACTCGCCCCTCCACCCCCCCCCCCCCCGCGCCTCCCTCTCTCCTCGCCTCTCTTTGCAATCGCAAGAAGCGCACTCTCGCTCACACGCGCGCACTCACACACTCACACGGTGGAAGGAGGCGAATAATAACTCAGCCATATTTCAGCCGCCGCCGCCGCCGGGAGCCGCGGGCACAGTCCGGGGACGCGGCGAGCAGCCTCGGCGGCCGCTACGATGGTGCGTTCTCCGCGGCGCGCGTGTGTGAGCCGGAGTGTGCGGGCTGACAGCGGCGGGGCCGCACGCAACTTTGCCCCCGCGCTGGGCTGTGCGCAGTCGAGCCTCGGCTGCTGTCCGCCCGCCGCCCTGCCTTTCTGAATTTTATTTTTGGGGGGAGGTGGGAGCTACTTTGGGGCCACTTTGGCTCTTGGAAGTGTGTTTCGGGGGGTTTCTGTGAGGCTGGCCTCGCCGATCGCGTGGGGGTTTTCGCCGGGGGGTGCGGGGTGCCTTAAGTTATGGATGCCTCGGCGTGTTTTGCTGCGGGCGTGTGTGTGTGTGTGACGACGTCTCATTTTTGTTGTGCACGAAACCAGTGCTAAGAGCACGGGAGTTTGTACCCATCAGCAGAGGCTGCCTGTAGTTTCCATTCCGCCTGGCACAGCGCTCCACACGCACGCACACACACACACGTACACAAAGACTTCCTCGGCGTGTGCCTGTCGCCGCGGTACTTTCAGGGAGGGGGCTCACCAGAATCCCCCCACCTCGGGGTCCCGGCTACCTCCCTTCCCACACCGGGAAACCGCCCTGGCATCGCCTCCTAATTGTCTTCTAATTTGTTTCCGATGCATTTGTTGTCGTGCTTGTAGGGGCTGAGTGTGCTTTCCCTCTTCCACCCCCACCCCCGACCCCCGGACCCCCTTCGCGACTGGGGGCAACATTCCGTTACAATCCCTGCGGGTGTGGATGCGGGGCCCCGGGCGCCGGGAGCCGGGCGGGCCGAGTGGGGTGTATTTGGGGGTGTGGGGTGTGCGCGCCCACGCGCGTGAAACGTGGATGCAGAGGGCACCGCCGTTTCCTTTTATGTGCGTTTCAAGAAGGAGGAAAAAAAATGTCAGGCGCAATGTTCAGTGTCGAACGGTCGCCTTCCTGTTGTTCACGACTGTCTCTCCTCCCCCTGCCCGCAGTGTGCCGTGCAGGTGAAGCTGGAGCTGGGGCACCGCGCCCAGGTGAGGAAAAAACCCACCGTGGAGGGCTTCACCCACGACTGGATGGTGTTCGTGCGCGGCCCGGAGCACAGTAACATACAGCACTTTGTGGAGAAAGTCGTCTTCCACTTGCACGAAAGCTTTCCTAGGCCAAAAAGAGGTAGGGCTCGAATACAAAAGGAGCTTGATAAAAAATGTCTTTGCTCGCTGAGGAAACAATCGCTTGGCCCGGGCGGTCCCCCTGCCCCACTCCCCGCCCCCCGCGTCGCGCTCGCCGGCGTCGCCTCGGGACCAGGGTGCGCGGCGCCGCGCTGGCCAGGTCCGGGCTCCCGCCCGCGCGCGCGCCACTTCGGCTTCGGGAAAGTCACCGCCGAGAAAGGACCGTCAGGTGTCGAGTGTTTATTCATCCCAAGCCAGCCCTCACCGGTCCTCTGGGGTTAGCCGCGGGTTCTGTGGGGAAGGTGCAATTAGTTGTTGGGTTTGGAAGTGTCGGGGGAGGGGGGGGGGCTGGAGGGAATAAACAGCTTGCGCCTCCCCCCACCCCCGGAGAAATTGAGATTTACCTGCGTTATTAGCAAGGAATGCATGGGGTGTAGTTATTGTTCCGTCTCGAGAAGTCGCCTCTCTTTAGGGTATTCTCGGTCTTCCTCCCTGTGTATTCGGCACTGGGTGCTGGTTGTCAGATTTTCCTTTCATTGGGTTAGCCACCCCTACCCGGCGCCGTCAGCATTTTCTGTTTAGTCGGGGGTGGGGGGGCTTACTCGTCCCTAGCGCCCCCCCCCATAGCACTTGATTGCCCCTTTGATTTTTGAGCAGCGTTCCAAAGTCTCTTACCCGTGGGATCTTCGAGGAAAGAGGGTCCCTGCAAAGGTTGAAGCTAAGTTTCCGAGGAACGATGTGGTCTTGCCTTCTGTTTCAGTCCTTCCCCACCTTGGTTGTTAGCCTGGGTCTCTAGTTTGCATCATCCAGCTCAGCCCCTCCGCTTCCAAACATTTCCCATAAAGCGCAGGACGGTTTTGAAATAAAAGAAACGGAGTGTTATTTTGGAGGAAAATTAAAGAGGGTTTAAGAAATCTGATTTCTGTTCTCTTCAGCCTCCGGAAAGCTAGTGTCTGGTTGTTTTAGTTGGATTAGTGGAGGTAACAGTACAAATACAATAAGGTGCTTTGTTTGTGAGCAGGTTTATTTATCTAACTCGACACAATGGTTAGTAGTTATCTTCCATTTGATCCGTAATCTTTATTGGCATCTAGAACTCCTGCAGTTTCTTAGAGTAACATCATAATAAATCCATTCTGCTTAGAGCTACTGGAAATTATTGAGCATTGAGGAGCTGAATAAAGAAAGGCGAAATGCTGTGTGCCTCGGAGGTGGCAGAGGTTTGTGCTGATGCTTATTTTTGTTTCCAGAGCTCATGTGATGGGTTGTAGGATTGTATATTTTGCCTTTAGTGGTTTGTTTTAGAGCTCCTCATGAAAACTTGAACAGTTGAATTTGATGGGCTTTGCTGGATGGTTAATAAATGAATCCAGCCTCTAATAGAGGGGTAGCAATATGCATGGCCTCCAGGAAATCGCGTTTCGATTTTGTTAGCATTTTAGATCAAAATATAGCCAGAGAGCTTTTACTTCGTATTTCCTCAGCATTGCAATTAGAATGAGTATTGTCAAGTTTTCTGTCACTGTGTGAGGTTGGGTGTGATGCTTGCTTCTCCCTCTCCCTTTTCCATGTATCTATAGAGCCACTGCAGAGGAGTTTAAACAAAAGAAACCACCTTCTAAGATCCTTGGTATCCACTGTTAGGACCACTTGGCTGCTACTCACTTCGAAATGAAATACATTGAACAACAACAAAAAGCAGTATTTGTTGTATTAGGAAAATGAAGACAGTTGGCAGAAGATGTAGCTCTTAAGATAACTTTGTTTAGGCTCCTTAACAATCAAGCAATTGGCATTATGAAATGAAAGATGACCAACTTCCCCAGATTTCAGCACTGTTTCTGTGCTTCAGTGTGTCTGTGGCGATGTTCCCCTGCTTGTCCCCTACTTAATGATTTTCTGTCCAGCCCAAGGGAATGGGAGGGTGCTGGCCTGCAGAGCCCACACCTGGGAGTTGTTGCTAGGCGTGGTAAGCTGCTTGATAACACTGATGTCTTAGCCATCTCTAGTGAGAGATGCCTGCTTGCTGAATGGGCTCTTCGATTTTTTATTTTCAACTATGGAGTTTCTTTATGTAGTCTATAAGCCATTGTTTTAAAATGTTTATTTTTGGATTTTTATTTGTATGTGTGCTTCCCATGATGTGACAAGTCCTGGGAAAAATGCCAGCTTACATAGCCCAGGAGAGACCTTGTCATACTGTAATTACACATGATTCAGATTGCAAGAGAAGGTTTCTCTGTTCATTGGGAATAGTTAGTTGTAAATTTCAAGTAACACCAAACATGCCACTTAATCCTGGGACTTACTTTGGGCTTATAACGTCTTTGAAAGTGGTAAGAATAAACAGAGAATAAGGATGCCAAGCATTGTAGCGTCTACTTCCATACATTTTAAGGTGTTATATTTGCCATTTTATAGATCTGTAAGTGAGAAATTGGAAATGGGGAGAAACTGCAAGGAGGGCTTTGTGAAAAATCTTAGTTACAGGATATTTAAAAGAAATTCATATATGCCAAGCTGTAAGTGGCTATTGATAATGACAGGTTAAATCACTTTCACTGTATACAGTAACTGATAAACAGAAGTGGACCTTCGCACTGAGGATGAACTGCTCAACCAGGAAGATGGCTGAGTCCTTAGTTTTACGAATCTTTGGTTTGGAAAAGCAAACTGATTTTCAGGTTGATTTCCTTTATTTCGCAGTAATATTATGAGAACTTACAGAGGAAGAAATCACAGTATTTTCAACTTGTTGCCTAATGAGAATTACATGTACCATTTCAGAATTGAGCTAATTGGACTTGAATTAATGAAGGTTTACTCTGTCCTGAAGATGGGCTGGAGACTTTCAACTTAAAATTAGTAGCACAGAGTACTAGGAGAGAGATTTTGATGAAATAGTGAAGCCTGGAATATCCATTAGCTGGTACAGAATAGGCAGGTCAGAGTATAATGCATTTTAAAACTATCTACTTGCAAAAAAAGACCGTATCTTATTTATTAGTACCAAAGATTTATAATAGTCTGATATGACTGAAATGAATGGTCACATTCAAAACATTTCATTTAAAATATTAATATTTTCATCTTCAGTATGATGTGAATTTGAGTGAACTTTCTTTCCAATTATAGCCATTCTTAACTCTTGCAGTCTGTTCCATTGACATTTATGATATGAAATCTGTTGCTTATTATTTTATGTCAGCTAATTTGGCCACTGGTATGATTTGATAGCTTTTTATTTCTAGCACTAGTCCTTTGAGTGGGCAGATAAAGCATAATAAATCCACACTTAGAACTTTCCTTTGATTTAAATGGTTGAGCCCAGCATTACTGAGTAGTTCTGATTTGTGTTAAGGAGTCTTCTGAAATAATTTGGGTAACTTTTTATCAGGGTTCCTAAAATTTGAGACCAACTAGTTGCAGATACTGCACACACCTGGTGTGTTTTCTCTTCTGAAGTGTTTAGAAGGTTTCAGAAAAAAGTAAAGATGGATAACTATTCTGATACATTCATCGAGTGTTAGAAGATTTGTGTAGAGTTCTGTATGGAATTCAGATGACCATTGAGAGCAGTTCTACTACTTGGCATTTTGAAGCAACATACAGCATAATTTTCCGAGGCACTTAAAAGCTGAATTATTGAAGGAAATCTCCTGTGCTTTTAGTGGGAATGTAAATTGGGCACGGACATTTTGGAGGGCATTTGGCAACATCTATTAAGATTTTAAATGTTCACACCCTTTGACCCAGCAGTTTTACTTCCAGGGATTTTCCAGCAGATCCAGCTTCACAGCTACACAAAGTTGCAGCATATTGCTTGTGACTTTTTTAAACAGCAGAAATTTGGAAGCAAGCCATATAGGGGACCCCCAGCTGGGTACAGTTAAATGAATGGGTGGTCTGTTAAAAGGGGGTAAATCTATTCATAGATGCAGGATGATCGGCAAGAGATACTAAGTGAAATAAGTCGCTAAATCAGTGCGATCCCATTTAAAAAAATATGCTTATACAAATAAAAAGTGCATGTGTGTATGTGTATAAATAAATGAATTTTGGATGAATGGGAACCCAGCTCCTACCAGTAGTTTCTTCTAATGCGTGCTCATGGTGTTGGCAGTGATAGGAGGTGTTTTTGTAGTGTTTGATTTTTTTTTCCTCCTTAAAGTTAATTCTGTGTATTTAAAACATTCCAGTGAGCATTCATTACTCTTTAAGACTAAAAGACAAAGAGTAAAGATACAACATAGAACTATCTTGGGTAGATATTGTTGCTCAGTGGTGAGAAGTTAGGGTTAGGAATTACAGACTTATATTCAAATGCTGGCTTAAGAGACTCCTAGTGTGATTTTTTTTATTTCCCCCCCCCTTAAGATTTTATTTATTATTTGAGAGAAAGAATGAGAAAGAGAGCAGAAGCAGGAGGAGGGTGAGGGAGGAGCAGACTCCCCACTGATCAGGGAGCCCCAACGTGGGGCTCCATCCCAGAACCCTGAGGTCATGACCTGAGCTGAAGGCAGATGCTTAACCAACTGAGCCACCCAGGTGCCTCCCCAACTCCTTCTGTGATCTTGAGCAAGTCATTTCTCTCTCTGTTTTCTCACTTGGGTTCTCATCTATGTTCCTGGAATGATGAAAGAATAGAACCATTACCTCATAAATTGAGGATTAAATATGAATCAGCTGTTCTCAAACTTATTTGTCTTAAGACTGCTTTACACTCTTAAAAATAGACTCCAAAGAGCTTTTCCTATGTAAGTTATATCTACCGATATATACAGTATTAGAAATGAAACCTGAGACATTTAAAAAGTTATTTATTAATTTGTTTAAAGATAACAATAATTAATCCATTAAAGGTAGCATGTGAAAAGTATCTTAATGGAACATGAGTATTTTCAAGAAAAAAGAGTGAGAAATGTGGTATTATTTTTTGTGTGTACAGATCTTTTGGATGTTTTGGAATAATTAGATCAGCTTACGTGCTTCCACATTCAGTCTGTTGCATTATCACACATCAGGTAGCCTCTGGAAACCTCCACAGTACTCTTGTGAGAGAAGCAGTGAAGGAGGCAAATAATGTCTTAGAGTTGTTGAAAAAATAGGTAATCCCTGAAAAGGTTTTGGGGATCCTGCGGTCCCTCAATACACTCAGAGAACCTCTGGTATAAAATATTCAACACAGAACCTGGCACAGATCAACTGCCTTATTAATATGTGGAAACTGAGTTTTTAAAGCCATTATTATCATTGCTAATAAAAACATTTAATGGAAAGAGTAAAGATAAGTCTTCCAAGGTATTTGACATGGCTAAATTCCATTACAACAATTATCTAACAATTTTTTTTTCAGAAAAGGAAAATCCAAACTTGGGTTTTGGTGGATATATTTTATAGTTAATATCCTTGTCCAGTTTATGGCATATTATTTGTATAAGCAGAAGCCTTTTACATCTGTTATTTTAAGTGACCCTCTGTAGGGCTCCCTCTGTGAGGTAGACAGGCAGGGGTATCAATCGGTTTCATAATTTTACCTTAAAGATTCTTTGTTCTTTCTCTTGTTTTTTTTTCAAGTTTCCTTCCAGTGGTCTTCCATGGGCCAACTTTAGCCCTTTAGTTGTTTTTCTGGTCAACTGTTACAGATAACCCCCTGCTACTTAACACAGCTTTTACAGTTCTAAGATGCAGAAATTTTTTTTTCTTTCTTTTCTTTTTTTTTTCTCTTAAACTTAGTGACTTAAATCTTCAGAAGGTAACTTGGAAAGCTTAGATAGGTGGGAGGGGAGGAGATATGAAACACAATTGTCCCAATTACATGATTAAGCAAGGACTTAGTGTATTACTGAACTTTAGTCTCTAATATTTATTGGAGAGATTTTCAAATAATTTGGATCCCTGATCTCAGGGTTTCTCGCAGTCCGGTTGCGCAGTCTGGTTGGAAGTAATACAGAATTCTATAATTTTTTTCTTGGCTTTTATACTTGCTTGATTCTATGTTTCATTCCTCAAACAAGAAGCTACCATGTAGAAAGAGAAATTCTCTTGTCTCAGTGATACATATTAATATTCTTTTGAAACATTTCGCTTTGTGTGTGTGGCCAGAGTCTCTGTAGTTCATTCTCTTCCTTGTAACATACATTTTCATGCTTTAATCTTTTATTCTTTTGTATTTTGTGGTTCTCCACATTGTTGTTTATAGTGCTATATTCATTTCTGAGAATATAATTTGTCTGGATAAAGAGTCCATTGGTATTACAGGTATCTCATTAGTATTTTTAAACTTACAGATATAGAACTTCGACAGTGTACAATCCAGCTTTTATGAGGAACCCATGTATTTTTTACATGCAGTTGAAAGTGATGTTATTTTATTAATTTATAGGTGTGTGTTCATTGTGAAAAATCAAACTATAGAAATATGAAGAAAAGGGTTACCTGAGAATTCTTTATAGAAAACCATAGTTAATATTTTAGTAGCTATCTGTATCTATATATACAAACACACACATACACGTTAACTATAAATTACCTGAATTCATTCAACAGGTAATTTTTTGAGGTCCTGTGTGGCTAGAACAGTTCCAGGAGCTGGGGCTATAGCATAAGTGAACATTTCTACCCTCCTGGTATATGGTGAAATAGCATCTTTTTAGAGCTGGATTTTATGGTATTACATCAAATGTACATTTATTACAACTTCATATGGACATTTAGATTGCTCTTAGTTTTAATTTGTTATGATTAATGCTATGATGAACATCTGAGACATTCATTTTTACGGTTTTTCCTGTAATTTCCTTGTGTTAAACTTACCAGAAGGGAGGTAGTTGAGACAAGGTGTATAGATTTTAAATTTTGATAGGCGCATTACCAAATTTTCCTCCAAAAAGATTGGTTTATGTTTCCCCAGGGGTCGGATGAATTCCCTTTTCCCTATGTGGTTGCCAATACTGGGAATTAACAGTTTGTTGTTGTTGGTTTTTTTTCGTTGTTGTTGTTGTTTTGGTAACTCTTCATCAATTTGCTGGATGAAGCAGAACTTCATTTTTATTTGCATTTATTTGATTAACAGCGCTGCATGTCTTTACGTGTCTATATATTTACTATTTGTTGTTTATGATATGCCTATTTTGTGCCATTGTTCTATTTCTTAAAAAAAAACAAAACAAAAAAACCCCATGAAAATACAAAGGAAAGAATGATAGAACAAACATTCACATCCCCACTACCAAGGCTGGATAAATGTTTACATTTTATCATATTTGAATCTTTGTTTTGATTTTAGAGAATTAGATATTACAGCTAAGCAGCTAAAGTTTTTAGATGTTTCCCCATCCTTTGTTTCAACTCTTCAGACTTTCTTTCATTCTGTTTATGTACATTTGCACATTTATACTGCTGCAAGTAATAGTATATTATGTTATAAAATCTCCATAAAGAGTATCATACTGGATGAGTCCTTTTTTTAAATTGAGATGTAATTTGCATACTGTAAAATTCACCCCTTTAAAGTGTAGCATTCAGTGGCTTTTAGTATATTCACACGGTTGTGGGATAATTGCCACCCTTTAATTCCAGAACATTTTCATGAGTAAATAATTTTGTAGCTTGCAGTTCACCACACCCCCCCACGTATTTGAACCTTTTCACACACATTTCATCTGTAGAGAGCCAATTCATTTCCTTTAATTTCTTCTGTTCACTATTTCATGGTAGGAAGAGGTTCTATGCTTACTTTTCTGTTCCCCTATTAAAGAATATATAGGTCATTGTCTGCTCTGTGCAGTGAGCATCTTTGAATGTGTTACCTTGTACAGATGAACAAGATTTTGGATATAGGCCTGGAATTTGAGTTGCGTGTGCGTTTTCATTTGTATTAGACATTGTCAGATTGCTCTACAAAGTAGTCGTGACGGTTTATACTCTGTCAGGGAATAAGGACCATTTTCTGTACAGCTTGGCCAATGTTGGATATTTTCAGATTTCTTACTTTTATACTTAGTTGAAATATGGTATCTTTTGTTTTCGTCTGCATTTCTCTGGTTTCTAGTGGGGTTAAGCATTTTCTGTATGTTTACTGACCATTTGGATTTCCTCTTTACTGACTTTTAAAAATGTCCTTTGTCTTTTTTAAAAGAGAAACTTGGGATCTTTGTCTTTTTCTTATCTTAGGATGTTAATCCTTTGTTGTTTGCATTGAAAATATCTTGCCTCATTTTTGTTTCTTTTTCTTGTAGCCTAATGTATGGTATCTCTTTGTCATACACAAGTTTTTAATTTTGCCAAATTGATCTATTTTGTTTTGTTTTCCTGTGTGGTTTTGGGGTTTTGTTTAAGAATATAATTTGTGGACTTGGTAATATACTTTATACATGCAGGATACAGGAAAAGGACTGCTGAGAAGTATGAGAAACAGGCGGTTCCTGCCTTCAACGTGCTTGTATCTTGTAGAGCTGGAAAAGACATTTGAGATTTTTGCATACTTGTTTATCCTCTCTTTTTATTTTTAATTGGAGGCCTAGAAATGTGAAGTGATTTTGTATGTAGACACAATGAGTCACAGGTGTGCTGGTGCAAAAAGAGAGCTGGTAATAAATGGTGGTAAATGTTTACTTTTAAAATGTTGAATAATTGTTCGCTTATATTAGCAGACAAATGTTCAGCAATACCTGCTTTTGTAGACATGATCTAGGATTTAATTAAGTGGTGGTAACCATGGTAGATACTGTTTAAGAGGGAAAAGTTCTACAGCTATTTTCAGGCAAAATCAAATTTATTGGGTGGATTAATTTAAGGTTCTCCTTTGAGATTAAATCATTAGGAAAATTTGTTACTGAATGGTAGGTATCCCCTGATATTTTGCCTTCCCACCGTGGTGGGATTGCAATTCCATAAATGATTCAGAACATAGTTTTTTAAGAAGTGATGTGTGATGTAATCCTTCTAAGTGTGGTAAGTTTGCAGTGGTTAAGGCCTGAAGAAGGCTATTATCATTGAATTTCTAAACAAATAAGGCTAGTATTTGGGTGTGATTTAGTTGGTATGTAGTAGTTAACAATTAACTTTTTGGATAAAATCGGTGCATCATCTTTTTTTGTTTTTTAAAGAAAATTATGGCTTATCTTGAACTTAATTGTGAGGTCCATTTATTTAAAATAATGTTCATAAGTGATTATAAAGATGATCAGTTGAATTTAATTAGAGTTATTATCCATGTCAGAAGATTGATATTCTCTGAGCCAAATAAATTTTAAAATATTTAATTTTGCCAAAAGTAAATTTTTTTCTTTGTTTTCAGCAGAAATCATTAGTTAGTTATTTTCCCATCAATACCAGGCCAAATCCTGTATGTATGTATTGATTTTAAAAAGCAAAATATACATTAACAATTTCTTAAAATATTAATAACAACAGTGACCTACACAGTAGGGAGAGTTGCTTGCCTCTTAATGTATCTGAATATAAATTTAGTCTGCATGATGCCTTTAATCTTTGAAGATAGGTTTTATGCCCGCACATCTACTCCCTCCCCCAGAGTGGTGCTGGGAGAGTTTACTATCAGATTATTCTCTGTACCTATTTATTTTGATACAGATTTGTAACATTTTGTTACAAGGTTCATTGGCCTTTGTGTTATACCCATACCTTTTACCCCAAATACTTCATTAACATGAGTTGCTACATAATGAAAGCTTTCTTTGTATTGAAGAAGTCTTTTTTTATTTTACAAACTTTTTCTCTAGTTTAATTTCCTTCCCTGTTCTGTTTTACAAGCAGTTGTTTTGTAGTGACTTTTTGAAAAACAAGAGTTTAGGCTGTTGGGATTTGGTTGCTTTTAGTGGGATAGTTTATTCAAAATGTTGATGTAACTCCAGAGTGCCTTATCAAAGATGCTTGTTGTAGGACTTTTCCTACCTGTGTGCAGAGATAGTAAGGAGCAGTGGGAGGCTTCTTCCTCATCACATGAACACTGAGCAGGAGCACGTGTTCTACGCTCCATCAGTCCTGCACTGGCCTCTCCTTGTATGTCTGTCTGTTGTTTCTCCTAACTAATGGGTTAGTTACTCATCCAATGAGATGGGACCTGTATTATCACTGCGGATAGTACTCATACCTTCCATCAGTGTAGTCTGGATGTTGGAAGTTTCTGGCAGCAGTATAACATAAAGGCAGATAGGTATTGCTAGTCGGTAAGAGTTTCAGAATCCTGACTTCAGCCTCTACTCCCTTAAGTGGTAAATTATCCCTCCATGTTCAGAAACTGATTTCTTCTGTACCTCTAATAATTGACTTTGTGTAAACAGAACCACCACCTGAATTTAGCAGGAAGCATTGTGTGGGCTGAGGATCACATTTTCTAGAAGGAGTTTTAGCCTATGTTATAGGCAAAAATGAATGTTTCTCCTTTTCTGTCTTTTCTTCTTTCATCTTTTTTTCACCTACTTTGGTGCTTTTTAAAAAGCTAGCCACAAATTTGAGAGACTTGGCCAGGTCTGTCACTTTTTTTTAAAAACTACTTAATCCATGAAATACAACTAGCCTTTTAGCTGTAAAAACAGCAGTCAGGTCGGGGCGCCTGGGTGGCTCAGTGGGTTGGGCCTCTGCCTTCAGCTCCGGTCCTGGTCTTGGGGTCCTAGGATCTAGCCTCACGTCTCACATTGGGCTCTCTGCTCTGTGGGGGGCCTGCTTTCCCCCCTCTCTCTGCCTGCCTCTCTGTCTACTTGTGATCTCTCTCTCTCTGTCAAATAACTAAATAAAATCTTAAAAAAAAAAAAAAAAAAAGGAGTCAGATGTATTCCAGAAACTTGTAGAGCCAGATTTAGCAATGCAGTAGAAAAGGCCCTGTCCTGGGAGGCAGAAGGGATATGTTTGGACTGAATAAGCTCTGTGGGCTTTTTGAGCTCTGAAATATTATTTTTCCTTAGTTTTTTTTTTTTTTTTTTTTCTTTTAAGGGTAAGTTCTGAGCATATCCTTCCTTGGTCTAGTGTTTTCCTAATGAAGTAACTACCATTTATTAGACCAACTGTGTATTGTTTATCATGTTGTGGATAGACATGTGTTACTGTATTTAATTTCTTACGTTTCATAATGTGGTAGTTTGGAGAATAATTTTTTTTTGAAAATATTGATATGAACTTCAGTATATTGGAATTTTATCTTTTTTTAATGGTGAGTGAACAGTGAGCTGGGTGAAAAGACTCATCTACCATAGCAGGGAAGTAGGGTAATTAACCAGATAGGTGATTACATTTTTGTTATGAAAAGTTACTTTCTCATAATCTCCGTGCCATTTATGCCAGCCATCAACACTACTTGTAGGTTGGAACATTCCAAGAACTCAGGATACCCTATGTTTATTTGAAACTTCTGCTTCAAATATGGCTCTTGACCAGGTCATTAGACCATTGAATTTTTCATGAAAATTAACTGAATTTTTTTTTTCTGTTTCATATAATGTAGGCCAGACCTTGAAATTTTGTCCTTGTGTTTTTCTGAAGCATCATGTTTCAGATAACTACTTGTGTTTCTCTTATCAACAGAATAGTTGGGGACTTTGACTTATCATGTAAACAGGTTAAAAAGGTATGGTGTATCAAATATTTGATCATTCATCACACTTTCAGGGTTTTTCTATTTAATAATTCAGATGCTTAATTGAAGTTGTTTTGAAAAGCAGTTACTCTTCCACTTTTTCCTTGTGACTTGCTGCTAATGTAAAAAAAAAATTCTAGTTATCATTCCAGCTAGTTAAAGGGAATTGTGAATGATGCTAGAACCAAGGATTTAATTACACAAATGTACAAAAATACAGAAATGCAGACAATTTAAAGAGAGCAGCAAATAAATGAGAATTATGTTTAAAGGCTACTTAGTAGCTTGAAGTTAGTGTTACTTGACATAGTAACTTTCTATAGAGGCTTTTTTTTAAATGGTTTATTTTTATCATTGATTTTAGTACTTGATTCTGGCCATTATCTTTGTATGAGGATGGCCAGAATTGTTCATTACTCACATTTTGAGAATTGTGTGAGAGATAAAAATACATCAGTGAAAAGATGGAAAGAACATGCTTAGCAAAATGTTAATAGAAGTTCTCTCTAGGAGATGGGATATCAGGAATTTAAAAAAAAATATTAAATTGGCTTTATTCCAAAATTCAGCACCCCCATCCAGCAAATAGAAAGATTTCAGGAAATGCTTATAACATTTACTGGATTTTTTGAGCTTTCTTGAATAAGGCATAATTAACTTATGTGAAGGTAAAACTAGATACTTAAATGTACATATGGACATGTTTACAATAAGCTTTTAATGTTTTAAAGTTTAATCTCATTTAGAATATAAAAATGTCTTTCCCAAGGAACACTTTCATATTTTGTTATTTGGAATTTTAGTCACCTTGTCATTTTGAGTGTTTCCTTTAATAGCACTATAATATATGCACAGATGTTTCAAAAGTTGATTGTAAACTTTAAAGAAAAACGTATAAATCATATTCTTACCTTTCTTAACAAGGTTGCTGTGTTGAAGTTGTAAAATGAATCAGATTAATCGGATTTATGAGTACGTGATTCCTAGAAGATGTTCTTTGTAGCAGAAAGACAACCGTGTTTAGTATTTCAGTACAGTGTACATTTTTGGAGTACTTAAGAATGTTCTGAAAAGTTTTGATCTTTTTTCCTGTTGAGTTTGATAAGTTTGTTAATTAGTGTGTTTATCTTGATGTGTGTAGTATTGGAAAATTTTCCAGAGCCTAAATCGGACTTTAAAAATTGACACCAAATGAAAAGGCATCAATCATGCTTAGATGTAATAGTGGCAGGAATAGATGGGATCTGTAGTTGCAAATAAAGACCCATTTCCATCTTGTGTCTTTGTATATAATTTGGAAGTTTAATGTTAAATTATGAGAAATAGAAAGTACCCAGACAACTACCAAAAGCAAGATAAAAATAGTGTTTGGGGGAGGGAAAGAAGAGATGGTTCTTTTTGAATGGATACATACGTGTGTAAACACAAACAATATTTTAGGATTGGAACAGTTCAAGTAATATTTCATATATAACTACAAAAATAACCAGAAGTTTTAAAAATGAAAATTAAAATGTCATTTCATGTTTTACATACAGTATGGATAGGTTAATATGGACATTCCTTAAACACAAGTAAAAGAAATGATTTCTAAAAAAAAAAATGATTTCTGCAAAGATGGAGTTAATTTTAGTTGTCTTAAAGGTCTCTTTGCAACCTAAAATACATCCAGTTAAGTCCATGATATTATATGTGGGATATTAATATCTTTACCTTTGTAACATTAAAAAGAATAACCACTGAAAGTAGTATGTGCAAATGCATATCAAAACTGTACGTCAAGTAAGAATAAGTCTGTTTTCCCTTTGGTTTTAGCTGCTTTTATAAAATTCATAAATGATAGATTAACTCCACCTCAGGATGTGAAATACAAAAATTGATGTTTGTGATCAGACCATTTCTTTATTAGCTGTTTGAATAAAATTGCCACTTTAAGTTCCATTTGCTAGCATTCGGAGTAACATTTTCCATGGGCTTCATCTAGTTCTGCTGATAAATTTTTATTTAACTATTTCTATTCCTTTGGAGAGAATTCTAAGTGGGATTCATAATAGCCTGGATTCTTTTCTTCAGGGTTAAGATGTGTATGAAAATGAGGGAAATAGACTCTTTGGCTCATGATTACAGCTCCCCATATTTGCTTACTATTTTTATTATTAATTTATGCAGATGGCTTAACTGCAAATATAGAAAATCAAGTCATTGTTTTAAAACTTATTCTAACTGAATCCTCAGGGGATCACGCTTAAAGCCTTGAGAGTTTGAGTAATATGAAGACTTGGTTTGAGAATTGCAGATTGTTAGAAATTCCAAATTTGGTACTAAATTAAATATACTCCTAGAATTTTATTATAGTACAGACAAAGCTATAGTAGACCAAGATAATGTATAAATGGCCCTTATTTGGAGCATATAGAGTGGGAGCATATTTTGCAGTGAAAGGGGAACTAAAGGACAAGGTGTTCTCTACTTGTAGACTTGTAAAGGCCTCAGAGTTTTCTTTATGTTATTGTAGAAAGACATTATTTTTGCTTTGGCGTGCTTAAAACTAAAGGGCAAATGATCCAAAAGAATAATCTTGAAATTCAATAGCAAGAAAACTACTTGACATTGTGGGCTAGAGGCCAGCAAACGTGTTGCTTTCATTGAATGCGTGGGAAATGGGGCAGGCCTGGAATTTAAAGAGACAGGGTGCAGTACGCTAGAAAAGAAAAGCCCCCCTGTATGATTTGCCTACTGGGAGAAAAAAAAAATAGACTTACAGTTTCCTCTAAAGGATCTTTATTGGATCAACTATTTAAGACACTGAGTGAATTTTTCCTAACTCTGCCTCCCATCTCCCTTAGCCATCTTCTCTTGTCTGAAATTGGTGCCGGGTAAATTTGTTTATAACAGAGGAGAAGCAGCTTTTCAAATAAAAGTACTTTGTAGCCTGTTCAAATGGAGTATAATGTAATTCTCCCTGAAATTGAGCACTTATTACTTTGTTTATGTAGCTGTTTAAAAAGGGGGGAGGGTGCGATGAGGAGTATTGTGGGGGGACTACTAGAACCTTTGCTTTAGAAATTTCTCTCTTTTTCTGTCTGAGTTTCCTCCCCCATCCACTCATGAATCCCCCTTGGCCCCCTCCCCCACCTCCCACAATCCCTCAATAAAATAGTATTTAAAAGACTTGAATAACCAGTCCTATGTACCAGCTTCTTGCTCGAGGCAATAATGTTGTACTATTTTCAATGGGTGGTCTTGAATCTCCATGGGAGATTTCACAGGCAGTGGGTTCCATGACCCACTAAGTGTATTATTTTGAACATAACCAGTTAAATTCCTGAGCCATAGAGAATATACAGAGATAATTTTACATGATTGAAGTCCCGTAGTTAATTACTTACAAATCAATTTATTTAGTTTTATTTGAAAAATTTATGGTTTAAATCCCTAAAAGTGACACATATTATTAACCCAGGATTTGAGGTTTCCTTTTTAAAACAAGTAAGCCATTCATACATGTCAATTCAGGAGTACCCATTTGTGTGTATATTTTAATTCATAAGTTTTTTTTTTTGTTTGTTTGTTTTAATTTTTTTCCCTTTAGGAAACCAGCAACTAGTAGTCATTTCCAAGTGTTAAGTTGTTGAAGTCCTGTTTCTCCTACGGGAGATGCTGTAAGAGGATAGGACTTACAGTAAAAAAAAAATATATCACATAGGTTTATAATCAGTATCTTTTGCCTGTGGCATATAGCCGAAATGTATACCAGCCTGAAATTTCACTAAAATTGCTTTGGGTCAAACCTCCGTGGAAGCAAGCAGGATTGGAATTAACAATTAAATACTGGATTGAGATTGCCCTGTAGGGAAGAAAAATGTTTCTTTAGGTGAATTTACTTAAATAAAACAATGTATTTACTTCTATGTTGTAAATTGAAATGGGAACTGCTGCTGTCCTGCCCATTCTTGCTTAACTTTGTTGAAAGTAATTTTGGGAGTTTCTTCCCAGTGTAAACCTGTGGTTATTCACCAGAGTGATAACCTAACTTTGTTGGGTCACTGATTTGATGACTTTTTCCCCCTTATTTACATTCTTGAGAAAATTAATTAATTTCTGAAGAATGTTGGATTTCTATTTCGAGTACATATCTCTAAGTCCTGAAATACCTGTTTTCCATCGGCTAAGTCGATAAGCATTTGGGAGCAGGTATCCTAGATGTGTTGGTGAATCCAGATGTTTTATGATGAGAGATCATTTTTATTTATTGTAAACAATGTAAGTAATTTTAGGTGGAAAATTACAGGCTTGGAAGAGCTGAGTTTGTTTCTTATATAAAAATTATTGTACACTTGGGGCGCCTGGGTGGCTCAGTGGTTTAAAGCCTCTGCCTTCAGCTCAGGTCACGATCCCAAGATCCTGGGATCGAGCCCTGTGTGGGACTCTCTGCTCAGTAGGGAGCCTGCTTTCCCCTCTCTCTCTGCCTGCCTCTCTGCCTACTTGTGATCTCTGTCAAATAAATAAAATCTTAAAAAAAATTATTGTACACTTGTTTGAGGTCATAGGTGAAATGATGTGACTTCTGTTTTCTTCACTGCGAAATTCACATCATTTTAATGTCTCATCAGTTTACGGCACTAAATGTTTGCCTTTTCTTCTTTAGCTCAGGACTAGTCCTTGAGCAGCTAAAAAGTTTTCCAGTAGTTTTTATAAGTGGGTTTAAAGCAGTGATAGCCATCCGAAGTTTAACTTGTGTAGCCAGCATTTAAGAGTTATTAAGATTGTCTCCACACAAAAAAGAAACTGCTCTTAGGGTCCGTCCGTACATGTGAATAAAAGTTAAAGGTTGATTCAAAATTAGCTTGTCAAGTAAACTTTCTGACTGAGGAATAATTTTGTTTTCATTATCCGTTCCCTTGGCTGAAAATGAAATAGAAACGATCTGGTTACTAAAGACGGGCGCTGTATTGGATCACTTCCTTGAGCTTTTGCTATGATTGTTGAAGGCAAAGTTAGACAGCTGCTGTAGATTTTGCCAGTGGCCTCACAAAAGAAGTTGTTTAACCCTGTTAGTTTCAGATCCCGTCATTTCTACTTTGCAGATATCCTTGCTGTGTTCGGTATGAACCATGTCCTCTCTGTGTTAGATATGAGTCTCTGGGATCGCGATTTGAGCTTGTGATTTATAGAAAGGTGGTATAGCAGAAAATGAGTAATTTTAGGACTCCATTACAATATAGTTTCATGTCTTAGGGTGTGACAAATCTCAACAGTTTTGCATATATTGTGGCAGATTTAAAAACTTAGACTTTTCTGTTAGACTTGGCTTTTTGTACCTGAAGATTATTAGGGGATTGGGGAAATTGTGAAAAGTGGTGAAAATGGAGTTTGACTTAAAATCCATGACAGTTGCGTATTTAACTGTCCTTTTTGGGGCCTCAAGTCCAGAGGAAGTACTAAGTCATTGACTTTAAAATCTCATTTTGGGTAAGTGTCGAATTAGAACAATGCCACCTATTCTTGAAATTGATGTCATAGTGTTAATTCCCAACGATACTGGATTCTTTTTGCATCATGTGTTTGCATCATTGCCGTAGGTTTGAAGGGCAGGGAAATACTTCATTGTTAAAGCTGAAGAAGGCAAGATTTTGAAACCTGCTGCTTGTGATTAAATCAGTGTGTTTGCCCTGAGGCTTCAGCCATTCAGTCTGAATTCGTAGTCTAAAATTTTGGATTCCTTCTCTGTTTGAAAATAATACTTCTTAAAAATTTTAAGACTCCCTTTGCCTACTCACATGAGAACTACTGAGGCAAATGGTCACGGTTAAGATTTTCAAGCAATCAAGACGGAAGATACATTTCAGTATTTTAAAGAGAAAGTTCATAGCCATTTTACATAAAATTTTACTGGGCTTTTCGTTAATCTAAAATAACTGGCCTATAAGTACTTTATCAGTGAAAACTGCTCAGCATGTAAAACGAGGGGTAGAAGGAGCACAAAGGCTTCCTGCAAATTAAGGGCACAATGAGCACTAACGGACTTGCCAGCCATCTCCAGCTGTGAGATTATTATCGTTTTTGCAAACCCTTTTCCCTCAAAACTAAATCAAGAATGGTAGAGTCCTGATAAAAAGAAGTGTAGAAAAGCCTAACTAATCCTTAGATGAGTTACTTCAAACGTGCCAAAATAGAATAAAATCAGTTAATAGCATGGATTAAAGGTTACTTTTAATGCATTTTTATCACTCACGTTGAGAATTTTGTTGTATGTTAATGCATTTGGCCTTGGTTTAAAACAACAACAAACAACAACAAACAACTGGAGAGAAAATACAGTTACATTTGAGAGATTCCATAATCCAGTTGTTAGAAGGAAATTTAGTACTAATGTTAGGTGCCAGAATTGAGCTAGGAGATAAAAGCTGTGTGCTTGAGATCAGAGCTGTAAACAGGTGGCTCCAATTTAGAGCGGTAAATTTTCGGGTTATAATGAGAGGGTTCATCTGCGTACTTCGAGGTTTGATATATTGTATAGATTTTAAAAAACAAGATGGCTCTGTGTCCTTGGGTAAGTATGTACAAGTTGTTCCCTGGAGAACATCCCACAAGAGTGCTAAAATCAGGTCTGGATCAATGCTTTAGAATTGCCTGATTCTTACAGGTGGTAGAGAGAAGAGGAGGGGGAGGTAAGAGGCAGGTTTTTGGGTGCAAAGGTAGTTTTCCCCTTGTATGCACATGTCTGGGATCTTTCATATCCTGAGGAGACTGTGTCCTCTGTACTGCTAGTTCAGAATCACATGTTTGCCAACTACTTACTTTGTGAAATACTTTTTTCTTAACTGGCCTATTATGATAGGGCTGCCAAAAGTACTGGGTTAAGGAAAAACTAATTTGGCATGCTGCCGTTGGTAAGAAGAATTTTGAAAAGTAACATGTCTTTCTCTTTTTAGGTGCAGGGATGTAGCTCTTGGGGTATGTATGTACGAACCTTAATAAAACTTTACTTTAAGAACCTGGGCCCTGGAAGATTTTATAGTCATGTCACATTTGCCAATCCCCTAAGATGCCAAACTGTAAGTTTCTCCAAAGGGAATTAGCATGTATTTTCTTGTAGTGGATGTATTGCTTTTGCTGTGGCTTCATTGGAGATAGCCTGATGGGTACCCTCAGCACCTGTGTGTGATGTGTATGTCAGGTCCTCTTGTGCGTGTGCCATCCCACATAGAGTGATTTTTTTCATAAGCCATGTGAGCACTGAAGTCTATTAGTTTACTTAAAACATGCAGTGCCCCATACATAAATTTTCTCTGTTGGATATGCTGACCAGATTTAACCTTATACAAAGCTGCTAGCTTGAATGAGTTTTGCAACATTGAATAAATACTGTACTGTATAGTTATTTATGTGCTCAAGAAGCTGAACTTTCGTTCCATCCCAGTAAGTTCCCATGGGATAAGTTGTTCTAGTAAATCAGAAAATTTCTCTGAAAGCAGAATGATTCTTAATTTTTGGAGGCTTGAAAATGGGGGAAATAGCCATATGCATGAGGGGGAAGAAATTCTAGTTGACCCACATCTAAAAAACAATTCAAAGTACTTGGACATCTTAAATTCTCTCAGGGGGAAGAAACCCCACCACAATGCTGCCGAATGGTTTTATTTCTGCAGTTATGTCTTTGTGTGTTTATAGGAGTGGGAACATTTTATCTTCTGTGTTTCTGTTGAGGTTGTTTTTCAGCAGTGTCCCAAGAAAAGTCCTGGAGGCTAGCTTTGAAGCCCTGTGGACAAGCTGGATATCAAAGAGCCAGAGGAATTCGGCAGTAATTGTTTTATGGCTGGTCAGAAATCAGACCTATTTGTATAGGTAGCACACAAAATAGCTGTGATTTGACAATTTGGTGCTATTTATACCTACCATAAAAAGAGAAAAGAAAAAGTTAAAGGGGTATTTTGGAAACAGGAACTAAGCTGTAAATGCAAATTGCTTCACCATTTTCTCAAAGGAACAAAAAAAGGAAAGGGTTAGGAAGTTTTTATTGAAGCTATGTTATTGAGGATCTGTCTGCTTTCAAGACATTTAATATTATACTCACACTGAGACTACACTTCTTTCTGTTTTGCTGTCCCCCCCCCCCCCCATTCCCATCTGAATAAAGTTATTTTTGTGGAGCAAAAGGAATTCTCTGGAGAGGGGGACAGTGAAAATCACAAAGTTTCCAACTCTATCTTAATAGACTTTTAAAATTTCATCTTACTGTTTTTATTTAGCTTTGGATAAGAACCATCTGCTGTTGCTAGAGCGAATTTCTTTCTTTCCACATAAGTTATATTTTCAACAAGTAGTCATAGGTTGTTTACTGAGGTGGTGGGTGAGGATTCATGGCATTTAGGAAATATACAGAAGGAAGTTTTCACAACTATTCTTGATGTGTCTGGGAGAGAGGTCATTTTGAATACAAAGTGCCTAAACTGTTACTCTCACCTAGGGTATATGTTCCAAGCTCAAGGTGGGCGGTGTATCACGGTTTGTCTGTACTTCGATGTGCAGCAGCCCAAAGTGAAGTTTGACTGTTTGCAGAATGTCACTCAGACCTTTTGAGGTTGTCAAATGCTTCATTGTTTTTTCTTGAAACCCCCAGCCTCAGAGCAGTCTGAGTCTGGGGCAACGGGGCAGAGAAAAAGCAAACACGTCTATGATTGACTACATTTTTTTTTTTTTTAAAGAAACCCTAGAAATGCCTTGTGGACCCCTGGGGGTTTGTCACAATTTAAAACCATTTTACCATTGAAGGCGTTCCAGTGCTTTCAAATTTGGCTTGTATTAATTTGCTTTGGTTTTAATTTTTTTTCACTGGATTCTGATCAGTAATAAGTAGGGTGGCCTTTGGCACGTGTACCTTAATTTTTGGGTAAAGGAGCTACTTTTGATTGGATGACGAGAATTCACTGAGAGTAGGAGAAAAGAATGGGAAACTGGTAGAGGTAAGTCTAGTTTGGGGACAATCAGTTTAGTTTTTTTTGTTTTTTCAAATAAAGAAACTGAAGAGTCATAAGTGGCTTAATCAAGATTTAAAACATAGCTGAAACTAATAAGATATTGTATGTCAATTAAACTTCAATAAAAAAAGGTGAAAAGAGAAGTGTGTTCTCAAAAAATGAAAAAACAAACAAACAACAACAAAACCCCACAAAATGGGGGAGGGGGATGAATCTCCTAAAAGTTGGAAACCTAATTGAATTTCAAGATGGATTCCCCTTAGGGAAATAGGTGAAAGGACTGTATGGAGAAGAAGCATTCTGGATTGTTCTGGATTGCTGTTACTCATCACCGAGTATGAAAACTCAGGTTGGGGGAAGGTTAAGGACATAGGCAGTTGCAGACCATCCTTGTGGGTGGAGAATATATAGCAGGGTTAGGGCTGAGTAATGAAGGGTTGTATTTCTAAAATAGTGATCATTTATTCAGCCAACATGGAGCACTTAACTGTGTGCCAGGAATTGCTCTAAACATTGAGGATAACAGCAGGAATAGAGGTAATTTTTGTCATATAGGAGAGCATCAGGCTTGTCCAAAAACAAAGCACAAGATGAGTGCTTTTATGAAGCTGTGAAAACAAAGCCGTGGTGACCAAGTGTGACTAGTGGTGCCCAGGTATCAAACTTGAACTAAGGTGTTGGGTTTTGTTTTGTTTTGTTTTGTTTTTTAATTGCAAGAGTAAAGTATAATAAAAAAGAGAATGTGTGGATTAAAAAAAAAATCCTGACTCTCTCAGGGATGGATTTTCATTTCTTTGATGTGTCCTTCCATAAGGCTGTATGGTGCTTTTAGAGTTTCAAAGCTGTCTAGATGAGTATCATAGAATATAGGGTTTCATAGCTGAAAAGGAGTAGGAAAGCAATTTATCGTTACTGATGGTTTAATTTTGTACTCTGTTATTCGCATTTTACAGATGTGGATCCAAGACTCAAGATTAAGTAACTTGCCCAAGGTTCATATGGCTTGAGTACAGTGACCATATGTCCTATTTCCTAGGGATTGTCCCAGTTTTTTTTTTTTTTTTTTTTAAGATTTTATTTGCTTATTTGACAGACAGAGGTCACAAGTAGGCAGAGAGGCAAGTAGAGAGAGAGGAGGAAGCCAAGCAGAGAGCCTGACGCGGGGCTCGATCCCAGGACCTTGGAACCATGACCCGAGCCGAAGGCAGAGGCCTTAACCCACTGAGCCACCCAGGCACCCTGGGATTGTCCCAGTTTATGCCTGTTGTCCTGTGTCACTCTCAAAATGGTTGCGTTTTGGGTGATAGATGATATGGTCACTGTTCCTGAGTGGTGTAACTAAGATTGAATCTCAGGCCTTTTTGATTCCCAAGTCATAAGCTCACTACTGTTTTACTGTTTATAGTACTTCTAATTCATGTGTCTATTTCTAGTTTGGTCTAGTGAGAAGGATCCTGAGGCATTTGCTGGCGTAGTATAGTATTAGTACTTGTTTGTTGTTGTTTATCGTGAGTGATGGAGAGGAGTGCCTGGGTGTCGTGGTCGGTTAAGCGTCCGATTCTTGGTTTCGGCTCAGGTCCTGATCTCAGGGTGGTGGGATGAGTCTCGTATCAGGCTCTTGTGTTCAGCGGGGAGTCTGCTTGAATTTCTCTCCTCCATTTTCCTCTCTCCCAACCTCTGTGCTCACATGTGTGCTCTCTCTTGCTCGCTCTCTCTGAAACAACTAAAAAAGAAAAATGAGTGATGGAGAGAAATGTGATAGCTTTCATGTTTGTTTTACATCGTGTTACTAAAATGTTTTAGAATATAATTCGTTTTCCTTCAAATTCTAAAGGCATTTGAGAACTTTGTCTTAGCATTGTATGAGAAGTATCAGTCATCCTTGCATGGTACTAATCAAGGAAATTCTGGTGATTTGAGTTTCTGGATAAATGGAAATTTGGTACATTTCTTGATCACTGAACATGTTGCCTTTCCCTGTAATTTTTGTTTCTCTTTCCCCACCTAATCAGAAGCCTAGAGCAGCAGAATAGGGTTTGAGGAAAGTAACTCTAATTTGGAAAAGAAAATTGGAAACTTATGTTCTGATTTGCTCAGTTTGGTTAGCTTTTCCACAAAGTTTGCTGGACAAATACTGAATATATCACTTCTATTTGGTTCCATTTCAGTGGCTCAACACTTTAGAAAACACGATTTTAGAGGTGTACTGACTATCAGGTAGGTCAACTAAAATGTATTTAACTTACTGATTTTACTTAAAATAAATTTAATTCACAAATCAGTTCTGGTGGAGAGCTTTGTTTTGTCCTGTGTCATTTGTCATATATGCTGAGTCAGTTTCCATCAGGAGAGGGTATGACCTGCACGTGCTTTACTGAGGCTGTAGTCTTCACTTAAAGATGGACTAATAACCAGCTATTAGGTTTGAATCAAGTACAGGGGTAGAAGCAGAACTAAAGGGCACCTGGGTGGCTCAGTCATTAAGCGTCTGCCTTCAACTCAGGTGGTAATCCCAGGGTCCTGGATCCAGCCCCTCATGGGGCTCCCTGCTTGGTGGGAAGCCTGCTTTTCCCTCTCCCACTCCCCTGCTCGTGTTCCCTCTCTTGCTGTCTCTCTCTCTCTCTCTTTGTCAAATAAATAAATAAGATCTTAAAAACAAACAAACAAACAAGCAAAACTAAAGCCATTTTTGGGCACCTGGGTGGCTCTGTCAGTTAAGGATCCCTCTTCAGCTCAGGTCACGAGCTCGGGGTCCTGGGATTGACCCTCCTCATGTTCTGTGCTCAGCGGGGAGTCTGTTTATCCTTCTCCCTCTATCCCTCCCCCTGCTTGTGCTTTCTTTATCAAATAAAGAAAATTTGGAAAACAAACAAACCCCACAAGAACACAAAAAACCAAACTGGGGCACCTGAGTGGCTCAGTAGGTTGAGTGTCTGACTTCAGCTCAGGTCATGATCTCAGGGCCCTAAAATTGAGTGCCAGGTCAGACTTCCTGCTCAGTGGGGAGCCTGCTTCTCCCTGTCCTTCTGCTCCTCCCCCTGCTTCTATGTGTGCTCTCTCTCTCAAATAAAATCTAAAAAAAAAAAAAAAAAAGAAAAAGAAAAAAGCAAACTAAAGCCATTTTTAAGATCTTGTAGGTTAGGTGATGTTAGGGTGGGATGGAAATGCCTCATGTTTCTCATTCTCCTTCTCACCCACATTTCCACATCTGTTCACGTGGACTCGTCTACCCTTGAAAAGCTCAGAGACTTGTATGCCGGGGAGAGGGGGGATAGACTTAGAGGCAGATACATTTTCAGTACAACTTAATTAAGAATGATAGTTGATGTAAGAATGGAGTTTTATGGAAGCATAATGGGGCAAGTGAAGATTACAGATGAGCACAGTTCCGTGATTGTTTATGTAGCAAAGGTTCAAACCTGAATCTCTTTTCATTTTTTGTACCATTTTTGTTTTTTACAGCATTTTATGTTGTTTAGCTCCCCCTACCCACCCCTCCCAAGACTATTTATGACCATACTTGAACAATGCAGTGAAATTCTTCTTTAGCTCAAGCTGTTGTGAAGCCAAAAATAGATCCGGGCTGAGATTGGACTTTGTGGTACAAATTGTGGTTTGTAGGTTGTGACTGTTACTGTTCTAACAAATAGCTAGAATTTAAAAATTATTTAGAAATATGGCAAATGTTGCTGAGACAAAAGAGTGCCTGGTTGATTTTTAAAATGTGTTAGAACAATAAGCAGATATCCAAGTTCCAGGGACTGTTTGGAATGAAATTGTTTTTGTTAAAAAATATTAGTAAACTTCCGTGGAATGTGCCGTCTTGCAGGAACCTTACGTGTTGTATGCCCCCACTCCTCTGGTTCCCCGTGTCTTTTTGGGTCCTTTCTCTGGAAACTGAAAAGCACAAAATAGGTTTCGGAGAAAGAAAAACTAAAGATAGTAATAACAAGACTCTCAAACTTTCCAGTCACTTTAGTCAAGTGCGGTGCAGGAGAATTTTTCTGCAACAACAGTACCTGTGTTCAGAAGCAGTGTGGAAGGGTCTGGTAATAAACATGGAAAAAGTAAGGAGGGCTGAACCTAATTTGCATGGCTCAAAAGTAGATAGCTTCCTGAGACTCTTTTATTTTTATGTTACTGAGACTCCTTAAGAATGTATGAAGGCAGATCTGTTGCAAAAGAAAGCTTTTTAAGGTTTTTGTTTTTAATCTGGTATCTATACAAATCGCTTGAGGGACAAGTGGAATCTATTTCTGCTCTAAGACTGCTTGTTCCTTCTGGACAGGATTTTTTTTTTTCCTTTTCTTTTCTTTTTTTTTTTTAGTTTTGGACAGTATATATTTACCCTTTTTTTTTCTTTTTAAATCACTATCATACTTTTGCATGTAAGAGGTGTTGAATAAACATATAGTAAGATACCTTAGTAAAGTTCTTGATATATAAAAATACTTAAGATATATAAAAACACTTAATAGCTACTTAATAGCTGGCATTTAACACCCACTATGTGCCAAAGTACTGAGTACTACACAAGAATTACATAATTAGTCTAATGGTCGCCTTGTGAATTGGAGTACTACCAGTACTGCCCACATAATAAACAAGTTCATCAAGGTTGCAGAATAAAAGGTCAATGTACAAAAATCAGTAGTATTCTGTGTACTTGAACAATCTGAGAATGAAATGAACAATTCCACTTATAATATCATCAAAAGAATAAATACTTATGAATACGTTTAACAAAAGAAGTGAAACTAATGCTCTGAAACTAGAAAACATTGAAAGAAATTAAAGAATATCTAAATGAATGGAAAAATAACCCATATTTCATCAGTCAGAAGGCTTAATATTGTTAAGATGGCAGTACTCCCCAAATTGATCTACAGGTTCAGTCCAGTCTTTGTCAGTATCCTATTTGGTATCTTTGTAGAAATCGACAAGCTGGTTTCAAATAGATGTGGATTGCAGTGGACCAAGGATAGCCAAAGCATTTGAAATACAGCAGAAAATTTGGGCTCACACTTGCCAGTTTCAAAATTTACCACAAAGCATTGTTAATCAAGACGACGTGATACAGACATAAGAATAGACATATAGGTCAGTGGTATAGAATTGAGAGTCCAGAAATAAACCCATGTGTCTTTGGTGAACAAGAGTGCCAAAACCATTTATTAAGAAAAGAATAGTGTTTTCAATAAATGGTGCTAGGAGAACTGGATATCCACATGCAAAAGAATGAAATTGGACCCCTACCTCACACTATTTATGAAACTTAACTCAAAATTAGTCAAAGACCTAAGAGCTGTAACTATAAAACCCTTAGAAGAAAGCATAGGTATACATCTTCATGACCTTAGATTTGGCAGGCAGTGGATTCTTAGATATACCACCAACAACGTGAGCAACAAAAGAAAAAAAATAGATAAATTGGATTTTATAAAAAAAATCAAAACTTTTTGTGCTTTGAATGACATTCAAGAAAAGACAACCCATAGAATGGGAGAACATATTTTTAAAACCACATGTCTGATAATGGTTTGTATCTAGAATACCTACACACATAACTCAAGAATATGAAAAATAACCCCGTTAAACATGGGCAAAGGATGTGAATAGACATTTCTTCAAAGAAGAGAGACACATGGCCAATAAGTATGTGAAAAGATGCCCAACGTGATTAGTTATTAGGGAAATGCAGATGAAAACCACAGTGAGATGCCATATTATATCCACTAGGATGACTATAATACATAATACTGGGGAGAATGTGGAGAAATCAGAACCCTCACACACTGCTGGAGGGAAGGTAAAATGGTGCATCCATTTGAGAAAACAGTTTGGCGGTTCCTCAGTTATCCTATAACCCAGCAATTCTGTTCCTGGGTATCTGCTTAAGAGAAATGAAAACATGTCCACACAGAAGCTTGCATAGGAATGTTTATAGCAGTATTATCTGTAGTAGCCAAAGGTGGAAACAGCCTGTATGTCTATCAGATAATGCATGG
This sequence comes from Martes martes, assembly GCF_963455335.1. Classification (NCBI taxonomy): domain Eukaryota; kingdom Metazoa; phylum Chordata; class Mammalia; order Carnivora; family Mustelidae; genus Martes; species Martes martes. The sequence continues at coordinate 48,236,169 of NC_137900.1, read as the reverse complement.
ATAAACAAAATGTGGTTCACATAATGGGATATTATTTGGCCCTAAAAAGCAATGAAATCTTGATGCATGCTCTAACATGGATGGACCTTAAAAACACTGTACTATGTGGCAAAAAGCTATTCACAGACCACATTACTATATGATTTTATTTCTATTGAATGCCCAGAATAGGGATATCTATAAAGAGAGAATTTAGGTTAGTGGTTGCTTAGGGCTGGGGAATTTTGGGGGAAAGAAAAGGTGATTGCTAAAGGGTACAGGATTTCTTTATTGGTTTCTCTCTTCCCTTTTTTGAGATGATGAAAGTGGTCTACACTTGACTGGTGACAGTTGCACATATCTAGATACACTGGGAACCATCAAATTGCACATTTCAAATAGATGAATATACGGTATATGAATTATCTCCGTGCAGCTGTTATTTTTAAAAAGTTTGCCTAATGTTCATTAACAAAAATGTTGACACAATACATTATCTTCATGTTTATTATACATTTGGGAACTGAATTAAACCTTGATGGCATGCCTTTGCTCTGAAAGGAGGCACATGTCAACATTCCAGGGTTTTTTATGGCCCCAAAACGATTTATTAAAGGAGCATTGTTTCCTAGGTTGAGCAACACCTAATTTAAAAAGTATATCTAGTTACTTTCGTAATTTTGTTTCAATTTTATATATGTATTTGTTTTGTTTCCACCCATCAAAAATATAGCTCTTAGTTGATGGGAAGTAATAACAATGTTCATTGAATGCTTAGCATGTATATGTCCTATTCTAAGTGAGTTTTTTTTTTTTTAGATTTTATTTATTTATTTGTCAGAGAGAGAGCTAGTGAGAGGGGGTGGGGAGAGAGAAGCAGGGGGAATGACAGGTAGAGGGAGAAGCAGACTCCCTGCTGAGCAAGGAGCCCAATATGGGACTTGATCTCAGGACCCTAAGATCATGACCCGAGCCACAGGCAGACACTTAACCAACTGAGCAGCCCGGGCGTCCTCTATTACAAGGGATTTTAATGTGTTAGTTAATAAATCTCACAATAATTACGTGAAGTAAATATGGTAACCCTAAGTTTAAAGATGGGGAAATTGAAGCACAGGGTTTAAGTAATGTAGTCAAAGTGAAGTAGTAGGTTAAGTGAAGAATATGTAGTGGGTAGCAGCAATGTTTTGTAGTGTTCTGGGCCAGGCATATCTTACGTTGTACAATAGGTGTTTCTGATAGTGTGTGTGTAAAATAACTTTTTGTAAGTGAAACCCTATTTTTAGTGTTCTCAAGGATCCTATTATTTTAAATGAAAACTGCAAATAAATCTGTTCCTTTTTATCATCTTGACAATTGTGACATCTTAAATCAGGACACTCCTATACATTTGATTGAATGTGGTAGTTTCCCTGGTAATTCTCTTGATTGGAGTAGGTTTTAAGCTGTGCAAGTTTCATTCTGCAAACTTTTATTAAGACTTATTTTTTGTAGGGGCGCCTGGGTGGCTCAGTGGGTTAAAGCCGCTGCCTTCGGCTCAGGTCATGATCCCAGCGTCCTGGGATCGAGCCTCGCATCGCATCGGGCTCTCTGCTCAGCGGGGAGCCTGCTTCCTCCCTTCTCTCTCTGCCTGCCTCTCTGTCTGCTTGTGATCTGTCTGTCAAATAAATAAATAAAATCTTTACTACAAAAAATAAGTCTTTTTTTTTTTTTTAAAGAGAAAATGCTCTAAGAAAGTCCATAGGAGGCAATTCCTGATCTAGAATTAGCTGGTGATAAAAGCTTATAAAATAGTTTTCCCTGAAGCCTGTCCTTAATGTAAGCTTATAAATTATGTTGCCTTTCATATCTAGGTTTTGTATATACTCTACCAGCTGCCTTGCCCAAAACAATAGCCACTAGACCCATGTGGCTATTGACATTTAAATATAAATTAATCAAGATAAAATAAAATTCAATTCCTAAGTTATTAACCTATTTTAAGTGCTTAATAGTTGTGTGTAGCTAATGGCTGTCATAGTTGGACAGAGCTGGACTAGAGAAATGGTAACATATCCCCAGGACTTCTTTTTACAGTGGAATTAAGATGCTGTATGTGCTTTTATGGGGAATGGAAAGTAGAGGAAAAGGATCTAATGGAACTTTTAATATAAAATTATGTTACCTTTTAAAAAACTTAAAAAAATTTTTTTTATTTATTTGAGAGAGAGAGCGCGGGAGCTCTGTGTGGGGAATACCAGAGGGAGCAGCAGACTCCCCGCTGAGCAGGGAGTACATCCAGGGGCTCTGTCCCAGGACCCCGGGATCAAGACCTGAGCCCATGACCTGAGATGAAGGCAGAGGCTTAAACTACTGAGCCACCCAGGTGGCTAATTTTTGTTTGTTTAAAATTTTTTATTGATTTTTTTAAAGATTTTGTTTATTTATCGGGGTTGCGGGGAGAGCACGAGCGAGCACACAAGCAGGCAGAGTGGTAGGCAGAGGCAGAGAGAGAAGCAGGCTTCCTGCCGAGCAAGGAGCCTGTTGTGGGACTCAATCCCAGGACCCCAGGATCATGACCTGAGCTGAAGGCAGTGGCTTAACCGGCTGAGCCACCCAGGTACCCTAATTTTTGTTTGTTTTAAGTTTTCTATTGATTTTTTATTCTTAAGTAATTTTTCCCCCAGCATGGGGCTCGGACTCATGACCTCATGATTAAGATTCACATAGTCCTCTGACTAAGCCAGCTAGGTGTCCCTGTTACTTTTCTTAAAAAAAACAAAAACAAAAACAAAAACCCAAAAACGATAACAACAAAAACAAACCAGACTGAAAAACACAGTTTCATCTGATATAGGAGTTTTTGTAAGGAAATGACCCAAAGAAACCATTAGGCCTGTGTATTTTTTTTTTTTTAAGATTTTATTTATTTATTTGACAGATCACAAGTAAGCAAAGGCAGAGAGAGGGAGGGAAAAGCAGGCTCCCTGCTTAGCAGAGAACCCAATGTGGGGCTCAATTCCAGGACCCTGAGATCATGACCTGAGCCGAAGGCAGGCTTAACCCTCCAAGCCATCCAGGCGCCCCTGGCCTGTGTATTTTTATGCTAGGTTTGATGAAAAGTAGGTGATTGTGGAGGAATGTGACAGATTAAGGAGTATGAGGTGATTGTAGTAAAATGGAAGAAATTTAGCAATCCTCTGTTTGTTGGGATTCTTCTGGTGTCCCTTTGTCTTCGGAGATATGGATGCTCCTTTTACTCCAGGTTAGTGGGAGGGTACCTCTTACAGGAGAGTTTACCACCTCTCTGGGGTGCCTGCTCTCACATTTTCATTAGGTCCCTTATTGCCAGTTCCATTTTTAAAATAACATTCCTTTTCCTTTTTTTTACTGGCTTCCCCTCCCCCGCCCCCCCCCCCCCAGCTTTCACAGAGTTGTTAATCAAGTGCATCTAGGCTGTCATGTAGATTACCAGTTTATTACAAGGGATATCACTCAGGAGCAGTCTGATGAAACAAAGGCATGAGGCAAGGTATGGGTAAAGAGTGTGGATTGTCCACGCCCTCTCTGAGTACACCACTCTCCCAGAACCTCCCCGTGTTCATCAGTGTAGAAAGCTCCCTGTGTCCTATTTTTCAAAACCCTAGAGGATCTTCACAATTTCTTGCCCAAACTAAAAAATACGGGAGACTGTAATGTTGATAAAGGATATTAATTATACTGCATGTTAAATGCAATTACGGGCTGTAAAATAAAGTCTCTACTCCCTCCCATATGCTCATAAGAATGTAGCGATAATAAATTCATTAAATGCAAAAGGAAGTATGAAGGCTTTGGTGTAGTATACTGTTAACTAACATTTAGTTTTGACACAAGCTATAAAATATATGTTGAGAGAATAATGCAGCAAATGTTCATTTGCCAACATTCATTAACATAATGGCCATAGTTGGTCGTGTTGTGGATCACTTAAAAATGACTTGGAGTCACAATACTTGACCTTTAACACTTAGAGCATGTATCTTCTAAGAATCAGAGTGTTATCCTTTATAGTAATATCATTATTACACAGGAAAGAAGTGATCAGTTTGTCCGTAATACCATAAAATGTCAGGCGTATATAAAAATCTACTTGTTTCCAAATATGTCTTGGTTCTTTTTCCCCAAGCCAGGATCCCGTTTCCCCAAGCCAGGATCCAGGCAAGTCTTTAGTCTTAAGCAGTCTCCACACCTTTTATATTTGATTTTCATGAAATGACAACCCCTTCAACATTCTTTTGAAGAATTTCCAATTTACAATAAAGTTGAAAAAAAAAATAGTACAAGGAATGCTTAGTTTCATCAGTTGTTAGTACTTTGCTTCAAGAGCTTTATCTCATTGTTTATTTTTATACCTCCCAATCACTTGAAAGTAAGTTGTAGATATCTTGGCCTCTCACCCCTAAAAACTTAGCAGTGTATCTCCTAAGAACAGTGATATTCCACAAACCACAAAACTGTGGATCACATCTGAGATTTAAAATTAGCCTTAAGGTGTCATATCCTATAGTCTAGGACATTACCCTATTGCCACCTCCTTTTTCCCCCCTTCTGTTCTTCACATTGACATGTTTTGTTTTTTTTTTTTTTAAAGATTTTATTTATTTATTTGACAGGCAGAGATCACAAATAGGCAGAGAGGCAGGCAGAGAGAGAGGAAGGGAAGCAGACTCCCCGCTGAGCAGAGAGCCGGATGCCATGCGATGCCATGTGATGCCATGCAATGTGGGGCTTGATCCCAGGACCCTGGGATTATGACCCGAGCTGAAGGCAGAGGCTTAACCCACTGAGCCACCCAGGCACCCCCACATTGACATCTTTTAAGAGGGTAGGCCGGGGCACCTGGGTGGCTCAGTGGGTTAAGCCTCTGCCTTCGGCTCAGGTCATGGTCTCAGGGTCCTGGAATTGAGCCCCGCATCGGGCTCTCTGCTAGGCAGGGAGCCTGCTTCCCTCTTTCTCTCTGCCTGCCTCTCTGCCTACTCGTGATCTCTCTCTCTCTCTCTCTCTCTCAAATAAATAAATAAAATCTTAAAAAAAAAAAAAAAAGAGGCTAGGCCAGTTGTGTTATAGAACCTCCAACAATTTGGACTTGTCTCATTTCCTTGGGGAGCCATTTAACTTGAATTCTCCATCCCCTGTATTTTTTGTGAGTTGAAGTTAGATCTACAAGCTCTGTTCAGTTTGGGGTAAGTGTTTTTAGCGAGAAACTTTTGAGATACTTCTTGTTGTTTATATTAGGAGGCACCTAGTGCTGATTTCTCCAATACCAGTAATACTGAGTTTTATCACTTAAGGGAAGTGGCAGAATCTGTTGTAATTTTCCCCCTTGTAATTACAAAGTGACCAGTGTGATGATACTTTGTATCTTTCAAATGTCATGTTGTGTAAATGGTCTTTCATGTAATGTTTTTAGTTAACTGTTGACCATCCTTGTGGATGAAACTGAATGAGCTATTTCACCGGGGTTGCATACCGGTGATTTTCTAGAAGTTCCGTAGCACTTGAGTTTAAAAGGATAGACACATAGGATTTATTCCATTCCTCCCTCCCTTAATATCCATTAATATATCCATTAATATATGGTTTTTGAAACAGTTTGTTTCATGGCAAATGCTTTCTGTTTCATTTTATGGTTAATTTAATGAAAATGTGATATATAAATATAAATTTCTGTATGTAATCTAATTTCTCTAATAATTTCTGAAAGTCGAGATATGATGGGAGAGGTGGGTTCTATCTAGAGGGAGAAAACTGATTTTAGCCAAATGTTTATGTCTGTTTTAATTTACATTGCCTATGCTTCTTGGTTTTAAATATGCTTATGGCTTCTGAAGAGTCATGCTGTTTCAAAAGAAATCTCTACTTCTGTAGATTTAGCTACAGTTCAGGAAAATTTTGTGAGTTTTTATTAAGTTCTGGGCACGGACATCAAGAATGCCATCATACACTTAACAGCTTTGGAAGCAAGTGTTGGAATGTAACTGTATAAACTTTTTTTTTTTTTTTTTCCTTTGCCTTCTCTTTCACTGCTTCTTTGGTTTTATCATTGGGGATGGGTGTGAAAGCAACTTGTCTGAAATTTTGTTGCCCTTAGGGAGTGAGTGAAAATTCTCAGGATAGTTTTAGAGCTGATTATTGATCTTGGAAGTATGGACCAGACTTCCTAGTAATCCTCTGGCTGAAGTGAACATGGGTTCTAGGAGGGGGTGTTGCTAGTCCTGTGAGTAGTAGGTGTTTTTTCCTCTTTTTCGATTTCTCTTGTGCTTGTGAGTCTTTATTAAAGAATTTTTCAAACTTTTTAAAGTAATAGTACTTTATTTTTTTAACTCCTCCCCCTCTTTGTTGAAGTCCTAACCTCTGGTACCTCAGAATTAACTATACTTGAAGATAGTCGCTGAAGAGGTAATTAAGGTTAAGTGAGGTGATTGGGGTAGGCCCTAATCCAGTATGACTGTCCCCATAAGAAGGAGAGATTAGGATACAGGGATAAGGAGGAAAGACCATGTGAAGGCATGGGGAGAAGGAGACGTCAGAAGAAACCAGCCCTGCTGACTCCTTGATCTTGGGCTTCTAGTCTCCAGAACTGGGAGAAGAGAAGCCTCTGTTGTTGAAGCAACCTAGTCTGTGGTATTTTATTATGGCAGTCTGAGCAGACTGGTATACCATATGATCCAGCCATCGTGCCTAAATCTTTATACACATAGTTAAGTAAATTAGTCTGGGTTGTATCTAAAGCCGCATATGTGGGGGGGGAAGGGCACTGTGGATCAGGAATAACCACATGCTAGGGTTAAGTTAGGATAGATTGTGAGTTAAAAATTCCAGTTTCCCACCTTTCATTTTATGTTATTGAGAGAAGTGATGGGAATAGGTAAAATGTCCACCTATGAACTTGCCTTCCTTTCTCTCTTGTGTAGGTTTTATTGGTTTTACTTGGGAATGAAAGGATGTTAATATGATTGGTGGTTTACCACTTCCTCATCATTCTGTTTCTGTAGCATTTCTTAAAAAACACTCTTCCTTTCTTTCATTTGGGAAGTCATTTTCTTACTTTAAGTTTAATCTTCCCTTGAAACCACCCTTCACATTTAATACATAGCCAGTCATTACTGTGGATCTTTCCTCCTTAAACATCTTTGTTTTACAGTCCCTTTTAGTGTGAGTCCACAGTTTGGACGTAGATTAATTTTCAGATGATAGTTTCGTTGTGTCCCAAACATTTCACAGTTCTGTGCTGTTGTAAAGGTGACCCCCTTAGTCTTGAGTGTCTTTGGTGCCTTACCCATAGCCAGTTCCCTTTTCACGGTCTTTAGCACTCACAGATTGTTTTTATTTTATTTTATTTTTTCAGATTTATTTTAGAGAGAGAGAGTGAGAGAGAGAAGAAACGAGCAGGAGAGGCAAGGGAGAGAGAGAATCTCAGGCTGAGCGTGGAGCCCAGAGTGGGGGATCCCACAACCTGGGCTGAAACCAAAAGTCAAACCAAAAGTCAAACAACAGACTGTGCCACCCAGGCAACCCCACAAGTTGTTTTTAAATGTTTACACGTTTGTCCTGTGGGCCAGTGTTTGCTGGACACACCTGTTGGGTCACCACCATGAAATGCATCATGAAACATGAAATCATGTTAAAAAGGCTGCTTTCTGAACACTGTCCCAGTCCTGTTGTCTCAGAACCTTTTGAGAGTGAAATCTGGAAACTGCATTTTATTTATATTTATTTTTTAAAAATATATTTATTTAAGGTATCTCTACACCCATTGTGGGGCTTGAACCCATGACCGCATAAGAGTTGAATGCTCTTCCAACTCAGCCAGACAGGTGCCCCAGGGACCTGCATTTTATTTATTTATTTATTTATTTATTTATTTATTTATTTTAAGGATTTTATTTATTTGAGACAGAGAGATACAGAGAGAGAGCATGAGCAGGGGGAGAGGCAGAGAGAGAGGGGAAGAAGCAGACTCCCCACTAAGCCAGGAGCCTGAATTGGGGCTCGATCCCAGAGGATCACAACCTGAATGGAAGGGAGATGCTTCTGAGCCACCCAGGTGCCCCAGGAACCTGCACTTTGAACAAGCTCCCTAGGGATTTTAAGTCGGAGTACCTCTACTGTAGTGTAGGGGCAGCAACTTAACCCATCTTCCCTAGTGTGCCAGCTCATAGTAAGTTAGGGATAATAATAAACTAGATTCAAAAAAGAGGTCTGATAAGTTCAAAATGCCATTAAATTTACTAAAATGCCATCATTATTCGAAAATAATATGGATTTGGAATATGAAAGTCTTATAAACTTCCTGAAACACAAGCCTTTAAAATGTTGGTATTTTTTTATTACTCAGGAGTAGAGTGGCTCTTTCTATTTACTACAAAGGTAAAAGGGGACTCATTTATTTATTTACTTATTAATTTTATTTTTTAAAAAGATTTTATTATGTGAGAGAGAGGCAGTGAGCAGAGGTGGGTGGAGGGCAAAGGGAGAGGGAGAAGCAGACCCCCTGCTGAGCCTGATGTGGGTCTTGATCCCAGAACCCCAAGATCATGACCTGAGCTGAAGGTAGACACTTAACCAGCTAAGCCACCCAGGCACTCCAAAAGGGGACTCTTATTTCCTAGGAAAGCATGACTGCCATTTTCATCATCCTGGCTTCCTGGATGTCTAGAAGCTTGGAGGGTTATACCCACTGAAATGGTATAACTGTAGCTAAGTTAGAATGCCTGGTGGAACTCCTCCCTACTTGATAGATGGGATGCTGCCCAATTTATGAATCCATGAATCACTTAATAAAGTCAGTTAGATTGAAGAAAAAAAAAAAGGTAGGCTTGCCTGGGTGGTCAGTTGGACTCTTGATTTGGGCTCAAGTCATGATCTCAGGGTTCTGAGATTGAGCCCAGCTTTGGGCTCTATGCTCAGGGTAGAGTCTGAGATTCTCTCTCCCTTTTCTTCTGTCCCCCCCACTCCCACCCCCCCAGCCCCCATGCAGTCTCTCTTTCTCCCTCTCAAATAAATAAATAAATCTTTAAAAAAAAAAAAAAAGTTTGAATGCTTGGTGAAGGGAAAGGTAGAAAAAAGTTTTCCCAACTTCTGACAACTGCATAGAGGACTTTGTAAACGGGCCATTCATTGCCCGCAGAGTATTTCTTCCTGGTAGGTACTTTGCATCATAAAGGGCTGCCTAGAAATCACCAGTTAACACAGGACTACTGGTATCATCACAGAAGGAACTTGAGAGAAAAAAATTTACCGATGCTTAGTCCTCAAATTCTTCCCTCCCAGCCACTGCCCCCAAAAGGATTTCCCAGTGTACTCTAAAACCACATTATGATTTTTTTTTCTTTTAATGGCTAAAATGGGGATTTTTCTTTGTGTTTTATAGTTTAAGCATTATTGTATTATTGCAAAGTGGAAAGTGGAAAGCGCAGAGGATTCCTTTGTCCTGGAGAGTAGAGTTCTGAATTTGAATTTGGCTCTGCTGTGTGTTGAAGGCTATGTAGTGGAAAAGTTACCCTAACCTTCCAGAGATGGCTTTCTTATCTGTAAAATGAGGATAGACAGATGAGCTTTCCCCAACTTCACTCAGAATAGTGATACTAGGATTGAATAAAAAAGAGATTATGTATGAGAATGTGTTATAAATAAGCTAACAAATCAGTGATTTAAAAAAAATTTATTACAATTTACCATTACCAAAAGAATTAAGTTTTGAGTAAATAGTCTGATTTACAGTTGATTATAGCTTAATATTTTAGTCATGAAAGAAAATTTTTATCTGTTTTGTGTCTTACTGCTTTTTAAAAAAAGCTCTATTTTCAGCTATGAACCTATTAGAAATCATTTTCTCCATTTGCTTATCTGTTGGAAATATTCAATAATTAAAATAAAAACTTTTGTTTAAAAAAACTAAGAGAAACTAGCATTACTTTATTTTAAATTGCAGAATCCTGCCTTTTATTTTTTGTTCTTGATGTTTGATAAGATAAAGGTAAAGATAAAGATTTGGCTGACTACTACTGAGTGAGTTTGAAGAAAATTAGTTCAGATTTACTGCTGAGGAAAAATCACGCTTTGGTTTAAAAAACGGATTCTAAGTTTCATTTCAAACTTAAAAAGATCAAAATAAACGATGTAGAAGATAGATAAGAAGGAAGTATTAATCCACGAATAGTTCTTCCCTATTCCTTTTATTTTTGCTTTTTTCTTCTCCCCTCCCCCACCCCCTTTGAGGAATGGGGTAACTATTCCCCCTCCCCCAACTCCTAACCAGCAAGTCCCATGGCTTCACTACCTTCTGTCCCTTCCTTCCTCTCCTCTCTTGGAAAGCAAGAAGTAAAAATAAAAGAAAGAAAAAGAAAAAAAAAATCTCCTGGAGGCTTGTTAGGGGCTTTAAATTTGAGTTTGATTTGTGACCTGTCATAGTTTGAATAATTTGCTTCCATGGTATTTTGCTTATCTCAGCTTCCCAGCTGCATGCACAACTTCTGCCTCTTCTCGTTCTTGGCAGGTTAGGTTATTTTGAAGGAGTAGAACCAGTTGTCTCCCCATCTCTCACCCCCAGTGATTTCCAGGGAGATTGGGGTCAAACATCTCAATTCCCAATCTCTTTTCCCCATCACCGACTAACCTTGACTTCCTGAACATGGCAGTACCTAGTCATACTCTTTCCATTCTTAAAAAAAAAAAAAAAAAAAAAGACTTTGTGATTTACAAGTCAGCAGCCAGTGAGGAAAAGATAATGGATGCAGGTCTTTAACCAGTCAATCTAGTAAAAGTGAGGCTGACCGTTGGTGAATCACAGTGTTCTTCCCTTCTCCAGTTTTGTATTTGTCCATTTAATGCTTCCCAGTCTTGAGTGCATTGGTACTGGATGGGGCACAGTCTTCTGCATTTCTAAAAGGCAATCAGGTGATTCCATTCATGGGTGGCCATCAGACTACACTTTGGTAAACATAATTTTAGAATAGTGAAAAGAATGTTTTGCAGATAGCTCATCATGGGAAATAGATGGCAAATAAGCATATGAAAAGATGCTCAATGTCATGTCATTAGGGAATTGCAAATTAAAACAATAGGACAGGGGTGCCTGGGTGGCTCAGTGGGTTAAGCCTCTCCCGTTGGCTCAGGTCATGATCTCAGGGTCCTGGGATCGAGCCCCTGCAACAGGCTCTCTGCTCAGCGGGGAGCCTGCCCCCGCCCCCCCCCCCCCCCCCCCCGCCATGCTACTCTGCCTAATTGTGATCTTTATCCCTTTGTCAAATAAGTAAATAAAATCTTAAAAAAATGAATGAAACAATAGGACAGGGGCGTCTGGGTGGCTCATTGGGTTAAGCCTCTGCCTTCGGCTCAGGTCATGATCCCAGGGTCCTGGGATCAAGCCCCGCATTGGGCTCTCTACTCAGCAGGGAGCCTGCTTCCTCCTCTCTCTCTCTCTGCCTGCCTTTCTGTCTACTTGTGATCTCTCTCTCTGTCAAATAAATAAACAAAATCTTTAAAAAAAAATGAATAAAACAGTAGGACATACTACTACATAGCTATGATGATTAAGATCTAAAATGCTGACACCACCAACTGCTGGCAGGAATGTGGAGCAGCAGGAATTCTCATTCATTGCTTGTGCAAAATGATACAGTCGCTTTGGAAGAGTTTGGCAATTTCTTGCTCTTACCATATGTTATGGACTGAACGTATACTCTTCAAATTCCTATGTTGGATGGCCAACCCTCAATGTGACTGTATTTAGAGATAGAGTCTTTATGGAGGTACCTCAGTTTAAAAGAGTTCTTAAAGGTGCGGTCCTGATCTGATAGTATTAGAGTCATTATAAGAAACAATCATGCAGTGGAGAGGCCAGTCTTCTTTCCTCAGCCATGTTGAGGGCCTGCTAGGAAGGTGGTGCTCTAATAGACAGGAAGGGATTTCTGACCAGAAACCAAATCAGCAGGCATACTGATCTTGGACTTCTCAACCTCCACAGTTGGGAAAGATACATTTCTGTTTTTCAAGCCACCCATTCTACAGTATTTTGTTATAGCAGACTAATACACCATCTGATCCAGCAATTGTGGTCCTAAGTATTTACTCAGATTAGTTGAAAGCTTATTTCCACACACAAACCTACACATGAATGTTCAATAACAGCCTTATTTGTACGTGGCAAAAATTGGGAGCAACCGAGATGTCCTTCAGTAAGTGACTGGATAAACTGTGGTATATGCATACAGTGGGATTTTTCTCAGCAATAAAGAGACATGAGCTATCAAACCATAAAAAGATATGGAAGAGCCTTAAATGCATATTGCTAAGTGAAAGAAGCCATTCTGAGAAGCCTACATATTATATAATTCCAGGTATATGACATTCTGGAAAAGGCAAAATTACAGAGACAGTAAAAAAGATTAGTGGTTGCTAGGGGTTTTGTATAGTAGAAGGCAAAGAAGGGATGGCTAGGTAAACATCGGATTTTTGGGGCAGTTAAATTATTCTGTATGATCCTGTGATGGTGTATACAAGACCTTATGAATCGTCAAAACCTATAGAATTATACAGAACAAAGACGGGATCCTAAACTATGGACTTAAATTAATAATAATGTATTGATATTGGTGCATCAAGTTGTAACAAATGTACTGCACCAAGGTGAGATGTTATTAATGGGGAGTCAGCAAGGGTGGGGTGAAGTGAGGGGGAGTGAGGGGAACATATGGGAATTCTGTACTTTCTGCTAATTTTTTGGTAAACCTAAAACTGCTCTAATAGTAGTTTATTAATTTTAAAAAAGGTATTTGACATTCCACCCTTGTTTTATAGGGGGAGGAACTTGAAATTAAGATTAAAAAATGCAAAAAAAATTTTTCATTGCAGTTGGGTATAAGCACCAGATACAGACTTTGTTCTGTTTCTTTTAAAAGGTTTTATTTATTTAAGAGAGAGAATGGGAGAAGTGGCAGAGGGAGAGAGAGAAGCAGACTCCCTGCCAAGCAGGGAGCCCACTGTGGGCTTGATCCCCTGACCCTGGGATCATGACCTTAGCTGAAGGCAGACACTTAACCACCTGAGCCACCAGGTGCCCCAAGAGCTTGTTTCATTTTAAAAAGAAGGGGAAAAAAAAAAAGAGGTTTGCCTGGATGACTCAGTTGGTTTAGTGTCCGATTTCTGTTTTCGGCTCAGGTTATAAACTCAGGGTCATGGGGTTGAGCCCTGCTTGGGCTTCAGCCTGGGCGTGGAGCCTGCTTAAGATTCTTCTTCTCCCTCCCGGTCCCCCTTCCCCCAAGCACTTTCCATCCCATCCACAGTCTCTCTAAAAAGAGAGAGAGAGAGAGAGAGAGAGAGAGAGACCAGATATCTTCAAACTGGAGGGGGGGGTTACTCTCCTTAAATCATGATGGAGACCCTCAGGTGTCTTTTTGTTGTTTATTATTTAGAGAAACAGGCAAAAGTGATAATTCTGCTCTTAAGCAAATTGAAGGGTTAGATCTGCACAGAAAGGTTGAGTGTGGCATGTTTTCCTGGTACCTGATAGAATTGGGTAGTGTTTCCTGGTGGTCAGTGAGTATCTGGGAAATGATTTGAAGGAGCTATATTGAGTGAGCACGGACTCATCTTCATATCTTTCATTGGCTGTGGGGACCTTAACAGCCTGAGCATTTTAATCCGCTGCTCCCTGGTTTGAGACCCGCCTGCTGGGGTGGCTGGCAGGTTGTGTTCAGAATGGGAGTCCACCGCCCCAAGAGTGAAAGGTGAATTGCATCACCTCTTTTAGTCTCCCTCCTCCTCCCCCGCAGATTCCTAATGAATTTCTAGTATGAGTTAGGGAAGACTTACTTAGGTTGCTCTTGTCATCATTAAAGGGGTCTCTTAGAACTCCTAATTTAATGAAAAGATAAAAATGTTTTGTTATTAGCAGATCAAAGCACTACTGTAGCTGCTGTTTACATTGTCAGTATGTAAATGAACTTCTGAAGGGAGTGAAATGAATTTGTTTAACACCTCTTTAATTTTGTTTATGTAATTCGTTTGCTTAAAAGCCCCCCCTTCCAGCTTCATGTTGGTAATGCTAAGGTAAACATTAACTTACTCACTTTAGTATCAAAGAAGGGAGTAACAGCAGTGTCCCCGCTGTTGAGGCTTACTACATTTAAGTCAGAGATTGAGTTCATCCATACTTTAAAACAAAACATGATCTTGAAGGGTTCATTCATCAACCCTAAATCATTTTTTAATCTGTTGTTAATCTGAATTTAAAGAAGCACTGAAAAGCGATGGGTATATCCATGGTAATCTTCAATTAGAATTTGGCACTATCAAAATCCGCAGAGCATACTACTTTTGGTCTCCGTGTTACAGGTTTGAGTCCCAGGTTGGGTGTAGAGATTACTTAAAAGTAAAATCTTAAAAAAAAAAAAAAAGAATTTGGCATTCATTATCTTTCTGTCTGAATTAATGAACACAGTGTAGCTTAGTTTGTACTGCTTGTTTGGAATATACTGTATATGTAAAAATAAACTCTTTGACAGAAGTGTTTCTGTTTGGGTGGTTAGGCAGGTTAGCCTTGTGTAAATGGTTGCTGGTCCAGTCCAGTCCCTCAAACTGGTGGGTGCTGTACCCTTTCTCCTTGAGGCAGCACTCTTGACTGCTTGATTTCCAGGCTCCATCTACCTAGGCACGTTTGGGGGGAGGGCGCATAGTGGAAACATTGGTTAGCCTTGCCTATCTGGAAGGAAAACTATTTTATATTTCAAGTCATTCCATCCCTGATTGCTTTTTGGTTCACAGCTTTGATCTTCTCTAGGATTGGCCATTATACACAGAGTGTGGGTTCTGGATAAAATTGCTCAAAGCAAATGGATTAAAGAGTTGTCCGGGAGCCCAAGGAACCAGGAGCCTAAGAGCTTATTTTGTGAGAGCTCTCGGCTTTGCAGGGTGGATCGTAATTGGGATTTATTCAGGACTACCAAGAGTGGGAACATGTCCCTGGAAGGGTATCTCTTAAGTCATTTGTTCTACGTTCCAGGCTGAGCTTCAGGAAAACTTGAACGTTACTCTTCTACTGTCTACTTACAGCAGCAGATTGGGTCTCAGTTAATTGCCATAAATGGAGAGAAGGGATTTGACCTTTTTGTTTGTTTGGTTTAAGGAGTTATTAAATTCTCTCAGGGAAGAAGGAGCGCTAAGAAAGGGGGTAGTAGCATTTGTCTTTATGACCGTTAGCCAGACTGTGGTTGTGTGCACACGCATGACTGAGATGGGTAGACATTTTAGGCTGTGAGACGGCGGTAACTAAGCCAGAGCCCTTGGGCCTTGTGAAGGTGACAACAAGCGAGGGCTTTCTCTGGGCCTCATTAGTATAACTGGGATATTGCTCCCCATTTAATCCCACACAAGTCTGATGCGACTTAATTAGTTGTACTTACAAAAAGCTACGTTTGACCTTCATGTAAGGTCTGAATTCACCCGGTACCGGCACCTCCCCTGAAGAAAACAGAACAACCAGCTCTTCCCCTCCTCTCCCCGGGCATGCCACACTGACCTCTCTGGGTTACCAGGCTGGAGGCCTGCCTCACATTTATGCTGGTACCGTGTCCTGTCTAGTCTTTCCTGTGTGTTCCTAACCTGGTTTCGGACTTAGGAGTGAATAAAAAGGGTGGGGTTAGGAGAAAGAGCTCTTTCCCTCTAACCACAAGACTGCATTTCCTCATACCTTTCATACTTGGCTGTTTCATAGAAAATTAACTTTGTGTACATCTGTGATGACTCTTGTCAGCTGCTGAGCTTTTTTTTTTTTTTTTTAAGGATATATTTATATTTGTTCATTCATAGGTCAGGATTATTGTGAGTAAATTATTTGGGTACTTAGAAGTCTTATTTGGAAAGATGTTTTTTAGGTTTCCTCATGGCTCTTTATGGAAGTATATTTCCGTGTTTCTCCATGATGTTAATCTGACTTATCCTCATTCTCACCTTTGCCTTCAAAACTTGCTACATGTTTTATATCCCTTAAAGTAGCACTGTCCAGTATAAAGCAAACCAGAGTTGTAATTTTAAGTTTTCTCATATTTAAAAAAATAAACAGGTACAATTTATTTAACCTAATATATCTAAAATATTATTTTGTACAGTATCTTATACTAATTACAGTGTATAATCAGTATAAACAGTTATAAACTATTTCTTTTGGTACCGGGTCTTCGAAATCTGGTGTATTTTATACACCAGATTTTATAAAATGCACAATTAAAAAAGTAGACTCATATACTCAGATTGTTCCCCATATATTTAAGGTTGCACTGGCCACACCCCAGATGCTTAATGGTCACTTGTGGTGGTGGCTGCTGTATGGGACAGTGTAGTGTTCTCTATCTGTCATTCTTTTTTTTTTTTTTTTTTTTTTAAGATTTTATTTCAGAGAGAGCGAGGGCAAGAGAGAGAGAGAGAGAGTGAGAGAGAGAGAGAGAACATGAGCGGAAGGGAGAGACAGAGAGTGAAGGAGAAGCAGACTCCCTACTGAACAGGGAGCCCAATGCGGGGCTTGATCCCAGGACCCTGAGATCATGCCCTGAGCTGAAGGCAGAGGCTTAACCCACTGAGCCACCCAGGCCCAGTTCTTTCTTTGATAGGTTTCCCATTTTCAGATGAAGAAGCCAAGGCCCAGATTATTATTCAGTCACCCTTTTTCGTTGTGCTTCTGTAATATTTAGAACAAACCTTAATTCAGAATGATTCAAACATTTTGAAAACCTCTTTTGTGCCCGATAGGACCAGGGGAGGGATGATTTATCTAGATTAATTTTTAATTCATCCAGCAGTTCTTGAGTTCCTGTTTCGTGAAGGTCAGTGGAGAAGTCTGGAGTAGAATCCAGATCTTTCCAGTGTTGTCTGTCTCTTCTCTTACTCTAGGTTCTAATACTTCCCTTTGCTACAGTGATTTCCTTTCACTAGTAATAAATGAAAAGAAATCCTTTTCTTTTTTTTTTTTTTGTAGTATGTAGGTGTGGATTCACCTGTTGAAAACAGACCACTCTAGCCAGTTTTAGCAGAGAGGGATTTAATGAGGGAATTAAGTCCTTAATATATCTTGGAGGCGTGGGAAGAGCCGGCTCTGCGTTGAATTTCTAGGAATGATTCCCAGAATAACACTACAGAACTGGCTGGCCAAGGAAACTGGTACCTATGCCGTAATCAGGATGCCGAGCAGGCAGGCAGCCTCCCATTATTACAGCAGCCAGGTCAGGATCCCATCGCCTGTTTGGCAACATGACGTGGGTGTTGGGTGTTGATTCTTTGCCTTTCAAACTGGGGACGGAGTGCCAGGAGTTCAGCCTCCAAAGCACAGTCCCGCCTTACAGGGTTTCTTCTGCCGTTCACATCTGTCACAGCTGCATCTGGTAGGAGCTCTGGCTGTGGAGCCCTCCTCTTGATGGTCCCCCCTGTGTGATAAGGGGGCATGAATATATTTACAAGTCTGCAGTAGTTGCCAGAGTGGGTCACCAGCCTACTGAAGTGGGAATCAGAGGTGGGTCAAGGTGAAGCTCAGTGGAACCCGGGGCTGTTGATCTAGCTGAGGTAAAGTCACAGAGATGTTGAGAAAGGTACATGAGCCGAGAGAACAGGTGCTATTAAGTTGTATTTTCTTCTCTGTGTGTGTGTGTGTGTGTGTGTGTGTGTGTGTGTGTGTTTTCTTCTCTTGAGGGCATTTCTCCAGGTCAGTCATCTTCTGGAAAGATAAGAACAAATGGTAATATTCCTGGATCAAACATGATTATTCCACATTTTGAAAGATATGAAAGTTCAATTCTCCATGAGTATTATTAATATTGCTTAAATATTTAGGTTAGTGTTCTAGCCCACTTTATGATGTTTTTGTGTGTCTGAACATTTAGGGCCTTGAAAATATGGGGGAGGGGAGATTACATGGAAAATTTTGCCCTACTATTGTTCTAACTGGGGTTATTAAATATATCAAATATATCAATGTGATCAAATCAATATGGTCAAAATCATATATATATTCTAACTGTGGGGATAAATCATTGCAAAGAGCGGTGTGTAATTTTGGGTGAGAGACGTAGAAAGAGTTATGTTTCCTAGGACCGTTGTGGGTCAAGATACAGACATTGGGCAGTGTTGCAGAAATAATCCTGGTTAAAAATATAGTACTTTATACCACAGTGACTTTTCACAGAACTGTTGTTCTTCAAAAGGTTTTTAAATCAATTAATTTGAAAATTCAGATGCTGGAATTAGGTCCCATCGAACACTACTCATCATTCTTTTGTTGTATCTCTTAAGTGTTCAGTGTGTTTCATTATAATGAGTGTAAAGCAGTGACTCTCTAAAGGTGGTCCCCAGAGCAATCTCATCACCTGGGGACTTGTTAGAAATGCAGATTCTCGGACCCAGCGGGGAACCTATTGAATCAGAGACCCTGGGGGGTGGTGCTCAGTGCCCCACAACCTGCATTTTAACAAATCCCTCAGGTGATTTTGATTTTCAAGTGTAAGAATACTGACAAGAAATGATTCATTATTCTTTAAAGGGATTACCAATCACCAATTCTTCCTATCCCAGTAATGGAAACCAAATTTTGTCCTTTGGCGTGTAACCTAACCTCTCTGAATCTTTGTTTCTTATCTGTAAAATGGGAAAATTTATAGTTTTGGGTTTTGACGAGGGTTAAGTGAGATAGGTGATTAGTGTTGTATACATAGAACAGTTCAATAATTAACTGTAATTAATACTGTAATTAAGTTCCAGTTTTTCAAAAACACCTTTGGAGGTAGCAGCTTGATTCCATTCTACCAAGGGGAGATTTAAGATGGACATACACTTAATCTGTTTGGTTTTGTTCTCCTAAATTGTGCTGGTTTCTATAACTTAAACTTCAGATAATATTTAGCTTATCGTAGCTTTGTTTTGTCCGTTTAAAAATTAACCTCATTTGAATTTCTTTTAACTTGTTTTCTAGATCTTTTCCCGTTTATTTTCATTTTAGTGGTACTATTTGTATGGTGTCTCGGTGGTTTTTAAAAATCCTTCTGATGTGATAGTTTTACTCTGACCTAGTTTTCAAACTTGGTGTGCCATGTGACAAGATCAACAGAATAAACCAAATCAGTTTCTTCAGGTTGCTTTAGGCAGCGGCCTGTAGGCACTCCTTTATGTATGCAAGTGTATAATTTTGTAAAGGGGAGATTATGTCTATGTATAGAGAAAACACAGTAAAAGAGGTGTTCTTACATTCTTTCAGTTAGTAGGTCAGAATTTTTTTTTCGAGCCACTAACAAGTGGAATGAGAAATTCAGAAGTTAGAAGCTCACCTGTGTTCCTAAGACTTAAGTAAAATATTGAATTCTTTATAAAGTTAAGTTAGCCCTCTCTATGAAAATACATCTTTGTTTGCTAAGGGATGATGTGTATGTGTGTGTGAGTGGTGGTCCTTCCTTTTGTTTGTGTGACTGAGCCACTGTGTGTTTCTATGCCACACAGACATGCCTTCTATTTTCAGTGAGCAGTTTTACTCCTCGTTTCTTTGTGTGAAATACAGTCTAACAATTGTGTTCTTAGTTTACAAAGTCTGTGTGTGACTCATCTTCAGGCTATGGCTTTTTCAAGTTACACTTAGGTCAGAGTCTATTTAGTCCTTAAGCCTGCCTTGTCTGAGTGGGAAGTGAGAGTTAAAAGGAGTAAAAAATATGGAATTTGTTGGGTCTGGATTCAGACCAGTGGGGTGTTTTTTTTTTCTTTTTTTGAGGGTTACTTTTTAAAGGAGACAATCAGTATTGCTAAGAATTCCCACAGTTGCCAACTAATTTGTTACTTAATCTTTTATTTTTTTTAAACAGTATTGCTCATGACAGTGAGCCTTTGGAGCTTAATTTTTCAGGGTTTGATAGCTGTATCACACTGACAAAAACAACTAGAAAATTCGTAAGGGTTCAGAATCCCTTTTCCTTCTCATGTCATAAGTATATATTTGTCTCATGTGTCTTGTTGTCATAGACATTCCAAAAATCTTATTTAAACAAAAATAGTTGGTGGTAATTAGCTTGAAAAATTGGTAAAACTGATAGATGTATGAGAAATAATTTTCATGTTTATTTGAAAATGTAGTATTTTGGCCTTACTAGTTTTGGTTTTATTTGTATTGAACATTAGTGAATAACACGATACAAAAATAGAAAAAAAAAAACAAAGTAACTTTGAGTCCCGTTTGCTTTTTATTACTACCAAGCTGGTAGGGCTGATGGGAGAAAATTAAGATTCTATGACTTGATTCTTTGGAATTCTTCCTGTTGTCACTGTATAAACAAATAAAACAATCTCTGGCTGCTCACAGAGTTTTTGTCCCTTGGACAGATACAATGTCCTGGCATTTTTCATATCCCATTATCAAAGCCAAGGTCTAGAATTTTAAGTTGGAGGTTGGCTCTGAAATAATCAAATGCCAAACAAAGCCCATCTGAAAGTCTAATAAAGTAAAATTATAGTATTGCAAAATAAGAGAGTTACTGAACTAAATCCCCCCAATTTGAGGATCATTACTATAAAGATGTTATTGTATTAGGAGAGGAGAGGGGAGATGGTTGGGGCCCCCTGGGGGCATTACTTTGATCCACAAGTGGGGAGCCTGAAGGTTCATTTTCCCCTTGGGGTTCCCGAAAGAGGAAGACTGCTTGCTGGTACAGACCAGAGCGCTTCACGTGGGGATGAAGCTTCTGCTGAGCCCTGAGTTAGGCGCTTTACATATAGATAGGTATTATTAGCGCCTCTAAGAGGGTCCAGAAGTGAGATTCCAGAGTGGCTAAGTGATGACCTGCTTAAGGTCATGGAACTTGGTGAGTGGAGAAGCTAAGATCTGAAATCGTGGCTTTCTGAAACCGGACGTTTTGAATACTGAGGATGCCAGTGAAGTTTCCATAGTGCCTGTTTGTTGAATTGTTATTTTAGGGTAGTCATCAGGGGCTTGTGTGTTTTTCATAAAATGTAAGACAAGTTTCCAGTATCTTATAGGGACTCCCAAATCTCATCTTTCTAAAACACTTCTTGGACTTTGGAAAGACTTGGGGGTATCTGGGTGACCGTTTTGTTTGGGTGTTCCTAATTTGGGAATGTAGATGCTTACTCTTTGGAGTGGACCTCTGAACGTTTGATTCCGAAGCCGGGGTGAGCCTGTTTTTTAGGGAGTGACATTGTGTCATGCTGTGTGCAGTAGCCTGGGGAGGCTTTTTGAGTCTGAAAATTGGTTTTTGTTTAGGAGCAGATATCACACGCAAGTTACTTGGCTTCTTCAAGGCTCACCTTTTGTAAAATGGGAATGATGGTAGTTCCCTTGGAGGGTTTGTGAGTAGCACTGTGGGACTCACGTACACTGTCCACAAATGCTCCTGTCTCCCTTAACCTGATTGGAGTTTATGCAACTTGTTGATGTATTCCTTTTACCATCATTTCTCCCCCCACCCGCCTTGGTCTTGAGGATGGACAGGAGGAGTCTAAATGTTACTCTTAAACCAGGTTGGGTTGGAATTCCAGGCTCTGGACCGGTTTATTTTGGGGATTTTTTTTTGAAGTAGATTAATTTTTCTCTTTCTTCTTGGGCGTTTCCTCTCGTATTTTTCTCTCAGACATCCTGAAGACAAAGACCTGATTCTTACATTCTTGGTTGGAATCCCTGCTCCAGCTCCACTCTCTTTAAACTCTGAATCTCAGTATCTTCATTTCTGAAACAGTGGATAATGCTTGTACTTCCTCTCAGGGTTATTACGAGGATTAGATGAGCATACAGTCAAGTTATTTGTACATAGCAAGGGCTCAATCAACTTTAGCTAAAAGGGAAGATAAACCTTTTAAAACAGATGAGATTGCCCTTCAGGAAAAGGAATTAACTTGTTTAACTTTCTATGAGGATATTTTGTCAGATTCTTTTCATTCTATACTGGTTACATCCTCACATGAAGCTTTGTTTATGTGGATTTGGGTGTGTATGCCTCAGGGCACAGTAGCTTGCTCTTAAATTTGAATCTTGCTTTTGGTTCATTGTCACGGAAATGGTCTCTAAAGTCATCCAGGTCATAGCGTCCTTTCGCACCAGAAATGTTTTCGCTGTCAGCATCATGCTAATAGTAAATATTTACTTTCTGAACACAAAAGAGATACTGTTTTTTGCTGAGAAGATAACAGAAGAAAATAAAATTACCACATCCATCCACCAAGGGGTCGTTAGTATTGGTATTTTATTGTATATACTTCCACACCCCCCCTTCTTGATTTTTATTACGGAAATTTAAAGATATTGGAAAAATAGACTAGTTATAATAAACACGTGTTCATTCCTCAGCCTCAATGATCAACTCAGGGACTTATGTCAATCTTGTGTCATCAGTATGATCACCTAGGCCTCCTTTCCCCACTGTCTCCCAATGAATTTATTCTGAAGTTAGACCTAGACAGCTTATCATTTAACCCATACATATGCCACTGGCATTTGTAAAAAGTTATTTGTCACAGCTTCTTTCTTTCCTTCTTTCTTTCTGAGCAAGGGGTTGGATTCATGGGTTGGGGTGTAGAGGGAGAGGGAGAGAGAGAATCTTAAGCAGACTCCTCACCCAGCGTGGAGCCTGATGCTGAGTTCCATCTCACCGTGAGATCCTGGCCTGAGCCGAAACCAAGAGTCTTGACACGGAACCGAGCCACCCAGGTGCCCCTCTGTCACAGGTTCTAATGCAACCCCCAACCCAGCCTCCTTTACTTTAGAGTATATTCAAGTAGTTATTTCTGGTCACTGTATTTAGTTCCATTAGTTATTTTTCATTTATTATTATTTCATGTATTATTTATTTATTTATTATTATTTCATGTATTATTTATTTCATTTATTATTATTTCAGTTATTAGGTTCTATTAGTTATTTTGCATTCACTTGGGATGTTGAAGAGTTATAGAACCAGGCCTCTGGTCAACACCTTGTTTTTCTCTGAAGGCAGCTGTGGATGGGGATGGAGATAGGGACTTTTGGTGGGTAGGATGTGAGGGGTGGGAAGGGTTCTTGAAACAGGTTTTTTCTTCTCTCCTCTTCTTGGCTCTCCTCGTGTCTTCTCTTTCAGAGACTGAAGGGCGGTTTGCTTTCAGAGCTAGAAGTCATAGCCTTAGTCTGTGTAGCCATTCTTGGCTGAACAGAAGACCTGCTTGGTTAATGTACAAGCCAGTTTGTTAATTTCAAAATATATGTTACTGTTGGATGTTTACCCAGTGTCTTGGTCACTGTGCCATTTTATGAATCTGGATAATGATGATATTGTGGTCAGGGCTAATTTACTGTCCAAGTTGTGGAATGTTTTTAGTGCCAAATGAATTCTTGGAGTTAGGGTTTCTAGAACCCTGGCAAGGAAAAGGTGAACTGGTAAAGACGAACTGAGTTAATTCTTTTTTTTTTTTTTTTTTAAGATTTTATTTATTTATTTGACAGAGATCACACGTAGGCAGAGAGGCAGGCAGAGAGAGGAAGGGAAGGAGGCTCCCTATTGAGCAGAGAGCCCGATGCGGGGCTTGATCCCAAGACCCTGGAATCATGACCTCAGCTGAAAGCAGAGGCTTAACCCACTGAGCCACCCGGGCTCCCCATTTCTTTCTTTTTTTTTTTTTTTAATAAAGATTTTATTTATTCATTTGACAGAGAGCATAAGCAGAGGGAGTGGCTGGCAGAGGGAGAGGGAGAAGCAGGCTCCCTGCTGAGCTGGGAGTGGATGTGGGGTTTGATTCCAGCAACCTGGGACCATGACCTGAGCCAAAGGCAGGTGCTTAACTGAGGTACCCAGGTGCCCTGAACTGAGTTAATTCTAATTTCAAAACTCAAATCTGAAGATTTGCTAAAATGGACTTTGATACAGACTAGTTTGCTATGCCTTTTTATGTTTAAGCTCATTATGGTTTGGGATGTCTGTCAGTTGGTGACTTTGATAATTTGAGATTATGACTAACAAGGGTAATAACCTCTTTAAAAAGTTAAGGTTATTGGGTTTGTTTGTACTGTTAAATTGAGTCATATCTTTTTTTTTTTTTTTTTTTAAGATTCTATTTATTTATTTGACAGAGCATAAGCAGGCAGAGCGGCAGGGAGAGGGAAGCTCCCCGCCGAGCAGAGTGTCCAATGTGGGACTCAATCCCAGGACCGCAAGATCATGACCTGAGCCCAAGGTAGATGCTTAACCAACTGAACCACCCAGGTGCCCCAACTGAGTCATATCTGAATTGGCTAAATAATTGATATTAAAAACCTTTACTGAGTATAGTGCTACTCCCAGGTCTCTTTTTGATTACTGAAGCCCATATAGGTTTAGATGCTTGGAAAAGAGAGACCCACCCTAATTTTAAGACTTTCAGACTTAAATGTTTTAACATCTAAATGCCTTTTGGTTGGCCTTTGAATGATGACTTTTTTCTCTTGGTTTTGTGGGTGTATCTGAGATTCCTGTTTATTTCCCCAAGAAGAATTCACACATTTTCAAACGGATTTGTTACCCATGAGTGTCCTATTCCGAAGAGAGGCTGATTGATGCCTTGAGAGCCCTCTAGGCAGGGACTGTGTGGTGCCTCTGACAGTAGGACTGCCTTTGAGATTAGGGACAGAGCAGCCTTCCAGAATCCTGAATTGATCTCCTTTTTAGGTCAGTTGATTTGGGTATTTTTCACAAAAGACAGACGTGCTGCTGTGCTGTGGTGTCCCTGTGTTGGCTAACTGCCGGTCATTTGATGTTCCCCCTGGACCTGTGGATTCAGGTGCTTTGTGTTCCTTTTCCATTTCCAAATCTCACATGGTTTTGGACAGAGGCACACATAAGGAAGCTTATATCTGTTTCCTCATGCCTCAGGAGCCACCTGCTTTTCTGTTGCCTGTAATTCTTTGATCATTGATCGATTAAATATTTATTGAGCACCTATATGTACCAGCAGTGTACCAGGTGCCGGCTACAGAGGTGAGTGAGTTCTTGCTTTCATGGAGTCTGTGGTCTGTTAGATAGGACAGACGTGTAAACCTGTAAGCAGGTATATGTTTAAGAATAGAAACTGAACTGGAAGGAGACACACCAAAATGGTTAACAGAGGTGGGAGGGAGGAGAGGACCCTGTTTTTATTGTATATGTCTAGGTAATGTTTGAACTTGTTATAGGCATGTCTTGTTCATGCAATTACAGTAAAGAGAAGATTCATTGTGATAGGTATAAGAAGCATATAAAAATATGGTGGAAAGGTGATTAGTTTCATGGAGACCGGGGACCAAGGAACATTTTTAAAAACAGATTTCCCTCCTGGGTAGAAAGGGGGGATAGTGGGAAGATAGGGCACAGGCTCCTCATGCAAAGGGATTGGAATGTGCCCAAGACTGATAAAACAGCTCATTTTGTTATGAGTTTCAGTAGTGACTAGCTTATTACAGATTTCTGGGCACCATAGCTTTTCTTTCTTGGGGAGCAGAGAGGTAACATGCAATTATGTTTTCTTTTGGGACTTGGAATGTATTTGCTTAAATACATTTTAAACATATTAAATATTTCTGCAAAGATGCCATATTTGGTGATTAGGTTTCCAGTGAACCTGGGTAAGTTTTTTAAACTCCTGAATATAGGTGAACTGTAGAACTGGACTACAGTTAACTTTGTTTCAGTGAAGATATTCCTTTAAGTTGAAGGATGTCTGGCAGTGTGTATCAGATTGTGAGGGTGGTCTTTATGACAGTTGTCCTGCCATACATTTTCTTGGGTCCACTGGGACACTCTGGAAACTTCCCCTTTGGGGCATTGATTTGGTAAGTTAATTCTCAGTATTTGTGCCCTATCAAGGGCAGTTACCTTACAGATCACTGTGTTTTTTTGTTTTGTCGTTTGCTTCTGTTTTGTTTTTGCCTTCATTTTCCTCCCCAACCCCCCCACTCCCCAGCTTCTGAGCTCATACTTTTCTGAGTATAGCTAATAACCCAGTGGAACCCAAGCTTGATCTCTCTACAACACACGTACCAAAGGTAATCTCATCAATTGGAAACAAATGCTTAAGGGGATCTCCTTTTATTCTTCTAACTGATGGGAGAAAACAAAATACCAAGAAAAACACATGATCAGGCAATAAACCAGAGATTTGACCTAATTTATGTGGAATAAAGCACTTAATTCTTTGAGTCTTGGTACATGTCATACTGTCGTGATATCATTTCTGCAAATTTTCAGGTTAACTTTTCATAGATAAAGGGTAGTCCTGTGTGCTGAGTTTAATGTAGAAAGCAGTCATATTAAGTGCTACGCATACTGTGTGGTATTTCTTCCCCTTCCTATAAAACATTTGCCTTTTGGAAGAATGGATGGCTCAAGGGATTAGTGATGGGGAAGTGGAGGCTTTCACATTGGTTCAGATTTGACCTTGGTTAGTGATGCTTGAAAATCAGCACTATTTAATAGGCATTAAGAGAGCCCACTTTTTGATCCACTTCCAGTGGATAAATATCCATAGTTCTTTAATGCCATAGTTGCGGAACTAATTGGCAGAATTAAATGATTTAAGAACTTTCCTCCCCTTTTGCCCTCAGAAAATAGTTGGTTGTTGTTTAAATCAGAATCTTGGAGGCGGCATGAGTCATTTCTGAGGACTGGAGACTAGCTAGCTTTGCAACTCTTACTGTATCGGGAAGCTTATGTGCTTTGCACTGCTCTCAGTGGGGGAGATTGGGTAGAAAGGCTGTTTTCCTCTCAGTTTGCAATTTTTCCCAAATTTGGGACTGCTCATCTGACCCTAGACACTGAAAAAATATACTGGGGTCATTCATCGCTCAAGACTCATTCTTTTCTTTCCATGATCAAATAAAGGGGGTGTAAGCCTCATCTATTTTCTGTCTGCTTGTTTTTCTTCCTTTGAAAGAATTTTAGTGCATAAGGCTTTTCCTGACTCTCTTCTTCCTACTGGTACTATGGACTTCTGCAGTGCGGTTCCAGTGAAGTTAGGAGGGTTTTATGTTTGAAGCCCAGTAATTGGCAGTCATGATCACTCAGTGTTTATAGAGCTTCCAAGGAAGGGTGAGCATTCAGTGATGATAATTACCTGCTAATTTGTTTGCTGAAAGATGGGCCCATATATTTAGAATGATGACAGATCAGAATATTTGGCTAAGTGTATTAGTCAGTGTTTCATTTTTCAAAACATGAAAACCCCAGCATGCTGCTATGAAAACGTTGTGCTGTTGATGGGTTTTTCTTGCTAAATGAGTTTCTGTCCTGGCTGGGTTCTTTTATTTATGAATTTATTTTAAAAAGTCATCTTTTGTGAGATCCTAACTTGGGCAGTGAGAACTTCGGGCTGATTCCTTTTCTTCTTTGTAGGTTCCGTTTGTCATGCGTGCAACTCACATTCCTTTTTCTTATTGCAGTGTTGGACATCAACATCTTTGCCACATAAAGGAGGTCAAGTACAGAAATCTATGGGTCTAACTACCCTTTGTTCTCTCTGTCTGTAGCCAAGAGGTGTAGACAAGACCTTCACTAAAGGGAAAAGGGAGAAAAACAATGGGCTGTCTAATCCAGCTGAGAAGCTTTAGGTTGTGGGAGGAATTAAAAGTGCCATCAGGAAAAAAAAAAAAAAAGGTGCCATCAGGAAGGCAGAAAAGCTGTGGTGACTCTGGAGTAAGTAGAGATGTTGCATATTCTGGATCCCCTTTTGGGGGGCTATTTTGCCCTGGTCATAGAAAGAATCCAGAAGTATACATATCCAGAATTGAATGGCTTATTTGAATAAATTGTCAACCAAAAGGAAAGCAAAAAAAAAGAAAAAGGCTGTTTTCAGCTATTAGCTGCCAGATAAAGATGGGATGCTGCCCCCCACCTCGGTAAGGACTTGGCTTGGAGACAGCAAGATTGCCTCGTGAATGGATAAAAGGTATTCTCCATTGTAGTTCACCTCTATGTAGAAAGCGATCGCAACAAAAACGTGGAAGGGTGCTTAGAAATAGAGTGGATCGGATTCCAGGTAAACCCATTCATGCTGTTACCTGATGGCATGTTACTCATTTTCCAGAACTGTACTTGTAATCTACAGGTTTTCAAGGTACTTACATTTGGAGGTGATCGTAGCTGAAGAGATAAAGTTTCTCTCTTGAACCCTGCTTGCTTCGTTTGTTTCTTGGGAGTGTTCCCCAACCTGCAGGACAGCTCTGACAGCGGCTGTGCTCCTCCTTGCCCCTGTGCTTGGGCTCCTGGCGGTCGTGCTAGCGGGGCTCTGAGCTGTGTTCGGTGTTGGTGGGATGGACTCCCTGGAAGGTATTGGGTTGGGTATGATGTAAGTAAAATAAAGACAAAATGGCAAGAATGCTGCTGTGACCTAGTGATTTGGAGATCCCAGGACTCACATTAGCTGGGACTCAAAGCCTTGCCCTTCAGAAGAGAATGTGCTTTGTCACCTGTTCTATCATATCAAATGTTAGGGAAATGCTTTCAGAATTCCAGTCCCACCAAGTGGAAAGATGGGCCTCCTGAAGCTATTATTTTTCAGAATAATGTCTTCTCTTAGGCAATCAGAATTATAAATTCTTTCTACCTGATCATGCTCTAAATACCCTTTCTATATAAAATTACATATGTCTCTAGAAAGTGATCCTTTTCCCTTTAAAAATATTTACCCCTTCTTTCCTTGTCACTCTTCATTGGTGTTTTCTTTTGTTACATTTCTGGATCTGTCTAACCAAATTGTCTTTAGGGTTGTCTCTGCTCGTGCTAAGAGACCATTGTTTGGGTGTGTATATTTTCTTAAAATCCTGCTAGTGTCACAGATCAAATTTTAAATTCCCTTACTAACAACTTTAGAGATAGAAAGTGCTACCTTTTTTGGGGGGGCTGTAAATTATTTTTAAACTTTAATTTTGTGAATAGATAAACTTTTATCTTGTGGTGGGGGCTAGTGGCAGGAATGCAAGCAGGGACGGCAATATTCAGACACATTTTACATCACTTAATTTCATTTGGTAGGTTGTATTTTTACAATTAGTTCTGTGTAGCCTCTGAGTAGGAAGTACACTGATTATGAAATTGGTTTTCTTCTGGAAATGACAGTCCTTTAGGATAAGGACATAGCCCTTTTTACCAACACAACTTTCTACACTACATTGTAAATATGATATAAACAATAGGTGTGATTAGATAAAGTGCAAAAAATATTACATGTAATAGAGAACATAGAAGTTCTTGGGTCTGATGTTACTCTTAGTAATCTTCCCATTTTTCAGTGGTGATGGTCCTTACCTTTTGTCTCTCATCTCCACACCCCTCAACAAACAAACAAACACAAAACAGAACTCTCAATTCTTCAAAAAGATCATAGAGAGTTAATTATAGTGATACGTAAGAACTAGGACAATTGTAGCTGTTGGTCTGGCCCAAAGCCTACAGAAGGTTCTTATTTCATAAGCAGAGATAATTTGTTTTTCTCTGTGTGCCATATGGCTTTGCAACTGCAGAGATCAAACAGATTTGTGGATGTAAACTTCAGTTCTGTACTTAAAAAATTTTTGAGTTGTGTGGAGATTTTCATAATGTGCTTGAATCACTGATGCCAACCAGGTCTGTTGGAGTCAAGGATCCCTTGTCAGCTCTGTAAGCAACTATGCATGGTGGCTTTTATTTGCCTTGGACTTAAAAGATGATTTTGGAAAGGAAACTTGGAACCCAAATTGTCAACTGGAATGCAATGATTATTTGTTTTTTTATAAAGACGATGATTAAAACCAGGAATCATTAACATAGAAGAATAATAGTTCTGAGGCTGCCCAGGTGGTCTCTGGAAAGGACTGGAGTTTTCTCTTAATCAGAAAACTTTTAATTACGCTAATTTATTTTGAGATTGTTTTGGGATGGTCTTCAGAAATAAGAGTTTGAATTTCTTCATTCCAGTTTCTTTGAAGGGGGAAATGGTATAAATGTGCCAGTGATTACCCCCTCCTTTTTCTTTTCCTTTCTTTTTTTTTCTTTTTAAAAGATTTTATTTATTTATATGAGAGAGAGAGAGCAGGGGGAGGGGGAGAGGGAGAAACTGACTCCATGCAGAGCCCCAGGCGGGGCTTGATCCCAGGACCCAAGATCACGAACTGAGACAAGGTCAGAGGGCTCAACTGACTGAGCCACCCAGGTGCCCTCCCTACCCCGCTTGTTTCTAATGACTCCATATATGTGTTCTGACCTGCTGGTCACAATGAATTAAATTTTTAGTATAGTGTTCGGTTTATCTAAAGTAGATGCTTATTCCCTGGTCCCTTTGTTTTCTAGTTATTAAATTGAATGGTGTACTAAAGTGTATCTAAACTGTCTCCTAGGGGCACCTGGGTGGCTCAGTGGGTTAAGCCTCTGCCTTCTGCTCAGGTCATGATCTCGGGGTCCTGGGATCGAGTTCCGCATCGGGCTCTCTGCTCAGCGGGGAGCCTGCTTCCCCCCTCTCTCTGCCTTCCTCTCTGCCTACTTGTGATCCTCTCTCTCTCTGTGTCAGGTAAATAAATAAAATCTTAAAACAACAACAACAACAACAAAAAAACCTGTCTCCTATTTGTAGACTTTTTTTTTTTTTTAATTTATTTATTGGACAGAGAGAGATCACAAGTAGGCAGAGAGGCAGGCAGAGAGAGAGGAGGAAGCAGGCTCCCTGCTGAGCAGAGAGCCCGATGCAGGGCTAGATCCCAGGACCCCGGGACCATGACCTGAGCCGAAGGCAGAGGCCCCAACCCACTGAGCCACCCAAGGCGCCCCCTATTTATAGACTTTTAAAAAATTATTTATTTTGTGGGGGGAGAGAGAATCTGCAGCAGAGACACCCTGTGAGCACAGAGCCTGTCATGGGGCTCCACCCCAGGACCCTGAGATCATGACCTGAGCTGAAATCAAGAATCTGGATGCTTAACCAACTGAGGCACCCAGGCCACCTCTGCCACCCTCCCCCCTTTTTAAAATAGAGTAGTCCTCACAGGCGGGGTTGAATCTGGAGGGCAGAGCAGGGACTGGAACTTGGCCCTATAGATATAAAATTTGATAGATTCTAAGGTTATCCTTGCTGTTGAAATGTTCTCTTCTGTTACACTCCCTGTCCCCCAGTTTACCTTCAGGTAAACTGTTATTCCCTGAGGACAGCCTTCAGGACCCTCACATCAGGTACTGACACTATTAGGTTTTCTGGACACACCCTTTCTGTAATTCTCTGGGGCAGCTGCAACCACATCTGTAATAATTAATTCTTTAATTTCGGTTAACCTGGCTCTCCTGCTCTTTATCTGGCTCCAAAAAACCAGCAACTGTGTCTGTCTTGTTTTCTGCTCTCATCCCAGCTCTTGGCTCATACTGTGTGCTCGGTAAATATTTGTTGAATAAGTGACAGTATAGTTGGTATAAATCATGCTTACTTCGTATGTATAAATAGAACTTTTTTTGCTGATTTTCATATAGAGCATCTTCTAAAATAGCAGTTGTGGCTTTTTTTTTTTTTTTTAAATGAGTACGTACCTTCTGCTTGCACGTAGTCAAAAAGATCTGGTGCCTGGGTATCCAGATGTTATTTTTTATTTATTTATTTTTTTGCTTAGGCTTGTGCATGGCAGCTATTATTTTGCCATTTCCTAGGCTTGTAATTCCAGAACCCACAGCAGGAATAAGCAGACAGTAATGAATTTCTGTATAAACCTTATAGTATGTTTCATCTTTGTTGGCGCAGAGAACAAGAGCTGAAATTTCTTGGAGAGTAGAGGGTCATAGAGTGAGAGCGCGTAGAAATCCCATCTCATTTTATGTCTGATGAAACCAAGGGCTCAGGGAGTTTACCTGCTTTTGCCCAAAGTAAAATGACTAGTTATTGGTTGATATGTGAGTAGTGTTACTGGTCCCTGGTCCCTCGACTGCAAACCGGTATTCTTTCGACTCCAAATTGGTATTCTTTCTGCTATGAAACTTTTGTATTTAGCAGGAAGTCAGTTTTTCTGTTTACCACAACTGCTTTAGTAGGTTAGTACATTGCAAACATTCATACAGTTATGAATGTGCTACATGAATACGCGTTTTATACTCCCTCAGACAGTGGTAAGAACAGGTACCCAGCATTTGACAGTACAAGTACTTTATCCATCAGAAAGCAGGTGGAGGAGACACTTGGATCGAAGGCTGTGTGGTAGTGCATCTCACGGGGGCAGAGTGATTTGGTAGAAAGCTCTGCAGTCAGTAGCAGGGTTCCTCTGACCTGGCCGGCCACCACGCCTCCATGCGACCCCCATATGAGGCTTTGAAATGGAGACCCCCCCCATCAGATAAACCCAGCCATTTATTTGGAGGGGAAAATCAGATAAGTGAAAGTGGAATGCCAGGATAAAGGGAACTCTCGCCCAATCAGGATGCTTCTTCCCACCCCCTGCTCTGATGCAGGAGCCCCCTCTTAGCCATTCTTTCATAAAAATAGCTGGGAAACTGGAATGTCAATTT
Organism: Martes martes; assembly: GCF_963455335.1. Taxonomy (NCBI): domain Eukaryota; kingdom Metazoa; phylum Chordata; class Mammalia; order Carnivora; family Mustelidae; genus Martes; species Martes martes. The sequence continues at coordinate 48,203,704 of NC_137900.1, read as the reverse complement.
GACCACATGCTTCAGCCAGTTAGCCAGAGCTTGGTTTCTTTTATGTTGCTTTTTATTTTTATTTATTTATGTATTTATGTATGTATGTATTTATTTATTTATTTATAGATTTTATTTATTTATTTGTCAGAGAGAGTGAGCACAGGCAGACAGAGAGGCAGGCAGAGGCAGAGGGAGAGCAGGCTCCCTGCCGAGCAAGGAGCCCGATGTGGGAATCGATCCCAGGACGCTGGGATCACGACCTGAGCCGAAGGCAGCCGCTTAACCAACTGAGCCACCCAGACGTCCCTGTTTTATTTATTTTTTAAAAAATATTCATTATTTGAGAGAGAGCATGTGAGCACGAGGCAGGGAGGCAGGGGGGCACAGGGCAGAGGGAGAGGAAGAAGCAGACTTCCCGCTGATCCCAGAACCCTCATATCATGACCAGAGCCCAAGGCAGATGTGTAACCAGCTGAGCCACCCGGGTCCCCATGTTGCTTTTTAGTAACACAAGTTAGAAGGGTTCCATCTTTTAAAAGTATCCAAACATACATTTTCAAGGCTTGGATCTACTAATGTCTTTTATCTGCTTGCTTTAAGGAACCCATATATTCCAGAACACTTGCATTTATATCCGTGGAGTCCTATTGTAAATAAAGTATAATAACTTGGTATTTTTAATATAAAATTGCTTACAGTAGATACCAGTTAGGGAAACTGCTCAATTGAGAATGATTTCCCAGATGCCATACCTGTGTGAAGCCCCTTTTTTTGCCTTACGGACCTTGGCCGTAAAGGTGGGCTCAGGAGAGGATAAACTGACCACTGCGCCTCCATCCACTGTCACCCTGCAGCCTTTTAGCGGAGAGACCGGCAGTGGTCATATTATCCAAGCCAGGCCAACTGACACTCTTCCCCAGGACTGTGCACCTGAGCTAGGAGAAAGATGCTCTCCCCTTCTTCTCTGTCTGCAGGGTGTAACATTTCCAACAGAGAACACTTAGCGGTCAGAGTTCTGGCCTCGAGGAGGCAGATGATGCTGCCGTGTCTCAGTTTCTCAGAACGGGCAAAGTGCCTATGAACTGTATTCACTAAGTGATATTCCAGGGATGTGTTTCAGGCAGTGGTTATAAAACTAGAGTGTATTCAAAAGTTCCCTGGGTGCCTGTTTAAAAATGCAGAGTCTTTGAGTCCTGCACCAGACACACACCCCGCCGCCAGACTCGGTAGGGATCCCGGAATCCCTGGGTGCTGTTGAATGGGTGAGGCAGTGGAGGGCGTGGGTTAGCATTTGCTGCGAGTTACATTTAGGTTTTGTTGCCATTAAAAAGTTAGTTTCAGGGGCGCCTGGGTGGCTCAGTGGGTTAAGGCTCTGCCTTTGGCTCAGGTCATGATCTCAGGGTCCTGGGATCGAGCCCCACATTGGGCTCTCTGCTCAGCAGGGAGCCTGCTTCCCCACCACGCCCCTCCCCCCCCCACCTCTCTGCTTGCTTGTGATCTCTGTCAAATAAAAAAAAAAAAAAAAAGGTTCGTTGCAGTTAGGTTTCCTCAATGCCAAACACAGGGCCACATTTATTATGGCAAATAATTTGTTGAAAAGAAACTTTCTGTACTAGAGATGTGATTTTGGGGGGATGGGTGAGGGTGTTGTCGTGATCTATCAGTTCGACCCTTCTGTAGCCACACCTGCCAGCCGGTGTTCTCCAGAGCTGCTCCTGTAGTCCTCTCTTTGGCTTCCTTCCAACAGGCTCTTTTTCCTTTTACGTCCAGCCGTAGCCGGAGTGATTGGAAAGGGCCAGGCAATGGGATCCCTGTCAGTTCTCATGCTTAAAAAGTAGAGGCTATCCAAGCCTTGGTCACACGTACAGATTATCCCTCTCCCCCATTTATTTCCCTATATTGTCTCTTAATGCAAGATAATGGAAAGCCCTGAGAATAGAAAATACGACTTCTCCTAGGAGGTTTTTTTTTTTTTTTCCCTGAGGATTTTCTCTCTTTCTTGCTATAGGATTTTTCTATCTTTGAAACAAAAAGACTAAGGCCACAAGGAAGGGCCAGGGTGGAATCATTTGTTAATTAGAATACCCTCCCTTGTGTTTCTTTCTCTTACCATGATATGACTTACATAGAGGTTTTTTTTTTTTTTCTTTTAACGTAGAGTCTTTAGGGCCCTTCTTGTGTTGGTGTTAGCCCTCTTCCTCTGGGAGGGGACAGATGTGGTAGATAGATGTTCTTATCTGTTCCTTCCAGCTGAATAGGCCTGGCTTGGGTCATGGAAAGTATCTATGTGCCTCTGTAATAAAGTCTGTACCATGGTGTGATTAAGGTAGTTTTAATAATAATTGTGGTGCTAATACTGATGATGATGTGGCAGAAAGGGTGTGTTGAGCCATGTTTTAAGGGGTTTAACTGCTTTAACCCATTCCATTTTTGCCAAACCCCAAACAGGGAATGTTGATGATAATCTCTGTTTTATAGATAAGGAAACTGGACCACGGAGAGATTAGGTAACTGGCTTAAGTTAGTAAGTGGCAGAGCCAGAATTTGAAAGCAGGTAACCTGTCACAGATTTCGTGCCGTCAACACTACTATGTTATTCTGCCCTCTTACGGATCAGTTCATAGCACCTGACTGGCGGCTGGTCTTGAAAGGGAGAATGAGGGGATTTGGAGGAGGGCTGGGTCTGTCTTTCTGGCAGTAGGAATGGGGGCCACGAGGTGGGAGGGAAAGTGCCTGTGGAGGAAGTGATCTTCCTGAGACTCTGCAGGTACGGACCGGGGAGCTCTTGTTAAGCTCCAGTTAGGAGCTAGAAAGGGAGCTGGAGCACTGCTCTGAAGGAGAGCCATGGGCTGCGGGCTGATAGCCACCGCGGTGCCACTGTGGCCTTCGTATTTTCTGTCTAAACTACCACCGTAAGTGTAGCTTGTTTCAGAAGATAATATTTCAGGCATATTGTAGAAATTCACTTTTAAAAATAAAACTTGAACGTGGTGGTCTTCAGTGTCATCGGTGGAAATCCAGTGTGTTCAAAAAAGCGAACAAGCTCTTTAAGGGGAAACTCCTCTTTCTCTGTTAACCTTGAACTTTTCTTTTAATCCTGCATCTCCCCAAGTTTCATTCTTATGTAGTACGTGTTCACTTTTCAGGGTCTTTTGTTGATTTTCACATTATAATAAAAATGTATAAAAACTTAAAAATGTCTTGTACCTGCAAGGATTACTCAATCCAGAAGTAACTGCTTAAACACTTCAATTATTAGTAGAACAGAGTTGATCAAAATAACATGATTACATTGCAAATTCTGATAAATGATAATAAAGACATAAAGTAAAAATGTATCTCTTCAAAAATTTCTCCCTTACTGTGTGTCTGGGTGCTTTTTCTATCCCGTAAGCATTTTTTAGTAGATAGTAAAAGATTTAGCATCACTTCTATTTTCCATTTTTTCTTTTTTTATATATGCAGGCACTGAGAAAACCCTTTCCTAAAAACAAAAAAGAAAGGAGTATTGTAGCAAGGACATCCAATTCCTTGGACACTTACTGAAGTTATACAGTAAAGCTCACATCATGAGCTGTCATCAAAAATTATTTTTGATGATTGGCCGATGGTTTAAGATTGGATGCTCTCCATTTGCTTGTAGTGATCTGACTCGCAAAAGCATTTGCTTTTATTTTTATTTTTCTGTTATTTGTTTGCTTCCTTGCTTTTAGATGCTTTTATTTCTTACACATTTCTTCCCAGCAAGACCGGTTTGTTTCCAGGGGTTCTCCTCTTTGGTGCTCTGGAGATAATAATGCCTGGTGAGATGTGGGTGTGGCCAACACGTCTGTCTTCTAGAGGAAGTGAGAAAAGGGCAGTTAAGAAAGAGAAGGCAATATTCTCAGGCATGTCCTTCGTAGGAAAGTAGTCACAGGGAAGCTAAGGATGGAGAGATTGATCTTTTTCTTTTAGAGCAGTTTTCATGTACCCTAAAGGTCTGCACAGCCCAGTTTGAAGACCACTGCTTTAGGATGTAGTGTAACTAGGGAGATTTTAGGTTTTGTAGTTCCCCAGCTCTGTGTATTCAGGAATTCACTGTTAGCTTCTAGAAGTGTAGCTTGAGGGATTACGTACATCCAAACTTATACTGAAAACTGATTTTTACACCAAAATACTGTTTCCAGCATGAAAATCAACAGGAGAATCCAGTTCAAGTTCAGGTTAAGGAGATGGTTTATGGGGTCAGTTAGATGGCCTTCAGGAGGAGGCTGGCCAGAGACTGGTCTGGCGGGGCACTGGGGAGGGAAGGGAGGTGATGGGCATGGCCACCACCTTAAGCATTGTTCTGTTCCACAAAACCCTTCTAGTTCAACATGAGACAGCTACTTCCTCCAGTTCTAGTTGGCTTGTTAGTTAAGGAAGGAATAACTAGGGGCACCTGGGTGGCTGTGTGGGTTAAGTGTCTGCCTTAGGGTCTGGTCATGATTTCAGGGTCCTGGGATTGAGCCCCCACTTGGGGCTCCCTGCTCAGCAGGGAGTCCACCTCCTTCTCCCTTTGTCTGCTCGCACTCTCTCAAATAAATAAATCTTTTCTTTAAAAAAAAGAATAACTAAAATATATGCATTTATCTTAGACCTTTTAGCTGAATATGTAGCTGTTCTCTAGTATCCCAAGAAAGGTAATTTTTTTCATTAAATGTTGGTCCGCTGGTTGCAGTTCTGAATGGTTTTTCATGCATCTACCACGCCCTGACCTATCATCCATTCTAAAAGTTGAGCACAAGGGGTTCCTGGGTGACTCAGTGGGTTAAGTTAAAGCCTCTGCCTTTGGCTCAGGTCATGATCCCAGATTGAGCCCCCGTGTTGTGCTCTCTGCTCGGTGGGGAGTCTGCATCCCCCCTCTGTCTCTGCCTGCCTCTCTGCCTACTGGTGATCTTTCTGTCAAATAAATAAATAAAATCTTTTAAAAAAAAAGGTAGAGCACGAATTTGAAGTTCTGTAACCTGAGGTGAGAATCCTTTCAAATTAAAATGTTTTCTTCTGGTCTTAAATTTTCTTTCCACAGTTGATTGAGTTATTAATTTAGATACTTCCCTTCACTGAGTATTGACAAAGCATTTGCTTCAGCCTTTTTAAAGATTTTATTTATTTTTAAAGATTTATTTATTAAATTTTAGAGTGCTATGTGAGTAGGGGGAGGGGCAGAGGGAGAGAATCCCCAAGCAGATTCCCTGCTGAGCACGGAGCCTGATGTGGTGGTGGGGAAGCTGATCTCCTGAGCCAGGAGATCATGAGCTAAGATGAAATGAAGAGTCAGAAGCTCTATTGACTGAGCCACCCAAGCACCCATTAAAGATTTTTTTATGTTCTTATTTTTTAAAATAAGTTATCTTTTTTAAAGATTTTATTTATTTGTTTGAAAGAGAGGGAGTGAGAGCATGAGAGGGGAGAAGGTCAGAGGGAGAAGCAGACTCCCCGCGGAGCAGGGAGTCCGATGTGGGACTCGATCCCCGAACTCTGGTATGACCTGAGCTGAAGGCAGTCGCTCAACCAACTGAGCCACCCAGCCACCCAAAGATTTTATTTTTAAGTCATCTCTACACCCAGTGTGGGGCTTGAACTCACAGCCTTGGGATCAAGCGTTTCAGGCTCTATCAACTGAGCGAGCCGGGCACCCCTGCTTCAGCATTTTAAAAGTAGTACTTTTCATACTCTTCGTTGGTTTACGGGACAAAAAAATGATGTATTTACAATTAGGTTTTGGCCCATGGCCCAAAAGTCATTCTCCCTTACCTAAAGAACAGAACAAACCGGATTTGGAAAGGAACAGAACACCTTTTGGTAAGTGTATTATTATGGGAGAGGTACTTAGTAGCTGTTAAGTATCTGTTATTTGGAGGCATCACCCAGGTTATTTTATAGCGGGAACTTGGTATCCTTATGGGAGTGAGGAAAGGGAAGTCAGTTAAGAATTTAAAATGTATATAATTAGCTTTGTTATGCTGAGGTCTGTTTCACTGAGTGTTTTGTCCAATAAATAAGAAATCTTTCTCTAACTGGTGATAGAAATCTTTCCTATCGCATGTACTATTGCCTACTGTGTTGTTGTTGCGTGCCGTATTTTATTCGTATCACCTGTTTTTGGTGTACAGTAATTGTTAAAATGAGTTTTAAGGTGGGAGAGGAGCTTGAAAGTGGAACTCAGTTTTTATGATTGTGCTAGAAGCTTTTGTCTTCCAGAAACGAGTAACAGAACTTGTAACAACTTGTATCAGTTTATATTCCGCTGGGCTATGAGTTTCCTTAAATAATAGGGAACAGAGGTCTTTAAAAAATTGTGAACTGAGATTTTTTTTTTCTCCAAAGGTGAAATGAAAGCAGTACTGTACAGGAAATTAAATTTTTGGGTAAGGAAGTAAAATTGGTCTGATTGAAATCATTAATGTCTCTTTAATGAGGGGTTATATGAAAAATGTTAGGCAGAAAATGTGATGCCAGTTAAAAATCATAAATATGAAATTTATTTAGTTCGAACAAACAGTATTTGAAACTGAGCAGAGAGGAAAAAGAAAATTTATGTGGAAGGAATTAGTTGTCATTCTCAAGGCTATGGAAAGCTGCTGGACCGTTAAAATGGATTTGCCTTTCTCTGAAGAGAAATACTTGGTTCAGAGATTTGTGATATTCGTCTCTAAAATTTTCTACAAATTAATATTTAGTATTCTGGGGATTTTTTTTTTTTTTGCCATCAGTGTTACAAATATCTATGTTTGTGTATTGTAAATTTCTGTTTGTTTCCTGTCTTGTAGAAGTTTGCAAAGTATCTACTGCAGTTCTAAAAACTTACCTATTCTAGCTTTTGTTTGTTTCCAGTCTTCTAGATCTGTAAGGTAAGAGTGTTAAAAAGGTCAAATAATGGGGTGCCTGGGTGCCTCAGTCTGTTAAGCGTCTGCCTTTGGTTCAGTTCATGATCCTGACGTCCTGGGATCGAGTCCCGCATCAGGCTTCTTCCTCTCCCTCTGCCTCTTCCCTCTGCTCCTGCTCTCTCACAAATAAATACATAAATCTTAAAAAAAGAAAAAGTCAAATAATTTGACTGGCTTCATTGAGAAAGTCCCAGCGAATGCTAGCATTCGTATTTGGAGTTGTGTTTTCGATCGCAGGTGAGGGATACACCTCACTTCAACGGGGAAAGAGGAAAATGAATGGGATCTATGTAGACAAAATGTTGATGCCAAGCACCAGCGGCAGGCCCTAGTAGGTGCTCTGTGTATGTTGCCGAGTGAATGTTATGGATGAATTGAGATCAGCTGGAATTGGTAAGCTCCACGAGTAGAGGAATTCTGACTCATTATGTTCAGGACACCTAATACCGTGCCTGGCATATGGTGCTCAGTCATGCTTTGCTGTGAACGAGATTATATGCAGTCAGTCCTAAGGACTGCTGCCTCCTTGTAGACATGAACATAAGCTCTTCTGAGTCATTTGGAAGAAGAAATAATCAAAACGGCAGCCTTCTTATTTTTCCCCCCTTATGAATCCGTTTTCTACAGAGTTATTCTTAGTGTTGAGAATTGAGGGCTTTTTTGTTTAAGTGGCATTTAAGACTACCCTGAGTGAGATTCATGAGGTTAAAGTATAAAGTGTAACCATAAAACAAGGACTTACTTCTGGATTTTGACCTCTGGTAGTGAAGGAAAACACCTATTACTCATAATAAAAGGTCAGATTCTCAAATTTTCTTTGGTACTTTCTGGATGTCCAATACAAAGAAAGTCTGTATTAGAAAAAAATATTTGTGGGGCACCTGAGTGGCTCAGTCATTAGGCGTCTGCCTTTGGCTCAGGTCATGATCCCAGGGTCCTGGGCCTGACACCAGCATCAGGCTCCATGCTCAGCGGGAAGCCTGCTTCTCCTTCTTGCGCTCCCCCTGCTTGTGTTCCCTCTCTTGCTGTGTCTCTCTCTATCAAATAAATAAATAAATAAATAAAATCTTAAAAAAAAAAAAAAGAGAGAAAGAAGTTGTGTGTATGTTTTCATTTTTATTTAAATTTTTTTTTTAACTTGGAGCTTTTAAATAAAATAACTCTGCCTACTTGTGATCTATCTCTGTCAAATAAATAGATAAGATCTTAAAAAAAAATAACATTTAGGGTACACTTTGAAAAGGCTCATTACTGAATCTTTGGGACCTTGCTAGGTGAGAAAAGGTAGATTCTCCGTGAGGTTTTTCTATCTAATGCAGTCTTGAATTTGACTTCTTATTCCTATCTAAAATTCTCACGTCAGTGTAAGGTTAGTTTGGATACCAGTTGCGCTGTCACCAAATATATCCAGGGATGTGTTACTTGGGTAGAGCACCAATGTGGACTGTTTGCAGTCCTTAAAAACCACAGCTTATCAGAAACCCAACCCTCATCCTTAATGTTGTACCAGCTACTGGGCTTGTAGGGTTGCTTCTCCTACCTCTTCACCTTCAACATCTCTATGTTTTTCTTCTTTTTGTTACCTCAACAAAAACTGGAGCCGGAGATGTCCAAGCAGGATTCTGGAGATAATGAGGTAGTTGCAATATAAAAATTACTCAGCTTCCCATGAGTGACATTGGCCTTAATTAAAAAGATTTCTTTTCTTTCTTTCTTTTTTTTTTAAGGCAGCAATTGTTGCCTGGCATCTGATCTCTACCTTGGATCTCCTGGGTGGTCTTCTGCAACTTGCTTAACCTTACTTTTCCTGTGTTAAATAGGATTAAGAATGTTTCCTTTTCTAGAGTGTTGTAAGAAGGCTCTGGTAGGACTGTGAAGTTCTTTGCAAACAAGACTCCAGCTAAGAAAGAAAAAATCTTAAAACAGCTTTGCTTCTGTTGCTTCCTGCCCTCCTTCAGTAATGCTTCTGAGATTTGATCAGAGTTGTATAAAAGGGAAATAGTTACAGTGTGTCAGGAGGGAAAAAAGAAACGACATGAGAAATAAGTAATCCATAAACTTTACAGTCCTAAGGGGATCCGGGTGGGTGGATCTGATGACTTGGCAACTGAGAGAGGGAAGCAAGTGTAATTGTTGATTTTATCAGAGCAGGTTTATGTGTTTCTATGTGCACACAGGGGGATGGGGACTGACTATAGACTTAACGATTAACGTTAATGTCGGGTGGTTACAAAAGTGCTCCATAAATCCTAGGCAATATTGCTATGTCTATAGGGTATGATAGTAATACTCAATAAAAATAATATCAAATTCTATCAAAATAGAGGTTGTAATAAACAGATATGTGGCCTCCTTCCTTTCACAGAATCTGTGTTTTGGGTCCTTCAGGTAGTTTGTAGTATCGCTGGGAGTGTGTGAAATTTGATTTTGGTATAATTAACTCTGTGTGGAATATGGAAATCAACTGTGTCCTTTTGGTCACTAAGCAAGCTTTTTTCTGATTCTGGAATGTCAGCACTTGGAGTGTTGAAGGTTGTTTTGGGTTGGTTTTTGAACTGAAATGTCATGGGAGACATGGGGTTGTTAAACTCATAACCAGCCGGGAGAATTTATAGGATGCAAAATGTTTGGTAGATTTCTTTAGTTAGAGGATATGTCTTCTGGACCTTTCCCAGGGAAGGCAGTTCCATGTAATAATTTACCAAAAGGGAATTGAGAAAAGAAAATACCACCTTTGGGTGACAGGAGGTTGAGTGGGTGGGTGAGCAGAGTGCTTTAAAGGCAGTCTTTGCTCTTTACAATCCCTTGATTTAAAGAGTTGCATGGGCCCCAGAAAGAAGCTCAGGTGAGTTATCACATATGGGAGTACCTTAGAAATTAGGCACCGGGTACGTTATTCTTCGTGGGGAGCCTAAAAATAAATTCGAAGGTTGGGGATGTCCCTTCTTTATCCTCATGCTAGCTGGCTGCTAAGGTCATTTGAAAATCTTAGCTAAGATGATGTTTCATGTTTCTTCACCTATTAAATTTTTGTAATGAGTATTTTTTTCCTCAATAGAATCTGTCATTTAGAGGAGACTTTCAAACAGAGTAAGCAAACTTTAACGTATTAAATGAACGGTACAGGGAAGAGTATGTGTGGTTAAAAAAATGGCATCAAGGAAGAAATCCAAGTGGAGGAAAAGAGAGGAGCAAGCCGGGTGGAAAGCCAGGGCTAAATACCCACCTGAGATTTTGAAGCGCTCCATGCCCAAGGCCTTTATTCTCTCCCTTCCCTGTGGGTGCCTCATTATTATTTATAAGCCATCTCCCTCATAAGGTGCTTTGAGCTTTGGGGCAAATAAAGGGTAGCGAAACTTGAAATAGCCAGTTGGCAGTTCATTATCAGCCCTGATACATGGGATTGGAACTACTGTGTAAAGTCGAATTGTGAGTTTTTGAATTATAGGTAAGATTTCAAATCATCCTCTATACCCCCATTTCTTTCTTTCTTTCTTTCTTTCTTTCTTTCTTTCTTTCTTTTTTTTTTTTTTTAAGATTTTTATTTATTTATTAGACAGAGAGAGATCACAAGTAGGCAGAGAGGCAGGCAGAGAGAGAGGGGGAAGCAGGCTCCCCGCCGAGCAGAGAGCCCGACTTGGGGCTCGATCCCAGGACCCTGAGATGATGACCCGAGTCGAAGGCAGAGGCTTAACCCACTGAGCCACCCAGGCGCCCCTCTATGCCCCCATTTCTAGAAGTATTTTGTAGCTTATGGTGTTGGGAGCAAGTCCCTGGTTCATGGGTCATATAGATAACTGGTAAGCCATGGGATTTCTGCTGGCATCAACACTTAGGTGTTCGAAGTCCATGGGTCGGGTGCCGTAGGGAGGTCAGTGGAGTAGGAATTCCTTAAGTTGGTTGTATTAACACCAGATCTCCTATGTGCGGGTGCTGGGAGAAGAGACAGAGGTCACCGTGGAAAGATCATTGGGCATCTTTGGTGGGCAAGAGTGGGAAGAAGTTTCATCTACTTCTCTTTTTGTCAGGATGGAGTTCAAGGTTCTGAGGAGTTAGTGGTTTTGCAGTTCTTCTCAAACCAGCCCAGGTGAATTTGATATTCTGGCTGTACACTGTGGTGCTATGAAAAGCCTGTTGTATGGAGCCAGGCAGTTTGGGATCAAATCTCAGGTGTTGTGCCAAGTCACCTGTGTGACCTTTGTTCCTTAACTTCTCTTTCCTTATCTTCAAAATGAGGATCATCAAGTAGTTACAGAGTTACTGTGTAGATTAAACAGTATTTGTAGAATATGTGAAATACATGCTTAGAACAGTTGCTGGCACAGAGGAAGTGACATACCTGTGCTAGCTATTATTATTACTGTTACTACTGCTGTTACTACTGGGGACTATTTAAGAGTTAGTCATTGTTGCTGTTGTAAATCATGATGGGTTGGTAACAGAGATGATGTTTCTTTGTAGAGAAAGCAAAGCCTGTTGTCAGTTTTACCTTTGAGTCCCGTGTTTTGGTCCACACACTTTATAGCTACCTGCCTTTTTTCTTTATGAAGTTTCCAAGGAACCGCCCACGACTTACTGGTGATTGGAGTAGTTAATTCATTGTCAAATGAAGGCGGTATTCATAACACCTTGTTTAATTTTATATTATTTTTTATTGTTGTCTTTGAGTAAAATGAGTGTGTTGGTCAATTTGAGCAGATTGAAGTTCCCAACAACGATGATGTGATGTCTACGAGTAAATTTCAAAGGCATTTAGGTGAGTAATTTTTCCCCGTTGCCACCGTTTGCTGTCTTCTGTTGCCCAGAGCCCTCAGGAAGGATTATACCTAGGACAGGCCATGGCTTTTTTTTTTTTTTTTTGGATGAATTTTTTTGAAGCGGACCATCCAAATAGATGTTAGGGCAATTTCACATAATTAGGGCAAGTATATATTACTGCTTGTATTTCCGACAACTAGTTATTACAATTAAAATCCATTTACTGTAACTATTCCAATGGGATGTCAAATCTAACTTGCATTTAGCAACCCCCTAACACTTTTTTCGTATACTGTTTTTCAAATTTCAAATGCTGACTGCTTCCAGGAAACAAAAACACCTTTCTTTGAAAGGAGGAACTGCTTTAATCTCAAGTTATACCAATTAGATGCCACCAGAACAATCATAAACACATGCTATAGAACAAGAATAAAGTGAAGACCGATGGGAGAGATGCCTTCACATGTTCTTGTTAGATGTGCTGTCCAGTATGGTGGCCACCAGCCACTTGCGACTGTTGAGCCCTTGAAATGTGGCTATACTGAAGGACTGAATTCTAAAATCTTATTTAACTTTAATGAAATGTAAATTTAAATCAGAGACTTGATTTTATTATTGGAAAACTGTAAAGTGTGTTTGGAACAACTTACGTATGTGAATCTACTTTTTCAACTGTTAATTTTTTGAACTCTAGATACTTGTTAAGTAGTTCCAACGAAAATTTAGCATCTGAATTGAAATGTGCTCTAAGTATAAAATATGCACTGGATTCCAAAGACTTAGTATTAAAGTATCTTAATTTTTTATGCTAATTATATTGGAAACATTTTAGATATTGGGTTAAATGAAAGATAATAAATATTAATTTCTCCAGTATCTTTGCTTTCTTAAAATGTGGCTACTAGAAAACTTTAGGTTACATGTGTAGACTGTGGTTCTGTTTCTGTTGAACAGCACTGTGTTAGGCTGTCTTCCCCTTTATCTGTTGTGTTTGAAAGCTTTTGGGTATACTTCTATGTTCCTGTGTGTTGGGAGATCGTGTTGTGGAAGAGTTCACGAGAAATAAAACTCATTTGGAAATAAAATGACCAGTTTAATATTTATCGAATATGAAAAACCATCTCGAACATCTCCCTTTTATAATTTCAAATGACTGTTTTATAAGTAGATTTGCTGCTGAGGTTGACTTAAATCTAATGGGGTTAAAGAGGCATGACTAAAATATGAAGTCGTTAAAGAAGACTTTATGTCCAGGTACTATATTCCTGTTGTATAGTCCTGTTCTTGGGCACAAAAGCCACCTTCCCAACAGTACAGTACAATATTGTCAACCACATGTACATTGTTTTGCAACAGACCATCAGAATCCACTTATCCTGCTTGACTGAAACTCTGCACCCAACTAACAACTCTCTCCATTGTCCTTCCCCCAGACCAAGCCAACTACCAGTCTACTTTCTTTCTTTCTTTTTTGAATATGTTAATCTTTTCTTTGTATTGCTTTCCTTCCTTTCACTGCACCCTTTGCATTTTATTTATTTTTTGTTTGAAAAGTAGGTTCTGTTTATTTTGTTCATCTTTCTTAGATATTTCAAAATTTATGATGTTTATTATTTTTTATTGTGTTCAGTTAGCCAGCATATAGTACATCATTAGTTTTTGATGTAGTGTTCAGTGATTCATTAGTTGAATATAACACCCAGTACTCATCACCACACGTGCCCTCCTTAATACCCATTACCCGGTTACCCCATCCCCTGACCCTCTCCCTTCTATAACCCTCAGTTCAGTTCCCAGAGTCCAGAGTCTCTCTCTACTTTGTGTTTCTATGAGTGAAATGTTTTTGATACCTCCTACAAGTGGAATCATGCAGTATTTGTCTTCCTGTGACTGGCTTATTTCACTTAATATAATGTTCTCAAGGTTTATCCATGTTGTAGCATTTGATAGGATTTCTTTCTTTTTTAAGGATATATAATCTATTGTATGAATATACCACATTTTCTTTTCTCTTTTTTCAAATTTATTTATTTCTTTAGTATTCTTTACACGCATTGTGGGGCTTGAACCCATGACCCTGAGATCAAGAGTCCCATGCCCTTCTGACTCAGCCAGCCTTTTGCCCCCCACATTTTCTTTATCCATTCATCCATCCGTGGACATTCGGGTTACTCCACCTCTTGGTTGTTGTGAATAATGCTGCAATGAACGTGGATATGTAAACATGTCTTCAAGATCCTATTTTTAATTAGTTTAGATATATACCCAAAGTAATATTGCTACCACATACATGGTAGTTCTATTTTTAATTTTAATTTTTTGATTTTAATTTTCCAAACTTTCCCATAGTGGCTAAATCAATTTACATTCCTGTCAGTAGTATACAAGGATTCCAATTTCTCCACATCCTTGTCAACATTTATTATTTTCTTTTTTTTGATAGTGGCCATTGTAACAGGTGTGAGATGATGTCTCATCTGTGGTTTTGATTTGTATCCCTTTATGATGAGTGATGTTGAACATCTTTTCATATGCTCAGTGGCCATTTGCATATCTTCTTTGGAGAAATGTCTATTCAAATCCTTTGCCCATTTAAACTAACAGCTTATTTTATTTGTTCCTTATTGAGTTGTTGGTGATCTTTGTGTACCCGATTAACTCCTTATCAGGTTCATGGTTTGCAGATATTTTCTCTCATTTTGTAGATTGCCTTTTCACTCTACTGGTAATTCCTTTGCTGTGTGGAAGTTTTAAATTTTGGTGTAGTCCTGTTTATTTTTTCTTTTGTTGCCAGCGCTTTTGGTGTCATATCTAAGAAATCCTTGACAAATTCAGTGTCATGAAGTCTTCCCCCTATGTTTTCTTCTAGGCGTCTTAGACTTTCAGGTCTTACATGTAGGTCTTTAAAACATTTGAGTTAATTTTTGTGTTGGATGTAAGATAAAGGTTCAACTACTACCCCTACCTCTTCCTCTTCCTCCTCCTCCTCCTCCTATTCCTCAACTTCCTTCTCTTCCTCTTCTTCTTTCCTTGTCTTCCTCCTCTTTGTCTTTGTCATTGTCTTTTTTCCCCCCATGTGTCTGTCTAGTTTTCCCAGCACCATTTGTTGGAAGAGACCATCCTTTCTCCATTCTCTCTTCTCTGGTTTTCGCATCCTTGTCAAAGGTGCTAAAGCCATGTATCAGAGGGTTTATTTCTGTGCTCCTTATTCTGGTCCATTGGTCCATATGTCTTTCTGCCATTATCATATCAACTCATGATTACTCTGTTGTACTAAATTTTAAAAAGCATTGGCTTTTTCCATATTTTATTTTTTAATTTATTTTTCAAGATTTTATTTATGTATTTGAGAGAGAGAGAGAATGAGAGAGAGCGAGCATGAGAGGGGGAAGGTCAGAGGGAGAAGCAGACACCTTGCTGAGCAGGGAGCCCAGTGCAGGTGGGACTCAATCCACGACTCCAGGATCATGACCTGAGCTGAAGGCTGTTGCTCACCTGAGTCACCCAGGTGCCCTTTTTTCCATGTTTTTTAAGGGTCTGACTAGGATTGCTTAGAAAACTCTCTTTGAGTTTTGCTTGTAAACGCCTTCTTCAGTTTTTCATGATTTATCACTTTCTGCATTTTTGTATCCATATCGCTTTCCTGAAGTGTAAGGGAATCTCTTCTCTTTTCCCCTTTCCTCTCAAGCATGTTGAGAACAACTTGGGTATGTAAATCTTATTCAAAAGGGATGACAGATGGTGTGAATTTAGTTAGGAATGTTTGCCTCCTCAGGTATTCCTGATCTTCAGATGGAGGTGGGAAGGCAGGGAGGAAGTTTGGGATTGTTTAATATGGCGTAGTCTAGAAACTTGGTGAAGAAGTTACGAGTCTGGAACCAGATGGTCCAGGTTTGGATCTCAGCTATGCCTCTTACTTAGTTGCAAGTTTTCGTCAAGTAATTTGACTTCTCTGTTTTAGTTTTCCTTGTCTGTAAAACGAAGTTAATGTTATAAACTACCTCACAAGAATGTTCTGAGGGCTGAGTGAATTAAATACAGTGCCTCGCACATATTAAGTGCTGCGTACGTGTGTGTGTTTTATTACTTCGAATATTAAAAAGAAAAACTAGGACACTGGCTGAATTCTTGGTTTCTGAGATGGCCAACCTTTCTAGTTCCATCAGAAAGAATGAACAAATGGGGCACACATTACTGCTGTCCTTAAGAACTCTTACACTTAGATGGTGTAGTGAGAAATTATACATTCTTAGGTCAGCGGAGGTTTCCAAATCTTTTAGTAATTATATGGATGTTGCATTTATATTAAGGGATATTACAAATGCTGCCATATAGTTTATCATTTGTCATCTGGCTTGTAATTAGTTTTTTAATGTATGTATAAAGCCTAGCATAAGATGAAGATTAATGTATTTGAAAAGCATAAACCATGATGACGCTTTGATATTGGAGTGCTTATAATATGCCATGTCTGTCAAATAAATTCTGCAACGTAGACTTTATTTTCACGTTGCAATAAATCATCTAAAGGGTCGGAAGTTTATAAATTTAATGGTAGTGCTTTCAAATTCCATTTCTTGGTGTTTTAATTACATTTAACTTTTATAGCTTGTGTTGCTTTATATTTGAACTATTTTACTATTTGAAAAAATAAACACATGGAAGTTCCCATTGGAACCAAGGATTTGCTGAGATGATAAATATATCAAGTAGCAGGACTCCCTCACTCCTCCCATCTTTTTTTTTTTTCTTAAGCTGTAAAACAAAGCTTTTTTTAAAATTTGAAATTCCAGTATAGTTAACATACTGCGTTATATCTCCAGTGTTCTTTTATTAGGAAAATCATGCATTTGGTCTTAGGATTCAAGATGTTTGTGAGTGGTGAGATGACCATCCCTAGGGAGGTCAAAGCATTCTTCCGATAAAGTGTATCTAAAGTATCTTTTCTTGTACAAAAGGAATGCAACACCTATACTTTTCCGTTTTAGACTTCTCTAACGTACTGAAAAATCAGCCCACCCCCTACTCCACACAAGTGGACCATTTTTATTTGGTAGCATAGGTCTCTGGCATCAAGGGAGACACACCTGTGTGTAGCACCAGTCCTCGTCGTAGTATATACATCGATTGGGTCTCAGCAGCTTCATGCCCAGCTGTAATAACACTGAGTGCTTGTCTGTTTTTTTTTTCCAAGCCATTTTGGAATGTGTAATCTATTGAATACCTGCAATTAAGTGAAAGGTGAGAGTATGTAAATGCATAGGTCAAACACCTCCTGTATGGCCTCAAATAATTGGCTACTTAGCGGCTTCCCATCCATAGCTTTACCACGGGCCTCGCAGGGCACCTAGGTTTCATGCTCCTGGATGTTTGTGTGGCTGCAACCCTAGTTAGAAGTGAAGAACCGGCCGGTTGTTCTTCATCTGGGCTGCCAATCTTAGATGTTCTATAAAGCCGCTCCTGTCTATAAATGTAGCGCTTATATTTTCTGCACAGTATGTGCCTGTTGGCAATGTTTTTGTTTTTCTAGTTAAACAGCCACTACCTGCAGGAGGAGTCACATACCGGAGCTGGGGAAGAAATAACCTCGGCTGGATCGTTTGCAATAATTTTGTAATTAAAAAAAAAATACGCCGCACAGCAGATTCTGTTAGAACAAAACAGGTCTGTCTTCCAGGAAGGCTCATCAGCATTCAAGAGTGATTTTAAATTGGAGGGGCTTTGATTAAAGTGTTGTGCCAGCAGGAAGCAGAGCCTCTTTGTCTTGACCATGGTATTACCCTCCGCTCTGCTGAACTTTTTTTCCTAAGCTACCTTTGCCTCCACATGGTTCTTTAGACTGATTCCAAAAGAACCAGAGGGATAGGGCATTTTCAATTTCTCATCCAGCATCGTGGTTCTTAGGAAATTCTCACAGTTAAGGGGGTTGTGGGAAAGGATAGGATAAGCCTAGTATATTCTTTCTGTCTAAATCATAGCTGTTCAGATCTAGAGTGAGAAATGGCTTTTTCATGGCGAAGTGCTCTTTTCTGTTATCATGGCATGTGCTGTCAAAACCTGGGCCACGTGCTCGTGTCCAAGGACATGGCATGGGCCGGAGTTGCAGGATAGGTGCCACAAGGGCATTTTCCATTTTCTATTCTGCTATCCGTGTATCCTCTGCTGTCCAGTTTTTTTTTAAAAAAGATGCTAGTACTATTGCTCTTCACATGGCTGAATTAATGAGGGAGCATAGATTCCTGTCTCTTTGATTTTTCTAATGGATTGATTGGCTCCTTGCCTGCTTGACTACATTAAGAAAAAAAAAATCCCCTTTTCAAAATTACAGCCAGAAATATACCTGTGATGGACTTTTAAAAGCTGTTTTATATTTAATAAGTGCGGGAGGTCCTTTTGAGTTGAGGCATTCTCCCCTTACTGCCACGACTCCCTGTTTTGTAATAGAATCACATCTTCCCCTGCTTGCTGCCTCTTGACGGGTGAAGAGGCAACCTCATTGGGTCTAATTTATGCCTTGCTTGGCTATTTCTAGCTGAGATAGGGATGGGCATCCTCCCACTGCTGTCTGTTTTTACCATTTGCCAGTATCAAACAGTTTTTGAGCACATGGTGATGTCTTAAAGGATGTGGAGCGTGTGGGGGTTGTACGCAGTTCCCGGGTCGTCTGGAGTGGACTTCACTGTGGCGAGCACCTCTGCTCCCGTGAGCACACCCCCCCCCCCCCCCCCTGCTTCAGTACTCATCAGGACCTGCTGTCACCCTGCACGTGCTCCCTTCACAGCCTGTTCCTGCTTAGCCAGTGCGGTTTTTCTTTCAGTAACTGTGTTGTCTCTCATGACTCAAATATTTCATGATTGATTTTTTTTTTTTATTTGGATGCGCATTTCCTTCCTTCCTCTTGGTTTCTATTAAAAGTACGTCATGTCTAAAAAAGCATTGTGGGCCCCGGCCTCTTTGGCACTGGCGTTTTTTGGGGTAGACCTGATTCACCGTGCTTGTTACTGAGTATCTTTTCTCGGGTTTATATTACAGAGAAAGACGAGGCATTTGTTGTTGAGAATGCTCATCCTTTTTGTGTAGACCATGATTTGAGTCTGGTTTTAACTATTTGTATTGTAGTCTTGTCACTGCTGGCAGGTGTAGCGTGCCTGTTGACCGTACTCTTGTGCAAACAGTGTATTTTTAATTTAAACTCTCATTTTCTACTCATCCAGGTAGGGCAAGGCAGGGTAGACATGCAGGACAATTCTATCAAAGTTTAGAGCTTTTCACATAATTCTGTCAAGTCGTAACTAATTAAAAAATAATGCTTTTTAAAATTTGAGTGTAGTTGACATACAATGTTACATTAGTTTCAGGTGTACAAGGTAGTGATTCCACTTCTCTCTGTGTTATTTCATAACTAATTTAAACTTTAAAATATTTGAAATGACCCATTTTATAGCTTATATATATGTAGGACTGAAGTAGAAACCCAGGACCACTATTTCAGTTGGACCTTTCTTCAACTTTTTCAGAGGTGGAAAACTCCGAAGATGAATCTATAATGAAAATATTTTTCCATCACTGCCGTTGCTATTTGCCTTACTTTTAAAAGTTGGAGCAGTTTCTCCATAGTAGTGACTTTCCAAAGACATGTCTTACAAAATTTTCACTAATATATTTGCTAAATATTTCTTCTTTGAAATCTACTATTTGTGTACTAAGTGTTGAATTTTCTCTTGGTAAATTACCCCCAACCCCCTCTGCAGCCAATATGATGACGTTTTCTTAGATCCCCTAATGACCTGGGGCAAAGTTCATGATATAAACTGAAAAAGTAGGCCCAAATTATACACCATATGACTCCAACTATGTTAGTTTTTCACTTATATGAATGTATAACATTTTGATGGCTTTTTCTGTTCTGTAAATGTTAACAGTAGTTACTTCTGGTTGGTAGGACTGTGAGTGAATTTAAAATTACATGTGTATTTCTAAATTTCCTGTAACTGTATTTCTAACAACAAATACCTTTTTTTTTTTTTAAGATTTTATTTATTTATTTGACAGATCACAGGTAGGCAGAGAGGCAGGCAGAGAGAGAGGAAGGGAAGCAGGCTCCCTGCTGAGCAGAAAGCCTGATGCGGGCTGGATCCCAGAACCCTGGGATCATGACCTGAGCAGAAGGCAGAGGCTTTAACCCACTGAGCCACCCAGGCGCCCCAACAAATACCTTTTTGAAGTGTTGCTGGTGAATGTTTTTATGTGTCACTTTAGTCGAACAATATTTTCTAGATGACTATAAAGACATTCATATACTTGAATGTCTTAATTTCACAGATTAAATGATAACTGATAATGTTTAATCTTTTACTTGAAGTTATGACATTTAGGGGCCAGTACCAAATCTGTAATTGAACACAGCTGTGAAAACAGCTTTCTGATTTAATTTAGTTTTTGTGGGATTTTTAAATAATGCTGCTTATCATATTAACAGAGTGGATGTTTTGTAAATATTTTAGTTATTTAGTGTAAACTAAAATTAAGTTTCTTAGCTTTCCTGTGAATCAGTAGTTTATACAGATTATTACACAGTTAAGATGGAAAGACCTTTTGGAAATATGGAAGGAGACCTTAAGCCATTTTCTCCCCAAAGATTTTTAAAATTTGTTTTTAATTAGTGTTTTGTATATTTTATATTTCAAAAAAATGATGGAGAATCAACAGTTTCTTATCTTAGTCTGATGTGAAATGCAACTATACATTTAGTGGCATAATACTTCCTGTCTTAGAAGTTGGTTGAAATTAATATTGCGAGTGAAAGTGAGAGAAAAGGAAAAAGGTCAGGGGAAGATAAGTGAGAAATGAAACTTGCTTTTCAATGGGGGAGACTATAGAATTAGAGTGCCCGCCAGCAGGATGATGACAGAGAATTAAAATAAAGACAAGCAGTGCTTTAAAAAAAAGATGAGAAAACAGATGAATATGAAGTTGAAAGGAAAATATATTTGCAAAAGCAACTGTGTAATGGGTAGAGGGGAAGAAACAAGAGGTGGTGTGTCATGGAAAAAGCTTTCTTGGATTTTTCTTTTTGGGGCAAGAAACAAGAGGTATCTACAAATATGAGTAGGTATGTTAAAACAAATTTGGGTTAAAAGGAAGTATGACGTAGGGGTGCCTGGGTGGTGCAGTTGGTTAAGACGATGACCCTTGGTTTTAGCTCAGGTCCTGATCTCAGGGACTTGAGATGGAGCTCCAGGTCAGGCTCTGCACTCAGTGGGGAGTCTGCTTTAGATTCTCTTCTTCTCCCTCTGGTCCTCCCCCCACTCACATGCTTGCTTTCTCTCCCCCTTTCTAAAATAAATAAATCTTTTTTTTTTTTTTAAGATTTTATTTATTTATTTGACAGAGATCACAAGTAGGCAGAGAGGCAGGCAGAGAGAGAGAAAGGAGGAAGCAGGCTCCCTGCTGAGCAGAGAGCCAGGCGCAGGACTCCATCCCAGGACCCTGAGATCATGACCCACTTAACCCACTGAGCCACCCAGGCGCCCCTAAAATAAATAAATCTTTAAAAAAAATCTTTAAAAAAATCTTTAAAAAAAAAGTATGACATAAATAAAATATATAATGCGTACTTCATTAAAAATGAGTAAGCAGTTTACCAAGGACTTTTGGATTGAGGCAGACTGAATACCGGTTTATATTTAGTAATTGTTTTTGTGAAGATGTTTACCTGAGAAAAGGATGCATAAAATAGATGTGAATTTCTGAAGAACATTTTTCAGATTTCGAAAGAAAGTTCTTGTATAAATTCCTCTTTCTGCCATCTAGGAACTGACTCCTTAACCTCTCTATCTTGACAGATTTAAGCTCTGAAAAATTTGAAAGGTGAGTTGGGTGGAATATTCCCTAAGGGACTATGAAGTTCTTTTTCTACTGGGCATACATTTTGCTTTGCATTGTAGAGAAACAAAATTGCATATCTCAAGTCAAAAGTTTATTCATTCTTACTTATGTATGGTTTTCATATGGAAACGTGTGTTCTACTCTTGGTAATTTTTTATCCATATAATGAGAAGTAAGGGTAACACTGGATATTCAACCTTTATATTATTTCCTGATTTGATCTGTCATTTGTGAAATCCATTTGTCGAGGTACCGTGTTTACCAATTTTGTACTTACTTATCACGTCGATCAACAAAATAAAACATGATATTTCTAGGCAAACTGAACAAATAATATTCTCTGCCCAACCTTTGCTCTTTATAGGCTTATTTTTGTTTCATATGAAGCATTTCCAAAAAGAAACAGGGACAGAATCAACTGACTTTTGAGTTTCCCTTCTTTTTCTCTGTAGTGGAGGTGGTAAGAAAATCCCTAGAGAGATGGATAAAAGAGCAGGCCCCAGAAGGAAGGAAGAGGAATGAGAGACATGAAAAGAAAATCCTCGGTTTGAATAATTAGCCTGGGTGATTGAAAAAAATTAGATTTACCGTCTTGGAATCTTTTTTTTTTTTTTTAAAGATTTTATTTATTTATTTGGCAGATAGAGATCACAAGTAGGCAGAGCAGCAGGCAGAGGGAGAGGGAGGAGCAGGCTCTCTGCTGAGCAGGAAGCCTGATGTGGGACTCGATCCCAGGACCCTGGGATCATGACCTGAGCTGAAGGCAGCCCCTTAACCAACTGAGCCACCCAGACACCCCCCGCCCCGTCCTGGAATCTTGACTCTCATTTTTCATGCCTTAGCAGTGGTCTTCCATATTAAAAAAAAATTTGTGAAACAGTAAGCATAATTCTGAAATGATCTCAAAATAGTATGAATATTTTCGTGAGCTGTTCCTTCTAAGCAAGCATTGCTTGGTACTGTTAAAACAGTGTTGATTAAATGAACGTATGGTTCCTTGTAATGAAACGAGGCATTCATTTTGTACTATTTCTTGGTTAACCATCCTGTTCACATATTCTGGTTTGGCTGCAAGAGTTACAGAGATAAGTTTTTAGAACTTCTCTTATCAACACATTTCAAATTAAACGAAGAACAGGATTATTAAAGGGATCCTTTCTCCCTAAGAAGGAAAATTGGTTGTGTACAGTTGGTTATAATGATAAAACAAGTAAAAAACCCTTTCCCTGTATAATTAAGGTACTCATCCATCTTAACTTTTCTGCTACAGATGCTAGTTTTTCAACTCTGGTTTCACATTTGAGTCACCCGAGTTTAAGAAACAAACAAGCAAAATACCCCAGACCTGGGCTGCACACCCAGATTCTAATTTTAGGGGTTCTGGGTGGGGACCTACTAGCAGAAGTTATAAAATGTTCCAGGTGATTCAATGTTTAGCTGCAGTTAATAATCAGGAGGCAGGTATTTACTACTAATGGACGTCTGTAGTAGGACACGGGTGGTCTGATTTTTCTGCACATTGGACTTGGGTGCACCCTGAACTTCATGACAGTACAGGTTGACTTTCCTGCACTCCTTTTTGACCCTTAGGGCTTTAATATGTTAACTGATGAGTAATTTGAACAGTCCTACAGTAGGCTGCTGGAGTGGGCTGAATGATGGCCCAAAGATAGTTCCATGTCCTAATCCCTGGAATCTGTAAATGTTACCTGTTTGGAAAGTGAGAAATAGTTTGCCTATAGGATTAAGTTATGAGGCTTAGGGGCACCTGGGTGGCTCAGTGGGTTAAGCCTCTGCCTTTGGCTCAGGTCATGATCTCAGGGTCCTGGGATCGAGCCCCGCATCGGGCTCTCTGCTCAGCGGGATGCCTGCTTCCCCACCCGTCTCTGCCCGCCTCTCTGCCTACTTGTGATCTCTGTCTGTCAAATAAATAAATAAAATCTTAAAAATAAAAAAGTTATGAGGCTTAGAGGAGGAGATCATCTAGATTATCTGTGTTCCTGAGATTTCTATGCATACCATTGAAAGTATCCTTGTAAGGGAAAGGAGAGGGAGATTTGAGAGATACCCAGAGAAGACGGTGGAAGATGGAGGCGTGGTTTGGAGTGATGTGGTCACAAGGCAAGGGATACTTGTAGCCACTAACAGCCAAAAGAGGCAAGTAGCAGATAGATTCTTCTATAGAGCCTCTGGAGGGAGCACAGTCCTGCTGACACCTGCATTTCTGCCCAGTGAAACTGATTTTGACTCCTTATCTCCAAAATTGTGAGGGAATAAATTCCTGTTGTTCTGTGTCACCAAGTTTCTGGTAATTTGTTACAGCAGCCCTAGGAAACTAATAAAACTGTTTTTCAGCTAACAGTGGGATTTTGGTGGCATGTTTTCCTGTCTGTACAGAAATATGTAATAGTGTCATAGATTAACTATTTTATTGTATTATCCCATTTTATAAAAATAAGTTGAAAGCACGGAAAAGTGCTATGTATGTGTGTGAGTGCACGTGTATATATTTGTACACGCATTTGGTGGTGCAGCCTATAATCTTAATGTGATTGAAATAGAGATAGAAATCATTAGGATGGGTCTTTAACCTCAATTAGATGCTCATTAGATTTAAGCTGTGTTTAATGATGAAGCAAAAAAAAAAAAGGAAAAAGAAAGAAAGAAAAAAGCCACAACCACAATTAATGAACATGTACTGAATGCTGGAACTATTTTGTTGAAGATTGTTTCTAAAGATGCAAGAGATAATTAGGGATTTTAATAAACTTTTGCACTGGGAATAGATCAGGTCTTATAGCACTTCCTGTGCTTCTCTGATTCTGAGGCGTACCACTTATTTCTGAAATCAGTATGTCTTACCATAAATGTTTTCATTTCCTATCTTTTTCCCTCACCCAAAGATACGACAGCATTGATGTTTTCGACGTGTGGCATTAGAGCAGCTCTGTTGTTTGACTTTTCAGATTTGCCCCTTGCATTTTTGATTGGAGCACGTTTTCTGAAATGCCTTTTGTCAGAAGGCACGTAGTATCTGTATGAAGTTCTGAAGCTTCTTACGTGTCAGTTTAATGACTGTTTTTGGATTCAGTTCCTGGGAGCTGCCATAGTAGAAACTAAATTTTATAATAACGGTGTTTGTAGAGATCTAGAATCTTTAGTAGAACAATCATAGGCTTTAGACATAGGCAGACCTTGATTCTAGTCTGGTTCTGTTGCTCTTTAGCTATGATATTAGGCAAGCTGTTTGACTTCTGCATTGGTAAATGGGGGATAATACCCATATTGCACACTTGGGGTGATTAAATAAGGTAATGTATTTAAAGTGTTAAAAAAAGGCCTGTCGAAAATAGTTCCATAGCCCACCTTTATCTGCCTTTATTTTTATCCAACCTATATGGTGCCCAGTAAAGACTTGAGCTTTAGGAAAAACAATGTTCACCCATGAATAAGGCTCATTCTGACTTGAATTTTGCTGCTCATGGCTCTTTATTCTCCTGCTGTGGTTCTTCCATCTTGTTTCACTTATGTAAATTGATTTATTTCTTCATGGCCCACCTCAGGTTCTCCCTTTTCCATGTGTCCTTCTCTGTCCACAAGAGCTTTAGATTGATCCTTTCTCGTACACTTGTAGGCTGATGACAGAATCTTAACCTTTGACTTTACCCTGTCCTGGGTCTTTTTTTTTATGTGTGTATATCATGTTTGTTCAAAGCTTCCTCCTAAGCACTTAGATCCATAATATATAAAGGACCTGGCCAAATCAATACAGAATAGTCAACCAGTAGAAACAGTGGATAAAAGAGTTCAACAGACACTTGACTTCATGAAAGTGTCCAGTATGTACAATAAACATGTTGAAAGTTGCCTAACCTCATTAGTTCTAGAGGCAACTTAAACCACAGTCTGATTCTTCCACACACCCACCACGATGGCGAAGATTAAGAAAGACAAAGTGTTGATGGGAATGTAGACAGTTGAAACTCTCATACTGTGCTAGTGGGAATGTACATTGGTACGACCATTTTGGAAAATTGCCAGTAAAGTTAAACTTAGACATACCTAATGATCTGGTTGTTCCACTCCTGGGAATGTGAGTATGTATGTGTGAATACATGTACAAGACACACAAGAATATTCATAGCAGAACTACTCAAAATAGCCTAAAGTGTCCATCAGTAGGAGAATGGATAAGTATGTCATAGAATGTTCCTACTGTGGAATAATGTCTTTCTTCTATACATTAGTGAAAATGAACTAACTACTGTTATATTCAACAACGTGAAAAAAAACTCACAAACTTAATAGTAGCTTAAGAAGCGAGACACAGAAGAATGCGTATTCTGTAGTTCAGTGAATATAAAGTTCAAAAAAAGAATCGTGCTACCCTTTGGGCACATCCAGGTTGAAGGAGCATAGACCTGGTAGGGAACACTGGAGCAGGTTCTGAGGAGCTCACAGTGTTCTATGTTTTGAATCAGGTAGTGGTTACTCTGGTTTGCTGATTTAATGCAAGTTCTTTAAGCTATATACTTAGGATTTGTTGCACTTTTCTGTATGCGTGTACACTAAACTTTAATAAGTGTACAAAAAGTTCATCATTGATAACAGAGTGCTTAGACAGCTCATGGTTGCCTAATTGCCTAATAAACATTTGTTGGTTTTACTTGATTTTTACTTTCTGAGTACTTTATGAAATTTTTTACGTGAAATATTATGGTGCTCTCTGGTCTTAAGCACACATACCTTCTGCACAGCAACCTTCCTGCCTACCTGGTCAACATCCAAGCCTTTCTCTGCTGTGGCCAGAATTACAGAAGATATTGCTTATTTGGTCTCAGTACAAATATCCTTGCCATGATTTTTAATAAATGCCTTCAAAGAATGTCACAACATGTAAATTTAGAGGGTCAGACTTCAAGCTAAACTATTATGGGTCTTGTGAGACCAGTTATGAGTAATAGTTTGATGAAAGGTATTAAAAGCCTGGACTGACACATTAAAAGAGCTAAAAAAAATCTTACAGCAAGGAGGTTGTATCCCAAACCTATTAAATGGAGAAGCATGTGTGCCCAGTGACCTTGGGATTGACTAGACCTGCATTTGAGAGTTCACGGGAATGGTTTACAGATGAATGAAATAAGAAGCATGTGTCGTGGGGATACTGTTACATTTGATAGGAGGAATGAAAACAAGAGCTTTAAATTTCGTTTAAAACCTTGGTACTTAAAAAAAAAAAGAAAAACAACAACAACAAAAAAAAAACCAAACCCTAAGAATCAGATTTGTCTCTCTGTTAGCAGAACTCATAAATGTTAAGGAGCTAGGTACTTTCTTTTGCTTGTTCCTTTTTGTCTCGGTCTTTCTTCTTTAGTTCCTCACTTTGTTGTTCATGTCCTCTCCCCTTCCTCTCTTTCCTCTGCTCTCCCTTCTCTTTCTCTACCCCCTCCTCCTCCCTAGCTGGTAGGTGGCCTTCCAGATTGTGGAAGATGCCTTGGCTCCCGCTGTAGCCTGAGGGGGTCCTTTCCCAGGGTCTATCATTTGTTTTTTTCCTCTTGGAAGGAAAAGTTTTAACTTTTGGTCTCCCTTTGGGAATGCTTTTAAAAAAAAAAAAAAAGCAGGGGTGGAGAGGCTTTGGAGTTGGGAAACCTTCAGTGAAAAGGAGTGGCCAGCAGGAGCTTATTCACCATTCTGCTGGTCACTTATGAATGGCAAGGGAAGCTAGGATGAATGGCAATCCCACCTGAGACCCCTGATAAAATGGGTTGGGTCATTCATCACAGCTACTCTGCGCCAGAGGCATTTCCTTTATTATTTTTATTGAAGAATGTTGTTTCTAGTTAGTCACAGTAATTCTGTTCCACTGCTTTAAAAAAGTATGAAAGATAATTTTTATTTTGCATGGTACATTTTATCTGGCAGAAACATTTCATTATTCATTGTACTATGGAGCAGTGTTATAGACAGTTTTATGGAGATTGTCCTATAAGAACGAGGATAAGGATAATATTCTGTGTCGATACAAATAGAGACACAACATTTATTTTTATTTATTTTTGTTTTCTTCCTTATTCTTACGCTGTACTGCAGAATTACTGTTTCCCTCCAGAAGCACATACTGGACATGAGCTTCCCTGAATATTTGAAATAAGAGGAAATAAATGTCACATGTGACCTCAAAATTTAATATCAGAAAAACAGAGTTGCCTTAAAGTATTAAAAAAAAAAAAAGCATTAGGAGGCAATAATTGTATCTTGTAAGGAGTAATTACTTCAGTATTGTGGTCCAGAATGGTTATATCAATATTTTGGAGAGGAAAAGCTTGTTTTAAAATGCACCATTGCTTTCTTTCACATAATGTTAAAGCTTTAATGTTCAATTTATCTATTCCTAAGTATAATACAGAGTTATTTCAATTTTTTAAAATACTGTTTCCTTTTGTGGCTTTTAAAGCTGAAAGAGATGACTTAGCAGGTCTTACTTGAAGTGTGAATTAACTTTCTGTTTCTGTATGGAATGTGTTCCTCTATTTCATTGATACTTTAAAAAACATAGACAGGGGTGTCCCGGTGGCTCAGTGGGTTAAGCCGCTGCCTTTGGCTCAGGTCTTGATCCTAGCTAGGGTCCGGGGATTGAGCCCTGCTTTGGGTTCCCTGCTCAGCAGGGAGTCTGTTTCTCCCTCTCCCTCTGCCCTTTACCCCTGCGTGTGTGCTCTCACACACTCTCTCTCAAATAAATAAATAATCCTAAAAAAAAAATACAGTTTAGTGGTGATGGTAGGAGGGCCTTTCTAAAAAATTAAAAAAAAATTTTTTTTAAAGATTTTATTTACTTATTTGACAGACAAAGATCACAAGTAGGCAGAGAAGCAGGCAGAGAGAGAGGAGGAAGCAGGCTCCCCGCCGAGCAGAGAGCCCGACGCGGGGCTCGATCCCAGGACCCCGGGATCATGACCTGAGCGGAAGGCAGAGGCTTTAACCCACTGAGCCACCCAGGTGCCCCTAAAAATTTTTTTGTATCAAAATTTGATTCTGGGTTCTAAAAATAACTGTTTTATATTTTTATATTTGGTTTTATGAAGAAACCTCCCCCAGCATGATTTCAGGGTATTAAAAAACTGTGAGAGTCAGAATTAAATTATAAGTTTTTGCTTTTGGTATCAAATGGCATCTTCCTTTAGTTCCTATGCATTTCTTCTACTTCATTTTTTCCTTCTTATATCTCTTCTTTTAGATTGTGTTTACCTATAACAAGCTGCGTTGGATAAAAGCATTGAGAATATAGATGGCTATTTTTTCAGCAATTAATGAGTCTTAGCTGGTCTTAATTGTTTATGACATCATGAACAATAAAGGATTTCTCTTTATTCAGTGAGGACTTAATACTGATTTAAAGAACAGAAAGCGCAGAGTCGTTGTTTTCATACATTCCATGAGAAGACATTTTCCAACTTTTTCTTTTAGCTCTGAGCTTCCATGTTTAAAATTCTTTGGCAGTTTAAGCCTTTCTTTTATGGTAGAGTTACCGTAATTGTGGTATTGAACCAAAAGTCTTGATGGAGATTTGGATTTGAG
Organism: Martes martes; assembly: GCF_963455335.1. Taxonomy (NCBI): domain Eukaryota; kingdom Metazoa; phylum Chordata; class Mammalia; order Carnivora; family Mustelidae; genus Martes; species Martes martes. Next base: position 48,174,593 of record NC_137900.1, on the reverse strand, counting down.
GTACAATTAAATTATTCCTTCCTCTGTCATCTTGGAAGTTTTGAAGTCACTTCTATTGTCTCCCATCTACACACACACACACACACACACACACACACCCCGCACCCCACCCCACCCCACCCCACCCCACCCCACCGCGTCTCTGGCTTGTTGGGACAATGTTGTGTGTGGCTGTGGGCCAGCATTCTCTTGTAACATAGTCATTTCCAAATCTGCATTCGATTCTCCTGCCCTGTGTCTTTGAGATGTTATCCCCTTTCTCAGAAAAGTCTCTCTTCATTATGGTTGGTGGACTCCTGCTCATTGCAGACTCAGTTCAACTCTCAGCTTCTCAAGGAAACCATCTGTATTTCCTGCCAGGTAGTCAGTCATCCCTTCTTTCTGTATGCCCAACCCTTGCATGTTTTTATTGTGTTCTTTACATTAATCTCCAGTCATTTTCTTGTGTCTCATTGATACATTTTCCTATTTTACTAGGAGTTTTGTTGCACGATAGAAATTGGAATTCACAGCATTTAGGATGGGATTTGATGGTACAAAGTACACTCAAAATAAGTACTTTATGATTGATAGATTGATAGGATTTGTGAGCCAAATATGTGTCAGTAGCCCACCTTATTCCATTTGAGAATTAAGGATGTTTTGTGAGTTTAACCATGTGTATCATGAGAGGTATGTGTGTATATGAAATACATACATATATGTGTATTTCAGATGGTTAAATAAGCCAATGTGGCATAATATATGCTCCCATCACGGCATCATTTCTATGACTGGAAGTGATAAGACATATTAACAAAGTTTTTACCTGGAGTAAATTTAGGTTTACAGAAAAGTTGCAGAGATAGTACACAGAGTTCCTATGTACCTCTCACTGTTTACTTTGTTGTTAAAATCTTATATTACCATGGTATTTTTGTAAAAATTAAGAAACTAATATTGACACATTGCTATCAACAAAACTGCAGACTTTATTCAGATTTCTTTAGTTTTTCCCACTAATATCCTTTCTGTGTTTTAGATCAAGTCTGTGTACCACATTGCATTTAGAAAATATTAACTTTAAAAGGTTATAATTTCAATAATCTAAATTTCTTCTGGTTAATAAGTATTTCTAACAGTTTTCCTTCTTTGATTTTTTTTTTAAAAATGCCATTTTTTCCTTTATCTTTTTCATGAAAAAAAGATTGAACCTACTCTTAACTAACTGGATGGTTAGTTAATTTAGAAAGTATTACAGGGTCAACAAAATCAAAATAGCCCCTTACCCTTTTAAATTCAAAGTAGTAATGCATCTTAACCTTTATTGAGAATTGTTAACTCCTTTTAGTCTGTGAATTTAGTGTATTTTTCTTTTTTAAAATATACTTTTCTTTTTTAATCCTGTCCTATTTTTATGTCCTATAAAATCTTACAACTTTCTCCATAATTATATTGCAGTTTTCATCAGGTTTATATCTGGTATTTTCTTTGTTGCTATTGTGATTGGGATTTTTTTTGCTATTGTATTTTTAAAACTTTCATTGTGAGATAATTTTATGAAGATTTGCAGAAATAGAAGAAGGAGCACTGACCAGGTATTCTGTAGACTGTCCCTCCGTTTGGGGTTTGTCTTTTTTTTTTTTTTTAAGATTTTATTTATTTATTTGACAGGCAGAGACCACAAGTAGGCAGAGACACAGGCAGAGAGAGAGAGAGAGAGAGAGAGGAGGCAGGCTCCCTGCCGAGCAGAGAGCCCGATGTGGGTCTCGATTCCAGGACCCTGAGACCATGACCTGAGCCGAAGGCAGAGGCTTTAACCCACTGAGCCACCCAGGCGCCCCTGGGGTTTGTCTTATGATTAGGTTGCGGTGTGGTATGTCTGTTAGGAAGGAAACCACTGCCCTGATGAACACTTCTCAGTGCATCATACCAGGGAGTGCCTGATGTCAGCAGGTATTACTGGGTGTTAACCTGGTTCACTTGATTAAGATGGTCTCTGCTAGGATTCTCTACTATCAAGTTCCTGTTTTTCTCTATGATATTGTTGGAGAGATACTTTGAGATTGCATATTTGGTTTCTGCTTAAACTTCAGCCCTCTTTGCCTGTAGCACTTAACCACTGTGGAGGGTTTTGTTTTTTTTTTTTAAAGATTTTATTTATTTATTTGTCAGAGAGAGAGAGAGTATGCACAAGCCAGGCCGAGTGGCAGGCAGAGGTGGAGAGAGAAGCAGGCTCCCTGCTGAGCTAGGAGCCTGATTCGGGACTCGATCCCAGGATGCTGGGATCATGACCTGTGCCGAAGGCAGCGGCTTAACCGACTGAGCCACCCAGGCATCCCACCACTGTGGAGTTCTAATGGTGATTTTGTTTCCCTTATTCTCATTTATCTGCTTACTTATTAAAAAAAAAGTTATTTATTGTAGAGAGAGCGAGTGAACACGAGTGGGAGAGAGAGAATCTCAAGCAGACTCCGCACTGAGTGCAGAGCCGGACTCCGGGCTCGATCTCCGGGCTCCATCTCATGCCCCTGAAATCTGAGCGGAAACCCAGAATGGGGTGCTTAACCGACTGAGCCACGCAGGCGCCCTTCCCTTATTCTCATTTTTTTTTTTTTTTAAGATTTTATTTATTTGACAGACAGAGATCACAAATAGGCAGAGAGGCAGGCAGAGAGAGAGAGGAGGAAGCAGGCTCCCTGCTGAGCAGAGAGCCCTATGTGGGGCTGGATCCCAGGACCCTGGGACCATGACCTGAGCTGAAGGCAGAGGCTTTAACCCACTGAGCCACCCAGGCGCCCCCCCTTATTCTCATTTTTTAATTGGAATTCTTCCACAGACAAAAGTTGTTCATTTTCCCTGTTTACTCATATAGTTACTTACTTGTATCAGTTTGCTACATGGGTGTTCTTTGACTTACACGGTTGCAGTATATTTTGTTACTCCGGTTGTTCCAACTTTGTCCCCTGGAATTCTGCAGGTTGCCTTCTGTGCCTTTTGACATGTGTTCATCTTTTTTCTCCCTTGCTTCTTTATTTTGTGACCCCATGAGATTGTCCAGGTGCATCTCATATGTTCACTGCTTCAGCCCTGGATTCAACCAATTTTCCAAAGAGCCTTTGTTTCTTTCATTGGGGAATAGCATTTAGAAACCAAGCTCTGGGTGCTTCCTGTGATCCTTGCTACTGGGGCCCACGGCTTCTAGTCCCTTGTGGTGGATAGAGCTATGATATAAGTGTGTGAGACTCTTTTTGGTTGCTGTTTTTATAGCCCTCTACAGTAGGCAGTAACTATTGGCCTATTTTTTTTTTTAATCCCGAAAGAGAATTTTTCTCCCATTCTCTGTCACTAAGGAAATTTGTCCGAAATTGCAATGGCATTATAATACTGAATGAGCCTTACATATGCAGCAGACAGTGGGCTCTTTAAGGTCTAAAAAAATGTCTGTAGTAGCACAAGAACAGTAAATAAATGTTTATTAACAAGTTGAATTAGAGTAGTCTAAAAAATAGAAATGCTATGTAAGTATAGTTGTTTCTTCCAGCTAATTAATAAGGTAGAATGCGTGTCCTTAAAGTGGATAGTAATTTCCAGCATATTACTGGAAACTTAGTAGGTACTTAAAATATGTGGGTCGAATTTATTACAACACGTTTTCAATTATCTCATGATATTGTAAAAATAATATACTTTCCTTGGGAAAGATTTTACCTTTAGCCTGCCTGTCAAACCTGCTGCAGAGATTTTTTGAAACAAGAGTTCAGGTGAAATCTGTTACCAATTCAAGATTCCCACATAATCTTTCTACATTATTGCAACTACTTGGTGCCCTGTTGGGAGGAACACGTTGTTTTTTGGTTCAAGTGTACCTGGAAATGATTCTACACACTCTGTAGGCAATGAGCATTATAATAGATTTTGACAAAAAAGAAATAGATGTTTCTGCTCAGCCTAGCAAATAAACTTTTATAGTAGTATGTGCCTTTTGGCATGACAATTATTTAATAAAATAACATTCCAGAGACGGAGAAAGTGAGGAATAACAGAGGGGACCTGACAGGTAATGAAAGTTTTGGAGGTAAGCCAAGGAATGAGAACAGTAAGACTGTTGAACCTCTCTGATTAACTGTAATGTAAAGTATTTGGGTGTGTATACATACAGATTGTTAAGCTTCTCTCTCTCTCTCTTTTGGTCAGGCTACCTGTCAGATTGGACTAAGGATGATTTAAAAAAAAAAATTGCTATGTCTTTTGTGCTGGTTGTGATTAGAAGAGCTATTTATGTAAACATTGGTTTCTAAGCTTTTGTGATGCAACTACTTTCTCCTTCATGTGGACCACAGGTGGAGTTGGTGAAGCCTTGGAGGAATCAGGAGATGATATTTGAGGCAGGTCTAGCGTTCACAGCAGTGAAGACCTGGGAGTGGATCTGGGTTTATGGCATATATCTTTTGGATCGCAATCTTACTGGCTTTACCCTCCCCCCCCCCCCCCCCGCAACTTTGGTGCAGAATGTCCATCAGCTCATTTGTCTTCAGACATACTCCCAACTACAAAATCTTCCTTTTGGGGGTTCTGTGCATGAGCTTTGGGGTGGGGGGTGGGGAGCAAGCCCCTTGCAGTAGCATGGAACTTTTATGTGTGAGAACATTTTTTGCACGTGTATTTTTTGGGTGTAGATAGTCTGAAGTTTCATCAGGGTTTCTAAAATGGTTCAAAACCACGGCAGTCCCCATGTTCACTGAGGCACAAGTGTAAGTAGGGCCATCAAACTGAATTCTTTGTCAATGCCCCTATGACTCAGCACCAGATACAGGGACTAGTTCCCTAGAAAGGCAACCCCGCCATCTCTCTAGAGTCTTCCCTCTCCTGGGGTTGGGAAGGGAAGCAGACAGCCACAGGACAATCTTGTCCACTACTGTGCTCCAGCAGTTCTTGTTTTCCCTCCAGGAGCTCCTATATAGGGGAGCTCGTGTCTGTAGCCCTTGTATGTTGCAAACTAGTCAGTCTATGAGGATTTATAGAGTTCGCGAGTCCCACTATGCTAGGCTGTTCCAACAAAGACACCTAAGAATATAGTGACTTCCATAACAAAGATGTTTTTCTCTTTTATGCAAGTCCGGATAGATGTCCAGGTTGGGGGAATCTTTGTTTACTCCAAGATCCCGGTTCCTTCCAAGTCTTTTTGTCCCCATCTGGACATGTTGTCATTTGCATGACCGCAGCTCTGCGGCCACTGGGTCTAGGTTGGGGGGGGTGGTGGTGGGACAAAAGGAGAAGCATATCTGATGTTTAAAGTCTAAGACATCCAAAGTCATGTATTACTTCGCACACTCTTGGTAGGAACTATTCATACAACTACTCTCCTGCAGAGGAAGTGGGGGAATACCGTGTATCGTGGAAGCAGGAACAGATTTTTGGTGGAGAGCTCTGAGTCTCTGCCACATTCTGCATGGTTTTCTCCAACTGGTTTGCACATTTGTTGAAGTCAGGGCCTTACTTGCTGTCTTATGTATAGTATCTTAATATGGTGTCTTTTGTATGGTAGATGTTAGATCATCTGTGTTTGCCGAATTGTCTTATACAGTGGAGTGTGTATGTATGTATTTAAGTAAAGTCATTTTACAGCTGGTGATACAAAAAGGCAAGTGCCATAAACAGCAGGAGTTCAAGCCAAAAGGCAGGTTCTGCACACTACATGCATAAATAGGGGATGGATTTGGTCATGTATTGTGCTCTGTGGCAGTGAAGTTAGAAGCCATTTTGGTGATGGTCACAGCTATTTAAGTAACCTCAGTTACCAACTTAAAGGAACAAAGTTTCTTGAAAACAAAATCAATTGCATTAAAAAAACAAATAACAAATGAACTTTACTGGATAATGATGTTACATGTTATGCTATTGAAACAGCATTATTACTGTTAAACTTTGCAGGTGTGTGGGATAAAAGCACTTGTACACATACATGCTGTTTTTACATGGATAGTCTGAGGCAGTGGTTCTGAAACTTCAGTGGGTATCAGAATCAGAACAAGCTGGAGAGCTTGTTATAACATGATCCAAACTCCTCCCCCTCCAAAGTTTCTGATTCATTTGTTTGGGGGTGGGGGGGGAGGCCTGAGAATTTACATTTCCAGCAAGTTCCCAGGTGGGGTTGGTGCTGCTAGTCTTGAGGTCACAGTTTGAGAACTATAGGATTAAGGTAGGGGAGGATACCACCCTATCAAAATGGGCAAGTATCTGTTATTACCAATTTATGCTGTATGCTGTTGCCACGTAAAACTTCTAAGAAAAATCTGTTATGGAATGAAAACGTGTATTTTTTTTTTAAAGATTATATTTATTTATTTGACAGAGAGAAAGGCAGCAAGAGCGGGAACACAAGCAGGGGGAGTGGGAGGGGAGAAGCAGGCTTCCTGTGGAGCAGGGAGCCCGACTTGGGGCTCAATCCCAGGACTCTGGGATCATGACCTGAGTGGAAGGCAGACATTTAATGACTGAGCCACTCAGGCACCCCGAAAACTTGTTTTTTTAAAAAATATTTTATTTATTTACTTGACAGAGATCACAAGTAGGCAGAGAGGCAGGCTGAGAAAGAGAGGGGGAAGCAGGCTCCCCGCCAAACAGAGAGCCCGATGCGGAACTCGATCCCAGGACCCCGAGACCATGACCCGAGCCAAAGGCAGAGGCTTTAAGCCACTGAGCCACCCAGGCGCCCCGAAAACTTGTATGTTAATGGAAGTCCAGATCAGCCACCAGAAAGCGAGACGTCTATTATTCCCCAGTCCTTAAAACTATACCATTGCAGTCTTTCTTGGAGGTAGATCAAGAATGAATGTTTTAGAAGTATTTATTGAAGGAGTACTTTGAAAGCTTGCTCTTCAAGTGCTAGGGTAAGAAAGGAGGTGTGTGTCTCATCCTTGGTTCAGACTTGTAAGGTTTTCTCCTCCAGCACGTTCAGCTGTTGGCCTTTCTGAGCCAGGGAAAGAAGATGGGTGTCTCCTGCTTCACAGTTCCCAGGTGGAAGTGGAATTCTGAGGCTGCCCTCAGCCACACAGAGAAAAGCACCATGATTGATTATGCATGTCTATTGTCCCTACTTTTGCCATCCTTTGCCCCCAACCTGCCTCTTTTAACCTTTGCCTCTCCTTTAAGGGTGTGTGAGTATTTATACCTAAGCATCCTGGGTATCATTATGTCTATAAATTATATGTTTAATGATGTTTTATAGCTTAACCCTTTTTCTACTTCTGGTAATAGTTTGGGACAAGGAATAGAGAGATAGTGTTTTGTAAGGCATCCAGTATAGAACTCACTATATTATACGTTGCTGGTAGATTACTTTTTTCCTATTTGAAAAGAAATATGGCAGTATTGCTTTATTTTTTCTGTGCCTATATTCTTTGCAGTACTGGGTATGGTCAATTTCATTTGGTCTTACCTGTTTTTTCTTAAAGCTTTTTTTTTTTTAAATTATAAAAGTAACACATTTAATTTTTATAAATTATTCACCCCAGAAATCAAAACATCCCTCTATACGTACGTACACATAAACAACCCGTAGCCCTTCCTTTATCAACTCTTTGTGGCGACTAGAATTAACATTATGATGTGTTTCTTCCACATCTTTCTCATATGGTCATATGGTCTCATAATGGTCATATAGACACGTTTAAAAAAATAAAAAAATGAATATTTTACAAAACTAGATTAATACCATTTACATGATTCTCAAACTTGAATTTTTTAGTTAAACATGTCTTGGACATATTTCAAGATCGGTAGATGCAGAGAATCCTAATTCCTAATTTTTTATATGTATAGTTGACATACAGTGTCACATTAGTTCCAGGTGTATGACATAGTTCTTCAGCTTCTCTCTACTTTATGCTGTGCTAACCACAAGTATAGCTACCATCTGTCACAATACCACACTATTAGAGTATCAATGACTGGTATTCCCTACGCTCTGCCTTTTATCCCTATGACTTACTCATTTCATGAGTGGAGGCCTGTATCTCCCACTCCCCTTCACCCATTTTACCTAAACCCCACTCCCATCTCCTCTGGCAACCACGTTTTTCTCTATATTTATATGTCTGCTTCTGCTTTTTTGTTTATTTTTTTGAGATTCCACATATGAGTGAAATCATTTGGTATTTGTATTTCTCAATCTGACTTATTTCACTTAGCATAATACTCTGTAGGTCCATCCATGTTGTCACAAATGGCAGGATCTCATCCTTTTTTAGGGCTGTGCAATGTTCCATTGTATGAATGTATGTGTGCACGCACACACACACACACATATACACCCCACATCTTCATTATCCATTCCTCTCTTTTTTTTTTTTTTTAAAGATTTTATTTATTTATTTGACAGACAGAGATCACAAGTAGGCAGAGAGGCAGGCAGAGAGAGAGAGAGAGAGAGAGAGGAGGAAGCAGGCTCCCTGCTGAGCAGAGGGCCCGATGTGGGGCTTGATCCCAGGACCCTGGGATCATGACCTGAACCAAAGGCAGAGGCTTTAACCCACTGAGCCACCCAGGCGTCCCTATCCATTCCTCTCTTGATAGACACTTACATTGTTTCCTTATCTCAGCTGTTATAAATAATGCTGCAATAAATGAGAGGGTTCATATTTTTTTTGAATAAGTGTTTTCATTTTCTTTGGGTAAATACCCAGCAGTGAAATTATTATATCATATGATATTTCTATTTTTAATTTTTGGGAGGAATTTCCATATTGTTTTACACTGTGGCTGCCCCAATTTACATTCCCACCAACAGTGTACAAAGGTTCCCTTCCTCTACATTGTCTGCCTCACTTGTTATTTCTTGTCTTCCAGATTGTACCCATTCTGACAGGTGTAAGTTTATCATTGTGGTTTTGATTTGCATTTCCCTGGTGGTTAGTGATGTTGAGCATCTTTTCATGTGTCTTTTGGCCATCTGTGTGTTTTCTTTGGAGAAATATCTGTTCAGGTTCTCTGCCCATGTTTTCTCCTCCTTCCCCTCCCCCTACCCGCTTCCCTTCCCTTCCCCTTCTTCCTCCCCCTTTTTTGTGCTGAGTTTTACATATTTTGGATGTCGATCCCTTATTGGATATATCATCTGCAAATATCTTCTTCCATTCAGTAGGTTGCCTTTTTGTTTTGTTGATGGTTTCCTTTGCTGTGCAAAAGCTTTTTATTTTGATGTAGTTCCAGTAGTTTATTTTTGCTTTTGTTTCCCTTTCTTGAGGAGACATAGCTAGAAGAATGTTGCTGCAGCTGATGTCAGATAAATTATTGCCTGTGCTTTCTTCTAACGTTTTTGTGGTTTTGAGTCTTACAGTTAGGTCTTTAATCCGTTTTGAGTTTATTTTGGTCCAATTTCATTCTTAGACATGTAGCTGTCCAGTTTCCCCACCATTTATTGAAGAGGCTGTCTTCCCCATTTTATAGTCTTGCCTACTTTCTCACATATGAATTAACCATATAAGTATGGGCTTATTTCTGAGCATTCTGTTTTGTTCCATTGACCTATGTTTCCATTTTTGTGCTAATGCCATACTGTTTTGATTATTGTAGCTTTGTGGTATATCATGAAATCTGTGATTGTGATACTTCCAATTTTTTTCTTTTTTCTTTTTTCTCTTTTTTTCTTCCCAAGATTGCTTTGGCTCTTCAGGGTGTTTTGTGGTTCCATACAAAGTTTAGTATTATTTGTTCTAGTTCTGTGAAAAATGTTAGTATTTTGATAGGGATTGCACTGACTATAGATTGCTTTGGGTAGTATGGACGTTTTAATGGTATTCTTCCGATCCACAAGTATGGAGTATCTTCGCATTTGTTTATGGCATCTTCAGTTCTTTCCTCAGTGTTTTTATAGTTCTCAGAGTACAGGTCTTTCACTTCTGGGTTAAGTTTATTCCTAGGTGTTTCATTCTCTTTGGTGCAATTGTAAATAGAATTATTTTTTTAATTTCACCTCTGCTACTTTGTCAGTGTATAAAAACGCTACTGGTTTCTGGGTATTAATTTTGCATCCTGCAACTTTGTAAATTCTTGTAGTTTTTTGGTGGTGTCTTTAGGATTTTCTATATATAGTATCATGTCATCTGCAAATAGTGACAGTTTAACAACTTTACTGATACGGGTGCCTCTTATTTCTTTTTCTTGTCTGATCGCTGTGGCCAGAACTAACTTCTAGTACTATGTTGAATAAAAGTGGCAGGAATGAAATCCTTATCTTTTTGCTAATTTTAGAGATAAAGCCGTCACGTTTTTGCCATTATGTGTGAGTTTAGCTGTGAGGTTTTCATATGTGGCCTTTTAATGTCGAGGAATGTTCCTTCTAAACCTACTTCATTGAGTTTTTATCATGCACGGTTGTGTTGAATTTTGTCACATGCTTTGTCTGCATCTATTGAGATGATCCTAAGATTTTTATTTGTTTTGTTGATGTGGTCTGTCATTTTGATTGATTTACAAATATTGAACCATCCTTGCATCTCTGGAATAAATGCCACTTGATTGTGGTAAATGATCTTTTAAATGTATTGTTGAATGTGGTTTGCTCTCATTTTGTGGAAGATTTTAATATCTCCATTTATCAGGGATATTGGCTTGTAGTTTTCTTCTTTTGGGTGACTTTCTCTGTTTTTGGTATTAGGTGATGCTGACCTTGTAGAATGTATCTGGAAGCTTTCCTTCTTCTGTTTTTTTTGGAATAGTTAGAGGAGAATAAATACTAACTTTTCTTTAAAAGTTTGGTGTAATTTATCTGAATCTGTCCAGTCCTGGACTTCTGGTTTTTGGTAGTTTTTTTGATCACCAATTCAATTTTGTTACTAGTGTGTTCTGATTTTCTGTTTCTTCCAGATTCAGTTTTGGAAGATTGTGTGTTTCTAGGAATTTATCCATTTCTCAGAATTCGTTATTTCTAATGGCTAAATAATATTCTATGGAGAGAATCAACTGATTTATTCAGCCATTCTACTGTTGATGACAATCACACTTCCGGTTTTTACTCTTCCAAACAGTAATGGAAAAATATCCCTAAATATATTATCTTTGAATACTGGTGCTTAAAGTTCAGTTGAATAAATATTAAAAGTGATGGAAGGATGTATGGCTTTTAAAATTTAATAGAATTTTACCATATGTCTTTCCAGGAGGTTGTATAGACCTAAATAGATCCCTCCCCCCACCAAGGGCAGTGTATGAGAATGCCCATTGCCCATTTCCATATAGTGCTTCCAATTTTGAATATTAACAATCACCAACTTTTGTAAAATTCATCTTTTACTTTCATTTCTGTGCTTTCCAGTGAGGTAGACTACCATTTCATTTGTTTCTCATTTTTTTTGTGTTCTATTTCTTGCTCATTTTTTTCTCTTGGGTTCTTTCGCATATTCAGTTGTTGGAGTTCTTTAAAGGTATTAATCCTTTGTCATATGTGTTTTTGCAATTATTTTCTTGGAGTTACTCATTTGATAGTGGTATCTTTGTTTTTTGCCATATAGAAATATTAAATGTTTATATAATAAAATGTGTCAGTTCTTTCCTTTATGGTTTTGCATAGGAATTTTGAGTATATACATTTTCACATTTGATCCTTATAATTTACCTGAGATATGGGGAGTATTGTTGATAACCCCAGTCTTTGAAGAAGCCAAATGGCCTGCCCAGGTTTGTAAGGGGTTCATATCAGATTCAAATTAAGTTGTTTTTAAAATTCTGTATCCTGGCCATTGTACTGTGCTCTAATGGGTATAGTTCTTATTACAACAAAAGTTACTTAAATCACTTGGCAGAATATAAAGCAAAAATCTGTGGTATTAATGAAACATAATTGTAATCTGTTTTCAAAGATGTCCGTGGATATAAGATACCAGCTATTTTGCTAGTGAAAGATGCACTGATGTGTACATAACAGAAGTGATTTGGGCTGTGCTGTAATTATAGCCTTGCTGTGGTGAGCTGTTTTTAACATGGTATCACACACAGTAGTTCAATTGTTTATGCTTAAAACAACCAGAAACCTCAAGTGTAGATACTAATAAATACTTGTCTCCGGAGAAAAAGCAAGGTAGAAGGGAAACAACCCTCCAACAAGGTTTTGTTTTTTGTTTTTTTTTTTTAAAGATTTTATTTATTTATTTGTTGGAGAGCAAGCGGGGACAAGCTGGAGGAGTGACAGGCAGAGGGAGAAGCAGGCTCCGCCCTGAGCTGGGAACCCAATATGGGACTTGATCCCAGGACTCTGGGATCATGACCTCCGCTGAAGGCAGGTTCTCAAACGATTGAGCCACCCAGGCATCCCCACCAAGGGTGTTTTAATGACTCAGACTAGGTCTTGCTGGAGCGTGATAACCACTTTTATCCAGAGATAAAGAATTCCGAAGAATAAACACTTCTTCCCACTGTATTCATCTGAAATTTAAGTAGAGTAAATATACCTTTCTGTCCACATTTTAATGGATATACTGCTTGTAGGGAACGTGCTAAAAAATAGATCACCAGCTTAGGTAGGCTTTAGTGATTGTGCTACCAGATGTTGGGGGGACCCAATCTGGACTCTGAATGGAGAGTTTGACAGATCGAAGCAGACCCGATCCTGAGTTCATTTAGATCCTCACAAAATATAAACTGTTTTGGGCACTGTGTATAGTAGGGAAAAGAGGGAGCTTAATCCAATAGTTACCCGCATGGAAAGAGCAGGGCCCTGATTCTTATAATTCCCATTGGTTTATTTTGGGTTGTAATTCCTTGTCATGTCTTCACCATGCTTCTCTAAATACAAAATCACCCGACTTTTGACATGAAATGGTTTGAAATGAAATCATGTAACATGTTCTTTTGGTTGCTAGGTCCCTTGAGGCTCTAGAGGTGACAGGTGTATGAATTAATGATGCCGTAAGTTAAAAAGATTTGAGTACAGTAAAATTGGGATCCTTGGCCATTTTTTTTTTTAAGCTTAGTCTGTGGGGTCTGTATATTTTATACTTATTTAGTGACCAGCCAACTATAGTTTGCCATATGTGTTTAAAAAGATTTTTTTAAAAGAAAATTTAATACTTCTTGTTTTACTTAGTTCTTTCTAATTCAAGAGGCCAGTCTCTGTAAACTTGAATTGCATGGAGTCTGACTTTCTAAAGCAGTAGTTTGTGCTTATCTGTTCAGTCCTTTCTTACAGCCTGAATCTTTAACCATCTTTTGTCTTCTTCATTCTTTACCTCCAGATTTACTTTCAGTTCCTCACTAAAGCCCTGACTGGGGTTTTGTTGACTAGAATTTCTTCTCTTTAGGTCTCTAGATCCTGGGATGATAGTGTTGGCTCTGGGGTAGTGTCCTCCCCTATCTCTTTCTACCATCTGTAAACACTTTCATTCTGCCTTTAGTGGATGGGCCTCCTGAGGATACACGAAGCAGGGTGTTTGTGAAAGGAAACTGATAAGACTGAAGACATTTTCCTTTATAAAGGAGGCGGGGTGGAATGTGGGGAAAGGTAAGGGAATAGATCTGTTGTCATTATTACTTGTGCATTTCAAGCATTCTGTGGGTCTTGCCTTTACTTGGGGTTTTGTGAGACCAATACTAATGGGCTTTATGACAGGGAAGTTGAAAATATTTTCAATTTAAAGCAGTCTTAAAAGCATGGTACTGTGAATCTGGTCAGTAGGAGATCCTAAAATAATGTATTGTGATACATTGTAACAGAACCTCCCTTTTTGTGTTTAAGTGCAGGGAATGTAAATTTGAATATCTTAATGTTACTGATTAATTTCCAGCTTTAATATGCCTGCTTCTCTCCCCATATAAGCTGCTTTCTTTCTTTTATTCTTTTTTTTATGTGTTATATTTTAATGCTTATTAGGCACACTTCATTTGGATTGATGATATGTTGTTACTATAAAATGTACTTTTACTTTTATTTTATTATGATTTTAACATTTAAAATATTGAGCCTGTTGACATATCTGTCGTTTTGCTTGAGGTGTATACCTCAAGGTGTGAATACTATGCAACCTATTCCGAAAATGGAATTTTCGGAATAGGTTGCATAGTATTCTGTGATTGGTTAATGTTCTTCTAACACTGCCACTCTGCCTTTGCAGAAGACAATGAACTTGCTATATAGTTAGTGAGCAAAACCTTGCATGCATGGGCAGGAGGAAATTGAGTAATCCTGAGAAATCATCCGCTAGCTTTGAACATGAGATTAATTTTGGTTTTGATTACTGTGTTATACCAGAGGTTGGGGGGTAGGAAGAAACATGTAAGGGTCTGGTTTTTAAGGCAAGCTTTAGGAAGATTATGTGAGATTTGATCTTCATATAAAGATCTTTTTATAGTGATACCATTGTCATTTAAAAAAAAAATAATAGAACTTTTGAGCATGGGCCCTGGTCACTTGGAGCAGGCAATTTTAGGCTTAAGAAGTATTCCCTCAGATCATCAGTTTTCACCAGAGGCTGATGTTCTTTTGGTACCTTGTAGAGGTGAGAGGTGGGTTGCTGAAGATGCTGAACTAACAGATTATATAAATGTGTGGACTGTATATAAGCACTCAGATTTGGAGCTTAGCATGGGTGGAAAACTTGACCTCAACTCAGCTTGTCCCCTTCCCCCTTTAAAGATCAGTTAGCTGTTAGAGGTATGTTTTAAGAAACAGGGCTCTTTGTCAAAAGTAGATATTGTCCTTAAAATCAACTATTCACTTTAGCAGTGAGCTAGGGCCTACCCTGCTGAAGATTTTAGGGATGCCTTGCACTCTTGCTCCTGCCAATTGAATAGTAACTATTGATTTGCAACAAAGAAAATTAATGTTATGTGTTTGTGAAGGACTCATTTTTAAGTGATATTCTCCCTCTCTCTTAAATAGCAAGTGATTAACTGCTACTTTAATTTTCAATTAATCAAATTAGTTTTCTACTGGTAAATTTTGATTACATGCAGTTCTAACAGCTTCCAGATACACTTCTCTTTCCCATATGCTTACCATATGCTGAGTAAACCAATGTAGAATAAATTAGTGTAAAAGTAAGAACACTTAGTTCTTTTGTAGAGTTCATCTTGAATGATGGAAGACAGCTCAGAATCATTTTAGCTATGAGGCACCTTTTGAAAAGTGATATGGCAAAATAGCCCATTTATGTGTGCCAAGGTCTGTTTTCATAAATGTAAATTTGAAAGTTCATTAAAATTTTGGCATGTGATTTGGAATGCATAATAACTGGAAGTGATTCAAAGCCAGAAATCTGTATCCTTATACCAACAACATGTTTCACTGAAGACTGGCTTTGTATGGTTGTTTAATATTTAAAAGTTAAAAAAAAATAGTATTTACTTGATGGTTATGGCTCTGGAAACTATGTTCAGGATGGAGAGGCTGCAGAGGCAAGGGAGAGCCGGCAGTCTTCCCCGTTGGCCACAGAAGGCTCATCAGGATCCTCCTCCTTGTGTAAGCAAGGCAGGTGACTTTGGACTAGTGAATACTGTCCCTCATATTTCAGAGATGGCAAAACAGGAATGTGTGTTTTCCCCGCTTCCTTTGGGAATGTGAAGATGGGAACCAGGAAGGGGCATTCCAGCTCACGTAAAAAAGAGCTGAGAAATGGCCAAGCCGGGGTCAGGCGTAGGTATCATCTTAACGCTAGTAGCTAACGTGAGCCCTTAATGCTTGGAGATACTCTAATGTTACGTGGCAGGCCTAGTGCTGACCTGTAATATAAGCCTTCTAAGGTGAGGATGTAGAAGCAAAGGAGGAGAAGAAAATCGATCGACCTACCGTTCGTGCAAATCAGCCCATTGATAGTACCATTCTCTGTAGGAGAGAAGTGCATTTCACCACAGGCCTTTCAGGCGTCTTCTAGTGAGGCAAGGGAAGCAGGGCTCCAGCCAGGTAAGAACCAATGAGGAATTGCTGCAACGGAAAGGTTTTATTTTAAAGCTTACAGGCTAACCTTTTCAAAATCTTATCCCCTGCCCGTTGCTGTTTTTGCAGTTATATATGTATACCTTGTACAAATGTCATTTTTATTCTGTTCTTTCTCTCCCCAACTTTGTTTTTAAAATTTCTTGTTCCCTGACCTCTCAGGAGCTCTGGTTTTTACCTTCCAATTTTGTCATAGGAGGAGAAGAATGGTTTATGAAGGGACTAAGATGATCACCAGGATGAAAAGTCGCACTGCTTGGGTTTGTGATTATGTCCTTAGCTCATGTTCTGTCACTCAGGATGCCATTTATGGATATTGTTTTATAATTAACTAAGCTTCCTGCAGAAAGTAAGTTTAAAATCACTGTCGTCTTGGTTTATTTCCTCTCTTAGCCTTTGATCTATTTGACTTTGACACATGCTTCTTACCAACTTCTGTAGATTCTCACTCTGACAGGATACTTTGATTCTTACCCCTCCCCACCAGCCCTGTTTCAATGGATCAGTCACCAGATCAGATGTTCTTGTATCTGTTTTGTTGACTCAGTTTTTGGATCCTCCTTTTCTTTCACCCAAACCTGGTAGTTTTTCCTACTTCCAGGCTCCCTTCCCTCAAACCTTTTTTTTTTTTTTCTTTTACATTTTGGCCAGTTACCATTTTGAAAACATGGGTCTTCCTCAAGTTTTTCTGCCTCTTAAAAGTATTTGGTGGCTGTTTCTTGGCTCTAGCATTCAGCTCCTGATGGTACTCTGTAAGGAACTCGCAGGCTGGCACTTGCTGCTTTTCTAGCCTCATGGTTGGTCGTAAATAGGCATACTTCAAGTTCATTTGTAGTTTCTTATCAAGCCGTATAGTCCCTCTACCCTGTGTTATTTGCTTATGCTTTTCCGTTTGCTTACAATGGGTGCCTTTCATTTTCTTCTCAAGTACTTGCCTACTTTTCCTTAAAGGTAATCTCTTTTGTGTCTGATTTTTACTGACTCTCCCAAGCCTTAATGAAGGCCTGCCTGTGGTGTGGTTATCTAATGGTTGTTGGTAAATTTGCCTTCATGGTTAGATGCTTAGCTGTCTAAGAAGCAGGAGACTGTGCCTTAACTCAACTTTGTCATCTAGCACATAGCAGAAGGCCTGGCACACAGTTGGTGTTCCATAAATATTTATTGTATGGAATTTAGTTTATTTTCCATTGCATTTTATAGAGAATGAATGAATCTTAAAGTAAATGAAGTATCTAAAAATGGTATCTTTGAAGATTTGTGGTTTATCATGATTTATGGAAGTAGAAAGGGAGATATCACAATTCCTTGGTACTCAAATTAGTGGATACCATGAACCATAATTGGTGAGTTATCCAAAGTACATTCACCTTTGACCAAGGAAAGTGTGTGTGTGTGTGTGTGTGCGCGCGCGCATGCGTGCGTGTGTCTGTGTTTCAGTGAGACGTTAACTTGGAACCAGTGAAAGAATGACTTGAAATTCTGAATTATAAATAGTTCTTTTTAAAAAAAAATATTTATTGTGAGAGGAGAATGAGCGGTGGGGAGAGGCAGAAGGAGAGAGAAGGGGAGAGAGAGAGAGAGAGAAGCAGACTCCTTGCTGAGCAGGAAGCCCAATGCAGGGCTCTATCCCGGGACCCCAAGATAATGACCTGAGCTAAAGGCAGGTGCTTAACCGACTGAGCCACCCAGGTGCCCCCATAGTTCTTAATAATTATTTATTGGTAGGGTAGAGTGGAACCTAGGTTTCTGGGCCTTGGTCTTAAGGAAGAATGTTGGCGTGGAAGGGGTTGTGAATGACACAGCTGAGAAGGAAGTGATTGCCATCAGTTTCTCTGTATGACCCAGAGTAAGTAATTTTTCTGACTCAACTTTTTATAACACACTGCACCTGAGTAACTGAGTCAATTATTCTAGACTATAAGTAGTCAAGAAAGAAAAGAGTACTGGCAGAAACAATGGGCAAAACATCAAGCCTTAGGGATTTTAGTATATACCTTGTCCTTGTCCTTTGATTTGTATGGAGCAGTCACCTGTTCTCACAGCCCCAGAAGGGTATGTTCTGGGGCAAATTGTATTTTATAAATATTTCTGCATTATCTCCCATTATACATGTTCTTCTTGTAATTGGATTTTGACACTCCTATCAAGAAGTAGGGGATGTTTCTCCCCTTTGAAACTGAGTGAGTTCTTGTGTCTTTTCCAGTCTTAAAAAGAACTGCAGAAATGATTCTAGGTGATTTTGGAAGCTAGATCATAAAAGGCTATGTGGCTTCCTCTTGGTTGGTTGGAATGTAATGCTTGGTTACAAAACCTGCAGCCACCATATGAGCATTCCGTTTAGCCTGAGGCCATCAAGTTGTGAGGCAAGACTGGGAAGACTCTGTGTTGAGAGTTGAGACGTTCAGCCCGCCTTCTGCTTCCCTGGACCCCAGCTGCTCCAGCCACCATCTGACTACAGCCAAATAGGAAATTTTAAGCTAGAGCCGCTCAGCCAAGCCCTTCTGAATTCCTGACCCAGAAACCATGAAAGATAGTAAAATGGCTGTTGTCCTTTTAAATTGAGTTTGGGACATGTTTCTTGGAAAAGCATTTTCTATTTTCTTCCAGGTGGTATTGAAGGAAGGTAGGGCTAGAACTGGAAGAAGCACCTCTTGGTGCAGACTGAGAGTTGTCACTGCCCTAACCCTGTTCCTCCAAACTTTCATACCCTAGTGGGGCGTAGGTCAAGGAGGGGAGATCGTAAAAGAGAAGACCATGTAACAACATATACCTCTACCTAAGAGTTGATAAAGAGGGGTTAGCCTGGAATAGATGCTTAAACTAAACTGACCGTATCCCTGGAGTCTGTTTTGGGGAGGTAAGGCCGTGGGCAGAAGTCCTGCAGATGAGTGTAGGGGATATCACCGTGGGAAAAGTGAATGAGGCAAGACCAGGGTATTGTCAAGGATGCCAGAATTCATGTTGAATGATTCGTCGTTCAGTGTGCTTTTTAAAATACTAAAATCGGAGTGCCTTTTTTGAGTTGAATTTGTCCCCTGCCAAAAGATAAGATGACGTTGTTACCCCCACATACCTGTGCACGTGATCTTATTTTGAAATAGGGTCTTTTGTAGAGATCATAGTGGATTAGTGTGGGCCCTAAGACCAATGGCTCGTGTCTTCATAAGGAGGTGGTGTGAAGATCCAGAGAGACACAGGGAAGAAAAGTATGCGAAGACAAGGTAGAGACTGGAGTCAGGCCACCACAGCCAAGGAATGCAGTGGGCCAGCCACCACTGGAAGCCAGAAGCTAGCGGAGTGAAGGAAGGATTCTTTCATAGAGGTTTCAGAGGGAGGTTGGCCTTGCCAACACTTTGATCCCCTTGATTTCTGTCTTCTAGCATGAAGGATTAAATTTTTGTCGTCTCAAGCCAACCTGTTTCTGGTACTTTGTTATGGCAACCGTAGGAAAAGACTGTGGTGCCTGAAGTTAGATAGGGACAATGAAAAAATGTTGCTCTTCAGTAGTTCCGGAGATGAAAAGCCACAGGCTGGGAGAAAATATTTGCCAAATATATATCTGGCAAAGGACTTGGATCTAAAATATACAAAGAATATATAACCCAATAATAAGAAATCCCCACTTAAAAATAGGCAAAAAGATTTGAAGTCATTTCAAGAAAGGAGATCCACACACGTCAAGGAAGCACATGCAGTGATGCTCAGTATCACGAGTTATTAGGAAAATAGAAATGAAAACTACTAGGAGATACTACACTGCACCTAGAATGGTGAAAATTAAAAGGAATGGCCATACCATATGTTGATGAGGATATGGGAGCAATTAGAACTCTTATGCACTGATGGTCAGTACTTAAAATGGTATAGCCCTTTGAAAGACCGTGTTTCATTTTCTTAAAATATTAAGGACACAATCACCTGGTTGTTCTGTTCATAGGCATTTACCCAAGAAACTTGAAAGCATACCTCCCGAGGAAGACTTTTACACAAATGTTCCTAAGAGTGTTATCTGTATTAGCCTTCAGCTGGAAGTAACCCCAATGTCTGCCAACAGGGAGATGGGTAAACATACTGTGGTGTAATGAAATACTACACAGCAACAAAAAGGAATCAGCTATTGATATTTACAACAATCTGGATGGAGCTTAATATAATTAAATAATTATAATTGAGTAATAATTATATAATGGTGATTATAATACATAACATCATAAATTGCATATATAATTATAATTGTGTAATTATAATTATAATTATAAAATTGTAATTATAACATATAATATATAACATATAATATATAAGTATATTATATAAATATAATAATTATAATTGAGTAATAATTACATGGAGTAAAATACACCAATCCCCTCCCCAGAAGACTACATATTGTACGATTCCATATGTAGACATATTAAATTTTAGAAAATTCAAAGTAATTATAGCGACAGAGTGATGATCAGTGGTTATGGGAGGTAGGGCAGGGAGGGGAAAGATTTTAAGGAGACATGAAAAAACATTTAGGGTTGATGGATATGTTCATGACCTTGAGTGTAGTGATGGTTTCCTTGGTGTCTGTTTATGCCCAAACATCGAATTATGCACCTCACATATGTGATTTTTAAGAATATGTCAGCTGTGTCTCAAAGCCAGAACAAAAAGAGAAAAGTTATATGGGAAAAATTAGGGTTAAGAAGGGGGTGTAAACTCCAGGCCCTATTCTACTAACATTCATCAGCTGAGCACGAGCAGGTACGGTTTGCTTTGCCATTTACTGTTGAATATACCATGGCTTTAATGGCAAGAGATCATTTAAATCTAGAGCCACCAAATAAAGCAAACCTTTAGAATCAATTGGGGTTTAATTACAGAAGACCATAGCAGGTTATGGAATAAGGGATTGATTACAGAAGTTAAACCTTGAAGATTTATGGTAGGAGCTTGGGAAAGAAAGGGCCAGGAGGCAAACTGGAGGATGAGTGGAGTCCCTGTCTAGTAAGTCTGAGAAGCCAAGCTTGAGACAAGGCTCCTGGGGCAGGGAGCCATGGATGCTTATACCTCTGTGTATCTACCACCTCTTTGTGTCTGTTGGTGGGGCTGGAGTTGCTGTTGACTCCAAACTGTGGACCAGTTTGGAAAGGTGGATAGGGATCTGAGAAGAGCAAACATAAGATTGAACCCGCCCACAAAGCCATATCTGGCCACTGTTCTAACCATAACAACCTTCAGAGAGTCATGGCTTCCAAGTTCTTAGAGATCTCTCCAGATCTATACAAGTTCTACTCTTGGTGAACTCTAAGCTGCATCTATACAGGGAAGAGATTCCAGGAAATGCAGTTCCTGCTTAACAGATTTGACACAACATAAACTACCACAACCTGCTAATTGATGGCCTTGGTAATTGTAGTACCTGGGTTATGAACCCGTGGTTCACTGTTCTTATGTAATGGGTTGATTATGCTAAACAAATACAGAATATCTTTGGGAGTGATCTAATCAGGACAGAATGCAGTAAATTCGTCTAGATCTTTTCAGAATCAGGGCTGATTACAACGTAAACAATAGGGAGACTCTCCATCCCCTCTCACAAGGAAGGTGTTTATAGCAACATAAACACCTTTTCAGCGCAGTAACATAAACAGTTTCTCAAGGAAACATTCTCTGGCATTCAGGAAATGTTTCTTTCTTTACAAACAAAAAAGTGTGTTTTTCTTAAGATTTAATTTACTTAAGGGCTCTGTTTAGAACAAGGCTATGATTGTAGAGGGATAAAGTTATTCCCAGAGCACTTTTGTGGTAGGTTCTAGTTGAAGTCCTTATAGAGGCATCTTGTTTAAAAATCTGTAGACTAACAGAACGCAGGTCAGTATAGGTGTACCATGTTATATTTTAGATAACACCTCTGGAAAGTTGTATCAATTATACTTCCATGATACAGATTGTATTACCAATTCCCAGTAGGCTGTGATTTGATATTTTCTTATGAAAATCCTTCTTGAAAGTGTGAAGACTCTTTGTTACAGGTATAACATACTATCTACAGTGAGACCAGGGACAATGATAGGGGCCATCCATGTATTTACTTCAAATATACCTAATTAATGCATTTGTACAGTGAATAAATACTTCCTAAAATTGGTTCTAATCG
The DNA here is from genome assembly GCF_963455335.1 of Martes martes. Classification (NCBI taxonomy): domain Eukaryota; kingdom Metazoa; phylum Chordata; class Mammalia; order Carnivora; family Mustelidae; genus Martes; species Martes martes. Next base: position 48,152,544 of record NC_137900.1, on the reverse strand, counting down.
GATGTTATGTTAAAATTCCTTAACTTCTTTAATATTTGTAACCTCAAGCAATTGGAAGTAGAGTTCATCCACAAGACCCATTATAGGTTTGAAAAGAAGAGGAAAATTCTTTAGCAATAATGCTTTCTTGACTGAGGATGGAGAACAGATGTACCTATTTTCTGCAGGTTATTAAAGAAGACATAGTTCTGGTAGTGCAGTGAATGTTAATAGAAACAAAGCATCAGCAGCACACCTTTTTTTTTTTTTTTAAACCTTTGAGGAAAGTCTCGATTTAATTAAAAGATTTACCAACAATCTCTAGGAATGATTTATTCATTGCTGGCTAGATTTTGTGTAGCTTGCACCACTTAGAATATGGATGTAGGAGATGGTTTGTCATACTGCCTTTTATTTTAACCTCTGGGCTAGTGCTTCTCAAAACTTCAAAGTGCAGACAAATGATCTAGGCATTTTTTTTTTAAGGTTTTATTTATTTATTAGAGAGAAAGAGAGAGAGCAGGAGCAGGGGGAGAGAGAGGTGCACAGGGAGAGGGAGAACCCACTGAGCAGGGAGCCCAATGTGAGGCTTGATACCAGGACCCTGGGATCACGACCTGAGCCGGAAGCAGATGCTTAACCGACTGAGCCACCCAGGCACCCTGACCTAGGCATCTTGTTGGTAAATGTAGGTTGTGATTCAATATGTTTGGGGTGGGGTCTGAGATTTTTATTTCTGATAAGTTCCCAGATTTGTAGAACACACTCTGAGAAGCAAGTTAGTGGCTTTTCTGTGTATAATTTTTGGTGTCATTGTCCATAGTATTCAGCGTTTTATAGTAAGTGTAGTAGAGACAGAGAAAAATGATTGTTTTCACAATATGCCCAGTTTTTGTTTGGAGGACAAAAAGGTAAAGTAGACTCCCATTAAGTAAGTAGCTTGCTAATACTTTGGCAGGCATGAAGTCTAGGCATTTCCCATTCAACTAGCAGTAAGTATGTTACATTTTTAAATTTATGAAAGTGGTGTAGTTTTAAAAGCCAACGTCTCATTGAGATGCCATTTACCCCAGGAGGAAGAAAAATCCTTTTGTATATATGTGGAGTACAACTACAGGATTCCTTCTTTCCTCTGGAAAGGTCTCTTTGTATCTATAAAACTAATAAAATAATTACATCTTTGAATATTAATATATATGAAGTTAAATGATTTTTTTTGTGGGTTTAAAAGAAGTTCAGGTCTTTTTTTTTTTTGAGACGTGTCTGGTTGCTTTGGCAGCACATAGACTAAAATTGGAACGATGCAGAAAAGATGAGTTAAGGAAGACAAGCAAGTTCATGAAGAGAAGAGTTTAATATTGAGGAGATGTTCATGGTGGGAAAACTTGCCTGCTTGAAGGATAAAAATGCAGAACTAATTTGAAAACAATTTTTAACTGTCACCATTTTTTTAAAAAAAGATTATTTATTTATTTGACAGAGAGAGAGATCACAAGTAGGCAGAGAGGCAGGCAGAGAAATAGGGGGTAGCAGGCTTCCTGCTGAGCAGAGCGCCCTATGCGGCACTCGATCCCAGGACCCCTAGATCATGACCTGAGCTGAATGCCGAGGCCCAACCCATTGGGCCACCCAGGTGCCCCTGTCACCATTTTTTTAAAAAGATTTTATTTATTTATTTGACAGAGATCACAAGTAGGAAGAGAGGCAGGCAGAGAGAGAGGAGAAAGCAGGCTCCCCGCTGAGCAGAGAGCCCAACGTGGGGCTTGATCCCAGGACCCTGGGATCATGACCTGAGCTGAAGGCAGAGGCTTAACCCACTGAGCCACGCAGGTACCCCCCACCACTTTTTTTAAACCTTTAAGATGGGCAACCTGAAGATGTTAGCAAAATTGTACTGAGTGGTACTGAAATATACTGGTCTTGAATAATTTCAGAGAAAACTTCAGGCAGTTGGATTTATCTGGGAAATATTGAAATATAAATTTGAGGCGAGGAAAAAATGTTTAGAGAGAGAAAGTCAAATACTTCAAAGAATTATTTGCTTATTTCTTACAAACATGATGCAGTTTTTCTTAATTTTAAGTTGAGCCTTTATGTAACTGAAAGTTAAAAACAAAAGAGATAAAAATGAACATCTTTAAAGCTTTCTGGATTAGTTCATAAATCTGATCTTCCCTGAGGAATGGGAAAAGATGTAACCACATGGCTCTTATCTCTGTAAATGATGTGACAGCCTATAGAAATCACCCACAACAGTGAAAATCCCCTAGGATCGGATGCAGGTGGCAAAAAAATTCCCAGGGATTCTGGAGGTCAAATTGTGTTTATCTACTACAAGGGTAACTGATAGTCAAATTAATTTTAACTATGATACTTTTGTAGTCTTCAGATAATAAATGATCTCTCCTAAGTACATCTTCTAAAAGATGGAGGCTGTAGTTGATATCTGAAAAATTTTCACCTGTGTTTCAGATGGTCAAGTGTGTGGAAGTATGTGTTCTAGAAAAGTAAGGAAGAAGGCATATACTCCATGGGGACTAAGTGTTAAAATGACAGTACCATTTTTAATTCTAATTTTAATTTTTATTTTTTTTAGGGAGAGGGAGAGACAGGGAAGGGGAGAGGGAGAGAGAGAATTGCAAACAGGCTCCATGTTCAGCGCAGAGCCCGAGATGTGGATTGATCTCTTAACCCTGAGATCATGAGCTAAGGCAAAATCAAGAGTTGGATACTTAACTAACTCAGCCACCCAGGGGCCCCTGTTTTTATTTCTATTTTTTATTGTTTGACAGTAACCTATTTTAAAGTATGAACAGTAGGAAAATAGCTGTGGTGTTACAGATGAAACAATTATACATGCACATTGTCGGCCATTTGGGAAAAGATAATAAAAATTTGAAAACCCAGTGTACTTTCTGATTTTTTCTATGTGGTTTAAAAAATATAATTGCCCTTTTCTTCACTGTAATGTAACTTATTTCCCATATGATTGCATGTTTTTTTGGGTGAACGCTATTTTCTATGGCTGCATAATATTCTACTTACAAAAGAAATATCATTTGGGTAGTCATTCTTTCTTAAACACTTATGTGGATTTATATGTTTTTCTAAGATGAATAATATTATAATGGACATCTGTGTATAATGAATAATACTGTAATGAATATCTGTGTATAATGCTTTTCTTTGATCAGAATTATCTTCTTAGGTCAGATGGCCAGAACTGAAATTCATATTTTTATAGGAATAAAAGCTGTTTGTAAAGTTGAGGGACTGTTTTCAAAGAAATACTAACCCTTCCTGAGTGTTAAAAGATAAGGATGTTATGACAAGGTGTTAAAAGCTAAGCTGGGTTGGACAGGTCAGATTAACCTGGTTCTATCTTTGACACCTATTTTTAACACTTGTTGAAAAGGGAAAAAAAATTAAGGCTAGAAATTGGTCTTTTGATAAGTTTTGATAGGTTGGATTCTTTCTAAGGAAGTGAGTTGTTTATGTGGCAAATGCCTATAAAAATATTTTGCTAGTAAATAAGAGTAGGAGGACACTTGAAGATAAAATTTCTAATAATAAGTTTATAATGTTTAACTTCTAGCCCTCTTAACTTTAATTTAGGGCAAATGTATTGAGATAGTTGTGATTTACTAAGCAAGTTAAAAAAAAAAGAGGGAAACGTGAACAATACTGCCTTAGGGAAAAATAGAAACTGTCTCACAATTCAGACTATAGACTGATTTGTAATATTTATTGTTAGACACATTTTAAACAAGACAGTCAGTTGGATAGGTAAGCCATAAATCTATCCTAGTTGCTCCATAAAGTTTCAAACAATGCCTAATTAGGGGTTCTAATTAGACAACATCATTTTAGTTGCCCTAGTGTCTTCTAAAAATAGATCTATAGCCAGAACAGAAGGTTTGCAAGACCAGATCTATAAGCTATATTTTCTATGTATATTTTACTAGAGTTCTTACTTTAGTTGAGAAATTCTATTTTTCAAGTGGTTTTTAATTTTTCTGGGTTGTAACGATCTCTTCTGTATAATGAAATGTCTGTAAAGAAAATTTTTCAGTTAATTCCAAGGTACTGATGTATACATAAATCTAGGAAATAATGAAGGACTGTTTTAATCATTTTTATTTTGTGACTATATTTTCAGAACTTATATCAACCATAAAATAATTTTTTTAGATGGGGAAGGAGGGGGCACTATGGGGAGGGGCAGAGGGAGAGGGAGAGAATCTTTAAAAAAAAAAAAAAGTTAATTAATTAATTTTAATAACATATAATGTATTTTTATCCCCAGGAGTACAGGTCTGTGAATCGCCAGGTTTACACATTTCACAGCACTCATCATAGCACGTACCCTCCCCAATGTCCATATCCCCACCACCCTCTCCCGTCCCCCTTCCCCCCGGCAACCTTCAGTCTGTTTTTTGAGATTGAGTCTTTTATGGTCTGTCTCCCTCCCAATCCCATCTTCTTTCATTTTTTCTTTTCCTACCCCACCAAGCCCCCCACAATGCATCTCCACTTCCTCATAGCAGGGAGATCATATGATAGTTGTCTTTCTCCGATTGACTTATTTCGCTAAGCATAATACAGAGGGAGAGAATCTTAAACAGGCTTTGTGTCCCATGGGGAACCTGATGTGGGGCTTGATCTCACAACCCTGATATCATGACCTGAGCCAAAAATCAAGAGTTGGATGCTTAGCCTACTGAGACACCAAGGCTCCCCTGTAAGTTAATTTTTAACTACATAACATTTGGTACATATAAGAGAATGTAAGTAACATGTAAAGTAAAAAGCAGAATAATAAAATGAACATCCATGAAGCTACCATTCAACTTGAACTAGAACATGACCAAATTATCTCCGAGTTCCTTTCTTAGCCCATTCAGTTTTGCAGAGCTTTCAGGTTAAAAAAGATCTCGGTGCCTACTCTTCTAAATTAGAATTAGTATGCTACTAGCCTTCGGAAGAAATCTAAACAGGTATATGCAATTTACATTAGGAACACCTGCAGATTAATGATTGATGTCAGTGCATATACATAATTCATAATGACAAACATGTTTAAAAATAGGACATTAGCATTGAAATTGTTACCTGTGCTGATTTAAACTTTTAAAAAATACTTCTTAGACGAGAAATTATCTATATCTAAAGAGGCTATTTTCAAAATATCACTGAATGTAAAAACAACATGAACACATTATTTGTATATAAAACACCAAATATGTGTTCATTTAACAACATAAATTCACATTACATGTTGGAAATCCAGGTTTTGTTTTTGTTTATGTTTTTAAGAGGAAATTATGTATCTCATCCACCAAGGAACTTCTGTGTTTCCAGATCTTTGCCTCATTTTCTGGGAATCAAGATTTCAAGGTTAAAAGTTACACAAACAAAATTATCAGGACGCCTGGGTGGCTCATTCGGTTACCCACATCAGGCTCTCTGCTGAGCGGAGAGCCTGCTTCTCCCTCTGCCTGCTCTGCCTGCTGCTCCCCCTGCTTGTGAGCTCTCTCTCTCTCTCTCTGACAAATAAATAAATAAAGAAAATCTTAAAAGCGAACAAACAAACCTATAAAAGGCATGTTTAAAAAAAATTGTCACTAGAGGAAAGTGCTATTGATTGATAAAATTCCAGGTAGAGGGGTGCCTGGGTGGCTCAGTGGGTTAAAGCCTCTGCCTTCCGCTCAGGTCATGATCTCAGGGTCCTGGGATCGAGCCCTACATCGGGCTCTCTGCTCGGCAGGTAGCCTGCTTCCTCCTCTCTCTGTCTGCCTCTCTGTCTACTTGTGATTTCTCTCTGTCAAATAAATAAATAAAATCTTTAAAAAAAAAAATTCCAGGTAGATTTTGTGATTATTTAAAGGTTTTCTTTCCTCCCTGCAGAATATTTTTCCCATTTCTACTTTTGCTAATTACTATTTGAGAATATAGTAGTTTTTGATTTTCCAAATTGATTTTTGGCTGAATCTCAAAGAGTAGAAACCCAAATTGTTTTAAAATTTTTTTGTTGTCTTTAGCAGTAACACTTCAAAGGTTGGGAAACAAATTTTATTCATCTCATAAAACCATTGCAGGTGATTGTCTCTCAGAGTCTGTCTTCCTCATAAAATAAAGAATAGATTTCAATTTTGGCTTGTATTTTCCCCTGATTTCTTTCCACATTATCATTGCCTTTATCTGGAATTTTCTGCTTTCTTGAGCAGGAATATAAGCGATTGTATAGTGTGGTGCAAGTGTGGTGCTTTTCCTCATTTTATTCTTCCTTTAGGAAAGTGCTCATGTGGCTTTAACTTTCTTTTATTTTTTTTTAAGATTTCATTTATTTATTTATTTGACAGAGAGACAGACATCACAGATAGGCAAGGGGCAGGCAGAGAGAGAGGGAGAAGCAGGCTCCCTGCTGAACAAGGAGCCTGACATGGGCCTCAATCCCAGTCCCCAGGACCATGACCTGAGCGAAGGGCAGATGCTTGACCATCTGAGCCACCCAGGGGCCCCGGCTTTAACTTTCTTCTTCTTCTTCTCTCTCTTCTTTTTTTAAAAGATTTATTTACTTTAGAGAGAGAGTGCCAGTGCAATGAGAGGCAGAGGGAGAGAGAATCTGGGGCAGATTCCACACTCAGCGTGCGGCTCAGTATCACAGCCCTGAGATCATGATTCTCACCAAAACCAGGGGTCGAATGCTAACCATCTGAGCCAACCAGGTGCCCCTTAACTTTTTCTTCTTAAAATGCCAAATTTTAATGGGTTTGTGGATTAAGAATAAAAAGAAAAGTGATTTTACATTAAAATTTATCTGTTTAGGACTCTACGGCTTGCCATATATTTATTTAAATATGTGCCGTTGGTTAATAGGTTGAATGTAATTCCTCTTTTGATTTTATTCATTTTATTCCTTGGAATTAGTACAAGTACTGTAGGACTTTTTTTTTTTTTTTTTTTAATATTTCTGGTACCACCCTGGAATGGTTAATTACATTTAGTTTCCCCTTACATTTTGTCCAACTTTTCTTTCTTTTGTGGGTTTTTTTTTTGTAGTTGTTGTTAAGATTTTATTATTTAGGGGTGCCTGGGTGGCTCAGTGGGTTAAGCCTATGCCTTTGGCTCAGGTCATGATCTCAGAGTCCTGTGATCCAGCCCTACATCGGGCTCTCTGCTCAGTAGGGAGCCTGCTTCCCCCCCACTCTCTCTGCCTGCCTCTCTGCCTACTTGTGATCTCTGTCAAATAAATGAATTAAAGTCTTTAAAAAAAAGATTTTATTATTTATTTGACAGAGAGCGAGACAACGAGAGAGGGAACACAAGCAGGGGTGGTGGGAGAGGGAGAAGCAGGCGTCCCGTGGAGCAGGGAGCCTGATGCGGGGCTCAATCCCAGGACCCTGGGGTCATGACCCAAGCTGAAAGCAGACACTTAACAACTGAGCCACCCAGGCACCCCTTTTCCCCTACTTTTCATTTTCATCAAATCACAGAGATAAAATAGCTTGTTCTTGTATTATAAGCTGCCAACAACGTTTTGTTACTGGAACAGGAATTTTGAGTTATTTTGTCTTGTACTCTTCAAGGATTTGTTAGTCTTCCCTGTTCTCTTAGCCGCGTCTCCCGTGACTTGTATTTGAAGATAGGTTGTTTAAGTAGAGCTCACTGTCAGTAGTTGAACATAAAGTTCTCCACCTGCCCTGGTGGAGGGGGGCACCCTTATTGCTGTTTTCAGAGTGGCCTCCTTAACCACTGAGCCTATAGCCGCAGTGATTGGCAAGGTGATACTCAGCGTTTCTCTTACCATCTCGGGACATTTTCCCAATCAACAAATCTAGGACTTCCTTTAATGATTTTAATCAGACATATTGGAGACCTGCCAAGAAAGAAGAGTATAAATCATCAACTTTAGGAAGCCAAGATCTTTGAAAAGGGTTAAGCATTTTAATGACAGTGTTTTTAGGATATTTACGTAGGCCAGTCTGTAGATATGGAAACCTATTTGTCTCGGGAACCCTCCTCATTAAAATTTTTTAAAAAAATTTATTTTTCTTATATTCTTTCCATCAGATTGGCTCATTCATCCCTATGCCCCCTGTAATCTCTACGGCCTTAATTCTTTGTTAGGCAGAGAGAAATGAGGAATTTATTTAATATACTTTTGTGGAATAGTGTTTACTTTGTTACTTCCTTTCATTCATAAGTGATGTCTTGGAATCTTTTCCATTTTTTCTGATGCTTTGTTGTCCAAAAATGTATGTCTGTCCTCCCCTTCCTGAAAAGATGCATAACATGAAATAACCCCTTTGTGCCGAAAAGTTTAAACACTTTTTACCATAGTACCTTGCTTACCTTGCTGCCTTTGAATTTGATAATGAGGACTGGCAGGGCATTCATATGGTTAGTTCTTTCAAGAATGCTTTTCTGTCTAAATCTGGGATCAACAATGTCCATTCATTGTTCCTTTGATCTTTATGTTTTGCAGACTTACCTGGCAATCTAGTTTCTCTCATGGAAAACTGGGCATTTGCTTTCTTCCTTTACTACTTACAAACTTGAATTTGAGCCTTCTTTTACCCAATTTCATTTAAGGAGAACAGGTCTTTTAGAAGGTCTTTGAAAGACTCAGATTCCTTTTTTTTTTTTTGGAAGATTTTATTTATTTTTGCAAGAGGGAGGGAGCACGGGCGGTAGAGGGAGGGGTAGAGGGAGAAGCAGACTCTCCACTGAGCGGGGAGCCGGATGTGGGAATTGATCCCAGGACCCTGGGATCGTGACCTGAGCCAAAGGCAGATGCCTAACCTGCTGAGCCACCCAGGGACCCTGAAAGAATCAGATTATGTTTTTTGTTTTTTAAATAAAAGTCAGATCTTTGCCCACCATGGGGCTCGAACTCATGACCCCAAGATCAAGTGTGTCGCACGCTCCATTGACTGAGCCAACCAGGCACCTCTATGTATTGATTTTTTGAAACTATTTTTAAAAGTTATCCATGTTATCTAAATAAGCTAAAAGTATCATTTATTTAATATGTTGAGCAAGTTATCATTCTTTCTGTGATCATTAGTCTGTAATCAAAAGAGGGATTAGTACTCTTTATTTAGAGTCTTCTAAATTCTTGACAATTTTTCAGTTTTCTTTCAATTGTTTTACATTGTTCAGTTTGTCTTATAGTTCACCATATTGGTGATTAATTTTTGTTAAAGATTTTATTTGAGAGCAAGAACAGGTACACTAGCGGGGGTGGGGGGCAGAGGGAGGGGAGAAGCAGGCTTACCGTGCAGCAGGGAGCCTGATGCGGGGCTCCATCCCAGGACCCTGAGATCCTGATCTGAGCCAAAGGCAGATGCTTAACTAACTGGGCCACCCAGGTAACCCATGATTATTGATTTTTTTTAAATTGTAAAATACACATAGTGTAAAATTTCGTTTCCACTGTTGTGAAGTACGCAGTTCGGTGGCATTAAGCACATATACATTGTTGCATAACTTTGTCCACATCCATCTCCAGAACTTTTTCATCTTCCCAAACTGAAGGTCTTTATGCAGGGAAATGATAACTCCCCTTTCCTTTCCCCCTGCTTCTCCTGGCAACCAACATTCTACTTTCTGTCTCTATGAATTTGACTTAATTGATTTGTTTTTATAATGTTTACCTTAACAAAACATTTATCCTTCAAGGCGTGAGTGGAGGGTATGGTCTGGGGGCAGGGTGGAAGAGTTGATTTATAGGTATCAGATTAAATTTACTGCCTAGGGAATTAATAAGTAACCTTTACCTGACTTGTGTATTTGATTATTTTTTATCTGCAGGATTTGAACACTGGGAATATATGAATATGACTTGCCTTTAAAATGCTATGTCTTTGAAGAAAAGAAAATAAAGCTTTGAACTTTGAGTTACGGGCTTTGCTGATACTCATCTCTGTTAAATATATGTATTTTTTCAATTTGGCTTTTCTTCAGATCATTTTACTTCCCATCTTGAATGTTTAGTCTATGACTCCTAGAGTTCAATGGTAATAATTCCTTGTTTTTTTTAGACAGCTAATGTCTTGATTTTTGACATAGATATGCCTCACATGCCACAAAATTGTTTTGAAATTAGTTTGATAAGAGTGAGATGTTCATAAATTATCCCATTTGGGTTGTGGATATTTTGCCTGATAACTACATTACTGGAACTGGTACAGACTGACCATTTTCCTAGGTTGGGGGAATGGTCCTCTTTTTCACTGCACGAAGATGGAAGTTTTCCTGAATGATACTGATTAGGGAATATAAAGCAATTTTCTGGGTTTTGGGAAAGCATGGCTTGAGTTCAAAACTGGTTAGGTTGTTTGTCTTTTCAGGAGTGGCTGTACGCGTCTTCAAAGGCGGGATGGTTCATTCATTTTGTAAACAATTGAGTGATACGTTGGCTATAAATAGAATTTCATTCCAGTAGTGAAGGTCCTGTGATTTTCCTAAACAGCAGCAAGTTTTTAGCCTTGGATAGACAGAGTTGAAGGTAACTAGAGACCACAGTTTCTCCCCTTCGTTCCTTACCTGTGGGAGACCAGGAGAGCAACTGGAAGATGAGGCAGGGGACCTCGTAGTACGAACTAGTTCTTCCTGGGAACTTTAAGCACCAGCTTCAGCATCTTTTCAGCTAATGTCTTTTCTGCCATGATTTTAGGTAATAAGCCTAGACAAATATGGATATATATATACATATATACATATATGTATATATACACACACACACACACCTATATATATACCTTGTTTTTCCATGTTCTGATTCAGTAATTCTGTTTTAGAATCGCAGCATGAAACAGTCATTAGCCACGACACATTTCTATAAGGTTTCTCAAGTGGAGGTGGTTTTGTTGTCATTACAGAATGTCATGGGTAGCCTAGTGAGTTCTTGTTTACTCCTAGATTCCTCTCTATTCCAGTCTTCTATTAATCAACAGATGCTGATACACAAAGACAGTGAAACTTCCATCCTTTGCCTTTGGGGGCATAAACCAGCTGGTGGAGGCCCTTAGACCTCCCCTGGACAAGTGAGCGTGCAGGGCGCTCCTACAGTAATGACCGCTCTTCCTGACAGTTCCAAGTTTCGTAAAGGCGGGCCATGAGCTAGCCCTTGAAGAATAAATAAAAAGATTTATTGCCATGTACCTGATACCAATTTGCGTTGTAGGAATGTGACATTATTTTATTTTCAGTTCTTTGCCAATCTTTTAGAAATACTGCCTTTTGCCCCCCCCCCCTTTTTTTTAAACTAGCGAGTTGGACTATCCTTTCATATATTTATTTACTACTCACTCTTTTCTTTGGAGGGTTGTGGGTTAGCGGGCTTCCCCCATTTCTCTCATTAATTGTCAAGACTGCTTTATGTTCATGTTGGCGTACAGAAGACAGGATGTTTGTTGGAATTGTGGTAAAGGTATAGATTGATTTATGGGAAATTAACCTTTTTCTGTGATATTCCATCTTCCCTACCGAAGAGCATGCTGTATTTTTTCATTTATTCAGGTGTCATAGCTCTCTCGGTAAAGTGATAGAGCTTTATTTATGGGTAATATGTGTTTTGAGTTCGTTAAGTTTTTGTGGCTTTTGTAAATGGAGCCCTCTTGTTCCATTGTATTTCGGAAGTTGTTATTCCAGAATGTGATTATTGTACTCTGGAGGAAAGCTATATATATATTTTGTGTGTTACCTTGTTTCTGGAGATTCTTTTGGTTCCAGTACTTTCTCAGTGAACTTTCTGTGTTTTTCCAAATAGTAATTTTCTACAAGATAATTATGTATGGATCATCTTTGTTTGTTTGTTATATTTATTATATGCGCTGGGGGTTTCAAAACAGTTTTGAATCATGCTGGCATTAGTGGTCATTCTTGTTGAAGGCATACAAGAGTTCAGTGAAAATATTTTGGCAAACAAAAAAGGAGAGCTCAACGCTTGAATAGAACTGATGACAGACAAAAATGCGTTTTAGGAAATGTATGATTAACTGTGGCTTGTGTGTGAAGGAAATGTTACTTTATGGCTGAGAATGATATGTACACTTGTGCAAGCATCTACTATTATTTTATCATGATTTTGGCAATTGTATATTTATGTGTTGTACAGATCTAGTGCACATTTTAGATCAGGTGAAATCTGTTTGCACGGCGCAATTACAATTAATGGCACTGATTTATTTGTCATTAAAAAAATCTAAAAATACTGTCTTTATTTTTAAGTCCCACTCCTGGGGGAAATCATTGTTAAGTTTGTTGTTTACCCTTCTAGTCTTTTCTGTAGATATTTAATCACTCTGTGTACACACACTCATGTCTGCATGTGTTTATATATTCTTTCACAAAAACAGGATAATTTAAAGCAGAAAGTATAGTAACTTCTTAGAAACTTAGCAATAAAATATATTGTGCATCTCTTTTTATGTGATTGATGATTTTAAATGTCTTGGCTTAGTGTTCTGTACTATATTATTATGGTCGTAACATTTCATAGCTATTTATTTTTGGAACATATGAGAAATAAGCAGGTGAAAGTATATCACAGCAAGAAACTTACTTGAGAATAGGATGTATTGTTTAGGTTTCCTCATTTATATAAATCAATTGTTCTAGGAGCCAGTTAGTGAAAAACTGTCTTAAAATCATGTGTGAGATATATATTTCCCTAAGAGAATTTTACCAATTACAAGCAATTTAGATGTGTAAAATCCAGTCATTAACCCAAGTCTTGAATATGCTTTTTGCTTTAAAAATCTGATTAAGGAAAATACAGATTTTGTACCAGGGGACTTACAAGTTTGATTCATGTTTTCAAAGACCTTTGCCATACTCCTTATCTTTTGAAAATATTTAACTGAGTTCACGATGTGAGTGTGATTATATAATTATTGTTTTCTGGGTCATAGTGTTCTTATGTTCACAATTTGTTTTCAGAATTTCATTAAATGTTTTGAATACTTGGGGTAAGTACCTAGGTCCTGGCAATACCAAGCAAAATTAAGAAAAAAAAAAAAAGGTTCTTTTTACAGATTTTACAGGTTACAGACTAGTAGGGGACCAGAGAAGCAGATTTCAAGTGCACTAAAATGTTGCTTATATATAGGATATGGAGGGGAAATTTATAATTTGGAGGGAGGGGCACTTATGAAGAAGATTCTGAATGGGGAAGACAGGGAAGAGAAGTAATTTTGGGATTGAGTTTTAAAAGATGAGTAAGTTTCTCCCAGGCAGGTGGGTAATAAGGAGAGTCTCACAGCGCTGAGGGCGTAAAAGCCGAAAGAATAGAAACCTTTCTGGTTCTGTGAGCTGTAGGCAGTCAAGTGTGTCCATTCAGGAAGCATTATGCAGTGGAGACCTTCCTCCAGCTCAGCAGTACAGGGTCATGGTGGTAGAATGACTGTTCTGTGTTTGCAAACAAGAGTGGAGGGTTAAAGGAATAATGTGGAGAGCATGGTGGAGAATGTATTAGAATTCTCCCATGATAGCTTCTTCATGAAAACTTTGAAGAGGCCTAAATGGAAAATACAGTGACACCACAAGGAAAATAAAACTTACTTGAGGGGTGCCTGGGTGGCTCAGTTAGTAAACGTCCGACTCTTGATTTCAGCTCAGGTCATGATTGCGGGGTCGTGGGAGGGAGCCCCACGTCAGGCTCCGCGCTCAGAGAGGCGTCTCCTTGCCATAGTCCTCTCTCTCCCTCTCGCTCTCCCCCCTCTCTAAAATAAATATCCCCCCAAACCTTCCTTGATAAGATTTCTCCCCAAGATCAGTTTGTTGGATTGCCCTTTTGTGCACACCATCTTTAGCCAAATCTTTTATGATACGTTCATATGCCTGCAAATAATTAATGAACTATAATGATATTATTGTTGTCTTTCATAGATGGTGAGATCTGCATTTTAATATCTTTGAAGCTGGGATATGTCTGGTAGTAGGAGTTTTCCTAGCTGTATTTTCTTCTTCGTGTGGCATACAGTAATGTTGAACCTGTTTATGACCAATGGCATCTTACACTTGAAATACGTTAATATTTTGCTGATTGTCATTTAAAAAATCATGTGTATTATTTTTTAATTAAGTTTTTAATTTTAATCCCCTTGTGGTTAATGTACAGTGTTACATTAGTTTCAGGTGTATAATACCATCTTCCAACAATCCTGTGTTCCTCAGTGCTCACCATGATAAGTGTACTCTTAACTCCCCATCACCTGTTTCACTCACCCCTGCACCCACCCCACCTCTTGTAACCATCAGTTTGTTCTCTTCTAGTTAAGAGTCTGTGCCTTGGATTGTGTCTCTCCCCCAAGCCACCTCTGTTTATTTTGTTACTTAAATTCCACATATGAGTGAAATCATATGGTACTATCTTTCTCTGACTTATTTTGCATAACCTTATACTCTATACTTCTATTCATGTAGTTGTAGATAGTAAGATTTCATTCTTTTTTTCTGACTGAGTAGTATTCTGTTATGTATACATGCCACATCTTTATCCATTCATCTGTCGATGGACACTTGGGCTTCTCCCATAATTTGGCTGTTGTGAATAATGCTGCAGTAAGCATAAGGGTGCATGTATTCCTTTGAATTTTTTTTTTTAATTTTTTGGATAAATGTTGAGTAGTGCAATTAATGGATCATAGGGTTGTTCTATCTGTAACTTTTTGAGGAACCTCCATACTGTTTTCCACAGGGGCTGCATCAGTTTGCATTCCTACTGGCAGTACACAAGGGTTCCTTTTCCTCCACATCCTTGATAACCCTTGTTTCTTATGTTTTTGATTTTAGCCCTTTTGACAGGTTTGAGGTGATATCTCCTTGTAGTTTTGATTTGCATTTCCCTGATGATGAGTGATGTTGAGCATCTTTTCATGTGTCTTTTGGCCATCTCCGTATGTCTTCCTTGGAAAAATGTTTGTTCATGTCTTCTGCCTGTTTTTTAATTGGAAATTGGATTATTTGGGTTTTTTGGTCTTATATCCATTCTTTATATATTTTGGACACTAACCCTTTATTGGATATGTCATTTGTAAATATCTTCTCCCATTCAGTAGGTTGTCTTTTAGTTTCGTTGGTTGTTTCCTTTGCTGTGCAGAAGCTTTTTATTTTGTTACTGTCCCAATAGTTTATTTTCGGTTTTGTTTCCCTTGTCTGAAGAGACATATCTAGAAAGATGTTGCTATAGCTGATGTCAGAAAAATTACCGCTATGCTCTCTAGGATTTTTATGGTTTCAGGTATCACATTTAGGTCCTTAATCTACTTGAGTTTATTTTTGTGTATGGTCTGAGAAAGTGGTCCAGTTTCATTCTTTTGCATGTAGCTATTCGTTCAGTTTTTCTAACACCATTTGTTGAAAAGACTATCTTTTTCCCACTGAATGTTCTTGTCTCCTTTGTCAAAGATTTATTGACCATATAATTATGGGTTTTTTTCTGGGTTTTCCAGTCTGTCCCATTGATCTATGTGTCCATTTTTGTGCTAGTCCCATACTGTTTTGATCACTGTAGTTTTGGAATAAAACTTGAAGTCTGGGATTGTGATACCTTCAGTTTTATGTTTCTTTTTCAAGATTGCTGTGGCTATTTGGGGTCTTTTGTGTACACGTATGTATTTTCTACTTTTAAAAATTGTGATTATCTGCAGTGATACATGAGTATCCGTGGTGGTATGTTGTTGAACATTTCTGATCATTGCCGTGATATAGATTACAGAGTTTGGAATGGTCATTTTGCTTTTAGGGTCTGACATGATTTACAGTTGTTGCCCTCTAATTGTCTGTTTCTTTTTTTTACAACTTTTTTTTTGTGTCTGAGGAAGCCATGACTACTTGTCATTTGGCAGTTCCAATACTCAGCAGCTGAATAGTCAGGTATAATAATTCTAAGATCAGCAGAGACAATTGGAGGCGGGGTGAGGCAAGAGGGTAGGTCTGTTTTTTAGGTTTTAAACAGTCAAGAGGTATAATATAATGTGTTAAACACAATTAGTATAGGAAACAACAGGAATAAGTAAATGGCAAGGACAGATGTTTGGTGTCCTCCATTATGAGAGGGGGTTTATTACCTGAGAAGTAAATGTATGTTTACTTCATTCATCCCAATTCATTGGAATTCCTCTCGGATAAAAATAATAAAATGAAACCACTCCTTTAATGCCTCTTATACTAATTATCTTCTTAGTCAATATGCATTCACCTCTTTGGGACTTAACAGAGCTCTCTGTAGTTTTATGATAATCTATTGTTAAACCTCCTGACTGGTAATAGGTAAGGCATTCCTAATGGTATATGTTCTTTATATATATATGTGGGATACCACCTCTTAAATTCGGGAGTGACTAAGATAGGGAAATAGAGGATGTTATGATAGAGAGTCTAGCTTTCTTAGGTTGGGCGATAAAGGTCTAAACAGGCCTCTAGAGGAATCTGTAGAAGTGGTTAAACTGGACAGGGTAAGAGAAGACTGAATTTGGAGTATGTTTCTTCAACACATGTAGGTTGGAGGTTTTAGATGTCAGAGGCTTTAGCCTCTGGAAGCAGGATGTCATCAGCTGTAGATGGTAAAGAGTTGGGAGAAGCTGATACTGTCTTGGCACGGTAACAGCTGTAGATGGTAAAGAGTTGGGAGAAGCTGATACTGTCTTGGCACGGTAACAAGGTAAAATTAGGAGCTGAAATTTCAAAAGGCATTGTTTAATAAAATCTTTTGCATTCATGTGTCCTCTCTTACACATTAAGGGCGTTGTTTTCTTGTTTGCACAATAAAGTGGAGACCTACTCGTTGGAACTTGTCTAATTCAAAGTTAGTACTGAAATTTCCAAGGAAAAAAATATCCAGAATAGTACGAAGTTGTATGTTGTCCAAAACTATAGGAAAAATGGACATATAATTCCCTGATGTGGAAATGAAAAGATCTTGAAATATGTGAGTACTTAAAAACTGTATAATATATGATTGACAATAGCCTAAAATGATGAAATGAGAATAAGCTGCAGCAGGAGGGACTTAGGTGAGAAGTAAGTAAGTATTTCCTGAAATATGGAACTCTAGAAATGATGCCAGTTGCGGAAGGCATTAAAAAAGGCCTTCTCTGCATAATTTTAAGAAGCCATTAAGTTCTTATTTATTTGGATTGGCTTTAAGGTGTGGTCATCTTGAATTAGAGAGAGGTGTTTTGAATGACTTCCTTGTTCCTTCTGGCCCTAGAGTTGAATACTCTTTTGAATGACAGTTTGCCAGTTTGATTCTAGTGGTGAAATTTTAGGAAAGTTAACCAGATGAGGCTGTGAAAGAACATGTGGTGAGGATTTGGCTCGCCGCAGTTATTTTAATGGACAGCCAACTCTTTCCCCATACCATTGGCTCTGTAGTATCCATAATCTCTTTTTTTGAATCATGTCCTCATGTGAGTAATAACCCTTTAAATCATTTCCTTTTGTGTTTATGTCCTTTAACTGAATAGAAAACCTTCCATCACCCTGGCAGTGACAGGAAGAAGTTAAGACCTGGTTCTCTGAAGTTGTCACCACTTAGTTGACCACAATGTGATCTGGCCAAAATCAGTGACAATGCATATTTTTTAGTGCTAAGGAAGGAACTTTTCTTTTGTTTGACTGAAGGAAAAAAATTCTGCTTTAGCTCTTCAGACAGTCTTGACTTTGCTAAGTAGCTTGTAGCCTCTTTGAAGTAAAAGTGAAGTAACTGAATTTTCTCCAGTGCTCCATGCCTAGGAAGTGGGAGGAATTCTTAACTGGCAATATGTTGTTGAAAGAAGGATCTACAGGATGTTGAGCTGGTGCGGGCGGTGGTGGGAGTGGGTAGAGAGCAATTTGATTCCTACTCGCAGTAGGCATCTCACAGTGACATCAGGGGTGACAAAATCAGGTAATTGTGGAACAAGAGGCTATTCCTTAGGTATCTCAAATTAAATTGTTGCAGGTCTGAGGTCTTTCAGATTCCTGAGGAAAATAGGAAAATGGCTGCTGTGACACTAGTTGGGGAATTAAATCAAAAATTGGCCAAGAGTCTTAGATGGAAATTTAGCCGATTTTGCTGTTTCAGCTGTGTGACTGAAATACATAGGTTCCTTATTAGGAAAAATATATGAATATTCCATTTCCTCAGAACTGCCCTTTGAGAGTTCATCAAGGAAAGCTTGGTGTTCAGTAGCAGGTGACTGGCAATAGTTTGCTCATTCTGATTCTCTCTCTTCTTCCTTTAGGTTCTTGAATCACAAGTAAGTTTTTACCAATAATAATTACTTTCCAAGGCTTACCTTTAGGAATATCTATTAAATACCTCTTCTGAAATCCACTGTGATTTTGTGTGAGAGTGTGTGTGTGTGTGTGTGTGTGTGCGCGTTATCCCTGCACCTTACCACTGCTGCTGACACTGCAATGCTGACACTATAATCATTTATTTACAAGCCTGTTCTTCAAACAGAGTCCTTTGCTCTGGCTATCTTTGTATTTGTAGCACCTAGCACTTAATAAATAGGTGGTCAGTAGAGAATTAATTGAGCATCTGCTGTCTACCCATCACTACATGAGGCATTCTGAGATCTTAAATGGGTTCTTCTTGTTTCTAGAAGGATAGGAAGATTTATCAAGTGAGTTAGTGCATGAGTCCTTTGTGAATTAAGTGGTCATCTTTCTGATTCCGTTGGGGTAGCTTTGTGCAGTGGCAGTATCATAGCCAATGAGGTTTATCTGAGGCGCAATTTATTGCTAATTGATTCCATTGGGCTGTACAGAAATGTACTTGTGTCTTAAAGAGTCAAATGGCCCTGAAGTGCCTGGCCCACAGGGTGAAGCTGCCTCTCCAACATGGAGGAAAAGGAATCCTGACCCTCTTGGCAGAGGCAGGTCAGCCGCAGACTGGCTCTATCTGAAACTGTCAATCCACCATTGTGGAGTTTCCATATGGAAATTTGTCTTTGCTCAAGTCAACCTGGTGATTACTCAAGCGGTTCTGTTTGCATGGAGGGAAACTTCCAGAACTAGAAGCATTAAGATGAAAGGCGAGGAGCCAGGAGTGAACGCAGTGGAGGCCTTGTCCCAGGGGTAGTGGAGGAGCTGTTTCCCAGGCTTATTTATTTCTGGATCCCCTTTCTTTGAAGAAGTAGGAAGGATTTGAAATGGAAAGGCCCCAGTATGCCCCAGCAACAGGTTTGTGGCCTATGATTTGGCTGTCATGGAAGCATCAACAGTTGTATGTGCTAACTTTTGATTTTATTTTAGCTCTCATATTTTTTCGTCTACATTTTGCTTACTTTGTTGTCTTAAATCTACTTTCCAAAGACAGAGGCAGGGGGAGAGAAGATCCAGGGTTTGGTGAAGGAAGGGAGCAGATAAAATACCTTTTGTATTTGTAGAAAGGACTGCACCTTGTTACAGGCTGTGATATTTTCACATTTTATGTTTTCGGGACACCAGAAGCTTAACTCAGCACTGCGGAAGTATTGTGTCACAGTGATAGGCTTTAGATAATTTCTACTTGTATTTGCACATAATTCATCCTATGTATTGTATGTATTACAGCATTGTTAAAAGTTATGGGAATTAAACCATTGTGGTACATTATTTCTCTGAAAAATATTTCACAAGTTTATTCAAATTTGGTTCTGTCCGCAAATGAATATTGTTTTCTCTGTGACATTTCAGAAGTGGATTTTGATAACTGTGTACTTCCAGTATGCCTTTACCTTTCAAAACAGTGTTATTCACAGCATCCCCAGAAAGCGAGCTAGGACAGATTACTACCCAAGTCAAGCTAAGGAAACTGAGTCACAGAAAAGTTGTGACATAGCCTGAAATGTCATACTTATCCAGTTAGGGCGACACAGAACTTTAAACCGAAGTACCTGACTTCTCTAAGCTTCATTCTTCTTTCCTCTCTCTGAACTGCTTGCTTTGAGTCAAATAGGTTAACTCCTCCCAGGGGAAGGTCTCAGCTAATTTGAAAACCTTCTGGTTTCTTTTTCAGGATTTGTTTGAGGCAGGGACAGGGCATCACCTGTATTCCCTCTTGTAAAATAATAATAATAATAATAATAATAATAATAATAATAATAATGATAATAATGTTGTTATAGGAAAAAAAGCTCTTTTGTAGATGTAAAGAGACACCAACAGCAGTAACAACATAAAAAGCAAATGAATTAGGGAATAGTTGTAGTGCTTAAAATCACCCTTCACGGTAATTGCCTTGGGGTGCAAGTACAAAGTTAAAAACTTTCATAAGAGACTTAAAAGCATATAAAGAGCCAGCAACTCCCTCCTCCCAAAACCCCCCAAACAGCCAACAGCATTATGTCATATTAGAATATTAAATTTACGGAGGAAACCATTTTAAGCAGTTTCTTCCAAATGAGCTACCCCCCACCCCCGCCCCCTCTGTAATTAAAGAGATCCCTCATGTTAGGAATAACAGGAGAAAACAAATTCAGACCCTACCAGATGAGGGCAGACCAGGATCTCTTTAATCCAGAGTCTTCAAATCCAAACCGTCATGAGGTGCTGTCAGTCTCTTCCTTCATAGTCTCTGAAGTTCATTGACACAGTTGTTGTTCCCCTCGGAGCCCTCTGTGGAGCGTGGGTTCAGAGTTCCTAGAGGTGGGACTGTACCTCTGCAGAAGCCAGCCCTCCCCTCCTTCCCTCCAGGTGCTTGCACAAACACAGCCTTATTTCTAAATGCAACTAGACTGTGAAGTAAGTAGGAGTCACTCACCACACAGGAGGAGGGCTGAGAGATTAAAGTGACTTGCCCCCCGTCATAGCTATTAAGTGGTGGATTTAGAATTGAAACCCGGTCGTCTTATTCCCAGAGCTGTGTCGTAACTGCAGTGAAAGTTTGCAGCGGAAGGGAAGCCGAGGTCACTTTGATCCTAGACTGGTAGGGCTCCGGGAGACCATGATGGGTAGTGGGAGATGTCCCTTGATAGAGTACGGTGTCACACCCCGCAGTTCACCAGCCATAATTCTGCGTCCTATTTCTGGCTTACTTTCAAGAGGTGTGTGTCTGTCAGTGGACGGATGGTTATTGAGCACCTGTTCTGTGCTGGGTATGGTGCTTGGCCCTGAGTCCTGTGCTTTCACAGAACCCACCTCCCCTCTCCTCTGAGCACCTGTTCAGTGAGAGCCAGCACTGTTTATAGAGCCCTGCAGACACGGCCAAGTACGTCACGTTAACTTCAGTTCACATGTGTGAGCTAGAGGAGTAAGGGGCTGCCCCCGAGTGCATTGCCACCAGTGTGGCAGGAATGCCAGATCTCCAGCAGGCTGCGGGAACCACAACCATACTCACTCAGCTCTGGGGCAGGGCTGAGGGTGTCCTTATATTTGAACAAGGCTGTGTTTCTCTGGATCCAGCCCGGATGATGATTGGACTTCTTCCTTGCGCAGTTGTAAATAGGGGATAAAGTTAACAGGCTAGAACAGAAGCACTTCCTCTGCTACCCACTTTAACAAACCAACCAACAAACAAACCGTAACTGTTTTACAGGTTAGTAATCTATGAAACATACAGTCAGAGAAAATATTCCTTTTTCTTTGGGATTTTCTTTGTAGCTTTTCTATCCCCACGATTGCTCATCTCATTTTAGGGTAAAAGTGAGCTTGCAAGTACAACGCACGACACTGGGATTTGTTCCTCTCAGTGCATCATTGAATGGGACGGTGGAGGCCGGAAGACACCAGCTCCAGCCCTCATTTTATAGAAGGAACTGAGTCCTGGGGAGAAAGGATGTTGCTCTGCTTGGACCTTGGGTCCCAGAGCAGGGAAGAGAGGAGGGGTTTCGGAGGGGTTTTTCCTGTCCTCTTTTATCTTCCTTTATGCTCAGGTTGGTGGTCAGCTTCAGTTCTGGGGGCTAGAGCTGGCTTCCATGTTGGGGAGGTCTACTTTCAAAGACTTTAACTGGGTCTGTGAGACTACATCAGGGTCTGTAGCCCACTGCCTTTGTAAACCGGTACCTCTGCTTCCCATTCTCTCTCAAATACTACTTTAAAACAAACAAAACAAAACAAAAAAATCAAAGCATAAGCACCTTGTGAGTTGATTGCCTGAAAGAGAAAAAAAAAAGGCCTTGAAATTTTCTATCATGACTGATGGAACAAACCTTGAAGTCAACACATTAGACTTTTTCATTTTTGTTCCAGTTTTCTCCTCGCAAATAGAAGAATTTAATAAGAAAGGAACCCATGGTTCCAAAACAAATAGGGTCTAAGTCCAAGACATCTAAAGCTTGTGTGGAATCCCTCCGGCATTTATTCCACTAGGCCCCAGGGAAGGGAGGAGACAAAAGTCCATATCCCTGTTGTAGTCAGAGTTGGTTCAATTAAAGGTGAAACTGTCTGTCAGACTATTTATAGCATGTTTATAACATGATGGAAAAAACAAAAGACCATAGGTTTTGAAGCCTGGCCTTTATTCACAGATAGTAAAGACTTTTTGTTTTAAAGGATAGATTCCCTAACATGCTATATAGTAATTGATAAGAATTTAAACCATGATATGTTAGCTAATTTGCTAATTGTTATCTTATTCATTATTAACAATTTGTGTTTCATGTTGAGAAGTTAAGGAAATGTCAGTCTTTTTTTTTTAATTTATTTTATTTAATTTAATTTATTTGACAGAGATAGACACAGCGAGAGAGGGAACACAAGCAGGGGGAGTAGGAGAGAGAGAAGCAGGGGGAGTACGAGAGAGAGAAGCAGGCTTCCCTTCAAGCAGAGAGCCCTATGCGGGGCTTGATCCCAGGACCCCGGGATCATGACCTGAGCTGAAGGCAGATGCTTAACTACTGAGCCACCCAGGCACCCCAAGGAAATGTCAGTCTTTATGATGAAGACATCACTAATTTGTAGATAGAAATAGAGGGGCTTCAGGATATTGTCTTAGAATGTAAAATGTTTTTCATTTTAAATACTTAGAAGATTGTGTTTCATTGGCATTTCCAAGGAATTTCAACCAGGTAGGATATGATTAGTAGAGCTTCAGTATAATTCTGTGAACTTTTCATTGACTTTTTGGTTTATAGCTATATATTATCATTTATTCTAGCCCCCATCTCTGTGCTTTTGAATTAAGGTACCATCACTTTTTTATTTTAAAGATATACATTCATTGGGGGGGTTTTGGGGTACTATTTTACAAATGACTGCTGCTATAACTTATATTTGCGTAATAAAAGAGGAATGAAGTATGCTGAAGTCTACAACAAAACTTTGCTACATGACGTATTTGACTCTGAGATACATTCATCAAAGTAAAGTTGCTGTCTTGAGGGCTCTGGGTGGGGAGTGGGGTGAGCCTGGTGGTGGGTATTATGGAGGGCACGTATTGCATGGAGCACTGGGTGTGGTGCATAAAGGATGAATTTTGGAACACTGAAAAACATAAAATAAGTAAATAAAAGTAGAAATTAAAAAAAAGTATTTCTCTGATTTGGGTCTTTCTAGCTTGTTTAGAAAACAAACCCACTGACTTGCCTTTTTAGTTCTCTTAGAGAAGACGGCACAAAACCATGAGAGTGTATAGCAGTTCTCCCTTCTGTTTTGTTAGTTAGCCTTATTTATCATAAGGCCTTTTATCCAGAAATGTCTTCCCCAAATAGAAGCATTTAATGTTGGAATAGTCATTTCCTAACTGTTTTTGGAATATTTGGGAAATTTTTTAGGTAGCATTCTCTTACTTGCTATTTAGGAAAATAAGCACTAGCAAAATGTGTAGTTTGCTCCAGTAGGACAGTTTTGTTGCTAACTGAAATAACACTCTGACTGATCACTTTACTGGTATGGCTGTCTTCAGCCCATCAAAATCAAATATCTGTATTTTGGAGAAGGACTCAATTTTGGTGGATTGGTAGCCCTCCTATTTAGGTCATACCAAATTCCTGGAAAATATAGGTAAATGTAAATCAAAGTAATGAAAGTCAAGTGTGATTTTGCCATAAAACTAAAGTGAAAATGGTGGCTTCCATTCCTGACTCAAGGACTTTGGACCAGGTTTTTGTTTTTGTTTTTTTAAATAAATGAGCCAAGCACCATATTTGATCAACTGTAAGTGGTGTATTTCTGATCCTGTTGGATTGTCTTTAATATGTACGACTCATTTTAATATAGCAATCCAATAGTAGCAGGTTGTATGAAATTGTTTAAAATACATCAACACATTCTTGCATATTTCTTAACCAGAGACCATTTGTGTGTGCTCTTTTAATACAACAGTTTGGAATTTGAAATTATACCATCAAGTTAATAAAATGCAGGCTGGCTTCTAGGAGGGGAGATTTGATGTGAATCTCTGTAAAAATTTGTAAAGAGTTAGTGGTATGTCATGTTGCTTTTTAAAGGTAGATTACTGAGGGATATCTGTTTAGCTGCCCTCTTTTACATTTTAAAAAGTTACTGTAGAAAGCATAGCCATTACCAATCAAACAGTTGGCATTTCTGCTGTGTTTGAATTTTTGCTTTCTTGACTGCCTTCCCATCAGCACAAATAACTTTACCTTGAGCCTTTAGGTTGTATAAATCACACCGACCTTTAAAATGCATTAATCAACTCTTAAGGCAATGGATTCTTCATTCTTTCTGTTCCTTTTCTCTTGCCATTGCTTTATAATGTCAAGTAGCCTTAAAGCTTTGGCTTGATAAGTGGCCATTATGATAGGCTCATAGTCCTTTGGTGAATTCATAGAATCAAGTTATTCTAGGTCAGCCACAAGTCTTGGATATTGACTTATGACAATAAAGTCCTCCATTGGCAAGAACACTATTCTCAGCACCTATCAACTATTTGAAAATATTCAAGCAGTCCAGATGGGATTTAGAATAGAAATATTTAGAAGATTTTCTTGCAAATGCATATGTTTATTTAAAGTGCTTTTCACGGTTGTTGCCCTCAGAATCCCTTTACAAGCTGTGGGAGAAAATTGCTCTCAATAAATTAGAGTCCTAGGACACATATTTGGTCTGCTTTGTTTCTCTTTTTGGTCAAAGTGCTTGTAGGGGACTATCTTCTTGAGCTAACAACTAGATCAGAGAGGAGGCTGGCTGTATGTAGAATGAATTCGAATCAGGATGGCATAGAAGCTAAGATGTGATGCTCAGGGTCTTTGCTGAATGAAGGCAGAAGCTTTTGGGGGTAGACTGAGGCTTGTAGCATATGAGTGAGGACATTCATGCACAGGAACCAGACTGACAAGATATGGCAGGTCTGTTTATAAGCAAGGACTTGACAAATAATTGACTTAGTATAATAAATATTACTTGTGGGCCAGCTAGTCCTTGAAAATGAAAGTACTCACAACTGCATTTGGACTTTAATATCTACTCAAAGCTAATTGTTAAGGTGTTCTAGTCTTCTAAATTTAGCTAGCATTTACATAATAACAGATGCAAGCTCTTTATCACTCCTCCAAACCCCCTCCTCCAATGTACTCACTCAACCCATTTATTTAAGTAGGTTGTTATAAAAGTTTCTGTGTGGTCTTGAGTTTAAGTTACTGAAGAATCTTTTGGTTCTGATCAGTCCAATAATTAAAGAGTTATAGAAATAATGTCAAGGTCCTCAGAAATGATATATTGCAAGTTTGGGAGCCAAGAGACAGAAAAAGATACTCCTGGCCAACATTTGCAAATCAGAAGCAGCTGCAGCAAGGTCAGAGTCCCTGTGTGTCAAGGGGCTGGTTATTTTATCATCAGTGAAAGAAATCAACTTTGTTCCATGTCTCTAGGCATTTGACACTTCTATTGGGCATCATCTCTAGCCTTCTAGGAACAGACGTCAAGAGTGTGGTACAATAAATTCTACTTATGCAATGACTAGAAAGTACAGTAGTAATTTGCAAGTTGCACAATAATTATTTATGTATTGTGCTTCATCATTGTACATGGGCCAGGCTTTGAGTCCGTTACTGTTATAGAGCCTACAGCTACTTTGCTCTTTGAGTTTATTAGCACAGTTGGGTTTTTTGTTGTTTTTTTTGCCCTTTTTTTTTTTAAGGATTATGGTTTTCATAGCAGTGACATTATGGGATTATTGTGTTCTTGACATTTCTTATGGGAAAAGTTTGCGTATTATCTGGTGGATTACGCTCGAATTTTGGATCCAGTTCCTACTCCTTGCCGACCAATGAAAAGTAACTTGTTTATTAGCCTCTGATGTTCAGAAAGTTCCTTCTGTGACCATGTCCATGTTTTCCTGGCAGGGTCTGCTTGAGCAGTAAACAGATGTAACTTTTGTGCTATTACCACATGAAGAGCCATGAGCTTACTCTTGAGCATTTTGTTTTGTTGTTCGTTCTGTTTTTTTGTTTTTTGTTTTTTCCCCCAAATACAGTTGGTGAAACTAGGTGTTACAACAATTTCTGTATTATTAAAACAGTGTTAGAAAAAATTTTGGGGGGGTAATTGTACACATTCCTTCAGTCCTTTCAAAAGTAGTGATGTTTTAGAAAATGGTGTAATTTATGGGATGAAGGAAGTAACTTACCCAATTGGTGGAGGAAGAAACAGCTTGTTAACTGAAGCAATGAAAAAAACTGAATCCCAGGAAGAGAGCCACTCTGCTTAGATGAGGGTTAGTATATGAGAGCATCTCTAGGGCAGCAGCTCTCACACTTAAGCAGGCATCAGAATCGCCTGAAAGATTTGGGATAACAGATCGCTGGGGCTTACCTACCCTAGTGTTTCTGCTTCAGAAGGACTGCGGTAGGGACGGAGAATTGGCATTTCTCATGAGTTGCCCAGGTGATGCTCACATTGCTGATCCAAAGACAACTGCTCTAGTAAAATTAAACTAATGGAGTCTTAGCTATGATTTTGATTTTTTTTTTCTTCATTCTTCTTCTTCCCCCTCACTGTCATCCTCTCCTTTCTCCTCTCCGTCCTCCCCTCACTCCCTGTATCCCTCCTCCCCTCCTTCTCCCCCTCCCTTCCCCCCACCTCTCCTCCTCCTCCTCCTCTTCCTCCTTCTCCTCCTTCTTCTCTTTCAGTGTTAGTAACACCACAGAGAATGGAAAGAATTAAAGTTTGTTAGTGAGGGTGTCTGACTTTTGGTTGACTAGAAGAAGGTTGAATTGTCGTTAAGTTGCTGAACTAATATTAAGGGAATATTATGTTTAGAACTTAACTTATTTCTAAATTTGGTTTACTTAGTATTTGTATTATAGATTATAAACGGTTATTCTTTTAACAAGAACTGCTACATTCAAAACATGCATGTGGTTTCTCTATGGTTAGTTTAACCATAGATGTTTGTACCATCCAGAAAATGAATTATTGCTACTAGATGGGGCACTTGGATTTAATGTTACAACCTGGGGGTGGGTGGGGAAGGGGGCTTAAGTTGAAGTTTTTAGTTGGGATCTAAAATGTCTGGATCCAAAATACCTAACTATGATTTCTTTGAGGGTAAGTCCTTATTTTATTCATGCTTGCATTTTTAGTCCTGGTGTGTAATAAGCACAATGCTTGTGACTGACTAGCACCGTACTTGTTTTGCAAATAATTAGGTAGTGATGCTGGGAATCATAGAAGATTAACCTGCCCCACAAAAATCCATTAGTGACTTGAAAAATTTGCTTACTAGCTTATTAATATGGTTTTTGTTACCTCAGTAAATTTAAGGCAAATGAAAATCCTAACAGAATTAAATAATATAAGGGTTTTTAACATCAACACAAATCTCTGGAAACATACATTTTGGTAGCCACAACACATTATCTAAATGAAGCTGGGATTAAAAGCCATGGAGTGAGGACAGAAGTGTTAAAGTAAAATACAAAGTCCTAGTAAACCATATTTGTCAAAGAAACTTACAAATTTAGATTGTAATTTAATCTTAATAGTTTAACAGAATTGTGTTATCCTGATCTTTTTTCCGCGGTCTTCATTTTCCTTTCTTTATTGGTAATGGGGCATAGTATCCACATCCCTAAGACTCCTATATCTGTAAAATGATGGGAGGTGTTCTTAAGGGCGGGGATGATGTTTTTAATGTCTTAACACCTTCCTCTTGGTTAGTCAGAAATTTTGGCTAAATGGCATCTTTTCTTTGACTCCATTTAGTGGAAGTATGCATAACTGTTGGCAAAATAGTCATGTGTTAAGACTAATGTTTGGTAGGAATTTAGCATTTAGAAAATGATTTTCTTGTAACATACCTAAAATACTACCCTGGATGTGCACGATGCTTTCTGTTATTTTAGGGATAGAAGAATCTGGGGTAGAAAGAAGTTATGTAACAGCCTAAAGTTAGTCACTTGAGCTAGGAAATGTCAGAGCCAGGCAGAGAACACAGATTTGCTAGCTCTAAATCTGGTTTCTCTTACAGAACTCAACTATGAACATACTGGTTCCCCACCCATTGGAAAAGGTGTATAGTGGAAGGTATACATAAGTGATACCAGTTTTCCTTGACCTTTAAATATTTCAAAGTCTAGAAACCTTGCTCTTCTCTTCATTCAGCATCACACTCTTGTTTTAAACATTTTTTTATTAGAGTAAGAATTTTTGTTTTTTGGGGGTTTTTTGGGGGGGGTGGAAAAATGAGAAGACAAGCACAAAGAAGAAAGTAACTTTTCATTTAAGCATTCAGCACAGAGTGCTGGGCACAGAAGCCATTTAATAAGTATCTATTGATTGAATGCCAGGAATTAGCTCCCTGACCTCTGGGTAAATTGCTTAAGTTGTCATATTCCATCTGTAAAAACCGGGTGGCTGGCAGGGCTCTTGGGCTACTTATTTCCTTATGTTATGGATTTATGTGACATCAGCGATCTTTCAGGGACTTGGTGAAAGGTGTTAAATAAATCATACCTTTATTATTATCTCTAAGGAAGACATTATTTGAAATTTGCTGTCTTTAAGTATCTTACTGCTCTTTGTCCTAAGGAGGAAAGAAAATGACTTTTTTGCAGTGTATGGTACGTGTTTATCTGGAGGGGTAGGAGTATGTATGAGAGTGGTTGTATTTATTTATAAATAAATCATCATTATGAAACACTTAAAAACTTCTTCCTGTGATATTTCAAGTTATATTGTTTAGTTTCCGCCCTCCCTGACCCCAGACTATGGTCAGATGGACTCAGAGTTTCTCAGCATTTCTTCATGAAAATAGAATTACAAGGAAAAGGAATTATTAGAGTAGGAAAAGCTTGTTTGATTTCTTGGTAGTCTTTTTCTGGTTGATTGTGTTTGCTCCATGGGCATGATACAACCATGTATTAATTCACACGATTTACTTAGTTCACTTAGATGCTATCCTAATTAGATGTTATTGTCCAAAAAATTTGACCATTTGGAAGAGAAACTAAATTAGACAGTGAGTTTTCTACATATAGGATATGACAGCACACGAGGAGAATGACTTTTATAAAACACAGGTGTACCTGTTGTCTTTTTTTTTTTAATTGAGATTTTATTTATTTATTTGACAGGGAGAGACACAGGGAGATAGGGAACACAAAGCAGGGGGAGTGGGAGAGGGAGAAGTAGGCTCCCCGCCGAGCAGGGAGCCGGATGCAATGTGATGCAATGTGATGTGATGCGATGTGGGACTTGATCCCAGTACCCTGGGATCATGGCTTGAGCTGAAGGCAGATGCTTAACAACTGAGCTATCCAGGCATCCCAGATGTACCTGTTGTCTTATGATAAATTTAAGTAAACCAGATTTTTCTCCAGATGGGATTTTAATGCTTCCAAAATATTTACAAGCATGATAAGCAACTTTTCTTTTTCCTATTGTTTTAGTACTATTTTATGCCTCACCCAGATTTTCTATTAGCTGAGTTAGTATTTCCATTGTGTAGGTAGTAGTTTACATGGAGTGAGGTACATTCATCCATTTAATTAGATCCTCTGTTAGAATGGGCTGAGACTGGTGGCCAGACATTGAAGTCAATAAACAGGAAGAGTACTCTGGAAACATAAATTGCTAGTTTACCCTTTGTAAACTTCATCTTTTTTATATATATATGAATTAGGCTATAATAGAATTCCACAGAAAAAATGAACTGAAAGTCTCTTAGCAAAATTTATATTTCTACTAATATTTGATATTTAATAATTCTAAGATTAATTTTAGAAGTGTGATATTAATGATTTTACTGGGTAATTTTGCGTGCAAGTTTCATTAGTTTCATAAGAGGAGCGGTTCCCTGTAAAGGTGGTTTTGGAACGTAGCTCACCTTCATTCAGTTTTATAATTTATCTTTCGGAACTGACTCAGTGAAAGTTATCATGATCACACTTTAAGAGGAACAATTTTTCTTCTGATTTACACTGAATGAATGAACATTAGCTAGCTCTTCAAGTTAGGGTCTTAATTATTCTCTTGTTTGACCTTTGCCTGTAACATTTGGTTTGAGTTGTGTTTGTCTCTTTGACTTTAAGCTTCAACCACTGGCAGGAGCCTTATTTAATCTTTCTATTGAGCTGTTTCATCTCCTTGAATAGGGCATAAACCTATTCATCAACCTATCTTTCATATGGGCATGCTGTTCTGGAATACTATTAAGATTGAGTGCATTGTGGCAGGGTGCATTCCATTTAAAAAGCAATGTAATATGTTTCAGTGTGATTAAGAACAAGAGTGTTACAAGTGCAATATATAGTAAAATCATAACACTCAAGGGCTTTTTACATAATGTGCTATTCCTAATGCGCAAACAGTTGATTTAATTTTTTACTTTAGCTTTCTAAGAGCATGGTGTTTCTCATAAATGCTGCCAGTATGTTCTGATCTTTCATTCCTTAATACTTGAGTTGATACGCTGCTCTAACTAAATTATATCAAGTTCCTGAGGAATCAAATTTCTAGTTTGATTTATACATGTAAAACAGGGTCCTACTCAGTGGATTTAATCTGACTTCCTAATTGAAATGGAAACAAGAAGATGAAAATCTAATTTATAGAAAAAAAATTTTTTTGGGTATGGGACAGCCTCTGTTAAGGAAATTAAATATTCACTTATTTCTTGGTCTAATAAAAATAAACTTCTCCATTAAGAAAGAGGCTTTACCAGGAGACATTTTTAAAAAAATTTGTGTGATTCCAATTCTCTGCTTCGGTTTTCTTGTTCTTTTGTTTGTTTTGTTCTAGTTTCCTGATTGTGTTATAGCAGATGAGGTGTTTAACCAGTGGATGGTTTGTGTTTAAGCACTGATAATAAAGAGGACAGTGCAGTTGCCTTCAGGTTCAGATAGAAGTCGCACGTTAGGACTTGTCATTGGAATACTAGAATTTTAAATGTAGAAGCCACCTCTGAAGTGGAATGGCTCTTTATGTGACTGAGAAGGTCATGAGTGAGTGGTCAGAGGGACTCTCCAAAGATCATCTGGTGAGGTTGTGGTAGAAATGGCGCCAGAATCATGCCTCTTGATTCCTTGCCAGTTTTTCTTTGGCTACATCACAGTGCTCAAATTCCGATTACATTTGTATTTTCTTTTCTTTTTCCCTCCCCCACTTTATTTCTTTTAGATTTTATTTATTTATTTGACAAAGAGAGCGTGCACAAGCAGGGGGAGCAGCAGGCAGAGGGAGAGGGAGAAGCAGGCTCCCCGTGGAGCAGGGAGCCTGACCTGGGGATCCATTCCAAGATCCTGGGATCATGACCTGAGCTGAATGAAGGCAGACACTTAACCAACTGAGCCATTCAGGCGCCCCTCCATTTGTATTTCCTTTTTGTTTGTTTAATCACAGTATCTTTGTGTTGCTGTTTTGTAATACACAACCTTGGAAACTTTATTTACTGCTTTTTTCCCCCACATTATGTCCTAACTAGAGCTTTATGAGTTTGAAGCGGGCAGACATCGTGGACTGACTGCTACTACTTTTAGTGATGGATCGAGCTGAAAGAATTACAAAAAGAAGAATATTTTCTTTTTTTTTCATCTGTCCTTATTGAGAATCTCTAAGGCCAACAATAAAACCAGGTCTAAGAACGTTTAGTTAAACTGGTTGTAAATATGTATACTTTACATGTAAATATGTATATTTAAATTATATTTGTTTTTTTTGGGGGGGGCAGATTTTTGCAACAGTCCAAAATAAGTTCTCTAATGTTTACAGTTTGAATTTGATTGCTGTTAGATAACTGGATGATTTCTAGTTTCCAGAAAGTGTCTGAAGCTTTATAGGGATTATCTCATTTATGTCTTTAGCTGAATGCTCTCTTAAAGCTTAAGGAGCTGTATGATGTAGGTAATCGTGTTAGCTCCATTTTTATAACCAGGGGAACACAGTGTATTATGTGAGGATCCAAGGTGGGATCTGAACCAAGGGCTTCTTCTTAAAAGCTCTGGTTGACCATTAAGCTCTGCCTCCACATTACAGACAATTTCCTCTTCCACAAACTCTGCTGTTGTGAAACTAAATTTGGTTTAAGTTAGTAAACACTTTTATGATTCATACACCAAGCTTCCTCCTCTTTCTTCATACTCCATCCAAATTTTCCTCACTTCCCATTCTCCTTGGTTTATTTGGAGCAATGTTTCGTGTGCCTTGTGCATTATTTGGATACCTTCTTTCTGTTCTCAAAAGAGTAAGTGATTCTCTCTTATTTCCAAATGAGATTAAAGCTGCTAGTCATTGGCTCCCAAATTCTTTACCAATATCCAGTGTTTTTTTCTCTTTAACCTTTCCCTTAGAAAACTGTGTTTATTGGGTATCTCAAGATCGAAAGGAACCATGAAGAAATACTAATTCAGTTACTCATCTAGTGGAGGGTGTCTCATGCACTCCAGCTTGTACTTTAATCTTTTCCTCATAGGCTTTTTCTAGACTCACTCCCACTCATTACAGTGTTCTTTTCCTCCTAGTTTTGGGGGGGCACTGTCATACCTGCTTTCTTTAGACAAGCCAAAATTAAACCAATGACTGACTCTCTCTGCTGCTCCCTGATTTGTCCCTTAAGCTTTTCAGTTTGGGAGTTCTTATCTAGAATTCTGGCTATTAATAGTTTTGTGTTGGTTCTGATTTCTCTTTCATTTATATTTATACTGTTTCCTCCTCTAAGTAATTCCTGGGTTTCAGAGACCATGAGAGGTACCATGGAGTCAGCACTGCATTTGTTAATCAGAAGGTATTTTGTAAAATTTGACCTACAAAGAAAAGTAGGAGCTGTTTTTCTCCTGTTCCTGTCTCTTTCTGTTTAGCCCAAAGACATGTTAGAGCTACAAATCAAACTGAGAAATCAATGTAGCCCACTTTCATAGCGTAGGCAGAAAATAGTAGATCACTACCACGGATCATAGGAGCAAGCAAAACAACAACAACAACAACAACAACAAACCCCAAGAAAACAAAAAAACTCTAAAAGATTTACTTTAATGATATAGGTTAATTTTTATAATGTACTTTTGAACATTAATTTCAGATTTTATGTTTGCAGTTACTTTTTTTTTTTTTCCCTTCTCACATAATCCAAAGGAGCCTAATGCTGTATCTGAAACTCAGGATTGCTCCTTAGACTGTTTAAATTTTCATTATTTGGATCAAACACCTTATTGCTTTTGTGAAAGCAATAGACACTACAGGGCTGTAGGGTTTCCTGGAACAGAGTTCGAAAATTCTTGCCTTAGAAGGGTGGTGATGGAAAATTTCCCTGGTTTATTTGAGGAGATTGAAAGGTTGTCAGGCTAAACAGGAACCACATTCCTGTATGCCCAAGGCTTAAACCATTGCTGCCATATGAGCTTCACCCACATTCTGTCTTCATTTGTAGTATCTAATGGAGTTTAAATCAATTAAGGTACTTAGGATAGGCTCTCTCTGTGCCAAATGCTAAATCGAAGAAACAGAGTAGAGTCCACAAGATGTTGGAAAGAAATCTTGTCCCTAATCCTTCCTCCGAAGTTAGAACAGTTTTTGTTCCTTCCCTGGATGCACTCATTTTTCCTACTGAAAGGGATAAAGTAAAAATTAATTAGCAAGTATGAATTTAGCAAGTATTGAAAATGGAATTGTATGCTGTACAAGAAATTGGGGCAATACATTTTAAAGTGTCTCTTACACACTGTGCACTTATTGAAAGGACATTTTTATTTTAGTTAAGGTATTCCTTTCAAATGAGTGTCTGTGTGTTTGAGAAAATTTTAAGTTATTTCGAATGGCATCACTCTTGTGTTCTTCATTTCTCTCCTGGCTCATGTGATTGTTTTCCTTGTAGCACAGTTTTCTCCTTGAGTAGACAGCTTCTCATTTGTGATCTTTCTTTTTCTCAAATTACATTTAAAACCCATGACTTTTTAAGGCTGGTTGTCCTTAGTCTGGACACTTCCTTTTGTACTGTGTTTAAGAACTCTGAGATTTCAAGAAAAGATTGAAAAATACATATATATGTCACTTAAGATTAGGTTACACAATTCCCAAAAATGATACCTACCTATGAAACCTTCACAAATGAAGACTCATAATGAAGATTTTATAAGTAGATACATTGTTTTCTTGGGAGTTTGTAGCTTTGGGAGAATGTAAGATTGGAGAAAGGAGGTTGTGAAATCAGAATAGCCAAGCCTGTGTGAGTATTAAATGGTGAATTCAGGCTGGAAGAGAGGTTCAAGCAGGTGATGGTCAGGAAGGAGGAAGTGCCTTCACCTCAGTTAGAAAATCCAGGTGAGGGGCTAAGCAGCCCTGGGGCCTAATGTAAGGACAGACTTTCCTTAGGTTGTTTTCATATCTTCCTCTGTAAGCAGCATACAAAGCGCTTGTTTCCTGTGGATACAGCACAGGTCTCAGCTTTACTGTCACCTTCTCAGAGAAGGGAGTATTAATGTAAAATAAAAAGGAGCTCTCCATTCTCCTCACATGAGCCTGCTTCCTTTCCACCATAGTACTCAGTACTTTCTTAGTATTTCCTTAATGCGTGTTCTCTCTTTCCTCCTTGTCCAGCTTGTCTCTCATCAGTGGATGTTAGTTTAATATGTGTTCACTACTCTGTCTTGTCTCCAGCATAGAATCTGTACTCAGATGACAGTGTCTCTGGCTAGACTGTCATCTGCTCGAGAGCAAGAATTCCACCTTATCTTTGTAGCCCTAGGATTATATGGCCCCTGTTAGCTTGAATTAATTAGGCTAATGTTATTGAGAAAAAAAATGAATTACTATGAATGAGAAAATAGGATAATTTTATAAGTGAAGGCATTACATCCCCCACCCCCCGTTTATTTATTTGAGAGAGAGGGAGTGAGTGTGGGGTTGGGGTGGGAGGGCATAGGGAGAATCTCAAGCAGACTCCCTGTTGAATGCAGAGCCAGACCCACATGGTGCTTGATCTCATGACCCTGAGATCTCGACCTGATCCGAAACCAAGAGCCGGATGTTCAACCAACGGAGCCACCCAGGCGACTCCTTTTTTTTTTTTTTTCCGCCTTTAAATAAAAAGCAGCACCAAGCTTAGTGACAGCTGGGCCAAGTATAAAACATGGGTAAAACTGATGCCGGAGGCTGTCCCGAGGGTTGTTTACTTCTGCTACATCCAGAAGTCACGAGGTGATTATTTTAGGAAATGTGATTCTTCAGTAGCTCCTTAGATATTTGGTTAAATAATAAAAAGCCATAGGGGGAAACTCTGTTTCTGATGGCCAGCTTTTTGATGTGGTAATACACACTGAAAGGAAGATGCTTCTGCTACATATTAAGAGATTCTTAGTTACTTTTTAAGAAGACCATTTTCCATGTGCTAATGTTGCCTTTCTAGGTGGACCTTCTGAAATATGGTATTCTGAAAAATATTTTGTCCAAGGTTTAACTTTAAACTTTAAAAAAAAAAAAGATTTATTTATTTGAGAGAGCGCGCGCACATGAGCATGTTGTGCTCGGGTCTGGTCGGGGAGGGGCAGAGAGAGAGGGTGAGAGTCTCAAGCGGACTCCATGGTCAGCACAGAGCCTGATGTGGGGCTCATTTTCACCACTAAGATCATGACCTGAGCTGAAACCAAGAGTTGGATACTTAAGCTACTGCACCGACCCAGGTGTGCCCAAGGTTTAACTTTAAAAATGATGGGTATCTTTGAGAAAGAAATCTTAAGATTTTTACATTTGACTAATTCTCAACAAAAGAATTAGGTTTGTCCTAAGGTGCAGTTTCTTTAAAGATATACTCTTGCTATTTCCTATCAAATTAGCGTGGAAATATATTTCCACTAGGCCGCTTTTTGAAGCAGTGCCGTATACTGAGTTATCGCGAGGCAAGTTGGCAGAAGTACTATCAATTTTAGTGAAAGATGTAAGATTGAGTATTTGTATTTAGTATTTCCTAACAATTCATAATGTTGTCTAGTTTGGGGCAACTTTTGTATTTTGTTGGCTTATTTGTTATATGGCATTCCTTGAAGACCATGAGGGGAGTCTTGTTTTAACATCACAGTTACATTCTCTACAGGTGAAATGTTTTGACTTAATCTCCGTTAGATGGGCTCTTGCTAACTGTAATGATGTAACTGCTCTGAAAGCTAAAAATGTCCATATATTTAAAAAAAAATCCTCCCTTTTTTTCCCCTCTGGAGAGAGAGGCTAGGAATATTCTAAGTCTATAAGTAAAGATTCCAAGTTACTAACAAATGAAGTCACTTTTATGTTCACCATTAAGGTTTTTTCAACATGGCCAATTTGGAGTCTTAAATTCTTTTTCCAAATCTAGGAGTTTTCTGTAATATTTCACAATTAATGATCCCTCTTTTGTATATGTAACCCACTTCTTGCCCACCTGGGCTTTCTGCGTATGTGTGGTGTGAGGTTCTCCATACAGGTATAAACTTGATCCATATTATCCATTTTTTCTTCATCATTTTCTGTGTTTCCACTTAGAGTGACTGCTGAATTACGCCGTTGATCTTTCCTAATGCCTTTGCTCATACTTTCCTTCCACCCAGGCCTTTCTTCTCAACTGCCAAGCTCGTTCCATCTCTTCCTTTGAAGTTCATACTAAAGTTATGTTCCGTTGACCCAACTCCATTTCATAAATGATGGGCTGGGTTCAGAGATGAGAAGTGGCTGGAGGCACAGCTGTAGCTCTTGGGAAGCATAGAATGAAATGGGGGTGAGGATGGAGCTTGATAGTAGCATTTATAATAGACTAGGTAATAGGATCAAGGAGAAGAGAGGGTTAAACCCAGAAGAGGGAATCTACCATTGTTGTTTAGCGATATTGGCAGAGAGCTCTCTGGAGGAGGTGGTATTTGAGTTGGTCCTTGAGTGGTAAATCTGGAAGAGGTGAATCCACCTAACTCACTCTCGTAACTGTATCTAGCTGGTTTCTTAAAAGTTAATTAAAGTTAATTGGACGTTTGTGTGACCACAGTTCTTTTTTGTGTATGAAGCAATTAGGTTTTTAGAATTGCTTTTGAATTAAAAAAAAACAAAACAGAACAAAACAAAACCAACAACAACAACAAGGTATAAACCTCAACAATGGAACTCGAAAGTTGCCTGATGTTACCTTTAGTTGTTTTTCCGGGAAACAAGGAAATGGCCCAAAGGGGGAAAATACTTTTTTGCCTTTAAGAAATACCTGTTTTGAAATGGGCTGAGTAGTGCTCGCTTCGGCAGCACATATACTGAAATGGGCTGAATAGAAATCGTGGCGGAACCTTTTTGTGTGAGTTCTGTGTGTGTGTGTGTACTTATAAAAACAAAAACAAAACCCAGCTGTTGATTTTTGTTCTTTTCAAAATGTCACGAGCATAAAGGCTACCATGCTCCATGGCAGTGAGGTGCTCAGACTGCTGGATGCTAGCTCTAGACTTCTTAATGCTCCCGCAGG
The DNA here is from genome assembly GCF_963455335.1 of Martes martes. Lineage (NCBI taxonomy): Eukaryota > Metazoa > Chordata > Mammalia > Carnivora > Mustelidae > Martes > Martes martes. The sequence goes on along the minus strand of NC_137900.1, from coordinate 48,114,782 downwards.
ACCGCTGAGGGCAGAGGCATGGGCCAGGCAGCCCCCTCTCTGTTGCACTGCTTTTGGGGGGCTCTGAAATGGCAGAACTCAAGCCAGAAGGGAAGGAGTCCAAAATGTTCAAACTGGAAGGGATGTTCAGCACAAAGCATTGGTAATAACCGGTCTATATAGAGAATTTGGTGTGTTTCCTTCCTGAAGGGCTCTGCACAGTAAAGTAAAACCAATAATTATCAGTGGTCAGCTGGGCCGTGTCCTGAACAAAAGTATTCAGATGGGCATGAATCGTAGTATCTAAGCGAACAGACTGGGGAGGAGTCCACCAGCTCTTTTCTTGAGGATTAGGGAAAAAAATGATTGCCCAGTCATAGTTTTTTTTTTTTTTTTAAGATTTTTAAAATTTATTTATTTGACAGAGATCACAGGTAGGCAGAGAGGCACTCAGAGAGAGAGGGGTAAGCAGGCTCCCCGCTGAGTGGAGATCCCGACATGGGGCTTGATCCCAGGACCCTGGGATCACGACCAGAGCTGAAGGCAGAGGCTTTAACCCACTGAGCCACCCAGGCGCCCCCAGTGATAGTTTTTTAAAGCTTTAAAGAGGGTATTATGAATTTGTAAGAGCTTCTTTTCTTTTTCTTTTTTTTTGGTGCTAAACAATGGAATATTTTAATTAAGTTCATTTATTGTGTTTGTATATGAACTGTATAATAATAGCACGCATTTATTTATTCATCTAAGGAGCACTTATTTCCCTGTACCAAGCACAGGTGTTTGTTTTGTTTTGTTTTGAAGCCTTTTTCTCCTAAATGAAGAATATTAAAAATCTCAGGTAAGGGAGTAAGATTTTTAACTTATTACACATTAGCCAAAATATGACCTTTTTCCCCTTCACGTTTTTTTCTTCCTTGTGTGCATTTTTTGCTCAACTTAAGTAGATTAATTGTCAATGTATATAGCTAGCATTGTACTGCACATATATATGGGGAGTGTGCCTACTTTTGAGAAGGTATTTTAGGGAACAAAACACAATTACTCATTATTTACACACACTTTGGGCTGTTCCTCTCAGGCATGAGTGTTGTGTGCTGGTAGACCTTCACGGTACATGTGATTACTTGGAAAGAGAATGTTTTGGAAATGTCTCCTAGTTAGAGCCTTGGAGACATGAGCAGAAGTGTGTGGAAGAAGACGAGAGGGACGTTGTTTCTGGCTGTATAATGTTAGTTTCAGAATGACAGTGGGAATCTTCTGGCTCAATTTGTTTACTCAGTTTCTCTAAGTTTGGTACTGTCAGATTAAAACCGTTCCAGGTTGGGTAGTCAGCTTTCAGGAGAAGGCTCCTCTGTGACCACACTACCTATTACCTCCTGCCCCCGCCCCGCCTTTTTTTTAAAGTTCATGTTAATTGTAGGAAGTGGGAGTTTGGAGAAGAATTTGAGGGCTCCCGGAAAGCAACTTCTTTAGCAATGGTAAATCAGTGAAGGATGGCGTGTTTCTTTAAAAAATTCAATTCAACAAACATTTGTTGCTTTGCTTGGCTCAGTGTTAGTGTCGGCAGTTACAGATAGGAGTAATAATGGGATTGCTGACCTCAAGGGGGCTCAGTCTAGTGGAAGAGGCTGAGAGGTGAGTGAGTGTTATCTTGCCAGTCTGATAAATGCACCAGCCTGATAAGTGCAACACGAGAAGCTTGGAAGGGGCGCGAGGGAGACATTCTCAAAGAGCTAACATCTGGGCTGGATTTTGACAGGAGTGAGAGCTCCAGTGATTTCTGTCGAATCAGTTTGCATAGTTTCAAGAATGGATGTTAATCCTCCCACTTCACTGTCACCTAAAAAAATGTGATGGCATTCCAAAGATGAATGTCCCTTTAATAACTTCTGAAAGTTTTATTACATAGATTTTAAGATTATCTGATTGAGAGGAAGAATGAGTTGAAGGGTTTAGGGTGCTTTAGATAGTGTGGAGGTGACCCAGTGGCCAGTGATGATGAGCAGGGATTCTTAATGAAGAAGTGTTGCTGAGTGACACAAGGAGGTCCCAGAGGGGGTCCTATTAGTTTAACAATAATTGCTTTATGTCTAATCTACTGTCCCTGGCTAAAATGTTTCTTGGTTTGAACTCCTGTTTTCTTTTTAAGCACTAGGTTAGAAACTCATGTTAATGTTTTAGGTTATAAGAAACTTGAATAAATAAACTATTTGCCCTAATTTGGCTTTCTTCATATTGGGACTGTAAGTTTAATTTGTATTGCTACAGATTTTCTGGCATATTTAGTGTGTATGAAATGTTTCTATTGTTTGCTTCTATTTAAGAAGTTCTAATTAAGAACTCAAGGTGCTCTACAGACATCGTTTATTGTTATTTGTGAAAATACAGCATTTAAAAATAATTGAGGTATGCATTGATAAACAGTTTCTTATAAGCCAGACTTTTAGGGAATATTAATATATAACAAATCATTTCCTTTAGAGGGTGGGAAAAAAAAATCTCAAACTTTCAACCAGAAGATGTGCTCACTAACAGCTGTTTCCTATAATAGAAGCAATTTGCATGTAGAATAGAGAAAATGAATTCAACAACAGGGAGTATAGAGGAACAGCTATAACTTCCCTGGCATGTACACAGAATAAACTTCCTTCAAATGACATTGGCACGATTAATCCCCAACGACCTGGACACTGAAACTGCTGTGTGGCAGAGAGGCTTTGCAGTCTGGAAATGTCTTGGGTGTAATACGAGCCTTCTGTTTGGCGTGAGGTGGGGAGTGCTCAGTACTTTTGGTGGCATACCCCCTCCCAAGGGTCCAGGATATTTGAATATTCATGACAGGTTGGCAGGTGGTTAGTGGATGCAGGACTGAAGCTACTCTGAGTTGTTTTTCTTTTTCTTTCTTTCTTTCTTTTTTTTCCCCAAAGATTTTATTTATTTATTTGACAGAAAGAGAGAGAGATCACAAGTAGGCAGAGAGGCAGGCAGAGAGAGAGGGGGAAGCAGGCTCCCTGCTGAGCAGAGAGCCCGATGCGGGCTGGATCTCAGGGCCCTGAGACCAGACCTGAGCTGAAGGCAGAGGCTTTAACCACTGAGCCACCCAGGTGCTCCTCACCCTCCTTTTAAATTAGAGACACTTGTAAGATCAGGTGAGATTCCTTATTCCTGATTGACTTCTGATGTCGTTTGGGGAAGGGTTCCTGAGGTGGGTCAAAGGAGATACCCAAGTGTTAAAATCCCATCTTCAGTATACCTCTTTATCACTGTAGTTCTACTTGTGGAATGTCTAACCAGCTTTCATGTACATCATCACCATTATCTAGAAGAAAAATAACTTATCCTTGAATTTCTACGCATGTATAGTCTCCTTGCATCTTGAGGGCCATGCTTACAGTTGGGTATATGGTACTCTCTTTCTCTCTCTCAGAGAGAGATGGAGAGGGAGAGAAAGAATCTTAAGCAGGCCCCATGCCCGTGCAGGGTCAGACATGGGGCTCTATCTCACAAGCCTGAGATCATGACCTGAGCTGAAACCAAGAGTCAGACACTTAACTGACTGAATCACCCAGGGACCCTGATGGTGTTCTCTTTTTTAAAGGGAAAGAAAATGGAAGCTGTCTAGAGAATTCTTAGCCCAGGGGCCGTGGACCTGAGTCTTATCAAAAAATCCAGGGCTTTACTTGCTTCCTTCTTTACATTTTCATCTGAAAAGTTTATATGACATTTGGGTGTTTCATGGATTAGGTTTCCTGCCTCACTTCAGTCACTTTTTGAGAACTTACATGTGCCAGGATCTGTGCTGTGTCTTATATGTACATTATCCTGTTGAATCCTTAGACTGGAGGAAAATCCAATGTGCAGAGAATTGGAGTAACTCAGTAACCACAGGTAGCCTGGTTAGTCTGAGGTAGAGCCCGGATTGGCACACATGTGTGCCTGAGCTTGACACTTGGTGCTCAGTATCTTCCTGAGGTAAACACTTCTGTCCTTGAATACTGGAAGGAAATTACAGATGAAATGCCTGAATATATGGTAATGGGGAAATCTGTTGAGTGTCACACCCCTGATTCGGACAGTGAATGCTTTAGGAGGGTCAAAGGAGAAGAGATGATAGTACTTTCTTGTCTGGAAAGGGCACAAAATTTGTGATGAAATTTGAACTAGGAGAGGATACTAACAGTAGTATCAATGTGTGATGGAAGGAATAACAGGAGGACGGGTCACAGTTGGGAAATGCTGGGCATATTTGGGGGGGAGTTGGTGCACTTGAATGTAGCACAGGAGGATTGATGGGTGACAAAAGAGGAAGGCTGAAAGGTAGACCGGAGCCCTGCTGCAGAGGACTTGAGCTGCCATGTAGAGGACAGTGTCACCTTGATGTTCAGCATCTACATTTTTACTTCTTTGTGATACTATCAAATGCAGTCTTAACTAGAATAATTTCAGTTGGCTTGTGGTTTTGATTTAATCAATGGTCTCATGGTATGAAATCATATTTAGCTTCTTGAGGGTGTCTCTTATTTCCTAAGAACTGGCCTAAATAGTCTTGCCTAATTCTTTTTTGGAGGGGAGGGGGATTGGGGATAGTGACATTCAGGGCACCAACAATACTGGAAGAGTCCGGATTTGGGATTTCCTAAGGAAGGAGGATGTCATGGCACCTTTTGGCATAGAAATCAGGGTATCTCCAAAAAGTGAAGGGTGTAAGGATGGGGTAATTTACATCAAAGATCTGACATAGATAGTACTTTTGTTAGGAAACTTTCAAGCTTTGGATGGTAGGAGCTATCCTCAGTTTCCCTAAAGCTTTGGGACAGGATGACAACAACTGAAGTCAAGTTGTTAATGATCATGGTTGACTGTGATGAGATCCCTCCATCAAGATTTTAACAAAGAGCTCACAGATTTGCTTTACCTAGGAAAATTATTGTAGATTCTGGGGAAGTAAAGGCTAGATCAGAGATGCACATGGGGATTTAGCAAAGGGTGTGAGAATGGAGCATGATCTAGATAGTAGACTGGGTGTTTTTTGTTTGTTTTTTTGTTTTGTTTTGTTTTGTTTTCAAAAGAAAGATTGTCTTTCTGTCTTTTATTCTCCTCTCACCTGTTTTCTCTTTTTAATGTTGCAGTGTGCAAAGATCCACCTTACAAAGTAGAAGAATCTGGGTATGCTGGTTTCATTTTGCCAATTGAGGTTTATTTTAAAAACAAGGTATGTAATCTTTACCCATTAATCTTTCAGTGGAAGATCCTCCATTAAACAGATAATGTTTAAAGTAATTTTGATTCATAAACACTTCTATCACTATTTGAAAATAAAAGCTAAATTTGTCTTCTAGGAATTTTGGCTATTATTACCCTTAATTATAGAGGAAGTGGCTAAAAAGGATAATTTCAATTATGTGAAGCCAGGTTATATGAAATTCATTAAGCTTTTCTTTTTTAAGAGAAGAATGATTACCATTTGAAGAAAATTAATATATGTTTGTAAAACAGAAAAGAGAAGTTAGGTTTTTTTCAGTGAAATGCTGCTTTTCTCATTTTCATATTTTTAGAATTTTAGACACTTGGAAAGAATAATCTCTCATTTATCTTTAGCTGCCACACACACACGGCATACTATATCATTATATCAGCTTGACATACAGTTTCTACTGGATTTAAAAATATGTATGTAGCAAAACACACAGACTATATAATATTACAAATTGCTCAACCTCCGTGGGGTTCACTTTTCTTATTTATAAAATGGGGATGGATAAGAGTATCTACCTCATAAGGGGGCTAGGAAGATTAGATGCAATGTGTCTGTATAGAATATTTAGAATAATGCTTCATGTATAAGTAAGCACTTGGTAGATACCTTTCTCAGTAATACCACTGAAATGTTCATGTTTTTTATCAAACAGAATTTGTTGGGATACATTATGTCTGCTCATGTAATATGCCTTCGCATTGATGTATTGATTTGTTTCTTTTTCTCATTTCAATTTGGATTTCCCTAAACTGGCTTTTAGCATTTTTTATTTGAGAAATTGATACATAATTTGCGTATCACCAAATTCATTTTTTAAAAGTGTGCAAGTCTTCGGGTTTTAGCATATTGTGCAAAAATCACCACTATCTTTTATGACTTTCTTAGGATTTTCACCAACCCATAATGAAACCCTGTACCTATTAGCAGTATCTCATTCCTCCCATCTCCCGCCCCCGGCAATGATTAATCTACTTCCTTTCTCGATGTAATTTCCTATTCTGGTGATTTCATATAAATGTGTGGCCTTCTGTGCCTGGCTTCTTTCACTTAATATGTCTTTGAGGTTTACCACATTATAGGATGCATTGATATGCTTACTATTTTTTTTTAATAACAGAATAACATCCCATTGTATAAATATACCACATTTTGTTCATCAATTCATAATTTGCTTAACATTTGACTTTCTCCCATCTTTGGCTACTATGAATAATGCTGTTGTGACTATTCATACATAAGTTTTTGTGTGGACATACGTTTTCAAATCTTCTGGGTATACACCTAGGTGGAGTGGTTGGGTCATATGGTAACTCTGTTTCACTTTTTGAAGAACTGCCAACTGTTTTCCAAAATGACTGTACTATTTTACATTCCCATCAGCAGTGGTGGGGAAGGATCCAGTTTCTCCACATCCTGGAAAACACTTGTCATTTTCCATTTTTAAAATTATAGTTATTGTGGTACATGTGAAATGGTTTTGATATGTATTTGCCTGATGACTTATGGTTTTGAACATCTTTTCATACGCTTGTTGTCCATTTGTTTATTTTCTTTGGAGAAATGACTCTTTAAATCTTTTGCCCATTTTTTAATGTATTGATTTTCAATTAAAGTAGTTGTATTTATGGGATGGTTCAAGAGCTTTTCTTTCCACCATCCCTGTTTTCAATATTCTAGAACTTTATTTTTATAGATCTTGTTTATTGAACAGAGAGAAGGGGAGAGCACAAGCAGGGGGAGCCACAGGCAGAGGGACAGGGAGAAGCAGGTTCCCTGCTGAGCACGGGCCTGATGCGGGGCTTGATCCCAGGACCCAGGGATCATGACTTGAGCCGAAGGCAGACCTTTAACCGACAGAGCCACCCAGGTGCCCCTCAATATTCTACAAGTTTAATTAATAAAGATCATGTGGTGCCTTTCTTCCCTCTTGTCACACATCCAGTATTTTATTTCATCTAGACATTAGGAAGAGTCTAGCCTTTCAAGCCAGAAAATGTGTTGTTCTAAAGTAATTAGGGACTAGACAGTTAAGATCTCTTGTGGGAGGCTCGTAATGGCTGTACAGTTCTATTCCCGTCTCCTTAAGTCAATTGAACGTTGCATTGGCTTCAGTTTGGAAATAATGCTGTAGTGAAGTATCTTCTCTCCTTTTTTTTTTTTTTAACCTTTTCTGGTCATTTTTACAAGCTATCTTTTCAACAAAAAAATTTATTTTCTGAATTACCCAATTTCCTTTTTTGCAGAAATCACCAGAATCTCCCTAACACCACACATAGGTACACACATACACACACACACACACACACACACACACACACACACACACACGGGTTCAATCTTCTCGGCACTTTGTAGTCATGCCTATGATTCATCTTATTGACTCAGTTTGTAAGGAATTGTAGTTTACTAAAAAATGAAGGAAGAAGGAGGTGCATGAGATGGAAAGCAGTCATTTCTTTGGGGCCATTATGAAATAGACACTTGAGCTGAACACCGTTGAATAGATTTTCTGTTTAGCATCCATATTAGCTTACTTCAGTTTTCTGGGTTTAGATTGTCTTTAAGATTTTATACTTAATAACAATTGCTATTTTTATAGGTACACAATGAGACATCTATATTTCAGTGTTTGTGATATGAAAAAGTGGGCTGTACCTAATTGGTCCTATATAGAGATGTGGATCCCTAAATGGTGGGTTAGGAATACACAAAATGCTGTATAGCAGTTAATGTAGCAACATGGATAAGTCTCAGAAACAAGCATCATGACAACTTAAAAGTTACAGACGTGTAAGTATATGGTTATGATGCCATTTTTGTATGTTTTTATAAGCCACTGAAGCTGAGAATAAATAATGTTCTAGAAATACACATACGTAGCACGAGAGTGTGAATTGAAATGACAGCACGGGAACTAAGTAGCATTGGTTACTGGGAAGGAGCTGTAGAGCAGCTTATATTTATAAAATTGTATCCTTTAGGGGCTCCTGGGTGGCTCATCAGTTAAGGGTCTGCCTTCAGCTCAGGTCATGATCCGTGGGTCCTGGGATGGAGCCCCGCATCAGATTCTCAGCAGGGAGCCTGCTTCTCACTCTCCCTCTGGCTCTCCCCCTGCTTGTGCTTTCTCTCTCCCTTGCTCTCTTTCTCAAATAAAATCTTTTTTTTTTTAATTTAAGATTTTTATTTATCTATTTGACAGAGATCACAAGTAGGCAGAGAGGCAGGCAGAGAGAGAGAGGAGGAAACAGGCTCCCGGCTAAGTGGAGAGCCCGATGCAGGGCTCGATCCCAGGACCCTGGGATCATGACCTGAGCCAAAGGCAGAGGCTTTAACCCACTGAGCCACCCAGGCGCCCCTCTCAAATAAAATCTTTAAAAAATAAAATAAAACTGTATCCTTCAAGGAAAAGGTAAACATAGTGAAAATGTTAACATCTGCTTAATCTGAGTGGAGGGTACATGGGTGTAGTATTTAAAGTTCTTTTCTGTATGTTACTAATTTTTTAATTAGAATTTATTGCTTTGTCATCTCATTTCATTTATCTTGGAGTTATTTTATTTTATTTTATTTTATTGTTGTTTTTTTAAAAGATTTTATTTATTTATTTGACAGACAGAGATCACAAGTAGGCAGAGAGGCAGGCAGAGAGAGAGGAGAAAGCAGGCTCCCTGCGGAGCAGAGAGCCCAATGTGGGGCTCGATCCCAGGCATCTGGGATCATGACCTGAGCCGAAGGCAGAGGCTTTAACCCACTGAGCCACCCAGGTGCCCTGTTGTTGTTGTTTTTTTTAACAAGCCAAAGTTTTGCTGTATTCTCTGAGCCAGATACATTTCTCTTCTTACTGAAATGATGTGTGGGTAAAAATTTAGGAGTTTGGGCTCTTCCTCCAGAATGTACATTTTATTTCTTTTGCGTCTTTATCATTTTATTCACCCCTGGAGTTGCTTCAGCTCTGTCTCAAAGAGTGAACATCTGTTACAGTAATGGTTTATGAAAAGTATTCTTCAGAGTTTTCAGAGGAGATGAGAGAGAGCTGCAGAAAGACTTCCATGTGATCTTGAGGAGAGTCCTACTACTGTACATTAAGGACGATATCATCCTGTCCTTGGGTCCATCTCCATCCTTCTGCTTTCCCTGCTTCTAAATAAGCCTGTTTTCAGTTTTGCTCATTTATTTGAGAGGTCAGAGTCATTACCCCAAAAGAGGAGGTAGAGTGTCTGTCAGTGCTGCTTTTCCATTCGTATATGTTTATTCTATCTTGTTTTGCATTTGTGTTCAACAGAACAAGCTTCTGTATGAGAATGATGAGTGTTGTAGAAATTTTAAACCGGTAGGCCCACTGAAACGTACTTGACTGTAGCATTTTAGGTTGAAAGGATACCCTGCTTCTCTCTTTCATTCTGTCCTTAGAGAAGGTACCTGAGTAAATGTCAAGGACTGAAGTGGAATGAGAGGGACAGTTTGATATTGCCAAAACAGAGTTCCACCTCCAGGCGGAAATGTATTAGCTGTGTATATAGAATAGAAGCATACTTTCTTCTTTGCAATTTGAGAAGACTCTTTCCTAAGGAGCATAGATTGACATAATATTGAAGTCTGCCCACCAAGAAGGAGATCACTTGGCTAGAACACAAGGTTTGTGAGTACGCTTTCCTTACTCAAAAGAAAAATCTTTAAAAGAAAATTGCACTCAGGATTCATAGAAAGATAGTCATTCTCTGTGGTCCTTACCCTTAGTTTTAGGGAAAAGTGTTGTTTTTGTTTTTTTTTTAATATGTATTTAAGTGTTGTGAAGTGATATTGTTATTCATTCTTTTCCTGCTGGTAATGATTTATATACATCAATATGTTTTTATTTTTAAAAAAGTATGCAGGAGTATATATATTTTAAAGATTTTATTTATTCATTTGGGAGAGAGAGAGCACAGAGGGAGAGTGAGAGGGAGAAGCAGACTCCCCGCCGAGCACAGAGCCAGACACGGGGGCTCGATCTTGGTATCCCCAAGATCACAACCTGAGCTGAAGGAAGACACTTAACTGACTGAGCCACCCAGGTGCCCCTGCAGGATTATATTTTTTTACTCCATTTAGTCATTATTAACTATTTGGTACAGCCTTTCCTGATTACTACCCATGCACTTGCACAGATAAAATCTGTGTCAAGTAGAGATTGGCAGGGGCATAATATTAAAATGTGGTATATTTTATATATCTGTGACTTACCTTTAATCCACTTGGTAGTATTTCCAAATTTGTATTTTTAAACATCTGAGTGGTATTCAGTGATATGATGTACTTGAAGATCATTTCATTTTTTTTTTTTTACCATTACAAACAATGCTACCACAAACATTTTATCATCTGTATCTGTCTTTGCACACATATTTGACTATTTCTGTAGAAGAGATTCTTAGAATTACTGGGTTAGCATGTTGACTGCCAAATTGTCTTCCCAGAAGGCTCTACAAATGTACAGTCCCAATTATAGGACAGAAAGCAGCCCTTCTTATGTTTTTAATTAAATTCTAAGGTTGTGTTGACTGTTTTGCAGTTTAGAGGAGAGGCAGGTAAATAAAAAATGATCATAATTCCATGTGATAATTACATTAACAAAGGAATGCTCTGAGAGGGATGTCTAATACGGCTTGGATTGGAAGTATTAGGAAGACTTCAGTGGATTTCATGCTTTAGCTGTGTTTTGAATAATGAGTGCATTAAGGAAGCAAGGCAGGAGAGGTGTATTGGGAGGGAATACACTGTAGGCGTGGGGAGCAGTACATGTGAAAGTCAAAATGAATGAGATAATGCGAAGTATTGGGAACCGCAAGTGCTACACGATTACGGAAGCACAGGGTGTTGTGAGAAAACAAAGGAAATGCAGGGAAGGTATTAAAGGAAGATGGTTCTTCCGAGGAAGTGGGATTTTATCCTTTGGAAAACGATGAGTCATTAAAGGCATTTATATCAATGAAGGGATGTAATCTGATTTTTCTACTGGGAAGATCACTGCCTTGTCACTGTGGGAGGGAGAATGGGGTGGGTTCAGACATAGGGCAGGTGACCAGATGAGGAATGATGAAGGTCTGAGCTAAGGCAAAGGTATGGTGACTGGACAAAGGAGCTGAATTTGAGAGTTCCTAAGGGGGAATTCTGAGTAGAAATTGGGAGACTATTTGAGTGTGATGAGTGAAGTGGGAGGAAGAGCTGGGAGTGTTTTTTCTGTATTTTGACTTCGATAAGAAATTAGGACTTCTGCTTGCCAATATATAGCGAATGGGAGAAAGGACAGATAAAGATAAGCTCAGGTTAAGATAATCCATGACTTTGCTGTTGCTGTGGGTCAGCTCAGTGGAGATGTGGGCAGACTGCGCAACACGAGTATCTGGCCGTCAGGTGGGAGCTGGGCTGGAGGTATGGATAAGGAAGGTAGTCACTGTCCTGTAGGAAGAAGTGACACCCTGTGAATGTGTGTCAGCTCCTTGGGGAACTTGCCTGCAGTTAAAGGACATCTAAAGGTCAGTGAATAGAGATGGGAAGCCTGAGAAGAAGACTGGGAGGGAATGCCAGTTGAGTATGAGAAAAACCGGGAGAGGGGGGTGTCCTGATGAAAGAGGGAAAGACCAGGTTTCAGGGCTGCTTGCTAGTGACCAGATGAGTGGAGACTGATTTGGGGAGGTGTGGACGAAGAGGTGGAAACTGAATTTGTAGCAGGTAATGCTTACATTTTGACAGTTTCAGGTGCTAAGACTTTTGAGTCAAAAGAAGTAGGTTCAAGTCACTTTGTTTCATCACAATAGTAATATAACAAATTCTTTTTTTAAATAAAGAAAGATATTTTTCAAGTAAATTGGGGAGAGAGGGGCTCAGGGAGAGAGAGAATGCCAGGCAGGCTCCACAGCCAGCGCAGAGTGTGTCGTGGGGCTCTGTCTCAGGATCCTGATATTATGAGCCAGAAACAAGAGACAGATGCTTAACCCTCTGAGCCACCAGGTGCCCCACAAATTTTTCTTTTTTAAAGAGAAACATTGCTTTATTTAACTGTGTAAAATTTGAATATGTTCTCTATTAAAAAACAGAACTACCTCATACATTGCTATTGAGATTTTAAAATGGTGCAGCCACTCTGGAAACGAGTAAGGCAGTTCGTAAAAAAGGTTGAAACACGGAGTTACCTTATGACCCAGAAGTTCTACCCTTAGGTGTTTACCCAAGAGAAATGAAAATACATGTCTACGTAAAAACTTAAACACAGATGTTCATACCAGCACTGTTTGCAGTGGCTAAAAAGAAAAAAATACACATGTCTATCCGAGAAGTGGATAAATGGTAACTGGGATACCTCATACAGTGGAATATAATTCAGCCATAAAAAGGAACTAACTACTGACATATGACAACATGTATGAACCCTGGGAACATCATGCCAAGTGAAAGAAGACAGTCCCAGAGGATTACATATTGTGCATGTTCATATATTTGTATGAAATGCCAAGTCTGCAAAACAGGCAACTTTAGGGAAACTGAAGTAGATTAGTGGTAGAAGGTGATCCAGGATCTGGGGGGATGGGGAGTGACTACTGATGTATTTGAGTTTTATTTCTGGAATGATGAGACTATAAATCTAAAATTAGGTGGTGGTGATGGTCTCATAATTCTGTGAATATACTAAAAACCACTAAATTGTGTATTTTTAAGGGTAGATTTTATGGCCTGTGAATTATTTCTCAATAAAGCTGTTAAAAGTAAACAAAATGGCAAAGCTAATGACAAATGAAAAAAAATGGTAACCCTTCACAGAGATGGTTAACATTTGTAACACTGAAGGCGTTTTTATATAAAGTAATGCAACAAATTCCAGTGCTTTAATTTCCATACCTGTGAAACAGGGCTCACAGTTGACCTAGAGGCGAGCTATGAGAATTAAATGAGATAATTGTTAACATTCGTATTAGTCACTGTCATTATTCTTAGTCTTCATCGCACCTGGGATGCCTAAGAATCCGTGTGTAGAAAGGTTTAAGTGTTTAGCTAACTACAGTAGTGGCTCGAGAGTAGAACTTGAGTATCATGAAATTCTGATGATTGCATTCTTGTGGATCTGATGCTGTTTCCTCCTCCTGGTTCATTTCACAGATGTTTAGTGCATTTCTGCTATGCACAGGTGCTAAACTAATTGTCAAGGGTGCAAGGATGATTCAACCATTGCTCCTACTTTCAAGATTTTTTTTTTTAAAAGACAAGTTTAATGAAGCCATTGAACATGATACTGGGGAAACATTCAAATATTACATAATACATTTGTAATTAAACTGGTTAGCAACTAAGGCACAGAAAATCAGGGTTAAAGCAAAATAAGCTTTCAAAAGAAAACAGTTTAAGTGTCAAAAAACTGAAAGGCTCTTTCAGAAAACTGATGACAATGTCAAAGTTTTTGTGTTGTCTTTTTTTTAAAATTTCTTTTCTTATTTCTTCCTTTACTGTGTTATGTTAGCCACCATACAATACATCATTTTTTAAATTTAATTTGTGTCTGTGTGTGTGTTCCAAAATTCATTGTTTATGCACCACACCCAGTGCTCCATGCAGTATGTGCCCTCCTTATTACCCACCACCAGGCTCACCCAACCTCCCACCCCCGTCTCCTCCCAAACCCTCAGTTTGTTTCTCAGAGTCCACAGTCTCTCATGGTTAAGCAGGATAAAGGGAAAGGTAGGATGGTTACCCTAAGATGTGGCAAGGAGGAGAGAGACGCTCACAGGGCAGAGGCGAGGCAGTGGGAAATTGGGAGTGGAGTTCTAGGAATCTGTCCCCAAAGTGAAACCTGAGTGGAGAAGGAGGAGTACAAGTTTTCCAAGTGACAAAAAGGTGGAGGAGTGGAGGCAGGCAATGAGGGTGGTAACACAAAGCAAGGGTGAAACCCAGAGCTAGCCTAGAACATAAGGGATGCTGGGAATACCCAACAGCATGTGTTTGCTGGACCAGGAGATGGGTAGATGCTGTGTGGCGGGATGAAGAGCCGAGAGCCAGGTTCTGAAAGCCTTTCTTAGGAGACCTTCAAGTGAGCTTTGATTTTTATCCTAATGGCAGTTGGCAGCTTTTGAAGTGTTTTTGTTTGTTTGTTTGTTTGTTTGTTTAAGATTCTGTTTATTTATTTGACAGAGAGAGACACAGTGAGAGAGGGAGCACAAGCAGGGGGGAGTGGGAGTGGGAGAAGCAGGCTTACCGCAGAGCGGGGAGCCCGAAGTAGGGCTCGATCCCAGGACCTGAGCTGAAGGCAGACACTTATCTACTGAGCCACCCAGGCGCCCCTGCTTTTTAAGTTTTAATCAAGCTGTGGAATGGCTAGATTTTTGTTCCGTGTGGATAATTTTGAGGCTTGGATGAAGGAGGAATTGAAGATGAATCTGTCCTGAAGTAGGAAGACCTGCTAGAGAAAGGAGCTTATTATAGTTTAGGCTGTGAGAAGAGTTATGGGTTAGAGGGTTTGTTCGAGAAATATTTAGGAGAGAAAATGGCAGTTGTTGCTAATGGGTGGAGGGGGTGGAGTGGGAAAGGGAGGAAGTGGCTTCAGGGGTATCTTAGGTTTCTAGTTGGGTGGCTGTGTTGGTGGTGTTGCACCACTTGAGATATTACAGAAAAAATGATGAGTTGATTTTCTCAGAAAACAAGACACTGATTCATTAGGTATTTGTCTTTTGCTTTGTAGATAATCCCATGATGATTTTCTTTTTCCAGGTCTTTGACACAGTAGCTGTTGGATACCTGGGTCTTTTCTGTTTCTTCTGAAGAATAAAACTTTGCTTTCAAAATTTGTATGTGCTTAACTCTTCTCTTTTCCTTCTCATTTTTTTTTTTTTTTGATCTCTAGGAAGAACCTAAGAAAGTCCGCTTTGATTATGACTTATTCCTGCATCTTGAAGGCCATCCACCAGTGAATCACCTCCGCTGTGAAAAGCTAACTTTCAACAACCCCACAGAGGAGTTTAGAAGAAAGTTGCTGAAGGCAGGAGGGGTAAGTGGGCACTGCCTTGTGAAAAACCTTCATATCAAAAACTAGCTGCTACTGTGTTAAGAGGTATCCTGGTGTCTTGAGAGGGGTAAGAGAGAGGAAGGACCTTAATGACTTAGCTGTGGACTCCTGGTTTGGGAGGAAGAGGTAAGCCAACATGAATATTTTAAGTAGGTATGAATCTGAAATTCCACTGTTTCTAAGAATAGCTTGATAGTCTGTGCAACTCAAATCTATTTTAACAAAAAGCCGAAAACAATAAACTTTCCTCAGTTAAGGACAGTGTCTTAACTTTGTCATACCAGTTTATAGAAACTTTTAGGTAAAGTTGAAAGTCCTGTTAAAAATTATATAAAAAGAGGTTGTTGTCCAGATTTTCTTGTGAAAAATAATAGAAAAGGTATAGTTATTCATATGACAGGCTTGGGTATTTAAATACACATTTTTGTTCATTTGAATTGTGTGTAGGTAAAAAATGGATCTTTTCTTTTTTTCTTTCTTTTTTTTTTTTTAAAGATTTTATTTATTGGAGAGGAGAGAAAGAGAAAGAGAAGGAGAGAGAGAGCATGAGCAGGGGAGGTTCAGAGGCATAGGGAGGAGGAGAAGCAGACTCCCTGCTGAGTAGGGAGCCTAACACGGGGCTTGATCCCAGGACCCTGGGATCATGACCTGAGCTGAAGGCAGACACTTAGCTGACTGAGCTACCCAGGCACCCCGGATTTCTTTCTTTCTTTCTTTCTTTTTTTTTTTAAAGATCACGGTAGCCAAGTTTTGCTTATGTGATTTGGCTTGGTTGGGGAACAAGGGGTTTTGTACAGATAATAAAATGTGGAGTGTTTGCTTACTGACTCATGAAAGTCTGCAGTGGGCACCGTTGGGACCATCATCCTCATTCCACTTCACGTGAACTTCCTGTGTCATCTTCTGTGGGCAGTTCTGACCCTGTAAAATGTTAAAATGTGTTCTTTACTTCAGAATTTCCTTCACTTCGTTTTTCTGGAACGTTTTTGATAGCTTTGCCTCAATGCACGTATCATATGTGTAAACATGTGTGGACCATAACTTTGCAAAATGCTTCATTTCTCCTATCAGCTCTATCTGAGGGCTATGCAGGGAAGAGTTTGGCTTTATATAGCACGGGAATTTTTTCCCTTTATTGAAACCCCTTTTGGTGGGGTTAGAGACAACCACTTTGAGAAGATGTGGATCCTCTCATAAGAAAATCACCCATATGTTTACTTCTGTGAACTTTCTGGTTTATGTGGAACTTGTGAAGTCCATTTTTTGGAGTCCTTTTTTTGCCAAGCTCCCATCCTTTCAGTTGAAATACTAATGCATTTGAAGCATTGTAAGTCCCTTTACCACATTTCATTCAGCACTCTGAATAAAATGGTATTTGTCATAAATACCATGAGATGGTATTTATGTCTTTATTTGTCTTAATGTACTGTGTCAGTACATTATGGGTTAAAAAGTTATTGGGCCAGCTTTGGAAATAAAGCACCACTTATAGTACTTTATGGGGAAATGTATCTTCATGAAGAAATGGCCTTTTGTGATACAACTAATTTTCCTTTTTTTTTTTTTAAGATTTACTTATTTTAGGGGAGAGTGAACAAGCATGAGTAGGGGGAGGGGCAGTGAAAGGGAGGGAGAGAGAGCATCATCAAGCAGATTCCCTACTGAGCAGGGAGCCAGATGTGGGGCCTGATCTCAGGGCCCTGAGATCATGACCTGAGCTGAAATCAAGAGTCAGATGCTTAACTGGCTGAGGCACCCAGGTGCCCTTGTAATACAACTCATTTTTAAAGTTAGAGATTTATTATATATTTATTAAGGAATGGTGTTTTTTAAAAAACCTGTTTTATTCTTTTTATAGTTATCAAAAACACAGTGTTGATGCTATTTACCTGTGGCTATGCCCTTAAAAATGAACTGGTCCATTCCTGGTTATCTACCCAACAAAAATGAAAACACTAGTTTGAAAAGATATGCCTGCTCTTATGTTTATTGCAGTATTATTTACAATAGCCAAGAAGCACCCTATGTGTCCATTGATAGACGAATGGGTAAAGAAGATGTGTGCTATATATACATAATGGGATATTACTTTGCAGTAAAAGAAGAATGAAATCCTGCCATTCATGACAAGATGGATGGACCTAGTAGATGGATATTCTGCTAAGTGTAGTAAGTCAGACAGAGAAAGAGAAATACCATGATTTTACTTATATTTGGAATCTGAAAAACAAGTCAAAGACAAATACCATGACTTTACTTATATATGGAATGAAAAAAACTGGCGAACAACCAACCAAACAAAATAAAACCAACAGAAACAGACTTGTAAATACAGAGAAAAAATTTTGGTGGTCACCAGAGGGGAGGAGGGTAGGGGTCTGGTGAAGGGGATTAAGAGGTACAGACTTCTAGTTATAAAATAAATAAGTCATGGGAATGAAAATAGAGCATAGGGAATTTAGTCAGTAAGACTGTGATAAATGTATATGGCGACAGATACACTTATCATGGCGAGCATTTCATAATGTAAATAGCTGGAGAATTACTACGTTGTACACCTGAAACTAAGATGATATTGTTGGTCAACTATACTTCAATCAAAAAAAAAAAAAGAGGTGGTCCATTTAAAATCCTGATTGTTATTATTTCTGTTTTATGATGGTGGCATTTTATGCTTCTCATATTCCTCTTGGCTATGTCTTCAGGTGGGTGATCAGAGCCTGTGGATTCTGGAACTTGCATATGTCAGGCTTCTGATAAGAGTCGTAGGAAAGAGTAAATATGACACAAGAACTTTTTAAAACACCTCTTAGTCCCAGAGTACTTAGGGCTTGCTGGCCTGCTGGAGAAGAGGTTACAGGTCACTGATAATGCAGCCAGTGCATTGTGGATAAGGCCTCCAGTAGAGTTCTCTCTCCCTCTTCTCAGCTTTATCTCAGAACTGTCCTCCTTGACTCTACTTCGTTGTATTTTTTGGAGGGCAGTTTGAAGCCTGCAGATTTTTTTCTGTTAGACTTAGATTGTGTCTTGACACCTCTAAAATAAGTTGAAATGTGAACTATTCAGGCAAACCAGTTACTTAACATAAATTCTTTAAGAGACTGATGCCAGTGGATTTTGGGGTAAAATTAAAATTTGAAAATTTGTTTGAAATAATAGAAATCCTCTAGATTCTGTCCAGGTAGCATGGGAAAGTTAGTCTTCTATGGAAATGTGGGCATCTATAGACTAATGAACATTTTTTTGGCTGCCTAGATTTTTGGCTACCTTGTATTGTTTTTGCCTGACACGTAAATATTTATCATTGTCTTGATATTAATGCAAACTGCCATAGTGTTACTAACTTATGAACCATTTTGATTTTATTAGAAATATTCTTTAAATATTCTAACAAGTGTGAGGTGATCTTCCTCAGGTGCAAAATCGTGATTTTATTTTGGTTTCCCTGATGATTAGTGATCTTAAGTACCTTTTTATGTAGCTGTTGGCCATCGGTGTATCTTCTTAGGCAGATTTTAAAATCAGACTGTAGTTTCTGCCATTGACGTATATGAATTCTTTATATATTTTGGATATTAACCTCTTAGATGATTTGCAAATACTTTCCTCTGTAGGTTTCCTTTTTCATTTTGTGGCTGATTTCCCTTGCTTTGCAGAAGCTTTTTGTTTGATGTAATTGTACTTGTTTATTTTTGATTTTTATTTTATTTTTATTTTTTTTTTTTTTAAGATTTTATTTATTTATTTGAGAGAGAGAGTGAGAAAGCATGAGAGGGGAGAAGGTCAGAGGGAGAAGCAGACTCCCCATGGAGCTGGGAGCTGGATGCAGGACTCAATCCTGGGACTCTGGGATCATGTCCTGAGCTGAAGGCAGTCACTTAACCAACTGAGCCACCCAGGCGCTGTAGAAATCTTTCTTTTAAGCTCTATTAACATAATTGACATGCATATACCATTGTATAAGTTTAAGATGTACAGTGTATTGATTTGACACACTTGTATATTGCAGAATGATTACTCCCATAGTAATTAGCTATCATCTCCATCATGTTACATAATTACCATTTCCTTTCTGGTGAAAACATTTAAGATCTACTCTCTTAATAACTTTGAAATACACAGTATGATAATATTAGTCATAATTGCCATATATAATTGCTTTCCATTGCATTCCACTTACTCCTCTTATAAGTGACCGTTCATACTGTTTGACCAGCGTCTCCTCCCTTTCCCCCACTCTCCAGCACCTGGTCGCTGCCATTCTAGTCTCTGTTTCTAGGAGTTCAGCTTTTTAAGACTCCACATATAAGTGATATCATAGAGTATCTGTCTTTCTCAGTCTGACTTTCACTTAGTGTAATGCTTTCGAGTTTCACCCATGTCGTCACCAATGGCACAATGTCTCAGGGCTGAATAATACTCCATTATTCTGTCAATTCACTTAGGTTGTTTCCACATCTTAGCTATTGTGAATAGCACTGCCGTGGACATAGAAGCACAGATGTCTTTTCAGTATGCTGGTTTTATTTCCTTTGTGTAAACACACACACACACACACACACACACACACATACACATGCACACACTTGGGATTGCTGGATCCTATGGTAGTTCTGTTTTTAATTTTTTGAGGAACCTCTATATATTGTTTTCCATAGTGGCTGTACCAGTGTACAATCCCACCAACAGTGCGTTGAGGATTCTATTTTTTTCCACATCCTCTCCAATACTTATCATTTCTTATCTTTTTGATAATAGCCTATTTAACAAGTGTGAGGTGATCTTCCTCAGGTGCAAAATTGTGATTTTATTTTGCGTTTCCCTGATGATTAGTAATCTTAAGTACCTTTTTATGTACCTGTTGGCCACCAGTGTATCTTCTTAGGCAGATTTTAAAATCAGACTGTAGTTTCTGCCATTGACATATATGAATTCTTTATATATTTTGGATATTAACCCCTTAGATGATTTGCAAATACTTTCCTCTGTAGGTTTCCTTTTTCATTTTGTGGCTGATTTCCCTTGCTTTGCAAAAGCTTTTTGTTTGATGTAATTGTACTTGTTTATTTTTGATTTTGTTCCCTTTGTTTTGATGTTTATTAGAACTCTTGTTATGACTATGTCTCTTCAGATAAACTTTTTTTTTTTTCCTGGATTTTAGGGTAAGAGAGGGGTGCTATGTTTCTTACACTTAAACATTACATGTGTGACATAGATGTTTATATTCTGTCTTTACAGGAAAATCTCAATCCCATATCATACGTATCTACTGTGTGAAATCATTATAGCATGAGGCATGAATAGAGTAAACCTACTGTTTGGGCTCTGGGTCCTTCTCTTTACTTTCTCTTTTAAACTTTAAGTACGTAACACTATCAAAAGTTGAACTTGGCGGGGCACTTGGGTTGGCTCAGTGGGTTAAAACCTCTGCCTTCAGCTCAGGTCATGATCCCAGGGTCCTGGGATCGAGCCCCGCATCGGGCTCTCTGCTCAGCGGGGACCCGCCTGCTTCCTCTGCTCTCTCTGCCTGCCTCTCTGCCTGCTTGTCATCTCTGTCAAATATATAAATAAAATCTTAAAAAAAAAAAAAGTTGAACTTGGCTTTTCAAGAGATCAGAAAGGTTGTTTTTAGAGGTAGTAGCATCTTAGAAAAATGCTTTTAACTATTAGAAGAAAATGATTCCAAAGAGCTTTCTGCCAGAAGATCTTGAAAGATTTTAGATTTTTTTTTTCTACTTTAGAATCTATAAACCAATATGTCATAAACTACATGACAACTTTTTTCTTGCGGGGAGTGTTCCCAAAACATTCCTTTTTTCCTCTGGATTTCTTCCTCTTTTTTTTTTAAGTGTTGCAACTCATTCTAAATAGTCTCAAAGAAATGTCCTCTTCTGTTGCTCTTCTGTTGAATAAGTCCCTAGTATATATTTCGGATATTTACTTTAAAAGAAAAAATAGTAACTTTTGAGGGAAGGACACTTTTGTAATGAAGCATTGTTCTCTGAGAATATTGGACTACAGAATGATTTCATTTTCAAGACCCTAAAGGTAGGTTCCTCTAAATGAGAGACCTCATTGGAGCTGCTATAGGGAACTTGTAGATTTGGTTTAGGATCTAGCCCCTGTCAGGCCTTAAGTAAAAGACAGAAGGTAGGGGTCAGGACATGGAAAAGAACAACCTGGGAGCTCCTGAGAGGAGATTGCTTTTATTTTGAGATCTTATTCTATTTTTTGTTTGGCAGGAAGGGTAGAGATCATGAGCAATAAACTTTTGAGGGTAAGACGTGATATAGTCTATTTGTCCTTGGATTTTAAACAAAAGGACCAAATATACCCCATTGGGAAGCACCTCTGCATTCCACTGAGAATTTCTACTTTTGTTTGTTTGTTTGTTTTTTAAATTTGACAGACAGAGATCACAAGTAGGCAGAGAGGCAGGCAGAGGGAGAGGGGGAAGCAGGCTTCCCGTGGAGCAGAGAGCCGATGTGGGGCTTGATCCCAGGACCCTGAGATGATGACCTGAGCAGAAGGCAGAGGCTTTAACCCACTGAGCCACCCAGGGGCCCCTCTACTTGTTTTTGTATAAAATGTTGAGTCCTTTTTGAGTGATTTTCAAAATGCTGTTTAGGATGTCAGGATTTTTTTTTTTTTTAAGGGATTTTTGATCACGATAGATGATTTTGTCTTTACTGACCACCTTCTTAGTAGCTAGAATTCATTCCTACTGAAAAATTCCTGATGGGCTTGACATCCATTACGTTTGACTGAAAGATGAGTTTTTCTTTTGGGTGTTGGCAGTTAAGATGCAGATAGTGTGCACCCTATAGCTGAAAGTTGTCATTCTCCTAACAGCTCTCTAGGGATTCCTGTGGGGAGGGAGTGTGATACCGTTGGAAAAAGTTTTAAAATCAGGTAGACTTAAGTAAAAAGCTCGTCTTTGCCATCTTCTAGATGAAAAAAATGATGACATCTCTTTGAATCTCAGTTTGTCAGCTGTGAAATGGGTGAGACTGCGTTTTCCTCAGTGGGAATGTCCAAACATGAAATTCCACTTTGGTTAGCAGATACCTGGCCCCTTGGTTCTTTTTCCTTTGTTGGTTCAGAAAATCAACAGACCTTTAACCACATTTATGTCAAGCATTAAAGGACCATGAGAAAGGTTTGCTCTGTGGCATAAGCTGCTCTGGATTTAGTCGCAGGAAGCCATCTTTACCACCGGTGAGTGTGACTCGCGTATTGGTGGACCTGTGTTGGATTTAAAGGATAGTAGCCCGCGGATTCTCCCTTTGAGAAGTTTAACCCTGGCAGCTTGTATTTTGCTTGTATAAAGTGAAGTGAAGATCTGTTCAGAAGATCTTTTTTTTAAGATGTAAGTTTTCATTAGAGAAATTATTAGTTTTCATCATTGTTCTTAATTCTAAATTTCTAGCAGATCAAATAATGCTTCTTAAAGCCCTTACAAGATTTCCTAAGTAGTATGTTCAGCACGGTGGTTGTATCCTTATGCTTCTGTGGAGAAAGCACAAAAGGGACAAGTATCTTCGGAGAATCGAGTTTATGTTACAGCTGCTCCCCTATTTTGGCCTGGAAATCAAATGGTCTGCTGTGGTTCTGTTGTTCTTTATGGAATGGTGGTAGGATACTGGTAGATTTTTTTTTTTTTTTTTTTTTTGTCTTGCTTGCTTGCTTTCCTCAATTAAACAGGCCAAAGTCTAAACATGTTGTTCAGTCTATTTCTGAATCACTGGCAAACAGTTAATTTTGAGGACTGAAAATTAAAACTAACCACAGCAGTTGTTAAAACTAGGGTTTCTATAGGCAGAAATCCAATTCCGTTCAGACACCACCTGTTTCAATAGGACATTTCAGACGCCCATTTGGCAGGCGTTGCTGGAGAAGGCATGGGGAACATGCTTCCAGTCTGTGTTAAGTCTGCAGCATAATGTAGTCCTGCTTCTCAGAGTGACAGTTACATTTATATATGATACGTTTTTGCAAGGAATAAATTGGAATCTTTCTGAAACACTGCTTGTTGTGAAGTGGCATTCAAGTCCACGGCAGATCCCCACCAAGGGGTTTTGGTTATTAAAGGATCAGAGGGAGCTCTTGATAAGGAACGTTCCCCAATGCAGCTGTGCCAGCCATCTGAACATAGCATTTTATTGCAGGGTTCTGGAATGAATCTTGTCTGGGGCCCTTTAGTGTTTCCTTTTGTAGGGCGATTTAGAACATTTTGAATTTCTAAACAGTATAGATCACATTCTCCCCTCCCCTCCCCAAACTTTACGTTGTTTTTTGAAATAGGTAAATACCCACGTCATACAAAGTGATACACAGTCAGTCTTCCTTCAGGCCACCAACAAAGCTGGCGTGAATAACCTTTTACATAGTTCTTTGTGCACAAGGGTGAGTATATCTGTAGGAGAAATTCCTAGGAGTAAAATCATGGCTCCGAGGCAAAGTGGAATTTAAATTTTGACGGACATTTACAAATTGCCTGTCAGAGAGGTTATACTACTCTGCTTGCATCAAGAATGTGTGAGAGGACCTAGTTCTCCTCACGGTGATTTATTAAACTGCCCCGCCCCCCGCCCCCCATTGGATGAGTGAAAAATGATATCTAATTTTTAACTCAGATTTCTCTTATGAATGATGATGAGCATCTTTTCATATGTTTAAAAGCTATTTTCGTTTCCTCTTGAAGACCACATTTTAATGTATTTTAAATTGGAAATATTCTAAGTGTTTCGGTTTCAACTTAAATTTATGGGTATTCTTCCCACATACTTGCATTTGGAAAGGTTACAACAAGATAGGGAAGCCTCTTTCACCAAGGCCCATGTTTTCAGGCTTTCTTCAACGTGTAACAAATTATGTTCTTAGGAACTGATTTGTCAAGACTTGGGCTTCTAAAAATATAAGTGGCTTTTGTGGCAAACTCATCCCAGAAGTGCCCAGGGGATGGATAGCTGGCTGCTTATTTTTAAAATAACTCAAAGAAAATAATGCATGGAAGATTATGTTAGTCGCTGTTGCTGGACAGCTTCATTTGATTTTTGGATATTTGTTTTGGGACAAGTGTGCCTTTTTGTTATTTTCTGATATATATCATCCTGTAATTACCTTCCTCAAAAGATAAAAGGATGCTGCTGTTTTTCACCAGCACCAATAAAAGCTGATTTATTTAAATAAATGTAGGATCAAGCAGGCTGCCTCATTTATTTGGTTGTTTGTCAGAATTGAGGTTAATTTTCTGTCATATATGCTATTTGCTCTTTTCTGTATCCCCTTCTCCAAGCCCCACTCCCACCCCAAGCCCAGAAGATTAAATCATGAAAGTAGTACATACGTATAAATGATAAATAGAATGTCAGAGTTGTGAGGCTTCATTCCAAATGTAACATTGGTCTCATAAATTTTTAGGGAAAACATGGTCCTCGTAGAAAGTTATGTCACTCAGCATATTTGGTGGCTTTATGGTTGCATTTCACCTAAAGTCACAGAAGTTGATGGCGGGACATCGCGGACTTTCAAAAATATGTACCAAAAAATAGCTGTGGTCTAACACAATCTGCCTTCATTTGTTCCTTCTTTCCTGATTACCTACTTCCCTTTTCAGTAAGGAAGGAAAAAAGTGAGGCACACTTTTCACAAGGTCCACAGCCCAGATATACTTACTGCATAAACTGAACAAAGGCTCAATGGGGTGGGGATGACAGGTAGATGTTTCTTAGTGTGTATTAGGAAAAACTCTGGCGAGTGTCTAAACTCCCAGCATTGGAGGGCATGCCACGGTTCTTCCGGCAGACCTCCCAGGAGCGGCACTTTAGCTGACTAGATGTAGAGCCTTAATTTAGTCTTGAAAGGAAATGCTGTGATATTTGAAAGGAAAGCAACACGGAAGCCTACCTCTAATTCTCACCCCCAGTGCACAAAAAGTCAAGAAAATAAGAAATGAATAGAAAAGGAAAAAAAAAAATGAAAACGTGTCAGTCTTGGGGATTTTCAAATTAAAAAATGAACATTTTTTTCTCTTTTTATTTTTTATTTTTTGAGATTTTATTTATTTGACAGAGAGAGGGAGAGAAGAAGAGGGTAGTAGAGGGAGAGGGAGAAGCCGACTCCCTGCTGAGCAGGGAGCTTGACTGGGGACTCCATTCCAGGACCGTGGGATTATGACCTCAGCTGAAGGCAGACACTTAACCAGCTGAGCCACGGAAGCACCCCAATTCTTTCTCTTTTAAAATACACACATATTACAGTTGAAAACCGTTGGTTCAGTTTTTCCCTCTCTTCTTGGCTCATGTAGTTCATTATATACTTGTTTTAAAGCTGCTTACAAAGTTTATCTAATATACCTAATCTGTTGCTTTAACTTCTAGCATCCTAGTAAAGGAACTGCTTATGAGAGCAGCTGTCTGCCTTGGCTGTCCCCACTGGATATTGTTTTTGGCTCGTGCTCTATAATAATAAATAAAAGTAATTTTTGCGATGGGGGGTAGAGAGAAGAAACTGAAATTAACATTTTATTTTATTTTATTTTATTTTATTAGCTGAGTTTTTGTTGTCCCGTAAGTTATACAAAAACCTGACAGTGGTGGGATCTGACAGTAACTTAAAAAAATAAATGTATGAGACTCTTGAAATAGATATTTGTGTTTCATTTTTGAGGAGTAAGGATAAATGGTAGGTGGTTTACTATAGTAATTTTTTAAAAAAGATTTTGTGTATTTATTTGACAGAGATCACAAGTAGGCGGAGAGAGAGGGGGAAGCAGGCTCCCTGCTGAGCAGAGAGCCTGATGTGGGGCTCAATCCTAGGACCCTGGGATCATGATCCAAGCTGAAGGCAGAGGCTTTAACCCATTGAGCCACCCAGGGGCCCCTACTATAATAATCTTTATCACCACAAGGGACACAGCCATTGTGTGATTGAAAGAATGTTGGATTTGAAATCTGAAGGCAGAAATTCAATTCTCAGATCTGCTACTAGTTTACCTTGGGCTTTAGGTTGGTATAAATCTAAAATAAGCATAATATAGCCTTCTTCCACTTGAGATTATTAAATAAAATATGGAACCTAGTTAACCAGTCAGCAAGTAATTCTTTATTTATTGAAACAACCTCTTTTTTTTTTCTGTAGATTTTTATTATGCTTTGGTTTAAATCATAGTTTTTGTTACTTAGAAAGGTGAAAATAAAAGACTTCGAGTCCAAGACTTTGACATAATAATGGTGTTCTACTGGAAAGAACGTGTTTCAGCCCGAAGAAGGAATCTGACTTTTTACGTGTTTTTAAGATAAATATTTGCTAACTTTAGAAAAATGTAGACTTTCTAGAAAAGCAGAAGGAAAATACATCATTTCAGTCCCTCCAGTAATTGTTGCCATTATATTTCTCAGGCAGATGCGATCTCACGGGATGTTTGTATTTGCACTTAATGTATCACGTGTGAATTTTGTGTTTTAAACTGTGTGACACTATTATTGTTCAAAAATGTCCTCACACCTCAGAGGATTGATGTGAAGATTTCAGTTGTTTGTTAAAAAATTACCAGTGAGGTGTTCTGTGTTTTTGTTTTCTCTTTATGTCTCTGATGGCTCTCATGGAAATATGGTCTAGTGTTTTTTTGTGATTGGATGGACCATGTTAGATCTGTTATTTGAAAAATTTTGTATTTAAATAATTATAGGTGTGGATTTTGGAATGTGTCCTTATAAATGTCATTCTTGCCTTCTCTCTCCTTGACAGGTAGACTGGGGGCCTGTGGTTGTGTGAAATGGTTAAATAGAAGAAGTCTCATTAGTGGAAAGATTGAGTAATATTAGGGTGCCCTAGCCATAAAACAACCTGGTCCTTTGAACTATTGTCAAAGTAAAAATGGAATATAATGAAAATCTAGTTAACTTTACAAACTTCAGTCTTTTTTTTTTTTTTTTAAGATTTTATTTATTTATTTGACAGAGAGATCACAACCAGGCAGAGAGGCAGGCAGAGAGAGAGGGGGAAGCAGGCTCCCTGCCAAGCAGAGAGCCCGATGCAGGACTCGAGCTGAAGGCAGAGGCTTAACCCACTGAGCCACCCAGGCGCCCCTACAAACTTAGTCTTAACAATAACTCTCAGTGATTCAGGAGATAGATTTGGGTGGATTATTTAGACAAGTCTACCCATATGGTTGGTGTCTACAGTGCCTTTGGGTGAATTAGAAATAAATATCGCCACCTCTGCCTGCCCCATGGAGCCTTAGCCTGAAGAACATGGTGTAGCTAGCATAGCATACCAGGATTTCAGCTTGGCCTCGTCCCATTGGCCAAGCCTCTTTGTGCAGGGGACCATCTGAACCACCACTTACAGGAACGGCACTATTTATAGGTCCAGACAGAGGTGGTTTTCGATGTTAAAACTATCTTGTCTGAGATGGTCTGGACAGGAGCATCTGGGGAAATAATAAAACTTCATCAAAATTTTGTTAATCAGAATATTCCAGTTTTAACTAATAATACACTGTATGTTAACCAAATTGAATTTAACTCAAAAATGAAAAAGAAATGTCAGTTTTCAATAGCCATGGTCTTTCAGAGGTTTAGCCTAGCCTCTTGTTCTGACATTTCTGCTTTGTGTTTTTAGCTTATGACACTGTTGTGCAACATCCATAGATATCTATACGGGTCTGGTTTAAGCAGAGGAAGCAAGAGGACTTTTCATAAGACCATTGTGCTAAATCAGGGGTTTCAAATGTCAGTGACTATGGGACCCGGCTATGACCCTTTGAAGGAACATACCTACAAAAACTGGAAGACTAGCTGAATAGTTTAATGCAGGTCTTGCTATTGGGAATTTCATACAATGGGTAGTGATATATTATTTTTTTAAGTTAAAAAATTAAATAAAGTGGAATTTTCCTTTCAGGTAATTTTGACCTTTGAATGCTTTGGTAAAGAGAGCATCAGTGAACTCCAGATGGGGGAAATTCTAGATCTTAATAACTGTCACCGTCAGCAAGCATGCCTCCCATTCTGTTCCAGTTTGAAGATGGACTTTATCTGCTTTGACTCTACATCGGTCCCAGGGCTAAGGCCAGAAACTTTTTCTTATTGCATCTCATTTCCCTTCTGTCCCTTCTGTATTTTTTCTTTTTAGATATCTGTTCCTCCTTGTGATAAAGAAGGGACTTATTTCTTTTGTCCATCATTCCCTTCTCCCAGGGTGAGGTTTCTGGAGCTTCTCTCTCTCTCTCTCACTCCACATTATCCCCTGGGATCATCTTATCTGAATCCTGTTCTTTTTAATTCTTCTCCTGAAGGGATTTTTTTGCGGTTTATGTATGTACTCCTGATTTTGACTTCAGTTCTTTTTTTCTTTTTAATTAAAAAAGCATGTTGTAGTTACATCTTTTCTGGTTTGCTTTTCTTAAATGAAAATGGCCCGAGGTAAACGATGTATGTGTGTCTACACTGCAGAGCAACACAAGGTGTGAATGTCTCATAGGCACAAAGATAAACGCTATACTTGGTTAATCAGCCTTAAGGGTAATAATAAAAGCTGTATGAATTATTGAAGGATGTAGTAGTTTTCTCACTGCTTGATTTTCTGTATACCTATTCTGATCTCTTTCGGTGAAGAGAACATAGCCCAGCAGTTAAAAGGGCAGACTCTGTTATGAAACAGACCTTTTTTTTTTTAGAGACTGGCACTGGCGCTTAGTAGCTCTGTAACATTGGTCAAATTAGTGATCTCTCTTGGCCTGTTTGCTCGTTCATAAATTACATTCACAAACGAGGAAAAAATGCATGTGTGTTTTATTGCTGAAGGCATTCTTTGATGTGATAGGTGAAGCTCCCCGTTTTGCAGATGGGTAAACTAAGGCATTGAATACTGAGATGACTGATCAGGGGAGAATTGAGTCAGGCTTTTTGGTTCACTGTTCTTCTATCCTTTTTCTACAGTAATACAGAGTAATGTTAGCTTTCTTTCGAAAATGCAATTAAAGAGGCAAGAAATTAAAACAGATCCCCAGAGCTGCGGTTTCTAGTTACCGTAGGGTCACTCGAGCAGTTTTGTGAGAGTCTCCTTCCTGAAGACAGTCTGGAGTGGAGCAGCTCGCTCGTGGGTAGCAGCTGACTTTCATCTTTTGTGTCTTTCTTCATAAAGTTCTCTGTATTTCTCTTGCTTCTGAAATCCAATTTGCATGGAGAAAATGATAATTAGGAATCTGGTCCCCCACCACCCAAACTTTCTTAAGCCAGCATCAATGTATCTGTGGGGGTTGGTTACATTTTTGATTTCCATAAATTAGAGGCAAGCAGAACTTTTTGGAGTCTTTTTTTTTTTTTTTTTTTCCCAGCCAAAGAGCATGAATATGCGTGATTTTAGAAGTGGTGTTCCATGGCATGAACCAGCTTATGAAGAAGACTATAATAAAGTCAACAGATAACTTTGTAATCTACCAGGTTTTGAAAGTAGAGATGCAAATAAGTCATGGGGTAGTGGTGATTCTTTGAGTGTTTAAATCCGAAAAGATTTTCTCTTTGAGACTGGAAAGTTAGACGGTAATATACTTAATTGGAATCAGCTTAATGTGACTGGCTTGCCATGAAGAAGCTGTTTTGACTTCTTGGTATTACGGTCTGTCTGTCTCTCTCTCACACACACATACACATTACAGAATCAAGACACATGACCTAAAAATTGGTTCAAAGAATTGTGATTTAGGATAGGTAGGACAGGTTCAGGAAATCCAAGATAATTTTCAAGTCCTGGAAGACTTGTGGTAGGTAGGATTTTTCTTCCTTCTGAAAATCGGATTTGAAATGACTTTCCTGAGTCTTACCCTATGCCTTTTGCTTTTAACCTGTATTGCTCCCACCTCCTGCCCAGGTAGTTCTAAGTGATTATTTTTATTTATTTATTTATTTTTGAAGATTTTATTTATTTATTTGACAGAGAGAGAGAGAGAGAGCACAAGCGGGAGGAGCAGTAGGCAGAAGGAGAAGCAGACTTCCCACTGAGCAAGGAGCCTGACAGGGGCTGGATCCCAGGACCTCGGGATCACAACCTGAGCCGAAGGCAGACACTAAACCAACTGAATTCTAAGTGTTTAGATGAGACCAAAGTAAAAATTCCCTTCCAGGAAGTGAATTCTTATAATTTTGCCTTTGTTGCTTTGTGCTTACCTTATTCAGGGAAGAAGTATTAGTACTTTTAAAATGTTTGAGTACCTACCGTGGGCCAAGTTTAATGCTCATGCTGGGTGTGCAGTAAGTGAACACTGGATTTTTTTTTTTCCTTCTTTCTACCAAACTCTAACCCCTGGCCAGTGTTCAGGGAATAAGATAGTTTCATCAACTCAGAGGACTAGAATAACCCTGCTCAGTTTCTGAAGGAAAGGAAAGGAGGAAAGAAGGAAAGGGTGGAAGGAAGTGGGAGGGTAGGTAGGAGAGAGAAAAGAAAAGGAAAGAAAAAAATTGCTAGCCGCTGGACCACGGTGCTGGTGTGCTCTCAGAAGAAAAAAATTATAGTACTTCAAGGCATCTACTTCTTTTTTTTTTTTTTTAAGATTTTATTTATTAATCTGACAGAGATCACAAGTAGGCAGAGAGACAGGCAGAGAGAGAGGAGGAAGCAGGCTCCCTGCTGAGCAGAGAGCCCGATGTGGGGCTCGATCCCAGGACCCTGAGATTATGACCTGAGCCGAAGGCAGAGGCTTTAACCCACTGAGCCACCCAGGCGCCCCAAGGCATCTACTTCTTTTAGCGGGGTGCCAGTGACTTCATCACTGGATCCTATCCCCATAGGGCTTCTGAAGACCAAGGATGGCAAAAACTCGGTATTTTCTCTTTTGGAAAGCTGGTCTTTTGTGTAGATTGTTAGATGGTTCAGTTGAATGTATATAAAACTGTCTTGTTTCCACAACAAATCCTACCAAGTGGAGCAGATTTTCCCAGAGAAGCCAGAGATAGGTCGATGCCAAATACATCTCTGAATATTTATTACAAGGTTGTAATCTTTTTCTTCAACAGAAACAACTGGTTTTAGTTGAGAGGAGATGTGAGAACTTCAGACCGTGTGTGTTTTTTGTTTGTTTTCTTTGCTTTTGTATGTGGTATTAAAATACAACCTCATTGGGAATTTTTGAAAGCAGACCATGTCTTCCCTTAGGAAAGCCTTGATTTAGCTGACAAATCTAATTTCTGTGTAAGGAAGCCTTGATTCCTTTTGGAATGGCATCTAGATTCTTCTTAGAAGAACAGGGTACATATTAGGTCTTCTCAGTATGATATGGGCCCTTAGAGAGAGAGCGAAGTGTAGTGGATTGACCAGACTGGGGAATGCTTCCTGGATACCTTCTTTTTGATGCCCTTCCCAGGGGTCCCTTAGTCCTCTCTGCATAGGCCATTCCAAATACTATTTTTTTTAAAATATTTTTTTTTATTTATTCATTTGACAGACAGAGATCACAAGTAGGCAGAGAGGCAGGCAGAGAGAGAGAGGAGGAAGCAGGCTCCCCGCTGAGCAGAGAGCCCGATGCGGGGCTCGATCCCAGGACCCTGAGATCATGACCCGGGCCGAAGGCAGAGGCTTTAACCCACTGAGCCACCCAGGCGCCCCCATTCCAAATACTATTATTTAGTTTTTATTTTGAAATAATCTCAAACTTATAGAAAAGTTGCAAATATAGTACAAAGAGCTTTTCTTTCCTGAACCAACTGAGAGGAAGTTGCCAGCATGGGATGCTCTGATATCTTTAAATACTTGAGTGTTTATTTCCTGCAAACGAGGACATTCTTTTCTACATCTGTAATACAAGTATTGAAGTCAGGAATTTGTATGGATTTGGTACTAACCCCTGCTCCTCAGATCCCATTCTAGTTTTTCAGGTTGTGCTACTGATGTCCTTTATTTTCACAGCAATAAGATCCAGTCTAGAATCAGTGCGTCATCTGGTTGTCATGTCTCTTTTGTCTCCTTTGAACGGAGAATAATTCCTTGACTATCATACACTTGAAAGTTTCTGAAGATTTGGAGCCAGTTATTTAGTAGATGGCCCCCAGCTTAGGTTTATATGCTAGTTCCTCATGACCGGATTCGGGTTACGCATTCCTGGCAGGAATATTAAAGAAGTGAAGCGGGACTCTTCGTCCAGCCCCTGCTCACATGATCATGAGTTTCATTGGACCCATTACTACTGTGATACTACTCTGATGATGTGTTTCAGATGGTGTCTACCAGGCCCCTCCACTGTAAATTACTTTTTTCCCCCTTTTGTAATTAATGAATATTTTACTGGGAGGTATTTTGAGAAAATGTAAATATCTCATTCCTCCTCAAGCCTAAGTTCATTCTTATATTTATTATATCATCACGGACTCATGGATATGTATCTTTTTCACTGAGTTATAATCTATTACTATCATTATTTATTTTCATGCCTAAATTATCTTGATTTGGTCCATGGAAGCCCCTTCAGTCTGGTTTCTGTGTCTTTTTGACATGCTCTGATCAGTATTTTCACACTTCCTGACTTTTTGCTGCAAGGTGGTCTAGGCTTATTTTCTATTTTGCTTGTCTCAACCCTAGATTCAGCCATTTTTTCAAGGAGCGGCCCCTTTTTAGTGGCTCTGAGACCCTGCATGGTTGCCTCTCCTGATATTACCACGCGCCCCTCCCCTGCTGTTGCTTACTTTGGTTGGCCCTACCTAATAGCTTTTGGACTGAAATATTCAGGAAGAGGAAGGGCGCATTTTGTTTTGATTTAATCACATTAGCTCTGTGTGGTTGGGGGTAGGGGAACTATAACACACCGTTGATCTGTCATCCCTGAGGTACTAATATATAATATAGTAAATGGTCAGTTAGGGTATAAATTCATTCAAAGACAAATCCCTTACTGTGCATGTATTAGGACTCTGTCATTACAGGCACTGGGTGGACACAACAGTGAACCAAATTTAAAAAAAAAGCAAAAAATCCATCCATTTGCAGAAGCCCCGTGAATAGAAATAGTTCTTTGTGGAGGATGGAAATAATTTTCTAAGGCAACCATTTCCCCAACTGTGTTCATTTACATTAGTTTGTATTCAATGAAAAAAAGGTTTTGACTTTGCACTTTTTTAACTGTAGTTCTTATTAGAGTGCACAGACTCAATGTGTCACAGATTTTTTTTTTTTAAAGCCTTGGTAATTTCTTTTCTTGTATTACTCTAGCTCCTCTTTTCCCCATGAAGGGTGCTGCTGCCTCGCATACAGCTAACTGCTTTTAAGGGCAAAATGGAAATTCTAGCAATACACAAATGTTAACACTAGTTAACCCCACCCTATAATCTATTAGTTTCTTTACCTTTGACCAGGGATACTTTCAGAGAAAAAAGTAATTTCTCTCATTATACTTCTGGTAATAAGTAATAGAATGGAGAAACCATAAGAATAGATCATAAGCTGCTTTCTGTTAACAGAGTTAATTGTCTCTTATTTCATTTAACTCCTGAGGGGAGAGCTATCCTACATAGCATATAATCAAACTCTTTCTCTTTCTGTATTGTAAAATTATTCAAGCATATATTTCACCACCTGTGCTTTGCCAAGAATCTGCCTACCTACCTTTGCCAAGTACCTACCTCACAGGACTCTTAAAGGATTAAACGAGACAATGTTTATGGTTTGTTGGTAACACCTAATAAATATCTGTAGAATTGGAATGTGAAATTCTCTTGCTAGGCTGTGAGGTTGTGACATCAGGAGTTTTAAGTTTTTCTTAACATAAAAATGTTACTACTTTATAATGGATACATTTGAGAATTGTGTGTGTTTCATATGTAAATTACAAAACAAACACCATAAACCTATCATTCAATTTAAGAATGAGGATTCCAACATAATTAGTAGGGTTCATACTACCTGTATATACCTTTCTAGTCCATTCTTTGCCTCTCCCAGATGCAACCTGGATTTTCCTGAACTTTTTAAATGTGGTTTTTACCATGAATGTGTCTGTCCATTTGTTCAGCTTTGCTTATTTTTGGTCTTTAGGAAAATGGTAGGTAATTTTCTGTGACTTGCTTTATTTACTCAGTACTGTGTAAGATTTGTTCTTGTTTAGTTATTTATTTCACTGCTGTATAATGGTCCATATAGCATGATTTGTGTATCTGTTCCTTTGTTATCTAGCTATCTAGACTCACCCCTTTTTATTTTGTTTATATTTTTGTTTTTGTTTTCCGCTGCTGTGAACAATACAGTTATGAGCCTCCTTGGGCACGTTGCCAGTACAAATGTGCAGGAGTTTCTCTAGGGCAGTGGAATTTCAAACTTTTATGACTGTGATCCATAGTAAGAAATACGTTCTTAAAAAACAAATAAACAAAAGAATACGTTCTCCATAATGAAAGGACCCACATATATAAATATATGTAGACCAGTAAGACAAAAGCTTTGTAAATTATTTTTATTATTATTATTTTCAAGATTTTATTTATTTATTTGAGAGAGAGAGATCACAAGTAGGCAGAGAGGCAGGCAGAGAGAGAGAGGAGGAAGCAGGCTCCCTGCTGAGCAGAGAGCCCAATGGGGGGGGCTGGATCCCAGGAGCCAGGGATCATGACCTGAGCCAAAGGCAGAGGCTTAACCCACTGAGCCACCCCTATTATTATTTTTTTTTTTAACTTTACTACACAGGACTCAATCTATTTTATTTTATACCAGTTGACTTATAGATAGTGATGCAATCCATCGCATTGCTTTCCAGTCCCACTAATAGGTTATGTTTGAGTAACAGTGCTCTGAATCAGTGGCTCTCAAACTGCAGGGCACATGAGACTCATGTGGACAGTTAGTAAACCTGAGGACTTATGTGTCCCATGATACAGAGTCTTAATCAGTAGGCACCTAGGTGGCAGTGGGTTAATCGTCCAATTCTTGGTTTCAGCTCAGGTCTTATTCTTGGGGTCTTGGGATTGAACCCTGCTTAGGGCTCCGTGCTCAGGGCGGGAGACTCCTTGTGATTCTCTCTCTCCCCTTCCCTCTGCCCCCCACCCCACACTCACTTGCGTGCATGTGTGCTGTCTCTCAAAAATAAATTTTTTTAAAAGATTTTATTTTTGAGAGAGCGCATACACGCATGTGAGAGAGTAGGAGCAGGGGCCAAGGGAGAGGGAGAAGCAGACTCCCTGCTGAGCAGAGAGCCCACTGTGGGGCTCCTTCCCAGGACCCTGTGATCATGACCTGAGCTGAAGGCAGATGCTTAACCAACTGAGCCACCCAGGTGCCCCTAAATAAATAAATCTTAAACAAATAAAAAAAAAAGAATCTGAATTTCTAAAAACCATCCAAGTAATACTGATATTGCTGCTCTTCTGGCCCACTTAAGAGAAATACTGCTTTATGGTGGAATTGCTGAGTCATAGGGCATTTAAATATTTGGCTTTCAAATATTTTATATAGTATTTGTAACAATTTTGGGTCCTGTGTCAGCAATATGTAAAGAAATCCAATTGCTCTCTTTTGTAGTCAACTTGTTCGTCTATGCCCATTTTGTAGGCATGAAATTATATCTTACCATTGTCTTATCTTGTATTTCAGTGGGTAAGCGTACATTTCAGTGGCCAATCATGTTTCTTTCTCTGTGAAATGCGTTCATATCTTCTGCTTATTTTTCTGTTTATTTGTTGGGGGTCTTTTATATTCTGGAGATATGGGTCCATTGGTTATCTTTTTCTAGTTCACTCATTTAGCAGCTTTTTTACGTTGTTTGTGGTATTTTTTGATAAACAGAAATTCTTAATTTCAATGTGGTTAGATTTTTTATGGTTAGTTCTTTTACGTCCTGCTTCTTATGTTCTTCTGTACCCCAGGGTCATATAGATAATCTCCTGTATTTTTTTCTAACATGTTTGAGAAGTTTTGCCTAACATTTAAATATTTTCAAACATCTGGAATTGATCTTATACATGGTATGAGGTAAGAGTCTAATTTAAGTTTTTTCCTCTGTAGAAAAGCAGTCCCAGCACATTTTATTGAGTTGTCTATACTTTACACAAGAATCTACAGTGACTACCTTGTCCAATGTCAGATTTTCATATATTTGTGAAACTGTTGGGGGATGTGGTTCATTTCTATTCCATTGGTCAGTTTGTTGATCTCTGTAGTAATACTATGATGTTGTAATTGCTGTAGTTTTAAAATGAGGTTTGCTATATAATGTGATAAGTTCCATTACATCATTCTTTTTTCTTCATATAAATTTTACAATCAGTTTAAGTTCTTTGGAAAACTACTAGGATTTGGATTGAAATTACATTGAATATGCAGATAATGTGTGTTCTTATCCATGAAGATAGTCTATCAGTTTACTTAGGCTTTCTTTAAAGTTGTTAAAATGTGAGGATATTTTTGATAAAGGTCTAAATAGTTTTTGTTTATTCCTAGGTTCTTTTATTTTTTTTAAATTGCTGTATTTGTAATAATCTATAAGCAGATTATTATTTTCTGTGTGTTGCTGATGTGTAAATATATATACTGGAATTAAAAATTAATTAAAAATAGGCAGTTTACATTTGCAGATTGATGATTCTGTCTTACTAAACTTATTCTGATAAATTCTTTTTTGGCTTATCATTTATTTTAGAGAGAGAGCATGTGTGCTTGGGCACAGGAGGGTGGGGAAGAGGGAGAAAATCTTCAAGCAGATTCCCTGCTGAATGTGGAGCCCATCATGGGGCTCCATTTCATACCTGTGAGATCATGACCTGAACTGAAACCAAGAGTCAGTTGCACAACTGACTGAGCTACACAGGGGCCCCTAATTCTGGTGTTTGTGTATAATCCTTTAGTTTTCTACGGGGACAGTCATAATATGTAAATAATGACATATGTTTTTCTTATTCTGTATTTTTCTGTCCTTTTCCCCCCTGCCTTTTGTGGTCTTCTGTTACTAGGACTACCATTAAGTATAAATGTTTTTTATTTTAAAGGAAATAATTCTAGTAATTCACCATTTAGAATATTGTTTGCATGGGATTTAATAGCTACTTTTTGTCATGTTAAGAAATTATCTTCAGGCCTGTTTTGTTATGAGTTTTGTTTTCTTTCTTTAAAAAAAAAATCATACATGGATTTTTTTCTATCACAACTTTTTAGCAGCTCTTGAGATGAACAGATGGTTTTGTTCATTAATCTGTTAACATGGTGCTCGACAAGCATTTTTATAATGCTGAACTACTTGGGATAAATTCTTGGGATATTCTTGGAATTCTTGATAAAACCAGTTCGGTTTTGCTCTCTTAGGGTCCACTCCCAAATGGGTTAATTGTACTGATATTTTCTTAAAAAATTTTGCATCCATATTCTTGATTTATGTTTCTGTTACTCTTCTTGGCAAGTTTTGTTACTTTGACAATAGTCACCACATGAAATGAGAAATGTTTTCTGTTTTCCATCTTTTGGAAGAGTTTTTGTGGGATTGAAAGGATGGTTTTCTAGAATTTGTAAACCCTTATGGGCCTGATTATTTTCTTTGTGGAAAGATTTTTAAACTACTTGAGTTTAATAAAGGTTTATCATTTTTACTTGTTCTTTCTTCAGTAGCTGATACCTTGTTTTTTTTATTGCTTTTATAATCTTTTTTGTCTTTAGTGTTCTTCATTTTTTAGTACAATGTGTCTAGGAGTAAATTCCTTTTCATTTATGTATATATCTTTTTTTTTTATATTGTACTTACTTTTTCTGTGGATTCATGACTTTTATGGTTTTGGAAAATTCTCAGCCATTATGTCACCTGGATTCCATATTTTTTCTGGGTCCCTAATTAGATATTTATTATTTTTATTCTGTTTTCCATGTCTCTTACTAGCTTTTATAGTTTACATTTTCTGGTATTTTTGTGTGCTTTCTGGCAGATTCTTCATATCTATCTTTCAGTTCACTAATTGTTTTTGGCTGTGTTTATGAGACTGACATGCTGCCCACTGCACTAAGAAGGTGACTTGGCTGTGTTTAATTTGCTGTTTAATCCATTGAGATATTAATTCCAACAGTGATCTCCCCCCCCACCCCCCAATTTTTTAAGGTCTTAGTTGTTTCTTTTCAGTGTCCTGGTCATTCTTACTCATTTATTACTGCTTGGTCACTTTTTGGATTCCCACCTTTTTCTTTTTCACACTTATTATATATTCTGCATCTCATGATTCCAGTATATGAGATCCTTAAGGCCTTTCTGCAGACTCTCAGATCATGGTGGCTTGTTTCTTTGTGTTCAGGAATGTTTTTAAATTGTGAGTTCATATTTGATTTAACTGAACTTTGGGAATCCTGAAGTCTGAATTCAGGGTACTTTTCTTTAGTAACAGATATGTGAAGGCTTCTCCTCAATTTCTCTTTCTTTCTTTCTTTCTTTCTTTCTTTCTTTCTTATTTCTTCTTAGAGATTTTATTTATTTATTTGACAGAGAGAAAGAGCACAAGCAGGGGGAGCAGGAGAAGGAGAGGGAGAAGCTACTCCCCACCGAGCAGGGAGCCTGATGCAGGACTCAATCCCAGGACCCTGGGATCATGACCCAAGCAAAAGGCAGAGTCACCTGAATCATCTGAGCCACCCAGGTGCCCCCTTCTCCTTAATTTCTGAGAGACTCTGAGGTTCAGGTTTCCAAATCAGCTGTAGACTCCAGGTTTGGTAGACTCCAGGTTTGGTCTTTGGAGACCTGTGAGAACATAGAGCTGTGTGCTCTTTGGGCAACCTCATCTCATGTAAAAGTGTGGCTCACCATTCACATTTTAACCCCTCCCTTCACCTCTTTTTCTTTTTTCTCTTTCATATACTTTTCATTCTTAGAATTTCTCTTTTCTTTTTTAATTTTATTTATTTGACAGACAGAGATCAGAAGTAGACAGAGAGGCAGGCAGAGAGGGGGGGGAAGCAGGCTCCCCACCAAGTAGAGAGCCCAATGTGAGGCCCGATCCCAGGATCCTGAGATCACGATGTGGGCGGAAGGCAGAGGCCCAACCCACTGAGCCACCCAGGCACCCCAGAGTTTTTCTTTTTTAAAAATAAGCCCAGCAAGGAGGAATTTTGTAATTATCCAGTATCTAGTTGTCTTATAGTAAGAGTTCCCAAAGAGTCCACCATATTGCCCAAGTTAGGTTTTTTCCCCCAGAAACCATTGTATATCTAGTTTTAACATAGGTCTTGCCATATGCTGGAGGCTCAATGTGAGTGAGAGAGAGAGTGAAGGAGAAGATCAGAAGAAGAAACAGACTTCCTGTGGAGCTGGGAGACCGAAGCGTGACTCTATCCCGGGATCCTGGGACTCCGGGATCATGACCTGAGCCAAAGGCAGTCGCTTAAGTGACTGAGCCACCCAGGTGTCCAAAATGTTTTTTTTTTTAAGATTTTATTTATTTATTTGTCAGGGGGAGAGAGAGAGAGAGCGTGTGCACATGCACAAGCAAGGGAGCAGCAGGCTGAGGGATAAGCAGGCTTCCCACTGAACAAAGAGTCCAATGTGGGACTTGATCCTGGGACCTTGGGATCATGATCTGAGCTGTAATGAATAACTATTGAGACAAGAGAGCATAACTGTGATTATATTTCCCCATTATTTAATTGTGTCTTCTTTTGGATTTTTTATTTTTGCAATGATTTGTTGAATTTCTGTGTGCCAGGAACTCCTACTCCATCCCCGTGGATGTTGAAGATTGACTATTCTCTATGAGTAACAATTGCTTATCAAGCCTCATTGTCAGCAATTTAGCTAGTACTAAAAGAGAAGACTACAATGATCTGGCCAATATATTTTAAAGCTTGTTGAAGAAAAAGGAAATTGTACAAGGCTAGATTTATATAAACCTAGAAAGAGAAGTGCTATAATTATTACTTAAAGTTTCTAGTTTCAAACCACATAAGTAAACAGAAGTTTACTTGAAACTGCAAAGTTTTCTAAATATAACTGTTAACAGTATTTAAGTATAATTTCAAATTTAAGCCATAGCAAGTCAGGGAATGGTCTATGAATAGGAACATTTTAAACGAGATTGGATTCTGAAACAAAAGTACTTTATAGTATATACTACATAGCTGAAAGTCATCATTTGAGAAAGGAAGGCATTTTAAAATTTTGTCTCCTTGGAATATTATTTTGTAGAATACTGAATATTTTTGCCATTGATACTTTACAGTTAAATTTATATTTACATGCAAGTAGAGTACTTCGGTATATTTGTAATAATGAAGAAAATACTAATTGGGTTTACTTTTAGTGCTTTTGAACAAAGGGCTAGGGAAATGAAAGTTTATATACTACCTTTTCTGTTCACTTTAGAACTGAAAGAATGTTCATTTGTTTCCATTTCTCAATTGTAAATATGATTTACAGATTTATTTTCTTCATCTTTAAATTCTGTAAGTCTAATGAATAAAACTCAGAATGGAATCTAAGTATCTTAAGCTAAATCTGTAGATTAGAGCTTGATTGTAGTTTGCTCAAAAACAAAAACAAAAAGACTTTCAGACTACATCAGTAGGGAAATAGAACAAATTGTAAAACACGGGAAGATAGTGGTCATTTACTTCAATAGTTTCTCTTTTTTCTAATGCAAAATTTATTTCACAAAGTCTCTGAAGTGCAAATGGGTGCATGAAAGAAGAGAGAATGCAAAAGTACATGAAAACATTTATTTTATATCAAAATAATTCGTGTGCATGGTTTGAAAGAATTAAATAGCAAAAGATGGTATTTAGCAAAACCCAGAAGTCCTATATTGTATTTTTTCCTGATCTTTCCACTTCCTGGAAGGAAACAATTGAACTGTTTCTTCTCTTTTCTTTCTCTTTCTCTATTTTCTTTTTTTTTCTTTCCTTTTCCTTTCTCTTTTTTCCTTTTCCTTTTCCTTTTTTTTTTAAAGCTTTATAGTTACTGCCCAGAATTTCCAATTATATGCTTTTGCTTCTATTTCTATAAGAGACTCTAACCCATTTGCTCCATCTCCTTTTCCACCTAGTATGTGACACCATTTTAAATTCTTGTCTTGGGTATAACTTGGAGATATACACATTTTTAAGGACTTTATTTTAAGTAAGCTCTGTACTCAGTGTGGGACTCAAACTCACAACCCCAGGATCAAAAGCTGCACGCTCCTCTGACTGAGCCAGCTAGGTGTCCCTAACTTTCTAGATATTGAACCTAGAACCTCACTTTTTGTTCCACCAACTCTGGACAGTGCCTCTTGCTTCTCAACTGTGGGAGCTCAGAGTATCCTACGTTCCTTTCCCTTCTCTGTTCCTGTTTCTACCTTCTGGGTTTGTCATGCAGATATTGTCCCACTTGATAACATTGTGTCAGGTAACACAGTTTAAGTTTTCTTGGTTATCTGTAGTAGTAATAATAGTAGTAACGAAAGCACTTACAGAGTTTCTGCTATGTGCCAAGCACATTAATTATAAGAAATTAATTATGTAAGAATTTTACATATTTTAAATTTATTTAATCATCAAGTTGACTTCGGTATTTTAGGTAATATGGTCTCCATTTTACTGACAAATTTAAGTCTCTTAGCAAGTGTTCAAGCTGATTAGATTAATTTCTACAAGTTGAAAATCAGTAAACACAGCACACAGTTATGAGTAGTTAAAATGTTTCTTGACAGCTAAGGTAGGCACTGTTAGTATATTTCCTTGCACATTCATTTGTTTTGGGCCTTTAAAATTGCCTCCTTGTTTTTGTGCTAAATTTCTCAAATTCCCTCTTCTTTTTAAATACCTTCTATGGAGGCCCTTGTAGGATCCTTTAGTTTTCATATTCAGTGACTTCCCTACCCTGCTCCCTATGGGGGTGATCATTTATTTGAGCACTCTACATTTCTGCCACTTCAAATTATGTAGTGTGGCAGGTTTTTACATTGATTTCGAAAACGTTGAATTGTGAGATGAGATGGATCTTAAACTTTGGTGATACTCTTTATAGTAATTGGAGGTAACGTGCTCTGCAGGGGTATTAGAGGAAAGGGTGATTTTCAGTATCACACAAGCCCTCTGAACTTCGCCATTTTAATGTTTGTTAAGTTTAAAACAGTTATTTGGTAATGAAAGACTCAAAGTTTAAGCCATATGAAACATGTATAGAGGAGCCTCTGATTTCAGAAGAAGTGATTTGCCACCTACCAAAATCTAATATGTTGTACCCCTCTAATGGAACTAAGTCGAAGTTCCTTTATGTGGTTCTGCCTAGATGCCAGGCATGTTCAGTGTTGTTGTTTTAAAGTCTTTGAGGCCCTCCCCTTTTCCACCCATCCTTTTTTCATTTCCAGCTCAGGTTATGTTGGCAGGTTGGTTTCAAAACCAATTAACCTCTGAAACATTGGTAGGGATCTACTGGTTGAGAGTGTGGGCCCTGGAGCCCGACTACCTGGGCTCCAATCTCAGTTCTACCACGAACTGTAGATCGGTCTTTGGGCACATCGTTTTCTGCGCCTCAGTCCCTTCCCTGGTCAAATGGAACTAATAATAGCTACTGCACAAGATTGTTGAGTTAGTCATTACGAAGCTGCTTGCTACATCAGAGTCTGGACTAGTAAGCATTTAGTAAACCATTTCCACTGCCTCCATGATCACCATCCCCCCAGGGCAGTAGTCCTCTAAGTGGCCTTTCTTCACTCTGTACCCACCTGTAGCCTCTCCACCACATTGTTACCAGGTGATCTTCCTAAAATGAATAGTTGTTCATACACACTTTCTCCTTAAAGTCCTCAAGTGTGTCTTTTCTGCTTTTGTTACGAAAGCCAATCTGTCTTAAAGAATTGGCGGAACTCGCAGCCTGGTTTGGCTGAGGGGAATCCATTACTCTTCTAGATTCTGTCCTTGAATGCTCAGTATCATCTTTTGGTTGTCTTTCATGTTATTTGTTGGTTTATGCTTACCTAAGAGGGCGATTGCTGTATCTTTTGTCATTTGTGCAAAAGCCAGCCTTTACTATATTTCTGTAGGTGTAGTTATATCTTTATTAGTGGACTAGTATACAGATCTAGGCAAGTGGAGGAATTCGAGGATGTGATTCTTCATTTTTCTCAATCTGTCTCTTGCTCCTCCCTGGTCAGGTGTAGAAGAGGCTTTATTTTTTCTTCCCTGAGCTGTGCAGGTATACTGTAGAGTTCCTTCTAACTTCCGGTTGACTATCACCTCCCAAAATGATGCAACATTATAAAACATAAAATAAAAACAAGTAGAACCTTCCAAAGCATTGTTCCCTGGTAACAGCAGACTTTTCTTTTTCTTCCTCATATATATGTATAAATATTTGATGTGCTTTTTATGTACAGGCCATTTAGATTGTTAGTGAATGAAAGACCCCTGTTGCTCTTCTCAAGTACTGTTTCTTTTCCACTTGCATAATGTTCTTTTAGTTCCCTACCCACTGACTGATAAATGTTATATTTTGGGCCTTGTCACTTCCAGTTTTTGCCTTGGTGTTCCTAATTTTGGTTAATTTTTTTTTCCTCATTAGTTTTACCAATTGTTGTTGAGATGTTTTCTGTTGTACAGTCTTAATATTTTTTATAGAAGATTTATAAAGTCAAATGATGCTACAAAGCCCATAAAAATTATCAGCAGTCCACTTTGCTCTACCATTCCCCTAGTCCTACCTCCCCCTGCCCCAACTCTGTGGCTGTTTTTGGGGGGTATTTATCTACCCATTTTGAAATATTTATAAGTGACTATTCCCTCAATTTTATTTCTTTTATAGTAGATCATGATTTTAAATTCAAGAAATTTCACCTTTTCTAGTTGATTTTAAAAAGAAATTGTAGCTCTCCTATAAGTCAGAATTAACTTAGTAAATTTCCCCTTAAAATTTGAACCTTAAACATACATTTAAGGCCATTATTTTAAAGCATAAATGTTCATGAAATTTGTTTCTTTTACTTTCTTCATTATATTTGATGTTATAATTGCATATTTGTGGATCTTTTTCTAGTTTTTCAGAGTGAGTACTAAGTGTATTCTTAAGCTTGGTTCCCCTGACCCTTTCACCCCGCCCCTTCTTTTCCTTTTTAAAATAAATATAATAAAAGGTGTA
The DNA here is from genome assembly GCF_963455335.1 of Martes martes. Classification (NCBI taxonomy): domain Eukaryota; kingdom Metazoa; phylum Chordata; class Mammalia; order Carnivora; family Mustelidae; genus Martes; species Martes martes. The sequence continues at coordinate 48,070,460 of NC_137900.1, read as the reverse complement.
CATTTTCTTTTTAGCATATGCTTTGCTGTGGTCCTAGACTTTTTTTTTTTACATGAAATGATCTTTTCATTATTTTCTTTTGACTGATTTGTCTTGATTTTTCTAATTTTATTAGAGTATGACCAATCAATATAATCTATTCAAGCATTTAAAAAAGATTATTTTAAAGTTCATTTTATGATACCTTTACAATTGATTTTTTTTCTCATTGTTTCATGGGCACATATAAAATTGTAAACTCTATGCAAGAGATGGAAAGTTTTATATATAATTATTAAATCAAATTTCAGGGTTGTTTCTGCCATGTTCACTATGTCTATCTCATTTCCTTAAATCTGTCCATTTCTGACAAAGATATAGTGATTTCTTGTTTCAGTGAAATGTTTTTCAAGTTTTTCTTGAGTATTCAATACCTTTTGGTTTATATGGCATAGCTTTTAAACTGTTTATGCTCTTTGGTCCTCTTAACCTTGAATTCTACATTGTGTGATATGAATGTAGCACTCATGCTTTCTTTCTTTTGGGGCCAATTAGCAGATAGTTCTTGGGCCATTCCTTCATCTTGAAACTGTTCTCAGTTGTTTGATGTTGTATTTCTTACGAACAGTCTGTATATGCCCTTTGTCTTTTTAACCCCGTCTAACAATCTGTCTTTCAGTGGGAAAATTCAACTTCCTTTTTTATTCTGTGAGTAATACTTGATTTTTATTACTTTTTGCCTGGTTCATTATTTATATTTGTGACTTTTTCCATTTTTCTGGATTTCGCTTTCGTTTTCATGTTGATGTTCATTTCTGAGTTTCCTCCTGTTTATGTGGCAGTTCTGTACTTTTCCATTTCATTATTGGCCACCTTCCCTTTCAATGGCTCATAATTCAATTTTTTTCTGCTTTGCCATGTAAAAATGATACCAACATTTTCCCTCACCTTGATATGCCAACCTTCTCTAACATACCTGAATTTCTGCAGAGATAATTTAATTTTTTAGATCCAGATTTTGGTTAGCCTTTTGTGTGTGTGTGTGTGTGTGTGTGTGTGTGTGTGTGTGTGTAATTCACATCCAGCACTTCTATTACATATTCCAGATTGTTGATTATCTACTTAGATTTTGTTCTATATAGAAAGTAAGGTACATTGCACTCCTATTTCCTCCCCTCTCCATCTTCCCACACATGAAAGGTCTCATTTCTAATTCAGTTACTGTTTGTTAAAATCCCTTCTCAAATCCTTTCTTAGATGGGGCAGTGGGAGATGTGCTCTTTGAATCCTTAAATTTTGGCAAACACTTCTTTCACACTGACTCTGTATGTAGGATGTTTGGGTGGTTCTGCTTTTTCTCTCAGCACTCTCAGTTATACTGTTCTCATTTGCACTGTTACGAAGTCCCATGTAATTTCATTCTTTTTTAGTTTTAAGTAATTATTCTTTCTGGTAATTTGTTAAGTTTTCTTTTTATCATTAAAGTTGAGGAATTTTAGCATGATGTTCTTGAGTGTGTCTCTTTCACTAGTCCTTCCTGGGTCTTTGAAGAGCCCTGTGAGGTTGCAACTTAGTCTTTCCTTTTTTTTCCATATTACTTTAACTACTGCTTCACTCCCATCTTTTCCTTTTCCTCCTTCTAGAGATTCTTCTAGAACTTTTCCTATGGTTGGTACATCAGTTAGAGTTCCTCAGTCTGTTCTTCAGGTTCCTTCTCTTTTCCATTAATGATTTTCGTCTCTTTGTATCTTTACTTTATGCCTGAGATTTCTTCCAGTTGATCTTGATACCATCATCTAAAGTCTGTCTTGTCCTTTAATTTATCTACTGAATTATACAGCTTGAGGGTTTTAGTTTTACATTTTATTTCACATAATATTTTAAATACATAGAAACGATTTTTTACTCTCCATGTGCCTATTCTGAACTAATGATACTATTTTTGACCTCAGTGTTTCGTCTGTGTTGTTCAGAAAATCTGGTAGGTCTGCTCTCTCCTACTCTCACCAGCCCTTAGATATGTTATTTATAGGTGCGTTGAAGTTCAGGTTGAGTTTTAGGAGACCTTAGGTTTTTGTAATCCTAAAAGTGATGAACAGTACAGGCATCTCAGCCTCTACTGTAGAAGCAGACATGTTGTGTGTTTCATGCGTACACACCTAGGAGACCCTCTACTTTCCTTCTCGTCTCTTTGCATCTCCAGCCTCAGGAGAAGACCACTCCTTTCCTTTTTCCCTCCAGTTGAGCGCCTCCCGAATACCTTCGGAACAGGGAGGCTGACCATACTTGTGCACATTATCTGTGTGCCCAGCACTTCTGAGTCTTACTTAGAGTCCAGAGTAAAGCAAGCCCCATATCAGTCCTCTTTCAAGATGCCTGTAATCCCATGGCCACATTCTTCAGGCCCCATTCACAATCTGCTGGTTCCCAGGGCTGACTGGTTCAAGAAGGTCAGTGGGTTGGATTTGGGATTAAAGTTGGGGGAGGTAAATCAAATTGAAGGTCCCCATTTTTCCCAGAATCCTGAATTTTTATACTTTATTCGTAGCTTCAAATGGTCTTTCACCCCTCCAAGCCATTTGTCATGTGTTTAATGGTGTTGGAGGAGAGATTTTTAGTTTGAAAGCCTATCTTTGACTGCTTTACCCAGTCTTTCGTATGCATAACCTCTTGGACTATATTACAGTTTCTAGGGAGTCTCCTTTTCAGATGTACTGTGGACAAATAAACGTTTAGAGGAGAGTTTATTACTTTTGGATAAATAAAACTCTTCTGGGAGAGTTTATTTGTCCATATTCAAATTTCACTGAACAAGATAAGAATGATCTGAAAATCTTGCACCACACAGAAGCTAGTTGAAGTACGACAGAGACCAAAAATAACAGCATAAGTAAAGAGAAGAGACAGGAGCTGGAGAAAGAATCAGCTTTGCATTATCAGTGGTATTAGGAAGAAGACATGGCGATAACACAATAATCGAAAGCCACATATAATCAGAAACCTTATTTTGTCCACTAGTTAAGACCTTTTTGCAAGCTATCTACTAGAGTTGCTGACAAGTAGTATTAGGAGCGATTATACATTAAAAGGACCCATTCTGTTCCAGAAAATTAAAACAAGGAAGCTTTCAGTAGCATCTGAGAGAGAAGAAGAAAATACTGTATCCTATATTGACAGGTAGTAAAGTTAGTGCAAATATGTATATGTATGTTTAAACACTCATTTGCCATAAATATTTGAAATTTGAATTATTCACACTTGCACTCCCTAATATTGGTATTCAGTTTGTCCTAATGAGCCTCAGGCAAAGAGAATTTGAATTACACAACACGCCTAAACTTCACATTGAATAGTACTTAGTCTGTTCTGCTTAGTGGCACTTCATTTTGACGTTAATAATCTCTTTTTAAAAAGATTTTATTTACTTATTTGACAGAGAGAGAGATCACAAGTAGGCAGAGAGGCAGGCAGAGAGAGAGAGAGAGACAGGGAAGCAGGCTCCCTGCTGAGCAGAGAGCCTGATGCGGCCTCGATCCCCAGACCCTGAGATCATGACCTGAGCCAAAGGCAGAGGCCTAACCCACTGAGCCACCCAGGCACCCTTGACATTAATAGTTTAATAAAAATTTTAAAAAGCCAGTGACCTGATCTCCAATATATATGGGATAGCTAGGCTGAGAATTAGTAAAAGCTTTTACTCTGAGTTTAATTCCTGACTTTGCATCTAAGTCTCTGTTGTATGGTCATTGCATGTATGACTATGGAGTCAGGGGACAGTACATCTGAACGTTGCCATTTATCACAAGGCCCAGGACAATGAAAATGTTGTCCAGTATACTAGGGACCATTCTTCCACCTTTTCGTTATTCCCCAAATTTTTATTTATCTGGGGTATTGTTACGGAACATGGTTTTCTTTTTACTTCTTAGTTGTCTTAATTTAAAGAAAAGTTTTTGGTGAAGGGCAGGTGCGAGAATAGCTGGGTAGCTTGCTTTTATGAAGATTTTTTGGGTTGGTGAAAAGCTGACAGTGGGCATTAAATACCTAGACCAACGTGGGAGTAAAAAGTTATAAAATTTCTTGAGTTTTATACTTAACATCACATGTATGTAATTAAGACAAGAATTTAGACTTTCATTCTTTTTTTTTTTTTTTAAAGATTTAATCTATTTATTTGACAGAGAGAGATCTCAAGTAGGCAGAGAGGCAGGCAGAGAGAGATGAGGAAGCAGGTCCCGGCTGAGCAGAGAGCCCAATGCAGGACTCGATTCCAGTTTGTCCTACGAAAGGGTTTTAAAAGTCATGGAGGGACCTCTGTAGAAGTTTTTTTTGTTTCTTTTGGTGTTTTTTGGTACTGAAATTTACTATTTTTTAATGCTTAATATTAGAAAACATGTTGGTAGGTAAAAAATCTGTATTTTTAAGAGTCATGTTTAAAAAAATACGTGTAATACTCCATGAAGGTTGAATATTAAGCAGCAATGCTTGGGTGTTCTAGAGCCATAATTAAACTACTGATTGCAAATTATCGAAATTCAGTGAGTCAACAAACCAATTAAAAAAAAATGAAGGATATTAGATTTCAAATGTTCTTCCTTAATTTAGTTTGCCCATTATACCTTATTTTAATTATTCATAGTATTGCTTAACATGCCAGGAAATGTCTTGTAATAGAATTTATAAAATAATGTAGTTTCAGTAATATGAATACTATCTTTAGCATTCTGCTTTTAAATCTCAATTGAGATGTTTTGTAAGGAATTATCTAGTTTGGTGCATAAAAGCATGTCATTGCATAGTGAATTTATCCATTTTAGAAGTTTGAAACCAAATGCTCACTTGAGAAAAATAAATGGAATAATTGGTATTTGTCATTTTATTGTTATTGTTGAGCAAATGAGAAAAAAAATTGTGAGAAGAAAAAATACATAGTCCCATTAACATAGAACAATAATTTTTCATTGAGTAGTACCCTTTTTTCTTTCTTCTTCAAGTTTTTATTTAAATGCCAGTTAGTTAACATACAATGTGTTGTTAGTTTCTGGTGTAGAATTGAGTGATTCCTCACTTGAGTGATTCCTCACTAGCATACAAGTGGAGCTTATCACAAGTGTACTCCTTAATCCCCATCACCTATTTCACCCATTCCCCTCCCTCCCAAACATCTGTTTATTCTCTGTAGTTAAGAGTCTTGTTTCTTGGTTTTTCCTCCCCCCCCCACCCCCACGTTCATTTGTTTCTTAAATTCCATATATAGGAGTGCCTGGGTGGCTCGTTGGTTAAGCATCCGACTCTTGATCTCAGCTTAGGTCTTGATCTCAGAGTCATGAGTTCAAGCCCCACATTGGGCTACTTAAAAAAAAAAAAATTTCCACACGTGGGTGAAATCATAGTATCTGTCTTTCTCTGACTGACTTGTTTCGGTTAGCATAATACTCTAGTCCCATCCACCTTGTTGCAAACGACAAGATTGACAAGATTTCATTTTCTTTTTATGGCTGAATAATATTCCAGTGTGTGTGTGTCTTTGTGTGTTCACGCGTATGTACGTGCGTGTGCATGTGTGTATTATACCACAGCTTCTTTATCCATTCATCAGTTGATGGACATTGGGGCTTTTTCCATAATTTGACTATTGTCAGTAATGCTTCTATAAACATAAAGGGGCATGTATCCCTTCAAATTAGTATTATTTTAAAAAGATTTTATTTATTTGACAGAGATCACAAGTAGGCAGAGAGGCAGGCAGAGGGAGAGGGGGAAGCAGGTTCCCTGCTGAGCAGAGAGCCCGATGCAGGGCTCGATCCCAGGACCTGAGATCATGACCTGAACCGAAGGCAGAGGCTTAACCCACTGAGCCATGCAGGTGCCCCCAAATTAGTATTTTTGCATACTTTGGATATATACCTAATAATGCAATTGCTGGATCGTAGAGTAGTTTTATTTTTGACTTCTTGAGGAACTCCCATATTGTTTTCCACAGTGGCTGCATCAGTTTGCATTCCCACCAACAGAGCAAGAGTGTTTATATCCTTGCCAACACTTGTCATTTCTTGTGTTTCTGATTTTAACCATTCTAACAGGTATGAGGTGGTTCCTCATTGTAGTTTTGATTTGTATTTCTTTGATGATGAGTGATGTTGAGCATCCTTTCATGTGTCTATGGGCCATCTGTATGTCTGTCTATTCATGTCTTCTGCCCATTTTTTAACTGGATTAATTGTTTTTTGGGTGTTGAGTTTTAGAAGTTCTTTATATATTTTGTATACTAATCCTTTATCAGATATGTCATTTGCAAATATCTTCTCCCATTTTGTAGATTGCCTTTTAGTTTTGTTGATTTTTTTCCTTCATATAGGGTATTATTTTCTGATGTTTATTGATATATATGCTTTTTTTTTAGCATGGACCCTAAAAATGTTCATTTTAGGGAAAAACATAACCCCTGCCCTGTATCTTTTCTATATCATGCTAGATATTGAAAGGATACAAGATTGGGTTACATGTCACTGATTTTAAGTGGGTGAGTTAGAGGTACAGAGTAATAAGGAAACCATGGAGATGTAAATTCTGATTGAAAATTTGGACATTTATTCATCATTGGTTCCATTAGGAAGTCAAAGTAAGCAAGAAAGAGCTTTTCTTTTATAGTATTGATGTGAATTTTTGCATGTCAAGGATCTGCTTCTGTTTCTTACTCTTACTATTAATGGTAGAGGTTCACAAATATGTTAAGTATGGATTTAAATTTTGTTCCTAAATAGAAAAGTTCTATGTAGGTTATATATTCTGGGGTACTTATATGAGTGAAAAGTAGGTAACACATTTAGAATGGAATAGGCAGTGATGAACTCTTTCCTTATTATTACACTACAATAATTACTAAGGACTTTGCAGTCCATTTAATAACTATCAGATAAAATCTTTCCTCTGTTAATTTTTTTTTCTTTGCTTGTAAATGGGAGACGTATTCCTTAACTGTTGAAATTTGGATGGCAAAAAATAACTGCCTTTTATCTCAAATTGATAATTATTTTCTTTCTTGAGTCTTGTGACTCTTTATATTAAGAAGCCATTTAAAATTTAATATTGTCTGTGACCCTTGGCTATTTTTGTGCCTCCTTCTCAATCTTCGCTGGAGCTGAACGCTGCTCCCCAAGTATATTCTGTGCTTTGATCCCTCATTGTTGTTGTACACTCTAGTCCCTGGTCTCCAAGTACTTTCTCATTCCTCTGTTCCTGATAATTACCTGCTTATTCTTGAGTATCTAGTTCAGGCTTGAATTCTCCCCACATTTTTGAATTCTTCTTGTCCAGTGCACCCAGTGGAATCAAGGACCCCCTTGGTTTTGTTGTCCTGGCATGTTATTGGTGGTCCTTGGGACCAGCACGACTCCTAGCTGCGTCCTATTTAATAAGAGTAGGGGCCGTGTGTTAGCCTTCTGTGTATCTCCTAGAACAGGCCCTCAGTGAGCATCTGTTGACCTGAGATGCTTAGAGTGCCATGCTTGTTGTGACGAGGCAGACAGCTGGCCTCCCCGAATTCCTTTACCCTCGTGCCCCTTGCTCATGGTGCTCCTCATGCACCCTGTCCCCACCTGCTAGATCGAGGTTCTGGTTGGCAGAGAGCCTTCTTGTGCAGGTGGGACATGCCGGGATGCTGGATTGCACCGCCCGCTCGCTTGCTCCACAGCTCTGAGTCGCATCTTGTTGTCCCGTTTCTGCAGGACCCCAACAGGAGCATCCACACCAGCAGCAGCAGCAGCAGCAGCTGTAGCAGCAGCAGCAGCAGCAGCAGTAGCAGCAGCAGCAGCAGCTGTAGCAGCAGCAGCAGCAGCAGCAGTAGCAGCAGCAGCAGCAGCAGCAGCACCAGTTTTTCAAAGCCTCACAAATTAATGAAGGAGCACAAGGAAAAACCTTCTAAAGACTCCAGAGAACATAAAAGTGCCTTCAAAGAACCTTCCAGGGATCACAACAAATCTTCCAAAGAATCCTCTAAGAAACCCAAAGAAAACAAACCACTGAAAGAAGAAAAAATCGTTCCTAAGATGGCCTTCAAGGAACCGAAACCCATGTCGAAAGAGCCAAAACCGGACAGTAACTTACTCACCATCACCAGTGGACAGCAAGACAAGAAGGCTCCTAGTAAAAGGCCCCCCATTTCAGATTCCGAAGAACTCTCCGCCAAAAAAAAGAAAAAGAGTAGCTCAGAGGCTTTATTTAAGAGTTTTTCTAGCGCGCCACCACTGATTCTCACGTGTTCTGCCGACAAAAAACAGATAAAAGATAAATCTCACGTCAAGATGGGAAAGGTCAAAATTGAAAGTGAGACCTCCGAGAAGAAGAAATCAACGTTACCGCCGTTTGACGATATCGTGGATCCCAACGATTCCGACGTGGAAGAGAACATGTCCTCCAAATCTGATGTGAGTAGACTCGTTGGTTTCCCTCCTTGCCCTTGTTAGTCTTCAGAGTCTGTTTCACGTGGCCGCAGGATAAGGAGCCAGGGAGGAAAATGACAGCTGAGCCATAAAATGGTAGCATGGAAGTGCTTAGAAATGAATTTCCTTAACTAATGGAAAGAAGGAAATGAAATCGTTAAAGGATCTGCACACATTTGGGCAGTGATTTAAATTGTTAAAGGAGAGATACATTCCATAGTATAATAATGGGCCATTTGAATTGCAGTAGAAAAACCGAGTTGCTCATTAGAGCTTAGTTACTGTGCTTTTCGGTGATTGCTGGTTTAGGAAAGTGAGAAGAATGCAATAAAACTTGAACATATGAGAAAATGAATTTAAAAGAGAAAGTTAGGAAATATTGGGGTGCAGCTCTAATGTCGATCTTTTTGATTGGTGCAATGAAGAAATTTGTTTACAGGCTGGTAATAGTGTTTTTTCAAACAATTTTAGTTTAATCGAGGTCACAATGTATCATACAGATTTAAAATGAATACTTTGCTAGATTTCCACTTACATATGTACTCGTGAAACCAGGTGGTGGTATTTTGAAATCTGAAACGTTTAATTTTGTTTTCATTGACTAGCCATTGATTTGGGAGAGGGTGGGGAGTGGGATCTTCATTACGTTTTTGCTGATTGGTAGGATTATCGTTTGTGGATGCCTAAAAGACTATCTGACCATCTAACATCCCTCCAAAATGTTATCTAATGTTGAGATTTAAACTAATAATTGCAGATTTCTCTGAGTTGAAAGGGATTTTCACATTATCTTTTCTAATTTCCCACCGGCGTAAGAAATCTTATGCTTCTAGCAACAGAAGTATTAGTAACTTGAAAGGAATTACATTCCATTTCTGGAGAAAGAACATTATTTACTATGAAATCACGTTCACTTTGTTACAAACTTTTGCCACCTTTAGTTACTTATTAGTCATGATCAGTCCAAATAATCTCCTTACTTTGGCTTGCCAGTATTTGTAAACGATGATCAAGGAAGGTGTCTAGCTAAAACTTACTAGCAGTTTGAGAATATTTCTCTTTCTGTTCCATGGGTTCACCATATACATGTTCCTAATTCAAATGCTGGCAGAGGTGGGGGAACTTTGTAGCAGATTCTCTCTCCTGCATTTGTGCTGGAGAGAAGGGCAGCCAGGGTTAGGACTTGGCGTCGGTACTGATCCCAGTTGGCAAGAGACTACTTCCTTCTCTGCAAACCTCTACAGCTAATCTTGAAAAAATAATTTTAAGATTTTATTTTTATTTATTTTAGTGAGAGCATGAGTAAGCAGGGAGTCGGGGAGCAGAAGGGTAGGGAGTGAGACTCTGAAGCAGACTCCATGCTCAATGTGGAGCCTGATGTGGGGCTCCATCCCACAACCTTGAAATCACGACCTGAGCCGAAACCAAGAGTCGGTCACCTAACTGACTGAGGCATCCCTAATCTTGAAAATTTGTTTAAAAGATTATTTATTGATTTATTTGTTAGGGAGAGAGAGAGAGAGAGAAAGAGGGAGTGAGTGCATGCATGAGTAGGGCGAGGGGCAGAGGGAGAAGCAGGCTTCCCCACAGCAGGGAGCCCGATGCCAGCTCAATCCCAGGACTTGGAGATCATGACCTGAGCTGAAGGCAGATTCCCAACAACTGAGCCACCCACGTGCCCCTCTAACTTTGAAATATTAAAAGAAAATCAGATTGGGAGTAGGGTAGCATATAAAATACAAGATATTGGGGTAATTTGTCCCAGTGTTAGGTACATATTTTATAGTGATAGTTTATTGAATGAAGATGAGAACTAATAGGTTTGTTCAGTATCTCAAACATCTATTTTTCCTTCTGTGCTTTTTACTTAAGCTCTTCTTAATACAAAACTTGTTCTTAATGCAGATGTTATTTGGAAGTTTTTTTTTGTATGTTTGACTTTTAGTTCAGATCACACTAAAATGTTCATTGAACCTCTTGGGGTGTGATTAGTCCATCAAGATTGTCAGGTTTAGCAACTTTGTCTTTCTGTATTCTGACATGTTGTGATTCTTGTAAAGCAGAGGTTTTCAAATAGTGGTTTGTGATTCACCAGTGAGCCATGAAACCGATTTAGCATGTCATCAGCAGTATTAAAAAAAATCAGAATGCATTGTAATTAGCATGGGTAAGTGATGGTTTTTAAAAATTTTATTTCATGAGATGTGTGTATTCCTTATTGTAGGTCATGGTCAAATTCTGAAAGGCATCTTTCTTGAATGTTTGCTAATTTATGAGAAGATGAAATGATATTCATAAAGCAAAGCTCTTCCTACATGAAATTATCCCAAATAATCATTTTCTTTAGATAACTCTGTATATTCTTGTTTTTATCCCTTGCTCCCTCCCTTTTATGTATGATTTATAAGATATGGCTTTTCATAAACTTCATGTTCAACTTAGTATATTTATCCAAAGCAGTATCTTTTTTTTTTTTTTTTAAGATTTTATTTATTTGACAGACAGAGATCACAAGTAGGCAGAGAGGCAGGCAGAGAGAGAGAGAGGAGGAAGCAGGCTTCCTGAGAGCCCGGTGTGGGGCTCAATGCCAGGACCCTGGGATCACAACCTGAGCCGAAGGCAGAGGCTTTAACCCACTGAGCCACCCAGGTGCCCCCAAAGCAATATCTTAAAAAATCTTTTGGAGTGAAGAGTTAGGTAATTCCTCACAATAGATAGAAAGGTTTCAAAAACAATTCATGAGCCACATATCCGATGATTGCTACAGGAGTTTTTATAATGGGTTCTGCACATCAGTACAGAGAAAGCCACTAAAGACTTTTGGACATTATTTGGGTGTAAAACCCAGCAGATACACTTTCTTTATCAGTTTTCTGGTAGTAGTGCTTTTCTTCTTCTTCTTGTTGGTTTAATTCTCTGTGTGTAGGTGGTGAAGACAAAGAGAATTGACAAAGTGGTTCCAAATAAGCCAGTGCCCAAAACACCTTTCTGTGAGCAAGGGAGATAAAAAGAAGCTGAAATTCCCTTTACCCGGTAGTAGAAGTCCCCTTTGTTTGGCCTTCCTACTTGGTGTCTCTCCTATGGGTGAGACAGAAGGAACGGGAGGCCACTGCAATGAAGAGCCACGAGGAGCCCAGATCCTCCCTTAGCCAGTAACAGATTTGATAGCTTGAGACAGGCCCAGCTTCAGGGGTCCAACTTCATGATGTCCTGGGTGGTGAGTGTGTCTGCATCTGAGTAAGTGTGGTAAGATGACCGTACGTCTTTACGGGATAAAGACTAACGTGCTTCCCAGCTTTGTTGTTTGAATATGAACCAGACTTGTGTTCATTTATGGCAGATGGGGTAGTGGGGGTAATTTTAGACACAGCAGGCAGAGATCATGGACTTTGAAACAGAAGAAAGAGACAAAAAGAAATTGGAAGAGTGTGAAGAATTAAGAAGGGTGAGGGAGAAGAGATTATTTACCTGGTAAACCTGCGAAGTACACATCTTACCTCAGTAAATGCTAGTTGTAATTAAAAGGGAGAACTTTTTAAAGAACATTTTCCCATAATTAAGGTAGATTCAGGTTTTATATGGGAATAAAATCAGTGTTATTATGATGGGTTTGGAAGCTCAGATTGCGATTCATATGGTTCTTTTTGGTTAAGATTTTTATGGACTTTGCATAGAAAAGTAGAAGTATATCCATGCCTGCATGTTTTTTTGAGGGATCATTTATTAAGTGCTTAGGCAGGTAGGTAGGTAGTCAAGTAATCGAATAATTAAGAGTTTATACTATGGTGTTGGACAGGCTGTTTTGAACCCCAGCTCTTCAGGGATCTTAGGCAAACGTTTTTAACCTTCTGTATTTCTTAGTTAATTCTTTTGTAAGATGGAGATCATAATAGTGTTTATTACGTAGTATTATTATGAAAATTGTCAGTCTGGGTAAAGTATGTAGCACGTTAACCAAAAAATACTAGTTAACTATGATTATGTATCATGTGGCTTCTGGAAATCTTTATAACCTATAGCTTTGGAAGAGATTTTTTGCTCTTCAAAAATACTGTAGAATTCTACAGTCCTTTTTCAAGGGTGTGGGTTATATGTTTTTCAGGGGAAAAAGTACTTGGCATCTATGTCCTGTTGCTCTGAATTTTGTCTTGAGGCATATGGCCTTGATATGCATTTGTTGCATGGTAACGGGAAAAATACAGGATGAAGAGTCTAAGTTTTAAATCAAAAGTTAATCCGAAGTTCCCCAGGATCTTTTAGCTTTTAAATTAAAATAGGTAAAGGACAAGAACATAGCTAGCACTGCATTAGGGAGGTGCTTGGTTGTTTCTTTATTCCTGTTCCTATTAAAGGAAGACTTCTGAAGAAATGACTTACCTTTGGGTGATTATTAATGTTACACATAATCATTTTTAAATACGTTTTGCAATCCCTGAGGTGTTTTTTCTTTTCTAAAGAAATTTAATATTATCACATGAAAACCCATCAGTGATTATTTTTTTCCCCTACAGATTTCAAGAGTTACAAGGCGGGTGGATAGGGAGGCAGAAGGACTGGTTTATGGTTGGGTGAGCATTTCGCAAATACGGAAATCATGATAAGAGCATGTTTTCACTACGGCCGTAAATGTTAGCATTAAGAATATTTTATCTTCAAGAACCTAGGTAATTCTGTTGGAGTAAAGCTGTTCTTGGTTTAGGAAATTACCGTTTTGGGGTCATAATGGTCATTTATGGAAAGTGACCTCACTAATGCAGCTGGCAGGGTGAGGATCATATCAGCGTCAACTAAAAGTTTATAATTGGAGTTTGTATTCACTTGTTTCAACTTTAATCGACAATTAAAAAGAACCCAAATTATCTGTCGCCCTTCCCATAATTTCCTAGGTTTTGTTTTTTCATATAATTCAGCTTCTTTAAGAGAAGTCTATGGAGTTGATCCTGTTTTGTGATCTGAGGAAGTTTGGTGTTTATAGCAGAGAAGGAGAGGAAAAAGAATAAAATAAAATTGGAATAACTGTTTATAATCAGATTTGGTTATGGTAGTAATTTCCTTATCATTGCCTTTGCTTTTTGCCTTGCTTTAATAGAGATTTAATTGTAATTTAAAAGCACAGTCATTAAAAGTTTTAATTGTCTTTCTCCTTGAAAATGGGCAGATTACATTTGGTACAATGTTACATACTTCAGCCTGCAGTGTGAGGCATGAGATTGTAATCCTGTCTTTCCACACTTGGCCTCAGCAGAGTGCTTTCTTGGCTAAAATCTTCCTGAGGAAAAAGGATGAAATCTCAGATGCCTTTTACCAAGGGTTGGGTGGTGGTTCAGCTACGGGATAAAGGCTGCAAACCACCTTAGCCGAAGTTTCTTTTGAAAAGAAAAAAAGAAGGAAAAAGAAATTTCCCTTCTTTTGTTGTGCCTCATTTCCTCCCACCCCACCCTGTTCCTTGCCCTGCTTAAACCGTTCTGGAGCTGGCAGTAAACGTCCTGCTGTTGAAGCCTTGGCCTGAGGTTTTTATGGGATGGAAGGTTGTGGCAGTCAGAGAAGAAGGTCTTTATTGTGTTTTCAAAGTGGCTCTTTAATGACTTGTAATTCCAGCACATGCAAGAGCTGTAAAGTCTGCAAGTATGGTGAGCGAGCAGCTGGTGAGGCCATTCATTAAAGGGCTGCCCTGCCTGGTGGGGGGGTGGTGGTGGTGGGGGGAAACGACTCTCATTTTGGACTCCTGTTCTCTGCATTTCATAACTGGAGGTAAACATATCTGAAGGGTTGCAGTTCTTCCTCGGGTAGATTCTGTGTAAGATGTGATGGGCAGAGGGGAGGGGATGGCCCAGCCAATCAACTGTTGGTTTCTTCAGCCACGTTCCTAACCTGGTACAAAAAAGGAATTTGGAGTAGTTGCAAGGGGGATTTTTACTTTAAGACAGAGTTAGGGGCTTCCTCTCTTTCTTGTTTGGGTACCATACTCAGCCTCAATTGTTTCTCAGTTTTTAAATTAAATAATTCCTTAGAAGCCTTTCAGTAGCTGAGGGCTGTGGACCGACGGGAGGTTCTATCATTGCAGAGTTGGTTACCATCAGTAATTGCCAACATTCTGCATTTTTATTTACTTGTGTTGAATTGAATCTCTCAATAAAGTCCATGAGCTTCCTTCAAGAGAGCTCCATTGCCTATTCATTGAACTACTGTTCCTTACTCCAGGGCCCGTGATCTTTACCTAATTGTCTCATCTGTCATCTTTAGACACCAAGATGTGATTCAACATGGTCTTTGCGTACCTGCATTCCCATACCATAGAGACGTCGTATGTCTGTAGTTGAACATGCCTTGAGTGCTTTCAGTGTGCCAGTCACCAGTCTAAGCTCTTGACTCATTTTAACTCACTTAACCCTCCAAACAACTTTATGAAATAGGTACCATTATCCCCATTTTATAGATAGGGAAACTGAGGCCCAAAGGTTTAGAGACTTCCCCAGAGTTGCCAGCTGGCGGATCCAGAATTTGATCCTACTTGTTAGCATGTTCACTCAAGAGGAATTTTGGAATGAAGCAAATCTGATTTTCCCATGAATTCATACTGCATTTGCAGAGATGGGCTCCATGAAGTTGGCCTCACTGCTGTGAAAGCCTTTGATGTCATAGTCTTGTTCCATTTATGAGTCATGGTTCTCTGACCTACCTGTTGATTTGGGCTTTTACCAACAGCCCTCAGGAAGTGACAGGCTGTCCTTTGAGCTGGGTTTGGCACACATCCCGAAATGAGGGAGGAGCTTTGAAATGTCCAGGAATCTCTGACTTCTCACACAGGCTTGCTGCAAGTACGGCGGACTCTTCTGGCTCTGGAGTTCACATTATTACATCAGCAGCACTGTTTCCCTGGTCCCAGAATTCTCTCTCCTGCTTTTGCGACTATTTGTGTTTAACAGAGCTGAGTTGTAATATCAGGCTTTCCCAGAAGGTGCCACCAAATAACAAATGGTGTCCTATAGTCTGCCGATCACTTCTTTTTGAATCTCCAAGCTATGTTTTATAATTCCAGGTTATACTGTCTGTAAGTTACTCAAAATGTAGGCTATGCTTCCTGTGAATCATGAGGCAAGATAATGCAATGGCATAGGTCAGAGGGCGGTTTTCTTTTGGTGTCTAGGTAATTATTTCATCAAGTTTGAGAAATTGTTCTTAGTAGGTAGCAATTTATGACTAAACTTTCAAAGCAGCATCAAGGTCCACAAAGAAAAATCACCCCTGTGAGGCTACTTTAGGTCACTAAAGGTGACTGCACAGTGAGATGTTTCCCCAGATAAAGTCGAAAATCCTCCTATTAGGAGAAGATGGGAAAGCATTTACTAATGTATTTGGGGACAACAAGCTTTGCCTTTGAATTCTGAAGATAGAGAGTATAGAGATGTGGGGGCATTGGGATAGGGAGAAATATTTAGAATTGGTGACACAGAGAAAAGGAAGTTTTCTTGCCTTTCTTAGTTATGAGAGAAAATGTATGAGATCCTTGGATGTGATGTGATGTGATGTGATGTGATGTTACATATTTATTTAACCATTTTTTGGTTCAAGTATAATTACTATACAGTGTTATATTAGTTTCAAGTATAATGTTATATTAGTTTCAAGTATAATGATACAACAGTTCTATACATTAGCACTCATCACATTAAGTGTACTCTTAATCCTTTTCACCTGTTTCACACATTCCTCCTACCCACCTCCCCTCTGGCAACCACCAGTTTGTTCTCTATATTTAAGAGTCTGCTTTTTTATGATTCTCTTTTTCTCTTTGTTCATTTGTTTCTTAAGTTTTAGATATGAGTGAAATCATATGGTATTTGTCTTTCTGTGACTTATTTTGCTTATAATAACATTATATCTTATAGATCCATCCATGTTGTCACAAATGGCAAGATGTCATTCTTTTTTATGACTGAGTGGTATTCCATTGTGGTAGAAAATGGTGGTATATATCACATCTTCTACAGCCATTCATCTGTTGATGGGTACTTGGGCTGCTTCCATATCTTGGCTCTTGTAAATAATGCTGCAATAAACATAGGGGTGCAATTATCTTTTTGAATTAGTGTTTTCGTTTTCTTCTGATAAGTACCCAGTAGTAGAGTTACTGGATCATATGGTAATTTTATTTATAATTTTTTGAGGTACCTCCATACTGTTTCCCACAGGAGCTGTGCCAGTTTGCATTCCCACCAACAGTACACAAGGGTTCCTTTTTCTCCATATCCTCATCAACACTTGTTTCTTATATTTTTGATTTTAGCCATTCTGACAGGTATGAGACGATAGAGCATCATGGTTTTGATTTACATTTCTCTGATGTTAGTCTGTTGGGCATCTGGATATCCTCTTTGGAGAAATGTCTGTTCAGGTCCTATAGTCATTTTTTTAATTGGATTATTTGGGTTTTTTTGGTATTGAGTTGTATAAGTTCTTTACATATTTTAGATATTAGCCCCTTATCAGATCTATCATTTGCAAATATATTTTCCCATTCGGTAGACTACCTTTTTGTTTTGTTAATGGTTTCCTTCCTGTGCAAAAGCTTTTTATTTTGGTGTAGTCCTGGTAGTTTAATTTTGCCAGAAGAGACATACCTGGAAAAATGTTTCTATGGTTAATGTAAAAGAAACTACTGCCCATGTTTTCTTCTAGGAATTTTATGGTTTCAGGTCTCAGATTTAGGTTCTTACTTCATTTTGAGTTTATTTTTGTGTATGGTGTAAGGAAGTGGTAGTTTCTTCAGATTTTGTTGTGTTGTTGATTTGTTTGTTTGTTTTTGCCTGTAGCAGTCAAGTTTTCCCAACACCATTTGTTGAAGAGATTTTTCCCATTGTATATTCTTGTCTCCTTTGTATTCTGTTCCATTGATCTATATATCTGTTTTTGTGTTACTCCATACTGTTCTGATTACTACAGCTTTGTAGTATATCTTGAAAGTTAGGATTGTGACACCTGCAGTTTTTTCCTTTGTTTTCAAGATCATTTTGGCTATTTGGGGGTCTTTCATAGTTCCATACAAATTTTAGTGTTATTTGTTCTAGTTCTGTGAAAAATGCTGTTGGTATTTTAATATGGTTTGCATTGACTCTGTAAATTGCTTTGGTTAGTATGGATGTTGTAATGATATTGGTTCTTTCAGTCAGTGAGCATGGAAGATGTTATTTTAAATTAATAAATAAATTATTAGAGTGCCCTGGTTTGGGACCTCAGTGTTAAGAATTATAGTACTTTTTAAAAAAATTAAATTCTTGACACCTGCTTTATTCTGTGGCTCTTTTATGTGTTTATTTTTTTAACGTGATAAACTGCTGTATCACTTTGAGTACCTAGAAACATTTCCTTCTAAACAAGTTTAATTCTTTAAAATATTTTTTGATTACCTTAGTGTTCAGTAACATTCACAAATATTTATGTGGTAGGTACTCCTGTATATAAACACTGTGTTAGATGGTACAGATGGTACAAAATTAGAATTTGGGCTGAGCTTAGAAGAAATAAAAGCATGAATAGAACGGGGTGAGGGGCAAAGTAGGAAGGACAAGCCATTCTTGATCAGAGGAAACAACTTGAAAAAAAGGAACTGATGGCAAACATAGCCAATTCTACGTTGTCCTTACTGAGAATGAAGAGAGATCTTATAAGTGAATCCTGCCACGAATTTATCAAACTGGTTTGCCAGGAATGAAGGAAGAGGGCTTATCAAACTCTATTCTTGCTTAGAGTATGCTGGACACTGTCACTCAATACCTTTAAAAAAAAAAAAGATTATTAAAGATAGAGAGAAAGAGAGAGACAAAATACAGGTAGAGAGAGAGGAGCAGAGGGAAAGGGACAAGTGAACTCCATGCTGAGTGCAGAGCCTGACATGGGGCTTGATCCCAGGACCCTGAGATCGTGGCCCGAGCCAAAGGCAGATGCTTAACCGACTGAGCCACCCAGGTGCCCCTTGATAGCCTTTTTAATCCATGCAATGTGTGTGATAGCTTTTGTTCTCATCTTACACATGTGGATGTGGCAGAGGCAGAATTTGAATCCAGTTTTCACTAATGCCAAACCCCATGTGTTTTTGTACCATACCACCAATTAGACCTTATTGAGAGAGAGATCATGTCAAATGAAAACCACTATGGTACTGACTAAACCTTTTCCAGAAAAAAATCTAGTTGGGAAGATTAATTAGGTAAGAGTGCCACAGTTCAGTGAAAGGGGTAGAGTAAGAAATAAGATGTAGCCACAACACTTGGATACTCGGCTCTAAATAATGGGGAGCAAGAAGATCTGCCTGTGATTTCCAAAATGATCAACTCATGCTTCCTATGCATCCATGCTTTTTCTAAGAAGGAGAATTACAGAAAGTATTGAAAAGCTGTGCTACCTTGGCGTCTATCCCAGGGCACTTGTTCACGAGTAAACCATGTTATTAGATTGTATCATATACTTTGCACTTGGGACAAGACATGGCAAGTGTTACTGTGAGAGGTCCCATGTACTTTACTGCATCATCTAAGGATTTTACTCATGAAGGATCTGAAGAAGGAAGGCAGGGTCAGACTTCTACAAGATAGTGGTGTAGGAAGATCCTGGACTCGCCTCTTTCCATGGACACACCAAATCTACAGCTATATATGGACCATTTCCCTCTGAAAAAGATCTGAAAACTAGATGAACTGCTTCTCCAGAAAAAGAGATAAAATAACCACATCAAGACAGGTAGGTCCAAGAGACCCAGGGTGCTGGAGGAAACTGAGATTCCCCTTTGAAAGGGCTGGCATGTGGTCTTATTCACTCTGAGACGCAGCAAAAAAGAGCAGTTTGAAAAGTGCCTAAATAGGAAGGAGATTCAGTTTCTAATCTAAAAGTATCTGCTCGAGGGGCAGGGGACAGTTGAAACTCTCTCTGGAGATGGAGGCACTAGTGGACACTATTTTTGCACTCTCAGACTACCCTGCTGGCACAGGTAGGCGAGCTCTGTTTTGGCACCCTCCCACTGCCTTGCTAAGACAGGGATGGGGTGTGAGCAGTTGCAGCACTATCCTGCTGCTTTGCTGAAGCTAGAGAATGCAGTGTAGTACTCCCCCACTCCCTGGCTGGGGCAGGCAAACATGAGTGATTATGGCATTTTCCCACTCCCAGCCCAAAGCCAGGGGCACTCTCCCACTATATTCTTGGTCTACAGATGCTTACAGTCAAGACATTTTGCTGCTGCCTTTCTGAAGCTGGTGAGTGTGCCGCACCTCCAGCTGCCTACATAAAGCCAGTGAGCACATGCAGTCCACACAGAGGATGCCCTTTGATCGCTTAGCCCTGGTGGCCAAAGGGGCAGGTCGTCCTGAGCTCCACAAGAATGTAATAATCAGACAGTTCTTGGGAGAGAGACTACAACTGCCTGGGCACTGCACAGATAGTGGATTTAAACACAACCCTGGTCTTCCTATGAAAAAGGCCTCTTTACTTAGAATGGAGCCTCAGCCTAAGAAGAAGGCTTCAGGTTTCCCATGCATCTAGAGGCTAGGGAGGTGCTTTCAGGGAATGTAAGCAGGGAGACACATTCTTTTAAACCCCTTGGCCTCACTACAGCTCAAAAAGGCCTCCCAGAAAGGCACTTACACATTTTTCTAGAGCCCTGATTTTTGCATCTGTCACTTGTGGGATACTTCCAGATCTTCTGGTCTAGAAGCCAGAAGGGTTTAAAATTGCAGCCCCATAACACTATACATATTTGCATACTCTAAAAGCTCCAACCTAGTGGTCTGTCTCCCAGTCAGCCTGAAACTAGGTGCTAAATGAGATTCCTCCCCTTGGAGCAGTGATCGGTTTTGCACACCCTCAACAATGGGGACACATCAAGAATAAATCAGGCAGTTTAGAAAATCACAAAGATTTGAGAGACAACCAAGAGCTAGGGCAATGTTAAATGAGAAGGTTTATCACCTATGCAAAACCACACCTTCAAGCCTGAGAGAGGTAGCTGTTCAGCCTAATAGGTAGAAACAAACACAGAGCATCCAGCAAAGTGAGGAAAGAGAAATATGTTCCAAATCAAAGAATAAGATAAAACCTCAGAAAAAGACCCTAATGATATAGAGTTAAGTCATCTATCTGAAAAAGAATTCAAAGTAATGGTCACAGAGATGCCCACTGAACTCAGAAGAATGGAGGAACACAGTGAAAACTTTGATAAAAGAGAGAGTATATGAGAAAGTAGCAAACAGGGGCTCCTGGGTGTTCCAGCTGATTCAGTATCTGACTCTATTTTGGCTCAGGTCGCAATCTCAGGGTTTTGAGACTGAGCCCTGTGTCAGGCTCCACACTACATGCTTAAGATTCTCTCTGTCTCTCCATCCCCCTCCCGCCTCCCCCAAAAAAACCCTAGCAAACAAAAATCACAGAGCTGAAGAATGCAGTAACTGAATTGGAATATACATGATCAGCGAGCTGGGAGACAAAGCAATGAAATTAATTTCTCAGACAGAGCACCAGAAAGGAAAAAGGTTTTTTATTTATTTTTGAATGTTTAAGATTTTACTTATTTGTCAGAGAGAGAGTAGAGAGTGGCAGGCAGAGGGAGTGTAGGCTCCCTGCTGAGCAAGGAGCCCAATGTGGGACTTGCCCTGGATCACGACCCGAGCCCAAGGCAAACGCTTAACTGACTGAGCCACCCAGGTGTCCTGGAAAAAGATTTTTTAAAAGATGATAACTTAAGAGACCTGTGAGACATAAGTGGAATAATATTTGCTTTATAGAGGTCCCAGAGAGAGACAAGAGAGAGGAAGGGGCAGAAAAGTGACTTGAAGAAATAAGGGCTGAGAATTTTCCTAACCTAGGGAAGGGAACAGACATTCAGGTTCGGGAATCCCAGGGAGTTCCAAGTAAGACGAACTAAAAGAGAACCACATCAAGATACGTTATAATCAAACTGTCAAAAGTTAAAGATAAAAAGGGAATCTTTAAAGCAGCAAGAGAAAAACAAATTGTTACATGTAAGGGAAACTCCAGAAGACTATCAGCAGATTTCTCAGCAGAAACTTTGCAGGCCAGAGGAAGTGGTATAATATATTCAAAGTGATGAATGGAAAAACCTTCCAACCAAGAGTACTCTACTCAGAAAAGTTATCATTCAGAATTGAAGGAGAGATAGAGTTTTCCAGACAAGCTAAATGAATTTATCACTACTAAGTTGGCTTTTACAAGAAATGTTAAAGGGACTTCTTTAAGCTAAAAAGAAGTGGCACTTACTAATAACGAGAAAACATATGAAAGTAAAAAATCTCATTTGAAAGGTAAATACGTAGTAAAGGTCATGGATTAATTACTTACAAAGCTAGTGTGAAAGTTAAAAGACAAAAGTAGTAAAATTAACTAGAACTACAATAGTTAGGTAAGGGATGCATCGAAAGATGTAATATGTGACATCAAAAAACAAAGCATGGATGGGGGAATAAAAATGTACAGTTTGGGAATGTGTTTAAATTTAAGTTGTTATCAACTTAAAATAGTTATATGCATAGGATGACATACATGAACATCACAGTAACCAAAAAACAAACACTTAAGCTAAATGCATAAAAGAAAACAAGGAATCTAAACATGTCACTAAAAAAATCACTAAATCACAAGGAAAGAAGGAAGAAACAGGTACTACAAAAATGACTCTATAAAAAACAGCTAACAAAATGGCAATAAGTACATACCTATCAATAATTTAAAATTAAATGGACTAAATGCTCCAATGAAAAGACATTGAGTGGCTGAATGGATCTAAAGACAAAAAAAGAAATCTGTATACTGCCTAGAAGAGTTTGACTTCAAAAATAAGGACTCATAGCAGACTAAAAGTGAAAGAACGGGAAAAGATCCTTTATGAGTTTGAAATGAAAAGAAAGCTATTGTAGCTATACTCTTACCAGATAAAATATGCTTTAAAACAAAGATTATAATAGAAAACAAAAAGGGGAACTACATAGTAATGAAGGGGTTATTGCAACAAGAAGATAGAACATTTATATATGTACCCAACACTGGAGCATCAAAATACATAAAGCAAATGTTAACATAACTAAAAGGAGAAAATGACAGCAATATAATACTAGTACAGGACTTTAATACCCCACTCACATATCAATGGATATATCATCCAAATAGAAAATCAGTACAGAAACACCAGCCTTAAACAACACATTAGACTATATGGAACTTACTAGATGTATACAGAATGTTTTGTCTAAAAGCAGCAGAATACACATTCTTCTCAAGTGTGCATGGAACATTCTCCAGAATAGATCATATGTTAGGTCACAAAACAAGTCTCAATAAATTCAAGGAGACTGAAATCAAATTAATTATAGGAAGAAAAAAGTAAAACTGCAAATACATTGAGATTAAACAATCTGTTACAGAATAACTACTGGGTCATAAAAGAAATGAAAGGAGAAACAATACCCAAAGGCAAATGCGAACAGATAGATAGATAGATAGATATACATATAGATAAAATACACACACACACACACACACACACACACACACACATATATATGAAAATTAGGGGTGGGATGTGTGGGTGTCTCAGTCAGTTAAGTGCCCGACTTTCAGTTTCAGCTGGGGTCATGATCTTGGGGTCCTGGGATCAAACCCTGTGTTAGGCTCCATGCTCAGTAGGGAGTCTGCTTCAGGATTCTCTCTGTCCCTCTGCCCCCCTCTCTCCCTCTCAAATAAATAAATCTTAAAAAAAAAGAAAAGAAAAGAAAAGAAAATCTATGGGATGTGGCAAAGAAGTTCATAGTAATATAGGCCCGCCTCAAGAAACAAGAGAAATCACAAACAATTTAACTTTATGCAGAAAGGAACTAGAAAAAGCAGAGCAAACGATGTCAAAAGTTAGTAGAAGGAAGGAAATAATAGAGACCAGAACAGAAATAAATGAAATAGAGACTAAAAAAAGGCAACAGAAAAGATCAATGAAACTAAGAGCTGGTTCTTTGACAAAATGAACAAACCTTTAGCTAGAGTCACCACCACCATACCCCCAAAAAGGGGGGGGGTGCTCAAATAACATAAAGAACAAAAGTTCAAATGGGATACCACAGAAAGACAGAAGATTGTGAGACTACTATGAACAATTATACACCAACAAATTGGAAAATTTAGAAGAAATGGATAAATTCCTAGAGACTTGTAATCTTCCAAAATCAGATATGAAGAAATAGAAAATCTAAAAATATGAATTACCGGTAAGGAGATTGATTCAGTGGTCAAAAACTTCCCAACAAACAAAAGTCCTGGATGAGATGGCTTCACTATTAATTCTACCAAACATTCAAAGATTTAGTACGTGTCCTTCTCAAACTCTTCTAAAATATAGAAGAGGAAGGAAGACTTCCAGTCTTGTTTTAGAAGGCCAGCATTATCCTAATACCCGACAAGACACCATGGAGAAAGAAAAAGGCCAGTATACCTGACGAACAAAGATGCAAAAATCCTCAACAGATATTAGCAAACAGAATATAGCAATACATTAAAAGGATTAAACACCGTGATCAGATAAGATATGTTCCAGGAATGCAGGAATGGCTCAATATCTGTAAATCCATCAGTGTGATACATCACATTAACATAATGAGAGATAAAAATCATGTGACCATCTGAGTACGTGCATAAAAAGCATTTGATAAAGTTCCAATATCCATCTGTGATAAAAACTCTCAACAAAGGTATAGAGGAAATGTACTTCAACCTAATAAAGGCCATAAATGACAAACCCACAGTCAGTATCATACTCAGTGGTGAAAAGACAAAAGCTTTTCCATTAAGGTCAGGAACAAGACAAGGATGCCTGCACTTTCTGTTTTTATTCACCATGGTATTAGAAGTTCTAGCCACAGCAATTAGGCAAGAAAAAGAAATGAGGCATCCAAATTGGAAAGGAAGAAGGAAAACCATCAACTATTTGTAGATATATGATATTATGTGTAGAAAACCCTAACAAAACCAAAAAAACTTTTAGAACTAATAAACAAATTCAGTAAATTTGCAGGATACAAAATTAACAGAAATCTGCGTTTCAATACATTAATAAACTACTAGAGAAATTAAGAAAATAATCCATTTATAATTGCATCCCCAAATACCTAGGAATAAATGTAACGGAGGAGGTGAAAGACCTGTACTCTGAAAACTACAAGACATTGACTAAAGAAATTGAAGAAGATAAAAAAATAAGTGGAACGATATTCCATATTTATGTATTAGAAGAATTAACATTGTTAAAATGTCCATAATACCAAAAGCAATCTACAGATTCAGTGCAATCCCTATCCAAATTCAAATGGCATTTTTCACAGAACTAGAACAAATAGTTTTAAAATTTAAATAGAGTGACAATATATCCCAAAAATGAGAAAGAACAGGACTGGAGTTATCGTGCTCTCTGTTTTCAGACAGAGTTATAATAATCCAACAGTATGGTATTGACATAAAAACAGACACATAGGTTAATGGAACAAAATCAAGAGCTCCAAAATAAACCCACAGATATATCATCAAACAGTTTATGACAAAGGCGGCAAGAAGGTACAATAGGGAAAGGACATTTTCTTCAGAAAATGGTGGTGGGAAAACTGGACAGCTAAATGCAAAAGAATGAAACTGTACCACTGCCTTAAATCATATATAAAAATTAACTCGAAATGGATTAACAGACTTGAATGTGACACCTGAAGCCATAAAACTCCTAGAAGAAAACATATACACCAAAATCCTTAACAGCAGTCTTAACCATGTTTTTTGAATCTGACTCCAAAGGCAAAAGAAACAAAAGCAAAATGAACTATTGTGACATCAAACTAAGGCTTCTGTACAGCCAAGGGAGCCGTCAACAAAATGAAAAAGCATCCTGCTGATTGGGAGAAAATATTTACAAATCATATATCTGATAAAAGGTTTATCCAAAGTATATTAAGAACTCCTACAATTCAATTAAAAATCCAATTAAAAATGGACAAAGGATCTAAATAGAGATTTTCACAAAGAAGATCACAGATGGCCAACAGAGACAAAAATGGTGCTCACTAATCAACAGGAAATGCAAATCAAACCTGCAATGAGATCACCTTACATCTGTCAGAATGGCTATTATGAAAGAGACAAGAAATGACAGGTGTTAGTGAGGGTATGGGGAAAAAAGGGAAGGCTTGTGCACTGTTGATGGGAATGCAAAATGGTGCAGCCATTATGAAAAATGGTATAAAGGTTCCTCAGAAAAATCAAAACTAGAACTACCATATGATCCAATAATCCCACCACTTTTCTTCCTTATCTGAAGAAAAGGAAAACACTAATTTGAAAAGATACATGCACCCATATGTTCACTGCAGTATTAATAATAGCAGTCAAGATACAGAAACAAGCTGTGTCCATTGATGGATGAATGAATGAGGTATAGGTATCCACAATGGAATACCATTCGGCCATAAAAAAGAATGAATTCATGTCATTTGTAACATGGGTGGACCTAAGAGTATTCTGCTAAGTAAAATAAGTCAGAGGAAGACAAATACCAAATGATTTCACTTATAAGTAGAATCTAAAAAACAAAAGAAAACCCAGATTCCTAGATAAAGAGAAAAATTTGGTGGTTGTAAGAGGGGAGGGGCGATGACAGGGGGACGGTGATGTGTATAAAGGAATGCAAGCTTCCTGTTATAAAATAAGTAAGTCATGGGGCTATAATGTACACCATGGACAATATAGCCCATAACATTGTAATAACTTTGTATGGTAACAGATGGTAACTAGACTTACTGTGGTGATCATTTCACAATGTATCCAAATGTTGATTTACTATGTTAAACACCTGAAACAGATAGAATATGGTATGCTGCTTTTACCTTATGTAAAGAAAAAAGAAGGAAGGTAAACTCTTTTTTCTTGGAACATAGCCATATCTGGCTAATAAATTTTCTCACCTTCCTGGGCTTGGGGTGGGTAGTCCAGTAGTCCAGGAGGCATGGTCCAACAGCAGATGCTTGGAATTCAAAGACTAGACAGGTTCAGCTAGAACTATAAAACGTGGATTTTAATAATAATGATGGAATTTTTGATGCAAATTTGCCACTCAGGTATCAATCAGGTCAAGCAAAAATATTGATTGTGTCATAGACAAAGACTTAACCTTTTTTGTTTGGTAACTGATAAATTGTATTCCATGGAAATCTGGTGTTGGTAGATGTTCTCGTAAAGATGGGAGATGCACAGCTGCAGTCTAGGAAGCTAGTGATTTATCATCTGTGGTCATGGTTATTTTTTGTTTGTTTCTAATTTCTGCATATGTTTCTAAAATATCATCTCCTCGGGCTCCAGGGCAGCTCAGTCGGAAAAGCATCTGGCTTTTGATCTTGGCTCCAGGCATGATCTCAGGGTGCTGAGGTTGAGACCTGCATTGGGCTTCATGATCAGTGAGGAGACTGCTGAAGATTCTCTCTTTTTCTCCCTCTGCCCCTCCCCATCTCAGGCTTGCACATCCACATGCGTTTTCTCTCTCTCTATCTCTCTCAAACAAATAAATCTTGGGATGCCCGAGTGGTTCAGTAGATTAAATATCTGCCTTCAGCTCAGGTCATGATCCCAGGATCCTGGGATCGAGTCCCACGTGGGGCTCCTTGCTCAGGGGGGAGACTGCTTCTCCCTTTTCCTGCCACTCCCCCTGCTTGTGCTCTCTCTCTCTCTGTCTGACAAATAAAATCTTTTAAAGAAAGTTTAAAAATAAATGTCTTAAAAAAATAAATTAAAATGGGGCGCCTGGGTGGCTCAGTGGGTTAATAAGCCTCTGCCTTCGGCTCAGGTCATGATCCCAGGGTCCTGGAATCGAGTCCCGCATCGGGCTCTCTGCTCATCAGGGAGCCTGCTCCCCACCCCCCCCCCCCGCCTGCCTCTCTGCCTACTTGTGATCTCTGTCTGTCAAATAAGTAAGTAAAATCTTTAAAAATTAATTAGTTAATTAATTTTTTTAAGAAGTCAATTTCCAGTGACATCTCCAATAGCCTAACCTTAGATTATATCAGGAGTCAAAGCATAGTCATGCTGAAAGTCCACCCTAGTATAAAATGCTTAGTATCTGACAAAAAAAAGGTGACCCAACACATTTTCAGTGTTAAAAAGTGCTTGCTGTATTTTCAAGCTTCCTCCCCTTCCTTATTATTTTCCAGGAATTTTTTAAATTGAAGGTTAACATCATACTTTTGGCTGATGTTGTGATGGGTTTCTTGTGATGATCTTGTGATGGGTCCTTTCAGAGTGCTAGGTTATTTTGGACTCAAGTCATGCTTTTACCCTTGCTTTTTACCAAGCCTGCTTCCATTGTCCAGTAGCTTTCAGACTTGCAACAAGTCCCTTCCCCCTTGTGAAGATAAGTCACGCACGGTCTTCCTTGTTTTGTGTAAGAAAACCATTGAGTCCAGTTTATTGCCAAAAACAAAGGTTTGAAGGAAGGAGGTGGTATGTCCTGTGCTTCCCATTTCTTTATCCCCATCATATTAATAGTTCTGTTGTCTCTCCTTTCTTTAGAAAACCCACTGTGGCTTAATATGCCCTCTGTGAAAGGTTTAAGGCCAAATTTAGAAACCATGAAGAACTGTCTTTAAGATGGCATTTACTTCATGATTTAAAAACATCATAGGAATTTTAAAGAAGAAAGAGACTTCAGAAATTTCCTTTAAGAACTTCAGTTTTGCAGAGGAGAACTTGAAGCCAAGTTTCATAACTTGCCTAAGACCATGCAGCTCTCATTGCTGGAAAAAAAGAAGAGGGGATGGCTAACGTGCCGGTCCCTTATTGGCATGCCATCCCCACTTCCAATTCGAACAGTTTATAATCCCTCACATGTCCCTCACTTCCTATCCTAAACTCTCCTCCACTTGAATATCACCAAGTAGGTCCTAATGGGTAGTTTATGCTCATTGGGCATATGGTTGGTGTCAGCTCTTGGCCCTGCATTTAAATTTGTGCCCTTCTGTTGAATGAATGAACCTCACATTTCATATCCCCTGCAGATTCCCACCTGAAGTACCTGATGTTCTATCTCAGAGAGGGTATTGTTGAAGTCTCAGTAAACGTTACAGAGATTAATTGGTGGAAAAATTTGATAGACTTTGTGCCCTGGTCATCCTGGATTATCTCCAGGAAATTAAAAAACAGCATAATCATGGCTTGGTATATTTCAGGGGGGAAAATATCACTAGGCTAAACAGAAAAAATGACTCATTTAAGTATCTGGCAAGTCAAAAGTCTTAATATTGTTTAATAAAAAAATGGAAAGAGCATTCAAAACCTTTTTAACATTTGCCCTCAGTTCTTCATTTTTTTTTATAAATGAAGCCTTTCCTTGGACAAGCTAGTATTCTAACGGGTGAAACCTGAATCCTACTGCCGCCTGCTTTCCAGTATCTTTAGTATTTGCTTCTGTATCCTGTACTGTTGGCCTTAGTCTCTCTACAAGTGTCCTTGTGGAGAGCTTCTCTCCTACCAAATAGCGAGCCTCACACCTATGCTCATCTGCCTCCAACTTTCCGATTAACCTTGAGGCTCTTCAGACTGTAGTCCTTCATTTCCTTCCCTTCACTGACAGATACCTTAAAAGCTCCCATTCTCCAACCCATTGTGGTCTGGCTTTTGCTTTTGAAACTTCTCAGAAGTACCACTAGAAAGGTCACCAGTGCCTTCCAGATTCTTAGGTAGGAACTATCTGCTAAGTATTGGATTTGATCTTTCTGGCACCTTTGACTTGCTTTTCTATTCTGCTCCTTGGCCCTGTTATACCCACCCTGATCTCCCTAACCATTTTCTGAGTTTCCTCTGCTGGTTGATCTTCTTTAAGCCCCCTGAAGTTTGCCATTGCCGGTCTCCTTTTTGGCTGTAAATCTTTCTCTGCACAGTCATCTCTTACCAATGTACATTTTATATTTTCTTCTTCAGCCTCCTAGCTATTCTCAAAAAGCTACCAATTTGACACATCTTACCAACAGATACTTGAGGCACATTTTCTAAACTTACATATATTTCAGATGTGCTTGTTGTTTATTCCCTATTTTACCTTTAGTCTTACCAACAAAATTTTTTTATTTTGTTGGGGCAGGAATAATGGTCAGAACATTTTCCCCAGCCTTTCTTGCAGATAGATATGATCATATGACTATGTCTGGCTAATGAGATTTATGAAGATTTTATTTATTTATTTGACAGAGAGAGAGATCACAAGTAGGCAGAGAGGCAGACTGAGAGAGAGGAAGAAGCAGTCTCCCTGCTGAGCAGAGAGCCCGATGCAGGGCTCGATCCCAGGACCCCAAGATCATGACCTGAGCCAAAGGCAGAGGCTTAACCCACTGAGTCACCCAGGTGCCCCTGGCTAATGAGATTTAAATAGAAATTATTAGGTAAGAGTTACAGGAAAACATCTTAAAAGGAGCTGACTCAGCTGGCTTGTACCATTTTGTCCTTTTCCCTTCTACTTCTTGCCTGGAACTTGGATGTGATAGCTGGTATTCTAGCAGCTATATTGTGAAAAGCATATCCTGAGGATAAAGGAGCACAGAGTACAAAGAGAGACTGGATTTTTGAGGACATTGTGAAGCTACCATATTGATTCTGTCACAGTGGATTTCTCATTCAGTAAAATAAACCACTCATTTAGTTCATTTTTCTGATGTCTGTTATTAGCAGCTGAGTATATTTAGTCGATTCTACCTGTTATCCCCCAAGCATCTGTCTGTGTCTCCTACTTAAGTTTATATGTACTGCATCTATTTATTAACCCAAGTTAGAAATATGAGCTATTACTGAATATACTTTTTCAACGGACAGTTACTAATGTCCTCTCTTGTATTGCTTGCCTCTAGAAATAAAATAATTAATAAGACAGACACAGGGCTTACCTTCTACTGAGATATATAATTTTAGGTAATGATTGACACTATGAAAATTATTTCTTTTCCTTTCAATCTCATTTCAGTAGGTTATGATGCCTTGTCATGTTTGCTTCTAAAAGGTCTGTGAGTCTGTCCTTTGCTGTGGTTGGAGACTTTGGGTTATTCTTTCGTCTCCTCTCTTTCCTTTCCCAGGCCCTTCTCTACATAATGATCTGAAACACACAAATTCTGGAAGGAAATAATGCAAAAGGTTATAAAATATCTAGTTAAAATGGTGTTATGGGTCTTTTTCAAAATACTGTCTTTAATATTGCTGTTTTCATACAGCATTTCATTGTTCTCAAAACTTCAGATATCATATGGGCTAAATACCAGATTTACTTTAGCATTTCCTTTTTTCCTTTTTTGAAATATATTTTTATAATAATTTATTTATTTGAGAGAGTGAGAGAGAGAGGGAACAAGCCAGGGGGGAAGGGACAGAGGGAGAAGGAGAAGCAGGCTTCCTGCTGAGCAGGGAGCCTGACATGGGGCCTTATCCCAGGACCCTGAGATCATGACCTGAGCCAAAGGCTGATGCTTAACTGACTGAGCCACCCAGACACCATTTCTTTTTTTTAAATAATATTTTTAATGGAGAATTTAAAATATACACAAATATGCAGGAAAGTGTGATGAATCCACCATTTTTCCAACACTCAGCTTCAGCAGTTATTAACTGAAGGCCTATTTGTTTCAACTGTAGCACCATCTACCCTTCCCCATTATATTTTTATTTAAAAAAATTTTTTTTTAAGATTTTATTTATTTGTTTGACAGAGAGAGATCACAAGTAGGCAGAGAGGCAGGCAGAGAGAGAGAGGGGAAGCAGGCTCCCTGCTGAGCAGAGAGCCAGATGGTGGGGCTCAATCCCAGGACTCTGAGATCATGACCTGAGCCAAAAGCAGAGGCTTAACCCACTGAGCCACCCAGGCGCCGCCCCCCCCCCCCCGGCCGATTATATTTTTAAATGAAATCCAAGGGGTGCCTCAGTGGCTCAGTCATTAAGTGTCTGCCTTCAGCTCAGGTCATGATCCCAGGGTACTGGGATCAAGCCCCGTATCGGGCTCCCCTGCTCAGCCAGAAGCCTGCTTCTCCCTCTCCCACTCCCACTGCTTGTATTCCCTCTCTCGCTGTCTCTCTGTCAAATAAATAAATAAAATCTTAAAAAAAAATGAAATCCAAGATTTCATATTATTTCATTCATAGATATTTCAGTGTGATCTCTAAAAGATAAGAATTTTTAAAAGGCAGAATTAAAATATCATTATCACCTCTGAGCAAACTAATAATTTTAGTATCAAATTTCTGGGCAAGTTTCCAATAGAATCAAAATGTCATAAATTACGTTCTTACAGTTCGTTTGAATCTGGATCCAAATAAGGTTTGCATCCTGAAATGTGTAAAAATGTCTTGTTAGTTTCTTTTAATCTATAGGTTCTACCTCATCTCTTTCTTGACATAAAAGTTCAAGGGGAAAAAAAAAACCACTAACTTGTTTGTCTTACGGAGTTTCTTAGTTTAGATTGTGCTGATAGTATCTTTGTGGTGTATTTTCTGTAATTAACAGAAGTTCAGAAGTACACTCAGATTTAGGTTAGGTTTTTGGTTTTAGTTTTGATTTTAGTTTTTGGGCCAGACTACTTCCTGGGTAGAGTTGTGTGCCTTGCATGAGGAGTCCTGATGAAAAGGTGATGTGTAAAGTGAGGTTAATCTTTTTTGTGTGAGGTTAACACCCACCGAGGCTCCGTGCCCATATGCATTCATTCATTAGGGCTTGCAAGTTGACAATATTTTTATTCCATCATTCATTCATCAGCCAGAATTCACTATAAAGAGAAACTCTCCCTCTTCTCCCTTTTGTGTAACCAGCAGTACAGTTTGTACATGGAAAGTAAAACATGGTGCTTGGTTTTTTGGCCTAACCGGTTTTCAAAATAATGGGTTTGGTTCCATAGTGTCCTTCAAGAATGTCTTTTTTTTTTTTAAGTATCGCTTTTAAGACCTCTTCAATAGGACCTTTCCAACCTCAGCTTTCTTTGCTCCCCTTATGTGTTAGTGATCCTAGAGTATTAGCGATCCTCAGTTACATCATTCCCTGCTATTTTATGCCCTAGTGAAATACCCTTGGTCTTTTATGACCTGGTTAATGTTCACCTTTTCTTTGAATTGTTTCTAAATTACCAGCCCCGCCGAAATTCATCCCTCCCTCCGTTAACAGTATGTATGCTTTGATGATAGTTGTTATTCTCTCATGTTAAAGTATTTTTTTCCCCCAATCAGTGGAATATTTTGAGAATATTGAGTATCTGCTGTCTCTTAATTATCTGATTTCTCAGCTCTTTGTACTGTGCCTGGCGCTTGACTCTCAACAAATGTGGAGTCACAGTGCAAAGGTTTCTTTATGCTTATGTATATGTATTTATGTGTTTACAGTAAAGACTCCTCTTCACTAATTTATGTGTTTATAGTTAAGGTGTCTTAAATATATCCTAATAATCTGCAAATATGACTTTTTTTTTTTTTTTGCCTCTCTCCTTGATGGAGGTGGAGTAGACAGGTCACAGCGAGTGGGAGAGTTCACTATGAAGACAAGTCTTGGCCGTCCCAGAGGCACACAATTCAGGGTGTAAGCACCCCTATACCCCTATACAAATAAGTTCATAAAACAGAATCCCGGGATAAATTGGAGGCCACGGAAATCAAGTTGTATACATTAGGTTGACTTTACCTGTCTTTGTGTTGGAAATATAAACTAGCCAAGGAGTCTGGAGTTCTTGAAAACTCCAATAAAATGACCTGAGATTTTTTTTTTAACCAATCCTACCATGAAGAGTATTAAACCACAAACATAACAAAAGAAGGCAAGGACCACAAATTAATCTTTTATTGAGACAGCAGAGGGATGTCAGAGTTTAAAATCCCAAAACATTTTCTTCTGTATTTTAAAAAAACAAATAGTTTTCAGAGAAATCTCAATAACAGGATGTTGAAGTGAAAGAAATTTCTGCCTCCCTGTTTCCTATAGGGACTGTGCAGGGGCATGATAACATGAAAGTTATACGACCACCTTGTTTTTGCTGTCTTTGTGATCATGAAATATGATTATATTCCCTCTAATGTTTATATGTGCCCTTGAAGTTATTGGAACTGGTAAAATACCACTTAAACACTATAAGAAAGGAACAATTGTTCCCCCTTCTGTTTTCTCAGGTTGCATAATTATCATGACAGAATAGTTTTAAATTAATAACCTTAATTTGGTTGTTAAGTATTTATTAAAGCATCACATTTGAGTATGTGCAACCATGCAATTAAATGTTTATTGTATATGTGGGAGAATGAGAAATACAAAAGATTGAAGTTCCTAACCACAAGGGGCAAACACTGTAAAAAAAAAAAAAAAAAAAACAACCCAGTTATACTCAACAATAACACTGTGCAGAGAGAGAAAAAAGATGTGGGGGATGCATTTAGTTTCCCTAAAGAATTAGCATCTTAGTTCTCAAATATATATTTAATTACACTCATTGAAGACTGTTAGCATTTCTAAGGGTGGTTTAAGAGTCATGATTACACTATAAAACTAAAATTATAACCACATGTAATTTGTACCATGGGAGGTTGAATTTATTAAGAGAAAAAAGGAATTAAAGACAGCAGTCATTATTTTGGAATGAATATGTTATCACAACCATCTTATGGAAGGGAAAGACATTGCGTGGGTGCTTGTACCTTGAAACCTTAGTAAGGTATGATAAAATTTATAAATCGATGG
Source organism: Martes martes (assembly GCF_963455335.1). NCBI lineage: Eukaryota > Metazoa > Chordata > Mammalia > Carnivora > Mustelidae > Martes > Martes martes. The sequence goes on along the minus strand of NC_137900.1, from coordinate 48,036,279 downwards.
ATTCCCTTCTGTTTTCACTTCTGGGGATCCCCTAAATTGGAGTGTGCATGCTGGTGTATGCCCTTCTACCCAGCCCTTACGGGACCCTGCACGTCCTGTAACCGAAGGAAGCTCAGCTGATGACCTGCCCTGTTAACACTCCTCGCCAATCCCCTGTGAGACATGCCCAGTGCACTCATCCCCACTGGATGCTTTCAGATACTGGGGACTTCTGCTCCCACAGGTTGAGTGGTACCTTCACCAAGAAGCCAATGCAGTTGTTCCTAAACATGTATGTCGGTTTACTTGTAATCACATTCCTTAATTAAATGTTGTGTAAACCAGTAATGTCCACAAAAAGCAGTTGTTTGGAAACTCAGTTGCAATCGGAAGGAAAGTCCCTTGAGAAGATTTACTCTCAAAACAGGTGTAAAACACCAAGGGAAAAATCACAAGAGTTTAGTATGATTCTGTATTCTAACAGTTATGAAGGTTTCTGACCAGTTGCTTATATATAGATGGTGGTCTCAGATAATGCCTTGAGTGTGGTTTACATGAGACTTTCAGACTGTAGTCAAAGAACTCCTTGATATGACACCAAAAGATGAGTTGATTAAATGTGTATTTATAAACTTTAAGTAAAATATTTAAGGGATGTATATATATTTTTTTTAATGTGTTCTGGAATCTTCTGTCTGATGGGTGTTCACTAGCCAAATATCTTCACTGCTCCTCAGCCGTGATGCTGGTACTTTTTTTTCTTGATCCTTGAGTTAAGAATGAGCCTTACTCCAGAACAGCAATCTCTTACCTCTCCTTTCCCCCCATTATTCCATTTTATGAACGATGATCTTACTCGTAGCTCACCTTAGATGCAGCACTTTCCAGATGAGTTTACAGGTTTGGTCACATTTGGTAGTATCCACACCCACCAACACTTCCCTGCAGCATTAGCATGCTCGTGTACATGTCAGGGACACAGAAATTTGTTTATAAACCATAGTGTGGTCCAGGAAAGCAGGTCGCCCATAATTTCACGAGGAACACAGACCCTGTATTTTTATAAACCAAGTGAAAAAAAGTGTCTCAGAAAGTCTTAAGAGCTCCAGATCTGACAGTTGTACTACCTTTGTGATCCAGAGCAAAATACCCGTTTTGGGTCTTGATTTTGTAATCTCTGAAATGTGAATAATATCTCCCCAAATTGTTGTGTAAATCAGGTGAGTAGCACACAGTACCTGGCATGGAGTTGGTAGTCGGTAAATGCTAGGAGATTCTGAATATTTCTAAACTTGGTCCCCCCCCCCCATTTTAATACAGTGGGGATCCTAGGATTATATGGGTAAAGGGCTCCTCAAATTTTAAAATGTTGCTCAAAAGATACTGAGAAATGACTTGATTTGTAAAAATAATGGAAAACATGGTCTATGCTAAGCATTTCATTCTTCTAGCTGATAGGGTTTGTTCTGCTTTGATGTGAAATCGCTTTGTGTTCATATGTGTTAGCTGACTTGTGCCCCGTATGCTTCCTCTTGTCTTCTGATTAAGGTTGTGAATTTTGAAGCCATGAACTGTGCCCTCTCACAAGAAGCCTGCCTGTCTCGACCACAGGGTCAGAAGTTCCTGAAATATAGGTGTCAGTGGTTTTCCTTCACCTTGTTTACCTGCTTCTCAACTGTTACTACTTTTGATGGCCTCTTAGCAGCCTAAATCCTATAAAAATGCAGCCTTGGCTAGCATGGCTTAATCCATCTAAGGACACATAATGTACAATGTAGGAAAGATTTATTTTGCTTTCATTGTGTGTGGTTGTGAACCGTGTCAGTAAGTCAAAGGAAAAGCTTTTAATTGTTACAGAAAGGGCAGTTAAAGGTGTTTAACCTAAATTTCTTTCCTGAATGCCAAATATCTTTCCAGGGGAGAAAGATGCCAAGTCTTTTCTGATTAGTTCGTCGCAGAATAGTGAACACATAGCCAAGATCAAAAGGCAACATGGTTTTGCATTAGATTCATAGCTGTGTGTTTTAAAGTAGCTTTAAAAGTTACCCCATTAGTACCTTTTAAAGCTACCCATAAAATGCCACTTTACATCTGGCATCAGATCTATTAATTTGAGTATTATGAATATGTAGGAATATTTTTGAAAACTCCCGTGGTCTTGTAAAGCCTCCAGGCCCTTATTAGCGGAAAAATCTTGCTTTCTGCCAGGGCATGGAGCCAAGGTAAGATCTTTAAGTAGATAACATTTAGCATTTGAAATAATAATAATGAAAGAGAAGTCCACACGGAGCTTTCAAGTTGTTATCCATTTGAAATATCCAGTATGGAGCTGGAGTCTGAGGGAGAAGATTAAGCAGATGTCAGGCTTGTTTCGGCAGGACACACTGCTTAACCACCTTCCCTCCAAAGTGTTTTATGCCCAGCATCCTGGGAAGGGCACTGACTAATTCGTTTAATCCATCTGTTGCTTTGGGAGACACTATGGGTTGGTTCCTCCAACTATTAGCTTCACAGGTGGCGACCAATGAACTTGGGGAAGATTATGGCTTTTCATTACTCTTGCGGGACCTTTCTTTTGTCTGCCCTTCTCTCACATGGGTCACCTTGGATTTAACCTCTCCCCCACCAACACCCCCCCCCCCCCGCCAAAAAAAAACTCAGGACACAGCTTCTTTAAGTAGGCTCATTTTCAAAAAACATAGTGGCATAGGCCAGGACTTTTTCTCTGGAAGCCTTATTTTCCAAATTCTTTCTTCTATTTTCTATTACTCTGTTTCTTACTTTCTTGTCTTTTCTGACGAAGAAATTAAAAATACGTTTCATGCTTTTTACAGTGATATCGTATAACCAGTGTTGAACACGTTGTGAATAAAGGTAACCTCCCACCAAGGTGATCTCGGTAGTGGTGGAAGAAGGTTACAACTAGTTCCATATTCTGAGAAGAGCAGTTCTTTCCTCCACATTGTAGAGTTGTACTCCTAGACATAGAACTGACATCCTCTTTGCAGATCCCCAGTTTTCCTGTTAGGGATATTGAGTTAAGTTATTACTGTGTGGTTCCCCCTCCTTACCCACCCTCTCTTACCGCCCCCCTTCTCAGTTAGGCCTTTGTGGGAGCCTTGAACTCAGGGCCAGGTCACCAGTTGGCTCATTGTCTAGGTAGGAGGAACCATAGCTGGATTTCTTAGAACTGCTCTTAGAACCATCCTCTTGCCTGGCACAGCTAGTGTTTTATTTTGCATTCAGGTCGGGAAGAACTGCTCTACTTCCCTGCCTCCGTGGGTGGCGTGTACCTGAAACCTTGCTTCTGGTTCTGGAAGAGGAGGTACCCTTCCTCAACCCTACCCACTGCCTACTTCGGGTGAGGGGCGTATCCTATCCCCTCTGGGCTCTCAGCCTGCAACCAGAAGCCTATGTGGGAATCCAGCCCGCTCCTTGTGGAGGAGTTAGTGGAAATTCTACAAACTCTGTATGAGTCATTTTCCTCATCTGGAAAGAAGAATGGTGGCACTGAATGAATTTGATAGAGTTTTTGTAAAGGACAGCTAAAATTGCTACAGATCTTTTTCAGATGTGAAGCTTTGTGGGAATAATAAGTCTTATTAATCAATGATGAAATGCTTTCAAGTAAAGCATCAAAGAACCAGAACCAATTTATTATAATTGGTTTCAAATCGATAACATCCGTTATAAGTATATCACGAGTTAGGGTTTATCGCTTGTTCTTGTTACTCTCATTTTCTGTGGTCTTAAAGTTTATTTACCTGTTCCTGTTAGGTGGTTGGTACTTTAAAAAAAAAAAAAGGCATGACTAATTTTTACACAGGGCCAAGAATGATTTTGTTTCTCTTTCAATTAGCATTACTTTTGCTAGGCAATTAAAAGTAGTTATGTCAGGCATTGTCGTTGGGATCAAAAAGTAGGCTTTGCACATACTTGCTGCCCTCGGTCACTCGCCTTTTCCTAGCAAATAACCTAAAACGTTCTGCCCTCTGTGTAATTATATGCTGGCAAAATGCTCAATTACTCAATTTTTGACCATTTTCATTGTCCCTCCCCTACCCAGGCAGAATTATATCATTGAATAACTTTGAAATTAAGAGGAAATCTGTATAGCGAGTCTGCTGAAGACAATGTAATTCTGCCATTAAATCAGGGTTACAGTGAGTCATAGGAGTAGTTAGCCCTGGAAATACAACAACCAGTGTGCGGTGATGCAGTGAGCACAGCCTCCTGCGAGCAGTCGTGACATCCTTAGATTGCTGAAACTGCAGGTTCCTAAGTCCTCCGTTGTTTCTTCGTGAAACTCCAGAGTTGAATTTGAAATATGCGCTTAAGGAGCATTTGAAAAGGATGTGGCTATCATTGGTTCTAATGGGGTTTTATACCTCAGTAATCTAATTTTCTTATTATAAGGTTGACTAGAGACTAGAGTGACTCATCAGTCTTTTAATGATACAGGAGGAGAGGTAGAGGAGATATGAGAACTGGGTGGTTGTTCAGGTAGATGGATTTGTGTGGCCTGAACAGGTGTATTTAAAGAGTCCATGTCAGCCTATAAAGAGATCTCTTACAGAGTTTTTTTTTTGCATTTTTCCTGTCCTATTTGTTATTTCTATAGTGAGTTTTGTCAACATGGAGTCATTGTCACCAGTGACTCAAAGATGGGAGGGATAGTGTATTCCATATTATCCCAGAATTACGATTATATATTCTTAAGCAAGTAGAAAGCTGGACTAAAACCCAAGAAAGTGAAATTTAGTGAGGGTAAATATAAGTTACTTCTTCCAAAACCAAGTAATTGTTTTGATTAGTAAAAGATAAGGAAGACCAGCCTAAGAGACAGTTTTTATGGGAGAGAAAAATCTTGGGAGCTTTTAGCAGATCATCAGTGTAATAGAAGCTAATTTAATCTGAGACTATAGTAATAGAAAAATTTTATTATTATATACTGTAGCATATAGTACACTGTATTATATTTACATAGTTATGTATTATATATTCATGATATACAATTTATGTAATATGCACCATATTATAAACAGCATAATAGAATAGAGTGGTATAATAGATTATAGTACAATCTTAGTTTTCCCAGACTTGTGTAATTTCTAGCTATTCACTGGACATCTATCACATACTTGTGTTCCTTTGATTAACTTAAACTTTAGAGAATGACATTTGATAGGGATAAAGAATTTTTTATCCTCGCCCTCCTTGTTTTAGGAAAAATAGTGTGGAATACCTTATAGAAACAATGCTTATATGCAACGGCATGTGATTACATTTTAAAGAGGTAGATGTGGAAAGTGGGTCGGGACTGATAAGCATAGGCTCCTTTTCATAAGCTGGAATATTTTCTTGTGAAAATGTTAAATAAGTAAATAGATGGATGGATAGAAGGGATGGAACAATTACTCCATATGTTGTGAGCCGCTCTCTGATTCTCAGAGGCTCACGGTATGCTGCTCTTGAATGCTACTTTGATGTCTTTGGTGCCATGCTTAACCATAACCATTCCCTCATACTGTCCACCCTCCCAGAAAAATAAATGTGGGCAGAATCAATGTAACTCCTTTCACGTAAAGTCTCCCTCATTTACCACTTACAACAGTCCTGTTTGTAGAAGCCAATTCTGCTTTGTTTTCTTTTTCTCACCATTTCCCCCCTTTTCTAGTAATTACCTCATATTGTCCATGCAGAGACCATCAGTCATCTCGATGTGATTTTATTACTACAAAATGATTGACTAATAACAGTTGGTTGGCCTCTTACTAAATCTTCTACCCAGTTCCCTAGGAGAGTCGCTAGGGCCAACCATGCAATCCGTTACCATCACTTAGCAAACCATGGTCCAAAGTCGTCATCAAGGGGATTGTTCTGTCTTGATCTGATGAGAGTTACATGGGTGTCTACATGTAAAAATCAGTCAGGCTATACACCTTGATATGTGCACTTTACTGCATATACGTTATACCTCAGTTTAACCTATGTAATATTCAGTTTGTTTTCCTATTATAGGAAGGAAGTGATTCTCTGACTGTAAATTCCTACTGCTACCCTTGATTTTAAATGTTTGAATAGTAGCAGCCAGTTTGCTAGAGTTCTTCATAAATGTAAAATTTTGAAGCAAAAGGCAGTTAAATGTTAAACCATAAGACTGTAAAGCCTGTGGGCAGGAATCATAGTTCAACACTGTTTCCCCAGGCTGCTGACACTTTTCCAGACACATAGTAGCCATGTAGGAGCAAGTCAGTTAAAGACAATTTTCATATGGACAAAATTTGCTGATATGTTTTGTACGAAGAAATTAATTTATGATTGTTTTGGGATCCGTACTTTGATCTGTGTATACTTGTATCTCTGTTTTCATTTTATCTTAATGCTGGGTGTTATTTTTTGTTGTTCTTTTTTCCCCCCCAGTAAGTAGAAGTTTGACTGTGTGACAAGGTTTTAAGTTATGTTTTCAAAACCCTATCTATATTTACAACTGTGGGGAAAGAAGAAGACCCTACCTTTTTTTTGTTGTTGTTTTGTTTTGTTTTGTTTTAAGTGGGCTTCCTGCCACAGTGTGGAGCCAATCTGGGGCTTGAACTCACAACCCTGAGATTAAGACCTGAGTTGAGATGAAGAGTCTGATTCTTAACTGACTGAGCCACTCAGGCTCCCTGATACCTTGCTTTTTAGCTCTCTATTTAAACGTCACTTTTACCTCCAGATATCTCAGCATGTTTTTCTAATTTTTATTCTTCTTACTGTTAACACTATCAAATCTACTACTGTTTTCTTTGGCTAATGTTTCACATTTTACCTGTAGTGTGTTAGAAAGGTTACTGCCAAACTTGCCATTAAATTCTCCTGGTTGATTCCTGTAACATTTCCGTTTTAGAAGCTTCCATAATAATCTGATGGTCTGAATATCCCCAAAGTATATGTAATTTAATTACATCAATCTTTGAAAACATAGGGTTTGAGTAAAATTGCCATACTGGTCAAAGTAAGAAAAGGAAAAACAACTGAGTGAGCAATTGCCAGGAAATATTTAGTGTAGTTTTCTAAAAACAACTTTATTGAGATACTAATTCACCTATGTACAGTTCACCCATTTGAGGTGTATGATTCATTGGTTTTCATTGTATTCAGAGAGCTGTGCAACCATTATTAGCATAATCAATTTTTGAACATTTTCGTTGCCCCTCCCCAACCAAAAACCTCCATACTTTTTAGCCATCATCTCTCTCCCAGATTCTCTCTTGTTCCCCAGCCCTAGCCATCCACTCATCTACTTTCTATCTATAGATTTGCCTATTCTGGACAACTCATATCAGTGGGATCATAGAATACATGGTTTATTGTGATTAGCTCCTTTTACTCCCTGTGGTATTTTCAAGGCTCATCTGTTTTGTAGCATGTAGCAGAATTTCACTCCTTTTACGGGTGAATAATATTGCCTTACTTGGATATACCACAATTACCTTATCTGTTGATGAGTTAATGGGGATTTGAATTATTTTAACCTTTTGGCTGTGGTGAATAGTGCTACTAGTTTTACATACTGAGTTTTTGATAAAATGTTACATTCTTGTTGGCATAATTTTTCTCTTTCTTTAACAAGAAGGCTTGGCTCTGAGCGTCTTGAGAAAGTTTGGAGAATTTTGATAGATGTGGAGGGAGTTGGGTTATTTTTCTCTCCAGTGGAATGCCCCCTGGGGTCAATTATTTAGGTATTCTCAGTACAGAAAACAAAGTAAACTAAATGCTTCTATCCACATCTTTATTACTGGTGGGGAGAATTCTTGTATCGTTATGCAGCTATATAAAAATACGGAAACTGTTAAAATTTGCAATTTGTCTTTGACAATTATTTTATTATCATTGCCCTTTAATTGGAGATTCTTTTGAGGGAAAACAGGTTCCTCTGAAAAAAAAGTTCTAGGGACTCCTGGGTGGCTTAGTCGGTTAAGCGGCTGCCTTCAGCTCAGGTCATGATCCCAGAGTCCTGGGATCAAGTCCCACATTGGGCTTAGTGGGAAGCCTGTGTCTCCCTCTGCCTGCTCTGCCTGCCGCTCCCCCTTGCTTGTGCGCTCTCGCTCTCTCTCTCTCTCTCTCACACACACAGGTAAATAAATAAAATCTTTAAAAAAAAAATTCTATTACCTTCTTTGTCAGCCTTTGATTTTTCTTTCTAGCTGACTGTTCAGTTGGTGTTTATTAGAGTAAGTATACAACAGAGGCATTCATTTTAACTCATTCTAACTCATTCAGCAGTACTTGATTTTTTTGTTCGGAAGTTTACACAAGAATCAATTTGGTTAAAGATTCTAGTTTGGAACATTTCCTCTCGGTGAGAATTAAAACCCCGAATCTTCACAAATGTCAATTTGAATTTAAAACACACGTATTTTATGTGGCTAGATACTATTTTGGGCGATTGTGACATTACCCTCCCATCCCCCCATGAGCCCGTCCTGTGTTTCTGTCTATAGAACTTGAACTTCCAGATATCTAAAATTTACCCATTTTAAATACTTGGACTTTCAAAAACAATTAATGAATTTCTTTGCTAAATGAGTGAACTTTGGATAGCCTTCTTGTAGGGATTTGCAGTGGCTTTGGAATTCTAAGTTTGTAACTTTTTCCAACTGCTTTTTTCAAGATGTTGCTGTGTCAGAGGACTGCTGTTAATCTGGTAAAGAGTAATTTATTGATGAAAATTTTATTTGTACACATGCACTAATATAATTGGCATGAAAACTCACTCTTCAGGATAATATATAACAGTTATGACTTTCAAAACAACTCTGAGAAACTTGGACAACAAGGTCAGAACATTGTTCTTTCATGGAATAAAATTATTTAGTTGCCATAGGACAGAGTGTCTTAAAGGAGTTGAAAACCACATAGCTAGAAAATGAAGTCATTAAGCTTTTTTTTTTTTTTTTTTTTGCAAAAAATCAGAGAATGTTGTATGTACAAACAAATGGACCAGGAGAAATGATATGGTAAATTAAATCAGAGAAATTTGGTTTAACCCACTCTAAGCAGGAAGTTATAGTAAGTCCCCCATAAGGTAGGAATCAGCAAACTTAAAGCCCTTGGACCAAATCCATGTGCTGCTTATTTTTGTAAATAAAGCTTTATTGGAACAAAGCTATGCCCATTTGTTTACATATTGTCCATGGCTGTCAAAGTTGAGTACTTCCTACAGAGACTGTACAGTCTGTGAATCTAAAATGTTTACTGTTGGTTTAATAACAGGTTGAGAAAGGTTCCCAACTCCCTCTATAGAGGCTGCAAAGTAAGCATAATGTACTTTCTCATTATCTTCCATCCTTAGTGGGATCGCAGAGGGAAATACACAAAGTAAAATACAGACTAGTAGAATTACCTGTGATGAAAAGGACTGAGAGGCACCTTAATATATTAAGGCCCAAAGGAACAGAATTGTATGTTGGAGAGTAATGAATATCAGGATAATACAGCAATAGATGGCCTAAAGTCATGATCTAGGTTCAGTTCAGGACAGTTTAGAATTTTACATGTATATCCAGAAAATAGCATGCCTGTTACCATAGGAGCAGTGTGGCCAGTACTAATAGCCATAAAAGGCGGTTGGCGTTTCTTACTGGGAATTCTCTGAGGCCTGGAATATTTGATGTGGTCATATATTCCCTTGGCAGTATCATTTCAGCACATCTTTAGAACAGAAGCTTGGGGCATCCATGGAATGGAGTCTGTCACCTCCAGTGATGTCCTGTGGCAGCTGAGAGCTTCTATTAATAGGCTTTGTTCACTTCTACGAGGTTCATTACTCCAGCGATTGGGCCTCCAAACAAATCTTGATGACAGCAACCAGACCAAGTCCTTCTTGGTCTTTCTTTAGCAAAGCTAGAGCCAAGAAAAAGAAAACCACACCAATTGCAGAGGCTAACTTGTCAGACTTTGGCTTTATTGACTTATAAGGGGGTAGGCTTGGGACTACTGACCAGAGGGGTATTTGAATGATCCTTCTCCCCACTCTGGACACACTGTGCCTTGGAAATTCTTCTCTAAATATTATATTGTGTCATTTGGGGCCCAGAACAGGCTTTTTGTAAATGTAAACTGACTGATAATAACCAGTCTTCTGTTCACCAATTCTAACTACAAACTCTGATTTCAGAGAAAATTATGTTAAGTATGTGTCTTCACATGGTGCTTTCTTGACTCTGTTCACCAAATGGCATGCATCTGTACTTGTTCTGATATGGAATCCAGAAATGGCAATGCCAACTGGAAATGGGAATTTGGTTTCAATCAAAGGGATGGCAGTGATATCCTATGAGAACTAAAGTGGAATTACAGGCCAGATCATAGAAGCAAGAGATTGGATGCAAATATCTCAGAAGGCAGAGACTCTAGTTCCCTCTGAAATGTATCTTTGTGTGAATACCAGAGAGAGATCATTGAAATGCATTTTGTTAGACCAAAAGTGTCATTTCTTGGTGATCTCAGAATTAGAACTTTATTAAAATGGAATATTGTGCCTCTCATGGTACATGATTATATGAAACCTCTATAAGCGACTGTAAGAAAATACTAGCCTAGAGTAGTGGTTCTCAACCTGGGATGATTTTGTTTGCTACCCCCCCACCTCCACCCCAGTATTTAGCATTGTCTGGAGACTTTTTTTTAATTGTCATGACCTGGGCACGTGTGTGTGTATTGGGGGGGGGGGGGCGTGCCACTGGCATCTAGTGGGTAGAAGCCAGAGAAGCCACTAAGCATCCTACAATGCATGGGACATTCTTCACAATAAAGAATTTTCCAGTCCAAAATGTCAATAGTTGAGAAACTTTGGACATTGAACAAAAATTCTTAGCTGAGATTTCAGCTTATTAGGGCCAATTATTAAACTTTTTTGAATTCCTTTTGGACACAAAAAGGGAGTGTTTCTTACTGCTTTAGGATAGTCTCAATTAAGCCAAGAAAATGTATTTTGTTTTTTGCTTCTATGTGAAACATTAGTTACGTTTTCTAAATTTTTTTTAAAAAGTACAGTATAGGTTTATAAAAAAATAATAAAAGACAACATGATCCCACTACTTATTTGTACATTTCCTTCAAGATTAGAAATATCATGGAATAGAATGGTTTATCCATCAGAATAACCTCTGTAGAGAAACCAGCTGAAAGAGAATGGAATTTTTTTCTGGGCATTCTTCCTGCTTGTATTATCTGTTCCTAGCCCCTTCTTTTTCAAATAATACTGCTGTCACACAAAGTTTAAGGTCAGTTTATCAGCAAGTGATTATTTAGACTATGAATACCTGAGTTGAATTCCCTACGTCAGGGATTCTCATTGATATTAAGCAAAGTGAGAAAAAAGTCTTGTGAGAGTTTATTCTTTTGGGTATGTGTGTGCTAAATAATTTAGAGGTTTTTATTTCGTGCCTTTATTAATGGTAGGTTTCATTAACAAATGAAAGTATTTGCTAACTTTCCAGTCTGAACTTAGAGGTGACTTGTTACTTTCCAGATTAGTGTTTAGTTGATTATGAGATCTATAAAAGCAAGGGAGAGAGGAACAGACCAGATATTCTAGACCACCCTACAATAGTATCCCTGAACTTCAAAAGCCCCAGGAGGGAGCAGCTGGGGAGTGCTATATTTTCTGTACTCTTGGTGAGCTAAATTTGGTTTGGCAGAGAATTTTTAGGAGTAGATAAGGCTCTGTAAGTAAAGCTGCAGTTTTAGCCAAAGAAAACAGACTGTAGGTTTGATGACTCTATTTGATTTATTAGTGCCATATGCAGGGCCTTTTGATCTTCAGGATTCAGTAAACCAATGAATTGATATTTATCAGAACCCCATCACATGGGAAGAAATCTTAATTTGCCTGTAGTGTTGATACTAATATAATTACCCAACACCTGCATTCTATTGGTGGTAATTGTGTTAGGTTATATTAAATTTTAATGACACAGAGGAACATTAAAAACAAGTTTTGGGGTAGCATTAACATTGGAAATAATCTTATTTCTCAAGTATATCAAATTTGCTTGCTCCAGTATATAGCAGAACGTCTTCCTAGGAGCACAGGAACTGTGTGTCGTGATTGTGATTTTCAGACAAAGAAAGGGAAATAACTTGACATTGATGATACCACATGAACAGATGTTCTATTCTAAGGCTACTTATAGTCTTAATTTGTCAGACAATGTGAAGAAGTTCCCATTAAGTTTGAGGTTTTACCCACTTCTGAATTTCCTTGTAATACTTTTATAAGGTATTACAAACCACAGGACACCTATCTCTGCTGCTAAGCCATCAGCATCCGTTTCTGTCTTCTTATTCTTAAGACAAGTTAACATATGACAGAAATGTACGTATCTGTAAAATCGAGATGAAATGTCAGGAACAATATCATGGTATTAGTATTTTTTTAAAATAGATCTTCTTCTTGAGACTTTTGGGGTCCTTGTTTTTGTGTGTGGAAAAGCTTATAGGTCTCAATCAGTGGGATGCCCCAGATGAGTTTTGCTTTCTTTTTTCTGTGAATTCTTAATTAATACCTGACCAGACAATTCTTGCCTATAAATGATTCGTACTTAGATTAACTCTCAGTTTTTAATGCTCTTCCTTGCTCATTCTGTTTGTATAGAGATCCTTTCTATAATGTCTGTTATATCAAGTATTGAACTAGGCATTTTTTTCAGCTTCCTACTCCAAGAGAAGTTTAAAGGGAAAAAATTTGTTTTGGATCAGTTTAGAGCAGTTTGCCTTATCTCTTAAAGTATCAAATAAATTTCTGGGAATACTGTTATGGAGGTGGTGAGCAAACCAGATAGACTCATGCATGACTTTACTCAGGCATTATATGTACTCTTTTTTTTAAAAAAATATTTATTTATTTATTCGACAGACAGAGATCACAAGTAGGCAGAGAGGCAGGCAGAGAGAGAGAGAGAGAGAGAGAGGAGGAAGCGGGCTCCCTGCTGAGCAGAGAGCCTGGTGCGGGGCTGGATCCCAGGACCCTGAGACCATGACCTGAGCTGAAAGCAGAGGCTTAACCCACTGAGCCACCCAGGTGCCCCAGCATTATATATACTCTTAAACTTGTTCCTATCGGTGGTAACAGTGCTGTTTACTCCATGTTCTCTTCTCAGTGCTTTACTTGCATTATCTACATTCTCATACTAACAATGCGAATTAGTACATTATTAATTTCATTCCCCCTTTTTAGAGATGAAGAAACCAAGACCTGGAGAGTGTTACTTGCCTGAGGTCACTCGGCTAGAAAGTGGTGGAATCAGGATTCACACCAAATCATTGTATTATTCTCTTCTTTTTACCTTCACTCTATAACCCTTGAGTTTTCAGACTATTTGGCATGCAGATGTAAGTGCAAAATTCATGTCAAAAGTAAGATAATTCTTTAAAATTGTTGGCCACTTAAAAAAAAAGATTATTTATTTACTTATTTTGGGGGGGCATATGAAAGTGGTGGTAGGAGGGGCAGAGGGAGAGAGAGAATCTCAGGCAGAGTCCCTGCTGAGGGAGGAGCCTGACGCTGGGCTCGGACTCACAACCCTGAGATCATGACCTGAGCTGAAACCAAAAGTCAGATGCTTAACCGACTGAGCCACCCAGGCACCACTGTTTGCTGGTTTTTTTAAAATAGCTTGTCCTTTTATCACAGAGCCCATAATGGCATGTGGCTTTCTGCATCCCCCAACACATCTTACTGTATAAGAATCTCAGTACATGTGCATACGTATAACACATATGCACATACAAACATGTATATGGCACAGCAGTGTCATAAGTATAGATCACAGCCGTGTCCAAATAACGCCCTCTGTGTTTCCTCTTTTTTCTTATTTACTGGAAAATGTTATTGGAGTCCCAGTAATGAACAGGAGCTCAAAGCTCATGTTCTACATTTCTACCTTTTAACCCTACCACCCTTTATTTGTGCAAGAAAATGTTATCCCCTGCGATGACCCTTGCCCTGTTTACAGAATAGGAGTGTATTACTGATAGGATGGGCAAGTCTTACCATTAAAATACTTGTGACACAAGCAGATTTTGAACCTTCAGATAGTCATTCCTTTACTATGTGCTTCATAAAACTGCAGGCTAGAGCAGGGAGTGTATTCAGCTGGCTTGAGTCGGTAAGTCAAAGTGACTTTAGAGATACGGTCTGGAATACTAAAGCACTGAGATTCAAGATCCGGGTACACTGAGAGAGAGTTAAGTATTTGACATCTGATCTCGTTAGCAGAATGTATGCTTACCACACAGAGGTAGTCTCAGATAGAAGAAGCCAGTTTCTAAAACAGTTTGGGGTGGATGTTTGCTTCTGATTAGCCTGGGTGTGTGTGTGTCGGATGAATGAGCAATTGGGAAGTCATGACCATGTGTTTGCTGTCATTTAAACCGCCATTCTAATCTAAATATACATGTGGGTGCCTAAGGAGACTTCTTTCTTTTCAAGAGGATCATTCTTAACAGCTCTCAACTCCTTGCCGACACACGTGAACTTTGGGGCAATTCTGTTTTCCTGGGGGCTACTCTGTTTTCTTTTACAAGAGGTGAGGATGATTTCTTTGCTTGCTGTATTTCTGATTTTTAAAGGCCAGTTGTATGTAAAGTTTATTTACAGTGAGCAATCACTTCATAGAAACGACGGCTTCTAGGATGTTCTACAAGGTAATGAAAGAGGGGGATAAGCATGAGGAGAGAAATAAGACACAGGGGGTTTTCTATTTATAGGAGAATTCAAGAAAAATGTACTGATTTTAGATCGTTAATTTGCATATAGCATGAACTAATCTAATTAAAAATTAGAGAAGTTTATAAAATAGGTGATATGCTTTTCTAATATGTCATCATAGAGTGGAACCCTCATGTGTGTTTTTTTCCCTGAGTGATTTAAAATAGGGAAAAAAAAAGATACCCTTCTCCTTTGACTTCAAAGCATATACTTATATTTTATCTACCCTAGAATTACTAAAATACATATTTAAGAAGTTAGAAGTTACATAAGTTTCTTCTGCTCATGATTGTCATATTATAGACTTCCTTTTATTTTCTTAGAGAAGCTAAGGATTAGGCTTATGTATTTTTCTCATCTGAAATGATTCTTTTCATTCAGAAAAGAATAATACTGGTCTTCCATTTTTTTATAATTATATAGCTTATTGTATTTTGAAGAGCCATATACCCAAATGTTTTTCTTTGCCCATTCACACATTTTTAGATAAAAGAGCAAACAGTGTAAAATATAACTTATTAAAAAATAACACCCCTCATCATCTATCTACTCGGTTTTGATAAAAATTATTTACCACATAATTACACATTAAAATGTTTCCTTAATACCTTTTTGATAATCCTAGGGAGACTGTCTTTTTTTTTTTTTTAATTATTGCTATGTAAATTCTTACACAAATACAGGTATTTAATTTACTTAATAGTTATACTGTATGTCTGTTTGGAAGTTGCCTTACAGATTAATATATGTGACAAATGTAAACTAAGGTAGATAGTAACAAAGTTAGAACATAGCATTTATTCAGAGTTAGGTAAATTTTCTATGTGGGCAATAAGGTCTACCATTTTTTTTCCTAGAAAACTATGAGAGTTACGTAGTTTTATATTTGGAATTTCATAATGCATGCATGTTCATTGGCAGAAAGAAATTTTCCTGGAACTATATTCCAGGAGAATTTACCATATGGGTCTCTAGATGTCCAAATAGTTAATTTTCTATGTAAGTGGGCAAAGTAATTTCATGTAAATACTAATCTCATAAACTAAATTTTTTTCTGATGAGGTAGAACATACTGTTTTTATCCAGGCATGGAAATATCTAGAGGGCTTAAGAAACTTTTTTTTTGAATAGCATTTCCTTTCTAAATGTTTTCATTCCAGCACAATTTCAGAGAAAACAGAAGCTGATCGTAGTAAATCCCTTTCATTCCAGGAAGAGTCATATTTAGTGAATTCTATTCTAGAGCAGTAAGTAAAGCCTTCCTGTTGCTTTGCAGCTAAGTTTCTCCCCCCTCCCCCCGCCCCCATGGCTCAGCCCACACTCAGGGAGCTGTGCAATTTGCTCAGTTCTTCAGGAAATTTATGAGAATAATATCAATATTTCTTATTTTCTTTCAAATTTTTTAGTCTATAAGAAAACACCACTTTCCAGACTAATTTGACTTTCAGGTTTCTAGCAGCCAGCTGGTAAAGAGGACATGATATATTACGCATTTCACATTGTTATAAGATAAAACCCAATCTCTTAGGAGATGTTTAAGTCAAATGCAATTAAGTGGAAGGACGAGTCTGTGTGTTCTACTTGTTTTTCAGCACTTGGTGTTTTAAGTAGAGTGGATTAAAAGGTACTAAGTAGCCTTGACTATATAGGAAGAAATTTGAGGGCCATATTACAAGCTAAATGTGCTGAAGTTTTAAAATACAATGTATATATTTGAAGCATGCATGCATGGGTGGGGATGCTGGAAGTTTGTGGAATTGAGCTTTTCCTGAATAGTGATTTCATGAATAGGGAATGCTTTCGTCCCATGAAGATTAAACAAGTTTAGGTCTTTAAATCATTCTTGAGATATTGAAATTGAATGAGTTTCTGAGGATCAATTCCGAAACATTTCCAAACCATCCTCTGAGCATGCTGTAAATCATGTGGGCCAGGGCTCTAATCGAACAGCGTGGATCTGAATCCTCATTAACTTGTGTTGTAGGGAAGAGAAAATTGAGGAAGAGGCCGAGAAGACCTTTAGCCGGTGCTGGCCTGAGCTACCATTGTTGAAGGACATCCTTTGAGCTAATTTCAGTCCCATAAAAAAAAAATCTATTTAGTGATTAGTAACCAGTGGATAAGAGCAGAAAGCCCAAGTGAATAAAGGCCATAAATACTGAAGTCCTTGGGATAACAGCCTGTAAAACTGTCAGAAGCACTGCTTAAGTGACAAAAGATAGCCCAAAGTAACGAGAAATGCTAGCTCACTGGGCAGTACTCTGTATTCTCGGACAGAAGACATAATTTAGTTTTCTCCAAAAATAGAGGTTCTTCTTGAATCCAGTACCTGCCCCCACTTTATTTATTTGTAGTGGCTGGTGTCTCTTTGCCTTTAATTTATGGTTAATTACATTTGCTCGTAGGACTCATGATGCCTGTTAAGGCAGCAGTGTTTCCAAAAGTAGCACTTTGATTCCTGAAACTTCTGTTCAGAGCCATCAAGATCTACTTACTTGCTAAGAATGTTTAGCCTAACTAGAGTGAGTGGGTGAGTGTGTGTGTGTGTGTGTGTGTGTGTGTGTGTGTGTGTACTTTTTTAAAGGCAGATGGTTAGGAATTATTAGATGCTGTCGAGCCTTTCTCTTGTTTTTAATTCAAAGTCTGAAGTTCACTGTTCTTACATATTTTTCCCTAAGGGAAAAATAAGTAAACAAAGCCAGAAGAATGTAAGTCCATATTATAAACTCTTTTGTTATTACTGTACACTGTTGAGATCACAGATGATTAAAGTCTTACCAGCCAGTACTTCAGAGGTATTTTCAGCGTTAGAGAAACTTGAAGACGATGGAATCAAGGGTCTTTATTCCAAACTCCTGTTGTTCTATGATGATGATTTTATGGCATTTGAATTACAGTGTTAGCCAGCAAAATGATATGTTTTTACAGTTCTACAATATAACCTTCAAATCCCAGATGTGTGTTTGAGAGCTGTGTTTTCAGTGTACTCAAAGTGTTGTGCTCCTTCAAGTTGGAGAATTCTGTCAACTTCAGGGTATTTGCTTCTCAGCATTCCGGCGGTGAGAACTGGAGGTGTCATTCACTTGAAGGGAGCAGATGTTAAAGGTTCTTGCCCCTGCCTCCCTAATCCCAAACACCCTTGAAGAAGAGAAACGTCCTATTACCCAAATAGGCATCTTTCTGATGGTGAGAAAAGGCGGTAAAAGGCAGTAAATCTGCCTTCTCATTATGAAGTGCAACAATGGATTGATTTATGAAGAAAGGCAACTGTTGGGCTTATATGTGTGCATGGAAATGTTGGCTCCTTTAGAGCCAAAGAAGCAGTAGCTTTCCTCCTGCTCTTGACAAGAATTTAATATTACTAACACGGGATCTGTTGATTCTAAATGCCGCATTTTTTAAGAGGGGTACATTGAGAAGAAAACAAACAAAAAAAGTCCACCTCCGAATGTTTTCACATGAGCACAATCTCTTAAATCGGCTGTGTTTTTGCTACTTCAGTTCATTTTCATTAAGAGCAAAGGGATTTCTTAAAAATACTTTTATTTTTATCAACTTAGTACTGTTAAGTACTGTTAAGTACTGTTAGTACTTAACAGTTTAAATAAAAGTAAGTGTAAGTAGAGCATATTTAGATGTTAAGCTGTTTATAAAATTTTCAGTTTCACTTAATGTGTCATTTTCAGCAAACACTATAAAATGACCGGATAGACCCACAGTGAAGATAATTTCAAATTTCGGGGGTGTGGGGGGGGTCATGTTAAGTATTTTGTGTTGGGTTTTTAAGAAGGTCTTTGTGCATTTTAAATCTTTTAAATAAGTCTGTGTTACTTCTTACTTAGTAAGAAGGTTTGTTGGAGGATTTCTGCTTAACTTAAAAGTTAAAATTTAAGCTGTAAGTCAATTTTGAGCATAAAATATTATAAAATACAAAAATCTGGATGGTCTATTAAAAAAATTGATATGATACTGACCTGGTATATTTAGCACCTAGCACTCCAGAATTTGAAATCTATGTGATACAATTCAGATTTGAGCAGGCAAATTACAGATTTCAAACCGATGATTATCTATTATCTAACCGATGATTGAAATCTATACAGATTTCAAATCGATGGTTGATGTTAAAGCTTCTCTCTTTCAATAAACACACATCCCCCGTGTATGTATATTTTTAAATTGTAGTAATAGCTGTGCTAACATACCGTGTACAAGAAGGTACATAGAAATACTTGAAAAATTAAAAGAACAAGGAAATAAGTATTACTCAAATAAAGGTTCTATTCTTTTCTTTTACCCCTGTGGCTCACCTTACATGCACACCCACACCCAAGGACTTGTGGAGCGCTCTGATCTAGAAGAAAGGGATTCAGAGTGTTACCTGAGAAAAATGCACTATTATCTTAATTAGGAAGATACAAGGCTTGTAAAGACTTATTCCTTGCAACTGTCAACAGTCTTTGTGATAAATAATAGACTGATAATGAGAAATGTTGCATTTTGACCTGGTGATGATTGGATAGTTTTAAATCAATACTTTTTTTTTCCCCCAGTGGACTTTGGTTATTTTGGAAGTCAAAACACCATGGAAATAAAGGTCTTGGCAAATAAAACAAAACCTTGATGCCACTGCTATGATCGTAAATCTAAGCTTCACATTTAATGGGAAAAATTCTCTGAGATGTCCAAAGATGAAATTAATAAAACGTCTTGACATTTGTGTAAGTCTATAAAGATTCTATAGGTGTCAATCAAATGCTCTTTGGCCATTTTCAAGTAAGCCACTTTTTAAAAAAATGTCCAAAGTTAATGAGAAAATGCAGTTAAATGTCTTATCAAATGATCTCTTCCGGTGTATCTCTGTTTTACTTCATTTCAATTAATTTCTATCTTTATGATACCCTGAATTCATTCTATTTAATTTCCTTGACTATTTTAAATTTTATAATCCAAAGCTTAGAGCTATGGCCACATATAACGGACATTTAGGACTCTGAATTCAGTTCAGCATTGCCCTTACAGAGAGAGGGAATATAATACTTTCACATTATTTTGAGCGTCCTGCAAGTGCTCCGCACAGGTGGGTTATTTCACAAGTTACTGAATGGTTGTTCTGACAACGGTTTTGGGATCTTATTGTTAACTGATGAGTGGTGGAGTTTTGACGTTCATTGGTCAGCTTCAGTAATGGTTATTTATGGGGCAATTCTATGAGGAAACTTGTTTTTTCTTTCTCTTTTGTGAGGCATTACAGCTCTAAGCCCTCTGACTTGTAACTTTTTTCTTTTTCTGCCTTAATCCTCAAAATACACAAAAGGAGCGGGGGAGAGAAAGACCAGTTAAAAGATACGTCTCTGGTATTACAACGCAGTGGTGTATTTTATGGTCGGTTGTGAAACAAAACTTCTCTGCACACGGCCTTTGCCCAAGGAATAGCAAAATGCTTAGAGGTGGTGCAAGTGTAAATGGCCTGTTTCCAGATGATTTCTCATTCCTACAGCTCTCAACAAGTAAGGGATTTTTGGAAAACATCTGGCACATACGCCATCTTGCAACAACCAGATTTTTTGAAAGATCATATGTTCTGGCCACACTAGTCAGTAGCAGCCTTCGAAGTACAACTGGTGATGAGAGATAAAAGACTTGGGACTCTTCTGTTTAAAAGAGAGGAAGCTAAAAGAAAATTATAGCCATCCCTAAGTGTGGAAAAGGGTCTCCTGGAAAGATTTATAGACCCTTGTTCCCCAAGGCCATTTCGTTTCCTAATGGGATTCTGTGTTCTCAGACAGGGGGTGATGGGCACAAATGATGACAGCATGTAATGACAGCAGTGAGGATGACAATAATAAGGAAGAAAGCAAATGCAGTTGCTAAAAACAGAGGCACCACAATGTAAAGCCAATTATCTTGGCATCCAGGATGATTTTGTCCGTAAGTTGAATATGTAACAGAAATAAGGACCTTTCCTGGTTTGCTAATAGTAGAGATGGTAATTCTTCGGATCTTTCTCTCTTACCAGCAAATGAT
The DNA here is from genome assembly GCF_963455335.1 of Martes martes. Classification (NCBI taxonomy): domain Eukaryota; kingdom Metazoa; phylum Chordata; class Mammalia; order Carnivora; family Mustelidae; genus Martes; species Martes martes. The sequence continues at coordinate 48,015,515 of NC_137900.1, read as the reverse complement.
GGGCATGATGGGCATGACAATAGCTTTTGGTACTATAAGGGCCCAGCAGGCAAAATACACTTAAAATTTACCATTAAGTTCATTAAATTTGCTATAATATCTAACAATGGAGAGGGTTTGCTAAAGAGAGATGGGGTGTCTTTCCCATGGTCACAGACTTGAGTAACTGTCCAGCAGTAACTTGAGTGACAGTCCAGCAAGTTGTAGCTTCCTACTCCACTGTCCTTTCCCCAATTTCACCTTGTTTCCAAAGAAAGACCTGTGGCAGATTATTTGAAGCATTACATCTATTTTTTTTTCCCCTGGAGGTTATATATAGATTGTATGGAAAAGTTGAGTAAGAAGACTAGATCACTTTAGAAGGCAAATAAAATAAATGAGCTTAGTGTGTTGTCTGATGTCAGTCTTTGTGATCTGTACCAGTGCCATTCTAGGAGAAAAGTCCATGCTTTTTAAACAAAACATATCAAACTAGTGAGGTGAGTAGCCAGGATCTCTTGTAGTATTGACTGGACAAATGTTAGAAGCAATTGACACAGATGAACACATTCAGACCCAGGGATGAAGTGTTTTTGTTTGATCACTGGTTTGCTTTGGGTGCCGATTGCAAGATGGCACACAAGATATTAGGGACATTAGAGGACATTAGGGACAGAGGCATATTCAGTGCAGCTTTCACAGCGACATAGAAAACTGTTCCCTGGCTGTTCCCTGGCTGTTATAAAAGGGTGTTAGTGTGTTCGGAAAACTGCTTTAAATTAATTCCACTTTTTCAGGGTTATTCAGTGTAGTAGAAAGAACTGGATGCGAAGTTAGAGAACTGGGTGCTGTCTACCTAAATATTACCTCCTGGCCTCTTAGTCTTATTGTGCTTTAGTTCCATCAGCAGTAAAATGGGGATAAAAAATACGTCTTTTTGTCTTAATCAGCTTGGGCTGCCTTAACAAAATAGCATAGAGTAGGTGGCTTAAACCACAGGGATTTATTTCCTACCATTCTGGAGGCTGGGAGGGCCACGATCAAGGTGCCTTCTGACTTGGTTCCCCTCTGAGTGTTCTTTTCTTGACTTGGATCTGGCTACCTTCTCACCCTGTCTTCACGTACTGGGCGGGGAGTGACGTGGGCGGGGTGGGGTGGGGGGGAGGTGGGCAAGCTCTTTGGTGTCTCTTCTAAATTAGGGCGCTAATCACATCATGAAAGCCCCACCCTCATGACCACATCTAAACCTAATCACTTCCCAGAGGCCCCATCTCCAAATACCATCACATGGGGGTTTAGGACTTTAACATGGGAATTTTGGGGGGACATATTCAGTCTGTAGCACTAGCCTTTCTCATGATAGAGTGAATGAATAATATGGGAAGGCTACACAAAGATATATTAAGAGGTTAAAGTTATTGACTGACGTTTGTTCCATCAGATTTTCATATATATACCTTTCTATATCATAAAGTTTTGGTCTTGGGGCACCCGGGTGTCTCCATCAGTTAAATGTCTGCCTTCCACTCAGGTCATGATCTCAGGGTTCCTGTATCAAGCCGCCTGCCAGCTCCCTGCTTAGCAGGGAGTCTGCTTCTCCCTCTCCCCCTGGCTCATGTTCCCTCCCTCTTTCTCTCTGTCAAATAAATAAATAAAATCTTTAAAACAATAAAATTCTTTTAACATGTTTATTTTGTTCTTTTAACATGTTTATTTTGAAGTAGGTAGTAATATAAAACTAAATGAAAAAAGTTCTCATTTCTAGCTTTTTGACAAGTCACTCTTACGTCATTCTTGTTAGATTAACTTAGTCTAAGTGTTATTTCACAACTTTTCAATACTTAGTTCTTTGCTTAACTATGAGCTTACCTTTTATTGAAACAGCTATCACAATATATTAGCTATTAATGGGAATTGGTAAGAGAATGCATTCATGTGATGAACCTTTTCCATACTTGTTTGAAATAGATGTCATTTTTCTTTAAAAATGTGTTAAATGTATATTTGAAAGTTGAGTGGGATTATCTTCACTTTCTTATAGAAGAGGAACTAAGTAAGGTAGTTTTTTTTTTTTTAAGATTTTTATTTATTTATTTGACAGAGATCTCAAGTAGGCAGAGAGGCAGGCAGAGAGAGAGGAGGAAGCAGGCTCCCTACTGAGCAGAGAGCCCGATGTGGGGCTTGATCCCAGGACCCTGAGATCATGACCCGAGCCGAAGGCAGAGGCTTAACCCACTGAGCCACCTAGGTGCCCCCCTTTTTTTTCAGTTTTATCAAGCTATAATTGATGTATCAAATCATGTTCTATACCTTAATTAATACAGTGTTATACCTGTGTATATTGTGAAGTGACTGCCACTGTAAGTTCAGTCCATATCCATTTTAAATGAGACAGTCTTTTAAAAGATACTATATGATACGAAAAAAAAAGTGTCCGATGATTATTAATTTTTAGTGAAGGAAGCACTAAACTGACAAGAACCTCCTAATGGTTCTGTCATGAAAATTGAACAGAGACAAAAGTAAAAGTATATTTACCCTTATGTTTTCTTTGATTAGTACTCACCCTTGATGTAGTCTTTCTGGATATTTCTGCAAAAAAGAATTTTTATTGCAGGCTATGTGTTTTCTTTTAATAAACAAGGTAGAAATTTTGTGAAAAACATAGCAATGTGTCTAAAATAATTTCTGTTTAACTCTTAGACTGTATTCTCTCCCTTTCCCCTGAAGGGGAAAAAAAAGGAGTAGGTTATTCTTCCCCTTTTTCTTTATTTGATTGTTTTAAAGATCAAGTTGAAGTTCTTTTCATAAATACATGTTGCCTGTGAGAAAAGATAGAACTTCTGTCTTCTGATTACCTAAGGAGGAAGCCTGCTTCCAGTGTTAAGAAACGATGCCAGATTGTATAAGGCCTCTCGTGTGACCTGCCTTGACAGGTGTTCTCTTTGGAAGCATGTAACTTGTAGCAGTTGTAAACATGTGGTTTTTCTTACTTGTCTTGGACAAAAATAATCTTCTGTAGAAAATCTATTACAAAATGATTTTGCATAGCCATTTCATGTTGAAGATTCCTTTGCAAATCTTGGTAGGCCATCGTTTTGGTAGTAAAGATATATCTTCTTTTAGGCAAAAGAGGAATATGTGGTCTATTGTAAAAAAAAAAAAAAAAAAAAAAAAAGTAGTAGCAACCAAATGCTGATTAGCTGCTACTGGGAGAGTCGTGGGCTGGGAGTTTTTGCTTTACTTCTACAGGAGGCTTAGTGCCCTCACTCTGTGAGGACATTAAAGCCTAAGCCGTCTTCCCAAAAAACCTACACACTAAGCTATAGAACTAAAGATTTTATTTTTATCTGAATAAAGTCAGGTTTTTATTAGATACTGTAAAAAGGCTTGAGCAGGCAAGGTGAGAAATTTCTAAATTTAACACTTAATGAATGTTTGATATGATAATGATTGTCATAGAATTTGAGTTTTTTAAAATTTAAATTCAATTAATTAACATGTAATGTATCATTAGTTTCAGAGGTAGAGTTTAGTGATTCATCATTTGCATATAACACCCAGTGCTGATTACATCAAGTGCCCTCCTTAGTGCCCATCACCTCTTTACCCCATCCCTCCACCTACCTCCTCTCTTATAACCCTGTTTCCTGTAGTTAAGAGTCTCTTATGGTTTGTGTCCCGAATTTGAGGTTCTTAAGACTAGACTTTTGTCACTGTGGAGCATGCCATTTAAAGACACTTCATGTCTAGTGTTTGATTACTCAGAAGGTCAGCTATAAACATGTGCATTGGGGCATCAACAGGAAAAAGCCAGAAATTTTGTGTGTGTGTGTGTGTGGGGAGAGTTTTGATATTTCAAAAACAAGTATCAAATTAGTAATGGGAGAAATCAGAACCTCATTAAAGTTCCCTATACATAGGTTTTGGCACATGTAGACATAAGGAGGGGAAAAGAGGACGCAATAATCTTTTCAGTCCTTGGGTGCCTTAAAGACCTTAATCTAGGGTGCCTGAGTGGCCAAGTGGGTTAAGCCTCTGCCTTCGGCTCAGGTCATGATCTCAGGGTCCTGGGATCAAGCCCCACATCAGGCTCTCTGCTCAGTGGGGAGCCTGCTCCCCCCTCTCTCTCTGCCTTCTTGTGATCTCTGTCTGTCAAATAAATAAATCTTAAAAATCTTTAAAAAAAAAAAAACCTTAATCTAGCCCTGTTTATGGTATATATCTATATATCTATATCTATCTATCTATATATATATATATCATACACCTTTCCTAGTTTATAAAATCATCCTGGATTTGCATTTTTGGAGAGTAGGTCTGTATATTATTTTAAAATAAAATCATATTTAAAGTGAAGAACAGCTCCGTTTGGCTGGATTTGATAAAATATAAGACCGTGTCAGCCTCATTTAGTAGCAGAATGGCTTTCAAACAGTTAACATGTAGTTGAGTTCAGTCCTGATCTGGCTGGGTAAGTTTAAGGTCCATCCACTATGACATGATTTTGTACATGCTTCTTAGATGTTTTTATTGAGCAGTAACTGCATTCTTTCCGAGTGTTTTCTTGCAAAACACTTTGATGAGTATACAGGGATGCTACTTTTATCAGTAAGTTTCTAATTTTCCTTGTGATGCTTTTTTTTTTCCTCAGATGCTTTCTTAAATTTATGATTCTTTCCCAAACATGCTTCTGCATTTAGAGGAACGAAATGACTAACATAGTATCAGTGGTGTTCTACTTGGAATTTTCATTAATATCATTTGAACTTTTATAATATAAATATGCCTGGACCCCCACACCAAACCCATTTAATCAGAATTTCCTTATGTATAGAATCCCCCAACTGATTCTGATCAGTATCCATGGCTGCAGCTCTCCGGAGCCTTGATCATTGGGTCTTAAAAGTCTGGTTGGTCCCCAGAACAGCAGCAGCAGCATCGCTTGGAAAATCTTTACGGAATCCAAGTTCTCATCCCAATCCCAGAATTATTGATTCAGGAACTCTGGAGTGGGACCCAGCTGTCTGTGTCTTAACAAGTCCTCCAGGTAATTCTAATGCCCATGAAAGTGGGAGACTCCTTGTCTCCTTGGCTCCCAAACCATAAATCCTTGTCCTGGTTACAAAAACCTTCCAGGACATAGGATTTGCTGCCCATCATTCAACATTTTATCCTTCTCCATTCACCTCTGTTGCTTTAAAGTTTCTATTTTAATATTGTCAGTGAATTAATGTGTCTTCTATCATGAACCGCAAATGCTTTGTGGATCAGGCATGGTGGTTATGATAAACATTGAGTGAAAGCCTTTGTTTCCTGTTGTATTATGTTCTTTACTCTTCGTCAGTTTTCTGATGGTTGCTAACTGGATTTATTAACCTTGTTTGTGGTTAAGAAGCTAAAAGAAGGCTGCCTGCAGGTTTGGTTCTGGCATTGGCATGATACTTGAGACAGATGGATCAAGTTTAGCGTGGGGTGGTTGGGGAGAAGGCCACCATCCCCTCTTGCTTTCCCAATTAATGTCACTCTCAGCAAATAGCTCTGGCAGAACGGCCCCTTTAAGTCCAGTGCAACATGACTGGTCCAGCAGGAGGGGGAATTAGAGCTCTCTCCACTCACTGTAAGGAAACCTCTTTTTTGGATCCCAAATGGTTTCCAGAGCTATCAAAATAATACCATTTGCAGACACTTTTCATGGCTGAAAAGAGCAACTTGGAGAGGAAAAGGAGTACTCCACGGCTGCAGGGAGAAATGTTTTGCAGCTGGGCATTGCACAGAGCTGCTCACTGAGTGCCCTTGCACAGTGTAGCTCACCTTTGTGGTTCAACAGTGGAAGAACCACTCAACAGAAGTGAAGGGTCCCTCACACGGGCGTTTGTGCTTGTACACCGGCTCTTCTTTGTGGGCCACGGACCGCAACGTGTCGGACATTGTACTGCAAATCTCAAGTAAATCTCTCAGTGGTAAAGGGCTGGTGGCCGCCTGCTGCTCATTAGAGATCCTGTCTGGCTCTTTTCCTGCGGAATGAGTGGTAGATTGCTGACACCTGTTTTCCCATCCAGCCTGAGGATGTGAAGTGTGCAGTAGGAATGCCTGAAAGTGCTTCCTTGTGTCCGAGTCTGGATCTTGGTGTTGCCTGCAGAGAAGGGGGTTGGGATTCAGTGCTGGGAACGGAGATGAAAAGAAATCTATGGTGAGAAAACCTCATTATAAGCTGAACTGATATTCTCCTCCTCATTTAGTGGCCTCTGATGGTGCTCATGGTGCTCTTAGTTTGTCTTCCACATGGCCCCGATAACTTGGTCCCCCCGAGAACCAAGTCGGAAGAAGAGAGATATATCTTGTGCATGAAAAGACCTCATCTATGTCTCAAATAACAAGTATATAGTTGAGACTGTGAGCACATTAGAAATGGGATAGAAACAGTCCAACATTAAGTTATTTAAATTTGGCCTAAATACATGAAATTCAAGTGTGTTGATCGTATGATCAATTTCTTTGCACAGTTCTTTCCATGTATTTGTTCTTCCCACCTTTACCTACTGTGAAGCCTCATAAAAACTGGCAGATGATAGAACAGAGGACCTAATGCTCTGCCTTCAGTCCCAGATACAGAGTGCCTGCTATATGCATGCATTTGCTAAGTATGAGAGGATAATAAGCTCAGGAGAGACCCCCACACCCCTGCCTTTTCAAGTCCTTGCAGTCTACTGGAGAGGAAGGACAAACATCAGAGGCAGCATAACACCGCAGCATATCAGATAAACAAACCGATGAGATCCACATTTTCAGTGGGTTTGGAGAAGGAAGACAACTGTGAGTTGGGCAGGTCAGGGAGGATGTGGAACTTGTTCTGGATATTAGAGGATGAGGAGAATTCATGATGAGAGAGTGGGGCATGTGTATGATGTTCTTTCCCTGCATCCGTAGGCTGTGGAATAGAGGGTGGTGTGTGTGCGTGTGTTTAAAGTAGTGGCAACATTTCCCACTGACTCACGTGTGGGACTTGGCCAGATCTCGTTGTGAACATTACCTCTATTTGTGAACTGTGGATGAATGGGGTTAGGGTTGGGTCATGGCCTTGGACCAGAGTGAAATTAACTGGCTCATAATGTGATTGAACTAATGACCTTGGCCTCATTACCACTATGTTTTAGCTGGTTGAGTCAATCAAACATTGCAGAAAGGGTAATCAAGGTAATCTTTTAAAAGAGATTTGGATAGCAGTAAACACAGGAGTGAAATCAAAGCCAGGTTCTTCTGTCCTGTAACACCCAGGTGTTTGTCTCATCATCCTTGTTTCTGCATCTAGTAACAACATGGTGGACAAAACAAAAAGGATACCATAGTCCTCCTGGGCCGCTGTTTTTGGCATAAGGCAATGTGTGTTCATTTTTCTTGCACAGAGTGGGACTGCTTTTGCAGAGGAAACTGTTTTTGAGCAGTAATGTTGTTTTTTTAATTTTAGATGTGTCGTGTCCCATAAATGTATTGATGATGGCTTTCTCTTCTTCTTTACAGTCTGAACAGCCCAGCCCTGCCAGCTCCAGCTCCAGCTCCAGCTCCAGCTTCACGCCGTCCCAGACCAGGCAACAAGGTATCCCTATCTCCCAGGCAAACGATGAGACCTTTTTCTCATAAAACATCTTAATGAGTTGATTTATGGTCTATTTTCTACTGTTTTATTATTTGAATGATAACTTGGCTTTTATGCAGTTGTATTTATTTCCCCTAGGAATGCACTTGAGTATTGTTCTGATGTATGAGGCCAACCTCTAGAAATTCCCCTTTTGCCAGTCCCTGCCATCAGAGTCCCATTTTACAAAAGGATTATAGGCACAGCCCATTCCAGGGAGCTCCCGAAGGAAATACAATAGCAAAAGCTGGAGTTGAGAGGCTCTGACATAGAGAAATAGGTTTTTACTCTCCCTTCTGGATGTCTTTCATTTTATTTATTTATTTATTCTACAGATTAATAGACCTGTTTTCTTTGGCAAGTGTTAGTTTGCTGTCTTTAAAATTTATTTTCCCTCTACTTGAACTTAAATTTAAATGTAAAGAAATCTAACAAAGAAATTTAAGCCAGAACGTTAAATATATATTTTATATTTTTTTGGTGTGTGGAAATCTTCAAATAAGGGCTCCTTTTTTTTTTTTTCAACATGAAAAGTGAGATCATATGAAGGAGTAATTTGGTTTTGAGCATCGTGTTACACATTAGCTCTTTCATTGGCCATATTCAGTTCCTGATGGCCTCGTGTAAGTTTTGACAAGGATTAAATTGTTGTGTGTATTTGAGCTACGGCTAAGCTTCCAGGAAAAAATAAAAGACACTGATCATTTGGGCTACTCAGATTTCTTGTTACATTCACTTCCGAAGATACAAGCCCACTACAAAAGCAGAGAAATTTGGGTTTTGCAGAGTGGGAGACTGCAGAGAATCAATACTTATTTTAGAGCTGACCAATAACTCAGATATTCATGTCCTAGATTAGACTTTAGGAATTGCCTAATCCAGAATAAAAGTGCCTTTCTCACTTTCTTGATTGCCTCTACAATCTCTTTAACATAAAAGAGTGATCTTGTTTTCATCACATTTAGAGCAGTCAAGTGAAAATAAGCCACACTGAATTTTGTTTTTTGTTTTTATTTTTCCCCCCCATTTATGTCCTGTTCTAGAATAAAAACTAGTAATGACTTAGTTTTTTTTCCTCTCGCATCTAATACTGGGTACTCTTTTGAACTTTCTGGGCACCTGACTTATTGCATGGTTTTATTTATGTAAATATATGCTGGTATTTTGCCAGGAATTTCTTAAAAGGTAAAATAAAAATTGGCTGCATAAAATTGTTGCTTGAACAAGACCTTGTGTCCAAGATCAATATGAAGATCAGAGATAGGACATTACACCATGGAATTGAAATACTTTATAATCTGAACTTGACTGAAATGCTTGCTTGACCTGAAATTGACCTTGAAATAAAAGGAACAGCTAAACCTTAATAGATCAAAAACTACCACACAAAGGCTGCTTTGCCAAGAACAAGTTACAACCACAGTGATTTATTAGCCTCAACTTTTCAATACATGGATTAACCTAACAAAACATTCAATTTACTAATAGATCTTTCTGTTCCTCTTTAGGTGTAATTTTTCTTAGGGCAGAAAAAATACATAGAAAAACATTCCTAGGAAATAGAGATTTTCCAGTGAACATCCTGGGGCATCTGTTGTGAAAACAGTAGTGTTTCAGTTGTGTGTTACATTCCAGAAACTACCACATTTGTTTTGTCAATTGTATAAATATATATAGTCATGTTTTTTGGGGGTTTGGGGTTTTTTTGGTGGGGGGAAGGGGGCCAACGTTCAGTGCTGGCAAGCAGTCCCCTATGTCCACTATGACTAAGTGTGTATGAAGTAGTGTGTTTAATTGTGGCACGCTGTCATTCCTCAGGTCCTTTAAGGTCTATAATGAAAGATCTGCATTCCGATGACAATGAGGAGGAATCAGATGAGGCAGAGGATAATGACAATGACTCCGAAATGGAGAGACCTGTAAATAGAGGAGGCAGCCGAAGCCGCAGGTGAGTGTCTTGGCAGGAACGTGGCTCCCTGCAATGCAGTCATGCCTTTTCCCCAGACTTACCAGCATAACCATGGTGAAGGTGTGCAACACCCAAAACAGTGGCAGAAAATGGTCACATTCATTTAAGTTGGGTCACCTAGGCATGCTTATCGTCATCTTTTCTACAGGGAACTGTGTATCCCTTTTCTCAGGAAGCAGAGGCTTTTTCCTCTACGAATTTTATAGGGAAAACATCCTATCAGGAGTCCTTGTTCTTTAAAGTCTGTTTCAAGGTGGCAGGACTGACTGTTGAAATCAACTCCATTTTCATTTGAAGAGTTTCTGGAGAGCCACCGCTATAGCCTCAGAGTTTGAGGCAACATGTTTGCTGTTTGTAGTTAGAAAGACATAATTGGCGTCAGTGAATTATGTGTGTGACCTAATTAAAACTAGGATCACCTGTGTGTGTTTTCCAGCAAATAAATTCCTTTTAAGTGTGCTGACAATTAGGTTCCTTAAGTAGCTTTAATGCTTTGAGGCATAATTCCACATTATAAGATGGTAATTCATGTCACTTATAATTAATAGTCAACTTGAAATTGCCTTGAGGGTTTTATTTCTTTATCATGAGGAAAACAAATAGGCATGCTTACTTGAATGTGTTTGAGTAGAAAAAATATGAATCTACTTGAACTTAAAATCCAATTACATTTGTAATACATCGCATTAAATCTTTTCCCGTTATCCATAACTGTGTAGAAGGCCCTAGAATTCCTCAAAAGAATACCTTCTTGATCCCAGCTGGACAGATCATGTGTTTCCTAATCGGTAATTCCTTAGGATCCTGGGAGAAGAGCTCCCCGGAGTGAGTATATGCGCCCTATCAGATCTTTTGGCAAAGCTTCCCTGCGGCCATAATCAATGTTTAACACCCACCTTGTCTTTCTCTACCTTCTCTCCCAAACTCACCCAGCTATCTCTCTCTCTCCATATATATATATATATATATTTTTTTTTTTTTTTGAACAGGAGAAAACAAGGAGCCTTAGAGCCTTGGTGTTCTAACATTTCCCTTTAGAACTCTTTAATCTGACAAGACAGAAACTAACTCGTAGGACAGGAAGATCTAAAAATGGACTGGAACATGGCAGTGAGCATATTGATACCCACCTGACTGCTGGCAGCTCTCAGATTTACCTGATGAGAAATGCATGACCTATTTAGGCAATTTCCAGTTACTCTTATTTAGAAAATCGAGATATGCCGTGATGGGCTATGGCCCACCCACTTGCTGCCCTGTGCCTGAGTCGGGGTGGGTCAAATCACACAGGCTTGTGAGCTGTCTGATGGGATCTCCGTTGTTGCAGATTGCCTGCTTCTCCCCCCGCCTGACATGGGCTGTTAGCACGGCAGCGCCAGTGTAACATTTGGTCTTCCTTGCACTTGCGAAGTCTCAACTGTTTAATCAGTTTAAATACTCAGCCTTCCACTTCAGTCAAGAAGCATTTTAAAGCGGCGCTTCAGAGGAACACTTCATTAATGTAATTTAGTTAAGAAAAACAAGTTCCATCCGTTTTTGCTAAAAGGATGTCCCAGCATATCCTTTTCATTTCCTATCTTGTATCTTGTCTATCTGAATATATTATAGAGCTGGAATGTGATTGCCTATTCAGAGTGAAAGAAGAACTCTCCTGATTTCTAAAGCATTTTCTGTTTCTGAAAAGAATATTATATTAGGTGTCTGTATAGCCAAAGAGAGAGCAAACACTGAAGGATGTTTCAGAAGGAGGGTATACATTCAGTAGAGTAGAATAAAGAAATATCTCCTACCCTGGGTAAAAAGAAAATTCCATTTTGTTCTGGGGGAAAAAAAAATAGGGGAGGGGTGATGTTTTTGTATTGTCTTTGGTTGTTTAAAGATACTCTCTTTCTCAAAAGCGGTTACCCCAAACACACTGTCTCTTCATGTTGCTGCAGTATATTTGCGGTGAATTGTTGTAGCAGTGGTCAAAACTAGGGACAGCCTTGCATCATTACGGGGTAGAAATACTTGGTGGGGTTCACACAGCCTGTCCTCAATGTCACCCCGAGCTCTCAGTCATACAGGCCTGTTGCCCCTATTCTCAGCAGTTGCTTCCACTCCCACAGCCTGGGTTCACCTGTAGCAAAGAAGCAGGGGGGAAAGGAAACTAAAAGGTAGTAACCTACAAACCATCTAATTTTGCTGACCTGCCAGCTTGGGTAGCAAGCTGGGTGATAGTAGGGAGGTGGAGTTTGAGCAGGGAGATAATGGGAATAAATAGGGCCAGTACAATATAGGGGCTGAGCACCAACCTTGGGTTCCGTTGCCTGGGTTTGAATCCCAGAACCACCCCTTTTGCCTCTTGACTGGAGGCGAGTGACCTAGTCTAAGTCTCTTTGCTCATCTGTTGAAATAAGGGTCATTCAGTGAGAAACAGCCGCTAAAACACTTATTAGCACAGTTCCATACAAAGTCAGTGCCAGTGTGGGTTAGCGGTTGCGGGAGTCGAAGCAAGTTTCTGGTGCTTAGTGTTTGGATTCCTTGCTCTATGTGCCTACGTCCATAGATGTTTCAAGAACTGTCTGAACTGATGCGTGTGACTTCTGTGTCTTTTCAGAGTTAGCTTAAGTGACGGCAGCGACAGTGAAAGCAGCTCAGCTTCTTCGCCCCTCCATCACGAACCCCCGCCACCTTTATTAAAAACCAACAACAACCAGGTAAATTGCTGGGTTTGCACTCTTCAAGACTGCCCAACTAGGTGTGATCATTTTTACAAAGCACACGAAACTTTTTATCCCTTAATTTTAAACAACGTTTCTCTCCCTAGAAAATCAATGGGCGTCTACAACCTTTGGGAAAGCACATAGTTGGGGTGAAAGAATTTCTGTTGTCATGAGAAGTATATCCCATCAGATGGGCTAATTACATTGGTGCAGGAAGGGATGGTGACAGAAAGTGCTGCTCATTTGCTCCGGATTGCTGTGTGTTTTTTTTGTTTTGGTTTTGTTTTGTTTTTTTTTCTCCCCGTCAGCAGTTAAGTGGACTAATTTAATGAGTTAGAAAGAATATAATCTTTGGAACTAGGATAAAGCCTGGTTCTTTGTTTTACTAATTGACAGTAGTGTACTGGTGGGAAATTAACTCTGAACTTTTGATTCTCAGTTTCCTCATCCATAAATGGGGATATTAATACCTGTAAACTCTTGGGATGATGATGGATACTGTATTTGTAAAGAGCATGGGGCCATGCTCAGGCCTACTTGACACTCAGCTGATGGGAGTAGATGTTTGTTATTGTAGGTGCATTGCCTCTGTGGGCTCCAGGAAAAGAGGGTCATCATTTGGACTTGTAAGGAATAGTTAATAAAATGCAGAATAAATAATGGTCATTATCATTGTTATAAATCAAGCAAAGAGGAGGCCTTACTAATTTAATTGTCAATTCAGAATATAGTTATTTGGATAAGGTCTAGGTAGAACTTCGAAAGCGATGATGAAGAGCTTTTGTTAAACAAATGATTAAGAATGGGATATTTTAAATACTAAAATAAACTAATTTCAAGTATCATGAATATTGTAAAAGCCTCATAGTGTCTTGAGTTGATACACTCATTTACGTAAGCTATTCTTATCTCTTTGTTTAGGCAGATTCCCTGTGACCTCTAAAATAATTGCTTCATCCAAGTTACCCTATGAATATTATGAACTCGAGAATGAAAGAACTGTGCTTTTCTGAAATTATTCTCTTTCACAGATGTCCTACAATTTTAAACAGCTTTGTCCTTGAGTTTGTGATCTTTGCTTTACTGAGAAATGTGATTTTTATAGCTGAAGATTTTCTCTTTTTAAATTTTGCATAAAGCATAAGATCTCTTAAAATTTAAAATACCTCATTTATGAAGTTTATCCACAACTTAAAGCCTTCATTATGCGTAGGAATAATATCAGTGTCCTCCACTGCACCGTGTTCATTCAACTGCAGTGTCTTTGTGGCCTGCATGTGAGTGCAGGGCCAGCCTCATCATCTGTTACGGACTGGCTGTCCAAGGAGTTAGTGCGGTCTTACTCCTTACCCTACCTCCCTGCGTCCCGGTGTTCCCCAGCTCCAGTGCCAGCCATGCCCTTGGCCTGGCCAACCACACATCAAACACTTCCGGGGCAGGTGAAGACTAAGATGACAGTTACTACGGAGTAACCATCCTCGCCGATGGTTGGAAAGAGCTCTGGGCTGGCTAACTAGATAACTTGCGTTTCTTTTATAAATCCGTGCTTCAGTATAAACTGGCAAAAAGATAGAATTTGGATTTTGAATATATTTGCATATTTAATTTAAGCCCGTGGCACCCTGATTTCCGCTTCCGGTGGAGGGTGGGGCGGTGTTAGAACCAGGGTCCCTCATGGGCGGCAGCAGTGCACTGTCAGGAGTTAGCGACGTTACGTAAGCCCTTCCGTAAGCCCCTTCAGTGTCATTCCCTGTCAAGACTGTGCTTGATAAATAAATGCAGCTCTACGAAGCCCCCATCTTGCCTTTCAACCCACCCTCGCCACTTCCTGGATGGGCAGCCTTCCGCTGACTTGGCTCAAGTCTTGGTTTCAGGGAGAGGTTTGGGTTGAGTTTTTTTTTTTTTTTTTTTTAAACCTGTCTAGCAAAACGAGACTAAAAAATGAATGGTATCATCTATCTGGTGAGGGTAAAAATTACTTTCTCCAATTAAATAGCATACCACTGGTTCCTTGGCATATGTTTATTCGACAAATGTAGCTTCACACATGTGAATCATCAATCTGTCAGGAATACTCAGTTATATGTCACTTCCTTCGTGCACCTATAAGCATAATAAGAAAGTCCATATGCTTTCACTTTTAGTTAGTCTAGGCTAGGAATTACGTGTAGTACCGCAAGAGCACTTACCTTCTTGGGGCTGTCTTAGAACAGGGAGCAGAATGGTTTTAAAACTTTGTTGAGTATCGATTTCTTAACCCCTCCAGTCACCTGCTTTGGGTCAGGTGTGTTGCTGTCCCTTTACATCCATGTTCTAGGACTTCTTAAAAATTAGCTAGTCTTACTTATGAGTTCTCCATGCCGGTGAAGTGGAAGAGTAAGAATTAATTAAAAATAGAAAAGTTCTCTGAATTTCACCCTAGAATGTGTTTTCCATCTTTATTTGAATGTATGTGTGATAATTTGAAATTTCACATCAAATAAAATAGATGAAAACAGACTTCATGTTTCACAGTTAGGCTTCTAAGAGTATGAGTTTCCTTGGTTGCTCTCTGTCTGCAAGTTGATAATGATCTCTCAAATTTCTGTAAATTACGAGACAAAGCCGAGTTCCCCTTACTGGTTCTCAAATCTTCCAGGGACTAGGGAAAAGAGAAAGTGCTAATTGAGTCAAACATTTTCTAACTATTGAAAAAAAGTGAACAGACAGAGAGCCACATGTCAACAAAGCAAGTAATTAACCTGAGTATTGTTAGGAGCTACTCACGATCATTAACATGAAAGACCTATCAGTAAAGAATCCATCTGCTGAATAATTGAGTTGTCAGTCCTCACAAAGGGATACAGAAAAAATAATAATCTTGGAAGTTTGATTCTCAAGCTATATCCTCAGATTAAGGATTGAAGTGCAGCTAATCTTAGTTCTGTTTTAGGGGACTGTCATGGTGCATCTTGGCAGGCTGGGTGGCTGTCTCCTTCAGTAAAGCTTAATAAGGGAATATTAGTGAGTACAGTGCCATTTTAATCAAAGGGTGTGTGTGTGTGTACGTGTGTGTGTATTAGACTCCAAACCTCCCTTACACGAGTTTCAAACAAAATCAAAATTCCAGATCCTTTCTGGCTGTAAGTATAGAGAAGGGGGTGGGGAGGAAGGGGCCCTTGAGGGAAGGAAGTGATCCACTGGACCCAAGTTAATATTCAGAATATCATAAATTACCTCTCAGCCTGCAAGGCATGTTGGATGAAATTAAAGAGTCTATCCAGTTAAACTGGTTTGAAATAAGCCCAGGGAAGACAAGGTGCTGTACTTTTGTATTCTGGAGTCGTTTCCTTAAAGATAAGAAATGATCATAAATAAAACAATTGTCTTCAGCATGGCTCAGCTCTCTCAGAATGAGGTTTTGACAAAGCTGTTTATTTTGGAGCAGGGAGAGATCAAAGAAGGAAGATTAACTGAGCCCTCTCTGGGCAGCCACTCAGTAACTTGAGGCGGATCACTGACACCCGGAGCTTTTGTTCCTGCCACTGCAGCTTCAGAAGAAAGAAACGAGGATTTCAATGTAGTTTGGCCTTCTGTGCTGTAGCACTTACGGAATGTGTAGGGTGGGACTTAAGTGCCCCGAATGTTCTATTTTCTGCTCTGGAGAGAAGGTGGTAGAACTCTCTAAACCCAGTTAGCAGAGTTGCCTTACAAATATAGAGTCCTTAGTGACTTTGACCCCCAGAGTCCAGTGAAGGAGGGGCAGGCAGAGTGGGATATGATGGCAACACAATTCAGTTTTCTCCTGCACAAGGCAAGCACGCAGGCGCTGTTTTTCTCTCTGGCCTGGAATCTTGGCCGACTGTCTCTGCGTTGCCCAGCCGCGTGTCTGAGTTGGCGAGGAGTGCCATCTACTGACCTACTTACTCCTAGGTCTCCGAGCTCAGAGTTTCCCCTTGAGGTCTCATTTCCAACAACAATAAGAGAAGGAAATTGTGAATGTAGTGGAGTGTTGGGTTTCCTTACAGTGCAGCACGTTAAAAAAGATTACCTTGCCCCAGCGATTAAGTAATTTCCTTGTGTTGCCCAAAGCATTGTATTTTAAGTGACTGAGCCTGGTCAGGTTGGTCATCTGGTTATCTTTACGTTAAAAATGAAAAAATAGTGGCAATTCTCAGGAAAGACTCTGTTGAAGCTCACTTCTTACCCATGCATTATTCTAAATTCAAAGGAAAATATACCCTTTTAGAAGTATTTGGTCTTTCCCAGAATGTCATGGTCCTATATCCCCAACAGGTAAACTGTTTGTTGGTAGTATAAAATTTTACAGCCAAATCTCCTTCATCGTGTTTATCTTATTTATTTCATCTCATCTTTTTTGAGGTCCAAAAATGTTAAGTAATAGGACCAGGACCTGAACTTAGGTTTCTGAGCCTAATCAGGGCTCTTTCCACTACATACTAAAAGTGGGCTCATTTGAAAAGTCCTTTTTGTGTTATGAAATATGGTAGACTTTTGAACAGAACTGTGTGTGTGTGTGTGTGTGTCAGAGCAGAGAATGGATAAAGAAGAGCAGTAGGAATATGAGACTTCTTAAATACATCCTTTATTTGGTATTTTCCTCCTTAATATTAGCTTCCGATTATAACTCACTTGCTAATGAGGTTATCATGAAAAAGACAAAGTACTTTGCTTTTTATGTTTATATACATTTGTAAACACTCATCAATAAATTCAGTGGATCTCAGCGGTTTTAAACAAGGCCTGTTTAAAAATATTTCCCTTACAATCCTCAATGTTGAGGACTCCAATAAACCAACTGTATTTATTAAATAATAATTTGTTTCTCCTTCTAATTCATTAAAACCCTAGCTCCCCATGGAAGCTTCTAAACAGCACATAGGACTTCCGTTCATACCCTAAACTGTAATCGTGTCAGATGGAAGGGCAGACACTTGGTATTTTATCATGAGTAAACACATCGTTTCTTGAAATGCAGAAGATAATTCTGCCCCCTCTATTTCTTGTGTGGGAGGATCCCACATTGGGAGCAACCCGTGTAACTGATGGCCATCTTCGTTTCCAAAGCTGAATCCATTTAGTGGATATGAGTAATTTTAAGAATCTGAAAGTCAGGTACTAAAAAGGGCATTTGAGTGTTTGTTTTATCATCCCCAGCATGCTGAGCACTGGTAGTCATGCTGAAACAGCAGAATGAGTACGAAAAAATTCTTGCCAGAGGGGACTATAATCCAGTATAACTCAGCTGCTGTGCATATGTGTGAGAGTGTTGTCACAAAAAAACAGCCTTGGAAGCTTAGATCAATTTCCTTATCGTCAACTTTTTTTCTTTTTTTAAAGTCTGTTGCCCTGACTCAGCATTTCAGATAGAAGTCCTTTATTTTCCAAGAAAGAGTGAGATTAGAAGAGAAGAAAGAAAATGTAGAGAGGAGAAGTGCTCTTTGGAAAGTGATATTACTGTGTGACATTTCATGCCTCTGTGCCTTTGTTTGGGGTGGGGGGTTGCTACGAAGTGCCTGAATCAAATTTACCTGTGTTCTCTTCGATCCCTAGATTCTTGAAGTGAAAAGTCCAATAAAGCAAAGCAAATCAGATAAGCAAATAAAGAATGGTGAATGTGACAAGGTAGGTTTCCAGGGCGTATCTGGGTGTGCAGTAGCACTGACCAGCTTCCCTTGGTGTTTCCCTTGACTAGTCCTTGCTGGGTCCCCTTCCATGTCTTCATTGGAAGTGTCCCACACCCCCAAATGATGAGCACTTCTTCTTGGTGCTTTGTCGTTTGTTTTCCACGTCTCACTTATATCTTCACTGTGATACTGGGCCCTCATGCTACTGTTTTCCATGATGCCCTGCATTGCCGAGAGGTTTTGGGCACATTGAATTGGGAAGTAAGAACACCACGGTAGAGGATTGAGGAATTGCAGCCGTAAGTGAGCGGGACACCTGGTCCTCGTTTAGTGTGCTTTCCAAGTGTTCATCGTGCATTCGAGATATGACTTCAAGACCTATCGGGGGTTAGTCTCCTGTTGTGGGCAGGGCCATAACATGCTTTGCAGGATCAAGGCAGGCCTGACTAAAGCTTCACAAACCTTTCCTTTGCCTTCATGGCCAACGGCGCTAGGAAAACCCATGCAGTTACACTAAAAGATTCCGGAATCTTAGCATATGGAAAGAGAGGTGTGCTTCTGCCCCTTCAGGGGAGCGTTTGACAAACCAGATGCTAATTTGGATAATCATCTCTGTTTTTCATAAGACATTCTCTTCTGTCACTTGGTGTTTACTGGCGATGTTGTTAGGTATGACTGGGAAACCTTTTTTTTTTTTTTTAAGAATTTGTCCTGACATATTGGTTATGTGCATTTATACTTCCATGTTCAAATTTAGACTTTTATTCTCTTAGTTTAAAATCTTCTGAGATGGAAGAATTTAAAAAAAAAAAAAAAAGCCTGTGCTACTATGTTTAAGCTCAGAATTTACCATTGAGTACCCTCTCTCCCTGGTGTTACTGGGAGAGGGTGGGTCTGCTCCCTTGAATCTTGTTGAGAGTAAATTAAGTGCAAGGATTTGCCCTTCATAAAAAAAGCTGGCTTTGTAGGGATAGCAGTTGGTCCAGAGAGACTCGGTCTATGGGAGCCTTGGGTACCGAGTCCACACAGTGTAGGCAAGGGAGGTAGAATGGGGAACCTCCAGAAACTGCTTGTCTGTTCCTGTCTATTTGCTGTGTTATTTTTGGATTGCTTCCTAAAGTGCTTGTTCTTTTGGTGACTACCCTTTCAGGCCTACCTAGACGAACTGGTGGAGCTTCACAGAAGGTTAATGACGCTGAGGGAGAGACACATTCTGCAGCAGGTGAGAAATGCTTTTTAGCACAGGCCTTTCCAGATGCTGCGAGGCCTGCTGCATCCTGGGCTGGCATCCTAGCCCCTGGAGGTCATACCAGCCCTGTGCTGTCAGCACTGGGCTGGTGCCACCTGCAGAAGTATTTCAGGGAGCAGCGAGTGCTCCTTGCTGAGGCTACCCGGAAGTCAGCTCTAGAGCTTGGCACGGAGGATCTCCCTGCCCTGCTGTTGCAGGTGGGGGGAAATCGGGCACTTGTGGAGGTGATCGGGCCAGAATGCATGGGTTTCTCCACTGGCCCACCCTGGCCTGTGGGCTGAGTGAGGGACAGAGTGGGGAACGCAAAAGCCTCAGGGGCCAGGCTTCTAGTTTCATGAGAAAACAGTGATAAGGATTTCAGTCAAGTGTTGTAAACATTCATGATTCAATGGAGTAACCTTTTGCCAGAGCTCTTTTAAGGGAAAGAAATATTTTCCTCATTTCTCTTATCTTGTACAACATACATCTATTATTATGAACTCAACTGTGAAATGCTTGTGGAGTGGGGAAACTTCTATTAGTACAATTCGATGTTTTGCGAAGATAAGGGTGCTTTTTAATTTTACTATAGTTATAGTACATGTGTCTGCTGCATTAACAGTGGCTACTGATAAATACCTTTTCTTTAGCACCCAAAGAGGAGGTTGCATTCTAAATTCCAGGGTGGGTTTGTAGATTAGTTCACTGTTGGAATTTAGTTTTATTACTACTTTCAAATGACTTGAAGTAGTACTTAATCTACCCCAGCTGTGTGTGGGTTATTTTTTTTAATGTTTAATGGCTGATAGTCACATTTATATTCTCTGTACATTTTTTGCTGAAATCTATAAATGTGCACTCTCAAACCTGCCAAGTTCCCTGATTTGTCTGATAAGTTGTTTTTTTTTTTTTTTAACCCTTCTAGAGTTTCAATTACAGACCTATGATTCTTAAGTGGGAGGAGTTGCATTTCTTGCATTTCCGCTTTTAAGGGAGTACGGGTAGGGGATCAGGATTGGAGTGGTTTACCTCAGCATTATTCTAGTCCTCTGCTCGTACCTTTCTGCAATGTTCTTTTGTAGAACTGAAAATTGTTCAGGCTGCCATTTACCAATTACGTGGGGTTAATTGACTGAACGGTGATGGTAAATCTATTAGCTGATATTCCCATCCCTTTCTATCCCTTTTTAAGCACCAGCTCTGAACCACTATGGAGTAATTGTCCAATAAAGCTATTAATGCACAAGACGGGCCCAAACAGTGAGTCTCGCAGGAGAGTGAGACAGATGTCTGGGCAGGGCTGGGACACCTTCACAAAGCAAGCCCAGCGCATGCGTGGAGGAAGCAGGCCTTCGGTGGGGCCTTGCCTTGGGGTGCCATTGGCATTCCTGATTTCCCATTGTCCTTTAATTTGACCTTTGAAAGAATCGTGAGGGAAGGTGGCTTACTTGAGAATGCTAGCCAAGTGGATTACTTTAGTGTCCTAGAGGGAGAGAGTGATGGCTCTGAATTTTTAGCCTGGCATCAAGGCGCTCCAGGACACACAGCGTTTCGGCCTAATTGCATTCCCAGGCCGGTTGAAAGCTCTCAGTCTTTGGCCTTTTGCCTTGTAATGCAGCTGAGGCTTGTGATTATGATACCATGATGCATGCCCTGTCACGGTTTACTGCTTAATTAATTCCTATTGTAAAACATAGCACTGTTGAGGACTAATGTTATTCTCCACCTCGAGAGCTGCCCATCTCGTGGAATGCGTCCCGCAAAGTCCACGTATTCTCCGCCACGCGGACCTGAGCACCTGCGACGAGGTTTCTGGGGAGGCCAAGATCACATCCGAGGTCTTGTAGTGTTAAACACATCCCATCAAAAACTGGGGTCTGACAGTTTTATTTGGCTCACAAAAAGTGCTTAATGCCTTTGTTTTACTCTGGGGACGAGCCGTGTTGGCACCCAGCATCTAGCTTAATGAGCAGAAAGCCCTGGATCAGGAAAGCCTGTGTTCTTAAGCCACCTTCCCTTAAGGTAAAAATAGGGCATAGGGGATACGGTCAAACCCCGAGATCGGAGTACCTAGGATGACTAAGAATTTGATTTTTCGTCAAACCATGCGTTCCACATTTATTTGAAAAGGAAGATGGAGCCTTTCTAACCTCCCCCAGCGATTGAGCTCTGAGTCTGAGTTTGGCCTCTCAGGGTGCAGCAAAAACTCTGAGGAGAACCAGGGCTTCCTTAGAAGACACGCTAACAGCTTAGATAACAGCTTCTCTACTTTTATTTTTTTTTTAATTTTTAAATTAACATATACTGTATTATTAGCCCCAGGGGTATAGGTCTGTGAATTGCCAGGTTTACACACTTCACAGCACTCATCATATCACATACCCTCCCCAATGTCCATAACCCCACCACCTTCCCCCTCCCCGCTTCCCCCGGCAACCCTCAGTTTGTTTCGTGAGATTAAGAGTCTCTTATGGTTTGTCTCCCTCCCGATCCCATCTTGTTTCATTTATTCTTTTCCTACTGCCCAACCCCCCCCATGTTGCCTCTCAAATTCCTCATATCAGGGAGATCATACAATTGTCTTTCTCTGATTGACTTATTTCGCTAAGCATAATACCCTCTAGTTCCATCCATGTCATCGCAAATGGCAAGATTTCATTTCTTTTGATGGCTGCATAGTATTCCATTGTGTGTGTGTATACAATGTCTTCTTTATCCATTCATCTGTTGATGGACATCTAGGTTCTTTCCATAGTTTGGCTGCTTCTCTACTTTTAAAATTGTCTTCAGGGAGATGGGAAATGTGGGGGGGTGTGTTAGAGTAGTCCTTCTCACGTCATGGAGGGTGATGTGGGCTGACCACTGCAAGGTGGAGCCGAGCCCCACCCCATCAGCAGCGCAAGGCCATTCCTGTAGCCAGGCAGAGAGTTATCCTCAGGGGACCCATGCGGTGTTTCTAGGCTTTGGGGCTTGTGTCATTGGAATAAGACATATAAATGCTATGTTTCTGATGTTCTCACTCTCAGGATGCCTGGAGAGGAGCCCCCATTTATTTTTCTTTTTTTTTTTTTTTAAAGATTTATTTATTTTTTTATTTGTCTCAGAGAGAGAGAGAGAGAGAGAGGAGCGAGAGTGAGCACAAGCAGACAGAGTGGCAGGCAGAGGGAGAAGCAGGCTCCCTGCCGAGCAAGGAGCCCGATGTGGGACTCGATCCCAGGACGCTGGGATCATGACCTGAGCCGAAGGCAGCTGCCCAACCAACTGAGCCACCCAGGCGTCCCCCCATTTATTTTTCTTTATGAAGTCTCTACTTAATTGGGGACATGGATACATTCTCTAGTAATTCGAGTCATTAATGCTGTTCCCTTTGGCGAACCATCCTGAATGCCCCGACTGCTACCACTACTGTTAACTGCTACTTTAAGGCTGTCTCTGCATCTACCTTGATGTATTCTTACAAGCTCCCCAAAAATATGGGGCTCATTTAGTGAGTTTGATTGGATCCCCTTCATTTCTTTGTGTGTTTGCGGCTGGGGGTTGGTGAGGGGGTGGGAGGGTGCCGCCTGTGGAGGAGGGAGGAGGCCTGTCATCAGAGCACTGGAAACCTACTGGGCAGTCCCATGCACTTGAGACACCCTGTTTCCTAGAGGGCAGGTGGGTTTATTTGCTTTAAAATCAAGTGGCTTTCTCTACAAGGTATTTTTATTGCTCTGTTTTTTCCATGTTGTTAATTAGTCAGTAGCTATATTGAGTCACAGAAAACTATCTTCTTAAAGGAGTGAGTTACTATTTCAAGGGGAGAACCTAGGACTATCCTTTACCCACCCCCAATGCATTGTGATACTACTTCTGTCCTTCCTCTCCTGCCCTCCCTGCTCTCTTCCCTTACCCCTGCAACTTTTATGATAACTATTATTTTTTTTTAAATTCAAGTAGGCCTTTTCTGAGTTTTAGCTCCTGGCATTTTCCCTGCTTCATTTGTTTTAGTGCTAATGGAATGGCTAACAGTCAATGAGGGGAGGCGGAGGATGCACTGGGTCTGGTAGTCCTGTGCTGTACATATACCTCCCAGATCATTAAGGATACGTTTATATTTATATGGTAATCATAATCATGTTGCCCTGATCTGTGTAGCAATTCAGTTTATAAAGAAGCTTTATTTATCCTATTATCTTATTTGATCCCCTGTACAACCCTGTGTAATAGAACAGGAGTTGTCCCCATTTGGGGTCAAGAAGAAATGCCTCAGGTTATCGTGTTCCATGCAGTGCCCTTCAGATAGTGAGCCGAGTCAGAACTGATACACGAAATTCGGGACTCAGTTCTGGACACCTGGGCACTTCCCTCCCGACCAGCTCATTGGGGAGAGAGGTCACACTCTGGGATCATTGTTATTTGCCTTCACTGGGTACACTGAAAGCCTAGCTCTTTTTGTCCTTAAAGATGACACATTTTCACTCGCCATATAGTATTTCTTTACGGTATCCCAGAAAAAGGTAATTTACTCTGGAAACTGCTGTTAGTATGTCTTTAGCATCAGTTGAATTATTTGATAGCCTTGGGGAAAGTTTGCTTGTGGGGGTTACTTATCCAGAGCTCGGTAACTGGTAACTAATAAAACAAACGAGTGTCCATTTTAGATCTCTTAGTGTTAATGAGCTGTTGCTTGGTAAGTTCTTATGTGAATGTACTACTTTAACCATAACGCAGCATATCCTTTCTGGTCATCTCTTGACGCATGAGCTAGAGTTAGAAGCCTGGGTACAGTGGTTTAAAGTGAGAGGTCACGAGGATGTAGGCTCCTGATCTGCCATCTCTCCCATCTTGCATTCATCCTCTTGAGGGGGAAGATAGGCTCCCATCTTTATTCCAGACAGGAAGGGGGGACAGAGGCCAGAAGACACATACTCAGAGTTTATAACCTTTTCAGAAACAGTCCTGAAATCCCAGTGACTTCTGACGAATAAATTGTAAGTAGCAGGATCTGCCAAATGCTGCAAGTGGGTCTGGGGAGGCAGGCATTTTAGTTGGGCTTATGGCTACTTCCAGAAAAAAAATCAAGCTTCTATTAGTAAAAAGAAAACAAGCAAACAAACAAAAAGGGTGAGGGAGGAAGGATAAAAGGATAGTAGGTAGGCAGTTTGCTGTATCGGTCAGGATTTCACAGTGAGAGTAACTTGTTTTATTATGAACCCATAGTTACATCTGTAAAAAAAGAGTTCCAGACGTTGAATAAGGTAATAATAGCTCAGTCTGGAGCTGGACGATTACTTGGATTGGGGTTCAGTATGTCTTTTATGCTTCTGGGGAAGTCAGGTATGTCAGGAATGGGGAGCACAGTTGCTGTTGAGAGCCATTGACCCATAGGGAATAGTTCACAAATTTACCATTTTTTAAAGAAAACGAATTCTAAGAAGAGAGGTTCAAAGGTTTCCTTTCTGCTGTTTTTCACCTGAAATTGGGTAATCTGAAACTCCATTGAATAAATAATAGGGTAAATAATTAAAATTTTTTTTTTAAGGTGAACTAAAGAGAATGAGAAGTGATAAGAGGGGCATAACAGACAACTAAAAAATGAATGGAGTTTGCCCATTTTCTCTCTGCAAATTTTTTTTTCTTTCATCCTGATGCTTTTTTTCCCCTCTCCCCCACAAAGCTTGGTAAAATTACCCCCCTCCATCGCAATTCACCCACCACGTACATACCTCCAGTCCATGCTATCTCAGCACAGTGTCCATTTCTGATAAAATTATGAGTACAATTAGAATAGAAAGACACATGACATGATGAAAGATTCAGACCAGTGACCAACATCATTCTAGAACTACCCTATGACCCAGCAATTGCACTACTGGGTACATATCCGAAAGATACAAATGTGGTGCTCCGAAGGGGCACGTGCACCCAAATGTTTATAGCAGCAATGTCCACAATAGCCAAACTATGGAAAGAACCTAGATGTCCATCAACAGATGAATGGATAAAGAAGAGGTGGTATATATACACAAGGAATACTATGCAGCCACCAAAAGAAATGAAATCTTGCCATTTGCGACAACGTGGATGGAACTAGGGGGTATCATGCTTAGCGAAATAAGTCAATCGGAGAAAGATAACTATCATATGATCTCTTTGATATGAGGAAGTGGAGATGCAGTGTGGGGGGTTTGGGGGTAGGAAAAGAAAAAATGAAAGAAGATGGGATTGGGAGGGAAACAAACAATAAAAGACTCAATCTCAAAAAACAGACTGAGGGTTGCTGGGGGGAGGGGGGACAGGAGAGGGTGGTGGGAATATGGACATTGGGGAGGGTATGGGCTATGATGAGTGCTGTGAAATGGCGATTCACAGACCTGTACCCCTGGGGATAAAAATACATTATATGTTTATTAAAAATTTTAAAAATTAAAAACAAAAACAAAAACAAAAGAAATACCCTCTCAAAAGGCAAGACCATAGCAGTACCTCTGCCACCACTTTTATGTCTGAAAGTTGGAGCCCATACAGTAAGAAATGAGGTGGGACTATTCCACACGGGGAGAGAAAGGTTTTTTCTTTTTATAGATAACACTCGTTACCCCCAAATATCCAGGGGAATAAACGGAACATGACTGTGAGTAATAAATAGAGGTTTTTATTCATTTTGTTGAGGTAAAATAAAGGTATGGCAAGCTGAATTTTAACAAAGTGAACATATCTTTTGTAACCAGCACCCAAATCAAGCAGTGAAACAGTTCCGGCTCCCTTCCGGTTACTACCCATGGTCTTCAGGGGCTGGGATTGTAGATGGTTTCTCTTTTTCCCTTTGTGGGTTTTATACTTTCTGAGTTTTCAGTAACCTAATCAGAAAGAAAAAGGATCATTATTACGTGTGTGTGTGTGTGTGTGTGTGTGTGTGTGTACTTCATTTTATAAGGAATTTTGCTATCTCTAGGATGGAATTTTCTTACATTTAATAAGGAAAGTCGCTACCCATTGAGTAAGTATTTTTTAAAAGAGGTACAATTTTGAAATTGTATCTCCCCCTAACCACCCTGACAGTAAAATAGTCTATTGATGACTTGAAAGGAGGAATCAGTTTAAAGGCTATGAATAAGGAGAACAGGAAATCTGCTCTGATTAAGAATTTCAAAGGATTAATAGTCCTTTGGCTTGCCAAATTGGCTAAGGGATGGTTCCATGCCATCCATAGCATAGGATCCTCTTACTAGAAAGGAGAATATTAGTCTCTTGGTTCCATATCTGATCCCATCCACCTCTCTCTCTTTGCCTTGTGATGTCCATTGCTCATTGCCCAATCTTTCTCTTCTCTACTCCCTTAGATCGTGAACCTTATAGAAGAAACTGGACACTTTCATATCACAAACACGACATTTGATTTTGACCTTTGCTCGTTGGACAAAACCACAGTCCGTAAACTACAGAGTTACCTGGAAACATCTGGAACTTCCTGAGGATACAACAACTGGATGCATCAAAAACTATTGTTGGTTTTTTTTTTTTTTTTGGTTGTGATTTTTTTTGTTTGTTTGTTTATATGAAAACACTCAGAATGATGCAACCAAAAGGGAAAAAAATAAAAATCAAACAACCTTCAGCTTTATTTTTCTTTAAAGCCAGTCATCATCTCTTGATAAAGGAGAGGTTAAGCAAACCAGCCTCAGCGGACCACTCTTCTCTCCAAGGAAATCCCCGGGAAGAGTTAGCCTGGATAGCCTTGAAAACAAACAAATCAAACACAACACAAGAAAACTTTCAAGAATGTGTATGGTATCCTTGTCTCTCTCTCTGTGGTGGTTCATTCCACAGGACGAATGCATATTCAACACACTGCCTTATTACATAACTGATCTATTTATTATCGCATACAGATATTCTAAAGTCGTTGAGGGAATGACACCACAAGACATTATAAGTACTTGGTCCCACGGATGCTCTTTCAGTGCAGCGCCCTTGCCATCCCAAGCCCAGTGACCTTACTCGTATACCGTGCCACTCTCCGCCAACTTTTCCAAGTCCTTTTACTCGTTGCAGTCTGTATTTGCCACCTTTTGTTTTTCCAGTTCCAGGACACAAATAATCAACTGGGGGGACCAAATTGCCACCGTGATTTTCTTCTTTGTGGTCTTTCTCCTGAAAGTTGGGGCCCAGCCCTTGGCTGTATCCATATAATGATCTTGGACCATGGTAGGAAATGCACCAAATAGGATCATATGAATTGTTGTCTAGCCTTAGTCAATAAACCTGTAGGACTTTTAAACAAGTGTACCTGTAAACGTCCTGCATCCAGCATTGTTGAGCTGTCAATCAACATCCTTGTGTCTGTTTTACTGTTTCTAATACTAGAGAAAGATGGAAGTAAAGGCATTCCACAGGATCATCGTTTTTAAAAAAAAAAAAAAGAATTCTGGTTCTGTTTTCTAAAGAAATGTTGTAGAAATTCTTAATTTGGATCTATTTATTAGTAAGAGTTTCAGCTTTCTTCAGCTGCCAGTGTGTTATCCATCTTTACCATAAAACCTGGAATAAGAGATTTTTGTTCACGTATGATCCTCGTAGACTCTTTTATATTTGGAAAATTAAAATCTTTCTTTGGGGGAAAATCCTTGGTTATTCTGCCATTACAGATCATGTATTAACTTGTAGATTCAGTGGTTCGAGGCTGTTTAGTCACTTGCTTATGTTTCCAGAAGGATTTCTTATATTGGTGAAAATAAAGATGGTTGGGGAGGGGGTGGGTTATTTTTGTTCTTGATGTACCCTGTTTTAAAACTAGAAATCTGTCCTGTGGCATGCAAAAGAAAGCGAATTATTTTTAAAAGAAAAAAAAAACCCAAGTCCTTTTGGTGTCTTTATTCCATCCTCTCCGTAAATGGAGATATGCCAAGTGAGAACAGCTCATCTTCCAAGTTTTTGCTAGGAACTCAACCGAAAAGAAGGAAAATGAAGAAATACTTCTGGATCCAAAGGTTCATTCACTGGATCAGCCTTAAGAAAGCCTCTATGTGTGCGAATAGACCAGTCTCTAGGCTCTCCCTTGTTTATTCCCGTGCCAGATGCTGTCTTTTCATACAGAGATTAACTAGTGTCTGTACAGAAAATGGTCTTTCCCGAGCCATTCTTTTGGGCAGTAATGTAAATGCAGATTGATAATGAAGTTATTTTCTGCATTTTAAAAAGGGGATTTTTTTTTACATTGTTTCTTTCTACCCAAAGACACTATTTTTTTCCTTTAAAAAAAATTATAATACAGCCATGCTTCTTGTAAATTACTTGTGAAGCGTCCTCCCCAAGGACAAGTGTACTTTTTCAGTAATGTTATGATTCTTGATGCCTGGCATGAACAGTCCTTGAAGCATTTGTTGTGTGTCCCCTGCTCAATGTTTAACTCCAGAGAAACTTTTGGAGTCATTTTGGACATTAGGTGACTGATGTGTGTGGTTTTAGGCGTGGTTTTAGTTGTGTTTGGTTTCGTTTTTAACTTGCAGATGAACGGGGAGGGCGATGCTTACACGATTGTTTGCAAAATTTAATAATCTTTAAACATTTCTAACTGCTAATCCACATATGCTCATTAAGCCAGAAATGGATGTGGTTTAACTAAAATATCTGTGTAGTGTATCTAGAAATGTATATATGTAGTTTGGGCCATTTTTATTTTTGTAACTAAGTTGTGTGGTAAAATGATCTGACAGTGTGAAGATTTTTCTCCTTCCTCTGACCACTTACCAGGCAACTAGGTAACATAAGCAACCAAACAAAAATGGACAACGAGAAGGGAAGCTATTGCAGTGGTAAACTCTAGACCTAAAATTTAGGCAATAAAGTGGATGTCTTCAGAATATCATCAGAATGGAAGTTTGTAAATCAGTAACAAAATTCAAGAAAACCTCCCCAATCCTCTAATCCTCATGGAGACAGCAGAATGAGTTTTCCACAAAATTTCAATTGAGTGAGGGTCACATTGTTGATTTTTTGCAAGTTGTATTCTTACTCTTATCGAATCTTTAAATGTGGAAATAATAAATCCCCTTTCAATTGATTTCAAATAGTTAAAGTTCTCTTCCAGTAACCCTCTCGGTTCTGCCACGTTTATAAACACCATTGAAATCTGTTAAAAATTATATTTGGCACATGTGTGTCCTGATGGTGGCTTTGGCTTTTTAAGCACAAAGGGAGAATGGTAGGGTTTAATTTCTTAGATAGGTTTTAAGTAAAATCGATTGGGTGAGTATGAATATGGTTTGAGCCAGCCGAATATGAGAAATTTTCTTCCTGTACTTTGAGGGGGTAAAGACCTATGTACAGAGCATTTTCCCCCCTTATAAATTGACTGGCTTCTGATTTGGGGGGCAGGGTTCTGTATGAGGGATGCTTCCGTGTTAGTTAACGTAGGAGCAATTATGTCAGCAACAAAAATGTCCGCCTCTCCCTTTATGCAGACAAAAGGGTGTGTCTGTATGTGCTTGCATATTATGTCAAAAAGTAGGGAGAAGTGTCAAAGTAGGGAGAAGTGTAAAAACTACAGATCAGGGGACCAAAACTCTAAAAGAAGTAAGTTCTAAGAGAGTGTTCTAAACATTTTTAAATTGATAAGCCCGTCTCTCTGATCTGAATAATCACTCACCTTGTTGTGGAAAGAGCTGAAGAAGTTGGTTTTCTTCCACTAAAATGTTTCTTCCATCAAAAAATGTTTATGCCGATAACCTTTTACAAACCCAGCCCACCTTTTAGACCACTCACAGTTCGGGCCTGTGTGACATCACATACTGTGCATTTGAAACCCCACATGTTAACGTTAGCTACCATTGATTTTACGAGAGACCTTGATCTTAAATGTTTTAACTCCGCCTAGGTAACAGGATTGGATGGCCAGTGTTTTGGAAATGGTCAGCGTTCGCGTTCGGTGGCTTGTGTTCATTTATTGCACTTTGAAAGTGATCGGCTCTGGAATAGTTTGCTCTATGTGCACGGCGTCCTGCCTTTCGCGTTTTGTGTTCTCACACTGTGTACAGCACACACACACACACACACACACATGCTCCTGTTCTAAGGTTGCTTCAGACTGTGGCAGGGGAGCCTGCCAACTGGGGACTCTGCTGTAAAGACAACTCCAGCTGCAGAGAACGTGGAGTCCCTTTCCCATGGTTTAGTTTACTCTTGGGCTGGAAGTCTGCATCTTTGACCCCTTTTGTTTCATATGATGCTTTTGATCGTGTAGGCACTGCCATCCCTGGATATTCTTTGGAAAGATGCATTGAAGAAGTCAATTTCAAAGGAAGACAAAGCCACCGCGGTCTGTAAACTGTAAATATGCATTTTGGCACTTGTACTCCAGTATCTGCAAATAGAGTTATGATGGAAATGCTGACAGATCCGTCACGGTGGCCAGAGCTACTGGGCGGCGCAAAACTAAATTAAGCAAAAACGTATTCTTGAGATGAACAGTGCAAGGCCAATACGTTTTCTAAATCTGTCAGTATCTTTTTTAATGGAGTGTGTATGTGTAGTTATGTTGAAAGATACACTGTGTATGTGTGTGTAGATGCTATTATGTGAACTACAAGGCATTCGTAAGATGTATTTCCCATCTCTAAAACCCATGTTGAAATATAAGTACAAATTGACAGAAATAGGTGTTTTACTTAAATTCATATTTAATCCACTGTGGCTCCATGTTCTTTACAATGTATAGTCTTTCTAATTGTCAAGAGTCATCTGATCAGAGTTTGGTTTCCGCTTTGCGTACAGGGGAAAACAAGCCCTTGGCCTTTTTCAAGAAGTGACGCTGGTCCCGAGGACGACTAAGAATGGAGAGACCAGAACCAGCCGAGGGCACAGTCCTGCCCCCCCCCCCCATTCATCTTTGAGTCCCCAGGGCCTAAGAGCATTTTCTGTGTCCTAAAACCAGCCCTTTCTTAAGCTCTGCGGAGACTGGGCAAGAAACAGTGGGGCCCATTCTTAGAATAAACCAGGTTCCTTGTATGTGGCATTTTTTTCTCTCCCCCCCCCCCATTTCTCTGGAAGGTTTGGTGCATAAATTAAACAATGCACTATCACTGGACAAAGTCCGACCGTGAAAGGCTCTGCGTTTACTTTAGCAGCAAGAAATGCTACCTTGATTAGACAGGAAGGAGAAACTGCACTTCAAAGAGAATAGAATACTTTCAGTTTGGCAAATACCCCAGCAGTTGGATATAATGCTCTAGTTAATAGTAAAGAGACTTAACAGCAAGTTTGACAAGGTCACCTTATCTTCAGGCTGAGAAGCCACGGAGGAGA
This sequence comes from Martes martes, assembly GCF_963455335.1. Classification (NCBI taxonomy): domain Eukaryota; kingdom Metazoa; phylum Chordata; class Mammalia; order Carnivora; family Mustelidae; genus Martes; species Martes martes. The sequence continues at coordinate 47,984,089 of NC_137900.1, read as the reverse complement.
GGATAGCGGACTGCCTTGTGCAGTATCAACTAGAAGCTGATTTTAAGTGTGGAAGCATCAGTCCCAGATGGGCTGGGCTGGCAGCGGAGCTTTCTAAGGACGGTGCTCGAACTGGACTCATCTCTTCCCTTGTTTCAGCCTAGATGCTCATTTTGTTACTTGAAAATAATGGCCTTGCATTTTCCCCAGCGCAGAGAAAGTCAAGACAGGCAGTTTGGGTGTGCTGAAGACAATTCAGGATGCCGTCCCCGAGCGCTCTCACTCACGAGGTGTGCTGAGCCACCGTTTGCCCCAGTCCATTTGTTCCACCAGCTCTCTCTGAATTGTGTTCCCATTTGGACAGGCAAGGGGTCCTGGAGAGAGACGGCAGTTCAACCGAGGCCTGATGCCCAGACCTGTCTGCTTGGTAATCCGGGGACACAGTGTCCCAAACTAATGGACTTGTTTGTTCTGATTAGTGGAGCAAGTAGAGGGTATTTATAGGTGTCCTTGCCCGGATGCCACCCAAATAGAAAATCCTGAGCACATTCCAGGGCTTCTGTGCTCTCTGCCAGGTAATAGTATCCACACCTTCCTGTTTACGTGGTCCCCTTTTGTAGCGGCATTTCCAGGCTCTTCCAGAGGTTGTTAACTTGCCCTGGGCAGTCCACTTGGCCTTTTGGTCTTCATTTCCCCCTTAATTAAAGGAGGGTAACCAATATGGTTCCCAAGGGTGAGGGAGAGAAGTACATGGCACAGATGACAAGACGTTTCAGTAATTATAACTGAGCCCCGTAACTGTTAAGTAACAACAGAAATAGTCTGTCACCCGAGTGGGAAGGCCGCTGGGTCCCCTTTTATGATCACTTAGGGCACTGGGCAGTCTGCACGGAAGAGACGGCCCCAAGGAGCGGGGAGGGGAAGGGGGGAAGTCAAGGCAAAGCTGTTTGCTCATTTTCCCCTCGTAATCATGTCTTCCACCCCATGCAGCCCCCACCCGAGAGTTCTGAAGTTTCAAAAGGGTAGAAAAGGATAAATCCAGGACATTAAAAGAAAATAATCAAAGCTATTGAAAAGATAAAACAAATGAGTTGCACTAAAAGGGCTGTCTGTGCAAGTAATAAGGTTGAAATAGTGATACTGATTTCCTAGCCGAACAGCATTCCTCACACATGTGGTTTGTGTATCCGCATCTGGGTGGGTGGTCTGGTGAGAAGTGCTAAATGCAGCAAGATGGCTTAGTTTTTGAGCAGTGGAGGGAAGCTTTGGGACGGGCTCAGCCCGTGGCAGCTATAGCCGCTGCAACATAAAGAGGCTTTCCTTTTGCTTTGTTCTAGGAGGGAAAGTTTTAACTTGGCTTATTCATTTAAATATGAGTCTCTATTCTGCACAGAATCAATCAAAGGGTAGGAGTTTTTTGTGTGTGCATGGTTTTTCTTTCTTTCTTTCTTTTTTAAAGCACCTCCTTGTCCCTTGTCCCAGCCCTAGGGGGTGGGATGTGTGGGATAGAATGGAGTAACTCTCCATTTGTTCTGACTTATTCCCTGGGTCCTGGCAGTTATAAACACCTCCTTTGAAAGTGATGCTATTTTCAATAACACCTCAGTTCTAGATAGAACACAAAGGAGTATTAACTTCAAGGTACCTATTACGGAAATAGTTCCCAAACAGTAGCTGATGGAAGATGGACTCCCCCAAAGGCACGTTTATGTTAAGGAGAATGATACAAGAAGTCCACTCAGTTCAAGGGTAGAGGGAGACTTGTTTAAAGAGACTTGTTTCTCCTAAGAAAACATGGTACCCATGCGTGGCTTTTGACAGACATGAATCATTGCTAACTCATGTCTGAGGACAGGTTGCTTCATGAATACTCAGAATTGGCAGATGGTGTGGGTTTTATTTTGACTTTCGGTCACTTGGGTGGTAGATCATTTGTTTCCATATAACAGTATTTTACAGATTTATTACCTGTCTCCCCCAGTAGCAGGTAAGCCCCATTAGGACAAGGACTTTTTCTGGTTCACTGATGGCCCTCTCCAGGACCTAGAACAATTCCTAGACACACTAAGAGCTCCTATTTGATGAGCAAAAATGTGGGTGCATTTTGTAAATATCAATCTCTTAAGATAGGTTATGAAAAGAAGGTATTAAGTTCAGCAAAACTGCCCAGCAAATGACCGTCCACTGTATGTTCATGACATGCTGCTGTATTCAGTCTCTGGGGAAGCCCTATGTTCTGACAACAACCAAACTTGTTTAACCTTATTTAATGCAGTATTGCGCAAATCGTATATCACTCAACAGTTGTTGCACAAGATAACGGAGGTTTTCTTTTTAAGTTCCTTGATAAAATAGTTTTTATACTATATTTCATTCGTTGGGGTTTATAACACGAATTGGGAGCTTACAGGTCCAGAGAAGGACAACACAACTATTAATATCCCCAGAAGTAGTTTTCTGCATTAGGTGTCCATTTAGCTTATTGTTGAAACTGGACCATTTTTGAGAATGAAATGGGACACTTAATCATCCTAGGACAACATGAGCAAACCAAGACCGTCTTTGGCAAACCAGGACATGTGGTCACCCTATTTTTAAAGAACATCCTTTGGAACCTGCTGAACTGAAAATCCATCCTTCCATTTCTTTGTTACTTAGGCACGTGCACGATAATGATAAAAGTGTTGGGTTGGGCTGTTTATGGCGATAGGAGTGTATCTCTTTCAGGGCAGAGGCAGGACCTTAGGATCCAGACTGTAAAGGATGTCTTTAGTGTTGCTCAGGGGCCTTGGTAGTTGCAGGGGTCCCTGGGCCATACTTCAGGTCCCCAACACCGTCCCGACGTAGGCCATGGGTTCTTTCTTTGCCATGTGCAGGGAAGACCCATTCTTTGTATTGGGTCCTGCGTCCCCTTCCCAGAGCCTACTGCCTGTTGAGGTTGTGTTTCTCTGCACAGGATAACAGACCCCCCTGCCGGAGCTGCTCCCGCTTCATGGTCACCGGCTGAGTCACTCTGCCTGCTGCTGTTCCCTGGGGAACAGCCCATTACTGGACAGTGGGCAGGTTCTCTCACTGGTGGAACATGTTCTGGAATTCTGCTGCTCTTCACTCTGTCTCCAGGTCCTGCTGCCTGATATCCTTTGCTATTTTAGTGGTTCCAGTCTGGGTGGGCACAATTTCTCAAACAGGACACACACTCAAAAGAAGTTGAATAAATGAATGAATCTCTTGCCTTACACTGATGTCATTTTCTGCTGCCTCTTCCCCCCAAAGTATGTCTTTGTCTGCTACTCAAGGTCATGCATAGTATGGTGACAAAAATCAGACACAGAAAAGCTTGACTTTGAATCCCAGATCCGCCACTCCTAGCTCTGTAAATTGACCTTTCCCGAATCTCGGTTTTCTCATCTGGGAAATGGACTGAACAGTGTACCTCTTTTTGAAGGCTTTTATGAAAATTGGAGGTTCATAGAGCACCCAGCACTCTGAGCCAGCCCTCTAGTAATGTGCTCAATACATGGCAGTGACTTTGACTTCTGTTGTTGGAGTCTGATGAGAACCTTCTATTCTCTTGGTGGAGAATTTGGTCAACCCATGAGATTGTCCTGGTGCTGTTTGCCATTCAGCCTCAAGTGTCTTTATCCTAATTGTTGGCTTGTTGTAGTGTGCCCCTTACCCTCACACCCATGGTTCTTGGCCGTCCTCACTCGCACCTCCTAGCAGATCATCAGCTATGTGACCAACTGCCACCTTTAAAGCTGTTTTCAGCCCATGGGGAGGACATGAAACCAGAAGTAAAACATCCCAGTTTTCAGGTCTCTTTTTGGCCTCAAATTGAGGTCACGGAAGACCAAATCAAACACATTTCTACCCGATGAGTTCAGTTGCTAGTGCTAATGTTGGCAAACCCAAAGTCACAGGTTCAAGCCCCTTGGGAGCCCCTTCCATGGCTACAAACTTACAATCCTGCACAGCCATGCTGTGAGTGAGTGTCCTGGGTCAGGCAAGGACAGGGTGACTGCATGCTCTTCCAAACATGACTTCCTAACGTCTTCTGAAGGTGGTCATTATAGAGCGTAATCCTCACCTTACACAACTGTGGCTTACCATTTTGGTGAGGGGTGTTTGGATGGAAGACCAGTGCTTGAATAATGTTGGCCATTTCACCTGGGGTGAGCGAAGGTTTGTGACCTTGGTTAGCCAGATGTTCTGATCTATTACCGCATAGAGCTTTAGAATGATACACACTTTTTATTTTATTTTATTTTAAAGATTTTATTTACTTATTAGAGAGACAGAGAGAGACCACAGAGAGAGGCAGAGCAGCAGGCAGAGGAAGAGGGAGAAGCAGGCTCTCCGCTGAGCAGGGAGCCCGATGTGGAGCTCGATCCCAGGACTCTGGGATCGTGACCTGAGCCAAAGGCAGCCGCTCAACCAACTGAGGCAGCCAGGTGCTCCACACTTTTTTTTTCTTCAAGATTTTTATTTATTTATTTGACAGAGAGATCACAAGTAGGCAGAGAGGCGGGCAGAGTTAGAAGGGGAAGCAGGCTCCCCATTGAGCAGAGAGCCCAATGCGGGGCTCGATCCCAGGACTCTGGGATCATGACCTGAGCCGAAGGCAAAGGCTTACCCCACTGAGCCACCCAGGTGCCCCCACACTTTTTTTTTTTAAGGCAATCATGTATGCCATGGAGAAGTGGCCATTGTTATCCTGGGATTTGATTTACAGCAAAGATCTCTGAAACTCTTATTTCAGCAACGTGCTCTTTTAAAAGCATGCCACAGTTTCGATGGGGTATTGTTGGCTGTATCACTTTGTCAGGGACCCAGTGCAGCACCTGCTATGTTGAAATGCTACTATAGTCCCGCTTAGTTCCTGTATTTTTCCCCTTAAAAAGTGGCATGGTGTGCCATCTTCCTATTGCTCCTGTAACCAGTTACCCCAAACTAGTGACTTAGACCAACACAGATTTCTTTCTTTTAGAGTTCTGGAGTTCAGGACTCTGAAATGGGTCTCCCTGGACTAAAATCAGAGTGTCAGTAGAAATGCACTCCTTCCAGAGGTTCTGGGGTGGAGGGAGGGGGAAATCGATTTGTCTTTTCTAGCTTCCAGAGGCTGCCTGCATTCCTTGGCTCGTGGCCCCTTCCTCCTTCAGAACCATCAGTGTGGCATCCTAAAACTTCCCTCTGCCCCTGACCTTCTGCCTCCTCCATCATTCTTCGAAGGGTCTTGTAATTACCTTTGAACCACCCAGATAATCCAGAATAATTCCCTCCTCTCAAAATCCCTAACCAGCCATAATCATAGCTGCCCATCTGTCATTTAGGGTAATCTAGTCACAGGTTTGAGGAATTAGGGTATCGTTATCTTGGGGATACCATGATTGTGCCTATCACAGAGGGGGAGATGCCAGTCTTGAAATCCCCAGCATTTTGGAAATTTAAGTAAAACCTCCTTACATCGCTCGGCAGAACTTCTTTGCCCCACATGAAACATTAAAGCAATTTTGCTACTAGTGCCAGTTGTTCATGGGGTCATACTGGGATGATGGCCGCGGCGGGGAGTTTTTTCAGAAACCAGAGAAAACGCCATAGCGAGGTACCTTGGAGGTTATTTAAGGTTTCCGCTGAGGTGATGGAAATTCAGTCAGTCATTCAACAGATATTTATTGAGTGCCTACCATGTGCCAGCCAGTCTCTTGAAGAGCTTGTGAAAACGTAGCCGCTGTGGCGACAGGATCTCCTTTCCATTTTGCTGGGAGAGAGACTCCTGACTCCCAAGCAACAATGTCATCATGTGGTTAGAACTTCTTTGAAGCTATATGGAAATCCTTTACTGGCAGGCAGACTGAACAGCCCTTCTGGGCTCTCAGCCTTCTCATTCCCATTGCTGATGGCAAACTTAATCTGATCTGAGTTTCACAAGCTTTTTAAAGGATAGCCCTGAATAAATAGTTCAACTTAGAGCAAATGCACAGGGAGCGAGCGGTCTGGGGCGCCGAGGGAACAAAGGAACCCGCCTTGCCGTGTCTGTCATGGGGTCGGTATATAGTCGCTCCTTGCTGCTCTGGTTTGTTGAATAAAGATGAAGCCCAGTGACCTCAGCCCCATGGTACACCATTGCACGCTGTGGTTCCTGGACGCTGAGCTCTGGTCTGGTTTCATGAGAATCACCAAGGTCCCTGATTCAATTTTTCTGCACAGGGCCTTGAATATTGGGATTTTTTTTTTTTTTTAAGATTTCATTTATTTGACAGATAGCACAAGCCAGGGGAACAGAAGGCAGAGGGAGAAGCAGGCTCCCTACAGAGCAAGGAGCTCCATGCGGGGCTCGATCCTAGGGCCCTGGGATCGTGACCTGAGCTGAAGGCAGACGCTGAATGACTGAGCCACCCAGGTGCCCCAAGGATATGGGGATTTTTCAGTGCCCCTCAGATTATTCTAATGTGCAGCTGGGGTGGGAGCCTAAAAAATAGAGTCCCAGGTCCTGTTGCCAGCAATGTTGAGTCAGTAGGCCTAGAGCAGGGGGACAGGAATCCCAGTGGTTACAGTTCGTCTGGTGACCCTAATGCACAGCCAGTTTAGGAGGCTACGATGTTAGTCTCCATCTTCTGGCACTTTCAGCTGTCTTAATTCTACTTCCCAGGGGTCCAGGATGCTAATTAGGGACTTGCTATGAACCCAGATTCCTGGGCCCCATCTCAGTCCCTGGCTTCCTGACCCAGACTCTGGGGCCTGGGCCTAAAATGTTGCAGGTCCAACGTGTGCTCCAGACAAGGAGACACTACATGGCCGTTCAGATTCCCGAGGCAAATGAATCCGAGCCGTGCCTTTACCTACATGGAGGAGTGTAGCCCACAAACCCACTCTCAGTCCTGACATTTGGCTGATTTGCTCTTGGGGTCAATACTCCTGGGGTGGCTTGGATGCGGCATTTGCAAGTAGCACCGGATACTTTGGTTGCTGAGTGATTGTCCTGACTTTCTGTGGGTTGAGAGCTGCCAGGGAAGGGATGTGTAGTTCCCTGTTAGGTCGTGTGTTATCAGTAAGAAAGGGGGGAGGGTGTTCTAAAGAGCTGTGCATAGAAAGAAGCAAATCAGATGCAAATCCATCTGGATAAAAATAACCCAGAAGTACTTAAGGATGCACCAATCGAAATTTCCCTGATGGAGACAAGATGTTACCACTGAAGGCTTTAGTCTGTTCTGATTTTGCCAACGTGCACCCCGTATAAATGTTTCAAGTTTCTTTTATATAATCAAATTTGTTAGCAATTCTGGTATAAGAAGATAACTTTATTCTCCTCGTTTGAGTTTATGAATACATTATTTCCTCATGTCTCTGCTTAGTAACCAAGGTCAAAAAATTGTTTCCCCGAAATTATCTAGCCTTCTCCCTTTTGGTGGCGTATAGTAGCTTTGTGAACCTGCATAGGACTCACAGCTTGGATTTTCAGGTGCAAGAATTTTCGTACAGAGACATCCAAGTCCTCTTTACAGGTGGTATTCAGCACATTAGATAGTCAAATCATCAACCCATCGATCATATGCTCACACAGTTTGTAAAAACTCAGAGTCATTTGCCTTGCAAGGAGTCCCCATGGTCTGAGTGTTCCTTTAGGTCATAAGTCAACCCTGCAGAGATTTCAGCTTGGGTTTTGGATGTATTCTCTTCTGTGGACTCAAAGTGATGGTGAGTGTGAATAGGATTTTATTTTAAGTCATTCTAGTGTTTTTTTTTCTTTTAAGATGTGAGAGAAAGAAAGAGCACAAGCAAGAGAAAGAGAGCACAAGTGGGTGGAAAGGCAGAAGGAGAAGCAGACACCCCACTGAGCAGGAAGTGGGCTCCATCCCAGGACCCTGGGATCGTGACCTGAGCCAAAGGCAGATGCTTAACTGAGTGAGCCACCCAGGCGCCCCTAAGTCATTTACTTTTATAGGATTCAAAGCCTTTTCTCCAAGGCTCATTGCTGATCTTGCATGAAAACCCCTCACAAAAATAAGCCTATTATATGGAAACAAATTTTTGCTGAACTGTCTACGTCATCAATATTTTCTCTTTCTTCAAAATGGAAGCCGTCCATGCTAAGGCACCACTGATTAAAGGTATTTTAAGAGAGTCATCAAATATCTCCATCTGCTAGGCTGCACCTTGTAAGAAAGACATTTTCTCTAACATAGTATCATAGCTACCTTCTTCCCCAAGCATTTCTTTAGGAGGAGGGTGGTAGGATCCCTCAAGGAGTGAAACCAATGTCTCGATCTAAGCCTGGGTCAGCCTGTCAATTTCAGTGGTAACAAGGCAGATTTCTTGAAAGGCATTAACATTAGATGTTGACTCTTTAATCCCCTCCCCTTTCTTTAGAGTGATTTGAATATTGGTGAAAAGAACGAATATGTAGGATGGGAACCTGAATTGTGACAAATCCTGTGAAAGCCATTCTCTTAATGGATTTCTCAACATGAACAAAGTGCAAGGTACAGGCAAATTAATAGTTCTTGGAACGTTTTTGTTTGTCTAAGGGCAGAGTGGAACGTAATCCTCCACTGTGGCAAATATGCCTGCGGTTTGGAGGCCTTGCCTTTTCATCTTCCGATCTGGCGTTTGACTTTGTGTGCCCCTGATCTTGAATACCAATCTCTTTATTGTAAGCTGCCCTATTATTATTTCAACAGCATGGTATAAAATAGAGTAAAACCAATAAATAATTGTTTGTTGTCCTGGCAGGTCTATCCTATGGTTATTCTTTCATCAGTTGTTGATGCCACGGGATTTTCCAGCCTGTGAAGGGCCTTGGAGGTACCAAGTTGAAGAAGAGGCTCAGTAGAGAGCTTAGAGCTAGAGGCGATGCTAGACTAGAAGTTCAAAGGTTGCAGGACAAGGGGGTGGGGGGATGAGAGAGTCATTGGAGAGGCAAGTGTAGGGGTTTGCATGGAGTTCCAGAGTACCAGGGAGGCATGGAACCAAGCGTACAGGAAGGTTATTCTGGGAGGGGGGAATTTTGGAACAAGAACATGTAGCTCGGCATGATTCAAAGAGGGTGCAGGGCGGGGGAAGGCAGGAGATGAAACTGGAGAAGGAGGCGGAGGCCAGATGATGGCAGTCCTTTTTGCCAGACTAAGAAGCTTGGGTCTTAGACTAGATGGACACTGGCTAGAGAGCCAGCTGTGGTGGGTGGGAAGAGCATGGATGGCTTTGCGTTGTTAAGTAGGTCCCACACTCCTGTCCTCCACGGAGCATACGTCCTACGTGCCTGGGGCTCCAAGTTGCTGTGCTCTCTTGACCGTCGTAGTGTGAGCCTCTGCTACACGCATCTCCCGTTGTGTTACCGACTGCTGTGTAACAAAATGACCCCAGCGTTTAGCAGGTTAACACACCATGTATTTTTCAGTTTCTGTGGAATCCTGACATGGCCTAGCTGGACCCTCCGGCTCAGGTCTCTCACAAGGCTGCAGTCAAGATGCTGGCAAGGCCATGATCAGCCCAAGCTTCCGCTTGGGTGTGATGTGCTTTCTAGTTCATTTAGTGGTTGTAGGGGGACTCACAGTGCCTCACAGCTTGTTGGACTGAGGGCCTCAGTTCCTTGTTGGCTTGTGGCCAGATGATGCCCTCACTATCTTGCTGCCTGGGCTTCTCTAATATACAGTTGGCTTTGATAAAGCCAGCAAAGAGAGTGTGTGCTAGCAAAGGGAAGCCAGTTCTTTAAAACCAGTCGTGGAAGGGACATCCGTCACTTGTTCTGTATTCTGTTGATGAGAAGCGTGTTGGTAGCTCCAGCCTTCACTGAAGGAGAAATTACCTCTGTTACCGTGTCAACAGGAAGAATCTGGACATGTCAGGATGATTCATCCTTTGGACAGCTAGCCTTCCTCTATGATGGAGCTTGGTGGTTGTACAAGGAGCAATATTCTTTCTTGACCTGAGAGCGCCGAGTGCCTGGAGGTGCTTCCTGATATTCTAGAACGTCCGAAGGATTCAAGGAAGCCAGGAAGAAATTTCATTCCTTGGGGCAGCTCCACCCTCCTGAAGGAAATGTGGCAGAGCTCTGAAGCCTGCACAAGGGGAAAGGAGGACGAGAAGATAGACGCGTTAGAAAGTGTCAGCTAGGATCTCTTTAGACTGCCTGTTTACACTTCACCAACTCAGCTTTCTGGTTTGTAAATCATGGCCACTTGCCTTTCCCCTGGGATGTTTCTTGTGGCTGGAAAGCAACCCACCTCCTGACTTGGCTGTTTGAGTGCTCATCCCACCCCCATGTGGTCCCTGTATCGCACTAAGGGGAGAGATTCTGCTCGGGGTGTCTCTCTCATAATGAGGAGATTCCGTTCTACTAGTGATAGATTTTGTTTTTCAAACTTTCCTTTGGCATTGGGAGTTTCTCTTAAATGTGGTTTACTCTCCATCGCACAGTGAAATTGGTAAATCAGCAAATTTCTCATTAGCAGGTCTGCTAAGATGACCAGAATCCAAACCTGCTCTTATACTCAGTTTTCCCAGTGACATGCATTTAGTTACCAAACATCTATTGCTTGTCTACTATGGGTCACTGGGAGAATAACAACAGTGTCCACCCTGTAGGAAATCATAGACACTAGCATATACTGCGATTGGCTTGTCTCATTTTATATAATCTTTCCCTTCCTACAAAAATGCCATCTGGTAAATGGTTTCAAAATATTTGCAAGTAACAAATTATTCCTCAGATTGTTGAAAAAATGTATGTGATCTTCTCTTCACTTGACTTTGGGGAAGTGAGGAATGATTGACTTTGGTCCACGTCAAGAGCAAGGAGAAGAGGGGCGCCTGGCTGACTCAGTTGGAAGAGCACGCAACTGTTGGTCTCAGGGTCGTGAGTTTTAGCCCCATGTGGGGTGTAGGGATCATTTAAGTAAATAAGAAAAAATTAAAAAAAAAAAAAAGATCAAGGAGAGGAGAACTCAGAGGTGAGTTTGAACGTAGTGTGAGATCACACGGCAGACCCAGACCCAGCTCCCTCGCTGGTTTCTTGTTCATTATCTTCTCTCTGCTTCCTCTTTTGGTCAAAACCACCTCCCAATGAATCAACCTAGAAAGAATGTTTCCCTCGAAGGCATTTGGACATGGAAAGGTGAGGAAGGGCTCAGTACACCCTTAGCACAGTTGGCGTAGCTCTCCCATAGAGTGGTTTCGTGACCTCAGAGAGGTTCATAAATTACCCTAAACTCATTTTTCAACTGTAAAATGGAGATAACAGCAATACTGCAATTCATCTATTTACTCAAGCATGTTTTATTGGGAACCCTGTTCTAGACTGGGGGGATTCAGAAGTGAACAAAGCAAACTCCCAGCCTTGTGCAGGTACCTTCTAGTGAGGGGGCACAGTAAGTAAATAGGGAACAGGCTGTGGGCGGGACCGGAATAGAAAACATGTAAGCAGGGTCTGGAAGACAGGGTGGAGGTGGGCTGCTCTGGGTATCTGATGGCCAAGGAAGGTCCACGGAGGCCGCGACATTTGAACAGAAACCAGGGCCAGTCAGAAGGACGAGTGAGGTGACAAGGGGCTAGAGGAGCACCGTGAAGACCAGCACAGGTGGACGGGAGAGACGGAAGGATGGCAATGTAGGCAACATGGTCAGACCACAGGGCCCTGACCATGGCTTAGAGTGAGGACGTGGCTTTTCCTCTGAGTGAGACAGGAAGCCGCTGGAGAGTTCTGGACAGACGAGTGTCGTCACCTGACTGCTCTTTTAAAAAATCACTCTGCAGTTTGGGTTGGATTCAGTGAGATAATCGAAGAAAATCTGCATGAAACACACAAGTTGGTTCCAGGGACAAGGGGCCTAGGATGGCAAAGCTTTGGGTCTTTGGAACCATATTCACAAAGTTCGTTTCTTCCAGATGAACGGCCCTGGATCTTAAGAAACTGACTTTTTCTTCTAAAGGGCGTTCACTCCATACCAGTGGGGGTTACTCCCTTAAAGGGGTAGGAAGGGGCATTCATGGCAGAGAAGCCTTGGCTGCTCGGAGGTTGGTGGCTGAAAACGGTAACTGTTTAAGGATGCCGCGGGAGTCACTCGGAACATGCCCACGGAAAGCTGAGATGGTCCTGTGTACATTCCTGCCAATGGCTTTGTAGACATTGGATTAAGTTCCACCCCATCCGCTAAGCCCCACAGTTATTCAGAGGAACCAAGGCTGACTCTGAGGGCGTGCAAGCAGGAGACAGCCAGCCCGAGACCCGTGAACGGAGAGGCAGCAGGGGCAGTGGCGAAGGAGGCTGTGAGCCTCCTCCATTCGGCTTAATTTAGTAAGCTGAACTGAAGGTAAAAATGAGCATATGCTGAGAAACAGCAGATTAGCGCTTGCTCAAGAGGTTTGCTAGAATAAGTGCTTTTTAATGGATTAGGCACTAACTGGAAATTAAAAATGAATACGCAGGAGAAGCGAGCTCAGAGAAGGGCGACCTGGTGGTTCAACCCCTGGCCTGGGAGGCAGCTGCAGGAGCCTGGGAGGAGAGGATTCCAGTCTGCAGTGTGAGTGAATTTTAAAAGCGGAGGATGGGGTGAGTCTTGGCAGCTCACTTCTGTCCTAAGTGAACAACCCAAAGTGTTCATTAAAGGGAGCCCTTGAAAACAGTGGGTCCCAGGATCCACTACGTGCCTGGATGAAGGAGTTTCTCTGAAATGTAGGAAGTCCAGCAATGGAGTTCTTTCCTCTGCATAAAATAAAAAGGATCGGAAGATAACAGAGCGCTGAGTTCTTCCCAGGCTACTTTTGTCTCTTAGAGCAGCAGTTACTACAGAGGTGGCTGGACACACTTCGGTGGCTTAGCAAGTGTGCAGTGTCTTAGAGAGAGCATGAGCCTGGCTCTCACCACCACCCCACTATGCATTAACCCCTACCTGTCCCCCAAATTTCCTTCATGCTGCTTCTTGCCCCTTCCATTTCCTATCCCTTCTTGTTCTCTTTTGCTGGCATTCTCCCCTGCCTATCTTTTATGCTAGATTTCTCTTCTGTATTCACCTCTGTAAAGTGTTTGAAGCCGCGAGCAATGTGTGTAATCCCAGCCCTCTGTCCGGACGCGGGTCGTCCTCGCCCACGGTGTTACTTCAGCACAAGGGCAGAGACGGTAGAGGGCTTTGTGTCTGCCCTGGGGAAGGAGCGTGGCCTCCTGGAGGGTTCTGAGTGTGGAGCAAGAGGCTGATAGTAATTCAGAAAGCAGGAATTTGCCTTCAAAGCTTTGGGAAGGTGGAGCACGGGCTATTTATAATCCATCAGGGGATTAAAGAGAAAATAGGCAGGTTCTGGGATATTGCTATAGATCACCCAGACAAGATGAAAAGATAGAGCAGCTCAGGAAATGTGTTTACAGATAAGAGGCAAGTTGAAAAAGCCAGGCCACGATCATGGAGACTTTGACTGATTGCCCCTACTAAATAATGTATAAATGAATGTGATTCAACAACTACCGATATTGACCAGCAACACAACGGGGGTCGGATGGAGGCACAAGGCCACACAATAAATCGCAGGAGCCTGCCTCCGCGCAGGGCACCCACAGCCCTGACCTTTCCCTCTCGTCCTCCAACCAGACTACTCTCAGCTAGCTTTGGGGGAATGCATTCTTTCTTCACTCATTTCTTGCCACACATTTGAGTACCTACCCTGTGTCCGATCGGATATATGTAGAAGAGGCAGCCCTAGCCCCAAAGGACCTCACAGGAGGGAGACGAAACAGACCCAGCCAGTGAAAATCAGATCATGAACTTGGCCAAGATCAAGACAAAACGTACTGAAGACCTCAGAGGCACACCTCAGTCTGGGGAGTTTCTCAGAATTAGGACCTGGTGTTTTTAACTCCAGGATGAAAGAGTCTGGAGATATTCCTGCCTGGTGGCAACATCCCCCTTCCCCCTTTAATTATCAGGATTAAATTACAAGTATCAGGAGACAGCATATATTCAAAGTTCACTGAGAAACTAGAAGTGAGCCTGGAATGAATCCAATCCTCACCATTTCTCCTGATACATTAACATTTTTAAAAAAACATTCCTTGCAATAAAAAGATCCAAGCAGACCAAACACTCGACAGTTTCTTATTTGTGAGAATGAAAATGTGGCAGAATTTGGGAGTAGATTTTTCTGAAAAGACGTTTCTGAAAAGACTACATATGTCATTTCTATGAGTTAATACTTTTAGGGTCAATAAATGAGGATAGCAGGTAATATTTGGAAGATGGCAAAGACAACTGTACCCCACAGTCACACATACCCTCTCCTTTTGAAGTCAGTAAGGGCTCAACCACTAACCTTCAATGTTGTGGGAAATTCTTAGGACCCTCTCAGAAAAAATTCATAAAGGACAGCTGGTATACCTTAGTCTCATGACAAAGGTTAGACTTCCTGGGCACCTTGGTGGGTCAGTCGGTTAAAGCATCTGACTCTTGATTTCAGCTCAGATTACAATCTCAGGGTTGTGAGATGGAGCCCCGCTCTGGGCTCTGCTCTGGGCTTGGAACCTGCTTAAGATTTGTTCTCTCCCTCTCCTCTGCTCCTCCCTGCCTCCTCTCTAAGAAAAAAAAAATTTTTTTTTTAATTTAAGAAGTCAGACTTCCATTTATCAAAGAAATTCCCTAATCTTCAGATGTCCATCTGGACCTGGAGATGACTAATTATTATTATTAGTATCAAGGAGGAAATATAGGAGCGGTTATTAATCGGGCTGGGAGATGGTTGTAAGCACTCACTCACTAAACAATTAGCAGTGATAGGATGAAATAGTAGGAAATTGAGCAAACATTAAAAAAAAAAAATACTGCCACCACCATCCACCCCCAGCATAATTAAGTCAGAATCTTGAGTGATGGGGTGCCCAGTACCCCAGTACCAGCACTTCAAGCTTCTCAAGAGACTCCAATATGCAACTAAGACTAAGCGCCGTAGCTCGTGGGGGCTGCTAAACTTGGACATGGAGAGAACCCAGTAACCAAGATTCAACACGATTAATTAAGGTGATAGTTGTCAATGTTGCTTAGCACAGAAAAAACCGGATTGGGTTACCTAAATTTGCTAGAGCAAGGCCCGCAAACAACACGGGCCAACCTTTGGCGCGGTGTTTGGCCTGAAGCCCCTGGGTTGCTGGGCTCAAGAGTCGAGATGGAAAGCTCAAGAGCACGGGATGTGATCCCACCTCTGTGGTGCGGTAAGCTGTTTTGGTTTTGAAAAACCCAAAGTTGTTGTGCTCTCAGAAAGACAGGTGAAAGGAGTGGAGAGACAATTCAGAGGGGAAGCCCAAATATTCATCCAGTGGAAGCCAAGTATCCTTTCTCATGCATGAGCAAACCCAAATCAGGTCAGTCTTCGACATGTGACAGAATGAGCTCCAGGGAAAGGTCACAAATGAGGAACACAAGCATGAGTGAAGGCTTCACCGCCCAAAGCTTTGGTTACACGAGATGTGTCTCTGAGGTAGGGAATCTTATGTGTCAGCCTGACTGGGTTTCTTCTGGAAACCCCCAGAAGAAACTAGCTTTACCCCGTCTGTGATTGAGATGCCATCCTCCCTAAGACCAGTGTGGGTGGACATCAGCTCCGTGATCGCCCAAAACAGAACACAAAGTGAAAACAGGGCCAAAGCTTCATTTCCAACTTCTCCTGCCTTCAGATATTGGGCACCGGAGCTCCTGGGTCTCACGCCTTGGACTCAGGCTGAATTATACAACCAGCTTTCCTGGTTCTCCGGCTTGTAGACTGCATATCGTGGCAGAGCTCAGCCTCCATAGTTACATTATCCAGAGTGCATAATAAATCTCTTATATGTCAATCTATATCCTATTGGTTCTGTTTCTCTGGAGAACCCCAACTAATTCAGGGACCATCTTGAATTTCCCCGAGTGGTTTAGATTTCCGTTCTTTATCCCTGTATTGCCTCAATGCCCAGTGCTTTGAAATCCTGGGAACAGATGTCCAGTCAATGGATACCAATGCTTGTTGATCTAAACTCAAGGTTACAACCCAACCCCCCCGAGTTCCTTCTCTGACCAAGAACAAAACTAACGCTACTGAAGACTAACCAGCCAAAGAGCTGAGGGTGGGAACACCCAGAGATGAATGTCTGTCACCATGGCGGTCCCACGGGATGTACATCATGGAATCCAGCTTCCTTCCGTCATATAAACCACAGCCACCCCTGCCTTCTGAAAGCGTCCCCTCTGGGTCCTCCTTTTTTCCTTCTCTGGACTCCCTTTTTGGGTCCAACACTTCCATCTGATGGCAAAGATCTGGCTTTGGCTCTCCCATTCCTGTTCATCTGGGGCATTGGCTTCTGCTTTGGGATGCCATGTCTGGCACCTGATGGTACTCTGTCCCCAGGCCCAGGCCATCATTCTCCAGCTGTCCTGCCACCATCCCTGAGGGACACACCAAAAGCACCTTATCAGAGCACTTATTTGCATTATTCGTCTGGAAGATGCGGCACACTGTTCACCCATTTCCTTTGGGTGGCAAAGGCAGCTGTTCTACGCTAAACCAGTGGTCCTCAGCCCCGGATGCACCCATGCCTGGGCCCCACACCTAGAGGTTTAGTTGTGCCTTTAAAAACCCACATGGTTCCTTCAGCTTAAGCTTTTGTCCCGGTCTTGAGATCACGGGAGGAGTGTTTGTGCATTTCAGGTGGGATCCTTAGCTCAAAGGTCACCAGCTCCTGGAAGGCAAGAGTGGAGAGTTGCTCCTCCACCCCCCCAACCAAGGACCGTGGCTGGTGATTGCAAGGGCCTCATGCAGAGAGCCTTGGACACTCAGACTCATGGGGGACTTGGGTAAGCATCCCAGGTTCAAACGTTCTGCTCTGTTTTCCCTGGAATGGCTCCTGGACACAGGGGTGCTTTGCTGGTAGTTTAGAGTCTCTTATGACTGAGGATTCAGTCCAACCAAGGCAAGCCAATGGCCGGGGGAAGAAATCATCATCAACACGGAGGCAGCGCTGTTGCTTTTTGTTTTTCTAACTTTACAGCTCAAGCCTCCAATGATTTAAATTCACTTCTCTCCGATTTCATTTCAGAGGGTTCAAGGTGGCCAAACTCCAAGTAATTTTATACCTGAAATGACCATTTTCAGAATATGACATCACACATGGATAAGAACAGCAGGATTTTTGTTTTGTTTTGTTTTTTCTAATCAAGATGCAAACTTGACCCTTTCGGTCTGGGTCACAGCTCTCCAGCGTGTTGGCATCTCTTCTCATGGCTCTGACGGGTCGGTTTTCTTCTGTACAGAGAACGTGCTGGCTGGTGAAAGTCTGAACTGAAAATACACAGTATCTGTTAAGACAATCCTGTTAACCTGTCATTGCATGCCAGGTGCACTGTTTCTTGTTTTAGAAATCCAGTTGAAAGAAACACATGAAGAAATCCATGAGGAGTAGCCAGTATGAGTTTTTATGGGTATGGGTAGGGAATCTGCCTGCGGCGAGACATACCAGTGCTGGCATGCCCAGAAAATTCCACCTGGAAGAGGGGGTAAGTGGCACTTGGCAAAGTTGTCCTCTTGTCTTGATTGGCTAGTCTTGGTTTTAAAAATGTGTTTTGTGGATGTATGTTTTTCAGGGAGACATTATGGTAAGCTTTTCAAAGACGGTTCCCACAGATCTTCTCTCCAGCCTGATTTTCTCTCAGGGCGAGGCTAACACTTCTCAAGGCGTGGCCGATGGGAGAAGACCTCACCCCCTCTGGAGCCTAACAGTCTTCAAGGTTGGGCCACCTGCTGGCCTTTCCTACCCAAATCTCCTGAAGCTTGGCCACTGTCCAGCCAGTGCTCTTTGCCTCTCCGTCTGATCTAGTGTGTGACAAGAATGAGAAAGTGTGAAGCATGAGCAAACGTTTTCCCGCCGCACAGTAAGTTTGGTTAGATGAGAAAACCCCACTCTTATTCCTTTTATGGGGCAGGTAGGGTTCAAAAAAAAACCAAAGGAGTATCTGTGACATAAATTTCTAGTTTTCCAATTCAGAGAAAGGGCAGTGGTGGGGGCAGGGCGGGGAGGATGGGCCAGAGAAAGTGAGCATGCGCCGCGCATGAGCTACTCCAGTAAACGTTCAGCTCAGGGAGGGCCACTAGCAGACAAGCCTTGGATACAGTGCTGGGCTCAGAGTGAGTAGAAAGGGCTCGGTAAACATTTGTGGCATCCATCACTGATTTCCATATGAAATTTCCTCTTCCTCCACAATTGTCAAATTCCTAAGTGTCTTAAGAAGCTTCGGAGCATGGGATGAATATAGGTTGCCCTAAAGCAAACAAAACCAAAATAGCATTGCTCTGGAAGATTCCTTTAGCCCCTTAGTCACCACAGGTGCTCATTAAGAGTTTTCGCTTTTCTCGAAGGTGTGTCTTTGGCTAGGCTCATAGCCCACTTACACACTCTCAGCCAAACGCCTTCTCTCTTCTGTACTTGAAACCCTATTCTCCCAAGCCAGAGAGTGGAAGACTACAGGAAAAATGTGACTCATAGCAGGTGTTGTTATTAAATCACCTTGAAGTGTCTCTTGTAAAAGATAACTCCCTGCATTGTAGCAATGTCTTTGACAAGAGAGGATTAGGGGGAAATTGCAATTACCTTGACATAAAGGAATGAATTAACTTTCCAACTTGCATTTTTGCAAGGCACAGAGTCAAGCCGCTTGGAATAGAAACATAGAAGGCCCTCATAATAGCTTGGGGCACTTGAAAATTCAGAGGCTGGGCCAAGAGCCCTGAGAATGCGAGGCAACTTCGGAGGCGTTCCTCACCCCGGAGGGGATGCCTGCCTGGACAGAGACTGCCCGGGCTGCCCCCTCCTGTGTCAGTGGGGTTTGGAGGGCAGTCGGGGCTGAGCCCTCCTGGGGCTGATGCTCGCAGCCCATGGCTGCTGGAAGTAGAGCGATGCCCTCCTGAGACTTGACGGCCGCAGCTGCCCATTCACCAGGGCCGGCCAATGTTGCCGGAGCACTTGCTAGGCATGGGCTGTGAGGGGAGGCAGACAGTGTTGGCTGCCAGGGACCTGGGGAAGTCAGACATGCAACTGAGCGGCCATGAACCTCAGTCCACGATTCGTGTGTAAAAATACACATTTCTGTTTATTTTCTTGAACTCAAAGCTGACTAAGCTCTCATTCGGCCAGAGCAGCAGGAAATTCCAGCTCGTAGGTTTGTCCTGAAAGCCCAGGGTTTTTAGGAGGATTCTGAGAATGTGGGGCCGCTGGTCCCACGTCCATGAGAGCTGCTGCAGGCATCCCTATGGCCTCTCAGGCCTTCGAAGGACTAGGAGGCTCAAGACAGCAGGCAGCTCAGAACTACGCCTGTTTTCCTGCTGCTCATGGGCACCTGAGCCTTGGCCAGAGCAGGGAAGGCCATGAGTGGGCACTGGCTTCCCAGGTGTGCAACTCAGCCTTCACTGAGGTCTAGTCACAGCTCCCTGGACATGGCCACACGGCAGCCTTCAGTCGCAGATAGACCACCCCTCCCTATGCGGGGCAGCACCTAGAGAGAGGGCCTCCGCCACCCTTGGGTGGGGGGTGGGGTGGCTGGGCATCGTTGTCCTGTCTATGATGTACTTTAGACTCTCCCCTAACATCTTTTTGTCCTATTCTTCACTGAAGCCATGCCAATAGAGGGCTTAGAATGGTTTAAAAAGGCTAATTTCTTAGAAAATGTGCTTGAGGGAACCATCCTACCACACTTGGCTACCCTCCAGTCTGGTTTCCCTAAGCTCCCCCACTGCCAGCGTTCATCCACTCTGCCATTCTCAAAGACAGCTGCATGGGAAGTGTGGCGCTCTCCCTTGCTGTCATGGGAAGTATGGCGCTCTCCCTTCATCTCCTGCATAGAGCTTAGTGTTTTACACAAAGAGCAGGGCCTTCATTCAGCTTCTACTTCCTCTCTGGAAAAATCCCCATAACAAAGGAGTATAAAGCCTAGAACCCCTTAGGAAGGAAGACATGGAAAGACAGCGGAACAGCATCCATACAGAAGAGTTCACTAGGTTACACCACCAGGGCCCCCGATTAGAAAATGTGTGAAGATTATGCAAGAGGAATTATCCCAGCCAAGGGGACACACCAGGCTGGTCTGAAGGAAGGAGAGGGCCTCCTTGAGGAGTCATGATAAGGTTGGGACATCAAGGATAAAAAAGGAGTTAGCCAGGGAAAGCATTGTTCAGATGTCTCATGGTCTGGTACAGAACCAGAGCGAATGGAGCAGACCCGGTTTGAGACCTGAGAAAAAGCCCGAAGCACAGGAGGACAGAGTGGAGACAGTGATGGTGACCCAGTGGTTGATGATCTGCCCTTTTCCTCACTGAAGGGTTCGCCCTCCACTGGTTGGTTTATTAAGAGTGTTGTCTCCTTGGGTGGGCAGTAATGACAGAGGAGAGGGAATCTGTGTGGAAACTGAACAGCTGAAGGAAAGAACTGGTGCCCCTACCACAAGCCAATGTGCCAAGCCAAGAGACGATGGCGCTCGCAGCTGGCTGTCCGGAGCCAGCTGCTCAGGCTCCGAGGCTCACAGGCTCTTGTAAAGCTCAAGTTAACAGGGCAGGGTCTGCTCGCCATCCACTCCTCTCCTCCCCTTCCTACTCTCTCCCTCTCTGTGTGGCAAGGGCCGTCTCTGTGGGTTCCAGGGTCTGCTTGTTCCCCAGCCAGTGGGAGGGTCTTGGTGGGAGATTAGAGATGGGACAAGTAGGAATGCCAGCTGTTTCTTCCCTTTCTCTCTTCTCTCTGGAGCCAGCTTCCTTAGGAGAGAGCTGTCACGTTCTAGCTTCCACTCAGGGAGGGATCCAGGGCCCAGTCTCCTCTAACACAGACCCTCACTCCATCCCTCACCTTAGAGGTGCGAGGAGCTCTCTGCTTTTGCTAATCTCTAGGTTGATCACAGTCTCTTATTTGTCTGTTCAGCCTCTTCTATCCCCGTGTGCACGCGCACGTGTGTGTGTGTGTGTGTGTGTGCGTGCGTGGGTGTGTTTTAAGGTTTATTTGACAGAGAAAGTGCACAAGCAGGGGGAGGGGGAGAGGGACAGACAGACTCCCCACTGAGCAAGGAGTCTGACATGGGGCTCGATCAGGATCCTGGGATCATGACCTGAGCCGAAAGCAGACACTTAACCGACTGAGCCACCCAGGCGTCCCTATCCTGTTTTAAACACCAAGTGGTTTCTGTTTTCCGGGATAGACAGTAACCCATGTAGTGAGTGGCAGTGGTGATCTTCCATGGGCAGCTGCTATGGGCCCAACTGTGCTCCCCAAAAGACATGCTCAGGTTCTAATATCCCCCCACCTCTGAATGTGACCTCAATTGCAAGTGGGATCTTTACAGGTAGAATGAAGGTCATTAAGGTGGGCCCTAATCCAGTGACTAGTGTGCTTATGAAAAGGAAATGTGGCCTCAGTAATATGCATAGGAATGGCAGGTGAACACAGATTCGTTCACAGGGTGCTCGCCTTGTGGTGGCACAGGTGAGGAAAGCAGCTCTAGAGGACAGACAGGCACCACCAGAAGCTGACAAGTCTCAAAAAGAATGTGGCTCTGCCGACATGGATTTCAGACCTCTAACCTCCAGAATCATGACCGTGAACTTGAATTGCTTTCATTCCCATGCCCCAAACTCCCACCTCTTGGTACTTGGTTATGGCGGCTCTAGGAAACCAACACCCCAGCCAGGGCCCATTCCCTGTGGAAGCCCCTTAGGTCTAGCTCTCTCCTTCTCCTACTCTCCACACCCACCTTCGGCCCAGACTACCCCAGACAGACTGCCTTTCCCTGCACAGGGCTTGCCTTCCAGGAGAGGTGTTGGAGCTGGTCTCCAAGAGCACAGCCTGCGGTTGGGCTCAGCCCATGTAACTCTGTTACCATCAAAGGGAGGTTGCGGTTGATCACTGTCAATGTCTGTACTGGTTTTCATGTTTTAGTTACACCCCCCTCCCGCCCAAACAGAAAAAACAGAAACCAAGTGTACTTGAGTTGAAGGGGGCATACATCACCCAGAGATGTCTGAGAAGTCACAAAAGCACTCATGTGCCTCTGCCTCTGGAAGGGACCAGAACCGGCCACCGGCCACTGTCTGTCATACAGAGCACTGGATTTTTCTGCTGCTCTAACCCACAGCTCACACACCCACCTGACACACTACTAGCCACAGAGAGACAATGACCTGATTCTCCTTTGGTTCAAGTCTCCATTCACAAAGAAGAAAATCTGATTGGCTCAGCTTGGGTCAGGTGTTCACGCCTTATCCAATTGGCTGTGTCCAAGAGGGCGGGAGCACACGCCCCTTCAAGTCAGGGCAATGTTCAAGCTGGGCAGGGGTTTACTACCGGGTCCACTTGCCCCAGAGGAAAGGTGTGTGCTGGGCCCGATGTCCTCTGGGCAGAGGCTGAGCCAGGAAATACGGCGCCAGGCCAAGTTCTGGCTCTCACCTCCCAGTGGGGGCCCTCGGGACTCCTAGCTGGCCCTCACCAGACACCGCCATCTGGATGTGCAACACGAAAGGGTAACTGGAGAATTCACTCTACCCTAGTTAAACCTGCAAAATCAAACCTCCCACCTCACTAAATGATGTGTGATTCTGTTATGTAATCTGTGGGTAATAATAGCTCACATTTATTGGATACCTAAAACGGGCCAGGCACACTGCTAAGTGTTAAGAACATTCTCTCTAATGTTCATAATTCCACAAGATCGGTTTCGTTATTCAGCTTCATCTCTGTCCCCCTACCCACCCCCTTGCACTGCACACTCTAGTGTCAGATCACAAGGTAAAATGACTACTGTCTTCATCGTTCTGCTACTTAAGAGGTGAGGCAGGCACATGGTTCAAAACTCAGAGCAGGAAGGGTGGAAAGCTAGTCTCCCTCCCATCTCTGTATCCCAGCCATCCCATTTCTCTCCCTAAAGGCAACCACAGCTACTGGCCTCTTACATGCAAAAGAAAACATGGGCATTTATGCTTGTGTATCTGTAGAAATGGTAAATTCCTTTTCCCATTATTCTAAAACTTTTTCACATTCCGTCTTGGTAATGGTTCCCACATGGCCTTGCTGGTGGTTGGGTGTAAGATGTGAGAAAGAAAGGAGTCCAGGGCAACTCTAGTACCACTGGCTGAGATGAGGACAGATGGTCGGGAAGGTGGTCAGCAGCAGATTTGGAGGCACAGGGGATCAAGAGTTCTGTTTTAGATAGGATACACATGGTGGTGTGGCTTGAGTTGGTGCAAGTCAAGTTGGCAGTTGGATGAACTTGCTCAGTGGACAGGTCAGGGGAAGAGATACCAATTGGAGACCATTCCCTACAGACAGTATTTAAAGTCCTAAGGCCAAAAGAGATTCTATACTGAGATTCAGCCCACGGATCTGTCCTTTATTAGATCAGTGCTCCCCAAAGTGATTTGGCTGGTCCATTCTTTACCAAGCTCTGAACAAGACCCCTGATAGAAGGAGGCTCACAGCCTAAGGAAAGACACAGATGGTTACTGGACAATGTACTCTGTGTTACACATGAAGAAAGGTGAGCTGGGTATTGTGGGGCAGCAGAAGAGCAGAGGACTAATAGCCCGAGTCATAAGGAAAACAAAAACTCTTGTAAACTGCAACATTTTTTGAACATTTTATTGTTGCCAACTGGAGATAAAATGAATTTACTTCTGTAAATGAAGAGCATTACATTCTTTTCTCCCCCTACCTGCTAAATAAATCAAACAAATAAAAGACTATTCAATTCAAGTAGCATCAAATCATTAGGCTGTTTGGGATCCTACAGAGACTGGCCTGGCCCGAGCTGGCCTCATCTGCCTTGGTTTTCCCCAAACTAATCACCCAGATCTCTTGATCAAAGCTGCTGCTCACTTAAAAGCTTGTGAAATGAAAGAGGCAGGTGAGAGTCTTGAATTTTCCCTTGGCATCCGAAGAGTTGGGCTTCTTGCGTTCTCAGCACAGAATTCTCTAAAGGGAGCCATCCAATGTGGACAGTGTACCCTGGTCTTACGGCTCCTTCAAGAGTCCGTACAGGCAGAATCCTACCCAGAGCCCTGCCCTGTGTTTATGTTATTCCAGACCAACAGAACAGGGTAGCCAGACTCTAATCTAGGCATTCCTCTCCCCCCACCCCCGCCAAAGCTGAAATCTTCAAAACATCTCTCAGATTGGAGTGGAAATCTCAGTGTAGACGCATTTACCGTAATTAGATTCAGCCTGCCATGGTGACTCAGGTAGGTGTGATGTAATTAGCAAAGCAACCTAAATGCATTTGTGCAGCTTCTGAGTTGTTCTTCAAAACAAATGGCCCCACTGGGCGGAGGGAAGATGCTACCACACTGTATGGAGACTGCGAAGCTATGAACAATGTCTAGCTAGGTTATTAGAGGAATGAACGCTCTAATTAAGACTGTGGAAGCCTCGCCCTTCTCCAGCAGAGATGTCCGCAGTGCTCTTTGCCCTTGGAACTGAACTTTGCAAGGCTGGGCACCACGCAAAGTGGGACTTAATTTTCTCCAAATCTTAACATTTTGAGGGGTTGGGTATGGAGTTCTTCCTTCCAATGGGGGAGTCTGTCTGTTTTGTTTTGTTGGTTTTTTGGAGAGAGAGAGAGAGAGAGAGCGAGTGCAAGCGAGCACAAGAAGGGCAAAGGGAGAGAGAGAATCCTAAGCAGACTCCATGCCCAGCACAGAGCTGGATGCAGGGCTCAATCTTGCGACCCTGAGAACATGACCTGAGCTGAAACAAAGAGTCAGATGCTTAACTCACTGAGTCACCCAGATACCCTCCCCCTTTTTTAAAGAATTGAGCAAATAGAGTTTACAAAATTAAATATTAAGAACTCGTGCCCCTCCAGGGGCACTAAAAATCTATAAAGATTATTGAAGATTAAATCACTCCAAACTAGAAACACCCGGCTGAGTGTTTGGAGGTGTGCAGATGGTGAGGATAGTAGTGGCTTATCAAAGTGTGGTCTAGAATCTGCCACAGGATGAAGTTGTTGTTAAGAAATGGCTGCTCAGGGCAAGACTGCATGCGGGAGGCTGAATAATCCAGGAAAGTGATGTCCCACTTCCTAGTTCCCAGAAGCTGAGAATATGTTGGGTTACATGGCAAAGGGGACTGAAGGGGCTAGGTAGCTGCTCTTAAACTATGGAGATTTCCCTAGATTATGCTTTGGACAAAATGAAGAGTGCAAAGAGAGGGTAAGCCAAAGTTAGCAATGAGAAGGAGGGGGCACACCGGAGGCTGGGATGGTGGGAAGAAAGATGTGCCTTCTGGAATGGTGAGAAGAAAGAGAATCTTCTGAGGGGGCAACAGGTATGCACGGTTAGCAATGGGTGGCCAGAGGCCAGAAAATCTGCTTTCTAGTCCTGCTTCTTACAACCCTTCCAGACTGCGGTCTTTCTGAGCATTTGCAAAAGAAGGGCTGTGAGACTTCCCCTGCCTCTCAGGCTTGTCAGGATCACGTGAGGAGCCTGCATCAGTTCTTGGTAATATGTGATTTTGGATCCAGAACATGGTGTGATGTCACAGGTGAAGTTTAAGCCTCTGATGCAAGCTACTAGTCCTCCCCGCCCCCTGCCCTTTGTCTGAAGCTTCTCGGACGTAGGCTGATACAGGGGAGACAAGCTTGGAGCTCCCAGCTAATATTCCACATTTGGTGAAAACTCTGAATCAGGGCTTGCTGGCTGCTCTGGGCGTGCTTTCCATAGCATCCAGCACCATTGGCTTCTCTGTGAAATCAGTAGGAAATATACCCCACCCTGGAAAGGGCAATTCCCTCCAGTCAGGGGCTCTCTCCCTGGAAGAGTCTCCCTTCCTCTCCAAAGCGTTTGATGTTGGGCCTGAAGTGCCTGGCTTTCCTGGAGAAACTCAGGTAAACCCCTATGAAGCTGGAAACTCGGACAAGGAGCACTCTTCGTCTCCAAGTCAGCCCTTTGGCCTCTGTTCTGTGCATGAACACAGAAGGCTTTCTGAAAAGAGCCAGTGGATGGTTATAGAGCTGAAGGGTGAGGTCTCTGAGAGATAGTGATCTCTGTCAAGAACTGAAGCCACCCATCTCTGCAGCCTCGCCTTATAACACCTGCACTCCAGCCTGTGTGACTGTCCTGTGTCTTCCTTTTCTATACTGAGCTGGTCCCAGGTCATGGCTTTTGCCCCCTCTGCCTGGCGACCCTCTAACCAAAACACTCTGCCTCTAGACCTTCAGGTGTCTGTCTCCTTCCTCAATTTGGGGTCATGGCTTGAATGTCATTTCCTCAGATCCACCATGCTGGACCCCCTGCAAATGGTGCCACTCCCCCTCCTCTGACCCTTTCATGGGATTCATTTTCTTCCGGGTCCTTCTTACTACTGAAAGTTGGAATTTTTTTTTTTTTCTGTCTCACCCCTTGAATGTAAGCCCCGTGAGAGCAGGACCCTGTCTGTCCTGTTCAGCGCTGTACCCCTAGAGCCTGGAGCACAGCCTGGACACTGGCGGTGCTCAATGCATATTTACTGAATATACACCTCAACTCGGGACCCACTACATACCAGGTACACACTGAAGTGCTCTGTGGGCCTTCTCATGGACACTTCTGCTACCTCTGGGAAGTAGATTTTGTTCTCTTGGTTTTATAAGTGAGCCAGTGGAGGCCTGGAGAGACTGGGTGACTTGCTTCAGATTTTCTAGCTGGCAAGTAGGAGATCCTGGATTAGAACCCATGCTCCTAACAGGAGCAACATTGAGTGGTTGCTCCTAGCTCCGAGCACAAGGACCACATGCCTGAAGGATACATGACTGAAGTCCAGGGTGATGTCCTGACTGCAGTCTTTTAAAGTCACGCGTCTCAAAATGTAACGTGCGTTCAAATTACTTCGAGATTTTGTTCATCTGGACTATGTTCACCTGGTCATCATTCCATTGATCTGTGAGGTGGGGAGCGGGTGTGGAGGGTGGAGTGTGGGGACCCACAGCCCTTCTAACAAGCTCCCCTGTGGAGTTAGTGACCACCGCCCCCGCCCCCCTTTAAGAGCCAGGGTTCAAAGGGTCCTCTGATTTGAGAATTTGGTCAGCTATTTGTAAAACAAAGACAGGAAAGGAAGGAGCTGGTAAAGCTTGTGGTCAAATCTTTTGCCACAGCTGAGCAAAGAGAGCACCAAGCAGTCGCTCCTGCCCTGGGAGAAGCGGATGTTATTCTAGCGCCTTCTGCAGCCCTGTCAGAGACAGAGTCCTGGAAACCTGGGTCTAACATGTGTGTCGGAATCTATGTTTGGTTTCCTGCTGTGTAGTCCTTGGCTGAAGATCAACGAGGGGGCTGAGCCCATTGTAGCAGGCCATCTCTCTAGCCATGTTCCTGTCCCTCCTACTCCCACACCTGGACTGCATTCCTGGCCCCCAAACACTGTTGTCCAACTCTGAACTCCAAAGAGGCGGCTTGCCAGGGATTTAGGAGTTTCTCTGAGTGCCTACCATTTGCTGGAATTTTTTCTCCATTGACAACAAATGTAAGATGTCTGCTCTGCTTGTACAGAGGGTGGTTGTGAAGAGTGCTTTGAGAGGTAGAAAGCAGCATTTCCTGCATGTGGCTGGGATGGGTTTGGGGAGGGACAAAGACACAGAGAGCAATGATCACAGGGTGAGAAAGTTCTTCCCCCCTTCAAGTTTGTTTCAACCCTCCAATTAACTTAGAAGAAAGTCTCACATCAATGGTAGTTCTCATTTTTTTTTTTTAAACAGAGAGAGAGAGAGAGAGAGAGAGAGAGAGAGAGAGAGAGAAAGGTAGTAAGCAACTGTATCTAGCTAGACTTTAGTGATATTTTGTTTTCTTCTACTTCTTCTGTGGTTATCTTCGGTGGCAAAATTTACAGGTTTTCCATTTAGGACAGTTATAGAAGCCTTCCCTAAAAAGATACATTTAAATAAAGTAAGTAAAGTAAGTTTGATGGTTTAAAAAAAGTAAATATCATAGGCTGAATGCAGATGTGGTAGAAATCATGAAGTGAGTCATCTTGACACATGGCATAAAGGATTGCAAAGGGGCAGGGCTAGATTGTTCACCAGAGAAGACGAACGCCCTGGACAGATCCACCCCGTCCTGCCTGGTCTGTGGACGTTCCATGAGGCTGGCTGTGGCCTGCTCACCCCCCTGGGGGGTCCTCAGGCAGGACATGGAGAGGAGCCTTGATCCCAGCCAAAAGCATACAGCTAAGTCCCAGCCATGGGTTAGCAGAGGTCTTCAGGCTTTGCTCTGTGGGACATTGTGGGGAGAAATAAACAACATAATGACATAAAGGCTCCATCATCTCGTGAGCCGGCAGTAGGGACAAACCGACTGTTGTACTTTGGGCTTTGGATTTTTTTGTTCGTTACGGTTAAAAGAGCTTTAAGGGTTATAAATAGACATTGTGTATTCCGTGTCTCCTTAAATCACACTGAAGTGGGCCAAAGTGAAGGAATCTTTTGGAAGTTCCAAGGCAACAGAGGGCCACAGAAATAAGACCAGCTTCCAGAATCACAGACTTGAAGCAGAATTCTGGCTTAGCCACTTGCCCTGGGCCGAATTGTGCCCCCCTCCTCCACAGGCTGAAGTCTGGCCCCCAGTACGTCAGCACATGGCTGTATCTGGAGATAGGGTCTTCGAAGAGGTGACTTTACATGGGGTCATTCAGCTGGACCCTAGTCAAATGTGGCTGGTGAGTTGATGAGGAGACCAGAGGGGAGACCACGTGGTGAAGACAGACAGATGATGGCCATCTAGAGGGGACAGAGAGAAGCTTCAGAAAGGAAACCTGCCCTCCCCTTGATCTCATATTTCTAGCCTGCAGGGCTGTGAGAAAAGAAATGTATATTGCTTACGCCCCCCAGTGTGGGGTTTATGTTCCAACTGCGCCAGCAAACCAGTCCTAGCTCGCACTCAACATTGGATGGTCTCGGGTAGTTTGTTCAACATCCCTGAGTCTCTGTGTGCTCATCTATATATTCAGATGATAGTTCCAACCTCATAGAGGTGTTCTGTGCTGATACACATACCACACGTTGTAATCGACAACGTAATTGACAATTTACTTCTTCAGGTGAATCACTCTTCTCCCATTTCCAAAGGGGTTAAGGCCCAAAATGATAGCTGTGATTCCATCTCCTGGCCTAAAACTGGCTAAGACGTGAGCAGCTCTTACCATATAGCCCTTATCAGAGCTAGGTGGTCCCCTTCTGTGACTCATAACTATTAACATGAGGCAGCTCTGCTTGTTAGATTCCCACTTTCTTGAAAAAGCAGATCTCTACCCAATGTTTTCCATAGCTCATCAGCTCCCCTGGGAGAGCGTATGAAGCGGAGAGTCATTGAAGGGATGTGAGCAGGGCCACAGTGCTGGGTGTGGGGCCTCAGGCAGCGAGGATGCTGGTCACTTCCCACAGTGCCCCGGGATGGGGGTGACAGAGATGGGACTGGAAGCAGCCGGCAGGGCTGGTGCAGGGACTCTAGGATCACACCTAGGCCCATATCAGGGCTCCAAGGCTTTATCTCTGAGACTCTAGAAAGGTTTTTCTGCCCTCTGATTTGGTTTCCTCCTCCCTAAGATAAGGGGTTACAAATAGTGTGGGTGCTCTCATTTTATGTAAGGATTGCTCTCCTGAAAATCTAGTACAATTCAAGGTGTACAGGATTAGAATAACTTATCTGTAAGAATATATAGTAAGCTTGATGTGTATTCTGATGGCTAAGGTAGGGTTGACATTATTTTTCCACTTCGAATTTCATACCTTTCTGAATGATCCCAACCTTTTAAACGTACACATGTATTTGATGTACAATATCAGTGAGGATTATTTGGCTGCTGGGAATCTTTGTAAGGAAGAGTTCTGCTCTGTACCTCTGTATTTTAAAAAATGAAAATAAGTTTTAGATGCTTAGTACAATGGACTCTTCCTAAAGCACCTTTTCTCTTAAAAAAAGAGCCCTTGGGATGGATGGTCAGTTTTCCTGCCTGCTTCATAAGGCTTTGCAGAATGCACCCCCAGGACTGTGGGTCAGAGGGCTGGGGAGGGAGCTGGTGTCCAGCAGTGAAATAATTAACCTGCCTGTCACCTAAGCCCAGAGAGACCCAGCTTAGGCATTGCCAGTATAAGGCAGCAAGATATCCAAGCTGAGGCTTCAGAGTGGAACTTTCCAACTGGGTATTCCAGAGTCATTCAGCAAAAAACCAGAGACCAGCAAATTCATGCCTGGAATAGTTTTTATAGCCAGGTCGTGAAAAGCAGCCGAGGTGCTCAGTGGACCTCGGCCAGCCGTCTTGTGTGGCCACTGCCAGCTGGGGATGATGAGGCTGAAGGTCTTCCCAAGTCTTGCGCCCTCTAAACCCCCAAAACAGGAGGAGCTCAGCACACACACACACTGAGCCGAGAGCCTACCTCCCCCCCTTTTTTTTTTTTTTTTTTT
The DNA here is from genome assembly GCF_963455335.1 of Martes martes. Classification (NCBI taxonomy): domain Eukaryota; kingdom Metazoa; phylum Chordata; class Mammalia; order Carnivora; family Mustelidae; genus Martes; species Martes martes. Next base: position 47,953,714 of record NC_137900.1, on the reverse strand, counting down.
TTTTTAAATCAGAGTAAAGACTTTATTCAAGGATTAGGTGATAGAGGAGTACGTCTCTATGAAAACTTTCTTTTCTTTTCTTTTTTTTTTTTTTTTATTTTCAGCGTAACAGTATTCATTGTTTTTTCACCACACCCAGTGCTCCATGCAATCTGTGCCCTCCCTAATACCCACCACCTGGTTCCCCCACCCTCCCACCCCCGCCCCTTCAAAACCCTCAGGTTGTTTTTCAGAGTCCATAGTCTCTCATGGTTCACCTCCCCTTCCAATTTCCCTCAACTCCCTTCTCCTCTCCATCTACCCTTGTCCTCTATATTATTTGTTATGCTCCACCAATAAGTGAAACCATATGATACTTGACTTTCTCTGCTTGACTTATTTCACTCAGCATAATCTCTTCCAGTCCTGTCCATGTTGCTACAAAAGTTGGGTATTCGTCCTTTCTGATGGAGGCATAATACTCCATAGTGTATATGGACCACATCTTCCTTATCCATTCATCCGTTGAAGGGCATCTTGGTTCTTTCCACAGTTTGGCGACCGTGGCCATTGCTGCTATAAACATTGGGGTACAGATGGCCCTTCTTTTCACTACATCTGTATCTTTGGGGTAAATACCCAGCAGTGCAATTGCAGGGTCATAGGGAAGATCTATTTTTAATTTCCTGAGGAATCTCCACACTGTTCTCCAAAGTGGCTGCACCAGTTTGCATTCCCACCAACAGTGTAAGAGGGTTCCCCTTTCTCCACATCCTCTCCAACACACGTTGTTTCCTGTCTTGCTAATTTTGGCCATTCTAACTGGTGTAAGGTGGTATCTCAATGTGGTTTTGATTTGAATCTCCCTGATGGCTAGTGATGATGAACATTTTTTCATGTGTCTGGTAGCCATTTGTATGTCTTCATTGGAGAAGTGTCTGTTCATATCTTCTGCCCATTTTTTAATATGATTATCTGTTTTGTGTGTGTTGAGTTTGAGGAGTTCTTTATAGATCCTGGATATCAACCTTTTATCTGTACTGTCATTTGCAAATATCTTCTCCCATTCCGTGGGTTGCCTCTTTGTTTTGATGACTGTTTCTTTTGCTGTGCAGAAGCTTTTGATCTTGATGAAGTCCCAGAAGTTCATCTTTGCCTTTGTTTCCTTCGCCTTTGGAGACATATCTTGAAAGAAGTTGCTGTGGCTGATATCAAAGAGGTTACTCCCTATGTTCTCCTCGAGGATTCTGATGGATTCCTGTCTCACGTTGAGGTCTTTTATCCATTTCGAGTTTATCTTTGTGTATGGTGTAAGAGAATGGTCAAGTTTCATTCTTCTACATATAGCTGTCCAGTTTTCCCAGCACCATTTATTGAAGAGACTGTCTTTTTTCCACTGGATATTTTTTCCTGTTTTGTCAAAGATTATTTGACCATAGAGTTGAGGGTCCATATCTGGGCTCTCTACTCTGTTCCACTGGTCCATGTGTCTGTTTTTATGCCAGTACCATTCTGTCTTGGTGATCACAGCTTTGTAGTAAAGCTTGAAATCAGGTAACGTGATGCCACCAGTTTTATTTTTGTTTTTCAACATTTCCTTAGCAATTCGGGGTCTCTTCTGATTCCATACAAATTTTAGTATTATTTGCTCCAGCTCTTTGAAAAATACTGGTGGAATTTTGATTGGAATGGCATTAAAAGTATAGATTGCTCTGGGCAGTATAGACATTTTAACGATGTTTATTCTTCCCATCCAAGAGCATGGAATGGTCTTCCATCTTTTTGTGTCTTCTTCAATTTCTTTTAGGAGTGTTCTGTAGTTCCTCGAGTACAGATCTTTAACCTCTTTGGTTAGGTTTATTCCGAGGTATCTTATGGTTTTTGGTGCTATAGTAAATGGAATCGATTCTCTAATTTGCCTTTCTGTATTTTCATTGTTAGTGTATAAGAAAGCCACTGATTTCTGGACATTGACTTTGTATCCTGCTACATTACTGAATTGCTGTATGAGTTCTAGTAGTTTGGAGGTGGAGTCTTTCGGGTTTTCCATATAAAGAATCATGTCATCTGCGAAGAGAGAGAGTTTGACTTCTTCCTTGCCAATTTGGATACCTTTTATTTCTCTTTGTTGTCTGATTGCTGTTGCTAGGACTTCTAATACTATGTTGAACAAGAGTGGTGAGAGTGGGCATCCTTGTCGTGTTCCTGATCTCAATGGGAAGGCTGCAAGCTTTTTCCCATTGAGGATGATATTTGCTGTGGGTTTTTCATAGATAGATTTGATGAAGTTCAGGAATGTTCCCTCTATCCCTATACTTTGAAGCGTTTTAATCAGGAACGGATGCTGGATTTTGTCAAAAGCTTTTTCTGCATCAATGGAGAGAATCATGTGGTTCTTCTCTCTTCTCTTATTGATTTGTTCTATCACATTGATTGATTTGCGAATGTTGAACCATCCTTGTAACCCAGGGATGAATCCTACCTGGTCATGGTGGATAATCTTTTTAATGTGTTGTTGGATCCTGTTTGCTAGGATCTTGTTGAGAATCTTAGCATCCATATTCATCAGTGATATCGGTCTGAAATTCTCCTTTTTGGTAGGGTCTTTGCCTGGCTTGGGGATCAGGGTGATGCTGGCTTCATAAAAAGAGTCTGGAAGTTTTCCTTCTGCTTCAATTTTTTGAAACAGCTTCAGGAGAATAGGTATTATTTCTTCTTTGAAAGTTTGATAGAATTCCCCAGGGAATCCGTCAGGTCCTGGGCTCTTGTTTTTTGGGAGGTTTTTGATCACTGCTTCAATCTCGTTACTAGATATCGGTCTATTCAGGTTGTCAATTTCTTCCTGGTTCAATTTTGGGAGTTTATAGTTTTCCAGGAATGCATCCATTTCATCTAGGTTGCTTAGCTTATTGGCATATAACTGTTGATAATAGCTTCTGATGATTGTTTCTACTTCCTTGGTGTTAGTTGTGATCTCTCCCTTTTCATTCATAATTTTATTAATTTGGGCTTTCTCTCTTTTCTTTTGGATTAGTGTGGCCAATGGTTTATCGATCTTATTGATTCTTTCAAAAAACCAGCTTCTAGTTTCGTTGATACGTTCTACTGTATCTCTGGTTTCTACCTCGTTGATCTCTGCTCTAATCTTGATTATTTCCCTTCTTACGTGTGGAGTTGGTTTGATTTGTTGTTGATTCTCCAGTTCTTTAAGGTGTAGAGACAGCTGGTGTATTCTGGATTTTTCAATTTTTTTGAGGGAGGCTTGGATGGCTATGAATTTCCCCCTTAGGACCGCCTTTGCTGTATCCCATAGGTTTTGGAGTGAAGTGTCTTCGTTCTCATTGGTTTCCATAAATTGTTTAAGTTCTTCTTTGATCTCCTGGTTGATCCAAGCATTCTTAAGCAAGGTGGTCTTTAGCTTCCAGGTATTTGAGTTCCTTCTGAACTTTTCCTTGTGATTGAGCTCCAGTTTCAAAGCATTGTGATCTGAGAATATGCAGGGAATAATCTCAGTCTTTTGGTATCGGTTGAGCCCTGATTTGTGACCTAGTATGTGGTCTATTCTGGAGAAGGTTCCATGTGCACTTGAGAAGAATGAGTATTCTGTTGTTTTAGGGTGGAATGTTCTGTATATATCTATGAGGTCCATCTGGTCCAATGTGTCATTCAATGCTCTTATTTCTTTATTGATTTTCTGCTTCGATGATCTGTCTATTTCTGAGAGAGGCGTGTTAAGATCTCCTACTATTAATGTATTCATATCAATATGACTCTTTATCTTGATTAATAGTTTTCTTATGTAATTGGCTGCTCCCATATTGGGGGCATAGATATTTACAATTGTTAGATCATCTTGGTGGATAGTCCCTTTAAGAATGATGTAGTGCACTAAATGAGAAGAACATGCAGCCAAGAATACTTTATCCAGCAAGACTGACATTCAAAATGGATGGAGAGATAAAGAGTTTCCAAGACCGGCAAGGCTTGAAAGACTATGCAACCACCAAACCGACACTGCAGGAAATATTAAGGGGGGTTCTATAAAAGAGGAAAAATCCTAAGAATAGCATTGAACAGAAATATAGAGACAATCGACAGAAAGAAAGACTTCAAAGATAACACAATGTCAATAAAAACGTATCTCTCAATAATCACTCTCAATGTGAATGGCCTAAATGCACCCATGAAACGACACAGGGTTGCAGATTGGATAAAACGACAGGACCCATCCATATGTTGTCTACAAGAGACCCATTTTGAACCTAAAGATACACCCAGACTGAAAGTGAAGGGATGGAGAAGCATCTTTCACGCCAATGGGCCTCAAAAGAAGGCCGGGGTAGCGATTCTCATATCAGATAAATTAGATTTTAAACTAAAGACAGTAGTCAGGGATACAGAAGGACACTACATCATTCTACCTCCCCTTTTTTGCATTAGCTTCAGGCAGGAGGCAAAGCCCGGGAGCCCTTGACATCATGTGCCGAGGCTCCCCTTACTTGGAAAAAGCACTGGCTGTGTCTCTCACCATGAGAAAATGGATTCGTCTGATAGCAGAGCTCAATTAAATGTCAAGATAGGGCTATAGGCAGGTAGAGGAAAGGCTTCAACCCTTGTAGGGGGGAATAACTGGGCAGCTAACTGTTGGAAGATCTCCAAGGCTCTGGTGCAAACCTCCCTTGGCTGGATTATTTTAGCAAACCTCCAGGCACTTGAACTACCTTGGCTCTGTGGGCTGGGGGCTATCATCTTTAGTAGCCTCCAAACCATGCTGTCAGAATGTGGGAACTCGAGGACTTCATTCTGCTCCTGGGAAAGGCAACAGACTTGTGGGATTGTCCATGAATGCATTAAATTTGTTGACTATCAAGATGGAAAAGTAGAGAAAAATAAACACACTCTTCCAGGATCTCGGCTGTAGCACGGGGGGCAGAGTCGAAATTCCTGCTCTCAACCATGTTAGAGTTTTTAAGAGATCCTCAGAGTTCCTTCCCAATACACTCAGGTGGGAGGAAGGGTACACCTGTCTTCCTCGGGCCTCTGGGGCCCATCTCCCCCAGGACTCCGATTTCCTATATGTGGAAGGACAAGATGAGGGATGGAAAATTGGCTCCCCTAATGCGTGAACAGGGGCAGAAGCCTCATGAGAGTTTAAAGCATGCTTTAAAAAATCATGTAGCTATATCTATCTTAGTCAATGTGAAAAAAAAGGGGGGTGGTGGTGAGGTAGCTCTTCTCCCATGTAGGTGAGGGAACAGAGTGGTATAGCCTTTTGGGAGAGATTTGCCAAACTTATGTCAATACCTTGACAATCCCCAGAGACTGATTCGGTCTGTCGCTCTCTGGGAGTCCGTCTAAAAGAGCTCACCCGAAGACTGACGTTGAAGAGGCTGTCATTGCATTGTTAACAGTGAAGGACGTGGAGGACCTCCGTGTTTGCCGTACGGGAAGTCATTGGTTGTATTCGTGTTGGCCTAGCCCTTGCCGGCATCCTCCTTGCTGACCAAAGATAAATGACAGAGGGAAACGCTCGGGGTGTAGTAGGAAAAGAGGCCGGAAATAAAGTGTACATGGGCGGTACTAGCTTTGGGGAACCCCACACTCAAGGAGCAGAATGCACACATCCTCTCCTGGGGCTGGGGTTAGGATTAAATCTTCACTTTTTTCATCTTTTCCTGGATGTTCCCAAGGTGTTAAAATTGGGCCTACCCAGTTTCTGTAACCAGAAAGAAAACAAAAAACAAAAAAGCTGCTCCCCTCCCAATAAAATGCGAGTCAGCGTCTGAGGCTTTTCACCTGGATGAAGGTGGGTGACATGGGACCCCGCGTCCCTGCCCCAGGCCGAGAAGCCCCAAGGCTGGAGGAGAGGAAGACAGAGGGAGCCGAGGGACTGCTTTGTGTTTTGGCTCTTGTTTGCTTTGCTTATGACCCCTTCAGGAGAGAGGGAAGGTAAAGGGAGAGCTCATCCAGTTTTTAATCCCCTCAGCTAATTACCAGAACTTTCTTGTGGTTTTACTGGGACTCTCTTTACTAAGTGGGTGGATTTACACTGTTTGTGTTTGTATGTTGTACTTGGATTATGCCTTAATGTGTCGCTGTGATGACAGGGTTTGCAGCAGTGGGCAAGCGAGCCTCCCTGTTTTTAATGGAAAGCACATTCCAGCACTTTATTTTATCTGTAACACATAGAGCCGCTTAGAACAAAGCGTTGCCCCTAAGACATGGTCCCCGAGAGTCTTTAATAAGGACCAGACCCCTGTGAAGGTATTAATTAAATATTTTAAGCCGAATGGCTTGAGCTGGCCGGGGGAATTTTTATGAGGGGAGGGAGTGTCTTTAAAATCAGGGCCGTTTCTGTAACAGGAACCTGTTTTGAAGGAAATGTTCTTGGGTGGGACTCCACGGGTACCAGGCTGTCAAACCTCTGAGCCAACTTGATGTCAGAAACAGACGTTCTGAATGTTTCAAACAATGTTTGTGGAATTTGGACACAATTCTAGAGTGGTTTGAACACAGAGGAGAATAGGGAGAGTCTGAGCATGGCAGGTGCTCTCGGAGGCGGGTTTCGCACAATGGTCCTGTGAGAGAGGCTTGGACAAGGCCATTTTACAGAGAAACGAATGGAGTGGCTGCTTTCCAAGGTCACAAAGTATGGCGGAAGAGCCAAGCTCCAAAGCTGTATTTAAAAGTCAGTCCGTCTGGGGGCACCTGGGTGGCTTAGTGGGTTAAGCCTCTGCCTTCAGCTCAGGTCATGGGCTCAGGGTCCTGGGATTGAGCCCCACATTGGGCTCTCTGCTCAGCCTGCTTCCCTCTCTCTCTCTGCCTGTCTCTCTGCCTACTTGTGAGCTCTGTCAAATAAATAAAAAAAAAAAAATCTTAAAAAAAAAAAGTCAGTCTGTCTGTCTGTCATCCATCTCTAGTTCAGAATCCTGCCCTCTTTCTCAGAAAGGAGAAGAAATAAAGACCGATTTACAGAGCAGATCCTGGTCCAGATGACAGGCCTTTCCCTAAATGCCAAGTAATCAGAGTTACTCAACACAAGGTTTACTGTGGAGGCACAGAGTTAGCGGATTGTTCTGGAAGGTGGCACAGCATGGTGAGAAGAGCAAAGCACTTGGAGCCAGAGGTCCAGGTTTGGATGCTGGCTCTGCCCCCTGGGACCCAGAGCAACTCCCACCCTGAGCACATTCCCTGTCTTCAAACTTAAAATTGTATTCGGCATCATCTAGGTGCTTGGTGAAGGGGGCTTACAGCTGAATTGGTTCTAGTCGTGAGGTATGACGTACGGAGGGAGTGGCCTTTCATTCTCCTGTGGACCCTTTTGGGTCTTCAGAGATCATTTCAGTGAGTTCATAAGGAGCTCCCCCTTTCCTGGCCAGTGACGGCCGAATTGACAGACTGAGGTGGAGTCATGTCCACATCCAATAACGGATGCCCCTCATGAGAGTAATCCTCTTCCCATAAGCCTGAGCGTGTGGCTGGACGTGTCTGACGCTGGTGTGGCTACTTCTGGCATTCATTTGATTCATTCCAGACCCCTGGCTCCGCTGGCCCCCTCGTGGGACCACCCTCAGTGCATCCCCACCTGCTCTTGAAACCCATCCTTCTACTTTCTCAGAGGTTATGTTGCCTTATACATCAAACCTTTGAATCTGCTCCAAATAAAATATGTGTTCATATCTGTGAAGGTCCTTTGGGATTGGGGACCAGGGGGTACCCACATGGAAGGGCTAATTTTTCTTGTCCCTTTGATGGGCCTGCCCTGCCCGCTGCTGCACACTCTCTGGGTTTTCAGAAACTTCCAAGCTTCTCCGTACAACCATTCTTATTTCTTTAGTTCAAGAGTCCCCTGCCCCAACCTCTTCTTTCTCTACCTTCCTTAGGGAGCACTGTTATGGGGCCAGTTTACATACACCCCAACCTCCAAACTACACGTCAGATACTCCAAGGCCACATAACGTCTTGAGAAAGAGGTGAAGTCCTATGGGCCTGGGTTTGCCCCGAACGGCCAACTGGCCTCCAGCCAGGAGAAGGGCAAAAGAAACGTGGCATTGAGGGCAGGGCTCACCCACCCTCTGCTCACTTTCTTGCGTCCACTAACCTCTGTGCCTTGCTTCCTCTTTAAGATGAAAATTCCAATCACGACCTGCTCAGTGTGCTTTGGAAGGATCACGTGACCCAAGACCTACAAAGCACTTAGCCTGGTGTGAAGTCCCCACGCCGCTGCAGGACCGCCAATACAGAGAGCTGGAAACCTAACGATGAGAGGTAGAACATTCGACATGAGAAAAACTGGTTTTGAGTCTCCATGCTCTCGCTTACTGGAGTATTTGGGCAAATGAACCTCGTGGAGCCTCTTCCCTCATCCCGATAATGCACCTGACCATCGCTCACTCCCCAGGCAGTGGGGATGTCACACCTCTAGGACTCCCCCCAGCCCCCAACCACAAGCTGCGCACGGTGGGTCAGTCCGCTGGTGTTGTAGCAGTCTCGCCCACCATGGCTGAATCTTCTCAAGTGTTGGGGGGTTGCTGTTGCTTTGGGAGCTTTGCCCACCGGCACTTGGAACGGGGAGGTCTGCAGGGCAAGCAGATAGGGGTTCAAGTTGAGGAATGCTGTGTACTTGGACTGACAGTGATTCACAACACATCTGCACAGACTGCTCCGAGTCCAGACATCTGCCAGAGGGAAGGAGAAGGGGGAGCTGTGAGCAAAGGATGTTCCGTCCTTGCGAGTATAAACACAGCACCGTCTGTGACCTAAAAAGGCTCGGTTGGGAGGGCCCTGGAAGTCTGTTGTCCGTTGTTTGGATGGTGCCCAGCCTCCCCAAGGAAACTCCCAGGGAGCTACCTGTGTTGTGTCTGGCAGCTGTCACAGGCCAGAGTCGGCCCAGGCCGGGCCTGCCGCTGCTCCGGCTGGGCTCTGCGGCTTCCCATGCTATGGGGGGAGATGTGCTAGGACGGTGCCAGCCACCTGTAAGGCCCCCGTGAGAGCATGTGTGGAAGCCCCAGGGTCGGTCCCAGACCCACCACTGTCCCAGGTAGCCCGGGTGCTCCTGTCCCCGGCACGCACTCCTTGGTGTCGGGGATGGGATCTTATTTTTCCTGCATCCTTTAGGTCTGGAACCGAATATCTGTCTAGCAGATCTTTATTGAATTAAACTGCAGGTCTTGTATAGTGACCAGTTTCTCTTTCAATTAATACATGCTTTTTTAAGAAAAATCAAGAAGTGATTTCTGATGTCTGAGATAGAACTCCAGAGACCATACTCAGGTTTTTTTGTTTGTATAGACTTGTTTTCAACATGCATCTTAAGATAGTACTGGCTTCTCAGGCCCCCCAGAACTGGGACTTTGAGGGGAAGGTTGGAATCTGTTCCAGAGACCAGGAAGATCTCCAGGTTTTTCCCAGAATGTAGAGCAGCTGCCCCTTGGTCCAGGCTGGTCGGCTGTGGGGAGCAAGGTAGAGCGCTTCACTCTGTAGGGTGCTGTGAAGCAATGATCATCATTTTGAAATGATTTCTACCAGGATGACTGGTGTCTTTATAAGAAGATAGCCATGGGAAGACAGAGGGACCCAGGTAGAATGCCATGCAACACACAAGGCAGAGAGGGACACTGTGCATTTAGAAGTCAAAGAACACTAAAGATTACCTACCTGCAAACTACCAGAAGCTAAAAGAAGGTTCAACTTTGAATCCACCGGACATTTTTTCATATTTCTCTTCTGGTTCTTCTCTTATGCTCGCCTGTATTTTCCACATTCATCTGCTAGTGTTGTTCCTACTTAATGACTCGAGGGCAGGCATTTTTTACTCATCTTGTCTCCCTGCTGCTTCTGATATGACTTCCTTAAGCTGCCACTTTTGAACTCTTTCCCTGTCCCATGCTTGTGTGTATGGCTGCACACGTTGCTCACTGCACAAGGACTCCTGGCCAAGGGGAAAGTAGGGCTAAAAGTCCCACCTTCGCTATGTTTGCTGGACTATGTACTCTGGGGCAGGACCATAGCCACATTGGGGGAGGCTCTTAAAATTTCTCATGATGATGCCGAATGGGGCCTTGCTGGCTGGCCTAGTTTTTAGACTCGTCCTCTGGCATCGGCTTCTCCAGTGGCCTCTGCGGACTCTGTCCATTGCCCCCCAAAGCCTGTCTTGATCTCTACCTCTACCTTCCCCCCAGAACCCACGAGCACTGAGCTCAGAGGTCTTCGAGAGCTTTCAGAATGCATTCCCTGGCAGCTGGTGGGCATCTCAAGGGCAGCTCTCCATAGCCCCCAAATGTATCTGTCCCTATTCTTCCCTCTCACCCTGCAGCACCCGCCCACCGGACAGCTGGTGGCGACACCACGGCTTCAGATCCAAGAGATGCATTCCAGCCATGAACGCGCTAAGCTTTCCCTGTGATCACACATTTTTGCACCAGCCAGCGTTCACACATGCCTCTACAGACCCACGGCCAGAGGCATGTGGCTCTCAGGGGGCGCTTAGAGACGCTGGCCAAGGCCAGCCCGGCGAGGAAGGGCCCTGATTACGTGCAAGAAGGGACCTATTTGCAACAACTGACAAGAAACTATGTCGGAAATCAGAACAGCTGTGGGCTCCTCGACACAGCAGATGGGTATGCGGGGAACGCTCTGCAGCCTTAATCACATTTAACACGCCTGTCAGAGAATTGGGTCCATTTCAGTATGAATTCAGGTTTGCGACATTGTTTCACCGATTTGGGCCTTACCACGCGCGGCCAAGAGGCAAACAGGTTCTGCACCTTGTTTTCAGCAGGGAGGGATGATGAGGGCAGCTCAGCCCAGGTGTGGGCTGAAGGGGGCACCGCACGCCGCCCTAGAGAGCAGGGCTTGGGCAAGCCTGGGGCAATCTTGCTCAAGCAGCAGGCAGCCCGGCCCCGACTTGTGATCACTGCGTGGGGGCCCATGTGTGTCTGTGTGTGCTTCAGTTCTGAATTGTTGCAGGGGTTCAGAAATGCTAGATTCATGGAAGCAGAGGAAAAGCTTTCAGTATTTCCATTCCAGGCCAAGCCTGCACACAGTTTCTGGACAGGAAAGACAGCTCTGCTGGCCCCAAGCCCTAGGAGCAGCGGCACGATAGAATGGGAGCAGAGGTTTGGGTGTCACGAGACCCAAGTTCAAGTCCTGATTCCTTCCTTCGTTCATTCATTCACCCACCAACATCCAGGGAGCACCAGTTCTGTCCCTGGTGTGTCCTCTGCACTCACCAAGCAGCCCTTTGCTCCAGCCAGGCTGGCATGGGTGCCAACCAGACGTATTCCTACCGGATACAAAGCCACTGAGGTCAAGGTCATGTGGATATAGGAGATAGGGCACGAAAAGCACACAGCTTGTTGCAGGCAAAGGGAGCTCAGTACAGGATGGTCGGCAACAATAAAACGGTTTCCTCTTCCTTCCCAGGAAGCGGATGTTTGTTTCCCCACACGTGAACAGGCAGGTCTTCTGCCCATCCTACTAACTCACGTACAGTCTGGGTCCTGCTGGCCAGTAGTCAACAACCTTAGGTACTCCTTGGACTATAGGCCATTTCAAAATGGCGAATGGAATGCAGTTTTGTTTGTTTGCATTGCAAAGGCATAATAAAAAAAGCTGCTTCCCAAACAATACCACTGTAGTTTTTATGACCCTAAAACTCCCTGGAAGGCATTAAAAATAGGAACCAAATGCCTATAAATGTACACATGCTGTCCTCAGGAAAAACAGTCCTCTTGTTGCTATTTTGTGGGACCTTAGACCTGAGAGGCGGGTGGGAAGGAGTGAGGAGCCCATCGAGCTGTACTTGCCATCCAAACCTCGCAGGCCAGCAATGGGCAGTACGGTTCTTTGCTTCAGTCTATAGTGGTGTCCTTGGTTTCACGGCTTCTACAGAATGTTTTGAACACTTCAAAAGAAAAATTTTTGCTTCTGCCTTTAAAATCCCCTTCTTTAGCCATCTAGTTAGCATCCTGCTGGGCCCGGATGCTGAATCCTGACTCATTGACTTGACTCTGCTCCCCAAAAGGTGTTCTAAACTCACTCACGGGATCAGATTTGAACTATCACCTCCCGACAGGTCTGTCTACAGCCATGAATGTACCTGAAAGCACATTGTGAGATTCTATGGCTGAATAAGAGCTTCATGTGAGCATCTCAGCTGATTTTGACTGATCAAGGAATCAAGTCCTTGGCCATTGGTTTGCTGCTACTCAGTATGGAAGGGACAGAGGTGAAATGGGCGGGGTGGGGGGGATGGTTATCAAAATCTAATAGCACGTGAATTGCCAGTAGGGCACAAACAAACTCAGATTCCCCTCTCAGGCCCCACTGCGGCGTCTGATTAATTGTCTGGGTTGGGACTCAGCAATCTGTCTTCAGGATACACTTTGGCATTCTAATGTGGGTAATCCAGAGACCATTCTTGGAGGAACACTGATGTCCAAAAGGAGGGAGAAGTAGATGCTCAAAACCAGTATTGTTTCAAGAAATATAAATTAAAATGGGATTTTTAAGCCTATCCAATTGGTGAGTATTTTCCTACATGGCAATACCCAGCACTGCCAGATACTCAGTTGGTGGCCATTCCGGGAGTGGGAACTACGACCCGTCTCAGGGGCATGGGGAGAGGTGCCAGGAAGAGAGGGTTGGGGATGGAGTGGGATATGGAGATTTAGCCAAGGGCATTAAAGAGCCTAAAGAGGTTCTGACCCAGGAGAATTATGTCAAGGAAGGATTTATGGTTGAGAAGTGATCACACGTATGTGCAAAGTTGTAATGAAACAGATGCATGTTTCACTGTAGAATCATCTATTCTATGAAAAATAGTCGAAGTACCTAACATGACAGGTTTTGGGTTCAAAAATTATGGTAGATTCACTGATGAGCTAATATGCAGATGTTAGAAAGCCGTTGAATAGGGAAAGTCATGAGGATGTTATGATGTGATATTAAGTGGAAAAAATTAGAAAAGTAACAAACATGTCTAATAGTTGGAAAGTTATTAAGGTTACTTTTAAGAAGGGGGGGGTCATTAAATTTGGCATCTGTCAGGGCTGGATTTGCATTTCCATCACTGATGGAGTGTGATTTGCGGCATTCAACTCTCTATGTCTCAGATTCCTCAACTGTAAAATTGAGGAAATGCTAACAGCATATGGGTTTGTCATGAGAATTAAAAGAGATAATTATGTAAATGCACTTGACACATAATAGAGTATATAAATGTTGGATTTCATCTCCCTTTTCAAATTTTGAAATCAGAGAGAACTAACCTCTGGCCAAAGATCAAAAGAGTTCACTTCTTTTACACAAACTATGGAATTTCAAGTTGTGTTTTTTGGATACTTTTTTCTGGAAAAGGGTTCTTAGGGCATAGTAGATACTGTTGCAAGTGAAAACTGGAATTTGTCATTGACATCCTAATTGGCTAACTGCAGCCTCTGGCCTATTTGTTTTGCCTTTTGTCAGCTTTCACAGTTTGGAATATTTAAGTATTTTTCCTTCTTCCACAATTTTAAGAAAAGAAAAATCTTATGATCCTTACTTAGACAGGAAAGCTCAGACTATTAAAATTTTCCATCTCCTTAAAATCCCACCCAGTCCTAATACCATTTATGATAGCATCAAAAATGTAACACACCGAGGAATAGATTTAAAAAATAGGACAGACTTCAACAAAGAAAACTACAAAACATTGAAAGAAATTTTAAAAACACCTAAATAAATGAAGAGATGTACCATATTCATATCGTGGAAGACTTAGTGCTGGAGAGAGGTCAATTTCCCCCAATTATATCTTTCCGCAAATATACATATAGACTAAACGAGGATGCTGATAGCAGCCCTATCTGTAAGAGCCCCAGACTGACAACCCAAATTCCCATCATCACTACAGTGGGTACATCAACTCAACTACATTCCCCAAATGGAACGCTACACACCAACGATAATTAGCAATCTACCCTTAGAGGCAGTATGGATAAATCTCATCAACATGTGGCACAAGAGGAGAGACACATAGAAGAATACATATTGTATAACACCCTTTATATAAGGTTCAGAAACAGGCAGAAGTAATCTCTGTAATTAGAAGTCAGCATCCTTGTTTTCCTTGTGGGGGCGTAATGATTGGGAAGGGGCATGAAGGAAGTTTGAGGTGCTGGTACATCCTGTTTCTTGGTCTGAAAGCTAGTGAAATGGTTGCGTTTGGTCTGTAAAAATTCAAACTCTATACCAAGGAGTCAATACACTAATGCATATATTTGAGTATATTCGATACTTCAATCAAATACATGAAAACGTAGTTTCCTCAGGTTTCCACTACTGGGTGTTTACCCAAAAAAAGTGAAAACACTCATTTGAAAAGATACATGCACCCCTATGTTTATTGCAGAATTATTTACAATGGCAAAGATATGGAAACCACCTAAGTGTCCATCAATATACAAATGGATAAGGAAGATGTGGTATATAGAAATACAATGGGATATTATGCGTCTTTAAAAAAGGATTTATCTCAGGGTGCCTGGGTGGTTCAGTTGGTTAAGTGTCCAACTCTTGATTTCGACTCAGGTCTTGATCTCCGGGTCATGTTGTGTTCCACGCTCAGTGGGGAGTCTGCTTCAGATTCTCTTTCATCTCTCCCTCTGCCTCTCCCCCTGATCACACATTTGCTGTTTTTCTCAAAAACAAAAACAAACAAACAACCCCCCCCCGCCAAAACCCATACCATTTGCAACAACATGGTTGGACCTACAGCATATCGTGCTAAGTGAAGTCAGAGTAAGAAAGACCAGTACCATAGAATTCAACTCATATGTGGAATCTAAAAATCAAACCAAACAAAGTGGAAGCAGACCTATAAATTAACAGAAGAAAGGGTATGGGGGATGAGCAAAATGGGTGAAGAAGAGTGGGAGATACAGGCTTCTGGTTGTGGAATGAAAAAATCACAGGGATGAGAAGCACAGCAAAGGGAATATATAGTCAATGACACTGCAAGGGTGTTGTATGGGGACGGATGGGAGCTACCCTTGTGAACACAGTATAAGGAATAAATCTGGTGAATCATTAGGTTGTACACCTGACTCACTAGGTCATACACCCGAGATGAGTATGACATTGTCAACTGTACTAAAAAAAAAAAAAAATGAAATTGAAGACAGTCTCTCACTGAAGTTATGTTTTATTGAAGACTTCATGTTTGGCCTTATTGCAATCTTTGGAGGCAAAGCCCCACTGTCCTATTGAGAGAGGAAATGAGTAGTGATTATAGCATTGAGGTTTCTACAATGGAAAGGCAGAGTAAGAAACTACTTCAAAAAGTTTTGTTTAGGAGCCAATATAGTTAGAAGAGAGACAGGAAAGGAAGACTTATTGAACATCTGTTTTGTGTCAATTCCTGCCTATCCACATGCTTCTCCCCCACCCCCATCTCTTCATTCACATGACAAAATAGGAAAAGATTATTCCCCCTCTTTTACGTATTAGGAACCCGAGACTCTGAATAGTTCATTAACTTGGTCAAGACCAGACAGATGAGATGAGGGGACGTATGAGTTTTCTCTGGCTACTGTAAGAAGTCACCACAAACTGGGTGGCTTAATACAATGGAAGTTTATTCTCTCACAGTTCCTAGAAGTGCAAAATCCAGGAGTTGGCAGAGCTGCACTTCCTCCAGAGGCTCTAGGGAAGAAGATTCCATTCCTCACCTCTTCTGGTTTCTACCAGCTCTAAGCAGTTCTTGGCTTTTGATTGTAGAACCCTAATCTGGCTCTGTCTTCACAGGGCTGTCTCCTTAGTGGTGTGTCTTCTCTTCTGTCTCTTATAAGGACACTTGGCATTGGATTTAGGGCCCAACTGGATAATCCATGATGATTGTACCTTGGGATCCTTAATTATATTTGCAAAGGTCCCCCTTCTTCCCTCTCCTCCAATAAGCTTATGTTCACAAGTTCTGTGGTTTAGGATGTGGACATATCTTTTGGAAGGAACACCATTCAACCCACTATAGGGGCTAATGTTTACAAATGAAAACAAAGAAAATCAAAACCCTAAATCTAAGACCTGATGTAGCTTCAGTACTGTAGTAACGAAAAGGTCTTCTCTTTGTTAACAATGCTCACAGATGGTTCTTGAACAGTCTTCAGGGAAACTTCTGAAGTACCCCAAAGTGTCTCCCTGGGTATGCCTGAGTTTAATAAGACAAAATGCCTTGGAAACTTACCACCCATTTCTTCTCACTGCTTGTAGCAGATGCTGTCGGTGCCTGGCCCAGACCTTCACCGGGCGGACACACCCTGTGGTCCAGGACTTTGGTGCATGCTAATAGCTCCCAGCCACTAGCTTCTCCAGATAATTGCCTTTGGTGAGAGGGACTGTCTCAGTCTGGAGGTTATGCACTCCCCATCGCAGGCCAATGACTGACAAGGGGTACAAGGCGGCCCTTTGCCTAAAGATGGTATCAACTTTGTGTTGGAGTTTATGTTCCGTTATGGGACCACACTGAAGCCTCTTGCTTAACTTTGCCCTATTCTGCTTCTGTTTCCTTTCTCCTAAGCACATTCCCTCAATAAATCCCTTTTTTCAAGAACCCCAGTCTCAGACTCTCCTTGAGAAACCCAAGACAATGCCATTGCCCTTGGCAATGGCCCACCTTGCCTGCCAGACTCTGCTGCTGAGAACCTTTTATTGGCTTGGCAGGTGCACACATGTGAAGGTTTGAAGGCTGGGACCATTTAGTAAGCTTGATTCCAGAGTCTTGACCCTTGATGGTTTTACTGACAAGTTTTATAAATATCCAGCTTAGAAGATGAACATCACTGATGTCAACGAGGGTGAGTCCCTGAGGCCTGGAGATCTGCTTAGGACCAGCCACACAAGCCACTGGAAGGAACATTTGTTTTTTGTGCATCTGTATGTGTATGTGGGTGTGGGGCGGGGAGGGGGCATGGGGGGGCAGGATGAAATAACCAGTTCATTAATCTGAGCAAAGATTTTTCTGTCCTTTGAAATGTGATCTTAGTTGTACTTTCTAGAAAATAAGAATATAGAACTCCTTGTCATTTAATTTTATTAGCCAAGTAAGCTAGTAGTCTGGCAGGAGGTTTGGTCAAACATCTTGGTTAGAAATGGATCAATGAGTTGCTAATGGACCTACCAGATCATCCGTATTAGGTCTTGTAAAGGTAGCCTTCATTTTAATTAAACAATATAAAGAGTATTTTAAAGACCTAGCACTACAGACATATCTCAATATATGCTTAGAGTAAAACAACACTGACCATAAACTTGGCCTGGATAGAGCAGCATTAGAAAAAGCTTTTGAGGATCCATAATCAGAGCTGGGAAGCAAGTGGGGTTTTAAGAAGGATGATGTGTGGGGGTACCTGGGTGGCTCAGTGGGTTAAAGCCTCTGCCTTTGGCTCGGGTCATGATCCCAGGGTCCTGGGATCGAGCCCCATGTCGGGCTCTCTGCTCAGCGGGGGGCCTGCTTCCTCCTCTCTCTGCCTGCCTCTCTGCCTATTTGTGATCTCCGTCAAATAAATAAATAAAATCTTAAAAAAAAAAAAAAAGGACAATGTGTGGTGCTATCTTTAGGTGTGATCTTTTTGGTGGTGGGCTGGAGTTCAGACTCGCTGAGCAGAGGTGGATACTTTTAAGGCTTGAATATCTAGGAGCAGATGTCACTGTCATGTTCTGTGGCCATCAGGAGTGCTGTGATCCTCACTCGTGGCCTCTTTGCTTTACTCTGTATGTCTGCTCTCTCACTACTTGGCCATAAGCCTTGATCCAACACGGGGTCTAAGCTTACCTTTAGCTTCAAATCCCTTGGCTGAGAACCTCTTTCTGTTGGTATTTCTCAGCTGGGATTCCAGAAAGGGAATTTGATTGGTCATCCTCAGCCATTTAAGCCAGGTTACATGGTCATAGGTCCCTGGCTAGCCTTCAGATTTGTTGCTTGGGTCAGGAATCCAGTTTTGATCCTGCCATCCAGGGGCGAGGGTTAAGGGAGAAAGTCATGTGCTATAAAACATGGCTGCATGAGAGCTGCCTCTTCATCTGGATGGTGGCTGGGGCAGGAACAGCGATTGATGGGTCTGGGACCAAGTTCTGCACTGTGCACTGAGCGAATATGGCCTAGACCCCCCTGCACAGTCTTGTCCCCTCACCTCCTCTCTATACTTGCCTCCCACTTCATTCTCCTCACTCCACACCAGCCACAATCCCCCTTGCTGGTCTTTAAATGTGTTCTCCTGCATTTTACACTTGCTGTCCCCTTGGCTGAAAATACTCTTCCCCAGACATCCACACGATCCCTCCACAACCACTCCATATAGGATAGTGGCTGCCAGCACTCCCCAGTCCACTTCCCCCATCCTAGTTAAACCCATATTCCTTGAGGCTGCAACAACTGGCATATATATCTACTCATTTGCTCATTGTCTACCCCCACACCTCAACCCACCACTAGAAGAGAAGCTTCAGGAGAGCAGGAACGTGGGTCTGCTCACTGTCCTATCCTCAGTGTTCACAATGGCATCTAGAACACATCTGTTGAGTGAGCAGAGATGTAAGTGTACAGGTCTTGGAAGCAAGTGTCATCTTTTCGGCTGTCCACATCCTCCGTTGTGTGTGGGATTGGTTGGACACACTCCCTGTCTCCCACCGTAGAAGTCCCAGAGGATCGATTCTCTTCATCCCACCTACTGGCAGCCAGAGGATGGGCATATGACTGAGGTCTGGCCAATCAGATCCCCGCCTGGAAGCGTGGCTCAGGACGGAGGGGCCCAAAGCTGACGGCTCTTCATCGTCATGCACAATACCTGCAGCAGGCCTGGGGTGCCACCGTGGGGCTCCATGGCAAGTCTACGGTCTTTCGGTGGCCTCCAGTTTCTCGTGTATTCTGGGCCCTGGATAATCTGAGAAACATCTTTTGTGCTGAAGAGAACCAGAGTCAATTTCTAGAGCTTGCCACCAAGACCCGGACTGGAGCAGGCGGTGTCGCTCATTTTGGCTTCCTCAGAGGCCCCTGCCATGCTTTTTCTTCTTTTGTTCTGAAGCGCCCAGTCAGTTTATTGGCTCATTTCCAAGACTAGTTTATCGGCTTAGAGGAGTGAAAGCAGACAGTTTCGTGTTTTATCTGATCAATTTACCAACTTGCTTTAGGCGAGACTGTGGCCATAGTAGAAGATCTGCTCCTTGAGAGAGGGCTGGGGTCCTATTCTGCTTTGCAACTCCCTGGAGACCAGGGTAGGGTCTGGAACACTATGGGGTAACTCCAGCTCACATCTGTGGGATTAGAATGTAAACTGGGCAGTCTGAGCCAGACTGACTCTTCCACATGAAGGGATAGGTCAAACCATGAGACTCTCAATAGCAGTTCTCCCTGGGGGATATAAGAATAGTCACAGATATTTCCTTCTTAGATCTGTGAGACAGTCACAATGTGTGTCTCTTTAAGAAGTTTTCAGAAGGACATTGTTTTCTGGTCTCAGTACCAGTGCTTCCTTCAAATTACCACCTTGTTTGTGACTTTTGGACGCTATGAAGCCTACAAGCTGGTCCAAGGTGTGTAGCTGGCATTTTGGTCGGGACAATTTTGTGTAGGACTGTGTTATACGCCGCAGGATATGTAGCCTTGCTGACGTCATCCACTATATGTAGGAGCAGCTCCAAATCATAGCGAAGAAAGAAATGTGCTCTTCCATCTTCCCCCTTCCAGAGTGGGGACTTCTGGAACTGACAGGTTTCCCTCTTTGCTTTGGCCGTTAGGAAGCTCTGGGATCTACCTGGCAAGCATCCTCAAGAACTACAACAAAGGATCTCATAACAGGCAAATTTTCTATTATCCTTGCAAAAGGGTGTTTCATTTCTTTTCTTTTTAGTTAAATTTCCTTATCAGTTTTTGTTTATTTTTACATATTATATGCATTTCTGTAAGCCTCTGAAAATCTTTAAGATGGAGTCCAAGTAAATAAAATAGTATAAAATTATTTAGTGCTTTTGAGGCTTTTCTTCTAGCTCTGACATTTGTCCCAGGCTCTTGTTTGAGCTTTCCTAAGATACTTTGGGAATACAAGCCCTTGTAGAAATACATTGAATGCATCTTTTCTGTTGCACCTTATAGCACGATGAGAGAGGCCTTCTGTGTGCCAATAATTCCAGTCGGTTGTAAAGCTATTCTTCAAAGATGATCTGTTGGGTAGGAGCAGGAGAAATAAAAAAGGAAATCCCATAAAAGAAACAGCGGCATAGATCTGGTGAAACCCACTATCCCAGGAGGGGGAAGAATAAAGACACACAGTCTAACTGTTGAAACTGCAGGAGCGCATATTTTGGGTAGGATGTTAACTCCCCAGACATCTGTTGGTGACATCTACAGACAGACATGCATCACTGGAGGGATCTATAAATTATATGGGGGACAGTTTAATGACCTACAAAGCAGCACATCCACCCAGCACAGATAGCATCTTCAAAATAGGGCAAGAAAATTACTTTAGGTGGGAGAAGAGGGAGAGTGGGGAGGTGAACGGGTGGGCAAAGTACTTCGGGAAGAAGCTCTTGGGAATAACAACCTTCAAGGCAAGAGTGGACCACGTGAAAGGCTTGTGCTGCTTTGTGCAGTTCAGGGAGGGTTAGGCGGGAGACAGGAAGGGCCTGGTAGCCACTTAGAGGAACGGAGGAGGAAATGGTCTTTTGAAAAAGGAGGAGAGTGAAAAAAGAAAACGGATTTCAAAGAATGGAACCAAGTTCCCCCTCTATCCCCTATTCCATTTAAGGATAAGCAGCAGTAGTAACAACCCATGATGGATAACTCAGCTTTTAAAAATATTCTAAGACCTCAACTCTCCAGCTTTCATGGTGTTGACACCTTTTTATTTTCTAAAGGCAGTTGATGCAGAGTTCCAGTAGAATGTTGTCTCCATGAGAACTGGGACTTTTGTCCTGTTTACTCCTGCAGCTCAAGGGTCTGTCACCTAGTAGGCACTCAATGAATATTTGTTAAATGGATGAGTGAATGAATGAATGAATGAATGAACGAGTGGTATCCTTCCAGCAGATACCAGAGTTCCTTAGGTAAAGAACTTTAGTGGAATACCTCCTGGATAAGTCACTTGAAGGCAACCAAGACAATGCAAGGCTTTGTAGAAGTAACAAACTTGAGTCAATGGTGGGAAGATGGGTAGCAATCTAAGGGATTGGAGAGGGAGGGAGGAGGATAGGAAGGCTGACGGCTTATTATAAATAGTCATGACTAATGCTCTTGAATTATAGGCTATGTAGTACTATGTGGAAACTTATTAGGATCCCTAACTCTCCAGTAAAAATAAAATCCAGAACTCTTCCTTTATGGGTGAGAAATGGAAAGGATACCAAGAGAAAAGGGGCTGCATTCTTATTTCGGGTCAATACCAAGATGATGATGAACAAACAATGAAATAAAAGGCTCGATGGCCGAGATTGACAAATTCAGTAAGACCAAAAAATGAGATCAAAGTGACTAGACAAAGGTAGGCTTTGAAATAGTTGAGGAAATCTTGAGGGGAGCTTGTATTTCCTTCTTCTGATTGTAGAACAGGGGTTGGGGCTGCCCTTGTATGGATGCTAAAGGGCAGCTGAGATTAGGAATACACAGAAAGCAGCAGCAGAGCTGCTGGGGCTGAAGAGATGTGCCCAGAATCCCACTCTCTTCCTGTCCCCTTCTAACTGACCCCTACCTCCCTTTGAAATTTTTTTTTTAATTTTTCTTTTTTTCACATTTTTATTTGACACACAGAGAGGGAGAACAAGCAGGCAGAGACAGGCAGAGAGAGAGAGAACCAGACTCCCCGCCGAGCAGAGAGCCCAACGCGGGGCTCGATCCCGGGACCCTGGGATCATGACCTGAGCTGAAGGCAGAGGCTTAAACAGACTGAGCCACCCAGGGGGCCCCTCCCTTTGAAACTTTTAAGAGCTGAGAACAAAGAGAAGGAAGTTTGAGAGTGTTAGGAGTCGAAGGGGAGAGATGAGCTGAGGAATGGGGCACTGGGGTTGGATCCAGGACCAAGGTACAGTGGGAATATTTCGGAGACATTTCTATCCCCAATTTTCCAAATCACGGATGTAGCTCATTTCCTTAGTACAACCAGGATAATACATTTGCCCTCTAGGGCGGCTAAAAGGGTCCTATCTATTTATATTAAGGGAGAGCTACAGAAGTGTTGAGATTTTAGGTGTGGTCTAGACTGCTCCCTGATTAAGACTCCTTCCTCCACATCAGCCAGGATTGGTGCAACATGGAAATTCATGTCTCAGGCAAAGTAAAGGGCTCTCCTTCCCTCCTAGCCCACTGGGGTCACTTGCAAATTGTCAAAGCAGCAAATTTAAATTCCTTAGCTGCAAAATTGTACCTCAAAAACAACAAAATCCCTAACTGAAAAGGGTCCATAGTGAGCCCCACTCTTGCCAGCTAATTGTTGGAGATGATGTCCTAGAACGGCACTCCCCTCAGAGTGCCCTCTTTTCTCTTCCTCCCCCTACACAGCACCTATTTCCAGTACTGAAGGTGCAGGTGGGAGAAGGTCTGAAGTATCTTCAGTAGGCCCTAGAAGAATGCCAGAAGCCTTTACACGAGAGTGTAGATCCTGCAGAGTTGGGATAGGAGGCTGTTTTAAAGGAAGTCATCTCTGGGGCTGCCTCAGCTCCCTCCTCCCTCCTCTCCCCACTCCTTCAGTTTCCAAGTGTGGCCTGTGTGTGTGCTGTTTACAGGCTCACCTGAGTGTGAGAGGGAGCCAATCCCCAAGCCCTGCTCCCCACATCAGTGTTCGTTTTCTCAAGCAAATGAGGCTAAAGTGGTTGGCTTGCACTTCAGACCAGGGACTCCCCATTTCCTCTGTCTGGCAGAGGAGCAGAAGAGTAGAGAACCTACCTGAAGGGAAGGTGGTAGAAATGGCCCTGGGGGAAGAACAGGAGTGAGGGACCAGCACACTCTGTGGGGTGGGGAGCTTTGAGTAATTGGGAGAGGGTTGAGTGCTCTAGTCCCATTTCTTGGCACCCAGAAGGGAGGTCCAAGAAGAAACTCAAGGTCACTCACTGATTTCATTCACTCCATCACACATTCATTTGTAAAGTCTATGAACCAGGCCCATTACAGATATTAGGCATACAAAATTAAAAGAAATCCAGTTTCTTTTTTCTTTTCTCATGGAGAAGCAAAGTTTCTCCCATCAGTGGAATATTGAATTGCACTGGGCACATTGCTGGACATTCATTCACCCATCACCTACCACGAAGCAACACCATTCTGGGCTCTGGGAATGTGCACTGAAAGCTTGTTACGGGGATCTCTGGGGAGGTGGGGCCTCTAACTCACCTCAGAGTCTCCCCTGACTGTCTACCCTAGGGCCCTTTAAAGAATGGACCACCCCTTATTTGACAGAATGATTTTTCCTCCTCCACCAACAAACACCAGGAAAAGTACAACTGTAGGATGGTGGAGGCCTGGAAGGGGGCCGGTCTGTGCAGTGGGCTAAGAGAACTCACCACTCTGGCCATATGGACCTTGAAGGGGCATTCCCCACAGGATATGGACAAGCAGCTACCATATTGTTATTCCAAACTTAACAGGAGACCAAGTTTGAAATGGGTGCATATGTCTGTGTGTGTGTGTGTGTGTGTGTGTGTGTGTGTGTGTGTGTAGGGGGAAGGGGTATATGATGGTGAAAATTAGAATCGCAACATCTTGAAAATATCTTTATGGTTAAAGAGACCATTTCACTTCATTTCCATTTAAAAATACTATAGGTTGTATTTTCCAAACTGGGTTTGAAGAACACTTGTATCTCCACAAAAATTTTTTTTAAAGGGACTCTGTTTTAAGTTAATTTTTCATCGTCCATTAAATCCAATCAAACTAGCTTTAATTCAGAACTGTTCCAAGTCTTGGCTATGATAAAGCAAACCATGAATTTTTAAGGATGCAGAGATTGTCAAACTTGCTTGTGTAGGACCTACTGAACTTGGTGAGTCTCTTGGTGATCAGAAGGATAGAGGATGTAGGGCGTCTGGGTGGCTCAGTCTGTTAAGCATCTGCCTTCAGCTCAGGTCATGATATCGGGGTTCTAGGACTGAGCACTGCATTGGGCTCCCTGCTCAGCGGGGAGTCTTCTCTCTCTCCCCACTGCTCATGCTTGGTATCTCTCTGACTCAAATAAGATCTTTAATATATATATATTATACATAATGTTGTGAAATGTAGCTCTGATGATTCGGGAAGTTTTGGGTTCTATGGTTTATAATGGCATGTGTCTCCCATGGTCCTGGAAAGAAACGTGAGTTAGGTGCTTCACAGATGTACAAAACCAGACAACCTGGACCTCTGTGGAACCTAAAAAAGGAGTTATCTGAGGGCAGGGGCTGGGTGACTTTTCTTCAGCTTTCTTTTATATTTGGCAATAATCCAGGACAATTTATTCCCTGCCGTTGCCCAGAATCCACACATGGATGGCAGTGTCTGTTCAACCCTCTGCCAGAAGCCATATCAGACCTTTCTGCTCTAATCCCTCCATGACGGAGAAAGACCACAGTGGCACAGCCATTTATGTGGATCTCCTGTTGGAGTCTGCTATGAGAGCAGGGACATGCCCCAGGACATTTGCAGGCTGTCGCTTCTCTGGATGGCCTGGAAGTAACCCTCAGGGGATAAGAGCCCTATGTTGGTAGACCCAAGGGTAGGGATATGGGCTGAGTCCTAGACCTCCCTGTTCACTGCTGGAGTGGCAAAAAACTTGCACATTCCCATCAAGAAGATACTTGTAACAATGGTGATTCCATAGGTCATCTTGATTTACATATTTAACATATGTAATTTTACACTTTTACATATTTTAGAACTGACAGGCCCTGGGAGGCCATTGATCCCAACCTCTACTGTACAGGATTGAGTTTATAGAGATTGGGGGACTTGCTAACCTCTCTAAGCCTCAGTCTTCTATGAAATGAAGACTTTAGGGATGGGAAGAACAAATACCAAGCACTTCCATTTTGTCACAGGTAAATGATCTTCCCCATCATCTCATTTAATCTTTACAAGGACCCTGTGAAATAGTTATTGATGGCTT
Organism: Martes martes; assembly: GCF_963455335.1. Lineage (NCBI taxonomy): Eukaryota > Metazoa > Chordata > Mammalia > Carnivora > Mustelidae > Martes > Martes martes. Next base: position 47,928,632 of record NC_137900.1, on the reverse strand, counting down.
CCATCTCCCAGAGAAGGAATGCAAAATGGAGTTTTCCTCTCCCCCAAGTTTCCACAGTGGTAAGCTAGTCAGTGACGGATACAGGGTTTGAGTTCCATTGTGTCTCATACTTTCGCTCACATTTATTCACTACACCATTCCACAAAGGAGATATTGAAGATAGAAACTCTTCAGTTGGTATCTTCAGGAAAAACTTTGAGCCAGGATACGTTTCCACTATAGTAGGCAGCGTTGACTGCCCTGACCTATTGTTTTGCTGGTCTTGCCCATTGTGGAGGAGAGGACTGAATTATCTGAGAAATAATAGCTGACAATTCTTGATTATCCAGGGCTTAGGCTTTGTTCAATGCCCTTTCAATGAGGAGGAGCACATTTAATTCTCTCAGTGACCCTGTGAAGTAGATCTCATTATCCTCATTTTACAGGTGTGGAAGCTGTGGCCGGGTGGCTTATGGGACTTGCCCCATTCAGTTGCTCAGCTTCTGTCAGAGAGGGGATTTGAATGGCACCATTGTCACTTTAGCACTCTTGCTCTTGACTGCCTTTGTCATACCTCAGCTCCAGTGGTCTCTTGCATTATTTATTGAGCCCTGACAGTTTGCCTTGTGTTGCTGGAGATGGGGGCCTGGGGGTTGACCGTGATAGAAGAAAGATTGGGAGGAAGAAGTGGTATCTGGATCTCTCTTGTCAAAAGTTAGTCATTCCAGACCCTAACCAGCCCAGAAGTACAGAGCAAGGAGGAGACAAGAGCCCAGGGCAAGAGAGGAGAAGATCTGTATCGTAGCCAGATTTGAAGTTCACTCAGAGCCTTCATTGTACAGGAGTGTACAAAGAGCACATCCAGGAGGACATAAGGGGAGAAGAGAAGGTTTACTCCCAACAACAATGGAAGTGTTCAGGGTTGGCTTTGCCCTAGTGGCACCAAGGAACATTGCCAAAGTCTTCATAAGGGGACACACATTATAGGGCAAAACTAGGGTTGGACTCTGCACTCTCCAGAGGGCATCATTCCTTCATAAAGAAATGTAGGGCATCGTGATTCAAGGGCTGCCGTGCTCATGGAGCACATCATGAAGGAGGTCTCTACAATGTCGAAAGTGTTCTAGTTTCTCACTAGAAAGCACGTGACCTCAACTATGAAGAATCCTTCCCCTCAGTTCCCCCACCCAGGTCTTAATCTCATTGGCTAGTAGGCCCTCCCCAGGTTAACCTCACAATGAATCAGCAGTAAAGAAAGGAAAAATACATGTGAATTCTAGAATTCCTCATGAGCTGGAGAGTAGGTGGGGTCTTGGGTTATGGAATGGACCCAGTGTTACCAGACGCACAGATTCCCACTGACTAGAAGCAGTCCACTTAACTACTCCTTCCGTTTATCCACTTATTTACTCAATTCTTACTTAGTCACTCAGTGAACGTTTACTGAGGTCTACTAAGGGCTGCTCTGCCAGGCACTGAGGAGGATAAAAGGGTTGTACTTTCTGTTCTCAATATCAGAAAAAAATTAAAACCAATTCTGTTGGGTTGAGACATGGCTGTAGAGAAATGTATAAACTCCAATGTGGACACCAAGGAGGGAGAGATGAGGGTAGGGATTGGGAAGAGGATGGGGAAGAACATTCCAGCAGAGGGAGTCTGTTAAGGGGAACTAGAGTGAAACATCTGCGTGGTGGATTATTAATTTTTAATTATTATTTTTTAACATAAAGATTTGAGAATGAGAGAGAGAGCACAAGCCAGGGGGAGAGGAAGAGTGAGAAAGACTTCCTGCTCAGGACCCATGGCCAGCAAAGCCATCAAGAATCCTGAAAGATCCCAGTTGACAAATTCCTGAAAAATTACTTTTGATCCAACAATGACCACTGTCCTTTAGTAAGCAGAGTGCTAAATGCTTTACATAATTTATCTCTGACCCTCACAGAAAGCCAAAGAGGCTTTATTCACAGATGAGGAAACAGAGCCTGCTGGAAAGAACTGAGTTGCACAGGTAGGAAAAGCCAAAACCCATATTCAACTATGTGTGTCTGACCCCACTGGAACCCTTCTCTGGGAGTGTCAGTTTTAGTTCCCTGTAAGGAAAATTCTGAGGAAGCTGGGAGCAAGCTTGGTCAGAGAATAATGGTACTCCAGTGTTATTTGTCCTTTTCCTATGCTGTCTTTCATTTATGGGGTGATTAAATGATTTGGTGTTTTCTGCATTTTCCAGAATGGCCAGGCTTTACTATACCAATAGAAAACAGTAAACTTTACATCAAGAAGAAAATTAAGTTATGATAGTATTTTAATCCTGACCTGTGTCTTCTAAGTTTCTAAAAAAGGAAATTGAGAATTGATATTGATATCTAATTATATTTAGCTATCCAGAAGCCAAAGATTTCTAGTGTAATAGATGTCCCTCCCCAACACCCAACCTTAAAAATTTATCAATTTCCCCTTTAGTTCTCTCAGTGAGACAGCTTTCTTTTGAATGGGGTCTCTAGAATTTTACAATTACTTGAGATGATGAATCTCTAGGTACTGCTTCTGGTGACTTCCCAAACAGTAGATATAGGATTCACTGATCTGCTGGGGAGCATCCAAGGGTTTTCTCCAATAGCCACTTACCCCCCACCTTAGGGGAGGGGTCATTGTGGGTATATTAAAAGCAAGGTTTTATTGAAAAAAAATTTTTGGTTGAGGATATTTTCATCTTCTTATGTATTTGTTTTCTATTGCTGCTATAACAAGAAATACCACAAACTTACTGACTTAAAACAAGTTTTACAGTTCTGGAGATCCAAAATCTAAAATGGGGTCACACTGGGCTAAAAAAATCAAGGGGTCCGAGTGCCTGGGTGGCTCAGATGGTTAAGCCTCTGCCTTTGGCTCAGGTCATAATCCCAGGGTCCTGGGATCGAGACCCACATCGGGCTCCCTGCTCAGCGGAGAGTCTGCTTTTCCCTCTCCCTCTGCCACTTCCCCTGTTTGTGCTCTCTCTCTCTCAAATGAATAAAATCTTTTAAAAATAAAAGAAGATAAAATAAAATCAAGGGGTCAGTGAGCTATGATTCTTTCTAGAGGTTCTAGGAGAAAAATCCATTCTTACCTTTCCTAGTTCTTAGCGACTTCCATCTTTGAAGAGGGAGGAAGAGGGACCTTTAATCTTTCTGACCATTCTTCTATGGTCACATGTCCCACTGACTGACTCCTCTTGCACCTTCTAGGGCACTTGTGATTATGTTGGGACCACCCAGATGACCTAGGGTAACTGCCCATCTCATGGTCTTAATTACCTCTGCATAGCAAAGGTAACATATCCATATGTTCTTGGGATTAGGAGGACATGGACAACTTTGGCAGACCATTATTGCACCTACCCTTCTGAGTGTGTGTGCGTGTGCGTGTGCGTGTGTACGCGTGCATGCATGCATGCAGTAGAAAAGGGAATTGGAGAGAAGGAAATTATAATGCAAAAGAGTTTTAAAGCACAGAAACTGTGGCCTTATTCTCAGTACTCCAGCCTGTTCTTGCAAGTTAGTTCTTGAAGATCTTTCTGGATGGCCTCCTTCTCAATTACTCATAACCAGACTGTGACCTGAGGGCCTATGCCAGGGTCATAACCAGAAACACTGTTTCTCTATGGTGATCTAGATCCAATGGGTCCACTCATTTTAAGGAAAGAGGCCCAGGGGAACCCCACTATCATTAAGGATTTTCTTTGTGCCAGGTTTTTATATATTATTTTATTCAATCATCAGGAGAAACTGATGAATTGCATATTTTGGCCCTCATTTTACAGATGAGAAAAAAAGTGGAAGATGTTAAGTGAACCAGTCAGGTTAAAGGAGCCAGTGAGTGGCAGAGTGGGGATTCAAACTCCATTCAGTTGGTTTTAAATTTGGCTCTCTTTCCATATTTCCGTACATGCCGTCTTCCAGAGGCCAAGATCACACTGCTCGTTTGAAGAGGAACTTGGTTCTAACAGCAGTGCTTTTTTGTGTGTGCTGTCTGAATGCGTCGGCAGGATTAGAAGGCTTTGGACCACTGGTGTAGAGGAAGCCAGCTCCAGAAGTATGCAAGACTCTTCAGCTTGGCTAACTTCTATAATGAGGTAGGTTTTAATCTCAGGATCTTAATATTTCTCAAAGTTAGGCCAGTATTGCTTCTATTTTTGTCTGTTTATAAATCTCTAAGCTTTGAAAAATATTTAGCCATACTATATTACTAATTGCAGTGAGGATCAAACCAGTCTGGTCATGTACATGATAGACCCGGAGCCTTAGGAGAATTTCTGGGTATTGGGTAGAAGCTGAAAATATAGGCCTCAGAAAACCCACAACCAATTTTAAAACCAGGTTGATGGAGCCTCTAATTCATACTAGCTGAATGCGCCGATTCTTCTGGTAATCTGAATGATTAAGCTTTTGGTAATCAAAGGCAAAGAAGAATCATTTTTTTTAAATTTTTTATTATTTATTTAAGATTTTATTTATTTGACAGACAGAGATCACAAGGAGGCAGAGAGAAGGCAGAGAGAGAGAGGAGGAAGCAGGCTCCCTCCTGAGCAGAGAACCTGATGCGGGGCTCGATCCCAGGACCCTGGGATCATGACCTGAGCCGAAGGCAGAGGCTTAACCCACTGAGCCACCCAGGCACCCCAGAAGAATCTTTTTATCATGTAAAGAGAGCCATACTGCTGTATACACACTTAGGCATCTTAGAGAAGTGTGTGTGTGTGTGTGTGTGTGTGTGTGTCTTAGGGTTTTGTTTTTTTCTTTTCAGTTTCTTTTCTTTCTTCCCTTGGGGGCCATTCCATGCTCAATGGGCACGAGAGAGGCACATAAAAGTAAAAAGAGCCACAAGCCTCTTTGGAATTCAGACTCCAATGGTTGCCTTTACTATCAGAAGGTAGAGGAATCATCAACACGGTCATCAGAAAGCCCTCACGGAATGCACAGCTCTAGAAAATCGGAGCCTAGTCTCTTACCTGCATACACGAATGACTGGAAGTTGGGTTTGCCAGACCACAGAATTTATAATGCCTGATGGCAGAGCCTGTAGGGGCAGGAAAAGTGAAGCGAAGCCTTGGGTGAGCAGAGAAGCCAAAAGGCAGGGGTTGGGCAGAAGACACACTAGGGAAAGTGTAGGGCTCGGTGGGTCAGGGAGAGCGAGAAAAAGTTGTGAGGTTCAGGAGCAGACACCCCTTTCCTGGGAGGATGGCAAAGGCTTGGCAGGACTCCAGACCTTCACTGTGTAGCCTTTGAAGTTCTTGAGAACGGAACACAGAGCAGACCCTTAGCCGGTAGGACGTAGCGCAGCAGAGTAAGGAGTAAGCAGGAGTAAGTCTCACATTCAAATCATTTTTCCCCTCAAGCCCTTTGTCTTGATCTTCCCCTCACTCTTTCATCATAAGGTTAGACAACAACTGAGAGTTAGGCTCAGCCTGCTTTCCGAAATACAAGAACAGTATGGCAGATTAATGGAAGATGGCAGCAGTGACCTTGGGTCAGTTTCAAGGACCAGGTCTTAAGACCCTTGTACTTGCCATCATCTCTCGGGACCCAGTTACTAAGCTGTGAGGAAATCCAAGTTGCTCCTTAAAGAGGCTCACATGGAGAGGAACAGAGGCTCCCGGCAGGCAGATAGCCCCCGCTGAGCTCCCCGCCGAGAGGCAGGACCACCTAGCCAGCCGTGCGAACGAGCCATCCCAGAAGCTTCAGATGAGCCGGCCCACTGAGGCTGCGTGGGTCAGATGTGAACGGTCTCCCCCAAGCTCTTCCCAGACGGCAGACTCATAAGAAAGATAAAGAACTACCGTTTGAAGCCTCTGGTTGAAGGACTGTTGTTGGCAGTGGTTTGTTGGACGGCAATAGATAAGAACAGAGCCTGCACTAAGCGAGGGGCAGAAACGCTCTTCTTTAATGCCCCGCCCATAGCAGACATTAATAATCAGTCACCAGACGTTTTGCATCCCAGAGCCCAGAAACCTCAGCAGCAGCACTCCAGGCATTAATTGCCAATGGATGAGAGAACAGGAAAAGTGAAACTCTTGGTCATCTCTGGGCTGAGTGACGAATGGCTGAGAAATAGCGTCGAGATAATTAGATGGGCTAATCTCTGAACTTGGATGTTCTTTTGGTCACATTCTAGAGAGATAATAATAGCGCTCCCCCCTCCCTCTGAAGCCTGTTTAGAACCTCACTGCATCATGAGACCAGAAGTTGCCATTTCTGCCTATTTCATGGCTTGCTGGCTGGAGGTCACTATCGACTTAGCCCAGGTGCCCCTGGAGTCGAGGATGAATGCATTTGCCATTCTCCTCCACTCACCACCTGAAACAGACTAATGGAGGTCTGAGAGGGTTATGCCCATGTGACCCTACAAGTCATTGTCCGTATCGTCTTCTAGGGATACCCCATCTCCTTTGCACCTCACAGGGGGCCTGATGCACTGACATGAATGTATTTGTCAAACAGATGTGGCCAAGGGAGGAGGGTCAGCCCTCTTCATCTCCACCCACCCCCAGCTCTTAGGACAGAGCCTGGCACACAACGGGTGCCAAACTAATACTCATTACATGGGTCTTGATGGCATTATTTCCAAAATAGTTGCTTGATGAACAAGTGGAATCTCTCTCCTTAAGAAATATCAACTCCAAACAGAAGCATAATAGAGCCAGAGCTCAAAGCAAAATTATTCACAAATTCCAAGTGCCTCAATCCATGGGTTTTAATGAAAGTCATTCTGCAGTGGAGAATGTCGTGGTAATTACAGGCAAGCTAATGTCTCCGCCATATGGTTTGAAAGCAGGTCTGAATTTTGAAAGCCCCTATCAGCAATTTTATTTTCTGCTGCTGCTTCTCTGCGTCCCACCCGCTGCCTGCCTTTGTCTCTCTCTCTCTCTCTCTCTCTCTCTCTCTCTCTTTTTTTTTTTTTTTTTTTTGCATTTAGCTCTTCCAACCTCGTATTCCCTCTCTCACACAATGCTCCCTCAATGGCCTCCCTTCAAGCCCAAGTCACATTTTATAGCCTTTGATAGGAAAGCTCCAGTAGTTCAGAGAAGTAATTGCAGTGGCCAGAATGGGTCATGACCTTGCATTGCCTGCGCTCACTCACTTGTCGGGAAGGGGGACCAAGGATATTCTGACCCCTTGTGAATGGGCCATTGTCACTCCGTCCCTCAGGTGTGGTTACACGATTGGAGGAATAGACTTCAATTCATCTCTCGGCTGTTGGATCGCCCCAGTGAGGTGGTTCTCAACCCTGGCTGCTCAGAGAATCACCTGAGGAGCTATGAAGAGGGCAGGTGCCTGGACCCCCACCTCTTAATTGGTTTGGAATGGAGTCCAGACTGTCAGGTGAGCCAGCGTCTCTCCAGAGGATTCGGACATAGAGCCAGGGTGAAGAACCCCACCCCAGAACCTTAGACTTGGATAAGTAGCAGTGGGATCTCATCTTTCGGCTCTTGTCTTCCTGTTACACTCAGAAGGGAGACAGCGTAAGCAGCCATTGCGGGAGCAACGCCAAATTAAAAGGCATCCACTCAGAGGCCACAATGAAATCAAATAACTAAACATCTGTTTGACTTCAATCTCATTCACAAGTGAATTCCAAGAGGACTGAGCTGCAGTTAATCTATTTTTGCAAATGGGACCTTAGGTCCTCGGATTGTAGAGTAGGCATGCCTACTGTCACTCAGGTCAGGGCTCTTTCCGGGGGGGTCTCACACTGTTCCCTTTGTCGGCCTCTAGGATCATGACAGGAGTGGTGGCTCCCACCTCAACTCCAAGGGCCAAGACTTCCCTCCATCTTGCCCTAACAGCCTCCCTAGAGGATGACTGCCTTGGGATAGACTACCAAAGTGGGTGCCTGGTCTCTAGAATGTTGCTGTTCTTCCTTAGATGGCCACGAGGCTGGAGTCTTTCCTCAGCCGATTAGTGGGTGGATTAGCTAATGATCCCATGGAAGGTCAGAGAGCCTTAAGGCAACCATGAAGGGAAAGTGGTCAGGAGCTCATGGGGCAACACAGGTTGCTGCGTCGGGCGCAACAGAAGGACGATGGAGTGTGGAGCCAGAAGGGGCCCTGGGGTGTCAACAGTTGGAATGGGGGCTCGTATTTGGGAGACATCCTTGTGGATTTAGGACTAGGTACTGAAAGACAGCTAGGATATGGAAGAAGGGAAAAAAAACTACCATTTGGTAGTAAAAAATGAAACAAGTGAAAATTGGTTCAACTCACACAAACCTGAGTTTTGTTTTGGGTTTTTTTCTTTTGTTATTGTTTGTTTTTGCTATCAGTCTGTTTGGTCCTCAATATCCTTTATCTGTTAAAAAATAAAGTAATTTCACCCTTGCTGGAGGTCTCGGTGTTGTTCTGAGAAGGAAATGAGATTATAGATGTGTGTACTTGGGGGAAAGAATCTGGGTGCTCTGCCCCCGTTAGGAGTTTTTCTGGGAAGAGGGATATGGTGTATTAGAAGGATGTGTGAACTAGCAGAAAAAGCCTGGCATGTTCCCCCTTGTTCCCTTGCTGGTCATTTAGCAGACAAAATGATCAAGCGCTTCCTTCTCTGGAAGATGGAATAATGCTTGCCATGCTGTCCCTAGAGATAGGACACCCAGTGGAGAAACTGGTGAGAAGAGTGCAAACTATTAGTTACTACATAAATGTGAAGTAACATTAGAATTACAACCCACGTGTGTTTCCAGACTCACTCTTTTGACTGAATATTGCCTTACATGTAGACTTTGAGCTCTTCAAAAGGACTTTTAAAATGATCTTGTTCATAGCAGTCTAAGATTTGAGAGAAAGAGAGCACATATGAGTGGGGGGAAAGGAAGGGGAGGGGGAGAGGGAGAAACAGGCTCCCCACTGAGCGAGGAGCCCAATGCGGGACTCAATCCCAGGACCCTGGGACCACGACCTGAGCCAAAGGCAAGACTGAGCCACCCAGGCACGCCCTTTGAAGTCTACTTTTATTTACACCGTGAACACAGTATCTTGTAGTCCTTGTGGCTTCCTTCCCTGTATCTGCTCCACCCCAAATAATTTGCCTAAGCTAATCACGGCAATGTCCTTCTCTTTGCCAGTGATTGCTCTAAGAATGGGCGGGTGATGGAAGTCCTGGTCAGTGAAGCAAGTGGCAAAGTCAGTTGGGGGCTTCTGGGAAACATGTCCTTGCTCCCAGGAGACAGAACAGAACACCACTCTACCCCTGGGCACTGGGGTGGGTACATGGCTGGGACGCCTGGGACCTCAGCAGCATCTTGAGTCTATGTGGGAAGCTGCCTTCTGGCACAACTGATACATTGTGGGTGGCAGAGGGAAGCCAGCAAGAACGCTTTGAGAATCATTGTGCTGGAACCATCTCTGCAGCCATCCTACCTCTAGACATTTTAAAAAAATACACTCGTTTATTTTTTTGCTTGTCAGTTTGAGGTTTTAAAAATTGCTATAGCCCTAGGGATGCCTGGGGCGGCTCAGTTAGTTAAGCATCCAACTCTTGATTTTGGCTCAGATCACCATCTCAGGGTTGTAGGATCAAGCCCCACATTGGGCTCCATGCCCAGCTTAAGATTCTTTCTCTGTCCCTCCCCAACCTCTTAAAAAAAAAAAAAAAAAGTTGCTGTGGCCCAAGGTATCTTATCTGAAACATTTCAGTTGTCATCATTGTAATAATGTAATAATGTTACAGTAATTCTTGATATGTACTTTTCCTTAATATTTTCTTTGTGGAAAAATCACTCCCCTATTATAAAAATGCTGATTGTTAATGACCATAGAGTTGGCAAATGTGGAAGTGTTTAATGAATAGAAATCATAATAGCTTTTTTTAAAAAAGATTCTATTTATTTGACAGACAGAGATCACAATTAGGCAGGGAGAGAGAGGAGGAAGCAGGCTCCCTGCTAAGCAGAGAGCCCGATGTGGGGCTCGATCCCAGGACCCAGGGATCATGACCTGAGCCGAAGGCAGAGGCTTTAACCCACTGAGCCACCCAGGCACCCCTCATAATAGCTTTCTATTGGAGAAAGCTTCCGCTAACCTTTTGATCAATTTCTCCTTGTTGTTTACATTAACCTATTTTACTTGCTGGAACAGATTGGAGAGGGAGGGAGGAAACGCACAACAGGATTTACTGGACTCATGTCCTTCCTCTAGAAGGGATGCAAAAAAAAGGGATGAGGGTGGGGGGGAAATCCGGGAAGCCTCATTGGGAGGAAATATTGAAGAGTATCAGAGGTTTAGGAAGAGAAGAAAGTGGAGAGGAAATTCTCAGACAAAATGTAACCTTCAAGATTTTCCCAGAGGTTGGCTGTGCCCCTCTCTCCTGCTTTCCTTGCCATGTTAAAGAGGGGTCTTGTCTTTTCCACTGTTTTTCCCTCCGTGTGGGCTAAATCTGATAAAAACTAACCTCGACCCCTCTGTCTGCAGGAGGCAAGTGCTGGAGCCATCTGGCGCCTTGCATATTTTGAGCAGCTCTTCCAGATACATCTTAGTGATCTCATTAATCGAGGTGAGAGCTGTGCTTCCAGGAATCAGGGCATGAAGCTTAAACGGATGCTCAGAATTTAGAGAAAGGTAAGGATCACAAGACTTGATTTATGGCAGAAGTTGCAAACGGATGGCCTCTGAGCTGGGCATGACCCATATGTACATTTTATTTGGGCCGCCAGGGAATTGGGAGATTTTACATGTATGCCCAGATAAAAGGTTTTTTAAAATATGAAGAAAGGGCAGTGTGGAACTAGCACTTCACCATAGGAAGACGTTTGCTGAAGAGGACTTGGCTTCTCCTTCACCTAAGACCTAGGCTTATGTGGTCAGCGCACTCCCATGAGATGTGCACGTATATGCTATCTCTACGATCCGACGGGTCCCTGCTGGGGGGATTGGAGTATTTGTTAAGGTTCTATGCCTGGGTGATGGAGAGGTTTCTCCTCACCTGACAGATTTGATCAAGCGGTCATGGGTCCCAAAGGGCTGTGTTGAAAAGATTCGGGGGGGGGGCACCTGGGTGGCTCAGTGGGTTAGGGCCTCTGCCTTCGGCTAGGGTCATGATCTCAGGGTCCTGGGATCAAGCCCCAAATCAGGCTCTCTGCTCCGCAGGGAGCCTGCTTCCTCCTCTCTCTCTGCCTGCCTCTCTGCCTAGTTGTGATTTCTCTGTCAAAAAAATAAAATAAAATAAAAAATAAGAAAAGAAAAGATTCTGGGGTCTGTTAAAAAAGAACTGCTATGGATCGGTGGGGTCTGCTGTGGGCACCAGGTGGGGGCTCATCACCTGTGGTCCAAACGTCAACCACTGAACATTCGAGCAGATGGCTTACAGAGCAGTGGGCCAGGCTACCTGTGTTTAAAAATATTTTATTCATTTATTGACTTAGAAAGAGAGAAAGGGGGGGAGGAGCAAGGGAGAAAGGATAGGAAGGGAGAGAGAATCTCAAGCAGACCCCCACCAAGTGAGGAGCTCTAGCTCAGTCTCACTGTCACGACCCTGAGATCATGACTTAAGCCCAAACCAAGAGTCAGAGGCTCAACGGACAGAGCCACCCAGGTGCCCTGGGCTACCTGTCTTCTAATTCTGATACCACCGTTCCCTAGCCAGTAGAGGCAGGATTGATTTCTCAAGTTCCCAGTTTTATCATCTGCAAAATGGGATTAGCAATCCTTTCTCTAACCACAGGATAGTGTTGCTCTGGGAATTAAGTAAGATGCTGTGCATAGGAGGGCTGGGCTAACCCTAACAAGAATTACTATTGCTGTTCTCTTATACTGATTGGACTTGAAACCCTTCAAGTGTGTATATCATTTAGCAAACTTTGGAAATGGGCCTCCACCCAAGACCACTTGTAGATTTAACTTTTCTGGGTTGAGTCACTAAGGAAATTCTGTAATATACATTTTCTTTTATTTGAATGTAGAGCTGAGTGGGGGAAAGGTGCAGGAATCTATGTAGATCAGCCTAGATCTGCATACGGTGGATTTCCTGATTCCAGGAGGTCAGTGTTGGGAATCTGCTCAGGTACTGTGACCACCTCTTCCCCATGTCCTGTTAGGTTTCATTACTATGCTAATAGGATAATGGTAGATATTTTCTCCGTGCTTACTAGTAGTAAAGAGACTTCAGATGGACCAATCATCTCATTTCATCTTTATGATAAACATAGAAGGTGTTTATTGTCACCAGATTACAGATGAGGAATGGAGACTCAGGGAATTAAGGTAACGAGTCCATAGTTCCTGGACATAAAATGGCCAAGTGATGATAATTATAATCCTAGCTAATATTTATTGGGCACGCACTTTGGGCTGGCACTACCCTAAGTGTTGACAAGCATTATTTCATTTGATCTTTGAGGCAACCAGGTTAGGTAGATCCTTTATTATTCAAGTATTTATCCCCTGAGAAAGTGGAGGCTCAGAGAAGCTAATTGACTTGCCCAAGGTCACACAGCTTGTAGGACTCCTAGGCAGGCAAGCTGTCTTCGGGGGCCACAACACTGTTGTCTTTACCTTGAGCACAGGACTGTAGGATCTGAGCCTCTGCTATACTATGCTCCCTCACCTGGGAAGACCGTGGCTATACATCTAGCAGCTTCTATGGGGAGAAGAGAGATGAGGAGCAGGAAGAACCTTGGGCAGATCTCCGGAGGAAACGACCGTTTAGAGCATCTCTTGTTGTTTATAAAGGCTCTTCAGGAGCTCTACCATGTAGAGGTCTCTGAAAAATAGATGCCAGAAATTGTTGACCCTAGGATTGCCGTTGGGTGGTTCATTTGTTCCTGGTAAGAGAGGAAGCTGTATGAGGCAGAGCCAGAGAAATGTGCATTCCTTTTTAGGATCTTTCTTCAATACCTATTAGGGGCCTGAGGCAAGACAGCAACAGTCTTAACCTAGAAGATCCAAACTATGACCCCGTGGAAACCCCCACAGCAGTCCACGGCATCACGTCTGGTCCCAGCCAGAGCCATCCCCTCAGAAGTAGCTCAAGAATCAGAAACGGGGGGTTCTGAGAGGTGGAGTTGCTCAAGAACGCACACCTAGTGGGGGTGAGGTCTGGGTCTAGAGTCCAGATTTTCTGGTGTCCTTTGCTTCCTGTGCATGTCGAGCTGACCAAGCGGTATCTGGTGAGTGTTTGCCATGCGCTTACACTATCCAAGCACTTTGTAAGAACTCAGCTCTCGTGGGTATATTAGGAGGCATGCTCATTCCCATTTTCCAGATGAGAACGCTAAGGGTCATAGAGATTGGCAAATTTGCATAGGAAGGGAGTTTGGCCTCAAGCCCATGCTCTTACTTGTCCTATTATGTGGCCTCTTGGTTTTCGAGACAATGACTTGAACAGCCCCTAACTGGAACACAGTTGAAGTAAGGAGTGAGGTGGGAGAGGCCAGACCGCCTGGAGGATCTTAGAGATCCTGATAAAGGTCTGCCAGGCCAACGCGAGAAGGATACCGCCATGGATTTGCTCTAAAAGCAAACGATGCGTTGATTCTCCAGTGGGTGAATCGGTCAGTAATGGCTCTCAGAGTGTGGATTCATGCAAAGGCCTTGATTTTCAGGCCACTGCTGAAAAATATTTTCAGTATAGACATCTCTGGAGACTTAATAGGATGAGAGCTGAAAGTCTATTGAAGTACAGTTGAAGTACGTGGCAGAAGAGGTCATTTAAGTTCAAGATATAAATGGTCTCAGGTGTTTTCCTGCAAAAGGCATATCATTGTGTAATTATGTAGCACTCTGTACCATGGTCATTTGGTGCAGAAAAATGGTACCAGAAAACTGTGTTCTCTGGAAACAGGGATCCCAGTGCTGCTCCCCCCTCCCCTACCCCTTTCAAGGCTGAGCTGGAGCAGATTTCACTCAGAGGCTGTATTGGTGTCGGGGGAGGGGGTGGCAGGTCTAGAAGGGTCGGCTGGGAATGCTAGGAACCCTCACAGGCTCTCCTGCTGGGCCAGGATATCTGAGGGGTGCCTGTGGCTGACATGCCCGGTTGTGCAGATGGTACAGCCAAGGCTAAGGGGCCAGGACAGGCCAAAAAGTGGGCCCTGTTCCCACCCTGCCAATGTTCTTGAACTTCAGGGTTGAGTTGCTTCCCTCTCTTCCTGAAGGGGATCTGCCTTCTGTTCACTTAGGGGTAACCCTTCATTACTGTGCCCTTCCTGTTAAATTCAACAGGACCGACTGAGATCTATTTATTTTATTATTTCCTGAGCCCAACACATGTGCTGAATCATTCATAAGGTTAAAAATGAACTCTTTCTTCCTGACTAAATTTTTACACATTTATAGGGTGTTTAGCTTTCAGGAGAGCCGGTATGAGTAATTCCGAAATTGCAAAAACAGGTACTTACAGGGTAAATTATTTGCTTTATGGAAGGAGCTACCTCCAGATTATTTTAAAGGGCATGTGTTCAGCTGTGTGATGAAAATTATTTGCTTTACTAAAATCTGACACCACGCACACTTTGCTTTGTGGGTGTTCAGTCAATATTTTGGCGATGTCGAACTCTGCTTCTGACATGGGGCAGGTACAACCACAGTAAGTGCCGTAGAAATATTTGTTGAAGGAACGAATCTGCACATGCCAACCCTATTTTCCCCCAACTCTTAAGTGGCCATCTGTGTTGGTATCCTGCCTTCTCAAAATTACATATACATGTGATCTAAACTTTCCCTTAGATATCCCATCTCCTCCTTTGTGGGCGGTATGTCTGGTCTCCCTTGCCACTCACTCCAAGCTTGGTTTGAATTCTGGCTTCCTCGTGTACTCATCTGTGACCTCAGGATATTTACCAAGGCTCTCTCTTCCTCCTTTGCCTCATCTGTAAAGTGGGTAGAGCAGAAGCACCTACCTTGGAGGGCTGAAGTGAGAATTAGGTTAGAGTGAGGAGTGTGGATCTGGCACGGAAAAACCCCCGTAGATGGAAACAAGAGTTCACTATTTTAGCCAAGCACCTGGTTAGGAACTTGGTTCTCAAGCTCACGTCCTCCTCCTCTCCAAATCCAATCGGACTTCATCTCTTCCTGTTTTTGTTTATCTTAGCACTGCCATAGTGCAAGTGCACTTTACTGCAACATCTCGATCTTCTCTCCTCTACCAGCACAACCCAAGCAGACGGGGCTGTTCTTTTCTCCATTGATTTCTCCCTCCCTCTATCCTGGGAGGCCACCTTGCTTGCCACAGCCAAGCCTCTGACAAACTCCTCTGTAGCTCTAGACCCATGTTCCCAGCTGTTCTCCATCCACCGGCCACACTGGGCTCCTGCCTGCTCCCGGAGAAGCTCACACTTGCAGTCCCCTTAGCCTTTGTTATGGTCTCTGGGCTTCCCTTCCCTTTTGTGTCACGGTATCATCTAGGTGTCGTTTTCCTGGAAACACTCTGGAGGGTAAATACCCTTGATGATACCCTATCAAAAATAGAGGGTAATTTTTTGTATTTCAGAGATAAACCTGTGCTAGGTTTGATGGACTTGAGTAAATAGCATTTTTTTTTAAATAGACACTGCTCCTCTGAAGAAATGATATGGTTATTCTGATATCTTTTGTTTTTATAAAATGCCTCCATTGCTCAATTCCACTTATAAGAGGAAAATACAAATGCACGAGATGGTGGGGATATTAATTTCTCTTTTGAACCTAAGGAGAAAGCACATGCCTCGACCAAACTTCATTTGGCTTTGAAGGCAGAACAATTTTTCATGGGGAACCCAAGCAGAGTTTCAAGGATGTTCAGCACTGGGGTCCCCTCCCTGAGTCGCCACTGAAGGCAGGGTGTCAAGCTGGCAGGGTCTGAGGACTACCCACCTACATTTCTCAGGAGGGCAATGTGTAGGGCTGGGCGGGTCCTCTGGCCAGCCAGGGGGTGAGGGCCATCTGGCCTCCTTTATCCCTCCCTGCCGGCTTAAGGGCTCCCTTTACGGACACTGCTCCCGCCTTCCTGCGGTTTCCAAAGCTGAAATCCTCATCTGATTTTTCGCTTGTTCCCACTTCCCTTCATTGTCTCCTTGGAAGCTCATAAAGATTCATTTTGGAGTCTGGCCCATTGCTGTTCAAAGGTACATGTTTTAACCTGATGATTTTTTCCTTTTGCCCTGGAGTTCATTGTTCTTCGAAACTACTTTGACTGGACTGCCAGAGTCAGGGGTGTTCCTTGGAGGCTTGGAGCCTCTCAAAGGAATCCGTTCAAAGCTGTCCAGACTCCCTGAATTAGCTTAAACCCTCCCACATGGGCCACGGGGCTGATGCGAGCATATTTTCCTGGGCTGCGAGGCAGCAGGACATCCTGCTTGAATTCAGAAATCCCAGCCTTGTCCTCCTTCCCTGTTCCTGTCTCCTTCTGTCCACCAATAAAAAACCTAAAGAAACCTAACAAATAATCTCCAAAAGGGGACACTTTGTGTGAGGTTTGATTGCCACACTGGCTTCAAGCCAAGTCTGAGCCTCCAAATGAGGCCATGAGAGGAGTTACTGGAAGGCATTTAAAACCCCCCAAATCCGAGGTCCTTAATTACCCCCACCAAACTCATTTCCTCTGCCTTCCTTTTCTTTAAAGGGTAAACTAAGTTTCCTAAGACATTCTCTAGGCTAGTAAGAAAATTTCAGAATTCCTTGGTCGTACAGAGAACAAAATTGGGAGGATGGGTGTGCACATGTGGATATACGTGTGTGTGTAAGCAGATTTACAAGTTGGCTAGTAAAATTCTCCTAGGTCCCAGGTCTCCTCATTTACCAAAAGAGATGTTTATCATTCAAGTATGTTTAAATATCTTAAAGATTTTGAGAGAGAGAGAGAGAGAGAGAGAGAGAGAGAGCGAGCGAGCACGCATGCTAGAAGAGCAGGGGAGGGGCAGAGGAAGAGGGGGAAGCAGACTCCCCACCGAGCAGGGAGCCTGATGTGGGGCTCGATCCCAGGACCCCAGGATCATGACCGGAGCTGAAGGTAGATGCTTAACCACCTGAGCCACCCAGGCACCCTATGTTTAAATATTTTTAACTACTCGTTACGTATGTATCCACAAACAGTGCCATATACTACTTAGTATGCTGTAAAAATTTAGTACCTCATGGTTTCAAGTATTTCATAAATATAATCACAAAAAAGGAAACCAGGAGATCAGCATTCTGCTTGTGTACTTTTCTGATTATGACAGTTTCACAAAAAGGGGATTTTTAATGCTTTCTCACTTGAAATGCAGATGTCAGCCGTGAGGGAATGAAGGTACTAATTTATAGATTTAAAAACTATGCAAAGACAAAGAAGAATGTGAGTGCAAACTTAGCATAAGAAGTGAAAACAATATAGGGGTGGGCACTGAGTCCCTTCATCTAACCAAGGAGGTCTGTAAGAAACCACGAAAGCTGCTGCTAATTTGAAATTCCACCGGCTGAGAACTAAAACACCGCTGGGTTATTGAAGAAAGGTCTTGGCACCTTTTGCACGGGAAATGAAACTTTTCATTCTGCAATTGGCTCGTAGATTTGTTCTAAGCCCCTCCCTCCCATCTTTCCAAGGCTGGAAGAACAGGTTGGAGTTAGAGATGTGGTTTGCATATGCTGCTTAGTTGACAGTAGATCAACAGTGAAGGACTAACTACATGAAGGCAGTGACCAAGTAAGGTCTCGGCAAATGACAGAGCCATCCACTGAGCAATGTTCACTTCCACTTCCACTGTCTTTAATTAGCATCAGGAGGTTTTCACCGCAACCCTTTAGAAGGGGGTTCTGCCCCTTGTCAGGTGTGCATCCCTGAGTCAGGTTGGGGGAGAAGAAGAACCCCCCAACATACCCACCCCCTGAATTACCAGGCATCCCTCCCCCAGCTCTTCCCCTCCCTGCACAGCAGCAGAGGTCGAAGCCCTATTCCAGGACAGCTGGCTTCTTCCGCTGGACCCCCTGCAGTCGACTTAGAGAATAATTCTGAACATATACAGCAGCTTTATCTTGCTGGAGTCTGAGCTCTGGATTTCCTTGCTTCCAGCTGATCGATAACATTCAACCTTAGACATGATCAAAGCAACCTACTAACACAGCAACGTCTTGAGTCAGATATCCTTCCTCCTTCACTGCCTACTTTATTTACTTTTGGAGAGAGAGAGAGAGAGAGGTAGAGAGAGCAAACACATGTGCATGTCACATGCATGAACAGGGGCGGAGAGGGAGAGAGAATCCCAAGTAGGCTCCATGCCCAGTGTGGAGCCCGACATGGGGCTGGGCTCAATGTCTCAGATCATGATCTGAGCTGAAATCAAGAGTCTAATGCTTAACTGAGCCACCCAGGTGCCCCTCGCTGCTTATTTATAAGTAGTGTTTCTTCAGCCTTATTTCTGGAGATTTCAGGGGCCTTTGTAGCTTAGGAGTCTCCTCTTATTTAAATGGAGAGAGCACATGTTTCCATTTTATGGACAGGAAAAATGAGGCAAAGAAGCCTTTGGGCCAAGTCCACGTTACAGGTTGTGGGGAGGAAGGACAAAGAATGGCGAACCTCCTGAAGCTGGGCTGATAGTGGGAACCTCCTGGGGTGGGGTGCTTCAGCCTGCAGAGTGGGGGGTCGGGGAGAGGGTGCTCTGGGCGGAAGCCGTGTTTGGTGAAGGCGGCTGGAAAGTCATTAGACTTTGGACTTTATAGGAGAATGAAGAGTAGCAACTAGAGTAGTAACAACTAGATTCAGTTTGGAGGGGATCCGGTATTGGTGGAAAGGAGGAAGGACAGCAATAACGTAGGGACCCTGTTTTTAAGAAGTCCTAGCACTATGTCTTGCCTCTGCTCCCTTGTTCCTTCTGGCTGCTCAGTCCAGGCCAATGAGCGTTCAAGGCTTGGTTTGGTTGCCCCATTCTCCTCCAGCTTCCCTCCACCCATCTTTATCCTGGGTTTAGTGGCTCATAGTCCCATGTGACAGTTAATTTTATATGTCAACTCCTGGGTGAAGGGATGCCCAGAGAGCTGGTAAAAGTGTCTGGGGGTGTCTTAGAGTTTCATTGGTAGGCTGAGTAAGGACTGTTCTCACCAGTGTGGATAGGCATCCTCCAATGCATCTCAAGAGAAGGCAGGAGGAGGAATTGGCTCCATGCTGGAGCTGGGTCATCCATCATCTCTTGCCTTTGGACATCTGTGACCCTGGTTCATTTCTGTACTTAGACTGGATCTTTTACCATTGGATCCCATGGGTTCTTTGGCCCTAGGACTCAGATCAAAACTTACTGATTACATGACATGAGCCAATCCATCATCTCTTTTGTATCTCTGTACATCTCCTGTTGGTGCTGTTTGTTCAGTAAACCCTAATATGCCCCCTGAACATGGTGGGGTACCCTACTCCCAAGATACATGGCCGTTTCCAGCTTTTATTCTTACTCAAGGTAGTAAGCAGAGAGACAAAGACTTTGAGGACAGAGACCATGTGATCATCCTTGTAGGCCCTGACCAACTTATTGAACAATTACTTAGTGCCAGGCACTACAGATTCTTGTCATTAATTCAATTAATTCTTACAACAACCCAATGAAGTAGTACTCTCATAGTTCATGTTACGGTGGAGCTAGACTCCAAGGGATTAAAGTAATCAAGGTCACACAGTTAGCAGGAGTCCAGATGAAGTCACAGAGGAGTTCAGAGCCCATGCTCTTAATCATTATGCTACCCACTTCCCTAGTGGACCCTCAATGAACACTTGCTAAATTCAGCTGGTAATTTGTATAGTGTTTATTTTACATGTAGTGGATGCCTAATTGAGGATTTCAGAACTTATTGGAAAAGCTGTGTATTCCTCTAAAGGTCAGGTCTTAGATTCTAACATGAATAGGTGAAAGAAAACCCCAATGTTACCACCAGGTGAACAAAATGTTTGCATGTCTCTAAAGGTAGTGTTGATGTCTGGAGACACATGTTTTTTCTTGGCTTAGGGATCTACATTTTTTCCATATTTCTTTCTTCTTGTAACTTAAAGGTGCATATCCCTTACTGGGAGGATGCTGGATCCAGAGGGAAGAGGAGGAGGAGGAGGGAAGAGAAAGATCCAATTTTAAAGAAATTAAGACTCATGAGTCTATGCCTTGACTTACATGGCTAGGACAGAAGGGCCACCAATGTAGTGGGCTTTCAGGGCAGAGACCGGCCTTGGTTAGAAGAGAACTCCACAGATGTTTCAGTCCCTAGTCATTTTAAACCCTGCTATAATCTGTGAAAGACATGGACCTGAATGCCTTAGAGTTCAAGATTTTTTTTTTTTAAGATTTTATTTATTTATTTGACAGAGATCACAAGTAGGCAGAGAGGCAGGCGGGGGGGGGGGGCGGGGAGCAGGCTCCCTGCTGAGAAGAGAGCCCGACACGGGGCTCCATCCCAGGACCCTGGGATCATGACCTGAGCTGAAGGCAGAGGCTTTAACCCACTGAGCCACCCAGGCACCCCAGCGTTCAAGATATTTCTATTCCCATTACGTCACCTGAATTAAAAGAGGAAGTGGCTCAGTTTGGCTCTGAGCCAGCTGACCCTCGACCTGCCTCCACTCTTCCACTTCTCTTGACTTTCGAGCAGAAAGACATCCTGAGTGGTGGTTGGCAGCGAAACAACTCCAGAGGGTTCTTAGCTTTCATGAAGTTCCAAGTTCATTTACATCTCTCCTCCAACACTCAGCACTTTGCCTTGGGGTGAGCTTGTTGGGCCCCCTTTGTGTGCAGCCCTGAGTAACAGTCACAGGGATTAAATTCTCATCCAAGGCAGACTTCTTCCACGACAGAGCAAAGACGTGAATTAAGCAAATAGCACCTCAGGCCAAGGGAAGGTGGTTGCTCTACTCCCTCTCCATCCCCCGGATTCCTCGGGGAGGATGGGGACTTCACCTTCCCAGGAGGCCCCAGGAGTGGGTCTGAACAGCAGTGAGGGAGAGAAGGGAAGAGGGAGAGAAAGGGATATGGATTTCAAGGGAGAGTTCAAGTCCTCGCCTCTTCTGGGATACTCAAGCCCCAGTCTCTCTCCCTAAGCTTCACCGGAAGCTACTACGGAACAGAGCGACGCTTTCCCAACCCAGGAATGGGCAATAGAAACCCCTTTCTTTCTCCAGTTCAGCTGAGGCAAATCAACTCAATGACAAGAAACAAGAAGGCAAAGAACTGAAAGCGTTTTCCTAGATCGCTCTTTTCAGGTGAGAGACCTACTGTATATGGAGCATGGGGCTAGGTTTCTTACAAGTATTAATCCAAGCAAGGCTTCATTTTACACACAGTTCAGTTTAAGAGACTGTGCCCAAGACCCAGGATGGAGCCCAAGTCTCTTTGTTCCAAAGTTCAAGCTCAGTTACTGTCCTGCGTCCCCATCCAAGCCTTGACAGGAGAGGTCCCTGCTTCGGGCCCAGAGCTCTAGAGGTAAGAAGCCTACAGCCCTGAGTTACAGTCACAGGGATTAAGTTCTCCCCAGGAGCTAAGGAGTCTAGAGGGGCCAGAAGGCTCTGCCTACCCAGGGCCCACCTTCCCCCTTACCTGTCCCCATTCCATTTTAGACTCTACTCTGGATACCCAGGCTTTTGGAACTCCCGGACCACAGGGCTCCAGCAGGGGTTGCCAGATTTATCAAGTAAAAATACAGGATGCCCAGTTAAATTTGAATTTCAGATAAGCAGTAATTTGTTAGTATAAATGTGTGCAATGAAATATTTAGAACGTATTTAAAGCTAAAAAATGATTATCTGAAATTCAAATTTAAATGGGAATTCTGTAGGTTTTTCTGGCAACCCTAAGCTCAACTCACTTCCAGGACCAGGTGGACTTTTTCCTGGTGGTAATTTGGGTAGGGATGTACACAGAACTCAGATAGGCACCCTTGGGCATCCAAAAGGCATGCAAGCAAGAGCCTTCTCCGGGCCAGAAAGTCAGAGAGAAGGGGGACTGACCGGAACCCTTCAACTGTGCCCCTGTTAGGGGTGTTCTGGTTTCCTGAACTTTAAGTTTTATTCTCAAATTTCACATTTGTGATTTCCATGGCCCATTGTGCTCACAGAACGTGACCCCTTTTATCTGGCTCACCTCTGACTTCATCTAGGGGGTGGGGGGTGGGTGCTAGAAGGAGCAGTTCAAAGTCCCCATCTAAGAGAAATGTAAATGTTGGCACAGGTGCCTTCAGGGGTTTCTCAGTCTAGGAAGTGGAAAAACTGCTAGATGTGAGGGTCAGACTCTCAGTTTTACTGTGTCAGGGGTGCCTGATTATAAGCAGCCATTCATCTCTTGGAGGCCATTTCCCCCCCCATTCATAAACAGATGACAAATATCCCTGCATCCTAGAGGGGTATAGGGGTGACATGAAATAACATGCAAAAGCATCCGTGTCCTTGGCTGGTGTTAAGCCTCCCGTAAACGTAGTCGAGATCTCAATAGGTGGAATTAGAACCCAGGCTTCTCCTTTCAGTCGGCCTCAGCTGGACCACCCACACCCCCGTTTCCAGTTGGGGTCCCCTGGGATCTTCTGGGAAGCTGAGATGACTCCTGAATTTACAGAGCAGGGAGGTCACCTCCATCCCAGTCTTCTGGAGCATTGTGATGAATGAACCCAGGAATAAGGCCTTCCAGAACCATCTGACTGTAGGGCTGCAACTGAGAATTACTCTACACCATGGGAACTAGGCCCTTTCGTTTGTCTAGAGGACAAGGGAGACCCTGCCCACCAACACAGCTCAAACATTCCTCAGAACAGAACTGAATCATTCCTATGAAGACTGCTGAGATCAAGTCTTACTAAGAATTATTAAAAAACCCCACTCCTTTCTAGTGCCAGGTAAGGGCGCTTATTTCCAATACATGGTAGAACAGTGTTCTCGGTGTTTCCCTAGCCTCCTCTAGTTGGTGTGAACACCTTCCTAATACCGTCCCTCTCCAACTTCTCCCCCGTTGCAAACCAATGGTCTGCATACTGTGATGCAGAAAAGGTAGACTCCGGTTTTGGAAAGACTTAGGTCCCCATACCAGCCCTGCCACCCACTGGCTAATAGTACTTAACCTTTCTAGCCTCCGTTTCTTTTTTAACAGTGAATTCTACAACGTACTTTAACTTAGCATAGTGCCTGTGCCTAGAAGATGCTCATTAAATGGTGGCCATTACAGAAGATACTTAAGATTAGACCTTATGCTCAATAAAGCTTGGTGAAGCATGAAAGAATAAATAGAGGGGCACCTGGGTGGCACAGATGGTTAGGTGTCAGTCTTCAGCTCAGGTCGTGATCCCAGGGTCCTGGGATCCAGCCCCACGTTGGGCTCCCTGCTCAGTGGGGAGCCTGCTTCCCCCTGTGTCTGCTCCCCCTTCTGCTCAAGTGTTTTTATTTACTCGTGAGAGCACGAGAGAAAGGTCTTTTAGAAAGAATGGAATACTTTGACATGTTCTCTGACACAAAAGTAGAGTCAGCCAAAGGAGTAGCCTAAAGGGAGTTCCCCATCCTGCCCTGAGCCCCCAGACTGGAGGGCTCCTTTGGGTCTCACGTTGATGAATCACAGTCCTTAGCTTGGCCTGACAGCGTGAGACACACCTCAATTCTCCCAGCTCACTGTGTTCACCCCACCTCCTCCAGCCTCACGTTTACCTGTAACCATCCCTGATTACCTGCAGGACCCAACAAGTACGGAGCCATAATTAAGACATCACGGGCACATACTTTCCACATCACATAATTGCCCTACAGTCTGGTACCAGTGCCCTGACAAGCTTCCCGCTGCGGTCCACTCTGCAAAGAGTTCCACCCACCACAGGTGAAAACAATTCTGCTTTTCAGGGCCAGAGAAGACAGATTTGGTGCAGCAGAAGCCTTTTCAATTATTCAGGATGCTGGCGTCTCTTTTAGTTCAATTATTCAGGGGTTTCTGAGTACAGGATTGTGAATTCAGCATTTTGCTGGTCCTAAAGCTCGGGCTCGATTGGTTTAGATCCAACCTGCTCAGTTGATCTCAAACACGACGGTGAATATGGACAAGAGAAGTGGACAGCTCTTGGACAGAAGCAGAGGAAAACTGATCTTTGAAAATATTGGATTCACAGCCTCTTGCCAATACAATGCAGTGCTTACGTGCATGAGTCTTCTCCCTTTTAAGCCAACACTGGCAAAAAGACGTTTGGAAATCCAACAGCTATTTATGTATAATGCAGACATTAATTTCCAGTGAGTTCTTCCTCTGTACCCTCTACTCGAATAGTATCAACGTATCCACTTGAGAATTTCAGATGGAGGTTAGGTTTCCGTCTTGCCGACCAGGACGCCAGGTTTTCCTGTTTCAAGTGAGAAAACAACTTAAGGCTAGAGCATCAGGGGTTCCAACTTCTCTTTATTTCTCTTTGGAGAAATGATTAGCACAGGGAAGCATGTGGGTTTTTTTTCTTTTAAAGAAACCACTGCTGGTGCTAAGATATTTAACACTCACTGTGTCCCCTCTGCTGTGCTGTGTTCTCATGGGGACATCTAGAAAGTGCACGGATGAACTAAAGGTAACTAGGAATCATTCAACATTGTTTGAGCGTCTAAGATGTTGATTTGGGGTTGGACAAGGTGGATACAACGATCTCTAGATCCTAGCCCGTGCTCCTGGGAAGGGAGAAAAATTAAAAAAAAATTCACAAAGTCTAAGTTCAGACACTTTGATGCAAAAATAGCGAGAAAAAAAAAAAAGCCTGAGAATGAACCTAAGTCTGGACTGCTACCAGGAGAGGCTGATGAAGTCATGAACGGAGCCATGTTATTGCTGCTCTATCTGGCCCTTGCTTAGTGTCTGGAACATTTTCTACCATGTGAATGAAACTGAGGCACTTGAAGAGTCTCCAATTTTAACAAGTAAAACTTGAATATACGGGGGCGCCTGGGTGGCTCAGTGGGTTGGGCCGCTGCGTTCGGCTCAGGTCATGATCTCGGGGTCCTGAGATCGAGTCCCGCATCGGGCTCTCTGCTCAGCGGGGAGCCTGCTCCCCCCCCCCACCCCGCCGTTCTCTCTCTGCCTGCCTCTCTACTTGTGATCTCTCTCTGTCAGATAAATAAATAAAATCTTTAAAAAAAAAAAAAACTTGAGGGGCGCCTGGGTGGCTCAGTGGGTTAAAGCCTCTGCCTTCGGCTCAGGTCATGATCCCAGGGTCCTGGGATCGAGCCCCGCATCGGGCTCTCTGCTCAGCAGGGAGCCTGCTTCCTCCTCTCTCTCTGCCTGCCTCTCTGCCTACTTGTGATCTCTCTCTGTCAAATAAATAAATAAAAATATTAAAAAAAAAACTTGAATATACGGTTTACTGAGGGCCTAGCGTGGATGAGACCCTGTCTTGGTTTCTCAGGCTTATTAGCTGATTCACTACTTCCTTGAAGTCTAAGGTGGTATTAATATTATGCCTTAACTGGGGCACCTGGGTGGCTCAGTCGGTTAAGCATCCGACTCCTGATTTCAGCTCAGGTCATGATCTCGGGGTCCTGGGATCAAGCCCCATGTTGGGCTCCACACTCAGCTCCGAGTCCTCTTGGGATTCTCCCTCTTCCTCTGCCCCTCCCCAGCACGTGCTCTCTAAAATAAATCTTTTGCTTTCATTACGCAGATAAGAAAAATCAAGGCACCATGAGGCTAAGGCACTTGATCAAGGTCACAATTCTGTGGTAGAATTTGGATTTGAACCGTGGCTCAGACTTTAGGGTCTCAATTTTTAATCTCTGTACTACACTGCTTCCTGCAAGTTAACAGGCTCTGTCTTGACCATAGGAATGTGATGAGTGGTATTTAACAAGGAACACATGGAAATGGAACTTGGATAGCCTGTTATTTCCCTGAAGATTAGCACACTGGGGGTTACAGGAGAGCCATAGAGTGTAACAGTGTGGCTAAACCCCATCACCTGCCCCAGGCTCTGCAGCTTCCCTAAATCCCTTTGACCCAAAGCAGGCAACTGCTTCTGTAACTCCACACGAGTCCGTGTTCCCAGGAGTGACTGGCCCTGGTTGGTGGCCCTTAGGACTTCACATGCTGCAACCACCACAATGCTTTATTTTCCATTTACGGCTGTTCGGATGCCCTGATCTAGACCACGTGCCTCAGCATCACCATCTCTCTTTGTCTGGGGGCCCTTCTCTTCCCAGCTATACATGGAGTGCGGGGGCCACGACAGACTGGGGCCTGGGTGCCAGACTGGATTGCACCCACAATGGGGGTCGTCACGATCTTTTTCTTCAAGGTTTCAACCTCTGTCTGGGTCAGGGAGAATAGGGGCGTTCTTCTCCTTCCCTTTCTGGGCAATAGAGAGCAGAGAAAATGGTCACAGCAAATACCCATGTTCCAGTCTACGCCCTTCTACGGAGTTAGCGTCACCTCTCGTTCTCCAGAACTTTTTTTAAATTTTGGGTATCTACTCCCTTTTGTGGGGATTCATGCACTATCCTCAACTTGACTTACATCTACACCGGAAGCAGGCAAGTGTGTTTACCATAACAGTAGCTGACAGATCTGCGGCTCTCCCAGCAGAGACGGTCTTTGTATCGGAGTGTAAGAGCGACAGAAAAGCCAGTATGTCCCAAAGGAGAAAAGGGAACCCAAGGGCTTTGACTTTGAGCCCTGAGGTTGGATCCCTGGAAGACATGGTTTAGAATCTCTAGTTATGGAGGGATTATGTGAAAACCATTCCAAATTTCATTTGTTCTCAGGTCCTGTGACCAAAAAAAAAAAGTTCTCCAATACTGTAAGCAAAGTTAACAGAGAATGTGCAATTGAAGGAAAGTGTCATTTCAAAGTTTCTAGCATTTGTGTAACAGGAGGTAGAGATCTGGAGAAAAATATAACTTGTGGACGACTTCATTGAGCCTTTTAATTTTGCAAAGGGAAATGAAAATGGGGTTTCAAAGCAAGGAGGGTCCAGATTTGAACTCTAAAAAGAGAAAATGGACCAGGTTGTTTTCATCGCGGATGGAGGGCCTTTCTGTAACTATTTTCTTTTGGGGGGAGAGGTCTATTTCATAGCACACAGTCCCTGAGTATTAGTTGGGAGACATGTGCAAGACCTCATTGGGGCAGTTATCCCAGTAGGGGTGGGGTAAGCAATATTAAGAGATCAAGTCTCCAGCCTTAGCTCAGGTGTTTGAGCCCAATTCGTTGCCTAGACCTTTCTGGAATGCTCCAAGTTCTCGCCGATAGCTGTATGTGGATGAGTACAGAAGACACTATTTTTGTAACAGAGCGTTATGGAAATGTGGCTGCTTCATGGTACCAGGCATCAACAGTTCATTCTGCTCAGGCTTTTCCTTAAAGATGTGTAAGCACG
The DNA here is from genome assembly GCF_963455335.1 of Martes martes. Taxonomy (NCBI): domain Eukaryota; kingdom Metazoa; phylum Chordata; class Mammalia; order Carnivora; family Mustelidae; genus Martes; species Martes martes. Next base: position 47,901,400 of record NC_137900.1, on the reverse strand, counting down.
CATGAGTTTAGGCTTTTAGTTCTCCATTAGACCTTCAACCGAGTGGCTGAGTTGTCATTAAGTATTTTTATGGCTGACTTGATATTAGAACAACAGTAAGATGATGCAAATAGGTATGGACCACTTTGCCAGGTTATTAGAGAACCACGAGGCTGAAGAAAAGTGAGGTTCTACACCATCACATACCCAAGAAACCATAAACAAACCAGAGGTTTTCGTTGGCAAAGCGTAGTTAAAATATTTGAGTCCAGCAGAATCAACATATCATATTTATATTTTAAAACCATTGACTGTGTCCTGGCATATAGGAAAACCTGACCATTTGCAGAGAGGCCCCGTTTCAAGGTCACTCAGAACCAGAGCATAAACAGTCTAGAAGTTAATAAAATGAAGTTACTGCAGATGTTTGGATTTATAGAATGAACGAACAATGTAATTAATCTGTTAGAAAGGTTCTGGGGATTTCCCTTGGCTGGGAGTGCAAAATAACAAGAAAAAAAGCTATTCAAGTAGGTCCTTACGACGAGGTCTCCCGCCCCCTTCTGTCAACTCGAATCAGAACGAGGGCTCTAGTCCTAAATTATTTCCCCGATTTTAGAGTCCACCGCTCTGGCTGGACGTACATATTCGCAAATGGTCAAGTTTCCCCATCGCGGCTGTAAGACGCACACATGGTTGAGAGCGATTACAGAAGTTGCCTAGGCCCATGCAATATATGAACACGTATCTAATGTATTTAAAACAAAGACAGATGGAGGAATGTGCCCGCTAGATGACAAGACAGGAATATGTATGCATGTGGTTCCGGGTCTTCGTCTCTATTGCTTTAGCTCCATGCCAGGTATAGGTCATGACCTAGAGAATGTGGGCACGCACACACCCAAGGGAGCCCCAAAGAGAGGAAATTGCAGTAGGCACACAATTCATCTCTAGCCCACCTGCCAGACGTTGGCAGACAACTCAGGGTCACAACCCACATGTTGTGAACCACGATTTTTACCTCCCTGGATAGCATGTGGTTTTGAAGGCAAAGGCTAGGAGTTTACGTTCCCGGATGCCATATGTATGCAGTTAGCAGACAACTATGGTCTCTTTATATGTACATGGCCACAAATCACTACAGATTGATGCCTGGCTGATGCACTGGATCTCCTGCGAATTCCCCATATGCTTCACCTTACTCTGAAACTCGGTGGAGGTAAACACGTGGCGCGGGAGTTTTTGACGGAGAATATGGGAAGGCTGTGCTCATGCAGTCTCAGTATGTGAAGCTACACTGGGCCATGGTAGTGGGAGGTGGGCGTGCGGTGGGGGGTCGGGGGAGACAACTGTTCCTTGATTTCCTTACACATTCAAAAATCAACTAGAGAAAAAAAAACCTGCAGTCAAATATAATTGGCCACTGGGGCTTTCTCCAAAACTGTTAGTTCTGACTGAGCCTTCGAGACGGAAAGGAAATGGCCATCTTCATGGTGTAGGTTTTGTTCCCCTGATAAATGTTGCGATTCCCAGTTTCTCGAACTTTTGTTTTTTCCCCCCTCCGTGTCTTCTCCCCGTCCCTCCTTCCCATGGAGGTACACATTAATTTTGCTCCCTTCATAAGAGGATTTGGGATCACAAAGAACAGATGCAATTAATCAATCTCCACACCACGGCTGCTGAGAGCACAAGCTCACCATGAAGACCAGCAGAGGTTAGCGTTAGGGAATCTCCATGTAACTCCAGAGGGACCTTACAATAAAGATTGGAGGAGGGAAACCTTTCACATAACGTTTTGTTAACAAAAAGTTAGAGTGGGGTTGCCTGAGTGGCTCAGTCAGTTAAGCAAGCACTCTGGATTTTCCACTCAGGTCACGATCTCACAGTCGTGAGTTCTAGCCCCAGGTCCTCTCCCCACTCACTGGGGAGTCAGCCTGAGATGATCTCCCTTTGCTCCTCCCCCACTTGTTTGCACTCTAGTAAAGCTTCAAAAAAAAAAAAAAAAAGCGCATTGCTTCCACATAGAGGTCTGCATGGGAGTATAATAGGGGAGGAGAGTGGGACAGGTTTGAAGGAGGACTTAGAACCCAGCTCTTGTTTTTTTATGAAGCATTTTAAGCAAACAGGTAAGTAGAGAAAGTATCCGAAGGATCATCAACCCCATAAAGTGTAGAAGATACCAGGTGTACCCACTTGTGTCCCAGCCTTAATAAAATCCGAACTTGCCCAAATGTCTTCAACATTTGTAAGGACAGTATTTTAGAGGAGTGAGAATTCCTGCCACCTCTCCTCACTTTCACTTCCCTCCCTCCTCTCCTTTGCCTGATTCTCCCTAGAGCTGAAGCAGCCAGACTAAGATTTAGTTTTAGAGAAGTGGGGGAGGAGCAGGGAGAATCTCAAGCGGACTCCCTGCCTACCAAGGGGAGCTTTCCTGGGATCCACCCCACCACCCATGAGATCAGGACCTGAGCTGAAACCAAGAGACACTTAACCCGCTGAGCCCACCAGACACCCCTCAAACTTGTAACAATGTATCTTATGTAAGTACCCACTAGAAACTCTTAAAAGCATTTACCCTCTCTTAGGTTTCCTGGCAGCAGAGCCTGGGAGAGTTGCTTGTGAAAGAGAAAATCTTTAAGAAAGCGAGGGAATGAAAGAAGAGAGGAAGGAGCTGAGCAAAGATAAGATTTTTGCCAAAGTCTAGCCTGAGTCCGAGCTCTTAAGAGAATTCTGGGCCTTGACGGCTCCACAAATCCGTCTGAGACAAAGGCACTTGGCTTTCACGCTGCTCATTTATAAACCATTGGCTGTAGGCTTCCACGTGGTGGGAGGTGGGGGAGGATTGTAATCTCTCAGGCATTTCCCGTTGAGGTGGTTCCCATCAGCCAATGGCAAGTCTCTGGAAGAGTGCAGTTGTAGCCAGTTAGCTGTCATCACTGGCATTGACTACACCTTCCCACCTGTGATACATTCCGATAGGAGTTTCCGCTCTCCTCCCCTCCCCCTTCCTTCCCTTCCTTGCTTACCAAGTTGATTTCATTCATTCAGTGAACTAGTGGGGGATAAAATAAATGGTGCTAGGATAATGGCTATTTATGTAGAAAACAAAGCAAAATTGTGTCCCTAACACACACACACACATTCATGGATGAATAAAGATCTCAATATATTGTTTCTCTCCTTCCCTCTCTTTCCCAACCCCTCCCTTCCCTTAGGGCTCACAGAAATTGATTTTGTTCTCTGTCAAGGGCAGACAACCTAAAGTTTTTGAAACACTGTTCTAGGAAATACCCAGGAGGGGAATTGCTGGAATATAAACATATACTTTAGTAGATACATCCGTGTGGTCCTTTCAAGCAGTTGAATGTGTGTCTGTATCTATCTAGATACATATATGTTAAATATGTTGCAAATCCCTTTTCCCTGTGTATAGCTTTTTACATTGCGGTGTATTTTGATGTGATGTGCAGAATTGTTACATTTTTATAAAATCGACTTTATATTTTCCTTTATGTTTTATGCCTTTTTGGAGTGCAATTATGAAATTATTTTCTAACTTAGAGACATAAAGACATACTTCATTTTCTTATAAACAATTTAAGTTTTTATTAGTCATATTTAATCTTGATTCATCCATGAATTTAGGGGGGCTGTAGATTAAGGAATATAATTTTAGTTTCTATATAAATAGCCAGTTATTCTGCGGCACCTGGGTGGCTCAGCCAGTTAAGCGTTTTGGTTGATTAGGCATCTGACTCTTGTATCTCAACTCAGGTCATGATCTCAAGGTCGTGAGATGGAGCCCTGTGCGGAGTCTCCTTAAGATCTTCTCTCTCTCCCTCTACCCCTCCCCCATAAAAAAGGTCCATTTTCCTAACAGCATTTATTGAATAAGCCATCTTATCCCCACTAATTAGAAATTGGTCAATTTGTTTGATCTACACAGGTCTGTTTCTCTGTTTTGCTATCCTATGCCGTTGACCTATGTGTTTATTTACCTGCACCAATATCACACTTTTTTTTTGAGGTTTTATTTATTTATTTGACATAGAGAGAGCATGAGTAGACAGAGTAGCAGGCAGAGGGAGAGGGAGAAGCAGGCTCTCCACAGAGCAGGGAGCCGGATGTGAAGCTTGATTCCTAGGACCCTGGGATCAAGACCTAAGCCGAAGGCAGCTGCTTAACTGACTGAGCCACCCAGCTGCCCCTATGCTCTCTTAATTGTTCCAACTTACGAAAAATCATGAAATTTGATAGGGCTAAACTACTCATTTTTTCTTCAAAGTTTTCTGGGATACTTTTTATCTTTCTTTTTCTTGCATATAAATTTTAGGATGAGCCCTTTAAGTATCATGAAAATTTCTGATGGACTTTGATAAGAATTTAATTAATATGTTAATTTGAGAAGACTAGATGTCTTTCTATTATTGAATTTTTTCCATCAATGAATACGGCATGTCACTGTATTTATTCAGGTCTGTGTGTCCTTCAATGTTATTTTCAAGCCTTCCTCATAAAATTGTACCATATCTGCCCTTAGTTTGTTGCTAGTTTTTTTTGTTTTTTTGTTTTTTGTTTTGTTTTGTTTTGTTTTGTTTACATTTCACTGATATTTAAGTGGTACCTTCTTTTCCTATTACACTTTCTTTTTTTTCCCCTCGGGGTTTCTTATTTATTTATTTATTTATTTATTTTAATAACCATATAATGTATTTTTATCCCCAAGGGTACAGGTCTGTGAATCGCCAGGTTTACACATTTCACAGCACTCATCATAGCACATACCCTCCCCAATGTCCATATCCCCACCACCCTCTCCCATCCCCCCTCCCCCCAGCAACCCTCAGTCTGTTTTTTGAGATTGAGTCTTTTATGGTTTGTCTCCCTCCCGATCTCATCTTCTTTCATTTTTTCTTTTCCTACCTCCCCCGAACCCCCCCACATTGCATCTCCACTTCCTCATATCAAAGAGATCATATGATAGTTGTCTTTCTCCGATTGACTTATTTCACTAAGCATAATACCCTCTAGTTCCATCCACGTTGTCACAAATGGCAAGATTTCATTTCTTTTGATGGCTGCATAGTATTCCATTGTATATATATACCACCTCTTCTTTATCCATTCATCTGTTGATGGACATCTAGGCTCTTTCCATAGTTTGGCTATTGTGGACATTGCTGCCATAAACATTCGGGTGCATGTGCCCCTTCGGAGCACCACGTTTGTATCTTTTTGTATCTTGTTTGTATCTTTCTTTTGATGGCTGCATAGTATTCCATTGTGTATATAAACCACATCTTCTTTATCCATTCATCTGTTGATGGACATCTAGGTTCTTTCCATAGTTTGGCTATTGTGGACATTGCTGCCATAAACATTCGGGTGCATGTGCCCCTTCGGAGCACCACGTTTGTATCTTTCGGATACCCAGTAGTGCAATTGCTGGGTCATAGGGTAGCTTTATTTTCAGTTTTTTGAGGAACCTCTACACTGTTTTCCAGAGTGGTTGCACCAGCATGCATTCCCACCAACAGTGTAGGAGGGTTCCCCTCTCTCCGCATCCTCTCCAGCATCTGTCATTTCTTGACTTGTTAATTTTAGCCATTCTGACTGGTGTGAGGTGGTATCTCATTGTGGTTTTGATTTGTATTTCCCTGATGCCGAGTGATGTGGAGCATTTTTTCATGTGTCTGTTGGCCATTTGGATGTTGTCTTTGCAGAAATGTCTGTTCATGTCCTCTGCCCATTTCTTGACTGGATTATTTGTTCTTTGGGTATTGAGTTTGATAAGCTCTTTATAGATTTTGGATACTAGCCCTTTATCTGATATGTCGATTGCAAATATCTTCTCCCATTCTGTCAGTTGTCTTTTGGTTTTGTTAACTGTTTCCTTTGCTGTGCAAAAGCTTTTGATCTTGATGAAATCCCAATAGTTCATTTTTGCCCTTGCTTCTGTTGCCTTTGGCGATGTTCCTAGGAAGAAGTTGCTGCGGTTGAGGTCAAAGAGGTTGCTGCCTGCATTGTCCTCAAGGATTTTGATAGATTCCTTTCACACATTGAGGTCCTTCATCCATTTTGAGTCTATTTTCGTGTGTGGTGTAAGGAAATAGTCCAATTTCATTTTTCTGCATGTGGCTGTCCAATTTTCCCAGCACCATTTGTTGAAGAGGCTGTCTTTTTTCCATTGGATATTCTTTCCTGCTTTGTCGAAGATTAGTTGACCATAGAGTTGAGGGTCTATTTCTGGGCTCTCTATTCTGTTCCATTGGTCTATATGTCTGTTTTTGTGCCAGTACCATACTGTCTTGATGATGACAGCTTTGTAATAGAGCTTGAAGTCTGGAATTGTGATGCCACCGACTTTGGCTTTCTTTTTCAATATTCCTTTGGCTATTCGAGGTCTTTTCTGGTTCCATATAAATTTTAGGATTATTTGTTCTATTTCTTTAAAAAAAATGGATGGGATTTTGATAGGGATTGCATTAAATATGTAGATTGCTTTAGGTAGAATAGACATTTTCACAATATTTGTTCTTCCGATCCATGAGCATGGAATATTTTTCCATTTCTTTGTGTCTTCCTCAATTTCTTTCATGAGTACTTTATAGTTTTCTGAGTATAGATTCTTTGCCTCTTTGGTTAGATTTATTCCTAGGTATCTTATGGTTTTGGGTGCAATTGTAAATGGGACTGACTCCTCAATTTCTCTTTCTTCTGTCTTGTTGTTAGTGTAAAGAAATGCGACTGATTTCTGTGCATTGACTTTATATCCTGACACTTTACTGAATTCCTGTATAAGTTCTAGCAGTTTTGGAGTGGAGCCTTTTGGGTTTTCCACATATAGTATTATATCATCTGCAAAGAGTGATAGTTTGACTTCTTCTTTGCCGATTTGGATGCCTTTAATTTCTTTTTGTTGTCTGATTGCTGAGGCTAGGACTTCTAGTACTATATTGAACAGCAGTGGTGATAACGGACATCCTTGCCATGTTCCTGACCTTAGCGGAAAAGCTTTCAGTTTTTCTCCATTGAGAATGATATTTGCAGTGGGTTTTTCATAGATGGCTTTGATAATATTGAGGTATGTGCCTTCTATCCCTACAGTTTGAAGAGTTTTAATCAGGAAGGGATGCTGCACTTTGTCAAACGAAAAGCTTTTGATCTTGATGAAATCCCAACAGTTCATTTTTGCCCTTGCTTCTGTTTCCTTTCGGCGATGTTCCTAGGAAGAAGTTGCTGTGGTTGAGGTCGAAGAGGTTGCTGCCTGCGTTCTCCTCAAGGATTTTGATGGATTCCTTTCGCACATTGAGGTCCTTCATCCATTTTGAGTCTATTTTCGTGTGTGGTGTAAGGAAATAGTCCAATTTCATTTTTCTGCATGTGGCTGTCCAATTTTCCCAGCACCATTTGTTGAAGAGGCTGTCTTTTTTCCATTGGACATTCCTTCCTGCTTTGTCAAAGATTAGTTGACCATAGAGTTGAGGGTCTATTTCTGGGCTCTCTATTCTGTTCCATTGATCTATATGTCTGTTTTTGTGCCAGTACCATACTGTCTTGATGATGACAGCTTTGTAATAGAGCTTGAAGTCTGGAATTGTGATGCCACCGACTTTGGCTTTCTTTTTCAATATTCCTTTGGCTATTCGAGGTCTTTTCTGGTTCCATATAAATTTTAGGATTATTTGTTCTATTTCTTTGAAAAAATTGGATGGGATTTTGATAGGGATTGCATTAAATGCATAGATTGCTTTAGGTAGAATAGACATTTTCACAATATTTGTTCTTCTGATCCATGAGCATGGAACATTTTTCCATTTCTTTGTGTCTTCCTCAATTTCTTTCATGAGTACTTTATAGTTTTCTGAGTATAGATTCTTTGCCTCTTTGGTTAGATTTATTCCTAGGTATCTTATGGTTTTGGGTGCAATTGTAAATGGGACTGACTCCTCAATTTCTCTTTCTTCTGTCTTGTTGTTAGTGTAAAGAAATGCAACTGATTTCTGTGCATTGATTTTATATCCTGACACTTTACTGAATTCCTGTATAAGTTCTAGCAGTTTTGGAGTGGAGCCTTTTGGGTTTTCCACATATAGTATCATGTCATCTGCAAAAAGTGATAGTTTGACTTCTTCTTTGCCAATTTGGATGCCTTTAATTTCTTTTTGTTGTCTGATTGCTGAGGCTAGGACTTCTAGTACTATGTTGAACAGCAGTGGTGATAACGGACATCCTTGCCGTGTTCCTGACCTTAGCAGAAAAGCTTTCAGTTTTTTGCCATTGAGAATGATATTTGCAGTGGGTTTTTCATAGATGGCTTTGATAATATTGAGGTATGTGCCCTCTATCCCTACACTTTGAAAAGTTTTAATCAGGAAGGGATGCTGCACTTTGTCAAATGCTTTTTCAGCATCTATTGAGAGTATCATATGGTTCTTACTCTTTCTTTTATTAATGTATTGTATCACATTGATGGATTTGCGGATGTTGAACCAACCTTGCAGCCCTGGAATAAATCCCACTTGGTCGTGGTGAATAATCCTTTTAATGTACTGTTGGATCCTATTGGCCAGTATTTTGGTGAGAATTTTCGCATCTGTGTTCATCAAGGATATTGGCCTGTAATTCTCTTTTTTGGTGGGATCCTTGTCTGGTTTTGGGATCAAGGTGATGCTGGCCTCATAGAATGAGTTTGGAAGTTTTCCTTCCATTTCGATTTTTTGGAACAGTTTCAGGAGAATAGGAATTAATTCTTCCTTAAATGTTTGGTAGAATTCCCCTGGGAAGCCGTCTGGTCCTGGACTTTTGTTTGTTTGGAGATTTTTGATGACTGTTTCAATCTCCTTACTGGTTATGGGTCTGTTCAGGTTATCTATTTCTCCCTGGTTCAGTTGTGGTAGTTTATATGTCTCTAGAAATGTATCCATTTCTTCCAGGTTGTCAAATTTGTTGGCGTAGAGTTGCTCGTAGTATGTTCTTATAATTGTTTGTATTTTTTTGGTGTTGGTTGTGGTCTCTCCTCTTTCATTCATGATTTTATTTATTCGCGTCCTTTCTCTTTTCTTTTTGATAAGTCTGGCCAGGGGTTTGTCAATCTTATTCTTTCAAAGAACCAGCTCCTAGTTTTGTTGATTTGTTCTATTGTTTTTTTAGTTTCTATTTCATTGATTTCTGCTCTGATCTTTATGATTTCTCTTCTCCTGCTGGGTTTAGGCTTTCTTTGTTGTTCTCTCTCCAGCTCCTTTAGGTGTAGGGTTAGGTTGTGTATTTGAGACCTTTCTTGTTTCTTGAGAAAGGCTTGTACTGCTATATATTTTCCTCTCAGGACTGCCTTTGTTGTGTCCCACAGATTTTGAACCGTTGTGTTTTCATTATCATTTGTTTCCATGAATTTTTTCAATTCTTCTTTAATTTCCTGGTTGACCCATTCATTTTTTAGAAGGATGCTGTTTAGTCTCCATGTATTTGCGTTCTTTCCAAATTTCCTCTTGTGATTGCATTCTAGCTTCAGAGCATTGTGGTCTGTAAACATGCAGGGAATGATCCCAATCTTTTGATACCGGTTGAGACCTGATTTATGACCCAGGATGTGGTCTATTCTGGAGAACGTCCCATGTGCACTAGAGAAGAATGTATATTCTATTGCTTTGGGATGGAATGTTCTGAATATATCTGATGTCCATCTGGTCCAGTGTGTCATTTAAGGCCTTTATTTCCTTATTGATCTTTTGCTTAGACGATATGTCCATTTCAGTGAGGGGAGTGTTAAAGTCCCCTGCTATTATTGTATTACTGTCGATGTATTTCTTTGATTTTGTTATTAATTGGTTTATATAGTTGGCTGCTCCCATGTTAGGGGCATAGATATTTAAGATTGTTAGGTCTTTTTGTTGGACAGACCCTTTGAGTATGATATAGTGTCCTTCGTCATCTCTTATTATAGTCTTTGGCTTAAAATCTAATTGATCTGATATAAGGATTGCCACCCCAGCTTTCTTCTGATGTCCATTAGCATGGTACATTGTTTCCCACCCCCTCACTTTAAATCTGGAGGTGTCTTCGGGTCTAAAATGAGTTTCTTGTAGACAGCATATTGATGGGTTTTGTTTTTTTATCCATTCTGATACCTGTGTCTTTTGATTGGGGCATTTAGCCCATTAACATTCAGGGTAAGTATTGAGAGATATGAATTTAGTGCCATTGTATTGCCTGTAAGGTGACTGTTACTGTATATTGTCTCTGTTCCTTTCTGATCTACTACTTTTATGGTCTCTCATTGCTTAGAGGACCCCTTTCAATATTTCCTGTAGAGCTGGTTTGGTGTTTGCAAATTCTTTCAGCTTTTGTTTGTCCTGGAAGCTCTTTATCTCTCCTTCTATTTTCAATGATAGCCTAGCTGGCTATAGTATTCTTGGCTGCATGTTTTTCTCGTTTAGTGCTCTGAATATATCATGCCAGTTCTTTCTGGCTTGCCAGGTCTCTGTGGATAGGTCTGCTGCCAATCTAATGTTTTTACCCTTGTATGTTACAGACTTCTTTTTCCGGGCTGCTTTCAGGATTTTCTCTTTGTCGCTAAGACTTGTAAATTTTACTATCAGGTGATGAGGTGTGAACCTATTTTTATTGATTTTGAGGGGTGTTCTTAGCATCTCCTGGATATTGATATTTGTTCCCTTTGCCATATTAGGGAAATTCTCTCCAATAATTGTCTCCAATATACCTTCTGCTCCCCTCTCTCTTTCTTCTTCTTCTGGAATCCCAATTATTCTAATGTTGTATCATCTTATGGTGTCACTTATCTCTCGAATTCTCTCCTTGTGGCCCAGTATTTGTCTCTCTTTTGCTCAGCTTCTTTATCCTCTGTCATTTGGTCTTCTATGTCACTAATTCTTTCTTCTGCCTCATTTATCCTACCAGTAAGAGCTTCCATTTTTGATTGCCCCTCATTAATAGCTTTTTTGATTTCAACTTGGTTAGATTTTAGTTCTTTTATTTCTCCAGAAAGGGCTTTTATCTCTCCGGAGAGGGTTTCTCTTATATCTTCTATGCCTTTTTTGAGCCCGGCTAGAACCTTGAGAATCATCATTCTGAACTCTAGATCTGTCATATTACCAATGTCCGTATTGATTAGGTCCCCAGCCTTTGGTACTGCCTCTTGTTCTTTTTTTTGTGGTGAGTTTTTCCGCCTTGTCATTTTGTCCAGATAAGATTTCCTTTCTCCTCCTCTGGAATTCCGCTGTTCTCCTTGGTAAGTGAAGTTGGTCTTGGCTGGGTTTCTTGTTGATCTTCTGGGGGAGGGGCCTGTTGTAGTGATTCTCAAGTGTAGTGATTCTCAGTGCGCCCTCAGAGAAAAGCGCCCAGCTGCCCCCGCCTCTCTGGCCTCCGGTCGCCCCTGGAGGAAAGCAGTCAATTGCTGGCACTTGAAGAAAAGCGCCTGGTCGCTTCTGTCTCCGTGGCCTCTGGCCGCACTCTGAGCCCACCCAGCCTGCGACCGGTTCAAGGTAACCCTGGGCTGAGAGGTCACTCCTCGGCTTTGTCACTGTAGCCGGCTTCCCCGCTCTAATACCTGCGAGCTCTGCGGCACTCAGACACCCCTGGTCCTTCTGTGACCCTGCGGGACCTGGGGTTACGCTGACCCCGTGTGGGCTTCTCCCAGGTTTAGCCTCTGGAGTGATGTCCCTCAGTGGAGCAGATTTAAAAGTCCTGATTTTGTGCTCCGTTGCTCCACCGCTTGCTGGGAGCCGGCCCCTCCCTCCATGGTCTGTCTTCCCGTCGCTTTGGATTCACTTCTCCGCAGGTCCTACCTTTCAGAAAGTGATCGATTTTCTGTTTCTAGAATTGTTGCTCTTCTTCTCTTTGATTTCCCATTGGATTTGTAGGTGTTCACAATGGTTAGATAAGCTATCTAGCTGATCTCCTGCTACCCGATGTTGTCTCAGCCTGCTACTTCTCCGCCATCTTGACCTCCTACATTTTCTTTTTTAAAAAGATTTATTTGTTTATTTGAGAGAGAGAGTGAGAGAGAGAGAGAGAGAAAGCACAGGTGCATGTGTGAGTGGAGGGGAGGGGCAGGGAGAGAGAATCTTCAAGCAGACTCCCTGCTGAGCATGACCTATGAGATCATGACCTCAGCTGAAACCAAGAGTCAGACGCTTAACTGACTGAGCCACCCAGGTGCCCCTCTATTACATTTTCTATGTGGTTATTGCCAGTCTACAGGAACACCACTGATGTTTGTGTATCTTAAACTCTCTTACTGATTCTAACTTCGTCTAGACTGTTTCTTAGACAATCATAAAATCATCAGCAAACAAAGAGAAGCTAGCTTGTTCCTTCCCAAGTTTTAGACTTCTTATTTCTTTTTTTCTCTTATTTTGTCAGTTAGGACTTTTGTTACAATAGTGAAGGGAATCAGTCACAGCAGGTGAAATGTTTTATTAAGATAATGCTTGCTACAGATTTATGGTGTTAAGGAATTTCCCTTATTCTGGTTTGCAGAGATTTTTAGAAATATTGACAAATATTGGATTTTATCAATTGATTTTTTCTGCACTTATTAAGATAATTGTATATACTTATCTCCTTTAATCTGTACTTAAGGTATATGAAAGATTTCCTTATGTTGAACCATCCTGAATTTTCCTGAGATAAACTGTTTGGTTTTTATACACTGCTTAGTGATTTGCTAATATTTTATTTAGGATTTTGCATCTCTTTGCAAATACGTCTTTTTCTTATACAATCTTACAATCCTACAGTCCTTGTCTGGTTTTAATATCAATGTTATTATACTAACCTCGCACAATGAGCTGGAAATGTTACCTTTTCTTTATTCTCTGAAGCAGAGATTACCATATGGGTAATCTAGTTTCATATTGCCTACAAAAGACTCTGGAAGCCAAGCTATGTTTTTTATTATGTAGGTTGGAATACTTACATTGGTTGCATTTTCGAATATATCTGACTTTCTTCCTACTCTTTTATTTTAGGTTTTCTGATTATCTTCTTTATTCTTGCTTACTTTCTTTTACTTCCTTTCTTCTGGTAGATAGGATATATACATTCTTTTCTCCTTTCTGCTGTCTTTTTTTTTTTTTAAGATTAATTTATTTTGGAGAGAGAGAGTGGGGGGTAGGAGGAAGACAGAGCAAGAGAGAGTCTGAAGCTGACTCTGCGCTGAGCACAGAGACTGACCTAGGGCTCAATCCCAAGACCCTGAGACTGTGACCTGAGCCAAAACCAAGTAAGAGTCAGATGCCTAATCAACTGAGCCACACAGGCGCCCCTCTCTTCTGCTGTTTTGTGTTTTTTTTTTTTTTTAAGATTTTATTTATTTACTCGACAGAGAGAGAGAGAGATCACAAGTAGGCAGAGAGGCAGGCAGAGAGAGAGAGAGAGAGGAGGAAGCAGGCTCCCTGCCCGGCACAGAGCCAGATGTGGGACTCGATCCCAGGACCCTGAGATCATGACCTGAGCTGAAGGCAGAGGCTTAATCCACTGAGCCACCCAGGTGCCCCTCTTCTGCTATTTTATAAGCGAGATTGTTTGCCTACCATTTTAGCTGCTATTCTTAGATGTTTGCCAAAATATTTAAGCATATCTTTTTCTACCAGCTTTCAGTATTTAATATTTGTCTTTCTGCTAAAACAAGCTCCATAGTCCGCCTTTACCAACAATGAATAATGCCCCCACTCTCATCTTTTAATTTTGTTTAAAGTTTTTTGTTGTAACTTTGAAAATTCAAAAATAGTTATTTTTCATTCTTTGTATGTGTCTGTGTGTGTGTGTTCACTGTTTCATTTCTTTCTTCTGGGTTAATTTTTCTTCCTGATTGAGGTAATCATTTCAAAGTTTCTTTTGTAAGGGTCTGCTGGTGGTAAACTTAGCCCTAACTCTTTCTTTGGTGAAAAATGACATTATTTGTCTATACAGTTGAAAGATTGGGCATGAAAATTGTGGATTGACAGTTATTTCCTATAAACCCTGAGGATCTTTTTCTGTTATTTTTGGCATTGATTGCAATGAAGGAAAAGTCTGCTGAGAGCTTTAATTGTCTTCTAGTTTTCTTTGGTGGTCTGCAGGTTCATTATGATGTGTCCAGTTATGAATCTGTTTTATTTTTTATTTTTTATTTTAGAGAGGAGGGAAGGGCAGAGAGAATCTTCAGCAGGCTCCATGATCAGCACAGATCCCGATGTGGTGCTCGATCTCACCACCTTGAGATCATGACCTGAGCCAAAATCAAGAGTTGGATGCTTGACTGACTGAACCACCCAGGTGCCCCTGATGTGACTTTATTGTTACATATTCTGTTCAAGACTTGGGGATGCACTTCCAATCTGAAAACTGACGTCTTTTTTCAATTTTAGAAAATAACTTTTATTATGGTTTGGGTCTTTCTTTTCTCCTTTCTCTTCCTTCCTAAATTTCTATTTCATACTTTCTCCAAACATCTAACACCTCCTCTACCTTTGTCATTCAAGACGCGTCCCTCACTTTCTACCCCAAGTTCGATTCTCTCATGGTCACTGTCTTTTCTTTCTCTCCAATTCACTTTATCACCAGTCCTGTGGGCACTAAACATAAACCCAGAAAGTGACATCTTCTTACCTCTCTCACTGTCACCACTTGCCATAAGCCACCATTACACCTGCTTCTCCCTCGTCCTCATAGTCTATTGTTAGCATTTACAATGTTAAATTTCATCCCGACTCCTGTCGTTCTTTTTTCTCCATGGTACTTATCACAATTAACCTGTTTTCTTCCCCTCCTCCCCCTCCTCCTTCCCCTCCTCTTTCTCCCCCCGCCTTGCCCCTCCCCTCCCCCTTCTTTTTCTTCTTCCTCCTCCTCCTCCTTCTTCTTCTCTGTCATAGTCTTCTCTTTCTCACTAGTATGTAAGTGCCAGTGAGATAAGAATAAGGATGCTTAGAAAGATGAGGATATTTGTCTGTTACTCTGCTCAGCACCCACAATAGTGTCATACATAGTAAGAATTCCTTACATATTTGCTTTTTGTTTTCTTTTTAAGATTTTATTTATTTATTTTAGAGAGAGAGAGAGCATGATCAGGAGGGATGGAGGGAGAGAGAGAGAGAGAGAGAGAGAGAATCTCAAGCAGACTCTGTTGACCTCTGAGCCCAACATGGGGCTTGATCCTAGGACTCTGAGATCATAACCTGAGCCCAAACCAAAGGTCAGACAGTTAACCAGCTGAGCCACCCAGGTGGCCCCCATTACATATTTGTTAAATAAATACATATATTTAAAGTAAAATTTATCTTAGATTTAGCAAGTCTTGGGCATTTCCTATTGTGCCAAAATTTACTCAGATTGGCTATTTGCCACTTGGGTAGATGAGAGCCAGGGAACTCAAATAAATGATGAGAAATATATTTCAAATAACTAAGAACATGACACTATTTTAGAGAATTAGCATTCCATCCTGGATCTTAACATTCATGTGTTTTTTAAAATAAGGGCTTCATGACTGCATTCTAAGTTAGGAGATGATGAGGTATGCAGAAGAAAAAGAAAGAGGAAACTTTGCAACCAACTGCCCAAGTGAAAGCTAAATAAACAAACAAACCAACCAACTGTCTTTTGGGCTTATGCTAGAGGTGCTGGAACTCACAGGAGACTTTCCTGGGACATGTGTTGTGTAACAAATCCTGACACATACGTGGATCCTCAAAGAGCTTTCTATTTTATATACTGAGATGCTTTATGATCCAGGAAGTGGTCAGGCCATCTGGGATCTCCTGCTTATCCATATGGAGCTCTGATTGAATATGTGAGAATAGGAGGAAAGCTCAATTTTAGTGAACATGAGCTGTTTGGAGTCAGCATGGGGTACATCAGAGGTGGTGTTGAGACAAAGGAATTACTTTTCCACCAAGCCCTTGTAAGGGAGAGCTAACGGTAGTCAGAGTCTTGGAAATTGAAGAAAGAATGACAAAGAAGGACAGAATGACCTCCATTTCTCCAAGTGACAACATTATAGGATGTGTCGCTGACCTAGAGAGGTAGACATTTTGGGAGGATAGGAAATTGGCCAAAAATACATGGAAGCATCATGTTGTCAGGGAAACAAATTATTTTGAACTATAGGAACCAGCATGTTTTCTTCAGTAAAAGCAATAATTGCATTTACACAGCATATTACACTTCTTCGAAGCATATAAACCACTTCACTTGATATTTTCAACCCTATGAGGTAGGTAGGACAGCTCATTTGAAAGCAAGAACTGAGCCATAATTCTTTAATCATACTCTCCTACCCTCCTAACTCCACTAGAATCTAGCACAGTGCTGGATGAACAAAGTGCTTTTAATCATCCTTTATTACATCAATTTCCACTTTATAGTTAAGATCAAGAGGAATTATGAATTATAATTATTGCTAGTTGCCAAACATCACATAACCAGTATTGGCACACCTAGAACCCAGGAACAAGTCTAGCAATTTTAAGTGTTGTGCACTCAATATTCTATCATGTGCCCTGCCAAACCTGCCAACATCCAAAGACCACACAGATGCAGGAATAGGAAATACAAGTGTTCTTGGCAATTATCCTGTGCCCAAGGGTCTTTGATCTTGATGAAGAGCTACTGCTGATTTACCTAAAGTTTAATCATCTACCAGTGAAGGCACTACCAAGAATTGCTAAACATAAGCACAACTTGCCAATTGAGAGAACCTTTGCACAGCCAATGTCCAAGCCCATACAAACCAGGAAATTTTATTAAGACCTCCAAAATTGGTCTAGTCTCAAAGAACCAGTGCCAAAGAGGCTCAAGAAGAACAATTTTTTTTCCAGTCCTAGGTGATTTCCTTGAAAAGTCTCTTTTCTCTTCAAGTCAGTGTCCAGCTCCAACACTGACATAGGTAACAGACCTCCTCATTGTAGCTTTCCAGTGTGTTCCTATATCTCAGTGGAAACCTGCTTCACACTGGGGGTATCCACCTGCTACCAGGGAGCTTCCCCTTAGTTCATTTCCCCAGCAAGTGTACATGGTCTTCTTCATACTCTCTGCTACCCATATTAACAATGTGTCTGCAAAACCATCTATTAATGGGGATGTTCTGGGGTCTACCAAACTTCATTGAGTAACTCAGTTCCTAGCTTTTAGGGAAAAGGGGCCATATGGTCAGTTATCCAGCTTTGGATAGCAGAATGGAGGAAGCCTAATGGATCCTCAGGATGGCATATTTTTATTTTAGCAAAGAAAATGTTTCTCTTTCTACTTGATTAGATTAACAAGTTCTGGAACCTAGTGTAGTATAGCTAATACTACTATATTATATATTTAAAAGTTGTTAAGAGAGTAGATCTTAAGTGTTCTTACCACAAAAAAAGAAATGCTAATTGTGTGA
Source organism: Martes martes (assembly GCF_963455335.1). Classification (NCBI taxonomy): domain Eukaryota; kingdom Metazoa; phylum Chordata; class Mammalia; order Carnivora; family Mustelidae; genus Martes; species Martes martes. Next base: position 47,884,047 of record NC_137900.1, on the reverse strand, counting down.
CAGGATGGAGATGTTAGCTCAAATGATATTGCCAATCATTTGGCAATATATAAATCTATTGGATCAACGTGTTGTACACCTTAAACTTATACAATATTATATGTCAATTATATCTCAGTAAAACTGGAAATAAAAAATAATGTCTCTCCGTTGTTGGCTTTGAAGAAGTAAGCTATCAGATTATAAGAGGTCTCATAGGAAGAGCCTCATGATGAGGAACCCCGGGCAGCGTCTCAGAGTTGAGAATAACCAACAGCCAACAGCCAGCAAGATTGGGACCTCAGTCTTGCAAGTGCAAACAGATGAATTCTGCCAACAACAAGAGAGCTTAGAAGCAGATCTTTCCCCATTGAGCCTCTGATGAGACCTCAGTTCTGACTAACAGCCAGACCTCAGCTTGATGAGATCCTGTGGTGGGGGAACCCAGTTAAACTCTGCCTTCACTTCAGAACTATGGAAACTGGGAGATAAAATGCATGTGTGTGTTTATTTAAGTTGTTAAGTTTGTGATAATTTGTTACATGGCATAGGAAACTAACACAACTGGTACAAAGAGATATGGGCCCCTTTCCATGAGCCAATCCCATATGAACTTGAATAAGTTATTTTGTCATGTCCAGCATCAGAACTAGAACTTCATACGATGTTAGAACTCCAGGGAATTATCTTGTGACAGTGATCCCTGTAATCTTTGTTTTTTTCCTACTGATTCAGAAAGTCTAAGTCTAAAAATCCCTGGCTTGAAGACATTCTAAAAATGGAGTGCAGAAACTTCTGGAGTGGCTTGCAATTCTCCCAACACAAGCTTCAGTGAGTGTGTATGTGAGGGGAAGGTGAGTGGGTATGTGTGTGTTGGTGGGGGGGGGGGTGAGTGGGTGTGTGTGTGTAGAGCAACTTATTTTTTTTTTAATTTATTTATTTGTTAGAGAGAGAGAGAGAGCGAGCACAGGCAGACAGAGTGGTAGGCAGAGGCAGAGGGAGAAGCAGGCTCCCTGCCGAGCAAGGAGCCCAATGTGGGACGCGATCCCAGGATGCTGGGATCATGACCTGAGCCGAAGGCAGCCACTTAACCAATTGAGCCACCCAGGCGTCCCTAGAGCAACTTATTTAATGGGGCCAGAATAGTTTGGATGAAGCATTAGAAATCCAAGGGAATGTAGAATAGAAGAGCAAAATCTAATCATAGATCAAAGACATGGAAACAATTCTATTACCAGGAGTTGAATCAGACACCAGTAACCGAATGGACAAATATGAGAGGTCAAATTCATAGAGATTTTGGTGTGAAAATCGGAGCAAATGAGTAGATTGGAGATGTAGGTTTTAATCTTGGGGGCCTGTGGTGACTGCTTTGTTTCAAATTAATTTTTTCTTTGAGTACCTTTTGGAGCCTCAGGGCTCAATGGTGCAAGTACTCCTATGCTCCTATGTTGGAGATCTAGGAAAATGGTTACCTCAATTCACAGATCATACCCTTCTAGAAAAGGCAAAATGTTTGCCTAAAGCCCCAAAGCATCATCTCAGGAAATAAATCCGGGGCTTCCAACTTCCAGCTGACTGCTTTCTTTGAGATCACTGAAAAATGGATATAACTGATTTAACAAAATGCTTGGAGGATGCAAACGTGGGAGGTGTTGAAAGTTCCAGTGAAGATAGAAAGGCAATACCAAAAGCCGACCGAGATCAGGAATATGGGCAGGAAATAGCCAGATGTCATTCAGATCGGAGAACGAGAACCCAAAACATCTGGGGAACAATAATTTGAAACAGATACTCTCCAGGAGAAAGCAGTTTGGAAAGCATTCGTGTGGTGAGACCTGGATAGGCCTGTGAAAACAAATGGGGTCTCTAATGCTTGTGCAGCGGCCAAAACTGGCCACACTGGGTTTGGAAGCCACAGCTGGAGAAGGTCAATGGATATGGAGGGAGGATGCATTTTTGCAAGCCCAAGTGTCTGAAGCCATGCTCTCCCAGTCCTTGGCTATGCACTCAGATCTGTCTGGCTAGAAGGGAAAGTCACAGATGACATACTAACGAAGACAAGGGACAGTTCTGAGGGATTGATCCTCTCAGCCCTCAGAGCAGCTGGGGCCCCGGGACCAGTTCTTCAGGTTTGACCAAACTCCTTTTTTTTTTTTTTAATTTTTATCCCAACACGCATTCAAATATTATCATGGTCTCTCTATGCCATATATTTAAAAAGGTTAGGACTCACTGGCCAAGAAAACCCCCACCTTCTGCTTGTTCTTCTTTCTAAATCCTATCAATTAAAATTTTTATATCAAAGTATTATACACATATAAAGAAGAGCTAATAGTAGGTTTCCAGCTCAGTGAATTATAAAAACTGAACACACCTGTGTAACCAGCACCCAGGTTAAGATGTTGACCATCAACAGAACTCCAGAAGTACCCCTTCCCCCATGCTCCTAGGTTAACATTTTTCTGATCACTACTCACCCCCAACAACATAGATCAGTTCTGTCTGAATTTGAACTTTATATACAATTGGCAATTTTTCTTTTTCTTTTCTTTTTTGGTTCAAGTATAACTGACATAGAGTGTAATATTAGTTTCTGGAATACAGTATAACATTCAACAATTCTTTTTTATTTGCAAGTGTAAACTATAAAGTATTTTGTATTTTTGTTTGTTTTTTGTTTTTGTTTTTTTAAGTTTTTAATTTCAATTCTAGGATAGTTAATAGTTATATTAGTTTCAGGTATGCAATACAGTGATTCAACAAATCTATATATTATTCAGTGTTCATCATGGTAGGTGTCCTCTTTAATTCCCTTCACCTGTTTCACCCATCCTCCCCCCCACCTCCCCTCTGGTAACCATTAGTTTGTTCTTCATAGTTAAGAGTCTGTTTCTCGGTTGGTTTCTCTTTCTCTTTTTTTCTTCCTTTGCTTGTTTTGTTTCTTAAATTCCACAGATGAGTGAAATCATATGGCATTTATCTTTTTCTGACTTATTTCACTTGGCATTATACTTTCTAGCTCCATCCATGTTGTTGCAAATGGCAAGAGTCTATTCTTTTTTATGGCTGAATAATATTCCTGTGTGTGTGTGTGTGTATGTGTGTGTGTGTGTGTGTGTGTGTCTATACACACATAGCACTCTTCTCTTTTCACTCATCTGTTGATGGACACTTGGGTTGCTTCCATAATTTAGCTGTTGTAAATAATGCTTCAATAAACAGTGGGGTGCATGTATCCTTTTGAATTAGTATCTTTGTGTTTTGGGGGTAAATACCCAGTAGTGTGATTACTAGATCTTAGGGTAGTTCTATTTTTCACTTTTTGAGGAATCGCCATACTGTTTTCGTCACTGTTTTCCAGAGTGGCTGCACCAGTTTGCATTCCCACCAATGGCACACGAGGGTTCCTTTTTCTCCACATCTTTGCCAACAAGTGTTTCTTGCATTTTTGATGGTAGCCATTCTGGCAGTTGTGAAGTGATATTTCATTGTATGTTGATTTGCATTTCCTTGATGATTAGACATGAACATCTTTTTATGTGTCTGTTGGCCCTCCGTATGTCTTCTTTGGAGAAATGTCTTCTCATGTCTTCTGCTTTTTTTAAATTGGATTATTTGTTTTTTGGTTGTTGAGTGGTATCAGTTCTTTGTACATTTTGGATATAATTCAACAATTCTATATATTTCTTAACGCTCTCAAGATAAGTGTACTCTTAGTCCCCTTATTTCACCCATTCCCTCACCCAGTCTCCCTTCTTGCAACCTCTGGTTTATCCTCTCTGTATTTAAGAATCTCATTTTTTGTTTGTTTCTTAAATTCCACACATGAGCAAAATCATACGGTATTTGTCTTTCTCTGACATATTTCATTTAGCATTATACACTGTAATTCCGTTCATGTCGTTGCAAATGACAGGGTATCACTCTTTTTTATGACTGAGCAATATCATTATATAGATAGATAGATAGATAGATATGTCATATCCTCTTTATCCATTCTTCTATCATTGGCACCTAGATTGCTTCCATATCTTGGCTATCGTAAACAATGCTGCAATGAACATAGGAGCATGTATACCTTTTTGAATTAGTGTTTTTGTAGTCTTTGGGTAAATACTCAGTAGTGAAACTACTGAGTCATATGGTAATTCGAGTTTTAATTTTTTGAGGAATCTCCATACTGTTTTCTACAGTGGCTGCACCGGTTTGCATTCCCACCAAGAGCACACCAGGGCTCCTTTCTCTCCACATCCTCACCACACAGTTGGCATTTTTTATGTCTGCCTTCTTTTGTTCAACATTAGCTTTGTGAGGTTTCCTGTGCCTTGTTGCCTGCAGTTCTACCTTTTCCACTTTCATTGTTGTATAGTATTCGATTGTGTGACCATCTTTACACTTTCTAATGGTGATGAACATTGGGTTGTTTCCGTTTTAGTCTATCATGAACATTTTTGTTTTCTTGGTGAGCATACGCACACAGTTCTTTTAGGCTTAATCAGCTTTTAAGAGTCTTTTGCGATAACATTCTCCAATTTTGTTTTTGTACCTGAAGTCCCCATGAGCTCAAAACACATTTAAGTATTTCTTTTCCTCTCTCTTCCTTGGGAAAAGATGGAAACCACCAATTGTGAAAAGTAACTCTCATCCTCAACTAAGGCACAACAAGATCTCTCTATATCTTTCTCTAAAACATTATTACAAGTGGAATACGCAGTGTTTACAAGCATACTGTGAGAGACCTTGGTCCAGAAATTGAGCCAGCTTTTTGTTCAATGGTACAACCAAAAAACAAAGGGATACCTGTATTTTGAACCTACCACAAATGAGGCATTGGATGTCATCACTGTCCCAGGAGAGACAATAAAAGAGGGTCAGAACGAAGAGTTACTCCCTGGATTGTCTCTTGGGAACCCCCAACCAACCTTGAAGAGGTTGATCAACCTCTTTTTTTACCCCATTGTACATTCAAATATTATCATGGTCTGTGTGTGCCCTTAAATCAAAAAGGAATGCTCCTTTCTGACACTCTTTAACAGATACACTCGACAATTCTCCCTTCTCTGATAGAAACCATAGGACTTATTACCTAAGGGAAGCCAAGACTTGTATAACACAAGCCTCTGAAGCCTCCCTGACCTGCCACTCCCTCTTCTTGTCTTAGAAGGAATTCATTTTCCAAGGAAGACCCAGGCTCTCCTCTGTTTCCTCTTTGGGAGAAGATAGAGAGAAAGAAGCCCGAATCAAATTTAATCTCTGACAGGTTATCCTGTTCCAGCGCTGGCATTACCTTTCAGGACACATTTTCCTGAGGCAAACTGGATACAATATGATGCATTATTTAGAAAACACATTTTGCATTAGACTGACTGCCCAAGGCCCCGTTGATACCAGGAACTAACACTGCAATAGAAAATGGAAGGAAAAAAACCCCTCTCATTTTGTTTGAATGCCTTTATGATTTATCATTAAAAAATGGATCTATCAATTAAGGCGTTTTGTTTTTTTTTTCACCCCGTAACAGAAATGACTCAGGGTAACTTGAAAAACACAAACAACACCAAAAGTGTTATTTGGAGGATATTAGGAACATTGCAGACTTGAAGTAATGGCTGCATAGTAAGACCTCAAGACAAGGAATAAACAGTGTCTCAACACTGACATGCCTGTGCTCATTCTGGGGGCCACTTGTTGTGGCTGGGACTGCATGGGCAGAGGCAGTCTCTGGGTCCAGCCTTGGTCCTGTGCCCTCCACCTCAGGTGCAGGTTTACTACCAGAAAATGCTCAGGGGAGGTGCTGGCAGACAAAAGCAATAGCCTAGCACTTTAAGGGTGACAGCTGAAGGTATCAGCTCACTGATGGAAATAGCACAAGAAAAAAGGAAAAGTGGTCTGATAAAGGTGATAGTGTTGTTAAGTGAGTATAAGAAGTCCTGGGCTAATGACAGGACTGGAAGATACAGGACAAGACTTTACTTAAGTAAATACCATAATCAAAGACTAGATTTGCTCAGTATATGTTTGCTGTAGCTATACATTTTTGTCTATTAAAAATATTATTAAACTTCCTGCAAGAAAGTAACTTTATTATTATGACTCTTCTCTTTCTTCCCATTGAAATAATTGTCTTTGTTTATTTTTTTATTTTTTAAGATTTATTTGGGAGAGAGAGAGAGCACGCATGTGAGCACATGGGGGAGGGGGCGGAGGGAGAGGGCGGGAAAATCTTAAGCAGACTGGCGCTGAGCACAAAGCCCAATGCGGGGCTCGATCTCGCAACCCTGAGATCATGAACTGAGCTGAAATCAGGAGTTGGATGTTCAACCAACTGTACCACCCAGGCACCCCGAAATAATTGCCTTTAAATGTAGTTCTCAACAATATGAGGTTTCTTAGAAATGCAACTATGACATTATAGTTGAACACATATGTATATGATAGGATCTATAGTATCTGTCTACATACCTACCTACCTATCTTTTGGATAGGATATATAAGTTAGGATCTTTGCATCCATATATATAAATGAGACAAGACTGTGATTTTTCTATACTATACTATACTATACTACTCTATAGTATGATCTCCCACAGTTCTCATTCTTTCAATAGTTTATTGATTTACTCTATGTGACAGGCTCTGTGCAAATACAGGTGCTGGGGATATAGGGATGGTTATGTAGACACAAAACATCCAGCACTGTCCCAGTGGAGCTTAGACTATAGTAGGGAAGACAGGGGATAATAACAGAATTTAATGAGTTTTTTGGCAACAGAAATACAAAGTGGTGTGGAGGCAGAGTGATATAGATAATAATACCTACCTGACAGGGTTGTTATATCAGGGATAATAGGGGTTGTTATATCAGAGATAGAGTACTTAGTAGGCACTAAAAAATATTATTACTATTATTTGACAACTTTTTCCATTTTTTTTAATGTTTTATTTCTTTTCAGCATAACAGTATTCATTGTTTTTTCACCACACCCAGTGCTCCATGCAATCTATGCCCTCCCTAGTACCCATCACCTGGTTCCCCCAACCTCCCACCCCCTGCCCCTTTGAAACCCTCAGGTTGTTTTTCAGAATCCATAGTCTCTCATGGTTCACCTCCCCTTCCAATTTCCCTCAACTCCCTTCTCCTTAGTTTCTAAGTTCCTCAGCCAATTGTGGTAGTATCTATTTCTTGAGAATACTACCCACTTCATTCTGTTAGTATAAAATAGAGTATTATCTTGTCATTTGAAAATCTTCATGTCTGTGGTTACCTACACTTTTTCTAACTTATTTTTTCTTTTTTAGATTTAAGGAGAAAAGGTTGGTAAATTACATGAAATTTTCAAAGTTTTATTTTATGCTTCAATGTATTGATTCTGCTTTTTTGGCTTTTAAGTCATTTATTTGTGCTATCCTCCTTAAAATCCCTTCTACCAGTTTTTTTAAAAACAATTTTTTTTGTTCTTTCTATGGCATCTACATTTTCTTTTTTTATATTTGGATACCATGGGTTTTTGGTATATAAAATTTATTAACTCATATTTTCATTATGAATTGAACCACTTACCAACATGAAATCATACTTTGTCTTATGCTCATGCCTTAAATTTTCCTTTTTTCTGTATTAGTATTGTGATATCTATTTTTAAGGGGGAAGGAATACATTTAAAATTTTTGTATCTTTATAACTCAGGTTTATCACTTTTAATAAACTATCACGAAATTTAAAAAATTTATTTTGAAATTCTTTGCACTTTAATAGGGAATTTCAACCCATTTATTGATGTAACTATTTTAATTTTACTTCTAACATCATGTTTTAATTACTCTCCCTATGCTTTTTTGTCTTTTCCCAATTGTTTTCCCTTTAGAGAGACTATACTTTCTTCTATCTTCTACAGTGCTTTAGAAAATTCATTTTCTATTTTAATTCTATTTCTTTTTAAATTAAAAAGACTGTTCCTTGACCAATGCCTATTTATTAAAGTAAAATACAAACACCAATCTTTTGAGACCCCTTTTCTAGACAAAAAAATTAATATTCTTATATTTTTTTCAAGCTCTACCCTTATTGCCCAATTTTTGAAAAAAAATATAACTTGGGGGTTTAGCACTAAATTACTTTTATTCAATTATTACTATAATTTTTTATATTTTCTACCTAGCCCTTAAGAGCAATTTATAGAAGCCCTTGCTTTTGCAACCATATTGATACAATTATTTGGACTGACATCTATAGCTAACTGGTTTCAATACTCACTCTGAGCCCCTTAATTTTGCAATTAACATGTATTCTTTTTATCATCACAAAAATAAGGATTTTTTTTTTTTTTAAAGAGAGAGGAGTCAAGGGCTGATGCCAATCAGGAGAGCAAATCCTTGTTAAAACTTTGCACATTGTTTTCTCGAATTTAGCACCAGGAGCCGTTTCTAAGGGGTCTTCAAGAATCAGGTGTATGTTTCACGGCCGTCACAGGATGAATTTTTCCTCCTTCCTCTTGCCAAAGTCAAGCTTCTCCTCATTCGACCTATAGTTCTGCCTTTTCCAGCGCACATTCTAGACCTAAAAGCTTATGTTGGCTATTCTGACTGAGATGGACAGGAAGGATCTGGGCACAGCCTTGTGATTGTGATGATGATCTTATGTCAGACTTCTTGTCCTCTCATTACTTATGAGCTCTCTCGCATGGCATCCTTCAGGTGCACAAAACCTTCCATGTGGCGATTTGGTTCATCCTTTCTTCTTTCCTTTAAATGCTATTTTGCCAAATGTTTGTCTTTTGTCCTTGCTTTCTATCACCTGACAGACTTTTTTTTTTTTTTTTTGGAGAGCCATTTGTTTACTGTCATAAATTACTTTTCTGGTTGCCAGCACTTGCTTTAAATTTTGTGTATGATGTTAGCCTAGCCCCAACCGTGGGAGGCCACCTGCCTTTCTGCCATCTGCCAGGTAGCGGGTCTGCACGCGTGTGTGTAGGGGTGTTAAACCTGTCCCTCAAAGAAAACCACATCAGATATTTTATCCCTTTTAACGCTGTGGTGGGTTTGTTCATCCCCTATGAACGTAAACTTCAGAGTACTTGGTTCTTGGAATTCAGGAAGAAATAACAGTTGGTCAAAACTCCTGACAACGAACCGTTCACAAGCCCCCTTACATTAAGCTGTCCGCAGGTTTTAAAAAGTGTTTCAAGGTTGTAAGTACTTTCTTTCATTTGAGACGCGGAGATGTTGCTGTGAAAGTCTTCACGCGAAGGTCAAGGGTGTTGTTTTTTCTATTTCATATTCCGGGCCTGCTTCAACCAAACCGATACTTGTGAAAGTCTTTCTTATTTCTTACCCTGCACAATTTGGTGTGATCTCTATTGAGCCTTGTTCCACTGTGGCTTAGGTAAGAAAGAGTCACTTTTCTCTCACGGACACATTGGACTTTGAGGGGCCTTGAGGTTGGAAAAATATCTAAGTCTGTGATTCCTTCAGGCTTTGCCCTCTCCGTAAGCATGGCCGGCTCTCGGCTTCCAGGTGTCGCCGGATGTGAGATGAGGACGCGTGACGTGCCCACGTCTGGGTGGGGGTTCACTCTGGTGAGTGACAGCAGAGGGGAACTACGGTTCTCAGACTGCAGTGTCTGTTCAGAGCAGAAAGGAGGCAGCTGGCAAATTCGGGGAAGAAAGGGCTCTTTGGAATCATGTTTTAGGTATAATAGAGAGGGCTTTTATAAAGGTTCTGAGCAATAAGGAAAGGGGGGGAAAAACCAAGTCGTTTTCTTGCATGGCTGGTTGGCTAGGATTTCATCAAATGAGTGTTATATCTGCAAGGAGACTAAAAACACGGTGATTCATTACAAAAACTGTGTCTTTAAGATGCCAAACAAGCGGTTGCAGATGGAGATAAAAAGGCAGTTAGGCTGGTCTTGAGGCCTGGTGTGTTGAGACCTGGAAAAACTCTTGCCGGATTGGTTATGGGCAATCCTGATCATAGCTGACAGTTAATGAAGGCTTTGCTACACCTCGATTTTATATTATCTCATTTAATGCTCACAGTGGTCTATGAAATAGGCATGACTTTGTTTTACAGAGGAAGAAACAAGTGACAGATAAGTCAAATATCTTAACTGGGACACAGAGCTAGTAGATGGTTGAGCTGGGGTTTGAACGTAGGTGGTGTACTTTAATCAACCTACGGGACCTCTGCCGCTGATCAGCCAGCCTCCATTTCCTTCCTCCCCAGTTCCAACAAACCAGTGGAAGAAACTCATGGAGCTTTGCTAGTATCCTCCCAATCGAGTGGCTGACCCTTCAGTAAGAGTTGGTCCCAGCTCCAGGACGGGTGTTGCCGTAACATTGCCGTGACTCTCTTGAGTTATGTTTTGGTTTCCAGGCAATAGCCTGAGTAGGGGTCTCTCTACTCATTCTGGAAACAACCATAGCTGGGCTATTTTTTCCTTTATTTATGGTTTGTGATCACTGCCAGCAAATTTCTCTGAGGAGTGCATTTAAATATGCCACATTTGTATTACTGTGTGTGTATTCTGGGCGAAACATTTATGATAAATCAAGACTTTTAGGTGCCCTATGGGGATAGGGCTGACAGAGAAATCCATCTGAAGAAATCTTTTCTCTTAATAGTAGTTACTTGAGGAAACGGGCTTCATTTATCTTGTGAGGGCTTATGTGAGATGAATATAGACCACCCAGAACTGTGGTTCTGCATATCACGAGAAGAAAATGAAGTATCCGAACTTAGCTCGAGGCTTCTTTTAGGTCTCTGTGCTGTACCATAGCATCCCCCTCCCATTCTCCAGACCTCACTCTCTAGCTTGCTAGCCTGGTGACACTGGCAAATGCTTACTTTCGTGCCATGCCCTCCGCCCCAGTCAAATTAACCACCCTGCCCACTGCATGGAATGCTTTTCCCAGTACGCCTGTGGTTCGCTCCTGCACATGCCTACACTCTGGTACATGTCAATCATTTCCTCAGAAACCCCTATTCTGATCCTTGTTCCCTCCTCCATCTACATTAGACCCCGAATAATGGCGCCTTTATACTCTTTTACCTCCTTGGCCCTGCACACCCCTTGTAATTTATATACTTATTTATGTGACATTTGTTTAATGCCTGTCTCCTTCACAAGGCTTGACTTTAAGTTCACTGAAGGGACACGCTTCCATTAGTATTTTGCACAATGTCTTGCCACATAGAAGGTGTCCTAAATATTTGTTGAAAGAATGTGCTTTTCCTGGGCTCTACAGAAACATGCGCATGTAGCTTGTTTATAATATGCTGCCATCTCTCTCTTTCTCTCTCTCTTTCTCCCCCATTGATACAAATATTTGTAATCCCCAATGCCAATCATAGTGTTTGGCCCATGTAAGTGCTCAATAAAAGTGAAGTAGAATGGACTTTGCATGATGTACACCTCAACATTACCACATGGTTGGGGAGCATTTCAGTTCAATTTAACTAATATTATTAAGCACTCATTAAGCATCGGACTTTAGGTAAGGTACTAACGATACAGGAACGCATGAACTAGAAAGAAAGACAGACACCCAAAGGGATAATTACAGGCAAAATGTTGCCTGAGCAATGAAAAAGATATACAGAGTGTATTACAGTAGCTCAGAGAACAGAGGGAAGCCTCATTGCCTAGCCTGATCTGAATCTTCAAAGTTCAGAGTTATAACTGTGAAGTGTGTGTGTGTGCGTGTGTGTGTGTGTGTGTGTGTGTGTGTGTGTGTGTGAACAACTTCCAGATACTGGGGGTGGGGCAATGCTAAAGAATGATCCAGCAGCAGTTTGATGCCGCTGAAATGTGAAGCATGAGGCAGGGAGTGGGGACAGTGAGGCGAACGGTTAGCCGTGCATGATCTTAGGAGATAGATAAAAGAATGTGTGGTTTTCCTTTATATTTTACTCTACAACCCGGACATTGTAATTGCTGAGGATTTTCTTGGTCAATGAGATGAAGGCCAATATTATAAAATGCAGGAACATTTCAGATCCTAATGTTGAATAATTTATTCATTTTTTTCCTTCAGTGAATGTTTACTTAATATCTGCTGAGAACTAGTTACTGAAGATAGTTACAGATTCAAATAAGATACAGTGATTATCCTATCTAAGGAGTTCAGTATAATGAGAGAGGAGAATAATCAAGAGTAAAAAATGAGTATAAAAGTATAAGTTAGCAGTGGTCAAATATTTTAGTGTTAGGACTCCTTTATTTTTTCCTGAATATTATTGAGGGTCCCCAAAGGACTTTTGTTGATGAGGCATATATAGTACTATATATGCATAGTACTAAAAATTAAAACAGAAATTTAAAAAAAGATTTATTAACTAATTGAAAATTATAAACCAATATCACATTAATATAAATAATGTATTTTAATAAAGTCACTGTATCTTGTTATTTTTCTTTCACAAAAAATTTAATGAAAAGGCTACCATTGTTTCACATTTTCACAAGGCTCCAAGCCTAGCTTCATAAATGTTGGATTCTCATATTTGTTTTCTGCATTCAGTCTGATGTGAGCTGTTGTTTGGTTGAAGGTCAAAAAAGAAAATCAAGGCTCATACTGTTATGTAGTTGGAAAGGGTGGGGGGAGTATTTCAAAAGCCCTTTCCAATAATTATGGATATTCCTCTCTGACATTTCACCAAAACTTGACAAGTGATAGTTTCTTAAAAGTAGTTGCAATGTGGAATCTGAAACCAGTTAATAAACTTTTTGTACTCTGTCATATGAAAATGTATTTGTCTACCTTGTACTTTGAATGGATCTTTTAACTTGGTGTGATTTTGTAACATCAGGTATTAGTCATTTGGAAAATACTGGTTCACTGAGGGAACCAGAGATAGATACACTTCATTATAAAACAGATCATAATATATTTATATAATATAAATATTATAACATAATGATACATCATAAATAAAATTTTTAAAAAAGATTTATTAATATCACTGCCAACTTCATCAGAAAAGTCTGTAAGTACTGGGAAGCTAAAAAGCTCATGGTGACAAGTTCACCAGAATTCTAAGTTGTGCTCGGAAACACAAGTTTCCTCACTGGCAACAAATACCATCAGCTGTTTTCTTTCAAGTGACAAGTGACTGGCTCACTTGATTCTTCTTCTAGAAAATGTCGGGTAAATACTCAATTCTAAACAGCCACAGTTTTTACATAAGTCATTCTTGCAAGTAAAAATGGCATTCTACGAAAAAAGTTCAGCCTGCTACTCAGGCACACGAGTGCTTTTCTTCAAAACATCCCTAGAAGTCAACTCTCACACTTCCACGTGCAGAAGTGCTTGGCACCTACTTCCCTTTTTGCCATATAGAGTTAAAAATGCTTACCGAAGAGCCAAGTTTAGTAACAGCAGTACTTTTCTTGTGTTAGCAAACATAATATTAAGTGAAACAAGTGTTTGTTTGTCTTTCCTTTTCGTGTGTGGTGGTGAAGAGCACAATGGCTCCTGGCACCGTTTGGCGCCATGATTTGTGCCCAGACGGGAGGCCGGCAGTTTTATCCACCATTGCTTTTGCAACATCAGCGCTCTGCAGACGTGGTGGTTCCAGGGATTAATCAATAGATTTTTTAAAAAGGGATTGAGCACTTTGAACATTTCAGCACCACTCATATTTGTCATCAAGTATTCACATAAAAGATGACCTTCGTTAATGATCCCTTGGTGCTGATGTTGGATCAATGCAAACAATATAGTTACGTTTCTAGATTCTTCCATTTATAAGGCAAAAGTACAACTGTGCAAAAGGGAGGATAACTCAGTCTTCTTGTTTCCAGCTAAATCTTTAATTCATCAGGTGACCGGGTTGTTGAAAAGTGGCAGTGCTGTGAATTCTTTTTACTGACTTTGCATCCAGCAGGCGTTCAGCTCTTCGACTATAGGAGGCTTTATCGTCTCCCTGTGCCTGCATCTCCAGTCAATGCAATTTGATGATTTACCCCGTGAAATACCTCTTGCATCTTCTCCACTTGTAGCTCAATGGTGTAAGCAGTACTTTTTTTTTTTTTTTTGCATTTAAGAGCTCATTACATTTATGTTTAAAATATTTTTAAGTCACTCATCTTTTACTACTGTATTTTGTCGAATTTTCTTTTGTGTATCGAGTCCAATTCAGCCCAGGAGAGTAAATTAGTAAAATGAATCTATTCCAGAAAATAATTTTTTTGTTACCAGGAAAAGAGTTCTCCCCCGCCCCCACCAACTCCACATTTTGAATAAATATTCAAAGAATATTGGTTCAAAGGGGTGCCACATTAGGAGTCTGTGAATGTGGTCATCCCAAAAAACATGAACAAGAAGGGCCACTGCCCCAGAGTTTGGGCTGAGATGCATTTTTTTTTTTCCCAGTTAGTGATAGTGTATTTGCCCATTTTTATAAGGTATCACTGAGCCCCAAGGTCCAGGGTTGGAGGTGTCCAACCAGTGTGGGGAACAACCTCTAGCTCCAGAATAGAGCCGGATTGGCTGTCCTATATGCCGATGATCTTTCCCTACTTGAGCGACCCTTTCGCAGTCCTAATGTGTGGCATATAGTTAAAACCCAGATTGATGCTAGGAACCTAAAGGTAAGGTTCTAATTGTAGCAGCACAGACTGTTAGTCCTCAAGGGATTTAGAAGCCACAAAGCCCACAAATACATAGAAGTGCTGAGAGCTTAAGTTACTTGCCTGAGTTCCCCCACTAATTAGTGGTAGGGCTGAGCCAACACGTTAATGCTTTGATGTACAGCGGAGCTGAATCAGGAGCGAATTCACATGCCAACTTGGGGGGCAACTCCCTGCCGTAAGAAGAACTACAAGGCCTAGCCTAATTGTCACAACAACAAACAAATCATAGCATGCGATGAGGCAATAGGGGCTCCGTGCCCAGGGAGACTATCACTGAGCACTACAGAGGTCTCCTCTCTTGTCCCAGTCACACCTGGATTTGGTAGCGCTGTTAAGGGAAAAACAACATCCTAACCCAGTCTTGTTTGTTAGTTTGTTTGTTTCTCCTGTGAGGTCACTGGTTCTCCAACTTCAGTGTGGAGAAGAATTATTATTCAGAGATGTGTGTAATTCATGGGAAATTTAAGGTTATTCAAGCCAACTTTGCTAACAAGCAATATTTGCCAACCTTGAAGCCTAATTCTGGAGGAGATGGAAATCAGCTTTTGTGCATTAGAAATTTAGCATTTAGTACATTTGAGTTATTTCCTAAGTTAAAATTTTGAATATAAATTTCAGAAAATAAGCTTGGCATGTTTGGGGGGGAAACCCTAGAAGCTATTGCTGTCTGTGTCAATACCTCCTAAACCCATTCCTGGTTTCAATGCCAGTTATCAGGGGGGGTCTACTGCGATTATATTTTGTAAACATCTACCTTCACTCCCTTTTCTTCTTCTGTAATCCAACAACACATCCCATTTGCCTTCTTCCCTCCTCTTTCTGATCCCAAACACTCCTTTTTGGAACCTGCACATTCCAGGAACTGCGAACTCTGACCCACCAATCCAGGCCAACTTTTACAGCATCGTATTCTGTATTTTTATATGCAGGCAACGCCTCCCCATCTCTCCTCTGCCCCCACCCCAGAACCATCCCCTCCGGCCCCACCATCACTGTGTTTTCCCACCTGGCAAGTAGCCTCCCTGGCTTCTGGGTGGCGGCCATTGACCAGACTTCAATACAAACGCTCCTGTTGAAAATGGCACCAACTTAGGTGAAGAACAAAGACACTCTGGCTTCAAAGCGGAAGCCCCAGTTTCTGCACAGAAGGGGTTTCACACAACCCCGGTTAACAACAACAACCACCTCAGGGGAAGAAAAGTCCCCCGACTACAAAGAAATGCCAAACAGGCCGTCACCAGCCCTTCCTTTCTTCCTCTGGCGTGTTGAGCACAAAACCTGATCAGGACAGCGGTTCTTTGATAATTGGTTGGACCGTGACGGCTGCTAGAAGCACTTCTTCAGCCTCATGGATCCCAGAAATGGATGGAGATCTGAGTGTTCTGTGCTCACCCAGGCTTAGAGGGGAGCAGGACCCACACACGCACGCACACTTGCGCACACGCACACCGTAGGATGGAATTGGTTCGCTGGAGAAGGATTCTGGCACCTGAAGATTACGGGCCAAGTCCCGGGTTTCCTTTTTTCTTTCTTGTGTTGTTATTCCCTCTCTTTTCTCCCCATTCTAGCCGACCACTGGGGTGTGGCCACACAGCAATGGCAAATGCGTACTTCCTCTCATCACCATGTGTTTGAGGAAAAGATACTGGCCACAGTGAGAAAATGGGCAGGGGGGTGGTGAGCACACAGGGAAAGAGAAAGAATGAACATTTAAAATGATAAACAAATGCTGAATGCTACCTTTCCCCTCTCTATACACCCAAAGAAGAGAATGGAAAAGAATGGTTTCAGCTTGATAGAGCCTTAACTCAAATAAAAGAGAGGGGGCATCGGTCCTTTGTGGATCGAGGCATTAAATAAGTAAACAGCTTGGACACACAACATGCTTAAGTTCCCATTCTTGGTCTGTTAAGATGGCTGTCCCAGCTTGTTATGTGATAGATCTCTTGTTCCCTTCACTCCCTCAGTTCCCTTTTTCTTCCGCCACCCCAAACTGTCTGTTCTCTCCATCTCCCTGTTGGTCTCTGTTATCTGAGAGGTGGACAAAAGCCAGGCTTAGCAGTGGTTCTTTGCCATGTCACTAGCTACACCAGTTGTTGATGAAAATCTGGCACTGAGAGATGAGACCATCTGTGGTGAAGTTTAAACCTATTTACCTCTCTGGCAAGCTGGTTGAAGCCTCTCTTTCTCTGTATTCAGTGAGGCTGAAGATGACAAATGCAGTGGGATTAAAGCCATGGGATGAAGTTGGGGCAAAACAAAACCCTTCCCCAAAGACAGCTCATGATAGTTGTTAGCTGTAAGGATAAGCAAATCCCTGGTGTCTGGAGGGGATAGCCAAGGGGCGCTCCCGTCCTGGGTTCCACTCCCCGTGCACTTGATGGAGGCAGACAGTTGACTGTGTTACAGCCTGGACTTTGGGTCCTGGGAGCTGCAAACTGGAATCTGCCACTTCTTTGCTAAATGCTCTTGGAATAATCCTGGGCTGTACTTCGCTATTGTCGGGGCAGACCCCCTGTTTGAGAGAACTGTTCTCAGATAGAGTTAATGATCGGCGGAACACCACCCAAACTTCCGACCTGAAAACGGGGCTCCACAGCCTGGCCAATTACCTGAACCATAACACTTGAGTCCAAAGGATTGTGGCTGTTTCCAAAAGTCCAATCAACCCTTAAAGCTACCAGTGAGACTATTCAGACAAGCATGAAGTGAGCTCTGAAGTCAATGCCAAATGCTTTGGACAATGGCAGGAACCCTGGGCAGAGGCCAATTTACCATGAAGCTAATAAAGCTTAAGCTCCTGGGCCCCTTTTGAGGCCCTGAGAGGGATCCTAACAATGTGTTCACATGTTTGCATTTTTGTTGCAAAGTCTGCTAAGGCCAAGGCTCAATGAGTCAACCACTACCTCCATTTCCAAGTCCCCTCTGCTGTATTTCTCCTCCTGTTGTATGGGGTCAGAGGGATCCCAAGCGGTCGAGTTAGAGATAGATTTAATCTGAGTTTAATGAGATATATTTATGAGGGTCCAAGTCACTTCCATGTCTGCCCACTTGGTTGCTGGCTATCCTGGTATAGGGATGGCTACCAGGCTCACACCTACAGCCCACTCTTCTGACCCACCTGGTGTCGTGACACAAGATGGCAGGCCCGGAAACTGACTCTCCATAGGAAAGTACTCCGTGGTGGTTGGGCCTGGAAATATATGGGTGATGCAGGAGGAGAAATGTGCAGAGCCAGAGGCTAGTCTGTGAAATGGGCATAAAATACATCATGAGCTTATAATGAAGATTAAACAAAATAAGGTGTGTTGGGAGTGGTAACCAGTGTTTGGTATTGGTTGGGAAATAAAGGTACTTTCATTTCTTACTTGGGGCATCTTGGTATCATCACTATGAAAACCAGCAGCAGGATACCTGGGCGATTATGATAGCCCTTGAAACAAATTATTCTAAAAAAAAATCTCGTTATTTTTTCCTCTTTTTTTGCCTCCTTATTCTCAAAACGACTCATGGGAGAAAATATTGAGGATGCTGGTTCTTCGGATTCCAGGTAATAGAAGTGCCCTCACTCTAAAGAATTAAAATGTTCAACATACTCAAGGTGCTTCCCAGTGACATTAGTATTAGGAATCAAGACCTTCCAAATGCTCCCGGTAAGAAGCAAAGTGCATGTGATATGATTAATCAGCTCTTTGCTTTATCTATTGCTAGATTCTCTGAGGAGAGGAAGACCATTTGGGGGCTGAGTAATATATGGTGCCTGTCCCATGACACAGACACCCAACAGGGACTGTGACACATCTCTGATTGTTCTTTATATTGGCTCCCGGCCCCTGGCCTCTATCCAGTCCGAGCTTTAAAGATGAAATTGAAATGGACCACTTAGTCTCCATTTGTTCCCATTTCTGAAGTAATGGCTGAAATCATCTCTAGCTCGAGAGATAAAAAGTAAAATGACACCTGAAACATTCTTGTCCGTGAGTCAACAACCGACAGGCTAGAAACACACTTTCCACTGCAGAGAAAAGGCCACGCGGCCCTGTCCTCTGCCCAAGCTACCTTCTGTTACACTTTTTTTTTCCGGCTTTTTTCCCCCTGCCACGTCCAAAAGAAAAGAGGTGCCTCACTGAACTGAAAGCAACTTTGCCCGCATCGGAGAACCAGATCCCCGGTCCCTTTAGCCTCTGCATCACCTTGGTGAAACTTCAAGAATGTGCCCCTACACAAAAGAGAATTTGCTCCTCCTTCTGGGAAACTGCTGCCTCAGGGCCCCCATCAGGTTTGGCGAAACCAGTTGAAAGTTCAGTGATCTTAACCGTACTTTGGGATGTCAGATCCAGCCAAGGTCCCGGCTGTAAGGTGTTAGCGCCTAGGGGTGGACTGCAGGGCAGAGAGCGAGGGAGAGAGAGGCAGAGAGGGAGAGAGGGCGGGGAGGCAGGGGGACCCCGTGTGTTCTGCATAGTGCCTCGCTCCTGCACCCAGCCATGAG
This sequence comes from Martes martes, assembly GCF_963455335.1. NCBI lineage: Eukaryota > Metazoa > Chordata > Mammalia > Carnivora > Mustelidae > Martes > Martes martes. Next base: position 47,864,944 of record NC_137900.1, on the reverse strand, counting down.
TGTATGAAATAATTCCTCCTTTGTCCACCAGCTGGCTTTCAAAGCTGTCGGGATGAGCCTGCTGGACCTGTCTGGGAAGCTTGTTAAACTGCACTGAGGAAGTCAGGGAGAGGGAGGGGCGGGGAAAAGATGAAAGAGCGGAGCGCGGTCTGTGCGAGGCAGTGCGCCCCGACTCTAAAGAAACAGCCGATCTAAGGAAAGGAAGAGCTTCCTCTAAAACCACAGCCCGCATGCGATGCAAATGACCCCTCCAGCAGCTGCCTCTGGCAGGCCGCCACCCGCCTCCCAAAGAATAAAGTCAGAGCAACAATTCCCTCCCGAACCCTGAAGCTTAGTGACTTCAAACAAGAAAAAAGAAAAGTGACATGTTTTTTTTTTTCCCTTTCCCCAGTGAACTCATCTAGTCCCCCCAAATTGTGCTGATGACCTCATCAGCTGCAGCTGTGTGCTCCTGAGCTCGACATCCGCCCCCCCCCCTCCAGCTCCTAGGGGATCACATCTGGTGCAGAGCCTCGGTACCTGGGGCGGGCACATCTGGAGGGAACTGTCTCTGGAAATGCGAGGGTATTGTGACCCCCTCTCACTCTTATCGATGCAGCCAAGGGGCAGGGCAGTTTTCTTCCTTGGGCGATAGCCCTCTGGGCTTCCTGCAGTAAGGGATTTGCAGGGGAAAGCAGTGAGGTCCCGGTTAGCGTTTGGGATAACTTTCATTTTCCATGCTTACATTCATGAGTGATTGCGGAGCTGACTTTAGACATGATATTGGTCTTTTGAATCCATTCTGCCGGTGTTTGTTGTATAGTCTGGCAAGGCCCTGGCTGACAAGGACTATTAAGGTGTTAGCTGATATGGATAACGACCCCAATGAACAGAATTAAGAATGGCACCATAGTGTCTGTAGCTTAGGGGAAAGGGTTCAAACTCAAGAAGGAACCCTTTGCCCTGTTGTGAGAGTATCAGTTGACCCAACAAACCCTCAAACCCTCAAAAAGGCAATTTGGCAATCCTCTAGATAGCAAGGGCCTTAAAAATGCTTGTATGCTTTGATCCAGAGTTCTGTTTCTGGGACTCTCTCCTACGTATAATACAGACATGCGCTAAATCATGGTGATGATCTTCACTCCAGCATTATTTATTATAGTAAAAAGAAAAATAAAACAGCCCCCCTAATCATAAAGAATCTAATTAAATGCCCAACATTAGAGAAATACATAACTTTTATGGTCATATCATGGAACATTATGCAGTCACGGAAAATGATGAGCTGTTGATGCTGCAGTGGTTGGGACATGCTGTGCTGGAACATTCCAGAATACAAAATAATTTCAACTTTGTATGAGATGATACATGCACGGGCGAGGGATTAAAAGAATATGTACACCATTTCCACAGGAGTTATTTTTAGAAGGGATACTATTACTAGTATCTGTCTTTTTTAGGGCTTTCTGTGCTTTTAAATTTTCTATAGTGAGTATGCCTTACTTTAAAATTAAGAAAAAAAGTTATTTTAAAGGGGGGGGAATAAAATCCTTGGCAGATCCACGTCCTTGGCAGGACATAATGAATAATTAGCCTGGGAATTGTACACTAAAATGGTGCAGGTATTAGGCAGATAATATAAATGAGTGAGCCAGGGCTGGAAAAGAAAATGGCAAACCACAGGAAAGCTTATCCTGCTGATGTTTATCATATGGAAATATAAGTGGCAACTAAATTTTTCCAGAGAAGTCCTTAATATTTTTAAGTGAAATTGACTGATTTTTAATTTAATTTTGTTTTTCTTTTTAAAGATTCATCTATCCATTCTGGAGAGAGAAGGAGAATGGTGTGCAGGGGCAGAGGAAGAAGGAGAGAGAAACCCAAGCAGACTCTACGCTGAGAACGGAGCCCCATTCAGGGCCTGATTCCAAGACCCTAAAATCATAACCCAAGCTGAAATCAAGAGTCAGATGTTCAACCGAATGTACCATGCAGGTGCCCCGAAATTGACTGATTTTTTTTTTTTTTTAAAGATTTTTTATTTATTTATTTGACAGACAGAGATCACAAGTAGGCAGAGAGGCAGGCAGAGAGAGGAAGGAAAGCAGACTTCCTGCTGAGCAGAAAGCCCGATGTGGGGCTCGATCCCAGGACCCTGGGATCCTGACCTGAGCTGAAGGCAGTGGCTTAACCCACTGAGCCACCCAGGTGCCCCGACTGATTTTTAAATGAAGGCAACAAACTCACATTAAACAGAAATCAGCTACATGTGTTGGGCAAACAAAATATCCTGCCTCCAGGGCATCTCTCCAAAACCTACTTGTTAGTCAATGAAACCGTACTCTTGGGGAGATATCCAGCAGCCTAGGGGGTGTCCAGAGACTCCATTGCTATTTACTAATGTTGCAGTGAAGAGCCTTCTGTATCTGTCTTTTCATATCTAGGCAATTATCTCCTTAAGGTAAACTTTAAGAAAGAATATTTGAGATTCAAAGTTACGGACATAGTGTTTTGGGAGTTATTTGGAACACATATTGTGAAATAGTTTCTCAATAAGTAAGCACATTTATATTTCCATTAACTGTTCATTAACTGCTCTCCATTTCTCCCACTCAAACTGGGAGTTTGCTCAAGATTTTACTTATCACTGATTTTAGAGATGAACGTTTATATCAAATCATATCAACTTGGATTTGTTTAATGAATGCTATTAAACTGATCTCATGTTTATTGATCTTTCTTTTATGAATTGCCTGTTCCTATTTTTTGCCCAATTAAAAATAGTCTCTTGGACTTTTTCTGATGGTTTTATATAAACTTTTTCTTTTTTATATATTATGGTTATTAACTCTTTTTCTCATATGAATTACATTGTAAGAGAATCTGTCATTTGTCTTTTAACGTTGTATAATGGGGTAACATTTTTATTATTTTAACATTTGTCCTGAGAGTATTTTGAGTGGGAAATTAGGAGAGTAGCTTAAGGAACCACTTAGATTGTAGACAATGAGAGTGCAGTTTGTACAAAAAGAGGGAAACAAAGGGACAGCCAAACTCAGTGCAGTGCCGGCAAATGTTTAACAAAAGACACAATAGAAGGAGAGAAACATAGGGGATTTTTGCAGCACATAGAATTCATGAAGTATTAGTTTTCAGTTTATATAAAGAAATGCTACAAATTGAGAGAAAAAGGTAAACAACCAATAGAAAAATGGACAAAAGATTTGAACAGAAACTTCATAAGAGATCCAAATGGCCAATAAATGTATGTAAATCTTCTAAAACCTAATTAGTAATCAGATCAATGTAAATTAAAACATCAAAAGAAACACACCTATTAGATGTTTGCCGCCACCAAATGTTTTTGAGGATGTAGATCAGGAATTCCTCTCAATTGTTGATGTGACTATACAATCTTTCTGGAAAAGCTCCTAGCATACTGTTTCCAGTGTAGACATGTGTATCCTATGATCCAGGGATTTTCTACATATCTATCTATCTATCTATCTATTCAATAGTGCTTACCGAAGCCTTGTTTACAATTTCCCCAAACTAGAAATAACTCAAATAGCCATCAACATAGAATAGATAAACACATTGTGATACGGAAAACTATATATCTGTGACAATGAACACATTAAAGTTGCACACCAGCATGGATAAATTTTGCCAACATGTGTTGGGCAAGAAAAGTGAGACACAAAGAATGCTCACGAAGATTATTCTATGTATAACAAGTTCAAAAGGAAACTAAATGATATGGTTTAAAGATATATGCTCAGGTGGCAAAACTATAAAGAAAAGCACGGTGTGGTTACTATCTTAGTAGTATCCTAACTACTAGAATCCTGGTTGTTTTTAGCAGATGGAGTGGTGGTTGTGATAGGAAAAGAGGCATGTGTGTGCATGTGCGTGTGTATGTGTCTGTGCGTGTGTTTGAGAAGAGTCCCAAGGTATCAATGATGTTGTATTTCTCCATGTAGGTATTTGCTATTTAACGTTTATGCATTTTGCATTTTAACTCATGTTATATTTAACAATAAAATAGAAATTTGGGGAGTTAGGGAAAGCAGAGAGATGAAGATATAGGAAGTCCGAAGGAATACCGTAATAGAAGGGCCTGGACAACACAACAGAGGGCAGAAAGCTGCAGAGAAGTACTAATTATTTGTTTCAAAGAGGAAAGCGTACAAGGGAATTTTTAGGGCAAAACAATCAAGTATTCAATTTGATGTCAGTATATGTCTTCTCACTCTAAATCTTCAATACAGTTTGTTAAACATGCATATATTTTATCTGAGGTTTGGGGGGAAACAAAAGAAAACAGTTGGCATGAAAACAGGAGGGAGGTATATGCAGATTTAGATCAAGGATTCTTCGAGAGAGGTGAGGGGTGGCCAGTCTCACAGACCTGGAATAGGGACTTAAGCCAAACTGATATAAATATCCAAAGAATGGTATTTCATCTGATGTCCATAGATATTAGTTTACGGCAGGATTTGTCTCTTCTTCCTCCTTCCTTTATTTCATACAGAAATTTAAAACTTATAATCAACTGTTTACTTTTTGATTTCTGGCTTTTCATAATAGGCTTGAAAGATATTTTCTTATTTTATTTTATTTTTTAAGATGTTATTTATTTATTTATTTGAGAGAGAGAGAGACAAAGATGGTGACAGACAGCACAAGTGAGCAGGAGCCAGTAAACAGGAGGAGAGGGAGAAGCAGGCTCTCCGCTGAGCAGGGAGCCTGATGCAGGGCTCCATCCCAGAACCCTGAGATCATGACCTGAGCCAATGGGAGACCCTTACTGGCTGAGCCACCCAGACACCCCAACATTTTCTTATTTTAAAGATACTTAAGTCCTCAGTTTGTCTAGAATTCTACTTAGTGTAAAGTTGAAGGAAGAGCTTGATTTTTTTTTCCAGAAAGCCAGCTCAATCTTTTTTTCTGACAATTTTAAACGTCTCATTTAATCATAAATTAAATTTCACATTGATACACTCTCTATTCCACTGATTCTATTTCTGTACTACTATCTTTAAAACTATGAAAGTTTGATGATAAATTTAAATATTGATAGGGAAAATCTTCCCTGTCAGTATTTTCTTGGCACTTTCCCTCTGATGATCCTTTTCAAATACAGCTTAGAATCATTTCACATTATAGAATAAAATTGTATTGGGATATTGATATGGATATCACTGAATTTACAGAGTGTTCTCAGGATTTCAGGAGCAGTACAAAGTACTCTTTAAAAAAAAAAAGATTTTGTTTATTTATTTGAGAGAGAGACAGAGACACAAGCAGCAGGGTGAGGCAGAAGGAGAGGAAGAGGGACAAGCAGACCCCCTACTGAGCATGGAGACCCAAATGGGGCTCGATCCCAGGACCCTGAGATCAAGACTTGAGCTAAAGTCAAACGCTTACCCCACTGAGCCACCCAGGTGCCCCAATACAAAGTATTCCTCTTCAAAAAACTTGTACCTCTAATTAATTGGTTACTTTTGTATACTTCTCTATTGGGTTTTTGTTTGTTTGTTTTTCTTTATCAACATCCTAAATATTTGTGATCTCTAAACAAACTATCTTGTTTATCAGCTTCCGTATTCAGTATTCAATTTGGAACCTACTTTGATAGTTACTTGTTTCTACATTAAAAGATTCTCATTACAGGGGTGCCTGGGTGGCTCAGTGGGTTAAGCCTCTGCCTTTGGCTCAGGTCATGGTCTCAGGGTCCTGGGATCGAGCCCCACATCAGGCTCTCTGCTCAGCAGGGAGCCTGCTTCTCCCTCTCTCTCTGCCTGCCTCTCTGCCTACTTGTGATCTCTCTCTCTGTCAAAGAAAAAAAAAAAAGATTTTCATTACATTTCATTGGGGATGTCAGTTGTTGTCGTTGTTGTTTTTAATATATTATATTTCCTTCTATTTAGTGGAAAGTCTTCCCAGTTTCTGACACTGAATTGACAGTCTCTGTTTTGGGTGGTGTGAATTTTCAAGTTTTCTTGTTTTTCTGGGTCTCCGTAGATATTTTTAACAGAAAGCTGGGGAGGCTACACCAGGAAAGTCTAGGCAGGCACCATTTTAAATGAGAAATCTGTTCACTGACAAATAAATAATAGACTTCCAAGGCCTAATTTATGTGTCTTAGTGCTGCTCAAGGTTACAAACCTAGTCTGTTGTTTTCTTTACTTCAAACCCACTCCTGTCATGTTAATTGATATATGCAGCTAATATCTGTATGTTTGACTTTTAAGTGTATGTGATTTCATGGTGTACTTAATATACAAAATATGTGGCATGTTCAAGCACCTGTCACTGTTGCTTTTCATCAGACCCAACTAGAGCACAGATCTTACTACTTTTATTTAATTCCAACTTTAGTCCTTTTATGATAATCAAATGTCAATTGCCAGGGATGGAAAAGCACTGTACTGTGTGCCCGGGGGTTCTTGAAATAAAAGGGTGGGTAATTTATATTTTTAATATAAGTGATTTAGGGCCTGAGGTTTTTAACCAATTAAGGAGAGAATCAAATTAGCTGGAGATTAAATGAAGATGGAATGAGGGGGAAGTCTTGCTGGCTCCTGACTTACTAAAGGAGGATTCTTGGAGTGCAGTGGCTCTCAACCTTGGCTGCAGAATTACTTGTGGGGGTTTAAAAGAGTGCTCATGCCCAGACTCCCCACCCCCGCACCCCTCCTGGTTGGAGAGTGGAGAGTTCAGTTTGGTCTGACTGACAGCCTGGGCTTCAAGGATTTAAAGATCTCCCCAACTGATACGATTCTTCCATCCAGCCATGGTTGAAGATGACATATTTCTTAATCCCTGGTGAGGTAAGTAAGGGTCACCTCGGGACTAGTTTAAAAACCGAGATGTCAGGGCTCTACCTAGACAATTTCTGACACAGTGAACTGGGATAGGGTCTAAAAGTCTGCATTTCTCATATGTCTACGTGATTGTGCTATAAAGGATTCCTATTCTACCCAAGGATGGGTCTGTCTGACTGCAGTCCATTCTCTCCCCTTCTACCTTTAACTTGGTTCACAGAACATCTTTCAAAAAGAGCTACCCCTTCCCCAGTCTAAAACATTCACCGCTTGCCCATTGTATTCAAAACACAGTCTTTAGTGTGGCTTTGAGGTCTTTCCCCACCTCCAGCTTTCATCCACTTACTCGACCTTCTCAAGCATTCCATTCCAAACCTCACCCCCCTTTATTTTTTCTAAGAATTATTTATTTATTTGAGAGAGGCAGAGAGAGTGGAGCGAGGGGCAGAGGAAGAGAATCTTCATGCAGAATCCCCGCTGAGCAAGGAGCCCAATGTGGGGCTCCATCTCCCACCCCTGAGATCATGACCTGGACTGAAACCAAGATCAGATGCCTAACTGCAAACTCAGATTAAGAGATGTCTTAACATGCACATTAGATCCTTTCCTGAAATAACTTCTGCCTTCTCTCAGAGTCTTTGCTTATGCAGTCACCTCTGCCTTCAAAAGCCTTTCCCACCTTGACCCACCTAAATCCTGCTCTCCAACAACCTGAATGCCATGACCTTCATGAAACTTTGATCTTTTCAGATGAAGATAATTCATGCTTTTCTTTCTATGCCCATTGCAGTCGAGCTGCATCTCTCTTATTTTGTTTGGTTTGGTTGGACTTGAGCTGTACAAAGCTGAGTTCATCATACTCCTTTATGTCCAGCATATTCTCTTCATTGGTTAATGCAAGACCCCTCTAAAATGTTTGAACAGTATCCAAAAATATGTGTGTATCCTCCTAAAATAAACCACGTTACCTTGTGTGTAGATGTTTTTAATTTACTCAGATGGTTTTATGCTCTAAACCTCATTTTTTCTTTTTCACCCCAGATTTTTTATGACCCATCCACATTGCTAAAATCAAATCAGATTCATTACTTTTACTTGCTGCATAGTATTACCCAGTGGGCCTTCACCACATTTTCCTTGTCTGTTCCCCTCTTAAAGGATGTGAGCTGGCCTCCAACACTCCATTGTCTCAAGGAGGACACAGCAAACATTCTCAGAGGTGGCCTCTGATGGACCTGCATGAGAAGTTCTCTGAAACACCAACTGAAGAACAGACTTACCTAGTCACAGGACCTGTGCTGCCTCAGTTTCACCAGACACTACCAGGATATCTGCTAGGCAGCTGTGCAGTTGCATTTCTTGTCTGGTCCCAGACACTCACCTCCTGGGGTGTACTTAATCTTTGTCCCTCTAAACCACCCTGGCAAGGGGAGGCACCATATGTGAACTCAAGACCTTAGAGGAGAATCTTGAGGTTGTAATTTTACAAAAACCCTTTGAGATATTCTTATGTCTGCTACAACAATAATTATAAAAACCATGCCTTATGAAGGAGATCATCAATGATATTTTACAAACTAAAGGTAATAATAGATACTTTTATGAGGGGGAGTAAGAGAGCCAAAGTTCTGGTCTGTCCCAAGAAAAAGTGGTCTAGAAAACTTAGTGACTACAGTTTGATTTGGCTCATTTTATGATCATGAATAACTCAACATCACTCAGTCTGAGATTTTTTGCTCAAAGGCAATTCACAAATGTTAAAATTTTAGAAAAGGGGAAATGTGTCAACAAGGTTGTTACCATCACAGAATAAGTTCCTAGAGAACAGCATGGAAAATCATCATCATGATCATCATCATCATCATGAAAACTTCTTATGTACCACATATTGTACTAAATAAGGCACCAAACATTATCTTATTTAGTTCTCATCAATCTTATGAAATAGATATTATTTTATCTCTTTTTAAAGATGAAAACACTCAAGCTTAAAGAATTTAAATAATTTGGCCCAAGTCATACAACTACTAGATAGCAAAGCCAAGAGTTGGACCTAAATGTTTAAATTTCTTTTGTTTTTAATTCCAGATTTCTAGGTCATACGTAGGTGCAGAAAAAGTGAAGGCTTAGAGGCAGGCAAACCAGGTTTAATTTCTTGCTTTGTTCACAGCTTACTAGTTATAAGATGCTGGGTGAATTACTTTACTTTCTTGAGCCTCACTTTTCCCATCTATAAAATGGGGCCAGGGATCTGTACTTCACAGAGTTGTCAGTACAAATGAGCACAATGTATGGCTCATAGCAGGTACTTAGTAAATGTAAATGTGACTTCCCTTAGGAGATCTGTTCTGTCCAGTCTCTGGCACCGAGTTATTGAATAAATTGAATAGGCGATTTTAAAATCTCAGATATTATCCGAAGTCTCCTCTACATTAATTTGGTTGATCCAAGAGAGGTGAGAGGATGTATATAAAAGGTAGGGGCCCCAAAAAAGGTTAACTTGAGAAGCCAGAGGCAACTGTTGTCTATTTTGCAGTTCCCCTCAAGACAGCCCTGGCTTCTGCCCCTTCTAAGCCCAGTCACTGAGTTACCTGACTTATTTCCAGAAAGACAGAGAGAGAGAGAGAAAGAAACAAAGATACCAATGAACAAAAAGCTCATTTTGCCTCCTTCACCAGGCCTCACGCAGGGAGTGTTGTGGGTTCACACAGCTAGGAACCATTGCAAACTCTCCCAGGGAACCGCTAGAGAGGAAATTAATTAACCCCTGCCATGGTTTCCTGGTGGGGGGCCGGGAATTAAGCTGTCACTCCTCCTGTATGTGTGGATCCGGCCCCTCTCGGTGGCTGTCTTAGATTCTGAACAGAAGCCCATCTTCCACCCCCTCCTGGGGGCCACGAACTGAGAACACGGCCCTGAGCAGGTAAGATGGATATTCCCTTTCAGAAGCCAAATTGCACCCCACTGCCCCTGGTTTCTAGGGTTGGAAACTCCAGAGAAAGCTCTTCTGGGAGACTCGGAGTCAGCTACCCGTAGCTAAAGTAATGCGATTTGCAGAAATCTTGAGAAAGTAGCGTTAGCTGTGGACACCAAGGAAACTGTTCAGCCTTTGGGATTCTCCGGCATCTAGACCATTGTTAGTTCTCCAAAGGGAGGCTCCTGCCATGTGAAATCAAAGCTGCTGAGAGCTCCACTTTTAATGAGATCTTTCAAAGGGGATAGCTCAAATGGTCCATAAGAATCATAATGTCAGGTGGATTTCATGGTCTAGACAGATCTGACATTCCCCCCCACCTTTTTTTTCTTTAAGGTTTCCCCATAAACCAACAGTAAGAAAAAAAAAAAAAAAAAAACCAAACCCTTAAGTTCTGGGAAGGGATTGATTTATTAATAGAAGCTACTGGTTTTCTGCATTGATGGCCCCAGGGACTTTTGCTACATGGTTATGATGACTGGCTTTCTCCACCAAACCTCCAGAGCTCCCAGCAGTCAATTTATCAACACAGGATGACAAGTTCATTGTTGTTCTCTGGAAGCTTTGGCTCTCAAGAACTACTCGGGGTTTTAGGCTAGGAAGATGCCTTTGGGAGAGCATTCTTATATGAAGTAGTACATCTGCTTGAAAAATGCTGGATCTTTTGAAATTGTGATAGAGCCAACCTTTTACTCCCCCTCACCCAAGGGAGTATGTTTCTTTCTAGAACTTTCTAAGAGCTGATCAGCTGGAAATAAAATCAATTTCTGGCAGCCCAGGACGGCAGGAGTTTAGTTTTGAGTAACCCAGACATTCCCATGTGGCCCAGCTTGTGTGCAAAAGGGAATCCACATTCATATTGAATAACTGAGCTTTCCTACTTTTACTAGCTTTCCAATACTGATGTAACAAATTACCCTACATTTGGTAATATAAAGCAACACATATTTATTCTCTTGTAGTTCTGTAGGCTAGACGTCCCATATGGGACATTTAGCCTCATTGGGCTAAAATCGAGGTGCCAGCAGGGCTGGTTTCTTCAGAAAACTGAAGGGAAGACTCTCTTTCCTTGCTTTCTTCCCTGTCTAGTGACTGTCCTCATTCCTTGGCTAATGGCACCTTCCTTCATCATTCCAACTCCTGTTTCTGTTGTCATTTCTCTTACTCCTCCAACTCTGACACTCCCTGTATTCCTCTTAAACTTATAAGAGGATCCCATTGTGATCAGGACAATGCAGGACAATCTCCTCATCTCAAGATCCTTCATTTGATTAACACTCACCAGTCCTTTTTGCCATGTAAGATAATATTCATAGCTTCTGGGAACTAGGACCTGGGCATATCTGGGAGGGCCATTATTCTGCCTGCCACACTGTCTTGCTCCCATTTGTTTATAGAGGACGTTTGACCCCTTCAGTTGTTTCTATCTTGTTATTTGGAGTTCCTCAGGAGTGCCCCGACCCCCTACCAGTTGCTCACAACAGACTCCCCCTTGTTAAAGTGGGCTGCTCCCCAGAAAGTGAGCTGAGGAAGCTTCACCTTGACATCAAAATGAGAACTTCAAGGCCTGGGCTTGGAATGCGGGCCTCCCAGAGAGTGGGGATCCCACGGGAGAGATGTGGAGCATGGCCTTGGGCTGCACCGTGTCACGTGGGCCCCACAAACTCCTGTGACAGGAGTTCTTCAAGACCACTCTTGAAAATAGCTCCTTGACAGGGATTCAAGACCAATATAAGAGGTCAGGTAAGGTTCAGGTATAGGCACAGTGTCAAATTTAGCTCCTGGGACATGCCAGATACCATGGTAGTTACTGAGGATTCAGAGCTGAAAGACAGTTTTACCTCTTGAGGCCCCTCACAGTCTACCTGTAAGGGAAGCCTTCTCAAGCTTTAGTGAGCATAGGAATCACATGGGAATCTTGTTAAAATGAAAATTCTGGGGCACCTGGGTGGCCCAGTCAGTTAAGCATCCAACTCTTGATTTCAGCTTAGATCATGATCAGCTAGGTCACGATCTCCCAGTTGGGCTCCGTGCTGGCTGGGGAGCCTGCTTGGGATTCTCTCTCTCTCTCTCTCTTTCTTTCTCTGCCCTTTCCCCCACCCCAAAAAACCCCATATTCGGATTCAGTGGGTCTGAGGTGGGCCTGAAGAGTCTGCATTTCTGATACTTCAAGTAGCAAGAGTCTAGGGGAGACTGACCTACACCAATAATTAATCGTGATATGATCTGATAAGTGTTTTGCCACCAAATCCACAAATGTTGTGAACACAAAAGAGTACATCTAGCCAAGGCTTGGCGAAGGATGGGGCATGATTTCTAGAGGAAATGACATTTGAATAGACGTTTTCCAGGCAAAGAATCAGGGGGGAAAGGATGCAGGCAGCCAGAACAGCATGTACAAGGGAGGGAGACAGGAGAGTTCTAGAACTGCAAGAACCGCACAATGCCAGTAGCAGAGGCGAAGGACGAGGGAATGGCACGAGGCAAGTGATCATGGAGGACCTTGTACCCCAGGCTAAGAAGTTTGGGCTTCATCTGATGAGCACTGGGTAGAAGTTTTCTTTAAACCAAAAGAAAGGAGAAAACGGAGACAGAATTATCTCTGTTACTACCCATTCTGGGAAATGTGCCCTTTGTTTTGATTGGCAAATCATAGGGCAATTAAGTGAATGACAGGAAACTTTGCCTTTAAAAAAATAGACCTTATTTAGAGCCTATGGGCATATCAGGGCACTGCCATATTTGAGGTCAGCCAAGATCTGTTCCATTAGAGAATAGTGGCCAGGGCCGAACCAGTTCCTGACCATTGGAAATGAGCCTGGGTGTGTGGATGGGGTGAGGGGGTGAGGGAGAACAGGACCTGCTCTATGGGCCGGTGAGGGACACCATCTCAGGGTCTTGTTTTTACATTTCTTCCCTTCGAATCTTTCATGCTAGTCTCAACAGTAACTTAGTCAGCATATCACCTTTTCAAAAAGGTGCCACATCTGGAGGGTCTGCAGGGGGCCAGCCCTCGGTACGCAATCTCCCACCCCACTCCCGCCTGAAGATCAGAAGCTAAGTCAACTATATTTGGGTAATGGTATTTACTCAAAGTTAAACTGTTCCCTTAACTGCAGACTTCTCTGAAGCTTAAATATGGTAGCAAACAATAGGACTCTCCAAGGGCGGGGGGATCCCTCCTGTTTCTGTAGAAGAAAGCAGGGAACATAAAGCTTCCTAGTCTCTGAACTTCTTTCCTGTACTTCTATTCCTAATACAAAATAGGACACTTACTTATTTTAGAGTTAATCTTCTTCCTTCAGATGTGCCAAATGCTCTTTGAGATAAGGAATCAGATAGTATACTTAGCTTCTCATCTCCTCTGCCCCCCCCATCTCCATAAATACTCAAAATAAAATGTCTTTTCCTAAGTCCAGCTATGAGTCACTAACATGGATCTAGATTTTAGGTTGAGTCCAACATTGCCTTCTCTCCAGGGAGAATTTCTTGTAAGCAACTTTTTAAGACAGGGTCTTAAAAAAAAAAATCAAATCACCACAAAACTTCTGTTTTACCACCATCACATAGAGAGAACCGAACTATTAAACTGTTCTCATAAGACAATTTCAAAATGAATTCTTGCTTCTTAAAGAGATCTTAGAACACTCAAATGAATAGAAAGAAGAACAGAAGATTGCGGCTCAAGCATATTGATTACTCGAGAGTTTGGTTATTCGTTTAAAACGTTCTCCCTACACTTATACTCATGTATGGACATGAATTTATTTATTTATTTATTTGCCAAGCTTCTTCTGTGCCCAAGGGGGCAGGGTGACTTGGTGCTGCTGGAAGCAGTGCAGACTGTACCAGTCTTGGCTCATTACGCTAGGCTACAAGAGAACTAAAGAGAAAGCGGAGTTCTTCTTAGGAAGATTATCTTCAAATTGGGAAGGAGCAACCCAATATGGCTGTGATTTGTGTGTTTCACCTGACATAGGAAGAGAAGAACGGTGTGTGCTGATGAATATTCAGCACATATGTGACCTCGCTTGATCCTCATATCTCCATAACAGGTCTTGCATTAGGCATTATTGATGATTCTGACCCTCATTTTACAGACAATAAAACTTTAAAAAATGGAAACTTAGAGAAGTTAAGTAATTTATACAGTCTTCCTCAGCTAGTAAATTATGGAATTTGAAGAGGTTTTCTGACTCCAAGGCCTATACATATTTCTTACTCATACTTACTCAGACTCTTACTTCATACTCTCTGAAGATAATTGTGTATCTTGATTTCAGCTATGCAATGGCCAAATCCTTACTGATATCCTCATGGAAAGTATGGGGCATAATGGATATTGCATTGTATTTCGTTGAATCAATGTAGTTACTAATGAATACTGATTTATAGATTGATGTCATCTCAGAAAGAATTCTCTGGTTATATATATGCCAAGTTCTCTCCATTGTCCAGTTTTGTTCAGTAATTTTAAGCAATAGATAAAAACATGAACAACATGTGTATCAGGTAATATTAGTGCAGTCTGCAACTCACTTGTACCAAAATACAACTTTCTTCTTTTTCTAAATTTTCTAAAATTGAACTCAATTTTTCTCTTAAGTCCTAGGGCTCACAACCTATTCTGTCCCATTTTTTATGGTGATTTTTTTTCCTAGTCAATTTAAGTGTTATCTCAGTCTCAATTCATTTACTTTGGAGTAAAGCATGGGTTTTTCCAGACTGTTTCCCCTTCTCTCCCCACCTTTCTTTCTTCCAGAAGATGTCTGTGCATAGAGGAAAACTTTCATAAATAGCATCACAGCCACAGGAAGAGGGCTGTCTGGTCTCTATGTCCTTGTCCAGTCTCTGTTGGTGATAAAACGCATCCCACCTGGTGTCTGGCCAAGGCCAACATCTACTGATATTTGAAAAATCCTATTACAGTCTTCGGTTGTGATGGCCTCATAGTTTGGGCCGCTTGTCCACCCATACACCAGGCCACTTCATTCCCTTTGTCATCTACTGGGGCATGTGGGGACTTCTCAGTTTCCAGTGGGCTCCGCCCAAGCTGTAGGGAATGAAAAGGGCTATCTCATACCATCATCCTGAAGACATTCCAGTGATCTGCCCTCCAGGGCAAGCTAGGTATGAGTGATTTGCTTTCCCTGCAAGCAAGGCACAAACCTTCTGGGCCCCAAAAGTGTTCCGCACCTACTCAGAATTTATATGGTCTCCTCTTTCTTCCAGCTGCCCTCAACCCTTGAATATCCAAGTTGAGATTTTTAGAAAACCTGGTAGGAAATGAGGGAATGGAGGTGGTCATACTAATTCTAGCTCATCAAGCCAGAGGTCTGCCATTTGGAAAGGCATTTTTCAAACTACAAAGCAAACTCCCCAAGTGATAGAAGTATGATTTTGGGCACAAGTCTGTCCAACCTCAAAACTGGCCTTCAGCATCATAGAAGTATATTACAGGTTCATCTTCAAGGACAATCGAGCAAATATATAGAAAGCACTTGACACATGGTAGATCCTCAATGAATGGTTGTTATTCTGAGAATCCCCCTAGGTATTTGGGTTGAGAATACACCTGCTGACTTGCTTGGGTTTCAGTAAGAAGAACCTGAGCCCTATTTGACACATTTCCTAGTATTTACATTACAGAAAAGACTTCTGGAAGCATCAGCTGTTTCTTTCTTAAAAGCGATTTGATGTCCATGTTCCTGAGTGTCAGAAGCATGGCTGGTACTGAAAAGGTAGAGGCAGGGGTCGATGTCAGACGGGCTGGGAATGCTCTGCTAAGTTTCCCCTCTGGGCATAAGACTATTCCTCTTTATCAGCAGTTTTCATGTTGGGTTTGCCGTTTTGCAAAGGATGGCTGCAGAAAGCGAGCTCCTGAGGGGTGAGGCAGGGGAAGATGGATAAAGGAAACCCATGGCTAGCATTTGTCTCATTAAAATCTGTCAAAGCCAGAGGAACAGAAGGCAGCAAAGAGCTAAAATCAGATGTCACTAGCTTTCAGAATATGTTGACATGTGGGGAAGCAAACTGTAGTGACAATGTGCCCTTCAGCTGCCTTGGCTCTCAGCTGGTAATAATAAAGCCCTTTGCAGTCTGCACGGGGGCGGGGGCGGGGGGGGGGGGAGGCAGACAGCAGTCTAGCACCCGAGGACAGGAGGTGCAGAGGACACTTACAGCTGATGGGCTACAGGTCCCTGACAATGACTTTATTGCCTTTGAAGAAATATTTTGCCCTGCCAAAACTGACATAGAAAAACCAGTGTGATTTTGTTTCAGAGAAGAGCTGTGGGTCTGGGTACACCATGAAGAGTTCAATTCTTGCACCTGTAAGGTTGAAAATATTTAAGCTTATAATAGAGAAATAAACAGAGCCTTATCAATCCAGCCTCTATAATTAATACTGGATGCTATAAATGATAGAGTAGGTAATTACTTAGAATGGCTGAAGTAGAATATTGGCTTACAAAAAAAAGGTAATGCAGTCTAGTGGAAACGTAGGGACTCTTGAGGGAGACGGAAAGGGGTCCAAATCCTGGCTCTCCACTTACTGTCTCCTTGGGCAATTTATGTCATTTCTCTGTGACTCAGTTTCCCGCATCTTCAAAATAGGAATGCTTATTCTTTCTTTCAGGCTATTGTGAACATTTACTGTATATGGTGTCATTGGGACTCAATAAATGCTTATTTTTGTTAACCTTGCCTTGCCTATTTTCTTTCTATTTTCAAATATGTTTTAATTAATTTATTATTTACCTGAAGCTTTTAGGAGCACCTTAAGACTGGCAGCTACCATAGGTGAGAATCTGGCTCCCAATCTTACATCTTATCTGCTGGTTCCAAAACCACCATACACTTCCTCTTAAGATTTGATCAGATGAGGGCACCTGGGTGGCTCAGTGGGTTAAGCCTCTGCCTTTGGCTCAGGTCATGATCTCAGGGTCCTGGGATCAAGTTCCGCATCGGGCTCTCTGCTCGGCAGGGAGCCTGCTTCCTCCTCTCTCTCTCTGCCTGACTTGTGATCTCTCTCTGTCAAATAAGCAAATAAATTCTTAAAAAAAAAAAAAAGATTTGATCAGATCATATAACTAGCGCTGACACTCTTCTGGACTCCTGCTCCTCTGGGGGAAAAAGGGTCATTTGCACCCCTCTGGCTACTTTGACTTGAGTCTTTGGAGTAGTTATTGCTCTGTTGTTGCAGAGAAGACAGAGCAGCTCCTTGGGGAGAAATAATTTAGAGAAAGGAAATGAATATTTCCTTCTGAAGTTGATGAGCAGGGAAATAGATGCAGTAAATATGGTGCTAGCATAACTTCTTGTGACCATTGAAAAAATCAGAAACCAGGAAATATGGTCGGATAGGGTATTTTTCATTTTTGAAAATTTATATAAAAAGTCTTATGAAAGGGGCTCCTGGGTGGCTCAGTCGGTTGAGCATCCCATTCTTGAGTTCAGCTCATGATCTCATGGGTCATGATCTCATGGGTCCTGAGATCAAGCCCTACATCAGGCTCTGTCCTCAGCAAGGAGTCTGCTTGAGATCCTCTCTCCCTCTGCCCCTCCTGACTCTCTCTCTTTCTCAAAATAGATAAATAAATCTTCAAAAAGTCTTATGAAAATATAAAACTGAAATCCACATGTGCATATTTAATAAATGGCTGTATCACGGAGAATAAGAGTAAATGAAATGAGTAAAGCACTTCACAGAAACAAGTAAAAATAAATACCAGTTAATCTAATATTTTCTGTGGAGACAGATGGTCAAAATAACCATGGTAATGGTTTGAAATAGAAGTTTCTGGGAATCAGTGAGTCTTTTTTTACGACATTTATTTATTTATTTACTGTAAACAGGCATTTTTCTTTGTTCTCTGAGTATCTTGCCTGCCCTTCCAGATCTAGCCGAAGGAATCTGGAAGAACAATTCTGATTGGTCAGCTTGGGTCAGGTGCTGTTGTTTTCCGAACCCTGCCAGCCCTGTCCAACCCTGCCCCAGGGTAGGAATAGCTCTTTAAAGGGAGTGCTGTGCTCCTTTCAGGAATTGTAATTTTGCCTCTTCTCTATCAGATTGTTTTGTGCTTGAAGGTATAGTGGGGCCATTCCACCAGGGTTGGATCCTGACTCCTGGACCCACTAGCTCTGTGACTTTAGGCAAGTTGCTAAACCTCTTTAGGCCTCAGTTTCCATGTTTATAGAATGGGGATAATGATATTCCTGACCTCAGGACATTGAGGTGGATATGCAACTGAAGGACACTCAGAAGAGTGTCTAGTACACACCACGTGTTAATAAATATTACTACTATTAAAACACATGAGGAAAAAAACACATGAGGAACAATAGGGAGTAAGGAAGTTCTCCCTAATTTTCTCTGCTTCTCTGTCCACCCTCCTCATCTCCCAGTTTAGACAACTATTAAAAGTTTTGTGTAGGGGTGCTTGGGTGACTCAGTTGGTTAAGTGGCGGAGTCTTATTTTTAGCTCAGGTCATGATCTCTGGGACCTATGGTCAAGCCCTGACACTGGCCCTGTGCTCAGCAGGGAGTCTGTTGAGATTCTCTCTCTCTCCCTCTGTCCCTTCCCCCTATTTGCATGCTCATGCTTGCTTTCACTCTCTCTCTCTCAAATAAATAAATCTTTTAAAAAAAAAGAAAAAATGTTTAGTGTATATTTCTCCAGAATTTTAATGCTTTTATTAGTACATACGTATTTATAGATTTTGCAACATGCTTTATTTCATTTAGCATTTTTCAATTTCAAAACATTATAGATCAAGACTAGTTACTTTCTCAAACTGGTGAGGGAAGAATAGACATGGAGGTGGATGTTTCTACTCAAAGTAGACCAAGACAATAGTCATCAACGTCTACTAGCAGCTCCCTTATTTATATACCTGGCTGAACTCCTGGAAATAAAATTTATGCATGTTCAACAGGTCCTATGGCTGGCATTTCTCATCTGCAAGAAAGTACACTATGTTCCCAAGACACTGCTGTTTCCAGACCCTTCCAGAGTTTATTTCTGGGGGAGAGATTACAGGAAGTTATTTTAATGACTGCATTCCTGAAAAGAGGTTTCTTACTATTCGCCTAAACCTTTGTTGACCTTTCTTTTTGTATCTGAAATTTTAGTTCGAATAATCTATGACGGGACCACAGAGTGTTCTTTTTTTTTTTTTAAGGCAGAACATTATTATATTTGAATACACAACTTCTGTACAACCAAAAATTAAAACATAACAGTAAAATGGTGGTGAGAACACATGGTATTTAATTTGCAATGAATGGCAAATGGTTAACATCCTTAGTCATAAATGATCTCTTGGAAACCAGTAACAAAAACACTAATATTCTGAGGGAAATAAAAGAAACACACAGAGGAAAATGAAATAACAAGTGACTAGTAAGGTTTAAGGACATATGAAAATGATTGAACTGACCAGTAAAAGAAAAAAAAGGAATTTTTCTGTAATACCACATTGTCAGGGGTGCCTGGGTAGCTCAGTGGGTTAAACCTCTACCTTCCGCTCAGGTCATGGTCTCAGGGTACTGGGATCAAGCCCCGCGTCTGGCTCTCTGCTTGGCGGGGAGCCTGTTTCCTCCTCTCTCTCTGCCTACTGCTCTGCCTACTTGTGATCTCTCTCTCTCTTTGTCAAATAAATAAATAAAATCTTAAAAAAAAATACCACATTGTCAAAGATTAATACATTGAAATGTAATGTTGGTACTGTTTCAGAAAACAGTCTCATAAACAAACACTGGGAGACAAGATTGGTGAGGACAATCTACACTATTTGGGGAAAATTTCTACTTTTGACTCAGAATATAAGTTTTGGATATACTTAATTCCAATAAGGTGGGAACACTAGGATTATTTTCAACAAATTGGCCAGAGAAATTAAAAATAATTTCTATATAAAGCATGTAACTGCCTAGGAAATTTGTAGCTAATATATGGGTCCAAAAGACTACTAGCATAACAATTTGTTCATCAGAGTGTTGATTCTTTCTCTGCAGTTTGATTCACCATCTAATTCAGCTAACTAAAATCACAGCTGTAATTTTATTGATCAGTAATCATTCGACCTTATCTTAAAATGAACTAAATCAGAAGATATCAGAAAAATGGCTTTACTCAAAAAATTGGCTTATTGAGGGGCTGAATAGGAGACAAGACTTGTTATTCTATTTTTAAGCTTCTTACTTGATCACAGGACAAATCAGAACTTCACTGAGGCTCTAACCCAAGAAGCAAAAGCTTCCAAAATAGTGCCTCTAAGGTTAAGAAAGGAAAAGTCCTGGTGCTATTGTGTACTTCATGGAATCCTGTGACTTGTCCATGTTTCTCTGTTGTTCACACTCAATGGGTCTCCACTTTATCTTTCTGCCCTTCCAAATCCTCCATATCTTCCTGCCTCAGGTCAGATCCCTGCCATGTTCTCTTCCCCAACCCTCTTAGACTTTGATTTCTCTCCAGCTTGTAATAGCTCCTTGCATCCTCAGTCCAACTAATTCATCCTTTCTTTATTCAGTTATTCATCCGACAGCAGGTCCTGGAGCACAAAGGTGAGTAGTAATTTTCAACATGAAGGAACATACAGTATAGTTAGATTATCATAAAAAAGTAATATAATAGGGTATAGAGATTGGTATAATTAATTCATAACTCAGGGTTTTCTCTCTCCTAAAAAGATTTTATTTTTTTTCCTAAAAAAAGATTTTTAAGTGTTTTGTTTGTTTGCTTGCTTGCTTGCTTGTTTTAAGGAAAATAGGTGCCAGACTCTTTGTATTTAAGGTACAGAGAACATTTGAAGGGTTTCTAGTGCATGCTGTATTGTATTTGAAGTTACATAATCATTTCCCCACATATATTCCTTTTTTATTTTTTCCACGATTATGGTAAAATAGACATAATATTTATAATTTTAACCATTTGTAAGTGTACAATTCAGTGACATTATCTACATTCATAATGTTGTATAGCCATCACTACCATCTAGAACCCAAAATGTTTTCATCAGTTCAATATAAAGTCTGGACCCATAAAACACTACCCCCTTAATCCCCTGTCCCGATAGCACCTGGTAATCTTGATTCTATTTTCTGTCTCTATGAATTTGCCTATTCTAGTGATCTCATATAAATGCAATCTTGCAATATGTGTCCTACATCTGGCTTATCTCACTTAGCACAGAGTTTTCAAGTTCCATCCAAACCGTATCATGTACTAGGACTTTATTCCTTTTTATGGCTGAATAATATGCTATTTTATAAATGTACCACTTTTAAAAATTCATTCATCTGTTAATGGACACTTGGGTTGTTTCTGTTTTTGACTATTGTGAATAATGCTTCTATAAGCCTTGGTGTACAATGCTTTCAACATTTTGGAATGTATACCTGGGAATAGAATTAGTGGGCCATATGATAGTTTGATAACTTTTTGAGGAACCACAAGTGTTTTCCACAGTGGCTGCATCATTTGATATTCTCACCATAAGGCGTGAGGTTCTTGTTTCTCTACACTCTTGCCAAGACGTTATTTTTTGTTTTTAAAAAAATTACACCCATCCTTGTAGATGTAAATTGCTATCTTATTGTGGATTTTTTTTTTTAAGATTTTATTTATTTATTTGACAGAGAAAGTAGACAGAGAGGCAGGCAGAGAAAGAGGAGGAAACAGGCTCCCTGCCGAGCAGAAAGCCCGATACCGGGCTCGATCCCAGGACCCTCGGATTACGACCTGAGCCGAAAGCAGAGGCGTTAACCCACTGCGCCACTCAGGTGCTCCTTATTGCGGTTTTTATTTGCATCTCCCTAATGGCTAAAGATATTAAACATCTCTTCATGGGCTTATCGGCCAGTTGCCTGTCTTTTTTGGAAAATGTCTATTCCAGTTCTTTGCCCATTTCTGAAAGAGGTTTGTTTGTTTTAAGAGAGACAGTTGGGGAGGGGCAGAGGAAGAAGGAGAGAGAAACTCTTAAGCAGGCCCTGTGCTCAACATGGAACGTGATGTGGGGCTTGATTTCACAACCCCAAGAACATGACCTGAGCGGAAATCAAAAGTTGGACACTTGGGATACCTGGGTGACTCGGTTGGTTTGGGCATCTCCCTTCAGCTCAAGTCATGATTTCAGGGTCCTGCATCGGACTCCTTGCTCTGTAGAGAGCCTGCTTCTCCCTGTTTGCCACTCCCCCTGCCTGTGCTCTTTCGCTGTCGGACAAATGAATACAATCTCAAAAAAAAAAAAAAAAAAGAGTTGGCCACTGAACCGGCTGAGGCAGCCAGTTACACCTAGGTTTTTGTTTTGTTTTGTTTTAATTGTTGTTGCATTATAGGACTTCTTTATATTTTCTGGATATTACTCCCTTATCCGATATATGATTTTGCAACCATTTTCTCTCATTTTGTAGACTTTTAGCTTTCTTGAGTGTGCTCCTTGATGCACAAAAGTTGTTAATTTTGGTAAAGCCATTTTATCTACTTTTTCTTTTGTTGCCTATGCTTTTGGTGTCAAAGCTCATAAGTGCCCTTTTAAGTTTTTATTTTGAAATAATTTTAAGCTTATAGAAAAGCAGAACGTATAATAAGAGAACTCCCACATACTCTGATTGACCAATTTTTTGCATTTTGTCACAGTGTTTGAACTATCATCTATCATCTATCAGTATCCATGAATACGTTTTTTTCCTATACCACTTGAGAATAGGTTGCATGCATCATGTCTTTTTATCCCTTAATACTTCAGTGTGTATTTCCTAAGAACAAGGATATTCTCTTATGAAACCAAAATATAGCTCTCAAATCCAGGAAAGTTAACACTGGTACAATGCTTTCATCTGTAGAGCATATCCCAATTTTGTTAATTCTCCCAATACCTGTCCTTTATAGTGTTTTTTCCCATCCAGTTGGGAGTCGCCTATGTGATTTTTTTTTATATGTATTCTTTTTATTCCCATATAACTTGAGTTTATTACCTAGTTTGCCTGTATTAAATAGATATTATCTGTTGATATCCACTGATTATCCATACAATGGTAAATGATCTTATTTGACTTTACCCTTCCTCATTTTCTCTTTTTGGAGAGTTGATAGTCTTTCTACTTTGTATTTCTAAAGATTTTATTTATTTATTTGACAGACAGAGATCACAAGTATGCAGAGAGGCAGGCAGAGAGGAGGAAGCAGGCTCCCTGTCGAGCAGAGAACCCGATGTGGGGCTCGATCCCAGGACCCTGGGATCATGACCTGAGCTGAAGGCAGAGGCTTTAACCCACTGAGCCACCCAGGCGCCCCTCTACTTTGTATTTCTACATAAAATGTTTAAATACTACTTTTCATCTCATGTCCTTACCATTGTTTTAGTTCTACCTCTACAACTAAATACATCTTTCATTGATCCTTTTCCAAAAAAAATTCATTTATCTATTAGTTAAAAGAGGTTTGTCCTTCAGTACATCCAAGAGGGTTCATATTGGTTCTTGTGGCCATATTACACTGGTGTGTAACCTTCCAAAGGACAACAGTACATCAACAGATACACAGGATAGGTGAGTTACTAAAATTTCACGGTGTGGACTACGTGTCTAGCAATATCTAAAAAGACTTTTTAGAGGAGCAAAAATGGGGAAAAAAGATTGAGAAACATTTTGTCTAGTGGACTCTTCAGGAATGGCTCATGTGTATAGTATTCCCAGAGGTGACTGATGTTCAAAACTGTTTTTCCACAGCTCTGACACTTGAAGCAAAGCTTGGTTAAATACAAAATTCTTGAATTGCACTTCATTCTTTGAATTTCTTGAAAATTCAACTTCACTGTGGCCATATTTTCTATGTTGCTCATGACCATCTGATATCAGCCTAATTTTTTGCTCTCATAGATAATTTGATCATTTGCCTGAAGGCCCTGATGATTCTTTTGGTCTTCAAAATATAATAGTTTTACTAGGATAGGTTCTATGCCAATTTTTCCCAGATATATTGTGGCCCTTACAATATATAGATTCAAATATTCTTTTATTTCTGGAAATATTCTTTTATTTACTTGGTTTGAATTTAAGTATTTACTTTGACTCCATAGTTTTGTTTTCCTTCCTCAGACCCTCCAATTACATGCAGTTTGGATCTTCTTTGCCTTCTTTACTCTCTGATCATTGTTACTTCTTTCTTTTCTCATTTTTACTCTCACTTATTTTTCCTCTTTCCTTGATATCTTACTAACTTTTCATTTTAGCCTATTGTCCCTTGTGCAACTAATAGTTTATTCCTCATTTCATGACTTAATCTTTTTCAAGTTCTTTTTTGAATTCTAGTGATTCTCACTGCATTTCTTTCTAGTTTTAGTTTTTACATTTCTGATTCTAAGCATTAGAAAAATCTCTGAAAAAAACCTCTTTAAATGATTGCTTGCAGCTATTTAATTTACTTTGGAAGTTAGTTATTGTTTTTTCTGTCTTATGGTTTATTGGGGAGGATTTTCAACTGGAATTGTTTTTGTTTACTTAAATACTTCTTAAAGGATCTTTGCATAAAACTGGGTTGCTTTTTTGGATTTCATTTTTAGGTAGTTTGTGATTACATTTCAAGAGGGCCCTCTTTAGTATCTGCAATTTCTCTAATGGAAGATGCTGATGGTGGCAGGTGTAGGAAGAAAGATTTGTGTATCTTATTTTTCTATTTTTTAAAATTTTTATTATTTTATTATTTTATATTTATTTTTTTTAAATTTTTTTTATTTCTCCCTTTTCTTTCTTTCTCAGTGCTGCTATATTTCCAAGGGTCACAGTATTTTCTGTATTTATTGTATTCTCCCACAGAAGCAATGTTTCTCTGAAATTGCCACCTCTAACCTCTCTCACTTTCAAGTCCCTTCCTATAGGCATCTTTCAAGTCCCTTCCTATAGGCATTTTTTGGAATATCAAGTCCCAGATCATTTAGCATTTGATGTTAGATATTATCTTTTTGAGCGTGTTCTGTTCTTTTTTGTTCTGTGTTCCATCCAGATACTCTACTCTCTTCTCCTTTTCATGCAGTCCCTCAAGCCATTTTACTCTATTCTCTGCATTTGTAAACATGTAAATGTGGAGCTCTGTGGGAATTTGAATTTTATTATGTGTAATTGAGGTTTGTGGTATTTTGAGGTATTGCTAAATGTAGGGGTCATATATATTACCTTATTCTCCCTTGCTTACAGTTTTGTATGGAGATTTGATTCAAGTGGTGATAATTATCCTTAATAGAAACAGACTTTTTCATTTTAACACAGTTGATGTATTTTTTATTTCTGTTGTGTCTTCCCTACTTATTTATCAAAGTTGTGAGTACTTACTAGATGTTTAGCAAATGAATTGATGGCAAAAAAATTTATAATGAATGTTTTTCATTTCAAAAAAATTATAATGAATGTTTTTAAGAATCATTTTTTATTGTCTTCTTGCTTTGCTTAGAAGTTATAGTGGCTTTAATAGACATCCCATTCTCAGAGCCCATCATTTCTCATGATAACCACCTTTTTTTTTAAAAACAGATTTTATTTATTTATTCATTTGACAGAGATCGCAAGTAGGCAGAAAGTCTCCCCGCTGAGCAGAGAGCCCAATGCAGGGCTTGATCCCAGGAACCTGGGATCATGACCTGAGCCGAAAGCAGAGGCTTTAACCCACTGAGGCACCCAGGTGCCCCAATAGTTACCTTTAAATGGAAATAACTCTCTTGTACTTAGTGCTAAGAGAACAGTACAAAGGTGCAAGGCTTTGCTACACAGAACAACTCTAGATATTGGGGGAGTGAGAGGTAGATGGAAAAGCATGTGTAGGATTCAGTATGAGCAAGAAAGGAGAAGAAAACCGCATGATGCCACTGTCCAACAAAAGGAAGTTTCCCTTCTTCTGAATTACTGGAGACAATTCAGCAACTGGGTGCCTGGGGTGGACAGCTGATGAATAAAAGATCTCATATGGTCCATGGCTTCCAAGAAGGCAAGAAATAAAGATGTCATAAAGAGGAGCCAGCAGGGAGCTAAGACTGGCTCTAGTGGGTTAGAGACATGAGGACTTTACAGAAAAAGGAACTGAGGGGAATTCTCCTGGGTGATTTCATTGATTCACTGCATGATATGGAGTCTTGGGAAGCCGAGAGGTTAAACACAGAATCGAATGCTTCCCAAGGTCTTGAATGTTTTCTCTGGAGAGGGAATATGGTGTGAAGGCTTGTGAGATAAATTTGGTTTGCCTAATTAGGTCATCTAGGAATACTTAGGGTCTACATGCATTTTGCCCAAGTAATGTTTGACATGAATATCATATAATATTTTCTGTTAATTACATTTCTCAACATAACATTGTGGTAAGAGTGCTTGTATTTTATGAAATCTCCAGAGTAATGGTAAGGGAGAATGAGCCATCCAGCAATATTTCATGAAACTAATTACCTGAGGGAATTTAGGAATATTTGTGCAGATGAATACTCTACACAGGTAATAAGCTCTTATAAAAGATGAAGTGTTCTAATTACAAAGCAATTATTGTAATGAATGACACTTTTAAATTGCTCTCCTTCTTTGGTATTGTATTGAGTTTTTATTGGAAAGCAAAACAAAACAGGTAAGTATTTGTCACTTATTTTTAGTTTCACTTCTCAATTATTCTTAACTCATCCAGGACAGCGGGCTTTTGATTTCGAATACAATTCAGAAACAAGTTTTATTTGTTTAAAAAGAAAACTATGATGAATGTACAGTTACCTTTTGTTTTTAACATTGCTATATTGATGGCATCTGAGTAAGTTCGTAGGAGCTGCTCCAATTATGGGCTGCGTTTTTCTGTAATTTCTATTTTGCTTCATTTTCTTTCCATGCCTAAAGGCACACAATTTTCATCATTTATGGTATGATTTCCAAAGTGTTTATAAAATATTTCTTTCAAACTTTACAGAAGAAAGGTAAACATTCACAGAAACCGCACATCCTTGGCCTCTGTTTTTTGTTGTTGTTACAATTCCTTTAGTTACATCTGAAACAAAAAAGGAAAAGTCTTCAAGAATCTAAAGAACAAGAAATAAATGCTATCTTTTGTAATTGTGAGAGGATCTTGTCCTTTATTGTCAGCCAAGGGACAAACATTGTAGGAAGAATAAAAAAATAAAATCGGAAACCAAGATTAAGAGTGTTTGCTGTGTGAGTGGGCACGGACGCGCAGGAGAGATGTTATGAGGAGTGTAAGTACATTGATTTTAAGTGATACCTGCTAAAGTAACTAATTTAATTGAATCAGTTGGTGAAATAACAAGTTTTCTGTAGGAAGAGAAAACTTGTAAGTGAATTAGCAGAAGGAAGGCATTTTAACTTATTTAATAAATGATAGTTGTAATGCCCGCTGATAATTCTCTACATAACAGCTAGTTGCTACCCTGGTTATTTCACGTGTGGAGAGACAACAGCCCCCATGAGAAACTAAAAATGCAGATGCTTGCTTTCCTGTCTTCCTTGACCGGGGTGGTCTTTTGACTCTATTGTGGCCATTAAACATAAGGGGAGTTTGTCAGGGAGCTTAGAGAAAATGTCTTTTTCCCTGGTAAGAATGGAGAGACACTGGGGGAGAATTCCCTTGCTACTCTTGCCCCATCCCCACCACCACTCTTTCCCGCTCTCTTGGAGGTTGTGTGAGAATGAGGTGCTTGGAATGGTTGTGTTCTTCTTGAAGCTTTGCAGGGAACCCTGACACACTGAGGATGGCAGAGAGAAACACGCTTGAAATAGTCTGGATCATTGATGTGGTTGTTACTGACTCAACTTCCAGACCACCTGCCTCTGGGCTTCTATTATTCAGGTCACTTTTTTAAAAAGATTTATTTATTTAGTTAGTTAGTTAGTTTAGTGTGGGGGTGGGGGGACAGAGAGAGAGAGTATGCATGAGCAGGGGGAGGGGCTGAAGGAGAGGGATATAGAGAGAATCCCAAGCAGACTCCCCGATGAGCACCGAGCCTGACTCTGAGATTAATCTCATAATCTCATGACCCTGAGATTATGACCTGAGTCAAAATCAGGATTCAGAGGCTTAACCGACTGAGCCACCCAGGCGTCCTTCAGGTCACTTTTTAATTACACCTTCTATTACATGCAGCCAACCACATTTTAATTAAATAGGGTATCCGATTTTTCACATTTAAGAAGTACTAAATTGGCAAAAGGCTAACACGATTATAGTTGCATTATAGGTCATTTTGTCACCTGATAGATACCTGCCTTCACCAGCTCTCCTTTTTGGTAACCCAACATCTCTGAATTTCTCTACAATCGTCATAATTCCAGAATTCTTAGCACCCCTTCCCTATGGCATTTTTTCAAACCTCATGAAAAGCCTTTAACCATCTCTAGCTTGCATTTTAACCTTCCCTAGATTCTTTAATTCTTTGCCTCCTCTCCCACCAATCAACATGAAGCAGCCCATTAGATCCAGAGGGGTTCCCTGTTTAAGCAGTGGGGGCTGTTTGCACCCAGTATGATTTCCTCACTCCCCACCTCCATGTGTGCTTACTTTATGCTCAGGGATCACATGGTTTGATTTTTATTATTATTTTTTATTTTATTATTTATTTATTATATTATTATATATTATGTATTATATATATTATATTATTATTTATAATATATTATTTATTTATTTTATTATTTATTATTATTTACTATTATTATTTATTAATATACACACAGGACTTTTTAATATCTAAGTTCCCAGAGAGGTGGGAATCATGTGTTTTCTCTAAACTTAATGGCGTTTTCTCTAATCTTACAGTGTTTGCTATACAAAGTAATCGTTTATAACAGACCAAATCAAACACATGGAACAGAAAATCTCAATTATAACTGTTCCATGAAAACGGAATATAAAGTTGCCTAGTTTATGGATAGCAACCTGCAAAGAGCTGCTGAATAACTAGGCTACTGAGCACACTATCTCAGTTCAGTATTCACCCTTTTCTTCTAGCAAAAATATTTATTAGAATATTTAAAAGCAATATATGCTTATATAGGAAATTTGGAAAAGGCAGATAAAAAGAAACACAAATCACCCAAGACCCTGTACTCTGAAACAGTGTTTTAACCTTTCAGTGTTTTACTGTCTCATTATTTTTTCTTTGCATAGATTTCACTGGGAGTTGCTTTTTCTTTCTTTATTTCTTTCAAAGATTTTATTTATTTGAGAAAGAGAGGGAGAGAGTGTGAGCACACACAGAGGGAGAGGGAGAGGGAGAATCAGACTTCCCGCTGACCAGGGAGCCCAATAAGGGGCTCCATCCCAGGACCCCAGGATCATGACCTCAGCTGAAGGAAAATGCTTAACCAACTGAGACACCTAGGTGTCCCCCTTTTTCATATTTTAAAGATGAGGTACGTATTAGGGAATTCAGGAGTTTGCCTGAGGTGAAACAGCTAAGACCTGAAGCTGGACATGAAACCCCGCATCTGACTTGGCTTCCAAGCAGGTGTTCTCTTTTCTCTGATGCGTTTCTGCAATTACCAAACCATCAGAACCAGTGCACAGTTGCTGGTTACTTGGTTCCAGTCCCTTGTATTTTATAAAGGAGACTATCAAGAAGAATGCTCTGGAAATGAATGTTCTTACTTATTCTTTCTGGGTTCTTGTGAAGAAGTCTCTGTGTCTTTTCCCTCCATGCCACCCGTGTGTGTGTGTGTGTGTGTGTGTGTGTGTGTGTGTGTCTGTAGGCCTTATTTAAATGAGCAAGACCTAGTACTAAACATCATGCAGATCACTCCAAATGGTGACCACCAACTATTGCTGAGATCCTAAATTCTAACGGTTTTGAGGCACTCCTTGATGAAAGATAAGGTCTCTGACTTAACAGCTCCCTGTCTCAAGTGCCATCTTTAAAAGCAAGGCCACGCTCTGGGCCCCCTCCACCTTTTAAACAGGGTGAATCTTTCAGGGCAGAGCAAAGAGGAGAGATTCTAGAGCCTAAATCTGACAGAGGACAGCCAAAATCAGTTTTATTTGGCATGTGTTTGCTTTCTTAAGCCTGAATTGTAGTCAAAACTGGACACAGCTGTCGTTTCTCAAGATTTCACTCCCAGACTGAATGTTTGGATTTCAGCTCATTGTTTAATAGTTCTAGAATTCGACTGGTCACCGTGAGGCAGGAAGGTTAGCACTCCATTAAGATGGATGGGGAAAGTTCACACCTCTCACTTTTATTTTATTTCTTTGCTTTTCTTTCCATTTGCCTGCATACTCAGCAAAGCTGAAGCCCGTTCACTACACAGTCTGTTTTTATACCCACTGGACTGAAAAGTTGATTTACTGAAGAACTTGGATTTTGCAGGAAAAGGAAAAAAATCCACAGAGAGTTTTAAAATCTGTAAAATACGACGGGATTATCAGAGGAATAAGAAATCTTAAGCTAGATCCTTTGGTTTTTAAATCAATTCCCAAAGAGGTTTTAAAGCCCATACACTTTTAGACGGTTCTTCTGGACGTCCCTATAATTATTCTTCATAGAATATCTACTAAGAGGGAGAGCTAAGACCAGCATTTATGTAAACTAGGAAGCCAGTGCATTATTGTTCAGTTTGCTTTAATGAATGTTGATTGGAAAGCATGGAAGGAAATTAACCTTCACTGAGTGCGTACTACATGAAAGAAAGCATCATGCTAGGTATCAGGGGAGACCATGAAGGGTAACACCTAGTTCAGTCTGGTCCCTTTGCTCTGATGAAGAAAAAACATACACGATTTTCTCTAACGCGTCAGACTCTGAGAAGTATTAGGGTATGGATTCCTGCAACAAGCCCATGGAGAAAAGGACAAGTTCATTATGAACGGAAACATTTAGAAAAGGTTCTTAAAGGTGAGATTCAAAGGGAATTTGGCAGTTCTGCGGGAGCAAGGTTAGCTGGGTGGGGGAGATCTTTTAGTAAAGGGATTAAGGTAAACCAGCATAGGTGATACCGACAGTTGAGAGCTCCAGTCAGTCTCCTGGATTGAATACAGCAGAGACAGGCTTAATGTCCTTCAACTCCATCCCCCTTCCTCAAAGTACAGAAAGTCTACATTCCCCAGCCTCCCTGTGGTTACATGAGATCATGGGACCATCTTTCTGCAAAGGGAATGAAGGTAGAGCGATGGTAGGCCATATTCTTCTAACTTGTTGGTTAGATGAATTCACAGATTCCAACACAGACCTCTGAAGAAGGCTTGGCGCATGGTGGTTCTATACAGTGGAAGCACCCAGGCTGCTGGAATCATCAGACAGAAGAAGGCTGCCCTCCTGCTACCTAATGAGGCCATGAAGGGAACAAGAATTATTCGGTAAGCCACTGCAATTTGCGGGCTAGCGTTAGAGTGGAGATGGTGAGGCTGGAAGGGTGGGTGTAAAAGGCCTATGAAACTCTCTGGAAGCAAGTCATTTACAAGAATTAAGATAATAAATTAAATCAAATAGTAATAAGGTTTGAATTAATATATGCCAGCGTCAGCAAGAAGCATAGGTCATTCTTTTCAGTGTAGATCTCCATGAGTCATGATTTGGGGGGCTGGTTTTATGTTTACAACTTAATTTGAGGTCCAAAGTAAAAATGTCAGGAAGGGGGGCCTTCTTCAATAAAGGGGGTACTTGGCATTTCATAGCTTATGGAAAGAAGAAAAGAACTTGGTGCTCCCTAAGAGGGAGTCTAAAGCTGGCTGGCTTGGGACTATTTTAAAAATACATTTTATTGCTTTTTTGATTATGAGAGTAATATATATTCCTTGTAGAAAAATTGGAAATATAAAAGTGTCAATGGAATAAAATAACAACCATTTGTAATCTCACCACGTTCTGGTGTGTTCCATGCCAGTCCTCTTTGTCTCTATCTCTCTACATGTAGCATATGTAACTTACATATAAATCATTGAATTACACTATTTGTGCTATGTATAATATATGATCTGTTTTTGCCATTAAAATTCTTCATAAACTTCCTCTAAATTGTGCTGTAATTTTTTCATTATATGAATATAACATAATTTTTGGCATTTCCCATAAAGTTGGACACGATTTTTCCAGGGTGTTTTCTTTTCCTTTCCTTATTTTAACAAAAACAGATCTCATTATTCATAAATATTTGCCTGTTATTATTGATTAGCCTTGATTATTTTTTTAGGAGAGATTCCTAATAGTAGAATTTGACTACGAAGTCAAACAGTTTGAAAAACTGTAGAAGACACCAATGAGTATAGGAAACTAGCTTCCTTGAAAGGTTGCAGAAGTTTGTTTTCCGGCTAACAGAACAGGAGACGATCTGCGTTACCACACTCTCATCTGCATTGAACGGTATCATTAAAAAAAAAATTATCTACTACTTTTTATGGTTTTCTTCACAGTCCAAAGACACAAGGGTAATAAATCCATGCTGTATCTGCTAACTAATTCTCGGTTGCCAAAGAGGCTGTCTTCTGCTAACGTAGGTATAAATGTTTCATTTTAAGGCACCCCAGGTGTCCCCTGATCATAGTATATAATAAGCTGGTTGCATTTAGTAGAGGTTGGACTAAACTATGATGATAAACCATCTTAAAATCTCAGTCTTTTAATAGACTTCTATTTCTTGCTCAGTTTCCTTGTACTACAGGTCAATCGTTGGCTCTTCGCCCACCCATAATTGCTCTAACCTTGAGAAAGGAATATGGTACATCATGTTTTTGCTCCTGAAGTTTTTACCTGGAAGGGAACATGTCACTTTTTATAGCTCTGTGGCCAAAGTAAGTCATATGACCTCCCTGACCACAAGGGTGTGGGAAAGGACGATGCTGCTTTGCGCCCAGGAGCAGACCAGGAAATAGTCACTTGACCACACTAATGACCAGCACACCTGAATGACCTTGAACCTTGGAGGAAGGGGCTGCATCCATAGCTAACTTCCTAGGGTGATTTCTAAAAGTGTTCCTTAGTGCTCTTTTCCCTTCTGAGCTTCGAAGACAAGGGTCAGCAAACTGCGGCCTATGGCGACAAATGTACCAGGCTGTCTGCTTTTGTCTGGCTTATGAGTTAAGAATGTTTACATTTTTAACAGGTTGGAAAAACTCCAAAGGAAAATAATACTGTATAACACATAAAAAATGATGTGACATGCATGTGTCCATAAATAAAGTTTTACTAGGACAAAGCCATTGTTACTTGTGTAATGTTGCCTGACTGCTTTTGTGTTGTAAGTGATTATTTCCTAGATGTTTCAAATTCAGCTTATTGGATTCAAAACAAACAAGGTTTAAAAAAAAAAAAAATCTCGTCAGGGTGCATGTGCGTAGCTACTGTGGCGTGGCTGAGCTGTGCATGGAAAGAAGCATGAGACCCAACAGCCAGATCGGACTGGAATTAGAGACAAAGGCCATTGGAGGTACCTGGAGGCTGCCTAAATTAGGTTGTCTGCTAGACTACACCAGTTTCTCACTGGGGTCTTTCACCTCCCTAAGGATTTGTTAGCTCAATCTGCTCAGCGTTTCAGAATAGACCTGGATGCAAACAGAAGCCCTCATTGCTTTCCGTTAACATGAAGAAATAGAAAATAAAGGAAGGAAAGATGGGCTTCCCGACTGGAGGAAAAAACCCACGTTTTACCATCTCCTTCCCCAGCCTGTTGCTGCTGGAAGACGTCATTTCACTTTCAACTGTGATTTTAAAAAGATGTTTTGGATTTTTCCTCCGAGCTTCCATAAGCGTTTAAATAGAATTGGCTTTCTGGGTGATTTACCAGCTGCACTGTGTGAAGTTTTCAGTATATGCTTGTTCCATCCATTGTCAACATACTCCTTGTGTTAGAACGGGGATTTCTGAAGTAACGTGTTGGTCCAGTGATGGAATGCCATTTCTCTTCATTTAGTGTCCAAGCAGTAATGCACCAGTTAGTAATGCTAGGAACGAGATGGGAGGCTCGGACTTACATATTCCAGCTGAGGTCAAGATCTATTCTTTTTAAATGTCAAAAATGACATTTCTAATACCCATGTATATAGATTCTATTTATTCGTGCACTTAAATGAACTCCTTTCTAATCCAGCTTCCACAACCGCCAAAGACTTGCTCTGAAAGGCATTTTCTTCTAGTCATCACTCACATCTACCTCTCATTGAGGGGACTCTCACGGCTTGGTGCCATTGTCAAAAGTATAGGAGGTTAGTTTTATCTAATGTCAGAGGGTGAGTTGGACCGGGGTTGGCAACAGACAACTGTGATAGCTGCTTTCCCTTTCTTCTCTTGAGATGGGTCCTTATTTCAATCTCTTCCTTTTTGCATTTGGCCAGTTTTCTTCTAAAAGCCTAATAAAAGAATTGAGCATTCTATGGCTTTCAGATGGAGATCACTGTTAGAATATTGTTTGCATGTAGACTTCTAATTATACGATGCATCTGGACACATCTCACTAAGGATTAAGTGGCTGTGATTTCCAATCTAAGGGCACATGATTTGAGGAGTGTACTCATGAGGATGGTGGGACAGAACTGTTGAAAGTTAGGTCACTCAGGAAAATCTAGGACATATCATTGTTCTGCCCATGGAGTACCGGCCCAACCATGTAGAACACAGGAGATGATTTGGGGCTGAAAAGAAACTGATATTGTGATAATAACAATAATGTGTTATGGTCATAGGGTAGTGTCACTTACACGACCTCATTTAATACTCTCAATTGTCCTCTGAGACAGGGAGGCAAGTGTTATTATCCAAATTTCATAAATAAGAAAATTGACTCAAAGTGACTGCATGACTCACCTCAGCAAGTCATACTGGGTAGACATAAGATCTAGTTCTTTGCTCCTGGATAATTGCATTCTTTTGTGATGCTATTTCCTCAAGACTGGTAGTATAAGGCACTGGCCACAGGATATCCTCTGATGTAGGACAGTAGGTGGGTTTATCTTTTTAAAATAAATCCTTAATTCAGATTAAGGCTTGAATCTTCGAGTTGGGTTCTGTTTGATCAAATCTTTATTGCACAGCTATACTGGACACTTGCCAAACTCAGGACTAGCTCCTTTCTCTAGCTTTGGCCCAATTTTTATTTCATCTAAAATAAGGTATTTCCAGATGTCAAGAAACCTAAAAACCAGTCAAGTCATTATTATGTTGCCTATTTATTTTTGCCTCAAACTTTATTATACATTATTTATTCCTTACCACATGGTTTTCAGTTCTCTATGCAATTTTAATCATATATATTATCTATCTATCTATCTATCTATATATATATATATATCTGGGTATCCCAACTCCAGAGGTGGGGATACCAAGAGGATTGGACATCTGTCAAAGGAGAGAAGTGTTCTGGATCTTTTCCTAATCTTTTTTTTGGGGGGGGGCAGAACTGATTGGTAGCAAAGATGTCCAAACATAAGTCTATATTTCATTTGTGGAGGGTTCATGGTTGGGATTCTTTCTGTTCTTTAGCAGCAAGGTAAACAGCAAGTCAGGACAACTTTTAGACAAAGATTAATCCTTGGAACTTGGAAAGCATTGTATATTCCATATATTATAATAAAATCAAAAATCCTGAGAAATGTGCTCTAGACCTAGAATTATCTTATATTAGAGTAATATTTAACAAATTTTTTAAAAATTACCTGTTTTTCACAAGGAGAAGGAAAAAAGTTAAATTTAGAATGAGGAGAATTACCATGGAGCTTTTGACTAAAGACTTTCTAAAACAACTTTATAAATGATGGCTTGGTGGTAGTATCAGGTAACCAAGGTCAAAAAAGAAAATATGGTGTTGGGTAACCAAGTTCAAAAAGAAAACAAATGTCACATTGGTCAATTTTAGAAAGAAATAAAGATTTTTCCCCCCTCAATGAAGAATTCTCTTTTTGTTCAGTCCTAAGGGACAGTTTCATGTCAGTCTGACAAACAGATTTAATTTCTGAGTTTCACAAACTTACTTTTTCCATTTGCTCACCCAAGAAAGGTTGAAATATAATGCCAAATTTACTTTTATAAAAAACATTAATACAGATACACAATCATGACCATTTATGAAAGCAATTTCATTTAAACCTTATTCTTTGGTGGGAATGAGCGCTCAAAAGAAAAGCCAGGGATGGGGGGAGGGGCAAATAGGCCCGTGTGACTCGTGAGTCCAAAACTCACCCCCATCCCTGCCCATCTCCCAGCCTTATCAACCTTGGTTTTACTGTGGAAGCCCCTGCCCATCAGGGAAAAATTTGTGCCTTCTATTTTACAAATATATTAGAATTCTGTTCCTATAATCTATATGTTAGGTTTCCCAAGGAGAGGGTGGTGGGAATGGAAAGGCATTTCAGGTGGAGAAACTAACGTAAGCAGAGACCTAGAGATGGAAATGGGAGGTAGAGTGAGAAATTGGACTGCAAAGTCATGATGGGTCCAGATCTTGGGTCCTAAATGGCAGTCCTTAGGGAACTGTACTTTGCTCTATAAACCGCAGGATGCTATTTTTGTGTGCTTTCAAGGCAAGTGAGACCGGAGACCGTGGGGTCAGGTGCAGGCAGTGTCGATGTTGCAGTTAAGATGTTGAACCAGGAGATCTCAATG
The DNA here is from genome assembly GCF_963455335.1 of Martes martes. NCBI lineage: Eukaryota > Metazoa > Chordata > Mammalia > Carnivora > Mustelidae > Martes > Martes martes. Next base: position 47,828,602 of record NC_137900.1, on the reverse strand, counting down.
TCAAGGACATTGAGAAATTGATGGGGCTCCTGACGCCCACTCCGCCATTGCCCTCTAGCTACAGGCATGACAGACTCAAATAAGGCTGGGTCTTGCTTTCTAGGAGTTTGAAAGCAGAGATACATAATGGAGACGAAATGGTCACACGTTAATGACAGGGTGTTTTTCAAAAAGCCCCATAGGTAATTCTGTAGTTTCAAAAACGAATTCTGTAATTTCAAAAACTAATTTTATGAGCATGCTGGGAGGATTCATTTCTCAGGGGCAGATTTACGTGAACCCAAAACACAGACTGGAAGAGAGCTTACTATCTACAGTTTTCCTCTATTCAATTCTCTCTCAAGTTAGATCTTTGGGGAAATCATACTGCATTCAGAATGTTGCTTAGTGAGCATAAAGTCTGAGTAAGTTCTAAGAATTAGATACTATTCAATTTACCTAATTATTACCTAAAATTAAAATGCTGACTCAGGAAAGCTGGAGACACTGAGCTCTTGAGATCCCTCGTCAGTGGAAACAGATACCTGATGTCAGAGACTCAGATTTCTTGTTCTCGCAACAGTGTTTGGATGAACCCTGCCAACATTTGTCTTCCGGACTCTCCGTGTTTCTGTTGCCTCTGATCCCTTCTCCCTCAACCTCAAATTCTTTCTTTTGATAAATTAATAACAAAAGGCCAGGCCCAGTTATCAGCATTACTATTTCTAGAAATCTATCTTTCAGAAATAATTACGCCAATCAGTGAAAATATACATACAAGGATGTTAAGTGCAGCCTTGTTTATAATCCCCCAAATTACCAATGAGCTCAGTTGTGGGATTTGTTCAATAAAAATGGTATATTTATTTAGGCGCACGAAGCAACCGTCATAAAGAGCACATGGAACAGTGCATACTGGCTTGCCAAGATAAATAAGAACTTTATTTTTTAATTTAATTGTATATAATTATATACATATTATAATTTATATAATATATAAATAAAATTATATAATTTTATTTAATTATAAAAGTAAGTGGTATACCAATAGGTATAGCAAGATTCCACCATTGTGCAAAAGAAGTGCACATATATGTGGCTGTTCATGATGATGTAAATATCTATGTGTACATGTACATGTATATTCTTATAGATCAGGTATAAGCACAAGAAAAAGCCAGGAAAGGGATTCCCTCAAATGCTACAGCGGCTAACCCTGGGGGAGGGGGATTGTGTTTTGGAGATGATCTAAGACTTTCAGCTCTCTATGTGCTCATACACACCTACACACACTCACACACAGTGGGATCGTGGGTGCAATTTACTTTAGGTTTTATTTTTCCCCTAAGAACCTCTTTCTCTCCCTCTCTTGACTACCAGTGTCCCCAAAACTTACAATTTTAAGAAAATCACTATGTGATAGGATACACTACTATTAGGACATATTATATGATAAGTGATTCTAGGATAAATTGCTATCCACTGAAATGAATGAATACTATCCACGAAGTATAAACTGAGCGTTTGTGCTTTTAGGAAACAGAGATTGCTTCCAACTGCATTGGAGTGGGAGTCAAGAGACAGGGAAGAGGTGGAAATATTTTCTATTTCCCACAACTACCGAGACCATAAGTCTTGCTTTCGCAAAACAAGCAGTCCACTTTTAAGCAGTCTGTCACACTGCTCCCCTTAGGTCATCAAACTGCCTGTGGGTTCCAGGACTTGAGGCACCCACACTCTATCTCCCTAACCGCCTCTTGCATCGGAACCCACCACGATTGTTTTTTGTTTTGTTTTGTTTTCCCACCACGGTTGTGACTCTGAGTTTCCAATTTTTGGTTCACAAAGTATGTTCCCTCTGCCCGTAGGTCCAGGCACAGCACGTTGCATGGAACATTACTTGATCAACAGTTGCTACTTCGTGGATTATCACTTAGGTTGAAAAAAAAAAAATAACACTACTTGACGATGATCTTTGAATTCAAGCCTCTTATCTTTCCTCTTTCGAAGGACAAGATGATTGCTTGCAGCTTCCTCAAGCCCTCTAATCAAGCACAGGAAACGACCAGAATGCAATGAACTGCCACGGAAGATTCCTTTTCTTACCCACGTTACCGAAGAGCACTTACAGAGCGTTTCATGAAGGAAGGAATGCAGAATACGCCGAAGGAAGGGTGGTCAGAGAGTTAAAGCCCAAGCCCGCAAGACTGAATGACCTCCATGGGCAACCCTTGCGCCCAGTCGCAAACAAACGGGACCAGGAACGCTTTTCTCTCACACGCGCTGGGAGGCACCCCCACCCACCACCTCCCGCCGTCCATCTCCTCCTTCCCTGATTTGTGTCTGTTTTTGTTAAACAGTGGATCTTGCTATGCTTTTCAGAAAGCTGACAAGAAGCAAGCTGAAAATTAAAAATGGGCGCCGAGAGGCTTTACGGGAGTCTAAATAAACAGCTCGACAGGAAAGACGTGTGGCAGGCTAAGGTTTCAGGCTAGTGGTCGGAGAGAGTTAAAAGACATCCGCATAACAGAAGGCTGTGTTTGTTTTCCCTGTCCCTGTTCTAGCAAATTTATTGGGTTATCTGTCTTATTTTGACACTTGGGTGTTTAAGGTTTCTGTTCTAGGTGTCTAAAGACATAAAAAAAAATTAGTGTACAGCTTACATTCCTGGCAGAGGCTTTGGCATGTGCTAGCTGAAAAGTTCCTATCTGCCAGTAATTTTGCAGAAAAAAGCCTTGTAGAATTGGGTTTTCGCAGTGGGTCCAAGAATCCTCTGCAGAATTCGCCGAGAACAAAGGGGTTCTTATTTTATTTCCGACCCTATCATCCGAAAGTTCAGTGAAGTGCTGTCACCCAGCTATGTTCTTCTCATTGTTCTGCTTTCGCTCACCATGTAACATACAAGGAGCACTACTGGTGTCCTGTGGAGGGGGAGGATTTTCTATCAGTGGAGCTTGCAATCCACATAGATTGCCAAGATACCATTTGATTTGCTTTTCAGGTTAAAAATGCTTGGCAGTGCTGGGTGGACACTAGGTGTTTTGATAAAGCAACATCAAAATATTATAGTCATATGTGTGGAGAATATTGACATTTTGATGGCTGATGTATGAAACCAGCCACAAGGAATGTTGCTATATTCTCAGAATACAAATTTTAAAATAATTTTTTTATAAATGCTTCGTTCCTCATGGATAGTGAGGCTACCCTTTCTCATTAAGAGAAGGTAGGGAATTTACTATATATATTTTTTTTAAGATTTTATTTATTTATTTGACAGACAGAGATCACAAGTAGGCAGAGAGGCAGGCAGAGAGAGAGGAGCAAGCCGGCCCCTGCTGAGCAGAGAGCCTGAAGCGGGGCTCGATCCCAGGACCCTGGGATTATGACCTGAGCTGAAGGCAGAGGCTTTAACCCACTGAGCCACCCAAGGGCCTGGGGAGGTAGGGAATTTAAATAGTTCTCTGGCATAAACATATTTCCATTCATTCATTCCTCAAATGGCATTCAGTGACTACTCGTGATTTAATAGTGTAATTGTTAGCAAGCATGGGGAAAAGTATAAAGCACAGTCTGCAATTGTGATAGAAATTCTGTTTCTTCTCTCATCACCTTTTGTAGGAGATAATGTGCTTGGCATAGTCTGGTCAAATTTTCATGACAACTCTTTTAGTTCCCAGTTTATGGCTCCCCCGAGGCAGGTTTGCAGCTTTGCAGGAGCTGAGGCAACCTGAGCGCCTTGTCATTTCCTCCTTTGTCAGGCTTCCTTCTTTTGGTTCTTCATGGGGTCTCAGATTGGCACTTGGCAGCTTGTACCTTCAGTGTCTTCTCCTTAGAATGTTCTTGGCAAAGACTTATCACCTAGGCCACTGGACAAATGCTTTTCTTATCTTGGCTTCCTTCTCTTGTTTTCAGCATGAACATTTGCATGTCCCTCCTCACCTCATTGTTTGGGAAAGCTTCAGTTCTGGGCAAAGTGCAAGGATTTTTGGAATTGGCATACCTGAATTTGAAGACAGACCGTGTCACTTCATTGGGGGGTGACTCTGAGCTTTGATTTATCGTCAGTAAATACATGGATAATCTTGTCTGTTTCATAGGGTTATGAACCTGACACTTGATCACTTACTTGACTGAAGCTTGGCTCCTGGCTCTAGTGAGTGGTTAAAAAAATGCCCACTCCTTCCTTCTTTAAGTCCTATGGAGAAATGAGGCCTTTGAGAGAGTCAAAGAAAATATTGGTGTCATAGAGACTTTATAGTTCATTGCTTTCCTGTTCATTTCAGACAAATGTGCTGTAAATTAATTTCTTTCTAAAGGCAAGGGGAATTTGTGCCTCCTCTTGTGATGGGATGTACCCTAGCATTCCCAGTTGTATTGAGCACATACTATATCCAAGTCCTAGAACAGGTTCTGAGAGGGATACAAATACATAGCCGAAAGCATATTTTCTTGTACCTTAAAAACAACTTGAACTAAGATTTGTATAGTAAAAGGTTGAATAGTAATCAAAAGAAATATTCCATGGATATTACTAAGAAGCAATCAATTATTCATTGACTAAGTTATTTTTTTTTCCCTGTAGAGCTCCTCATAGAGACTTTGAAATCATAATACACATTGAGAATCTTTAAGACATGAATAGTAAGCAAAGCTTTCTAGGCTTCCATAGTCATGGAATTCTTTAATTTATTTTAATTTTGTCTTTAAGACAATCTTAGGTATAGAAAAATAGATTGGGGTCATGGAAGGTGAATGCTAACGTGAAGAATCAGAACTATACCCTAAAAGCACGGGCATTTCTAGAAAGGAAAGTCACAATTCAAGTATTTCACGTTTTAGAAAGGGTGGGTCATTGGTGCGAATCAACAAAATGTGTTTTTCCAAGTAGAATGAATAGGATCTAAACTAGACTGCAGTTAATAAGAAGATTTGAGACTGTGATGTAGAGTCAGCAGGTAATAGAATGCTCTTAACTGTGATTTTAGAAGTGAGAGTGAGAGACCCAGCCAAGACAGCTGTGGCTCAAGAGGGTTTTATTCAGGACAGGAAAGATGAGGGCGTGTTAGATGATCATGAGGAAAACCACAACAGAGAGAGGACCGAGAATGGTCCTGGAGGGAGAAAGGAGAACTGTGGGATCAAGTCCCTGGAAACAGTGGAAGGGAATAAGGAAGAGAACATAGACGGGGAAGGAGCCAAGACTTGTATGTAACATACAAGTATGTAGTATAAAGCACAGTCTGCAGTTGTAATAGAAATTCTGTTTCTTCTCTCATCACCTTTTGTAGGAGACAATCTGCTAGGCATAGTCTGGTCAAATTTTCATGACAACTCTTTTAGTTCACAGGAGACAGAAAGGAATGCAACTCTGATTTCATAATGCAGTCTTCTATGTGTACCAGCTAGATCCAGCAAATACTGTCTTTCTTCTTCATTGTCGTAGTTACGTGTCATAGAAATGATGATCTGAAATGTGCAGACAGGGGAACTTGCTCAAGGTCACATAGCTACTAAAAGGTAGAGCAGAAAAATCACAAAATTCCAAATGATAATCTTGAGCAGATACTTCCTGCTTGAACATGGGTGATCCAGTAGATAAAAAAACACTTCGACATGGCCAGAGTTGGGGCTGCCTTCTTGGGGGAAAGGATGGGGATAGGCAAATTAGATCTAAGCCTCACCCCCAAGCCAGCCTCAGGGCCAGTCTGGAAGATCCTTGAGCCTACAGCTTTATGTGGTCATGCTAGAACTTGCTGGGTTCCTCAGGTAAGGATGGAGGAAATTGATCTGTCTTCTTCCTTGACAGTATATATTTTTATATGTGTGTATGTGCATATGTGTTTGTGTATTTAGGTACCTATAAATGTGCAAACATAGACATCTTCACGTATATATCTCTGTAGAGCAAGACACACTTAAGCTTCCCAGTGAATGATATCCTTATCTCTTTCAGCTCTTTCAGACAGGTACATAGCCCTTTGGTTAAGGGGAGAATTCCTTTGGGATCAAAAAAGGTAGTTCTTTCGAGGTTATCTCTTACAGGTCTGGATACTGGGCCCTCAGCTTGTGTCTACAGTTGATGTTCTCCTGGCAATTCTCTTAAATTGGTCAGAGCCCAGTGACTTCCTGTGGTTGACTTTTCTTCACTTCTCTGTGTCTTTTTCACGTCTTCCATCTTACCTGGAAGATTCTGCTCTAGTTCACCGCATTCTTTGGATTACAGTCTCCCAGCTTGTATTCCTGGAAGCCTCTTGGCATGAGAGGATGTGTGTATCTCCTCCATTCTCAGGGAGCAAAGGGCAGCTGGGATACTAATTTAGCCTCTCCCTCTCTCTCACTCTCTCTCCAATTCCATGAAGCCACCACCTACACCACCGCTAGGTGACTCCCTGTTGGATCATGTCTTCTGCTTGAAGATGGTAGTACATGGCATAAACTTAGTGAGTTAGGATTTCTTCTTTGCTACCTTCCTCCCCAATTTAAGGCTTCTCATTTCTAGCTGAGCCCTACACAAACTAGCTGAACCCTGGGGGATTCTGCATCGTCACATCTCTACTCTCCTTCCTTTTATTCTCTTCGATGTCCCTTTCCCTTACAGAAGGACTGCTATCCCTTTTTCTTATTGAGTCAGGATTTTCCTCAATTTTCACTTCTTTCTCACTTATTCAAGCTACATGATTTTGCCATAATGGCACAGAGATATCTAGAAATACTTGCTACGAATATAATGTGTAAAAGCACGGGTTTATGAATGTCTAATATGTGAGGGTTGAAAATTACCAGTATTAACAAGTGACAGTTTGCTCCGCCTAAATTAATTAAACAAAACACATACTGCATCAAAAAGCAGAGGAATAGGCTTGAGAAATATAAAACATAATTCCCACATTTAGGGAGTCATAATCTTGCAGGGAAGGTAAGATTATTTAGACAATGGAAACATGAAAGGGTATAAAGCAGTAAGCGGTCCATGAGAAAAGAGCTGTGGGTATTCGCGGATAGGAGCAGTCATATCTGGCTGAGACCACCAAGAAGGACATCTAGAAGGAGATGGCTTTGGAGGGGAGCCTGAAAGGACTGGGTATGGGCATGTACATCTTCACTGGCAACAGTTATTTCAAGACTTCCCTCCAAGTCCTGTAGAATAGGTCCAGAAATAGAACACATCCTACCACCGATGGCTATCGTGGGGGAAGTGGCCATTACTCTTTGGGTACAGAAGCACTGTAAAGGCATCAGTGAGTGAAGGTCACCTGATGTGGCTGACCTCAGAGCAGAAGCTAAGCGAGGAGGCCAAATGCAACCAAAAACTTGTCAATGTAGGAGCAGGAGAGAAATGGCCTCAGCCAGAATGAGGAAATGGGAGAAGGGGAAGGTTGTCGATGGACAGGGGGACTGCCACCACCTTGGAAACAGAACATTACCACAGGATGGCTCAGGCGAGGCTTGGTACAGTGAGCGCCTAATACCGAAGGAGATGCAGGAAGGTACAGAGCACAAGGTAAGAAATTCTGAGGTCAGGGCTTCAGATGGTTAGTTGACTGAGTGCTGGGAATAAGGGGCTGGGATTTTTCACTTCGGCCAGCCAATTGGAACTGCCCCCGATGGCTATAAATATGCTGCTCTGTGTTTTCCGCTGTCCCTTGGTCTTTATAAAGGAGCAGAAAGGTCACTGTTGGAAGACGCTAATCCCAAGCCACATCCAGCTGCACCCAGCTGTGAATTCACCCGTGCAGGAGGCGCCGCAGCTACCCATGTCACTCGATTGGCGTGTTTCAGCTTTGACTCGAGCGCTTTGCAACGCCCGCAGAAGTGGGGTTTGAAAGAAATGTATTTCGCTCTCCTTGCTTGCAGTTCTGGAGAGGAAGTGAAAAAAAAAAAAAAGACAAAAACTCAGGAACACCTGAGTCAGCTTCAGTAGCTGGAAATGTAGCAGTTTAACACCAAATAAAGGCCTGTCCAATGGCTGGTGAATCAAATTAAATTCCGAACAAACAACTCTCTAGCCACATCTCAGTCAATTTTAGAATCAATGCAGGTGATTTATGGTTCCTTAGGGTTGTATTCTCTTTCCAGTGTGCTGGGATTTCCACACGTAGCTACTGCTTACTGCTAATGAGCAGCACACATCAGTCCCAGAGCACCTGAATGGGAACGCATCACTTACTCTCATTCAGCGGCGTGGGCTCTTTCCATGCAAAAGGGGCTCCTTAGCTGGGTCAGGAGCCCGAGTCTGCGGGGTGGATGCCGTTAGTGCAAAGTGGTGATATTTTCCAGCCTTTTTCTCCCAGAAGCACCAGTGCTTTTTAATTTAATGGTTCTCTGGTGTGTGAGAACCCTTTGAGACAAATTTCCTTCTCTAGCCTCAGCACACGGATTCAAACAGAGGCTGGGTAGCAACAGAGGAGAGTGTTTGGCTTTCTTTGTTACTATTTGAGGAAAATGAGTCTTGAGTCTTTGTTTTTAAGGGGGTGAAATAATACCTTTGTGTTTATCCCAACGCCTGCCACATAACAAAAGCTCCATAGATATTTGTGGGACAAATGGCAGGTAGAAGCCCACATACAGTGTTTATCTCTTCTAATAAGCATTTGGTAATTCTCTGCGTGTGAGACAGAAGAGATTCTGGGAAAGCGGATGGTTTTTGAATGCTTGACTATGTGCCAGGCCCTGTTTCTAACTCCTTCATTTCACTCATTGCTCACAGTAATCTTTTTAGGTAAGCACTCTTGTCATGCCCATTTTACAGATGAGGAAGCTGAGGCATAGAGGGACAAATATGATTTTCCTGAGGTCACACAGTGAGTGCTGTGGCTGGGATTTTGAACCTAGGCTGTCAGTTGGCCTCTGGGGATCCTACAGTTTTGTTTTGTTTTGTTTTGTTTTGTTTGTTTTTTGTTTTGCTTTGTGTGTGTGTGTGTTTTTTTAATAGAACATTTTACTAAACACACGGCACCTTCTGGCAAAAAAGACAAGATACAGGAAAAGTTGGTGGGATAAAGCAGTTGGTTGCTGCTATAGAAACAAACATTTTTGTTTGTTTTCATCCTGGAAAAGGATGAAAAGTAAGTGTGATTTGATGATTCTGTTTTATTGCCCTCACAACTAGACCCACAGCCAGCATTAGCTCCAAAATAAAAGGAAACCGGGCTGGGAATGAAATAAAACTACACACAACAAATATCCCCACCTGCTGAGTGTCACTTAGCTGCACCCAATGAAAAGTCACCTCCTCCCAGTGGTGAATTGTTCATGTTCACTCGTTAAATACATAATTTCATTTCTCCTTTTTTCTTTTTTTTTAAAAAGATTTTATTTATTTGAGAGAGAAAGAGAGAGAGAGAGAGCAAGAATTGGGGAGGAGCAAAGGGAGAGGGACAAGCAGACTCTGAACCGAGCACAGAGCCCAACGTGGGGCCCAATCCCACAACCCCAAGATCATGACCTGAACCCAAACCATGAGCGGGCTGCTTAACTGACCGAGCCGCCCAGGCGCCCCTTCTCTTTTCTTTCTTTGAGGTGGTTTACGAATTCAACTGAGGTCCTACATCTCACCACGAAGGAATAGCGAACTCTCGCAGGCCTCTTCCATTGGCATGGTAGAGTTTTTCCCCCAAAGCAGGGAAAAAACTAGCTTTACTTCAAAATGACAAGCAAAACAAAGACACAATATTTGCAGCCTCTTGAGTTCTCAGCTTTCCTAGCACTTAGCAAGGCAGACAGGAATTCACAGTTGGTTTCGGACCAAAGAAAGCGGAGGGTGACTATGAGGCAGGGAGAAGTGGGGGGGGAGAGGGGAAGAACAGCTTTCTAGGCTGTTCTTGAGGCATATCTTATCATTTTGAAGACAGACGCTGAAAAAAGGAGAAAAGCAAGGCAAGCCTGTGAATTGGCGTGGTGGGTGGGGCCCTCCCCTGGGAAGGGAACAGCTTTGCACATGCGCAGGGGAGAAGGATTCTAGCTGAGACAGAGATGCTACCTCGTGTCTGCGGGAGGTAAGTTAGCCTTCCAGAGCAGTAGAATAATGAGAACCCTGAAAAAGTAATTTTCTAAATGAAACTGTAGTTCCCTGGGAAAATATAGCCCCTACATGAGGAAGGAAATTAAACATCTTTCCATTAGCTCTTGGGATGCAGGGTTTCATTTGCTTCCTCAAAACAAACAAACAAACAAACAAACAAAAATACCACACAGTGGAATCCAACTAATAGTGCTTGCATTCTCTAATAGTCTGTCTTTCCCTAAAAGAGACTGAGTTCCATACAAAATTGAGTTGACGTTTCCACTGAAATTGAGCTTAGCACAAGTAGTCTGCAAACAAAATAACAGGCAAAACATTTGGAATCTGTTTTCCAACCCAAACTACAATTTCAGGATCCAGATTTCATAAGGGGAAGGGAGCTGCCCGCTTGGAAATTTGATTTAAAAATTAGTTTCTAGAAAAGTATTAAGTAGTCCCCAGTACCTCCTGGGAGAACAAGAGGCTTTTAAAAATCTTAAACTGCATTGTAGAAATTTTTATGAATGAGCAACACATGGATTAAATTACTCATATTTGAAAAAAAAAATCCAATGACAAAGCATACTTGGCAGTTTTATTGCCCCTGAGTTATTTGGAAAACAGTCGGGCGATACCTTCGAAATCCCTAGTGGAGCCTAGTGTACGGACCATCTTTGAAAAATGAAATCGAGCCATTCATAGGAAAAGGGCTGTTTCTCTGTTCAGGTGTAGAGAGCTCAAGATAGAAAGGTAGCTAAGCTGATTTTCCTAAGTTCTGAGGGATTTCACAGAGGAGGGGGTCCATGACAGTGATGATCATACACGTGACCTTGGGAAGCCCCAGGGCAGAAACCAGTGGGGGCAATGTTGATTTTCCTCGTAGTACCAGTTTGGCAGATAGGTTAAAACTAGACTGTTCACTCTCTTCCCTAATTTTGCAACTCAGTCGTTGTCAATGTTGAATGAGACTGGTTTTCTGAAAAATAATCTGTGGTCAATTTATTGTATACATTATGATTCCTGTGGCTATCTTTCATTCCATACATGAAGTTGTGGGGAAACCTCTTTAACTCTGTTTAAAAATCTTGTTGCAGTTTAAAAATAGTCTGCTCTAAAAATAGTCTAAACATTTATTGAGTACTGAATGAGAAAATGAGTGAAGGTACCCAAGGGAAATAAAAAGGTCCCTGGTTGAATTTTATTAAGTCGAGAAAGGGGGAGAAGTCATGGGTCTTTCACTACCCTATCTGGTGCACTGTACCAACACATCAAATGTCAAATATAGACATGAATATTTTCCAAGACTATCTTGGGCAAACCCGATAAAGGCTTAGATTTTTAAATCTTTAGGGCCTCTTTATCAATAAGTGACAATGGCAGGACAGGATCCCAGGTCTTCTGATCCTAAGGGCCGTGCTTGTTCTTCTAGAATAAATTCCTTCGATCTCTTAAAAATCCTAGGCTCCTGGACCGGCATGAGTATTGAACTAGGATTTATAAAGTGGGGACCCATCACAGGTTTCAGTTTTTAAATTCAGCTATCCAAGTGCTCTTTTGAATAACTCAGATGAAAAATGCCTTAAGTTTTATTTTACTTATATGCCATTTGCTCTATGCCTTATACACCCACAATTATATGAATTATGCATTTATATACACATAATACCAAATGGGGTTGTCAACACAAAACATGCACATTATTCTTTGTGGGTGGCTTATGGAATGTTCAAGGGTACTTTTGCCCACACTCCTGTGCCTTCTATCCAAATTTGGGCACTAAATCCCATGCCAGATAAGATTCCATTTACTATGATGTCTCTGGATCAGGGAGCTTTATGTCAATTATAATAAAACACACCATTTGGCCAGTCATGCTCCATTTGCCCAACACCACTTCTTGCCTTTAATGTAACCGAAAAGTTCATGTTGGAAGGTGAGCAGGTGCTAAAGGAAAAGGTGTACAGATGCATTTTGAGTAAAAGTTCAGGGCTGTTGGTTCCTCCAGGGAAGTCCATCTCATGGCAGACTCACCTGGCCAAGAAAATGACTGTTTTAGGAGATGTTCTGTCTCCCTGTGCTCCTGAATCATCACTATGGTTCTGTATTCCTCGGAGACAGGCCATGATCAAGGTGGAGATTCTAAGGTAATTCCAGAGTTAAGGCTTCCCTTCTTCTCTTGTGAGATAACTTAGTAATTGAGAAAATTGCTTTAAATTCATCCAAAGAACAATTCCAGAGAACATAATGTAAATGTTAAGTGTGGAATGACGGTTTCTGGCACCCATGGTCACTCCTGCTGTTTCTCTGAGTAGACTTTACTTTCTTCCTGGCGTGGCCCCTCTGCTTTTTTGTTTAACTAACTCCTCATCATCCTTCGAAGCTCAGTTTAAGCACCACCTTGGGAAGCCCTCCCCAGCTGGTCTGGTGTAGACGCTTCTTCTCCAGGCTCCTGTGGTAACACCGGGCATGACTCTGTGGTAGGATTTACTTGTTCCGTAATAGCAGATTTATTTGTCCATAAAGGCCAGAAATAGACCCCTTGAGGGCAAGAATCACATCATTTCATTCTGAATGCCGAGTTCCTGGCCCAGTGTCTGGCCCATCATAGATCTTCAGAAAATGTTTATTGAGCTGTGAATAAATGCGAGGTTCACATCGTTCTGCTGAATCCCCAACCCCAATTATCCATGGAAACCCAGAAGCATTGCTCTTTGCTCTTTCTCATGATGCTTCAAAATGGGTCCTGCCTTTGGAAAAAGAAAAACAATCGCATCCCCCAATGCAGTGAAATATGTGAATATAATTTGGAACTTGGAACTCAGAGTTTCAGCGGCAGGAAGACATTCATGGGAAAACAAAAACCAACCCAATAACCGGATCACCTTAGCAAACTTGTTTGAGAACCTATTTTCTCAGCTTTGTTCCCAAGTTTATGGATTTGTATGTAATTGCAGCCCTTCTGTGGTTACCACTTAAGGGGAGACAGGATTGTTTATTAGGCGTCCTCCGTGTCCTAGGCACAGTGGTAGAAGATGTACATGCCAGCACAGTAAACACCTCTAGTGACTCGATGTGCTGGAATTGCTCTCTTGGTCTTACAAGCAGTGCGGCCCAGGGAAAGTGAGGCAACAGTGTAGTAAGTGGCAGAGACGGGATTTGAACAGACATCTGTTTGACTAAGGCTGTTAAAACTTAAAAGTTTAAATTACATGGAATTTGATTAAAAATAAAAGTCACAAAAGTCATTTCATTTTGTCAAATTTCTGGCGGTGGATTTATTGGGGCGCGTGAAATTTGTATGTTTTTTAAGAGCTGTGGCTGAACTACTTTCCAGAAGGATCGGAAGAATGAATTCACAGTCCACCAGCCTGCGTATTTCTCGAAGGACGAATTCATGTTTTATCTCCCTAATCTCAGAAGCTAGTACAGTGCTGGGCACAGAATTGCTTCTTCACAGACGTCTGCCGAATGAATGACTGAAGAAATGGACCCCGCCACTAGTATTGTAGATTTCCTTTGAAACCCACATAATGTAATGCCTGAAAAGTATATGAACCTACAAAAGGCAGATAGGTTTCTTATCCCTGAATGCAAGGAAAAAGATGACCCTTGCAAAGCAGATTGACTCTGTTGGGAAAGTAGCTGATCCCCGTACTTTTGCAAGCAACACAAAATCTTCTTCCCCATTTCGGATCTAAGAATTTAGCAAATCATTTTCCAAAATATGTGATCTGAATCAATCCCAGGCTGCCTGGGGGCCCAGACTGTGTACTGCTGCAGTTAGACACACAATCTTGCAAGTAAAAGTCATTACAGTGTAGTTCTGGGCTTTATTTGAATTGTTCAAAGGAAATTAAAGGGAATCTAGTAACACTTCTGAAGATGCTCCCCTTTCTCTCTTCTCCAATTTTCTTCCGTCTTTGGCTCCTCTCATTCCCACCTGTCTCTACATCTTCATTCTCAGACTTCACCCAAAGTTCTATTTGATTCTTTAAACCTAGGCCTCTTTTCCTTTCCCTTGTTGGAGTTTCAGTGGCCTCACCTCTCCTGAAGTAGCCTCTTGGCTTTCATGACACCAGATCCTTTCTCCTCACCTTTGGAAATTTATTTCTCTTTCTTTTCCTCCCTCTTTCTCTTTCTTTTTCTTTTCTTTTCTTCTTCCCTCTCTCTTTTTTGCTTTAAAAAAAAAGTGCTTAACTTCATCATATACAGTTCTTTCTTTTTCTTTTCTTTCTTTCTTTTTTTTTTTGGAGAGAGAGAGTATAGGCGAGTGGGGTGGGGCAGAGAGAGAGGGAGAATCTCAAGCAGGCTCCATGCTGAGGACCCTACATGGGACTCAATCTCATGACCCTGAGATCATGACCTGAGCCTAAATCAAGAGTCGGACGCCTAACTGACTGAGCCACCCAAAAATTTAAAAAAATAATAATAATATATATATATATTTTTTTCTTTTAAAGCTGAGATACAGGTATTGTTTAGAATCAATTTATTGACCTGAAGCATTGCTTCTCAAATTACACTACAATTTTCCTGTGGCCTCATCAAGTTTTGCCACTTTCTCTGTAGGATGCTTTCTTAACTATCTTTCTTGCTCTCCATTCCGCCAGCTCCAGCCCTTGCCCATATCATAGTTTTCATGAAGGCTTTGACAAAAACGTGTCCATCATTGGAGCCATTCTCTAATTTCTGTCCTCTGCTTTCTGCCCCCGTGTTTTCTTACTGACAGCCCCTTCTCTTCCCTTCAGACACCTTCAGATTTTTAGCTGTTTCCCCTCTGTCAAAACAAGGTTCAAATAGAATTTACCTTATCAGGTTAAACTGAAATTCACGTTTAGATACATCTCTCAAGTATTTGTCTTTAAAACTCTCTCTGACACATTTGTGGAATTAAATCTCTTGAATGTATTTGAAGTGGAATGAGGTTATTGTCCGTTGTTCATACCATTTGTTCCAATCATAGAACTATTTACCGTGATTCAAATTCAGTTTTACTTTTATGACCTTTAAAGAGTTAGGTGACATTATAGCTTTCGCAACTTACACAAATACGCACATAAACACACACACACAGACGTACACACACACACACACACACACACACACACACACATATATATATATATATATATATATATATATATATATATACACACATATCTCAAAGTAAGTTAAACCTCCACAGGGTTTTTGTGTGTGTGTGTGTGCTTTTAGGGAAAAAACCGATTCTCATAATCCACTGTTTTGTTATTTTAATTCTTCGAAATAGGAAGAAAATTTGACAGTTTAGAGTACTTGCTTTGTGGCTTTAATTTGCAATGTTATTAGTAGATGTATATTTTTTTAAATTAAGAAAAGTAAGAATATGGGGCGCCTGGGTGGCTTAGTGGGTTAAAGCCTCTGCCTTCGGCTCAGGTCATCATCTCAGGGTCCTGGGATCAAGCCCCACATCGGGCTCTCTGCTCAGCAGGGAGCCTGCTTCCCCCCCTCTCTCTGCCTGCCTCTCTGCCTATTTGTGATCTCTGTCAAATAAATAAAATCTTAAAAAAAAAAAAAAGAAAAGTAAGAATATGATTAGTTTTGGAAACAGTATTGCATATTTAAGAAAACCTAGGTTTTTTTTTTTTTTTTTTTACCTTTAAAAGTTTCTTTTATTAGATTAATAGAAATTGTGCTTGTGGGGTTTGTAAGTCTGCCCTGCTAGGCATTTGAAGTAGTTTCAGCTCTATCAGATCTGAAATGTGTATCTGTTAGGGTTCAATCTGAAAAGCAGATCCAGTAGGAGGGGTGTGTGTGTGTGTGTGTATGTGTGTGTGTGTGTGTGTGTGGTTTATCACAAGGAAAGTGGCTTGTGCAATTGTGGGGGCGGGTTGAGCAAATCCAAAGTCTGTAAGGCAGGTTGTTAGGGGAGAAGATCCTGACCTGATAGGCTCTAGCTCCATCAACATGGGCCAAATCTGTCCAGATGAGGAATTTCTTTTTCTTCCTCCTGTGAAAGCTTCAGCTGTGCTTTTAAGGCCTTTTCACTGACAAAGTCAGGTTCACCCAGAATAATCTCCTTTGCTTACACTGAACTGAGTAAGGATGCTAATTATATCTGCAAAATCCTTTCGCAGCAACACCTAGACTAACGTTTGGCTAATTAACTGGAAGACTATAGCCTAGTCAACAGACACATCAAAAAGTATCACAAAAAACGTTAAAGATATTTTTTTTTCTTTTAAAGATTTTATTTATTTATTTGACAGACAGAGATCACAAGGAGGCAGAGAGGCAGGCAGAGAGAAAGAGAGGAATGGAAGCAGGCTCCTGCTGAGCAGAGAGCCCGATGCGGGGCTCGATCCCAGGACCCTGGAATCATGACCTGAGCCAAAGGCAGAGGCTTTAACCCACTGAGCCACCCACGTGCCCCACAAAAAATGTTAAAGATATTTTAATTAATTTATGAATGAGTTGTACCCTTTGGTGGGGTTTAATCTACTGAATTTATCATGAAACATAAAGTAAAAGTCTGCACTACATTTTTCTTTTAAGGTAGAATCACTAGGTTGGTTTTTTTTTTCTTTTTTTTAGAATTACTAGTTTTTTTTAAATAGATGGACACAATTTATAAAATGAGCCTAAAGACATGAGAAAGCCAAGGTTTTCATATTTACGATTGTGATTCGTAGATATGATTGTGGGGTTATAGTCAACCAAATAGTTGCAAATGGTCTTTTCTGTGCACAAGGCTTTCCAATTTTGTAAAAAAAGCAAACCCTCAATAGATTGAGACTGGCAGAGTAGAATTAGATACACCACAGGGGTCCTCAGTCCTGACACATAGTATGGGAATTACAGAAAATGGAACTCAAGCCATTATGGAGTGATATTTGAGAACTTTCAAATATATTTGTATCAGTGTTTGATAATGATAATGATGAACACCCTTATAATCTCATGATCTGTGCAATCCAGCGTCAGAGTTGGATCATGACAAAAAATGACAGTAATACCCAGCAATCAAGAGAAATTTCAAAATAACTTGAGGGTTTTGCTTGCATTTCTTGATGCAAGAGTGAATCACAGGAATACTTCTAAAAGAATGCCTCTTTTGTGTTTGTCTAACTCCCTTTCATAGCACTTCTGGGATTTCCCCCTGCAAATTCCCACCCCCGCCCCCATTCTCAGCCCTAGTCTTGTTTTTCTTGCCTTCTTTCTCTTTCTGCATGAGAAAGCTCCAAATAGCTGTTCTACCCAAGGAGGACCCTTGCTGGAGGACAAGGGAGACCTCAATACTTAGGAGAAGCAGAGGGAGAGATGGTGACATTCACACACCCATTGGTTTGGGTGTTTGTTCCTTAGGACAGTGATCATTCAGCGTGAGTGTCGGGGACACGGGGTCCCACTGATAACAGTACAGATGCTGGAAAACTTAAGGCCAGAGAAGAAAAGCCAAAATGTGTTCAGTTATGTAATAGTAACACCAATTACACTTAATGATGTAAACTATTTACTGTTTATGCCTAATTACTTCAAAGCACAGTCATGATTATGCACCCCATTAACTATGTATGTCAAGTTAACCTGCTGGTAAATTCTGTCTATTAGGAAAGTTCTGCAAAGATTACTGCTTCTTTTATTCAGTAGCCTGCATGTGCATGGGATCATTTGCTTATAAATTAGGAAAACTTGGCGGGGGGGGAGCTTATCACACCTCTGAACTTCTGCAAGATTCAACCATATCTCCCCAGCTTTTGGCCTCTCTTCCTTTCCAACTGTTACATCCATTGAAATAAGAATAATCAAAACCTCCTAGAGCCTTCTCTCATCTCACAAAAGCTCCTGAATCTTACTCCTTAGGCTTTTGACTTCTTGTTACACTAAAGCTATATTTTTCTTTAAACCGGGAATCTGTGCGAGGTATCTTCCTGAGTTTTGCTCTGTTATCTTGACAGGTGTCCTTTTCCCCCTCATTCAAATTCTTTGTCTAATTTGGATTCTTCGGTGTACTCTGTCTCTGGTTTAGTTCCTGGGCTAGTCCTCAAGGATGAACAGCAGAAAAAAACAGAGAATCCAGGGACTCAGTCTGGGGTTCACCATTGACAATGGGATAAATAAACTACTCTCAAGGTAGGATGGGGTACCCTTTAGGGACCAGCTTTCATGGAATAATGACAGAGCCAAGAGCCTTTGCTCCCATTGTGTGCAGGGGCACGTATGGCCTCCCCTTAAATCAAGCCCTGCTTTGAACTGCAGGACCTCCTTTTATAAACAGGAAGTGTCTGGATCAACCTACTTGTAACAGAGCCCATGTTCTGGAAAATAGAAACCTCAGGCTATTGTTCTTTCTTGTATTTTTTTTTTATTGTTGTTGTTGTTGTTTTGTCATGGGTATTTTCAGACCTCTGACCCCAGCCCTGGCAAGAAGACTAGGACAGGATAGGTCCTGGCAAGGTGCTGGCAGCCAAGTCATGCTGGGGCAGGGTACAAAGGCTGGGTTTAGGGCAGGGGCATTGTACGTGATATCCAAGAGGCAAAAAAAATGGCTGAAAATGGGAGGCAGAGCACAGGGTGAGGAATCTTGGGTGCTCTCATACAGCTCCGGGACACCACTACCTCTCATGGGGACTCTAACATAGCTGTCACCCTACTTCTGCTCTGAGATCTTCAGAGCCTTCTTCCAGAGCACAGCAGCCAGAAGGGGTGCTTTTTAAAGCACCAATCAGATCACGGTTTCCCACACCTAAAACCTTACAGTGGGGGCACATGGGTGGCTCAGTGGGTTAAGCCTCTGCCTTCAGCTCAAGTCATGATCTCAGGGTCCTGGGATCCAGCCCCGCATCGGGCTCTCCGCTCAGCGGGGAGCCTGCTTCCCCCTCCCCCTCTGCCTGCCTCTCTGCCTACTTGTGATCTCAATCTGTCAAATAAATAAATAAAATCTTAAAAAAAAATAAAACCTCATGATGGCTTCCAGTAACCAACAGCTTTTCCCTGTTTATGCCTACAATTCCCACCTACTCTGCTCTGGCCCCTCTAGACTTTGCTGAGTATGCCCCGGCCTTTCCAGTCTTAGGCTCATGTATGCACAGTTTCTTCTGCTTGGGAGCTGCTCCTTCCTGAATTCAGGCTCCCAACTCAACCGGATTCCCCTCTTCCCCTATCATTTTCCATCACTTCACTCTGTTTCATTTTCCTTGTTAACCGCAGATCCTTGTGAAATTATCTGTTTCATTTCTTTCCTGTCTCTTGGCCATCGTTTAAGTTCCTTGATAGTAAATTTCTCATTTGTCGTGTTCACCATGGTGTCTCTAATGTCTAATATAGAGGTTGCCACGTAGCAGGCGTTGTGCAAGTATTTAAGAAATTAAAAAAATATTCCTGCACACCATTATGAGCTATTCTTAGAATTAGTATACGCTGGAGAATTGAGTTGGCCAAAGCTGTGTGGTTGGGGACTTCGTTTTAGATCCAGAGGCAAAGAGTCTTTCTATAGCGCCTTGAGGCTGAACTGGGAATTGCTGGCCCCAAATCCATTGCTGGGAAATCTTTTCTTTCTTTTTTATTGCAATAAAAGAGACAAAGCATGAAATTTACCATTACTGACATTTAGTACGTTCACAATGTTGTGCAACCATCACTTCTATCTGGATCCAGGACATTTTCTCCACCCCAAAGAAATCCCGGGCCCAGGAGGTAGTCCCTATGTTCCCCTCTCTGCCTCCAAACCCTGGCAACCACTGATTTACTTTTTTGGTCTCTGTGGATTTGCCGATCTTGGACATGCCATATGAATGGAATCATATAACACGTGGCCTTTTGTGTCTGGCTTCTTTCATTCCAGATAACGTTTTGAAGGTCCATCCTCCATGCTGTAGTATGCATCAATACTCCATTCCTTTTTATGACTGAATACTATTCAATTGTGTGGATACGCCACATTTTGTTATCTACTCATCAGCTGGTGGACATTTGGGTTGTTTCTATCTTTCGGCTATTGTGAAGAGTGCTATATGAATATTCTTGTAAATGGTTTTGTTTGAACACCTGTTTTCAATTCTTTTCGTTCATTATCGGGAGTAGAATTGCTCAGTCTTATGGTAATTCTATGTTTAACTTATTGTGGTGGTTAATTTTATGTGTCAACTCAACAGGGGCTGCAGGGTGCCCAGATATTTATCTATGTATTATTTCTGAGTGTGTCTCTAAGGGTGTTTCTGGATGACATTAGCATTTGAATTGGTGAAGTTAGTAAAGTCGTGGCCTTCCCCGGTATGGGCATCATCCAATCTATTCAGGGCCTGAATGGAACAAAAGGGTGGAGGAAGGAAACAATTGGTTCTTCCTGCCTGACTACTAGCCTGGCACATTGATCTCTTCTTGCTCCCTGCGTTCCTGGTTCTCAGGCTTTCAAATCTGAACTGGAAGCAATATCATCATCTCCCCTTGTTATGGGGCCCCAGACTTGGACTGATTTACATGAGGCAATTTCCTGGGTCTCTGGCTTACAGATGGCAGATCGCAGGACTCCTCAGCTTCCATAATTGTGTGAGCCAATTCTTGAAAATAAATATCTTTGTTCTGTTTCTCTAGAGAATCCTGAGGAACCATCAGTCATTTTCCACAGCAGCTGTACCATTTTACATTTCCACTGGCAGTGTATGAGGATTCCATCTTCCCCACATCATCTTGATCAACTCCTATGCTTTTTTTGCTTTGGGGGTTTTAAAAACAGCATAGCCATCCCTGTGGGAATAAAATGGTGTCTCATTATGGTTTTCATGTGCACTTCCTAATAACTAATTATTTGTGCTTGTGCTTGTTGGCCATTTGTATGTCTGTTTCTCTTGGGAGAAGTCTACTCAAGTCCTTTGCTCATTTTTTTAAATTGGCTTGTTTGACTTTTTGTTGTTGAATTATAACAATTCTCATACTCTAGATACTAGATCCTTATCAGATAAGTAGGTTGCAAATATTGTCTTCCTTCTGTGGATTATCTTCATTTTCTTGATGCACAAAAAGTGTCCTTTGATACACAAAAGTTTTTCATTTCGATCAAATCCATTTTATCTATTTTTAGTTTTGTTGCTCATGCTATTAGTGTCATAAGTAAGACTCTTTTGTCTACTCAAATGTCATGAACATTTATCCCTATGTTGGCTTTTTTTTTTTTTAACTTATGCATCTTTGTATATGGTGTGAGGTAGAATTCAACCTTCATTTTTTTGCATGTAGATATCCAGTTATCTCAGCATGATTTGTTGAAGAGACTATTCTTTTCCCATTGAGCAGTCTTAGCATTCTTGTGGAAAAGCAATTGACCAAGCATGTATGGATTTATTTCTTGTCTCTTAATTCTAGAGGAAATCAAAATGCCTTTTTTTTTTTTTTTTTAAAGGAAATACTGTGGATATGTTTTGAGATCCTGGGGGAAAAGGCCTGAGAAAATTTCAGTCTACCTTTTGAATGTTGTTCTGATTAATATGGTTTTAACACATTAGAAGAATGTAGCTCCAAATTCAAGTAAATTACAATTATTATAGTTTGGTATTTAAAAAATCCTGCTGAGGCGATATTATTATTAGAAATAACAGTAATAGGAATTCAAGGTTGTCCCTATTTATATGAATCTTAGCAGTCTTTTAAGACATATGATCCAATCACATGTATTCTGTTAATGTTTCTTTTAGGGCCTGTACCTCTTTTTGGCCACATTTGAAGATAATATCTCTTCCTTGACCAGTCCTTCCACAATCCTAAGAACTGAATAATGGACAGAGGGGAGAAGAAAAATCATGTGAAATATAAAATGTAATCATTTCTAAAATACATGAATCATCTGTCCTTTCCACCCTTTCTTTCACCAGACTTAAGATTTAAATAAACAGTTGACTGGACTTGGTAATATTCATATTTTCATTCTTATAGCAGGCATTCTTTATGGAGTGTCAGGCTCTGGAGTGGGTTCTGGTATTGCAAGAATATGAGATATTCCCTGGTTTTGAGCATACTTATTATCTGATGAGGAACATATAGAAGCACAGAGCTGGGCTATAATGTGATAAAGTCCTCACTAAACATTATGTATAAAGTATTCAGATAGCATGGGGAAGAGAGTGATTAATCCTGCCTAGGGTTTCACAGTTCTATTAGAGCTTGAGGTTGAGAACTCTCTTTCTTCACCCTTGTACTCCCATTGCTGAGAAGAATTTTTGAACATTTATGTGCTCTATAAATTTTTATTGAACAAATGGACAGACTAAGACTTGAATGATAAACAGAAGTTTTCCATATAGAAAAGGAGAACAGAATTCTAGGCTGAGGGAACAGCATGTTATGAGGGCATGAAGGCTTATGACTGTGATTCATCCATTCGACAAGGTTGGAAGGGTCTGAAGGTTCAAGGGCAGCAGGAGATGAAGACGAAAAGCAGCCAAGGATGAATTCATAGGGAGCCTCAGATAGAACACTAAGAAATTTGGAGATCATTCTGTAGGATATAGGGAGTTATATATAATATATAAACCCAGTTTGGTGGCAGAATTGGGGGACACAACCATTACATGAATATTTATCTGTATTTTAGAAAGAATACTCAGAGAGCACAGTAAAAAGTGGATTTGTTGGGGGAGAGAGGTGGTGAGACCATACAGGAGCCTATGATATAGTCCAAGGGAAGGCTGAAGAGAGCCTGAACAAAGGCAATGTCAGTGTGAATACAAAGGAAATGATGGGTCCCAGGGATACTTTAAAGGGAGAATTGGCAGAATTTATTGTTAGGGGTGGAGGTTGGGTTGTTGAGGAGTGAGGCCAAGTTTCCAGTTTGAGGAACTGTGTAGATTATGATACCAAAAAGGAAATGAAGAATAAGAAGGGAAACAGGATGGGGCCATGTGGATGAGAATGGGAAGGAAGAAGATGGACCAATGGAGAGATTTGTAACTTGGTTGAAAAATCTAAACCTAGGTGACAGGTATGAAGGAGGGCATGGATTGCATGGAGCACTGAGTTTTATAGGCAAACAATTAATCATAGAACATTACATCAAAAGCTAACGATGTACTGTATAGTGACTAACATAACATAATAAAAAAAGAAAAAAGAAATAAAGTCAAAAAATAAAATATATTTTATATATAAATATATAAAATATTATATTATCTTTACATATAATATAAATATTATATTTATATATTAATATAATATAGCAATGTTAATTATTAATATTGATATGTTTGATATATAAATATATAAAATATTATTTATAAAATGTATGTATTATATACATGTAAATATATATATAAATATATAAAATAAAATATAAAATGGTCCAAGAAAGAGAACCATTCAGATAATCTGGCAAAAAGAAGAAAATCCTATCTCAGTTATATTGTCATCTGAGGCTTGTAAAAAGATCCTGTCCATTTGAGGAAGAATGTTACATTACCATATTTGAGCTGAAATTTCTCTTTTTCTAAAAAAAAAACAAAAAAAAATCTCTTTTTCTTCCAATGTCAGTTTTCTACACTTTGGTTCTAATTCTACTGGTTATTAAGTATTTGATATTAATAAGAGCTAGCATTACTATGTTCCTGGCACTATGTTTCTTACTTTTTGTATATCATTTCACAGTTATTTGAGGTAGAGGAAATGGTTATGTTTTCTCTTTGACAAAATCTGAGGCTCAGAGAGGCAAAGTGACCTGTTTAAGCCCACACATCTGAATGACAGAGACAAATCTTGAACCTGGTTCCTCTGAGTCCATAGCCCCCTTTCAACCACTAGGTCAGTGACTTTCAAACTGTCGCAACTCATTAGCGTATTGAGAAATCAGTTTAGTATCAGCATTAAAATAAAAAATAGAAGGGCACCTGGGTGGCTCAGTTTGTTGGGCGTCTGCCTTCGGCTCGGGTCATGATCCCGGGGTCCTGGGATTGAGCCCCGCAACCACAACCGGCTCCCTGCTGGGCGGGAAGCCTGCTTCTCCCTCTCCCACTCCCCCTGCTTGTGTTCCCTCTCTCGCTGTGTCTCTCTGTGTCAGATAAATAAAATCCTTAAAAAAAATTTAAAAAAATAGAATATAGTCAAAAAACATCAACATGTTTCACACATCTTAAAGCTAACTATTGTTTTGTAAGGCTTTTGTTTCTCTCACACACCTGTCCACACAGGCAAATGGATGGGATTGCAAATAGTGGGTAGTATGTATCTACTACTGGAGTGAGTGTGGGTGGGAGGTGTTTTCAGAGGAAAGCCTTTCAGTGTGGGATAGTGGAGGAAAGTTTCAGAGATGAAGTGATGTTTTCACAGAACCTTAAAGGACAGTAAGATTTGGGCAAAAGAACAGGATCATTCGGGGAGAGGAGTGACTGTTACATTTTACGTGAAGTAGGCGTGTCTAATTTCATTCGTTGAATCTTTTTTATCCAAAGAAAGAAATAAAGCACTGAGAACCTATGTATGCCTTGGTTACTTTTTGGTCATCTAGCATCCTCTTCCCCTTCCTAAAAGAATTCAAATTTTCATTGGGAACTTGGCTATCTGGTTGGGGAAAAGATTGGGTTGTTAATAGAATGGCCATTTCTCCTCTGGGTAAGTAGCTGCCTTGGGACTGGATATAGTTTTAGCTTCTTCATTCCCTCGTGGACTCCCTGGGTTTTATTGCACTTGCTGATGCCTCAGTCTGGAGAGCAGAGTGGCTGGGGCTTCTGGTGATGGGCATTCCCTCATCTTCCAGTCATCTCTTGGCTCCCCAAATCCTAATAAATTTTCTTCACCTTAACTTAGAATTCTAACTGGAACAATGAGCAAAGTCTTTTCTGACCATTAGCTCGTTGAAAATCTCCATAACATACCTGCACAGTATTTTACAGAAAAGCAAACAGACTCAGAGGAAGTCTTGCCCAGGAAAGAGATGGAACAGTGGCCCTTGAAGTCAGGTCTTATTAAGGACAATGTTCTTTATTTTTTCCATTATTGCAGGCTGCCTCTCCGGAGCTGGGTTAAGATTTTGTGCTTAAAAGTTTTCGTGATTTTAAGGAGTCCTCAATTGTTGTTAAAATGATCCCAAAAATGTAAATGATTGCCATAATATAAAAAGGTTCTTTTCTTAAAAGAACCTGTTAGGCTTAAAGTTTCCTTGTCTCAAAAAAAAAAAAAAAAAATTAAAATCACTCTGTCAATAAGACTGAGCCCTCTCCCATTTTCTGAATGTTTATTAGGGATTCTACACAGGGGCTCGCATAATTGAGAGGATTAAAATGAAGGAATGGAAAGGAGAGAAGAAAATGTTCCCTCAGGCAGAATGGGAGTTAGAGCAATGGGAGATGTCTCCTGAGAAAGAAGAAAATGTGTCCAAAGCGAAATTATTTTTAAAGATGTTGAGAGGCTAGAGGTTGGGGTAGGGTAGAGAGAACAGGGAGAAGGCAAAGAAAATCTACCGGAGAAAAACACAAGAGAAGGAATGAAGTTTGGTCTGGTTTTAATTTATGTCAATTGGCAAATAAATCCATGAAAGCTGTTCTAGGCATGGATACCCCCTCTGTAATGTAAGTAACTGAAACCAGTTTAGAATGCATTTTTTCCTCCTTTTCCTAAAAATATGATACACCCTATAGACAGAGGCCACATCAATAAAGTTTCTTGCCTCTGGTTCCACATTCTCCCTCCCTGTCTCCCCCCCCCCCCGTTTCTGCCTACAGTTCAGAGCTGATATAATTAGGGGAATTAAGGCTATTCATGAACATAAAATATATGTATGTTTGATTGTGCTGTCAAACCAAAAGATAAAGGTGAGCAGTCAAGCACTGAATGAGCAAAATTCCTCTTCTAAGATTTTGTTGAAAACTTTTGATCCTTAAAGACTTACCCATTTCCGGCACTTTCCCTAACTTTGGGGTGAGGATAAAAGAAAAAGTATGTTCAAGTATAACAATTGTGTTCAGAGTTTTTTTTTTTTTTAATTTTCCTTGCTGAATTCCAAAATGAATTTTGAGATGATTAGATAGGCACGAATGTGAGTGTTTCCACAGAAAGCTAACCTTTGTTGATTGACCGCGGTTGATAAATTAGGGGAAGTTAGAAGATTAAGGGCAATGAATTGAAGATATTGAATACCTAGAAAACAACTTCTACAAATCAAAAAGAAGATGAACAATCTAGTAAAAAAAAAAAAAAGTGAAAGGTATAATCAGGCTTTCGCAAAAGAAATATGAATGTTTCATAAACATATAAAGAGATGCTGAACTTAAGAGACTGCAATTTGGAACCACAGAAGGATGTTTTCATACCCAACAGAAATTAAAAATTCAGGCAATACTAAATGTTGGTAAGGATGTACAATGACAGGATCCTTGTACAGGAGTGTATACGGGTCAGATAACTTTGGGAAGGAATTTTATGTTGCCTATCCCTGAGTGAGTAGTCCATTAGAACCCTTAGTATATTAATCCTATGATTTAAATTCTTGGTTTGATAATTCCAGTATCAATGTCATATCTGAGTCTAGTTCTGATGTCTACTCAATCTTTGCAAACTTTGTTTTCTGCCTAAGCTGACTTGATGGCACTGGGTAAAAGAAATGCTAAAAATAGGCCTGTAGTAGGTGGTGATGAATCTGAGGGGAAGGAAGGTAATTGCTAATCCTATGATTAGGTCTCAGTCTTTTAGTGAGTCTGTGCCTCTGGACTCTGAAACTTACTTAACAAGTGTTTCTCAGTCCCCTGTAAGGCAGGACAGGATGGCTGAAATAGGTAGAGTGGGCTATTTCCCTCCTCTTAATGGAGGGCTAGAGCCAACTGGAGTTGGGCATTTCCCTTTCTCCAGGCCGGTTGGGCTCCAATTAAGTACATGTAAGGTTAGGCTCTGCTTCCACTTTCCCCTGAGGGCAAGGGCAACCCTTTGCTACGAACAGAGTGCATTGGCATGTTTCTAAATAGTCAGCAAACATCATCTTGCTGAAGCAAAACTATGGGTCCCATTTTGAAATTGTGTCTACAATGTAGACCATGACAGAAAGGAGTTTGGGATTGGGCCAGGAGATCTAAGACCTCAATTTTAAATTTTGACCCTCTATTCAAACAAGACTATCCATACAGTCACAGAGATTCACTGTGCCAACTCTTCCCCTTCCCCTGCAGAAAGTAAGAGGGGATTTTTCTCTGATATTCACTGTGAGAACCTGGCTGAGCTTCTGGAGGTAAAACTGACAAAAGTTGTGGATGGGCAATGAATGAAAGACCGCATGAGGGCACTAAGTATGTGACAAAGGAAGGAGGAGAGAAAGGACAGAAGAATACAGGCATAAGTTGCATAACAACGGGCTACCTAAAGAAAGGATATCAAAGTGTGATTGCCTTTGAGGGTAGAAATGTGGGTGATTTTTTTCGCTTAAATTTCTCTGCTTTTCTGTATTATCCAACATTTTTATAATGAGCAGAAGGGGTTTTTCTAATGAAAAAAAAAAAAACCTGATAAACCTTACTTAAAAAAAAATAACGTATCGGTCTTTTACCTCTATAGGTGTACAGTACAGAATCATAGATTTATTTATTTATTTATTTATTTATTTTGAGCTTGAAGGAACTCTGAAAATACTTTGGTCCAATTCTTCTCTCCCTTGTCTATTGTAAGCAACCACCATATCTTCCTGCTCACTGTATACAGGGCACTTTGCCAAAGACACAGTTATATCAGGAAGAAGAAAATAGGATCTGGGCTCTTATCTTCACTTCCCCTTAGAAAAATTCCCCCAAGAGGAAAATTATAATAGGAGGTAAAGTGAGCTAAGTGTTCTACCATTGTGTCAGGGAAGGGTAGAAGGTACTAGAAAGGTAGTTAACTCATTTAAGTGTATCTGTAAGACAATACTTCATACTCTCCTATGAATTGATATTCTTGGTATTTTAAGCCTAATAATCAGGAATCGAGGAGAAAGCCAAGGCTTTGAACAATTAGGTGTGGTATTTTCAAAATGCTAGTTAGCACTGTATTTTGTATCTTCTCCAGTATTTGCGTGTAATAGTTTCTTGTCCTAGCCTCAAACTCAACTTGAAAGTAGTTGATGATTATTACTTCTTCTTTAATCCAGGGATTATCTAAAACAAGAGTGGAAATTTACCAATGCTATCTTCATTTAACAAAGGAGAAAGAAACACCACTGTTGCTACTTACTAGATGTGACTTTAATAATAATCATCACATTTATCACATGTTTACCTCATACTGAGTACTTGACTTACATAATCTTAATCCGCTAGACAATCCTCTGAGTTGATATTATTCTTTCCATTGTACAATGACAGAAAATAAAATTCACAGGAGTTTAGTAATTTTCCTCAAGTGTCACACATGTAAGTTCCACCATGAAATTTGAAATCTGCCTGATTTTAAGTCAATAATCTTAATGACTTCTCTGTACCCTCTCCTTAGACAAGTTATTTCACTTCTCTGAGCCTTAGGTTTGTCATCTGAAAAAGTAGAGAAAATATTTCCTCCTCCCTGGTTTTCTTCTTAGGAAGAATCAACATCAAACATTCCCTGGGTGCTCCATAAACGGTGCTTCTCCTCAAGACAAAAGCTGAAAGCTACAGGAATGGCATTGAGCAAATCTCAGGTAAAAATGGAAGTTTAAAAAAAAGGTAAAAATTCAAGTCTTCTTCTCAGGTTTTCAATTTTTATGGGAAATGGCCAATAAAGTAAACTTGTGATATTAAGCGTATGTATCCTTTTCCAAAACAAGAGCATGGAGCTAGGATGATTATTTCAAATGACTTCTCTAGTAGTCAGAAGAGAATTAAATAAAAAATTAGGAACTCAAGAGTTTTGTTTTGTTTTGTTTTGTTTTTTAACACGGCCATTGGGATGGAAATGCAATCAACTCCTTTGCTTTGCCTGCCTGATTACCAATGAGCGAGTGGAACTGCTGAGTATAAACGAAAACACTCTTGCCTCAGAACCGGGTCTGGCTTCATGTAACCCACAGCCCGGCTTGGAAGGGCCGCCACTTGGGTAAATGCTCTCCTCTCGCTGTCTTGAAATTCCTAATAATTTTTCAACAAGGCACCTAAGTTTTTATTTTTCACTCAGCCTGGCAAATTATGTATGCAGCCCTCCTCAGAACCTTTGGTGTCCCCCAGTTCACCTCACTGAAATGCCCTCAGTCCAATGAACACATCCCCAGGAGATCACAGAATGCTGCTTTAGCAGATTTCCCTGCTTTGGTTTTTGTTAGCGAGCAATCACCCACCCACCCTTTGAGGTTATGTATAATGCATGCTATGTAGAAAGGTCTAGGTGTAAGGATGAAAGGAATACAGTAATGCCTTTTTTAAGAAGGAAAAACAGTGCCATGGCCAAAATGAATGTGCGGAGGACAATTGTCCTTTGGAATGACTTCTTCATAGGGAAGTTTTGAATTTCTGCTTACGAGTAGCTTTGGGTGGGGTCTGGGTATCTGTATTTTCTTAAAATGCCCCTGGGGAACCACTGAGTTAAAAACTTGCTGAAAGAAGTGGATAATTCTGGAAAGCACTGATAGAATTTCTTCAAAAAATCCTCTAGAGGATTGTATGTAATCAACTTTGTATTCCTGGGGCAGCTAGAGTTCTGCATATGGTAGGTACTCAGCCAACTTTTATTGACTGACGGGAGACCGAACTTGACTTTAATTCCTTTGTTAAAGGACACTGTAAACACAATCTGTACCTAAGCTTTTCAGCCTTAAAAAAGAAAGAAAGAAAGAAAGATTTTGCTTACCCCTGGACTAATGATTGTAAAGTTACATTTAAAAACATTCCATTTATCACAGCATCAAATAAATCCAACCAGAAAAGTTACAAGATGTCTACGCCAAAAACAATATTCTATTTCTTGAAAAAGTTAAGGGTCTCAACAAATAGCTATACAATGTTTATGGATTCTAAGACTGCATATTGCTGACATGTCAATTATTTCCAAATTGACCCATAAATTCAATGCAATTCCGAATGAAAACCCAGCAGGCTTTTTTTGAGTAGAAATTAGGAAGGAAATGTTAAAATATATAGGGAAATGCAAAGCATCTAGAACGGCCAGAGCAATTTTGAGAAAAGATCAAGAAAGAAGAACATTATGGGAGCCACACTGCCTGATTTCAACATTTATTATAAAACTTCAGTGATTGAGACAGTGTGATATTGGCTAAACGATAGACAAATAGAGGACAAGAATGGAGTTTGCAAACACACCTGCCCATATACAAACAATTTATTGACAAGAAACACACTCTTTTTCATAAGTAGTCTGGATCTATCGGATAACCAACTTGACCCTGTCACTCACCATACAAAAAAATTAATTTGAAATGCATCTGAAAATGATCATAGACTCAAACATAAAAGCTAAAACTGAAAAACCTCTAGAAGCTACACAACCTTGGGTTGGAAACATTGTTAATAGGACATAGAAAAGAGCGAACCATAAAAGAAAACCATGATAAATTGACCTAATCAAAATTTAAAACTTCTGTTCTTCAAAAGACACCACTAAGAAAACCAAATGGCAATGCATAGTCTGAGAAAACAGTTGTACATAAAGAGTGGTTACAGAGATGTAATGCTGCTGACTCTGAAGGTGAGGGTAGGGGGTGACAAGGCAAGGAATGTGGGTGGTCTCTTGAAGTTAGAGTAGTCAAGAAAGCAGATTCTTCCCTAGAGCCTCCAGAAAGAAACACAGTCCTGCCAACACTCAGCATTGTAGCTCAGTGAGATTCATATTGGACATCTAACCTACAGACCTGACAGATAACAAATCTGTGTTGTTTTAAGCCGCTATACTTGTAGTAATCGTTACAGCAGCAATAGGAAACTAATGTAATTCCTTGGGATTTTCTACATGAGCAATCACATTGTCTCTGCATAGAGACAATTTCCCTTCTTCCTTTCTAACCTTCATGACTTTTGCTTCATTGTTTTTCTTTATTGCACTGGATAGGAACTCCAGTATAAAGCTGAACCCAAAAAGAGACATTCTTTTCTTGTTCCCAATCTTTGGGGAAAGCATTCAGTTTTTACACCATACAGTATGATGTTAGTTGTAAGTTTTTCATAGTTGTCCTTTATCAACTTGAAGAAGTTCTCTTTTCCTTTTCCTGGTTTGCTAAGAATATTTGTGATAGAGGTGTTAAATTTTGCCAAGTCCCTTTTCTGCAACTACTGTGCTGATTATACGACTTTACTTCCTTTACCAATGTGGCAAATTATTTATTGATTTTTTAAGTGTTGAGCCAACTTTGTATTTTTGGAATAAATTCCCTTTTTCTGTATTGATGGTTTGATAGAAACACCTAAGCTTCTGTTAGTGGAATATATGACTTAAAATAAAAATAAAAACAAAAACAAAACTCTGTATTTGAGAACAGAGTTCATAGTTTCATTTTTGAGTGAGCCCACAACGGCCACTTAAAAAGTATTGAGCATCTTTGCAGCCTCAGCCAAGGGGCTACAGAAGCTTTATTTACATCTATGTTTGGTCCATCATACTCCATAACATCCCTAGCTTTTCAATAGGATTTTAGCAGAATTAAATTATTCAATCATGTATAATGAATTTCTTTCGGGTTCTATACAATGACTTATTGATTTAGGGCTGCAAATTAACAGCTGGTGACAGTAAGGTAAACGCTGGTAATAGCAAATTGACAGTTGAGTCTTATCACATAGTTCTTGTGCATTAAATAATTTAACAAAAGGTTTTTTGTTTTTAAATTTCTACCAGTTCCACACTGGGGTCAAATTGGTCACATATGAGCATATTAAGCCCTTGGATTCAGAAGGATGGCTTGCTCTTTATCCTAAGGCAAAGTCTGGGGCACTGGTTATTCCTTTTGTAACTGAAGAATAATTTAAAGATGTGCTTGCAGTCAAGCAGAGGGGTAAGACTTGTAGCTCTGAAGTCAATCGGACCCTGTGTGAATTGTGACACTGCCTCTTCCTAGTTTTGTACCTTTAGGAAGGTTGTTAAAGAACTCTAAGCTGTCCTTTTGTCATTGATAAAATAAGTGCAATAGGAGAACCTACATCAAAGAATTGTCAGAATTAAGTAAGTTAGTCCATGCATAATGCTCAGCGCAGATTTTGACACCTAATATGCACTTAATGTTATCTCTAACTATCACTTCCACTGTTCCGGTCAAGTGGAAAGAGTATGGGCTTTGGAAACCAACAAACGTGGGCACCGCCATTTCCCTGGCATGTGATCTTGTGCAACGTAGTTGACTTCTCTGAACTTCAGGGTCCTTGTTTCTAACACAAGGAATATAATACTTTCTAAGACTGCCATCTAGCAGAGTGCCTGTTGCACAGAAAGCATTTTACCAAGGCGAGTTTTTTTCTCTAGTATTCTTCTAGAGGCATCTTGTGTAAAGAACAAGAGACCCTGAATAACAAAATTGCAAAATGATCTCTCCTTCATGCAAGAGGCTAGAACGTAGCTCAGAGTCAGGGAGGCAGTGTCCTTCCATGCTGTTGCTCGGCCCTCCTCTATGTTTTAGCCTCTGGGAAAGGGACTGATAGAAATGGGGGGAGGAAAGACAGGTTTCCTTCTTTTGAGGAAAACTTCCAGAACCCCTATGCCTCACTTCTACTCGTGTAGCAGCGGCCAGAAGCTAGTTATTTGACCACACCTACCTGCTAGGAAAGGAGGTGTTATCTTTGGCTAGGCAGGATGATGGGGTGGTAGGTGGGGCCATCAGTCCCTGCCAAAATACATTTCTAGCCTAATCCTTCCAGATGAAATGAGAGAGCACAAGACTCTATTTCCCTCCAAAGTGGTGGAGGTGAGTTTCCTGGAGGATGAGAGTAGAAAAAACAGTGTTCGATTGTTCCAAAGAAAGAGACTGGTATGCTTGCATAACGGAGCTCATGTTTTGGGTCTTAACAGGGCTTAACATGATTGCGGTTGCTTTTGTTTCTCATTTCTTTCCTTTATTACAGCTAATGCTTGCTGGGAATGATCTCAGCGACGTGTTATCTTCAACTTTCACTGAGCACGGAGGAAAACAACGCTTCTTCTGTTCTTTCGCCCCAGAAACAATGAATCAATCAATAAGTAGTTATTAGCTTCTAGAATTTATTCATTTATTCATGCATTTATTATTCATGCATTCATTTATTCGTTTTCTCTTCTTCCATACGTATATCTATTGAGTTTCTACTTTGTACTGTGTTCCAGGAGTGTTAATGCCTCCTAGACAGGATCTCGGGCCCCACGGAGCTCTTGTTCAGTGGAAGAGAGAGACAGGCATTGGACACACAACACAGGGCAGTAGCTACTGGGAAAGCAGTCAGCCCAGGGTGCTATGAGCTCCAGTGGAGAGCTGCTACTCAGGGAGCTAGTGCCCCTGAATTGAATGAATGCCTATGATGAATGATGTGCCACTTTCCTTCAAAACAGTCAGAAAACAATGAATGCTTTTTTTTCCCCCCCAAATCATACCTCATTAAAATTTTACGTTTCCCAGGATCTGCAGACATTTAGAGGAAGGGAAGATCCACGAGGCTGGAGCAGAGAGCAAAAGCTCTTGGATAATGTAAGTCTCAAGATGTTGGCTCAATTTAGAGACGTGAGAATGGCATTCCCATGTGGGAGCAGTCTGAACAAAGGTATGGCGTGTGCTGAGTCTCTGAAGTTAGAAAATGTCCAAGACATTATCATTAAGTTTCCTTCAAATGTCTCATTCTTTGGTCTTAAGACAACCCCAGAATAAACCTCAGCAACTTCTGCCTTGTCCTGCAAGGCTCTTCACCAAATACAGGGTACAGAAATGGACAATGGCAGAGTTGTGTTTAATGCTGCTAAGCTTTCCATTCTGAGTTGGCAGGCTCAGTATATAATTTTCTCAGATAGAAAATCTCCTGGCTTGGGATTTTTCCAGAAATTACTTTCCCCCAATTAGATTCTAGTTTGATGCAATCACTGCTTGAAAATTGTCTCAAATTGAAACCAGCTAATAGCCATTTTTGGAATGAAGACGATGGGAGAAATTCAATATACCACAGACAGTCCATTCAGAGAGTGTGTGATCCAAGAACAGGAACAGAGCAGATTCTCAGTGCGTCTTGTCTTGGACACAAAGTGTCAGCAACTTTCATAACAGGGTGGTCTACCAACAAATCCTTTTGTTGGCTTAGCACAAATCAAATCAAGCCTTCAGAGGACGTGCAGTTTGACTGTATTTTAAGAAACCAGATTGGACACGTTCATCAGATGCTTTCCTTTCCCTTCATCATACAGGCATATTGCAGGGAGGCTGGCCGGGGGGTTCAAAGGAATTGGCCATGTCCCGGTTCCCCAAGCAGTGGCTGAGCACTGTGGAGAAGGCGTTGTCTGTACTGACTGGTGCTAAAATGCGTAGAGGCTTAGTATATACTCGAATGGATGGATTGGTTGATGAACATTATTGAACCAGAACCGCCCCTTCTCCATAGCAGGCTAGGCTGATCTTCTTCCAAACGTTTCTCCTTGGGGGCGCTATGGCACTTTGGCGATGACGTACTGTGTTCTCCTGGGACTTACTCCTGATTTCATCTGTGAGCAAATACTAGCAGGTGATGCAGGTAGGTTCCTTGGAAACAGTTTGTCCTTTTCGGTTGCAGCTTTTAGAATTCATTAGGAGGGACCAGAGCAGTCCTTTCTTTTGTTGTTCTTTGTTTGTTTTTAGATTTTATTTATTTATTTGACACAGAGAAAGAGAGAGAGAGAGCAGGAGCAGGGGAGGGGCAGAGGTAGAGGGAGAAGCAGACTCCCCACTGAGCAGGGAGCCTGATGCAGGGCTTGATACCAGGATTCTGAGTTCACGACCTAAGCTGAAGGCAGATGCTTAACCGACTGAGCCATCCAGACGCCCCCAGAGCAGTCATATTTATGGCAAATTTTGCCCCACCGCTGAAATGACTGCTTCTGGAGCACTGTGGCTGGTCCCCCAGGTATGAGATTTTGCCAGTGGTCAGAAGGAACACAGACTTTTCCTGGCCCTGTATGAATTGCACAGGTCATTCCATCTACTCCTGTGGGGGTGGTTCTTTACTTGGCCTTGCTGGGTTGGAGTGGGGTGCTTGTGCAGGTTATCTGCCACATTCTAGCAGTCAGTTTGATAATCCTCTGTTGGATGGAGAGCTCTCGTCTCTGATACTTTGCCACCTTAAATTCCTCCAAATCCAAAACCCAGGTTTACAGTCTAGTATATCTGCAGACCTTTGCCTTGGAGTCTCCCTGGGATGTGATCTGGCATCTCTTTACAGATAATAAGGTAGGGTGATGGGAGAATTGCTCTCATGTGTTTCCCCTCTCTCGGGGGTCAGTGTCCTATGCTGCCTGTTGTTTGATGTCTGAAACCATTGTTTCATATTTTTTCTCATTGTTTTAGATTTTTGATGGGGGAGTATGAATCTGATCTCCATTACTCCATCTTGGCTGAAAGCAGCAGTCAGTGCATAGAAATTCATGTAAAAGAACAACTCACCAAATTATTATTGTTTATGAAGAGTAATTGGAAATAGATAAAAAGCAAGACGAAAAGAGAAAACAGGAGATGGTTTGATCGTGGTATCATATAATGTATATTGTGGTATCTATATAATGTGAGACTATACAGCTCTTAAAAATCACATTTTCAAAGAATATTTATTGACAAGGGGATGTATTTTGATATTATATTTCTTGATAAGGGCATATGTAAATTTATTTTTGAGGGCATATTTAAATTTATTTTTGAGCTCAATTTTGTATAAATGTATATATATTATAAATACTATAATATAAATGTCTACTTCATATATAATTTACATATACATTAACATATAATAAATGTATATTAAGTCCATACATATTAATTATATAAATATATGTACAATGTCACATACATATAAGTATGTGCATTATATACAGTATATGAGATAAATATAAATAATGAATATATAATATATAGATATGTATGATGAATTAAAAATACATAAAAGTATACTTCATACATAAAAGTATACTTTTAAAACCTATATTTTAATGTGTATGAAAAAAGGGAATATATATATGGCTTTTAATATAATGTATCAAAAAAGTTCAGAAAAAAGAAAACTTTAAAAGCAAATACATGAAAATGTTAACAGTGCCATATTTTCTGAATTTTTACAATCAAAAGATAATAATTATCAAGTAAAAATATGAATCAAACTTTTCAAAAGCAAGGACTTCAGTAAGGAACCAGCAAAGATACATTTTACTATAAGTCAAGAATTTATTTTTAATGAACATCATAATAATCATCATAAATATAAATAGCCCTCCTCCATTTGATGGGCACTCTTCTAAGAGTTTTTTTATATGTTAATTATTTAATCCTCACAACACCCTTTAAAATAGTAATGATTATGTCTCCATTAAGGAAACTGAGGCACAGGGAGTGCAAATCACTCCCTCCAAACTACTAAATGGCAAAGCCAGAATTTGACTCTAAGCAGGCTGGGTCCATAGTCCGTTCTTTTTTTTTTTTTTTTTTTTAAAGATTTTGTTTGTTTGACAGAGATCACAAGCAGGCAGAGAGGCAGGCAGAGAGAAAGGAAGGGAAGCAGGCTCCACGCGGAGCAGAGAGCCCAAGGCGGGGCTCGATCCCAGGACCCTGGTATCATGACCTGAGCCGAAGGCAGAGGCTTTAACCCACTGGAGCCACCCAGTGGGTTATTAATCGTCACACTCTGCTGCCTTGCTCCCCAGAGCTATGGGGATAGAAAGGGCTAGAGAAGTCAGGAAGGCAAGTCTGGGCAAAGAGCCCAAGTGACTGGGAAGACCAAGGTGTCGACCAGAAGACTGGGAGATAGGAGATACTCAACTGCCGGTGAGCGCTCTGTGTGTGCAAAACTCCGGGGTTGGAGCTGATGGCAGGGCTGTTGCCCGAGACGGCATGGGCCCAGCAGTCCATATAACAGAGCCACAGTCTGAGCCCAGAACAACCTGTTACCGCTGTGGTGCCTCTTATCACATGACTGTTGCCTTGGCATCTGGGGATGGAAGGCCTCACTCAGTGTTCTCGCATCCTACAAACTAGATAAAAGTACGATGTAGGGGTACAGGTAGGGGAGGCGGTCTGTTAAAGATGGGCACGCTACCATAGAGATAGCATGCCTTTAGCCAAGCCCCCTTCCACAGCCCGGGAGACCGCATGTCCCCGCAATTCTGAGCAGGGAGAAAAAGAGCTGACCCCAGACTACAGAACGTGCATCCAGCCAGGTTTCCCGTGCACGGACACCCTGGGGTTATTATTGCTTTGGGTATATGAGATCACTCGGAATGGAATGCCTCATTATAGGTTTAAACCCAAGCTATAAATCAAACATTTCTCCTTTAATATAAGGAAGTTGCAGATTATTTTCAAGAACACCTGGTGCAAAGTGAGGTAATCTTATATGGTAAGGAGGATGAATAACTGAAACTGCATTCTCATAAATTTTTTTAACCTGGAAGGATGCCTTTAAGGCTATCTGCATACATGATGGGTCTGATTTTCCCTTGAATAATGTGCGAAGTGTTTTCAACAGACCAGCAAAATTACACAGTTCTAAACCCTCCCTTGGATCCTGCCTTGCTTTCCGCATGTAGACAAGCGTCGAAAATTACCGAGGATTGCTTTCTTATTTTGACTAAATGTTCTTTTTTTTTTCCCCATCCAGAGAGATCTTGTTGACAATTATTTCTTCATTCTGCTTCACAAACTTCCAGTTTGCAGAGGTAGAAAAATCAACATGAATAGCTTAGTGCTGACAAATGAGGCTCCACTTACCAATACTTGTACGCAATATGGCAAAGATTTTCATCCAGTTAACTCTACTGTTGTCTTTTTTTCATGGTGTTTGGCATAGGTGGACTTAATTATTATTCATAACTATATCTGTAAGCACTGCTTTCCTCTGATTTTCCTTCCAAATGTTCTACTGATTTCAAAATGAAATTATTTTGAGACTAGAATCAGCAACTTTTGAACGTAAGATTCTCTAGGTTTACCAAATCAGGACATTTTCATTTTAGATTTTGTATTCTCTTCTGAGTTGGAGAAGCAGCCCTCAATGGACACTAAGGGCCAGATAACAGTCTTTCAATAAAGCCATTAACATTCTGATGCTAGATTTGATTATATCCACTGATGTGTTATGCCAGTGCTTTTCAAACTTTAATGTACGTGTGACTCATCTGAGGATCTTGTTAAAATGGAGAAGATTCTCTTTCAGTATGTCTGGAAAGGGCCCAAGCACCTACAGTTCTAAAATGCTCTCAGCCGATGTGGCTGCTTCTGGTCATCAAAGGTTAAAGCCAGGGTTAAAGAATGTTTGCCTCCATCAGGGTCCTGGCAGAAACAGACGGCAGATGCAAAGTGGACATTTGAGGAAAGATTACTTAAGGGCTGATTTATAAGGGTGTGGGCTTCATTCAGAAAAGTAGCAAGAGATGGTGTAGTGCCCCTGGGCTGGCAGTACCTGGAAGGCAACATGAACCCTAGATCTCAAGAAACAAGGACAGAAAACAACCTGGGGAGGCATGACGGGACTCAGAGCAATCTTGGCCTTCTATCAGGGTCTGAACCAACCTACTGTGACCCTGCAGGGGGACCAGGTGGGAAGTGAGAATAACTATCCCATCTCACTCTCCTCCTGCCCTGCAGCTCACCACCACGTCCTCCCACTATCCAAATCCAACCAAAAGCAGTAGGCAAAGGAGCCTGCTCGATGCCATCCACACAAGATGACCACAGGGGAAATTTAAGAACGAGAGGTACTCTGTAGTCTTACATGTTGCTGACTCTTTGGGTTGCAGGTAAGACATGTTCTTTGGCAGTCTGGAGACCAAAGAGAGGCAAAGACTGGTAGGACTCTAATATGATAAAAGTACACAAGTCACCCTTTGATTGTTACAATGACCTAGGTTAATGTCAGAGTAGAAAAAAAGAAATGCAAGTAGAAGAAGTTGAGCTACTTTGGGTGAGATTTTATTTGGCCGTTGATTTGATTATTCATAGAAGCTTTTAAATAGTTTTTGTTATGCCGATGATATCACTTATCAATAGATTTTCTTGAATTCCTAATATAATTGGGTCAATTTCAGAGCAAGAGTAAAATTTCCTGCTATAAAATTGTAGGCCAGTTATATATATATGTATATATTTGCTTTATATATAAATATATAATATAAAAATATATGTATTTGCTTTAAAGTCACTATTTTAAGTAATGTATATGGTGACTTTGTACTTAGACTTAAAGTGGTTTACAAAAGCCCTCATTCCTAAAGTCTGTTGAAATCCATCTTCTATTTTTTTTCTGCTGTGGCTTCAGTTTCTTCATGAAGGAAGTAGATAGGACTCTATTTCTTCTAAAATCCCTTCCAGTTCAGATGGCTTGACATTGAAATAGAAAATGATTTAAAAATTAACATAACTCAAAAAAAAAATTAACATAACTCTATTAATATGTAAGAAAAACGAATAGCTTTTTGTGTAAAAACAATACAATAGTAAATACATAGAATAGCAAAAATTTGATCATCACGTTGAAAAAGTGGCATCCCCTGTGATTGAAAACAAATGTGTTTTACTTGTGTGTTGGGGGGGCCCCTAAGATCACAATCTTGGTTTTGTGGTTCCCTGGGAAGACTGAGTATCATAGCCATCCTCATGGCTATGATTTATTACAGGGAAAGGAAAAAAGGCTGAAACCAGCTGAGGGAAAAGGTGTAGGGAACAAAGTCTGGAGGAAACCAGGCACAAGCTTCCAAAGGCCTTCTCCCAGTGCAGCCACACACTTCATTCCTCCAGAACCAGTTGTAACCAGTGTGAAGTGTCTGTCGGGGAAGCTTGGTAGAAACTTGAGGCCCAGGGTTTATGTTGGGACTGGTCACACAGACACCCTCTGCTTAGCAGGTACCCAAATTTGAGATTCCAGAAGAAAAGCAGGTGTGGAAGATAAACCTTGTTGTTTGCATAGGTTAGGCCCAGTGTGCCACTCATCTGTTAGAGTTGTAGGAATATTCCTCAAACCCAGGTCTCCAGATGCCAGCCAAGGGCCAACCTTACAAACAGACCTTTCTGAGGGTTACAGTCTCAAGCCTGTATGTTAACTTTTCTGCACAACGTGCTTCACTGGTCTGGGGGAGACCTGAGGTGACATATATTTCTGAAATTATTTCTATTTATGTTGATTTTTAAATTCCATATCTACCGAGAGGAGCAGAAAATCTAGTTTCTCTTAGGGTCCTTTTTACCCCAATCATCTAAGTACTCCATGGCCTTACTCATTCCAGAAAGCATAGGATAGAGTTCAACTCCTTTTGGAGAAAGGAAGAAGTAGGGCATCTTGTTCAAGAGCCCAGATTTTGTTCCTGTTGTGTCTGTGGCTAACACCTGGTGTAAAACATGAGAGCTGGCATGGAATGATATTATCTCTATTTCATTGGTATAAAGGAGGCTACAATTATTATTGAGGGAGAAAAGGGAGGCCTTTCTCCCAGTGTTAATCTCAGATGTATTTATCCCATGTCACCTAGGCCTAGGCTCTATGTTCACAGCTCTTTCTCCAGGCTTTCAACGATGTAGCCGTGGTTTTCACTGCTATCTCCTCTCCACGCCCATTGCCCCCCTTCCCTCACAATGAGTTCTTCTTGGCAGCTTTTGGAATCTTTCCTTTTTTCTTTTTCTTTTTAACATTTTTTTTCCCAGACTGAGCCAAAACCACTCTAAGTCATTAGAGATGTTAATATCGTTAATCTTCAAAAGGGAAGAGGTCAAGTCTCCATCCTTTCCTTCCAGGAAACTTCTTAGCCTACTTATAAATTTGCCTAACGTGGAGACCTCTGATTTCAGTCGTCCAAGGGGTATGAGTTGGAACAGCCATTTTATTATTATTATTATTTTTTTTTTTTTAAGTAGTCTCCATGCCCAATGTGGGGCTTAAACTCACAACGTTGAGATGAAGAGTTTCATGCTCTACCGACTGAGCCAGCCAGGCACCCTGGGATGAGGCAGCTTTTATGAAGCTGAAAATAATCTGTCACACTATTCCTCAAGAGCAATGAATATCAACTTGTCTATTTTCCTAACTTAGGGGGCTGTTCCAGTAAGTCTTCTGAGAACAAAGATCCGCTTCAAGGTAGGTAGTCTCCATGAATACAGGCCATATAGAAAGCACCAGCTCCTTTCACTTGGCAGCTTCTCTTACGTTACTACACTATAAAAATAGGTTGAATAAAGTCTGTGAGGGTCGTAGGTGAAGAGCCAGTGTAGTGCTCAGTAAAATGGAGATGCAGTAGCACTTCTCCACCTTCCCCCCTGGCTTGTCCCCGGGGGCCACACCCATCCTTCAAAGGTATTCTCAGAAAGGATGATGAGAAGTCACTAAGACCTTAAATGAGATTTAAATACAAGTACAATTTTGCTTGAAAGGACTTGCATTTAAAGCCCTGTCTCTGATTGTGGTACTCAACATCCCACCTGGGAATGGAATTATCTGCATCCAAAAGGAGTACAGGTGGGATTTCCTCAACAGTTCAGAAATGAGACCACCGTCCCAAGGAAGCCTGGCCTTGCCTGCCTGCACAAATTGTCTGCGTGGACACATGCCTATTGGTTAAGTGAGGTTCTAGAGAGACTGCATGTCTCTGGGAAGAGCATAGCTATAAGAAGTTTACTTCTTTCTAAGCTAAATGAGCCAGCAGGATAGGTAAGGGAAAGGAATGAAAAAGACCAAACAAAAACAAAACCAGAAATCCTTCCTGAAAAAGGAAAATGATCAGGGCAAAAGGAATTTTAAATACACACTACTTGGAAAAATGAAATATTAAGACTGAAAACGAGTACATGGTAATAAAAAAGAAGTCTTACTAACCTTCTTAAGTGACATTGGGATATTCAAATGTATTAATGAATGACTTACTTAAAACATTTGTTTAATACTTACTAAGTGTTGGGCACTGTGTTAGATGTTGGAAATCCTGTCGTGAACTTGGACAAGGTTCCTACCCTCGGGGACTTTGAATCTTGTGAGACGCAGACCTTGTTTGAGTATCTGCACGTCTGTTGAACCATGTGCGGAGAAATGCAGCTGGGTATGGAGTGTGTAGTAAGGGCACTTAATCTAATCTGGAACATCAGGGGAAGTCTTGCTTGAGAAAAGGACATTTAAGGGAAGAACTGAAAGATGAGTAGATGAGATGGGAGGCAACTTCATGATAAGAGATAAGCAGTTATCTCTTGCAATTATCTTGTACAATTGGCACAACACAGAGGGTCTTCTTGATATGCTCAGAGGTGAGTGGTCATTAACATAGACTCATGAAATTGCCAGGAAAGGTGCGATTGGGACATACGTGGGGAGGACCCTGCTTATATAGATTTCATCTGTCAATGTTTGCCATATTAGAAACCAGAATGTAGAATGTGAAGAAAATATTTAGGTATTTATTGAAAAAATAAGCCCATTACATGTTAACATAAGCAGCATATTCTAATGAAAAAAGCCCTACATTTTCCAAAAAAAAAAAAAAATTACGGGAAGAGAGACATTGGTTTACATTTTTGCAAATTTCTCCAACGTCTGGCTTAGGAGAATCAGAAGGAGTTGCATTTACTTCTGCCTTCAGTCAGTTTTAACATGTTATTTTGGTTGAAGTACTTGAAAAATATCTAGCTTCACACAGATGTGTAGTTGGAAAAAAGAGTATTTTAACAGCCTTTTCAGATGATTATAGATATTTTTAAAATGCTGCACTAAAACTTGAAAAGTGGTAGTTATGAAAGGTTGATTATAATTTGGAAAATGCAATTATATTAAATAACCTCCATGTTCAGTTATAGCAAAATCCACTGGTCTGTCTTACACTTTAAATGGATCTTTGCCCATATATTATGACATCATGCATTGGTCATTTGGAAATATATTGTTTCCCTGAGTTATGAAGACCTTCCAAATGTGGACACATTTCATCATATAATTATTAAAGATCACACTTATTGATATCACCGCTGATATCATCAGAAAAGCCTGAAGTATTGCAAAGCTGACAAGCTCACAGTGGTGGTTCAAGTTGTCCAAAACTCTAATTTTTGCTAGGAAGCTTAAATATTATCCGCGACAACAAATTCTTTTCCTCAAAGTGACAGTCTCGGTCCATTAAAAAAAAAGGTCTAACAAAAACCCAAGATTGAGTTACCATAGTTTGTTAGTTCTTTCAAGTAAGAAGGAGTGCTCTATAAAAAACATGACTACTTCAACTTGCAACTCAAACAATTGCCCAAGTGGTTTTCTTCTCAAGATAGTCATCATTCTTAGACATGCTGTGGAAATTACTTATATGTTCCTCTCCTTATCAGTGACTAGAATATCCAGGCACTAATAGTACAATTTGGTGCCACAGCCTTGATTCCTGCTAAGGCTTCATTGCTTCAGCAAATGAAGTGCAAATGTCAACACTGGGAAAGAAAATAGTATCTTAGTAAAATTAGAAAAATGTTTTGACCTTATGGACTCCCTGAAGGGTCTCAGGGACCCCCGTGAGTCCACAGACCACACTTTATAGAAGCACTGTTCCATAAGCATCCAAACAGACCAAAAAAGAATTTCTATAAAGGAAGAACAAAAAATTCAGCTTGCCTCTGTCATACTGAATGTGAGAATATAAAGGAGCAAAAGAAATTTTGAGAGATACAGTTTGTAACCCAAGATGTCTGACGTATTTTTGATAAATACATCATTCTCCCTGCGAAAAGACCAATATTTCATGGAGATCAAAAAACAAAATTCATTTACATACTATTTTAAAGAGACATAGCTAAAAAAAAAAAGTGACTCGAAAAATAGAAAAAGAAAAGGATGCACAAATGTATTTAAAAAGCTGAAAATATAAAGGAAATGAGAATCAGAATGTTATGGAAAGCTAATTCACATCAGAAATCATTAAACAGAACAAAGACAGCTGTTTTTATTGGCCATGGTTTCATTCCACAAGGAAGGAACTACTGCCCTAAACCTTTATGAACCAAATATATTATGTATTAAAATAAACACAATAAAAACAGGCATACACATACAAGTAGAAGCTGAAAGAAAAATACTAGGGATGGTAAATCAACACATTAAAAAAAAAAATCTTTCTTAGATCAAGTAGGAAAGAGAGAAAGGCAGGCTACAGAGCATCCAAAAAACACATGAAGATTTTATATCCGTTTTGCCTCCTGCAGAACAAGACAGGCTTTAAGCTATAGGGAGAGGAAATATTATCTCTCTTTGAGACTTGAGCAGTGGGGTCTATGCTCTGAGGGTAGGAGATTTATGTAAATGGTTTCCTGAGTGGTGAGTCTAATATCAAGGCTGAGATTTCTCATGTGGCCTGCTATATGAACCCCAGAGATCAAGTGTATCTTGTAAACCAGATAATTTCAATTTCTTGGGGTCTCTCTATTTATGTCCCTGTTATTAACATCTATTCTTATGTAAACATTCCATTCTTGTCCCAGTTGTACTATAGGGAACCTGGAGAGAATCAGGAATCTTCTTCCATATCACTAGCATTTAGAACAATGTCTGGTATACAATAGGTGCTCAATTAATAATTATTGAATGAATGAATACCCACAGCTGGGGCCAGAATGAACCAGGGTCTGACTTCTAATCCTTAGACTAGCGTGATGGGGAAGTAGAGAGGCAGTGAACATATGCCCCAAATCCAGATAACAGCCAGACACAGACAACCCAGCCATTTCCCATTGTGGGAAATTTAAACTTCACCAACCACCCTTGGAGGATTTGGGCTGTATTTTATTCAGGAAGGCGGCCATTCCCTTGCATCAACATTCTAGAAGAGAGCATATAGTGGAAGTGTGTGTGTGGGGGGGGGGGG
The DNA here is from genome assembly GCF_963455335.1 of Martes martes. Taxonomy (NCBI): domain Eukaryota; kingdom Metazoa; phylum Chordata; class Mammalia; order Carnivora; family Mustelidae; genus Martes; species Martes martes. The sequence goes on along the minus strand of NC_137900.1, from coordinate 47,783,733 downwards.
GGTGGTGCATAAGTATTCAAATAACCTCCTGCAAGGGCGCTCCCGCATATTAACCACATCCCCCGCGAGCTTCCAGTGTCGTCTTCCCAGCGGCTCCATGATGCTCTGGGATGAGGCCCAAACATTAACATACTGCGTTTCTCAAGTAGGTCAGGACCGTCCAGGCTGTAGGAGCTGCGGGCTCCAGGAAGCTGAGCAATGCACAAAACAGGAAGGGGAAGTGGAGGAGCAAAGGCGAGAGGTCTGGAAATAGACGGCTCACTGCCCAGATAAGACTGACACAGTAACAATGGAAACAATACCACGGAGGGGAGGCTCCCCCCAGCCACAGAGGAGCCTTTAAGGAGGCACTTGGGCACAACCCACTTCTGACAAGGAAACTGCTCTGAGGCCTGAGGCTAGGCGAGTGCCCTCAGCAAAGTCCATTTTAAAAGCAGCAAGACCCACCCTCCTCCTTTGGGAGGGTGTGGGAATCAGAAAGGGGCAAAGGCCAATGAGCAGTCGCGCTGGGAGGCCGGGGGCTCCGTATGAATTGCGGGTGAATCTCAAGCTCCCAGGCCCTGGGGAACAGAGGTGAGAGGTCCTGAAGCAGATTCCCCCCCTTCCCCACACTATGGGCCACGTGGCCCCATAAACAACTCTGGGATTTGTATTTGAAGACAAGAGCCCTTGATAGGTGGGAGAGGAGAGAACAGAGAGCTGCTATTGTGAGCATTTTGTGAGGGTTTTTGTTTTGTTTTGTTTGTTGTTGTTGTTTTTTAATGGACTTGAATCTACCCAAGAATCCCTTCCTCTGGTCTGAGAAGGCATGTTACGATGACACTGAAGGCCTGGCAGGCTACCTTCTTCTGGGATCACATATCTCTTGGGGGCAGAAAATGCCCTTAGAGCTGAGTGGGCTTCTGGATTCTCACTTCCTCTGCATTTTCTCTACTGTATTCAGGTTAAGTGGAAAAAATATTCCAAGGAGGGGAAACAGCAAAACCACAGGTTTTTGTAATTAATGCAGCGAGCCAGCCAGGTTTTTAATATTAATGAGCATTGTTTGATGTCTGTATGTATGAGTAAAAGCATATTTGGGAAAAAAATGGAAACTATTGTGAGTTTATGATGAATATTTAATAATCAAGTACAATAGTATGTTTAGCACTCAAATGTACTATTTTAAGTTGGAAAGGTACACTGTAAAATTTTGTCAATAATTAACTATGAACAGTGGGTCGAGGTACAGCATCAATAGGAAATATTACTTTTGATTTTGTACTTTGTGCTTTGTATTTTTGAACGATGGGCTTGTGTAATTAAAATACTACTTAAACAATATTAAATTAAAATACTACTTAAACAATATTGTTTAAGGCTGGTTCTAAAAATAATGATAAAGGGGGGGCGCCTGGGTGGCTCAGTGGTTTAAAGCCTCTGATTTCGGCCCAGGTCATGATCCCAGGGTTCTGGGATCGAGCCCCATATCGAGCTCTCTGCTCAGCGGGGAGCCTGCTTCCCTTCCTCTCTCTCTGCCTGCCTCTCTGCCTACTTGTGTCTCTGTCTGTCAAATAAATAAATAAAATCTTTTTAAAAAAATAATGATAAAGGGAGAACATTTAGAATTGGGAACTTCATTCTTGTGAATCCCCTTTCCTCTGTATCCTTCATCCCCCATGAAAATCTTTCTCTTTCACATAGAATATAATAAGAGTTTTAAAAAATGAAATTTTGATTCAATAATAATTAAAGCCTTAAGCTAAAGGAATTAAAAACAGACGTTGGGGCTCGTCTGGCTTCCAGTGTTTTAGGAAAACAATAGATGTAATAACAGAAGCAATTCTTTCCCATTCTCCTGAAGCCTGTGAAACCCTAAACTATCCTTCCAACCTCAAAGTAAATTACTGAAAAGAAGAAGGATTTTCCCTTTCAAAACTAAGTATAATCAGGTTCATGGTACTTTCACTCCAGAAGCTTCTTGGTTACAGTCCAAGGGAATATGCGAGAAGCAGGAGTTGTAGGTATTGGATTGAATGAGTTGGATAGAAATAATGAGTCTGGTGTCAGAGGTGGTGCTTCTCAGGGAACAGGCCAGCCCACTTTCATGGTGAGCGACCAGCAATGAATGAGTCTTGGTTTCCAACCAGCTGTGTCTGGGGAACCATTTTGCTCCGAGTGTCCAATGAGGTGGGGGAGTGTGGCATATGCTTAATCATCAGCTCTATGAAAAACAGAAAAGGCAGAGACAGAGGATGGGAGGGAGAAAGAATATTCCAATCTGTAGCGTTTCCCAATATTCATGGCCAATTATAGGCTACCTGCCTGACAGCAAGTCATTGAACCTGGAGTTGGGAAGAGATGTACAACATTGGCCTGCCCAAACCAAGCCGTATCACTGTAGCCCATCACTGCAAGCCCCCCAAGATGCTTGCTGAGAAGCTCACCAGCTTTCACTTTGCAACATTATCTTCCTTGAGTGAGTTATGGGCTTCTGTGAGCCATGAAGAGTGATGCTTTTTATAAAATCTCCCTGTTCCACAGGGAAAAGCTGAGATCTGCTGCCTAATGAGGTATTATTTTTGGAGACAAGCACGCGAGCTCTGACCATTGGCTTATTATTTGCAATATTGCCCTAGAAACCCATTATCAGAGGAGCAGTAGGTATATGGAAAGGAAGAGAAATTACTTTGGCTCAGAGCAAACACTGTAACAGCGACACCAAACTGGAGGAAATGGGTCCAGGATCCCGTGCATCAACTGGTAGGTAATGAGAGCCTGAACTCCTATAGGAGAAACCCACAGCAGAGGCCCGAATTAGCATATGCCAATTTACCGCGGGTTTTAATGTAGGCAGAGAGGCTCCTAGATGAATAATTGCTGAAGGGGCAATTTGTGGGAGTCATCTTTCGAAGAGATAAGTTTTATTATTTTTTTTCCCAGGCCACTGCAAATACGAGCTTAATAATCCTTTCAATGGGTACTGCGTTATCATAAAATAATCTAAATGCTACTAAATGGTATTTAAAATGATTTTCAGACACTGGCAGAGTCTAGTGAATAGCAATTCAGCTGCTAATGTATTTCTAATACAGCATATGAGAAGGCGCGGTAATCAGGTCGTATTGCTGGGATCCAAATCCTTCTACGTGGTTCTTTCCTGCTGCCATGTTTTACCCCCTTCTGGTTTGGGGCCTTCTACCTCATTTCTCACTTCTTTTTGTCATTCTGCGGTTCCCTGCCAGGATCCTGCCCAGACTCGGGCTGGGGTATACAGAGCACGGTGTCTGTCATTTCCTCCCAGGGAGAGCTGGTCCATTTGTGAGGTGGTGCAAAGCTTCTGGGAAGGGGGAACAGGAGATGAAGGTAGCCTTCCCTGAAGCCCCAAAGAGCAAGCAGCCAGGCTGAGAAGCTTATGAAAGCGAAAGCTGTGGGCACTGTTTGTTTATTACGCCTCCTACCTGACCATGTGTGCTCTGATGGCGCGGAGACCCGTGGGAAGGGAAGGTTCGAGGCAATCCAGAGATGAAAATATCCACGCCTCCACTGTAACTATGAGACAGATTTCTGAAGTTCAAATCCATGACAATCATTTGCTGTCCGAGTGAGATCTACAAAAGGCTAAGCTTAGTATCCCAGCACTACATCACTGACATACATATATTTCCAGCACCCTTGGCATTGGGGAAGTCATGTCGAGGAAGGGCACACTTGCCCTCCTGTTTCTCTACAAAGACACGTTATCATGCAAGAGGGAGAGATACCATTTGGAGCAAAGACCTTATTTTTGGTGGCTTTTTTGGAAGGAAAAGAATAGAATGTGCTCAGCTTTTCGTTTGTTTTTGGTTGTTATTGTTCCTTTTTCTTTCTTTTCTCTTCTTTTTTACTGTGGTAACATATCCATAACCTACATATCTGGATTTGTTTTGAGAAAGAATTTCAGATTCACTCCAGGAGACGGGCTGCAGCTCCTGCCGTCCCTGCCCCCTCCACGGGGACTAGAGGTGGGGAATTCTTTAAAGCATCTCCTAGCTCCCTTTTCCAGATTACAGCAAAATGTCAAGAAACGGTAGAGGAGGGCTGGAAGCACAGGGACCTTTACATCTCACACGGCTGACAGGCAGCCAGCTGGTGACGGTGCCCTGGAGCAGTCACGCAGAGAGATGCCCCTGCGGAGCCCGGGGGCGGGTGGCATGAGGGGCTGCGGCCCCTTTTGGGGGGGGGGGTATGCTAGCTGCGCAGAATAGCAGCTCTGCTGCTTCCGGGCGTCAGTCTCAGAGGTCTGCAAGCAGACAGGGATAAACTGGGATAAAAACGGAGGCTGTGGGGGTCCCTCCGACGTACTCTGCACATGAGTCTCCTGGAAAAGAGGAATTAGCCAGGAAAGGAGGTTTCGGGACCTGGCTCTGCCAGGTGCTGAGAAGCCAATGTACACACATAGAGAATCAGGGTGAATAAGAGGCAAGCTATCCCAAATAAATAGAGCAGCCTGCTGGGGCAGGCCCTCTGGTTGAAGGTATCAAGTCCGTCTCTTGATATCCTGGAGATGTTGTCAGTCAATGCCAAACACTCACCAAATAAAATCTGAGTCAACTGGAAAAGAGACAGGTACAACGCGCTACAGACAAATTTATCTGGCATAAGATTAATGGGTCAGCCTGAAGTTCACTCACGTCCTCAAACCAGGATTTGGAAAGTCAAAATATTTCTCTGGTCATGGTGAGAATCCCCTGAAAGGTGATGAGGGATGGCTGGGATTAACCGCTGGGTGGTGGCAGGGTTCAGGGAACAATGCTACAAAGTAATCTCTCTGGGAAGGATATTTTCTCTTAGAGAAGAAAAATAACATTAAGTAGAATTTTTGAGGTTGGGTCATAATTCCCAGCATAGAAAGTTTCTCTCCCTACCCACACCCAATAACATCTGAGGAATATGAAAAATACTGTCCAGTAGTGATTAAAGTTGTTGACTCCACCTAGTGTGGCCAGTGGTATGAGGAAACGGGTCTTCTCAAATCCTGAGAGGTGAAAATGGGAGCAGTCCTTTGGGAAGGTGATTGGTAACACATGCTCTTGGACCTACAGGTTCTAATTCTAGGAATTTATCCCATAGGTATATTTGCCAAATACACACAGCTATCATTGTACTAGTATGTAAAAATAGCAAAACACCAGAGACAAACAAAATGTCCTTCTACAGAGAATAGTTACATAAATTGTGTAGAGTCCTACAATGAAAACTTTGTAGCCATCAAAAGGTGAGACAAATCTTTTTGTGGCCAATATGCAATATGTCCATGACAAGTGAAAAAAAAAAAACAAGTGGCAAGAGAGAGTAGGATAATTCCCCTTGTGTTAAAAAAAAGAAGCATATCTATGTTTATACACAAAATTGCAGGAAGGTTTATGCAAAAAGACAAAAAACAAAACAAAAAAAAAATAACAACTGCCAAGCATGTTTACATTTGGGAAGGTAAGTACATAGAATGAGTTCTTCCTTTTTTGAACTCAGGGCATTTGACTCTCAATGCCCATGCTTTCCTAATACTCTGCTCTGTCCTCCTGCCACATCCATCACAAATTATACCCAACAGGCAGCAATACTTACTACTTTAAATCAACAAGTATATTAGTCTCCCAGCGCTGTCAAAACAAACTGGGTGGCTTACGACAAAGGAAACATATTTTCTCACAGCTCTGAAGGCTAAAAGTCCAAAATCAAGGTGTCAGCAGGACTTTCAAGTCTGTAGGGGAGGATCCTTCCTTGCCACCACCATCACCCCACCCCCCGCCCCACTTCTGGTGATTAACTGGCACTCTTTGGCATTCTTGGGTTTGCAGTTGTAAAGTCTGCCCCTTTTAGTCTCTGCACTCCCCTCTCATGTGTCTTGTGTTCTTTCTACATCAGAACTCCCCCATGGTAGGTACAGCAGCAAACCAAGAGAGTCAAGAAACTGGGTGTCAGTTCTGTTCCTGCCATGCTGAGTAGCTGAGTGACTTGTACAAACTCATTGAATCACTTCTTATCATCTAGGAAAAAAACTGATTTCTAATGTTCATCCCACTATTAAATTCTAGGGGACTCTAACTTTTTTACTTTTACCCTTTTGATCAGTCTTAAATTTTGACATGTCCTGTATTCATTGGACAGTAATTTCTCCAAAACTGGGGAAAAGGGGCGCCTGGGTGGCTCAGTGGGTTAAAGCCTCTGCTTCGGCTCGGGTCATGATCCCAGGGTCCTGGGATCGAGCCCCACATCAGGCTCTCTGCTCGGCAGGGAGCCTGCTTCCTCCCTTCTCTCTCTCTGCCTGCCTCTCTGCCTACTTGTGATCTGTCAAATAAATAAATAAAATCTTAAAAAAAAAAAACTGGGGAAAAAACAGAGGTCCATTTCTGCTGGCAGTTCCATATCAGTAAAGGGGAGCCATCTGGGACACAGTTAGGCGGTCTTCCAGATTTGCCAGAGGGAGCTCTGCCTTTTCACTGCCCTGGTTCTTAAAGCTGATGAGACAAGCAGAGACCGTGAGAAGTGGAATATTTGAAAGCTGAAAGGAATGAGCCCACACCTACAAGCCTTTTGACCTCTACCCCTTGTCATCCAAAGAGGGTGTGGAAGGGAGAGTGGGAACCACAGGGTACGCTACCAGTCTGGGTAACCCCCCAGTTGGGCAATGTTGGGCTTGATTGACTACCGCACAAGCAACAGGTAGTGATGGGAAAAACTAAAAGCACAGTCTCTGGAGTTCAGTGGTGCACATTCCAATTTGAGCTCCGCGGCTCTCCAGCTTAGCAATGAGACCTTGGGCATGACCCCTAACCATCCTAAGCCTGCAGTTCCTCATCTGTAAAATGGAGGTAATCATCCTATTAGAACATTGTCCTGAGGATCAAATACAAGTGCAAAGCATTTAGCATGGTGCCAAGGCACATATGAAGTGCTCATAAGATGGCAGTTTTATCAAGATTTCTGCTCCCTGTTTCATTTCTACTTTGCTTTTATAGTGAATATGAGTTGTTTCCAAGCTATTAAAAAGCAATAAAAGTAGTAATACCAAAGTTGTGACACAAAATAATGTTTTGTAATAAAGATACTGAATTTCATTTGGATTTAGTTCAATAGAGAATTCATAGAATTTTAGAGCTGGGTGGAGCTTACAAGTCTTCTGTTATTTCTTAGGTGTACAACCAAGGCCCTGAGTTATTTGCTAAAATCACATAACTTGTTAAAGGGAGAGCTGGAGAGAGAAGCCACAACCCCTAGCTTCTGTCCTAGAGTTGTGTCCTCTACGCTGGAAATTCTGGTTTCCATGAGAAGGCAAATAAGAAGAAAAAAAAAAAAAAAAACAACAGAAGCATTTTTGTAGTATGGAATGTTAGAGAAAATTCTAAACCTACTAGATACCCCTCCTGGGACTAAAGGGTCAGCATATTGAATAAAAACTTGATCTATACTGACCCATGGCTTCTATGAAAATCTCTGAATGAAGGGAATACAAAATAAAGATGTGAGTTTTCTTCCTTCCTTTCTCTCTTTCTTATTTCTTTCTGATTATTTTTCATTAGGTCACTGGACATGACTTAATCAGGACTGCCAAATTGTAGCTGTAAAATGATTGCCAAAAAAACCCTTAATTGTCCTAAATGAAATGAATAATAAATTATTGGACTCCATGATTAAGTGGCAAAGACATGAACCTTATAAATAGTATGTGTGCATTGAGCAATGAGGCCATGTCAATTTCTTAAACACACACACAAGGCAATAAAGAACACAGGATTAGCGCTTAATTGATAATGTTGGTAGATTAAAGCTTCCCTAGGGGTGTGAAGGGAAAATGCCAGCATTTGTGAGGACTTGTATTATACTGTACTGCTGGAAATTATTGCCATCAATAGCATATAAATCTGAATTCTAATATAGAGCTCATAATGTGTTTTCTGAGAGGCAAACACTGATTATATTATGGTACAGTGGGTAGAACTTAGAACAAGAATTGTCCAGACCTGGATTTTGATCTCTAGGCCTCCACTCTCTCATTTGTTTCATAATTCTAGGCCACTCAATTTGTTTTTCACTGACCGAGATTCCTAATCAATAAAACAGAATAGATTCCAGCATAAAGATATATATATTTAAATTTTATTTTTATTATGTATATTTATATACGCACTGAACATATATTTGTATCTAGAAAAGTAGCTACCTCTATGGCCAGGGTTTGATTTTCGGTAAATCCTAGAAATATGAGAATTTTTAGTTTAGAAACCTGAGACGTTATGGGAAAAAAAATAGGATTGGTGAATGAGAATTTTAGCTAAATTTATGAACTTAAATATATGTATATCAGCATCGGCTAACCATGTTAAATAGTACATTGCATAAAATAAATGACATTTTATGTGTCTGTAGGAGGCTGAATTCTAAGATAACCCCCGATATCCCCACTACCTGATATACACACCTTGTATAATCTCCTCCCCTTGAGTGTGGGTGGGATCTGAGAAAAGAATGGGGTATCACTCCCACGGTCAGGTTACGTTACATTGCAAAGGTGGAAAGATTTTGAAGATTAAATCCCAAGTCGGTTGACTTTTGAATTAATCAAAAAAGAGATTATCCTGAGTGAGCCCAACCTAATCAGATGAAGCCTTTTTAAGACTGTCTAGAGGTCAGATATGGAAGATACAGAGCTTCTCTCCAGGGCACCATGAGTTCTAGAACTGCAGGAAAATGAATTCTGCCAATGACCTCACGAGTCTGGAAGAAGATCCCAAGGCACAGAAGAGACCCCCAGCCCTAGACAAGGCCTTTACTGCAGCTTTGTGAGACCCTGAACAGAGAACCCAGCTCAGTCATGCCTGAACTGATCTACGAAAGCCAAGATAATAAAATGTGTGTTGTTTTAAACCACCACATTTGGACTAATTTGTTATGTAATGATCCAAAAGGAATACAGAGTCTTAAAATAGTTAGTGGGACTGTGTATGGTATCTGCTTGTGTAAGTTTCCTATGGCTGCTGTAAGAAATCACCACAAATTTGGTGTCTTTCACCACAACACCTTTATTCTCACAGTTCTGGAAGTCAGAAGTCCAAAATCAGTTTCACTGGGCTACGGTGAAGGTGGTAGCATGGCAGCTTCCTTTCGAAAGCTCTGAGGGGAGAATTTGTTTCCCTGCCTCCTTCCGCTTTTTGCCTGCTTTGGTTTATGGCCCCTCCCTCCATCTTCAAAGGCCATCACTCCAATCTCTGCTTCTCTCATCCATCCCCTTCTCCTGACTCTGACTCTGGCTCCTCCTCTGTATCTCTTATAGGGATTACTGTGATTCCATCAGGCCAACTAGATAATCCAGGATAATCTCCCCGGCTCAGTCCCTAACAATCATATCTTCAAAGTCCCTTTGGCCACATAAAGTAACATTCACAGTTTCTGAGGATTAGGGTATGGATGACCATCTCATGGACAAAAAAACTCCATTCAAAGGTGCCCAAGTTCTCATCCATTACACTGTTGTTTTATCCCGAGATGACCCTTTGAGCAGAGGGTGAGACATCAGTGATGGTTCTAACAATGGCGATGCTTAGAAACTCTGGGCCCTTCATCTCTTGCAATGAGTGGAACTCTAATTTCTCAGGGTCAGTATGTTTGAGGCATTAGCAAGCTTTGTGGCCATGAAGCATATTTGTCCAGACACCCTGACAGTACACTCTCTACTTTTCCTTAGAAAGCATAAGTGTGGGCTCTGCAGTCTTGTTTTGACGTTCTATTTGTAAATCCTTGGAGAGTTATGGAGAATCATTAGTATCTTGTTCTGAGGATCTATTCTTAGACTTCCCTCATGCTTCTGCATAAAGTAGAATCTTTAAGTATCAGGCCTTTGTCATTTCATTTCCATGAAAAGCTTTGCCTCTCTGTTATTCTTTGCAAAGTACTGGCTTCTTTGGCAGTTAGCTGGAATGCTGGGTGGGGCCAAAGCACCTGGACTCTCAAATCCAAATATGCTGCGTGTGGTTTCTTCGGTTCATTTACAAACTCAATCAAATGCACAACAATGGCCACCTGAAAATATCATCAAAACGACCTGTTAATAATACAAAGCTGAGTTCAGTTTTACCATGGTAAGTGTCATAGTTATAGAGCAAATACTTGTGTAATTGCCACGTAGGATCTTGACAGAATTTGAGTGCATCTCAGAGTTCAGAGGGCAAAATCATGATATTCATGGGGTTCTGGAGTCTGGTTAAAGGCAAGTCATTCAATGTGGGCACATGACTCAGGCTAGGTGAGAAGTGGGATATGGTAGTCTAGCACTGGTACCTACAGCAAGGCAGAGCCAAGAGAGGCAAGTGCTCAAAGAATCTTGGAGAATAATTAGATGTTTCAGTCGTTTGATGCTATCTAATGAAGAACTGGAGAGTTTAATGTTTATTTAAATGAGTTTTTAAAGGAAGTTTCTGAAATGAAAAATAAAATTACTTGCAACTTTTATGTTCCTGGGCAGGATTTTCCTGGAATAATGAAATAATATTGAGTAAGACTGGTATAAAGAAGTTATGCTAATGTGGACAGTAAGCTCTGTGGGTATAGATGGTTTTGGTTTTCACACACACAAATTTATTTTTCGAGCACATTCTAAGAAGTGGTGGGACTAGACGGTGAACAGAAGGGATGTGATGCTGAGAGTCCACTGAAAGAGAGATGTAAAGAGTCAATTATTTAAAAAAAAAAAAAACCTCAGTTACACAGAACAATATGGGTGAATATAAATATATTGTTGAGTGAAAAAAAGGAAAGAGTAATGAATACAGCACAAACCCATTTTAGAAATGTAAAAAAAAAAATAAGGTAACTGAACTGTATTCTTTAGGAATGCATATGTAGGTGGCAAAAATATAAAGGAAAGAAAAGAAATTATTGCCAAAGAAACTAGAATAATGGGTTACTTCAGAAGAGAGAGAGAAGTTTGTGATCTGCAAGGATGCATGGGTAACTCTGGGACGCCAGTGATGTTGCCCTTGCCTTGAATGTCTAATCTGAAACATCGTTGCCAAGACCAATGCCAAAGAGCTTATCTCCTCTGCTTTCTTCTTGGAGTTTTATGGTTTCAGGTCTTACGTTCAAATGTTTAATCTATTTTGAGTTGATTTTTATGCACCGTGCAAGGAAAGAGTCCAGTTTCCCCAACACCATTTATTGAAGAGACTATCAGTTCCTCACCATATATTCTTGGCTCCTTTGTTAAGCTGTCCCAGGCAAGACTGTACATTCTAATGGTCACTTCACAGAGTATGGTCCAGGAAGTTAAATATTCCAGAAGAATCAACATTTGAAGATAGGTATATTGAAGTCACTTTAAATAGTTCCATTAGCAGAACTAAGAATACTCTTCAGTTTCAAGTTCTAAGGTTCCCCAACCATAGACAACATAGGCAAGAACATCAGCAAAATCTAGGGGGGGCGGGGGAGGGGGGGGCAGAGCCAGCCTAGCCCACGGGCTCTTCATTTAGCCATGCAGATAAAGGGCTATGGCACAGAAATAAGATGAGGATCAATACCAGCATTTCAGTCCTTGTTCAATGAATATTTCTGGTGCCACAATGTCTAGAATTAAAGAATTCGTTGAGAGCCACATGGTTGGAGTCAGGGCACCTCCACTTAACCATTGCAGTGAAGAGCCTGGAGGCTCTTGGTCAGCAGTGCCTCTTAGAGTTGACAAGTTTAACAAATAAAAATACAGAATGTCCAGTGAAATTTGAATTTGGATCGACAAATAATTTTGAGCATAAGTATATCTCAAATATGGTGGGTTCAACATTTCATCTGTCACCTCTATTCAGGGAAAGCTATTTCAACCTGCTTCTTTCTGGTTGCTGAGCAACACATCAGAAGAGCTCTAACGTGTTTGTGTGTTACTCCCAGCAGAACGTCTCTTAAGCCCTTACTTAGCACCTTTTTATTCTAATGGGTCATCTGGTTTCCATGCTTGTGGAATATTAGCCATAATACTTTGTGAGAAGGAGGGGACCATCAGAGGTAGCCTTGTCACATGAACGAAATGCATTGCTTGGCAGCAAGGGAAGAAACAGAGCAACATTAAAAAACTGACATAAGAATTAAAAAAACACAGGAGGATATGGCCACCACAGAATATGATGACTTGGTATGCTTATCTCTCCAAGGGCATTGCCTTGTTATAGTCTCATACTGTCACTGGTGTTTGATATGAAGACCCCAGGACATCAAAAAGAGTTCAAATTATGTGTGGAGTATAGTTTAAGTCGTTCTCTGAAATCCTTTTTGAAAGTATAGGTAGAGTAAATTATAGTTAAATAAACACTGTTAAGAAGGCAAAGTTATGTCTGATATATTTGAGAAAGATCTTAAAACCAGTTAAAATTTAAAATAACAATGTTTGGGTGTTTAATAAAAGGAAAAATTTCAGCATATGGAAAATACACCTTTCTAGAACAAATTATTTCCTGAGACTTCCAAACTGTAAGCTTTTCCTGTTATGACTTTTATTACTGGTATGTTTCAGGTGAGTGTGTTAACTTGGTTGGAATTATATGAATAATTTCCTTAATGTCTTATTTTCCTTGGCATGTGGGGACCGAGGCTTTGAGGCTATAATTTCAAGGGACTCAAGTCATACCTGTTGCCTCAAGTAAGAGTTTAACACAGTTTTAGAAACTTTGAAACTTGAAAATACTAAGTAATGGGGTTGTGAGGAGGAGCAAGAGTATATGAGCTGTTTTAATTTCCAAAAGAAGATTTCTTTACCCAAAGATTCACCCCTGGGAGTTCTTTTAAAGCAGCGTAACTTTCCTAAAACTAAAATACCATTCAATTAATACCTAATGTTCTATAAATTTTTTATGTCTACATTTTGCAAGGAACGATAAATATGTCACAGATATGTGCAGATGGACAGAATTCTCTTAAAGTAGGTCCTTAAAAAGTGGAATATGGATATAGACCCAGAGTGAGACAGTCAAGTGTCAAAAGAAATCTGTCAGCTTTTTAGCAGTTGAATAATTCAGAAGCTATGCATTAAGCCAACTTCTTAATTTCCCGTTTCCCCATTTCTAATTCTCTCCTTTTTATCCTGTGATCTTTCTTTTCCCTCTCTCTCAAAGCTATTTGTTGCAGAAATGCCCTGGAAAGCAGGTGGTCTTCCTTATATGACAGCATCTGCTCCTCAGAATGTGCCGCTAAAGATCAGAAGGCCCAGGAAATGAAAGCCGTAGTCCTATAAATAAATAGCCTTGTTTTGGGTTATTTTTTGTTGAATCAACTGGAACACTTTTATTGTCCATGATAAAACAAGTGCTCTGAAGGCAACGGACCTCCTCCTCTTAGACGTCTGATACTGGGGTTTGTGGTTCCCAACCATTTTCCGGATCGGGTTTCTTCCCTAAGATTTCACAAGTGGCGTGGGCGGTTGCGAACCCTCTGAAGACGTTGCCGAAAACATTTGTTAATAATATCCTCTCCACATTGACTTCAGGCTTTATAGTTGGGATTGTTAGGGAAACTTCAAGGGCACGGTGGTGTTTTTTTTCTATTCTTCGGGCCCTAGGGGAAGGAAAAAATTCCCAGGAGGACTTTTGGCTGGCTTATTATCATCCAGAAACAAGAAATCAGAGAGCCGTAGCTGAAAGGCCGAACACTTTTTTAAAAACTACCAGAACCTGAATGGACACAATGTGGTGTAAAGGCACAGGGGCTCGGGGCTCACAGGGACCCGAATTTAAATACCAGCTCTGCCACTTACTAAATACATAACGCCCGTCACTCTAAATCTGGAGATGCAAGTTCTTACCCGTAGCTGATGTATAATATTACCTATTTGATGGGCAGGACAGATTTCTGAGCCTTAGTCTCTGATCTGTAATGTAGGTAAAATGTCCATCCCACAAGGTTCCTGGAAGGACTCAATCAAAGAAATTGGTGCTTGGCGAGGGGGCCCTGAAGAAATGTCAGTTTCGGGGGCCTGGGTGGCTCGTTGGTTAAGCGTCTGCCTTCAGCTCAGGTCATGATCCCAGAGCCATGGGATCAAGCCCCACATTGGGCTCCCTGCTCAGCCGGAGGCCTGCTTCTCCCTCTCCTCTCTGCCTGCTGCTCCCAACTTCTTGTGTCAAATAAATAAATCAATTAATTAAAAAAGAAAAAAGAAAAGACACATCAGTTTCCTAAAGGATGGCCTCCCCCTTTCTCCTCCTCTGCTCAGTCACATAAACCTCCGTGGGCACACATGTGGGACGAGCATCTTCTTGTCTCCTTTGCCTTCTGCAGGGAAAAATATGGATGAGATGCGAACCTGTCCTCCTAGCCTGTCACACCGTTAAACTCTGATTCACAGATAAGACCCTTTTTCTGGTCCGGAGTGTTAAAAGGCCTGCTTCAGACATCACAATCCCAGTCCTTGCAGAGAGAGGAAGCTCCTAGGACCTGGTTTGGCAGGGGTCTTCCCTTGACAAAACCCCTGCCCGATCGTGCCTGGTTTTCCCCAAAACTGTGAAATGTGGTAGTAAGCGTCTGAGATTCAGGGTTTTAGAGCCACGGACCAAATGTTCTCAGTTTGTCTGATGATACAAATGGCCCTCACATGCCTCTAGCGGCCCACCCACGGGATACCATTTTTTTGAATAAGAGAAAGCGTGTGCGACAGGGTCATTCGTCAACATTTTGTACTCTCCTCACTTCCTCCTTTCACCCTGGAGGCTAGCATCCCTTCCCCGCCCCAGGCTGGCTGGCAGGGCAGAGAGTCGTCACAGCGGGGTTCTCAGCCTGGGTTCTTAGGGTGCATTGAACAGTTCTTCGAACCACGGCTTCTCAGAATTGCGGGTCGTGGACCTTTGTTCTCTGGTCTCCCGGCTCGTCCTGGTTTCTGCTTCTGGTTTCAGCTCCAGGTGCTTGAAGTGTCAGTTGGCCAAGGTAGACACGCTCCACCGAAAGACCTAGCGTGGGAAAAAGTCCTGAGCAGGAAAGAATGGTTAACGTATCCATCAGTGATGCTTCTGTTTACATTTCCAATGGGGAATGTAAGTCGGAGAAGTAGGCAGGTGATTTGAAAAAGTATAATTAAGTGCTACGATAAAAGTAAACACAGCAGGCTATGTGATTAAAGAAAGCTTAATCTTGATTTTTTTCCCTCCTGGCTAATTTTTTTCCCCTCCAACAACTTAAGAAAAAAAAAAAACGTTATTGGAATATAGTTCATAGGCCATAAATTAAGTGTACAATTCAGTGATTTTTAATAAATTTGTGAAGTTTTACAACCTTCAGTACAATCTGATTTGGACTGAACTTCTTCATCACCCCTCAACTTGTCCTCAAGCCTATTTGCCGTCTCCACTCACACACCGCCAGCCCCAGCAACCACTGATCAACTTTCTGCCTCTATAAACGCACATTTTTGCATATTTCGTGTAAATGGAATCACACAGTGTGTATCTTCGTGGATCTGGTTTCTTTCATTTACTGTGTTTTTGAGGTTAAATCCACATTTTAACAAATATCATGATTTCATTCCTTTTGATTGGGAAAATATTCCATTGTATGAATATACCACATTTACTCATCTACTTCTCAGGTTGATAGACGCTCAAACCGGTTCCAGTTTGGGGCTGTTGTGGTAATGCTTCCAGTTCTGTGATATTGTTCAAGTCTTTGTGTATATATTTTCATTTCTCAGGTAGATTTTTGAGGGGGGAATTGTTGGCTGAATTCTTTGGTAAGTTTATGTAACTTTTTAAAAAACCACAAATTGTTTTATAAGGTTACTCATTTCCACTAGCAATTTTTTTAAAAAGATTTTTATTTTATTTATTTGACAGAGATCACAAGTAGGCAGAGAGGCAGGCAGAGAGAGAGAGGAGAAAGCAGGCTCCCTGGTGAGCAGAGAGCCCCATGTGGGGCTTGATCCCAGGACCCTGAGATCATGACCTGAGCCGAAAGCAGAGGCTCAACCCACTGAGCCACCCAGGCGCCCTCCACTAGCAATTTATGAAGGTCCAATTTCTTCACATACTCAATAACACTTGATACTGTCTGTCCTTTTTATTCTAGCTCCTCTGGTGGGTATGCAATAGTAAATTCCTGTTTTAATTTCTCTGATAACTCATAAATGTTGAAAGCTTTTTAATATACTTGTTAGCCATTCATGTTCTGTTGTGCTCACTTTGTAACTGGACTGTTTTCTCATCGAGCATTAAGAGTTCTTTACATATTCTGAATACAAGTCCTTCATCAGATATATGGTTTGCAAATATTTTCACCTACTTTATGTCTTGTCTCTTCATTTTCTTAGTGGTGTCTTTTGAAGCCCAGAAGCTCTAATTGTGATGAAGTCCAATTTATTAGTTTTTTTCTCTTATGGTTTGTGCCTTTGCTATTGTATCTGAGAGCTCTGCCTAACCAGAAGATTTTCTCCTATGTTTTTGTCTAGATATTTTATACTTTCAGCTCTTATATTGATACCTATGATCCATTTTGAATTAATTTTTGTAGATGGTGCTGGTACAACCATTTGTGACAAGCCTACCTTTTCCTCATTGAGTTGTCTTGGTGTCTTTGTTAAAAAAATCAATTGACCAGAGGCACCTGGCTGGCTCAGTCGGTTAAGTGTCTGCCTTCAGGTGAGGTAATGATCCCGGGTCCTGGATTCGAGTTGTGCATCAGGCTCCCTGCTCAATGGGGAATCTGCTTGTCCTCATCCTTCCGCCATTCCCTGCTTGTGCTTTCTTGCTCACTTACTCTCTTAAAAAAATAAGTAAAATCTATAAAAAAAAATCAATTGACCATAAATGTCAGTGTTTATTTCTGGATTTAATTCTCTTTCACGGATGCATAGGGCTATTTTTATACAAATACCACATTGTCTTGATACCTTTCCCTTTTCACAATTGTTTTGACTATTTTAGGTCCCTTCATTTCCATATACATTTTAGTGTTATCTTGTCAATTTCCATAAAAGGTTCTTGAATTTAATTGATGAACATGAAACAACTCTCCATGTATTGATATATTTTGTGATTACTTTCAGCAATGCTTTGCAGTTTTCATTGTGTAAATAATGAATGTTTGTTAAATTTACAGCTAACTATCTTACTCCTTTTTTGTTCTCTGTGACTGAATTATTTTCTTAAATTTACTTTTGGATTGTTTGTTGCCAATATGTAGAAATACAACCATGTTTTGCATACTGCTCTTGCATTCCACGACCTTGCTTAAATTTGTTCTAGGACTTTTGTGGAGTGTGTGTGTATGTATGTGTATGCGTGTGTGTATGTATGTGTATGCGTGTGTGTATTCTTCAAAAATTTCTACAAAAAGCCCATATCACTTGCAAATAAATAGTTTACTTCTTATTTCCCAATTTAGTTAACTTTCATTTCTTCAGTACACAGCTTGCAATCTTTATCCACTAAATATGATGTTAGCTGAAGATTTTACATCGATGCCCTTTGTAAAGTTGAGGCAATTCCCTTCTATTCTTGGTTTGCTGAGAGATATTAATCATGAATGCATGTTGGATTTGTCAAATGCTTTTTCTGCATCTGTTAGATGATCACATGGGTTTTGTCCTTTATTATGCTACAATGACATATTATGTTAATTGATTTTCATGTATGAAGCCAACCTTGCATTCCTGGGATAAATCTCACTTGGCTTTTGACTACAGTTTATATGTTGGTGAATTTGGTTTGCAAATATATTTTTTTAAAGATTTTATTTATTTATTTGACAGAGAGATCACAAGCAGGCAGAGAGGCGGGCAGAGACGGTGGGGGAAGCAGGCTCCCCGCTGAGTAGAGAGCCCAATGCGGGGCTCGATCCCAGGACCTTGGGATCATGACCTGAGCTGAAGGCAGAGGCTTTAACCCACTGAGCCACCCAGGCGCCCCTGGTTTGCAAATATTTTAAGAATTTTTGTACTGGTGCTCACAAAAAATATTGGTCTATAATTTTCTTTTCTAGTGATATCTTTGTCTGGCTTCGGTAACAGGATAATGCTGGCCTCATAGAATGAGTTAGGAAGTGTCCCGTCTTCTATTGTTTTGGAAGGTTTTGAGAATTGATGCTAATTCTTTAAATGTTCTGTAGAATTTACCAGTAAATCCATTGGTCCTGGACTATAATTTATTGAATGGCTTTTGATTGCTGATTTAATCTCTCTACTTGTTATAAATCTGATCAGGTTTTCTATTTTGTCATGAAATAGAAATACCAATTTTGGTAATTTGTGTGTTTTTAGGAATCTGTCCATTTCTCTATGTTATCCAATTTGTTGACTTACAATCGTTCATGGTATTCTCTTACAATTCTTTTTATTTTTGTAAGGTCAATAATAATGTCCCCCCTTTTATTTCTGATTTCAGTTATTTGCATCTTCTCTTTGTTTTTCTTAGTCTGGCTAAAGAGTTGTCAGATGTGTGGATCTTTTCAAAGAATCAACTTTTGATTTTGTTGATTCTATTTTTTCTGTAATCTATTTCACTTATCTCTGCTCTAATTTTCATTATTTTCTTCCTTCTGCTAGTATTGGATTTAATTTGCCCTTCTTTTTCTATTTCTTTGAGGTCTAAAGTTAGGGTATTGACTTGAGAGAGATCCTTTTTATTGTAGGAATTTACAACTATAAATTTCCCTGTGAGCACTGCTTTTGCTGCATCTCATAAGTTTTGGTATGTTGTGTTTTCATTTTCATTCATCTCAAAGTATTTTCTAATTTCCCTTTTGATTTCCTTTTTGGTCCACTTAATAGCATGTTGTTTTATTTCCACATATTTGTGAATATTCCAGTTTTCCTATGTTATTGATTTCTAGTTTTATTCCACTGTGGTTTGAAATGATACTTTGGATGATTTCAATATTTTAAAATTTATGGAGACTTTTCTGTGGCTTTATGGTCTATCCTGGAGAATATTCCATGTCCATGTGAGAAGAATATATATTTTGCTATTATTGGATGGAATGTTCTATATATGTCTGTTAGGTCCAGTTCATTTATACTATTGCTCAAGTCCTTTATATCCTTGCTGATCTCCTCTTAGATGTCCTCCTGCCTCTATTTATCATATATTGTGAATATACTGGGCCCACCCAAATAATCTAGAAAAATCTCATTTCAGAACTTTTAATCACATCTGCAGTCTCCCTTCTTCCTCTTAAGGAAATACATATACAAGTTCCAGGGATTAGGAAGTGGACATATTGGGGAGGTCATTATTCAGCCTACCACAGTAACTGGATAGTCTTGGCTAAATAAATATCTATCTACAGCACACTCCTTACCTCCAGAGAAGGACTGCTCTGACTCAGAAATAAGGAGCATGTGCAACTATAATAGCATGGCACAAAATACAATATCAAAGTAGCATTTTTAAAAAATTCCCAAAGTATCAGAATGATGGATATTATTCCACCAGAACAAAAGGGGGCTCCAACTTATAGGACAATGGAAATTAGGTTGGAAGACTGTATTTAATGGTTTTTTTGAATTGAATGTATTAAATGTGACGTAGTAAGAGGTTTTACATGGAAGAGTCATTTTTTCCTACACACTAAGGTAGAAAAAATCTGAGGGACCTACAAATATTTTTTGCTGTGGGTTTTTGTTTGTTTGTTTTTTTGTTTTTTGTTTTGGTAGGGCATGGGTTTGTATTAGAAATATACTTTGAGGCCCTAGATTTGAATTTTATGGTATAGTTTTCATTTCCATTAATAATAGTTATGGGCCTATTCCTGTGTATGTCACAATAACTATGCTTCATGGTGGGAAGATTTTATAAATTAGGAGTTAGGTTTTCCACTGGGGTCTTTGTAACTGAAATTTTTTCTAAATGTTGACTCATCTCTATGTGTTACTCACATTATGTCCAGCTTGAAAAGACCTTCATCTGACTTCTATTCAATTAGGTTTTACTGCTTTGTACTCTAATGCCAAACCATAACTATAAACCTAGGAGAAAAGTTATGGTTGAAAGAGAGAACAGCACAACCTGTGAACTGCTCTCTTTCCATCATTTAAAAATCTCTAGTGGTGAGCCAGGGGCTTTCTGGCCGGTAAATTTAATGTTAAATGTTGAGCTCCTTTATTAGATCTGGTTTTAAAGTTTTTGTTTATCAAGATGAGGACTTTTGAAGGATAACCACCAAGTGCACTGGAAAATAATGTGTGATAGTTTTGGTAACCTACTGGAGTGCAATCAGATGGTATTGTTTCATGTCTTGGTTCTGGTACTTGCAATCCACCTCACCTTGGGGAAGTGAAATAATCTCTTTGAGCCTCAGTTTTCTCATAGGTAAGAGAGGTTAATAATATCCACCTCAGAAAGTTTTGAGAATTATGAAAACATGCTTCAAAAGGGTAATGTATTAAACAAATGAAGTGAATTACCATTCCTCTCAAAAAAACCCCTCCATATTGAATAGTAATAACGGACTTGCACTTCTAGTACACTATTTGTGGATCTATATGATGTATATACACATACACACTTAGGTCAACAATTGTTCTATTCAGAGAACAAAAAGTTACTAGGGATTTTTAAAAATTATGTCTTTAATCTCTATTGTAGTTTCAAAATGAAATCAATGCTCTAGAGAGAGAGATTTCTTCCAACACCATGCAAGAAGAACTAAAAGAAATGTCTCTTTCCAAATAATTTAAAATGATTTATAGAGAATTTAATGCTGTAGAGAAAGGTTTGTTTTTTTCCTTTTTATTTGAAAAAGGAGAAATAAGAGGGAAATATAAGGCCATTTGCTCATTAGGGTCATTCAAGAGCATGTTGATATACATATCACTTCTGGGCATTCCTCTGCCAGAACAAAATCAGATGGCCATATCTATCTCTCCCTAGGTCTTAATGTGACCCAGTCAAGCTTCAAAGACCAAAAGAAGTTGCATTAGCTGAGATCAGGTCATGTGTCCTAGCTTTGGATTGTCAGATTTAATAGCGGAAGATAAGTGGGTGCCTTGGTAGCCCAGTCAGTTAAGCGTCCATCTTCAGCTCAGGTCATGATCCCAGGGTCCTGGGATCGAGCCCTGCATCGGGCGCCTTGAGCAGTGAACCTACTTCTCCCTCTCCTGCTCCCCTTCCTTGTGCTCTCTTTCTCTCTGTGTCAAATAAATAAAATCTTAAAAAAAAAAAATAGTGGAAGTAAGGATCTGATTTCCATTTAGACATGTTCAATAGGGAAGTCTCCCAAATGAGGAACACTCTGGAGAATCAATGAGCCAAAAACAAAAAAATGCCCACTACTTAGTACATAATTACTTCATTAGAAAAAGTGTATAACCAGGATAACCAGACACAGTGAGACCTTCAAATGACTAATCCCAACATCTACTGGTTTGCTCATAGAACTGGGGCTAGAACCTTGTTTGGCAGATGGTATTCTGCAGTCGGCCCCAACAACATCCTCCCATCCCATATCCTTCTCAAACAGTGTGGCCTTGATACTCCTCTCGTGGCTAGGTGAGTCTTTTCCCTTCCCTTGAATCTGGGAAATATGGTTGTTTATTTATTTGCTTATTTAATCATCTACTCAGTCAGTCATCCATTCATTCATTAATGCATATATACAGCACTCAATTTTTGTTTCTTAGGATAATGGATACTATTATCAAATGCCAGGCTCTTGGCTGAAAATGGTAACTAATTTAAATATCATAATTTCCTATATTTTGGTACTATTCCCATTTTACAGATGATCTTTGTGAGGCAGATGGCTTCTAGCAAATGTCTGGTTCCACTTAGAATTTAAATACTACAGTCAGTTTCTAAACTTTAAATTCCTATATACATCTGTAATCTCTACCATTGTAGAACAATAGAGCAGAGGGGAAACAACGTGGGCTCTGGAGCTGGGATGCCTGGGTTTAAATCTTGGCTCTGCCCCTTAAAATGTGTGAGCATGCAGATCACTTAATCTTGCTCTGTCTCACTTTTCTCATCTGTAAACCATGGATAATAGTAGTACCCCTACAGAAGTATTGTTATGAAAATCACCCATGTTGATATCTATAAGATGCTTAGAATAGTGCCTGGCAAATAATTAAGTAGTGTATTAGTGATTGATAGGTAAAGTGTTAAAAATCAAATCCAATACAATGTACTTTAACCCCTCTCTTGGACCATGTAGTTTGTTTCCTTCAGTTTCACCTGAATTTTAATTTTCTGAGTCCCATAATGGACAATTTGCAGAATCTCCCCTTTAGCTCTCCTGTAAGAATACTTGACCTACAGATGTTTAGCTGGGTCATTAGGGGATGAAAAGGGCTTGATGCAGCAAGGAAATGTGCAGATAGATGGAAAAGAGCCTAATGGTCATCTGAGTTTATGTTCATTCTGTAACATTCCCTGCCTTCAGAGACCTGGTACCTTGCGGGACATGTTCACAACTGATAGTCTTTTGTTGTCTTTCAGCAGAATGCTTCAAATGTGGTACAGGTGAACAGAAATGACACTAATTTGCTGAGATGCTTAAAGAAAAACTTCTTAGAGAAATGCTTCCTGATATGTCGTTCATGATTGGCACCAAGGGGCATGAGTTAATGCAATTATTGGCGGAAGGGGCAGTAATATCAATCAGAGCTGTTGATTGTCCCATGGACTGTATCTGCTATGGGTGTCTATTTACTCATGTCCTGGAACATCCCTTTTATTTCCACACTGTGGTAGAATTACATCGGTCTTGTCTACTCACGGCCATGTATTCTGCGCTGTGCAATTGGAGATCTCAATGCAGTCACTCAGCCTATAGACCCACCAGGAGCTAGCTCTGGTCCCTGGAGACTTACACCACACTGAGAGCAGCAAAAGGCTCCAACTGTGAGGCTTCCATTCAGGACAATGGATAAGAGTCTAGGAGAGGAAAGCACCAAACCCCTCATGCATATGCAGTACCAGATGGAGAGAAAGAATTTTTACAATGGGGAGTTGGAAAGAGCCAGTGTGGCTGTAGAAAACTCAGGTGGGAGAGAAAAGACCGGAAATGGACAACAGAGGCAAAAGGAGGGGGGAAAGTACAATGGAGTGCACTTCTGTGAAGAAAGTAATAAGTAATGCAAGCAAAAGGTAGGAAAATACAAAATGCCCCCAAGAGTTGTCTCCCTCAAAGTTCTTTTCATGCTTCTCTATCATGATACTTTCACAATGTGTTGGAATTCCTTGGTTTTAAAACCCTCTGCCACCCCTGTATGATGTGAGTCTAGGTAAGGCAGGGCAGAGGCCAACAGGTAGCTATTTCTAGGATGAAGGATGGAGGGAGAGAAGGGGATTAATAGGGACTTAAAGTAAGGAAGGAAAACCTAGAGGCGAGAGAGAGAGAGAATTTGAGCAGAAATGAACAAACACATAATCACTAACTAGGATGATGTAAGAGATAAGACAGCCATCAGGAATGAGAAAGCCTCTCTCAGTTTGATTTCCCATATCTCACTCAGGTTCAAACATTTTATATCCAGGGAAGCTGAGACCCTGCTTTTTAAAAAGTGGAGGTGGTAAGGGAGGATGAAATCCATGTGTTTCTGATTCTTTTACCCAAATCTCATTGAAATACAGCTCGGTCATAGGGCGACTGAATGTTATATGTGCCCATGCAGAGCATACTAATCATTTTAAGCCATTTTTGACACTCCAGGAAGTCTCCAAGAATAAACAATATGAAGCCTCAAAGGCCTAACAGTGCAGTCTGAAAGGAAAAGCCAAAAATATCTGAAAGAAAGTCTACGTTTCCAAATTCAACAGTCTGCTGTGAAGAGTCCAAGGGTATTTTATGATGCCCCGGAGTCCAGGAAATGGCAGTCAGGGGATAACAACTGGGAACCAGGTAGAGAGTCCTCACCAGCAAATGCTGTAAGGGAGAGAGAAGAAGATACTGCAATAATCAAATGGAGAAGAGAGTGAGGCTCTATCTGAAAGTAATTAGTGGTGGATTGAAGTGAGAAAAAAAAGAAAAACAGAAAAAAATGAGAAAAGAGGAAAATCAAACGGAAACAAGTCCAACCTTTAAAGAATATAGTTTTACAGCTACAAGATTGGAAAGTACAGTTCTTCTTTATTTTAATGCCTCATTTTATTGCATATGCTAGTTTAGACACAGCCATTGCAGGCACACTTCACATACTGCCCAAAAGACAAAAGAATGTCTTTATAGTCTAATAACATCCATTTTGGTTGGGGAGGAAGGCCATAAACTAATAAAGGGGAAGATTCAAGTACAGGTTGGGATTTGGGTTTTAGCAATTGCAAAGGTGATGTCAAGTTGTTCAAGTTGTTGTTCACATCTTCTCTATCCATCCTGATTTGTTTTCTGTACTATCGGTCTCTCAGATGTGTAAATGTCCTAGTAGTCTGACTATTGTCTGTTTCCTTCTGTCAGTTTTCCTTCATAGACTTAATGTTTCATATCCCCCTAAATTCATATCTTGAAGTCATCACCTCCAATGTGATGGTATCTAGAGGTGGGGTTTTGGGGAGTTAATTAGGTTTGGATAAGTTCATGAGGGTGAGATGCCTGTGAGGGAATGAGAGTCGTTATAAGGAGAGAAAAGGACTGGAGCTCAGTCTCTCTCCACCATATCAGGAAACAGCGAGCAATCTGCAAGCCAAAAGAAGCATCCTTACCAGAACCCAACCATACTCATACTCTGATCTTAGACTTCCAGCCTTCAGAACTATGGGAAATACATTTCTATTGGTTAAGCCACCCAAATCTATGGTATTTTCTTATGGCAGCCTGAGCTGACTAAGACAGTAATGATTTATTGAATGAGTGTTTACTGAGATAGAAGAGAATTAACATGTAATGTTTGGCCTAGATACATCCATGCAGAGATGTTAAAAAAGTGATTGGTTATATACACTTGGGTACCATCAACCTATCTAATTAATAATATTGAAACTATGAGAGTAGTTGAAAACTTCAAATAATAATAGCTAATATATATTGGATGCTTCAGTGTGTTAGGAAATATTTTAAGCACTTGATGTGGATTATCTCATCAATCCTTACAATAGCCTTGTGGGCTAGAAACCACTGTTATTCTGAGTTTACACATGAGAAAAAGGGGATTAGTGTTCTCAGTGAAACTGAATCATCCCAGAGAAAAGACCACAGACAGTGACATTAGGGGTCCCCTAGTGAATAAGTAAAGCCCTTCCTCTTATATGTATAGCTTAAAATAAGCTCTCCTAAATATTAACAAGTAGCCAAAAAAAATCACCATACATTTCAGAAATCCTCCAAAATGAAATGCAAAGACCAAGACAAGCAAACAAGAGGAATGTGCAAAAGAAAGAGGAGAGAGAGAAAAAAAAGAGAGAGAAAGAAAGAAATTAATCTACAGTAATAGAGGTAGAGTGCTTTTGTTTTAATTTAGGGCTCAGTACTTGGTAACTTTTAGTAAAGTTTCAATGTGTGCTTCACTAAGATGGGTGCCATTTTTGACATTATTATTCTGGATATCTATTATGTCAAGTACCTTAATCATGTTATTCAGTGTGTTAAGCATGTTGTTTGCATCTTGTCTATCCATACTAATTTATCGTCTGTTCTATCAGTTTCTCAGATGTGTAAATGTCCTAGTATGTGATTATTGTCTGTTTCTTCTTGTACTTTTGTCAATTTTTCTTTATATGCTTTAAAGTTTTTATGTTAAATGTACAGAGAATTAGACTGATCCTTCATATTGATTAAAATTTTATGAAGTGTCCCTCTTTATATTTAATAATACTTTTTGCTCGGTTATTTGCTTGGTTATTTTGGTTGGTATTATTCAACCAAATACTCTTTTTCTATCCTTTTACATTTAAACTATCTCTGTCCTGCTTTGTAAACAATGTATTGTTGAGTTTTGTGTTTTTAGCCGGTTCGATAATTTTTATTTTAGCTGGTACATTTAGTTCATTTACATTTAATATAATTAGTGATATATTTGGGCTTAAATCTACTATCTTACTATGTTTTCTAATCTTCTTTTACATATTAATTTTCCCTTTTCTTCCCCTATTTTGATTACTGAAATATTTTTCCATTTTCCTCTGTAATTTCAAAGTCATAGATCTTTTCATTATTCTTCAGTTCAAGTTGTTCTTCCCCTCTTTTCAATCACTGTTTCATTATAATGGACTGCAGAATGCAAAGGAAATGAATAGGTTTCAACTTTGTATCACTTACATCCTAGGTTGCATGATGTCAGTAAAAATTTAAAGTCAGACCCACCTATATAAAACTAGGCTCCAGTATTTACTTGTATTATCATGGGTAATGTACTCACTTCCTTGAGTTTCTTCACTTGTATATGGAGGTCGATTTCCCACTTCAACCTTGGAAGTCTATAATGAACTTATGGGGTTGATGTGAAGATAAGGTGAGATAATGCTTGAAAAGCAGTGAATACTGATCCTAAGTATTCGGTTTCTATTCTCCCCTTTCTTTTTCTAAGCTGCACCTTGACCAAACTGAAAGAAGAGTCCCTGGAATTGTAAGGTCAAGTAAAACTTAGAGAGTGAATTATTTTGCAAATGACTGGCTTCATTTATATCACATTGCTTCATGCTTCAAATGCAGAGAGGGACATGCTGATGTTGGAACCAAGTCATGTACGTGTGTGCATATGTGAACATATGCTATGTCTGTCCTTGGCCTGTTGATACCAGGTATGTTCCATGTCCCCTCCCTCCTCTGCTCAGTTCTACTGGGTGACTCATACCTGAAAGCTGTATTTCCCAGTGTCTCCTATCAGCTGGTTTCTTGCTGGGTTTGACCAATGGGGCACACCGGTGAGAATGGGCAGAGAATGGAAGATGTTGGGTGATTTTCCTTTTCTCTTTGCATACGGGCCATCTTCCCAAGTGGCTGTGTCTGTTCCATTGTTCTGATTTCCTCTGAGCAGATGCAGTGCATTTCGAGCTTCCATTCAGTGATTTCCACCTCTGGGCTCTGGTAAACCTCCTTTAATCCCTCTAGTTTAGGACGGCAGCAGTTTCCTGATGTTGCCAGTCTCTGGGTCGCTTACACGATCCCCATGTGACTACTCAGGTATTCTGTCATCTTTGTAACTGGTCACCTGGAGTAAATGTGTTCTTGCATACTTAGTGTGGCTTCCTTTTTCCTAGTTGGACCATGATTGAAACTATGTAAGTGACTGTGTATGTGTGTGTGTGTGTGAGAGAGAGAGAGAGAAGGGAGAAAAACAGAGAAACACACAGAGAAATTATATTTAGAAGTGAATTAAAGTAGAGTCACCCACTTTGGTGTATGTGGCTTTCTATGCACTGCCAAAAAATGGTAGCTGTTAAACTATGAGCCAGTAAGATACTCCAAGGGAAAAAATTCATTGGAGTCGCTGAATGACTTAAGGTACTCACTCAGTGATGTGTGACACAATGAATTATATGAACATTTTCACAGGTATTCAAACATATAGTTGCTGGTTGATTGATGTGATGGTTCTGGAACAATAACCATCACAAAATAGAAAATAGTCCCTTTCCTGCTTCAACTATTTCCTCATTCTCTGAAAGAAAATAGAGTTTGCTGTCCATCTTAATATCTTCTCTACTGCTAGATAATCCCAGGGAAATCCTTGCCACTTAGAATTGCTCTTCAATGACATCTGTCCTCTTACTGGGTTAGAAGACCCCAGCAATCACCCAACACCCAGGATTGCTAAAAATAGGAATGGCAGAATGGGCAGAAAAAAATTGTGAAACTTTTGTGAAATTTGTGAACATCAATTATTCCAGGAGGATTTTTAAACCTTGGTTTTACTATTTATAAAATTTTTTCACATGAGAAATATTGAGATCCTTGGTTAAATAAAAAAGTACTAAGAGGGATTACAATTCTGTTTTTTCCTTTTAGAGATAGCTCTATTAATTGGTATTTCCCCACCCAGCTGAGCTGTACTCATGTTTTATTTGTCTCACTGCCTGTTTTAGATTTTCACTTCTCTGTTTTGAATGTTGCCTCCTTTAATTACTTTGTTACTCGTTTGCCAAGAAGAATATTTTTCGGTCTAGCCCTGTGTGCCTATAAAACCTGAAGCAATTTCTCTAAATAATGCCCCCTTTGACCCATCACTGGCTTGTGCTGCTTCTTTTCAATGTAGGCCAATGTAGAAAAGCCTTCTCACCCACGTAGAATGCTCTCACCAATGGATTTGATCACATACGTGTATTCTCCTGTGCTTTAGGTGGTTAGAAGGTGAACGCCTATAATAATCACTTCCATGTTTGACTTGCCAAGCAAATTATGTGTCTTCAAAAGGGATAACCTAGTAATGCTGCAAAATGTTTTAAAGTCAACAAATATTTACTGAGCATCTATTACAGTGCCAAGCACTGTGCTAGACATTCCAAGAATATAAAAACTAACCTCACAGTACTCCAGGGACTATATTTAACAAGTTATTTAAAGCACTTAACATTGTTCCTGGCATCAATAAATGGTAGTTATTATTGACCTGGGGTTTTATACCCAGATCCTGGGTTTTTCCTGCTCAAAAGGATCAAGCTGGGACAAGCATAGGTGCCACATGACACTGCCCCTGTCTATGTTCTCTTCCCATTTTATCTACTTTAACCTAATTCCTAACTACCAACCTATCTACTTTGTGTATAGACCAGTACCAATCTACTAACTAACCTACCTACCTCCTTTAACGTTGGTGCCAGCTCCTGCTTTTAATCCCCTTATCTTAATAATGATAATAGCTAACGTTGAACCTGACTTTTACTCTAGCCTGGTACTGTGCTTATAAGTGTTTGTAAGTATTATCTCATCACATCCTATATAATAGGTCCTACTGGCCTCCCTTTTTCACTTATTAGAAACTGAAACTTAGGGCGCCTGGGTGGCTCAGTTGGTTAAGCGACGGCCTTGGGCTCCAGTCGAGGTCCTGGAGTTCCGGGATGGAGAGCTGCATCAGGCTCCCTGCTGGGTGGGAAGTCTGCTTCTCCCTCTGACTCTCCCCCTTCTCATGCTCTCTCTCTCTCTCTCAAATAAATAAATAAAATCTTAAAAAAAAAAGAGAGAGAGAGAGAGAGACAAACTGAAGCTTAGTGATATTAAGCAAGCTTCCTGAACAGTTGCAAAGGAGAAGAACCAGGAGCGGAGTCCAGGCAATTTGACTTGGGAGCTTGTGTTCTTAAATGCTCGGCCATGTTGCCTGGGCCCATGGGCCTTCACGTTAGCCCCACCTGACATAATCCCAGGTTGGGCAGATGCTATTCTGGACTCCAGTCCTAATAGACACTTATAGGCGGGCTGTGGCGTCCTTCCCAGCTCTAGCGTTAAGAACTAGAGTTGCATGATTAAGGAGAGGAACAGCACTCCCATAAAAAACAAAGACTCTCTGAGTGGTCTTCCTGGCTGCTTCATGGGGACCCTAGAATGAGGAATTAAAAAAAAAAAAAAAAAACACCAAGAATAGAATTCTGGGTTTCAAAGGAACGTAGATAGACATGGAGTACCCCAGAGATTTACTGTTTAGAAACAGTATTTTAGGGAGAGGCAAAACATCGCTGTGAAAAACCAGAAGGTGATCCATGAGAACACAAGCAAGTGAGAGTCCCTGGGGGAGGAAGGAGATGAGCGGAGCCCACAGCGAAGGAGCTTTCCTCTCTGTCCCTGCAGGTGATAGGTGGCTTCTCAGCGTGCAAATTCTTTTCTGTCTCTGTAAAGATTGTTCACGTTCAGTTGTAGCTCTTTGGGCATTTGCTTTTCCCTCTTAACTGCCCCCCCTTGGTTACCACACAGTACTCAGTCAAGCTGTAACCAAGTAAACCCTGAACAGCATTCTCAGCAGGAAAAAATGTTTCTATCGCAGAGGACATATGGCTTCAAGACTAAGATGGGCTCCATTTGCATTTCTGTTGACAGCCGATTTTAAGTGTCCATGAAAAAGCCCACGGTGTTGCCATTCTGGTGGAAGTTTGGCTTTGTCTGCCTGAGTAAGTACTTCCTTACTCTGTGACTCGCAGTCGCCAGATGCAACAAACAGGGAAACCTGCCTGGGTCAGCCTCTTCCTTCCTTTTCCTCTTTTTTTTCCCCGAAGCAGTTAGACGGTATGAAGATGGATGCCAACCAGTCTCCTTGTTGAGATACTGCCTCTGGCCTCTCCAGGCAGTGGGCACTTACCTTTCCTTTTTTATTTGGCACCACCTGGCCCCAGTGCCTTGGCTCCAAAAATATTTTTTTGTTACCGTCATGAGAGGTGCCTCACAGGTAAAACAGGATAGCAGACATTGCCCTGGCTAAAGTTCTCCTTAGGAAAGGGAATTGTCAGTGCTGGGAAAGACTTGATATGACAGCAGCGAGGTGCCTGTCCAGCCTGGGGGTGAGTAGACTTGCTCTTTTGTTGCTTGCTAAGGCACAGTCCCTTTGCACAAGCTGGTCTCTTTCTCCACATGTGGGGAACATGACTCCAGAGACAGCCTTCCAGGTTCAAACCCCATTACTCACTGTCTCTAGGACCTCGGGCAAGTTTTTTTTTTTTTTTTTTATTTTTTTAAAGATTTTACTTATTTATTTGACACCCAGACGCCCCATCTTTTCACATTTTTTTTTTTAAGATTCTATTTATTTGACAGACAGAGATCACAAGTAGGCAGAGAGGCAGGCAGAGAGAGAGGGGGAAGCAAGCTCCCCACTGAGCAGAGAGCCCAACACGGGGCTCGATCCCAGGACCCCAAGATCATGACCCGAGCCAAAGGCAGCGGCTTAATCCACTGAGCCACCCAGGCACCCCTCGGGCAAGTTTTTAAACTCTTATTTAACCTCCTTGATTTTGTCACCTGCATAATGAGGCATAATGATGGCAGTTCCATCCCAGGGTTGTTGAAGACTAAAATTAAAAAATGGTGTGTGACACATAGTAATAGCATATAAGTGGTAAGTGTCCCCTGTTTATGTCTTACTTAAATGACGACATTAATCTTTGCCCTTCCTTCCAATCTCAACTTAAGTGTCACTTCCTTGGGGAAACTTTCCTACTTCACCTTGCTGCATGTTTTCTGAGAAATCTGTTTTTTAAAATCACAGGTTGATGGGTGTCATCCCTTGGTATATGTCTGTCCTCTCCACTAGGCTGTAAGCTCCCTTTTATCACTGTATACCCAGTGTCTGACATGGTATCTGGCACATAGCAGGTTCTCAATAAATTTCTGCCAAATGCATGAGTGAATGACCCACACAGAAAAAGGTTTAAAGCAACTAAACTGAAGTTGTATTCAATTCAACAAAAATGTACCGAGCACATGCTCTGTACTAGACATGGTGCTCGAAGTTGATCAGGCAGAGATAGAAAAGATGGTGCCTGATGACCTGTAAGAGGTCAACAGCCACGTGTCAGATAAATCACAGCTTACCAGGATGACACGTATGTAAGCCACGTGCTGGTCCAACAACAACCAAGTATGAACTGCTGGGGTGATTTTTGCTTAACTACATATTATGGAAGCCGAATTTGTTAGTAAGAGATGTATGCATGGTGGCATGAGGGCGGAC
The DNA here is from genome assembly GCF_963455335.1 of Martes martes. Taxonomy (NCBI): domain Eukaryota; kingdom Metazoa; phylum Chordata; class Mammalia; order Carnivora; family Mustelidae; genus Martes; species Martes martes. The sequence continues at coordinate 47,752,226 of NC_137900.1, read as the reverse complement.
ACACACAACCAAATAACCAGGATAATCTGAAGAATTCCAATTATGTAGTAAGAAATAATAATTTGCATTTCTCTGGAGCTATCTAACGTTGTTAGTTCCATGTCGGTTTCCCTTTATGATCTTTTGGGTCATTGCAGAGTTTTTGTCACCAATTTCCTAGATGAGAGAAAAATCTGCAACTTTCTGAAGAACCCAGAGAGGACCCAAGTCCACAGTCTTCCTCCCGGACCCCCTGGCCTCCTGTGAACCAGCAAAGGGAGTTTGGGTGGTGGGGGATGGGGGGGTAGGGGAGATGCCTTCACAGCTCTGAGCACAGCCTACCTCAAAGTGTAAAATGAGCCCAAATCTCATCTGTGTCTCCAGGTCTGTGGCAGCTCAAACTGCCACTTGCACAAATCCTGTTCCTGGCCCAGCAGAGATGATAGATTTTCCTTCCTGTGATTGTAGCCCTTTAGGCCCCAAAGGCCTTCTGCAAGCTTAGCATATTGTCTTAATCATTTGGGGCTGCTCTGACAGCTTACACCATAGACTGGGCGGCTTAAACAGCAATTTATATCTCACAGCTCTGGAGATGGGAAGTCTAAGATCAGGGTGCTAGTAGGGTTGGTTTCTGAGTGAGTTCTTATTTCTGGGTTGTAGATCACCTGCTTCTCCTTGTATCCTCACAGGGTAGAAACCAAGTGAGCCAGCTCTCTGGCCCCTTTTTATATCCCATTTGTAACTAGGGCTCCATTCTCATGACCTAATCACTTCCCAAAGACCTCACCTAATATCACCACATTGGGATGAGGTTTCAACACATGAATTCCGGAGGTACACAAACATTCAGTTCATAACATATATACTCCTCATTCCTGAAGTGCGGGTGTTGGAAGGCCACATAAGCATGTTCCCTTCCTCACCAACAAGGCCTCAATCCCAAGAAGGAAGTCTGAGCCACCCCACTCCTACTTGGAAGGAGTCTTTTTTTTTTTTTTTAAAGATTTTATTTATTTATTTGACAGACAGATCACAAGTAGGCAGAGAGGCAGGCAGAGAGAGAAGGGAGGAAGCAAGCTCCCTGCTAAGCAGAGAGCCTGATGCAGGGCTCGATCCCAGGACCCTGGGATCATGACCTGAGCTGAAGGCAGCAGCTTTAACCCACTGAGCCACCCAGGTGCCCCCCACTCCTATTTGGAAGAGGGAGGACTTCCTCCCAGGACTAGGTCCCCAAAGGTCAGGCAGTTGGGGTTTCCACTCTTTTTTCAGGGACGTTAGTTCTAAGAATTGTAGAATTTAACTGTAGGCTCCAAAAATCCTCTCGAGCATTTCTTCTGGAAGGCCCAAATGTGCTATACAAATGGAATCCCAGATGCGTTCTCAATATCACAGAGTTCCTCAGGGTGGCAAACTTAGTTCAGATTTCTCTTGGGACACTATCTTTAAATGAGACTGTTCTCTTCCTCTCACCGATGCCGCAAATGCCCACCATCTCTTCCCTGTTTATTATTTAAATATGTTTAAAGGCTGCCCTCTGACAAGTCTTGGACCGGTGGCAAACTGGAGATGCCCAGAGCTGTGCCCTCCTGACCCCAGCCAATTCCTGCCATGGTCTGCTCACCGGGGACGGTGCACCCCTCGGTGTCACACTCCCCAGGCCAGGAAGCACTCGACAAATGCCCCACCACAAGATGACAGGCTCCCCACCCTAGGTGCCAGACTCCCGTCCTTTGTCTCATCATCATGCTTGGAGCTGGTGTGGCCAAAGTGCAGAGTCTGGCACCTGAGGGGGAACAGGGGGGGTTCTCGGCAGCCGGCCTACCTGTCAAGAGCTTCTGGGATTAGGAGTGCCCACTGCCAACACTCCCTCTGAAAGAACTTGATGGGTGGGCGTCCTGCCAAGAGGCAGAGCTCAAAGCCCTTCTGTGCATGTGCTTCTCAGACCCCCAACTGGCTACTTAGCTATTTGGCCGGATACCAACTTCTCCAGCAGTGTTTTTGAGCCCCACCCATCTTTGGCTTGGCGGGATGAAGCAGACCCACTATCAGATACTATCAGTTTTCCTTCATATGTATGAGGCTGACCCTGAAGCAGTTTGTTGGGTTGGGTCCACGTCTTTCTGCTATCCCAACGGCCCCCTCTCTCTCCCCACAAACGATTTTGATGATACAAGGCTGGTTTTGTTCTTTTAAAACAAAGCCTCTGTTCTGGGTGGATGTTCCAAGTCAGAAAGCCTGGTTGTGTTTATCCCAGGCCATTGGCTGGGCATTCACATGCTTTTTGTATTTGGTAAGTGACAGTATTTGCAAAAGCTGATTGCCACAGCAGGCGGGACAGAGACAAGACTAGCAAAAACATGTGTCGGTAACATATGCTGGAGCCTTTTCTTCTTTGCTTGGAGGACTGACACTTCCTACAGGAAGAAGTAATTATTTTGCATGTGCATAGATTACACTGGAATGAAAAAGGGAGGGGAGGGTCTGCTGCTTTATACATAAAAGAAGAACCCCCCCCCCACACACACACACATATACACATATGCTCCTCACACTCACATGCATATGCACAGGTTAACCTGCTTTACTTTTAGACATCACTTCCTTGAAAAAAGTAGATGTCCTAAAAACTGGAGGTCTATTATTAGCAGAGATGTCTTTTCTAGGAGAGAATAAAAGCATCCTCTTGGGACTTAAACAAGCTTGTGTTCAACGCATATCTCCCACAGACCGTGTGACCCACAGAAACTTATTAAAGGTCTCCCCTTCATCTGCCACAGGTGGACTTCTCATGTTTGTCCTGAGGATGAAACTACAAAATGCGTGAAGAAAGTGCCTCAAGTAGACTCTAAGGAGAGCTCGTCTCTCCCTTCCCTGTGTCAGGTCGCCGAGAGGGCCAGCAGCGGTAAATAGCCCTGATGTTCGACTTTACTTGCATCTTCATTGATGAGTGGAAGCCATGGGACATGGGGAGGGGCACTCTGGGCAATTCCAGAAGGTTCTGGAACCACTTGGAACCTCAGAACTTACTTCGTGTACTTTTGGACTGCCACAAGAAGAAGACTGCAAATGGGACTCAGAGAAGCTCCAAACGGAGCTCAGATTCCTGCACTTCAAGCCATTTTTGCCTTGGTCATTTGGTGGAGGTTCAAAAGAACAGGGTGACGCATGTTGGGATGGAGCTGGCCAGGCCCTCTCATGTCTCGCTGTAGGCTCAGAAGTCCTGGCAATGGCACAGCCAGCATTTGATTCATTATTCCATCTTCCCCAACCCTCTTTCCCACCCTCAACCTGGAATCGTTCTGCACTGTATGCATTAGCCTGAGTGCCTCCAGCTGCTTGACACACTCCTCAGCATCGCATCTCTCCCAAACACCTCACATATACCTGCTGTTGTCATTTACCACCGAGATTGCTCTAAGATAACAACAAAATAGTTGCTCCATCTCCCTTGACACGCTGGGAAGGGCTGAGTCGATCTGGGCTGACGGAATGAGGATAGCTTCCGTGTGTGAAGCGCAGACCCTGTGTTAGGGGTGGTGCCAAGCTCACATTTACACACTTCATAACGACCTTGGAGATTCTTTCAGACATATTTTTACAATTGAGCGTCCGCCATGTTAAGTCACTCGCCTGATGTCACCAAGCTGGGAGATGGAGGACCTAAGACTTGACTTCGAGTCGGCACGTCTTCCGAGCCCAAGATTTAACTGCGACCCTATACTGAGTGAATGGATGGATGAATACCAGAGCTTGAGAGAATTTTATCCACATCCCCGCGTCTGGAACCCTGGATTTTGCTCTGTCTTCCCTACAGTTTCAGCCCTGCCCTTCCTCTTATACACGAGAAACTCCCATCCTCACTTTTGGGGCTACCATATTCTCTTCTCCTCCTAGCTGGGTCCGCATTTTCCTCCCCTATGCTCAGTAACGCCATGTCGTCAGCACGGAGTTCCAAGTTACCCCACCAGTGAGCCACTCTGAGGGCGTGCAAATATGCCCCCAAACCAAAACCCGGAAGCTGGCTGCCGATCTCTACCATGCCAACCTCCTACCAGCCTGCCTCACCTGCTGTCCTTGTAAGGAAGACCTGGAGGAACACTTTTGCTATAGCGCCTTCTGCCCCCTAGTGCTCACCACTGTTCTTACACCCTCCCAATCCTTCCTTCTGCCCTGGAACTGGTCTTCCTGTCCACCCTGCCACCTGACCTTTCCACTAGCTGCCCCACTTAAGCGGGCACGCCCAGCTCCAAATTCCAGCTCTCCCTGATCTGCTCTGCACCCCTGCAATTAGGCAGGATGGGGCCAGAATGCCTCCAGACAAAGGAGACCCCATCTAATCCACCCCTCATTTAGATGGAGGCCAAGGGACGTTCAGGGATTTCGCCAAGGTCACAAAGAAAGACACACGGGCCGGAGCTAGAACACAGGGGTCCAGGGCCTGGTTCAGCATCTTTCCAACACACCATGCTGCCTCCTTCTCCCCTTCTGTCTGTATTTTCCTCTTGCTTTCCATTTCTCCCTCACCCACACCTTTTTAATTTAAGTTTTAACATCTGTTCTCTCTTAGTCCATTATTTCTGTGACATTTTATATTATGTTGAATTTCCATTTCCACTTAAGACCCATCCATTTTTCTTAAAAAACACATTTTGAATCTGCTTTTAAGATTTTTTATATAACTTCTTCAAAATTCAGCATGATTCTTTCATTCTAGCACCTTTCTTGGCTTATCTTTCCTGCCTTCTAAGCAGCAGAAATTAGTCTCTGCCTCCGTGTAGTTTTGCTCCTCCTATTATCCGCACCACTATCGTATCAGGCCTGTCATCTAACAATCCATTTTTGCTCATTATTTGTGAAACCCGTTTTTTTTTTTTAATGCAAATGAGAAAACCTGTGGTTTTAGTTTAATTCTTTATTTTATATTGGGGGAAAAGCCTTTTTGCTGGTACTTTTACTGATTCTGCTACAGCAAGGTCACAGAAGGGGAGAGGATGGGAGAAGGGGACGCATCACGTGTAAAGTGCCTCACGCTCCACGTCTCTGAAATAATGGGCTGAGGTCATCTGCAGAGTCAGGCTTCCCGTCTTGGGCCTGACACCTCTGTGTAGTTCTAGCCTCAGGAGAAACCAAGAACCAGTCAAGTCCTTACTAAGGTATTGGGCACAGAGCCCCGAGTCTCCTGCAAGGAAGCAACTCTCCAAGAACAGAAAGGATGACAGCTAGTATTTAAGGAGCCCTAATTCCCTACTCGGTATCCGGCCAGACACTTTACATCGATTAGCTCCTTCATCTCTCACAATTTCCTGTGGGCTCTCTTCTCATTCCTTCCATTTCACAGATGATGCAAGTGAAGCTTGGAGGTCAATGGCTTGGCCAGTCTTACCCAGCTGGTGTAGGCAGGGGTGGAAATCAAGCACAGGGAAGCTAGCAACTCCAGAGCCGGTGTGTCTAATGATACAGGAATATTTGGGGGAAATTGGTTTGTTTGTTTGTTTTTAAGATTTTATTTATTTATTTGACAGACAGAGATCACAAGTAGGCAGAGAGGCAGGCAGAGAGAGAGGAAGGGAAGCAGGCTCCCTGCTGAGCAGAGAGCCCGATGTGGGGCTCGATCCCAGGACCCTGGAATCATGACCTGAGGCGAAGGCAGAGGCTTTAACCCACTGAGCCACCCAGGTGCCCCGGGAAAACTGGTTTTTACAACATTTTGCCATACTTTGAGGTTAAGATGAGCCCAAAAGGCTGAGACCTGGGAGGATCCCAACTTCCCATCATCAGACAATGCAGAATGATTACATTTTCTCTGAACTGTGCCAAATTCTGCTACTCTCAGACTTAGCCTTTTAAAGTGGCGTTATTGTAGGGGCGCCTGGGGGGGCGCAGTCAGTTAAGCATCCAACTCTTGGTTTTGGTTCAGGTCACGATCTCAGGATCTGGGGATCAAGCCCCATGTCCAGCCCCATGTGGGGCTCTGCATTCAGTGGGGAGTCTGCTTGAGATTCTCTCTCTCTCCCTCTGCCCATCCCCACTCACGTGCACTCTTTCTCTCTCAAAAAGTAAAATAAAGTAGCTTTATTGTAATCACAATCCTAAAACTCATTTCTTCAGATGGCACGTGTCGGGATTTCTAACTTCAGCACTACTGACATTTTGGGCTGGATGATCATTCGTTGTAAAGAGCTGGGCTGTCCTTTGTGGGATGTCTAGCAGCACCCTTGGCCTCTAGCCTCATCTGTTGCCTTCTTTCCCTTCTTCCCAGAATCATGAAATCATGACAGTCAAAAATGTCTCCAGACAACAGCCAAATATTCCCTTGGGGTCAAGATCATGCCCCCCCTCCCCAGTTGAGAACCACTCTGTTGGACATCTCCCAAATCATCAGTCCTGACTTCTAGTCTAATAAATGAGACCAGAGTTTAACACACTCTTGCCCCAGAGCGTCACCAGAATGTTCTTGCCACTAGGGAGTTGGGGAGATAGTGTGCAGAGATACAGGCAACTACTACTCCTGCTTTTCACTTCTTCCCCTCAGAGAATCATTCAGTTCTTGGCAACCTCATGTTCTCATCATCTTTTCTCTTTCTCTCCTCTAACTTTTCCCCAGTCACCTTAATGAGTCATTTCGTTTCTCCCCTTCATTTCCTTTTTCCTCTCCCTCTTCACTCCCGTAGGAGCTAAAACAGAATCCTAGCCATTTCAGATAAGGATTAACTATTCTGATGTTAATCTCCTTTCCAGGAAAAAGGAAAGACAGATGTTTCGATATGGGATCAGGTGAGATAAAAACCTCCCATCATCAACCTTTAAGCTTTTCAAAAGTGGACAGATGTCCCTTTCAAAACTTGAGAGAAATTTTCTTCTGCAGCTTCATTTTTCATTGCGAGTCTCTACTTTTCTAGGAGCTAGCATATTCTTGGCCAACCTATGTATCATAATTAAATTTTCAACAATATTGGTAATGATAGCTTGTATTTATTGAGCACATATTGTATGATGGGCATAAGTGGCTTTACAAGCACTGTCTTAGTTCATCATCACAATTTAACTAAGTTATTTGGAATTGACATCATTCTGGACATCAAGTTAAAGGTTTGCATAGTCTAAGCATTGTGGACATTTGAAGAGCTTAAGTGATTTTCCCCAAATCAGGAAAAGACAGAAAGAGGACTCAAGCCCTGGTCATCAGCATTCTACTCAATTCATCATTTCTCATTTTCCTTTAAGATTTCTAAAAGTAGCATAGCATTGGCTTTTCTATCTTTTCTATTTAGTTACATGGTATATTTTAGCCACACTCTGGGGAAATGGATTATTGAGAAATTCTGGGGAATGTCTCAATTTATGATGTTCCTAGAGCAGAAATGCAGTGTGAATTTCAAATATGCATGCTCATCAATACAATTTTGTAATAGAAGCTCCTTTAAAATGAAGGTCTTTTCCCCCTATTGAGCATTCACAGACAACTGTGGGATCGATCAATGCCAGTTCTATTTGAAACAGTGTCCACTGGTTCTTGAATCTGAGAGGGCCAAAGTACTCAGGAATGAGCACATTTTCCCCAGTAGCTGAGTCAGTTTGTAAACCATCTAGAAGAACGGAGTGAAGGCAAGCACAATGAGGTGCCTTAAACAAAGAGTTGCCCAAAAAAGTCAATAGAGGCATCTTTTATTTTATCTGAGATGTAGTTCACACATACTCTGTATAGAGCGAAGCTTATGCTTTCGTATCAACTTCTGTTATAAAACCTGATGAACATTCCTCTAGTAAAGAAACAATGTTGGACAGATTGAAACCATTTTGTAAGGAAGGAGTAGGTCAATAACCAGGCACGGGGCGGGGGGGGAGGGGTGTTGCTGGGGGCGTAGAGAGAGCTGAAAGGACTTCTGAGGCATCTTCAATAACTTTTAACATCCTTGACAAAACCACTCCCATGTCTGGAACTTTCTCTCTGTGGTCAACTTCACCCTCACTCTTCCAGTGTAGTTTAGAAGAAGATCTCTAGTGCTAAAGTGTTCCCTAATTTTTCCAAGCTAATGCCCTTCCTGCTTGGCCTGGATAGTTCTCATTTGCTATATCAAGGTGAGACTGATGGACCTTGACAACAAATGCTGCCAACACATGTAAAAACTCCTGCATTTCTTCAGCAACTACTCAGGTTTTCCCAGGCTCTGAAATGACAATTCTTTCCATTGTTACTTTTTTTTTTTCCTTCCCTATCAGGTATCTACCTTGTCTACTAAAGATTAAAAGGGAGATCCCAAACATTATTTATGGCCAGCATTTTCCAATTCATCTTCTCATTTATTTCATAGCAGCCCTGCACATTAGGTATTACGCCCATTTCACAGATGAAGGAACTAAGTCTAAAAACAACTAAATGACATGCCTAGCAATGAAGTAGAGCAATGTGGCTTTGGACCCAGGTCTACCTGATTTAGATGCTCTTATTTTTTTCGCCAGTATCATGCTGCTCAAGGTCTTTTTGAAAACACAAAGAGGGGGTTTTTAACTTGCAGAGCCATGGAGTCACATTCTCAGACACATCCAGTTCTCTTGAGTATGTGTTTTAAAATGAGTCTTTCCAGGAAATCCAAATCTATGTGAATGGGGCTTCAGAATCCACATTTTAACATGGACCCCCAAATAATCCTCACTCACATTCAAGTTTGAGAATCATTAGATTGGAGCTCATGAATGCACTTCGTGGTCTGTGAATTGCATTCAACCTTTTGCGCAAGTGTTATGTATACATTATTTAGAGAATATCTTTTATTAGATTCTCAAAAGGGGGTCTTGACCCTGGACAGACAAAGAACACCAGCTGGGAAAAAAAAAAAGGAAATTGGGATTCTGTCTTGTCATTTTCTAGTTTTTGATCAGCTGTGGGGAATGAGAAACAGATAAGTCAGCTTGCAGTAGAAGTCTTTACTCTGTGTGTGTTCCCCCAGCCCTATACCTATCTTTACCCCACCTGGCCCCACGCCTCCCTGGCTAGGGTCCTTCCTTGTCCCTACTAGAACCAGCTCCCATTGCCACCTTATTCACAGCAGGAAACTTTCCCTATTGGCTGAATTCCTTCTAACGCAGATGATGCCAAATGGTCTGTCCTCTTGTCTACATTAACTGCACGGATTTCATTGACTTGGTGACCCAAGTTGTCTAACATTTTACTGTAAACAGGATGCCATTTATATGAAAGAACGCAGTTACCGTATTTCTCTGTCATCTGCAGTCTGCAGAGAACAAAAAACAATGGTAACCTGACCCTTGGGCAAAATGCTAATGGCTACATAATTGACTTAGCAGATAATTATAAAACACAGTTCCGTATTAAAACACAAAAGATGTAATTATTGCACTTTATAAACTAATTAATGAATACTAACTCAATTCAATAATTAATAATTCATTATTTAACCTCTAATTAAATGATCATCCTTCCTTTCCCTGCAAACTTTGCTGGTGGCTTAATTGCTCTGGGCCAAATATACAAGAGCGCTATCCTTCTCTGTTAATTAAACAGTGCAGAGATTTGAAATCATTGTAACACAGAGAATTAGGGAATTTAAATTGAAATGCAGGTATCCCCTGCTTTTTGCAAGTTCACTTTATGCTGCCTCGCTTTGACAGAAGACCTACATTAGTCACTGTGTTCTCTAACCAGAAGAAATCTGAAGAGAATTTTTGCTGTTACAAGAAAAGACAAAAAGTGAAACCGGTGTTCAGGGTTTCCCTTGTGGGCGGTGTGCACCCCAAGCGGCGACAGTGGCACCCCCAAGCTCCTTCCCAAGGAACTATATTCAGCATCTCAACATCAAGCCGTCATAATTTTGAGTTTTGTGAGCATCTGTGCTCTATCTCGATTTGTCTCCTGAATCCACTAGCTAGATGTGTTCTAAGGTATCAGAAAACCCCAAGAGAGGTTTTTTTGGGGGTCTAAGAACACTCAAGATATTTTCCACACACATTAATGGCAATTGCTTCTTCGTTTTATGCCATTTCAGCTTATGAGGGGTTTCCAAGAAACACTCTGGGGAGAGGGGCTTAACCCCATTTGGAAGTGACAACATCAGTTTCCACCCAAAGCATTAACCGATTCAAATAGTCTGAGTAACTCCCACTTAAGAACTAGACAAGACGGTTGGTTAAGAGAGGGGTGTTTGAGGTACGGATCAGGTCTTGGGAGCAAAGCAGGAGCTCAGGAGACCAGACATGGGGTCAGAATCCCCATGCAGCTCAGTACTATGCAAACATAGACCCGGCCACAGATGGCCAATTGTGCGAATCTCTTCCCAATTCCGTGTTCCCTGACATCACCTCAGCAGTTTGAAATCAGTCAGCACAGGAGGATTTACACCACAGAAATTGGGGCACACTATAAATCACAGCTTTTTTCTTCCTTTTTTTTTTTTTTTTTGAATACTGGTTGTTCGACATTTACTAGCCCAACACGCATCCTAGAGCAGCAGAGGTGACATGTGCCTGAGTTCTAGACTGTCTGCAAATGCCAAAATCCTAGGCAGCTCTGGGGTTGGTCTGCAGGCTGCAGCTCTGTCCCTGGGAAGCTAGGAAAGGAAGTAGCGTTTACTGAGTCTGTGCTCCAGGCCCAGGACCCTGGCAGCCCTGGACAGAGCCTCTCAGTGAATCCTCAAACAGCTGTGATAGACATCGCTCTCGTTCCAAGCAATCTTTTCATTTACAAAAAAGGACATACTTCCCTCATGGTTATTCTCCACTAATTTAAAAAGTAGTTATAATCTGTTAGTGGCTTACTCTTCATTTTTTTTAAAGTAATAAATTCTTAGTATTTCAAAAAACAATAAGTTTTTTTTCTCTTTGTGAAAGTCGTGGGTGTACATCTATAGAATGAATAAAATGTAGGTCTTTGGAGGTTGTTTTTTGTTTTTTTTTCCCGCTGCCCCAGGTTGTTGTTTTTTTTTAATATTTTATCAAAGACAGAGTGGCCTTCCCATAGAATCCAGATGATTTTTAGGGGCCAGGGAATAACGGGGCAGTCTCACAAACATTCTCCTCACAGAAAGGGTTCCTTCTGGTGGGAAATGCTGGCAAGGAGGTGAGGTGGGAGTCGGTGGGGGTTCTGACTGGGTAAATTCATCACTTAACTATACCGCGTCCCATTCTGAGAAATACATTTGTTGCTTCCCCTTCTCTCTCCCCTCTCCTAGTTGTTCCTCTAAAAGGGTTCCTTTTACTACATAGTTACTAATGGTTTCCTCATCTGTACAACGAATTCTGGCTATAGCTACCTCATCCCTGCCTTCTAAGAATGAAGTGAGTTACCGTTCATGGAGCTCTGACTACAGTGACGGGCACTTTGAGAACTGTGTGAGAGATGCCATCAGAGGCCAAGAATCTACCACACACAAAGACATGGTGCTAGAAGGGGGGATGGCATGAGAAGTTGTGTAGAGACCCCAGAGCTCACAGCAGCACAGGAAATGTGATGAGTGACCAGATGACCAGTTCACTCTGTGGGTACAGCCGGTTGGTGGCCTCCCTGCTCACTGTATGGCAGTCGGGGTCCTCCTAAGGGAAGCACTTGTGCTCTCCCATGACAGACCTCCCATGCATGATTCTGTGACAGAAGCTCAGGTCCTCCTCCCACTGCTAAGCTCAGTTACAGCAGCAGCCCCTCCCCTGGACCCCTCTCTCCAGAAACCAGATATGATTTCTACTTTGATCTACCCCTTAGATAGTGATTTATCTAAAACACACATGACCCCCTGACTCTTTCCCTGAAAACCCTTCAAAGCTCCCCATAACTTTCAGAATGGATTTCAAGTGTGGTAGAACAATTTGTTTTTATTTTTTAAAAAGATTTTACTTATTTATTTATTTTAGAGAGAGAGTGAGGGGAGGAGGAGCTGAGGGAGAGGGACAAGCAGACTCTGCTGAGCATGGAGTCCGATGTGCGTCTTGATCTCGCCACCCTGAGCTGAAACCAAGAGTCAGACGCTTAACTGACTGAGTCATGCAGGCACCTGTGGTAGAACAATCTAAAAGGCCTTTCACATCTGGTGTCTGTTCCACTGTGAAGCCACTCGGTGCCATGCTCCTTGCCTCCAGCCACCTATGCCAGTGCTACCAGTCCTGCCTGTCATGTTTTATGCCTTTACATGTACTGTTCCTTCCATCTGACGTGTGCTTTCCTGAGAATCCCCAGAGAACATTCTGCTGTGGTGAAATTTCAATTCTTTCAAGGTTCACCTCCAACATAATGCACTCTGTGATGCCAATTCAGAAAATCTTCAAGTTCATTGTAGGTGCTATAGGTCCACTGTTTGTGCCTTCCCCAAATTCAGATGTTGAAAACTAACTTGGACTGGGATTAGAGCCCTTAGACAAGAGAGCTCCCTCACACCTTCTGCCATGTGAGCAGATAGCAAGATGGCAGCCGTCTACATATCAGGAAGTGGGCTCTCACCAGACACTGAATTTGCTGGCACCTTGGTCTTAGACTCCCCAGCCTGCAGAGCTGTGAGAAATAAATTCTGGTTGTTCCTAAGCTTCCCATTTTCTTGTGCTTTGTTACAGCAGCCAGAACAGACTAAAACAATAGGCCCATTTTCAATACATCCAGAGAACCCTTTGTGTAACTCCAACATGGGGCTTGTCACACTGTCCTTTAGTATTTGTCATGCTGTTTGCTCATTTCACCCCACTCACCCACCACACACACACACACACACACACATACACACACAAGCACATGCCCCAGCAATGACAGCTAAGTCAGAGTTGAAGGTTACGTTGCCTGCCTTCAAGTCCAGTTCTGCCACCACGGAATCCTACTTCCACCTCGGCGGGCTGGAACTCCTAAGAGTAATGCCTCACAGGGTTGTTGTGAGCGTAATGTGATCATCTATGGAAGTTCTCAAAAGCTACCTGACATTTCCTAAGAGCTCAGTAAATGGGCTGGATTATTTCTCCTTGTGATCAGGATCCATTCCACATGGTAGGATCAGAACTGTGGGTCAAGTACAGTGGACTGGCCCAGATGGGTTGAGAGCATGAGCTCTGCCATCAGATGGGCTTGGGTTGCAGTGCTGAGCTGGGGAGCCTCTAAGAATTATGTAATCAGAGTTCTCACCTCACATGTTTGTTGTGAGTAGTAAATGAAATAAAGCTATTGGCCTTGCCTTTGTAAATAGGTCATACATGTCAGGTATTCTTATAAAAGCTGGAAATGGGCTGATGAGGACGCCAACTGGGACACCACCAGTGACCACGGGCCCCTCCATGACACGGGTCCCACTGTGACCACGGGCCCCACCGTGACCACGGGCCCCACCGTGACCGCGGCACGTGCAGTGCAGATCGTGCTGGCTTGGCCCTTTCGCCTTCTGAAAAGCTTTGCCGACGACGATCTGGCTCCTGCTACGGTTACGCCTCAAGCCCCCGCACTAAATCACAGCAAATGATAAATCGCTGGGGAGCAGGAAGAAGAGTGATGGAGGCGGTGTGCGGTCTGGCCCAGAGGTTCCCCCAAACTTCCAAGTAGCTTCCACAAGAAAGCCAGGACTGTCGCCTGGTGATTAGTTAGAGGAAACAGAAACTGCAGGACAAAGCCAGGAAATGACCTTAGAGACTAAACACAGTGTATTTTATTTTAGGGCTTTTTCTCACTTAGAAGTGCTGCCAGGTTGTTTAAAGAGAGCGGGTGTTATCAGGGAAGAATTTGGGGATCTGCCAGGCTTTTGACAACATGTGGTAAAAAATTTACAAAGCCCGGAATCAAAGGAGGAGGACAGACAGGAGGATGTGTACTCGAGAGATGCTGCAGGTGGGCCTGAGGTTAACATAAACTTTTTATTGCCCTTTGGGGAGCTTTCTAGTAAGCCTGATGGGCTCTGTGAGGCTGGGCGGAAGCCCAAGTGGAATGGCACATTTCTGTGAATGACCGCAGAGTGAGGGAAGGGTGGGAAGCCATCTGGGTCATTCGGGACCCACGGGATTGACTCAGGGAAGGGAGTGGAGGGGTGAGGACCGAGCGGGACAAATGAGGTTTCGGACAGCGTCCTGTCCCCACTCTTAGACGGACGGCAATCAAGATGATGTTTGAGGAAAAAAAAAATAATAAGCCATCACCATTTAAAACCTTTCGCAGGAAATGGGGAGGAAGGAAGGTTAAAAGTATTGGGCCCTTCTTGGGCTGCCGAGTGCTGACTGGACGGTTACTGCTAACCCATTACAACAGAGGAGAGAGTGTTAGTGCCTGCTGGTTACGTTCACCTTGTACCATGCCAGTGGGAGACCTGGTTGTACCCAGGTCTGCCCGACTCCAGAACCTTCTATTATGTGCCTTGGAAGGGAGAGGCAGGAGTTTAGTACCAGCTGTAGGAATGCATTTTGCTCTGCAAGTGATTGCTTCGCTGTTCATTGTTGCAAAGGCTGCAGGAGTCCCCGAAGTGTGGGCCCAGAGAACTCCCCCGTGACTTCCTCACACTCCAGGGATGGTTCTGGCTTACTAAATGTGAGCTTCTTCCTATTCTCTCATCTGCAGACAACAGACCGCAGGCTCCTCTAGTTCCTCTATCGCTATATTGGCTTAAGGCCCATCTATATTTTTAATGATGCCATTAACTGAGGCATGCAAAGGAGTAATTCTGAGACCATTTATTTTCTCTCTTAAAGAGAATCTGCAAATGGTTCCAGGGATTTTACAAATGTGATTTTTTAAAAAAAGCTAATAATAGCTTCAATTTATGGAGTGCTTACTATGTGCTAGGCACTGTGCAAAGTGTTTTATGACCATTGTCTTATTTAATTGCAAACTGGTGGCATGCAGACCAATTGGACCCGTGGATGGGAACTCTGTTGCCCAGATATAAACTTGCATGTGTTTAGAGGGAATCTGGGCTCTTTGGTTTTCTACAGCCCATGCTATTCCTGAACTTTTTACCCCCTTACTTCATTGACATTATTGCCAAGCCCCAGTAGGCTGTTGCATTTGTGACTTGTGCTTTAAAACAGCCTTATGAAATAGTCCATGCTTGGTCCCCATTTCATTGCTGGGGCAAAGAAAGAATATGCAACTTGACCCCTGCCACACTGTTGGTAAGGGGTCTAGGGTTTGAACACAGAGTCTTCTGACCACAGAAAAGCACTTAACCAATTCGTTCTATCCCTTTGCTATCCCAACAAAGCTTCCACACGATAGTATAGCATCTTTGTTTAGGGCAAGAGAAGTTGCCCAGAACAATTCTTTAATGGTAGCAACATGTCCTCAGCTCCTTTTCTACCCCTCTGTGTCTTTGTGGAGAAGCTGTCTATGAAAGCTGTCGGCGCATGGGTCTTGTCCCTCCCACCTCTCTAAGAGACATCACTTCCACTGGACCGTATTAGCCAAAGACTGTAATGTCACCTGTAATTAGAATTCCAGGACATTTGGTTTCTGGACTGGGAGATCAGAAGAAGAAGGTCATATAGCAGGAGCTTTCCAAGAAAGGGAACTGGCGGCAGCCGTGTTCAGAGCATCACCTCCCCACACAGAAACTGGTACATAGTAGCTCAGTAAGTGTGGGCTACTATTGTTATTGCTATTGCCATAGTTATTATAAATTATTATCACTATCAAGGAGCTGGCTAAGAGGTAATAATATTCACTGAAATATCCCAAACCACCACCAGAAGGGTGACATTTCCCTTTGATTTTATGATTGTAACTTTTCTGATTATGCTATTCCAGGTACTAAATGATATTTTAAATTAAAGGATATTCCAGAATAAATATTCCAGAGAATATTTCTGCTTAACATACTGGATAGACATTATTAACTTCAATTTAATTCATTTATTGGTTCACCATTCATTTTTTCAGCAAATACTTAACCAAGCAGCCAAGTGTTAGGAGCTGGGATACAGGGTGATTACAATTTCTGCACTGAAGCCTAATTCATGCTAGTGCAATGTTTTCAAACAGCAGGACCCAGTTCATTAGCGAGACATGAAATTAATTTAGTGAGTCATGATAAGCATTTGAGAAAATACAACAGAATAGAATAGAAGGGGCACCTGGGTGGCTCAGTGGGTTAAGCCTCTGCCTTCGGCTCAGGTCATGATCTCAGAGTCCTGGGATCGAGCCCCGAATCGGGCTCTCTGCTCAGTGGGGAGCCTGCTTCCCTGTCTCTCTGCCTGCTTTTCTGCCTACTTGATCTCTCTCTGTCAAATAAATAAATAAACTCTTTAAAAAAAAAAGAATAGAATAGAAAATACCAAAGTGAACTTTGGGTAAGTATCATTTTAGGAACTTTCATTTCCATAATATCTACGAGTGTGTTGCAAATATCCTGAGTGGCAGGGTAAAAAGAAGCATTTCTTGCAGTAGGCTAAGATCAAAAAGCATTGAAAGTTACTGGTCTGGTGGTCTAGGGAAGAGGGTCCAGAAGGACAGATGCTTGAACAAGAAGATGACCAGATGGCCAAATTACAAGTTTCCTTTGCCCCTCAGGTGTTTCTCAGTAAGTCAACAGATGTCCACGGATTGAAAAACATTCAAAAATGCTCATCCAGAATTCTTTGGGTTCATATGCTTCATGCTTTGGGACTAGACTTCTGTTTTGGCTTTAGAAACCTTAGTCCCACCCTTTCTTGTAGTGACTGAAATCAGCTAGACAAACACACACACACACACACACACACACACACACACACACACACACACATATTTCTATACTCTTTTTAAATTTGTAAACCCCACTGGTTTCCTTATCAGAGGATCCACTAATTCTAATCACATAATCACATTCCCCACACCACAAATAGCTTAAATATTTACAGGCTGGAGTGGGGACCAATAAATGTAAAAAAGGCTGTCAAGCTTGGCAGTGTTGTCAATAATTCAGTAGTAACCTCCTTGCTGAAGGCCAAAGCTGGGAAAACCAATTCCTGTGCCAAATATGGGTTCCAGTAAAGTTCACATTTCTATTCCAGCCCCATTGCTTGTGTGCATGTATGTGTTTGTGGATGGGAGTTCATCGACTGTTTATTTTTTCTAAGCCCTTTGTGAGGTCTCTTGCAAATCACTTTCCAGGTCTGTGCTTGGAATTTTCTGCCACGCATTCTCAAGATTTCAACCCCATCCAGACGGCACAGGCCCGTTTTGTTTAGATTTTTTGGTCTTTAAGGAGTCCTCGGACTCGGCTTTGAAGCAAGCACCCTAGGATGATAAATGGGAGAGACTCACACCTCTTGGAAGAGCTGTGATTCCGCTCTGTCTGCCTGAAGCCTCGGCAAAGTGGCTCTAAATTGATTTACAGAGACAACTGGGAAAATGGGAAAGGGTTTCCGTGGAGATGCAGCTAATTAAAGGCTAGAGGAACCAGCGTGGTCCTCTTAGCCCGTTTTCTTACGTCCGAGCACCATATTCCTTTACAGTACAGAAGTTCCCAGCTCCCCAAAGCCCCCAGGCTCTTCACTCGTTGGAAAATACGTTCTCACGTCAAATGGGAGGCACTCCTTGGAAACATCACTTTCTGAACCCGCTGGCCAGCCATTTGCCTTCCCCAGCTGAGGAACAGGAGGGTCGATTGTTTATCTTCCCAGTTTGTTTCTAAGGAACAGCTGCTTCTCTGGGCATTTGGCTAACTCTTCTCTAACCCTGAACAAAATCCCCGGGAGCCAAGAGCTGGGTAAATGAGAAAGTAGGGAACCTTAAGGCTAAACAGATTGTGCCTTTTCTCCTGCGGCTGAGTGCTCTTTCTAAGCAAGACAGGAGAAAAGGGACTTCATCATCTCTTGGATTGGTGGTGGGAGGTGGGGGGGCTTTCTGAATGCAAATGAAATGAACCAAAGCCATTGGTTTCCAGTCCCAGGGAAACCTGAGATCACGAGTGAGTGACAGCTACAAAGATTGTGCAATTTCCAAAAGCAATCCTTTTTACGCAGGTAATTATTCACAGTAGCCAAGGCTGCTAATCTGCCCCTTTTCTCTGCTGCTTTCTGCTCACCTCACTGCGAGGTTCTCTTTGTGTTTCCATGGAAATACAGAGCGGTTTACACGAAATATTTTTAAAAGCAAGCATGGGAAACCCATCCTCTGTGTATTGATCTTATTAACTCTATTTAGTTGCACCACTTTGAGATCAGGTCAAAGGGGTCATTTCAAACCTCGGGGCCATGCATTTTATTTACATGTTTTCATTCAAATCTATTAGGAAAATATACAGTGGGCGCAACTTGAGGGTCTGTCTGTTACAGCTTTCACAACTGAGCGGACTGATTTTTCAGACTGCTCAGTATCTAAATGAAATGCTGCCATTTCATTTTCTCTTCTGTTCGTAACTGAAGCACTTCTCATTTAAATTTAACTTAATATTCTCAGTCGACTCCAGATCCCCACCCTCCCCGTGGTCCTACCTGCCCCTGATCATTTCCTTGAATCAAACCAAGTTAATTCAGGGGACCATGCCCAAGATAATGCCCAGTGTGTAGTCGGTGTTTCAGAACCTGCTTGTACCCCTTTTCAGATCTGGAATGCGATCATCTTTATTGGCAAATAAATCACCCCTAAAGGGAAGGGTCGAGGCTGGGTAACAGCAACAGACCAGGATTGTTTGTGTGACTGATTTCTTGTTTTGAGTAACAATCAGCTCACGATCCTGACTGTCGCCTTCCTGGACCAAGGTCCCAGGAAGGAACCGGTGAAAGGAAAGCAGCAAAGCCTCTTCTTCAGGAATATAACTTAGCCGCCGCAGTTCCTTTGTGTGCGAGAGAGAGCACCTGGATCAGGGACCACACTGCCCCCGACTTCAGTAATAGGGAGCGTGTGAGGGAGGGAGGTGCTCTCATTGAGCGCCTGGCCTCTGACCCCAGACTGACTTGGCTTAAATCCCCCCTTGGCTGCTTAGAAGCTGTGAAATCTTGGCCATGCTGTCAATGGCTCTGTGGCCCCATCCCCTGGGGGACACTGTGGCTAATAATGTACTCACGCTGAAGGTTTTCGTACAGATTAAATAAGTTAATATATAAAAATTGACTTAAAAAGACCTGTTGTATGTAAGAATTGTGTATATTTTTGTAATACTATTATTATTATTATTTATTACCATTATTTTATTTTAGGTAGACTACACGCCCACCGTTGGGTTGGGTTGAACTCACAACCCTGAGATCAAGAGTCACATGCTCTACTGACTGAGCCAGCCAGGCGCCTCTGTTTTTGATATTATTATAATTAAAAACTACCGTCATCTTTGTGGAAAGTAGTGGAAGGAGATTTGATAGATGATATGGAGTAGGGGAAGGAAGGAGTGTGAAGAAATCCAGCGATATGGTTCCTTTCAGGAGAGAAGAAAGACATTTTATTTATTTTTTTTAAAGATTTTTTTTATTTATTTGAGAGAGAGATAGAGAGAGAGAGAGGAGTGAGAGCACAAGCTGGGGGAGCAGCAGGCAGAGAGAGAAACGGGCTTCCCACCCAGCAAGGAGCCCGATGTGGGACTCAATCCCAGGACCCCGGGATCATGACCTGAGCGAAAGGCAGACGAGTAACCGACTGGGCCACCCAGGTGTCCCTATGTAACTTTTTAAAAAATGAAAATTATTTAATTATTTATATTATAATGATTACTTATTTAGTGTGAAGATGTTCATTTTTTAGTCTACTATTTCTGTGTTTGGATTTGTACATACATAAATGTACATGACTATGCATATAAAAATTATGTCTGTACATAGAGTAAATGGTTTCAAAAGTCCATGAGTGGGAGCGCCTGGGTGGCTCAGTGGGTTAAGCCTCTGCCTTCAGCTCAGGTCATGATTCCCAGGGTCCTGGGATGGAGCCCCGCATCGGGCTCTCTGCTCAGCAGGGAGTCTGCTTCCCCTTCTCTCTCTGCCTGCCTCTCTGCCTACTTGTGATTTCTCTGTCAAATAAATAAATAAAATCTTAAAAAAAAAAAAAAGTCTATG
The DNA here is from genome assembly GCF_963455335.1 of Martes martes. Taxonomy (NCBI): domain Eukaryota; kingdom Metazoa; phylum Chordata; class Mammalia; order Carnivora; family Mustelidae; genus Martes; species Martes martes. Next base: position 47,732,318 of record NC_137900.1, on the reverse strand, counting down.
AGTGTACCCAGTGTGAGCTCCTCATCTCCAAGGGAACAAATGAAAAATAAAGACTAGTGGGAAAGAGCTACCTGGAAAATACTCTTTCCAGAAAGTCTTACTTAAATGATGTTGAATTTAACAGAGTATTTATTTATTTAAATGTTATTTATTGTTATTTATTTAATTTATTATTGTTATTTATTGTTATTTATTTAAATGTTATTATTTATTTAAACATTTATTTAAATGTTTTGACTTTCTTAAATTTTAAAAGTAAAGGTAAAAGCAGCATAAGAGAAGGAGAAAGACTACCTACCATCTCCACTTAGAGATGATCACTTTGGTGCTTTAGTGTATAGATTAACCTCATACCAATTCTACACACATGCAAAAATACAAGCATACAAACACTTTCTAGATTGTTTCATAGAATTGCACTCACCCAAAGCATGTTTTGAAATAGTGCTTTTTTTCACTTACTAATCTATGATAAAGATCTTTTCATGCCAAAAAATAGAAAAGTTTACTATAATTATTATACATATAAAACTTAATGACTTTTATCCAGATCTATGCCATTTTGTTGTGAGTATGTAAATGACAACCATCATTCCTGATATCTGTTAAGTGCCAGTTACTGTGGAAATTGTTTTATATCCACGACCCCATCAAATATTTACAGCAGCCACATGAGTAGAAAGGATGTGTAGCGAGGAGAGAATCTGCCCATTCACTGGTTAAACTTTGTTTAAACATCAGGAATCCCAGGCTCATGGGTTGAGCTCAGGGTGATAGACACCTCCCACACAGACTTCTTTTTTTTTAAACTGATATAATTTTTCCATTAAGTTTTTCATTTCAATTCCAGTGTAGTTAACATAGGGTTGTATTGTTTCAGGTATACAATATAGTGACACAACAATTCTATGCATTATAAGCGTTCATCACGATAACTGTGCTCTTAATCCCCATCACCTATTTCACCCATCCCCCACCCACCTCCCGTCTTGTCACCATCAGCTTGTTCTCTATAGTTAAGAGTCTGTTTTTCCGTTTGTCTCTCTCTCTTTTTTAATCTCTTTTCCCCCCTTTGTTGGTCTGTTTTGATTCTTCCACATATGAGTAAAATTACATGGTATTTGTCTTCCTCTGACTGACTTATTTCACTTAGCATTATACTCTCTAGCTCTATCCGTGTTGTTGCAAATGGCGAGATTTCATTCTTTTTTTATGGCTGAATAATATCCTGTTGTATATATACCACATCTTCTTTATCCATTCATCAACTGATGGACAGTTGGGCTGGTTCCATAATTTGTCTATTGCAAATAATGCTGCAAAAAACAAGGGTGCATGTATCCCTTTGAATTAGTATCTTTGTATGTTGGGGGTAAATACCCAGTAGTATGATTACTGGTTCTTAGGGTAGTTCTTTTCACTTTTTGGAGAACCTCCATACTGTTTTCCACAGTGCCTGCACCAGTTTGCATTCCCACCAACAATGCACAAAGCTTCCTTTTTTCCCACATCCTCACAACACTTGCTATTTCTTGTGTTTTTTATTTTAGCGATTCTGACAGGTGTGAAGTGTTATGTCATTGTAGTTTTGATCTGCACTACCATGATGATTAGTCTTATTGAATATCATTTTGTGTGTCTGTTGGCCATCTGTATGTCTTCTTTGGAGAAATGTCTGTTCATATCTTCTGCCCACTTTTAAATTGTGTTGTTTGTTTTTTGGGTGTTGAGTTGTTTAAGTTCTTTATGTATTTTGGATACTAACCCCTTATTGGATAGGTCATTTACAAATATCTTCTCCCATTCAGTAGGTTGCTTTTTAGTTTTATTATTTCCCTCACTGTGCAAAAACTATTTTGATGTATTCCTAATAGTTTATTTTTGCTTTTTATTTCCCTTGACTCAGGAGACATAGCTAGAAAAATGTTGCTATAGTCAATGTCACAGAAATTACTGTCTGTCCTCTCTTCTAGAATTTTAATGGTTTCAGGTCTCATATTTAGGTCTTTAATCCATTTTCAGTTAATTGTTTGGTATGGTGAAAGAAAGTAGTCCAGTTTCATTCTTTTGCATGTAGCTGTCTGGTCTTCCCAGCCCCATCTGTTGAAGAGACCCTTTTTCCTATTGGATATTCTTTTCTCCTTTGTCAAAGATTAACTAACCTTATAATTGTGAGTTTACTTCGGGTTTTCTATTCTGTTCCATTGATTTATGTGTCTACTTTAGTGCCAGTATCATACTGTTTGGATCACTACAGCTTTGTAATAGAACTTGAAGTCTGGAATTGTGATGCTTCCACTTTTGTTTTTCATTTTCAAGGTTGCTTTGGCTACTTGGGGTCTTTTATGGTTCCATACAAATTTTAGGATTGTTTGTTCTACCTCTGTGAAAAATGCTATTGGTATTTTGCTAGGAACTGCAACAAATGTGTAGATTGCTTCGGGTAGAATAGACATTTAAACAATATTTGTTCTTCCAATCCATGGGCATGGAATGTCTTTCCACTTCTTTGTATCATCTTCAATTTCTTTCATCAGTGTTTTATAGTTTTCCAAGTACAGGTCTTTCACCTCTTTGGTTAGGTTTATTCCTACATGTCTTATTATTATTGGTGCAATTGTAAATGGGATTGTTTTCTTAATTTCTTTCTGCGGCTTCATTATTGGTGTACAGAAATACATCAGACTTCTGTATGTTGATTTTGTATCCTGCAACTTTACTGAGTTTGTTTATCAGTTCTAGCAGTTTTTTGGTGGACTCTTTAGGGTTTTCTCTGCATAATATCATGTGCAATTGTTTTCAAATAATGAAGGTTTTACTTCTTCCTTACTGATTTGGATGCTTTTATTTCTTTTTGTCATCTGACTGCTGTGGCTAGAACTCCCAGTCCTATGTTGAATAAAAGTGGTGAAAGTGGATATCCTTGTCTTGTTCCTGACCTTAAGGGAAAATCTGTCAATGAGGTTTTCCTCATTGAGTTCATGTTTGGTGTGGGTTTTTCATATAGGGACTTTATTAAGTTGAGGTATATTACCCCTAGACCTACCTTGTTGAGGGTTTTTATCATGAATGAATGTTGTACTTTGTCAAATGCTTTTTCTGCATCTATTAAAATGATCATATGGCTTTTATTCTTTCTCTTATTGGTGTGATGTGGCACACTGATTGATTCGCAAATGTTGAATCACCTTTGCATCCCGGAAATAAATCCCATTTGATCACGGTAAATGATTTTTTCAAGGTATTGTTGGATTCAAGTTGCTAGTATTTTGTTGAGGATTTTTGAATCTATACTCATCAGGGATAATGGCCTGTAGTTCTCTTTTTTAGTGTTGTCTTTATCTGGTTTTGGCATCTGGCCAGGGTAATATTGGCCTCTTAGAATGAATTTGGAAGTTTTCCTTTCTCTTCTATCTTTGAGGATAGTTTGAGAAGAATAGGTATTAACTCTTCTTTAAATGTTTGGTAGGATTCTCCTGTGAAGCCATCTGGTCCTGGACTTCTGTTTTTTGGGACTTTTGGATTACTGATTCAACTTCATTGCTGGTAATCGGTCTATTTAAAGATTCTACAGATCTATGCCTTCTTAAATTAAAATTGATGTTATCTTTTAATTAGAAGTGTTTGTTTCCTTAAATATAATAGTAGTACACGAACACACACGTTTTGTAAAAATTACAAATGAAAGCCCTTCTTTTTCTCCCCTGATACCAAATATCCCCCTCCTTCCTCCCTCCACAGAATCTCTCTCCTCCTCAGTGAGAACTGCTACTCACACTTGGGAGTGAATCCTCCCATGCCTTTTTCTGAACATTTGCATGTGTGTGCATGTAGCTGTAGGTTTATATTACATTTACTTTCAACAAATCAGTCACTGAATTTAAATATATGATTTAGAAATATTTAGTATGTATGTATGATTTAGAAATATTTAGTACTTAGAGAAAATATTTAGACAGCTTTAGTGGAAGAGTTAAATAAATCATACATAGTTCATAGTTTATTTATCTTGAATTATGCACAGGATTAGTTTAAGTCTAGAAAATCAGTCACCTCAGATCCTTTTTGGTAGTGGATGGATATGGGTGAATGTAACATAAATTATAAGCAAAACATATTCAGGAAATCACTTAGGAATCAATGTAGAGTACAGTTCATTTAACCTCATGAACTATATCATAAGTGTCTCTATTATACATCTACATTTATGTCCTGAATCTTGTCTTTCTAATCCAAGCCCTAGAATTAGAGATTATATGTATCAATAAGGTATCTACTACATTTTTGTTTTCCCTAATAACAATATGCTAGTGAATGGATTTTGAGTTCTTTAATAATACAATAGAATCAAGCTAAAAATAACATTTTGGTCCCATAGAAATACACTATTTCTAAGAAAGGGCATGGATTATATATATAAGATAAACAAGGATCTACTTGATATCATTTTTTACACTTCTCTCATAGTTTCAAAAGCACTGGCTTAGATCTAAATTAGCAAAATTGTCACATACACTGTAAATTTGCTTATTATACTTGGACACATTTTCAGGCGATGATAGAAAGAAATGTCTAAACAGCTAAAAGTAAACTAGCATGGTCTAGGTACCGGTCCCTTACTTCACAGAAGATTCTTTTAAAAATATAATCTCATCTAATGGGGTTGTGAAATAGAATCTTTCAGAATGTGATAAAATACAGTCTTATCTGGTGAAACATTTCCTACTGCCTTGGAAATGGTGACCAGGGTCCAAAACTGAGAACAGGAGGAATCAGGGCACCCACATTCAAACAAACAGGGCTAGGTTCCCATTCAGGACTCCTAAGAGACTAGCTGTACTGCCACTAGCCACCATCCAATTTTGATCCCCATCCAAGTCTAGATGAGAAGACTGGAGTGGGTGGAAAACAAAAGAATCACTAGAATTCGAAGTCTTAGGCACTTTGTACTGTGTAACTTAGCCAAGCTAGAAATGTGTTTTCTTGAATTCCCTTCTCAGTATGGTCTGGGCTGGAATTGGCCATAAGAGGAACTCCCAGGGGAACCACAAGGCAGAAGGGAGGCTGTAGTCATCCTTTAGAAGCTCAGACACTGAGCTTATGCTCAAGCATATTGTCAGGAACCCACTAGCTTATTTTACAAGCCCTTTACAGCCCACAGCTCTCCTGGTTCTCATCAGATTTCCTCCTTCAGCTCAACTCTTGGGCCAGACCTGTGTTTAGCTCCATAGCAAGTGGCACCAGCTTCTATAAGACTCCCCATCTTTGAAGTGAGAGACAGCGAGACGTTGACAGATTCCAGCTCATCCTCGCTTGCTCTCTCCCACTTTATATCCATCTTTCCCTTCTGACTGCCTGAGCTGCTGATGTCAGACCCAGCACCAGATGCCAAAACTACAGCTGAATATAAACCACATAAACATAAAGAAGGGGCACTTAAGAGAATGGCTCAGAAATTAAGGGTTCCCAATGAAGGGAAGACCAGCATCTCCCCATCCTAACTGTGAATTCGTTTGAGCTGGAAACCTGAAGATCTTCCTTGGCCCTGCCAGTGGGGTAGAGAGTGGAGAAGGAATGAGTGGGAGCTCAGTGTATCCACTGGAGTTTGTGACATAAGGAATGTGGAGTCTGGAGTCTGCCTCTTTCCTAGAGGTCTCTAATGATAGCAGGCTGGCCCAAAACAATGTAGTATATTCTTTTTTTTTTTTTTTAAGATTTTATTTATTTATTCGACAGACAAAAATCACAAGTAGGCAGAGAGGCAGGCAGAGAGAGAGAGAGGAGGAAGCAGGCTCCCCGCTGAGCAGAGAGCCCAATGCGGGGCCCGATCCCAGGACCCTGGGATCACGACCTGAACCGAAGGCAGAGGCCTTAACCCACTGAGCCATCCAGGCGCCCCAATGTAGTATATTCTTGAGAAGAATATGGGGAAGGAGGGGTTGACCCACCTTACCTTTGAAATGTATAATGGCAATTACCCACAGCTCCAATGCAAAATGCAAAAACCATGGGGCTACACAGGTGGCAACCAAGTGAAGTTTACCTCATCTGGAGAGAGGGTAGAGGTGAGGAACTATGTTCACAAATGTAGGCACAACAACCCATCAGCAATGGGGGGGGGGCAGGTAAAGACTATCACCTCTTAAAACCACATATAAACTCTCCATACACAAAAGTCACCAGTGGCAGACGAAAGTAGGCCAAGCCAGTGTGAGACCAAAGCTGTCTTCCATTATAGGTAGGCAGTCAGGGATTTCTGCCCTCTCTCAAGTTCCCCTTCCCAGAAAACCCAGAGACCCAGAAATGGATGGGGCTGGGGCTGGGGCAAAGGAAGTGTCCAAAGTCTGACCTAGAAAAGGAAAGGGGAAGAGGAATTAAAGAGAAGCCCATTTGCCCTCGTGTCTGCAAATGTCTTGAAATACAGATCCAGCCTGTGCTACAGAGAAAAGGAGAGGAAATTTCTATTAGTTTTGGGATTTGACTTCCAAACTGGGCTGAAATAATTCTTTTTAAAACAATTTTTACAAAAAGTCATGGATGATGCCTGAAGGGACCTTAGACATAACAGTGGAGAACACTGGTTAGTGAAAAATAAAACTGTTTCATTGAGAATCCCCAAAACATTCAGACTTTTCAATGAAAACACATGAATCTGTTTATATATACATATACTGATTTATGTATATATATATGTATACACACATATTCAAAATGTATATACAGTCATTTATAGGAAGATAATTGAGTTGGAAAGCTTGAGAACCTAGATTAGGTTTTGCAAATATGTGACTGACATGCCAGCCACCTCATCCCATCCCATCCTTGCCCAAGGCAGACATTACTAATTGATCACTGCCCTCATTCACGCTGAGCTAGGACTCAGGTAGAGAATCCTTTTCAATCCAGTGTTACAGACAGCCACTTCCAAGAGACTAGAGTTGGCATACAAGATGAAACCTGTTTACCATCCCTGTTCAAGATTCTAGACCACAGATCAGGAGCAGGGAGTCTAGTTTTAAGCAGTTATAGAAGCTATGCCTTTTATTTGCTCAGATCCTATTTAATCTTATGCAGGGCTTAATTTTAGTAAGTTCTATGAGCTGTCATCTGATTTATCAGTCCACAGCTTTAAAGAGTGAGTTAATTAAGAGTTGAGATTTTCCTAGAGTAAATGGCACTAATGGTAGGAAGCCAGGACACTGACAAAAAGAAGGTGACATAAAAAAAGAAGAAGAAGGCGACATAAATAAAATAAATTTCCATTTACTAAGTATTTTTAACTTTGTTCCTTTATATATATTCTCTTTGATCCTCAAAACAATACTCTAAGTAAAGTATTGCAATTTATTCCCATTTTATAGATGAGAAGATCTCAGGCTCACAAAACTTAAGTGACTAACACAAGAACACACAGTTGGGAGTCAATGCCAGTCTTTAAAACTCCAAAGCACATACTATTTTCTTGACACAGCATAAGATACATCCTACCTCCAGATTACAAGCTTCAGGTTTCAAGGGCATAGTAGCCTAATGTGCATGTGATGTAGGAGCAGAGAGTCCCCTAGAATTCAATGACACCCAAAGCCATGAATTTTAGAATAGAATAATATGTAATGTTTGTGATGATTACCCTAAGTCATTAAGTAAATATTAAATTAATATGCTCTATAAATGAGAAAGGTAAGTAAATGTAGAATATAATTTTTTAATTTAAATGCCTTAAAATGAATTTCTTATGTATATATATTATATTACACTGTACTTGGTATATCATATAGCCCATTATTAAGCCAAATAAATTGGGTAACTATGTTTATGTGTGTATAAGCACATGGCTATGATATGACAGAATGTATGTCCAAATTTCCCAAGAGAAGCTATTGAAATGCTAGTTACCAGCTAACTCTATGCCCCATCCCCAACTTTCAGGTCATTTTCAAATGATAAAAAAATCTTAAAATTTTCAGGGTTTTTTGGTTGTTTTGTTTTATTTTAGAAACAGGGAATTAGATCCTGGAATCCCTGATCATTTTGACTATTCATGTTTTTCCCATCTCTACTCCCATTTTTAGTACCTGGTTGAACCACTGGCACTTGGTTTCATAGACTCACATTCTACAAACAATGTAAAATTATCTTCCTCCACTCCTAGCCTGAAGAACTTTTTTCAGGGAGAATCCTCTTTCAATATAACACGCCCCCCCCCCAAAGTCTTCCCTTCCCAATCCTTTAGGACCTTTCCCTTTGGTAAGGAAACATACTGGACTAGTCACTAAAAGAGGTTTTAGAATCCCAGTGACCTGAGTTCAAGTCTTTGCTCAACAACTTAGTAACTCTGTTACTTACCTTACTGCTTGTCTTTTTCATCTGTAAAATAGGTACAATGTCAGCATCTACACCCTGGGCTACTATGAAGATTAAATTAGCTAATATATGCAAAGCCTTTAACATAGTACCAAGCATAGAGCAAGCCGTCAAAATATGCTTCTTTTAATATTATTTCCTAAGCCTTGCACAGTGGCAGTATCGTAGCCAATGAGGTTTATCCAAGGTGTGATTATTGCTAATTAATATTATTTCCTAAAGTCTTCTACTTCGAGGATTGCTGGGTGATTGAACATCTTTCTCCCAGTTCTCACGAGGGAATAATCTAGTAGACCCAAAAATCTGTGCAAAAGAGAAGAGGGCCTTATGACTTGCTTAGCTTTTTGATCAATTGTGGATGAAGGGAATGGTAACCCTTTATCTTTGAGGTATTATCAGATGCATTCAGATTAAAATTAAAGAGACTTCTCCAGGCACTCTCCTCTCTATGAATTTCATTGTGATATTTTAATGCTCAACTGTGGATATAGCACAACTATTTCCATGACAACCAGTAACAAGAGGTATAGTTTGGGAAATTATTTCGTTATGATAACTAAGAGACAGGAGCACTAGAGAGAAAATCTCTTATTTAATATCAGATCCTTCCAGAAAAGAAAAAAAATGTGTTTTTCTTTTAAATGAGATTGTTTTCAAGTCTGTCTCATTCAGAAATCTTCTCTTTATATCAACTTATGTTCAATTATGTAATCCCAAAGGAAGAAAAGAAAACTCATCGTCTTTACTGCACATTGTTTAGCCTGCTTAATAAAGGCAGTGCCTGCTTTGTTTTGTTGTAATCCCTCATTCTTTGGGATTTAATGAGACAAGATACTGTATTTTGAAATGAACACATACACAAAGGCGAGTCGATTTCCTTTGGGGATAAATCTCTTATAAAACTCCAGCTCAACAAATTTAAATATAATAATGGCTTTGACTAAATCTGTATACGGTGAAATCCACTAATGGAGACCACCCCATAGTTCAATAAAGCAAAACAAAACAAGAGAGTCTTTTAGGCAGGTGGTCTCCCAACACAAATTCACGATCGCTTATGTTCAGTTATTAACTGGAAGAATCCATGGTAAGATAGAGTTAGCAAGGTTTTCAAAGAATGTCACTTCTCTTTCCTCTCTTTCCCCACTGCAGATTGTGGAATGCTCAGTGATGTGCCCAGCTTCCCTGGAAAAGGCCAAGCAACACAGCGGCCATGGGCCCAGCTGAGCACTGGTCAGCAGAAATGTCCTCCTTTTTGATGCAATGCTAATTGAAGGGAAATCTCCAAATGTTGGGGACTACAGATTTGGGAAGCAAAAGCTGTTATGCAAATGGAGATTGCATAAGAACAGCCCATGCTTTCCAAGTATCCGTTGGCCACTTGGTAGAGACTTGGTTATAAGGGACAGGCACCTGTATCTATTTCATACATAATTGAGCATTAGATATATGAAAGAACATCAAGGCTGAGAAAATCTCTCTCAGAGCAAAGAAAAGAAAATCACCCTACAATCCTCGTTCTCCAGCCCAACTACTACTTGCATATACGTATGTTTTCTTTCCAGATTTTAAAATATACAGACACAGACAAATACACAGTTGCCCTCATTGAGGATATACAGTTTTTTATCCTGCTCATTTTCATTAACTATCCCATGTAATACAGTCTCCACAATCATCATTCAAATGGTGATGCCATGGATTAGCAAATAACTTCTCATTAGCCAAGTCTGGCCCATTGCTTGTTTTTCCAAATAAAGTTTTATTGAAACTTGGCCATGATTATTCATTTTTGCGTTGTTTGTGGCTGTTACAGTGGCAGAATTGATTAGTGGTTACAGAAACACTGTGGCCTGCAAATCCTAAAATATCTACTCTGCTCTTTGTGTAAAAAGTTTATTAACCCCTGGTGCACTTTTCTTTAAGTTGAACTCCATAATTTATTTAACGGTCCCTCTGTTTCTGAACATTTAGTTTGCTTTCTCTTTTTCTTCTTGCTACCACTTCACTGAATATCAGGGTTCATAGATTTTTCCCCCTTCTTAAAAAAGATATCCTTATGCGGAGAAAGGGGAACCCTCCTACACTGTTGGTGGGAATGCAAGCTGGTGCAACCACTCTGGAAAACAGCATGGAGGTTCCTCAAAAAGTTGAAAATAGAGCTACCCTATGACCCAGCAATTGCACTACTGGGTATTTACCCTAAAGATACAAATGTAGTGATCCGAAGGGGCACGTGCACCTGAATGTTTAAGGTTTTTTTTTTTTTTTTTTTTTTTTTTTTTTATTTATTTATTTGACAGACAGAGATTACAAGTAGGCAAGAGAGGCAGGCAGGGAGAGAGAGGAGGAAGCAGGCTCTCCGCGGAGCGGAAAGCCCGATGTGGGGCTCGATCCCAGGACCCTGGGATCATGACCTGAGCCGAAAGCAGAGGCTTTAACCCACTGAGCCACCCAGGCGCCCCTGCACCTGAATGTTTATAGCAGCAATGTCCACAATAGCCAAACTATGGAAAGAACCTAGATGTCCATCAACAGATGAATGGATAAAGAAGATGTGGTATATATACACAATGGAATATTATGCAGCCATCAAAAGAAATGAAATCTTGCCATTTGCGATGATGTGGATGGAACTAGAGGATATTATGCTTAGTGAAATAAGTTAATCGGAGAAAGACAACTACCATATGATCTCCCTGATATGAGGAAGCAGAGATGCAACATGGGGGTTTGGGGGGTAGGAAAAGAATAAATGAAACAAGATGGGATCAGGAGGGAGACAAACCATAAGAGACTCTTAATCTCACAAAACAAACTGAGGGTTGCCAGGGAGAGGGGGGTAGGGAGAGGGTGGTGGGAATATGGACATTGGGGAGGGTATGTGCTATGGTGAGTGCTGTGAAGTGTGTAAACCTGGCGATTCATAGACCTGTACCCCTGGGGCTAATAATACATTATATGTTTATAAAAAAGTTTTAAAAATTATTAAAAAAAAGATATCCTTAGCCTACTTTCTTTACTTCATCAAAAGGTATGAATATTTGGACAGCTCATGACTTCTAGATAAAATTTCATGAAACAAAGCAGTTTGTCCTTGAACAATGCATTTCTCAGATAGCAGGGTACTTGTCAACCATATGGATGCAGAGAACAGGTGTGATTTGGGCTGACCTCTGGATACATGGCTAATTGCCAAAATCGAGACTTGGGAGCATGATTCTTATCACAGACATACTTACCTAACGTGAGTGTGTGTTATGTGTTCAATTGTATAGCTAGTTGCTACCTGTCATCTCTAGAGACCCTCCTTCATACATTTCGGGGAGGGTCCTCTCACAGAGATTTGCTACCCCAAATCCTCTTACATAAAATGACATCAAAGAGGCAGGGAGGACCAGCTACATAATTGGGGGGGAGGGGCTAGGGCAAAAGTAATGCGGCAGGCCCCTTATTCAGAAGCTTTTGAGAGTTTCACGATGGCAACAGCACAGTCCGGGGCCCCATGTGAATGCAGGCCCAGGAAGCCAGCCCTCCAGGTAGGGAGAGGCTGCATGTAGAGGCCACAGCTAATAAGGATTCTGCTGAATAGAAGGCAGTCTGCCCCTGCGGCCAAGCTCTGCGGGAACCATCAAACATGTGCAGTGGCAAGGACAGCAGGAATATCTGGAAGAAGTACTTAGCCACTCTGCATCTAGAAGAGGGAGTGCCAGGAACTTCCGTGGCCTTCTTGGTGACAGTCACTCTGAAGGCACCAACTTGGGATCCCCATCAGCCACCTGTTCTTCTGGGGTTCAGCACATGGGCTCTCAAGCAATCAGACTGTGACTTCCTGTAGGAGCCTGGAGAAGCTAACTACCTTCAGTTTCCTCATCTGCAAAATGGTTGTAATAAGAGGACCTGCCTTGGAGGGTTTTCTTGGTAAATGGTGTGTACCCTAAAGGTCCTTCTGCTTTTAGGTCTGGTCATGCCCCTGAGTCAGCTGCAGATATTCCTTATACTATTGCCTTTTCAAGGGGATATCAAACTGATCATTTTTACTAGGGGAAAAATGTTAATAAATTGTATTGAGCCTTTTTGTAGAACAAAATGCTAATTGCTTCCCTAACATGGAAGCAATGCACAGAGATACCTCCCAGTCACTGGTGGGAGAGTGCTGGCTTGTCAGCCTCTGTAGACAAAGTGTTGGGATGAGGCAGAGAATGAGGGCGTTATTGGTATTACGATGACTCCTCTGATGCTGAAGTCATGTGGTGAAAAGCAGAAAGCCTGTCTCTGCACTAGAGAGCAGGGAGCAGAAGCAATCCTTCCAGGGGCGTCTAGGTGGCTCAGTGGGTTAAAGCCTCTGCCTTCGGTTCAGGTCATGATCCCAGGGTTCTGAGATCGAGCCCCGTATCGGGCTCTCTGCTCAGCAGGGAGCCTGCTTCCCTTCCTCTCTCTCTGCCTGCCTCTCTGCCTACTTGTGATCTATCTCTCTGTCAAATAAATAAATATAATCTTTAAAAAAAAAAAAAAAAGAAGAAGAAGCAATCCCTCCAGACTGCGTTGGCACTTACCCAAGTATGTCCTACTAAACCAGGGCTCAGGGCTGCCTCTAGAGGTTGGAAAGCAAAAGAATTCAATGACCAAATAAATTTTGGAAATGCTGGGTTGAACTCATATAAACGATATGTCCTGCCGTCAATACGCTGGTATGTAAAGACACTGTATTGTATACTTTCCATGAAGCCCGTTTTTCTGGGAACATACCATGGGACCAATGATGTTTCCAAGAAACACCTTTTAGGAGGAACTGCTCTACTAAATACTTTAGTTCTGGATCAAAGAAGGTGTTGCTTTGTAAACTGTCATTTCTTTGGCCAGGTGACTGCTAGCTGGAGACCTCATGAACAGGACACGTAACTATTTCATGACCAGATCCATGTAACAAGAGTCTTAAAGGCCCAGTAGGAAAATACCTAGCGTTTCCTTTCACGATGAGGCAAGTAGGTCTCAAAGATGGCAGGTGACATGGAGGGGAGCAAACTAGCCACCAAACCTCACCATTCCCACCTGAGCATGGATTGAAGTACCTCTATTCAGAGTGACACAGTGAGTCTACTTCTGATTTCCGTGTGATTTACTGAAAACACCAGACCTTGACATCCTGGGGACAGTTACGCTTATTCTCATCAGAGCAGGTGGAGGGATAATGAAGTAAGCAGCACAGGAAAATTAATTGGCTATGCCGGCCCCATCCCCTTCCTGCCATGCCCTCCCTGGGTTTCCTTCCGCAGGGCGGTTTCTCTCTCCCCATGTAGGGCTGGGCTCAGGTTGACACAGGACCGCCAAGTGCAGCTAGTAGAGGGGAACAAGATTCTGTGAGGGTTGGCAGGTGCTGTCCACGTAGGAATATGTACCTTCTCAGAAAGGTGGGTGCACACTCCCTGCTCACCCTCACCCCCATTCATTGCATGGATCTATGAGGACAGGACATCTTGTCAGGGATTGAGAGTCTGGCCTCTGGCTTGTTCCTTCGTGATCTATTGGATGCAACTACCACCTTTCATTTGATTATTTATTTTAGAAGTGAGAGTATGGGGATGCCTGGGTGGCTCAGTCGGTTCAGCATCTGCCTTTAGCTCAGGTTATGATCCCAAGGTCCTGGGATCAAGTCCTGCATCAGGTTCCCTGCTCAGTGGGGAGCCTGCTTCTCCCTCTCTCTCTCTGGCAAATAAATAAAATATTTTAAAAAATAAGTAAAAGTGAGAGTTTGACTACCAGAGCAATGGACGGTCATTTCTGCTCTCAGATACCAAGATAATATTTGTCTTACTATCTGCTGGGGTCAGGGGAATCCTTCTGAACTTACAAAACAATAATTTCAACTTATGCTCTCTGCCTCACTCCCCCACACCTCCTTACACATAACTCTCCTGTCCACAGTGATTCTGTTTTCCCATAAAACCTATCTCTGTGTATGAAGGAGAAAGAGTCTTACATTCTATTATTAATTCTCTCTTTCTGGCATGTGTATTTCTTTTCTTTTTGCTTTAGCCAAAGCCACCCTTCATCTTTTAATTCAAAATCAGAGCCTTAAAACTATAAAACACGGACACTGGGAAAAAACAAAAAACAAAAAAACACCTCAAGTGTGAAAAGGTGGCAGAAATGGAACCTGTAGGAGAAGGGATCTGATTTTCTAGAGTCAGCTCAGGATCTTCCTCGAGCTCCTATCACAGTTATCATGGGTTTGTCCCTGGGCTTTTTTGTCTTCTGCTATTTCTTTACCACCCTCCAATGAGATTGGATGAACTCTTTGAGGATGGAGATCATGCAAGTTGGGTATCGAGAACCGGCACAGAAAGTCTTCTCTCCCATCTAGGGTCGGTTTCCTCCCTACCGGAACTATAGGGCAGTCTGGATCCCACCCGCCCGGGGCCCAAGGCTGTCTCTAGTAATTACTAGCTCTGCTCTAGCTGTATAAAGGCAAGTCAGTTATGACCTCTGTTGCTTCTAGATATAGAGACTAGGAAGCTGTTGGGAGCTATATTCACAATGTGCTCTTGGCATATGGCAGTGATTCGTAAATATTAGCGATTGTGAACATAAGGCGGGATAAGAACACTCACTGAGTACCAACACCTTGTGTGCACCTTAGTTTACAAAAGTCTTTTTAGGTAGAAATTGTCATCTTCGTGGTGGAGCTAGGAACACAGCAAGCCAGAGAAATGTGGTTTTCTTGCCCCAGGTCACACAGTTAGCGATTCACAAAACTGTGCTACCAGTCCCTGCAAAACTGTAGTCTCACGAGGATCCTGAACTGAGGCCGCCCCCGTGGAGCCCTTCTGCCACCTGCCAAATTCAGCACCAAGGACCAGAATGAGGAGGGAGACAAGGGGCCCCTCCCAGATGGTATATTCCCAGCTGTGGGTGTTGACAGCTCTTCGTGCCTCCTGGGTCTCACTGATGAACATCCTCTGTGACTCTGGCTCCGAAGACTTTGGGGCAGTGGACAGGAGGTTAGCTCTGCAATTCCATAACTGCTTGCTCACTGATTGCGTAGGGAGAAGCCACGACAGCAGCTGGGATCCTTTCCATGATGAGTAATTGCCCCGTCATACAAATCTATTTAGACCACATCCTTCTGGTGCAAACCACCAGTTGATTTAAGATGCAAACCTTTTGTAGCTCATTGCCAGAAGGATAAAATATAGAGTTTACCCAGACTTTTCTTTGCTGAAGTATTTATTGTAAATCATTAGTTACTGTGAGTTGCCACCCATATATCAAGCAATTCCTACCCAGCTCCGGGTGCTGAATAAATTCTCTGTGCTTCTCTAGAAAATGTACCGTTTGTCCAAGAACATAATTACTGTATACTCTTTAAAACTCTCAAGCTCATATATTCATATGGAGAAACTCAGACCCAAGGACACCCAATTAGCTGGAAACAGTCAATGTGGTTTTTAATGCAGGAACCACAAGTCTTCGGGGATGTTTAGGAACATGGATAATGAATGCCTCACCTACTCTTCAGGCTTGCAGCCAGAGAGGGGAGGGGAGGATACTAATTTTCAGAAGAGCATCCCCCTGCTACGAGCCTTATGCGCAACACTTTATGGAGGCCCCATTAATCTCCCGGCAGCCCCAATGGGTAGGTGTTATCTTCATCCTATACATGAGCAAACGGAGGATCACCATCTCGTGCCACGAAGCAGTGGAACCACAATCCATACGGAAATGAATTTGCTTTCCCAAAGCTGTCTGCTGGATCCGAGGTTCCCACTAGTGGCTTCCTGGCTTCTGCTCGTCGGAGGCTTCCGTGGGTGGCTCTGTTAACAAACAGAAGGGCCGAGGTTCCCCATGCGCGGGGCTGCCCGTTCAACATCAAGGAGCAAAGCTGCTGTGTATAGCAAGGGTTTTCATCTCGCCACCAACAAAGATCAAGCACATGGAATCTGAATCCCCCCGGGGGTGGGAGAAGGGGTGAGGTCCTATTTTCCCCTGACCATTCTAGCCGGAGCACTCAGCAAGATGGGCAGACAATTAGTAGGAACAGATTTGAGCAAAACGCCAGGTCTGATTGATGCTGAAAGCACACCCATGCGGGAGTGCACAAAGGGCTGCTGAAGGAGAGGGTGATCATATGTAGCGGGGCCTGCTTAAAAATTCTAATCCTCATAAGCTTCTGAGGAAACTGCTCTTTTCACTGGGCAGGTTTTTAATATTTATTGCTGAGGGCCATTTTAATCCTAATGAAAATAGCGTGTCCTCAGGAAAAGAATTGCAGTAGCTAAAAAGAACAAGTGTGGCCCTGGCATTTAACGGCCATGAGGCTGACAGAGAGGAGAGATGACCCGGAAGTGCATCCCGGAAACATCCCAGGAAGTACCACTGACAGAAGGGGGTTGAGCTCAAAAAAGGGGTACGTGTAGACCAAGTCTGGCTGAGTTCCCCCCAAAGGGAAGACCTAAGCCTGTTGGCAGAAAGCTGTCCACAGAGCTCATGGACCAAGACAGACAGATTTCATGTGCCTGGGTCTGAATCCCAGCTTGGCCATCTCTAAACCCCAGTCTCTTTGTGGATAAAATGAAGGTGATGGTGATCACAGGTCTTGCTGATTGTTAATGGAGATCCATTGAGACAGTGAGTGTAAATCACCCAGCACAGATTCTGGCACAGAGTTAAGTGCTAAATAAAGGAGAGCTACATTATTATTACTATAATTTTTTTATTATTGCTGTGGCTTATCCCCAATGTTATTGGCTTTTTTTTTTTTTTTTTTTTTTGGCCCAGAAAACGAGGATGCCAGATATGAACTAAGAGCTCACAATGAGGAGAGCTTGTTGGAAGGAGTCGGGGAAAATTAATGATGCATCCTCTATTGATAAAATCAGGATTGAAATCTGGCTTATGTTGGGAAGGAAAATGAGAGCTTCACCTTTGCAGTGAGGGATGGTAGCAAATTAACTGTTTATTCAAATAGTGTTTCCATTGGCAGGTAAAATTTTTTGCTTGAATCCAAGCATGTCCTCAACTGGGATCTAAACAGAGCTGAACCTGTTTGGAAGTGTGAAGCCTGAAGTTTGTCTGCCAGGCTCACAGCTGCTATTGTAGACCAGTTTTTTCAGCAATGAAACCATGTTTAACTACTCAGTACAACTTCCCTGGGCCTTTCCCCATCAGTAATGGTGCATCAGCGATTGGGGAAACCATTCTGTCTTTGGGTGAATCTTACCCTTGGAATGAATGTGCACAATGACCCCCACCCCCTCCTTCTGGGCTCACAGATGGGGGAACTCGGCTTCCTCCCCCTAAGGACTAGATTAAGAGCTTAAGGAACATCACAAAAGATTATAGTACTCCCACGCCCATATGAAAGTAAAAATTAAAATAGTATCAACTTGTTAAATAAACTCATCTTTCAAAATGACATAAAGCTTAAATAGATGATGGCATTGTAATTTCACTTTCTGTGCCCCAGTTTGCTGGTACCCTAAACTCATGCCTAGGCTGACCATGAAGAATCCAACACCAACATTAAGATGATACAAATTATGAAGAAGAAATGCCAAAGATCCTCTTCTACACCAAATTTTAGATATTTCTTCCAGTCTTGAGGAAAATACTTCTTTTTTGGTTCTTATTCTCAAAAAACACATCCAGCTAAAGGGCTCAGGAAATTTTTTGCCTTCTGGCTTTTTATACCATCTTTTGCCTGTAACATTGGCACAGTTTCTGGACCATTTGTCTCCCTCTGTCTAGCCTTCCTCCTCTCCACTCCATTCTTCATGCTGTGACCACTTTCTACAATTCAAACCCAATGATATTACTACCTAGTTGGACTGTCAGACTCCTCATGTCTGGACCCACCGTTGTCGAACTAGGGAAGGGCTGCTTTGAAGAAAGGGGTCTTTTGGAGCCTGGGAAGGCACAGGATAAACAGCACAGATCTTCTGTAATGCAACTGGTGATAAGTGTAAAAGCTTAGCCTTATATTCACAAATATGAATATATTGTGGCATACAACACATAGTTTTCCTGGCTGTTAAAGAAGAAACATGGGATTCCAGAGGAATTTCACAGTTGGACTTGTTGGCTCCTGACCCAGTACTTAAGGAGAAAAGTAATCACTCTCCTAACTAAAACTTTAGAGAAATTAGTGGAGCATGGGCCTGAAGGATGAAATCAAGCTCCTTGGTGTGAACAAAGCTCTCTGAGGTCTGGAGCTTGCTTTTTCTTCCCAGCCTCATGTCCGTTCCCCCATTCATGTTCTTCCCAATGCCCCACACTTTCTGCAGTATCTTTGCTGATGCCACCCCTCTCGTTCTGTGTCTCTGGACTATCTTTTAGGCACCCACCTTCTTAAAAAGCTGGAGGAAGATGCTCTCTCTCAACCTTCCCTCCTCTCACCCAAAGAGCCTCGTCTGGCTTCCTCTTGAAAGTGGGCTCGGAGAGGTTAGCTCAGCCCTGAGCATGAGGCCGCTCATGACCAAGGTGAGGGGAGGCAGAAGCCACGTTGCCTTGGCTAAGCATATGGTTCCCCATGTCTTGAACATCAGGAAGCAGTGGGTGATGGACGGCAGGTTGCTATGGCCGTTTGCATATGGCTCCTTCACTTATCAATTGGATGATCTTGGACTAAACTCTCTGTGCTTCAAATTACTCATCTAGGAAATGGAGATGGTAGCAGGATAATAATTTGGTAAAGAAGGGCAAAGAGTCCAAATGTGTTAAATGCTTCAAAGATTGTGGTCTCTGACTAAACATGAGCTATTGTCATCATTAAGCCCTCCTTCTTATGTGAGGCAGTTGGCTTAAATTGCCCAGTGTCAGATGGAAAAGATCTTGGTCCCCAGGTATTCTCACATGGCCTCCTCACGGCCTGGATCCTGTGGTTTACAGGACAAGTATGCTCCAGGGAATAAATTCAGTTCTTTCTACATTTTTTTTTCCTTCCAGAGGACAGGACATTCTATTATACCCATACACAATTCCAACCCTCCCTTTTCCTTGGGGCATGAGTGTTGAAAGAGAATCTGAAAGATGAGCATAGTTTGAAGGTAGAGGTCAGAGGGTAGAGGTCATAAGAGAAAAGTTCAATGTTGAATTAAGATTATGATATTTTAACTGAAATGTAATTTACATACCAAGATTATTGCTATTTTTTAAGTAAACTCTATACCCAACATGGGGCTTGAACTCATGACCCCAAGATCAGAATTGCATGCTATACCAACTGAGCCACCCAGATGGCCCCCAAGATTATTGTTTTTAAGTTCAAAAGATATTCACGGAAGACGAAAGAAAAAGAAGAGCGCTGACATTTGTGGTAAAATTCATGTGCCACTCTTCAATCCTCACTCCCATAATAATCCAGCATGAAGGGAACAGTTATCCTTATATGGAAGAAAACTCGAGTTCTGAGATATTAGCTCACACAGGAGTTAAGTCCCCGAACCATCCCCCAAATTAAAAAATAATGGCATTTGCTCCTACTGAAATTCAATATCCTTGGCTTTTTAAGACAAACAGCTATTATTTTAGTTAGTTTTAATTAATGCAATCTGCATTCTGTGGGAAATAGATGCCTCCAGTCCCACCCCTTTCTGCATATTTGAAGAGACCTCTTTAGGAAGTGTCTCTCTCTCTCTCTCTCTTCTCTCTCTCTCTGAGGAGTGAACCAACATAGGCTGCCTCCAGGGCAGGTGAAAGGAAGGGGCTTAGCGTGCTATGGAAAGTTCTCAAACCTCGGTGCGTGGAGCCACACCGTCCACAGGTCAGCAGATGGCACCCAGTGCCCCTTCCTCACACATGCGGAGGTCCTCAGAGGCCCCCAAGAAGCTGCTCTGCTCCCCTTTGGGCATTCCCTTCTAGCATGCCAACTCCTGCCCCGCTCTCAATCCAAGAGTGTTAAGTGAGACTTCGAAGGGCCTGGTCGTCTCTTCCTCCCAGGCATGATTTGTTAATCCACTGTGAATGAGCCAAGATGAGAAACCCTGCAGCTGCTGCGCCCACAGGTGCCCAGCAACTTCAGACATAAACCAATTGGCCATGCTCTAGTCGGGAATTTGTATGACTCAGAGCGGAGAATGAGAGCCTGCCCAAGACTCTTGCCCATGGAATTTATTGTGTTGATGGTTAATTACCTTGGCCATCCACGCTGAGGCTTTCTTTCCATAGTCTTTGCCAATGGTCACAGTTTGCTCTTGCCTATTAATTTAGTACGTGTCCGCAGAGGACTCATGTTCTGAGATAATGAGAAATTGTGATGTCTTTTCTTGATGGAGGAGGTTGTCCTCCTCCATCTTTTTCTACTAGAAGCAGAGTGCAGAAGCCAGCGGCAGGAGAAAAAGCCGCTCACCTGGAATCAGCCACATCTCCGGGTTGCTCCCAGCTCCGCCACCTGCCAGCAGTATGAACCTCTGTAACCCACTTGGCCCCTCTTCACCTCAGTTTCCTCCTACACAGCGCTACTGTGGAGATTAATTACCAATGAACAGGATAATAAGGGAAGGCTGCCTGGCATATAGTGGGGGCTCAATCACCGTGTCTTTCTTCTGCTCTTCCTGTGTTTAGATCTGATCACTTTCACCAAGGGCATTAATGCCTCGGCTTTATCAATCACTATGAGCACGAGGTTCAAAGCTCTTTTATCAGTGGGTATGGGGATATAACAGAGATATTTCTAGAGGGGCTTAACATCTTGTGGGGGAAAGACGTAATTAGAGAGTAGGATGGTCTACCGTAAAATGCTCAGTTACCTCGTGCGTACTCTTGGCACAGGGTGGGAAGAAATCCATGTGGTCTCTGGTTATCAGGTTCGGCTTCATGGAGGGAGGGTATGGAATGGGGAATTAATGGGGCACGTTGCCCTGAATGCAGTAGCGGATACTTTATAACTGGTAACAGTGCCGAATGATTGTACATATTCAATGTTTGGAATGAATAACTTTCTAGTTTACAGCATAAGCTGTTCAGAGGAAAAGTCAATGTCTGTGAATGGTTAGGGAACAAGTTTTAGGAAGGACATAAACAAAATTGTAAAAGCTAGGAATTTATCTTCAAGGGGATTAGAAAAAAATTAACACACGCGTCCTGTCGGTTCCTATTTTCTCGATCTTGGGGGAAAGCTGAGGATTTAAGAGTGTGTCGAGTTTTAAAATACATTAAATAATATTAAAGGCAGAATGTAGGTATGCCAACAATCATTGGTATGTGGTATGTGAATGACCAAAGTCTGGGAAACTCTGCTGGAAGTAATAGGATTAGTCTCTGGATACCTTTTGGATGGAAAGATAAGAAGCAGAATCGTAGTCTCTCTGCTGTGAGAGGCTTTTACGGTTCTGTAGCTCATTTTCCTCATTTATTAAATAGGGGTAGTTATGGTGCTACCTTGTGGGGGATGGTTAATATCTGTAAAGAGTTCATAACACTGCTTGGCACAAGTTAAGAGTTCATTTAGAGTAAGAGGAAAAAAACCCGTGAGGGTTATATGGGTTTGGGGACTGCCACCAAGGAGGTGTCATACCAGGTCTTTGAGAGTGAGTGTTACCCTGCCCCACACTGACACACAGTTATGGGTCAACAGACTGCACTGCAGTTGCCAGGAAGAAATCTGGGCTCTGTCATTCAAACCCTTGTGGGTTACTTAAGGTCACAAGTGCTTTTACTGTAGGACCAGAGAAACCACACACTTGGGCAGCTGGGAGCATACTTCTGGCAAGGTACAAAGAGCTGATGTGATTCTACAAACAGCGGCATGGGTGGCTTTTCTTGTGAAGCAAGGAAGTCCCCAGTCCACCGAGCTGAATTTACTCCGAATCCTTGAGCCCGCTCCAGTGAGGCCCTGGGCCCTCTGGATTTTTTAAGAGGCAGATGAAACAATGAACCACTTCTTGTCTCTGGGTTCTTTATTCAGTTGAAAAACATCTTATCCCGCACCCAGAAGCTTGCCGATTTGAATTGGATTATACACGGCTCGTCTATAAAGCTATTTGGTTCCACCCAGAGGTAGCTATATTTTAGTACTCACCCAGACTGCATTTCCCGCTCCGCTGTATAGCCACTGGTTTTGGAATTTTTAAAAATATCTGCATTTGGCAACACTTATCAAGTGAGCAGTCACTGGGACAGAGATGCTGTCAAAGATCTGAAGAAATCAATCCTCAGAGTTCCAGCTCCTGCCCAGCCCTCCTGAGCAACAGACCCAGATCGCCAAAGGCTCCCAGACACCCCCTAATGCATATGGAGTTGTTCCCTTGAGAAGCACCAATGAGCAAAAGTGTGTAAACATACTGAGAAGTCCTGCAAGACAATCCTATTTAACCCAACCACGTTGATAATGGGTTCCTTTTGAATGAGGACAGAGTGTAGAGGACAGAGTATAGAGTGCTGTCCCAGCCTGGTCCTATCAGCCATTCAATCATCAGTCGAAAACCCTGGGTAACATATCCTGCTTCTTTGCCCTCAACCCGCCAGTCCCCCAAGTCCTATCACCTCTACCTGGGGATGGTTCAAGAGCCCCTCCCCACCTCTTTATCTCTGCGGCCAAAGCCTTAGCTTAGGTCCTGCTTGGATCTATTTTGAACATCCAGACTGTTCTCCCGACCTTCAGCCTCTCTTTCTTCTGTAACCCATGGTTCAGAGTTATTTTCCTGAAAATAAATCTCATCATATTACTTTTCCACTTAGAACCTCCCTTAACTCCCCTTCGCTCCCACGGAGTAGTCAAAATTATTCTCAGACACTAATTCTAGGGCAGAGACAAACATGGTAGTTACAAGTATAGAATTTGAAATCAAATAGTCCTGGGTAGAACTTGGGCGATTTTAGTCCTTTCGAGCCTCAGTTTTGTCATCTATAGTCATCTGTAATTATAGTATAGATTTAACAGGACTGTGGTAAGGATTCAGTGAGATAATACACATATAATGCTTAACGTAGCACCCAACATATTGAAAACGCTTTTCGTTTTAGTCCTCTTTATTAATATCACACACTACCTTGGATAGCTGAGCCCTAGCTCTCCAAACTCATCACTGGACAGCCTTTCCTCTCTTCACAGTTGCCTACGATTCGGTCAGGGCACCGTCTCATCTACCCCCTCTCCAACACAGCCCGGTCTGTCTCCATGATTTTGCACCTCTCCCTCTCTGCACGGGCTGTTCTCCCCTCCTCTGATGAATGTGTCCTCATTCCAAGAGACCTCTTTGCCGGTTAAAAGAAATAACCATCACAAAGCCCGTGTACTTTTCTCTACAGGGAAGTCTTGGAGCCTTAGTCTGTTTATTTAGAATCGGATAGAAGTTTAAACCCACTGATTTAGCACAGAAGATTATCTAGTTTCCTTGGTGAGTGGGAGAGGGAATGGTGTTCTTAGTTTATAAGGAGATCAGACCTCACAGTATCAGTATGCACTTTAACAGACACTTACATAAAAGGACTGACTGGGCTAGGGGCAGTAATTGACATTCCTTATGATGACCCCCAAATCATCAAAAATTAGCAATAAAAGGTATAAGTGCATTTTATTGTCAAGTGCTTACAACAGACTGGCATTATGCTGAGTGTTTATGTTAAGAGTTTTGACTCACTCTCATTGTGTATAGTGTTATCCCCCTCCATTCTACAAAGGAGGGAAAGAAGCCTTGGGGAAATTAAGAGACTCATCCTACGTGTTCAGTTGGTGAGCGGCAGAGTTCTATTGCTTCTAAGGCTAGTGATCCCAACCATTTATAATATTGCTACTTTAAAAGTTTATCATGTCTGACAAATTCTGATTAAACAGGCATGGAGTAATACGCAGTCTTTATCATTATTGTGTATGATTGAAAGTATCCTGTTAGATTGTTTTACCCAGCCTTGTCTACAGGTTTTCAATGCTGGTGTGTCAGCAAGCTGCAGAATTCACAAGCGGGACATTTCATATTTCTCTGCTGCAGGATAAAGGGTGTTTCTAACAGATGACTAGGAAACTTAGCTCCCCAAAAGAAAAATCTAATGGCTGAGAGCATATTTATGTTTCACAGACCTACTGTGAAAATTAAAGTTTCAACCAGAATTTTATGTTTTATTTCATCTTAGGAGATTTTCCTTAGATCTGGAGTCAAAGGTGGATATGTGAATTGGAATGAGCAAATTCAGTGTTTTTCTGGTCTCGGTTTTGTTTCAGAGACAGCTAAGTGTGTATAAACTTGTTTCTTGTCTGCCTTCTTGGTTCTTCTACAAAAGCAGAACCACCCCTGTGGGGGACACAGCCTGTTGCCTGTCCCTTCAAGCTTGTCCTGAGGGTATCACCTTTTAAAGCCAGCTCTTGTCTCTCTTCGCGTTCAAGCCAGACCCTCCCTCTCTTGTCTGAATCTTAGCCAAGCATAGCAAGACCAGCTGGTGAGAGCCTTGTCAGAAACAATGGCACCAGACCCTGCTTAATGGAATGCTGCTCGTGCCAGTCGAAGCTTCCTGGATTGGAACAGTTGATTTTGAGTTGTGGCCCATTCTCTGACCCATATTGAAGCACTGTCTTCAATGAGGATTAAAAGCCTTGTGAACTGGAGTAAGAAGAAGCAGAAGAAAGAGGTCATTGTGGGTCTAGAGAGAATCAATACTGTCTCTTTGAAAAAGCTTGTGTCTGTTCCCAGACTGACCATCTGGGGCCGTGTGGCTCAAAACCAGCTACAAAGGAGGAAAAGGGAATTAAATGGAGACAGCGAGAACTTTGCAAGGGCAGGTTTCCAAGGGGGCTTGTTTGGGAAGACCAAAGAGGAGCCAAAGAGGTTGTAGGGAGAAAGGAGTCAAGAAAAGTAGGGGGGGAAAAAAACCACCAAAAAACTCAGATTCCTATACATACCTGTACGTCATCTGCCCCTCCTTGTGTCACTACCAAATGTTTTCCAGATGTGAATAAAGAACTATTTCTATAGCACTCACAAGTTCTCCGTGATTCTTGAATGCCTCTTTAGCATAATTTTACAAAGGTGTTTTTGTTTTCAATGAAATTGACATTTCCAACGGATTCCAAACTTGGAGCTTATGCGCATGAACTCAGAGTGGGGAGCGGTGAGAATACAGAGAGAGAGTGGTGTTGCTTCATTCCCCCCTAGCAAAGAATATTTCCTTTACCTGAAGAGTCATGGTTTCCCTTTTCTTCGGGTGAAGGTGGTCAGTGAGTGAAGATGAACAGCACTGAAAGTGACCAGAGGAAATTAAGAGCACAGATAGGATTCTCAGGGTAGAACGGAGTTTCCTAAGACCCGTGACTTTGCTCTAGCCTTAGGATACTAAGGAAACCTGCTCCAGCTAATTTTTGGGAATTAGAAAGACTTTTAAGAAAATAGATACATTTCCCCAGAAGGCCAGCAAGCCTTAGAAGTGATGCAGTTCTTGGTCCTTGAGTCTGGAATTAAGCTCAATGCTGCTGTCAGTGGTGAAATTGTGCCTAGTAAGTGTGGTATTAAAGCAGGAGTATTGAGAGCATCAGCATTGGACAAAGTCTGCCTCCAGGATGGGTTTGCTCCATGTCTCTGGATGAATCCTTAATATTACAATCCTCAGTCTTCATCAATGAATTAAAATAGCAAAACTGAATCTACTGAAAGACCTGTGTCATAACAGAAGGAAGGTAGGAAGTTAATGATTTCATGTACATGATCAATATCTTGCTTCAGAAGAGAATTTCATGCATAAAGTATATCCTCTAGGGTGTCCTATAGCTCTTCTCCTCCATTATATTCCAGAGGCCAAAGGCCCCACTGACTGTGCGAGCATCCTACCTGCACATTTCCGTAGGCACCTCTGATCCTCATGACCCGACTAAGCTCACTTAAACCTGATCTTCCTCCCACATTCCCAAAGCAGCGTCAGGTGAGAAGTCTAAGCAGCACCCTTGACTGTCTCCTCTCCTTCACTGTCCATGGTCCCATACCACTCTTCTCATCTGCTTCCTTCCTGCCATTGTCAGACTCTGCTTGAGTTCGAGTTCTTGGTCTTTCATCACTTTTTGTTTTCAAATACAGTTGAAATTCACCTATTAACCATTTTATTTATTTTGTACTGGGTTGTCTGTATTTTATAATTTTTTTCCCAGCTTTATTGAGACATAACTGACAAAAACCTATAAACTTAATGTACAACATCATTAGCCATTTTAAAGTCAACAATTTGGTACAATCATAGTATCATGCAACTACCACACCTCTACCTAGTTCCTAAAATATTTGCATCACCCCAAAAGGAAATCTGTACCCATTAGCAGTTACCTTCTATTCCCTCCCATCTCCGGTCCCTGGTAACAATCAGTCTGCTTTCTATCTCTATGGATTTACCTATTCTAGGTATTTTGTATAAAAGGATTCACACAACATGCCCATATTTTGTCCCAGACTTCTTTCACTTAGCATGGTATTTTCTAGGATCCTTGACATTATAACATGTATCAGTTCTTCATTCCTTTTTCTGTGGTACATTAACATTACTTTGCATGTATATAGCATAATTTATTTATACTTTCATCTGTGGATGGACATTTGGGTTGTTTCCACCTTTTGGCTATTGTGAGTAGTGCTGCTGTGAACACAGGTGCACCTGAATTTGCCTTACTGTTCTTTGGGAGTATCTGCAGAGGAGTGAGATTGCTTAGTCAAATGGTAATTCTAGGTTTCATTGTTGAGGAACTGCCAAACTGTTTCCTACAGCAGCTGAACCATTTTATATTCCCACCAGCAATTACAAGGATTCTGATTTTACAAGGATTCTGATTTCCCCATATCCTCGCCAACACTTTTTCTTTTCCATTTGTTTGTTATAGCCATCCCAGAGGGTGTGAAGTGGTATTGATTTGCAATCCCCTAATGGCTAATGAGATTGAACTTTTCATGTGCTTTTTTTGGCCATTTTTATCTCTTTTGTGGAGAAATGTCTATGTAAGCCTTTGTTCATTTTTTAATTGGATTGTTGGTCTTTTTGTTATTGAATTATAATAGTTCTTTATATATTTTGGATATTAGACTCTTAGCAGAAATGTGATTTGCAGATAATTTTCCTGTTCTGTATGTTATCCTTCCATTCTCTTGATAATGTCCTTTGATACACAAAAACTCTACATTTTGATAGACTCCATTTTACCTCTTTGTTGTTATTAATGCTTTTGATTACTTAGATTTTGTCTTATGTAAGGATTCATTGTCAAATCCAACATTGTGAATAGTTACCTCTATGTTTTCTTCTAAAGTTTTATAGTTTTAGCTCTCTTCTTTAAGTTACTGATCCATTTTGAGTTCCTTTTTTTCAATGCTTTTAAAAATCACCCTTATTAAAGTATAATTTACATATGAAAACATTCCATTTTTAATGTACAACTTGGTGAGGTTTGACAAATGTATGCAGTTACATAACCACCATCACAATCATGATTTAGAGCACTTCCATTACCCCTCAAAAGTTTGCTTGCCTCCTTTCATAGTTAATACCCTCTCTGACCCTGGTTCCTGGCAAAAATTAATTGGCTTTATGTCAATACAGTTTCATCTTTTCTAGAATTTCATAGAAATGGATTCATATTGTATGTGGTATTTATGTCTGTCTTCTTCACTTACAATACTTCTTGAGATTCACCTAAGCTGTGTGTATCAGTAATTAATTCATTCCTTTTTATTTCTGAGTAGTATGCCTATTGTATATTTGTACCACAATTTGTCCAGTCACCAGTTGATTAACTTTTGTTTCCAATGTTTTGGCTATTATAAATGAAGCTGCTATGCACATTTCATACAAGTCTTTTTATAGACATATGTTTTTAGTTCTCTTGGAGAAATTCCCAGGAGTGGGAATGCTGAGTCATATGGTAAGTGTATGTTTAAGTTTACAAGAAAACTACCAAACTATGTTCCAAAATAGACATATGATTTTCAACTCTTACTGGCAATGTATGTTTCAGACATTGTAGGTCCTCAACAACACTTGATATTGTCAGTCTTTTCTCATTGTAGCTATTCGAGCAATGTGGATTGCTGTTTCACCAGGAGTTATGTTTTTTTTAAATTACACTTATTTTTTAGAGTATTTTTAGGTTTACTGGAAAATTACACAGCAAGTAAAGAGAATCCCCATATGTTCCTTTCCCCCAAGTCCCTTAAATTTTACAGATGGGGTGAGGTATGTGCCCAACTTCATTTTTTTTAAGATGTGGATATCCGGTTATTCTAGGTCCATTTAATGGGAAAAGAATACTCTTTTCCCATTGAATGGTCTTTGCATCCTTGTCAAAAACAAATTGGCCATAAATGTATGGGTTTATTCTGGACTTTGAATTCTATTCCACTGGTCTATACATCTGTCCTTATGCCAGGATCGTGCTATTGTGATTGCTGCAGTTTTGTATTAAGGTTTGAAATCAGAAGTGAGTCTCTAACTTTGCTCCTTTTCATCACTGTTTGGCTATTCAGGACCCTTGCAATTCCATACGGATGGGATGATCAGCTTTTCCATTTCTGCAGAAAGGGCCATTAGAATTTTGATAAGGATTGAACTGAATCTGTAGATTACTTTGGGTAGTATTTACATCTCAATATTATTGTCTTCCAATTCATGATTACGGGACATCTTTCCATTTATAATTCCTTCATTTCTTTCAGCAATGTTTTGTGTTTTCAGTGTACAGGTCTCTCATTTTCTGGGTTAGATTTTTTTTCTAGGCATTATATTCTTTTGTATGCAACTGTAAATGGAATTGTTTACTTAATTTCCTTTTCAGATTATTCACCACTGGAATACAAAGATACAACTTATATTTGTGTGTTGATCTTTTATCCTGCAACTTCACTGAAGTCCCTGCTAAGTGCCAGGAAGAGCCACTCCTGTCTTTTCATTTAATTCTCCCTTGATCCAACTCTGCCCACTTTTCAGCATCAACGTGCATGTCTTCTTTCCTTGGAGTTGATGGTCCAAGCATTCCTAGCTGCTTATTATTCTTCAGACCCACCATACTGTTTCTCAGTTCACCTTTGTGCTGGCTTTTCCTTAACCAGAATGCCTAACTCCTTCACTTCTCTAGGTGTATGACCAAAAATAGCAATACTTAAAGCTTGTTAGAAAATGCAGAATTACATGCTCTACCCCAGCAACTAAGTCAGGATCTGTAACTCCAGTGATATAGATGCAGATTGAATTTGAGAAACATGGGTCTATTTTCTCCTTTTCTATCAGGTAACTCCTCCCATCCTTCAAAGTCCAGCTTAGCTATTACCTCCTCTAGGAAGCCTTCACCCATGTCCCACGTAAATCAATCAATTCCTCCCCGTGCCATTTCTTTGACATCTACTTTTACATTCTACTACATCGGTTTTCTTTACTAGACTATGAATTCCCTGTGTGAAGAAATTGAATCAACTCCATTTCCACATCCTTTGCAAACAATCAAGTGACAATAGATATTTGTTGAATTAGGCAAATAGCCATCCACAGGAGGGAGACTTTTTATCATTATATTGTAAATGCAGAAATTGGAGCCCAAGGAGGTTAAAATTATGTTGTAATGACAGAGTTGAAATTTGAACCTAGACCTCTTCATTTTAATACACATGTGTTCACCTTTATGCCAGTACAGCCACTTTAAGAATTTTAGACAGTGAAGAGAGATACCTTAGCATACTGGGATTTTCTGCATGCGGGCAGCTGCCCATTCTAAAGTTGGTAACTAAGAGCAAGGAAAGTAAGGCCAAAGAGATTGGTGCTGAAGAATTACACATGTCTTGGGAGACCAAAGAAATATTTTATAATTTTAAGGTCCATCCGCAAAGGTCAGTCCTAACGTGTACTATCTGAATGTCATTCATATGCATGTCTGTATGTGTACGGTATCTGCCCTTAAAAAAAAGTCCTCAAAATTTATTGTCTAAATGGATGAGTGAATGTCTTTCTTTGCACCTATATGCATGTCCAAGTTCACATGTGTACACCGCACATCTTAAACAGCTGGTATACCTGCGACTGTGCGTTCTAGGCCCTTGCTATTGTTCCAAGTGTGGTCTGGAAGACCAGCAACATGGGCATCACTTGGAAATCAGGGGAAATGCAAGATCTCAGACACCATCTCAGACATACGGAACCAGAATCTGAATTTTGAATCGGATCCCTGGATGATTCATGGGCACATAAAAGTTTGCGAGCACTATTCTAAATCATCCCAAGTACACCAGGACAGGCTGTCATGGCAGGTCTAAGCTAAGATGCTGAAGGGCTGCCAGAGAGATGTTTCAGTTACTTGCCATACCCTGGGATCGTTATCTCATGCCTCTGCTCTTCACACACCGGTGGGCAAAGATCCAGTTTAACACTTAGAAAGGGGAGCACACACAAGCACACAGAACGTACCCGAACCTTATTGATACTTTATGATCTGGTTTGGCCTTAAAGCCTTCCTCAGGGTACAGGAAAAACTTGCTTCTTTCATTCAATAGAGCTCCTCACCTGCCCCTTTCTTCCTCTCTCTGCTAGCTTTCCTCCCCACCTCCACAGCCACACCTTAGCAAGAAGATAACTTTTCTCTTCACTGGCCTCCCTTCTGGTAACCCAGAGAATTATTCATTTTCTCCACTGCCCCACCCCTATGACTTAGATGTGGGTATCTGCCTGCTCCATTTTGTCCAAAGGTAGCTGGGAACAATGGCTATTTCTAAAGTTGCTAAATACTCTGAAGAAAATATGCCCTTTCCTTTCCTTGAATTGGTCTTGGCAATCATAATATTGGTTGGTTACGCTGACACTTTCTCCCTTCCTCCTCTACCACCACCTGTCCCACCCTAAGACTTTTTTAAGAGTATAGAAATTATCTGAGGGTCACATTTTTTCTCTCTCTGAATAATACATTCTTCAACTCAAAGAAAAATTGGCAATTGAAGCAAGCTAAAGATAACCACGAGGGGTTATTTCTGAACAACAGTGCACTGAGACTTACCATTTCTCTCTAAGGCTCTCTTCTTAAGGAACTGATAAAAGTGGCTCCTCTATCCTTTTGCTAAAGAAGGCATCAAGTAATCACGATACAGATGGTGACATAATATTATACAGGGCATTACATGCAGTTATAAAGTTGGAAAGCCAGCTTAGTCAATGACTCTTCTATGAATAGAAATGTATTTGAAGCAAGTTGGAGTCTTCTTGAACAAATTGAAAAGTGCAGAAATGCCCATTCTCTTATTCTCTGCAATTAAATTAAATCTTTCTCTAAGCACCTATCTATCTATCCTGACAGGAAATTTAAGTTATTAATAAGACTCTCCTGGGGGTCATGGGAAGGCTGTAGGAGGAAGGAGGTTGTCTTTCTCTTTAGTTCATGGCCCATGACCATCATCGGCTAAATCAAGGTCCTGCTCTGGATTTACTTATTTTTCTCCTTTATCCCTATCTCAGCTTACATTCTCCCACCTCTTCCAAGGTGCCTGCTTGAATGTACTTAGTATGTCTTCAGCTGTGTGCCATCTTTTCTCTGAAACAAGGTTAGGAAAAGAAGACAGGAAGATGGGTGCAATTTTCTTCACTAGAGAAGAGTCGGAATGCTAAGTTGAGATACAAATTTGGGCTTGATTTACTGAATCTTTCCCTTTCTCTTATGTTTCAGGCAAGTAGCTGGAGCCCTGATGTCATCTTGCTTTGGGGACTTGTGCAGGGCAGAAGGCAGCAGGTATTTGGAGGCATCTTTGTAAAGCCCAAATGCAATGAGAAGACACAGCAGAGAACTGCCTTTGAATGTGTTTAGATGACACTGTGAATGTGTTTGTGATTTCTATACCTTGTTTAATTCAACTTATTTTTATTCAGAAATTTTCATTCAAGAAACTTATTTATTACTGTAACTACATGTATTTATTGCTTTTAGCAAGGTCTTAAGACTCTAACAAATGCATTTGATACACATTTCCCTCATCTAATCCTTTAGTGAAGGACTCATGGAAGTGGGAGTGTCCTCCAACCTCAGTAACACGCTGTAAGGAATATCCCTATACATTTTCCTTTACAAATTGGCTGAGGACTTCTCTAAGATTTATAGCCAATAGCAGATTACTAGGTATAAAGTACATACATATTAATTTCACAAAGAACTACTTTCCCGAATGGCTATGCTGGTTTGCAGCGACACCCTGATTTAACAAATGTATATTTGGTCTTCTTCCACTGTTCTTGGCACCTAACTCCTAAAACTCTTGGAATTCCCGTGTGATGAGGAGATAGAGGTGTCCTTTGTTATGTTAATGAGGCAACCAAAGGTACTCACCTAATGGTGGATGCTGGCTGCCAGGAGAATCAATCTAGTGATTAGAGGGTTGGAACTTTCCCTCCCAACCCTCAACCCTGGGAAGGGGAGAGAGGGAGGCTGAATCTATCACCAATGGCCAATGATTTAAGAAATCATGACTATGAATTGAAGCCTTTGTAAAAAAAAAAAAAAAAAAAATCATGACTATGAATTGAAGCCTTTGTAAAAACCCAGAAGAACTGGGTTTGGAGAGCTTCTGGGTTGGTGAACACTTGGGGTGCTGGGTGAGCAGTGTACATGGACATGGAGGCTCTGCCCTCTTTATCCATACCCTGCCTTTTGTATCGCCTTCATTTGGCTGTTTCTGAGTTTTATCCTTTTTTTAATAAACCAGGGAATCTAGTGAGAACAATGTTTCCCTGAGTTTTGTGAGCCGCTTAGCAACTTAACTGAAGCTGAGGAAGGGGTTGTGGGACTCTCTGACTTATAGTCAGTTGGTGAGAAGCACAGGAGAGCTTGCCATTGGTCAGAATTGGGGTCGGGTGATGGTGGGGGGGTAGGTTGTCTCATAGGACTCATGATTTACCCCAAGGGATCTGATACTGTTTTGTGATAGAGAGTGAGGTAAATGGTAGGACACCCAGCTGATGTGAGAACATTATTTGTTTGGAGGTGTGGGAGTGCTCCTCCCCCCATGAATCAAAATTAGGTGCAGAACCAAAATACTCATCTCCCTGACAATTGTGTGTGAAGATTCCTTTACCCATATCCTTACCAACACATGACGTTATGTAGTTCTCTAATTTTTTCCCAAGTTGATGGGGAAAATGCACTTCTCAGATTACTAGTGGGCTGGAACATTGCTTTATATACATCATTGAAGTTTTCCATTTTTAATTGCTTTGCTATTTTCCTATTAAGTGTCTTGTATCTTATTGTTGTTTGTAAGCATTCCTTACCCAGCCCAGATCCCTCTTTTGTTTTACGTTGACAATAACATCTCCTATTGGTCCCCATTTGTTAAGTCAGAACGTTATGTCCTCTAGTGACAGGAAAGAAACCCACACTTGCAGCATAAAGCTAAGTCTAAAATCACAGTGATGTGGGCCACTTCTGGGGTGGAGAGAAAAACTTTTATCATCATGCATCAGTGAGCTATTAAACATTTCAGTCCAATGATTATTCTCCAGATACTAAAAGCTCCTTGAAATTCATATATTCAGGACTTGCCCGGTCTAGTCACAAACACCTGGATTGAGGATTTGTGGCAAAGGAATTTATCTCGCTGGGATCATCCACTATCGACGTACCGTGGACAAGTCACTTAATCTTGCGACTCCTCAGTTTGCTCATTTAATTAAATGAGCTGTTTGACCTGTCATCTTGCAAATGAATATCAGGAGGACAAAAATGGAAATAAATCATGGAGCTGTGCTTTATAAACTGTAAAATACTATATCCATATGAGGAGTTATGATTGCTATTAACCATCATAATTATTAAAAAGCATTGCTGGGGAGGGTGGGCGTTGAAAACAGTATCACACATTTACCTTTCCCTACATGCCCTCTAGATTCTCCAGCAGTCTGAAGGCGACCAGAGCCCACTTGCATTTGTAAACAACTAGGCTATAGAAATGACTTTGCACTTCAAACTATAGACAGGATGACGTGCTTCTCAGAGCATCATCACACATCTCAGTGCATCATCCTTTTGATTAAAGGATGAATTACCTATTTTCACATGTAAGATTTAAAAATAAAATCTCCAAACTTAAAAAATCTCTGCCAAAGTTCATAATTTATATATCCTCTATGATTGACTGATTGACTGATTGATATCAAGGACCATATCAAAGATCTAGAAGCATGTGACATAATGATTAAGACCTCAGACTGCACAATGTCCTAGTGTGAATCCTGTCAGGCAATCCTTTGCTGTGTGATCTTGGAGAAGTTACTTTGCCTCTGAGTTTCCTCATATGTAAAGTGGGGATGACAATGATACCTCAGAGGGTTTAAGTAATGAATATACTGGTTACCATGGTTAAGCACTCGATGAAAGTTTGCTGTTATTATCATCATTTAGATCTGATGAAAGTAAAGCTACTTCTCTTGACATTCCATAGAAATAAAACCGATGCTCTGATCTAGGGGTTACACTTGTTTTAAAAAGTCAGAGAAGGGCGCCTGGGTGGCTTGGTCTGTTAAGCATCTGACTTCAGCTCAGATTGATTTCAGGGTTTTAGGATCAAGCCCCAAGTCAGGCTCCATGCTCCGCAAGGAGTCTGCTTGTCCCTCTGCCCCTTCCTCTGCTCATGTTCTCTCTCTCCCTAATAAATAAAATCTTTTTTTTTTTTTAATGTTAGGAAGAGATGAGTATAGTAATGACAGAAAAAGGAGCATTTTCTAAACCACCACTTGGTGCAAAGCTTCGTCCTCACCAGCTCGGTGTTGGGCCTTGCCTTTAGGACTACGGGGCCCAAGAAAGTAGAAAAGTGCTCGTGAGATCCTGGTTTCTCTTTCCCTTTCAGTTTTCTCACTATGGAAAAATGAAGCTGAACTAAAACACAGCTCAGAATCTGGGGAGGCAGGAGAACTTGGGGAGAAGCAGGTCAAACTCAGAGTTTGAAACTGGGAATGAGACCTGAAGGCAGACTGGGACCCAGTGCCATGATCCACGGACAACTGGTTCCCTGGATTGGTTGGGAAGAGGCCAGAAAAGCCAAAGAGGGCAGGACTGAAAAGTCTGAGGAAGAGTGGAAACAGGGCTGCATACTGGTAATTCAAGGCAGGAAAAACTGTCGCCTCTTAACACCATGCAGATCTTCCCCAGGAATGTAAGGTGGGAGACAGAAGACCCTGGCTGGTGACCAAAATAAAATAAGTTACTCTTCAAAATCTTCAAAATCGTAAGGTCAGAGCAAAGCAGAGGGTCAAGAAACCAGAAAGCTAGATTAGCCAGGGACAGGTGTGCAGAAAACTCAACAACTCACGTGGAACAGTGTGTAGAACCAAAGTAGATGGTCTAGAAGGTCAGCAGAAAGGACCTGATGACAATGACCAACCTTTCTTGTGCCTCTGTTCCTAGGTCAAGTACTAAATGTGAGGTCTCAAGAAGAGAGAACAGCAGGTAATTACCTGTGAGACATTTTACCTCACCTTAGCCCCTGAGGGCAAGAGTGCGGATGAACACCACTAGGGATAATTAGTGGCAAGAGCCAGACTGAACTGTATTAGATGTTACCTGGCTTCTTTTGAGGCTCTATATATATCCAAAAATGAAATAAAAATAAATACTTGGTGTGACAAAACACCATGAAAAAGATTATAACATAAATCGACTATGTATCTAAATTAAACAAATACAGCTAACT
The DNA here is from genome assembly GCF_963455335.1 of Martes martes. Classification (NCBI taxonomy): domain Eukaryota; kingdom Metazoa; phylum Chordata; class Mammalia; order Carnivora; family Mustelidae; genus Martes; species Martes martes. The sequence goes on along the minus strand of NC_137900.1, from coordinate 47,696,346 downwards.
ATAAGTCTTTCATTATCATTTAAACGAAATAAAGGGGGGTGCCTGGGTAGCTCAGTCAATTAAGCCTCCGACTCTTGATTTTGGCTCAGGTCATGATCTTGGGGTAGTGAGATTAAATGAGGATGGGCTTTACACTTAGCAGTGAGTCTGTTTGAGATGCTCTCTCTCTCCCTCTGTCCCCCCCAACTCTCTCTCTCCCTCTCTCTAAATAAATAAATGAAATATTTTTTAAAAAGAAAGAAAATAAAGGAATATCTTTCATGCTTCCAGGTCTTTCTCAATAGTTCATTTACTGGAATAGCTTGGGTCAAGCCCAAGTTCCTTTCTCTTTTGATCCATTGTCTTCTCCTGATCTGTTTCGGTGGCTCTCTTTACCATATTGCATAATGTCATCTTTTGAAGTTTTACTGTCCTTGTTGCTATTCAAGTTGCCAAAGCCTAGGTTACCCACTGCAATTAGCCACCTGTCCAGTCTTTGTTATGACTGCAATTGATGGTCCTTACTGCACATTCTTATATGTTCATTACATCTATCTTTTTTATTTTCACAAGCATTTATCATTGTCATGTGACCCTTTTATCCAGAACTGTACTGTCATCAGCAAAGAATAGAATATTGGAAGCAATGAGCATGCCCTTAAAAGAGTACGGTGTTAAAGCCAGGATAAGTCATCAAAAACCCGGTCTCCAGCCCTAGTGAGCAGAAGAATTTGAGTGAAGAATTTGACCAGGCTTTGACATACAGCAATCAGAGCAACCGATGTGGGACTTGATGTTGGAAATAAAACAGTGGATCATGTCCTTTGGTTGCCATGTACTTTCTATTCTGGTACTAAATCCTATAAAGCAGACATCTTTATGTTCCTTGTATGCACGAGGAAACAGAGGTCCAAAGGGGTTCCATGACTGAACTTAGCTGTAAGAGGGCTGGGATTCAAACTTTGGTCCAGTTGATTCCAAAGCTCAGCATTTCTCATCAATTCTATATTGGTCTGCACGGCCAAGAGGTACAGAGGAGGAGACATACATGCAAGAATTCATGTCGCGGAGTTCAGGCACACTTGAAGGATTTTTTTTCTTTTTTTGAGATTGTATACTCCCTTCATAGAAGAGTATATTTTAAGAGGAAAAACCAGAATGTCTCGTCAAGATGTCCAGAGAATTTCAAGATAAGAGAGGTATTCACTGGAAGCAAGGTGGGAGCCAAGAAGCAAGGGAGCCCGAAAGAACTGTACTAGGCTCTTAAGACTAGAGGCTAAATATCAACGATCCTTCAATCGGACCATTCGTGTCCCTTTGGCCTAAACCAGTCATGATAATCCTGTTCCTCCTTGCCTGGGATGGGTAATTCCATGATCCTCCCTTAGGGACGAATATGTGACCTAGTTTGGGCCAGTGAAAACTTAAGGGAAATCTGCTGGATTCAGGGGCTTCTGCAAAGATTTTCCTGCCTGATACAAAGAAAGAAAATTCTGAAAAATCCTTCCACCCCACCCTCCTTCCTGCTTGAGACACAGTCATAGAAATAAAAGTGACATCTGGCCCTGGCAGCCATCTTGTGCCCATAAAGGAACCACAGAGAAGTAAAAGCACCCTAGGAAATAACAATATTTTGAACTTTGTATATCCTCTGTCCATGGTTGATAGTTTGAAAAGTACTTTTATATACCTAATCTCATTTAATGCTTAAATGATCCTGTGAGCTTGTTATTATGTGTGCTCTGGAAGAATCTAAAAATCTGTAGATTTCCCTAAAACGACAGCCAGAAGATGGAAATAAAATCACGCAATGTTCCGCAGCTGGTTTTCTAACAGGTCCTCTGTAACAATCTGAAATCCTTTCCAGGGTTGCCTGATGGGAGCTCCCGAAAGAGACTTCAAACTTCGGGTCCCCAGGATGTCATAAGGAAAATCAATTAATGATCTAAAGCACAGGTTTGAGTTTTGTTCGGAAAAGAATGCTGGAATGATTAAAGGTTAGGCAAAACTATAAAGGATACATACATAAGCACTTGTTGACACAATTTAGGGGCCAATTACTGAGGAAATGCCAAAGGCTCCAAGCCGGTACAGAAACCAGTTGGAGTACAGACCTTGATGATCATTTCTCAGAGAGGTTTTATTATCATTCGTTTGGAGAAATTTCACTATAGCATTTCAAGGCAAATTCACCACGGCTTTAAATCATGTGTGCCCACATCTCCACCTTTCTGGTACAAACAGTTTCATTCTGTTAAGTCTTGAAGTAAAAAAGTTGACCAAGGTGATAACCATTATACGTAACCAAACGCTATAAAGCGACACCGACCTAAAAACAGTGGCAACTGTTAAAAAAAAAAAAAAGGAAAAAAGGGGTGGGATACAGGGGAAAGATTCTTATTCAGGGGTTATCATGTACCAGAAACTATATACAACATAATCTAATTTGACTCTCTCAAAATCCCTGTGAGATAAGATTATCAGTAATCTATAAAAGTGAATACTTTACAAATTTAATAAAACCAGTTTTCCGTGTACTTTAGGTCAGAATTATCATCCTGAATTATTAGACTCTCTGTATATGGAAAAAAACATGCCAACAATTCAGTTAATTCAATTTTTAAAATTGAGTCAAATGACCCTGTTTTACTCCTTGCTGAAAAGAAACCTATTTGCTGAATAACTAAATTTAAAAAAAAATCTTTTAGTTAATTATTTTGAGATTGTACAGTCACCGCATTTGAAAGGATCTCAAACAAGCTGGTTAAATGTATTTGGTTTGGGGGCATCCGATGTAATTATCCTCTTACTTCATACTTGATGAGAGCAGTTTATATGAGTTACCTTATTAAATTATCTCAAAATCCTAGGAGGTATGAATTATTCACGTTTTACAAATGAGAAAAAAAGTCCAGAAAGGTTAGCTTGATGCCAAGGTTATGGAGGAAAAAAAAAAATGGCAAAAGCAGGACCTAAGTCTGGCTCCAAAGCCCTTCTAGATCTACTACTACTGGCTACAATCAAGACACAGTTTTACTGTAACAGATGATGGGAAGAAATGCTTTTGAATTTATGACCACAAAAATCAATTGCTTCACTGGGTGTAGGATCTATTAGACAATTTTTCTCAAAGGAGAATTTTCTGTATTTCCTACCTTTCTCCTTGAGGAAGTTGGAGAAGGAGCAAAGGAAAAAGTCCTGGTCTTTCCAAGTGATGCTGGAAGAATCATGCTATCTCTGTGTGTATCACACGTCCATACTGGTAGCCTCCTTTTGATTTTTAAAGTTCAGCTCTCAAGTTCTGTTTCTATGTTCTGTAAGTGCTTGACTGTCAATAGAAAGACTTATGTGCCTACTACTCTCCTCCCCATCCACTCCCCTCTCCCAAATCAAACTTTGCATCATTATTTAAATCCTCAGATGCGGGCAGACACAGTCTTAATCAACTTGCGTGTTAATTTTAATAAAAATAAAATTATTTGATAGGCACTGGATTAAGACTTGAGTTTGAATCTTATTCTGCCTCTTAATGACTAAAATTTTGGCACAAAGTTATTTCTCTGATCCTCAATTTTTTTATCCAGAAGTGTTTCTCAAACTCTATTTTTTAAACATCGAATCCATTTGAAGAAAAATACTTTGTAAAATACCTTAAAATGAATTACCAGGAAAATGAAAGAGAAAACATAAACATATGAAATATATACTCATTTGTTTTATATTATTAGATTCAACAGGTAAAACATTGCTTTGGTTGTTAAAAGTTTCTAAACAGTTACTTTCAATTTCTCATCCCACTGAGTCCTGGAAAGAGTTAACAGCCTGCCATCAGTCCAGAAAGTCCATTTCAAATCACACTGATCTTTAAAATTAGGGATAGGGGTACCTGGGTGGCTCAACGGGCTAAGCCTCTGCCTTCAGCTCAGGTCATGGTCTCAGGGTCCTGGGACTGAGCCCCACGTCTGGCTCTCTGCTTGGCGGGGAGCCTGTTTCCTCCTCTCTCTCTCTGCCTGCCTCTCTGCCTGCCTCTCTGCCTACTTGTGATCTCCCTCTCTGTGTCAAATAAATAAATAAAATCTTAAAAAAAACCAGAATAAAATAAAATTAGGGATAAAAATATCTTTAATCACTGAAGGTTGTTGCTAGAATTCAATGCAGATAGAAAAGTCCCTAGCAAGTACAAACATAAGGAAATTCTCGTCTCTGCCATAAAATTAAACACCAGACCTCTAAGGAAACAACACCAGGTTGAGAATATACTGGTCTAAGTGAGTGAGATAAAGCCCCTGACTAAGGGCACTTGACCTTGTCCCCAACTTGACCTTCCCATTGGTTTTTCTCTCTCTCACTACCTATTCCCTTCCTGATGCCGCCATGTTACTGGCCTTACGGTGGAATGAAATTCCTTCCCATTCCAAGTCAGAAACAGAGTACATGGGCTAACAACAACTGAGTTTACAAAGTATCAAGTCTGATCCCAATCCCACTTGTCTGATGTGTGGTTCCATAGCTCTATAGGATAGAGGTCCTTGAGTCAGATTGGTGACCGCCCAGCTCTGTTGTTTTGTCTTTGGCAAGTTATGTAATGATAACTGTGGGCTTCAATTGCCTCAAGTATAGAATGGGGAAAGGTAATACCTACCTGTTGGGCTGACATGAAGACTGAATGAGCTAATTCATATCTAAGAACTGAGTATAGCACCTGGGACAAAATAAGCAATCTGATCGATAAAGTGTCACATGCCATCATCATCATCGCTGTCACATGGAAACCCCTGAACCCTTCATGTCTCAGCTCCTGGAAAGTCCCCACAAAGCATAAGTCATTCTGAATGGACCCTAGAGAAACACTCTCCTAGGAGAGATCCCGTCATAGCACCTACCTATGACCCTTACTCTTAGATTTCTTTTCCATTTGGGGAGATACACCTTTTCTTTGAGTGATTGGTAAGGAAATGAGCTAACCTTTTTAGGGAGATTCCTTCCCCTTCTTTCCTAGCTGTGGTTTACCTATACAGGGCTACAGCCTATCTTAATGCAAATCTTTCCTGCGGCTTTCACATAATATGCAATGCAACTTACAACAGGTTTTGATATCCAGAAACTATTTCCTAACTGTGGGTTTTGTATCCATTATCTAGCGCCACAATAACACTTGTGCCTCTGAGAGGTGTGCTCAGAAGCTTTGCTGCTCGTGGCCCTGCTAAGTAATTCTGCTGCTCTTGGTTGGACTTGCTAATGTGTGGGGAGGATCATCTGGTGGTTGACTGATCTAGGATCGTCTCTGTTGGGGTAACGGGTGTTTTGTGTGGGTCTCATCCACCAGCAGGTTAATGCAGACATGTTCTCAAGGCTAGGGCAGAACGTGAGAATAAAGGGGAACTGAAACAGTTCTCAGGTCTCTACTTGCAACACATTTGTTAATCAGATGGGCCAAAGCAGGTCACAGAGCTAAGTCCAGAGTAGTGGTAAAACAGCGCTACGATGTAACAGGGCACTAGGCAAGGGTAGCGTACTCATTAAATGCTTGTTTTGCCTTCCATTTCCTTACACTCCTGTCCAGTCGGATCAGGAAAAACACTTGCTGATTTGTATTACCAACTCAGGCCCCTGTGCCAAGCCAAGATTTTATTGAATATACACTCTAGGATTTGGTTTGTTTGTTTGTTTTAACATAATCTGTAGAGGTCTTTTCTTTCTTTTCCCCACTAGACAGAAAAGTAGCAAAAGAAAACATTCATTTTTAATAATGGATATCTGAACATTTCAGGTCATAATCCCTAGGATGACTTATAGCTTCTACTGGGACCAGGCTTCATCCCATGGAATTATGCTAGTCTCAACAAATGAATTTCACACACAAGGAATAATACTCAAATAGCTACTTATTAGAGTTGAATGCTTTTCTCATAAAACTTGCAAAATATAAAATGAGCTCTCCTACTGGAGGTAGACTCTAGGGAGATTTCCTGTGTTAGTTATTTGATATTTTCCTCTCAAAAAAAAAAAAAAACAAAAAACAAAACCTACTGTATTTCCTTTCTGAAGGCATTTCCTAACAAAGCCCAGGATTACTATTGCCATTTCTTGAGGAGGAAGATTCTTTTCACCTGTGTGAAATTTCTTAGATGAGGTCTTGGTCAAAGGGAAATAATGAAGTCCTCTTATTATCAGTTAACTCTCCAATTAGTGACTTTATGGGAGGATTCCTGGACAGCAGCAATGATTTCAGAATGAGCCCTTCCACTTTAAGAGCAAAATCACGAGTCCCTGGCCATAAAGGAGCTACCCGGGCATACGTATGATTGTGCACGGAGGGAGGGTGGGGCAATGACAGGCGGCAGAGTACTTGTCCACAGTCTAGCTCCCAGTTGCTTTTGGACCATCATTTGTGCTAAACAAGGTCAGGTGGATAATTCATCATAAAGATGTATGAAGGTGTATAAGGGCAGGATCCTGGCATTGCATAGAGCCCCTACCGCTCTTCCCCATACTTGTCACTGACTCACATCCTTACACAAAATTTGGACGCTGAGGTCAGACAGCCTTGGGTTAGTATTTTAACCAGACCATTTACAAACTCTGTGACCTTGAAAATTTTCAAGTTTCTGCAAACTTGAGGCCATTCACTCATAAAGTAAGAATAGGTTTCTTACCTGTACAGTGACACCTGACATACAGGAAGTCACTAACTAGGACTTTCCTACCACCCCCACTACATCTCCTGTCCCTCTCTTTCTGTTCCAACCTCCTTCTGTCCCAGCATCACTTCAAGCCTCACAGACATCGCTGATCTCAGGAAGAGAGAGACACTAACAGTAGGTCGGTCTTGAATTTGACGCTGCAGGTTTCTATCTCCGTTTCTACAGAAAAGCAGAAATATGCTTGGAGTGAAGAGACACCTGAAGAAAGGAAGAGGGAGCAGAGAGTTTCATCCTGAGGAGAGGGGAAGCGTGGAATTTTTCGTTTGTCACAGGCTGAAGATCCAGGCTTTCCAAGGAGCAAGGGAGCGAGACTGACGTTACTTTGATTTTCATGGAAATTATCGTTTGACTTTGATCTTGAGAGAATGTCACTGAGCCAAATGTTGAGATTTAGGTTTTGGGGGGAGGGATTTGGGGAAAGTGTGGAGGCTGTGAGAAAGAAGAGATGAAAAAAAGATTTCATTTGGAGAGGAATGTGTGTGTGTGTGTGTGTGTGTGTGTGTGTAACCATGCGGTGTGAGAGGGTGGGGAGGGTGGATTCAGGAACAGGGAATTTCCTTTTCTTTTCTGCCATAAGGAATTCAGGTTTAAAGCAGGAAAAGTCTTAAAGAAGCTGAAAGAATACTGTACTTAATTCCCTCAGTTCCCTGCTAGTTAAAAACACAGGAAAGAAACACGGAACTGAAGAATGTCTAGTAAAACAAGCTCTGTAAACCTTTTATTATCATATTTGTGGTTTCTGGGGTATGACTTTAATACCATCTTTTAAGATGTTGCTCACTAAAGCAATTGTGTTTAATTTTAAATTAAACAAAAAACACCTCCCAAGTATTTCTTTTCTCCCTTTAATTAATTTTCCATTTAAGTATCTGATCTCTGGGCTGAAGAAACTCATGCCCTGAGAGGAATGCATACTTTTAAGTATTTGCATGCTTGAAGAAATCTATTAATTATGTAAAATAACATGAAGATAAAAAGCAGTGCATTGTAGGAGTAGGGATCCCTGCAAAAGTCCTGGGTCCCAGCTGGTCACAATGGACTGTGTGACCTTGGGTGAAGTCTTTGACTTCTCTGAACTTCTCCTTCATGTGGATTACATCAAATGTAAAGGTCCTTTCAGCTCTCAAAGTTCTTATCATAACCAGTCTTAAGGTGACTATAACCCATAACGCAAAGCTAATATGACATATGAGAAAACTATCCACTTCTTAGAGGCTGTGGAGCTTAATTGCATAAACAAATTAACTTCTCCAAAATGCAATGTCCTTATCTATAAAATGGAAATTACAGTAGCATCTCTCCTTTTAGACTTGTTTTGAGGTTTACGTGAGAAAATGTGAAGAGCTTAGCATAGCGACTGGCACTTAGGAAGAGCCACAGAGATGTTAAGTGATTTGCTCAATGCCACACAGCTTCTATAGATCACCCTCTCCTTACTGAAGTTGAAAATTGACACTGCCCCTAACATATCTGGAAAAAAAACAACAGAAAATTACTGCTATTCTAGCCTTTTTGGGTTTTTGCGGATGCTCAGAAAGTTGGCTGATTAAATAATGCATAAGCCTGACTTAGCCCCCAAAGTCCCATGCCTGGCTCTAGCAGTTTCTTCCCACCTGGTGCTAATGAACATGAAAAAGAAGATCTCAACATTTGTCTAATGACGTTAGCTAATGCTGCCCCCTGCATGGTGATTATGAGTGGAGCTGTGCTGTGGCTTCAGCAAGCAGGTGGTAGAAATCTTAATGAAGATTGCATACAGATTATAGCATTTTGGTGTATTTTACGGTGAAATCTGCCAAGGGTTCAAAACCTTTTCCAATGGACTCCCTTATCCTCAGCACAAATAGGGGGGCTTGACGTAAAGAACTACAAGCATGGCATGAGCTAAATAGAAATTGCACTAGAGCTATCCCCATGTTCGAGGCCCGATTCAGAATGCTAATGATTAAAGCTTCTGTATTGCTTTTTATGAAAGGAAATCTACAAGAGGCAAAATATGGACTTAGAAGACCAAACCTAACTAAATCTACTGGGGTAGGTGGAGACATTTTTTGTACTGGGGAAAGCAAAGTTTGCTAAGAATTAGGAGCTATATACACCTAGTTGCATGTGTAAGTGAACAAGTGAACTTGAAGGATTGGATGTGCTTAAGAAAGATAAAGAAAATGGTGAATTGCTTCCTATACTGAGAGGAGAAATTTATTCACGCTAACGCTGGCAGATGAACTATTATTGAAAAATGGTTTAATAACAGTGGAACAACCTAGGATTTATTCCAGGGAAAGAGAATGAAGAGAAAGAATTCTTATTCTGTTCTGCTTTGTGTGCATCACAAGGTCATGCTAAGTGTAGATGTTAATTTTTTTCACCCATGGCTTCAGCAAGCATATTCAAATTCAATTAAATATATATTTGCTAAATACAAACACCAGGTAAGTAGAAATGATCAGAAACCTACCTCATCATTTTGGGGGTGGGGGTGGGAATTTTCCAGGCTTAAAAAGAAAAAGTTGCCTCGTGGTAGTTCAAAAGCTTTAAGATTTTTGTTTATGGTCCTTTCTGTTCAGTTTTTTCTTGGTATTTTCTTCTACTAATTCAATTGCTTGAGAGCAAAGAATTTGTATTCAAAATTCCAAATTCTCAGGAATCACACTGAGACACTATTTTATTAGTTGGCAGACCTACTTTGTTTTAATTTAGGAATTTCTTTTTAACCACGGTCCCATATTTTCCTGTGTTTACTTATCCCTATAAAATGTTTAACCTGTATCTCATTTTCCAGAAGGACAGTGAATTGATAGTGACGTGTTTGTTAGTAAAGATGGTCTTCCAATGTGACAAATTATGCCCAACCCAATTAATGGCTCTGAAGATGCTGAAATGATCTTTGCATTCATTCTTAATCATTGAAAAAGGCTGCCTTTTCATTTGAAGCAAAAGAAGTTAATTTATACACCGTTATTATATGCACACAAATATTATTATCGGCATGCACACACAGGGGTCCAACTCTATTCTTAATTATTCATGCTAGTGGAAGGGAGGCAGGGACAATGCAGAGCTGTACGCAACCCAAAACCCTGAAGTATTTTAGTGTAGAATGTCCTGCTTGACTTTCCTTTGGAACCAGAGAATTTACCAAAATGACACAGGAACATTTAAGTACTTAATGGGCACCTGCTGTACACAGATTTCTGAGTGCCAGGGGACCTTATGAAGTATGAAAGGAGTACATGGTAAATAATTTGCTGAGCGATCAAGTCACTCAAAAGGAGGGATATAAACTTACACTGGTGAGGCTATCTAGAGAGAAAAAGGCAATAATGGGTCAACTCATACCAAGGAATTGCCAGAAAAAAAATGATGTCATGAGGCAGGGAAATACAAACCAAGCTTTTTGTCTTGACTCCAGAATTGAAGGGACTAGTGGCTATAGTTTTAAGGAATGGACAAGCAAGCATTCCAGGTCTCCAGAAAACTGCAGAGAGAAAAGCCCAAGTCAAGTCACCACTTTCTGGTTCAGGAGGAGTTGTGGTAAGTGACTTGCCAGATCACAGGTGTGTCAGCAGCAGAGCAGAGGCTAAAATTCCTGTTTTCGGATCCTTCATTCAGTAAAGGGATAGGGTCCTGGTCTCCTATGATTGGATTAAGTTGCATTCCTCCATGGAACCATTTTAATAGCTATTTTGACTATAGCCACACCAGACACAACAGGTTAAATCAATTTCACTGACTTGAGTAACTAGGTTTAAAACTATGGCCACAAAGTTAGCCAATATTCCAGTCACACTCAACAATTTGCTCTTCATCACCTTCCCCTGGCATTATTTTCTTGAGAGCTGGAAGTCAGCTGGAATGCATCAATATGACAGTACAAGTTGTTAAAAAAATTTTTTTGACAGGAATTAGGATTTATCAGTGGGTATGAATAAGAAGGGAGTAGTACTGATGTTCCCATGAGTGCAGAGCCTGCCATTTGTCCAGAAGGTCATGACTCGGGATACATTTGACCCCACAGCCATTGGGGATAAGCCATCTTCCAGCCACCTTGTCTCCAAATTCATCCACATTAAATTTAGGAAAGCCCCACTTCTTGGAACTGTGGATCTTTTGGCAATCAGGGAACTTGGCCCTGCAGAGAGCCTCAATCACATGCTCCTGTTCTGCAGGTGGGTACAGAGGGACATGATGACCTGGCCAACATGGACCCTGGCCACTGCACCCTAGGGCTTTCCAAAGGCACCCCACATACCTATTTGGAGACTAGACTGGAGTATGGGGTCCAACATCAATGTCTGGAAAGGCTATCTCCAAGGTTCCTTGGGACAACCCATTCAATCAGCAGGCTACATACACTACCAAGGAAGCTACTGTTTGCAGCCATTGTACCCTGGGCCCCCATGGGGAAAGAACACAAGTTATTAAAATAGAGAACATTTTTATTCCAGTTGGGAAATAGTCACATCTTTGATGGCCCAAGTGCTTTTAACCACCTCAAAATCCACTCAGACATCTCCTTAGTCTCCATAATTCAGTAACTAAAGGGGAAGAGTCAGAACCCTTAAAGACCCTGCTGGGCACCACAGCCAGCATCTGTTCTGATTGGCTGGTGCTGGTGCCACCATTCCCTTTGGCTGGTCTGTGCTGGGACCAGCGTTTATTCTGATGAGTCAGTACCAAGGGTGTGCCAGTGGTTAAGAACTCTAGTAGACCTACATTTTCCCTTCCTTGCTTTTGTTCACACAGTTCCTTCTGCCTTGAATGATCTCTTTTCACCGATTCACCTTGTACCTCAGGTTGGCACAAGGAACTAGCTTCCACAACTGTGGGGGTTGGTGAGGCATTCTCTAGAAGGTTGTCATCTGAGACTGGAGCTTAAATCCATGTGGCTGGTCATCGGGAAGGCTGGCCGCCCAGGCACAAGGAACGATCAAAACCTTGTCTGTTCTTGCCTCTCACCTTGGTGAGAAGAGTATTTCTCAGAAGCCAAAGCCCTTTATCACAGAGCTAAGCTTAGTACATGGCTGCCCCAGAAGTTAGAAGTTAGAAAAGCTAAAGAAGAATGCAGGGCAAAGTAGAGCGATCACAGGCTTGGCTGCTGCTTCACACCAACAAGCTAAGTTCCCTTCTGCCATCAGGGAGAATCTCCCTTGTGCCTCACCCTAAACAGAAACACAGAAGAATGGGAATTCTGGGGAATGTAGGTCAGCCTAGCCAAGTTAACACATGACAAAGCCCTCCCACCTTGGTATCAAGGCTTAGGTCAAGTGCCATCTCCTACCTATATCCCCCATTCTTCTGGCCAAGCTGGAAGTTCTCATTCCTTCCTCTGAGTCCCGAAAGCCCTCTAGCAAAACCACATGGTGGCATTTCACATGCATCCAGCATTTTCACTGTTAGTCTGCCCATAGTATTTCCATGAGACTGTAGCCTCCTTAAAGTAAGGAACTGAAGGTAGTTACACTGCCCGACACATAGCAAGTAGTTCATAAACATTCACGGAATGAATGAGAGAATGAACGAATGAATAATGAACTAACTGACCAGACACTGAGATGCTGAGGGAAGCAAGATTCAAGGGCGGTGTATTCACGATCTATTCCTACCTACCCAATTCCCCAAAACTTAGCAGCCTGAAACAACAGTTAACCGTCTCACAGTTTCTGAGAGTCATGAATCCAGGAACAGCTTTGCTGGGTCTTTCGGGCTCAGGGCCTCTGGTAAAGTCACAGTCAAACTACTGGCCATGCTGTGGTCATTTGAAGGGGCTTCCAGTCTCACCTCTGTGACTATTGACAGGAGGGCTTTTCTTCCTCATCACATGGGCCTCTCCATGGGGCTACCACAACATCGCAACTGGCTTCTCCTAGAGCAAGGGATCCAGAAGAGACAGGCAATGCCACACTGCCTTTATGACCTATTCTGAGTCATACATTGTGATTTCTACCTTATCCTCTTAGTTAGCAGTGAGTCAGTAGAGCCTACACTCAGCAAGAGGAGTGTTTACACAGAGCATGAATACCATGAGGTTTTCATCATTAGAGGCCATCTTAAAGGCCGCCTCACACAAGTGAGGAAAAAGGAAGGCTTTAGGCAGGAGACCATGCGATAACGTTCTTCAGCTGAACTCAAAAAAGTTAAACTCACTCCCCACTACTTGGTGTGTAGAGTCATGTTTCCCCCCCCTTTATTTATTTTTTTGGTAAAGTCTACTCAAACTGAAAATAGGCCTTTAATGTCAAGCCAAAGATTGGATTTTGTGGAAATACTTTCAAAGGAGAACAAGGAGAAGGAATCCAATTTGGATCTAACCTTTCTTTACAAAAATGATTTCCTTTGCTGCAGCCAAGTTTGATTTGGCCTCTGGAGAATACTGATGAGCAAAGTAAACAGCAGTTTTCACACACACACACACACACACACACACACACACAATCCTGAGTTTGTCTCATCAAAATAATCTTGTAACCTAGTCTAGAGGAATTGAGGACAATAATAGATCTATTTGTTGACCAGCTAATACAGCCAATAATTTCTTGAGCACTCCCTAAGCACCAGGGATTGTGGTAAGGGCTTTACATGTATTATTATACCTAATTCTTGAACAAATCATATGAGGTAAGTGTTACTATTTCTCCAATTTTTTACAGGTGAGTAGGTGAAGCTTAGAGGGATGACATGATTTAGAAGTTTAGAGACATTACCTAAGCTCAAACAGCTGGCTAGTGCCAGGGCCAGAACTCCATTTTTATTCTTATTTTTTTAAGGTATGCTCTACACCCATCCTGGAGCCCAAAGCAGGGCTTGAACTCATGACCCTGAGATCCAGACCTGAGTTGAGATCAAGAATCGGACACTTGACCGACTGAGCCACCCAGACGCCCTGGCACTCTTCACTCTTGAATGCCTCATCACACTGCTATCATCGCACTTCTGTGAGATACTAGGTATGAGGGTAGGTGCCTTTGTTCACCACTTGCCATTCTCAATAACCCTTTGAGGTAGGTATTATTGTCCCCGTTTTGTGGATGAGAAACTCAAGTTCAAAGAAGAGGTCACTTGCTTTAGCCCACACAGTTAACATAACAGTAGCCTGGGATTCAAGCCCCACTGCTGTGTGAATCAAGTCTGTGCGCCTTCTATCACCTTTACCACCTTCTAGCTCAGTGGTTTTCAAACTGCAGATCAGAACCTACGAGTGTGTAGTGAAGTCATTGTGTCCCAGCCAGCACTGAAAATATGGACATAGATATTTTTAATGTTTTGAGGAACTTCCATACTCTTTACCAGGGCTTGCACTAATTTACATTCCCACCAAGAGTGTACAAGTGCTCCTCTTTCTTCACAGCCTCACCAACACTTGTGATATTTCATCTTTGATTCTAGCCATTGTGACACATGTACGGTGAGATCTCATCATTTTCTCTGATTGTTCATGATGTTGAATGTCTTTTCATGTGTCTGTCGGCCATCTGTATATCTTTTTTGGAAAAATGTCTATTCAGGTCCTCTGTCCATTTATTTTTTTTAATTTATTTTTTATTTATTTGACAGACGGAGATCACAAGTAGGCAGAGAGGCAGGCAGAGAGAGAGGAGGAAGCAGGCTTCCTGCTGAGCGGAGAGCCCGATGTGGGGCTCGATCCCAGGACCCTGAGATCATGACCGGAGCCGAAGGCAGAGGCTTTAACCCACTGCGCCACCCAGGTGCCCCCCTCTGTCCATTTCTAATCAGATTAAGTGTGGGGTTTTTTTTATATTAAGTTGTGTAAATTATGTATTTTGGATATTAACCCTTTATTGAATATATCTTTGCAAATATCTTCTCGCATTCAGTAGGCTTTTTGTTTCATCTATAGTTTCCTTTGCTGTGCAATAGCTTTTTATTGTGATGTATCCCAACAGTTTATTCTTGCTTTTGTTTCCCTTGCCTTAGGAGACATAACTGGAAAAATGTTGCTATAGCTGATGTCAAAGAAATTGCTTCCTGTGTTCTCTTCTAGGAGTTTCATGACTTCAGGTCTCACATTTAGGTCTTTCATCCATTTTGAATTTATTTTTGTGTATAGTGTAAGAAAGTAAAACAGAATGGAGTTTCCTTAAAAATTTAAAAATAGATACATCAGGGTGCCTGGGTGGCTTAGTTAGTTAAGCGTCTGCCTGGGGCTCGGGTCATGATCCCAGGGTCCTGGGATTGAGCCCCGTGTCAGGCTCCCTGAGCAGGGAGGCTGTTTCTCCCTCTCCGTCTCCCACTCCCCCTACTTGTGCTTTCTCTCTCTCTCTCTCAAAAAATACATAAAATCTTAAAAAAATAGAAGTACCCTTATGATCTGGTAATTCGACTATGGGGTATTTACCCAAAGAAAACAAAAACACTAATCTGAAAAGAGCTATGCACCCCTATGTTTATTGCAGCATTATCTACAATAGTTAAGATATGGAAGCAACTCAAGTGTCCACTGGCAGATGAATGGATAAAGAAGATGTGGTACACACACACACAGAGGAATATTATGCAGCCATAAAAAGAATGAAATCTTGTCACTTGCAACAACATACATAGGCCTAGACGGTATAATGCTAAGTGAAATAAGTCAGACATAGATAAATACCATAGGATTTCGCTCATTATGTGGAATCTAAAAAAACCAAAACGAGGGACGCCTGGGTGGCTCAGTTGGTTAAGCAGCTGCCTTCGGCTCAGGTCATGATCCCAGCGTCCTGGGATCGAGTCCCGCATCGGGCTCCTTGCTCAGCAGGAAGCCTGCTTCTCCCTCTGCCTCTGCCTGCCACTCTGCCTGCCTGTGCTCGTCGTTCGCTCTCTCTCCCTCTCTCTCTCTCTGACAAATAAATAAATAAGATCTTTAAAAAAAAAAATAAATAAAAAAAATAAATAAATAAATAAAAAAACCAAAACGAATGAATACACAAGGAAGAAGCAGAAGCAGATCAGATGCATAGACACAGAGAACAAACTGATGGTTGCCAGAGAGGAGGCAACTGGGAGTGGGGGGAGATGGGAAAAAATAGGTGAAGGGGAGTGGGAGACACAGGCTTCCAGTTATGGAAGGACTACGTCACAGGGATAAAAGTTACAGCCTGGGGAACAGAGTTAATGGTGCTGTGATGGTGTTGCATGGTGACCAAGGGCGAGCCCAGCATAGTGAACAGAGTGGTTGAACCACTATTGTACACATGAAACTAATGCAACATTGTTTGCCAACTATACTCAAAACAATATTGGAAGGAGAAAGGAGAAGAAAAAGGAATGAAAATATTAGTATGCCTCACACATAGTAACAGTAAGCATTGCTAAATGAAAGTTTTATTTCAGTTATATACTTATGTATGTGTGTGTGTGTTTGTGCCCATGTATGACTGTGTGTATGATTATGAGTGTATGTGCATGTCTGACTTTGGTTGCATCAAAACTATTGGAAAGCCTCTGCCCTAGTCACACACCCCCCTTTTTTTTTTTAAGATTTTACTTATTTTTTTGCAAGAGAGCAAGAGCACAAGCAGGGAGAGAGGCAGAAGGAGAAGCGGGCTCCCTGTTGAGCAGAGGTCCTGACATAGGGCTCAATCCCAGGACACTGAGATCACGAGCCTAGGAGAAGTCAGACGCTTAACCCACCGAGCCCCCCAGGAGCCCCTCCTCCATCTATTCTTAAGGTCACTGCCAACAGGTAAGTGTTCACGTTTTAATGACAGCTTACCCTTTGTACACACTTTCCTCTGGCCCTAAGCACCTAGAAAAGGGTAATTACAATTCTTGATCCACTTCCTGGTGCCCTTTCTATTCAAATAAAATTTTTTTTAATTTTATTTATTTATTTGACAGACAGAGATCACAAGTAGGCAGAGAGGCAGGCAGAGAGAGAGGAGGAAGCAGGCTCCCCGCAGAGCAGAGAGCCCGATGTGGGGCTTGATCCTGGGATCGTGACCTGAGCCAAAGGCAGAGACTTTTAACCCACTGCGCCACCCAGGCGCCCCTCAAATAAAGTTATTAAAGACAAGTCTATGCAATCAGTTAACTTGATCTCAGCGTACCAGCTGTGTGACCTTTGCCGAGTGACTTGACCTTTCTAAAGGTAGACTCTCTGAATTTTACTTTTCCCATCTTTAAAGTTGGGTAATTACATGCTCACTTATGTTGATTGACTGAGATAACGGGAACTTCTCAGCATAGCGCCTGACACAACAATCATTAAATGAGCACCAGCTATTAAGTTACCTACATAAACTGGAGGAATCTTTAACTCCGAGTCTCACGTTTAAGGAAATAAAAGGGTAAGGAGGGAAATGTATTCTTTTCCAGGCTTGACGCCTCCAACCCCATGACAACAAATTATCATAAGTAGGTCTGCATCCTTTCAATTCATTTATTTAGCAAATACTTATCGACTGCCTACTGTGTGCCAGAGACTGGACTCATTGACCGCAACATGAGAGTTTTTAAAGGTGAAATCCAAATTTATAGATTCTTCTTAAAGTTGGGGTGTATTAGAAGAGCAGAGTGATAAATCACTTTGGCACCTTATTTTATGATTGTGGACAAGAGTGATCATCACTGAACTCTTACATGTAAGCTCTGTCAAATGAACTTGAGCGATAATAGCCTCATTTTTTAAAGCTATGTCCACATGGCATCTGATTGATTGAATCTGAGGTCCCCACTTTCCATTTTTATAGCTTAGTCCCTTCTCTCTATATGCCACAATCAGGAGGATTGATTTTCCTTGTACATTGTCTTTTCTTCTCTCCAATTCCCAGGTCCCTCTTTTTCTCTTCTATACCCTCCCCTGATCACTGACTCTCCTCTTATGTTCTGCCAATTATCTCCAGCCCTGAGCTATGGGACCCACATTTTTTCCCGTACACATTTCCAATGAGAGGCAGATTAGCAAGAATCGAAGTGCGAGTCTTAGGGGAAAAGAGCCACAGGGAAAGGATTCTGGTTTCTGGCTTCTAATTCTTTGCCACACACCTTTGCTTTGAAGGTAGGGAGCTCACCACACAAAAATTGCCTTTCCAGGCTTCAGGTGAATGTGTAGGGCTTACCACTCCTTCCCAAAGGCTCACATATAAAAGCAGAGCCTAGAAACTGTTGGTTAATTTTCACTGAAGATAAAAATGATGATATTTTAGCCTATATTTCTATTAGAAAGTCACAAGCAGTAATGTCTACACTCGTGTGCCCCTTTAACCTTGACAAAGTATTTTCACCCACATTTCCTTTTATTTCACACACTTATCTGATGTCTCTAGGGCCTTATAAAGCCAATGAGAATAAGGATTATTTGATGTTCCAAGAGACCTCTCCATGAAGTAGACAAAACAAATATTTTATCCTCATTTTTCAGACAAGGAAATTGAAGCTTAGAGACATTGTGTCTTGCCCAATGTCACTTTAGCTCCTGAAGGGCAGGGTTAATACTAGAGTCTGACACCTGGGGCGCCAGCCCTTACTGATCAGTGCCTGAGGCTCAGACACATTCAGCACCCAGCTCACCATCATGGAGTACAACTGCACCACCTGCAACAGATGTGGGTCTCAGAAGTCCTTAGTGGGAGAGCTCAGGCCTCAGGCATCTCCAAAATGGTGGAGAAACAGCCACCTCTGGGCAGACTTTTCAGGGAAGCTTTGCTAATTTGCAGCAGCTGGACAATGTCCCTCATTAATATCTGTCAGCATGGTGGCCACATCATTTCACTGTAGGGACATGGACTCAGCTCCAGAAGTCTGTCTAGTTAAAGAACTGGGATTCCAGTCTCCCAACAGCTTTGAGAGAACTTATAGGACTGGCTCTTGAGCCCAGTGGGCTTCTAAGCAAGATGTTCTTCCCCAAGTCGGGCATGACTGATGTCCTCAAGAACCATGACTTCTCTTCCATCAGTCACAAGCAGCATCCTTGAAAGCCAGGGAATCCAGAGCCCAAGGAACAGGACCTTGAACAAGATGGACTAAGAAGGGGCCAGTATGTCCTTCCCTGCTATGACTCTGTGGTACCAAAAGTGCAAACAAGTTCCCAGTGATGAAGGCCTGAGCTACCCAGGTCATCATGTCTCTGATTACAGAGCTGACCCAGAGGAGCATTCAGGGTTTTGAGCAAAAAGCAAGGCTCTCCCAACTGAGCCAGCCAGATGCCCCTGTACTGCTTTAAAGTCAGACTAAATAATCTTAGCAGTGATATGGGGATGGGACTTCATGACCTACTTTCATAGCTTTTAAACTGAACAAGAACTTTGATCATTGCTTATTAAGTAAATAATATTTGTGTTGTTCCAAAACCTAGTCTTTTTGATTCCCTTACTGCTGCCAATACCCCTAAAAAGCATTGGCGAGTCATAGAGATGTTCACTCATCAGTTTCAACAGTTTTGGCCTTCTTGACCCTGTGCTTCTGTACACAGTAAGAGTTGGTTCCATTGAAGCCCAAGGAATCATTTCAAAATTCTTACAACCACAGGGTGATATAATATGGACTTTCTACAGGCCCCTGGGTGGCTCAGGTTAAGTATCTGACTTGATTTTGGCCAGGTTACGATCTCAGTGTCATAAGAATGAGCCCCACGTTGGGCTCCGAACACACCATTGAATCTGCTTGAGATTCTCTCTCCCTCTCCCT
The DNA here is from genome assembly GCF_963455335.1 of Martes martes. Lineage (NCBI taxonomy): Eukaryota > Metazoa > Chordata > Mammalia > Carnivora > Mustelidae > Martes > Martes martes. The sequence goes on along the minus strand of NC_137900.1, from coordinate 47,677,036 downwards.
CTGCCCCTGCACCCCTGTTCTGCTCACACATACACTCTCTCAAATCAATCAATCAATCTTTTTTTAAAAAATGGAATCTATAGAATCCCAAAATAAGAGAGTGAAGAAGTCTGGTAGAAAATGCTGCTTTATTGCCTAACACATGCATAGTCCTGCTGAAGTTGCAAAAAGCAATGATTTCCGATCTTACCTGGGGGAAAGGACATGCCAATTTTCCCAGGACTGCCCATGTTTAGGCCTATTCTCCCAACATTACTAAAATTTATATCAAATAGAAAGGACTTAGTTAAGCTAAGACAATTTTGTTAAAGAAGATTGGAGGAGTTATACTACCTAATTCCCAGATTTATCACAAAACTATAGTAATCAAGATACTATGATATTGGTGTAAGGATAAACATTTAAATCAATAATCTGGAAATAAACCCTTTATTTAGAATGAATTAGTTGTTGACAAATGTGTCAAGGCAATTCAATGGAAAAAGAATAGTCTTTAAAAAAGAAAAGAAAAGATTTATTTATTTGTAAAAGAGAGAGCAAGAACACGTGAGCACACATGAGCCAGGGGAGGGACAGAGGGAGAAGGCCAGAGAATTTCAAGCAGCCTCCACACCCAGTACAGAGCCGGAGGTGGGGTTCAACTTCATGATCTTGAGATCATGACCTGAGCCAAAATCAAGTCAGCTGCTTAATCAGCTGAGTCACCCAGGCACCCCAAGAATAATTTTTTTTTAAACTATGCTGGGTACTAAATATCTGCATGAAAAAAAAAATGAACCTTGACCTTTACACCCCACACATTACACAAAAATTAACTTAAACTGTCTATGTAAAAATTAACTCAAACTGCATCATAGAACTAAATATAAGAACTAAAACTATTAAAATTCTAGAAAAAAATGAGATAAAAAAAATCTTTGTGACACAAAGATTCCTAAATAGGACATAAAAATCTCAAACTGTAAGAGGGGAGAAAAATGGTAAATTGGTAAGTTAGAAATTCTTCCCTGTCAAAAGACACTTAAAAAAATTAAAAGGTAAGTTACAGATTTAAAAAGAAAAAAAATAAAAAAGTAACAGTGACAACTTAAAAACAACACAATTTTAAAGAAGTGAGTGGAAGATTTGGACACTTCCTAAAGAGATATATGAATGAATTCCTAGGACAGTCAAGGCTCTCGAGGAGGAAGTGATACGCCTGGTGATACTTATCAAAGGCCTCAGGGAGGAGCCCTTTGCCTGCTCTTCAGCAATGAGCGCTCCTAATCGGGGAACTCAACGGGAGCCAACCATCGCACTTAGTCTTCTGACTTTGCTTTGGAATATAGGTTTCCTGTGGTCACTAAGTCCCTTGCGCAAAATCTTGTTGGCCCTAAACAGATTTTGTAATAACCACAACCTCATAGGCCCTCAGAGGTTTTGATCTATTTTTCACTTCCTCTTTTCATGGTGCTTAAATTTTCCAACACGGTCTGAACCATAACCTGATAATGAAACCCAAACTTGATAATCCCCATCTCCATGTCATTCCTCTCTCTTCTGCTAAAATATGAGCTTCATGAGGGCTGAATATTACCAGAGACCAAAGGGCCTTAACAAAAGTTTTTTTTTTAAAGATTTATTTATTCATTTATTTGACAGACCGAGATCACAAGTAGGCAGAGAGGCAAGCAGAGACAGAGGAGGAAGCAGGCTCCCCGCTGAGCAGAGAGCCCGATGTGGGGCTTGATCCCAGGACCCTGGGATCATGACCCGAGCCGAAGGCAGAGGCTTTAACCCACTGAGCAACCCAGGCACCCCCAAAAGTTTTTTTTATAATAATGATGATGATGATGATGATGATCATAAGCCTTATATGGCACTGCATCAACCCGTTCACCTATGTAAACTGATACAGTCCTCACAACAACCCTGTCAGGGAGGTATTATTAATATCCCCCATGTACAGATGAAAAAACTGAGTCACAGAGAGTTTTAAAGATTTGCCCAAGGTGACACAGCCAAATAAGTCACGAATTGGATTTAAACTCGGGCTCTGTCTCCAAAATCTATGCTTTTTAACTCCTACACCCATGCTTCTCAACTTCTCATGTGTCTACAAATTGTTGAGAGATTTTTTTTTCTTTTTAATGCAGATTATAACTCAACAGGCCTGAGGTGGAATCAGAGAGCCTTCATTTCTTTTTTTTTTTTTTTTTTGACAGAGATCACAAGTAGGCAGAGAGGCAGGCAGAGAGAGGAGGAAGCAGGCCCCCTGCTGAGCAGAGAGCCCGATGCAGGGCTCGATCCCAGGACCCTGAGATCATGACCCGAGCCGAAGGCAGAGGCTTTAACCCACTGAGCCACCCGGGTGCCCCAGAGAGCCTTCATTTCTAATACGCTCCCTGCTGCTGCTGCTGATCTGAACACACTCGGAGTCACAGGCACAGTGCGAAACCACCTCGCCCGTAAACAGCTAGTTTACACTGGGGGCCAGTCCAGAGGTGCGGGGTGGTTCCTTCCCACGAGTGGTCTAAGGATCCAGGTGCCTTCTGGATCCTTAGGGATTGCCCGCATCTACACAGGCCAAAAATGAACCACCACAACCACACTGCAGTGTTTGGAAAGAGAGAGAAAGTGGAAAGCAATCAGCTTCCTTAAAGGCATGACCAGAAGCTAGAGTTAGTCACAGCATCAACACCAAAGCTGCTAGGCAGGCTGGTCGATGTCACCTCCAGCTGAACAGCCACTCAGCTAAAACTCAGGAGGTCCTCTCACTAAAACACAACTTTTAGAACGGATGTGGATTACTGAGACAACTAACCGTCTCGGCCACGGTGTATTTAAAAGCCTTCGAATCATCACCTCCTGTTTGGTTTCTTCTTAGAGTGATCTAATCCACCCTCTTCATTTCTCTCTGCCTTCTGCTGACCTGCCCGCAAGTTACTTTGTATCCAGAAAAACCCATTTCACCACGAAGTCATCTCCCTTGATTCCTCCAAACCTCTACTTAAGTGGAAAGGGGCAAGGCATGATGTTTGCATTCCCTAAATTAGGATGAATGCATAAAAGGTTCCAAACATACGCATTCCCCCTATCTTTCGTTATCCCTATTTCTTTAGTGGTCCATTTACTCCCAATCTCTACCTGAACCTGAAGGAAACTCAGAAAAGGAGGAAATACTGTCCTGGCGTTGATTTGGATGAATTTCCCCTCTTCTTCTCTACCTGGAAATGTTAACAAGCAGCTTCTGGGTTTCCTCTCTCGATTATAACTGGAGAAGTCGTGAAGAAAACATCATGAAGGTAATTCACTCCAAGTAGATGTGAGTTGAATCAAGTTCAGGCAAAGACTGGGAGGCTGCCTTCATTTTTATTGGAACCTCTCAGCCTCAACCCGGCAAATTGGAGACATTTGGATTAGGCAACTCACATGATGCACGTGTCCTGCCAGCAGTCACGGAGGAGTTGTCCGGCAGTGAAGAAGGCAGTGAGGAGACATGCTAGCCTGAATCTGTCCAGTCACTTGTGCAGGTTATAAGGAACCTGGACAGCACTTGGAAACCTGGATCTGCTCGAAAGAACGTTCTCTTCACAGCTGAGAAATCTATTTGAGACGATCGCTTTGTTTACAAGCTTTTGAATTAAGCGCAAAAGCTAGAGATACCCAAAGAAGAACAAGAAGCAAGTTGGGGTTCAGCAGGAATCATTGTGGCTGTGATGAGGTCCATCTACAGTACTACGGAACGCAATTTACTGAAATAAACTGAACGCATCCACTTTTTCGGGGCAGTCAAAATGCGGCCTTACTTTTAGATGGACCTAGGAGTCATTTCTGCTAACCGATTTTCAAAAGACGGCACCTGGCTGTTTATCGACAGAGGCTGTAGCGTTCGAATGGGCCCTGGCGGACAGCATGGCCAATCCATTTGTTTTCGCTTTCTCAATAATCAGCAAGAATCACTGCAGGCTCAGTTGGTCTGGCTGATTGATTGTAAAGACAGCCAAAATGAACAGCTTGACCATCTCACAATCTGATTTCCCCACCATGTATTGACCCAGTCCAAGTTACATATGTTACAGTATTTGCAAAGCTGTCACTGTTATAAAACACTTACTGGGCACGAGCTACCGACAGGGGCTTTCGGAGAATTCGCTAAAATTAGAAACCAACTCACCTTGGCCTGTCTGAACTTTGCGAATTTGCTCATGTAGGGGAGGGAAGCAGTGTTGTAGATATCTCCACACTCACACAAACCTAACTGTCACAACAATGACAACACAGTGCTTTCTAGAATCCTCTTTGATGTGATTAACAGGGCAGAAACGAGGCAAATGAAAACAGATAGAAAACAACCTTTGATTTTGTGCTTGAGGGTGTGCGTGTTTTGTTTGTTTTTGGTGGATTTCAATCTGCCTTTATTTTTAAAATCACAGGATGTGTGGAGAGGAGACCAAACCCCTGGGCCCTTTCTGATCCCAGAAGAGGAAGTGCTGGCATCTGCTGGTGGAGGTGGGGACTGGTCCTTAGCACGAGTTGTCTCATTAACTCAGGGGATGACCAGGTCTGTCTGGAAACTGTCTGCATTTCAGACCCCTTAGCTGATTTACGGGTAGAGCAAAATGGGTTGTTTGAATTTGTGGAGCCAGCGGTTTGCTTTCATTTGTCTTTAAAGTCATCAGTTGAATTCAGGATAGATCAGAGAGATTTTTCATTGCACTAAATAAACTTCTAACAATACCAATTGAGCTCCTCAGATGGGACACGATGGGAATGTGGGAAGTTCGAGGGCCATTAAACCACTGAGCCACACTTAGTTGAAATTATGATACTCTCGTCACCCGTGGCTAAATGAAGAGCAGAGGTTTAATGAGTTTACCAGGTTAAAAATGAGCCTGTGTCAGGCACGACTCAGACTCATTAATTAGGACTCCACTTAAACCGTCGAGTAGTTTTACTTACTAGCAGTACTCAAGCTGGGGGGAGGCAGGAGGGACTTGGTGACAGTTTGGTTGCGGTCAATTACGAACTACCAAGTGAGGGTTAAGAGTGGGACTGTGGGTATCGAGAAGACCATTTTAGCCAACTTTCACCTCTGACCACAATAAATGTGAAATTCCAAAGTCCTCATATTTCACAGTTGAACATGATTAAGACCCCAAAGGGGTAATCTTCTCCCCTGCATCTGAGGAGAGTGCCCAGACCATGGACAGTCCCTAAAATGCCCGGCCAGTTCCAAAGCTGCAGCTGGTATAGAATGGGAAGTTGCCAGTCTCCGCTGGCAGAGACGGACTTCCCTTAGTGCCCAAGTCCCTGAGGGATGTAAGAACCAAACCAGTCTGTTCACACAGCAATGGGAAGAAACCCCCCTTTTTAATGATCTACTGCTGGCTGAGCATTAGGGACTCGGGCTGTGGGCTTTGCAGAACTATTGGCTGTGAGATCTTTGTGAACCTCCGTAAGAATAATAACGACACCTCACACAAAGAAGTGTTGTGGGGGTTCCGTGTAATGATCAGGGTAAGGAGCTCAGTGAACGCCTGGCATCTACTAAGGGCTCCACAAACCAAGGTGTTTGCTGTGGTCCACCCTCTACGACAAGGTGAAATGGCTCCTTTCCCAGTTTGAACTTCATCACTTCTTGTTCTCTTTCTTCTTAAGAGTGAGCTAATCCATTCCTCTTGTTTCCCTCTGCCTTCTGCTGACCTGCCCACAAGTTCTAGTTTTAACCGTATAAAGCAATGAACATGGAAAAGAAAAAAGGAGACCTAGATCTAAAATGTTGGGGGAGTTTCATCTGGTGAGCAGCTGTAGGGACCCAGTAACCAGTCTCATGCGAAGGGAGTCCATTTCCACAGACTGGCTTCGCTTTCTCCTGCTCTCTGATGGTCTCCCTTCCTCTCCACTCCCCCCTTCCCATCCCCCCTCCCACCCCCATCCTTCCCCTGTTTTTGTACTGGAAGAGCCTGGTGCTGCTACTGTTTTCCTATAAAGCAGAGGCATGTCGTTCCCGATTCAGAGAAATCGCAAATAAAATTGCCGCAGCCGAGTCTGCCATTAAATATCTTTTATGCTTGTCCGTGATGGCTCAATGCTGTGCTGAACATGCTAATCTTCTGATTTGGTGTCCTTATTCTTTAATTCAAAGAGAAACAGCTGAGTTAGATGTATACAATTTGACTTATCAAGACCACTCCGTAGGTACAAAAGGGACATGCATGGAGGAAAGCCCCATCCAGAGAGAGAATACTGAGGGGACAGGCTGGGGTGGATCAAACAGAAATTGAACAATCTTTTTCTCCAAATGGAAATCTGACTAAATGACTGAGTCCAGCACCTCAGAATGCTCGGAATGGTTGTTTTCCCCTAGAACCACAACACACACACACACATACACACACACGTACATATATATCTGTAATCTATATTATAGTCACACACACACACACACACACACACATAGAGGACAAATATAAATGAGATAGGGCTTCTAGCTTCTTCAGTCTCTTGCCACCCAGGTACCTGTGCGTTGTACCAGAGTGAACGTCATGCCTCATGGTCCAAACATGGAGAAAACAAAGAGACACTGAAACTTCAGGAAGGCACAGTCTCACACAGCATGTCACAAAGGCAGAAGACTGGTGGAAAACTGCATTTCTATCCTGAAATACGTTCCTGTTAAATAAGAGCATCATATAACAGGCCAAATGTCCTTTCGGTTGTGTACTAAGCATTATTTCTAAGTTGGACTTTTTCTGAGAGTTCACATTCATTCCTTCTCATTTTCTTCACCATTCCTTTGAATCGTCTGATGTTTAAACACATAGGAAAATGTGGTGTGAGAATTAAGCTCCTTGACAGCAGGGTTGTTGGGGTTTCGTTTTGAAGTCATTTTTGTATTTCCAATTTCTAGCTCAGTGTCTTACACCAAGTAGAATATCAACATATTTTGATGAACGAAGGGTCAAAGTTGTAGTAGCTTTCAAATATCAGTGAATAAAACAGGCTAAGTAACTCTTTAAAGTTTGAATAAAAGGGAGCAGTACTTTTCTAACTCGAGTTAATGACAAAATTGTGTGGTGTTGGAAGTACCATTCTGCGTCTCGGGTCAGCCCAAAAAATATACAGATGCAGATGTAGATACAGATATAGATAGATATATTTTTATCTATATATGGTTATATAGATATCTCAGCAGAGAATTGTCTGCAAAATGTTCTACTTAACGATTTCAGAGAAGAGGCACGAATGCACTCTCAAGGTTTCTTTCGGAAAGATTCTTGCTAGCGACTAATAGTGGGTTTGGGGCAGTTGGTTAGTTCAAAAGCACCATTTAGACTCTAAAATAATAAAGAAATGGCTTGAGTTGTAAGGGAAAAAAAGAATTAATGAAAAGGGACATAAGAGATATAATGAAAATAAATAGTTCTTCCTCTTCTAACGTCCCTCCTGGGAACAAGTTATGAAAGATAGCTGGAATAGTAGACTCCCGAATAAAATTCTTCCAGGGTAGAAAGTAATTAGGGTGAGCACATGAAAGCCCAGGTTTAATTGTTCCTTTCAATACAGTAACAGAAGACATTCATTATGCAACTTCAAATGAGCAGCCCATTAATGGAGTACACCTCCAATAGAACCCCATAAAGTAATATTTTTATATAGCCTGTAATCATTTGGTGAGTAGCACACTTGTGCGTTATAGCTAGAGGTATGTGTTAAGGGCATTGAGCAGGTTAAGGTCATCATTTAAAATACACAATTGTCTGGGTGGCTCGGTGGGTTAAGCCTCTGCCTTCGGCTCAGGTCATGATCTCAGGGTCCTGGGATCGAACCCCACATCGGGCTCTCTGCTGAGCAGGGAGCCTGCTTCCCCCTCTCCCTCTGCCTGACTCTCTATCTACTTGTGATCTCTGTCAAATAAATAAAATCCTTTAATAAAATACATAATTGTTGCTACCCCATTTAGGCGTTTTAAAAATATTTTAATATTCCAAGACTGTCATGAAGATGACAGATAATTTATTAAGCTTCTGGAAAACACACACACACACACACACACACACACACACACACACACGCAAAACCCCAAACACCTACTTTTACTTCTAATTCAGTGTCTTGGGTTGATTTCTAGATGTCTCTAGAAAGCTCATTTGGGGCCCTTCTTTAGATGTGACCAGTGGGAAGAGACCGAGAATGCTTCCCAGGTTCCATTTCTGTTGGTTTTGCCAGTACCTGGCAACTACGCCGTTGACATCTAGGACAATCACTGTCCCAGTTATGACGGCACAATAAGCTTCACCTTCTCTTAGGTCTAAATTCTTCTCAGGATTAAGTAGGGATTTTGTGACACAGATGACATCTTCCTGGGCGCAGTGCCATATGGACCTAAATGGTGGCCTCAGGACACTTAGGCAATCTGGTTATAAATATCTTCTTACTTCTAAATACTCAGCTGACAAGGTGATTGTGTTAGCTGGGGTAAATTAAAAACACAATATGCTGTTTGACCATGTTAAGCTGTCCTTTTCTTTCCCCTAAGAAATTCTCATATTCTTTCACAATGGATAGAAATGTGCCCACGGCCTGAATAGTGACTAGAGATGCTGTTTCCTTTCAAATTCGTCCTACAGGAAATGTGGCTTGAATAGGACCCTGCTCCGAAGCCCAAATCAGCCACTGACTTTCCATGTGACCTTAGGCAAATTATTTCACCTCTCTGCATCTTTGTGGCCTCCCTCCGTAAAATGGCAAATGTTGACAGCCTCTGTATGATGGAGATTCGTTGGGAGGGTGGGAGCTGCTGTTTGTGATGTGCTCGGCATTGACTTGGTCCCATATTAAGACAATATCAGCGTTCATGGTTATTTCTTCCCTAGCTCTGCTGCTGAAAATTAAGAAGATATTTACTCTTAGTGAATTTTAGTTTCTCAGAGGGTTGACAGAATGACCTAGAAGAGGTGTAAGGCTTAGTCAGTGTTCTATGAAGGCTTGCAAAATGCCAATAGAGGTAAAGAATTATAGATAAATAAGACAAGGTAAAGTCTTCTTTTTTAAGCTGCAAAATTATTTTGTGTTTTAAATCCCTACATTTTGGGGCACCTGGGTGGCTCAGTGGGTTAAAGCCTCTGCCTTCGGCTCAGGTCATGATCCCAGGGTCCTGGGATTGAGTCCCACATCAGGCTCTCTGCTCAGTGGGGAGCCTGCTTCCTCCTCTCTCTGCCTGCCTCTCTGCCTACTTGTGATCTCTGTCTGTCAAATAAATAAAATCTTAAAAAAAAAAAAAAATCCCTACATTTTCAGATTTTATCTTTTGTGAGAGATTCTTCTTGTAAACATATGCAGGTGTGGGCATACAAATACACACGGCCACAAAGTATCCCTCGTGGGATTGAACTTCCCAGTAATGACTCCTCATTAGTACCTTGTCATGTTTATCATGTATTTTATGGGACAGAAACAGACGTTCATGGCAGGTATATTCATCCATTCTCTTGTTATATATAATATCCTTAATTTTTATTAAAACAGAAGTAGTTATCATGTACTTGTAGTAAGTATGGAATTACAAATGCCATATGATGGGCATTTTAGCCCAGATGGGTTTAGAATAGGTAAAGCTGTCCTTCCTTTTCACAGCACAGCTCCACCTTTCAAACACACACACACACACACACCCAACCCTCTACAAAGTCTGGTGAATAAATCCAGTGGCATTCTAAAGCAGGTGTTATGGTTTTGTAGGGGGGAGAAAGGGGGGAAGAGGAGTCTGGATAGCCTGAACATAGGATCCTTCTATACTACAGTGATCCATAAAGTAGACCTTGAGAAAGACAGTGAAACAAGTTAAAAACCAGACAAAATGGAGGCTTTATGGGGCTGTACCATCGAGCCTGGAGTCAGCTCATCAACACTAAAGATGCTGATGAGTCAGAAGATCAGGGAAGAAGGCTTCACATTTCAGGATCCCAGGACAGGTTGGCCGCAGAGATTTATTCTCAGATCTTTTTAATTTGTCTCTGCTGCATAGTAAAACCTGGGTGGGCAAAATTCTCCCCATTCCAGGGACCCTGTATAGACTGCTGTAGGATTTTATGGGACTGATGCTCTTCTTTTTTAGAGGGCTGTTTATGCCCAGTGTCTTTCCTCTTCTCAGCCGGTGTACATCAGTCTCTAAATCTTCTTCCCCCACCTTTGAAAATTTATGGCAGCTTTCAGCCAGGCTTGGCTTAAAGCCATTGACCTCTGTGGCCCACGTTATTGACCAGAACACAGCATCTTCTGCCCACATAATATATGTCTCTTTATCTCCCTGAAAGGAAAGGAAATGACTCTTGGAATGGCCAGGAACACAATAAAAATGAGAGAGGCTTTCTCAGGTTTTTTTGTCCGTGGCATTTGGCTTTACAAAAAGCCACACTGGGATTCAGGTGTGTGCTAGGCAGGGCTTTGAACAGTGCATTGAGAGGGCACTCTTGGGAGCATGCATTGTAGGACACAAGGCCTGTCCCAAATAAAATCACCATTTTCTACGCTCTCACCTTGAGGGTGAGTGAATGAATAGCCCTCGGTCAGCAAGTCCTCAGAACGGAGTCTATAGACGCCCTGATGCAGTAAGCCCACAGGGACGCTCGTAAAAGATGCAGCAGGGTTCGCAGATCCTGCCTGCCCTTTGGGTCACAGTGGCATTGAAAACTGGAGCTGGGAGAGCCAGAAGCATTGTCTTGTTCAAGCTGCTAAATCTGCAAATAAGGAAACTGAGGCCCAGTGAGAAGATGCTACTTCTCCAAGGTCACAGAGCGAACAGGCATTAGACATGGAGTCCACCACCACTAAGGTATGAAGCAGTGTAGGAACTTGTCCTTTAAAGTACTGCCCCCACAACCAGTAAAAAAAAAATTTCCATAAAATTAAGACAAAAAATTCTGCATAGGGGCCAGGGGTATACAAAGCAGTCCGCAAAAGCCTCTTTCCTTCCCCCCTTCGGGTATTATTTCCCAAACCTCATACTCAAGAACCCTCAGCTGCCCTAAAAACACCATACCAGATGAATCACTCTCCCTTCAGACAAGAGCTGGGAGCAGCGTTGAGAAATACCCCAAAACCCTGCAAAAGCGGCACTGACTGCTTCGTAGCCTTGGAGGAGTCTCTTAACCTTGAACTGTTCCCGTGGGTACAGTGGGGAGGGAGCGCCACTCTACCCAGGGGTGTCCTGCGGGTGAGAGCCTGCAGAGAGGAGTGCACGATCAAGTCAAGCGCTTTCTGTGTAATCTGGGGTTATGAAAAACCTGTTAGAGCTTTGTGCTAACACAGAACCCTCCAGACAAGCTAGAGCATTTTATCTGAGTATGCCAGGACTTTCTGGAGGAGGACATGGGCAGAAGTGATTTTTAGCATGGCTATCACTAAGAGCTGGCTACTTGGGTTCTACCTACAGAATTAGTTCTCCAATAAGTTTATATTTTTTAAAGATTGATTTATTTGAGAGGGAGGGAGAGAGAGAGAGTGCGAGTGGCGTGGGGGTGGGCAGAAGGAGAAGGAGAGACAGATAATCCCATGCAGACTCGCTGCTGAGTGTGGAGCCTGGTGGGGCTCAGTCCCATGGACCCTGAGACCATGACCTGAGTGGAAGTCAAGAGTCAGATGCTTAACGGATTGAGCCGCCCAGGCACCCCAGTTCTCAGATAGGTTTAAATGACAGAACCCCAATGTGGTGTCATACTCCTTGTAGATTATCAGGATAGGTTACTATACTCCATTCTATTACATAAACTAGAACCCAGACACAGGATTACTAGCAGAAGGCATATACTATCTATTTATATGATCAACCATAAACAGTCACATCCATGAAAAAAATAGGACTTGACACGGCAGACACCTAATGGGTTTTCCCACTTCCCATCAACATTTGATCACTGCTTGTTCCTAAGTTTTATAAATCATCTCAGGGAGACAAGCTGCAGTACATGCTAAAGTTTGAAGCAAAATTTGTGAGGAAAAACGTTGAATTTCAAAAACTGTACCTGGTAATTTTTTCCCCCTGGATATTTGGAGAAGGCATGATTATTGAATTTCAGTGGTAAAAAAACTCAGCCCAGCTTACAGGACACCAAGGATCCATGGAGCAATTTGAGAACCACAGCACTAGAGGGTTAATAAACCAGGAGAAGTCCTATTTCCTGCTCATCTAAGTCACAAAATAAGGGAAAGAGACCCAGAAACTTGGTGAAGGGGAGTTTTTAGTGTCCTACCTAACCAATAATATTTAATAATATGAAGCAAAATAAAACTATTTCAGGATCTGTAGTTAATTCTATAAGACGTTTTAATAAGCCATACTTCTATTCAGGACCATGAAATTTCTCCTAAAACTCAAAAGTGTCAAAGTACTGGCAACATTAATGGTAGCCTTAAAACCAGTATGCATGTAAGTCAAATCAACCTTAAAATATTACCCTAAAAATTGAATTTCTATAGCATGTTTTCAAAAATAGTTGTCTAACAGTAGAGAATCAGCTGAATAACCCAGATATGCACCAAAATGATGAGTTATGCAGACTTATAAAAAATATTTTTTGTAATAATGGCTAATGGCATGGAAAAACAAACTGTGTATTAAAGGAAATAGTCTCTAAGAGTGTATCTTACAATATTATTTCATTTGTAATCTATACATACAGAGAAAACCCACCAAATGGCTAATAGGGGTAATGCTATTAACAGATGCTTTATGTTCTCTTCATATATTTGCATTTTTCATAAACCTATTGTTTCTGTAATAACCAAATCACAATTGTTGGTGTAAATATCAGAGTTTCTGTACAATGTTCTTCAACCACTAAAGTACTAGAAATATAACCACTTCATCTGTTAGGCTGTCCCAACACATGCATTGTGAAGACACCATTAGAACATAGCTTCCATGTCCAGAGAAATGTATGTGTGTGTATAGATTGTGTGTATATAGACACATATATGTGATTGTGTTTGTAATAGTATTTTATGTTCACATAGACATAAATATCCTCTCCAAAATTCTTTAACTTGATTGACTATTAGGGTACACGGATCAATTTCAACAGCCAACACTGACTAGCTGTAATCCAGGTTCTCATTAGAAAGTATACTTTCAAGCTCACTGTCATCTGCTAATTTTCAGAAGCTAATTTCAGAGAAATTCAATTTTTAATTTTTAAAAACTAAAAATATTCTATTGTTACAAAACTACATCGAATATTCCAAATAGTCCCAACTCTATCCCTAGACCAAGCAGGGAGCTGGGTTCCCATGGAATTATTTATTTGACCTGCACTTGGGTGTGACATCAACTATCTGGGTTGAGACTCATGGTGGGGGTGGGAGGGTTGGGGGGGGTGGAGGGGGTGGGAGGGACACGACATGTGTTGAAGATGTTATCTGCATCTCCGGGTCTTCTTGAGCAAAGACTCCAGGAAGAAATTTCATTTTTATGTTTTAATAACAAAAAGCAGGCGAAAGTCTCCCAAAGAACCCGTCTGTTTTCATGTGTGGATGATACAAATCAGCCGACCAGGGGTTCCTTCCCCGGCTGCTCAAGCAGAGCCAGGAGCCAAATGTGTGGCCCAGCTGCAGCAAATGTGCGAATCAATGTGGTGTGTGTTTTTAAACCTAATTCTTGACTCAATTTTATGTTCCCACCATGTTTTCCTTTCTCTCCCCTTTTTGTTTCTCGCTTAAAAAAAAAAAAAAAGTATCCAACTAGATGTGTGTGGGAACAAATCAACAAGGACAGAGGAACTTAAGGTGAAAAGCCAGCCTTGTGCCCCTCTGCTCTCTGCCTCCACCCCCATCCCGCTCCCCAGATTCAACCTCTTTTAACTGTTTGTTTTTAGTTCCTTTAGCAGTTACCTCCATAAATCTAGATAAGAGGCTTAACCTCTTTTTCTCCATTTATCAACTTGAGATAATATCTCTGGACACCTTAATATGAAAAGGGAGGACTTAGCTCATTTACTAGAAACCTCCTCTACTTCCAAGTGCTTTATGTTTATATTATTTTTGGTTCTACAGTTCTTACCTTTGCAACTTTAAAGATAGAAATCTTCTCATCAGAGGCCCCCACCCCCAGATTTTGAATTGTGCGTATTACTGCAAGCTGCCAGATTTTCACAAGTGAAGACAGCTAATAGCACCTATCCCAGATCAACAAGGCCACAAAGCCCTCACGATGAATCCAAAGCTAAATAGTTAAGGAGCCCTAAAAAATACGAGGGATGGTAACACAGCCGAGGTGGGTCCCAGACATCATGGTAAGGACTCCGTTGTATCTCGGGGACAGCCTCAGTTACACACAACATTACAGCTTAAACTGAAGTTTGAACAATGAGCTTTAGATGTCTACCTGATAGCCAGGTGAAACCCCTTCAAAACCTTTTGTGGTTACTTGAAAGCACCTGGGTGACTCAGGTCATGATCCCGGGGTGCCGGGATCGAGCCCCATATCAGGCTCCCTGCTCGGTGGGAAGCCTATTTTTCCCCTGCTTGTGTTCCCTCTCTCACTCTCTCTGCCAAATAAATAAAATCTTTTAAAAAAGGAAAGCTTGAATTTCAAAGTTTTTCTTTCCAAAAATGTTTAAGGTACTTGCTTAATATTTCTTTCCAGTAAAAAAGTTTTTTCTCCTCCTAATCTCCTGCTGACTCTTACAAAGAAAAGGCCCCACATGGAGTCACTCAGGGTAGGCCAAGTCACCAAACTCTAGCTTAATACCTAATCTGATTACACTTGCAGCCTCCCCCAGAAATGTAGTCTTTCCCAGTCAGTCAGGACTTTTCTGATCACCTCTCCAAGGGCCTCTCCATCCCCCAAAGAAAGGTGAAGTTAAACCCTCCCCTCCCCCAATAAAATCCTTCCTCCCCAAAAGAAGGTGTCTTCACCTAAAGTAATCTTTTCTTGTGTTTATGACTTCCTCCTTACGTCTTTAAAAACCGTCCCCTTCCTGTAGCCCTTCAGAGCAGCTCTTTTACTTGCTAGATGGGACGCTGGCCAACTCACGAATGGCCTCCTAGAACCAATAATATCTCCAAACTCACTTGGTTCGATTTATGCTTTTTAACACTGCCCACCTCGAACTTGCTTTGTTAACCTTAAAAACAAACTGGCAGCTATTTTACCAGCAAAAATAGGTTTGTTTAGGGACAGCAGAAGATTTCAACTCAGAACAAGCAAGCTAAGACAAAAACACAGCCAAACTCCCCAGATCAAAGGAGAAAAAAAAAACAAAACACCCTCCAATAAAGGCAAAAGGGGGCTAGTTGGGGGCTGTTACGTACAAAAAGTCCAGCGGTGGATGATGGGAGTTCGAAGAGTAGTGGCTTTTCATTGGCTGAGTTGTGACTATCTCTCATTGGCTGGGCTGTTGCTGGGGGGAGAGAGATCCTTCTTCCTCCGGCTGGGTTCCTCACCTAGCTAAAGCAGCATGAGACTTGCAAGGTTCTCTTCCCCTTAGAGTCTGCAACTGACCGATAACTGGTAGGGCAAGAGAGCTGCCCCCTCTGGTCTCCCGACTCCATCTGAAGTGTGGGTTGCTTTTATTAATTATTACTTAATTTTCACATCTTCCAAGGCTCAGAATAATGGGTGGTGTTGGCTTCAGCCGGTCCGTGGGGTGTACAGATCTATCTCCATGACCTCACCATGATTCACCTTGGTAACATGCCTCCCTTGGGCTCCTCACGCTGGGACACACATGAGGCACAAAGAGGACTTGCAGAAGAGCAGTTAGGAGAGCTCTGGCAAAGGCGACAAGGACAACACGCTGGACTTAGCCTCAGGTGTCATTCAGCATCAGCCATGCCCTGAACAGACAATAAGCCAGGTCTTAACTGCAAGGACGAGGGCTGCTAATCAGACAAGAATGAAGAGCAGGTGTGGTGAGCAGCTCTGAGAGGAAGCATGGAAGCAGCAAGGTGAGGTGGGAGGGGAGTCCAGGAGCAGGGACCTCGTCAGAAAAGCTGCCCAGGTGTTATATCAGGGAATCTCGTAGAGGGGCAGGGGATCAAAGACAGTGACAAGATGGCAAGAATTCTTAGATGGGGACAGGTGTGGATTTGAAAAATTATGATTAATGTTATAACATTATGTAGGAGTAACATTTAAAAAAAAGAAAAGAAACACCAGAATACCCTGCTTGGAAATTTGAAGGGAAGATCAGAAGTTACAAAAGGTTGAAAAGTGCTGCTTTAACAAAGCTGTGTACTAAGTTAATTAAAAATACCTAAATAAAGCCTTTGACTCAAATCTGCCATAACTGATTACATTTGCTTGCTCTTAATTCTCCAGTATAATAGGAAAATTTAGAATGCATCATTTTATAGGCCACCACATTGCTAAAAACTTGTGCCCAGGGGCAAGGGAATGAGTGCAGTGTGATTGAATGGGCAGGAGGGTTATGTGGCAGCTTCGCTTTGTTTCCTAATTTCCCTTAATGGAATGGGCCATTACTTTGCATTTTCTACCTAGTCCCTCTCAGCCTGCTGCTCTTAAGTGCTGCTTTTTCATTTTTTGCTTTTAGTTCCTTTGGACCCTCTCGAGAAACCCTCAGCCCACCCAGAATTGAAATCTTCAGCAGCAAGGACCCGGTGCCCACCAGAGGCTCTTAAACTTCAGTTTGCATAACAGTCATCCAGGAAGGTCGTTAAAAATACTCATTCTTGTGTGAGAACCCCCATCTCGGCCTCCTTGATTTTAATACAGTAGGTCAGGGTGGAGGCTGGGGGATTTCATTACCAGCAATTCCAAGGACAGGAAGGTGATCTTCGGACCCATAGTGAGAAGGGTTTTTCATCCTACTCTGTCCCTACTCTGTCCCACCCGTATGGCTAACGGAGGAACCAACAACCTTTACTGTTAGGAAAACAAAATTACACATCTCAAATCTCTGAGGTCCCTGCCAGGCCTCCCTCCTCTGCCCAAAGCTCGACATTTAAAATCTCTTCCACCAAAAAAAAAAAAAAAATCTCTTCCACCATCTCCTCCTCCATAGCTCCTTAGAGGGGCAGAAAACAGAAATGCCCCTCAGTGTCCTCCACACACCACACCCCCAGTAGAGCCCCTCCACCCCCACTTTGGTTTTTGATTGAAGTACAGCTGACATACAATATTACATTAGTTTCAGGTGTACAACGTGGCGATTCAAAAATTCTCTACGTTTCCAAAATGCTCTTAAGTGTAGTCTCCATCCCGCACAACACAAAGTTATTACAATATTATTGACTCTATTCCCGTGCAGTACTTTTCATCCCCGTGACTTATTTATTTTAGAACTGGAAGTTTGTGCCTCTTAATCCCCTTCACCTATTTGGCCTATCCCCACCCCACGCCCCTCTGGCAACCTCCCATTTGGTCTCTGTAATTAGCCACTCTTAAGAGGCTCTCATCAAGCAAAAGAGAAAGTTCCCTGTCTTTAAAACTCTCCGGGAAGTCCAGAGTAACATTTCCTCTTGGAAAGCTCTTTGCCACGATTTTCCCAGGGCTGTACTTGACTGAAACCCCCAAAGGAAATTACCACTTAAATTAGGCAGGATGTGCTGGCTGTTTTTCTGGCCTCTGCCAAGCACACACGCAGCGAGGGATGAGATGGGGCGGGGGGGACGGGGACCGGAGAGGGGCCCGCATGTTGTGGGGGGAGCCTATGAGGGAAACAGGCCTGAGGACATCGCTGGGGAAGCCAACACTGGGAAATGAAGGCATCTGCTCCTTTTTCTGCCAAGTCTTTCACTAACCGGCCAGGTGCGGGGAGGGGGCAGTACGGTGGGACAGAGGAAATGATGGGTCAGCTTTGGCACTTGGCCATCCATCTTGGAACCTGCCCTCGTAGGGGCAGAGGCCTCCACGGAGCCTGACTGTAGGCTCCATGAAAGCAAGAACAAGATCTGTTTTGTTTTTGTTCTCCCACTTTTTTTTTTTTTTTTTAAGTTGTAGTTGACATACAATGTGTTACTAGTTTCAGGTGCACAACATAGTGATTCGACAATGTTGTACATTACACAGTGCTCACTATGGTAAGTGTAGTCACCAAGTCACCATACAAAGTTATTCTAATATTAATGGCTATATTTCTTATGCTGTACTTTTCATCCTCGTGGGTTTTTCTTTCTCCCTTTTTAAAAACATACAATCAGGGGTGCCTGGGTGACTCAGTCAGTTAAGCGCGTCTGCCTTCAGCTCAGGTCTTGATCCCAGAGTCCTGGGATCAAGCCCCACGTCAGGTTCCTGGCTTAGCAGGGAGCTTGCTTCTTAAAATCTTTAAAAAAAAAAAAACTAAAAAGATATAATCAAATACCATAAAATTTGGCCTTTTAACCTATGCCATTCAGTGGGTTTTATTGTATTCAGGAGGTCGAGTGACCAGCACCACTTTAATTTCAGAACATTTTCATCACCCCAGAAAGAAGCTGCTCTACCCATGAGCAGTCACCCCCACACCCTCCTCCCCCCACCCACTGATCCACTTTCACTCCCTATGGATTTACCCACTCTGGGCATTTCACACACATGGAATCCTACTACCTGTGGCTTTCAGGATCTGGCTGCTTTCACTGAGATCATATTTCAAGTCCATTCACACGTAACGTGTGCCAGGCCTTCATTTCTCTCTACTGGGGAACAATATTCCGCTGTGTGGATAGACCACATTTTGTACATCCCTTCGTCAGGTGATGCCCATTTGGGCTGTTTCTACTTCTTGGTATTATGAATAATGTACATGAAGTTTCACGTACAAGTGTTTAAGGGGACATAGGTTTTCATTTCTTCTGAGGATACCTAGGAGTGGACTTGCTTGGGTCTTAGGGCAACTCTGTGTTGAACCCCTTGAAAGAATCTGTTTTTACCCACTGCTGCAATTCCCCATTGACAGCCCAGCCCCTGGCACATTGTTTGACAAATGGATGAGTGAATTAAATCAATGAAAGAAATTAGGAATCAAATGAGTGAAGTTCTGAGTTTTTTAGTGTGAAAGCATTTTATACTCCATTAAGAGCAAGACAAATGAGATTTACTGTTATTAAGTAATGGTATCAGACTTTCCTAATCTGGGATCTATGGAAGAGCTCCAGGGGGTGGTGAATCACATGCCTTAGTGTTGTTTGAGTATGTGTGTGTGTAGTGTTGTCTTTGGATCAGGCAAATAGAATACTGTAGAATGCCCTGCTTAGGCTGTATCCCCCACAACAGGATGCAGTATCCCAGAGGCCAAGGGAACGTGCCCACCATAAGCTGACCCCCTCCTTCATGGCACGAGTTTCTGCTCCTAAAACCCTGGAATTCCTAGCCTAAGGAGCCCAAGTCTCTTCCCCAAATTCATCCTTCTGAGGGCAATTCATGCCACTCTGGTCAAAGGAGGGTTGTAGACAAAAGTGCAGACCCAGATAGAATCTGCAGGGTGGGATTTTATGCCACAGGGGCCCAGAGAAGTCCCCGCCAACTCCCCCAGGGATGGAAAGAGAAGGGCTGAGGACTAGCAGCTGAGGGGTGAGGACTAGCTTCCTCCCCAGCTGCCACTTCCCAGTGAGAAACTCCAACAGGAGATCCAAGAACTCTAAATTCAAACCTAGCTTTCCATTAGGTTCCTTGGAAATGGTCAAGAGGATAATGGCATCGATGTTGTGATGGGCAGAGCAGGGCTGGGGGAAATGTCTTGTGGCATGTGGCATGTGAGCCTTCATTTCCATCTGTGCGCTTGTCTCAGGCCTGTGAGGGTCGGGGGTGGGGGTGACCCATGAATGTGGGTGGTGGTGGTTGTTGTTTTTAAGGAGTGCATATATGATTGTTATCAGATTCTCAAAGGCCTCAAAAAATCTGGACCATGATGGAAAGAGTTGAAAACGAAAGGGTACACCAGAAGTCAGAAGTTCTGAGTTTTAGCCCTTCTCCCTTCGCATACAAGCTGGATGGACTCAGATAGCTTCTCCTGATCTTAGTCACCCAGACAATGACACAGAAATCATCCTGACATATATTAAATTTTCCATAAAGCATCAAGGGAGGCAAGATTATTATTATTAATTTAGGCTCATAATATTGCTACAAGCTAAAGTTCACTACAGTGTTGCAAAAGATTTATGGGAGATAAACTTGGATTACATAATTTGTCCAAAGTTATTCAGCAGTAAATTAGTGGCACTTAAAATATATATAACTAGGAATTCCAACATTCTTTCCCAAACTTTCATCTCTACACCACACCCTCTCACCCAAGACAAAAGAACACTGACCATTACAGAACAGAAGTGTTTTCCTGAGAGCTGTGGTTTCCTTTTGTCCTATGGCTCAATAATATTTTTCAGAGTTTCTCCACATGAATTTATTCCTCATATTTGTTTGTTCTTCGATTCTTATGTTTAATGGGGCCGTGAATATTATGGTATGTAAATATATGAGAAATTTCAGCTGTTAGCCATTATGGCTGATACATAATGGATGATTTTTTTTTACTAAATAACAAAACTTATTCTACATAAGGAAAAAAGCTGAATCTCTAAAGTAAAAACTAACCAGCTTGGTCTGTAATGTGAAATAGCCAGCTTCAGTTTCTATTTCTTTATCCAATGAATTCATCAGTGTCATAGAGAAATTATATAGACAGATCATAGAGACATAATTATTCTAGGAGTGGGGTAGTTATTTGAAGTAGAATGACCAACTGTCCTTCCCATGCTGAATCCAGGACAGGCAGGGCTACGCAAACCAAATTCGTTAGCCACTCTAATTGAAAGGTAACATGTACCACTTTGTCTCTGACTTAAATCTAAAAGTTATGGTAGGCTTGTCAATCAATTGAGATTTTTCTTACTGTCTACATCCACTCTTTTTTGGTCTGAAAAGGAATACGTGTATGTGAATGGATTATCTACGTCAGTATGATGTTCATAAGTTTTAATTAGAACAAGAGGGACATGGGGATGAAATGAACATCCTTAACATGCTAAATAGATATTTGCATGATGAAAAAGAATTGTTACTTTTTCCTTGTGTGTTTTATGTGTTAAATACATTATTATATCATATCTTTATATTATTTAGTATTCAGCTATTGCCCATACTTATTACTGAAAAGAATCCATTTTTAAATTTGACTCTTGAACACGGAAGTTCCATGTGGTTTTCACCCTTCTCAATTCTCAATTATAATTTCTCTGCTGCTGAACTTTCACTTGGATACTTTATTGGCCTCAGTCTGAATGCCCAATGGTTCAAGATTAAAACCTGGAGATCATCTTGATCTTGCCCATTTTGTCCTCTTACTTATCTAGGGGTATGTTCTTGTTTCCCTTGTCATTTTAATAGCTTTTAGCTATGAATGTTGTCATTCTATCTCAACTATCATGTTTTCATTTTTTGTTTAATGATCTTTGGCTTCCTGCTCTTTTATTTCATATTCTGTGGTCATCGTTATTTGTCTTTTTTTTTTTTTTAAGTATCAGTCACTGTTGGTGCGTGCTCATGTTGTATGAAATCAATGGATTTTGCCAAAGCTAGTCCCGTATTGAAACACGAGATAAGCCTTCCATGCAGACCTACTATGATGTGCAGTAAAATTATTCAAGTTTCCCTCATTAGAAACCTTAAAAATAGACATAGCCTTAAAGAGTCAGAAAACCTGGGAACAAAGTCTAGCTTGACCACTTACTGGCTATCTGAGTGCATACAATTATGTGATGTCTTGGGACTGTTGCCCAAACTATGAATAAGAAGGCTGGACTTTTTCGGAGTTTCTCAACCTGATGACCCCTTATGAACCACAGGTTATCTGCGAACCCTCCTAAAATTACATTTACTTAATATGTCTCTATGTGTACTCCCACCATGAGGACCAATTCCTTCCCCTACATTCACAAAGGAGTTCATGACCTGAGAGATTGAGAACTACTGAGCCAGATGGTCTCTGAGAAGACTCTGGGACAAAGTATATGATATATGTTTTCAGATATCATTGTTTCTAGCCTCTTTAAAAACCAACTTTGCGGAATCTATCAAAATTTCCAAAATAAGGAATGTGAACGGCTAATTCAGAGATGGTGGTCATCCTGATCTCTGCTGCAGAAATCCCACATTGAAGCAAATCCAGGATGAGGGCAGCAAAAGCAGTTCTCTTTGGCGTAGGACTTAAGAATTTGGAATTGATCTTGGGGGTGGGGGAACCTACTGACAGTTTTTGAGAAGGGAAGTGGTGAGATGAAAGCATTGTTTTGGGAAAACCAAAATGGAGTCAATGTGGTAGGAAGATCTGGAAAGAGTCTGGGGATACCAAAGGCATCATCTTAGAGAACAGGGTTTTCTCAACTGTGTTCCTTGTTACTCTAGTGACCTGACCCATGTAAACAGGGGTTCTCCCCCCAAAAGTGGCTGGGATCGATCATCTGGGGAAATGCTGAGCAAGTTGTCATCCCATGATTTTCAGAACTTTTAATGATCAGGTGCTCCTGAACACAGACAGTCCTCTTCCGGGATTAGTTGCCCATGACCCTCCCTACCAATGCCAATGAACTCCCCAGAGTCCACTAGTGGTGGTGAGGAGTATGAGCTATGAAGTTAGACTGCAAGGGTACCTTTCCCACTAGGAGCTCAATGTCTTTGTGCAAGTTTCTTAACCTCTCGGTGACTCTGCTTCCTCTTCTGGAAAGAGGGGGCACTCATGACACTTGATCACTCGATTGTTACGGAAATTAACAAGATAATACATGTAAAGTGCTTACACAAGCCTGGCCCATAACAAGCACTCAAGGGATATGCATGTTGCCACTGCTAATGATGATTGTGTAGATCACATATTTGATAGATTAGAATACTTCCTCTCTTTAACACTTGGAGTTGCCACTCACAGATAGCTGTTAGAAAGTTCTTTAGGGCACAGATCTGCCTTCCTATCCTTTCTATACCTTTTTACATTTTTAATTAATCACTCAACATTTATTGATCACCAGCTATGAGCCAAGGAATACCTGTCACCAAGTTGTAAGTTGTGAGTAGGTAGGAACCTGAGTAGCATTGTAAAGGATGGTCAGGATTTGTCAGGCTAAGGAGGGGTAGGGAGAAGAGAGTGTGCAGAGCCTGGGAGGTGTGAGAACTCACAGGGTGGCTTGTAAGTCCAGAAATTAGAAAGATGACGCTGGTCAACTAGCATATCGCAAAGACTACAATGGGAAGGGTTGTCCGTGTTAAGAATTTTATTTTACCCTGAAGATAAATCCATGGTAGGATTCTAAACCAAAGACCAACATAACCAGACTTTTAATTTAGAAAGGTCGTTCTGAATCTAAGGCAACCTCCCTAAATCTCCATTTCCTCACTGGTCAAATGTGAATCACCCCTCCTTTATAGAAGCGTTCTGAGGATTAAATAAAATTACTATAAAGTCTTGATTGATCTGCTCAATTAATTGTGATGATGAGATTGATAATAAACCCCTCTCTTTGCTGCGGTCTTCTGACAGGTGAACACAAAGTACAAAATGCGTTGGGCCAGGCAGGGTAAGAGGGAGCGTGGACAGAGAAATGGAATGAGGAGAGCCTCGGTGGGATTCAGTGACTTCCTCAAGGTCACTCGGCTCTGAACAATGTGAGCTGGGACTGGAGCTCGTGTCTGTCTAGCTCCAAAATTCATGCTTCTACCCCCCGACCCTGACCAGTAACTTCTCCCTCCATCTTTTTAGACTCTAGTTCTGTGCTAAGAACATCATTCCAGAATCTCCTAGAAACCACGCTGGCGTTTTCAGAGAGACACTAAGGACTCCCGTTTCAGAGAGAAGCTTCTGCCTCTTCATGCCCTGGCCCCAACTTTCAGTGTGCAGCAGCAAGAATATATCAGTGGTTGGGAAAGAACTAGAACCTGCTTCCCAGCTGTGGGGAAGAAAGCTGGAGTGGGCCTCCGTCAGTATTCTGGCAAAGCCTCACTTTCCCAACGTAAGGAGCTCCTTGAGCCCCCAGGACAAAAGCCTGCCAAGCTGCTAAGGGCACTGGCACAGGGCCAGCTCCAGGGGTGAGCAGGGGATTTGCTGCTGCCAGGAAGACAATGGCCCATTTCTCCCAGCCAGGTGCCGCAGACCCTTCCTGAAGGGGCTCCAAAGTGCGTGTGCTTTGTGAGCTCCAGGAGCCCTGAGCAAGAGGGAGGAAGGTTTGGTTTTAGTTTGGCTTGATCCTTCACTGAGTTCAGTGCATTGGGCTTTCAGAAAATATTCTTGAGTTTCAGTTCACACCCCATTGGATTTCACTTCAACCTCAAAACTCACAGGGAAGGTCAGCTGAAACAACTGAGTTTGGTCATCTCTCCCACCAGAGCCATGAATCATGCCGCTGCCACAGAGGAAAAGAAGAGGCGAGATGAGGAATTTTGCCTACCTTGCCTAATTCACCCCAAGTATGTGTGTGCATGGTGGGGGGGCGGGGATCATGTTGGAAAGGGTAGGGATTTTCTTTTCACACCTTCTTGGGTTTTTATGATGAAATGTCTCCATCACGGCTAATACATTCCCAGATGAATATGGATCATCCTCACCGAAGATACATGTGGGCCAGACACTGCACTAGGCCCCTGACTTTCATTCCTGCACTCGACCCTCAAAGTAACCCCACGAGGAGGGTACCATTATCATCCTGCTTGTATACAGGAAGAAATAGACTTGGCTAAAAACTTAGCAGAACAGGAAAACGACCTTCATGACTTGGGCCCGAGGAGACCCAGGGAGCTTCTCCTCACTAGACTAGTTATAGGGACTGGGTGGCCACGGGGCAGGGAATCCTTTGCCAGGCCGGGAAAGTGGAAGTGCTTTTGAAGCCCACCTACTACGGTTCTTTCTGACTTGTTGCCGCTCCGAGGCCCTTGCAGGTCCCACTGGGGGAGGAAGGACCCCACTAGGGCTTTGGCCCCAAAGTCTCCCCAACTCTTATTCTCATAAATCCCACTGATGTTAATGGGAATTACCCCAGGGCTTCACAGAAGACACAGACTTTTAACGGGGGTTAGAGAGGCCTGGGAGACTCCATCCCCACTGCCACCACCCTGCTCTCCACTGTGGGGGCCCAAGGCCTGACAGCCCCTCTCCCGGTCAGCATACGGGTGAGTCAGCATTCGGTTTGGCTTCTCAGATTATTAGGTCATTTACTAAAAAAAAAACAAAAAACAAAAAACAAAAACAAAAAAACACACAACCTCAAAACAAACAAACAAAAACTGGTGTGCTCTTTAGAATGTCTTTTTAAAAAAATCTTAGCACAGCAGTCTGCTTTCTCAATTCCCTTCCTATGCCTTTTTCTGGGTCCATATAGTGAAGGTCAATTCCAATACAATATGGAGATAGGACAAGTCTGCGACCTGTTTGGTCTGCATCCTCTCAACAGAATCTTTTTTTTTTAAATCCCTATCATAAGATTATAATATTCTGATTTACATGGTCTGAAGCTTTTCTTTCTTTCTTTTTTTTTTTTTAAGTAATACCTGCATAAATAGCACTACCTCCAAGTTATGCAGAGCCGTATGCCTATTCTGAGACATGAACACCTGGCCAGGGGCTGGGTGACATTTGAAAAGAACGGCGCGGAGGACCTGGGAGCGGGTGCTTGCGATGGGCTGCACGGCGGCAGACGCGGGAGAGCCAGGGTCATTGCGGGAGCCCCGGGTGCTCCCAAGCCCGCGCCGCCGGACATCGAGCCAGGCCGGCTTTCCCTGAACGGAGGTGCTGAAAAGCAAGCCACATAACTACGGCGGAGAGAAAGGAGGACGGAAAATGGTGAAGTCAAACAAAGGGGCAGGAAGAAAAAGCACAGAAACAAAAGTGTTCCTCCCCCTGCAGGGGGAGAGGAGCCGCCGCCGGGGCTCCAACTCAGTCCCCTCCCGCCATCTAGTGGCCGTGCTTCGTGACTGCAGCACTCGGTGCCGCGAGTGATGGGGCGTGGGGACGTGCCAGGAGATGGGGCCCAAGAGAAGACGTCCCCCACATCACAAAGGATGACTCGAGCCGAAACCTTGACCAGGACGCCAGACCCTTCTCCGTGGAAGGGTGTGTTTGTTTTGATTCGAAATACTGTGCAACTAAACAGATGTGTGTCTCGCTCGCCCTGCAGGTTCACGGAGGTGGGGATTGGAAATTCCCCAGCACCTCGCGATTTCCTTAAAAGGATTCGCATGTGTAGTATGTGATTAAAATCTCCCTCAGGAAAAGCTGGTTCTCGAGTTGTCAAGACTATGTGTTACTTCTGCTTCTGACACTCTCCAGAAGCCAAACATTCTTTAAGTTTTGAGGAGGAGAGAAGGGATGAGGTTACACGGATTCATTGGCCAGGATGCACTCCCTCGTGGGGGAACCCCGAGTTTTACCCTCAACTAATAATTCTCTTTCTTTTGAAAAATGCACAACAAAGATTCTGGCCACTTATTTATCTTTTTTCCTCTGCAGGATTTCCCACATTTCCAAATAACAAAATATTCAAATCTTGATACTAGTGTTTACAGATGAAGTAATATAGAGAGCTTTTCAGCAGCAAGAACCAAGATATTAGGAATAAAATACATCGGTATATAAAGTTACACTTTAAGAAATATATATGTATACACTGGATGGTTATGCTTGACACAGTCTTGGATATCTGCCCCTGCCAAAAATTCTCATGTATGTTAGAGTCGAAGAGATTGTGACAAAAAGATCAAGTAAATACAGCTTCTTAAAATTCCATTTTTCTGTGCCTGTATATACAAGACTAACAAAATTGTAGATCTAAGTAGCAGTTTGCTTTCTCTAGGCTCCTCCGTGTTCTTTCCTGATCACTATAAATGTGTATATCTTTTTTTAAAAAATATTTTATTTATTTGACACAGAGAGAGAGCACAAGTAGCCAGAGAGGCTGGGGGGGGGGGCGGAGAAGACTCCCGGCTAAGCAGAGAGCCCGATGTGGGGCTCGATCTCAGAACCCTGAGATCATGACCTGAGCTGAAGGCAGAGGCTTAACCCACTGAGGCACCCAGGTGCCCCAAATGTGTATATTTTTGACCCACAGATAAAGGTGCCACCTAGACTTGTCTGCAGGAAGTCCAATGTTTGTTCCAGAGTGCATCTGTGTGGGTCCATTGAGGTTGCTGGTCATTCTGGGGGTGATGACGTATGCTCCTTTATGTGAGGCAAGCTGTGCTTCGGCACTAGAGATGGAAAGTTTAAAGATTCCACGGAAATTTCCGGTTTGATGCACTTGCTTGCTCTGGGGCCAAAGAGCCTGTGGTAATTGACTCCACTTGAAGCCTGACCTCCAAGAACACTGAGTGTGGTACATTCAGACGCGTAGTTTGGTTCCATCTGTACTGCATTCAAAGGCCTGATTCTTTGCTTTAAGAGCCAAATGAGTTCAAGGACAGCAATTACTGAGGAGACAATAGACTCTCTCGGAGACCGGAGAGGAGGAAGATGCTAAGGAGTTTGGCAGTTGCTTTAGTTAAAAAGTTATTTCACTTTTTTGGTGTGTTTTACTCTCAGAACTTTCACCTGCTTTTCTCCCCATTTATTCACCCTGGTCTCAGTCTTAGAAAATTAACTTTTGCAGGCATTGAGAGGCATTTCCCTTGAGCCAAATGACATGAGATCCTTGTTAGCACTTGCCTAGGAGTCAGTTGGGATAAGAACTCCCTTCTGAAGCAAGGATGCCTGCGATAGATAGATGACTGGTTCACAGTCACATTTACTGGACTTCTGCAAATCCACCTTCTAAAATTTCAGCCCCATAGTTAGGAGATCATAGAAACTGCTGCGGTGTGACTCTTGAGATAGACAGGGAGTCACTCCCTTTTCCAACCTCCTGCCAAGTGCCCCAGGATCACTGATCATATCAGTGTTACCCACAGGGAGGCTGAGCCAGCAGCTTGTGCTGGGAAAGCTGTCTGGAAGCACTGGGCTTCCCACCACTGATGGACACAGCTCACTAGAGCAGTGATGGAGACTTGGCCAAGACAACATGCAGGTGAAAGCCATAGAGATGGAGGAGTGGACAGCAGGACAACCAGGAAGGGTGAGAGAAGTGGGTGGTGGAGCCCCCCCTAGAAAGCAGCTCAATGGCAGAGCTCTGGAGGAGGGATCAAGTGATGACATCATAATCCAACAGTCCTAAACGACCCTTCCTGGCTTGGTTCAGTTGGCTAAGAAGGATATACTAGCTACCCTCTGCGATTTCTCCTTTCCTCACTCCTTGGCAAAAACTCCCATCACCTGAGCCTACCTGGCATGTCTCCCTTTCTCTTAAAGAAACGGGAATGACTGCGGCACACCCAAATGAGCAAAACGTCACTTCTTTTTGTTCGTGACCCTTCCTTTGTTTATGTCCCCACTTCCCTTCCCTTTAGAAATGACCCCAACCCACTATTAACTTGTTTGGGGGGGAGGGGACATTTGGCAGGTCACAGTCTCCAAAAGTGCCCACATTATTTCCCCTCCCATGTGTTACTTTACTATGTGACCTTGTCATTCTTCTGTGAACATGGTGGGGGGGAGTGGGGCAGCTGTGACTGCTTCAACCTACAGGACAGCAGGGTTGATGCTGTGTGACTTTCAAGAGTGGGGAGAATGACAAAGGACTCGCCTCTTGATGTGTGTGGCTGGGTGGATGGGGCGGATAGAGAGTCAGGTTGGATTCATTCTGAAATGGATGCCGTGTGTCTCATCACAGTTAGGGTACCGCATATCCTCCAATCTGAGAGGTTTCCTAGGCAAGAAGTGTCATCAGTTTAATGAGGCATTTAGGAAACCAAAGGACCACCACACCATGTTACGTGTGTCATCTACCATATGACACATTGTAAGAAATTCTAAAAGACTCAATAAAGTGGTCTAATATAAAACAGGAATATATTCCTTTATACACAGGCACACACATAAACACGTAATTTTTAAGGTTTACGATATTTAATTTAAATTCTTATACATACTTAACGTTTCATGTTCAATGTGCTTTACCTAGGACAGTCATCACACAGCTGAGCTGTCTTGACACTGAGGCTCTGACACATGCATGCTTCCCTTTCATCCTCTCAATACCCAGATCTCAAGGATCCTCTAGAAATGAATCCCAGGGGGGATTTTTCCATTCAGTACTTCCCTATTTGGAATCTAGATGGCCCCATTGCTCTAAAGTTAGCTGTGCAAAGTGATGATTTATATGAACTGTCGGATGCCTCCTATGGAGTGGACAGGGCTTACTTTTTTGGTAGAGATTGTGTCCAGTGTGCGTGGCTGGAGGCAGGTCTGGGATTCTTCATGGCTGTCATCCTTTTAAACCTTCAGTCCCCAAGGGTAATCCATGAAAAGTAAAACCTGGCCATTTTGAGCTAAGCTTGAATTATTGAGCATCCCAGGCCTGCATGAAAAATCTAAATGTCTAAGAAAATAAATAGGGTGCATAAAAAGGTTTTATTGAACTTCTCCAAATCAGGGAAGAGCAGTAAATGGCTGCTCGCTCTTTCTCTCTCTCTCTCTTTCTCTCTCTCTTTTCTTTCTTTCTTTCTTTCTTTCTTTCTTTCTTTCCCCTCCCTTTCTTCCTTCCTTCCTTCCTCCCTTCCTTTCACATCAGAGGAAGCCAGTGCAATTTGTTAAGAGATCTCTTGGTTCCCTTGAAAATAATGGGGACTCAGATACTTAGGGACACACTAGCAGGAAAAAGATACAACCCCCTGAAGCTATTTGGTATTTAGGGAGGTGGCTTTTAAAAATCCTGAGTGAAACACCAAATCTTCCTCTTCAGAAGTCCTAGCCTAGACTTTGAGTCTAGATGGCTGCTCATGAAATAACAGAAAGGGCCTGGATCACTCGGTTCTCTTCTCTAGCTGCTAAGAGAATCTCTCACTTTTCTCTAGCTGCTTGGGGTGGACATACATGCAAATGTATGTGAATGGAAGCAGATGTATCCAAAGAGCATAAAACCCCACTCCTGGCATTCTTGGGACAAGAGGATCATTTCTAATATCTCTGCTTTTAATTTGCGTCTTATGTCCATAGAGGCTTCTCAACCCCTTTCTTCCCACTTGGCTATTTTGAAAAGTGCTTTGCTCTTATCATGTTAAATTCAAGTTCCGTAAATAACAGATGTGCTTTCCATAATGTGAATTACCAGCAGGACGTGGGGCCTCTTGTCTGAAAAGTACCATGGATGGAAGATAAGGGACAAGGTGGGGGCAGGAAGTGGCCTCGGACTACAGGGTCCTCTCCAGAGATGTGGTCTTAAGTATTGTGTGATCTCTAGGAGAAAAGGCAAATCAACTGAACTTTATCAAAATATGCTTAGGAGAAGGGTTAAATGTTCCCCTGAATGATGAATATTTGTATATGTATATGAGTGGAAAATTTTAAGCTTTTAAGCTTTAAGATGATTTATTTATTTGAGAGAGAGAGCACAGAGGGAGAGGGAGAAGAGACTCACTGCTGAGCAGAGAGCCCAATGTGGGGCTCAGTCCCAGGACTCTGAGATCAAACCTAAGCCAAAGGCAGATGCTTAACTGACTGAACCACCCAGGCACCCTGAATGGAAAATAAAATTTAAATCCCAATTGAGATGAGGTTACTCAATATCATCCATGGCATGCTAAGTTCTGAGTTCTTTTTTTTTTTTTTTAAGTATTTTATTTATTTATTTGACACACACAGAGAGATCACAAGTAGGCAGAGAGGCAGGCAGAGAGAGAGGAGGAAACAGGCTCCCCACCAAGCAGAGAGCCAGACACGGGGCCCAATCCCAGAACCCTGAGACCATGACCTGAGCTAAAGGCAGAGGCTTAACCCACTGAGCCACCCAGGTGCCCCCTGAGTTCTTTTTTTTTGAATCTTTTTTTTTTTTCCTTTTATTTAAGTTCAGTTGAGTTAACATAACATTACTAGTTTCAGGGGTAGAATTTAGTGATTCATCAGTTGCATGTAACACTTAGTACTCATTACATCATGTGCCCTCTGTAATGCCCATCCCCCAGCTACCCCATCCCCGCACCTCCCCTCAGCAACCCTCCATTTGTTCCCTATAGTTAAGAGTCTTTATAGTTTACCTCCTTGTTTTTATCTTATTTTATTTCTCCTTCCCTTCCCCTATGTTCAACTGTTTTGTTTCTTAAATTCCACAAAGAGTGAAATGTGGTATTTATTTGTCTTTCTCCGGCTGACTTATTTTGCTTAGCATAATGTCCTCTAGTTCCATCCATATCATTCCAAATGGCAAGATTCCATTCTATTTGATGGCTGAGTAACATTCCATTGTGTGTATATATATAATATATGTAACATATATTATATATATATTTATCCATTCCATCTATCAATGGACAACTCGGCTCTTTCCATAGTTTGGCTATTGTGGACATTACTGCTATAAACATTGGGGTACAGGTGTCCTTCAGATCACTATTTTCATATCCTTTGGATGAATGCCTAGTAGTGCAACTGCTGGGTCATGGGATAATTCTATTTTTAACAGTTCTGAGTTCTTCACAAATATATTAAAACTATCAAAATGTGCTTCATATCATTAAGTGACAGTGAAGAGAACACAGGAAAATGCTATTAGTTTAGCTTGGGTGCACTGTTGGGAGCAGGTTGGCAATTTACTTTGGAACCCCCAAATGACAAATAGAGCTGGATAGTCAACCTACAATGTGTTGATGCTATTTTTAGCTCTTTACCTATACTGACCCACTTAATCCTCACAAGAACAATAGGTTAGGTAGTATTACTATGTCTTTTTTTACAGATGAGGAAACAGAGGTACAAAAAGGTTAAATAATTTCCTCAAGGTCATAGGTGAGGAGAGGCATAGCCGAATGAACCCAGTTTGGTTCCAGACTCGGCAATCTTACCACTACCATCTTCTGCCTCTCAGATCCGGCTCCAGAGCTTTGCGGACTCTGTAGCTGTCCTGTCCAGATCTCCTCAGAACTCACAGGTCTTCTAGAGGTGACAGTCCCTTACTGCCTGAGAGCTCTGGGTAGAGACCTATCACCTATAGGTCTGTGGGAGGTGGCCAGCAGTCCCTTACTGCCTGAGGACTCTGGTCATAGAGACCCATCACACGTAAGCCTGTGGCAGCTGCTGCGTACTTAACGCCCACTGGCAGCCAGCAGCTCTCTACCAACCACCAAGAAGAGACGGCGGATGAGCTCCAGCTTGAAGCACACTTTCTTCAGTCTCTCAGAGGCTCTCAGCATGACAGCCCACAGTGGTAATTTCTGGCTTCCTTTCTTTCCCCATCTCACTTCATCACTTCCTGGCATCTTCCCCTAAATAAACTGCTTGTACCCCAGAGTCTATATCTAGGGAACGTGGGCTTTGAAAAATCATGAGTGCTAAATTCATCATTGGCAGATGTGAGAATTGTCCTAAAACTAACTCTATTTTTTCCTATCATGATGAATTTACCCAACCCTCCCCCCCAAAAAAAACAAAAAGAAAGGATAAATCTGGAAATGTCAAAATCCTACCAAATGATCTTAAACATTCTTGGTAATAAGAAGAGATAATTTAGTTCCAAGCTGTTCTACCTAATGAATTTGGTAAGTTGCTTCTTAACATAAACTTGGCCTTAATATAACTTCAAAGAAAGGAAATACATCAAATGCTACATGACTATACCAAGGACCTCCTATTATTTTTAGTCTCTGACCTAAATGATAAGAACGCAAATAAATAGAACATTAAAAATACCCAAATCTAAGTTTAAAAATACCATATTCCATTATGGTTCTTCAAATGTATTTAGAAATGCTTTGGACACAGGGTGGGGGTTATTTTCCCACAAAACTGTGAGTTGTGATGTTTGACTGTATTTTTACTTTGTCCCAAATACACTGGCATCTAGATTTCTTTTGCTAAAATCTCATATGAGCCTATTTCATTGTTCCCTTCAAGCTCTTCCCTATCCTTCCATTTTATTTTCAATTAGAGACTCTATCAATAAGAAGCAAATTACAATGTCCAAGATGTAGATTAAGCAGTTGCCATCAATTTCCAAAGCACAATACAGTAGAACATTCTAGAAGTAATCATATAAGAAAAAGCCAGGAATCACTCTCAACGCCCTCTTTAGGCCTGTGTGCCAACTGAGCTGAACTCAGTGGGAACAAGCAGAAGCCAGCACTAATCTTTCACATAACTACCCTCTCACACTCTGCTCTGTGAAATCATTTCCCTTGACACAAGTTTGGATAGGTTCCATAGCTTTCTAGGCACTTTCTGGTGATAAAAGTTCTCCAGCAACTGTTAAATAATTAAAACCCCATTCAGTATAATATCAAAAGTCCGCCTTCATTTAATTTAAATTGTCCCGTTCCTCCAACACTGGTCTATTTCAGGCAAAGAGAGGTGTAGGTGACTTTGCATTCTGCTTAAGATTCAGGTCTTGAGGAAGGGAGAACGGAATGTTGGGACTTCACTGATCTTACTTGCCTGGGACATTCTATTGGTGACAGCAAGACCTCTTGTGTGTGCTTGCACAGTGCTTTGCCTTTTTCATCCCACAACTCTGGTGTTTCCCTTGGAGTTCCCCCTTTGGATATCTGCAACGAGCAGTTTCCTCGGAAGCAGACCATGCCTCCTCTGGCTGGCACACTGGCTGCCCCCAGTCTTTGGGCTTCTCTGAGACCACCTGTAGCATAGTCTCATTGCTTCCTGATTTGGATGGTGCTCTTGGTGAATGACTTTTGGATGCCTCCTGCTGAGACTCCTTTAAGGCATCCCCAGCTGGACTCTGGGAGGGACACACCATTGATGTCTCAGTAGCATGCAGGTAGAATCAACCTGCATCTCCCTCTTGAACTTCCCATGGTTCAAGATGGTTCAAAATGGCGACAAGAGTGAGAAGCAAGTGAAAACAGGGGTGTGGGAATGGAGAAGGAATCGTGTGACACGGAGAAGCAAGAGAGAGGAAACTGCCTTGAATGAATCTAAAACCCACAAACTATTCCAGAGAAATGACGTCATAGAAAATAACAGAATGCTTCCCTTTGTTTTACAAAGCCAGATAAACATGCTATCAAAATGACACAAATAACACCACCAACAATAAAGACTCCAGGTTAATTTCACTTATTAAGATAGATATGAAAAATCCTAAACACTAGTGAATATAATTCAGCAGTTAAAGAAATGATAGACCACAACCAAATAAAGTATTTCCCACAAATGTGAATATGACTTAATATTAGGAGAGCAGTATGTGTGTGTGATATTCACTGTTGGAGTAAATGTATGATTATTTCAAAGGATAATAACAAGAGAGCAATAAAATTCCATTCTGATTCCATATTTAAAAAAAAAAAAAAAGATCCTTTAGCAAACCAGGAATAGAAGGATGCTTCCTTAATGTGAGGAAGAATATTTAATTGAAACCAAGAGCTAGCCATTTTCTTAATAGCAAAGCAAGCACTGGAGGCATTCCCATTAGTAGAAATTAAGTAAAGATCCCCTCCATCCCACTAATATATAATAGTGTCTTTAAAGTTCTGAACACTATATTAATATTTGAAAAAGAAAAGAGATTCTAGTTATTGAAAGTGAAGAGACAACACAATAACCATATATAAATAATATCATATAACCTTAAAACTACAAAACATCCATTGAAAAATGATCAAGGTATAGATTTGAGACAAAAATATAAATTGAAATATTTATTGCATATCAGTGAGAGTCTACTTTAAATAGAAAAACAACAAAATGGTCCTATTCACTATTTTAACAACTGTAGGGATACAAAATCATAGGGATAAGTTTATGTGCATGATCTATATGAAAAGAATTGCAAAACGTGGCTACGGGACATTAAAATAGAGAAAGATATGATGTTCCTGGATGGGAAAAAATGAATATTGTAAATCTGTCAAATTAATTTATAGGTCTAAATGCAATCCACATCTCAATGGGATTTTTAAAATATTTGACAGTGTGATGATAAAATTCACTTGGAGACAAAAATACACAAGAAATACCCAAAAAAAGACCATAACAAGGAAGAATCACCAATGAACATGGGCCCTACCAGCTAGCAGAGAGACAAGCATCTTTGTGGTCCTTTTGTGAGTAAAGACATTCCAAACCTAAAAGCTGTTGAAGAAAATACAAAGAGGGAAACTTGGAAGGTTGAATTGAAAAGAAAGTGTGAAGCTTCTGGAAGTCAAAGAATAGAACGATCACAACAAAATGCAGACCCAAAACACCGAGAAGAAAATTTGCTACAAGTAAGACAGGCAGGGTATTTGCATCCGTCCATGATGAATTCAGACGATTCATTAGGAAACATGCTAACATCTTCATAGAACAATGGATATAGAATATAAACATCTGGAGAACGCCAATAAAACATACAACAATTTCAATGTCAGTATTTCATTTTGAAAAGGTGAAGTAGGGAGATATAGGCCTCCAGTTATGGAACGAGTACATCATGGGAATAAAAAGCATCATGCTGTAATAGGGACATAATGGTTCACATGGTGGCCGTACTTGTACTGAACGTAGCACGATGTGTATAAACTTACCAAATCACTAAGTCGTACACCTGAAATTAATGTAACATTGTGTGCCAACTATACTCACATAAGAAAAGAAAAAGAAAAAAAAAGGCTAAATGAACAAAAATGCTATCATTCTATTAATTAGTATGCAATCTGTGAGGTATGGCATTTTCATACATCAATGGGATTGCAAACTGTTACAATCTCTTTACTAAAAGAATTTAACCATTAAAATAAAAAATCTTAAAACAGACTTTGTCACAGTAATTCCATCTCTAGGCATTTATCCTTAAAAAAAAATAGGGTTGTACAAAACGACTTTTTAAAAAATAAGTTTAATTCATCATTATTTATGACAAAAAGAAATGTGTATTGGGAAAACACAAAGTCAGAAATGCTAGGGGTTTAATGTGGCTGGAGATCCCTGGAGTCGAAGTTGTGGGAGGGAACAGTGGAGAAGAATTTGGGAGCAGGTCATGTAGGGTCTCTTGTTTAAGGAGTTTCAACTTTGTTCTTGGAACAAAGAGAAGGCAACGGATATGTTTAGGGGTGGGTGTCAAGATAACAAATGGGTCTTAGGATGGAGTGTTGTGACATCATGGAGGCTGAGCCAATGTAGGGACAGACTGACAACAGGAGGACCTGACAAAATGTGGTTGAAACATTGCAGGTGAGAGGTGTCAGGGATCCAAAAGGAAGGATAAAAGGAAAGATAAAAAGGAACATTGAAGGAAAGTACATTTTGAAGTAGAATCCAAAGTATCTGGCCATCAATTAGATGTGTATTAAGCCGAAGAGGAATAAATGCAAATAAAAGGTTTTGCTTTTAAAAACAAGGGTGTACCCCCATACTGCTGATCAAGATTGGGCTTTGTTGAGGAGCTGGCAGAGTGACAATCACAAGTTTGATTTGGGACATATTAAGAATTAAGTTATACACTGCCCATGGATCACTAGATTGCAAGAAACAAACTCACTCAGACATGTGTAAGTAACCAGGAATTTACTGTGAAAAAGGTTCAAATGGAAGATGTGTGAGGTGAGAGACCTTCCAGAGCAGAGTCCAACAGCTTTCTTGAATTTCACTTCTTTTCCATGAACTCTTGTGCAAATAAATATTAACAAAATATTGCGCCTTACTCCTGTTAATTTGTCTTTCATTAGTTTATTTTGCATGCCTCCAGACACTGAACCTAAGAGGGGTAAAGGAAAGGTTGTTCCTCCCCAACAAGAACCAAGCCCCTAAAGAGGGTGGGAAGGGTCAGGGTCAGCAGCTCAAGTAATTTCACAAAAGGTGCAATGTCACATGCCTTGAGATAAGAGAAATGTTGCTGAGGATAGTTAATAAATATAAGTGTTGTAGAAAAAATACTGGGAAGTTGAAGAAGGTTATGCCTGGTGGGCTCTCACATCTTTGCAGTGGTAGGAGGAAGTCTGAGTGATGCCCCTCACCTCTGATCCTGCGTTACTCTCCTTGAACCAGCTGAGCCAGAAGGGCTTTTCATTCCCTGCCTGTCAGATCCTGGGTTGTGCCCCTCTAAGTATAATTGAGACCCACAAGCCTGGCACTTTGTGTGTGTGCATGTGTGACCGTTTCTTTTAACATCAAATAATTTATGCATATGGCTAAAAATAAAAGACACAGAATGATATAAAATAATGAGTAAAGTTGTCACTGAATGTGTTGCAAAACAGGAGTGTGTGTGCTTGGAGGGGGATGAGTAGGATATACACGGACCTAGCTTTTCAAACAAGTCTTCATGCAAAGGTTTATTGGAGGTCTGGCACTTTATTGAATAAAATATTTTAAAAGTTCAGAAACTGTTTAATCAAAAAAGCCTAATTCAAGACTTGTTGTATATACTATGAAACTCAGTACTCCTTTTGCCCTTTATTTCTACTCTTTTCTCTTATGATGAATTCCCTACTACGAGGATTTTCAGTTCCTCAAGTAAACAGAGTCCTGCTAGTCTTCTCTACCAGGGTCCAGTCACGTCCAGGCTTGACCGAATCCCAGGGCAGGAAAAACAAAACAAAATAGAACAAAACTGGCTTTGAGCTGGCTCTCCTGCTATGCAAATTTACAAAAATATTTCATGTCATAGACCCATGGGTTCACTCATGTAGAGGGGAGTCAAGAAGTTTAAATGCACCAAAGACTATAAAAGGAAGTGAGCAATATGAAACAGCAAATGAGAAACCACACAATGTGTGCCTTATTCGTCTGGTCTGGGTGAGAAAGAGTCATGACTTAAAAAAAAAAAAAAAAAAAAAATGACCCTCAAAAGGTGCTGATCAAAGAAAGGCAAAGAAAGTGTAGTTTCATTATTTTATCTACTGCTGATTTAATCTTAGGAGGCCAGTTTTGGTCCAATCCAGGAAACCTGAGCCAATTCAAGAACTCAGAGAGCATCTTCAGATAACAGAGTCTATTTTGGATAATGCTGAGTCTTTCACATTTTCTCCCTATTCTTTTGCTCTTCAGCACATGGCTGTAGAGGGCGACTATGCGATACATCTCATGATGGGTTGTAAAGGAGAGGCAGAGCCCTTGGACTCACATGATGTCTTCTAGAAAAGGCTTCTGGAACTTAAATGTGACATGAATAACCTGTGTCCCTTGTTACGGTACAGATTCTCCTTCACAGGGTCTGGGGCGACAACCCAAGACTCTGCCCATCTGACTACATCCCAGGTGGGCAGTATGCTGGGTCTTTGGATACACTTCAAGGACTAAGGTCCTAGATCCTTGCAGGTGTCTGACATCACATGTCTGGTCTGCTTCACCTCCAGGCCAGTGACCTCTGAGGTATGACCCAGCAGACATTGAGATGACATATTGCCCATAGTCTCAGTCATCCTCCTTCAGTTATAAAGTCGTGGCCGCGGGGCTTCTTTGACTCTGCACAGCTCTGGGGCTCTCTCAGAGCACACTCGCTTACTCACTAAGACCCAAGGGAATGTCTGGGTTCCCTGAACGCCACACAAGGTATCGGGGCACCTCACAGAGTACAACTTCACACTCCTCTATCACCTTCCATCACTCCGTGCCATCTCCTGCATCATACTGAAAGAGGTCATGGCTGAGAGTTCCTCAGGCTAACCGCTTTCCTCTAGCACCATGTTGGAAGCCACTGTGGCGGAGGAAAAATTCCTTTTCCTTCTACTCTGCTGGGTTCTTCCTCTGGGGCTGTGTAACTTGGTTGACAAAAGACAGATTAGCCAAAGAAATTTATTTAATATAAATTTTATGTAACTCTGGAGCCTTCATATGGAAACAAAGACCCAAAGGAACAGTGAAACCTGCACATGTTTATGGGAGGTTTGCTGAAGAGAAGAAAAGCCCTGGGAAGGTGTAATAGGACTAAAGGGTATGAGGTAAGGGTAGTAAGCTGGGGGGTGGGGGTGGGGCTTGGCAAGGTCTGTTCACTCAGAACCTTTTCATCACCCCTCATCAGCAGAGACGAGCTTATTCCTTTCCTTCTGGCATAGGGAGGGCACCTCTCACATGAGGTTTAATGACCTGCTTGGCCAGAGATGCAGGAGGCCTGAGGGTCCCTCCTGCTTCTGCCATTTCTCAAATTGCTTCAGCTTAAAATGGTCAACATGCCAAGGCACCATAGTTTGGGGTAGCATATTCTGACCCACATCACTGGCCACCTCTAACTCCCATAGTGTTCTCATATCTAGCTGGATCTTTCTGAGGTCTCATATCAGAGTGCAGCTTCAAAAAGGGAAAAGAGAATCGTAATATGCCTCCACCTGGCTCTATCTCTGCCTCCCTCCCACTGCAGCCCACCTGAGCAAGAGGGCTGGACTTTGTTTCCTCTCCATCTCATCCTGGATAATGCCTCCCGGTGATGGCAAAGCCCTAGAGTCATGTGTTGAACCCCTAATCTCCAAAGGGGTGGTATTCGCTGGGACCTTTGGTAGGTAATTAGGTTCCAATGAGGTCCAATGCCACTAGTGCCTTATACAGAGGTGAAGGCACCAGAGCCCTCTCTCTCTCCCACATGTGAGGATAGAGCAAGAAGGAAGGAGCCGTGAACCGGAAGGAGGGCCCTCACCTAGAAGCCAACCATGAAGGCATCCTGATCTCAGACTTCCCACCTTGAGTACTATGAGAAATGAATGGTTTTTTGCTGAAGCCACTCTGTCTATATAGTGTTCTGTGATAACAGCCCAAATGGGCAAAGAAACTCCCTAAGCAGAGTCAAGTCTCAGGAGGCTTGACCCTTGATCTGTCAAATGGGAGTTGAAGAAATTTAGAAACTCCCCTATTAGTATCTACTATTTATTTTGCAAGAACAAATATTTCAATTTGTTTAGTAAATACCTCTATTTTTTTTTCTGTGCAGGTAAGCATATCATAAGTAAACTAAATCATACTTCTCTACAAATACAGATTATTAGGTATCTGAAATTCTATGCATTCCATTCCATTTTTAAATTGATGTATAATTGACCTAGAACTTATATTAGTTACAGCTCTATAACATGACTCAGTATTTGTATACACTGAGAAATGATCACCACAGTAAGTCTAGTTACCAACCATCACCATAGAAGATTACAGAAAAGAAACTTTTTTCTTCTGAAATCTTTTAGATTTCATTCTTTTGGCAAGTTTCAAGTATATACTATGTGATACTATTTTTTTTTTAGCTTTTATTTATTTATTTGACAGAGAGAGAGAGAGAGAGATCGCAAGTAGGCAGAGAGGCAGGCAGAAGGGGAGGGGAAAGCAGGTTGAGCAGAGAGCCCGACTCGGGGCTCAATGCCAGGACCCTGAGATCATGACCTGAGCCGAAGACAGAGGCTTAACCCACTGAGCCACCCAGGTGCCCCTACTATGTGATACTATTGACTATAGTCACCATGCTGTATATTACACTCCCGTGACTTATTTATTTTATAATTGGAAGTTGGTACCTCTTGACCCCTTCACCCATTTTGGCTACCCTCCAAATGCCCTCCCCTTGAACGACCACTGTTCTGTTCTCTATCTTTATGGCAGAAACCTTTTTATTGAGAAAAAATCTTATTTTCAAGGCTCGGTACAGACTTTGAGACTCAGTGGCTCTTTTTCCTAGGAAGGATTTGTTCTCCCTTCTCTTAAAGTAATGAGTCTTGGGGCACCTGGGTGGCTCAGTGGGTTAAGCCTCTGCCTTCGGCTCAGGTCATGATCTCAGGGTCCTAGGATCGAGCCCCGCATTGGGCTCTCTGCTCAGCGGGGAGCCTGCTTCCTCCCCCCTCTCTCTCTGTGCCTGCCTCTCTGCTTACTTGTGACCTCTGTCTGTCAAATAAATGAATAAAATCTTAAAAAAAAAAAAAAGTAATGAGTCTTAAGGTTTAGCCATGGAGGCAAAAGGCTATATGGGAACACGACTTAGGGAAGAAATAAAACTGTATTGGTTTACTATAACGGACACATTACATCTATAACTATACTCTTACATCTCATAAATGCTAATTCACATAGCCCTTTTCCGTTCCTCCTTCCCTTCTGACTTAATTGTAATGGAGCAGTTACCTTCCCTTACACTCTTGTCCTATTTTAGAATTCTAGCCCTTTCTAGAGACCCAGCTCAAAAGTTGATTGGGATCATGATATTTACAACAGGCATGTGACGGGTCCAGGGACCAGGGCACATGACCCCATCAATATCCTCTTCCAGAGTGAACCTTCATTCTACAGAGAGAGTACCCATTCTTCCCAGACCAGATCCTGTGAACTGACACCTAACAGCTCTGGTGGTGCTCTGGTCATTGCTGCTGCCCTCCTGGTGATGGTAAGGAACTTTCCATTGTTAAAGGCTTTAGGCATTAAAAAATATCTGACTATTGATTACCTAGGCCCTCTGATTTCTGTAAGGTCAGGATTAATCTGTTGTAAGGGGAAAATCTTTTCTCCTTGTATGGAATGTACCTTCCCCACTGTCTGCCTCGAAAACTCCTACTCAGTTTTTAAAACCCAGCTGTAATGTTGCCGACTCTGCATGGCCTTCTCTGAGTCCTTCCCTGCACCCGGAAGGACCAAAGTTCTCTGTTATGTGCCATTGCTCTAGGTTGTAAGCACCCCTATTGTCACATCATTCACAGTGAATGAAGAGTATTTGCGCCCATGTCGGGCTCCCTTACAGAAGTTTCTGCATTGTTCACACCAGTCCAGTCTGGCACACAGATGATCTATAAGCATTTGCTGACTGAGTAACTGGCTGAAGGAACAAATGAGTGGGTCTCCAGTTCCCGTGCCCCAGCCCCACGGGTAGTAAAAAGCAATGCTGGAGTTCAATGGTGGACTGGGACCCTCAGGCCCACTTTGGCCTGCTGCCACACTAACTTGCACTTTTGGACTTTCAAACCGAGTAAGCTTATTGTCTACCTACAATAAACAGGAGTGAACTTCCACATTTTTCCGGTCCTTTCTTTGGTGAAGAATAGATTTCCCAGAATTGCCCCTGGACCTTAGTTTCTGGGTGAGAGTTAAGCAAAAGAACAGAATGAACTAGCATCAGGTCGAGCCCTAAAGAGTCAAGAGCAGAAAGAAGTTTCCTTGAAGTCTTCTTTTAAGAATCCTTGACAGGGGCACCTGAGTGGCTCAGTGGGTTAAGCCTCTGCCTTTGGCTCAGGTCATGATCTCAGGGTCCTGGGATCGAGCCCCGCATTGGGCTCTCTGCTCAGCGGGGTGCCTGCTTCCCCTTTCTCTCTCTGCCCGCCTCTCTGCCTACTTGTGATCCCTCTCTCTCTGTCCAATAAGTAAATAAAATCTTTAAAAAAAAAAAAAGAATCCCTGACATTCCTCCTATGTTTATTGTGTGCTGATACACTGGTAAGATTTTGCATACTGTCATTGAATCTTAACAACCACCCTTCGAGAGAAGCCTTCCTGATGCGGAGAACCGAGACTCTGGAGATCAGGCTAACCGCCCAAGGCCACGTTGGTTTTAGCAGTAGCAGAACTGGGACCCAAGCCTGCCCAGGCACGCCTGATGTCAAAATCTACTCTCTTAAGGTAATGGAGCCCACAGGAATATGCCAGTAAGGAAGAGGGAAGGGGAATGAATTAGGAATTGGCATTTATTAGGGTAATAGATACCTGTCAACCTTTGTGGCCCCCAACATCTTTGATCACCTTTCCCACATTTGGGTGATTTTCCACATGAAGAGTCCCGCCCTCCCAAATGTGCAAACCGGACATTGGCACTGGTGCAACACACACAAGGACTAACTGAATGAATAAGCGAATAGACCTCACAAAAACAGAAGCGGTAGCCCGTACACTGGTCCCCACCACCCACTGCTTGCTGTTAAACTCATTAAACAAGAAGGCCAAGTGACCGGAGTGCCTCTAACAGCCGGGCCCGTATAAGCAAACCAAAATCTCAACCTTCGTCTTTACAAATGCCTCAAGGTCATGGAATCAAAATATGAAAGACAGCCAATCACAAACAGCCAAACAGGCTTTCCACTAGAGCCAATCTTTTGGCTCTATTAAGTAACAAAAGTTAGTGTGGCGGTAGTAAGCCAATCTTTTTTCTCTATTAACTCTTCCCCTGGCTCCTGTGGGCGGAGTGCTCCTAACCACTTCCCGTTTGGCACTGCCCAATTCAAATCGATTTCTGCTCCAATAAACTCATAAATGTGTTTAATATGCCTCAGTTTGTTTTTTAGCGGTTCTAAGCCATTTACGCAGAGATCTCACAAGGCCAGACAGCAGAATCCCAGAGAGTGACCTTAATCTTGGGCCATGGGGCTTAGGAGCTACATGATTAGAGAAGCACTGGGCCCCTCTCCTTGCGTAATTAGGGGTCAGGGCACTGTAGTAATATGGCACGGCAGAAAACTGGCCCCAGCCCTACCTTCATCTTTCGTGGCTTTAGGGAACATCAGGCCTTCCTCGGGTATAATTTGGAAGCTGGGGACCAAAGCTGGCAGTTGTAATTTTATGATATGGTAAACTATTCCTTGAACCCCAGCAACCAAGCAGCATTCAAGTCTGCAGAAGGACCAGCCCTTCCTCGGGTCTGATCCAAGTGCTAGGGTCTGAGCCTCATGTTTGGCCAGAACTGACCGTCTTAAGCCACTGGGCTGCAGCCAGTTTCCAGCAGGTTCCCAGGGAGGGAGCTCATGGTACCTGCAGAGAGTGTCAGTCTTAGACAAATTACCCCTTTCTCTCCCAGCCTCCTTGCAGGGAAGGGCAGGGTGCGTGATCCAGGCTCTGCTGGTCAGACATGCCCAGGCGAGATTTGATTTAGAAGAGAGCAGGGTGGGAATACAGGAGCATAAACCCATTTCCCGCAGTGGCCCATAACAGAAGCCTCTGTTTCTGGGAACAACACAGGTGGCAACTCTGGAATCCAGGGCCCAATGTCAGCTTTTCCTTTTTTGCTCTCTGTGCCTAGACAAGGCGGCCACAGGGCTGCCTCTGATACAAGCTCATGGGCAGCTTGGGGTCGCTTCTGTCCACCTACCCTCCAGCAGATCCAGCCCTCCCGGAAATTCTCGGAGCTACCTAATGCCCTCTAATCAATTCATCCTCTGCTTCAACAAGCTGAGGGATATTCCGTTGTTTACAACCCAGAAGCAGAGTGATCACTGACCATCTATTTTTGTGCCAGACACTGTGCTCAGCACTGTCCCGTCCTTCATCCCACATAAGCGACTGCACAAATACCATCTGAAGTGCTGAAGAGAAAGGGGGTAAGTCTTGGGATGAGGGGGACATGGTCAACCCATCAGAGATCACGAGGGCTCCTGTCTGTCAGCCCTTGAGTTCGTGCCTTCACCCATAATACACACCCCAAGTTGTAGGTAAGATGAACACCACATACCTGGCTGTGGACGTGGGGCTGGCAGCTTCCACAGACTCTTCCATGAGGTTCTTCTCTGCCATCCCACACCAGCAGCCAGATGCACAAAGTGCTTTAGATTCTCCCACAAGCTCTGACTTACCGTGTGTCATGGTGCTTCCGAGAAAGTGCTTAGGGATTTTCTCT
This sequence comes from Martes martes, assembly GCF_963455335.1. Taxonomy (NCBI): domain Eukaryota; kingdom Metazoa; phylum Chordata; class Mammalia; order Carnivora; family Mustelidae; genus Martes; species Martes martes. Next base: position 47,632,558 of record NC_137900.1, on the reverse strand, counting down.
GACCCACCCACCTCCACCACACACCCCCACCCCCGGGCTTCCTGCTGTAACTCCCCACAGTCTTGCAAACTCTAATCCCTCAGCTAAAGTCATGATTTCCAAAATACACTGTCCCTCTTCCCCTGACTGGACCATAACTGACACGATCGGTACAATGAAAAGTGGGACAAGAAATAACATGCATGGGAAAGATAAACCTCAAATGCATTTTGCTCAAAGCAAACTAGAATAATGGAAAAACCTTGAGTTTCGGGGATCCTGAAGAGTTGGGTTATAATCTCAGCTTTGCCTGTTTTAGGTCTATAATGTTCAGTAAATTAATCACTAAACATCTCTGAGCCTCCATGGTCTCATTTCAAAATGGGCATGATATTTTGAAATATCATGGGCAAATCACAGGCTTGGTGACAAATGAGAAAGTCTTAGAGTGCTGAGAACATAATAGATTCAAATCTTAGGCCTTTTTCATTTTGTGACCATGTTTAGAAATCAAATACAATGAGGATGTGTGTTTGTTGCCCATTTTAACCAAGAATTCTTGTTTTTCTTTTAAGATTTACTTTTTCTTTTTAGAGAGTGAGAGCACATACCCACAAGTTGGGGGAAGGGCAGAGGGAGAGGGAAAAAGGGAATGTCAAGCAGACTCCTCGCCGAGCGTGGAGCCTGACATGGGGCTTGATCTCATGACCCTGAGATCACGCCCTGCGCCAAAGCCAAGAGTCAGACGCTTAACTGACTGAGCCACCCAGGCACCCCAAGAATTCATGTTTTTCATAGTTATTTATAGGACTTTCAAGGTAAAAATGAATACCTTTATAAAACCCATAGCTTTAAATAATACATATCAAAACAAAATTGTGATTTCTCTGGATTTGCTCTCTCAGATTGATTTCTAAAAGCATTCTGTATTATGCTTCTTTTATTTTTTATTGATTTGTTTTTTAAATGCAGAACGCTTTACAAATTTGTGTGTCATCCTTGCACAGGGACCATGCTAATCTTCTCTGTATCATTCCAATTTTAGTCTACGTGCTGCCGAAGCAAGAACTGTACTACACATCTTTTAATATACTTCAGAGAAAAGTATAAGTTTTCACAGGCTATGGATTTTTAGGTATTCAGAAAGTAAAAAATTAATTTTTCCCATTTATAAGTTGGGAAAAAAATGCTAGACATAGCATATATTTGATTGATAGCTAACTGTTGATGGCACATTCAAACAATAAAATACAAGCAGAAGGGATGCTAAGAGTTCACTGTACTCATGTGGAGAGGCTCATCGGCAGCTTTGAAAATGGTTCCACCAACGGCGTGGTTCTCCCAGTCCACTACCCCAAGGATGACTTGGCTCTTTGGGCCTCAGTTTCCTCATCAGTTACTACAAAGGCGGCTTACTGTGGCTTCTTCCAAGTTCTAGCATTCTAGGACCATGAATGTGAGCTCTGTCGGCAATAAATAACATTTACTCAGTTATTCCTCCTCCTCACCAAATGAGAAAAGCAGGTGATAATTAGATTCTTCCCAACCCTTGAATGTGATAATTTAAAAGAATAATAATAGCATGGTATGTGTAATAAGGCATTTTACTGAATGTTTTACATCCAGTATATAATTCAATCCTCACAATCCCAATAACACACAATTATTCTTGTTCCCTTTAGCAGATAAGGAAATTGAGGCAGAGAAAAGCTAAGTAGCCCTCACAATGCTACCCAGTTAGAAGGACAAGAGCTGAGGGAGTCCTGAAGTGTGGTAAAGAATATTGACTCTGGGAGTCAGACTGACCTGGGTTCAAATCCCACCTGCACTTTCTTTGTGGTTTAGGGGCAAATTACATAGCCTCTTCAATCCTCCATTTTTGTTGTCTGTTAAATGGTGATGATACCAGTTGTATTCCCTTCAAGGATTGAATGAAATCATCGTTTAGTGTTCAACAAGTCTGAACTATACTAGAGATGATAATGATTTATATTACCTCCCGAAGTATTTCCTTTTAACAACACCCAGTATCTTAAGCAAACTGGCATTTCAAAACCCAAGCACTGTGCACTAATGTTGTTAGACAAATGTTAACCTTTTTCAACAATTAGAAAGACTAATGCAACACGACTCGCTAAGCTGTTTCACATTTCGTGTGTACTCTGAGATGAAGTCCGAAAAATCAGCTCAGTATGACAGACTGCTGCACATCATGTTACAAACATATTTCCCATGACTCATAGGAAGGCACTTGGCAATTCAGAAGGAATTTTTCAACATGCTAATTAATGCAGATAATGTATCTCCCCTGCAATCGAAAAGGTCAAAGGAATGAATTGGTTCCCTCTTTCATTGATTAAAAAATATTTGTATCCTCTTTTGATCTTCCCCTATTTTACCCCAAAGAACTCACGATGACCACCCCGGAATTAATAGATAATCCTTCACCCCATTGCCTAACGGTGAGAAACATCTTGATGCCTTTGGGCTCAGCTGTGCTCATTAGGTACAGAAATGCCCTGAGAAGATAGCGAACTTATTCGGATTTTTGTGTGTCTGCAGTTTGATGTAATAGTGTTTTATTTTTGGCCCCCAATTGCTCAGCAAAAAACCAAAAAACAAAAAACAAAAAACAACAACAAAAAAAACCTTGGTTAAGCTGCTGATTTCCTTTAAATTGCTGAGCACAGGGATTGTAGCTTGATAAAGTCATTTAGTTGCTAAATGTTTATATTCAAACCATGCCAATGGCTCTTGCTGGAGTTTTTCATGAGGAATGTGATGATGTTTACTTCTTTATGGGCTGGAAATAACCATGAATTTACCGATACTACCTCATAGGGGATTTTTCAAAATATATTTCATCTTTAGGGCTTTGAAATATAAAATTTTATGTAGGTTTTCATTGAGGAAGATGTCACAAAACGAAAGTATGTATGCTTTCGCTGAAAAAAAATTTGTTGCAACTTCCCCAAATATTCCTAAATTCTGAAACATTAATACATTGGCCATTCAGTCTTGAATGTGGCATCCTTAAGACATTTCCCAGGAGATATTACCAAGGTCCATTCGAATAGAAAAATTCATAATTGTGGCATCAATACTAAAGTGAGTGAAGGAAGTAGGGGATGAGAGAACTTGTATAAATATACCTCATCTTGTCTCCTTTTCCTGTTTTCTTTTTTCTTTTCTCTCTCTTCTCCTGAAGGCAAAAGGTTTAGCTGAGAATGCAGACTGTGCTTATCTAAAATAAGAAAAAAAGTTGAATTAGGAAAGTTTTTGATTTTCCATCCATCCATCCATCCATCCATGTATCTGTTGAATATCTGTAAAAGGCCAGACAATGTGCTAGAGATACAGAAAGAAAATCGTGTTGTTTGCTAAGTCATTTATTTATGTAACAAACATTACTAATTAGCCAATCTTTGATTCATGAAAACTGAAAACAAGTAACTATAACATATAAGATGAGTATATAAAAGTATTCAAGGACGTCCTGGCTGGCTCAGTCAGTAGTGCTCATGACTCTTGATCTTGGGGTTGTGAGTTCAAGCCCCACATCGAGCATAGAGCTTACTTAAATAAAAAGGCATTCAAAATCCAGAGGGAGCAAGAAGCTGAGGAAAAAACCAAGCCCTCACTTAGAGCATATGTGACAGAGGCTGAGTTTAAGGGGCACAGAGGCTGCCACAGGATGTATGGTAAAGCTGTCTCTGGAACCCTCAGCCGCTAAGACACTCAGAGGCAGAGTACAGAAAGTTGTGATCTTAGGAACAGCCTTGGGTTGGCATCACTATAGTGGCAGATAACATTTCCAGTCTCCCTTACAGCTGTGCAAGGCTTTGGAGATTAAGTTCTAGTTGGTGGTTGCTATAGAGTGAATGTTTGTGTCCTCTCAATTCACGTGTTAAAATCCCAACCCTCAACATGTATTAGTAGTATTAGTGTGTAGGGCCTGTGGAAGGTGATTAGATCAGCAAGGGTGAAGACCTCCTGAATGGGATTAGTGCCCTTATGAAAGAGACCCAAGAGAGCTCCCTTGCCTCTTCTGCTACATAAGGACACAGCTGCGTGTGAACCAGGAAGAGGGTTCTCACCAGACATCAGATTTGCTGGCACCTTGATCTTAGTCTTCCCAGGTCCCAGAACTGTAAGAAATAAATTTCTATTGTTTATAAGTCTCCCTGTTTATAGTTAAGTTGCTCAAGCAGCCTAATGGACTAAAACAAGTAGTGTAACTTCCAACAAGTGTCCTTAGGAGAAGGGATTTCTCTCTCCTGTCTGTTTTTGCTTTCTGTTGGCAGATGGGCGACCATGAAAGCTGATGCTAGAGTAACCATCAGATGGAAACCTTGTGTGGAGGATCGAGAGGATAGAGAGCAACATGAGCCACAAAGTCGGATGGATATGAAGCCACCGTACCAGCCCCAGGTGGCTGCGGGAGGAAAAGAAATATGACGTGTCACTTGTAGTTGAACTTAATCCTCGGTGCCACCAACAATGAGATCTTAATTAAATACAACCCGCGTGAAACCCCCGTGACTGTTTCCTCATCTGCAAAGTGAGGATAATAATATCTATTTTTGTTATTGTTGGAAGGACTGCATTAAAAGAGTAAATAAATTTAATTCACCTAGAATAATGCCAGGGACCCAGTAGTATTCTTATCAATAGTAGCTATTTTCTAGTCATGTTCTTTGTCTTTCCAAAGCTCACACTCCACAAATCTCAAAAACGAACAGAATCAGATCTCCCATTCCCTGACAGTAGCATCGACTGTCATCAAGGTCAAGCACCAACTGAAATTCAGGATGTTTATTTGAGCAGTGGGGGATACTGGGGTAGGAGATGATGGGGGAAGGAAGGAGATTTGGGAGAAATCGATAGTTCTCCTTTAGATACATGAAGTTTGAGATGCTTATCAGACATCTAAGTGGAAACAGATGCAGAGTAAGCAATTGGATATATGATGCTAGAGCTTTTCAGAAAGATACTGGAGTACCATAGATTTGAGACTTGTCAGCACCTAAATGGGATTCAAAGCCATGGAGCAGAATGAGACACCTAAGAATGTGGATATCAAAATTAGAAGCCAAGGACAGAGCCTTCAGGCATTCTAATACACAGAGGTCAGTAGAGAAGGAGTCATTAATGAGGGAAACCCAACCAATATGCTGTCTCAGAAACCTAGAGACTCAATGTCTTATAGAAGAGGTAATCATCTGTATCAAATGCCACTGAGAGGTTAAGTGAGCAGAGGACAGAAAATTGCCGTTTAAAAGAAAAAATGAAAAGATGGGATTGGGAGGGAGACAAACCATAAAAGACTCAGTCTCAAGAAACAGACTGAGGGTTGCGGGGGGGAGGGGGGACGGGAGAGGATGGTGGGGAAATGGACATTGGGGAGGGTATGGGCTATGATGAGTGCTGTGAAATGTGTAAACCTGACGATTCACAGACCTGTACCCCTGGGGATAAAAATACATTATGTGTTTATTAAAATTAAAAAAAAAAAGAAAAAGAAAATTGCCTGTTGGCACTGGTAAGAAATGGGTCACTGGCAACTTTCATGTAATAGGCAGCCTCTAAGATGGCCCCATGTCAGTCTTTCCCCCTGGTATCCATGCTCGTGTGCAGTCCCCTCCCCTTGCCCATAGATTGGACTTACTGACTTGCATTCATTCATTCATTTAAAGCAGGTTCCATTTCCAGCCCAATGCAGGGCTTGAACTCAGGGCTTGCCCCGACATCAAGACCTGAGCTGAGACTGAGTTGGATGCTTAACCGAGTGAGCCACCCAGGCACCACTTTACTGACTTGCTTTTAATAGAATATAGCAGAAGTGATGCAACTTCTGAGTCTAGGTTACAAAATGGCTTCCATCCCATCTCTCCAGTGTTTGACTTGGGTCCTGGCAGAGAGTTAAGTTCAAACTGAGTAGGCATTTTTCAAGACAATGATGAGAGAGGAAGAGAGGGGTGCAGGGCTTAAAGAGGCTTATAAGGAGGGCACCTGGGTGGCTCAGTGGGTTAAGCCTCTGCCTTCAGCTCAGGTCATGATCTCAGGGTCCTGGGATCAAGCCCTGCATCGGGCTCTCTGCTCAGTGGGGAGCCTGCTTCCTCCTCTCTCTCTGCCTGCCTCTCTGCCTACTTGAGATCTCTGTCTGTCAAACAAATAAATAAAATCTTTAAAAAAAAAAGAGGCTTATAAGGGAGTAGTTATATTGGTGATCTCTAGACTCAAGCTGTGTGAGAAGAGAAGTGAGAACATGAAGTGTGTGAGGGAAAGAGAAGACATAATAGGACAGGATTAGAAATTTGGTGGAATGAGGACCTGCTGGAATACCAGAGTAACTGAGGAGGAAGGACAAGAGGTAATGGACAGAGAGAAGAATGCTTCAAACAGAGATTTCAAAACATGGTTTAGTATTAGTAATGTCTACAGTACAACCTTAAGAGTCCGTGGCTCAGAGAGAGTGAAGGAAAATGTGGAAAGAAACAAAAGGTGTAGAATGAATCACTATATAAGTTTGGAAGTCATCCAGGATTTCCACAGATATATGGTAAGAATGACAGCAAGACAGATGCTGGGACCACCAGAAAAAGTAGCATGTTCTCTACTGGGAATGAATGTCCAACTCCGTATCACTCAGAGAGAGTCCCCTTCCCTGACTCCTCTAATCTCAGACATTAGGAAGGGGTAACCCACATTAGAACCATATTTATTTAAATACGAGTCTTTCTCATTTCCACTCTTCCAGGATATGCGTTGAGCCTGTAAATAAGTGGTATATTTAATGAAACATCACGAGAATCAAAAATAAACAGCTTACACATTAAACTAGTGCCACCAAGATGGAATCGTTCTAAACTGAGACAGTCACATTACATACTCAAGCCTGGAGGCACTGAATGACATAGAAGACAAAACTGGGCTGCTTGATGCACACTCCTCAGTCACTCTGGGTTTTGCCAGTAAGCAAGAAAGATGGAGACATTGGGGGACTGTAGAAAGAAGAACAGCAAATTTAGGCAAAGGCAATGAAAGGAAGCTTATCAAGAGATCTTTTAAGTCATTTGCACCTGCTAAGAAATGAACTTTAAAGATTTACTTATTTGAGAGAGAGAGAGAGAGCGAGAGCAGCAGGAGGAGGAGAGGGAGAGGGAGAAGAGAATCTCACGCAGACTACGCACTGAGTGTGGAGCCTGACGTGGGGCTCGATCCCATGACTCTGAGATCATGTCCTGAGCCAAAACCAAGAGTCAGACACTTAACTGACTGTGCCACCCAGGTACCCCAGAAATGAACTTGAAAAAAGATACTATTATATAAACATTTTTCAGAAATATTAAAACATAATGGAACCACACCCTGTCTAGAGGGTGACAATGCGAAAAGCCCACTTAAAGTTTGGAAGATACTTTTAAATTACCTTAAATATTAATTAAGTGCTTAATGACCACTACAGCACATGCTAGCTGGACTCTGAGCTTGTTTTCTCACCTGTAAAATGGGAATAGCAACCAAATTTCATGGGATTTTTGTGAGAATCAATGGACATAGTATATGTGAAAGTATGTGAAGAACTCTACAATTTTTTTTAAGATTTTTTATTTATTTATTTGATAGACAGAGATCACAAGTAGGCAGAGAGGCAGGCAGAGAGAGAGGAGGAAGCAGGCTCCCTGTTGAGCAGAGAGCCCGATGTGGGACTCGATCCCAGGACCCCGGGATCAAGACCTGAGCCGAAAGCAGAGGCTTTAACCCACTGAGCTACCCAGGTTTCCAGAACTCTACAATTTTATAAGTTGTAAAGTTCTCATCTTTACATATCATATCTTCATCATCATCCATTGGAAGCTGATTATCATGTGAACATCACTATCTGTGTCTACCCAGACCCTTGCCTTCCTTCCTGTAATAACAGAGCTCCCCTTCCACTGAAGAAATGTTCTTCCTTATTATGGAGGGAGTGCCCACTCCTCATCCTGGCCAAGCGATCCACCACACCCCACACAGCTGGCCCTAGTGATGGGTCAGGACAGGCATGTCCTTTAAGTCAGTCCAATCACAGTCCTTCTTCTGTCTTTTCTTGCCAAGAGCTATAAGAATATGTCCCCAGAGAAGCTGGCAACCATATACTCCCCTGCCACCTGCAGGATAAAGTGGACATGTGGAAAGAAGGAGAAATGAAAGACAGAGTCCTGAAAGAATTTTCATCATCCCACTGGCCCGCCCCAGCCCTGTCCATCCCATAATTTCCTTATGTGAACTTTATGCACACACACACACACACACGCGCGCGCACGTGTGTGCGCGCACGTGCATTTGAATTGCATTTTAGTCACTTCCAACAAAGAGTTGGCTAACATAGATCACACAATGACAAACTTCCAATTTAAAAAATGTGGAGAGAGGAGAACTTGCTCATTGCCTCCTTTTCAAACTATAGAATAGTGTTCAGAATAGCAAAAACACAGAACCTATATATAGCATCAGGCTAGTGTACACAGAACAAGAAGCTCTTCATCCTCCAATATCATCAGGGAGCAATAATAGTAGACATTTTGTAGTATGTGGTAGAGGACACAAACCTCTTAAGGAATATTGTTCATAAACATTGAATTCCTTAAAAAGAAATTCAACAGTTTTAGTCAGCTATTCTAAACGAATACATGTTCTTTCCATAAAGCCCAAAGTAAAAAATACCATTATAGATAAATTTCTAAATTAGGTATATTGACCATCCCAGACTTCTAGAGTAAGTGGCCCACTTTACAGAGGAGAGCTCTAACAAGGCCAATTTCTGTCTTTCTGTAGTACTTACCAAGAACACCTGAGTGGGAGTAACCTTAGAGATAATCTAGAGTGATGTAAAGACACATCATTTTACAGATGAGGGAACAGAGCCCCCCAGATAGGAAGCAACTAAAGCAAGTTCACCATTAGCCAATAAATTAGGTGGGGATTCTTTGCTCATAAAATAGTTCTCTGTGGGGCGCCTGGATGGCTCAGTTGGTTGAGTGTCTTACTCCTGATTTTGGCTCAGATCATGATCTCAGGGTCCTGAGATCAAGCCCCACATTCAGCAGGGAGTCTTCTTGGGTTTCTCTCTCTCCCTCTCTCTCTGCCCCTCCCCCAAACCACATGCACACACTTGCAGGCAAGCTTTCTCTCTCTCTTTCTAAAAATAAATAAGTAAATCTTTAAAACAAAATTGTTCTTTGCTTTATAAAACACTATACCATATTTTATTTTAATGGATGCTTACAATATAAATTTCCTAATCTGTGACCATTTAAAAAGAACTTTATTAAATTTGTAAAACTTTGACTTGTACACAACTCAGGAGAGCATTTGTTGCGTCTATATATAATTCCAGTCTGGACACAGTGTTTATGATACCAGAAATCCAGAGTCATTTCAATGAGTCAGTACCAGGAGAGATGAAAGATTTAGACTGGCAAATCCCAGTATCTTGAAGGAGTAGAGACAACTGCCCAGTGAAACACGATATTCCTATTAAACGTTCCAGGGCTTCTTAAAGCAATTGATGAAATCCTTATTGCTGTAATTCTTGTATTAGGTAATTTTAATCATTTCATGTTCTAAGTCACAACTGCCTAACCAGTTTCTCTTAGACAGCAACTATTTTCATCAATCTTTCTGCCTATCTAATGGAACTGGGGGAGTCCCAACAGGAATCACATTTCAGCTGCCTCTGCGAACTATCCTTTTCATTCAGGGAAGCACAGCTCAAAATAGGATTTTCAAGCATGTCATTTTTCAGACATTATTCAATGCCCTTTGCTCTTTGCTTTTATTTGAATTACTGAGGTCATTGTTCCAATCTATGGGTTGGCTTTTTGTATATCTTTACAATATATGTATCTTCTTACATACTCTTCTACACGATATATTTTCTTATATGTCTTCTTATATATCATAACATAAATAACTTGTATATCTTTACTTTTGCCCAAGAAGGAAAGGGTAGAAGCTGATTCTCCATTTTTGCCACCTCCTAAGGCCATCCCTGTCAAGTCCCAGAAAGTTGTTACAGAGGGACCAAACCTCTAGTGGGTTAAAACTGACAGTGGGGGATACTGAGCCTTCTACTAAACTCAGAACTATGATTTTGGTATGCTTTCTTATGCCAAGTTTTTTCTCCCTTGCTTTGTCAGGGAACTAAGGAAAGTTTAGGGGGTAGATGTAGTTCTAGTCTTAAAAGCTACCAGTCATGAAGAAGAGATGTCACACCAATACCAAGATAACATATAATCATAAATACCAAAACCAAGGAGGTGTAAAGGAACAAAAACATAAAGGTCTCAGAGGAAAAACTGCAATGCTTCCTGAGCAAATAAAGATGTTAAATTTCAAGCTGAAAATGAAAACAGCAACAAGATACCTTTTTTCACTAATAAAAACAGCAATGACTTACACATGCATGTTCAATAGTAGCCAGAGTGTGTTGGGATGGGCACTCTCTCTCTCTCTCTGTTGGCGTTATCTTATAACAGTATAATTTTTCTGGAAAGCCACTGAACAGCTTATTGAGAGTCTTTAAAATATTCACACTTTATCCCACTTTCGAGGACTACCACCCCCTACCAGAAAATAATCAGAGCGAAAGCAAAGATGAATGTGGGACAGGTTATTTTGGTGGTGCTGACAGCAATTAAAAAATGTAAACACCATCAACATGCAAAAGAGGAATAGTTAAATGAATTATGGAAGAGTCATAGGTTGAATTATTAAAATGTTATTAAAAATGATGTTTCTGAAAATGTTCAAAACATGGAGAAAGTCTCGTGATTTCACACCGTGAGGAAAGGAGGGCATGTGCCAAATGTACGTCGGGAGAATCCGTGAAACTCAAAGGACCCACTACTCTCCAACCTCCATTTGAGGAAACCACCCTGGGCAGTTGTTTATGGCGACTGTTGCCTTAGCATGCAGAATAGTGGTATCACAGCACTGAACTCGTGCAAACTCAATGCCATGGCCGCAACGAAAAATAAAATGAGAAAAATAACTTCCAAAATGGTGCTGGCAATTTCCACTTGGTAAGTGCATGCCCCTAAGTGAGCACAGCGTGGGAATTAGGAATTGGCTGTTCCCTCAGAAATTTCAGTCTCTAAGGAGCGGTCCTAGTGGGGGCATCTTGCCAAAAATGTGTGCAATTGTAGAGTATAAAGATACAATTCTATAACTTTATTCTTTGCATACGAGCTCTTTATTGCTCTCTACCTCGCAGGTCGGCGTAACTCCCCGGTAGTATCCCCTAGGGTCTCTATGTTGCCAAACTCAGCAGGTTGTTCTCAGGCTTCATCTTATTAAACTTCTCCGTAGCACTTGATACATTTACATCTGCTTCCTTCTAGAAAATGTTCACTTGACTTCCAGCAACATTATTCTCCTTTCCTTCTCATCCCATTCACGCTTCAGTCTGTTCCCCCAATCCCTTTTCTTCTTCCTTCAGTCTATTAAGATTGTAGTGTCTCAGGTCTCAGTCTTGCAACATCTTGTCTGGTTAGACTCAGGTGATCTCATTGAGAAACATGGCTGTAAATACCAACTGAACTTACATGATAAAAATAGGACTAATGACTGACACCCCTACTCTGTACCCCACTCTAAATATATTACATATACTAATCAACCTGCGCAATGGTTCATAGTATTATTGCCACCCTAAAAGAAAAACTGAGGCACAGAAAAATGAAATAATTTGCCCAGAGTCGCAGCTAATAGAAGATGGAGCCAAGACGTGAACCTGGGCACTCTGGCTGCAATTTGCATGCTCTCAAGAACTATATCTTATATTATACTACATCTCCCATCAATGATTCCTGAATTATATCTCTACCTGTTACCGCTCTCCTAAAACCCAAGAATTGTTGTTGTTGGTTTTTTTTTAAAAGATTATTTATTTATTTATTTGACAGAGAGAGAGAGAGAGAGAGAGAGAGCGAGCAAGAGAGGGAGCACAAGCAGGGGAGTGGGAGAGGGAGAAGCAGGCTTCCTGCAGAGCAGGGAGCCCCCAGGGGGGCTGGATCCCAGGACTCTGCGACCATGACCCGAGTCGAAGGCAGAGGCTTAATGACTGAGCCACCCAGGTGGCCCAAAACCCAAGATTTGTACATTGGACCTATTTGGTTTGATATTTAATGTAAACTTCCAACTTAACATATCCAAAATACTATTCTTATTCCCTTCAAACCTCTTCCTCCTGCAGCCTCCCTGTTCAGTAAATGACTTCCCCACTATTGCAATTGCTCAAGCCATCCTTGACTTCCCTTCTTCTCATTTCCCATATTCATTTAAACAGTGCTGGCTCTGTCTTCTAAATAGATCAAGAATCTGACTTTTTTTTTTTTTTTTAATCTCTTTCATAGCTACCACCCTAAAGCCCATCAACTTTACTCACCTGGCCTCCTATATAACCTAATTTCTACATAGGTTGAGAATACACTATGTGCTGAGGAAAATCAGCCCCATTACCCCAGCCATGACACACTGGTCCAGGGATCAGTGTCTAAGCCAGTGGTAACTATACATAAGTAGACATAAGAAAGGTTAAACCTCTTTAGCCAATAAGGATGCTGCCTGAGAGCAGCAGCTCACCAACCCAACCAGACAATAGCTTTGAGGGATACATGATGTAAGTTTGTAAGCTAACCAGCACTGGCTTACTGCCCTTATTATCTGAGGCCTGTTACATCAGTCTAGTCTTGGAAGCCTTGGATCCCTATGTGCAGACTAGAAGAATACATCTCACCACATTGCACATGTGCCGTAAGTGCTCCTTTAAAAAAGTAATCCCCTTATAGTGCTTCTTTACAATCTTGAATAGGAAAAGGTGCATGGGTGCATGGGAGAAGAGCAGAAGAAAATAAATCAAGTCATAATTAGTATTCAACTCCAGGCACTCTCCTCATGGGGCTTTGTGGTTATTGTTGTTTTGCTCTTTGTTTTTTTCCTTTCTTTTTCAGAATGATATCATGTTTTGATAATCAAGTAAAGCAGTGTTAAGAGCCAGGTGTAAGAGGGACTGTGGAGAGAGCATTTTCATATTCAAAAAGAATGGGATCAAGGTGATTGTGAAATATTATTTATTCACTACTATTATTTTAAAAATTCAACTCATTCTTTTCTACAAATACTTAAATCCTGAAAACAAAGAAGAATATAAAAATTTCAAATGCTGACCTTTGAATCCATATTTAAATACTTCTTATGCCTAAGGAAATTAGAAAGAAGAAGAAAAGAAAAACAGTGGACTCAAGACTCTTCATCCTAATCCATGCGCCCTCTGCTGGCTGTCTCTTGGCTTTCCACTATCGTACTTGGGCTTTGGGGGAATGTTTTTCTGATACTACTGTGAGACGAAAAAACAAAATAAAACAAAATAAAAAAAGCATAACTTTTCAGATATACAAAACTAGGAACATTTTAACATTCAAGAAGTCTTTGTAATAAGGCTCTGCTGGGCCCCAAATAACTTGCTATTTCCTTTAAAACAAAGGCAATAATGACTACACAAGGCATTTATATGAAGCTCTCTATAGATTTTCCTAAACTCACAGCTTTTGGACTTACTGTAGTTTCACCTTACCATGATTCATGAGTGCAGCACTCAGCTGTAAACTATCCCTTTGCAGCCTGCGTACAAATTACTTCACCTGAAGGAACCTCCTCTCTGGGCTCCAGCTCATTTCCTTAACCCCCAGCTCATCCTACCCCACAGCCCCCTTTCCTGGCACCTCCCCTTCTGAGCCAGTACCAGCCCCAGCATGGCCGTTCAAGCCATTCCTGCTGCTTGTGTAGAAAACGAGGAAGAGACAGAGGAAAGAGAGAGGGCATTCAACAGGCAGAAGTTAGGGAAGAAGAGAAGGAATAAAGATCAGCAGACTTGGGGAGAATGTCCAGTTGGTAGTAAATGATGGTTTTGTTCTGTGCTCGACCAATGGCTTTGAAGGTGGTTTCCGAAGAGAAGTCCAAGCATGTACTGAATTATGGAGACACTGTTGCCTGCCGTCTCCAAGGAGCAGTACTTCGAAGGACAGTATTCTTGGTGGTAGTATGATTCAGGTTTTGGGGGAGTGGGGTTGGGGGGGATATTGTCAGTGTGACTATGTTTTTATTCTATTCTATTTTATTTTATTTTATAGAGACAGAGAAAGAGGAGAGGAGAACAGAGGGAGAGAGGGAAGAGAGAGAGAGAGACAATCTTTAGCAGGCTCCACACTCAGCACGGACCCTGATGCAGGGCTACCTCTCACAACCCTGAGATCGTGACCTAAACCAAAACGAAGAGTCAGACCCTTAACTGACTGAGGCATCCCAGTGCCCTTATTTATTTTTTTTTTTAGTTAATTTTTATAACCAGCTTTCTTCCAAAAGGGGCTCAAGATAATTTCCAAAGATGTTGTAGAATGACAAGGAGGATTAATTTTTTAAAAATTCAGGTGCTCCCCCTGGATTACCAGATGGTGAGCTGGCTGGACCTGGCCCTCCGCCCTATCCCAGTGGGAAACTTGCATCCAACTCCAGCTTCCCCTTGCAGCAAGGTCTCAAACTTCTCACTGGTCTCAAGGTCTGCAGGTGATAGGTGCTGCTGCAAAAGCAGACGCCTAAACTTTGACTGCCTGGCAGCAAGGCGTCTCCTGCCAAGGGCACTGGCATGCTCACTTATAAAAGGGAGGGCAATACATGCTGTTCTCTCTTTCCTGGAACACTCTGGATCTGCCCATCCCGAGGTGCCTCTGCACAGGGTGGTAACACTTCAGTCACCTCTCTGACCGTGAGTTCTAGCCAATGCCATCTGCCCCTCCTGGTGTTATTCACAAGACTCAGTACAATGTAGATTCACAACACAGAAAAATTAAGTACACACATAAAATTATAAGAGTAATGAAAAAAAATAAGGGTAAGATGGGAAGATGGGACTAAGGTTGATGACATAAATCGAGTGCATGCCATGAAGTTGTAAGCTCTCATATGCTACAAATCCCAGAGACTTCAGCCCTTGTGTATTGTTATTCCCTATCATATGCAAAGCAAGAGTCCAAGCGTCCTCTCCACAGGACCAGAGGCAGTCCCTCATTCTCTAGGTCCCATTCACTGAGTATATCTGGAGCCCTGCAGAAATCCTCCCTATGCCACAGTCCTGTCTTGGTCATCATGGTCACGTAGTGACTACCTCCTCAGCCCACCCATCTTAGTTTATCTTTAAATTTTTTTTTAAAGATTTTATTTATCTATTTGAGAGAAAGAGAGAGAGAACATGAGCAGGAGGAGGGGCAGAAAGAGAAGCAGACTCCCTGAGGAGCAGGGAGCTTGATGTAGGGCTCAATCCCAAGACCCCCAAGATCATGACCTGAGCCAAAGACAGACACTTAACTGACAGCCACCCAAGCGCCCCAGCCTGCCATCTTCCTTCAGCCGGTCATTTCTGGCCTCTCAGAACCAGCTTCATCCCACCCTCTGCTATTTTCCCTGTACTCCTTCCCTCCAAACACTGGGCAATTCCACACCAGAGGCTAATTTCTAGAATATATAAGACTTTACTAAAAGTAAAGGAACGATCACAATAGAATTTCTTTTTTTTTTTTTAAAGATTTTATTTATTTATTTGACAGACAGAGATCACAAGTAGGCAGAGAGGCAGGCAGAGAGAGAGGAGGGAGCAGGTTCCCTGCGGAGCAGAGAACCCGATGTGGGACTTGATCCCAGGACTCTGGGGCCATGACCTGAGCCGAAAGCAGAGGCTTTAACCCACTGAGCCACCCAGGTGCCCCCACAATAGAATTTCTATATAGAAATGGTCACAACCTCTAGAATCCATAGGCCAAACCTAATACTCTCTTATCCTTTGCCCTAGACTCAGTGTAGTGGCTGCTTCCAGCTTATCTCCCACAAAGGAATATTTTTTTAAAGATTTATTTATTTATTTTAGGGAGCAAGAGCATGAGTAGGAGGGGCAGAAGGAGACAGAATCCCAAGCAGACTCTGCTCTGAGCGTGGGGCCCCATGAGGGGCTCAGTCTCACCACCCTGAGATCATGACCTGAGCCGAAACCAAGAGTTGGATGCCTAATCAACTGTGCCATCCAGGTGCCTCGCAACACCACCCCCCCCCTTTTTTAAGGTTTATTTCCCACAAAGGAATTTTTTACTCTGACTTCCCTATTGAACGTGCAAGACCCCAACTTTCACTGGGGCCTGATAATAATTAGGAAGAAAATCATATTTCCCTCCCACTCAGTGCCAGGCCCTTTTTCCAGACAATAGCCTAAAAATCTGCACAGATAAGGATACCCTAAAGGAGGTCAATTTCAATTTCACATTCAGAGATATTTAGTTCTCATATTGTCCAAAGTTCTCTGAAATAAGATTTTGGCTTTACCTTTGCAAAAGAGAAATGAAAATATTTTTCTTAACATAGAAAAGAGTCCTTCTCAAAAATGAATCATAAAACAGCTGGCAACTTAAAAATAGCAGCTCAAACTGACTTAGTGCCATCAAGATTTCAGAAATATTGACTCAATATTTTTGGTGGACCACAAATATGGTTCTAAATCTTGAAACCACTGTGGAGAGAAACATGATTCACTTTGTGTTTCAAGATAACAATAAACTTTCCTTGTGGCTATGGCAGAGAGAGAGAGAGAACTGTGTAGGGGCGCCTGGGTGGCTCAGTTGGTTAAGCATCTGACTCTTGGTTTTGGCTGAGGTCCTGACCTCAGGGTGGTGAGATCAACCCCCCCCCCCCCCCCCCCGTCAGAGCCCAGCTCAGCAGGAAGTCTGCTTGGGATTCTCTCCCTCTCCCGGTGCCCCTCCCCCAGCTCATGCACGCTTTCTCTCTCTTTCTCAAATAAATAAATCTTTAAAAAAATACACCTTAATTTCAATCTATAAGTCGAGATATTGATTCATTCTAAATAAATGTGAGTGAACATGCTCTGGCAATTATGGCGACAAACATCTTTCTACATGTATGAGGCTCTGGCCTAAACTGGGAAATATTCGAGAAAATGAAGTATAGTAACACTAATGCGTCCTTTGAGTTGGCTTTCGTAAATAAATTTGCTGAAGCTAACAATGCTGGAGGGAGACCTCTCCCCTAGCCAGACAGTGAGGATTGTTGTTTCATTTTCTTTTGTTGTTGTTGTTTTTGTTAAGATAAAAGTTGGGATCCAACTAAATCTTGAAATTTTGGCAAACATAAAACCTTGTTTTGGGCACTGAATAAAGTTGTTTGTCATTTACCAGACACAACTGGAGAAGACTTGGTGAATCCTTGTGCCTTGGAAACAGTCAAGCTAGGAAGCCCCTTGACACAGAGGAAGAAATCTGAGGCGGTGTCTTATTCAAATGACACAATCCACCCCCAACTGTCCTGTTTCTAAGCCCATCCTAGAAGACTTGGCAGCTACTGTCCTTTTTCTTTCAACATGCCAGTGGATGAGACCCTTGCGTTTCTCACTGCATTCCATGCTGCCGGTTAGCTGCTGGGGGGCGGGCAGGCCTCCACTTCAAAGAAGAATTCCTCTTTCCTGAGCCCTGTTTCCAAACTTCAAAGGCCCTCCCTGTCTCCGAAATGGTGACAAGTTTCCTTGCCAAGAAAACTTCCCCATGAGGATAATCTTGCTATTCTGGGCACAGATGGAGTCCTTGCAGGACTTGGTAACACATCTGGTTTGCGGCTTTGATGAACAAAGAGGCTCCGTATGTCATCGTGACTCATCGCTGTCCTCATCAGCATGCATTTCGCTCAGAGACTCTGCCAACGGACTTGACAGAAGTTTTGTCATCAGCTACTTAAAGCCAGGCCTCCATTCCATCAGAGCCACAGCCTTTTTTCACCTCATTTTCAAATGATTGTGTTAAGAAAGGAGAGCAACACAGAAATGTTTCCTACTAAACAGAAGATCACTGACTTTCTTGAGGGACTCTGAAGGGTCCATTGAAACATCAGCGGGAAATTTGGGCTTCCTGAGACAGAAAAGGAAAGCCTCCTCAGTATAAACTGACAGGAAGGTATTCATTCATGAGGTGATTTTCTTGGCAATACCTGTGGCCATAGGCAAGAGTAAAATCTTTTCATTCAAAACTTTAGTCAACATTACAGACAGATGCTGGTAAAAAAACAAAACAAAAACCATTTTGGCAAAGTTTTTTTTTTTCTTTTCTATTCTGGAAGATAAAATTGGACACAGAAAGCTGAGCTAACTTTTAAAGCTAGAGGAAGTGCTTCTGTAAACAGAGGAGAGAGGATAAAGCCTTAGAGACCTTGGTGTGCGCAGAAATCTGAAGACACAATCGAACATGGCAGAAAAATACTTCTGCTCACATTATTTGCTTAACATTTTGAAATGCAGATTCAGAAGACAACCTTTCCTTGATGAGATAGATAGCATCAATAATGCAAATGAGACAGGGAAACAGAAGGGACCCATGAGAAAAAAAGCTGCATTTTTCCCCCTTTGCTTCTCTTCAGGCTTCTATTCTTACTAGAATATAAACCCCCACCCCACTTTACACATGCCTTGTCATGGAAATAGCCTACATCACCTTTGTAAGGGAGAAGGAGTTAATGGTTCTCTAGAATTAAATAACATTTAAGGAAGGGCCAGATGACAGGGACCGAGAGGAAGTTATCCTATGTGCATTCCAGACCATTGGAGCTAGACATCTCTGTTCCAAGACCCCTGACTCCAAGGAGTAACACCTGGGCCCTTGTTTTTGTTCTAACTGGTTCCTGGATGCCTGAGAGGACACATATACCAGACCACCATCCTCAATAAGAACAGCCAGACCCCAAACAAAGATAAGACTCCTGCTCTTTTCCTTTCCAAGTCACCCAGACACTCCGTCAGTATCTCTCTCTCCCATATGCATGTATCTTCAATAAACTCTGCTTTCACCTTCCGCTGTCTCATGCTCAATTTCCATTCTGCATGAAGCCAAGGAGAGTACCCTTTTGGCTGGTCCCACGGGAACCCCTACCTTTGGGTCTTTAGAGCTAACCTTCAGGCATCACAGACAAAGACAAAGCTGTAAGGACAAAGAAGGTGATACAATACAAATTCAACTGGAAGAACCTTGAGGGATTTCAAGCACCCAGAAGTAAATCTGTCCGTGTGTAGCAAAGGGAGCTACTGATACCATCTACATTTCTAAAATTTTTCGGCTATTCATGTAAACTGTTAGAAAACATCTGGGTCAAACTCATACATATTCAAGAACATTACACCATTTCCAAGTTCTCATACAGACCAAGGACAACCTCCGTGATCCTGAAATAAACCATTAGAATTAAATCCTACTTTAAATTTTGTTTGCATTTTTTAACTTTTTTTTTAAAGCAAGGATTCAATTATATTTATATGAAAAATGAGAATGGGAGATATAATCTTTCTGGGAAACATTTTTCTATTCTAGGTGAAGGAAATAAATTTCTAGTGCAATAAATTATATTAACTGAAAAACAGCGTATGTACCAGTTTATAGCATTTTTGTCTGGAGTTGGAGTCTATGGTTTTTGGCAAATGTTCAAAGTGGTTCATGACTCCAAAAAGTTTTAGAATTTCTGATCTAGAGAAACAGTTGTGCTAGTTACCCTCAAAGCAGGCAATAAATATTGTCTGTGAACTAGGATGTTGATGGACATTGGAGGCAGTGATTTGGGGTTGCTGGGCAAGTGCATGAAGTCTAGTCAGACTACCTTGCAGCTTGAGTGCTACATTATATCCTTTACCCCTCAGCATTACTAGGGAGGAATTAAAATCCTCATAATAGAACTGAGTTGCCTCCAAGAATTTGTACCTTTTCCTTTCCTCCTCCTACCAGGTAAAGATTCTCTTCTGAATGTAATTTGGGTTAACTTGACTGCCAAGACCAATGGGTATGTAAAGCCCCAAGTTCCACATCATAGAAGACAATCATTTCAACTGGGAAAAAAATGTTCTAATTTTCCACTTAAAAAAAATAGAGTAAATCTCTCTCTCCTATCACAGAGACTAAAACAGAAAGTCTAAGAACTCGGGAGGATTAGGAAAAAAGTCAGCTTTCTGTGGTCTCTTTAGTTTGTCGACTAAATTAACACTTAGATGCTTTTAAAAACTGAAATGTGAAATTGTGGTCAAGTTCAAAGAAAGGAAAATGAAATTCAAGGAACAGTTGACTTTTCTGTGGGAAATGCCAGTTCACCCTGCATAACCTCCAGGTGTTAGAGGAGGCTCCTGGTACATGTGGGAATATAATAAAAAATAAGGTCGAGATGGTTTACTTGCTGTTGAGAGTTACATGTGTGTTATTTCATCAATACATATTCTTAAATAAAAGCACAGCCATCTGATTCCACCATCCAAGCCTCTCCTGAAGCTTTCTGATTTCAAAGATTTTGTTTTTTGTTTGTTTGTTTGTTTGTTAAGATTTTATTTATTTATTTGAGAGAGAGCAAGTGAGAGAGAGCATGATAGGGTGAAGGGCAGAGGGAGAATCAGACTCCCCGCTGAGCAGGGAGCCCAATGTAAGACTCAATCCTGAGACTCTGGGATCCTGACCTGAGCTGAAGGCATACGCCTCACTGACTGAGCCACCCAGGCGCCCATCAGACAACTTTGTTTTTAATGATTATGCTTAATACTATACTGCCCTGACTCATTCCAGTCCTCTGTATTACTCATCAGGGGGTCTTCTCCCCGGACAGCCGTGGGTGGACTGAGAGCCCAGGTGCCTTTGCAGCCAAGACAGTCCCCGTTCCTATGTGCCCCAGGGTTTTGGTTTGCCTTCCTGTTGCCACATATTGAGTTTCTCCAGTGTCCTTTGTGACCATCTGGCCCAGCCACCACATTCTACAGTTGGGCCTGCTGCCCAGAGAACCACAGCTGCCACCACCTTGTCATTAACCCAGTAAGACTGATGTTGGACTTCTTGCCTCCAGAACCATAAGAGGATAAGTTTGTGTTGTTTTAAGCCCTGAAGCTTGAGGTCATTTGTTACAACAGCAATGAGGAAACACTTGTTATGATGACAATATTCCCAAATTGATTTCCAGATTCAACAAAATCTCAACATGATGATAATGATGATGATGATGATGATGATTTTTTTTTAGAAACTGACATGCTGATCTTAAAATTTATATGGAAATGCAAAGAAGCTTGAACACACTGAAAATGGCTCAAGGGATTTTGGGGAGAATGATGGATATGTTTAAAATTGGATTTTGGGGGCACCTGGGTGGCTCAGTTGGTTAGGTATCTGCCTTCAGCTCAGGTCATGATCCCAGGGTCCTGGGATCAAGCCCCATGTAGGGCTCCCTGCTCAGCGGGGAGACGGCTTCTCCCTCTGCCTCTGCCTGCCGCTCCACTGGCTTATGCATGCTCTCTCTGTCAAATAAGTAAATAAAGTCTTTTTTTAAAAAAATAGAAATAAAACTGGATTTGGGTCATGACTGCACAACTTATAAATGGCTAAAAATTATTGACTTACACTCTTAACACAGGTGAATTTTATATGTAAATTTTACCTGAATAAAGGTGTAAATAAAATGTATGCATACTTACAAGGAGGTGTAGTTGCTGGTACATAATGCTTTTTACATTTAAAAACTGTTGAACCTAGGCGATGAGTGAATCTAGAACAATTCAGATGATCTACTTCCTCAATTTTTCTTTGTGTTTAAAAATGTTCTCAGTACAAGAATTCTTTGGATTTGTCATTTGTTGCAATATAAACTAAATTATGGAGAAATAGAAGATGAGATCATTGAGTAATATCTCATACTATTGCATCATATTAAATATAATTGTAAACCATTACTCTGATGCCTACCTAATCGGTTTTTAATTATTTAAAAGTCTTCATAATGTACAGGCATTTTTTTATATAATCTCGGTGGAGTATTCTTATAAGGAATTGAGGACCAGACCCTTATTCAGAAACCTAACTGTATATTGTAACATTGATCCTGTGAGACAAGCAGGTTTTATTAAGATTTAGACTTTGGGCCTCTTCTCTGAGAAGAAAATCTGCTGAGAAGTTGAGCCAACTGCTTTTTAAATTTGTTCACATGTATCAGCTCTTCTTTTCCCTCACAACAACCCTTTAGGAATTTTGTGTGTCTAAACCCATTATAGAAACATTCATTTTAAATATCCTTGATTGTTGATGAAATATCACATCAGTGTTTTGGTCTTCACAGTTTAGATGGGTGCCTGCTATGTTTATGTCTTCTTAGAGTCATAACATTCCAGACGTAGAGGGATAAAGATGTTTGCGTGGTTGCTTGACAGAAAGTCTATGGCCCAAAAATAGACACATTTTTATGCTTATAAGCTATACATTGGTGAGTACATTTTATTGTCACTCATATTCACAACTACTTTATAATGCATTCCATTTTAAGAACAGACATAAATTGGGGTGCCTGGGTGGCTCCATTGGTTAAGCTACCAACTCTTGACTTTGGCTCAGGTCACGATCTCAGGGTCCCGGGATGGAGCCCCACATTGGGCAGGGAGTCTGCTTCAGAATTCTCTCTCTCCCTCTCCTTCTCCCTCTGCCCTTCCCCCTGCCCTCGTGCACACATGCTCTCTCTCATTAAAATAAATCAATCAATCTCTTTAAAAAAAATAGACATAAACCTTTTTCTTTCCAGTCTTGCTTTACCTCTCAATGAAACATTTGCAAACTAGTGTTATAAATGTAATGACAGTGCAATGTTCATTAGCCAATGTGAACAGAATCTCATCAGATGCACTTTTAAATTAACTGAATGTAATGTTATAACCTCAGCAAGAGAACACTTATTTAAACTAAAATACTGCAAAATATTGCTTGTACACTTGCTATTACGTACTTGATGTTACCAGAGACATCAAAGCTGTGGATCTGTACAGAATTTATTCCATACATACTTAATGGGCAATTAAGAGATTTTTTTTGTAATGGTACTCTGGCCCTAATACTAGTTTGGTTTTGTCTTGCCTTACTTGCTGACTTTAGTACCTAATCCCCAAACAGAGCAGAAGCAAGACTGCACTACCCAGAAAACCTCCTCTAACACCCACCCTGCCCCTGGGGTTTCAGCACCCACTCCGTGCCCTTTAGGACACTACATGTTTTCCCACGTGCTACTTGGCTAGGGTAGCAGCTATCTCTTTCCACGTCTGCCTTTCCCACTAGATTGTGCTTCCCCTGCATGCAGAACCCACGTTTTATTTATCTTTGTATCCCCAGTACCTGGGGCATCCTTGGCACTCAAATAAACAGAGCCTTTGAATGGCTGCTAGGCAGAACACAGATTATTCCAGGTCAACTTTTATTGAACATCTCCTGATGGAGAAGTGCTCCGTTCAAGTAAGGAGCACAGGAATGAGTGGATCCGAGTCTGTGGACTGCCAGAACTTGAAGTACATCACAATGCAAAGAAGAATCTTCCGTGGTTAGAAAATTTTTACATTTTTTTGATCTCGCCTACTGCCCTTTAAGGGAAATTGTATGTAATGTCTTTAGAAAGTGTTTAAAACATCTGTTTGTCATTCTTATTATCTATAATTATATCTCTATAGTTCTCAAATATTAATAATAGATAACTCTCCCTGGGACCATTGTAACTGCTTTACATACAATACTGGGTATCATTTACACCCAATACTTCATACACACTATGTATATATACATAATTTATATACAATACTTTACCTACATTACATCATTTATTCTCCACCCAGTAACTCCCATTTTGCCCAGTTTACGGACAAAGAAACAGAAGCACAGAGGAGCTAAATAACTTGCACAAGTCATTTAATATAGGATATGAAAAGAGCCAAAATTATAACCTGCTCACTTTCTCCCCTGAATTTTAGCCTAACATTTTCAGCAAATCTACAATTTAAACCTCCTCCTCTGGACACACAGAAAAATTTAGTGTTATCAAGTTAACTTACATCTAAATGCAGAAAAATCCCTTTGTTATGAATAATTTAAATAACAATGCCAGGGATTATAACACAATCTGATCCCATACAAGCAGGGCTGTCACAAGGGAATCGCTGAGGGTTGACAAATTTGAACTGCAGCTTCCCATTGAAAAACAGAAGTCTTTGGAAATCCGATTCAAAGCTGGGATCAAGCTTTGCGGGCAACCCAGGTTGGGAGCTTCCTCCATCCAAACATAAAATGACCAAATAATTAGCACAGGCCCCGTGAATTCACCATCTATTTGTTCTAAGCAAATTAGGCTGCTTGTTTACTGGTATGAAGTGAAAAGAGGCATTACTCAAAATAAATGAATGGGCATTAGGACGATGTACAAGGACTGACATGGGACTAGCAAAATATGGGTTGTGCTTGCCTGCTGTGTAAACTCTGAATTTTTCTGCCATTATGGGTCATTCTATTCATTGGTGATGCATTTATTTTTTTTTACCTCACTGCAAGTAATCGAGACCTCAAAAACACATACATGTAAGGGCAGTTTTTTAAAAATCTGAAAAGAGGGGCACCTGGGGGCTCAGTGGGTAAAGCCTCTGCCTTCAGCTCAGGTCATGATCTCAGGGTCCTGGGATTGAACCCTACATCTGGCTCTCTGCTCAGCAGGGAGCCTGCTCCCCCCACCCCCTTCAGCCTGCCTCTCTGCCTACTTGTGATCTCTCTCTCTCTGTCAAATAAATAAATAAAATCTTTAAAAAAAAATCTGAAAAGAGAGTAAGAGTCAGAGAGAGGAGGAAGAGATTTGTATCAGCAATCACTGAGAAAGATAGCTTAATGTGACCCAGAGTTACATTCAGCACACTGAACTTCTTAGCAGCCAAGGCTAAAAGAGAAAGAGTGTAAGTTATGTGATTCAGATTATCTGATACAAGAAAGCAGTTTGTACTTTGGGGCACAGAAACTTTTTCCTACCATTCAATTCTACAAGAAACTTCTCTAAGTGATATAGAAGCAATGGGCAGTATTAAAGGAACAGATGGGACCGTGGTTTTGTAAAAGAGGCAGAAAGTTCTATTGTTTCTTATCTTCTGAATCATTCTCTGTTTTCTCGCTTCTCTGTTTACTTGCACCAGTGTAGCATGGACCCCTTCCCCCCCAAAATCCAATGTAACAATTGTGTAATGTCAAATAATGAGAAAAGCCATTTCTCCCCCACTAAATGATCTTGAAATCATTATGAACAGAACCCAAGCCAGGTCTGCATTTCCGTTCCAACATTTAATATAAGTGGAAATTTCTGAACAAGAATTTAGGATGTCATGAGCTCCTCAAGGGCAAGGGCTCAGTGATTAATGAAGTCCCAGATGAACAAACACGTATTAAAGCACAATCCTCCAAAAGACATTGCACTAACAGTTACGTGCACTATTTTTTCCAGACTTTGGGGGATTATAGGAGGACTATAATCCTTCATGTCTGGGGGTACAGATATAGAGCTCCTGATTTTTCATATTTTATCAAAGAAAGATTCCAGAAAACCCTACATCTGTTACGACTATAATTTCAAAAAAGATGGCGCGTGTTAACACAAGGATAGTATGAAGGGCATAACTTCAACATAGAGGACAGTCTTCTAGCTTGAATATATTAGCTTTGTAAAAACCTGGCTACATAATTTATATTTTTTTCCTCTTTGATGAAGACTGGGGAGAGCAACTACATATCTCTTCCCCAAACTTCCCTGTCACTAATATTCCAAACCTGTTCAGTGTCCTTAATTGACAAAGATTTAGTGTGAGCTGGAAAAAAAAAAAAATTATAAGACCCAAATCGAATTTCACAGAGCAGGCAAAAAATGTGAATTCAGAGCTGAGAGGCAATGGGATGATAGCTGACCTACCATCCACCATATAAACCCTTTTCATAAGATGCCTGGGTGGCTCAGTGGGCTAAGCCTCTGCCTTCGGCTCAGGTCATGATCCCAGGGTCCTGGGATGGAGTGGGGCATCTGGCTCCCTGCTCAGCAGGAAGTCTGCTTCTCCCTCTCCCTGCTGTTCCCTCTGCTTGTGCTCACTCTCTCCCTGTCTCTCTCAACCTAAAAAATATTATGCACATTGAACAAACCAGGGACACCTAAAGAACCTTGCCTTGCTCTTCTTTTACCTGGAATGCATCCCCCTGATATCCAGACAACTGCCCTCCCCCTTGTCCAGGTCTTTGCTCAAATGCCGCCCCTGCTCAGTGATGGCTTCCCTGGCTACCCAACAGCCCATACCCCTTCTCTGCCTTATTTTACTCCATAACACTTATCGACATATACTGTAATGTACATTTTTTAACTTATTTATATTACTTATATTTAATGTCCCTACTAGAAAGTGACCTCTGCAAGAATAGAGATTTTGTCTGTTCTGTTCACTGTTGTATCCTCAGCACTTAGCACACTGCCTGTCTCGGAATGGGCACTTGCTAAATATGTGTTTAATGAATGGTCTTAAGCAGAACTTAAATGTTTGTATACATTTAAGTCAGGGGTAATGAAAAAGAATACAGTTCCCCCCAAATTAAAACATGTGTCCATGAAAAGACTTGTACAGGAATGTTTGTTGCTTTATTCATAAGAACCAAGCACTGTAAACCATTCATCTGTCCATCAACAAGGGAGCGGATGTGTATTCTTACAATGGAATATATTCATCAACAAAAATGAATTAACTACTGAGACACCAGCAACAAGGATAATTCTCGAAAACGTTGAGCAAAAGAACCCAGTTACAAAATGTACTTCCTGGATGAGTATTTTTATATCAAGTTCTATAATTGGTAAAACTAATCTATAGTAATAAAAAATCAGAGTAGTATTTGTCTAGGAAGAGGTAAAAGGAATACAAGGGTATTTTCTGGGATGATAGAACGTTCTGTATCTCAACTGGGGTGGAGGTTACCAGGAATATACACTTATCAAAACTCATTGAATGACAAACTTAAAATAAGTGCATTTCATCCTATGTAAATTTTACCTCCGTGAAAAACTCAGTCATGTCTGATTCAAAATAAAGTCACAAAAACAATCTGTAATCCCAATTTGATGATAATCTGTTAATTAAACAAGGACAACACATAGATTCTTTTATCCTAACTTTACCAAGAAAAAAACAATTACCATTTGAATGGTATATCTTGGCCCTAAATGGCTTCTTTATTTGGAAATCAGTAATTTCATTTCAGAAGGATGATAAATATTTGACATAATGATGGTTTGAAATTTTTTTCTCACTACTGGAAGTTTTTGTATTATAAGCAACTTTCTTTTCTTTGTATTATGAACAACTGAGTACATTTTAAGATGATATTATGTCTGTCAAGTTAAAAACCATTTTTAAAATTCAGTTGGAGAAATAAAA
Organism: Martes martes; assembly: GCF_963455335.1. Lineage (NCBI taxonomy): Eukaryota > Metazoa > Chordata > Mammalia > Carnivora > Mustelidae > Martes > Martes martes. Next base: position 47,605,224 of record NC_137900.1, on the reverse strand, counting down.
GGTCTATGAATCAAATGTAATGGAGAATCCAATGACATTTGCAGCCTACTATTGTTCAGGCTGATTTGATTTCAAATTTATTTGGGGACAGGATTTAAAAATGCATGCTTTTTTTTCCCCAAGTTTCAAAATAGCTCATAAGTGGTTCTACTTTATAAATTAATGGAGAGGAGATATTTCAGATGGAAGAAACAGTAAGAGTGGTGGATGAGTTTTAAAAGAGGCATAGAAAACAATGGACTTGAGAGATACTTAACTACAGGAAACAAACTGAAGGTTGCTGGAGGGGAATAGTGGGGGGCTGGGTAACTGGGTGATGGGCATTATGGAGGGCACTTGATGGAATGAGCACTGGGTGTTATATGCAACTGATGAATCACTAAATTCTACCCCTGAAACTAATAATACATTATATAATGAGTAAATTTAATTTAAATAAAAATTTTAAAAAAAAAAGAAAAAAAGCAACAATGGACTTGATTTTTACTCAGACTACTTGAGATAGGGCAAGGAGAAGAACGTTCTTCTCTATGGGCAGCCAGACTAGAATACATAAATGTGCTTGATAGATCTGGTAACCGGAATTCATATAATCAAGCATATGCCAGCCATTCAATGTCCTTTACTTGGTTCTTTGGCTCATGGGTCAATGCCAAGGTCCTCAGAGTCCCTGTAATGTCCAGTTAGGGAAGGGTAGGAGTCTGAAGTCATTGGGTCTAGATGATCCACCACATTGCAGAACTGCTCCGGTGAACCTTACAGGGCCTTACTGGCTCTCAGAATGGAAGGCTCTTTGGAGAGTCCGTCTGTTTCATTCCACCTGAGAGATCTTAAAGTAGTTGGGGGGTGAAGTTTCAACTGGATGATTCAGGGCCCAGCTCTTACTGTGTGATTTAGCATAAATTACTTAACCATTTCTTAGAGGGGGCATCCTGGTTTGTAAAATGCAGCTACTAATAATTCTTATCGCACAGTGTTGTGGTGAGAATCTAGTGAACTAATGCATATCAAAATCCAGCACAATACCTCATGACAAGTAAACACATAGAAAGTGTTACTGTAAAAATATGTTAATGAATTTTAAAGATCTTGGTTTCCTGAGGGATTCCCCCAAATAATTTACTTTTTCTGGGGTACTTGAAGCAAACACAGCGTCTAGCAGATTTCTTTGAGCCATAAAACCCAATATTTAAGATAGAGCACGTCCATAGGCTGTGCTCACAGCGGTCTCAAGGCCTCCAGAGCAGTTCTGCCTTGGCACTCTGTTGGAAAACTATTAGAAAGACTCTTCTATCTCCATCACAGACCAGCTAACTCATCACCTATTTACTCCTCCTCCTGGGTGGTCAAGGAAGCCAATGAGGCCAATATCATCCTAGGTTGTGTTAACATACAAAATTAGGAAAAAAAAAAAATAAAAACCAAACCTGACACTGGAAAATCCAGATACAATAAAACTCCAAATTTTAAGTAGTAAAAAGAAAAGGGAAAGGAATAATTATATTAGAAGAGTTAAAGGAAAAAAACTATAATTTTATAAGTGAGAAGAAAGCAAAAGAAAGGGAAGGGAAGGAAAGGAAGAGAGAGAGGGAAAGAAAAAAAGAAAGAAAGAAAGAAAGAGAGAGGAAGGAAGGAAGGAGAAGGGAAGAAGGAAGAAAGGAAGGTAGGTAGGCAGGCCGGCTGGCCCTGAGCTTTCTAACAGCCAAGGCAAAATGAAGATTTCTCAAGTTCCATTCTCTGCTTAAAAGACATTGACAAAATTGCAGAAGAGACAAGCATTTTCCTGGTCTCATGCTCTGAGATTCATTTGTCAGGTAAATGTCAAAATAAGAAATATTAAGCAACATGATATATGGGCCCTCAATGTCAAGTTTGAAGTGATTTTTTTTTCAATGAAATGATATTCTGTATTGCACATATGGCCCTTTTTTGTCCCTACCCAGTCCTCATTAAAAACAAATGACACCATCATAAATGGTAATTCTATACATCCAGTGTTGCAGAGAGGCGTTTCAAGTCTATATGGAGATAGTTGAAAAAAGAGCTGAAGTTCAAGGTCCTGTAGGGGATGAAGCAGTTCAAGATGAAGGTAATTAAGATAGAGGATAATAAAGCATCCTGAAGGCAAGAAATCAGAAGGGCCAATAATGTAGATGAAACTGAATTACCTACGAGTTTGTGAGCCAGATGATAAAATCTAGTTCTCAGAAATGAAAAGACTTTCTAGGAATTGTACAGATGGCAGACTTAAGAATGGGGCTGGGGGTGGGGGTTAAGAAAGTGAAATGAAGAAATATACAGAATGCTTGCAAAGGCCAGGCCCTCTGCTAGAGGCTCGTCACAGTGAGTCTGGAATCCTCACAAGCACTCGGCATGGTCTTACAGTCTCTGAGTGGTGGAGGCAGGTGTCAAACACATTTGTGCTCCAGACTGTGCTCTCGGCATCCCTGGCATCCCTTTGTGTGGGCCATGGAAGAGACTGCTACAGGCCACTGAGGGGAAGGGGTAGGGGGAAAAAGAGAGAGAGAGAGCGCTAAAGGGTGCCCAGGGAAGCAAGAACTACACAAACCCTCACATCCTGTGAGTTTCAGGTACGTCAAGACAGTATGGTCTCAATAAAGACAGCTTTACTGGTAAAGTTGGATTCCAGTTCTTTTCGTGTACAGATCCAAAAAAGTGAGAAAAGAGTTGAAGATGAAAAGGAAGGGTAAGAAAAAGAGCATGGGGAGAAGACGGCAGACAGTGTGCAGACTAGCTGGTAGGAAAGGGCTGCTGAAGGTCCATCAGTGATTCAGAAGAAAAATTGTTGACTCCGTTAAAATGACCCTATGTAGACTGCAAATAGAATGTTGGCATCGAGTCAGGGCATTTCTGGTCTTGAGCAGCAGACCCGACCCTCCCCTAAGCCCCCTCCTATCTTCAGCAAAACAGCTGGTGCTGGGTTACCTACCAAAATCTTCTCCCCTCCACATACCCACCCCTCAGGCAATGTGTCCTTTTATGACACCTGATCACTTATAAAATTCTTTGCCATCTGTCTAATCTTATACATTTCCACCAGATCTTACCAGTGTTTAAAACTCGAGGAGGGGGAGGCGGATGGCGCAGGGATTAAATGCAGGGATAAGACATGATTTGCCTAGTGAATCTAGATAGGAGCCCCTCTCGATCGTGAATTTATACTCACAATTCTCAGAATACAACTTCATTTCCTATTTTTCTTAAATATTCATATTCTGCTTTATGGGGATTAAATAAAGCCATCTACCAAACAAAGTGCCTGTATTTCTGGTTGTTATTGAATCATAAGACTATTTGTACATAAAAAAATAATAATACCAGGCATCATAAAAAAGCAGGCTGCGGTTGTTAAAAATTAATCCCTTGCAGCTATCATGAAGGATGGTTAGGACAGCTGGACAGCAAAAGGACATGCACATGTGAATATTGTTCAGATGAGACTAGGTTTGCAGAGAAAAGGGCGTCGGCTGACAGAAATAGTCTAGAAACGTCTTATAGATGGGTGATTCCAGAGTTCATAGAATCCTCTAAGGAAGGATGTTTAACCCACAATAGGAAATTTTAAGTAGATGACTTCTCTTCACACAGCTAATAAGCAGAAGGGGTATCTCCAGGGGGCAGGAATGAGGAACTAGAAAATATCACCCTATTCCCTTGATAGAAAGACAACAATTTAATATGAGCTTTTGGCTTGTTTGTTGAATATGGGGGAGGGAAGAGGAGAAAAGCAGAAGGAAGGAAAACAAAGAGACACTCTTTAAACATGCATGTTGAATGTAAGCCATATTCCCGTTTCGGAAATGTCAAAATACATGAAAATGTGCATTTTAGAATCAAGAAAATATGGTAATAAAGCTAATAATATCTTTCATAAAAAGTATTTTTTGTAAATGATAAGTATTTGCTCTTTCTTCATGGTCATTTGAATGTCCCTGTTAATCTTATAAACTCCCTATTAAAGGTACATACTTTGAAATATAAGGTTAAAATTTAGAGACTTGGTGGAAACATGATTTCCCTTGTTATAAAATCAAACTCTCATATTTGATGACCACCTCTTAAATACAATGTGAAATGGCAAAAGGGTTATTTTTTTAAATACATTTTTTAAAGATTTTTCATTTTTCATTTTTCATTTTCATTTATTTGACAGAGAGAGACACAGCAAGAGACAGAACACAAGCCAGGGGAATGGGAGAGGGAGAAGCAGGCCTTCCCCTGAGCAAGGAGCCTGCTTTGGGGCTCGATCCCAGGACCCTAGGGATCATGACCCGAGCCAAAGGAAGACGTCTAATAACTGAGCCATCCAGGCACCCCAAGGGTTATTTTTTAAAATATTTATTTATTTTGGGGAGGCAGAGAGATTCTGAGAGAATCTCAGACTCCCCACTGAGTGCAGAGCCCAATGCAGGGCTCCATCTCACAACTTTGAGATCATGACCCTGAGATTATGACCTGAGCCACAATCAAGAGTTGGACGCTTAACCAACTGAGCCACCCAGGTGCCCCCAAAGGGTTATTTTAAACATGCAAACAATGTTACAGTTTCCTGATGTATTCTAGATATGCCAAATTCCATATGTAAAATACTTCATATGGCCATTATGAAAATTAATACGTGTGTGTATATATATGTATACGTGTGTGTGTGTGTGTGTGTGTGTGTGTATATATATATAAAATATATAAATTCACCCAATGGGAACAGGTCAATTTGCTCAAAGATCTTAACTTAATGATCAGTTCAACACACTTTTTTTTTTAAGATTTTATTTATTTATTTGACAGACAGAGATCACAAGCAGGCAGAGAGGTAGGCAGAGAAACGTGGAAGCAGGCTCCCCGCAGAGCAGAGAGCCCAATGTGGGGCTCCATCCCAGGACCCCAGGACCATGACCTGAGCCAAAAGCAGAGACTTTAACCCACTGAGCCACCCAGGTACCCCAACACACTTTTGATTGGTTATTTATCTGTTCTTTTGGCTCTTTTGGGCAATTAACTTATAGTGCAGTTTGAAATGGCCAAGATAAAACCAATTCTGATTGGGTTCTCAGCATAATTCACTACAGTTGCTTCTTCTATTTCTACTGATGCATTTGTGGAATGATATAAACCAACAGATCGAACCAAAGATCTAAGAGGGATGCTACCCATCTGGGTTTCCTCCAACAGAGTAAGCCTGAAAAACACAGCCTCTCCTGGATTAGTACTTTGAGGCTATGTAAACTGGGCATCAATACCGTGTTGGAGCTGCTGCTTCTCCAAACCCTGGACACCAGGCGTGAAATTGCTATGTTACTACTCATCGCAAACTACCTCAAACAATTACATTCATTCTACAATACTTATTGAGTGCCTACGAGTGGTTGGCATGATGCTTGAGGCCAGCGGGACACAGTAGTGTGGCAGAGATAAGCAGATGCCACCAAAACCTCGTGCTCCCTCTTCTAGTGTTGAGGTGTTCCTACAAAGAAGTGATATGTCCCCAAACCCCCTTGCACCTTAGGTGGGGCCATGGGAGCCGGTCTTATCATCAGAGTACATTTGCAAGCCATATATGTCACTTCTAGGTCAAGGTGATTTTTTTAAAAAAGATTTTATTTATTTGAGAGAGAGAGTACAAGCAGGGGAAGGGTCAGAGGAAGAGGGAGAGGCAGACTCCCCATTGAGCAGGAAGCCCGACGTGGAGCTCAATCCCAGGACCACGGGATCATGACCTGAGCCGAAGGCAGACCGCTCTACCGACTTAGTCACCTGGGTACCCCTGGGTCAAGGTGATTTTAAGTGGGTGATTTCTCTATCCTCTATTCTCCCTCATGGAAGCAGAGGACTCTGAGGTCCTAGAGGACAGTAGAGCTATAAGATGGAAAAAGCCTGGGTCCTTGAATAACCACGTGGAGGAAAGCGACTCACCAGCCAGCTGGGAATAAGGAGAATTTAGCTATGCAAAAAGGGAAAGAAAGGCAAAGAGAAAAGCATGTATAAGGTGCTCCTAGTAGGAAAGCACATATGTGAGGGACTAAAACAGACCAGAATGTCTCTGTTGATATTAGCAACTGGTTGTCAAATACCATGTAAGTCAATCAGGGGGAGAGGGGAGTGTGGAGGGGGACGTCTTCGGGGACATCGAAAAATAAGAAATAAAAAATTAAGGTTAAAAAAACAGAACAAAAAACAGATGGATAATAACATCTGTCCCAACATGGAAGTTTTTGGTACTGCCTGTGCTCTGTTGCCCATTATACCAGCTACCATTTTTGTGTATAGTTCTTTATGTTTTATAATTCAGGATGGTATGAACTTGAGATGCTGAAAAGTAGAATGTTCAAAAGTGCGATACAAAAGAACCTAACTGTTCAGAGAATGTTTAAAATCTGATACATATTAGAAAAAATCTAAATATGTTATACTTCCTTTAATTTAGAAGATAAAAATTAGTCTTTGCATGGGCTCCAAGGAGCCCATAGATCTCCTGAAACCACAGGCTAAAGTCTATGGGTTTTGTGCAGAGATGCCTTTTTCTAGGGATAGGTTCTACGCACATATCTGATTTTACAAGATTAAGAGCTAAATGAATTAGTGTCTAGAAATATTTAGAAGTAAGGGCAGAGAATCAAACAGTCCAAATGATGCCAAGAAAAAATTAATAAAGTGCTGAATTTTAAGTGAGCTAGTAATTAGGCGAGAATAGGGTTTAGAGAAATTGGCCAGAGGCCCATCCAATGAACTAAGTAAGCAACCTTCCAATTATTTCATTGGTATAACCAGTATATCCTCAGAGGCCATATTTTATTTTCTGTAACAGATTGGAAAAGGAAAAAAATCAGAGTTAGAAATATTAAGTGCCTTTTTCAGAATTCGCAGGAGAATCCAAGGACCCCTCTAGTTACTGCTTTTTGCTCTTAACCAGCTGATTATTCACATAAAATTGAAATGGGTGCCAAGAGAGCTCTTACCCTCAAAATTTAGATGTCATCTGTGTGTTAGAGCCCAATGTTTGCAGCGATTACCTTAATAGGGAAGTTCTCTCCCATTAGCCAAAATCTATATTCTGCTCTACCTTGAAAAAGAATGAACATTTTTTGTTAACCTTCAAATTGCAGACCAATCAGTCTGAAGAATAACCTTTTAGAATTCCCTGAGTTTTCTTTTCGCCAAATTTCAGGACCACATGGTCCAATCACATATCTGATATAACGAGGAAACAGTTTTCCGACATGATTTTTCCAGTGTACATCACAGTTATGCTTATGCTTCTCTCCTTTTTGGAAACTTAGATATCATTTGCAAAATCTTTCTAAACAGAGGATTCTTCTTTTTTTTTTTTTAATTCCACAGACAGGACCCGCTGCTAAATTTACAGAGATGCCTAATGTCTGAGTGGTGACAGTAAGAGGGCCATAAAAATGGTCAAATTCTGCCATGGGTGTGTTCTGGAAACCTACAGCCCCCCATGTGGGAAGACCACTCCCCATCACCCACCCCAGAACTATAACTGGCTTTCACTATCTACTTTGGAACACAGTACTAGTTGTTCACCCTGAAACCCATTCTTCCTCTCTTTCCTAAGAACAGCATAATGATTTTTAGTTAGGCATATTATCACTCTGAACATTTTAAATTACCTTTTATATGTAGGATGTGACCATATGACTAAGTCTGAACAAGATGTTGATGGGTTTGATAGAATGGCTTATAACACAGCAACATTCCCACTGAGGACAATTAGCGTAAAATAAGCAAACAACAAACAAGCTTAAAGCCATTAAAGGATGACTAAAGCAACCAGAATTAGAGGGACTAAGATTTTGGAGTGCGAGCAACAGTGGAGAGGTGAACTGAGCATCTGCAGCTGCTTTTTACTCTGAGGATGTATGTCCAGTTGGAACTGGGCTCCAAAGCTAGGCTTTACACACACAGAGGGCTGCTGAGGGTTGACAGAGAAACTGGTAAAGATTTTGGTGGTTTCATGGGGCCCAGAGAGTCAATATTAGAGACATCATAAGACAAGACAGAATGTGTGTTGCGAGGGGAGTGGGGACAAAGAAACAAGCCTGCCAGGCGGCTGGTTTATTCCTTTAACCAATTACCAAATTCTGAAACACCACAGTGCAAGAGGCTAAGAAGCTAAGTAGGAAGAAAGCCTCTAGGAAACAGAACAGAGTTTTAGCTAAAGGTCAAGGATTAGAGTTCAGGACCTTCTGGAAAGAAAGGCCAAGAGAACAGATCAGGCCCTGATGAGCTATTTATAGTTTAAGAACAGAAGAGAATACAGGTAGGTAGGGACTCACTAAAAACTACAGAGCTCAGGGCCTACATGAAGTGAGATTATCAGACCCAGTTCTTTCTGCCTAGAAAAGAAAATGGTGAATACTTTCTGGAAGAAGATAAAATCATCTAGGGGCTGTATGGTAATAAACAGTGTTTGGCATTCAATCAAAATTATCACACATGCCAAGAGACAGTACAATATGACTTGAAATGAAGAGGAAAATGAGAGAACAGATGTAGGACCAGAGGTGGTCCTTATACTGGAGTCACCAAAGATTTTAAAATAGCATGACTAATACGTTAGACAAAACAGTTGAAAACTATGGAGAATTTCATCATGGGATTATAATCTATTAAAAGAATCCAATGGAAATTCTAGGACTGAAGAGCCCAATACTTGAAACTCGGGTTTACCAGCCAGTTAGAGACAGCAAAAAGGAGGATTAGTGAGGTGGAAGAGAGCTTGCTAGGACCTATCTAGAGGGAAGCACTAAGAAAAGAAAAGGATTAAAAATTTACAAGAGAATAAGACACCCATAACAAAAAAACAAATGTAAACATAATTGCATTTCCAGAAGGAAACAAGAAAAAATATGAAAGAGGAAAAAACATGGAGAGATCATGGGGCAACTGAGTTTTTAAAAAATTAGCTAAGGAAAAAAAAAAGAGCACATTAACTTCAAAAACAAAATCAGAACTTCTGTAAGTCAGAAGATAACAAGATGACATCTTGAAAGTGATGAAAGGAAATAGCTTTAAGAAAGGGCACGACACAGGGAATATAGCAATGGTATTATAAGGGCGCTGTATGGTGACAGATGGGAGCTACGCTTGTGAACACAGCATAACACATAGACTTGTACACCTGACACTAATGTAACATTGTGTGTTATATTTTAATAAAGACAAAAGAAAAAAAGAAAATAAGTTTAAAACTAAAGTTCTATATTTAGTAAAATTATCCTTCAAAAATGAAGGTAAAATAAGGAAGTTTTCAAAGAAATAAAACATAATTTTTACCAGAAAATGTGTACTAATGGAAGTTATTCAGACAAAAAAAAAGAAAGAAAGAAAAAGAAAAATTATCCCAGAGTGAAACACAAAAACTCAAAAAGGAAAGAAGAACAATGGAAAGGATAAATAAAAGTAAACTATTGAGAATACAAAGCAATAACAATGTCTTTCAGAGTTTTAAAATAAGGTTAACAGAAGGATAATTGAGTTAAGATGATCTAAAGCTTTTAATATTAGGAAAGTGGTAGAAGATAATCCATATTAGACTATAATAGATCAGGACTGTATGATGAAATCTCATAACCTCTAAAGAAATAGTGAAAAGATAGAAAATTAATGGGTAAAATGGAATGATAAAATCGATTAATCCAAAAGAAGTCCAGAAAAAAAGAGAACAAGATAAATAGACCAAATAGAAGTCTGACATGTATTAAAACCAAATATATTAGTAATCATAGCATATGTAAATGAATCCATTGCAAATTTAAGTGTAATGTAGATGAACTAAATGCTCCAAATATTTGGAAAGATATGCAGCAAACTGCTAACTCTGGCCCCTCTGGGGAGTGAAAATTGTTTGGGGAAAAATAAGGAGAAGGATTTTATATTCCAAAATGTTGATTGTTAGGAATGTTCCCAATAAGCATGTTTTACTGTTGAGTTTAAAAGGAAAAAAAAAGGGGGGGGGATATTTTATATACCTATTTAGCCAAATATTCTATAAGTTTTATCCATTTCTTCCTGTAGACTTCACACATTCCTTGCTAAGGTTATCCTTAAAGTTATAACCTATTATATGGCTTAAAAAATTATTGTGATACAATCTCAATGTCCATTTTGTTTTCTAACAAGTTACTGGTTATATAAAATAGAGCTATGAATTTTATCATGGTTTTTCTTAGAACCAGCTACTTTACTGGATGTGTTAACTGAATTAATACCCCTCTTTCAAATATTAGGATATTGTACCATCTTGAGATACACAAGATCTCCCTCTTTCTACTTTATTATGAATGTGTATAACACCAACGAACTGTTGAAATGCATTGCCACCTATGACCGCTAAAGTTGATCAGTTCATGTTCTCAATACAGTTCCTAGTTTTTCTTTCCTATTTACACAATTTTAAAAAAATCTAGTCTTTATAGACAGATACTTTATTAATAGATTAGATAAAATGCCTACAAATAATGAGCTTCATCTGCTCCACCAGATGTTCACTCTCATGCACTGAGGTCCCTCCACCCTGGATAGTCACACTCTCTGTGGTTGGTACCTGGTCTCCTGGGACTGTGCCTCACCGACCTACAAGAGCTCTTGGAGGAGGTGGGACAATTCTGATTCTAAGCCAATGTCACCTCGCCCTCAGAACTTCCTATCTGCAACTGAGGCCTTCCTTCGGGTGCCCAACTCACTCAGGGCAGAATTTCTCTTTGCTGCTTCCTAGGATTTTAGCCGCAGTCTGGTTTTTATGGCCTGGGGGCATAAAATCAGAGTTTCCCCAAAGTGTGAAATATTCTGGAGGTTACTGCTTAGCCAAGGAAATAATTTTTGCTGGGTACATGTTTTCAAAATCCTTAAAATTTTGACATTTTTATTTCTTTGTATTCTTTTACATCTCAGAGCATTTAACCTGTTCCTGTGTAACAGAAAATTCCAACAGGGTTTGGTGTCATTTTAAAATTCATTGTTGATAGATTTTTTTTTTAAAATACAGAAAGAGATAAAGAAAGAAACCAAAAACTAGCCAATAACTCTATCCCCTAGATAACTCCTGTAGACTTAAAACAAAAACAAACCTGTATATAATTGGAAAATAAGTAACAGAAGAACAAAACAAAAGATGATGAGTATACTCATTAACTAATTTACTTGCAAATATGTAACTAGTGGTCCTGAGGGAACCAGAAGTAAAACTCAGATGTTTCAGTCTTTGGAGGTTCAGCCCCTCTTCAATAGACCCTTAATGTGGTCTGGATACCATTTAAAAAAAAGACAAAAGGCCCCCAAATGGCATCACTTGGGCTAAGCCTCTATCACCAAGCCAAGACTTAATACCTAACTGAATTATATTCAATCTCTCCCAGGAGTGGAAATTTATACCAGTCAGTCTGGAATTACCTGATCAGCACTAATAAGGTAATCTGCCTGAGAGACTCCTGCCATCCCCCAAAGGAAGGTGACCTTGCCTGAAACCACCTGTGTTTTGCTTTTATAATTCCTCATTCTGCCCTCTTCTGTCTGTAAGTCTTTCATTTTGTGCAGCTTTTCACAGCTCCTTTCTATTTGCTAGACGGGATGCTACCCGATTCATGGATTGTTGAATAAATCCAGTAAAATCTATAAAATTTACTCCGTTGAATTTCGTTTTCTAACAATAGAAAAATCTTCTTAAATAATCTTGAAATGTTCACTTCCTGCATTGTATCAGAAAACTCTTGTTCTTAAACCTGTTAGCTATTATTTAAAGATAAGATATTATTTAAAGAGTTCTGGGGTCAAATACTCTTTATGTAAATGTCATCCATTTCTTCATGGGAGTTCTGATTTCATTACTCACATGCCTTTTAAAACAGAGTGCATGTGTGTCCTTCAGACTTACCAGAGATGAGAGAGAGTACTGCAGTAGTTTCACAAACATCTGTCTAATCCAGTAATGCTGACACGATCGTGGTGGTTTTATTTCAGGCACCTTCCAGCACCATCTATATTTAACTGTAAAAAAAAAAAAATAGTAACTATTTCTTTTAGGAGTCTGAAACAAGATCTAGAAAGAACCCAAAAAGATTACTCAGTATAATTCTCCATCTATAGGGAGTCCTTAGGGAGCAGAACCCAAATTTATCTACCTGCATTTCCCCCATAGTTCCTTCTATTTAGAATTTGCTCTATAAATGTTCTCGGAATTGACTGGAAGTCCTAACCATTCAGAATGGATGACTACGCCTTCATGATTTTTCAGGTGGTCACGCTGTTCATCACAAAAAAAGGGTCCTGGGGCCCCAACTCTGAACAAATGAGGAATCAGAGTCACAATGTTAGAAACAGGTATCAAGAGGCCCTTATGCAAGGGAACTCGGATACTGTGCAGTATCACAGGGGAATCACTTTTGTTTAAATCAGAGGCCTCAGAGGCCTCAGGGAAAGAATCTGAGGGTTTCAGGGGTGGGCAGGGATAGGGTAGCCCTGTGCTGGGCATTAAGAGGGCATGTATTGCATAGAGCACTGGGTGTTATATGCAACTACTGAATCATTGAACACTATATCAAAAACTAGTGATGTACCAAACAGTGGCTAACTGAACATAATAAAAAAATAAAATTAAAAAAAAATAAAGCAGAGGCCTTTCAGTAGCCATAAAAGGAAAGGAGCTAGGGGCCCTGTCTCCAGTTTGAAATGGTAGATTTCCCCCAGTTACAATTAGCATTTAAAATACTTTTCATATCCCATTTTATTCAAATATGCCACCTCTGTAGTTAGAGTAACCCTGTTATATTTAGAGCTGGCTGCAGCTACAAGTCTGCTTGAGCCGTTCATTATACGCTCCCTCCTAAATGTACCAGGTGTCTCTCCTCTCTGTTCTTTCTAATAGAATCCAGTGTTGCGCTATTTTCTTTTAACGTGTTCGTTCACCCTAAGGGATGTGAGAAAAGCAAAATAAAATATCCTATTGAATAACAAAATTAGGAAACAGCTTCCTAGACTAACAAGAAAGTCAAGATGATGTCACTGGGTTCAGTTACATGGCAGGAGCCAAGTTCTTATGTAGATTTTGAACCTATAACATTCCTTTTGTCCCTTGTCACCATAAAGATATGCCACTTAACTGACTTAAATTCCTGAGATTATAAATGGTCCCATTTGGGTTATAAAATTCAAGGGTCAGACCAGCAAGATTGTTTCCAAAAGAGGACAGAATCCAAATGCTAGAGAGAATTTAAGTCCATTTGCTGCCTTTTTTTTTTTTTAATTTATAAAGGAAAAATCTCAAATGAGATAGAAGACATCATGTAAAATTAGCATTTTCCCCTGTATTTCTGTTTTAGGATCTGTTTTGACAGCTGATTTTATGTTTACAGGAATGGATTTTCAAATCTATTCTATTTAGAAACAGGCATCACAATTCAGAGCAGAAGAAACCTCAGTTTATCTCATCCAGAGCCTTTATTCTGCAGGTGAGAAAACTGAAGCTGCAAAGAAAAGAGGGACCTACTCAGGGCATCTGTCTAGTTAATGGCTCAAGTCAGGCCCCCTACTCCTGACCCCTGTGTTCTTTCCAAGACATGCCCAGTCTTCACACCATGCTGGTTCCACTAAATTCCTTAAGACTTTAAATCTCAGAATTTTAGATTTTGCTATGACTTTTCCAGATAATTGAGTTTTAAAATAAAATCAAATAATACTCTTTAGCCTAAATTACCCTAATATTGATAAACACCATGCCCTTTCTAATTTCATCTAGTTTAACAATCAAAGATAGAGTAAAATGAGGCAAAGAAAAAGTTTTGATTTAGCTTTTAGGAGGAAAAAAATGCATTCACTCACTCATTCATTCATTATACAAGCGGCAATCCAGTGCAACATTTTAGATAAGACAATTTACTGGAAAGCTATTACATCTTAAGCCTCAGGGACTGGACCTACACTTGCCTAGGCCTCTTCTAAGATCCTATGACTTTAAAAAAAAAGATTCTATGGCTAAGTTTATATTCTTTTTCTGAGGCCCATGAAAGTGTTTGAGCTTCAGGCTATGCAATACCTGGACCTAACAGTGAAAAAAAAAATTATCAATCTCATAATTTGGATGCATTTGAAGGTAATTGTTCTCCAAGAACTAATCATGGTAACCTATTTGCTTTTCCTTTTTTGATTGCTTACTAGGTTAGTATAAAAGATTGAAATCACTCATGTAACATGATTATCAAGATCCTTCTGTGTGTCAGGCACTGTTCAAGGGTTCAGGGATAACACATAGCAAAGTAACTGTCCTCACCGAGTACACAGTACAGTGAAATTAACGATATATATCTTCATTTTGAATAAGCTTACTAAGGTGTATTTTTGAATAAGATGATGGTCTTTGCTCTTCAGCATTACATTATTGGGTAGATTTCCTATCACAGGAATATGGCCAAACATTAGAGAATTGATGAATGGGTTCATGTACACTTGGACAGCAGTATCTAAAAGAATAGCACAGGGGATGTCAGTCAATGGCATTGTTTTATTCAGTTACTTTGCTAACAATCTGAGTGTAAAACACAAGCATCCTTACGAAATGTACAGCTGAAGAGTGTAAGTCAATAATGACGAATGGCAAAGTCAAGACTTGTCAATATTTTCCATGAAACGTCGGTGGGCTTCCATGCAAGGCTATTCCATTATTGACAGCGTTATGCCCCTTTATCACGTTGTGTTGACAGGTGTCAAGAATAATATGTTAGTACGTGTTCAATCACTGTGATAGTTTGCCAAATGAATATGTCAGTTTTAATAACTGAAACATTTCTTTCTTATAAAGTTCAAGAAAGTACTGACATCTCTGTTACAATATTATTTATTAAAACTAAATCTCCAAACACCTGACAATAATTAATGTAATACACTATATCAACAGAGTAAAGAACAAAAAGCACATGATCATCATCAGAGATGCAGGAAAAGCGTTTGATGAAGTCCAATACCTCTTCATGATAAAAAACACTCAGTAAACTAAAATAGAAAAGAACTTTCTCAACCTGAGAAAGCCCATCTGTGAAAAACCCACAGCCAGCATAGAGTCAATGGTGAGAGACTGAACACTTCCCCCTGAGGTCAGGAAAAGACAGCTCTTGCCACTTCTATTCCACATAGTACTGGAGTCTCTAACCAAGACAATTAGGAAAGAAAATGAAATAAAAGGCATCTTGTTTGGAAAGGAGGAAGTGTAACTCTCTATTTGCATATGATATGATCTTGTATATAAGCTATTCTAAGGACCCACTAGAAGACTGTTAGAACTAATAAACCAGTTCAGCAAGGTTGCTGGATATAAGATAATATAAAAAATTAATTGTATTTCTATACAGTAACAATGGACAATCTCAAAATAAAATTAAGAAAACAATTCCATTCATAATAGCTTTGAAAAAAATTAAATACTTAGGATTAAATTTAACTAAAGAGATAGAAAACATGTACTCTGAAAAACTATAAAATAATGTTGAAAGAAATTATAGAAGACCTAAATAAATGTAGAGAATTCCCATGTTCATGAATCGAAGGACTTTATATTATTAAGATAGCAACACTCCCCAAATTAGTCTATGAATTCAATACAATCCCTATAAAAATCCTAGGTGACCTCCTTGCAGGAATTGAAGAGCTGGTCCTACAATTCATTTGGAAATGCAAAGGACCCAGAATAGCCAAAACAATATTGAAAAAAACCCAAAGTTGTAGGACCCACATTTCCTTATTTTCCACAACATCAGATGTTCTAGACCACCATTCTTTGTATCATTTCTTCTTCACGAAATAATATTTTTCTTCACTAAAAACAACTATACATTTTTAAAATATAAATTTAATGGTATGGGCATTACACCTCAGTAAAGATGTTTTAAAAACCCTAATTCTCCAATTCATTTCAAAATGAAATTTTTTCATTTCTTAAATATTTAACCAGCTCCTTTCACAACTTTTAATAATGGCACAATTTCCAAACTATTTTTTAGCTCAAGCACTACAAGTTGCCAACTGAGGTGCAAATATTTTTCTAATTTTCATTATTTCATTTCCCTTATCTTCCTAAATATTGGCTAATTCTCTCTGATGTTTTTTGATGAACAATAGTAAATGTAAAATTATCAAGAATATATACATTTTATATCTTTAATTGCATCATCCAGAAATTATTGAATATGGTGGTTAATATCCAATTAAAATATCCAGAAAAAATTTAAATCATGGTTAAAACTCCAAACTTTCTCCTTAACATTACACTAGCACATCTGTATAAATTTAGTAGAGTTTTTATGTCCACATATTTCACTGAAATCATTTCTCTCCGGCACCACCAACAAAAACTTTTTAAAGCATTTCAGATCTTACTTATGTCAGCTTTTCATAACATATTTATGTTAGCTTATTATGTCAATGTTGGAAAGAAGATAATTTCCAAGTTTCTTCAAGGGGCTGAATTTCTCATTTAAAGGAAATTGTTCTGTTTACATAAAACAATTGAAACATCATCAATAATGATTGAAATTTTACCCTTGAGTTATGTTTTCCAAAATGTAGTGTTCTTTTCTGAAGGATACAGATATACAGGTTTGAAGGGATACATGCACCCCAATGTTTAAAGTAGCATTATCAAAAATAGCCAAACAATGGAGAGAACCCAAATATCCGTTGACTGAAGAATGGATAAAGATGTGGTGTATGTATGAAATGGAATATTGCTCAGCCATCAAAAAGAATGAAATCTTGCCATTTGCAATGACATGGATGGAGCTAGAGAGTATTATGCTAAGTGAAATAGGTCATTCAGAGAAAGACGAATACCATATGATCTCACTCATACATGTAATATAAGAAAGGAAACAAATGAGCATAAGGGAAGGGAGAAAAGGAGAAAGGGAAATAAGCCACAAGAGATTCATAATGATAAAGAACAAACTGAGGGTTGATGGAGGGAGATGGGTGGGGGATGGGCTAGATGGATGTTGGGTATAAAGGAGAACACTTGTTATGGTGAGTACTGGGAGCTGTATGTAAGTGACAGATCACTGAATTCTACCCTGGAAACTGTACCTAAAATTTAAATTAAAAAAAAATAGATTTAAAAAAAAAGTAATGTTCTCTTGTCAGTAAACATATACCTTTTTTAAAGGATTCATTTATTTATTTATTTATTTACTTGAGAGAGAGGGAGAGCATGCACATGCACAAGAGCAAGGGGAAGGGAGGTGGGAGGAACAGAGGGAGAGGGAGAAGGAGAGAGGCAGACTCCCTGCTGAGCACAGAGCCAGTGATGCCCAGGATCAATCTCAAGACTCTGAGATCATGACCTGAGCCAAAATCAAGAGTTGGATACTTAATCAATGAAGGCACCCAGGCGATCCAGTAAACATATGCTTTTAACAAGCCAGGACAATAAATATAGATTATAATTATGTATCTATATCGATATTATTCTTTTTTCCACAGTTCTATTAAATATTCATGCCTAAAAAGCCCATTCTTTTTAAGGATTTGGAAGTGACTTCATTTACTTTCTCAAGAATTTGACTTAAATTTTTGAAATTTTTATTGACTTTTTATTGAACTTTTGAATTTTTATTATTCCACTCACTCCTGATATTTTAAAATGTTTTCCTTAATGATGATCATAAATTTCTTATGCTTAAGTCATAAGATTTAACAGGATTCCTAATCTAATAAAATGTTTAACATTTTTTTCCTTTTAATAGTGTAATTTTGATGTCATTTCTTCTTTATACTCCCACAGATTCTAATTATTCCTGTTAATTATATTTAATGGAAATATTGAGAAACATATCCAAATGTTGTCATCCCTTTGTTCTAGGTATTTCTATGCAACATTTTGTTATAAATCCTTACATTCCAAAACATTAAAATATACACTTACACAAGAGTTACAACATACTAACTATAAAAGACAAATAAAAAACATTATTTAGATTCAGTAGCAACTATAATTCCAGGATGAATATAAACTGGTAATTCTCCCAAATCACAGACAGTTTTATAAAGAACACACCATCTATCTGCTCTGTTTACTGGACTTTGGCCAACTGGCTAGAGCTATCACTATTTCTCAGATGTTTTTATGACAGGTGGCCATTTATCAAGGGTTGCTGAATATCGTACAATATTTCAATAGAACTAGTGAGTTTATATTATGAATGAACTTTACTATTGCTATATAACATTTACCAAATGGTATAGAAATAACTTCAGTATTTTAATAACCAGTCTGGCCATTAAATATCAGTCCTAAGTCTGCATGGACCGCTCCATGTAAGGATTAAGAAAATTACTCTTTCTGGGGCACCTGGGTGGCTCGGCAGGTTAAACCTCTGCCTTCGGCTCAGGTCATGATCTCAGAGTCCTGGGATCGAGCCCCGCATCGGGCTCTCTGCTCGGCAGGGAGCCTGCTTCCTCCTCTCTCTCTGCCTGCCTCTCTGCCTGCTTGTGATCTCTGTCTGTCAAATAAATAAATAAAATCTTTTTTAAAAAAGTAATTTTTTAAAATATTTTATTTATTTCATAGACAGAATTTTTTTAAAAAATACTTTTTTTTTAAGATTTTATTTATTTATTTGATAGACAGAGATCACAAGTAGGCAGAGAGGCAGGCAGAGAGAGAGGAGGAAGCAGGCTCCCCGCTGAGCAGAGAGCCTGATGCTGGGCTCGATCCCACGAACCTGGGATCATGACCTGAGCCGAAGGCAGAGGCTTTAACCCACTGAGCCACCCAGGCACCCCAGAAAATTACTCTTAATAAAGGATGTTCTCCATTATAGTCTGATGTGTGCCTAGTATGGAAAACTAACAGGACAGGAAGTATTTGATGGAAAATAATGACCCTTCCCTAATACTTTTGCTAAGGACTTGGCCAAGATAAAACTGGAAGTTCATTGGTCCTCCCTGTGGAGTAAATTACAAGGTAAAATTACCACTGGTTATTGAGGGAAATAGAGACATCTGGGGAAGAGCATTAACAGAGAAAATTCATCCTTGTCAACCCACTCATGAGAGAAAGACACAGGTGACTTCCCAGAGTTTCCAATAGTAAGAAACATACTTCAGTATAAACAATAGAGTCTTTACACACTGAGTTAAATATATAACAATGTCCACAGCAGTGCTATTTATAATTGGGAAACAACAATATGGTAATTGGAGAATTGTTAAATAAACTGTGATCCACCTACAAGATATTATATAGCCCCTCAGAAAAAAAAAGTAGTCTTTCAGTAAAGGTAGTAGTATAAATGTGTATCTTCATTTGCCTCACTGAATACCTCCAAATCAACAAAACTAAACTATATACTGAAGGGTATCCCATCTACAATGAACTCAGCATATGGCTCTATTCCAAACTACCAATACTAAAGAATTTCTATAAAATATAGCGATATTTGGGAAAATTAAGTGAGAATTAAAAAAAAAAAAAACCAGATAATGTTCCAGTAATAGAGCTTAATGATATTCCCTCAAAGTCAGTGGCAGGCATGAGAAATTGAATCTCTGGCTTGAAACAAAAATTAAAGTATGCTAAGCGAGGGGCTGATATACCTTAGTGCCACAGTTTCGAGTTCTAGATTGGCAAGGCTGGAGTGGTCAGAATGTGGGCTAGCCTTAGTGTTTTCTCAGACTTGGACTATAACTACACACATTTTGGGTTGAATACCCCCACCCCACCAGCAAATTCATATCTACCTGAAACTTCCAAATATGATATTTTTTTTGCTACTATCCTCTTGATTTCAGACTTCTAGCATCCAGAACTGTAAGAGTATCCATTCCCATCGTTTTAAGTTACAAATTTTGTAGCAACTTGCTTTGGCAGCCTAAGGAAACCAATATACCACATAAATAAACCAGAGTGTGATGAAGGATGGAGGGAGGGAATATCAAGCAGATTTGCAGTGCTGACCAAAGTGGACTGAATAGAAATGAACACCACATGGCTAAACACAAAGCATCTGTGATCTATTAGCCTTCATTATGAACCACAAAAAAAGACTAAACACTGTCTCCAGCTGACAGCCAGCAAGGAAATCAAGACTTCAATCCCGCAAGTGCTCGGAACAAAATCCTCTCAATACCTGAATGAGCAGGAAATGGATTTCCCCTTGAGCATCGAGAAAAACAGCGGTGCTGATACCTTAATGTTTAGTCCAGTGAGACTATACTGGATCTCTGACCTACTGAACTGTAAGATAATAAATGCATTGTTTTAAGACACTGAAGTTGTGTTGTTGTTTTTTTTTTAATAGCAACAATAGAAAGCTAATTGAGCAAGGACACAGGATAAGGCCCCGAAGATGGAGAGCTTCACTGAAAGTCTTAAAGAAGCAATCACTTCTCCAAAGATCCTTCCCATCCTGTGTAGCTAGGAGATGGCCCTTTTCACGCCGGCAGAAGTTGACCCTCAGAAGAAGCTCAACAAAGAGTTATCTGGGACATAAGGCAAAGCTATGATCAAGTGTGAGCTATCTTAAAGTCTATAAACTGAATGATAAGACTCCATCAACCTCATTTCTTGTTCAGCTCCCATAATGCTGGCAGCTAAGAATACATACCTCCAATAGGAGCTTGGAGAACTCCCCCATGGGAAACTGATCCGCCAAAGTAGAGTTATCTAGAGATACTGACACTTGGGTTTCTTGCAAGGTGATGGTCAAGTCCCCACTTGATTACCCTATAGTAAAGCCCTCTTCTTGACAGGTCCCATCCAAGTGGGGGCTTTGAATTAATATTTTAGTGCCTCACTCTTAATTATCTTTTTTTAAAGATTTTATTTGTAAGTAAGCTTCACACCCAACATAGGGTGCGAACGGATAACCTTGAGGTCAAGGGTCGCATGCTCTGTCAATGGAGCCAGTCAGGTGTCCCCCTCACTCTGAACTATTAACAGACACCAAAGTCCACCGGACATTTTAGAGAGGCCTGTGATAGGAAAACTAGGCCAGAATGAACAGTGACATGGAACAAGCAGGAAACTGAACCTTCAAGAAAATGTGCAATAACTATAAGAAATACTCTGTCGTTCAAAGATTTTATTGAACACCTACTGAGCACTCACCGTTCTAGGTGTTGAACATAAAGTAATGAACAAGGCAGGAAAAATCCCTGGCCTAAGGAGGCTTACATTATCTAAGCAATGTAAGAGAAGACGCTAGACCTAAGGACTAAAAGCAGAGAACGAGTACATACAAAAGCAATAGTCAAAGAACAAAATAGAGCTTTTAAAAATTAAAAATATAATAAGTAAACTTTTTAAATACTAGAAGTGTTAAATGATAAAGCTGAAAATCTCCTAAGGGACAGAAAATGGAGAAGAAAAAAAATGCCTTAATTAGAGGATCAGGCAAAGAAAGTAGTGGGAGGTGATGGGGCTCTAGGAGTGACATCTCCCAAGGAGCAACCACGCACCTGGCAGATCAGCTGAAAGCTGTGAAAACAATGAGGGATAAAATGAACAGTGCCATCAGAGAGTTTGGGGTGAACCCGTACACTAGACAGCTCAACTGATGATTATATTTGCATAATTCAAAGGATGTATTGTTGATTAACAATGTGAATATTAATTTATTCAAAATGGCAACATAACCATATTGAAAGGATGGGGGAGAGGATTGTGTTTCTATCCTCTCCCAAGAGGAGGGATTCAGGGAGTGAGTGTGGGGACACTGTAAGAGGAAGAAATCCTTTTCTTTCATAATAAGAATCTAATAGTTAACATCCACATTGGAAAAACCAAGAGATAAAAAAACAAGCCTACAACTTTGAAAGGTAATGATAAGTACCAGGGAAAAACAAACAAACAGCTAAAACCTTCAAAAACGATACATCCGGGGACAAGGAAGCAAGAGTTGCAGGGAGAAAAAGCTGCAGTTTTTAAAATAAGCCTTGTAAAGTATTTGATGTCACCTGTTGTCCGTCTTGATTCTGAACAAATTGAGAAATAGACAACATGGAGGGGCAGCCGGAAGAGAAACGATCACTCTTATTCTGATAAAGGCCAATTTAGGGAGGAGGAGCCCCAGACAGACTTATTAACTGAGTCCCAGGGTTGGGCCAGGGGAGGCCTGCTCCCAAGGTATCAGGACCCCCAAACCCACCATCACACACATATAGGTTATTTGGAGGGGGATGGATGTTGCTGAACTGAACGGCTTGCGTCCCCTGAACGGGGAAAATGATTAGCCATGCATTCATTTTACATTCATGCGTTGAAGCAAACAAGGATCTTATTTCAGTGTTCAAAACCAAGAAGAGAGTGACACATTCCTGCTGGCTTGCTCTACATACAGTTGATGATCAAGGCACATATATCTTCTTTCCCAGTATCTTAAACTCTTTATTATATTGAAATTCGGAGCCAGAGGTAGGTAAAGAGGGAACATAGTTTAAGAAGGAAGGCAGCAGGCATACAATTTTTTGGAGCTGTTAGAAAGAAGCGCTCCTTGTTTGCTCACCATGTGGACTGTCCTGACTCTACCTCTTGCCAACAGGTCTCCTTTCATCCTTCTTTCCTTGCTAATGTGGCTTTAAGAGACAAAGGGGTACCCTGGAGGTCACTCAGGAAGTTCCTGCTAGAATCAGGAAGACAGCCAGGGTTTTAGACTCTAGGTCCCCTGTTAGAACCAACAGACCATGCTCCTGCCCTCCTCTAAGCCTGGCCTCAGCCCTGTGCCTACCTTGGTACCCAGGAGGCCTGAGCTGAGCTGGTGTTGCAAAGGGAAACTCAATTTTTGTGCTTCCTGAGCATTTAAGCCCGGAAAAATTCCTGTCCCTAATGTAAGAATCACAGGCATTCATCATTTCTCATTTCCTAAGTAGATGAAAAAGAAGAAAGAGCAATAATTTGGGTGTGTTGCTTTAAGTGCTATTGCAAAAACCACTGTCAAATGCAAAGGAGTCTGTACTTACGTCCCTCAACCCCGCAGATATTTTTTTCTGCTTTTATGGTTCTTATTGAACTGGAAGGGGAGAGCCACAGGCCAAAAAATGAGGCAAATGCAAAGGAAAACAAAGTCAGCCCAGGGTTGGGAGCCAAAGGAGAACATTTTTCAGAGAACATCAGGATTTTATTTTGGTATTTACACCTGTGATTTTTAAATAAGCAAAACAGATCTTCTTAGGAAGTAGAAAGTTATCCTAGATTATAGACCAGCTGGTGGTAGAAAAAACCCATAGGTGTCACCTAGGGATATGATCACAACAGGAAAAACGCAACTAACTCTTAGATAGGCAGTGACTAAAAATATGTCATGTAAAATGAGGATTAGTAGAAAGAACTTAGACATTGGAACCAATATTGGGAAAATGAGAGTCATTTAACATTGGGCAAGCTACTTAGCCTCACTGAGCCTCAGTTTCTTCATCTGTAAAATGGGAATAACAGTGATAAAAGTGACGAGATTGAGGAGATAAATGAAAAAGCTTGTTCAGGGCAGCTATGCAACATATGTTAGTTCCCTTTGTTTGTTCCTCTTCTCCACTGGGGTAGTCATTAGTGCCAGCCACCAAATTTTTCCCTTCTTTCCCAAGCACATGGTGCAACTGTACCTTCTTGCTCCCTTGAAAGTATTGCCAGGTGCTTTGCTTTGGCCAGTGATATCTGAACAACAGTAATGAGTCACTTCCCAGCTCAAGCTTTAAAATCAAGTACAAGATCTGCCATGCATCTTTTTTCTTTAGTGGCAACTGGCAATGTTCCACATAGTGACCAGCTTGGAGTCAGGAGTGAGCATGACATGGCAAAATGCACAAAGAACAGGTAGCATAAATAAGAAGCAAAAACCTTAGTTCTAGCCACTGTGAGTTTTGAGCTCTTTGTTACTGCGGCAGAACCTGCCTGATGGATTCATTCTCTTTTGAGTAAATGCGTTTGCCATCAACTCATTAATTCATGCCACAGATAAGTGTTGAACAAATGCCAAGCACTGTGTTAGATGCTGGGAAATGTAGGATACTGATTCTTGTCCTCAAGCAGCTCCAAGGAAGAAGGAAAGAAGAGGATCATTGTCAGGAGTCTTTTAGAAATATCCCTCCATTGATGCTGATATTGAATGAGAGTCAAGAATGAGAATTACTGCTTTTGTGCACATGGAACCCTTCCTCTTGCCCTGACTACCTGCAGATATTAGTAACAGAAAGCGTGGGATTGTAATGAAAGAAAGGAAGAAGGTTGTGTGTTGGGGAAAGAATGAAAAAAAGAGGTGGTTAAACTGACAAACTAAAAAGTGAGTATTTCATGTCGTGTCTTGGTTGCCCACAACTTCCTGGCTCAGCTATCTCTCTTCCACTTTACCCTGGTGAAAATTTACTATAGCTTTTATCCCTTAGACTGAAGATCAAGTAAAAAACAACATAAAATCGCTTTTTATAACTTTAGAGCCATTTACTTTTTTAAACTCCTCAATTTATTATGGAAAAGATATAAAAAGCCAAAAACAATAAATTTTTAAAGGTGAAATTGTAGGCATAGTGCCAGCTGGGGATGCCATTTTGGGTGGAAGCAAGGGGAACTCACCAATCCTATCATACACCATGCCATCTTATGTTTCTATGATTCTATCTAAATGATATGAGTGTTTAGTAAATTGTTAACTCATAGCCCTTTGGCTGTTTTCATTAAGGTTTTTCTCTGAGGTTTTTATCTTGTTCTTTTGTTTGGAACCCACTCCTCTGCTTCCTTATTCTCCCTGACCTTCTGTCTTGGTCTCTAGGCATTATATGAAACAGCCACCTCTTCCAGTCTTGAACGAGTGGCTTCATATAAGAGATGAACTTTATTTTTCAACCCTGTCCTAGCTCGTCCTTATCTCTCAAACCTTTGTGATTGTCCAAGCAGCCTATTTTATTTGTAACTGTAGTTCAAGGAGTGCTAAGACTTGTCAGTGTCCCAGAGTGGAGGATCTCAGCCCCTAGACACAGGCTAATTAGAAGCCAGACCCTCGGGTACCAGCTTTTAAAGTATGCAAATATATACAGTTGTATAGGACCACAAGGGTAAGCCCCAACAGCGCTAAATGACCTAGATGTATCCCTTGGCAGCCCTTGCAAAAATCGGGGCTCCGGACAAGTGTATGAGCCTCTATAGGAGATACCTGGGAGCTGTAGCGAGGCAGAGAGAGCACGCAGAAATGGTATGCTCCGATCTAGACCCTTACATGTATGCTAAATTCTGGCCAAAGCTCCAGAACAAGCAAATGGGCCTCTTCCACAGAAAGACTGACGCTGTGTTTCAGGCTGCTGTCTGTGCAGTGCCCTGGAGTTGGGGGGAGGGGGAGAACGGCGAGGGGCGAGGGCACACAGCCTGCCAAGAACTAGCTGTATGAGTGTTCCAGGCCTGTGGGACCCAGGAATACAAGCCCACCGCCACCCCCAGCCACCACACCAGGGAATCATGGGGGCCTCCCCTGGCGGCAGCAGCAAAGAACAGGGCACCACAGTAAAAACTGGGGCGCCAGCGGTGTGTCCATCTCCCCTCCAGAAGATACCGGGGCTGCGGAGCACAGCCCAGCAGGGGCATAAACATGGAGCCCACCGGCTAGACCCAGGCAGAGGGAGCGTGTAGACACGGCCCTCAACCAGGAAACAAAAAAGAAAGCAGGAAAAGTATAGAGTTAACAGACACAGGAACACAAAGATGATGGCGCTGGAGCCGCCATCACCCACGGGCAGTGGACCCACGACAGGAGAGCGAAAGAGGGCGCCTGCCAGGCTCCCACCCAGGACAGCATCCTGTGACCTGC
Organism: Martes martes; assembly: GCF_963455335.1. Classification (NCBI taxonomy): domain Eukaryota; kingdom Metazoa; phylum Chordata; class Mammalia; order Carnivora; family Mustelidae; genus Martes; species Martes martes. The sequence continues at coordinate 47,579,419 of NC_137900.1, read as the reverse complement.
CTTCAGCCCGGGTCATGGTCTCATTGGGATGGAGCCTGGCATCGGGCTCTCTGCTGAGCAGGGAGCCTGCTTCCCCCTCTCTCTCTGCCTGTCTCTCTGCCACAGGTGCCTTCCGACAGGAGTCCTGACCCTCAGGGCGAAGCTCCGGGATACGCAAGTGGGGGCGCCCCCACATGAAATCCCAGCACCCCTCAGCCAGGGTTTCTGTCCTGGGCCCTGGGGCGGCGGAGTCGGAACGAGCCCTTGAAGAGCTGCTTCTCAGGTCCTCACACCCTTGTGGGGCTCATGGGTGCCACCCCCATTGGTTTTCGAGGCTAAATGTTGGGGGTGGTGCTTTTCGCTCAGATACAGGTCTTTAAAGGAGGGGTGTCTTCATAGGGGGTTCAAACCCCCTGAACCCCTCAGGGAGCAGGTCTGAGTTTTGAGTTCCTTCCCCAAGGTGGGTCCTCCCACCCAGGGTGGGGTTCCCGGCCAGACTGTGTCCCAGCCTCTCGTACCCGACAAGCAGGACGATGTTTCCGGGTTTTGTTTTTGTTTCTGTTTGCTTTTTTTCAGAGGAAGTTGTTCCTCAGGTAGCTGTGGATTCCATGCGTTCACGGAGGAGGGGAGTTCAGGATCCTCTTAGGTCTCCATCTTGAACTGGAACCAGGATCTTTTCTCCCTTTGGCAATTTTATATTAAAGAGACCTTATTAGCAGAAGGATGATCCCGCGCTTTTTAAAATTCATTGCTGATTCTTGAAAGGCTCCCCTCCTGAATTACAAAAAAGAGCTCAAGATTCTTAACTGGTAATTACCAATGACTCCTATAAACTCTATGTTCAAAGAAATCACAGTTAATTAAAGGGTAAATACGATGCCAGCTAATGTTTGTACTTATGCAGGTATCTAAAAAATAAAAAGTTGGTTCTTTATAGTTATAGGAATATTCCTAAAAAAATATATTACAATTTTCTTCTCTTAAGCAGAAACTTGTGTAGAAGATCCAGCCCCTCCCCCACCCCACCCCATGTAGCCAGAGACATCCACTGCATCAGAGAATATTAGGATTGTTGGGCCAGGAAAATAAAGACAAAGGCAGAGTAAACATATAGCCTAATTGGTTACCCTGAAATCCATTTTGTATTTAGAAAAGGCAAAATAAATGCATGGCTGTTCTCTCTCTTTTTTTTTTAAGAGCTTCAAAACAATACATTCATTCCCTTTTGATCCTCAACAGTGACCAATCAACTGAGTTGCTTTAGAATTATTAGGAACTTACAGATATAATCATATTTGATATGTCTGAAATAATTGCAATTATTATGAATTTGGGTGTTCAAAATGACCCATCCTTGCCTGGTGGGAACCTATTTTAACTGATTCTTAGGTCCTTTTGACACAACCCTCGTAGTGGTTGGTAGCTACCTTGCTTTCTGTAAATATTTATCGATAAAATGTCTGGGATTTGCTTTAAAATGATGGCACAGGAATGGGGCACCTGGGTGGCTCAGTGGGGTAAGCCTCTACCTTCAGCCCAGGTCATGGTCTCATTGGGATGGAGCCTGGCATCGGGCTCTCTGCTGAGCAGGGAGCCTGCTTCCCCCTCTCTCTCTGCCTGTCTCTCTGCCTACTTGTGATCTCTCTCTGTCAAATAAATAAATAAAATCTTTAAAAAAATAAATAAATACAAATAAATAAAAAATAAAATGATGGCACAGGAAAAAGAGGTATAGATGAAACAAGATTGGCCATGGGTTGATAATTGCCCCTCTGGAGTTTCCTTACACTATTCTCTTATATTTGAATATGTCTGAAAATTCCAAAATAAAAAGTAAAGATTAAAAATGTTCAGCCATGGGGTGCCTGGGTGGCTCAGTGGGTTAAAGCCTCTGCCTTCGGCTCAGGTCATGATCCCAGAGTCCTGGGATTGAGCCCCACATCAGGCTCCCTGCTTAGCGGGGAGCCTGCTTCCTCCTCTCTCTCTGCCTGCCTCTTTGCCTACTTGTGATCTCTGTCAAATAAATAAATAAAATCTTTTAAAAAAAATGTTCAGCCTGTGACTTCCAAAATAGCACCTAAATCCTTAATAAGACAGTAGTCTTAAATGCCTGGTTTTGATGGGAGAAAAGGGGATTTGTCCCTTTCCAAGGCTTCTCTTGACTTATCAAGAAAAAGTATTAGAAATCTGAGTATAGAGTTTTCCTCAAAATCAGAGGTAGTGAGCTTTCTGGATATGAATGAGGACATTCCCCCAACCCCAGGAAGACATGAAACCCTCTCTAAGATAGAAAACAGGAGGGTGGAGGGTGAAGAGAGTAGAAAACAGGTAGCTGTAAGCCCCAAAGGTTTTCCTGGTGGGTACCTCTTGATAGTTTTGGTCTTGGTCACAGGGCTGGCTAAAAATGGCTTCTGAAGGTAACCTGTGTGTCTCATCTTCCACTCTTTAGGCCAGATTCTTGTCTCTAATCCCCCAAAAGACTGACTCAATTTCTCGTGGTCCAGGAAATCTTGCTTTCCAAACAGGGCAAGAAAGAGCACTGGGCTGGGAGTCCAGAAGCCAACATGTCAGCCCTGTGACTCAAAATGACACCACGTCTTAGATCTCAATTTCCTCACCCATTAAATGAAAGGTCAGCCTGCAAGACTCAAGATCTTTCCGTGTCCCTACCTTCCAAACCTGAGATTTCAAGACCCCTGGGCCTGAACACACAGCCCTGCAGGCCTTTATGCCTTTTCACAGAACGTCTCTTCCACCATTACACATCACACAGCCTCCTAAAGAAATATATGACTGCTGTCACTTTTTGCAGATAATTGGGAGAGGAGGGGCCCAGCATAGCTAAACCCCAAAGTTGGCAGCACTTTCAGGCTTTGGGAATCAGGCGCGTCACCGACCTGTACGATTTCTCCTCTCTGTCCTTGCTCGCCTGCAAATCCTGACCCCCGTCCCCACTGCGGAGAAATCTCCTAAGAGACGGCTGCCGGCGTAGCCTCTGCGCCCAGGAGGCGTGGAGCAGAGGGCGCGGGAGCTGAGCACGCTGTGGCCACGCTCCCCGCGCAGAGACGAGAGGGAGGGGCCGGCGGGGGCCGGGCAGCACCGGAGGCGGCGCGCGGGGCTGGCGGCGGCTCAGTCTCCTCCCGATCCCAGCCCCGGCCGGCCAGAGCGGCGGCGGGCGACAGCCGGAGCCGGAGACCGGGCCTCGGAGCAGGGAGGCGGAGGGCCAGAGAAAGCGGCGGACCCGAGTGGAGGGCCGCGCTCGGGCCCCGCCGCGTGCGCGTCCTCCTGGCGGATCCCGGTAAGTGCGGGCGGCCGAGTCCCCGCCAGCCTCCAGGCTTGGTGGCCGCAGCGGTCGTTGTCCCTGGATCCGGTGGCGCGCATCCCGCCGCTGCACCACAGCCTCACAGGTGGCTCCGCGGTGGACGTGGGTACCCCAGGCCCCGCAAGGAGTTAGCTAACTCTCTCCGCTCAGGGACGCGGTTTCGAGCCCCCAGCTTCTTCTACCCCGATCGCCCTGGCTTCCGGCTCCGAGGTGGGGGGCGCGGCGGGGCAGGGCCTGCCGTCGGAGTAGACTCGCCGGAGGAAAGCTCACCTTCCCCAAACCACCCATAAACAATTCGGGGAGATGCGGGCCAAGCGCCTTCCCAAGCTGCGTCTACGCTTGCTAGTGGGGCGTCTGTCCTTTAGTTTTATTTTCCTGTTAACCCACCAGGGAAAGTTTGGGACCACACAAAGCAAAGTTGGGGCGAGGCTCGGGGTGCACTTCTCCAGCAGGGGCAGCTCCCCTGGAGCGAAGCGGCGGGTTTGCAGGGGGAGCAGACTCGCTGGAGCTGACCCTGCGCCCTGGGAGTTGAGTCTGTCCCTGCCTGTAGCCCTGGCCAGGCATTGTGACAATCCCCGGAGCGCTGTGAGTCGCTTAATCTTTGGTGCTAAGCGTCGACATCTGCAGCCAGCCGAGAATCTCTCATGGGTAGCAGCATCTTAGCCTGGTTTGACTTGTGTTCTTGCTCTGCTCTGCAAACCTGAGCTCCAGCTAATCTCGGTGTTTAACTGGCGTGTGTTTAATTAGCTTATTTTACACCTGAGATGATCTCAGCGAGCCTCTAAAATGAAATCGTTAATGTAAAAAACAACAACAACCGTGTTTTTAAAGAAAAATTTAAATAGGAGCCCTCAGAATATCCGCTGTCGTGTCTAGATATCTAGTTTTACCCATCTCTGTGGGATAGAGAATGAAAACTGCATGAAATTCTAGCCTACTAGAAGAGTCGGTGTCGGGGCCCTTTTTGTCAGATGTTGTGGACAGAGGTGTTGCTGCAGCTTGCTTATTGTCTACGAAATACACATTGAGTTTCCAGAAATAACCTACTTGTTAGGAGTTATTTGATTTACTATGCTGTCTAATTTACATATGACTAAAGGTTGTTTTTAAAAATAAGCTTTAGCTGAAAACAATATCTGGATGTTTAGGGAAGACGGTCCATGTCACCAGAACATTCTTTTGTAAACTTAAATTTTTAAAGGACTATTTTCCTGCATCAGACATAGGAGAAGCTTTTCATGAAAAATAAGACGCTGAGATCTTTATGTGTATAGAAAAAGAGTGCTGACTCCTCCGGCATTCAGTGCTTTCAAATGACAGATTAAATCAGAAAATTGTGCCTTTAACTGGAATTATATAATTGGGTTGAAAGAAAACGCAATGAGTAATTATTGGTTGTCAAGTACTTAGATAGTTCTAAAAGAAGTGGTATCTTTTATCACTGGGCGGTTATTTGTTACATGATTAAAGGTGGGATAAACTGATAGGTTTTCATCTACAAGTTTTTTTTATATTTAACACACACTTCTACATAGTCTAATGGACATGGGGCTTACCAATATGTTTGAGTATATAAATACATGATTGCTATAAGTGCTTACTAGGTGCCACATCTTATTCTAAAGGTTTCCTCTTCAAAGCAGTCCTTGGTGGCAGATGCTGTAATTGTTCTTGTTTCTGGGATGGGGAAACAGAGGCACAGTGAAGGAACTAACTTACCCAAGGTCAAACCCAGGATGGGACTTTATCATACCCGCGAAGTTCTTTTTGTAGAAAAGACTTAGGATTTTGTCATTTACTTATCCTTGCTTTAATTTTTCTTTAAGCATAAATGTCGAAAATATTTCCCGTGAAGCATAAGAACCCCTGATTGTGGAAGGGCCCCACAAGCACTGTTGACTGTAAAGTGAAGAGAAGTATGAGAGAGCCATCTGGCTGAGTCTACCATCGGAAGACCACCACATCCAGCAGAAGACCCAGGATGGATCTGCACCAAAGCACTGCCATCCCTTTCCTGGAGAAATGGTGTTTGGAGAAGTCACTCTCTGGCTGCAGGAGACATTATAATGTCAGGAAAAAACTGAAGTTAATTCGAATCTTGGGCCTTCTCATGGGCCTAGTCGCCATTAGCACTGTCTCGTTTTCAATCAGTGCCTTTTCTGAGACGGAGACCCAGAGCACAGAAGAGGCTGTGGGGGCAAGTGGCTCTAGCGCCATACACGGCTACCATCAGAGAACTCTCTTAGATTTAAATGACAAGATCCTGGATTATACTCCACAGCCCCCTCTTTCTCAGGAAGACACATCTGAGAATGCTTCAGATCATGCCCAGGGAGACTACCCAAGAGACATCTTTTCCCTCGAGGAGCGAAGAAGAGGCGCCATCATTCTGCACGTCATTGGAATGATCTACATGTTCATAGCCTTAGCCATTGTCTGTGATGAGTTCTTTGTTCCCTCTTTGACTGTCATCACTGAGAAATTGGGCATATCTGATGATGTGGCCGGAGCCACCTTTATGGCCGCGGGGGGCTCTGCCCCTGAACTTTTCACATCTCTCATAGGGGTATTTATTGCTCACAGCAATGTTGGCATAGGCACAATCGTGGGCTCAGCGGTGTTCAATATCCTCTTTGTTATTGGCATGTGTGCTCTGTTTTCTAGAGAAATTTTAAACCTGACATGGTGGCCGCTCTTTCGGGATGTGTCCTTCTACATCGTTGACTTGATCATGCTGATCATATTTTTCCTGGATAATGTTATCATGTGGTGGGAAAGCTTGCTTCTCTTGACAGCTTACTTTGGCTATGTGGTTTTCATGAAATTCAACGTCCAAGTAGAAAGATGGGTGAAGCAAATGATAAACCGCAATAAAGTCGTCAAGGTGACAGCTCCAGAGGCCCAAGCGAAGGTTGGTGGTGGTAATTGTTTATTTAATGTTCTGAATGATTATGTATTTGAGATCTACCACTTTCTTAATGGGATGGGGTTTGGGGCTAACGTGGGTAGCAGATTGCTTTCTGCAATTCTGTGATAGCCAGACTGACAGGGCAGTGGGAAACATAATTTGGGGATATTCTGGTGGATGTCTCCTGAATTCCCAAGCTCCTGGCTTCCGAGTCAAGCATTGATAAATACGGGTTACATAAGTATCCCAGAGTGGACTCAACAGTTATTTGCATCTGGAAGTAGGCATAATGATTTTGTGAGCAATTTAATTTTCACAGGAGTGTGTGTGTGTGTGTGTGTAACTCAGCAAGTTGCAGGTATTTTTTTTTTTTTTAAGTAGGTATGTGACAATGATCAAGAACCATCTTTTTAAAGACGTTTAAGGAAGAAAGTTTGCTTGTGTCATCAGAGCTGTACCTTTAAGTGAGCAGCAGGGCCCAGAAGGACTGGTCATTGGAAATGGTCACAGCCATTTTTCTTAATCCACACAATGATCTTCAGACCGCTTGACCAGGAGCTGATGGAGATCCATGAGAGGGAGTCATTGCCAAGCCCTGCTGTCTGTCTCCATGGCTTGATGGCCCACTTTGCATGCCATGATAAATATGACCCAAAATAATTTTACAGTAGAATTTGAGGGAGTTTCATGATAAGAGTGGCCATCCTTCCACTTAGATGGTGAGCACATTGATATAGGGCTGAGAATGAATTGCTCTGCAAAAAGGTAAACCAATTTTTTTAAATAAACAACACCAAAAAATCTTGGGTTAAGTATATAATGAAGTTCTGATTTATATCCTAACATTGGAATGTTGTCTCTGAATGTGATTTTAAACAGAAAACCAAAATACATATGCAGATTTTTCATACGAGCATCTGGGGAAAATCTCATGTATGCAAAAAACAGATGTTGAGTGGAGGGTGAGATATTTTATCAAAAAAAAAAAAAGATACTAACTTAGCATAATTCCTTTATGTTCAGGTTGGATGACCACCCATCATGTTTGTGGCAACCATGACATGGAAGCAAAAAACAAACAAAAAACAAACAAAAAACCCCCCAAAAACCAAAATGCCAATAATACTATTTATTACGTGTAAAAGAAAAATGTTTTCTACTATATTTTTTCTGACATTTCACTCAGCATATGGTTGTTAGTTAGAAACTGTATTAAAAAAAAACCAAAAAGTTATTTAGCAGTAAACATGGCAAGTAAGCATTCAGAAGTTAGAACCGAATATATATCCTTGTGGGTATCATTGGACCCCTCTTCCTGCTCTAATTTTGTAGCCAAAAAGGATGATCCCTCAAGCCTGATTGCTAGTTTGAGTGGTTCACATTAATAATCTATGTGTTTATTTCAATTAGAGTACTTAATAATTGCCAAGGGAAGGGCATATTTGTTTAGAGTCAAGGAAACAATTTGTCGTCTTATAAATACACTGGGCACATCAAGGGTAAAAAGTCTTTTTGAGGGCTCAGTATATTTTTGTTTTGTTTCACAACAGTGGAACTTCACTAACTTAATCACAGATTCTGCTGAAGGTTATACTGACAACATTTGTGATAAAGGAATTTACAGAGCAATCCAAAGGTATATTTAGAACACGGGGATTTTATATTCTGATTTGAGGGGGAGCTGGTTCTGCACGTTTGGGAATAACTTTTTAAATACAGTTTACAGGCAATACTTAATCAATTATAAACCATTCATTAAAGGAGCTCTGGCAGGATATTTACCTATACAGTAGGTGACTGTCATGTCATTTTTGTACTTGAAAGCCAGCAGCTTAGGCTGACAATCCTTAGCAGTTGTTATGCAAATCCATAATTCAGTGCTATGCTTAATATTGTGCAGTTTTTAAATTTGGAAATTCTGGGTTTACCTAGTTTAAGAAGGGAGTAGATTGGATTCATGTCTATTTCTCTTGTTTTTTATTTTTCCCCCAAACTATGTTGACTGTAGTATTTACCTTATTAGCACTAAGTAGCTTTAATTTATTCCTTTTAATCGTTATTATTTCTTTTGGCATTCAATAACTACATTGAACTATAAATTATCATGAGAATAGAATTTTTTTTAAACATAGCTATGTCTTGTTTGGTGTTCCTCAAAAATGCTAGAATACGTTTCTTAGGGGGAACTGTGCATAATGATAGGAGATTTCCTTTAGGAAATTTCACCTTGCCAATTTCATTTTGAAGGGTCGTTGGAAAAAAAAATTTTTATTTCAGCTGTTAGTCTTTATCATATGCTTGATTTCAGAATCTCATGGAGGTTTTGCTGCCCAAACACTGAACATAAGCTGTCTCAAAGAGGGATGAGTCTTTGAGTGTGGCCATCTAGTTCTCTAATTTGTAGAGCTGATTTCTGAAGACATACCCCACCATCCTACAGAAGCCAGTGCTTCTGATATCATCAAACCATGCAGCTAAGAGACCCTAACCCAAATGCAGCCCTCAGTGAAGTCTTCATGGAGAGGAATGCGCTGTAGAAGAATTTAGGAAGCAAAATAGCATGTTTTTTGTGGTTGTCTTTGTACAACTATGGAGCATGGGAGTTTGGGAAACTAGAGGAAACATATTTTAGATGTTCTTATACATATCATCAGCGGTTCTTGCTAAAAAATCATCAGCTCTGCTGCGCTCTTGGCAGTGAACTGTTTTGGAAACTATTTGCTTCAGAGGCAAGTTGAAAATTCTAATTTGGTTCCATTATTGAGGATATATGTCATGGGGCAACTAGGAAACATGGAAAAATGTGAGCTGGCATATTTCTTCATAGTTATAGTAATAGTTTCTCATCTCATTTAATTTTTACACCCTGTGTGTGGTTTTTATTTGTTATTACTATTATTTCTTTTAGTGATAATAATATCCTTTTTGAAAAGTTGTGTGATGTTATGACAGGGTGAATAGATCTGGGACACTGACTCATGGTAAAAAAGGGTTTTGACCTCAGCCTGTAATCAGCCAGCTGATCTCAGAAGTTATATAAACTCTTTGAGCCCCGGTTCCCTAATTTGGACATGAAAGTAATAATGCCAAAAAAAAAAAAAAAAAGAAAGAAAGAAAAGAATAATGCCTACTTCATGGAGCTAGGAAAATTATTAAATGAAGAAATGAATGCTAAGCACCTAACATAGTCCTTGGCAAACGTGGGTTGTTCAATAAATGTTAGTTCTTTTCCTTTTATCATCTGTTCTTAAATGAAAAGTGAGTCAAAATAAATTATTTTTTTAAGATTTATTTATTTAGTTGAGACAGAGAGAACATGAATGTGAGTGGGGGGAGGGGCAGAGGAGAGAGAAAGAGAGAATCTCAAGCAGACTCCCCACTGAGCACGGAGCCTGCTGTGGGGCTCCATCCCACGACCCTGAGACCATGACCTAAGCTGAAAACAAGAGTCCGACGCTCAACCAACTGAGCCTCCCAGGCACCACTAACATACATTATTTTAAATTCAAGAATTTCACATTTTTAAAAAAACTGGAATTCATGCCAGTGAATCACTGAGTTAAGCAGGTCATTGTCTCCCTTTGGGGCAAAGACTGTTTGTCACGGTATGATATTTATAAGCCCTCGTTCACATAGAGTGGATACATGCAGGCCAGGTATTATCATAAACTCTAAGGAATCCTCCAAATGCATTTATTGTCCTGAAATTTTATTGTGTAGACTTTGGCTTGAAATAAATAAGCCGTGAACTGGGGTTGAGAGACACCAAAGCTGAGCAGAGATTTTTGTTTTAAGGGTATTCTTATTTGTACATGATTGGGCCTCTCTTCTAAAAACCTCTCCAAATTGGTCAGGAATAACTCTGAATCCTGCAGGATGTGAAGCCGCAGAATCTCAGGACATCCAGAGCATTTTACGGTGCTTCTGGTCCCTTGATCTGTTCCTGCGCTAGGCCGTCATTGGCCTAGAAAGCAGCTGTCCATGGTATTTAACTTCTTCTGAGATTTGGCATTATAATCTGACAGCAAGTCAGCCCAGTTCTGACGAAGGGGACAGTCTAAATAAAGGTGCTTAAAGCTGGATCGTGGAAGGGTAGGCTAGTTAGTAGTTTAGGTGTGCTTTGCTTTGTTCAGTTTGTATATTTCTGAAAAGTTGTTTGTACATAGAGTTTTTGTGGTTCAGATTGTTATTAATGTTCATGAGAAAAACAAAACTGGAATAATACTATAAATATTCCTCACAAAGTGAAGTTGTTCTTATAAGGTGCTAAACCACAAATAATCTTATCAATCCAAGTGTGTAGGTCCAAGGTTGCTTATGGCACGGAAGATTCTAGATATTCAACCTTTGTTTCCTTTCCTAATAAATGAGTTAGTAAAATTCATGTACAAACTTTAAGGAAGGTAAGGTAAGATCATCTTTATAATAAATAAATGGATAGTATTACTTAGTAGATTTGGAAATCTCTGTCCTTGTCACAAGAAAGAAAATTTAGGCATTAAAATTCTTACCTGAGGGCGTCTGGGTGGCTCAGTTAGTTAAGCAACTGCCTTGGGCTCAGGTCACGATCCCGGAGTCCTGGGATGGAGTCCCACATCAGGCTCCCAGCTCTGTGGGGAGTCTGCTTTTCCCTCTGACCTTCTCCCCTCTCATGCTCTCTCTCACTGTCTCTCTCTCAAATAAATAAAATCTTTTAAAAAAATCTTAACTGACTAGATGTCTGTGAATGTAGTATATTTATCGAGAAATACAGCATGGCACTCTTTCCCTTGCTTTCTTTCCTTCTACTTACATTAAAAGCAAACGCTTTGGTTACTGCATGTGATTCGGAGAGTGAACAGGCATTTCAACAGACCTAGAAAGCCCAGCAGATTTTAATACACAGAAGTCAGATTACATTTGGCTTTTCATCCTTGCTTCCCTGATTTCTCCAGTAAGAGAAGACCTAAACTTTGTGAATCCTGGCAATCTTGAGAGCAAGGATTTACCACCATTTCCCTTCCTTCCTCCCTTCCTGCTTTGTCCATCCCCTGCCCACCCCCCCATTCCTCTCTTCCCTTTTCTTTCCTTTTCTCTCTGTCTCTTTCTGGCAGAACCAGAACGTTTGTGTTTTAACTTTAATAAGGAATGGGATTGCTATGTTGAACTCTTCTTTGGCTGTTGGGGAGGCAAGTACATCTTCAGTGTAGATGGTTTCATTTTCTCATTCTTTTATTTTCAAACTTCTTTTGTTTTAAATAACTCCCTAGTAGGCAGAATATAGCTACATTTTGCTTAATTCAGTTTGACAATCATTATCTTTTAACTGGAAAGTTTCGTTTATTTACATTGATTGTCATTACTGTTACATTTGGATTCTTTCTATTATGCTACTTTTTATTTTCTATTCCTTCTGATCTTTCTGTTTCTTTCTAATCCGCCCCCCCCCCACCCTTTTTTCTGGAGAAGGAGGGGCATTGAATTATTTTCCTTAAATTTCTTTTTCCCTTTAATAGTGTGGGATTTATACACTCTATTTCTATTCTTTTAGTGTTGGCCTATAAATTTTAATATGTATAGTTAACATAGTATAGGTTAATTACACTCCTGCCAAATAACCCAAGGACCTTAGGACATTTTAACCCTATCACTTCTCCCCTGCTGTATATGATCCGAAGTCCATGATTTAAGTTCTGTCTTCATGTTTTATAACAGCTTTATTGATGTATAACTTCACTTTTTTAACCCTACAAACTAGACGTTGTCGTCATGCCATTGGTGATTTTAGACTTAACAATTTTCACCAGCTTTCCCCCTCCTCACTCTTTTCTCCATTTTGGACCTTTTTTCTTCTACTGACTTACATTTTTCATAAGTTCCTTTAGCAAAAATCTATTCCTAGTAGGTGCTCCTGTTTGTATTTACTTAGAGATGAATTTCACTTTCAATCCTGAAAGACAGTGTGGGTAGAAAATTACTTTCTCATTTGACTTGGAAAATTATATTCCACTGTCTCTGGCTTCCATTTTTGAGGTTGAAAAAAAAAGCTGCTCTCAGTGTAAATGTTGGTCCTTTGCAAGAAATCTGTCTTTTCTCTTTGACTCTATTTAAGGTTTTTCTCCTTGTTTCTGGTGGTTACTGTTTTCGTTGTGCCATGTCAGGTATTGTTTTCTCATTTATTTATCCCCTACTTGTGATTCACTAGACTTCCTGAATTTGGAGATTAGTGCATTCTACCAGTTTCCGCTCTACCTCATTCTTCCTACGGTCTTGTAGAATTCCGATTAAACAGATACCCCATCTCAACCCGTCTACCACATCTTGTAACTGCTCCTTTTTTTCTGTCTCTGTCCCTCATTCTGCTCCTTTCTTTATGTCAACCTCCTAGTTTCTCATTTTCTCTTCAATTTTGTCTACTCTGCTCTAGAGCTCATCCATCAAGTTTCTAACATTATTGTATTTTTCATTTCTAGAAGTTTTTTGTGGCTCTTTCATATCTGTCAGGCTGACTTTCATTGTTTCTCATTCCTTAATCATGCATTGACTTCTTTTATTTCTTTAGAAATATTAAATTCATTTATATTTCATAATCAATATTCATAGTGACAATGTTCTTGCAGATTTAGTGTTGCTGTTGCTGATTCTCGATCATGTAGTGTTGCTTTCTTACATATGTAGTGATTTAAAAAACAAAAAACTGAATTCCTATCCCTTGGAACTTTACCCATGGAAAGTCATTGAAGCCTGGGTTTTAAGTGTGTTCTTCTGAATAGGAATGTATTTGTTCTTTGGCAGGTGACTGATAACACAACCAGCCTGGCATCATCCTAACCTAGATGTTTGACTTTTTCTACCCACATAGTGTGAACTCAGACTCCAAACCCATGTGAGTGAGCCAGTGATAGAAATTTTTAAAGGATTTGTGCTTACTTGGTAGTGTTGATTCTAAGAAACCCCTGACTCCTCACTAACATAGTTAGATAATTTAAAAAACATTATATACAACATTTTGGGGTACGATCTACTAAGAATTGTTTCTCCGAATATTTGGTCTATTATATTGCCAGAAATATATGTTTCAGGCTGTGGGTTTTTCAGAAGATAATGCATATAACAAGAGATACTGATATGAAATTTTAACTGAGTACTCTCAGAGTGTTTCATGCAGCCTAACCACCACAATAAAGCTTCTCATCAACAAAAATCCTACCAATGGTGAATTTGGAGTCAAATCTAACAGGCAATTCTAACCAAGTTATTTGGGACACTTTAAATTTGCCTTTTAAATAATATTTTTACCAGATACGAAAGTAGTATATTCATTGTACAGGATTTTTAAAACACATCAAAATATATAAAAGAGGTTTAAAATAACCCATAATCTCTCCACTGTACCATCCAAAACTAGTTCTGCATGTTTGCATGTATTCTTCCAGACTTTTTCCACATGCACATACACACACATATATTCACATATGTATCTAAGTATTTAGATAAATTGGAATCATATTGGACTTGCATAACCTTAAACTTGAGTGTTTAACATTTCAGTTTTTTAAGATTTCATTTATTTGAGAGAGAGAGAGAGAGAGAGAGAACATGCACAACCATGGGGAAGGGCAGAGGGAGAAGCAGACTCCCCACTGACTGGGGAGCCCAAGTCAGGGCTCAATCCTAGGAATCGTGAACTGAGCTGGAGGCAGATGCTTAACTAACTGAACCACCCAAGTACCCCCATTTAATTTTTTTTTTGTTTAACTTGACTATTTATGAGTATTTCCTCATATCATTAAATGTAATTCCTTGTTTAGTATTATTGTAAAAAAGAAAGTCCTTTTCATATTATAAAATGTTGCAAATAGGGGCGCCTGGGTGGCTCAGTGGGTTAAAGCCGCTGCCTTCGGCTCAGGTCATGATCCCAAGGTCCTGGGATCGAGCCCCGTATCGGGCTCTCTGCTCAGCAGGGAGCCTGCTTCCTCCCTTCTCTCTCTGCCTGCCTCTCTGCCTACTTGTGATCTGTCTGTTAAATAAATAAAAAATCTTTAAAAAAAAAAATAAATAAAAAAATAAAATGTTGCAAATATATCACTACTATAAAAAATGGTACAACAAAGAGCCTTGCATACACACACATTCTGATTACAGAAAAACAGAAATTCTGGATCAAAGTTTATGAGCATTTTAAAGGTTCTGCTACATTGCAACATACTTGATAGTGTTGACTATTATCATTTTTAATGTTTTTATGTTTTCACAGTGAAAATAGCATTTCGTTGTTTTAATTTGCATATCTTTGAGAGGTTGGTATGGAAAAATATGTTTATTGAGAATTAATTTTTAATAGGTTGCCAGTTTGCTGTATATCCTTTGTGTCATTTTTAATGTTTTTGTGATGATTCGAAGATCTCTTACAAGTATATGTTGAGAATTACAAACATTAGCTTTCATCCCTCTCCATGATTTCCACACTCATATAAAGCCAGGAGGTTTTTGTGTTTTTTGTTTTAAAGGATGAATTATTTTGAAGGAGGCCTTATGACTCGGGAGTTGGGAGATGAGGTTCCCAGGGACTGGCCATGTGACCTTCGGGGAGTCTGTTCCACCTAAGACCCCTGTTTTCTCATCTGGAAAATGGGAGACTTGACCCGGATGATCTAAAACGTTGCTTCCAGCTTGCGCTTCTGTCCTTGGAAGCTCTAGTGTATCCTACGTGGAGTACTAATAACCTAATACATTTACCTAAAACAGAAAGCCGGACCCTAACCATACCCATGCCACCAAACTCTGTTTCTAAATTGGCTTACCTGTGCTATTTTCACGCAAATGACTTATTGGCTTTGCCAAACAATAATCTTGCCTTGGGCATGTGGTGGGAGGTATTGGTTCCAAACAAGAGAACCAATCGCTTGGGAGAAAGTCATTTAAAGTTTCCAGCGGGATTCTAGACCTGCTCAGCATTTGTGGCTTTCATCTGGGAAGACTCACCTTGGCAGCTCCATGTGCATCCCTGGGATGCTTGTCTCTCCACAGTTGAGAGAAGAGAGAGGTCTCAAAACTGGTCATGTGCTTCGTACCAGGTCCTTACTCCAGCAACCCTCAGATAGAGATCCTCTCCACCTGCATATCAGGAACCTGAGAGTCAGGAAACATAAGGGATTGCCTGAGGTCCCAACTGAGTGGTATTAACCTGCATTTGAACTTGGGTCTGACTCCTAAATTCCTGCTCTTCTCCTGGTGCTTCTCACTGGACAGCTGGCGATAAAGACAAGCGCAAACCCCCAAATTTGATTCACATTTCGTATTAGGCTCTGTTCAGTTAGTGACTTTCAGATATTTTTTACCATGACCTCTCGTAGAAATCCATTTCCATTCTAACCCATCATGTTGCACAGTGTGTACATGCACACAGACATAGGATCATGCTTACATACACATACAAAAATAAAATCTAAGTGTGATGCACTTTTTATTGCTTAAACTTCCCATGTTATCAAAAAACCAATTGCAACCCTCTAATTTCTTGACCCACCCATCAGTTGTCACCTGAGTTTTAAAAAATAATATCATGTTAAGAAATTTCTTTTTTCTCCTCTTCCTCTTCACAGGGTTGCCCTGAAATTCTGTACTAGTTCACTGCACAAGGGCATCTTTCTGACCAAGGGGATGAATAGGGACAGAAAGTCAGACATCACTCTGCTGGATAAGCTGTGTGCTTTGGCTTGGAACCGTGGCTGCCCAGAGGAAGGGGTTCCTCTTCTTCATTCAGCCAAAGTGCCCTTTGGGCTGGTGGTGGCTTTGCCTCATACCCTCAAAAACTTCTCTTTATAATTGGCTGTTTAGAGTCACAGACCATGGATCTATGGGGACCCTTATGTGTACACAAAGGCATGCTCATGTTCATGATTGGGACCGTTTCAGGCATTTAGTCAGATCCACGTGTCATCTCGGCTTCATCCCCCAGCACACACTGTGTCCACGTTCAGTTGGGTCACTTCCACCCACAGATTTCTACAGCGTCCTAAAATGCCACCATCCGCCAAGCTATGTCTTGCTCTGTGGCTCTGACATAGACTGATTGCAGGCGAAGGAAGGGGCAGATCAAAGCATGATATGCTCCCTGAGCCTCGACTCATCCTTGTTTCCCAGGGAGCTTGTCATCGGGTGGAAAAGAAATGTGCATGAAACAGGGAGATGAAATCAGAGGAAAGTAGAACCTTGGCGAGAATACCAAAGCTGCATTTCAATTAGGTTGGTTTCCTTTTTTTTTTTTTTTCAAAGGCTGGATTTGTAAGCCAAATGATACAGACGTGGTTCTCATGCTGGTAAAAACTGGTGGGTTTGGAAAGGGTCCGGGCACGAGGCCGTAGTAAAGTCACGCTTCACGCTTACAGCTTTAAAGGATACACTCAGAATCTGCACTGGCGGGAACCAAGCCTGGAGAGTAATGTCCTTTCCGTCCCACAGAGTGGTGGTCTAACCCCAGTCCAGGCACTTTGGCCACAAACATCTCTCCTCTCTGACAATAAAAAGGCCAGTGTATCTCCTAGGTCCCCACCAGCTCTGATAACTCTGTGCTTCTCCATTTTTTTTGAAAAAAGATTTTATTTATCCATTTGAGAGAGAGAGCAAAGGAGTCGGTGAAGTGTGGGCAGAGAGAGAGAGAGAAGCGAGCCTAATGTGGGGTCTCCCAGGAGCACAACCTGAGCCCAAGACAGATACTTAACCGACTGAGCCACCCAGGCGCCCCTGTGCTTTTTGACTAATGGGAAAGAAACAAGTATATGCCTGTAATTATGGATTGGCCAATAGAAGAGGTGATCAGGTAATGAAGCCCTGAACTCACCTGCTTCCACGGGCTTTTCCAATTAAGAAACCCTATTGGAGCAGCTTAGTTCCTTTGGAGGTGTAATGAGGGCTGCCTTACCCATCCGCAGGACCTTCCTGGAAAGGGCCAAGTTTCCGGTGCACTATAAGTCCCTTTCTCTCTTACTGTTTGATGGATGTTGAACTGAGCAAGCAGGCAACTGGTAGAAACATAGGTTTCACCTTCAGCAGCCCTCTTCCTCCCACTTAAATCTGCTCATCTGTTGCTCTAACCTCTCAAGTTGACTGGCTTGGTTTCATTTTTCCAGGCCTCCGGATAACAGTTAAATACATGTCGAACCACTTCTATTATTTTAGGCCTGTGGTAGACCCTGACCGTGGGTGTGTTTCAGAAACCTGGGACTTTGTTTTCTGAGACTAAGTATGACAGTGAAGGTTTAACAGGATGGAATTATTATTTAAGCCTGGGAGAGAGTGTGACCATCCTAGCTGTACAATCTTGGGCCTCCAGCCTCTCTGGACTTACCTTGGCTTATCTATAAATTCGGAAAAATAATAGAATTTTCTTCATAGAGAGGCTGTGAATTTTGATGCAACTGCGCAGGAAAAGTGCTCAGCAGAGTGGGGTCCCACCTGCCTACCCAAAGATGCCCTACTCCTGACCTCTTTTCCTATCAGTCCCTTCCCTGCGCTACTAGCCCCTGTCCCTAAGTCCAGTGTCTCTACCCCCAACCCGCAGCTCCCCGGGGTGTCTTCCTCCCGTCATTTCAGGACCTTGCTGCCATGCCTCCCACACAGCCATATGAAGGGGCAGTTGCCCCAACTAATCCCTGACTAATAGCTCAATCCTCAGTGTCCGGACTTGAACCTGCTTTCCCTCTGTTCTTGCAGAGGATTAAGAGAGAAGCAGTTTCCCTATCTATGACACTGAACCTCACTCAGCTGTGAAATTTTCCTGTGCCCTCCTGTCACTGCCCTGTAAATGCATTTACTCTTTTCTTATGTGCACCATCAATATTTAATCTTAGCTTGTTATGTCTCCATCCGGTCATGGCTCTTCCTTATGTTGGTTTGTCAGCATCTGTGTTTTCTGTCTTGGATTCAGTCACTGCCCTTGACTCAGGGACTAACCAATCCCATTTGCAGGGTTTGTTCCCAGGCTCCTAGGTAAAAGTGCAAAGGGCACCTAATGCCCTTTGAGAGGTTGGTAATGGTGGTGATGAGTGTATGTGATGAAAAGTCTGGGTCCGGAAAAAAATCATAACATGAGTGGCTTATGTACTAAAGTCAAGTGGCAAACAACAATTTTCCAACTTAAGAAATAAGTCATTAGAAATTCCCCTATCCTCTCAGGTTGCAAGTATGGGTATCAGGATGGGTAAGGGCACCCAATTCTAAAAGTCCAATCATTCCAGCTATAGCTTTAAGAATTTTTTTGAGATATAATTTATTACAGACTATTATATTCTATGTTCTGTTATTATAAAGAAAAATATTTATTATATAGAATTATAATCTCCCACAGGATTTACCCTAAGTGTACAATTCAGTGGTTCTTAGTATATTCACAGAATTGTAAAACCAGCACCACTATCTAATTTTAGAACATTTTCATCATCCCAAAAAGGAAACTCTATGCCTATTAGTAGTGGTTCTTCCTTTCCTCTCTCCCCACAGGCCCTAGAAGCCACCAGTCTACTTTCTGTTGCTATAGATTTGTCTGTTCTGGACATTTCATAGAAATGGAATCACATGATATGTGACCTTTTCGGTCCGAATTCTTTCACTTAGCATAATGTTTTTGAGGTTAATCCATGTAGTAGCCTTTATGGCCAAATATTCCCCTACACAGCTGGACCACATTTGGCTTATCCATTCCTCAGTTTATGAACACTGAGATCATTTCCATGTTAGGAGTCATCATGAATCATGTTGCTTTGAACATTTGTGTATAAGTTTTGTGTGGATGTATGTTTTCAGTTCTCTTTGGTCTAAACTTAGGAGTGAAATCGATGGGTCATATGTTCACTCTATGTTTAACATTTTCAGGAACTGCTACTGTTTTCCCAAGTGGCCACAGCATTTTGCATGCCTACCGGCAATGTATGTTCCAGTTTCTCTCTGCCAGCGTTTGTTACTATGTCTTTTTGATTATACCCATCCCAGTGGATATGAAATGGTACCTTATTGAGATTTTGATCTGGATGTCCTTGAAGGATGATGATATTGAACATCTTTTCATGAGCTTATCGTCCATTTGTATATCTTCTCTGGAGAAATGTCTATTCAAATATTTTGCCCCTTTTAAAATCAGGTTATTTGCCTTATTGTTGAGTTTAAGAGCTCTTTATATATTCTGGATACAAGTCCCTGATCATATATATGATTTGCAAATATTTTCTCCTATTGTGTGGGTTGTTAAGGGATGTGCTCCATAGATGAGGCAGCTCCTAGACTGGGGACCCTAGAGTCTCCAAGCTGTTCTAGGCATACTTCTATCTAGAGTGATTTGGGTCCCTTGGATCCAACCCTAAAGCTGCCTCTTCCCTTGAGCTGGTCTTGAGAAAAGGTCGATCCCCTTGATGTTAAGAACTGGAAAAGGATTCAGGTTTTTGTGGGGTCCAGGGCTTCCTGATTATGGAGATTGTGGGAATGTGTGAATTTACTTGAACTTTGGTCCCTGGATATTTGTGGTCTGCTGGCGACATTACCCCTCCTTACCTACTCCTGATTCTTCTCTGTATTATCTAAGAGAGTTTCTTGTCATCAGATCCCCTTCCCTACCTCTTACCCAGAAGCCCTGGTCAGGAAAGCAGCTGGGCCACTGGCCTTCACCTCCAGATGAGAGCCTTGCCCATTTTCCCATCTGGACCTTGGTGCTTAGCTTTCTCTATCTTGGTTGTGGGCCAGTCCTGTCCATTTCCCCCTCTGCCCCCAGTATAAATCTTCCTACTCTAGGCTCTAGGAACATTTGCCTCTATCTTAAACAAAATTTTGTAAGTATATGGCGCAGCATACAGTAAATAATAACAATATGGTAATGATCTACTCCATCATTGTCTACCATAAGCAGTAATTGGATGAACCTGATTAATGAGCTCGCTCTGAGAGTAAAGAGACCTTCTCCAAGCAATCACGCTTATACCATGCAATTGTGGTACAAAAATACACAACGGTTTCAAAGCTCTGGCAGTTTCCAAGGGGCTTAGGAACCATCTTCTCTCTTGCTTCTAGCTTGCTTCAGCTGCACAGTGACTGGTGGCACGGCGGAGGGAGTTGTGTGGCCGTGAATAAGACGCTGGTTTATTTATGTAAGTTCAGAAGGGCCAGGCTGCTCTCCTGATGCTTATTTTGAAAGACCATTACAAATCTGCTGTTCTCGGCTGCCTTTTATTTTAAGTCCAATTAAGTGCATAGCTACAAATAGCTCTGACCTTGAAAGCTAAGCGAAGGTGAGATGGGAGGACAGGCTCGGGCAGCATATGTTTTGGCATGTTCGCGCTCTGCAAGTCATACACACTCACGGAAAATAAATAGAACAGGACAAGATACTGTTGTGCTTTAGGAGGAAGAATTGGAATGCCCCGGGAAGTAGCACCACATGCTTCACTGGTGGGTAATCATAAACTGTGCTAAGAATGAATCCAACTCCCTCTCACTTCACTGGGGCTCTGGGAGACAAGCCCCCCCAGATGCCCTGTGATGTCCGTGACAGTCAGTGCCTCATCGGTATGTCTGCTCGGGCCACAGCCGAGCTGTGCTCTCAGCAGCCCCGGCTCAGGATTTCTATCATTTATTTGTACTCAAACAGAGCCTAGAGTACCATACACCATTTCAGTTCAGTTTCTTGCAAATGTGGATCACTGGAAGACCCTTCTGTCGTTGAACAGCTCTTTTTGAGACTCTTATCAGCATGGGGCCTCGTATTAAGATTCTTAGAGTCCTAGATTTGGATTATAGAGGTCTAAAGATTTTTTTTCCTAGCCATCTTTACAAAAATAATATGCAATATTTTGTGATGCGCTGTGAGCTGCTCTTTGTGCTTCTTACCCTTAACCTCACAAGTCCAGGGGCAAAAATACTTGTTCAAGAATTTCACTGATTCACTGAATGGCAGTTCTTTTTTTTTTTTTTTTATGTTATGTTAGTCACCATACAGTATAGTACATCATTAGTTTTTGTTGTAGTGCTCCATGATTCATTGTTTGCATGTAACACCCAGTGCTCCATGCAGTCCGTGCCCTCCTTGATACCCACCACCAGGTCATCCATCTCCCCATCCCCTCCCCCTTCTAAAACCTTCAGTTTGATTCTTGGAGTCCATGAAGAAACAGTTTTGGTTTCTGTGCAAATATTTTAAAATATTTTTGTTTTCTTCCTACCCCATTAAATGCTCCAACATTTCATGAGTTACATATGTGTCTATCTGTCCCCAGTTCTTTATATCAAGAAACGGGGGTAGACGGCTTTCCCTTTGTCTCATGGGATAATGCAGTAATTGACAAGGTGATAGGAATGGGTCACCGTCTGAGCCCACAGGCGAGCAGGACTGCAGACACAGAGAGACAGTGGCAGGCACTACATGAGCCTACTAGGACATAGGGCCAGAAGGATTGCAAGCATTTCAAGGATTTCAAGGATTTTCATGTAAGGTTCCCATACATTATCTTTATGGAAAGGACTACTCTAAGGTGAATATCCCAAAAAAACATTCATGTAGTCATCTTAGGAGAATCATAAACCACTCTCTGGCAGTCTGTATTTGTATATGATTGTAATCTCATAAGCTTCTGTTTTTCCGGAAGTCCTGTGTCCAGATGATCAGAACAGAACCAAGATGGACTTTGGAGAGCCAAATAGATACCAGAAGTCCAAAGTTCTAAATTTCAGGCTCTTAATCATACAACAACCCCATAAGCCTCTTTATAAGATTCTGTCGATATGTTTTCCCATAGACAAAACTTAAATAGTTTAGGTTACCTGGCTTCCCAGCCCAGAAAGAAATTAGAAGTGACCAACGTAGTCTCTCTGGGGCAGGAGATGGGTAGAGCTCTGTGTCCATACACACAGATAGTAGGCATGCCGCTGGCCTATTCACTATCCTTAAGCAGAATTTAAAAGGCTGGGCACCTGGGTGGCTCAGTCGTTAAGCGGCTGCCTTCAGTTAAGGTCATGATCCGAGGGTCCTGGGATGGAGCCCCACATCAGCCTCCCTGCTCCCTGCCTGCTTCTCCCTCTCCCATTCCCCCTCCTTGTGTTCCCTTTCTCACTCTCTCTCTGTCAAATAAATAAATAAAATCTAAAAAAAAAAAAAAAAAAGATTTTAAAAGTAAAAGGTTCCC
Organism: Martes martes; assembly: GCF_963455335.1. Lineage (NCBI taxonomy): Eukaryota > Metazoa > Chordata > Mammalia > Carnivora > Mustelidae > Martes > Martes martes. The sequence goes on along the minus strand of NC_137900.1, from coordinate 47,557,065 downwards.
TGCTCTGACCAGACCAATTAGGAAAGGCACAGCCCCACTCCTCCCCTAGCTATAGACAGCTCTGGAAGTACGGGATGTGATGAGCAGAAGGCGTCTTTGTGCAGAGAGAAACATGCCGTGTCCTGGAGGTGGGCGAATACCGTGCCCACCAGGACTCATGTCTTGGCGTGGAACACAGGCTCTGCTCACCCTTCAGCCATACATCTCAGGCAGTGCACACCTACAAAGTCATACAGATCTGCAGACACACATCACATCAGTAAGAGAGCCAGTGGCCACAAGAATCTGAAGAACCATAAGACCACACAAAAATACATCTGTCTGTGGTAAGTGTCGGCTCAAGACAGAGTACTGCAACTTTTTATGGTACCGCTGGGCATGAAAGTCATATAATAATTACTGTTGATAGTACCCACAGAAACACTGAGAGAGTCTGAATTCTGTTCAGTGTAGCTTGTGTGTCTGGCTATGGTACTATAGAGTAGGAGCTCAGTGACCTACATGTTCGTGTGAATGGTGCCATGGTCCAGATGGGGGACAATGGTGGCCTGGCCAGGCTGTTGACAACAGAGGCTCTGAGAAGTGGCCAAATTCTGGTCTTATCTTGAAGGTAGAGCCAGCAGCATTTGCTGGTGGGTCAGAGACAGGGCATGACAGAAAGGAAGGAAGGAAGGAAGGGGAAGAGAGAGAGAGGAAGGAAGGAAGGAAAGGAAGGAAGAAAAAAGGAAGAAAGGAAAAAGAATGGAAGGAAGGAAGGAAAGGAAGAAAGGAAGGAAGGGAGGGAGGGAGGGAGCATGATACCAAGGTTTGGGGCCCGAGTAACAGGAAGAATAGAATTGCCATTAACTGAGAAGCGGAAGACTTCAGGAGCACGTTTCCGGTGGAAGATAGGGGTTCCGCATTCAGTTGCAGTTTCAAGACCTAAATGGTTAAGTTTCACATTAGAATGGGGGTGTCCAGTAGGCAGTTACAGGCACGTCTGGAATTCAGATGAGTGATACACGTTCAGAAATCCTGAGACTCCAGGTAGTTCGGAAAGCCAGGGGACTGAATAAAATCCCCAGTGAGCGAGCGTAGATGAAGACGCAAAGAGGCCAAAGGCCTGTGTCCTGAGGTCTCCAGCATGGAGATGGGAAGGAAAGGTGGGGGAGGGAGCAGAGGACCTGGAGAAGAGGCAGCTGCAGAGGAAGGAAGAACACCTGCCGAATCAGAAGTCGGGGGCAGAAAGCATCTCAAGACAACAGAGTGATTAAGTCAGGCGGTGACCAAGCAGGACGGGGACAGAGAATGAGATCCACCTTGCACTGAGGAGGTCCTTGGTGACTCGCCAAGACCAGTTTTGGTGGAGTGGGTCCGGGAAATGGGAGTATGGGAATTAGAGGTTCGTGCACAGGCGAACAGACAGACAGGGGACAAGCTGGGAGAAGATATAGGGCCAGGAGATGTTTTTCAAGTGGGAAGAAGCACATGGGTGTAGTCATGGGCATGACACAGGCAAGCGGGAAGATTCAGCGAAGCGAAGAGGGGAGAGTTGCGGGAGCTGCGCCTCCTTAAGTGGGGAAGGCGGGGAGGACCCGGGCCAGACAGACAGGTTGCTTGGGATGAGCAGCACTAAGTAAGGGGACCGCCAAGAAAGTGCAAGCCTGCAGCGAATGGCCATCATGTTCTGAGATGCATGCAAGGTCTCTCTTTGTTTCTCTTTTCTCAGCACAATAGGGAGCAACGGATTTCTGAAATCTGATTGAAAAATGCTTCGATGAGTAGTAAAATCTGTTGATCACAGCAACATTCAATACAATCAAGTTGTGTGGCTCACATTGAATTACAGAAATCTGTGCTCCTTGGGAAGCCAAGAAGCAGAATGATAAACATTAACCCATTTTATCTTAAAAGACTGATGATGATGATGATGATGATGATGATGATGATTGACAACAGGATCTAGCAGGGAGCTTCTGAGGAGTTCGGTGGGCCAACTGGGCGGTTTTCTGACCCCTTGGGAGCCCCAGATAGGCCAGGACATGGTTTACAGTAGAAATGTAGAAGTCAGGGAAATAGAAGCTTCATCAGGGCAGAGAATTTATTTTGTTCCCACGTGAGTCCTTAGAAGAGTGGCTGGCAATTAACAAATGCTCAGTAAACAATTATTGAATGAACGATCTATGCCAAACCAAGGGCAACCAGAGTATTTTTTTACTGAAAAGGGTAGTTACCAGTGATTTTAAGTGATCCATTTCTACATGCTCAATCTTTCATCATTCAAGTGAGAGTGTCCATATGGCTACAACACTGCCCCCCCGCAAACACTTCATTCTTCAGAACTGGCTGAAGAACATTGTTTATAGCTCTGTTTTTACGGGATAATTTTAGAGGCTTTTAATCCATAAAGTCACTTTGCTGTCGAAAAGCTGGCAGAATCTCTGTGCAGAATGAAAATCTGCTCCCTGATCTCATCAGGTCCAATCTCATTATGAAATGGTTATGGAGATCATAGCGTTTCATGGGTAAAATGCCGGGTACCATCTGTTGGTGAGTTGGACACCTACACTGATCAACAAGATATGGTTGTGGAATTTCAGAATTTCAGAACAAGGCCCTCTGGTACTTAAGTAAGGCTGACGTGCTACCATATGGCAGGCCTGATAAGAATTGGAAGCTAAATAGAAGGGCTACACTTTGTATTCCCAGCCTAGGCGCCTATTGTCTTCCTTTCGATCTTCTTTGTAAACAGTAGGATCTCCGAGTAAGCTAATTGTTCTTTATTTCCCTTTGCTTGGCAAGAGGAGTGTCTTCGCAAAAATCAATAGGCTGCCTACTGATTGTGTTGCAGTCTTGCCACAAAAGAGCTGTGTAAGCATGTTTTGCAGTCAATCCCAGAAGCCTCAGAGGAAAGGTACGTTGCAGTATGGGGTAAGCTACAGAGTCAAGGAGAATAGATGATCTTAACTTTGTAGATGAAGAGGAGCTATTTTAGGTCCAACTTATCTGGTGAGCAGGAATGACTGGTGAGACACCAGGGATTAGTAGGGAGTAAAACAACTTTCCTGAGGTTTTGGATTGTCATGTTCTTTAAGGGGATCATCTTCCTCATTAAAAACAAACCAAACCTCACAAGAGTCTCCCCTCCCTTTGGGCATAGGCACAAGCCAACCCCACAAAATGACCTTTAAGATGTACATCACTCCTATGGGACTTTCTGGTTCCAAGGGCTGACAGAGGGAAACCATGCTCTCTTGTTCCTTTTGAACAAGGAGAATGTATTTTCCCAATAATAACTCTTAGGCTGGTTTGTTTTTTAATTAAAGACCTAATGGGCCCAAACAAGGTAAGTTCAGAATTCCATATGAAATGGTCCCAGTTGCAAAGTGCAGATGCTGCCAACAGGTTTTTGGTGGTTGTTTTGTTCCTCTCTCAAGTCTTACCCATGTGGACAGCAAATGATGAGGGGACTGGAACTCATGGGCCCTTCTTGAGTCTGTCTTCTTTACCAACTTAATTCAGGCAAAAGTATGGATTTTGTGTCTGTTGGTGGGTCATAGGCTATTTTCTTTCATACTCCCTAAACTGGCTCTTCCTGTTTGACATTGAAATGATGCACTCAGTGGTAGAATCTTCTAAGTTTCCATGTTGGAACGTCTAGATCATTGTCAAGATCTTCAGTGGGTTATTTGTGATTTTTTAAAGCCTAGGAAATCCCATTGGCTTATTGGGGTGTTTGAACTTTGCCTTTTCCTCAAGCCATTTTTCTTTAGAGGTGGTGAGGGACAGAGAGGGAGGAAAGAGAGAATATCAAGCAGGCTTCATGACCAGCACAGAGCCTGAAGTGGGATTCGATCTGACAACCCTGAGTTCACGACCTGAGCTGAAATCAAGAGTCGGATGCTTGACCTACTGAGCCACCCAGGCGCCACCTACCCAAACCATTTTTTTTTTAACTATCAAGGGGATATTTCTGTTTTACATCTTTGCCAACAAAGAACATAATAACCTTTTCCCATTTTAAGTGAGTATTCCTTAAAGTGAGAAGAAGAAGGAAGAGGAGAAGGAAAAGAAACAAAAGAAATCGCTTTACACTTTTCTCTATCCTTCTTTGCAACCAAATTTATGAACCAGTGATGTCTTCTCAGGATGGATCATTTTTTAAGATCCAGCCATGTATTTTGCTGCTATGTTTAGTTTCATCTAAAGCTCTTAAATGTATCAGACGCATGGTGTGCTAAATGCAGGACAGGCCCCTTGCTGGTCACGTTGCGTACAGAGATAGAGAGGATGGAGCCTTGCCTTTACGGAACTGACACTCTGTCATCATTTGTTGTTTCCCAGTTGCAGAGTGCAACTGGGAGAATCGTAGGTGGGCAAATTGGAGAGATTGACTCTGGAATTTTGAGGTCAGCATTTCCGTTGTTAAGAGGCTGTAGCAGAAGCCTGGAGCATGGATTCCAAGCTCTAGTTTTATACATTTCTGGTGCCAGAGACTTCTCCCCACAAAATCTTCTCCATAAACCTGAGCATTTGCTGGGAGGACTGCAGCAACATGGTATTTTTCTGAGTAAAGTGAACCTACTTATGTCAAGAACCTCATCTGAATAAGAATCAGATACATCTGGGTTTCTAGTTCCAGAATAATCTGGAACGCTTCTGGCTTCCGGCATGCTTCTGTAATCTTTAGCACCTCCCAAAGGTGAATTAGTTGTCACATAATAACCTGATTGCCCAAGCTGAGTCAGGCCGCACCCAGAGTTTTGACCTGGAGAAATTGCAAGGCGATAAATGATGGTGTTTTAAGTTTCGGAATTTGTGGTAATTTGTTTGATAGCAATAAAGAAGTAATGTAGCCATGATAACAACATTATATAAAAAGCTGTCCAGGGGTGCCTGGGGAGGTGCGGTGCAGCCAGTAGAGTGTCCAGCTCTTGGTTTTGGCTCAGGTTGTGATCTTGGGGTTGTGAACTCAAGCCCCGCATCAGGCTCTGCACTCAAGGTGGAGTGGCTTAAGACTCTCTTTTTCCCCCTCTCTCTGCCCCTCCCCCACCTACACGTGCACACACTAAAATAAATAAATAAATCTTTAAAAACAAAAACAAAAAAGCTGTGCAAAAATGTTGGGATACCAATAGCTAAGCTTTGAGTATTTTCAGAGAATCACCATAGAATACTTAAGATCCTGATTCTCCTTTTCTTGGAGTCTCTCTGGAATCGTTTTCTTTTTCTCTTGGTTTCTATAGTTAAAACAACAACAACAACAAAAAGCTCCTCTGCAGAAGGACACATTCACTTGTTTATGGATTCGTGCATCAAATATTTATTACGTATGAATTGTGTACGTGTCTGTTGCTCAGTTGGGCATTTGGAAGTAAAATCTGACTAATGCATGGTCGTTGTGCACCAGGAGCTCAGACAAGAAAGTAGATGATTGCCTACAATTTGGATCCTCAAGCTTGAAGATTATGGCTGGTTACACAGGGCACTGGAAGCAGGTGGCATTTACCTTGGTGGATTTGCCACGGTCAGGAGCCTGGCTGTCAGCCCAGTGGGCTCATAAACCTGATTGTGATGGCGCATTGCAAAGGGATTGTCTCTCAGAGGTGGACCCATATTGCCCAAGCTCATTATGACTGCTATCTATTAATACAAATCCAATTAGAGCCCATTAAAATACAATGAGAGCTACATCTCTAAAACCAAATGGAAAGCTCAAATCAGAAAATCAGCGCCTTATTATCCCCCAGTAGGCAAGTACATGGAAAACAAAATTATAATAATCAGGGTGACAATCTATTAATTTGCAGTGAGGAATTAAACTGTCAAGTTGACTGATCTGACCAACACATTGGCTCTGTATAGATAACAAAATGTGAAGCCAGATTATGGCATCCTGATGGATTTAAGAAGTGTTGCTTTGCGAAAATGCTTGACAGACTCTCACCACAGCTGAGATGACCTTACACTTGCTCAGCCAAGATCTCTTCTACCCTTGAGAGCCCTTGGACAGGCCTGGCCAACTCTGTCCCATTGCGATGCTTTCTGCTCTTTGCTGTGCTTCTGAAACACGTGACCACCTGTTCCTAACCCAGCACAGGACACAGTATGATAGAGACAACTATATTTCCAGGTAATCAGTTAGAAATAGTTTTCAGTTCTCCTTCTTTAGGGTTACTCCTTGATTGGAATTTGGGATAGTTCTATACTCTTTACTCTCATGTTAATAGATGGCCCCTTTGGATTTGTGTTCACAGAGAGGTAATCAATACAATACGATAAGCTCTGTAAACAGAACTGTACAGAGGGTCTCATGGGAACTTGGGGTAAAAAGAAACGAACATTTATTGACTTCCTTCTAGGGACCAAGCACTGTAGCCAGCATTTTACACGTATTACTTGTGTAATCCACAATAACCCCTTCGTGTAGGAACTGGAGATTAAGAAACTTGCCCATAATTACACAGTGAGTAGGATACAGGATCTGGGTTAAAAACCAGGCCCTGTGAGCCCAAGGCTATGCTCTCAACCACTGTGCTTCCTTTGGTCTTTTAGTCCTCTCACTCACCCTGAAGGATGGAGAAGGGTGTCAGTCTGGGCTCAGTTGCAGAAATTGGAAACTACCCTATTGTTTTAAAGAAAGCAAGGGTTTTAACATGGGAGCAGAGTGCTTACAAAATCACTGGTAGGGCTGGGTCCCCAGGCTTGACTTCACAACCAAACAGGAGGCCTGGCCTGCCCTAAAGAGCTACTGCTTCTGCCTCCACCAGGAAGGGGAGGAATCAGGAATCTCCCCCCGGGACTGGTGTTTCTGGAACAAGCCCCCAGTGCCCGACCTCTCAGCATTATGATCCTAGTCACTAAACACCACAGGTCAATAAGAAAAATCCTCTCCGTGATTGCCAGGGGGAGAGCGGAAGTAGCAGAAGCAGAGCAGGGATCTCACTTTTCCTTCCTAAATCGAGTTTGAGAGCCCGATCAGCTAGACCTCCGTGACACACTACACCCCAGCCACAAGGGAGGCTGGGAAATGTCATTGCCAGATTGGCCAACCTCTGCAGTGCAGGAAGGCACCTCAGAAGGAAGGTGGGCCAGATGTTGAGCACCAGAAGCTATGTCCCTGAGGAGTCCCACACTCAGAAGTATATGTGCCTCAGGTCATGCAGCAAGGAGAAGGTGGGCCAGGTGCTCTCACAGAATTGGTCACATTCTGAGCTCTGTGTTCACATTCCTCTCTATTGCCTAACTCTGCCTAGTTGGGAAAGGAGCATTTCCAGAGACAACTTCATGGAGAACCTGAATCTCGAAGGAGGGGTGGACTGGATCCTGTGAAGGCAGTGGGTTGGGCAGGGCCTGAGGCCCTCCTCCCTCTTCCTCTGGGACAGAGGTTGTCATCCCTTTTTCAGAATCTCTGAGGCATCGTTGCAGTGGCTCACCTCCATGAAAGTGAAATAGTGAGCTTTCTTCCCTCCATAGTGTAGTTTAAATTGGTAGCGGGGTGGAAAAGCTTGGAGCCTTTAGTTTTTCCCTTATTTGGTTTTTTGAAGGGTATCTCTCTTGCATGCATGTTCAAATATATGATTTAATAATTTACATACTTTGCTGCTAGAAAGATTGCTTGGTTCTCGCAAAGAGGCTTGGTGGTTGATATAGGGGGGAGATTCTGGAAGATGATGACTGTGGGAATCAGGAGAGGCTCATGGGGAGCATCTCCTGCCCCTGCAGGGACAGAGAGAAGTCTGGGGAGACTGAGTCCTTCTCCCCATCTCATCCACAGTCAGATGCCATAGGATCCCTGTTCGGTCCTCGGTTTGGTTTTCTACTAGTGCATACCTGCGGTGAAACAATAGTTTTGAAGGAATATCTTATTCTAAGTAGATAGCTGAGTAGGCAAATACTGGGCTTGGTGGAAAAAAATATGGACATACCAAAACAAAGAAGTACTAAAAGGTCTTTGAAGCTTGGAGATTCCGATATTATGTTCCCAGTAGTGTGATTTAATTCATTCCTTAGAAGTTAGAGGTGAACATGATATTATGGGAAGATGGCAATTTAAAAATAAAGATTGGTTTTGTGCCGGTCTGACTGATAAGCACACAATTGCACAGGAAATGGACAAACTATTTGGGGATGTTCATAGTTGAGGGTCATTAATTTTTTTCCACATTTTTAGCTCTGCTCATCAGCACTTAGAACTCTCCAGAATAAGAGGCATCTCTGTTCTTAAAAGCTTTATTGATTGCCAACCCAGATAAAATTCAGAGTTTCAAAAATGCTGGAACTTGGGGGTGGGGGGTGACCAGTTGAGAGATGTGGTTAGATGAGAAATGACTCAGCTGTGTCCTCTTCTCCTCTCTGTCTGCTGAGTCAGGGGAGCTGCTGGTGATCTGAGGCCATCAAAAGGGGCCTTTTGTGTCTCCAAACAAGGCCCTTCAGCCAGCCAGAGCAGGCAAAGAAAAGGATGTGATAAAGAGGGAGTCAAGATCTAAATCCCATTCCTGGTACCTGAGAGACCAAGGGAGTCCCTCTTTGGAAGCTGTCCCTTAAGGATCCTGGCATTTCCATTTTTCTTGCCTCTGACATTTGTCCTTATTCTGTCTGCTAATATGTAGAGAGCATTTTAGTTCAAAATCTGGCTTGGCCACGTATTATCTATATGACCTTGAGGTAGTCACTTAAGTTCTCATTCCTCAGTTTCCTCATCTGTGAAATGGGTATGATAATAGTGCCTGCTTCCTAGGACTGTTGTAGGGATTAAGTAAATAGATTACTTACACACATACACCCTCTGTAAAAGTTAGCTATTATTGTTGGTGTGGATTCTTTGTTTCTTCCTCCCCCAAACCCCATGAGGTAGGTCTTTAATAAGACCATTAAACACAGGTAGAACCCGAGGTTCTGTGAGTTTAAGGAGATTGCTCAAAGTGACAGAACTTACAAGGGGTTGAGCCAGGGTCCAAATGCCCAGGACCAAGTGACTGCAGAGAATGTACTAAAAGGCATGTTCATTCTCCATGATGATCGTGTTTAACTCTGGAAGAGACAAGATGTTCTTTTTTCAGCCATAAGGAATCCTTGTCTTTGCTCATTAGGATGCAGCTATAACCCCTTGGTTTCTGGGTCTCTCCTTCATGTTATGAACCCATCTTTGTCTCACGTGTGATTCCTACTAATACTTCAGAAGTCACATACCTCTCTTAGGTCTTTACTGTCTGCCCAGAAATATCGCCTGCCTTCTTATCTCCATCCTGGATCAAGTCCTCATTCTTTCCACACCTAGTTTCTCTAGATTTTGTTCTTTCTTATTTCTTCCCTGGGAAGCAGCTAGTGCTGATGTCACATAACCAAATACCTGTCAGGCACTCATCAAATGAACATTTTTAAGGTCAAATTCTGCCTTTTGACAGCTTTTCGACTACATAGAATGTGGTTACCGCATTGCACATTCTAATTTTGGCAAAGGAATGATTTCTTTGCAGAAAAGCAGCTGGTGCACAGAGAGGAACAGGACTGGTCCTGTCTTTGGAGCAGATGAGGTGGGATCATAGTGCATGTGCTTAGAAATGTCTAATTCAGTCACCCTGGTAAAGTGCACTCACTGGTTGGAAAGGAGTTGCCTCCACCCGCCTTCCCACTCCTGATCTCAAGTCACGCACATACTAAAGAAAGAACTATGGTCCTATCTGCAATGCTGGAGAAGGAGACAGAGCGACACATCGGATGGGCCTGACCTTCACTCATCTACAGGCGTCCAATGCTTGATAGGAGACTTGGGGGCATGGTGGCAGAGCCATGGAACTCTTAGCTGCCAGTGTCTGAGTCCTTTCCCCCCCGAAAAACCATCTGACTCCTCTCTCCCCAACATCGGTTGCATTTTCTTCGCTAGGCTTGAAGCGAGTAGATCGGTGATCCACAAAGCTGGCTCCACATTAGAATCACCTGGGAAGTTTAAATAAGCTCCTCCAGGCCCCAGGCCATCAGAGATTCTGATTCAATGGTCTTGAGTGGGCATGAGCATCAGTATTTCTAGAAGATTCCTCAGGTGCATCTGCCTCACTGCTGAGTTGAAGCCACCAGTGGACAAGACATGGCGTGTCAGCCAGCCCTTGACCTCTTTGCTGCTTCTTCTTCAACCAAAGAGATAATAATAATATTGGTCCCATAGGGTTGTTGTCGGGATTAAAGGGTTAAAATACATAAAGAGTCCCAGAGTGAAGGCAGGCACAATGCAGTATGTGGGCACAGACTAGGAAGCCTCTCCGGAGAGGGAAGGAACTTACCAGAAGCAGGCCCACCCCTTGAGCAAGGTCTAGAAGGACCGATTTGCCAGACACAAGCAGGGTGGGCGGAGGAAACTCCAGGTAAAGGAATAGTCTTTGCAAAGTCATCTTAACATGCAAGAGCATCAGATGGCAGACAACTGGCCGGAGTGTGGCACCATCTGTTGTTAGGGGAGAGTGATGGTTGAGAGGCTAGAAACAAAGACCAGTGCCAATCCCTGAAGGATGTGTGTGCCTGCCTGGAGACAACTGGATTTTACCCTATAGGCACAAAGAGCCACATTGGCTTTGAAGAAATGGAGAAGCATCCTCAAAATCGCTTTTTAGAAAGTTATCTTCTAGCAAAGAGGAGAGGAAATAAAAAGAGGAAATGGCTGGTGGTGAGGAGGCTCTGTGAAGACCTACTTGCTGATGACTCAGGTGAGAGAGCCTAACAGCTGACCCTCTTGAACTAAGGGAGAGGCTGGGGGCGGGACTTGAGAGTGAGCTTCCTGGTTGTGATAGTTGATTGGCAGGTGTAAGGAAGTAAAGGCATGGGGGGTTGGTGCAGGGGACAGGGAGGCTGCCAGCCTGGGGCTGTTTCAGCCTTGTTGTGCGGTATACAGTTGAGACAAGAATTCTGGGAGGACAAGGGGGTTTGGAAAAGAGAGTGAATTTAGTTTGAGCATATTGAGAGGTGAGAGCCTTCTGGGATATCCTGGTGGAGGACATTTACGTAGAGGTTCTTCAACAGGCAGATGTGAGTAAGAGAGATTGTCACACCCCTATGCCTTTTCCAGTCGTCCCGGTAAATCTTTCCATACTCTGTGAAAACTTCATCCTTCAATCAGCTTCGCAAGCCAGGGGTCAGAATTCCCTTCCAAGACCTGCTCTCCTTGAACCACAGTCTACAACCAGCAGATCCTCCTTGCCCAGGAGGCCTGGTAACTGCCATCCCTTTTGTCTTGGCCTGAGTTCTAGAGAGTCCTAGCAGCGGTGTGCCTGGCTTGCCAGTTTGGTGTATTTCGCTAGGCTTGATCACAGAGGGTATTCCAGATGGAAGAATCTGGTTCATGGCCCGAGTGGCAGAATGGGCTGCAGTGCCATGATGACTTTACCCTGTTAAATACAAATGTTACTCAGTCCCAAGTTGTGGTACATAAACGTGTGCTGCTGTATGACCCTGACCCCACAAAGCCTTAACTCATTAGGATTCCTCAGTAAAATACAAGGCCACTGATTAAGTTTGACTTTCAGGTCAACAAGGAATCACTTCTTCATAGAAATAGGTCCCAAATGTTGCACAGGACAAACTTATACTGAAAGTGATTGCTTGTTGATCTGCAATACAAATTTAACTGAGCATCTTGGGTTGTTATTGCTAGACCTAGCTACCCTAAACCCAGGTCCCCTCCAACATTTCTTGTGTTGCCTAGAACTCTTCTAATAAGAAGTAAATGGCTCCTTTTCCCTTTAGCACAAGGAGATCAGCTGAACTCGATTCTGGAGTGACATGGCCCTGGTTCTCCCTTATCCCATGCCCAATAAACTTAACCTTGTGGGTTGCTTGTTTGTTTTGTTTTAGATCTCTGGTGGTCTTTGTCTTATTCTTTGGACATACACCTTTTAAAAAAAGAAAAAAAGCAGGTATCCAAGCAAATATAAAAAGAGAACCAAAAAAGAGATCCTGGTCGATTTAATACAATTCAGACAGGGAGATAGCCAAAAGAAATGAAATGTGTTCTATTTCCCTATCTCCTTTAAACAGAATTAGCGAATACCTTTAATTTGCTGAGGACGCTGGGAATCTGTATTGCATGCCCTTTTGTTATTTTATTTTGTTATTATTTTTTGAAGATTTTATTTATTTATTTATTTATTTGACAGACAGAGATCACAAGTAGGCAGAGAGGCAGGCAGAGAGAGAGGAGGAAGCAGGCTCCCCGCTGAGCAGAGAGCCTGATGTGGGGATCGATCTCAGGACCCTGGGATCATGATCCGAGCCAAAGGTAGAGGCTTTCACCCACTGAGCCACCCAGGTGCCCCTTGTTAATTATTTTAACCTCTCTCCCCTGAGTAACCTGAGCCCAGGGCAAGAAGAGAGGGGACTTGGATCCGTATCTGGAATGCTCACATCGGTTGCTGATTCATGAGACTCTTTAGGGCATCTGGAAATAGTTCTGGAAGCTGGTTGTGCCGATCCGATCAGATGTGTTTTATCCTGCACCACAAGGTCTCAGACAGAGAGAGAGAGAGATTGCACAATCTGGTGCAGCAACCTGTTCCAGATAGGAGGAGGCTCTTGTTTCTAATTTAACACAAACCCACTTCCTCTTATACGCTCTCCATTTGAAATGGAGGGTTGCTTATCACCTCCCCTGAGGCTGCAGGGTATCCTGGGATTCTTCTGACCTCCCGCACCTAGGGACGCTTCTTTAGCTCTTCGGGTCAGGCTGGTGCTATTAGGAAGCCAAGAAGATGTTTGAGCTATTAAAAGCCCCAAACAAAAAAAGAACAACAGAAACCATTGGGCGTCGGCTCCCTGGATAGAGGGGCTGACCAGTATTGCCCCAAACGTGGCAGGTCAGACTACAGCCATGGCAGTTTTGACACCAACCAGCCACGTCCGGCAAGCATCCTACAGAATCCTTCCTGTTCAGTTGTGACTACACATTTCATTAAACGCCCTCAAAAAGGTGCCTTGATAATTCCTTCCTGCCATGCACCGGCCACATCAGCAGAAGACCAGTCTTGAAAATTCCTGGGTCATTCCTCTGTGCAATTTCCAAAGGAAGAGAGTAATGTTTTCTTACTTTGTCGAGCATAAAGAAACCAGTGTCTCCTGGACAAGGGGGAACTCTGCCTGCTTGTTTATGAGTACGGGTGGGAGCCAGGGAACAGAAACCTTGGATCTGCTCTCCTGCACAGCATGTGTGTATCTGCCTCAGCACAGCTGAGTGTGAGCCACTGTCAAATGCTAATGGCTTCGGTTATTTGTTTTTAGTAAATAATTCAAGGAACACCCCTAGGCGGCTTGGATGCCGTTGGCTGTTGCGTATCTCTTTTATGAATGTGCACGTTTTGCAAAATCAGAAAGCAGAGAAATCTGGGTGGGCTGAGAGGTGGAGGGGGAGCTGAGTGTCAGCCCTGAGCACAGGCTTGCATTTCGCATCCTGCGGTGGCACCATTTCCTAGCTCTGGGATCCCCTGCAATTTATTAGCCTCCGTGTGCCTGTTTCCTCACTTGCAAAATGCATGGAGTTGTGTGAGTGAAATGGCTTAGTGCAGGGAAGATGAAGCCGGTTCCTGCGCGTAGCCCTTGTGCGTGCAGGGAGCGTGTGCGTGTACGTGTGTCTGTGCCATCATGAGGGACTCCAAGCAGTGCTCTCTCCATCTGATCTGTTCTTAGGTCATGTGAGTATATAGAAGATGTTCGTAGTAAAAGTTAATTTCCAGGTAAAGCAAGAAGAATTTGCTCTGGCTAATCTCAGGAAAGACCACTTGGTATGTCGGATGATAATAAAATTTTGTAACTACCTTCCGTCCGTTGTCTAGTACAGGCTGGACACCATGCTCATCACTTTACTGGACTTCACGTGGTCTTCTTGTAGGTAGGGTTATTATCTCAGTTTGACAGCTATGGAAATTGGGGCTTAAAGAGGTTAAGGATGTGGGTATTGAGTTACATAATGTGGGGCAAAAAAAGCAAGTTGCATATGTATATTATGAAACCAGTTATAGAAATGTTTTCGAGATATATACATATGCATATATGTATATAAGAGAGAGAAAGGAAAGGTATAAAAAGTACATGGGAAGGATAAATAGCAAATCAGAGGGTGAGGAAAAGGAGAGGAGAAATGGGACAGGAAGGGAGGACAGAGAGTCCAACCTGACCGGTTGTACCTTCTTTCCAAGAAGTGTCAGTAGGGCAATGTGTTAAAATCTGAGTAAGTCTGGCAGTGGATTCACAGGTGATTATTATCTTCTCTGTACCTTTTTGAGTGTTTAAAATATTTCATAATTTTAGGGAGAGATTCTGTCACAGTGGTCTGGATAGGGTCAACAGAGCACGGGTGCCCACAGATAACCGACAAATGGGATTTTTCTTGTGATTTGGCTCTTTTCCCCCATAAGTATTGCTGTGAGGTAAGAGTGCTGATTTCACTGTTGGGATTCCATTCTGCAGCGAAGATGCAGCAGTTAGAAAGCTTTATATGAATCCCCAAAGGCACTGAGATCGCCTTCTGAAACGTTCTTGCAGCGGTCGCATACACCAACAACATAAGCAAACGTGACCAAAAATACGTACCTTCAAGTGCACCAAGTAAATCTTCCATGTCAGAAATAGCACTTAGCTTAGCCTCCCCATGGATCCTCTATAGGCCTTTTGGCCTTCATTTTTTAAATACGTGAGTTAAAGAAATAAGGCAGGTATTCTGAGAATAATACCGGAATCAGGGAAAAATAATTCTCTGGATCAATCGAAAATTAAAAGCTTCCCATTGCACGCCCTTGGGTATATTTCATAATTTTTGGCTGATGGCAGAAGCAGTATCAATTTTATTGACACTAGACTGTTATGGTAATGGAGTTTTCTTTATTATTGAATTCTATTATACTTAGTCACAGCGATCCTACACACACAGTCTGCAGTTGGAGTCGCCTCGGGCACTCCTCTAATAACGTAGAGATATTGAATATTTTCCTATCAGGATTACCAATTTCCCATGTCTGTCAGGGCAGCTAGAAAAATCAGCACTGCCGATTTCATTCCATGTAGATTTTACTTTCACTTTCGGGGTGACTTCTGACTTTGATGCACAGAAACTAAATAAAATATTTGAATGGGTCACTGATGAGCGTACTAAAAGGTTGCCATTGGCTCTAAATACAAGGGAGCTTCTTATCTCCCGACAATATTGTGTAGTTGAAAAGAGGGTAGCACTCGCCCCTGTGTGCACTCATGCATTTAAAGAAGAAAAAACAAAAAATACACAAAGAAAATGCACACTGGGAGGAGTTGCAACAATGGAAGCAGAGGTAGGAGGAGCCTAGAACCAGGAGCCAACGAACATGGGTAGCCTTTAGAAGCCAGAAAATGTAAGGAAATGAGTTCTGCCCTTGAGCCTCTGGAAGGAATGCAGTTCTGCCAACCCATTTTAGATATCTGACCTCCAGAACCTGCTTGTTTAGCCAGATATCAATGGGTGACTTGACCACACATGTGCTTTGAAGGACACAAGTTCCCGAACATGCTTATATCCTTGCTAAGAGGCAGTGTGGCTCAAGCAGAAACTGAGGGCACCAGCCCATACCTTTCCAAGGACAGAATCGCCTGGCAGGAGAACTGGCCTCAAGGAAGTTTCTGGAAGCTTGAGGCAACCTCCAGGACAACAATAAAAGAAACCCTAACCTAACCCATCTGTAGCAGGAATACCAGCAAGAGGAAAGGGGAGATGGTATCAAGGACACAAGGGGGAGAGTTGGTTTGGGGAAGGAATGGGAACATCTGTCATCCTGGTGTGGAAAGGAAGAAGAGAGTAAAGATGGAAGTAAAGGAAGTCGCATTTGTTTTCCAGTTTTATTGAGAAATAATTGACAGACATCCCTGTATGATTTATGTATATTGTGAAACTGATTACAACAGATTAAGATCCATCATTCCCTGTAAATAAAATAAAATAAAATATAATATAATATAATAAAAAGAAAAACAATTCTTGTGATAAGAACTCTTAGGATCTACTCTCTTAACAAGGACGTGTTATTTTGCATGGAAGACCATGCGTGGTCTTGGCCTTCTCGGTCTCAGAGACAAGATCCTCTTCTGAATCTGAAGGAGGGGGCTTATTGTCCTTGGGAAGAGAGGTTTGGCTGCAGAATGTGCCAAGAGTGGACACGAGGTAATAAAACACCGCAGAGCAGCTCTGCAAAGCCCCTCTGAAATGAAATAGCCTTTGGATCATCTCCTCCAACAACACTGTACAGCTCAGTGGTGAAGGCAGTGACCCAGGACAGAGGATCCAGAACTGAATGGGGAAGCCATTTTTCATTTTAAACCACTTGACTAAGCAAATATGCAAGAACTCCTCAGGTTGAGTGTGAGTTAATAAAGTTAAGAAGCATCCTCTTTGCCTGCAACCCCACCAAAACAAGGTACCAGTCCATTCACTGCTGTCCTGTGTGCCCTGTGCAGTTGCTAGAACACCAAGAACTGCATCTAAATCTTCATGCTTTTTGAATCTGGAAAGGCAGTAGCATGCCTCAAGATAAACAGAGCCCTAGAATCGGAGCATCATTTTACTGCTAGATATTTTAGAAGAGGGCAGCACTTAAATAATTTACCTAGTAAGTAATTTAGAACATTTTTGTATTATGCAAACAGGAACAGATTGTGGAATGTAAAATCTCTCTCTCTTTGTTGGATAGAGCACAGATTTCCAAGAAGTTAGACTTCCCAGCAACCACTTTGGGTTCCAGGTCTCTGCCCAGCCCCCACTGACACCCACCCTCTGTCCTCTGCTCTGGGACCATGACAAAGTCTGAGAAATATCACTTCATTCTTCCAAGTTGTACTTATAGTACAGTAAATGATCATTGTTTAAAAAAAGGTAGAAAATCAGTGTCACCTGTATTTCAAATACTGTTTCCCTAAAAAGCAGCTGATTAAAATTCTGTATAGTTCATAAGGAAAATTACAAATCAGTGTATGATCAGCTTCTCATGAAGAGGAGTGAAAAATTGATTGACCCCCATGACATAACCTCAGATGTAATTATCCAACTCAGCTCTAATGACCTTCTTAGGGCAGTACTGATTTTGACTTTTTAATTTTTACATGCTACTATTTTGTAAGAGATGTTAAGCTTTGGATTTCTTTACTTTTCAAAATAACAGGTTTTTCTCAGACTTATGAAAAATTCAAAGACATTTAAAAATTGTTTAAGTCTTTCAATGAAACACAAAAGAGTTCTCTGGTTTTAATCAGAAATTCCCATGTCCCACTGAGATTGCCATCTGTTGATAAAGGGTCCTGGTAGTTTCCCTCCAAACACCACAATATGGTGCCATGAAGCTGTCATCCATTCTGAAGGGAGGGCTGCTTTCTTACCATTAGGAGTACATTTGTGGTCCAAAGACACCAACTGACTCAGTGTCCTGTTAGGGCACATTCCTGAGGACAGTATGTTCCAAGGGGATGAGAGGTTAAGGTCTTTGATTCCTTTCACAGGTCAGTTCTTAGTTTGCCTTATTCCTGAAAAGAGACACGTTCTTTTTTTTTTTTTTTTTTTTTTTTTTTTTTTTTGACAGAGAGAGATCACAAGTAGGCAGAGAGGCAGGCAGAGAGAGAGGAGGAAGCAGGCTCCCTGCCGAGCAGAGAGCCCAATGCGGGGCTCGATCCCAGGACCCTGAGACCATGACCTGAGCCAAAGGCAGAGGCTTTAACCCACTGAGCCACCAGGCGCCCCAAGAGACATGTTCTAAAAGCACTGGTCAAGTACTTTTAGGAAAGGAGGACCAGGCTACAAATCATAGAGCAGGATCTAGCCCTTCTTTAGCCACTTGTCTTACATTTGAATTAAGGAAAGTTTCCAACCTCCCTGTACTTAAAAAAAATTTTAGACTGGATAGAGGGGAAAGGAGAATGATAATACCAGCTCTGTTCCGTAAGACAAATGTAAAAATTCAATGCAGTCATGCTAATGAAAATGCTCTTTGGGGATGGTTCTCGTTATATACAATATTGAAGGTTATTACATAGAACACAGAGATGGCTGTGTTCAGGATATGCCTCAGAAATTTGTTCAGAGGAGATTGTTTTACACACAAATATTGACTGGATACGACAATGCTGCGGTCTAACAAAAATGGAAAACAGAAAAGTTCTTAACTTAGGGGAATATCAATCTATTGATTCAAGAAGGCTCTCTAACTTCTATACTATTGAGGGCTTTGTCTCCTGCTTTCACACCTTCTGAAAAGATGGGCAACAAAGAATCAGGCTAATAGGAAATAGACAAGCTGCCAGTTTCTTGTCTTTTATTTTTAGCTAGTCTAGTCCAGGTGAATTAATTAGTGTTACTGGCTTGCTTTCCTTAAGAGAATACCTGTCCGTCTTCTCACAGCATATTTTGACTACATTGGCAATAAGTTGTTCTCTGGTTTTGGCAAGACCCATTCATATAACAGGCAACTTTTCTCTCATCTGCTTTTATTATTTTTTTTAAAAGATTTTATTTATTTAATTTGTCAGCGAGAGTGAGAGCGCACAAGCAGGGGGAGCAGCAGGCAAAGGGGGAAGCAGGCTCCCTGCTGAACAGGGAGCCCCATGTGGGACCTGAGCAGAAGGCAGATGCTTAACTGATGGAGCCACCCAGGCATCCTCCTCTCATCTGCTTTGAAATAAGCACCTACCTTGTAGCTCTCACATGTTTATAACATCCACGCTTTGATGGCAGTTGCTTCTGAGATGGAATTTGGCTTTTTTGCTGCTGAATTATAGTATCACGATATTAATTTCATTCATCTTGGGAGCCTCCAAGAGACATAATGTAAACCTGTGAGAGATGTGTGCCTGATAGCTCAGATACACTATACACTTTGTCCAAAATTATTCCAGTTGACACTGTGCTAATCACAGTATTATTGAGCCAAGACTTGTTTAATTTCCAACAGTCCTTTAAAAAAAAAAAAAGAATGGAGATAGCTGAATATTCAAATAGTTGAAATTGTTATTGTCTGTTTACTTAGAGTGGGAAGAAGAGGCGTTCTATATTTTACACAAACGTGTGCTCAGTAAGAGAAAACAATCCATACCTTTAAGTCAAGCCCAAAGCATAAGTTTTGAAGGTTGTGTCAGTGGGAATCCAGGGAGGAGGGAGGAATCTCACTTGCGACTTGAACAGGATGAGCTTAACAGAAAGAATGGTTACCTACATACAAAGTTTACTTAAAATGTAAGAGAACCCTCACGTACCAGGGAGGGAGGATTGCAGGAAGCAGGGGAGCCGAGAAACAGGGAAGAGGCTAGAGTTTTTAAAAGTTAGAATCCTGGAGGAGGAGGCTGCTCACGGATGCCCCTGGTTTTGAGCAGAGGGCTATGAGCCTGATTACAAGAAACATCATGCTGGATTTAGCTGCGGGGAAGGGAAGGTACCACCAGCCCTGGGGTGAAGTTCAAAGGCTCAGGAAACAGACCAAAAGGGTACAGGAAGTACAAAGGAAGGAGCAAGTCCCTTCTAACTCCTACACACTTCTGGTCTCCCTTTTTCTAGCTCCCCTTTTCCGAGAACCACAGGGTCAGCCGGCAAAACAGAAACCTAGTCTGCGGAGCGGCAACCCCAGTTTCAGAAATTCAGGATATAGAAGGGTGGGTTTCGGTCTAAGAGGCAATAACTTCATCACTGGCACAAAAGTTTTCAGACAAGAAGGCTAGTGGATGGTGGCAGAAGAAGCCAAACCTATGAGCTCTTATGAAGGGTCAGTCAGCCCTCGGGATGCCAGGAAAGACCTACGAAATGTAGGATCATCTTAATGATGGTCCTCAAATGACAGTCAGCCTCAGCAGTGTTTATTAACCTTCAAATAAAGCCAGTAAAACTATGATCCAGTCATAGAGGACAGTAAACCATCGTGAAGCTGTTGTAGGTCTCTGCGAATAATTTTTTTTTATTGTGGTAAATTTCAAATGTACCTAAAGTACAAAGAATAATACAATGAACCCCCAATGTCCCCAGCACCCAACTGTAACAGTCGTAAGCATTTGGCTACTCATGTTTTATTTATCCCCCCACACTCCCTTTCTATTCCTCCAGCTTCCCATTGAACTACATGATTTTATTCCTAAACAATTCAATATGTTTAATGACAGCTCTGTGAATTTTCACAAATCGAACATGCTCACGTAAACCCCACCTAGATCAGGAAGAATGTTCCAAACCACCCAGAGTCCCTTAATAGTTGTTTTCCAAGTCCTCTCCCCCTTATTTCCCTGAAGAGTGACTACTATCATCTGTTTTGAATTCTGAATATAGGGATTTACGGAGTATGTGCATTTTTGAGTTTGACTTCTTTTGTTCATTGTTGTGAATGCGATGTACACACTTTGTTGCATGTAGCTATAGTTCATTTATGTTCATTGTCCTGAGGTAATTCACTGTAGGGTGACACCACGATTTATTCAGTCATTCTCCCATTGATACCCAATTGTTTCCAGCTTTGGGCTATTACAAAAATACTGCTGCTAATATTCTTGTATCCATTTCCTTTGGATATAGGTCAAGAAAGGAATTGTTGGATCTTAGAATATGCACATGTCCAACTTCAATAAATCCTGTCTAACAGTTTTCCAAGTGGTTACACCAACCAGTCTACCTCCCATTAGTTCCTGTTGTGCCGTATCCTTGTCAACACTTGGCATTGTCTGTATTTTTCACTTTAAACATTCTGATAGGTGCGTCACAGTATCTTGTTATAATTTTTAGTGTTTCCCTGATGAGCACATTTTCGAATGCTTGGCTGTTTGGATATATTTTATAAGGAGTCTGTTCAAGTATTTTACATGCTTTTACTGGGCCATCTATCTTTTTTCTTACTGATTTGTAGTTCTTCCTATATTCTGTACCTGAGTCCTTTGTTGGACATACACATTGTACATGTCTTCTCCCACTATAGCTCGCCATCTCATTCTCTTAATGGTGTCTTTGATAATAAAAGTTCTTAATTTTGTTATAGTCTGATGTTTATCAGACTTTTCCTTATAGTTAGTGCTTATCATGTCTTGTTCAGGAAGCTTTTACCTATTCAAGTGTGGTAGAGATATTCTCTTGTGTTATATTCTAGAAGCTTTTTTTTTTTTTTCCAGTCTTTCACATTTAGGTCTGTAATCCACCTGCAATTGTAATTTGGTTATGATGTAAGATACTAAACAAGGTCTTTTTTTACCCCCTTATATGGATATACAATTGACCTGGCACCATTTCTTAAAAAGATGATTTCCTTACTATACTGCAATTTTACCTGTCATAAATGAAGCAACAGTATAAGTATGAGTCTGTTTATGGTTTCTCTATTTGTATATAATTGTATGGATACCATGTAATTTTGATTGTAATAAGGATTGAGACATCTTATGGTATTCATTCTTGAAGTTTGTTCTTCTTCAGAAATTTCTTGACTATTCTTGCCTTTTGTTTTATATCCATCTAAATTCTAAATTGGCTTATCAATTTCTAAACTGGTAGCATTTAGATTAGAATTGCATTCAATCTATAATTTAACTTGAATAGAAATGACTTATTTGCAATATAGATTCTTTTACCCATAAACATTTTCTAACTTTACAGTGATTTAGACTTTTTAAATTTCTCTAAGGAATGTAGGTTTTGTGTGTGTGTATGTCGAGGCTTTGCATATATTTCATTGGATTTATTCTTAGATGTATGATTTTCATAGGTTTGTGCTATTTTAAATGAATAATTTTTAAATTTTTTATTTTCTGTGTTCTGCTTGTGTATGGAAATCTAATTGGTCTGCTAAATTCAGTTATTCAAATAGTTTATTTGAAAATAATTTGATTTTTTTTTCTGTGTATATAATCATGTCGTGTGCAAACAATGCCAACACTTTATTTCTTCCTTTCTAACCTTTATACCTTTTTGTTTGTTTGTTTGTTTATTGCACTAGTTAGGACAAATACCACTTTTAGATCAGCATATCACAAATACACATCGAACATAATGTTAAAAGGGCAGGGACTCCTCTTTCACATGGGATGTTACCCTAAATATCCACTTTGATCCTAACACCATCCAACCCCCGCAAAAATGGTTCTCCACATCTCTTGCATTGTCTTTCAAAGAAAAGGTGATGGTGTCCTGATTCCATGACAATTTGTAAGGACAGATATTGCTTTGCTTTGCAGTAAGGGGAGGTTGGAGTGGCAGAAGCACTTAATGTAAAGTCAGATTAATTAACCTGACACATCTGTCCTCTTAGCTAGCAAGAATGCATAGACCTCTTGAATAATGAAGTATAGTTTTCCACTAGTTTTGGCTTCTGTGTTCTCCGTATGCTCTTATTTGTGGTCGTAGGGATTGGCAGGTTTGCATAAATCAACATTTTTGCAGTCTTTGTACATCCCAGACAAGGAGCACTTTCCAGAAGAAAACAACTTCTATTACTCTCAAATTTATATTTAACTCTAGATCTAATGTATGTGATGCTTCATACTGATTCTTTTTGTTGGCATATGGAAGAACACGGATTGCTAGAACTGAAAATTTTTTACATTTATAACAATAATCAAATTTATGAAATTTTCCAAAATTAAGTATTAAATATTGGGTTTCTTTAAATTTGATTTAAAATTTTTGAGATTCACTATTTTTTTGTATCCTGCCTTTAGTTTTACTATATAATTTTGAGGATTTTAGGAGAAAAGTAAAACTTTTGATATTTTACATTTTCTTTATTTCTAATAAAAATATATTAAAATTTATATACTTTGAATAAATCAGATTTTCTTTTTTAATCCTTTAAATCATTACTCTCAATATTACCCATTCTATGAAAATCTTAACCTATAACAACATGAGAAATTTGAAAACATAATTGTATAAAAATAATCTTATGGAATAAATAGGTAATGATTGACAGATTAGTCATGCATTCCTTGTATGACTTAGACAACATGGCTGGTCCATCAACAAGACTCAGATATGTACCATAATGATTAAATTTAATCATCTTTGATACTTGGCTAATTTTAAGTCATAAAAGTATTAGTTTTCTATTTTTTTATTTTGTCCTCATAAAGGTATACTTCTCAAGGTTGAAGGATAGAATGTGGCCTCCATTTGTCTTTGCCCTTGTCCTTGTAAATCACCTCAGGTGAGTCGAGCTAGGACTTCGGATGTAGTATTGTATAGAGGAAAAGAGAGCCAGCATTCCTGTTTATCACAATCTTCGATACTGATTTTTTTTTTGTTTGCTTTATCAATTTCAGGGAGAAGTACATTAAGATTTCTCATGATGTTTGTGGATTTGTCTATTTTTCTATTAATTTTACTTTATATATTTTAAAGCTTTGTTATCAAACACATAAATTGCAAATTTTTATATTATTATGCTGAGGTAAACTTTTATTCTTGTGAAATGGCCCTCTTGATTTCTAGTAACTCTTCTGGCTCGAAAGTCTGTTTTGTCTCATTTTAATATAGCCACATGAGGCTTCTTTGGGTTAATTTTTGTCTGGAATTTTTTACTCTTTACTTCCAATCTTTCCATACCCATATATTCAAAGTGTGTCTCTTGGAAGCTGCATGTGATGCAATTTTATTTGCAATCATTTAATCTTTTGTCTCCCAATTAGAGTGTTTAGTCAACTTATACTTGATGTAATTATGGATATAATTGGACTTAAATCTATCATCTCATTTATTTTCTTTATGTCTTACCAACATTCTCAGTTCTCTTTTTCTCTTATTATTTTGCTACTTCTGGGATTATTATTATTACATTTTGTTAACTTCCTCTCTTTCAGTATTTTATTAAGACTGTAAATGCATCACAGAGGTTTAACTTACTGAAGTCCAATATAAACAAGTACTTTTACCACTTTCTGGACAGCGTGTATTAAGAATCTTAGGATATGAGCACCTGGGTGGCTCAGATGATTAAGCCTCTGCTTTCGGCTCAGGTCATGATCCCAGGGTCCTGGGATCAAGTCCCGCATCAGGCTCCCTGCTCAGCGGGGAGCCTGCTTCTCCCTCTTCCTCTGGTGCTCCCCCTGCTTGTGCTCTCTCTCTCTCTTTCTCTGTCAAATAAATAAATAAAATCTTAAAAAAAAAATCTTAGGATATGTTAATTCCATTTAATCCCCTCCCACTTTGTGGGTTTACTGTTGTCAAGTATCTTATTTCTAAAGATTCTTTGCCTACCTCAACCTGCTCTGTCCATTTTTGTCCATCTTTGCTCAAATGTCACTTCCTAAGAGAGCCTTGCCCACATCATCCTAATTCAGACCACCTCACGTCACCCCTTTCTTCTCCATTCCTTTGTTTTCTTTTGTTTCGTCACGGACTTACCACATGAAATGAAGTATTTGTTTGTTTTCTTTCTCATTAGAATGTAAGCTTCAGAAAGGCAGGGGCTGTCTGTCTTCTTCACCAGGACTTGGTCCAATAAATGTAGGTTGACTCACCAGCACAGGTCAGAGGTGCCCAGCAGAGACCACAGCTGCTAACTCTCAGCAGTGAAGAAAGCACAGGCCCATTGGCCATTGGAGAACTGC
The DNA here is from genome assembly GCF_963455335.1 of Martes martes. Lineage (NCBI taxonomy): Eukaryota > Metazoa > Chordata > Mammalia > Carnivora > Mustelidae > Martes > Martes martes. The sequence goes on along the minus strand of NC_137900.1, from coordinate 47,532,531 downwards.
TGCAGACCACAAGTCAGTGATTTTAAATCGGGAAAACGTGGGTGGGATACTAGGATCCCTCCAGAAATAACACAGTGGGCACATTTCCTCTTTACATGTTTTCTGTTCATTCAACATTTCCTGAACACCTGTTCAAATCTGGGCACCAAGCTAGGTGCTGAGCACTGCGCTAGACTCCATGATATGCGTGGTAAGCAGCATTCTCTACAAAATCTCTTCATAGATCATCTTGGGAAACAAGGCCTGGCTGAAGAGAACATTGTAACAGAAAGAAACAGAGATTGTACTGCTGGTGAGGTGTTCTTGGAAGGAAGGAACTCAAGAGCTTTGATCCCAATACCTTAGGCCAGCTATGTTGAGACATGAGGCAGAAGGGTATCCACACATAAAGGTCCTGAGAACTGACCCAAGGAACTTCTAAATCCAGAGCTCCCTGCAGATACAGTGCCCTGTTTTCCTCATTGCTGACATTCAAGAACCAAAGGCTATCAGGCTTGGAAACTTGGACCAGGATACCGTCCAGAGAGCAGTTCAGATGCCGAGGTTTGGCTTGGAACCATATTAGCCTTTTTTTGTTTTTATGTCTTATTCGCCAGTCCCATCTGAAGACTTCTGCCATGTTCTATCCTTATATGGTTTTATGGTCACTGTTTTCTTCCCTTGTAAGCAGCTGGGCCCGACGTGGTATAAGGCTTGCCCATTTCTGAAATTTAAAAAAGGGAAAAGGTTATGCATTAATTCCTAGGTGTACTCACAGAATGGTTAATGGAAAAAAATCAGCATTTTTTTAAATAGTTGGGACAATCTTATCTTCACCTTTTTGGCTCTCAGCCTTTTCTCCAGCCTGACGGGTAGATGGGAAGGCAGCTGGGCCTACAATCAAGAGCGACCCCAGCAGCCAGGCCCTCTGTTTCATGGTCAGCCCTGGCTTCTGCCTGGGGATTGCCGTTGGCCTTTGCAGGCAGAGGACCTGCAGAGGAAGAACCAGCACAGCTGTGGAGAAGAGGAAGGCCTCAGGTGTGACATTAGTATCTCGTCCTGAGATCACAGACCTGAGATTACAGACCACCAGCCCCGAAGGACTCATATGAATGGTTGTGCTCATGCCATTAAGCAGCCAGTGATTCTAGTATTTCTACAAGTTTCTAGTATTTCCACAAGCACTGGTCTTACAGTGCCCTGCCGGTCCAAGCCACCAATCAGGGTTTGGTTTGGTTAGTTGGTCGGTTGGTTGGTTTTTTCCTAGACGCCATGTGAGCTATGTGGAGATTATCCCCCCAACCTCTGCCTCTTCAATGCCAGTCAGTGGAGGTAAGCCACCTGCAATGTTTGTTTGGGTGGCAGACGTAACTGAGTAGCCAGTAGGGATCAGGTCCTGGGCTGAGTGGAACGAGACAGGTGTCTGCACCTGCCCTTTTTCAGATACATCTGAGTCTTCATGATTTCTCTTAACCCTGAAAGCAACTCTTTAAGGTTTTCTGTTGGATATCCCAAAAAAACATGACAGTGGGTATTGTTTTAGAGCCCCTCCAGGTGCCAACATTATCTCAGCCCTTTTCCACCACATCCTCAAGTCCTTACAGCCCTGCAAAGTAGACGTTGTGACACCCATTTCACAGACTGAGAAGATAAGTCTCAAGCGGTTAAAGAAACTGACTCACAGGAAGTAGGTTGCAAAGCTAGGGTTCATATCCCACCCAATTCGACGACACTGTGCATCTTTAGAAACTGTTTACGTTGGTAACGACTTACATTATCATTTAATTCCCCAAACTATTAAGTTAAGGATGTTGGAACTGCTCCTCTTCCTCTCCATAAGCACTGGTACCATCAGGGCATCCAAATCTCTGGTTTAGCTTAGGCTGCCCCCTGTGTAAAGGGATCACACCCCATTCAGATCTTCTGTCTTCTTTCTGAGTCATCACTCCGTGTCAAAGTGACAGTCAGTTTTCTTCTCTATAATACTCTGTTCTCTTCACGGCAAGAGGTATAAAATACTGAGATCGTGACTTCAGCTAAGGGATGAATTTTCAATCCTTTAACTCGTCACCTTGAATGTTGACAGTGGTTAGGGATCGTGGCATCCACTTATATCACAGCCGAAAGTGGTTTCATTTGAATGTACTCGTTGACTATAATCAACGTGTCTCTTTGATGATTTAGCGGCATCATTATCATTATTGTGTATGTGTTATTGTGTATAAAAGTTCTATTATTAACAATGTGTATGTTTTTATAAATATATATATTACCATGAGAAGTGAAAACTGTCTATAGCCACCATTTATTCAGGGTCAACTCCGTACTTGGTACTGTACTTGATGCTTTACCCAGGCTCTGTGTATTAGTCAGTTCGAGTTGCTGTAGCAAAAGACCACAGACTCGGGGGCTGTCAGAAATTTATTTTCTCAAAGTTCTGGAGGCTAGAAGCCCAAGAGCAAGATTCTAGCCCATTCACTGTCTGGAGAGGACTTTTTCCTGGCTCACAGACTATATCCTTCTTGCCTCGTCCTCACATGGCAGAAAGAGAAGGAAAGTGAGCTCCCTCCTATCTCTTTTTATAAAGCTTCTAATTCTGTCAGGTGAGGGCCCCACCCTTATGACTTCATTTAACCTTAATTACATCGTCATAGGCCCTGTCTTCCAAGTCCAGACTCATTGGAGGTTAGGTCTTCAACAAATGAATTGGGGGTGAGGGGACACAGACATTCTGTCCATAGTATTATGTATACAGTCCTCACAAGAAACCCATTTTATAGTAAGTCTTCTTCATGGCAGAGACAGGGGTCAAACCAGGACTTGATTCTAAAATTCACACCTTTTCCCCCAGCTAGACCTCTTCCTTTAAAAAAAAGAAAAAAAGATTTGATTTATTTGACAGAACGAGAGAGCGCAAGCAGGGGGAGCAGAGGGAAAAGGGGAAGCAGGCTCCCCGCGGAGCAGAGAGCCTGATGCGGGACTTGATCCCAAGACCCTGGGATCATGACCCGAGGGAAAGGCAGAGACTTAACCCACTGAGCCACCCAGACACCCCTAGACCACTTCCTAAACTTAATTCACTGGCTCCTCTCAAGAAAATATGTAAATGAGAAGAATAGCTAAACTTGATTTATCAGTCATCTTATGCATAAGCTAGTTTGTTCTGTGCTGGCTTATTTTAAACGATGTACCTCAAGACAAATCAGTGTCACTTAGCCTTTGAACAAATAGATTATGAAGCAAAATGGAATGAAAAGTATTCAGTTTTAAATGCAGTCAAGTGCTTTAAAAATGAGTGCTTTTTTTTTAAATTGTCAGAAAGTTTTATTACCAAAGGTAATATTTAATTACCAAAGTTCTATTACCAAAGAATAACTTGAGGCTACAGGATTTAAGTGTAGAAAGGAAGAGTAACAGTTGAAAACACTATTAAATACGAACTTAAATGCAGTTGTATTTATTTAGAAAAGATATGTGTTAAGTATTTTAGATGTTTAGACATTTTAATGCAAAAGTAATATGTACATATTTTAAGCAACTCAAGCAATGGAGATATTTAAAAACTTATGTAAATATACATATGTTTTTAAACAAAAATGACTCTTGGACATCATATTATGCACTTGCTTTTTTCATGTTGCTGCACACAGATTTGCCTCATTCTGTGGACCAGTGGCTCAGAATTCCATAGTAAGGTTGGACCATCATTCACTTCACTATTTCCCTGTTGGTGGACACTTAGGTTGTTAACACAATCACAAAACAACATAGCATTGAGGATCTTTGCACTTCTTTTTTCTTTTTTTTTTTTTTAAGATTTTCTTTATTTATTAGAGAGAGAGAGGGAGAATGAGAGAGAGAGAGAGAGAGAGAGAGCATGAGAGGAGGAAGGTCAGAGGGAGAAGCAGACACCCTGCTGAGCAGGGAGCCCGATGCAGGACTCAATCCTGGGACTCTAGGATCATGACCTGAGCAGAAGGCAGTTGCTTAACCAGCTGAGCCACCCAGGTGCCCTACACTTCTCTTTTTCTACACATGGGCAGATAAATCGTGTAATTTCTCTGCAGGATAAATGCAATCACTGTGTCAAAAGCATGCATACTCAAGATGTTGACAGATAATGCCAAACTAAATTCATGATAAAGTTTCATATTTAACACTCCCAAAGACACATTCCACCTCAAGTGTGATGAAATAATGCCACAGTATTCAGTGCATTGCCTCCCTCTCCTTTGGTGACATTTGAGCGAAGCTTTAAAGGAACCGAGGGAGAGAGCCCTGATGTTCTGGAATGTGCTAGCAAAAACAGCAGCCCACTGAATTTACCTGTGGACTCCGTCCGGTGAGGTGCACTGACATTCATTCATTGAAATGGTAGCTCCTTTCTCCTTCTCATTCTTCCAGTTCACTCCACAAACATTTATCATTTCCTATGTGGAAAGCAAGATGATGGGATGACGGTTGTTCCAAAGGTGAGTCAGCCAAATAGGACCTTTCGCAGCTTCACGTGCTTCATCATTCTGTTTTTGGTAGGCAAGAATTTTGATTTGTTTTTAATTTACACATGACAAAATTCACTCCCTTTGGTACCCCGCTTTGCTTTTTCATTCAAACCTCAACTCAAACAAAAAAGATAAATTGTTGCTGTTGAATATGCCCTCTACTGTGATTTGAACGTTTATGTTTCCCCTAAATTCATAGGTTGAAATCCTAATGCCCAAGGTGATGGTATTAGGAGGTGGGGCCTTTGGAGTATTTAAACCATGAGGGTGGAACCTTCAGGAATGGGATCAGTGCTCTTAGAATAGAGACCCCACACAGAGTTCCCCAGCCCCTTCCACCAGGTGGGAACACAGGGAGAAATTTGTGACCTGGTGGGGAACCCTCACCTGATCATGCTGGCGCTCTGAGCTCAGACTTTGGGCTTCCAGAACTGTGTGAAATAAATTCTATATTACAAGCCACCCAGGCTACAGCATTTTGTTGTTATCAGCTGCGATGGACTAAGACATCCTTTGTCAGTGAATAAAAACAGCTAGCGTAGAGTTCTTTGGACCTCTGGCTGTACAAAAATTTAGGAGCCTTCCAATATGGAGAGTTTCCGACATCAAAGTTCTGTTCAATTTAACTTTTTTTTTTTTTTAAGTAAAATGTGGGTTACCGCTGTTTTTGTTTTGTTTTGTTTGACATAAGCATGATGTAGCCTTTGAATTTTATGCCTGCCTTTTCTGAACCTTTCTCCCCGCCAGAGCTGAGAATCTTCTCTAATCATTACATGTGACAACTTAAGACTTTTTTCATTACAACAAAGCAGAACGAATAAAAGGTGTAGTCTTCTGAGCTGAAACCGCACTACTAAGCTGATGCTCTGGAAAATGCTAATACTCAGTATATTAAAAGGACAGCCAGCTTCGCCTTCTTAATGCCCATTTGCCTGAATTTATGAGATATCATTCTTTTCAGTGGGGTATTTTTAAAATTATCCAGCTGAGAGTGAGTCCAATTTTTTTGTCACTAATTCATTAAAAATGCCAGTCATATCAACCAACTCAAGTGAGACCATCTGTCTTTCAGAAAACCTTAAATACTCAAAGAGCAAGTGGGACTGTATTCTTTGGACCTCAGCTGGGACCGATGCATTTAGAAAGGGCACAGCTTCCAAACCCAGGACGCCTAACCCCGCTCCACCTCCCCATTTCCTTACCTGCCCAGCAGCTGAACTGTTTGGGATCTTGGCTTGTCACTTGAGAAGGCCTCATGAGGTTGGCCTCCCAGAGCTGTTAAGGCCCTTAGGTTTAACATTCCTTTCCCTTTTTTGAACTTCTAGGGGTGTGTCATGGAGAATGGAAGCAACCCATTCACCCACTGAGAAAGAATTGAGAGTAATCTTAGTTTATGATTTCTGGTTTCAGTAGTGCCCCTGTTCTCAAATAAATATAAAACTGATCTGATCTTTGCTTAGAGAAAGATAAGGCAAAATCTTATAGGGTCATTTTTTAGGTAGAGTCATCTTTTTTAATACTTAGGGTAAGTGAATTTTTAAAAAATGTGTTTTCTAGAAAAGGGTCTACTGAGATTATTTGAAGACCTTAAAAATAGTTGGACAAAGAATGAAACGATGTGGTATTCATTCAGCCAACAAATAGTTACGAGTGTCCACCACATGCTAACAACTCTTCCAAGTGCTTAGGTACCTGCAGGGAACGAAATTAGCCCAAATCCCTGCCCTCTTGGAGCTGACCTTCTTGAAGGGAGGGCGGAGGGCAGATAATACCAAATAACTATGGAAATGATATAGTATGGGGGAGGATGCAGGTGTTATGGAGAAAAAATAATTAGGGAAGAAGGGGGGGAAATACATTGTCAAATTCTTAATGCAAGAGAGATGTGATTATGAGCTAACCATGGGAGACAAGTTATTTAAGGCCACTTTTCATAATCTGGATTGCATCTGAAGCCTTCTTTTTTGTTTCTTGAGATAACAAAAATGTCACTGTATGGAGATCCCCTCTTCTTTGAGTCTACCCACAGGACGATGTCTAGTATTCGTGCCAAGTCAAGTTAGGATGGTATAGCATTAAAATCTCAGCAGACTTCCTCGGTAAGAAGAACCCAGGTATGGCAAAGCCTACAGATACAGAATTGCTGTTTTTACTTTCCTTACAAAGAAGGTGACCTTAGTGGTGAGAAAATTTCACCCCAACTTATTTCCATGCCTGAATGAAGTGGGTACAAATAATAAATCTGGCATTGACTTCACAGAGGGATCCAGCAGGATGACAATCCCCCCTGGACTGTAGGTACAATACAGTCTTTCTGACAGGAAGGAAAAAATGCAAATGGACCCGGAGTGTTCATTTTAACTTTAAAGTTAATTGAAAATTATCCTTGGTGTCAATGAAAAGAAAGGCGCTATAGATCTGGTTGACTTTGCCTTGGGGTAAACAGATCAATTCTACAGGATAGATAGTATTCTGTAGAAGAGCTGGTAAACTGCAGATGAATTTCCCTAAATTAACCATCCGTGAATAATGCTATCCAGTGATTTTAAGTGAGTCATCTGCATGGCAAGTAGAGGATATTTAATGCTAACTGGTTTTATTAGCCGACGAGTCGGGTAACCCTTATATGAGAGCGCAATCACATTTTGCACTCTGTTCCGTTTGGAGAAGGCGACTGAGGGCTCTGAGCAGGGATCACAGCTTTCTCTTCCAACTCCCGTCCCATTTCTTGGGGGAGCGCTCTGCCTTCTGATTCCTGCTTGGAAGCAATACCCACACTGCCATTTATTTGCTTTCATATTCAAACAAAACAAGCCCAATAAACAAACACAATGGAAGTGAGAATAATGCACTAGTGACACAGGAAGATTTTACCATTGTTTATGGAATGAGGTTTTACCCTCTCGTTTTACCCTTTGGGTTGGATATAAGATACTCTTGAAGTTTTATTTTTGTGCAGGCAATTAGAACATTGTTACGGCAGCAAGGAAACTGCCAGTTGAAGGGAAGTGTAACCTTACACCATGTTTAATGTGAAAGGCTTGTCTGCATAATGGAAGGTCTTGCCAAGAGGTGACTCCAGGGAGATTGGTTTTTGAAGTCCTGTAAAGCTGGAGGCAGAAACCTTAAGCAGGACGCATAGGCCTTGACTCTGCTTTCTTTCCTCAGCGAGGATATGGCCTCCCTAGAGATGAGTTTGCTGCAAGAATCAAGAGATCACAGTGTTTGTAAATATTCCTTGCTGAGCAGAAGCACATACAGACCTGAAGCCTAAGTGTCTTCCTAATACCATTTAAGTCTGCATATAAAGAGCCAGCGCATAGCAAGAATTGGACTTTTCCCTCAAATCTGGCATAGCTCTACCCCAGAGAGGAATGTGAACAACTATGGGGTATCCTGGGAGTAGGAGAAAAACTCTCAATGGTATAATGCATCTAATGCTGAACGGTGGACCCATACCCGTTCAGTTCTGTGTCTTCTGGAATATGGAGAAGGTGTGCGGATAAGCTGCTTTCCCAAACTCTCACCGCTGAAATACCACGATCACAGTGGTCTTCACATGTATTTTTAATGCTATAATCTTCATTCATACACCGTCTCATTTTCTTGTGTATATTTCCCTTAAAATGACAAAAATTCATGGGCACATAATATAAAATGCTGCAAAAAATAAAAAAACGCAATGCTATGAAATGTATAAATGAAACCCTAGGAAGATAGCCTGTTTTGTAGACTGCCTCCAAATCGGAGAGCTTTTATCAAAACATTCAACAGAAATTGTACACATTTTGTCCTAAGCCAACATAGAGTAAAAATAAAATATTGAGCCAAATTCTCTTACCTAAACTCCTTGCTTATTCTGAAGGAGGCATGTCTGGATTAGCATTAGCTCCTTAAGCTACTAAAGAAACAACTGACTGAATTATATCAAATTAACGATATGTGTATGAAATAAACCATTTATCAGATGTACAATGTGCAAGGTCTACTCTAGGGCTTCTTAGCCTAGGCGTTATTGACATTTTGGGCTGGATACTTCTTTGCTGTAGGGTACTGTGCTAGGCACAGAAGGAGGTTCAATAGCATCCCTGACTTCTGTCCACTAGATGCCAATTGCGCCCCTCTACCTGTTAGCTGGAACAAATATGTCTCTAGACATCGCAAAAATGCTCTTGGGGTGCAGAGTCACCCACTGGTATATACTATAGTGGATAAAAATAATTACAGTTTAAGACAGAGGTTCTGAATGGTGCAGACTACAGCTTTGAGACTTCTGAAGGGGGTGGGAAATAGTTTCCAATGGGAAAGGTTGGGGAGGCTATAGGAAGAGTTTAGATTTGACTGGCTCTTGAAGTTTGTATAGGATTTTGATTAAACTGTGGCTTGGTTATTGGTTTATCTTTAATAGTATCTTTTCCAACTGGTGTTTATATTTGAAATATGCCCTATTGGTTTCAAAGCTGTTTAAATTTCTAAATATGCCAAAATTGTAATTTGTGCATGAATTAAAACTTGAGAGAATTTAAGTAATTTTCATTTTCTTTTTAAAACTAAGACTGAATTATTTCTGAACTTAATAATGTGGCTTTTTTGGAATTGGAGCATCTGGGGGTAATTGGATTGTGTATAAACGTGCTGTTCTCCATGTATAAATGCCACCCAGAAAAGCCACTTAGCATTATTTTACTGAAAAGGACGTGATAAAAAGGGCCTTGTATCAATAATGTTACCTTTTGGGAGGACTTCCTCCCAAGTCCCCTTACCAAAAAAAAGCAAAATGCATGTCAAGTTCTTTAGACTTTTTATCCTGTATCCAGTGCATCTTGTCCAAATCAAAATTGTGCTCAGTTGGCTTTCAAATATTTGTTGAATCTTCAGTGCAGATTTAACTTTGAAGGCATCACCTTTCTTAAAGGAAATGACTTGCTGAAAATTGTGTCATGTTTGAAAAGCAGATGTTATTGCATTCTGATGTATTGAAATGTCATTCTTTTCCTGGTAGCATGCCTCATTAAGTCTGATTGAACAGTAATCAGCCATGCACTTAACCAAGTGTGTGAGATTAATCATAAGTCTGTGTTCACCAAACTTTGGAGCTCTGAGTTATCCAAAACAGAAGTCTTCTGGGATGGCATGCTCTCAAATTCTTCTTCAAATGAATTATTATTCTCTTCCAGGTATAATAATTGTGTCACTATTAACATCACTGCATAACAAATTAAATTTTAGGATTATGGAGAAAGACGTGTTTAGATAAAAGTGTTACTATCCATGTACCACAAATCATATCATACCATGAGTTAGATTACTTCATAAATTAAAGACCTCTCAATAGCTTGATGCATTTAACCAATGTAAATTTATGAATTGCAAATATTCGTTATGGCAAAATATTCATATTATAAGAGATACATTGTACGGGACTCAGGCTCTAAGTTATCAGAAAGTGTTTGAAATAAGCTCTTTGTGTTTGTAGCTGTCCCAAAGTATGATGTGTAGAAGACTTTCCCAATTTTGAATTTTGCTTCAATGATTTTTCTCACTTTCACTCTGGCCCTGGACTTCTGTTATTTATTAACAGAAATTCTCTTGAAATTATCTTTCAAGGAGAATTCTATGAATAGGACAGTAAATGATCTGTCTCTATCTGATTCAGTTATACTGGAAGGCAAGGTAGTATCCCTAATATTTTTCAGGATCCCTTCTAGGGCTATAATCAGTCCCGAAGTCATATGGCAAAAATTGCGTGTTTCAGAGAACCTACGCTAACGTCACTATAATAAGATGAGAGATTCAGTTTATGGCTTTAGTTAGAGTTTAAGGGGAGGAAATTTTGGCTATAAATTAAATGGAAGGTGATAGAATGTTCGGAATGGAAACACCTGTTTTAAATACCATTTTTAATGGGGGTGGAGTGCCAGATGTTCTGTGGGCTCCTTCTTTTTTGCTGCATCTTATTTTTTCTTTGTCGTTAGCAAAAATATGAAATAAATTAAAACTCTTTCACATCTACGCAACAGAAATAAAAAGGGAGAACAAATGACATGACTGCTAGATAAAGCAGCACCTAAAATAATTGCCATAAGCAACTTGGAGATTTATTGTGAATTAGATTGCAGGAATGTGCGTGATGAATGTAGCATCTGTCATTTTAAAACAATATAGTAATTTATTTTAAAATGGATCTTTGTGCGCTCCTTAGATTGACAGGTCTTTAAATTTTGATGATAATTTTATCCCTACCACCCCCAAGCCCCAGTATTTTATGTGCCGTTTGCTTTGGGATTTTCCTTGAATTAAAAATTGAACAATCTTATTGCAGTGCAGAGAGGATTTCATTACTTTCAGAGGTGACCTTCCAGATTCTATTAGGACAAGAAAATAGCCTTTAACAATGTCACTCAAAACCTATCTTTCCATACTGGCTTCATCTCGTTCTAGCACCTTCAAATATTCCAGAAAGTCTTTCTTTGACACTTCTTCCCTCTGCCCTTCCTACCTGGAGTCAATAAGAGATACATGTTAAGGTTGTTTGGAAGTCTTCTTTATCGTTTTTGTATGGTTCTGCCACTTGCATTTTTGTTGCTCAACCCCTCAGGTTGAAAATTAGTACTTGAAGACAGAATTGAATATCCTATTTCTTTGTAACTGCCAAGAGAGTGGAATTCAGATCCCTGTACCTAATGGGCCTCTGATATTGTTCTGGTTCTTTCTGATGAAATATCCCATTATTCCTTTAAAGACTGTTTTGATTTATCATGCTGATTTATTTTTTGGCTGTTCATAAGAACTACAAATATTAATCAACTATTCTCAGCTTTCCTGTTGAAGATGTAATAGTGCCAAAGGAAGGAGAACTTCTATTCATTTTACTGTATACAAGTCATAATACTATTTTTTATTTTAAAGTGATATGAAAATATGTATCCAACCCAACATTCTCAGCTCAGCCCAATTTACTTCATATTTTTTTATTGTTTCAGTAGAATTTCTAATCTCATAAACTTTCTGAGGCAGTGTTCTTGACAGTGGTATTGGATTTCATCTGCTCCAGGATTCCTTAATCCAGTTTTTTTAAAAGATTTTATTTATTTAGGGGCACCTGGGTGGCTCAGTGGGTTAAAGCCTCTGCCTTTGGCTCAGGTCATGATCCCAGGATCCTGGGATCAAGCCCCACATTGGGCTCTCTGCTCAGCGGGGAGGCTGCTTCCTCTTCTCTCTGCCTGCCTCTCTGCCTACTTGTGATCTCTGTCTGTCAAATAAATAAATAAAATCTTTTAAAAAAGAAGATTTTATTTATTTATTTGACAGAGAGAGTAAGCACAAGGTGGGGGTAGGGTGGCCGGCAGGCAGAAGGAGAAGTAGGCTCCCCTCTGAGAAAGGAGCCCTATGTGGGGACTTGATTCCAGGACCCCGGAATGATGACCTGAGCTGAAAGCAGATGCTTAACTGACTGAGCCACCTAGGCATCCCAATCCAGTTTTTTTTAGCCTCAGTAAATCTATTTGCACCCACCTCCTACTCTGCTCGAAACTACTTAAATACTGTTTTCTATAACTTCCATTTAAAATTAAGCAATACCATGAAAATAACATGTACTAAAAATATAATAGCAGTTAATAGGTAGTTTCTGCTCTCAGGAGGGATTCTGTAACCAATGGAATATGAGAAATTTGAAAAAGCATCATAGAAAATAACTTTATGCTAGAAAGTGGAGAGGTAAAGGTATATAAAATGAGTTGAAGAAATGAGGTCTATTATCTGAAAAAGAGCAAGAAACCACACTGATTTGGTGACTGCTTTCAGTTATATAAAAAATAATGACCAGTGTTTTCCCCATGAATATACAGATAGAGAGATTTATTTTTTAAAAAAAGGAAATAAGCTTTAGATGGCAAAGATTAAGGTTAGATTGGATGAAAATATTCCCCCAAATGAAGGCTGTTATGTGTTAGAATGATTTATTTATAAGGACTGTAGAATTGTTTCATTAGGAAGTCATAAGAATGAGGAAGACACATAAGTGTCTGAAATGATGGGAACTAAATGATATTTTAAAGAGCCTCCTATTTTAATGGTTTTTAAGATTCCCTTCCATTTATTATTTAATTTCTTTATTAACTTCCCTGATTCTATCAGATTTATCATCATCTCATGATTAAAGGTTTTTTTAAACCTTCATTACAAAGGAAGGGAGAACATTTCCATGTTCAGTTATTTTTTTGGAATACATATTTTTGTTCCATTTTCTTCTTCTGTTGTTTTTCTTCTTTTATTGTTGTCACTCCAAGGCAAATCACTAGCTCCAAAATAAAGAAATAATCAGGATTGGCACAAGAACTCCTCTATCCTGTATCAACATAGGGTCAACATTTAAGAATGTTTATATATGGTAAAGGATGACTGTAGCTGAAATCCAGCAGAGATCATCTTGCTCTGGGTCTTCATGAACAGGCAGAATTGATGTGTTGATTTCAAAACAAACCAAGTGAGTTGCATTTTAAAAGTGAGGTTTTCGGAGTGGAAAATTTCTGGATTAGATGCTGTTTTTCAACCTGTGTGTTTATATGTGTGTTGTGAAAAATTCTTAATTCTTATCAATTTGACACAAGAGTGGTTTTACTTAAATTTATAAAATAGAATAGTTATCAAGAAATGAAGCTTGTAAGAAGATGGGTCAGAAATTAACATTTCTATATCACAGAACTACACACTCCAAGTCAGAATTAATGGGGCTTTGTATAAATGATTACTTGTATTGAGCATTATCTTTAGAAACTTAGAGAATCAAGTCAAGATAATATTAACATCATGGAGATATGTAGAAGCTTTTGGAGGAATCATAAGCACGCGCACACACATACACACACACACACACACACACACGCATGCATGCACCAACTACCATACATAAACAATTTGTTTCTGAACTATGGAAAGGAATCTGAGGTCACGAGTTTCCACTTAAATGTTGGCTACTGAGTTGAGTCAAGAATACATCAGATCCTCTTCCCCACACGGAGGTGGTTTGGTGTTTTGTAGGGGGTTTTCTGGTGTTTGTTTGTTTTAACATACAATATGTTCAGTATAAGGTATTTCCATACCTTTAAATCTTGTGAAGAGGCTCTAGCTTTATGGGGAACTCTTAAGCACCATGGACAGCTGCAGCTTTCTTCCTGCAGCTCTGTAGTTTTCCTAACACTGAGGGACCAGTGAAGAACATATTCAGGGCTCATAATCCACATGTTTACTGTGAAATTTCACTCTTGATTTTCAGACAAGGCAATCTCAGATGAGCACTTCCATTTTCAAAAGGGCCCTTCCCTTTATGTTGAACAGTTTGTGTACTGTCTTCTACAAGTTCTTTTGTAGTGTCTGCTAAATTATTGTAGATTCTCAGAAAAAGTCAAATTGATGTCCCCCAAATTAAACTCAGCCTCCTTCAGTTTTGTTTGGCACACACAGAGGTAGGAAATAGCAAGGCAATGGTTATTAAGATACAATATAGCAAGGCAAGAATTGCTCCTGTTGGTCTCAAAACTAGCAACATAACATCTACAGGTCTGTCTTCAGCCTACTTCATTCATTTGTGTTACCTCCCTGGTCCTTGTAGGAATTTTATTTTGTGAACTGTATCATAGCTCTCCAATAGAATTTTGAAAGACTTTAGAGTTGTCTCAAATAAAGACGAAGACCCTAAAAGATTGTGTGGCTTACTTAAAGTCATATAACATTCTATATGTTATATATATTGCTAAACTTTATTTCCAGGTGTGATGAACTCTATGATGTACATTAATGAAAACCCAGAGAGGGAATAATCCAGAAGGGTAGATAATAACATGAAACAAAACATTCTGGGTCTTTGAGATGAAGTTACATGACATTTGTTTAGGTTTGAAATCCATTTTACTTGGTCAGTGAACTTGCTCACTTCTTGTAAAAACTGAAGATTTTACTTAATCAAAAATGAAACTTTTCATAAATTCCTAAATTCAACCCAGGCTGATTCCTGTCTTTCTTTGCTCTGTTTTTCACTTTCTGGACCCTTTCTCTTCTGCCATTAGTTGGAGGTGGAGGGTTAAATGCAAATCCTCCTCATTTCTTAGTGTCAGCTCTTACCCTGTACAACAAAGGTCTTAGAACCAAGATGGTGAAGACGTCTTGAGAGCACTGAGCATCATCTAAGAGCATTGTTAAGAACTCAGATAAAACAACAACAAAAACAAACTTATGTAGAATAGTCTAGGTCAGATATGAAACAGAATAATAGTGTTTGTAGAGATTAGAACTGGATAACTAATCATCTACCAGGTTTCAAGATGGTTGCCATGCTTCTTTCCCCACTAATTTAGTCACAAGAGTGTTGTGATAGGACCCTTGAGGAATAGTGAGACTTTTCCTGACCCAAAGCACGATGCTGCTAACCAAGGAAAAGAGTATCTTGTGACTGTGAGCACCAGGATGAGAAACTATGCCTCAGAAAATGTCAAACAATAAAGTCTTAGCAGTACATGCCCAGAAGGAAGATTCATCAGGAATCCTGGCATTTGGGATATTATATGAAGTGGAGGTGGAAGGGAGCTGGTGAGACTCACTTTGCAGAGGACTTACTGCTTTCTGCCAATATTCTGTTTGACAGCTTGTTGCAGATGGGTTCCTCTTTCTCATACAAGTGAAATGTGTCAAGGGAAATGTGTCCCACTTTTCTCAGACCAGTTCTAAAATTTCAAAAGGCAAGGCTCCGGTATAAATTCAGAGAGAGTCATGAGGGAAATAAGTTGACACCAGACTTTAAAGTTCCAAAAGTTGAGGAGTGAAAATGGGTCATCTTTTAATGAGGTATTAGAAAGGCATTTCCACAGTGGGAAGTAATTGATTTGAGTATTTGAACATGCATGAGATTCATCTCCTGTTCATAGTGTTCAGTGTCCATGATATGGGGATCATAAGCCTGACTACCAAGAAGGGCCAGAGATACCAATGTAAGTAGCCCAGTGATGCTATCACAGTACTAAGTCACCCAGTTGTCATCACTCTCTTCATATATCCTGATCGTAACTTATGTGTGCGTTGTCTTTCTGTAAAGTTTTGAATTTTCAGGCAGTTGAGGCATCACAATACTAATTATTAGACCCTTTTATGTGAAAGTCAAATTCAGTATAATCATTGCAAGAAGCTTCAAATAGTTTTAGTCCTAGAAAAAGAGGAGATGCTGTAGAGAACGACTAAGAAAATAAATTAAAAGCCAAGTAAAAAATTCAGAATCTCAAGCAACATATTGGGCCCAGATCAGGTGAAGTAGATATTATATAACTATATTGTTTATCAGTTTGCTTTCAAATTTAAATGGATTTATATAGACTTCTATTTTTCTAGGCTCCTAAAAAAAAATCAAGTAGATTGTTGTTATTGTTGTTGCTATTGTTTTATTATTCTTAATGACTTCTGAGGCAAATATTTGGGTAGCATCTTTTTATTAAGTGCATTCATCCTCATGCTTTGAAAATTAGAAATCCTTATATTGTGTATATGACAATTCTTGGTTAATCAAAGAGGTAAGTTGACCTAACCATTGGGTTGGTTCTACTACCATTTCCAAATATACTGGAGTGTACTGGGCTATTTATGAGGCACCTTTCTCCCATGGAGCCTTAGTGTAGGTCTCTTTCTGATCTAACATTCCTATTTTTTTTTTTTTCTGAAAACGAGAACCAGTGAGTCAGCACGGTATGTTCAAGGTTGCAGAGAAATAGATGGCAAAGCTTAGAGCCCTTTGGCCTGTTTCCAGGGTGCTATTCATTAGCTCTTACCTTCTAATTCTGCCTCTACATTTTGTCAAATGATGTGAATGTACCTGGTGTCTCCGGAAAAGCTCTCACTGTTTCGGGCAAAGTGAACTGCAGTAGCTCATCCATTATGCAGAACTCAGATGTCCTATTACAAACAACTTCAAGCATCTGGAATAGCTCCAAACCAGGTTTGATGAGAGAGAGAGGAAGTGCTGGGGACAGATAAATGTGTGTTTGAAAGGACTCTTTGTCCAGACTTTGAGCAGACAAAAGTAACAATGGTAACCAAGAAGACTTAGAAACCTAGAGATTCTGTTGTATCATGGACTGACCAGACTGAAAGCATGAACACACAAGCATGAAGACATGACTGAAGCAAAAGAAAGAAGCTAATAGAAGCAGAGAATAGATGACAGACAACAGAGGGGTAGGAAAAGGAAGAGGCTGTTTGGATGAGAGGGATGATGGTGACTGTAAGATGTACTGTGAGAAGGGATCAACTCGAGAGGGCCAGCAGAAGCACTTATCAAAAAATTATTCTAGATCTCAGCAATCCCACAATACCTGATTGGCCCCAAAACAAGGATCAGACATCAGCCCTAGGATAACACTGCTGTCTACAGTAGGGAGGGTCATAGATCAGATAAGGATAAATCAGATCACACAGGGGTGTTACAGCATGTCAAGTTTACTGAAAGCCTTCAGACATGTCAGACATGTTCAATAGTGACTAATGACCATGAGGCCAGAGACCTTGTTCTGTCACTGGGACTCACACATTTCTGGTCATATAGTACCTCCTCAGGATGTATGCTGAATGAAATAATGAATAAGCCATCGTCATTGTCATTTGGTAGAGTCTTTGGCTGTAGAATAATGGAAATATGCAGTTGAAATTGGGAGTGAGCATGTTGTAGACCATACCCTAGAATATGGACTGGGAAAGGCCAAGGGGAATGAAAATAGGAAATGGAACCCAAGGGTACTTGAAATGAGCAAGCCTGGGAAACCTAGCCTGGACTGTTACTCATTTTTCTCTGTTGTATAACCCGGTTAGAAAGAGATACTCTTCATAAGCTTTCTGATTCTATGTTGTACATTCTGTTGATGTGTAAGCTGCTATGCTTGGCTGAATGGAAGTACCTCTTCTATTTGAGTATTTCTCAGTGAAAAGAGAAAACACTTTTCCCTTCCCCTCCCCCCACAATGACTTGCAACTCAAAACAATGTGAAAAGACATATTTTAAAGAACAACTTAGAAAAACAACAGATTCTCAGTTGGCTAAGGCACTGGGTATTTTCTGCTAGGTACTTTGATTTAGATTTTATAAATAGCCACCATCTAATGCAACTATATAAGAATTGTCAGCTGCTTATTCCTTTCATATAACTCACTTGTAAATAGTGCCCCCCCCACACACCTCGGAGTAACACATGGTAGTGTGCCTTGGTCACATTGGCCAGATTTGCTGTGGTCTGTGCCTGGTTTTAAACATAATGAGGACTGGTTGGGCAAAACCGCAGGGACTAGTCTTATAGACTTCTAAAAAATAAAAGCTTTGCCTTGTGGGGACAAAAGTCTTTAGAACAGAGCTTTCAGAGGAGTCTAGGCGCTGATTCCAGAGGACAGGCTAATGTGTAGAGGAATGAAGAATACTTCCTAAGAGGTTCCATCATTTTTTAGTACCTTCAGGTACTAAAGACAATTTCAAGTCTGAGTCTTACTTGAGGATACTTTAGGTAGCTCCAGCTAGGCAATTATGGCTCTAACCTTGAAGAGACAGGGTTACGATCTTCAATCATTTTCTTGCCTGCCCATGTAGCAACTGGGATATTATTTAGAAAGAAAATATGAGAAACATTTGATATGTTCTACAAGTACTGCACGAAACAGCCAAACTTATTGTCCAGTGAATGCATTTTGTAGACATCTAGAATCCTTTTCAAAGTCAAACGTTGGGGAATGCTTCAAGAAACATAGAGTCTGGTGTCAAATCTCTGGATGTGTTCATTTTCTGAAGATGCTAATAGAATTAGAGAAAATGAGGCACTTTATGAGGAGTTCTCCCCCCACTTCTTCTCACTTACACTTGTGGGCTAATAGTGAGGAATCCTCCTCCTCCACACAAGGGAAATAGCTGAGTGTTGTGAGTTGCCCAGAGGGCTGACTGAAGAGATCACAAACGTGCTTTACAAGGTTACTGAGAAGCTAATAAGACTGTAAAAAAGAACAAAGGTGTGTGTGTTGGGGGGGGGGTTGATCAAGAGAACCCCAGAAAGGAAAGGCTATGTTTAGTCCAGGATTCAGCAATCCCTTTTGGAAAAGGCAGGCTTTTTATATTTATGTTGTCATCATGGTTCTGGACATGCTGCACTTCACCTGTGAGAGAAGTAAGTCCCAGGACTCCTCTTGGGTCCTAACCTGAGACGTGAACCCACCCTTGCTTAATGCTTATGTGCAGTTTCACAAAAGAGCTCTTGTGCGTAAGGATGAGCATAGGTCATTAACATTTGCATGCATGGACACACACACATGCACACACGCATGCGTGCATGCACACAGACACAGATTTACAGATATTCTGTTTTAAAAGAGGGAAGTATTGTGGCATTGTATGTTTCAGAAAGATTTTAGTTAGTGAAAACTTGGAAAATATGAAAGAATTGCTTGATTGTTTAGAGTTCTACTTAATGTATTCAGAAGTTATTTCCTAGAGTTTCTCAGGAGATGGAGTGTTAGGGAACTACATTTAATACCTGGCTAGAATCAAGTTCTGTGAGAGTATTCTGATGCTTCTTATGGATCTACCAGGGGTCAGGAGATATCTTTTTTTTTTTTTAAGATTTTATTTATTTATTTGACAGAGAGAGAGATCACAAGTAGGCAGAGAGGCAGGCAGAGAGAGAGGGGGAACCAGGCTCCCTGCTGAGCAGAGAGCCTGATGTGGGGCTTGATCCCAAGACCCTGAGACCATGACCTGAGCCAAAGGCAGAGGCTTAACCCACTGAGCCACCCAGGCGTCCCAGGAGATATCTTTACCTCCTCCAGAATGTGCAATTTTTTTGGCACTTGTAATTTCTCTTGAATACTTGTACTTTCCAGAAGAAAGTCAGCATCTTAGAAATCAGTCCAATGTGTCTCAAGGAATTCAGAAGGAATGTAACAAATTTTCAAAAAAAAAAAATACATTCAATCTTACAATTAAGTAAGGACTTCAGTACATGAATAGACTTACTAGGACTGGAGACTAGGTAATACCCATTGAATTGATAGGCCTAGCATTAAGTAATGCTAATAAAAACCTCTTGGAAACACATTTTCAACTTACAGGTCTTTAATCAGGTACTTTTGTAATTTTGAGAATGCTTTTTGATCGATGGCAAGTACATATCGATGTTTATAACGGGTGAGAACTTAGTTTCTTGATATGAGATGACTAATTTTAGGTCTCAAAAGCCCATACTACCCATAAATGTGGTTGAAAAATACGTTTAGAATGTTTTATTTCTGCATTTAATGAATCCTTTTAGAGTAGGTGAGTAAAAGCGTGCCCATTATTAGAAAATTTCCTAAAACCTGTCAATTGTTATATGTAACCGTCAATACAGATTTCAGTAGCTACACAGAATTGAAGGCTTCCCATTGGTGGCATGTCTCCATTTCCCTAAAATGAGAACTTTCTTTTTTTTTTCTTCCAGCTATTTAAGGGGAACACTCCTTCCTTCCTTCATTCAACAATATTTTTGTAAAACATCTAGCATTATCTGGTTTCTAGGTGTTAGGGGTACAGCAAAACATTGAAGACAGACAATAAAGAACTATCTGGTACAATGTTAGCTGGTGACAAATACTATGAGGAAAGATAAAACAGAAAAAGGGGACAGAGAGAGAGGGGGGGTTTCTGTTTTGGCCTGGGTTTTAAAAAAGGTTCCCTAGAGGTAACATTTGAGTACAGAGCTCAATTAAGTGAGGGAGTGAATCACGCAGCTATCTAGGGCAATGATTCCTAACTGGGGGCGATTTGTCTGCTCATAGGACACTTGGCATCTGGAGATGTTTTTGCTTGTCACAACTTGGTCTGGGGGTGGGAAGGTGCTGTGGGCATCTGGAGACTAGAGGCCAGAGATGCTGTTAAACATCCTACAATACATGGGACAGCCCCCATAACAAAGAATTATTCAGCTCAAAATGCTCATAGCACTGAAGTTAAGAAACCTTCACCTAGCGCGAGAACATTCCAGGCTAAATTAATACACAACAGGACCCAAGATGGCAAGTTGTTTGGCACATTTGAGGAAAAACAGGGGTGATGTGTGGCTGGAACTCAGTGACAAAGCATGTTTACCAGGAAAAGAATTTGAAAGATAGCTCACATCCGGGTCCCATGGGATAACGTCAAGACCTCTGCTTCTGTGTTCTCTGCCCCTGCATCCTACTCTACTCAACTCCTGTTCCACAACTCTCCTAGGAGAAGCAGCCAGCTTTGCTAGCAGGTATCCTAGGAAGCTGAATCTGAGTTTTTGTGAAAGAAAAAGGTTTCATCTACTTGTTTACCTAAGGAGTGAGTTCTCCTCAGCTATGTTGTCCAGCAGAGGGGAATCTTCAATTTGGCTCTCCAAAGATCTGGAAGATCAGTCCACTGAAGTTCTAGAATGGAGCTTCCCAATATGGTAGTAACTAGTCGCATGTGGCTATTTGAATTTAAATTAATAGAAATAAAATAAAATTTAATTCAGTTCCTCAGACGTGCTAGCTACATTACCAACACTCAACAGCCACATGTTACTTTGGCCACTATCTTGGACAGCTCAGATATGGAGCATTTAATCATTGTTATATTGGAGAATTCTGTTCTCAAATAATTAAATATTAGTAATATAAGGAACCTTTGAATTGAGCACTGATTTTGTGTGTGTGTGTGTGAGCTATAAGGAAACTAGAACAAAGAAGGATTAACTGATATGCCCAAGGTAACTGTGTCAGTTAATATTTGCCCCATTAAAAAACCACCCCAAAACTTAGCATCTTTAAACAGAAATCATTTATTTAGTTTATAGCTCTATGGGTCAGAAGTTTGGTCTAGTCTTGGCATGGCAGTTCCAGTTTGGGCTGGGTTTGCTCATGACTGCTGTGTCAGCTACTGAGTTGGCTGGGAGTGATTGGTCTAGGCTATCCTCAGCCATGACCTCAGCCATGATGCTCTGCTCCACGTGTCTGTCATCTCTAGCAGACAACTGTGGTCTGGTGCACATGGTGCTGGTGGCAGGGATCATAAGAACAAGGCCATAACCCAGGTCTGCAACTCTCACATCATCGCTTCTGCTTCATTATAATGGCCAAAGCAAATCATCTCATGAGTCCACATTCAAGGAGTGGTGACATTGACTCTTGATGGAAGGAGCTGCAAAGAATTGTGGCCATTTTTTAAAACTTACTACCATCCCACATGTAATAAGTTGAAAGTTGGAATGCAAACCCAAGTCTGGTATGTCTAGTGGTGTTACTTTAAATTCCTCAGGGTTTTCCTGTCCTCTTTCTCTCACACCTTCCAAGTCCTGTTCCCTTAGCACTTATGTTTTTGACTTCCCATACATTTAGAAAATTAAAAACAAACAAACAAACAAGAGCCTTGGATGCTAACAAATGAGATACTCAATTAGTATTCAATTCATTCTCTCATATTACCTAATATAGGAAAATGACAGATAATTTTAAGTAAGTAATTAAAGAACAGAATTTATTTTATAAAATATACAGGAAGAATTTTGAAAAGCTCTTTCAAAACCTGGATGCAAATGGTAGCCAAAAAGTAATGATCTTAAAGCACCAGACTAATTTTGGAAATGGAGACACATTGAGGGCAATCAGAAAAAAGAAGCTGGAGCACAGGGGAGTCCCAGAGGCAGGACAGAATAGAAACATCAGGTCAGCTGCCATGGTGGGTGGAAGAAGATGGTCAAAGATGGTGAGCCCAGGTATACAATGCAGGTGTTGAGTGGACTCATTCAATATGGCTACAGTCCATGCTGTCTTGCGCTAGTTATCCTTTAAAAATTGTATTGAACATTCTCCTATGAAAATCTGAACAACCTTTCTTGAAAGTAGGTTGGCAGAACACACTAGAAGACTTTACAATGTTGCTACAGTTTTCTCAGAGTTTCCATTTCAAGGAGTTTATCTCCACAGATGCTCAGATATAATCTCAACAAGGAATGTCTATGAATGTTAATCACAATAATGGTTATTAATGTGAAAAATTAGTAGTAATCTAATTGAGAACAACAAAGCAATCAGTAAGTCATTATGCTAACCATTAAAAATTAAATTCTTAATATATCTTTTTCATTAAACAGCAAAATCTTTAGGCTACCAGGTTAAATGGGATAAAATGGTCAAATTTGTGTACATAGTTTATTCAAATTTTAAATAACTATTTTTTATGTTTTCTTTATTTTCTACAGTCAAGCATGAGTTGTTTTTACAATCAGAAAAAAAAGGGTTTTTAAAATTTATTGCATATAGCATAAAACATTTGGAAACCATTCACTTCTGAGCAGGGTTAGATTCAAATGCTATTGTCTTTGGGCAAAAGGCCAAAAATCAACAGAGGAATAAATAAATCCAAAGTAATTCATGAATTTATCTAAATCCTTCCTGCAGTACCTGTTAAGGATGATAAGTTGATAAGATGTTTTATTTGCTAAATAGAACTCTATTTAATTTTTTTAAAAAGCAAAAGGTATCTTAAATCAGCCTCTTTCAGAAATTTCCAGGACAGTTGTTTGTCATATAAATCAAGGACTAGAAGATATCCACCCTTTCTGAGGTGTCACGTATTTCAGTCACAAGCACTCCTTAGTCTTCTTAGATTTACCTATGAGTGAATCCTATTTTGCATTCAGGCTTTTCACTTTCATTGTAACATGTTTTTATTACTTGAAAAATGCTACGTAGTTAAAAAATCCAAACAGTAGGAAAATGGGCATGGTGACTTCCCAGACGTCCAGTATGCCTTTCTACCAGGGCTCTGTTCATTTCACTTCTCATAGATTCTTCGATCAGTAGTCTAGGATTATACAAGCATTTTTATATGCATAGACTCGCACCTCTTTTTTTCAACAAATGAGACTATATTACACACTGTGTTCTCCATTTGGGTTTTTTTTTCTAATTTATTTGGGAGATGATTTCATATTAGCACTATGGATCTCTCATTCTTCCTAAGAGCCATATAGAAACCTGGTCTTATGTCTTGAGCTTTAACTGGCCTCAGTCTCCTGGACCACTTCCTATGTTGCTCTTGCCCTGACCTTCCTCCAGGCTCTTCATGCTGAAACACCCAGTGACCTCTTGGAAGGTCAACACCCCAATATCGTTCAGGGGCATGATAAACCTTCTTTGGCTGTCTCCAGACCTCTTCGGATGGCGAGTAGGTGACTGCCAGGTTTGTGCTTGATTAGCTAGTGCATTTTCCTTAATCTTTTAAAAAATATTTTATTTATTTATTTTGGAGAGAGATAGCAGGATCAGGGTGGGGGGGCAAAGGGAGAGAGAGAATGCCAAGAAGACTCCCTGCTGAGGGCAGAGCCAACACGGCACTCGATCTCACGACCCTGAGATCATGACCAGAGCTGAAATCAAAATTCTCAGATGCTTAACCAACTGAGCCACCCAGGGGCCCTCCTTTAATTTTTTAAAGTAATGGTCCGTAGGGGATCCTGAAGTCCTTTCAGCGATGGAAACTTTTGAGCGTGGAGCTCCTGGTTCTCTGAGTCTAGTTGCGCATCTTTTCTCCTCACTGTTATTTTCCACATGCCCACACTGCAGCTTCTATTTTGCTTTTCTGCCCACACACCAGAGAGCTTGTTCTCAGCTCTGACTATTATTCAGTGGCTCTGTTTTCTAACTTTAAAAACTAGTTTCAAGAGCGAAGTATCTTCAGAATCGCAGATCGAGATCTCCTATTTCTACTTAGTACGCTGCGTGTCATGCGCTTCTCCGCCTTGAGTTAGGTGGCATCCTTAAATCCCAGATATTATCCTTATGTTGTACAGGAAATAGCTCTGATTTGAAAGGACAACAAATCTCAGATAAGGATCAGGCTCTTCAGTCGGTAGAGGTAACTCTCATAACTTTGTTGAGCCCTTGGGAGTGGATGCCTTTAAGATGTTCTTTAAATGCATATAGCAGTGGCTCTCACATTTTGGGGTCTCAGTCCCTCTTTACACTCTTAAAAATTGGTGAGGACCCAAAGAGCTTTCGTTGATTTTCTGTATTGCTATCTTTAACTATCTTCAAAATTAAATCTGAGAAAACTTGAAAGCTCAAGACAATCTGAGCCCATATAATGTTAGCCATGACAGCAAATGCATCACGACCAACATACAGCCTTTGGAAAATTCCATTGTATGCTTTGAGAAAATGAGAGTGAAAAAGGCAAGCATTAATATTCCATTAATATGGAATAGTTTTGACAGCGCAGCCCCCCTAACGGGAAACGCAGTGGCCCTCAAAGATCCCTAGACCTCACTTGGAGAACTGCTAGCCTGTTGTACAAACCTGAAACAATTACTTTTTAAGGAGAGTGTGACCAGGAAATTCTTTTTCTATTGCTACTGAGTATTATGTGACCAGGAAATTCTTTTTCTATTGCTACTGAGTTAATCTTCCCTTGGCCCGAAGTAGCCAGTAGATCTCTATGGAGAGGGCAGGAAGGGAAAAAAAACAGCATTTATTAAGTATATTCTCACTGCTTCTTCCATCATCCCCCACTTCCAATTAATCCCCAATCTCACTCCATTTGCAGTCATCCACCTCCACTGACATTGGCCTAGTTCACAGTAGGCTCATCTCTCACCTGCATGAGTGCAGCAAACTCCTAGCTGGTCTCCAATTCTCCTGTCTTGCCTCCAGTCCTCTCTGTGGCCAGAGCATTCCTTCTAAAGCCCCAGACAGACCATGACTGACCCTGACAGTGTTCGTTGCCCTTTGGGTGAAATTACACTTCCTCTACATGGCTCCCAAAGCCCCTTCACAACTAGACTCTGCTCACCCCTCTAGTATCACTTCCTTTCTTGCCACTGCCCCCACCTTCTACCCTCAATTCGTATCCTCACCCTTTTAGTCTGCTGAGTACCTGAACACGCATGGTCTTTCTCACATTTGAGCCTTGAAATGTGGTATTCCCACTGTCGAAAACTTCCCAGCCTTTCTTGGCTGAGACCTACTGGTCCCTCAGCTCTCCGTTAAATGTCACTTCCTCCGGGAAGACTTCCTGACCACCCCCACCCCTATGGTTGGGTTAGGCACACCTCTTAATTTTTCCCATGACAGATGACCGTCTCCCTGTTGTAGCAGTTGTTACACTGTAATTGTGTCTCCTTGAGTATATCTCCTGAGCTTGGAAGCATTCTGAGGTTAGGGAAAATGTCTAGGATTATGCACAGCTTCTGCCCTCAGAATAATTTCTGACACATGGTGGATACACACTGCATAGTTCTTGATGATGAATCAGTCAGTCAGTCAATTCTTTAAGCATATCCTAATGTCCCATAATAAATGCTTTCTGTGCATTATTTCATTTAGTTC
The DNA here is from genome assembly GCF_963455335.1 of Martes martes. Classification (NCBI taxonomy): domain Eukaryota; kingdom Metazoa; phylum Chordata; class Mammalia; order Carnivora; family Mustelidae; genus Martes; species Martes martes. The sequence continues at coordinate 47,506,669 of NC_137900.1, read as the reverse complement.
TCTTGACTGAAGTAGAAACTATTTCCCCCAATTGCGTGTAAAAGAATGTGGGCCCTTTACTTCTGTTACCTAAATGCCCCAGCAGCTAGGAAACCATGAAGCTGGGATATAGGTCCTTTTCCTACCACAACATGCTGAAATAAAGAGATCACCCAAATGGCCATCAGCTGGTAGAAATGAATGAAGTTTAAGGTAAATTTTCCAAGAGAGAAGGCAGGCAAAGAATCATTCTGACAAAGCGTCTAGGTTCTCCTTCATCTTCCAACCAACACTGTTGGAATCTATTTTCCCAACCAGAACTGAGAATAAAACCATGGGAAATACTTGCTAAGGGAAATTGATCTGTTTCATCATAAAAATACTTTCCCAGTTGGCAGTCTTGAAAATGTCTGTGCTCCTACAGCTTCATAGCCCCGTTTTTTTTTTTTTTAAGTTGTTTGCTTGGTTTTTATGTGTCCCAAGAGCCCCAGGGACTACAATATAGAGGTTACACGGCTTCATTTCACACCTACTGGAAAAATCTTACCTTCCAAGGCTTTCTCCTGACAGCATCCTGTGACACTGGTGAAGCTCTTGTGGGTTGTTTTTCTTCCAGTTCAGCCTGTTGGTTCATGTTTATTTTTCCAGAAAGAGCTGAGTGGGATTCTGAAAGCAGAAAAGGAACGAAAAAGAGAGTTTTATTGCTTTTATTTTTTAAAGAGGCGTGTTTGAGACAAACCATAAGAGACTCTTAATCTCACAAAACAAATTGAGGGTTGTTGGGGGGAGGGTGGTAGGGAGAAGGTGGTTGGGTTATGGACATTGGGGAGAGTGTGTGATATGGTGAGTGCTGTGAAGTGTGTAAACCTGGCAATTCACAGACCTGAACCCCTGGGGCTAATAATACATTATATGTTAATAAAAAATAAAAAATCATAAAAATAAAATAAGATAAGGAGGCATGTTTGTAGTAGCATATACAGATAAGCCAACAAGAAATAAACTTACATCTCTTGTACTTCTGCCACTGTTGGGATTTGGGTATATACTCTTCTTAACTGTCTTGCTGTCTCTATCTCTCTCATCTGTCTGTCCCTTATGTAAAAATTGCACATACTTTGAAAAACTTCCAGCATTTAATTGCAAATCTCTTTCTGTGCCACTGATCGTCTACCTCAGTGTTTCTCAAACTTGAATGCACGTGTGACTCGCTGGGAGCTTGGTAGAAAAGCAGAACCTCAGAGCCAGCTCTGGACCTGCTGAGTCAGAAACTGCATTGTAAGAAGTGTCAGATGAAGGTGGTGATGTCAGTCAAAGAACCACATTTCAGCCGCACAAGTGAACACCCTTCACGAAGACAGCTGTGTCCCCAGAGTCCATGTGTCAAAGTTGGTGTAACTAAGCTCCATCTTGTCAAATGTCAGATTTACTTCCGGTTTCCTTGTCGATGAGGCACACCTTTATAAATATTCGTACACACCCATCATTCTTTCTTTAGGAAAAAGCCCTGTAAGTAGTTTACTGCATCATACGTACTATTGAGGGAAATAATAGATTTGTAAAGAGACCAAAACCATAATGAGGTCCACCTCACAGCGTGGAAAACCAAAATGTAGCCACAGCACTTCCTGTCACGTCTGCCTTTTCCCCTAGATGCGGTGAACCAAGACAGAGCTTTTTCTGTGATATTTTGGGGAATTGTGATCACAGTGCTGTTTTTATTAAAATGCGTTCCCTTTGTCTTCAGTTCCTCTAATTTTATCCTCCCTTTCACGTGCTGTTCTCATCTCACTTCCTCCAGAAAGTCTTCCCTCTCAATCCCACTTACAGTGAGCTCACTGGCTAAGTATTTTCACCATTATTCTCTGAGTCACTTATCTGGAAGCACACTTACTTAGTTTCTCTCGACGCCATTTGAATATGCCACTTGGCATCCCTCAGCTCTGTAGCTGGCTAACGAACAAAATGCCAGAGGGTATGGATTTTCAGTGTCCTTCCTCCAAGTCCGCTGCGTCTGCTCTCCTGGGGGTTTACTCCGCAGAGGGCTTTGGTGCCGAAGGGAGAGCACACAATCTGAAACGAGCAGGCCTCGTTTTGAGGCCCGGCTCTGTATTCACCATCTGTGGAAATCGAGGTGCAAGTCACAGAACTTTTGAGCCCTGATTTTGTCATCTGTAAAATGGGGATAATACCCATGCAACTTAACAATTAACGAGGTGGTTGTGCAAATTAAGACTATAATCCATTAGATTATTTCCCCAAATCTAAATAATTTCCTTATAGAGTGTCAGTTTGGAATTTGTCTCTGAACTCAAAGATGCAACTCTTTCTTTCACTCCCCCACCCTTCACCAAAAAAGAGATGATCTCACACTCAGGAACCTTTGCCCGACACCTTATCTAACAGGCATGAAGCAGTGCGGTTTTGTTTTCATTGCTTTATTTACTTTCTATTTATGGCAAGCCATATTGGTTTTGCTAGTTGCAGTAGTGATATGAAATTCATTTTTAAATGAGCTTATTTAAGTTTAAAAAAGGCAAGACAATTTAAAGTAAAATAAATCGTAGAGAGTAACATGAAAATATGGCAAAAGATCATGTTGATGTCATAGAAATGACTGAAGTTTGGGAAACATCTAACTGTCGGAAGCCACCTTCCAACTATAAAGCAATATTTGGATGTCAGTTTTTATTTTAGCTGTACTAATGGAAACTACTGGAAGATAAGTTCCGTGGGTCGTTCTCCAACAGAGCTGTAGATATAATAGATTCTCAATAAAAACTTCTCTGGTGTGATTAAAGATAAACCAGATCAAGTGTTCTGTTATTTGACAAATGACTATCCATTGTTTCAGCTTGCAGAAGTATCCAAAGAACATAGAAAAGCTAGTTTGTTTCTGATTAAAAAAAAAAAAAGTCAGATATAAAAGTAGTTAAGGGAGTTGATCAAAGTAACTGGGTTGGCTCAACACATACCAGTTACAGTAAGGACGAGCTGGAGAGTGTGTGAACTTGGCAGTCAGACATTTCTTTTCATCATCAAAAATAATAAATATTTGAGGAACATCAATTGTACAGAGGATATTTTCCTGGGAAAGATTTGACTAAAACCTGCATTCATGGGGGGGGGGGGGAAGATTTACTGTGCTCTGAATTAACATGATTACTGCTACTGTATTAGAACACAAAACAAGTTCACTTAGAATTTTCCAGGTAACACTGTGACATCTCTCAAAGAAGGGGCGGGTCTAATTAATTCTGTCTCTTCCTGAAGAAATGAAATCAGTCAGAGAGAGATTAAGTGATTTGACTAAGATCATGCAGTTCTTTTTAGCTCAGATGAAAACTAAGGGATTCTGGCTTTCTAGGTCTTATATTTGCATCATTGATTTCTCTCTAGGGTGGGCTTCTGGGAGGCTACATCTTCCTGCTGGTCTAGGGAGGATCAGGTGATTAAATTCAATGATTCTAGACCCGGATTGTCAGTAGTGGGGTGAAATTAAATTAAGTGGGATTAAGATGAGGACCCGTGTGACTGGTTTAAGGAGGACAGACAGAAATGATCTTCTTTGAGGAGAACAGACAGAAATCTTCAGTGTGAAGTTCGCTGCCCACATTTGTGATACAAGTAGATCAAATCATAGGCAGCTTATTTTCATAAGACCTGAAGGAGGCTTCTCAAATTCCCTTTCTCCATAGAACCAAAACCAATGCATGAGAATATAGTGATTAAAGCCTTAGGCTCTGGAGCTGAACCAGTTTAGTTTCAAACCCTGCTTTGACCAGTGTCCATATTACCTTGGACAAGTTACTTAATGTCTTTGATCTTTAGTTCAACTATAAATTGGGAAGAATAATAGTATTTATATCCCTTATGCTCACAACACAGACTTAATGTGGTTTTATTTTTTAAAAAATCATTTTTTTGAAATGTGTTTAGAGCAGTGCCTGCCTGCGATATAGGAAGTACTAAGGAGATTAAAAATATTTCTATTTTTTTAAAGATTTTATTTATTTATTTGACAGAGGGAGAGAGAGGCAGCAAGAGAGGGAACACAAGGAGGGGAGTGGAAGGGGGAGAAGCAGACTCCCCGCTGAGCAGGGAGCCCGATACAGGGCTCCATCCCAGGACCCCGGGACCATGACCTGAGCCAAAGGCAGACACTTAACTGACTGAGCCACCCAGATGCCCCAAAACATTAAAAACATTTCTAAAAGGAAAAGCACGAGCCAATGTTGTAGACATTTCAGGCCCCTCTGGGGTGGAAGTTATTCTCCTTGCTTCAGATGATGCCAATGCCCTTTGGATCTCTTATTTGTTTCATTAACAAGTGGTTATCAAAACAGTCCTAAGCACAACATTTTCCATCGTGTCTTAAAGCCTTTGCCTCATCGGAGACATTCTATTCCTTTACTCTTTCCACCTTGTCATCCTGATGTCACCCCAACTAAAACAGAACTCAGTATCTCTTCCTCAAACTCAGATGCCCTTCTGACTCCCCAGACTTAACATTCTCCCACAGTGGCCTGGTTCACCTTTCTTGACCACTCCTTCTGTCTACCATAAGCTTCTGCCTTCATAATTTTGGTTTCAGTTTGGGTTCCCCTGAAGCGGACCCCAAGACAAGGCTTGGAGTGCAGGTAGTTTACTTGGGAGGTCCAGAAAACACCAAGAGCAGGCAGAGTGATAGGACAGCTGGGAAGTAAGCAAGGAAGGGAAAACACACAAATATGGTGTGTTATAAAGCCACCACCACTGGGGGTGATTAGAGCTTTTTCCCCAGGGGGAAACTGGGTGGCAGTGTACAACACACTGTGGTAGCCCAAATAATGTCCCCCCCACCAATGGCCATGGCCTATCCCCAGATCCTGTGAATATGTTACCTTATATGGTAGAAGAGACTTTGCATATATGAGTAAATTAAGGATCTTGAGAAGATTACCCTAGACCATCCAAGTAGGCCCAAAATAATCTCAAGGTTCCTTATAAGAGGGAGGCAGTAGGGTCCAGAGTCAAAGGAGATTTGAAGGTGCTAAGCTGCTGGCTTTGAAGATGGAGGAAGGAGCCAAGAGCCAAAGGATACAGGCAGCATCTAGAAGCTGGAAAGCAAGGAAATAGATTCTCCCTCGGAGTCTACAGAAATAACCCAGCTCTACCAATTCCTTGATCCATTATGGACCCATTTTGGAGTTCTGACCACCAGAACTATTAGAAAGTAGATTTGTGTTGTGTGGCCATTTTTTTTACAACAGTAGTAGGAAACAAATAAAACACACCACAGAGTTCTTCCGCTCAGAGGACAAGGGAACTGGGATGTTTATGTATTTACCCCTGTCATTTATCTGGCTGAGTCTGCTGGGCATGGGAGTGTGAATCCCTCAGCTCTCTGGTAAAGGGGGGAAGACCCTGGCAATCCAAAATCAGCCAGAACCCGCTAACATGCTCAGACTCCAGGGAAATGGACAGGACACAAACAGTCCGTCCTAATGTGCCCTTCTTTGGCTCCTGCTGTCTAATCTGCCTCCCGGCTCACCACCCCTTTGGATCAGTCCTTCCAGGAATTTTCCCAGCATCTTACAGAGTAATTTTTCCAGAATAGGGGGGCCACATGTGGGTTGCCCCCTTTCTCAAAAATCTTCAATGCTTCCATAAAGAATGATTCTTACAAAAGGAAGCCCAGAGGTCAAAAACTAAAAGTTAGGTCTGGATCCCCTGATACTTTCATCTTAGCCCTTGAACTTTTAAGTTTGGGCATGTAGAAGACACCAAGGACGTGTTTGGGATCAATTTTGTGCAGAGCTCCAGGCTTGGCCTATGAATCTTTGGAGCCTTGAGATGTGGATCCCTTAGGTCTGCATTCCTTAGAATAGCAATAACACCAGGAGGAAGTGAGAAAATTGATTTGAAAATGCAGAAGGTTAATTAAAGGAAACATTTGAGATGTGCACTTGTCAACTGACACTAGAGAAGCGGAGCCTGAGGAAGTTTGAGCTCTGCACATTTACAGAATGTCACATGTATATTGAGATAAGTCCCGAACCTAAGGAGACATAACGGGCTGAAATAACTTCCATGCATGAAAGCAGGGACGTTCACCCTTCCTACTCCGTCTGTCCTAATGGGAGGCACTGCAAATTTTGGAGCCTTGGTGTGGCTGACTTCAGGCTTGCGTGACTCCCTTAGACTCTGTCCGCATCCTCACCTTGACTTTCCCAAGCTGTACTGACTCTGTGCTGCTGGCTCAGACCACTAACAGGCAGAGAAAGGGAAAAAAAAGAGCCTATACATTTTTAACATACCAAAAATAAATATGTTGTAAAGTTAGAACAGAAGGTGCTGGATGCTGGAGGGGAATTGGGGGTTTGGTTTTGGTTTAACCTTGTTTCAGAGTAAGGGTGGAGCTGTGAAAAGCAGAGCCTAAGAAAGGAAGGAAACGAGCCTTCCCTGAGCATGGAGCAGGTGTCTGGTTCTCGCTGACCCCCTGGGGAAGTCACTGACACTCCACTGGGCAAAGGCTGAGGCGAAGGTTCAAAGAGGTTACATAATTTGACAAACACCATGAAACGGAACGTCGGTCAGATGGGATTTGCACCTCAGTCTCTGTACTCTCTTGTCTGTCTCTCACGGAAGGTGTAACTTACATCTATAGAATGTTTTTCAAAAGCATCTTCTTGGGGTGCCTGAATGGCTCTGTTGGTGAAGCGTCCCACTCTTGATTTCAGCTCAGGTCATGATCTCAAGGTCGTGAGATCGAGCCCCGTGTCTGGCTCTGCACTCAGTATGGAGTCTGTTTAAGATTCTCTCTCTCCCTCTGCCCTTCTCCCACATATGCCTGTATGCTCGCTCTCTCGCTCTCTCTTTCTCTCTCTCTGAAAATAAAAAAGCCATTTTCTTATGCTCCCTTTAAATTTCATCTGTGGGCAGATATCAGTTGCCACATTTAATGGCTAAAATTACAAAAGTTCAGAACTGTTTTTCCCAAAGACATCCAACTGGTAAGCAATAAAACAGGTCTGGGTTGTAAGGCTCGGGTCTCACGGTCTTTTCAGTCCATCATTGTGTCCAGACCAGAAGGGGCTGAGTCATGGCGCCTGAAACCAGTTAGTAGCAGAAGTTCATGTCAGAGAATCAATCTGATCTGAAAAAAAAAAAAAAAAAAACCTGAACTTAATTGTTTTCTTAATTATTTAATTAATGGGGTCTGCCTACAGAAAATTTGGACAATATAGAAAAAAAGAAGAGAAAAATCACCTGTAATATCACCACCCAGAAATGATCACAAGTATTATCTTGATACATTGCCTTCTAGTACCTGTAATGCAGATATGCATGCATATTGTATTTTTTAAAAAGATTATTTATTTATTTATTTGACACACAGAGAGAGATCACAAGTAAGCAGAGAGGCAGGCAGAGAGAGAGGGGGAAGCGGGCTCCCCACTGAGCAGAGAGCCCGACGCGGGACTCGATTCCAGGACCCTGAGATCATGACCTGAGCCGAAGGCAGACACTTAACCCACTGAGCCACCCAGGTGCCCTGCATATTGTATTTCCATAAAAGTAAGACCACGTTGTATAGAGTTTAATACCCAGGCTTTCTAATTAACGTTAGATGATGAGTAGAATCCCATGTCCTTAACTCCTTAAGTAACTGTCTCACATACCATAATATTGCAGGAACATAACCTTAATTTATTTAAACATTCACTTGCTGTTGAACATAGAAGTCATTCTTGGTTGTAAACTGTTACATGGTTTACAGCTGTTACATGCTGCAGTTTTGGTATCTACACGTAAATATTTACATCTCCAATAGCAGTGGACCAGAGAGGTGATTTCTCCCTCTTGGGTGTTGTTACTTTCAAACCTTTGCAAGAGTGATAGGCGGGGAAAAAACTCTTCTAATTGGCATTATACAGATGACAGCCAAGCTGAACTTGCTTCTGCATGTGTATTTTCTCAGGGGTTCTGAAACACATATGATTCTGCCATCCTCAGAGATCCAGCAGTGGGTACCAAAACAATCAAATGTTAAAATATTCCCAGAACTCCCACATCAAGCCAATGCCTGCCTGAGAACAAGAACACCTCTGGGCAGGAACTGGGTCATATTCGTCTTTCTTGTCCTCAGTTCCTGGCTCTATGCCAGACATCTGCCAGGTTCCCAACACATTTGTTGAAAACATTTCTAAAGAGTTTATGTCCTAATTTTGGTCTTCTGAATTGCTCTGTGACTTTCAATGAGTTAGACCACATTTCTGTGCCTCCATGTCTCTGACTATAAATGAATGGAAGTGGGATATGATACGCTGCATGAACTGAAGGCCATAGAAAGGCTGTAGCTTCCATACAAAAGTCTCTGTGTACGAGCGCATGTCACCTGGACAGGGCCTGTCCCTCTCCTGCGGAGTGTGGAGAAGTCCATATATATTAGAAACCTTAAAGGGGGCTTACAGTTCCTGCCCCCTTCTCATGCAATGTACTGTGGCTAGAGCCCATTTCATGTGGTTTCTCTCTCTATTTTCAGAGTCTAACACAGTGCATGGCACACAGGACGTATCAGGAACGGAGGCAGGGAAGGAGGGGTCATTCGTGATGGGAGGATGCGGCAATGAGCCGTTAGTGCTGGAAAAGATCTTACAGATCTCATTTTAGAGGGCATCTTCTCGGTCACTGTTTTATTTTTGTAAACACGGCTATGCTAACTTCCTCACCTTATAGGCACTTGCTAGAATAAATTTAAATAACTAGCTGGGGAAATGAAATTGCATACAAATCTTCCATATTAAAACATTTTGGGTCCTTTGTGTTTTGCTTTGTTTTGTCGCCGGTCATGGTCTCAGTATTTACTAATCAAGAAGCATAGAGTTTTCACTTCTAGAGGAAGCACACTATGTATGAAGCAATGATTAGATTACAAATGAGTTTTTCAGATGAACTTTGCAATCATATCCAAAAGTGGTGAAGTCACTTCAGTTTCCAAAGCCAATTTAAATGAATACTTAGGAAGCCAGTGAAAACTGGAAAGTACAAATTGACTCTTCTTTGGGGCTCTTTTTTCTTCCTAAATAATGAAACATGTTTATTTTAACCTGCTAAGTGCTCACTTCGGCAGCACATATACTAAAATATTTTAACCTGCTAAATGTGTATCTTTAAATGTTTCATTCCTTGGCATACAGTATTTTAAAATAGACAAGGCTTCTAAAATGACAATTAAAATGACAATTTTAGCCAAGCTGGAAAAGGAAATTAAAACTAATCCACTCACAACTTTCATCATTTATTTATACAATTAAAAATGATAGACTTTTATGCTTTTCTCAAATCCCAAATGATTTCTCTAGTTAGAACAAATTAGTGCCAAAGAAAAAGACATTTGTTATGTAATGGCAGAAGTTGTTATTACAATTTTAAAAGCCTTTGATGCAATCACTTAGCTAAGGGGCTGAGTTCATTGATGAGATTTTAAACATTGACAAACATGTTGTTTTTTAATTTCTTAGAGTTTCTATCTTGGACCATGACGGCTAAACGCCTAAAATATAATCAGTTTCTCTTCTGTAGCAATTCATCATTTCCCCCAATACTTAACATAGTGAACATCTAGAAGAAAATGGCTGGACATGGCAATATGGCCTATTGGGACCAATCCATAGAACTTTCCAAACAGGTATGCAACTCAGTTATATACTCTGTTATTAGAAAAGAAAAACTCAATTTGTTCTAGAATGATGCCACTGGGGTTAAATTTAAATTATGTATTTGAAATCAAACTACAGAGATTTTTAAAGAAAGCCTATATGTTTTTATTTTAGATTTTAAAACATGGGATAAGTTGATTACACAGTAAATATTCTTACAACAACTGTATTTTTTGAAATTCCTACTTCATGAATGAGAGTCAGTACTTTTTATTTGGATGAGATATTTTCCTTTATCTTTCTGAAGATATTAAAATAATTTTTATATCATATAATTTAAATTATACCAAAAATAGGGACTCCCGGGTGGCTCACTCGGTTAAGCAACTGCCTTCGGCTCAGGTCATTATCCCAAGGTCCTGGGATCGAGCCCCACATCAGGCTTCCTACTCAATGAGAAGCCTGCTTCTCCCTCTGCCCTGCTTGTGCGCACTCTCTCTCTCTCTCTCTCTCTGAAAAATAAATAAAATCTTTTTTTTAATGAATAAAATAAATAAATAAATAATATCAGAAATGAACCATTACAAAGCCACAATTCTCCACGTGCCCCTCCCAGTCATGCTTCCTTCCCATCCACCTTCTGGAGGTGATCTCCATCCTGAATCTGGTAAATAGCTAAAATGTATGGCCTTACAGATTTAGTGGACGGATACAACTCCTAAAGGATACATAGTAAAGTTGCACATATTTCTAACTTTATGTAAATAGTATCTTAATGAACAGGGTCTACCACAATTGGCTTTTTTAAAGCCAACATTAGATTTGTGTGATTTACCTATATTGACATAGAGGATTCATTTGAAGTGGTTTACAGTATTCCATTATATGAACTGACTGCAATTAATCTATTTATTCTCTTTTGGGGGGAACAAAAAGATTGTTTCTGCTAACAAGCAAGGCTGCCATAGGTAATCTGTGCACCTGACCTAGGTCCCGGCCCAGGAGTCCCTCTGAGAAAAATCCCAGTGATAGAAATGCTGGATCACAGTTTGTTCACCTGCAGATTTGCTGAATGTTGCATATTGGCACATTAGGCTCAGTTGTGCCAATAACAGTTTTTCTTTTTAAGTGTTTTGCATGTTCCGTGTTTCCTCCAATCCTTTGTTCATATTAGGTTGTTTTTCTTATGACGTTGGTATTTGTTTTCACCCCTGACTTTCACTGGGAGACTTTCCTCAAATGTGTGGTGAAGGGTCAGCCGTTCATATTTAAGGATGAAGTCTGAAAGAGCCGGTTGAGGTCCTGCATGAGTGATGGGGAAAGGGGACAGACTGTGACCCGTGTGCTTCCCTCGAAGACAGGGCTCCTCAGCAGGAGCCCCACTGGCCTTTGGGGCTGGACAGTTCATTGTGGGGCAGCTGTTCTGTGCACTGTAGGATGCCTCGTCATTTCCCTGGCCTCTCCTCATGACAGGCCAGTGGAGTCACGCACCTCTCTCGAGTTATGACAATCAGAGATGTCTCCACGTGTCCCCTGGGGACAACCCCCTCTGCTCTAGGATGAATAAGTGGCTGCCTGGCCCTTTTATTTCCTCCAACATTAAGTCCCTTAGAGAACTTCTCTGGGGTCATCCACTTTCTCCACAGGGGCTCCTCCAGGGTCCTATTCCTGGTGGAGGAGGAGCAGAGAAATCAACCTGGTGAAGGACCGGGGGCAGCCTTTTCCTTTGTCCTCCATTTTCTCCTGGTATTCCTTGCCAGCCCTTGGCTGGGTCTCGTATCCCTCCATTGCCTCCCAGATTAAAATTCCTGACACTCAGCCCCCTGTCTCCATAGGGTAGTCTCACACGCCTGAAAAGTGTGGGGAACAAGGATTAGCAAATTTTTACCTCTATGGCTGACATTGGCATCATTGTCCTTGCATAGGGTATCTTTGTGCATATTGAATTCTTTATGATAACTTTCCAAAAGTGGTATAAAAAAATACATGCAGGTTTGTTTTTTTGTTTTTTTTAAGTTAGCCTCCATACCCAGCGTGGAGCCAAACTCAGGGCTTGAACTTATAAACCCTGAGATTAAGACCTAAGATCAAGAGTCTTGATCTCAGGGGCTTAATGCACTGAGCCACCCAGGTGCCCCAAAATATGTGCAATTTAAAATACACTTCTTAGTCTATGCATTTTCAACCCTTGATACATACTAACTGTGCATATTCATCTAATCAATTCTTCTCTTTCCTTTGTGGTCAGCATCCATCTTTTAAAAGTCTCTAGCCTTTTACTTTTCCTGTAGGCTTCTCTTTCTCCATGAATATAGGTAAAATAAATTATAAATCCTTGATCGAACAAGTACTGGAAAAAGTATCTTGACGGGGCACCTGGGTGGCTCAGTCAGTTGAGCATCAAACTCTTGATTTTGGCTCAGGTCATGATCTCAGGGTTGTGGGATCGAGTCCTGTGTAGGACTCCATGCTAGACACGGAGCCTGCTTAAGATTCTCTCTCTCCAAAAAAAAAAAAAAAAGATTCTCTCTCTCCCTCCCTGCTCCCTCTCTCCCTCTCTCTAAAATATATATATTTTGTTTTCCCCTCTGAACAACAAATCAGTTCTGAAAGAAGATATAAAGCAGAAGGAAAATTCTCCACTGCTAGGGAGAATAAATGCTGAGGTAAATGTAATCTGTAAAATTCTTGTGGCCCTTCCTCATATAAGATACCTTTAGAGGCATTTAAACTGGTAGGAAAATAATTGCTGAGACAGTCGTCTGTAAGAACACCTCTACTCTGTCCGTTGCAATTCCACCATTTATTATTTTCTTATGTAAATAGGCCATTTTCTAATGTTTTAAAAATATATTTATTTAGAATAGACATTTGTAATGATTCAGGGTCTTTGTAGCGCGTGCGTACTGGTTGACCACGTTTGAACAGGCAACTGTGTTATAGTTCAACCGGTTTATTTGGCCTTTGTGGTGAATATCCTCATTTGAAGACGATTTAATGTACATTCATCTTCTGGGAAAGCTTCTATGACCATTTTTTTCCTCCCACTGATTCCATGGCCATTTCCCCCTCCTTCTGACCTACTTAGTTTTTTTAGATATTTATCTTACGTGAAAACAACCACAAAATTTAATTCTAGTTAATGAGCAAAGACACTTCGAAGGGTACAAAGGAGGGCAGGAGGGAGAGAGGGAAGGCAGGCAGTATGACTTAAAAAAGAAAGAAAGAAAAAGTGCCTTGTGAATCACCTTTTGAAAACTCAAATTCCTCTTATTTTCTGTATGTGAGAAGCATCTGAAAAACAAAACTGACCTTTTAGGAGACACTGAAAAGACATATGCCGTGCTTACCAGTCTCGTCAATGTCCTGTTCTATTTTTGCCCTCTAAATGTACTTGACTAGGGAGAACACTGTGTTTTTAAACCTCTTCATATTAGAGATACATGACGAGTAAGAGTTAAGTTATATAAAGGTAATGCTTTCTTCTATTGATTACCCGTCCTTGGTTTTGGACAGGGCCAACAACAACCAGAAAATAAATAATCCCATTCTGTAGTAAAATCGAGGACCGCAAAGTGAATAAACTTATAAACATTTATGGCTCAGATACTATGGAGCAGATCCTGTATCACTCATACATGGATAGGCCCGCGGATAGATACACACAGATGCTTACAGAGAGAGAACAACACTTCATGGACATTAGTTCGTTTTATTCTCATAACGCCATATGAGTTGAAGGTGTCTCCATCCTGTAGACAGACATAAACTGTGAGAAGTTATATGATTAAGTGACTTTCGCCAAAGCTCAAATGGCTAACAGGTGTGTATTTTTCAGATCTGATAACCAACGAGTAGAGCCTGCAAAATGAGAGGATTTGGTCATTGTAAACATTTGGTCATTAATCAATGTTCATTCATCCAACAAATGTTTATTGAGCACCTTCTAGGTGCTAGTATGCTGGGTGCTGGGGACACTACGTGAAAAAGAAAAGTCCCTGTCCTCATACAGCAGACAGTCTAGGGGAGGAGAGAGACAGTAAACCCAGCAAATAAGATAGTGACACATAATGACAAGTGCTAGGAGGAAAAATAAAGCAAGTTGAGAGGACAAAGAATGATCATTAGAAGGAAGGGAAGCGATTGTTCTGTCTGAAGTCACAATCTATGAGGCATTTTTTTTCCTACCAATTTAGAAGGAAAACCATGTTTTTGCTTTGCTACTGGCATGTTTTATCCACAGAGAAGCTAAGACGTGTTAATTTCAAGAATAAAAAAGAAAAGACTTTCAGTTTTTTCTTGTGATATTATAGTATTGTTGTCCACCATCAAAAAACGTCTATATTACAGTCATGCTTTTTCAAGTATGACATAAAGAAAATCAAATCAGGTCATTGTTCATGTCTATAAAACTGAGATGGGGGAAAAAAACGCCGTTGAAGCCCATCACTGTTGAAAACATTCTCTTGCCAAAGTTCAGGTGGCAATTATCTTGTGCCTCTTAAAGATAGATGGCTTATTTCTGCTTGATATGGTTCTTACTAAGCCTTGATGGAGTAAAATTATGGGTACATAATTCCCATTCACTTATGACATAAGTCTGTTATTTATATCCACTGTCTCTAGAGATGGGATAATGCAGTGAACCCCTTGGTCATTCTTTACTCCTGCCTGTGAATAGGAGATAATAGACGAGGCAAGCTTCTTGCAGAAGGTCCCACATCTGACCGTTTTACTCTGTGTTCTGAGTTTTATATTTGCCTGTAGACCCATCCTTGCTTGGAATATAAGCCTAAGGCTTTGGAGCTGTGTCTGAACAGAGGGGAGGAGAAAAATATGGGTTTGTGCAAACAGCACTGAAACTCAAGTCTCCCTGGGACTCCTCAACAATTCAGGGGAAAAACGGTGGTCCCCACACGTGGCTTGTCTTACTTGGGGTGTGGTCATATGGTCATCATTCCATAGACATACCTCAGCATGGGTAGCACAAACACCATGATGGCACTTGAAAGGATTTAGGTGGTATGACAAACATTTTTCATGATTATGTGCCTGCTTTAATGTATACTAGAAAAAGTAAATTAACTGGTTTCTTCATTTCTCCAAATGTATTACCTAAAATCGGCAAGGAAGTATTTAAATAAAAGAAAAGTGACTCCACTTAAAGAAAAGCCCTAGGTTAGTAATAATATATGGTACACAGACATGAAGAAACCATGACCATGGTACGAGGAGGTCTAAGGCTGAGTGAACACAATATTCGGTATGGTCTCTGGTCACCACAAGCCCTGGGAAGACTGAGTCCTTGGAGTCCCTTGTTTTCTGCTAACCTCCTCTGTTCATGTATCTTTGCGTGCCCATAAAATGTTCTCTTTCCCATGGGTTGTAGATTCACAGCCTGGGCCTGCCTTGTAGGAGCCCCGCTCATGTGAACTCTGGGGGATTGGTGAGCAGCCACACTGAGCCTCGTCCCTTCCTTCGACCTCTGGCTCTTCAATGTTCCCTGTGGTTGTGTGGACCAAAGACCCCTCCTAAGTGTCTCTTAGAAGCAGGTACATTCTACATATGTCTGTAGGATTCTCTCGTTCTTTCTCGGTTACCCCTTCAGGAAAGGAGTGGTACAGTGTTGCCAGTGGGCCAACAGACACCAGTTTGGTGTCTGAAAATTATCCTAGGCAGCTTCAGAGGTGTTCACTATTGAACCAATTGTCACCTGCCCCTGTTGTTTGAATGTGATGCTGTTTTATTTTTTGCCAGTGCACACGCACACACTCATACACAGAGAAAGGAAATAGACTTCCCTTGCTGGTGCCTATGCTACACCCGATTCACACTTTTCAATCCTACCAAGATCCACTTCGCACTGGGAATATCCATTATTGAGCATCAGAGGGATATCCTGAGAATTGCCAAGGAAGAGGATTTGGAACTAGACTGGATTCCAAGTTCACTCCTAACCAGAGTTGGAGCGTGGCCTTGTTCAAATGATTTGTCTTTGCTGAGCTTCCGTGTCATGGAAAATGGGGGGAAATTATACTTCCGGGGATAGGCTAGGGAGGAAGTGACAGTATGTACGAGCCTGACATGTGAATCAGAATCATTTGTATTTGTTTAAGCAACAAGTTTTTAAAAGAAAACACTGTAGTTTTTCAAGCAGAATTGTCCGGTAGCTTCAGGCCTGGCTGGAGCTCAGGAGGCATCAGGCAGTACCATCTGGGCTTTGCCTCTGTCCGTCTCTAGCACTCACCCTTGCTTTTCCCTAGGACACCCAGCTTCGTTCTCAGGCAGGCTCTTTGGAAACAAGAGCAAGCACTCAACAAGTAAACAAGAAGCCACCAGCAGTTCTCAGCTGACATCCCATCAGCTTAACACCCCATCTTAGTATGTTTGTGTTGCTCTACCAAAATATGCTGGAGACTCGGTAGGTTATAAATGGGTTTCTTGTAGTTCCGAAAGGCCAGGAAATCCAAGATCAGAGTGCTCACAGAGTCGATGTCTGGGGAAATCCCACTTTCTGATTCTTTGTCAGCGCCTTCTGTCCATGTCCTCACTAGGTGAGAGAAGTTAGGGAACTCTATGGGGTCTCTTTTATTATACAAACATAATCCTATTCAAGAGGGTAGAGCCCTCCTGATCTAAGCACCACCTCAAACCCCACCTACAAATACTATCACATCAGGCATTAAGAGCTTAACATCTGAATTTGGGGGGGACGAAAACATTCAGAATCCAGCAATCCTCAAAGGAAAGACAGCTCCTCTTTCCCAGTGTGTTGGCCAACAACCCCAGTCTTGGACCAGGAGGTGAGATGCATTAACAGGCCTGAATGTTCCCATGAAGTGGGAGGTGGGGGAGATCCCTCCCAAAATCAAATGGACTCACAGTAGACGAGAAAGGGGTCTTCCAAGACAGACAAGATGCTGTTTCCAGAAAGAAGAGAAGAGGATGCTGGGCATGAGAAAGCATCAGATCTCACATAGAGCCTGACGCAATGACAGGTGGCCACTTCTGTGGCCTGTGATGAAGGTTACATTAGATGCGTCACACCAGCACGCCCTTTCCCCTTTGTGTCAACTGGGCTGTGGCATTTACTCTTTGAAAACTGTAATAAACACGATGTCATGTGTCACATTACCACAGTGAGAGAATGGATATTCCAAACATTCGTCAGATATATTGATAGATCTGCTCTGTAACTCCTTAGCATCCAAATCTCTCTCAGTAGCTCCTCTTACTAGTAAGGATATCAAATCATCCAAGCCAGATCAATCTTACTGAGACTAAATTGAGTACACTAAGAACGTGACCTTTGGAGAAAAGCTCAAACCTTTAAAAAAAAAAAATTGTGTGATCAAGTGGCTGATTTAGTAGCTGTTTTTCCCTCCTTGGGGAGTCCTAGTGTAACCATTGCCCTTCCTTCTCTGGAGAAGAGCCAGGAAAGCTTCACTGTTTATGGTTCAGTCCACTTAATTAGCCACACCAAGCCTCAGTCACCTCTTCTGGAAAGTGGCGATGATACCAGTTTTATGAGGGTATGTTGAAAATATGATGAAGTAAGAATAAGTAAAACAATGAAGAAAGAGCCAAGGGAGGTGAGCCGTAAGATGACAAACTTGGGAGCTCTGAGCGTTGAGAAGCATGACCTGGGACACTTGGAGTGACTGTTTCAGAATGAAGAATGTGACCAGCGTGTCAGCACGGTGCCTAATGTGTGTTCTTTCTCCTCCACATTAGTAAAAGTCTCCTTCATTGTAGATGTCTGGTTTTAATAAATGTACCTTAATTCATTTCATAGAATTTAAAGTCTCAAGTTTCTGTCAGATTTGAACCACTCTAATTTATCTTTTGTGCTCAGTGGTAGCTCTCACCGTCTGCCGCTTAACCCTGTGAGACACTATATTTCTTCAAATTAACCACTTTAGAGAATTTAGATTCCGGGAGCTCTGAGCACGGCATCAGGAGACACGCAAAATTACAGACATGTCTGCGGTTTCAAGAAAGACAAGAATGTTGGGGATAGATAAGAAACCCAGAATCAGTGAAATGATTAAAAAAAAATTATACCACGCATGCCTACTATATTTCCTCAGTGAACATTACTCATCAGAAACACATTCTGATTTGCATCTTGAAAGTGAAGATAAAAACAAAACCCATTCTAAGGAAATTTGATTTCCAGTCAATATAACTGAAGTGTCACTCTTTTTTGAAACTGGAAAAAAATACCCAGCCATTACCCATGGACCTCAATCACCATTTTGCTTTCAAATTCAGATTTAACAAAAATATCTTCAGCCTGTCTACCCAAAGGTGGCTGGCATCTTATCAGCAACGTTTGCATGGGTCCCCTCATTTTGGTTCTGCTACAGTGCAACTGCGGAGATACTATTCCCTCATCTGCAGAAGAAACAGGTTCTGGAGAGGTGATAGGACTCGCCAGAGGCCACATAGGCGCTAAGCCAGGATCATAAAAGCCTAGGTTTGGGCTGCTCTATATCCAGGGCTCCTCTCCCGCAATGCCAGGAGCCTGCTCTCCACCAAATGGAGTTTTTGATTTTTCACATTTAAGAGCACCTTTCTTCATCAAGATCTCTATAAGCTGAACAAATTGATTTGCAAGTTATTTATAGAAATCATTTCACCCATCATTGAAAGGAACCTTGGAAGAGCTTTTCAAAAGGACATGAAAATATTGCCTGGCAGTTCAATGAAATGGACAATATAGGGAAATTATTAGAAGCGGCAGGTGTTTATGCATAAACACTGGAAAGCACACATGGAGGCCTAGGGGTGACTCCCACTGAACTTCAGGGCCAAATATCACTTAAGGAACACGGGCTGTTTTAGTCATCATCTGGGTCCTTTTAAGGGATCAGGGCTCCTGAATGGAACACTGGCCACTTAATTACAGGGTCCTGAACTAATCCTGTAAGTTGGGATGTTAATCTTGAAACAGCCAAAAGTCATAGCTGGTGGGAACCTAAGTCAGTCTCAAGGTGGGGAGCAAAGGTCACAGCTAGAGAGTAAGAACTTAGGTCATGTGGGAGGGGACCAGGGAATACCCCAAACAGGAAGTGAGCCATGGAATAAAAACCTTGGAAGCTCAGAGACAAGTTGAGAAACATGGCCTTGGACACATTGAAGTGGTTGTTCCAGAATGAGGAATGCGCCAAGCGTGAAGCAGTCAGAGCCCTCTTCTGTCAGACTCAGCCTGATACACGGGACCACTGGGATGGGCTAAAGGAATTTACTTTTCTCTTTGTTCCCTCACAGATCCCACCTTCACATCGACCACAGGAATCCCTAGCACAGTTTCATAATGGTTTATAAAATAAATAATTTTAGGACTATGCCCATGTGGGTAAATAGTGTCCCATTTTACACATCCCATACTTAAGACACAATGAGCAGGTTAAACCATCCAGGCGACCATGATAAAGTCGATGTGGACCCGGGTTCGAACACCACACTGCAATGCTACCATCTTGTTATCTTCTGGGATAGATTTTTCCAGGTTTCTGATTACCTACTCTCCTAACCATTTGGCTTCCATAAGGGAAAGAACCATATTCAAGACATCAACAAGTCTAGAAGGAACTCACCACCCTCGAACTTCTAAAATGTTCAAATGTATCTTCACCTGTCAGACAGACTCGGGGGTTCCCTGTCGGTAGTTCTTTGGCACTGTCATGCTTAGTTAGAGTGTGGTTCTGTAAAGTGCTGCCCTCCCTCCGCCCCCACCTCCAGGCACATGTGTACCATCTCTCTTGACCATCTTAATCAAAGGACTTCCTGGTGAAATGTCGCTCTAAGGTTGTTACCCTGATTCTAGAGGGAGACCTTGTGGGGGAGGGGTTCCTCTTCCCTTAGGGGCATCCTGATTTCCATGGGTAATGGAAATCATGGGTAGGGGAGGGGAGCGATCTCTGCTTCTTTTATCATAAACCACACAGTTGATGGAAGACTCTGTCTCTCTCCTGGGCCTTGGGAATTTGAGTGAAATGACCCCAAAACAAAAGGGGAAAAAAAAAAAAAAAAGCTTGGAGCTTGGAGCTGTTTGGCCCAGGGAGATAGCCCATCACTTCCTGCTTCCTAGGTCCTCAGAGGACCCTATACCTGTTGTTTCTAAACCTAATTCTTGATTTTCCTTCGAAAAAGGAAGTTGCCTCATTTCTTTCCAATAAGTTTCTTTCCAATAAGTTCCCTTTTCCATGTTAGCCAGAAAGTTTCTTTTGTTTGGAACCATAGAATATTAAGGACTGCTCTCAAGAAGAGGTAGCAAGAGCCCAGACACCTAGGAAGGACTTGCCAGGAAGTGAGAGAAAGCAAAGAGATGTGGGAAGCATTCGTGTGTGCGACTAGAGGCCCCCTGTCTGGTGTCCTCAGTACCAGATCACCAATAGCTTTCTTAAATGTACCCCCCCTAAATTTTTAATGCCCCCATTAAAGCCACCCCGTCTACGTCTGACGGCAGCTCTGTTTGCTCTGGGCTGGATTTCCATCACCCAGTGTAGTGATCTCTCTACTTCTGAACTTCTCCTTGGAAGCCTCCAGTGAATACGAGTGGGGAAATGAACCAAATGCTGTTTAATTAATGAAGTTTGGTTGGCCACATCTTTCATGAAAAAATTAAAAGACATTCCTTAGAGATTTAAAAAAAAAAAATTGTTCAGAGCACAACTTAGAGGCAGGACGCCAGCTGCTGAGTGTGTAATACAGGTAACTTGATTAGAATGGCTGCATATGATCCGGTCAAATGACCACCGTCCTCTCTGGACCCTTCCATTTCCAGAAGGACGGTGAACTCCTCTGCATCCTTCACAGTACAACCACGTCCAGGTCATCTCCCTGAAACCTTCTCGGTTCCCTCTGCTGAGGCATTCACCCCTTACCCTTTGCTCCAAGGAAAGCCCTCAGTCGAAGGCACAAAACTTCCAGATTTGTTGCTGTTCCTGTCCCCCTCCCACCGACCAAGTCCCCTACTAAACTGGAGGCTGGGGGGCTTTGCTTTCTCTGATTTCACCACGGGCTTCTTATAGTGTCTGACATAGATTAAGCACCCTGTAGTTAATCCTCCACTCTTTCAAGGGACCTGTCCTCTCCTCAGCAAATGCCCTGCGGTAGAATCTTACAGCAGCATTACACCAGGAGTGAGGTTTGGGAAGTGGAAGAATCATCGTGAGTTGCTGGTTTCACTGCCCCCTTAGTGAGTCAGCATTTTTCTACCAGAAGCCTTTTTTGGGCTGGGGGGGAAACAGCTGTTTTCCGTTCTGCTTTGTTTTTCAATCCATCTCCCTCCACAACAGAACACGCAATCAATATATGTATAAAGTAAAAAGATCGGACAGTGGATGTCAGCCATTACTTTTTCTGGGGTTTCCCCTTGGGCCCCATCTTCGAAGAGCTTCCATATCTCCCATCACTTGCTTAGGATAAATACAGATTGGTTTCACCAATGGCGCAGTTTCAGATCAGCTCTGCGGGTATCTGATCCCAAAGGACAGCTGCCTTCCTACCTCGTAGGGAGCCCTCGTGTGTTCACTTCTGCAGCGCTCCTCCTGCTCGGGTGTCCCACCCGATCATGCGCTGGTTTTACTTTGCCGTAGAAACAGGCCTTTCTTTTGGGGTTTCCTGCATACCCGGGGCCACAGAGATTGAGACGGTTCCGCTGCTGGGGTTTGGTATCGAAGTGTTTTCCCTTTTTGACACTCATGTGAAAAATTACAGGAAGAGGGGCACCTGGGTGGCTCAGTGGGTTAAAGCCTCTGCCTTCGGCTCAGGTCATGGTCTCAGGGTCCTGGGATCGAGCCCCGCATCGGGCTCTCTGCTCAGCAGGGAGCCTGCTTCCTCCTCTCTCTCTCTGCCTGCTTCTGATCTCTGTCAAGTAAATAAATAAAATCTTTTAAAAAAAAATTACAGGAAGAGAAGACAGCTATAAGAAGGATTACTCTCATAGGAGATGGACATTTTTATTCCTTCTAATAGTCATTCGCAGTCCCGCTGAAGGTCGTGTCTCTCCCATTCAGGCTTACTGAATTGTCCAGGTTTTGCACTCGGCTTCCTAAACCTTGTATGCAGTTAGTTATTCCCAGGACCAAAAGGAGCCTGAAGTGTCATTTCACGTGTGCCACCTGAGGCCCTGGGGATCTTAACTCCCGGCCCAGTGAACAGTTCTGGGCACTCAGCACGGCCACGTTCTTAAAATTAGAATCTCACCTCTGGTAAATGTTCCCATGAAGCATATCCATGATGCAGGATAATGAGTTTCAGAGGCCCCTCTCGAGGTCCCAGTTCCAATTAACCTGTGGCAGAGAGAACTGCCTGAGAAATGTCAACAGGAAAATGAAGCTGGTGGATTTGGGCAGAAGAAACGATGATAAATCACGCTGGTGGAACCCATCCATCAGTGCCTATTTTCGGCGTGTGAAGGAGTTGTTTTTGCAAACTAGTGTTCTCCTCTCCATTATTCTGCAAACATAATCTACTGTTTCCCAGACAAAGGTTGACTGAACGAATCTCCAGAGAGGCAAAGTAAATGATCTCCCAACTCATTAATCCATAGATCCTCAGGATGTGTGTATAGGGGTCATGTTCCCTGAGAGCAATGGCCATACCAGCTGTTGGTACATTAAGGGGGCCCTGTTAATGCCCTCTGCTTTCTTGTTCATGGCTGTCCTACATAGAAAGGGTCTCAGCTCCAAAACTTGCTTTTTTAGTGGAGCATTAGGAACCAGGGACAAAGGGAAAGGAAATATTGAAATCCCAGGGAGACCCAGGTTCTTGGCTGGACCACCCATGGTTGGCTTTCTGCACTGTGCCCCAGACCCCCACTGGGTTGAGCTGGGAGATACAGCAGTGAGCCAAAGAAACAATCATTCCCTACCCTCTTGCAGATTACATTCTGGAGAAGGAAGCCAGGAAATGAAATAAGTACATTAGATAGGATGCCACCAGGTGGGAATGACTATGGAGACAAGAAGAGAGGGGGGAACGCCGGAGGGCAGGGAGGCTGCAATCTGAAATAAGGTGGTCAGAAAGGCCTCCTTGGAAAAAATGACATTTGAGCAAAGATTTGAAGGTAGGGACAGAGAGATCTAAGATCTATAAGCTATCTAGGGCGAAAAGCATTCGAAGAGGAAAATCAAAGTCACCCTGAAAGTAGACCTGAGCAAGGACAGGTGAGCTCAGAGAGGTGACGTGGGGATGGAGGGCGGCAGAGAGCTGGAGGGTCTCTGTAGAGGCGTTGGCTTCTGCTTCAAGATAGGAATCCATTTGGAAAGTTTTCAGCAGAGGAGAGACACGTTCTGACATTTTATATGGGGTCACTCTGCTGCTCTGCTGAGAACAGGCTAAGATGAGTAGGAGGATGGGAACAGGGAGACCCAGAACAATTCAGATGCTATTGCACTTAGCAGGGAGAAAGGGATGGACCAGGTCATGGTGGTAGGGGCCTCAAGAAGGAGTCGGAGTCTGGAGGCACTGTGAAACACACCCACGTCTGCCGTATACTTGGAGTGTTTCAAGTCAACAGAACTTTTCAGCATTTACCGTGTCAGCTCTTGATGGCAAAGGTAGAAGTTTGTCCCAGTTGCATTTGTGAACTTCCCAACATTGTGAAGTTGACAAAGCATTTTAAAATGTTTTAGAGCCGTGAATCTTTCCCTTAAAAAAGTAAATTTGGGTCACGTCAAAGACTGTAGGGGCAAGGGACCCCCCCCAAAGTGAAATTTATACTCCCATCATTTAAGCTATGAAAGTGATATAGAGAGAACTATCCGTGTTTCCCATAACATTTAAGAAAGTTCTTCTGTGGTTGTCGTCATTCTTGTACTAAGCCTTTGGGCAGCGGGTTTGCCCCATCATGGGCCGTGTGAGCCATACCGTTCTCTCCGTGAGCCCTGACACTCTGTGCATCCAGGTCTTTCCATAGTTGTGACTTCTGTGGTGCCCAGTTCCCTACTACTGCCAACCTTTAAGCCTCAGCCCGAGTGACACTCCTTCTAGCAGGATCATGTCCTTCTCCTGTAGCCTCCATTATAGTACTTCTCAGCATTAACAGATTTCTCTATTTGTCTTTCCCTCTCGACTGCCCCTGAGGGCAAGAACTGTGTTGTGTTCTTTGTTTGCATCCCAGTGCTAAAATAATATTGTCAGGTCGTCAGGAAGTAGAGTGTGTTGAATTAAAGTTGGTTTGAAAGAGGGGCGCCTGGCTGGCTTAGTGGGTAGAGCATGTGAGTTTCGAGCTCCATGTTGGGGGTGGGGTAACGTTTACTTAAAAAAATAAAGGAGGCAAATTAAAAAACTTCTTAAAATAAAGTTGGTTTGAAAGAGCCCATAGCTCATTATTTTATGTTAGGTGGTTGCCACTTGCAAGGAATATTTAAGGTTCCTTGATGTGCTGAGAATGACCACCATTTAGGGGTGCCTGGGTGGCTCAGTCAGTTAAGCCTCTGACTTCTGCTCAGGTCATGATCTCAGGATCCTGAGATCGAGTCCCGAGCCGGGCTCCATGCTCAGCAGGGAATCCAGTTCTCTCTCTCCGTCTGCCCCTACCTCCCACTTGTGCATTCTCTCTCTCTTTTTCTCTCTCTCTCAAATAGAGAAATAAAATCTAAAAAAGAAGAAAAAAAGAATGCCCACCATTTACTATGGTAATCATTTGAAACTCCTTCACCCCAGGACACAGTCCCTTGTGTAAGTTTTATTACCTTTACTTTTGTGGGTTTTGTGACAGCAGAGACACAGTAAAACAGATTATTTTTCATGAACTTCCTAATGCAGAACTGCACATTTACACAATTGGTTTTCTTTCCCCACTTACCATGTTATGATGAGACATTTCTGTATTTGGTTACTTGGAAAGGCTAGCAATTTGCACCATCATTTATTAGTTGATTCATGTCAATTCTGTGAATGGTGAAAAGGTATTTAATATTTTGAGGTTTTATTTTTTTATTTATTTGTCAGAGAGAGACAGAGCATAAGCAGGGGTAGTGGCAGGCAGAGGGAGAAGCAGGCTGTCTTCTGAGCAGAGAGCCCAATGCAGGACTTGATCTTGGGGCTTTGATCATGACCTGAGCCACCCAGGTGTCCGGTGAGCAGGTATTTAAAAGGAATCTATGATAGCCTCTCAGAGAGGCAGTCTCCTGACTCCAGACATTTTTATTTATTTATTTATTTTTAAAGATTTTATTTATTTATTTGACAGACAGAGATCACAACTAGGCAGAGGCAGGCAGAGAGAGAGGAAGGGAAGCAGGCTTCCCGCCGAGCAGAGAGCCCGATGTGGGGCTCAATCCCAGGACCCTGGGATCATGACCTGAGCTGAAGGCAGAAGCTTTAACCCACTGAGCCACCCAGGTGTCCCCAGACATTTTTATTTTTATATGAATTTTATCTTCGTGGCAGGCAAGTATGAGCTATTTAGTAAGAATTCGTTAAAGAGACAGAGCATCTGTATTTGTTCATGAGAAGGACACCTTTAGATGTCTTCTTGACATGTTTATGGGAATGCCTTGGATTTTCCTTGGGAAAAAAATAAAAACTAAGAAATGAGGACAAGAAAAAGGACCTTCGGTGTCTACTAAGTAGAGATGAAGTGTCACACCAGACAGCCAAGTTAGGGAGAAATCAAAAGGCAAGTGCTTTACTCAGTTGCCTTAATCACTTCAGTGCCCAGGCCCCATCAATGTCCCTGGACGCAGGCAGGCGGGGTGCGAGTTCTGATCGGGAAGTCCTCCCACTGGGAAGGCAGGCGCAGAACGGGGTGCAAAGCTTCCTAACGGAAATAGACGTAGGAGAGGGTACTGAGAATTACATAAACTAGCGCCTGAGGGTGGTGTTGTAGAAAGTACGGAATTTAGAGTCAGAATAAGAAGTGGAAACAGCTGCCGTGCCTGAGTATGGGCTCTGCGGGACCTGCCCCCTCGGCATCCGCTCTGGGGGTTGGTGTGAGGAGCCCAGGTGTCGCCAGGAGGAAGGAGACTCAAAGAGGTGGAACAAGTGTGACGGAGAGAGGACTTGAGACCAGCTGTGTCTGGTTAAAGCCCCACGTGTCTGTGGCTCGTTGCTGCCTAGGGCTGGGCTCTGTCATCACTGTTCACTGTATTGTGTGCTTGGCATGTGTGTTTATATTTTATGTTTATATTTGCACATATTTGTTTACATATGTTCATGTATTACATGTAAATATTCGCTTATATAAGTATATATATGTTTATATATGCCTATACTTATTGTATCTATGTAAATTTATAACATATAATACCATATAGAATATAGAATGTGTATTATATGAATAAAACCACATATAATTGAATACCATTTTTACAGAGCTATAGTAAATATATTTGCATAGTTTTAAAAATACAGGCTATTTATTTGATTTTAAATTTTCAAATTACCTCAGAATTGAAGGTTTTATTCACCTTAGTTTGAATTTTTCTATTAAAAAGTTTCATTGTTAAAATGTTTGTAAAGAAATCCTTTGGGTAGTTGTGAGATCAAGCCCCATGTCCAGCTCCATGCCCCGTGTGGAGCCTGCTTGAGATTCTCTCTCACCCTTCCTCTCCCTCTGCCACTCTCCCCGCCCCCACAACTCCATTCTCTCTCTCAGGAAGGAAGGAAGGAAAGAGAGAGGGAGGGATGGAAGGAGGAACAAAGAAAGAAAGTCCCTTGGGTAGAAATTAAATATCAAATAATAAAAATAATTTCTCTCCAAAGCCAAACTGCCCTTCCTAGTATGTACCTCGAAGACAGAGGTACAAAGTTTTGTCAGGTTTAAGTGACATTTGAGTCAGAATAGGATTGCCGATTGTAAATATAACCAAGAGTTCATTATCTTGCTTTATTTGCTACTTTCTTAGTCTTTATCTTACTAGCCCAATTTCTAATTTAAAATTCTTTAAAAGAAAACTTTTCCCGCTATGTAAGATACATATGTGGAAAAAGTGCCTTCATTGTGGGAAAAAATAGAAAATACAGATAAACAAAAATTACCTATAATTTTCCGACCCAGAGATGACCGTTGCTAACATAAGAAGCATAGACTTCCAGGTTTCTTAAAGCATCTAATTTTTAAGTGCTATTTTCACTTATTCATACATTCAACAAATCATTGGTAAACCCTGTAACTGGTAAATGCCAGTGTGTGGGGGGAAACTCCTTGAAACAAAGAGCTAAGGGATTCTTTATTACCAAAACTCCCTCAGGGGAAAAAAAGAAAAGAAAACTCCCTAGAAACACTAAGTAACTTTTAATGATTGTAGGATTAACCCCACTCTAATCTGACTACTTTAGGTTAATTAGTCTGAGGTCTCAGCACTGATGGCTGGATTAAGTTTTTATCAGGAATATCAGAAATGTTCCTTAGAAAGCTATAAGGTTCACACAGTACAGAGAAAGCAGGCTTTGCTCTATGACCACCTGGTGACAAGTGCAGAGCGACTTACAGAACCCACAGAACAATTAGCCTCAGCCTGAGACATGCAAAACTCTGGGCAATGTCTGCCTCTTCTTCCCCATAATGCATTTTTTTTAAAAAAAATTTTATTTATTTGACAGAGACAGCGAGAGAGGGAACACAGGCAGGTGCAGTGGGAGAGGGAGAAGCAGGCTTCCCACTGAGCAGGGAGCCTGATACAGGGCTCGATCCCAGGACCTCAGAATCATGACCTGAGCTGAAGGCAGATGTTTAACGACTGAGCCACCCCAGGAACCCCTGCCAAAGCATTTTTATGGGCCTAGGCATGCTCTGGAGGCTGGCAGAGCTGGGATCACGGTCTGGTTGTGCTTATTAGCCTCATGCCCTTGGACAAATAATGTAATCTTTCTATGCTTCAGTTTCCTCATCTGTAAAGGGGGAGTAAATCAACAGGATTGTCATAAGGAAAAAATAAAATATGGTGCATAACGCATCTGGCAATTTGCAATGGTAGCCATAATAACTTGCTATTTTAAGGAATAAGTCATGCATGGGAGACCATGAATTCTTTTCACTTTAGAGGTTCATAGGATATGTGTGACTATTGTAGGGTATTGATTTTCGTAAGATTACATAAGTAATAAATAGTTGTGAATGTGTTGTTGTGTGGTCATATTTGGAAGTTTCTAGCAGTATCAGCCTTGGGACCTAGGATGTCACAATACCTAATAGAGCACAGGGCTCACCCAGCGTGGTGAGCTGACATGCTTCCCTGTGATCTTAATTCTCACCTGAGCCTCACATCTCCAGTTATAAAAGAGGAGGGATCTCAAGACTGGGGTCTGCTACTCCTGCAGGCTTCCAGTGGTACAGTGAGGAATGGGAAGGAATGTTGAGGCCTCCGAGAATGGAGTGATGTTTTCACCAGGTGCTGAGAGTTGCATGGGGTATTTAAATTACAGAGCTCCCTGGGTTCAGACCGTTTCCTGAGGGAAATTTGCTGGGGGAGATCCATCTAACGCAGAAGGTCATCACCGCTGACCAACATGTATGGGGTTTCCTCCAGGGTTTCTCAGTGGGGGGTCATAGGCAGAGAATGGCCACATCCCCACCCCTGGCACCTGTAAGTGTGTTATATCACTCGGCAAAGGGGAGTTAAGATTAAAGATGGAGTGAAGGTTGTTAACCAGCTGACCTTGATGTGGGGAGATGACCTTGGATTGTCCAGGTGGGACAAATACAATCACAAGTGTCCTTGAAAGTGCAAGAGGTCGGCAGAAGGGGAGATCGGGCGATGCAGTGGGAGACAGACTCTATCTGTTAGGGACGGCTTTGAAGGTAGAGAGGCAGGACGCCACAAGCCTAAGAAACTGGATGGCCTCAGGAAGCTTGGGAGGGCAAGGCAGTGGCTTCTCCCCTGGAGCCTCCAGACAGATCTCAGCCCGGCTGACACTTTGATTGTAGCCTGTTGAGGCCCAGGTGAGATCCCGACCTACAGCAGCATAACAATGTGTTGTGTGAGTTTCTGAGTTTGTACTAATTGGTCACGACAGCAATACAAAAAAACTAACAGAGGCCCCATAAGTGTTTTGGGCAGGACAGTGCACTCTGGGGGACCGCCCAGGGCGTTCCGGAGCCTTGAGCATGTCAGTGGGCTCAGGCAGTGCCTTGTTCCACCGCCCCCCTCCCTGCTGCACACACATATTTCCACATGCACCATAGGGGAGCCGTGTGCCACTCCTGACTGGGAACGCGCTACAGAGCCAGAAGTCATCCTCTCTCTCCCTCTCTTCTCCGGCACCCTCCCTCTGTCTTCTAGTTTTGGTGTTCAAGGACTCAGCACTGGATGCCATGTGCCTTCCCCCTTCCTATTCTCTTCTCTTTCTCTCACATTGTCAAGAACAGTTGTACCCTACAAGATGTAATTGTACAGTTGAGCCAAGTACATGGTACAATCCTTATTTTCAGATTGCCAGGGCAAGGATATTTCAAAACCCCTGTTCTCAGGCAGAGGTAGACCAATGAAATACGACACTCATTCAACCAAAATTTATGAAATATCTTTCACATGCACAGCATTGTGAGGCAGGGTTGGGGGCGGGCTGTGGCCACACAAAGATGGAAAAGACCCAGTCCCCACACTGTGGCACTTCGGTTGAATGAAGGAGAAAGTCTTGCAGAAATAACCATTGTTGGAGCTAGAAAATAACTAAGGCCATCAAAGAGAAGATGTAGGACTGTGAGTGAATGAGTGTGTGTGTGTGTGTGTGTGTGTGTGTATGTGTGTGTAAATACTGTACTTGCACGGAAAGGGAAACTTATTATTTCAAACTGGCAAGAACAGAAAACATTTCAAAGTTGGTGGCATTTGAACTGTACCTTGAAGGGGGAGTAGGAGTAGGACATTCTCAGGTGGAGAAGAGGCGGGAAAGGGAAAGGGCTTTGAGGGAGGATTCGAAGAAGGAGAATGGTCATGCAGGTGTGGAAATGTTTTATGCCTTTAAAAAGTTGCTCCCAATCCACTGCTTGCATTTTGGGCAGGTGGCAGAGAGCAGTGCTGGAGCATCTGGGCTCTGGGATCGAGTTTTGACTGTTATTCCCTAGCAGTGCAGCATTAAGAATGGCCTGTGTGCTCTAAGCTTCACCTTCCTCATGTAGCCAATGAAAATAAGAGTCAGCCGAGATTGGAAAATGAAATAGGCTGGGAGTGGGGCGCCTGGGTGGCTCAGTCGGGTAGGCGTCTGGATTTCTACCTGGGTTATGATCTCGGGGTCCTGGGATGGAGCCAGCCTCTCATGGGGCTCTCCGCTCGGAGGGGAGTCTGCCTCTCCCTTTCCATTTGCCCCTCCCCCATCTCGTGCCCTTACCCCTACTCATGCACTCTCTCTCTCTCTCAAATAAATAAAATAAGCTGGGAGGATATAGAGTAGTAGGAGGTCATACTGAATCAAGGTAGAATGTTGGCAACGAACAACTGGGAGCATAATTCACTTGGCTAGTCGACGGGTATCTCAAGTGCCCAGGCATTGCGCTGCTTTGCTGGGGAGGCAGAGATGAATTAGAGACCCGTGTCCACATCCAAGGAACCGTCAGGGTGGCCAGGGAGATAGGGTGGTCAACTGAAACTTGACAAACACAGTGTGAAATGTGTAAGAATAGAATTAGGGTCAAAGGTCTGAGGGGGTGCTGAGGTGGCAGTGGGTGAGAGAGAAAGGTCACAGAAGCCTTCCTGGAGGAGGTGCTATCAGAACTAGTGGTGGGTTTAAGGCTAATTCTCTAGGGTTACGAAGTGGAGGAGAACACTTCCAGGCAGAGTGAGCCTCGGGCCCTAAGCAGCAAGGGGCCCTAAGCAGCAAGGAATGTCAAGTCCTGTTCGGGCAGAGAGGCTCCCCAGGAGTTAGAGTTCATTACCACCAACCTTTCCACACCATTCCAAGGAGCTGACACTCCAGTGTCTGTAGGTCTCAGTGAAGAGCTGCCCCCAGGAAGAGGGAGAGGGCAATTTAGGAAGCTCCCCTAGACTGAAGTGAAGCTCCAAATCTAGGGGCAAGAAGATCCTCTAAGAGGCTATCAGGAATGTGTGGTCCAGAGGACAGACTTGGGGGTGGAGAAAAGGAAGGAGGCAAAGCAGTGATTGGGAGGCAGAGTCACGAGGATGTGGTAACCAATCAGACTCCAGCAGTGATCATGAAGGTTCGGGAAGGCTCGAGGCCATGAACCAAGATGGGACATGTGGGAGGAAACAAGTCTGTGTGGGGAATTAGAAAGGATAAATCAGTGTTTTCACTTTTGAATACTTGCAAGACACCTGAAGAAAATACAGAGGTTAGAGAAGAAATAGCTTTGGCAAGATCTCAGTCCTTATCATCTTAGCCCCTTCTTCCTTTAATCATGATTCTTAAGATTTTATTTTCTGTTTTTATATGATACTTCATTTAGGGTATGTTCTTAAATAAGGAAATCAAGTGATTCTCTGGAGTACAGGCATCTAGATTTACCAGTATCTCAGCTGTAAGAACAGACCCAATTACACAAATATGAAAGAACCTGCTCTTTGTTAATATGTACTGTTTTATTTTAGATATTTTAAGAAAAGAGTGAAAATTATTGTTTGGATAGCTCTGAAAATGTTCACATAGAAAGCACCTGTCGTGGTGGACATACTGTTTTATAGTAGCTAAAATGCCCTGGAAAAAGAACAGAGCCCCACTTAACGAGTAGTTCACTGTCTGAAATCATGAAATGCACCAAGGCATATAACCTCAGGGAAAAGGACAAGATGTCCTACACTGAACAAAAACTTAACTAACGGTTTTCGTAGACCTTTAGGGGGGAAAAAATCTGCTAGGGAGGAGAAAGTGCTACTTTATTACCAGTACAGGCTGTTCCCATGAATCGGTGGAAATAAATATATACTCTCTACACTGCTGGATTTTAATTCATTTACAGCCTTTTTTCAAAGGTTTCAAATCTCTGCAGGAAGAATGATGGATACCATACAGTTGCAGGGGGAGACAGAGCCAGAAAAAATTTTCCCCCCTTGGGACATTAGAGGGAGCTTGCCCTGGTCCTTCCCCACCACGTGGTTTCCTCCCATTTTTCTCACATTTAATTGAAGAAATAAAATAAGGTCCCCTCGGCCTCATTTGGAAATAATGAGAATTAAAAAGATGTGTCGTGAAAGGGTTCAGGAAGAAAGCAGTCTGTTAATTGTAAAATATTTTATAAAAGCTAAACCATTTATGATTTGCTTGCTAACTGTTTATGATTTGCTTACATTGTCCTTTACATATACTACATTGTACCCTCATCCTTACTTTTTTTTTAAGATTTATTTACTTATTTGAGAGAGAGAGAGAGCACATGAGCACCTGCGTGAATGAGGGGGCATGCAGAGGGAGAGGGAGAGAGAATCCCCAAGCAGACTCTGTGCTGAGTGTGGAGCCTGACGTGGGGCTCAATCCCGGGACCCTGCGATCAGGACCTGAAGGGAAACCAAGAGTCAGATGTTTAACGGACTGGGCCACCCAGCCCCCCCCCCCACCTTTTGCAGATCAGGAAACAAACCCCGTGAAGTTAAGTCTCATCTGTAGCCAGTGTGTTTTCACCCCAGGGTTCATACTCACTTCTGCCCGATGTCATTAGGGAACTCTACAACCAATCTGTTTGATTTTCAGCCAGTCCAGGCAAGATCAATCACAATAAACTGTTCCCCTCTCCTCCCTGGGGCACCACCACCTTCCTAGTTACCCAGACCAGAAGCCATGGCTTCTCAGCCAATAGCTCTCATGCCCACCCCAGATCCCATGTGTTGGCGGTCCTACAATGTCACTTTCCCAACCCTTCCTGAAGCCATCCCTTCTGCAGCATCCCCACTGCCCCCACATGGGTCCAGACCACCGTCCTTTCTTCTTGGGCAGGAGCAGCACTTCTAGTCAGCCCCCTGCCCCCATCCTGGTGCCCCCTCAATCCCCTTCACCCAGCGCCATGTTGGGAAAACTCATCTTGGATACACTGTGCCATTGCCTGCCTGCTGCCCCTTGTTGGCTTGCCTTGGGGGCAGGCAGATCAGATGTGGCAAGACTGAGGGCTTGCAATATCAATAAGCACACACGCCAGCCAGCCTTGACGTTGTGTCAGGAGGATGGCGGGACTCTGCAATCAGAGAACCTGGTGCTTGAATCCCAGGTGTGGTCATTTCCTAGGGCTGCCCTAACAATGCGCTGTAAACTGGGTACCTTCAAACAACAGGAACTCGTTATCTCACAGTTCTGGAGGCTGGAAGTCTGAATCGAACCATCGGCAGAATGATATCCCCTCTGAAGGCTCTTGGGAAGAGTCTTCTTTGTCTCTTCCTAGCTTCTGGTGGTCATTGGCCATCCTTGGAGTTCCTTGGCTTGTAGCTGCATCTTTCTAGTCCCTGCCTCTGTCATCATGTCATCCTGTGGTTTTTCCTCTTTCTGTGTGTGTGTGTGTGTGTGTGTGTGTGTGTGTGTCCTCTGTGCCCAAATCTCTCTCTCCTAATAAGAATATTAGTCAGGGGCACCTGGGTGGCTCAGTCGGTTAAGCATCTGCCTTCACCTCAGGTCATGATCCCAGGGTCCTGGGATCAAGCCCTGCATCGGGCTGGAGTCTGCTTCTCCCTCTCCCTCTGCCCCTCCTGCCATGCGTGCTCTCTCTCTCAAATAAATAAAATCTTTAAAAAATATATCAGTCATCAGATTTAGGGCCCACCCAAGTCCAATATGACCTCATCTTAAGCTGCATACATGTGCAGAGACCCTATTCCAAATAAGGTCACATTCACAGGTACTGGGGATTCAGACTTCAGCCTGTCTTTTCAGAGGATGGAGTTCAACCCACAACAGGTTGGCCCCTGACTCTGCACTTCTTCAAACTTTGAATTTCTCACTTATTCAGCAGGAATGACAATATCTAATTGCCAGGGGTACTGTGACCAATAACAGAGATAGGCTTATAAAGTGTTTATCAGAGTGCCTGTCTCATAGAGACCACGCAGTAAGTGGCAACTATGACTCATTACCAGACTTTTCCCTTTAAAGAATTATCTGGGAGCTAACCTTCATTCTAAGTGCACCAAGGAAACGTGGCATTCCAAGAAAGCCTGCCTCCGATCCCTTGAGAAACACAGCCAATAATGGTTACCAATTTATTTTTATTCTGATCTCTATATTGCATCTCCTTATGGGAGAATGCACGGACCGTCATAACACAAATCAAAATCCAGATTCCAAAGTTAAGCGTACGCGAGGGCACTACCCAGTGTGGGACATGACTTCAGACGAAGCCTGCAGAGAAACCTGCTGAGGAAACCCATCTGGGGTCACAACCCTCTGGGGGGGCAGGGAGCCACAGTGCTCAGGACGGCAGATGTTTCCAAGGGCAGCCCCTCCCAATCCCTTCTGCATCCAGCTGTCCAGCTGCTTATTAGAAGGAGAGATGGGAGATTGGGAGGGAAGCCGATCCCTGCTTGCAAATCCGGGTTCGCACTCTGGTGCTCTGCCCGTCCTTTGGTTTGTCGCTAATGGCTTTAGCGTCCTGTTTTCGTGTCCCAGCAGCCTTGGGGATTGCCTGTGATGGCACCGACCCCACTGCCAGGCATATGGATGCTTAGTTTAATCAGTGCAACTGGGGGATGTTTAGGCAGACTGTGGTGCAGAGGGTGCAGAAATGCTTAATGAGAGAGAAAACAAGAGGCTCTTTGGAAAGCAGGATGGGCACAGTAAAGCTGTTTCTCATGCTCAAAAGCTGGAGTTGACCCCTGCCCCCTGACAGCCTGACTGCCAGTGGGATGTAGACCCAGGAACTTTTCTGCTAATCCGATCCATCCCTCTGTCTCCAGGAATCTATTCTGCTGCCAGGTCTGGAAGCATCTTCTGTCACTATGCTTTATGTTTGCCTGGGTGGAGAGGAGAGCAGGTTATCAGTGGGGGAATGGAGACACAAGAGATGCCTGGGTCTGCATTGTACTTTTCTCCATTATCTGTTTAAAAAAAAAAAAAAAGAAAGAAAAGAAAAGAAAGAAAGAAAAAAAAGGTGCCTCTGACCTCTGAGCTAAGGTTTTTTTGAAATGATCAGAAGGCAACTGTTCTAGAACTTTGTTGTAACTGGGGCAATGGTACAAAGATCAGCTTCAGAGGCAGACCTGGACTCTCACATTTCCTCTTTGGGCACTCACTAGCTGTGTGGCCTTGGTCAAGTTTCTTGACCTCTTTGAACTGGGTTTCCTCATCTGTCAAATAGGGATAATGCTATTTCCCTTGTGGGCTTATCATGAGATTTCTGTGAGATGGCATAGGTTTGGTGAATGTTGGATCCCATCTTTCCTTTTACTTTTCCAGGTAGTGAACTTACCATTACTGAAAACTTAGCCATTGGCCAGTTTTGCAGGTGTAAGTGCAGAGTGTATCTTCAGTCAGAAGCCTATTTTCTTTCAAAATTATATAGATAAATTAATATTTTATTAGCATATCTTATATGCTATATATATCCTGTATACCATTGCTGCATTAATTTTATAGGGGTAGTGTTTGATATTAGTGATCTAAAACCAGTAAGACAGGGAATACACATCTCTGTATACACACACACACACACACGCATACAACTCATAATTCAATGAATGAGACCAACAAACAAATTAACCATGAAGGTACGACTTAAATCCTGATAAAAGATGTTCAGAAAATAGGCATTAAGTCAAATCGAAAAGCGGCAGAGGACAGGATGCTTTTTTGAGAGAAGATGTTACTTTTTTAAAGGCAAAGTGGAGGGGATCCTGGGTGGCTCAGTGAGTTAAAGCCACTGCCTCTGGCTCAGGTCATGATCCCAGGGTCCTGGGATCAAGCCCCGCATTGGGCTCTCTGCTCAGCGGGGAGCCTGCTTCCCCTTCTCCCTCTGCCTGCCTCTCTGCCTACTTGCGATCTCTGTCTGTCAAGTAAATAAATAAAATCTTAAAAAAAAAAAAAAGATCATTTAAAGGTGAAGTGGAAGGCAAATTCTGGGCAGAAGTGAAAACATGTACCAAGACAAGGAGATAGGGATGGGAACTCCAGGCTTAGGGACCACAGGTAGTTCAGTATGCTCTGTTGAAACATCAAAGTGTAACCCTGGGTCTCTGCCCCAAGAGCGTGAAAATTAATTGAGGGGCCATGTGCATGTCTTGGAGGGTTACTAACACAGGGCATGATGGTCATTGCACACTGAGCAGAAAGCCATGAGTGTGACCCAAAAAGTGAGTAGTTCACTGCCCTTGTCTTCAAGAATGGTACAGGCTAGAGCTACACTACCCAGTACATGCCAAGACTGAGCCTTTGAAATGTGGCTGGTGCAATTGAGATGTACAATGGGTATAAAATATACTCTGGTATATATTATATCCCATTATTAATTTTTATGTTGATTACATGTTGAGAGTATACTAATACCGATACACTGGGTTAAGTAAAATCTATGACTACAACTAGCTTTACATTTTTCTTTTTTCTTTTCATTTATTATTGAAGTGAAATACAAGTTTCAGTGTAAAACATAGTCATCTGACAATTCTGTACATTACTCCGTTCTCACCACTGGTCAATGTAGTCACCATACAACATTATTATAATAGTATCAACTATATTCCCTATGCTGTATTTTTCATCTTCATGACTTAATTATTTTATGAATGGAAGTTTGCTCTTCTTAATGCCCTTCATCTAGTTCACCTCTCCCCCACCCATCTCCCATCTAATAACCATCAGTTTGTTCTCTAGATCAAAGAGTTTGTTTTTTTGTCTCTTTTTTTCTTTATTCATTTGTTTTGTTTCTTAAATTCCATATATAAGTGGCATAATATGGTACTTGTTTTTCTCTGGTTGACTTATTTCACTCAGCATTATACCCTCTAGATCTATCCATGTTGTTGCAAATCGCAAATGTTTTTCTTTTTTATGGCTGAGTAATATTCCATTGTGTACATGTTTCTGTGTGTGTGTGCGTGTGTGTATCACATCTTCTTTATCCATTCATCTGTCACTGGACACTTGGGCTGCTTCTAAAACTTAGCTATTGTAAATAATATTACAATATACATATCTTGTATGTGCATGTACATGTATCTTTTCAAATTAGTGTTTTGTATTCTTTGGGTAAATACCCAGTACTGGAATTACTAGGTCATATGGTAATCCAATTTTTAATTTTTTGAGGAATCTTAATAGTGTTTTCCACAGTGGCTGTACTAGTTTGCATTCCCACCAATAGTGCATGAGGGTTCCTTTTTCCCCATATCCTCACCAATACTTGTTGTTTCTGGTGTTTCTGATTTTAGCCAAGTGTGAGGTGATATCTTATTGTGACTTTGAGTTGAATTTCCCAGATGATCAGTGATGTTGAGCATCTTTTCCTGTATCTGTTGGCTGTCTGTATGTCTTCTTTGGAGAACTGTCTGTTCATATCTTCTGCTCATTTTTTAGTTGTATTATTGTGTGTGTGTGTGTGTGTGTGTGTGTGTGTGTGTGTGTTGAGGTGTATCAGCTCTTTATATATTTTGGATACTAACCTTTTATCAGATATGTTATTTACAAATATCTTCTGTCATTCAGTAGGTTGTCTTTTAGTTTTTTTAATTGTTTCCTTTGCTGTGAAGAAGTTTTTTATTTTGATACAGTCCCAATAGTTTATTTTTCCTTTTGTTTCCCTCACCTCAAGAGACATATCTAGAAAGATGTTGCTGTGGCTGATGTCAGAGAAATTATTACCTGTGTTCTTTTCTAGAATTTGTATGTCTTCAGGTCTCATATTTAGATCTTTGGTCCATTTTGAGCTTAATTTTTGTGTATAGTGTAAGAAAGTGGTCCAGTTTTGTTCTTTTTCATGTAGCTGCCAGTTTTCCCAGCACCATTTATTAAAGAGACTGTCTTTTTCCCATTGCATATTCTTGCCTCCTTTGTTGAAGATTAACTGATCATATATCATGGACTCTCTATTCTGTTCCATTGATCTGTGTGTCTGTTTTTTGCCAGTACCATGCTGTTTTGATTATTACAGCTTTATAGTATATCTTGAAATCTAGAATTGTGAGACCTCCAGCTTTGTTATTTTTCAAGATTGCTTTGGCTATTTGAGATCTTTTGTGGTGGTTACTTTTTAAATGTAGCCACTAGAAACTTCACAGTTGTATATGTAGCTCATTATATTTCTATTGGACAGCACTGGTCTTGAGATTGAAAAGTCTTGACCTAGGATGACGGGGAAGGACATGGAGCTTGAACACTGCTGTGGAGAATCAGTGGGGCTCTAGGGCTCAGATACATGTAACGGAAGAGGAAGAATTTTCCAAAAGGAGAGTGATCCATGTGTAAGCATCAAGGTAGAATGTGTAAGACCCATTTAGGGAATCATGAATAGACTGGATGGAGCAGGTGAAAAACTCTCAGTGGCATTTTGATAAAATGATGCATATTGAGCATTCACACTCAGATATGTTGATAGGCTTCATGTGAATGAGAAACAGAAGAAATGTCTATCACTGGTAGTAACAATGGAAAATTCCAGAGAGGCTCCCTAGTGTTTCACTTTGGATGGTAGTCAAGGGTTACCCTAGAGAACATCAAAACATTATCTCATGATTAGTTTTGGGAAAAAATGAAAGTGTTGATGAATCTTTCCATGCCCTTTCTTTGAACTGCCTCAATATTGTGACTTCTAAAAGCTGTAAATGTATGTTCGAGGAGGATATGGATGAAGGCACAGGTGACAGATCCCTCCCTACATGAGGATCCTCACAGAGGAGTTAAGAAAAGTCTCTAATCTTTCATGATCATGTCCTGTGAGACAGCTACTAGATGAGTCCCACAAGGGCCCTCTGCCACAAGAAATTGTGAGCTAGGAGTGCCTGGGTGGCTCAGTCAGTTAAGCATCCACTTTCGGCTCACGTCATGATCTTAGGGTCCTGGGATGGAGCCCTGTGTCAAGATCCCTGGTCAGTGGGGAGCCTGCTTCTCCCTCTGCCTATGTCTCTCCCCCTGCTTGCGCTCTCTGGCTCTCTCTATCTCTCTGTCAAATACATAAATAAAATCTTTTTTTAAAAAAAGAAGAAAAGAAAAGAAAAGAAATTGTGAGCTGAATTGATCCAACATGGTATTTTATTCTCATTAACTTAGAATAGAACTTAGAAGGATATCTTGGACATGATGATTTTACAATAATTGCTGACTTTTCTTAATGCAAAAAAATGCTAAAGCAAGATCCTGCCTTCATACTGTGTTGGGTACTTTAGCTAGTGGTTTATATAGTAATGTTCAGGATATTTAGGGATTCATACTCTACAATAGACAAGGTAATAATTAGGGCTAATGTCAGTTAAGTACACAAAAATACATGAATATGAAATATACAAGTCATGGGTAAATTATCTTGTATTGGATGAGAGGGAACTACAGGAAAGGCTATTTTTTTCTATTAACATACAATGTATTATTTTCTTCAGGGGTACAGTTCTGTGATTCATCAGTCTTACACACTTCACAGCACTTACCATAGCATATACCCTCCCCAATGTCCATAAACCAGCCACCCTATCCCTCCCCCCCAACCTCCCAGCAATCCTCAGTTAGTTTCCTGAGATTAAGAATCTCTTATGGTTTGTCTCCCTCCCCAGATCCATCTTACTTCATTTTTCCCTCCCTTTCCCCCATGACTCCCTGCTCTGCCTCTCAAATTCCTCATATCAGAGAGATCATATGGTAATTGTCTTTCTCTGATTGACTTATTTTGCTTAGCATTATACCCTCTCGTTCTATCCACATAGTTGCAAATGGCAAGATTCCATTCTTTTTGATGGCTGCATAGTATTCCATTGTGTATATATACCACATCATCTTTATCCATTCATCTGTTCGTGGACATCTAGGTTCTTTCCATAGTTTGGCTATTGTGGACATTGCTGCTATAAACATTCAGGTGTACGTGCCCCTTCAGATCACTACATTTGTATCTTTAGGGTAAATACCCAGTAGTGCGATTGCTGGGTTGTAGGGTAGCTCTGTTTGCAAATTTTTGAGGAACATCCATACTGTTTTCCAGAGGGCTTCACCAGCTTGCATTCCCACCAACAATGTAGGATGGTTCCCCTCAGGAAAGATTATTTAACCAAAGTGCTCATAATGGCAAGAATTTTACCATTTCTCTTCTCCAGCAGAACCCACAGAATCACCTAGATGGATATTGTCCTGACTAGGGAAGGCAATTAATCCCATGTGGGGAGTTCTGCCAAAATGTTCAAGAACTAGCTCTTGAGCAAGCTCGTTAGCTCATAGACTCTTATGTACCGACAACACCCCAGTGGACCACAGTTACTGAATGTCTCGGTTCGGGCAGACCTGAGTTCCAAGCCTGGCTTTGGCATTCATTAGTGTGTTACCTTTAGGAAATCACAAAACCCTCCTAAGCCTTAGCTTCCTTCGCTGTCACATGGAATAGTAGCCCTATCTGTCTCGTAACTCTCTCTGTGTTGTAAGGATTACATGAGGTAAAGTATGTAAGGGAGTCTGTAAGCTTTGTGGTGGTGTTGGTTGTGCTGGAGGGTTCTGCTGTAAGAGGAGTCAGGAAGCAGCCTTTTTGAGTGTGAAGTGCTTTTGCCTCAGGAATTCTGAATCTTCCAGGCCCTGACACAGAAATTTCCCTGCTATTCCGTAGCAAAATGCAAGGCACTCTGAAGTAGAATTTCTTCAGTCTTTCTTTCCACTTGGCTGCTCTGTCCCCCATGCCCCTTCTCAGGAAGCTTGGAGCCCCCTTTCTTGCCCTTGCTACTAGTTACAGAGATTTTTGAGAACTCTCTCACTTCTCAGATATCTGGGTTGAGAACACTTTAAATTCTTTCAAGGGGGGGTGGAGATTTATGTGTTTTCACTGGTGCCCTGAATCAAAGGAATGAAGTCAAGAGGAGGGATGAAGTAGGAGAATAAATACGAAAACACTAAGACCGTAAGGGTTAAGAGCATAAAGAACCTCCTCCCACCAAGTCACTTACTTATATGAATGAGTCACTTCTAAAAATAGCTACGTCCTTAAGGAGCGATGGGAGAGCAGTGATTACTCAGACAACAGCTTCCTCCACCTGTTTCCTCAGGGCAGGAACTGGGGTACATAAAGACACAGAGGCTTCGAGATGGTCCAGAGGATAGACCCATCAGAGGGATCCTCTGTGATGAAGACAAACTTTCAGATCTATACCTTTCATCTGCTTGCTTTTTATTTCTTTTTCATCTGGAAGAAATGCCGCATGCCAAGCAGCCAGCCTCTTTGCGTTTAAAAGGGGGCTGGCTCCCTCACAATTCTGGTGCCCTGCCTCTTCACCTTAAAAATGAAGCTCCTGCCCTTTGGTTTTAGGCTTTGATGGTGATGGAGGTCGGGATGTGAGCTACCTGCCTGGCTCTGCTCCTGACGGTATTCATGAGAAGCTCGTGAGCTGATTTGAAAATCCAAGGGACCCTGGCTTCCACTTGCCCCATTCTGAGTGTATTTGCTCAAGAGCTTATCCTTCATTGCAGTTCTGCCGTGAATGCGGACACAGCTGGTTTGATAGCAAAAATTCAGGCATGTCATCAATGATAAACATACACTCTGCAACGCTGAGGCTGGATGGCATTAAGGGAGTCAGTATAAGCATTGTGTAAGCTTCACCCGCAAGGTTATTAGAATTATTATGGAGGATAACCCCTTGAGTGCTGCCATCAGAGCCCTGGGTCCAGTTCCTAGCTTTTCAGCTTAGGAAAGTCAGGGAGCCAGGAGAAACATAGCACGCTCAAAATAAGTAATAGAAGAGAATTTAACAAAGGGACTGTTTC
Source organism: Martes martes (assembly GCF_963455335.1). Lineage (NCBI taxonomy): Eukaryota > Metazoa > Chordata > Mammalia > Carnivora > Mustelidae > Martes > Martes martes. Next base: position 47,465,273 of record NC_137900.1, on the reverse strand, counting down.
CAAAGGTACAGGGAGCTGCATTCTTTTCTGAGGGCTACTGTAACAAAGCATCATAGACTAAAGTAAAACAATAGAAAGCTAGAATCCCACGGTTCTGGAGGCCAGAAGTCGGAAATCAAGGTATGGGCAGAGTTAGGCTCCTTCTGATTCGTAGGGAATCTTCCCTTGTCTCTCCTGAGCTGCTGGTGGTGACTAGCAGGCTCTGGAGCTCTGTGGCTTGCAGCCACCTATGTCCCATCTCTGCCCCCCTTGTCTTCACATGGCTGTTGTCTTTTAAGGATCCCAGTCATATTAGATTAAGATCCCCCTACTTTCATGCTAACCAATTACATCTGCAATGACCCTATTTCCAAATACAGTCACATCATGAAGTATAGGGGGTAGAATTCCAATATCTCTTTTGGGGGGGATACAATTCAACCCAACACAGTAGGGTTTAGGGAAGCCCCCATGTGTCTCTGAAGCACCTGGGTTCATCTCTTGCCTGAAAGTGCAGGGGATGGAGGATTTCTAGAAGCTTCAGCTACCCTGGCTGTAGAAAAGGATGCCTGACCAGAGCTGTGGCCTCAGGGAGGGAATTGCCACCCCTGGCAGTGGACACCCAGGCAGGGAGGGAGCTGGGGAAATAAGCATTCTGACCTCTTTCCCCTCCCAACCTCTGCGCTCCTGGGTCTCCTACCATTACCTCCCACTGCTCAAGTCCAACAGGGAGCCCAAGGACAGCAGCCCATGGACGCAGTTCCTAAAAGTTGGCATCCTAGAGCATGGAGCAGGATGAAGTGGGTGAAGACTGGATATGGAAGAGCAAACAGAAACTAATTAGCATCATTTTTCTCAGCAACGTTCTCTGATCTTTTGAGTCATAAACCCAAGTGAATGTTCTTCAACACATGGGACCCATATGGGCCAGAGAGCAGCTTGGGCGAAGGCTGACTGGACTGGCAGATGGACCAGTCCAGTTCCCCAAGTACAATGTTCGGAGGTGACGCTGTGTGGTGCCCTCAGGAGTTCACAGTCTAGCAGGACACAGATAACTCTTACTATAAGTCTCAAGCAATGACGGTGTAAGACTGATAGGAATACTGAAAGTTCTGCAGTGGGGAATCTGAGAGGATTTGTGGAAAGGCTAGCATTTAGGCTGGAGCTTAAAAAGGTAGAGTTGGGGCACATGAAGATCGGAGGGCAGGGGAAGCAGGACTGTACAGAGATCACAGAGGACATGAACCAATCTGGCAGTACAAATGAGAGGGTAGAAGGTAAGGTATATGACAAAAAATAGGATTATAAAGGAATGGAACTAAAAACACTAATATCAGTGAAGAATCTAGAGTACCTGGCTAAGTTTCCACTGAAAACTTAGCACTTGTGATGATACCGTGACTGCCAAGGTTATAGAGTAGGTCTGTCCTGTTGTGAATGTAAACTGGTTCTTCTTCCTTCCCTGGACTGGCCCTGTTGAAATCTCAGTGGTTCTTTCAAGGTTCTTCTGGGGTTGAGTTAAGACTATTGCCTATAGTTGAAGTAGACATCTTCCAGAAGCCAGAGGTGGGCAGTTACTTGACTCTGAACTCCTGAGGGCACCAGCGACAGCATCGCCTCCAAATAATGTACTTGGGAAACAGGACTGCTGCAACGGTAGGGTATCCAGAGCCTCCAGTCAACAAACTGTCACCGCACAAATGGTGGCACCGAGGAGTTTTAGGAGGGCCAGAGGAAGAGATGTCCTGATGGGGGGAGCCTGGGGCATGGGCTTCCACTGCAAGTGTGGTATTGGGTGCATGTGGAGGTGAGATTTTTGAGGAGGTGGGAGGGATTGATGCTGTACACCAGGAAAGGGATTCAGCATCACTGGGAGGGTGAGAGGTCCCAGGGGCTAAACCCAAAGAAGTCGGCAGAGGAAGCAGGTGGAAAAAGAGAAATCAAGACATTTCAACCACAAGTGGGAGGAGAAGAGGGTAGGAAGTGCAAAGAGACCCCAACTGCATATCAGATTTCAAAAGAGGCAAAGGAGATGGAAGGAAGATGCCAAGAGTTGAGAACGAGGAACATGGGAGGAGTGTGAGGCTGTTCTGTGGGCTCTGAAGGTGGGAATGCAAAAAGGGAATCTTCCAAGTGAGAAAAGTGAGAATCTGGGAAAGAGAAGGCAAATCAGTGCTTGGGGGCAGAGAGGACAGAAGAGGGATTTCAGAGAGGGTATCTGGAATCAGTTGTTTGTTGATTGAAATCAATCAATTGAATGGAAAAAGAGAGACTTGAGATGCGAAATGAGACCCTACAGATTTTAGACTGGTCACAACGAAGAGAAGATCATCCTAGAGTTCCACAGGCCAAAAGAGCAGGTTCCATAAGCCACAAACAGGGGATGACATCAGACTGGTAGAAGGGTGACAGAATTCACCACACAGAGCAATCCTGACTTCCCACGGATAAGTTTTTAGTATTTCTATTTTCATTTTTCATATTGGTTGTAGTCTTGGCAACCACAAAGACTTTGCATTCTGTTCATTGTGGCATCTTACGTAGTGATTTGACTTAAATGGAAGCACTGTCTATGGAAACGATCCATTCCCTGGTCTCAGAGAGACACACAGGCTAGCCCACAGCATTGAAGCTGATGATCTGAGGGCTTGCACGAACAGTTCTGGAAGGACTCACTTGTCGTAGTTGCAGATGGAGCTTCAGAAATCAAGGTGGGAGAAAGTGATTGGGGCTCTGCATGGGGCAGTTAGAATTTGGGGCCTCCCGTGATCCTATTCACAATCAACCATGGCACCCTCAGATTGGAATGTTAAACCTCAGGTGGGGTTTCAAGCCCCCATGCCCTCCTCCCATGCCCATGAAAGACACCACAAGTCCATGCCAGTGGCCCCTCCCAGCCACCCCAGCCAGGTATGAACTATGAACTGTCCTCACCACGGCTCTCCAGACGACCTCCACCCACCAACTCTAACTGGCAGGGGAGTGGAGACCCATTTGCCATTGGCCCTTGTAGAGTCTTTCTTAGAAGAACTTTGTGTGGCTAGGATTTGTACCATGGGAGAACTCTCTAAATCTGTAGTGGATAAAGTACTTCATCAATTAATGCAATAACATCTAGTTATCCCCCTCATCACTGAACAAGGACCATGAACAAATGTGTTGTCCAGAGACACTAAGCCTGTTCACGTCAAGTGCCATTTCTGATGGAAACCTTCCTAAGGGGCATGCACTACGCTCTTCCTTGCTTGGGAAATAGAGTCTGTTAGATGCCATTTGATCTTTTATTAGCTTTTTGTTTTTTGAATGTAATTTAAAATATTTTGGGGTGCCTGGGTGGCTCAGATGGTTAAGCGTCTGCCTTCAGCTCAGGTCATAATCTCCAGGTCCTGGGATCGAGCCCCATGTCTGGCTTCCAGCTGGGCAGGGAGTCTGCTTCTCTCTCTCCCTCTGCCTCTCCCCCTGCTTGTGCTCTCTCTCTTTCTCTCTCTCTCTCTCTCTCTCTCAGATGAATAAATAAAATCTTTTAAAAATTTAATTAAATAAATAAATAATAAAATATTTTTTACACTTCTAGAGAAGGCTCTGAAGATATCTTCCTCTCTTTCGATTAGCTTCTATGTCTTTAGAATGCCATTTGAGTTCATTTCTGGTAGTCTCATCACCTTCCATTTTTCTGCCTGAGGCTTCTTAGGGAGTATGAGAGGCTATCAAGGACCCAGGGGAATGAAGAATGGTCAATCATTAACCTATTTTCCACATATTACCACAGCGATTATAGATGGGCTTGATGAGGAATGTTTCCCCTCTGCGGTGACCAATAACTTCTTTTATATATTTCTGAATTTGAGGTTGTGTTACAGATGTGTGAGGCCCTGGAATTTAAATTTCAAGATTAATGGACTATTTGGACATTACCTGAAAATGATTTTCTTTTGTTTGGTCTACATTACTTGTTTTGTCTAAAACAAACTAATATGAATCACAGGTTATAACTAAGTTACAGACCATCAGCCATGAATATTCATCAGGAGAATGACTTTTCTGAACTTGGGCCTGAGAAAATGAGGGAATGATCACTCATGTGTGTGTTACAGACTTGGCCCGAGATCCCTTCCATTGTCTCCACAATAAATGTTCATCCTGGCAGGGCAGTGGTGAATATGAGAGAGTACTAGACATGGGTAAAACCATGGAACTGGGATGGTAAACTGAGTTGAGGATGGGAAGGGGCAGGTACAAATGTTATCCATAAGTTAATGAGAAAGGATCTCTGCCCTCAAGTTATTCACTAAGACTTGCAGATGGTGCAGGGTTCTCAGACCTGCCAAAAATTTTTAAGACAATCTCTTACACCATATTTTGCAATGTCCCCTTTCTTTGCCTGGAATGAAACTCACCAATGATATGTCTAAGGGAGGAGGAGGATGGAAGATAATCTGCTGGTTCCTCACTGGGGCAAGGAGTAGACAGAGAAGAGGGGTCACTAACTAAGGGAGAAGGGCAGGCTCTCTGCATGGTTGGAAATTGGGGTCTGGCATGCGGAGAAAAGGCCATAATTTCAAACCCCTCAGCTTCCTGGGAGCACACGGTGCTGGAGGACAGGACAGCCAGGCCAAATATCAGGAACACACTAAGTGCCAGGAGTACACCCAGACAAGACAGAAGATAAACTCATCCATATGGATGCATGCAACAGAATGGATGAATCTCAGAAATGTGGGAAAGAGCCAGACATAAAAGACTATATTCTGTATGATTTCATTGATAGGAGAGTCTAGAAGAGGCAAAGCTCTAATAACTGAAAACACATCAGCGGTTGCTAATGACAAGGGATTGGGAAGGGTTTAACTGCTAAGGGCTGTGAAGACACTTTTTGAGAAGATGGAAACGTTCTGTATCATGAGTGTAGCAGTGATTCATGACATGAGACTTGGAGCAGTCATCAAATTGTACAACTAAAGTTCACGAATTGTATGTACCTTATGCCTCCATGAGGCTGTTCTTCAAAAATCAGGTGTATAATCTGGCAGAGAGGTGGAATCACAGAACACCTTGACATTGAGGCACCAATTCCAAGGACCAGCAGATGAGACTGGGTATGAGGCCTTAGAAAGATGCTAGCACAGATGTAACCTGGCCAGACCACTGTTGGGATATTTACTCCACGAACAGGTATCGCACACCTACTATGTGCAAGACATGTTCTAGGACCCAAATATGTAATGATGACAGAGGGATCGCAAGTTAACTCCAAAGTTGGCCCCAAGTTCAACATTCTACTGATATTTGGACTATTTTACATCAAGCTTGTCAGCATGGCTATTTAGGTAATGTCAGTAGGTTATCTTTTTCACTAGATACAATGCTTTCAGGATGAAGAATATTAATCAGGGTTGATGATTAGAGAGGCTACCAGTCCATACTGGCAAGAATATTTATCCACGATGAGTGCTAGCTTGTAGTTCTGTTCATTGAGCACATTTCTTGAGCACCTACCACGTGTCAAGCACTGAAGAAGACACCCATATGAATGGGTACCTATTCTCAAGAGAAGTATAAACTAGGAAAAGAGAGAAGGCAATCCTACTACTCTCTGATCATGAAATCAAAGATGGCATGTGATCAAGTGTCTTAAGAAAACATCAATGAGCTGTTGTGCTCAGGAGAGTGTGCCTTCACTTCTTGATAGGATGTTGGAGGATACTTAAGTGATAAATCTTGTTTGCTCTTGACCCTTTGTAATCCGGGCCTGGGGTCAGGCCCTAACGGTGAAAGGCCTCTGTCCTCAAGGGAGGCAAGTTTGCTTGGCTGAATGTATCCAAGGACTGAGGGGTGGGCAGTAGGCAATGTGAGGTGGGCTGAATTTATCATAAGTCAGTGTCAAGGTCCCAGATTGGAACAGTGATAGTGAACTAAAGCCAGTTGTATTGGTGTGTACGACTAGTTGAATTTTCCCTGGCAGGTAATGGATAGGGTATAGGTGGTGGAAGGAATGGCATGGGCATATGCAGGAAAAAGGCAAGGCATGTTGTTGTGCTCAGGATATCACAGCGCCTGGTGCATAGCAGAGGCTCAGTAAATTTTAGGTGAGTGCAATGAATGGTTGAATGAATCATTGCATCTGGAAGGACAAACTACAAAGAAGAAAGATTGAAAGCAAGGAAACTAGTTTTGAGCAGGCCTGAGGATCTGAACAAGATCTGAACAAGTATGTTTGTTTTAGATTCATAAGGCTGCTGAAACAAAGTACCACAAATGTTGAGATTTAAAACAACACACATTTATTATGTTAGAGTTCTGGAGGTTAGAATTCTAAGACTGAGGTGTTGGCAGGACTGTGTTCATTCTGTAGACATCAGAGGAGAATGCATTTCTTTGCCTTTTCAAGCTTCTAGAAGCCAAACTGCCTTCCTTGATATGTGGCACCTTCCTCCATCTCCAGTACCCCACTCCTACCTCTGGCTCTATAGGCTTTTTTTTTTCCTTCCCTCTAAATCTAACTCTGTTGCCTGTCTTTTACAAGGACATCCACAAAGTCCCTTTTGCCATAAAAAGTAACATGTTCACAGATTCCTAGGGTTAAGACAGCAGGGTGTGGACAACTTGGGGGCCATTATTTAGCCTACCAGGGTAATATCAAGTTCCAAATCTTCCCTTTCACCAAACAAAAGCCAGGAACTAGAGGAAATACCCTACCTCCAAAACAAACAAAAGAAAGGTGAGAAGACAAGAATAACCTTTAACCACATACAGATTAAATAGAAGATGCTACTAATTAGCTTTAGCAGTAGAGATTCTGGAAGATTTGAAATTTCTCTCCAAACACAAGGATGCTTAGTGAGGTCATCTTAGGGAACAAATTAGTATAGGTGTCTCCAGCAATCAGACATTATTTGTGTAAGGATTTGCTTGTACCAGCTATAGAGGACTGCCCAAATGGAAGAGGGGAACCAAATCTGCAGGGGGAGGAAAACTGACTTCTCTCTGAGGGAAATAACTATGGTCAGGGTTGAAAACTGAGTAGTAAGAAAATAGCTGAACTCCCTGGAGAACTTCATAGGGACACCTAGAAGATTAGGAAGAAGTGGGTCCTATTAGAGTATACACTGGCATCAGTTTGATGATCCCAGTAATGTTTTAGGGCCCATTAGCTTGATCTCTCATTGTCCTCATTTGCAAAATAAAGACACTGATTAGATAAGACAACTCTGTGATTTACTTTTAACCAATTTTACAAAATAGTGATAGTTTGCTTGCTAACCCTCATAAAGTAACAACTCTAGTGTGTTACTCCCTAGTGAAAGAGTTACACTCTAGTGAGAGGGGAGAGGGAAAAAAGAGAAAGAAGTATGAAGATGTGGGGGAAGGATGTCCCATTGGCAAGCTATTGTTCCTTAGTGCCTCATGTCATCTTTCATCCATCCCAGGAATGCCCCTTGGCTACCCAAGGGGAGTGGTGTTAAGATTGTGGCTTCTAAGTTAGACTGCCTGGGTCTAAATCCTTACTCTACTCACCCTATGACCTTGAACAGGTTCCTTAATTTCTATCTGTTTCAAATTCTTTGTCTATAAGATAGAAATAACAATACCACCTTTGTCATTGTGTTGTTCCAAGAATTAAACTAGCCAACACATGCTAAGATGCTTAAAACATTAAGTACTATTGTTAAGTTATTATGAGGAGCAGTTATTGCTGACACAGCTCCTAGCTGGGGTATTGTAGATTTGCTAAGAATGTTTATTTCACATCATATTGAAAAAGCAAATGAGGTCATCAGGGCTTTGGATCTGTGCTGTTGAATACTGTTAGGTCCACATCTGAGCTTGCATCTAAAGAAGTATTTGTTTTCAATTTTTTAATTTTGGAAGACAGCACACTGTCTTTGAGGCAGGTGGATGCCCTCTCAATGCAAGTTGACCACTTAGCTGTGAGTTCTCATCAAAAAAACTAAGTTATAGCATAGTTCCCCACTTTAGAAACATTTCAAACCTGCCAACAGAATTGACTTCATAGAAAGCTATTGATGTTGTCATCAGTAGAAAAACAGAAGCTGATTTGTAAAAATACCTGTGAATTAATTTCTATTCTCATTGTAAATCTTGTTTGTTGTTTGCTTTTGTGTTTTTATTTGTGTGTGCATATGTGTTTGTGTGATTGTGTATGTTATCATGTTTTGTTTTCTCTGCAGGTGGTTTAGCTGTCTGAGAAAAACTGGTCTATTCAAGGACATTGCTGACTCTTTTTAATGAGGCCAAGGTCATGGTTTCAGTTCCCATTTGGCCAGTTAGCTTTGCTCTCTGCTTTCTTTCATAGCCACAGGCTTCTGCCTATTCATCACATCTCAGCTGTCTTGTGGGATGTGAGAATGAGGACAGGGAGCAGATTATCAGGGCCAATCCTCAACTGCAGGTTAAGCTTATAGTAAGGCAGAGACCTCCAGAAATGTTAGCTATGATCACTCATCAGGTTGTTCTTCTTTGTCTTCATTTGATGACCACGTCTTAATTTTCCCTGGGTTGGGCCCCTGCAGAAATCCGTTTCAGGCTCTGTTTCTTTTAACCAGTAGATAGATCATTTCAGCATCCATCCTCTTTACTGCCAGAGTATACTCCTGGGACCCAATTAGTACCACTTTTTTTTTCTGTCTTCTAGAGGTATTACATCTTTAGTATCTTAAATTTCCAGCTCTCGAGTCTCTTTCCAAAGAATCTGCTAATAAGAACTCATATTTATTAAGCACTTAGTTACCAGATGCTGAGACCTTCTTCATGAATTACCTCCTTTAATTCTCAAAATAGCCTATGAGGTAGAACATAATATTCCTTTTTTCCAGTGAGGGCAGAGGTATATAACAGTTCCATTGCCTGTTGTACACAAAGTGAAGATTCAAACTCTTGCAGCTGCTCCCAGGCCCTGCACTCTTTAGTCACTGCTGGGACAATTCCCTGCAAACATGCAGTCTGGACAGAAGAACTAGCAACTGGGTGATTACTACAAATTCACACTGCGATGAATCGCTTTCTGATTTGGGGGATGCTCTTACACTGTGTCACCATTTTTGGAGCTAGATCAGAATGACCATCTGGCAAACCGAGCCAACTGGACAAACTATTATGTGTCAGCTATTAAAACTTATTCCTGTGTACTGTCCGTATTTCCTAGTTGAATCACGTGCCACTCGAGACTATTGCCTGGACCTTAGAAATATTTTATTGAACAGAGATGCTTGAACATACTAGTACTTGGGACCAAATGAAACCTGCATTTGGGGGATCCTTTGATCCAGACGTGCTCTCTCCAATTGCCAGGGTGTACTAGACCATATTTTTGGAAGTGGTTTTTCAAATACTGAAAAGAAACCCCACATTAAAGTCCAAATATGGTATTCTTACTGACCTCCCCAACCCTGACTCTTATCACAAAGATAGGGCTTAAGACACTGAATGGTATAACATCAGAGATTTCTTTTTTTTTTTTTTAAGATTTTATTTATTTATTTGACTGACAGAGACCACAAGTAGGCAGAGAAGCAGGCAGAGAGAGAGGAGGAAGCAGGCTCCCTGCCGAGCAGAAAGCCCGATGCCGGGACTCCATCCCAGGACCCTGGGATCATGACCTGAGCCAAAGGCAGAGGCTTTAACCCACTGAGCCACGCAGGTGCCCCCAGAGCTTTCTTTTTAAATGCACTAGAGTTTCATGTCTTCCTGTCAAGTCTGAAATATCCAACAGATTTTTTTAAAATATTTTATTTATTTTATTTATTTATTTGACAGACAGAGATCACAAGTAGGCAGAGAGGCAGGCAGAGGGGGGGTGGGGAAGCAGGCTCCCTGCTGAGCAGAGAGCCTGATGTGGGGCTCAATCCCAGGACCCTGAGATCACGACCAGAGCCGAAGGCAGAGGCCACCCAGGTGCCCATATCCAACAGATTTTTATACAAGACTGCAAGCTACAAGTCAACCAGTATTATCTTTTTAAAAACAAAAGCTTCAGACTTTTCAATGCTTATCATAAATGTAAATACAAAATGCCTACTGCCTCATCTCAAGAAGCAAAAGTTTCGTATACCTTAATTCTCAAAGCTATTTAGCTGTATCCCTAAACCTCTAAACACTTACAGTGCTCACAAATTGGGAATATTTGGCACTGATTCCTTTCTAGTATTTAAATGGGTCTGACTGATGCCTGATGTTGAACTTTTCTAGAATCTTTCAAGATGGTTTCTACATTTCCCATCATCTGCATCTTCTGAAGAAATGTGGGGGGAAAGGGTAATTTGTTCATGATCGACAATGGTGAAACTCACTAAGCCTTCTTCTTTTGAAATGAATAACTTTAGGCCCAGACAATTTGAGCAAAACCAGTTTTATTAAATAACTTTGAGTCATTTCCTTCCTGTTCTAGCCTTCCCAGTCTGCCAACACACGTGGGTGGTACAGAATCTGTGAAACTGAATACAAATTGACCCTTTTTATGGATTGTTTTATAAACACAAAACTCAGCAACCAACCTGAACCCCTTAATCTGAAAGGTGTCCTGTTTGGTTAGATATCTCCCCTTGTCAGTGATTTGGTGTCTCCCTGGTTCCCTTCTGCCCAACAGAATTAAATGCTATCCCTACTCCAAACAGTGCTTACAAACTATCTCCCATTTGGACCTTTTTTCCTACAGGTGAATTTTATTTCCTTCACTTCTCCTGAAATGATCTGGTTTAATTTCCATGTTTTGTAGCATTCTGTTATGTTGGTGCAGGTTCTAGTTTTAGGTAACTTGTTTCTTTATCTTACTTTCTCTTTTTCTCTTATGTACTGACATTCTTTCCATCAGTGACATCCAACTCCTTTGGGTGTTTGATTTCTTTGTTTCTTGGTTTTTGGTTTTCAACATCCCCATCTCATCTCTTGCTACTTCTCTGAATCCATTAAAGCTAATATTTTTGAAAGGTATTATCCTTGTTTGACAGATTCTCCTTCTTTATTAGAATCAGAGAGACATGACAATAACACTTATTAATTGGATGGCCTTAGAATGACTTGCTTAACTTTGCTTCCCATCTGGAGAGTAAAGACAATAATAACCATCTTACAGGGATGTTGTATCTATTATTTGAATTAACGTCCTCCCACTGCTGAATACAGTTTATGGCACTTCAGTTAATGTTTGCACCATTTTTATTTATGAGAACTAGTTAATAGGGTTGTCTTGGCTGGTCAGCTTTGTATCTTTTATTCTCTTTTCTTGCCTTCTACAAATCCCCCCATCCACTACCACCAATAGGAGAAGGAAGGAGGTTCAAACCCAGGATTCACAATCCTCATGTGGATGTCCACTGTAAAAGAGAGGTTGGCTAACTCAAGACCCCTATAACCTCATTTATCACAATTTCTCTTTGTGCTGCTTGTGAAATCAAGCATTTCCCCATCTACTGATAAGAGTTCATGAATCTTGTAAAGGTGAGAACTTAAATTCACTTAAAGGATTGGGGTTAACAACAGAAACATAAATGGTTCCCTACTGATAAATTTCATGAGCATTCTTTCCTGCTGATAATAAATCTTGTCTATTTCCACCTTCCATCTTAATCCAGAAAGGTTCTTTTGAATATGTTTTTCTTGTCTTACCCTTAAATTATTTTTAATGCCCCATTTCCTTGACCCCTCAATGATTCCTAAACCAGTAGTGCTATTCTGAGCCCTGCATGCCGTCTCCCCACCCCCATCTCAGGGACCTCTGTCACATGAAACCCAGAGCCACGAACACCACCTCTTTCTCATCCTGCCCACTGCCCCTTCTCTAATTGTAGAGACCTGCTTGTGGTCTTGTCTTCTTTAGCCAAAATTTCCAGTAAAGAAGATTTAGAAAACCCCAACACAGACCATCTATAAATTCCCTAAGATAAAAGGACAACCTTAAAGAGTTTCAACAAGGAAATGTTCTTATAAATACCTTTGGTAACATCTTAGTTTCTACCGGAGAGACATAGACAACTAACTTACTCCTTGCCGAGGAAGAGTTCACAATATAGAAAGGACACAGATAAAATAAACCACTAAATGCAGGCTGTGAATACCACTATAGTTGAGGGATCTCAGGGTAAAAAGGAAAAGGAAATTCATTTTATCTGGGAAAATCTTGGAAGGTTTCATGGAAGAGGTGAGAGTTAAAGAATAGAGAGAAATTCAGCAAACTTCTACAGGGGAAATGGCCAAGGATGGTATTCTAGATGAGAGGTACAACTGAACAACCTGCAAGTCCTTTCCCTCAGTGTGTGTGTGTACATATGTGTTTGAGGATGAGGGAAGGAATTCTAGTGGGAAATACATGCAGGGACGATTGGTTCAGCCATATTTTTAGGGCCATTAAAGCCACAAAAACCTGTTTTTACTCTAAACATGACCAACAAGATAATAGCAGAGAGGGAGCAGATTGGCATAAGGTGTGTTTATGTCTTGTTCCTGTCTGATTAGCACACCCTTGAAACAGAAAAGCTTGTTGTTATCTATCAAAATTGTTCTGCCTGTCAGTCTTATCCCACCCAATTTGAGTCTCCTCACACGGGTCCATTCTCACAGCCGTGACCTTTCTTTAAAAGGCGAACCTGGCCTGACATCACTGATGTTTTGAATTCAGCATTCAAAGCTTTAGAAGCATTTATTTCTGAAAGAAAGAAAGTGTGTCAGCCCCAAAATGACAGCCCCCTGCTTGCTGTAGAGGAAGGTTCAAGTTTTGGGGGGATTTTGGTGTGTGGCGTTTTTTTGGGGTTTTTTTGTTTTGTTTTGTTTTGTTTTTAAGATAATCAGTGGCAAGGGCAATTTCAGAGAAGAGAAAAATGATCTGTTGGTGAAAATACAAACTCCCTTCAAATCTTCTTCAAGAGGAGCCTGAGAACAAGCAAGAACTCAAATCATTTATATTTTACTTTATGAGAAAAAGAAATCATACACCAAAATATACCTGTGTGTTTGACCCTTAGTTATACAAAATGCCTAGAAGTCTTTGCATTTTGGTTCAAACTCAGAGCCTACAGAACGGTGCCTAAAGTAGGTTACTTGATAGCTAAAGGCTCTATGGCTTTACATCATTTCCGAGGGAATTTCATATACATCATTCCATGTACGTACACTTCCTGGCACTCCGGGGAAGGCCTATGATCACCTTATAGCTGGGGAAGCTGGAGCCACAGAGGCTGACAACGTTCCCAGAATCACACGGCGGGAAGATGTGGGAACATCACTTCATGTGGGCCATCTGACCTGGGTCCCGTGCTCTTTGCATTTCAAACACAGCCCTTTCTCCAGGGAACAGGAAGGGCAATTCCCTTGAGATTCCTTGCAGACCTGAAAAAGTTATATTTGTGATTCATCGTGAAAAAAATCGTGCCAAGTCTTTCTTGCAGAACCCATGTAGGAAATCGAAAATCGAGGTGTGAAGCGGGCCAGAGCCTTTGGGAGCTTTGGGCTACTGGAGATATCCTCTCCTCACTGCCACCATCACCCAACCGCGTGCTTTTATTTAATGTTTAAAACACGCATTGTGTTTATTTTGTTACCCATGGAGAATTTACTCCAAAGTGCAAAATATGTCCCTACATTTCTTTTATAGCCTAAGCTCGCAAACTAGATTAGGCTAAATAGTCCTGAATAATTCACTGTAACAATGCAGCATACTCTCTAAGGAGCAAAGAAATTTTAAGTAAAATAATAATAATGTCAATTTTACAGTATGAGATATTCTTAGGATGACGAAAATTCCAGTTATCTTTGTCTTTACAAATGAATGGGAATAGAAATTATATTAATACAGTAGCTAATTTAATCTCTGGAAGTTGGGTGTATTATAAGATTCAGGTATTATGTTCTTGCTAATGTGTCCCCTCTGTCTATATCTTTATAATATAAAGCTTGAATAGTAAAATTGTTACTTTCATCAGTGGGGGTGAGGAGCATCTCACCTATACAAAATGGAATAGAATAGAATAGAATAAGATTTTTTTTCTCCTCTTCAAGTACTATAGATTTCTTATTCGACTTCTTTAGTTTTATGGCTAATCCAAATTTGTTCTAGAAGTTCCAATTCATGGTTAGTTCATGAAAAAGACCCTATTGAGTACTTTTCTACTCAGAGATCACAGAGTGAGGATACTAACATAGTCACTCACTTACAACATTTTCAATGCAAACAAGTATGATGATGACAAGTAGTCTTTAGGAAGAATCCTATTTTCAGTTATTTATAAGTATCCACTAAGCAGAACATGAAAAATGTCATGATTAGTTTTTTTAAAAAACATAAACATGAACTCTTTGTTTTAATCAGATTACTTACATAAAAATGTAAAGAAAATATGCATAAGCCAAAATCAGGTGAGGAAAACAGGACTGTCGTTTAAAATTAAGTGAGCTTAAATTGGGATGGAGAAGTAACATGGTGGTCAAGGGCACAGACGTTGGGTCTAGACTGGCTGGGTACTTTGGGCAAATGATTTCATTACAATTCCCCTTCTTCTCTTTTCTCAGTGTTCCTGTCTCATAAGTTAGAAAGGAAAACAGAACTTATCTCACAGGCTGTTAAAGGATTCACTGAGTGAATCATAGAACTTTCCTGGCGTAGGAAGCATACAATAAGTGTTACCTTAAAAAATTACAACCATGTCCGTTTAGGCTGAATGTCCTTATCCCTCAGAAACCAGTCTTCCTCCTACCTTCATGCAAATCACTGGATCATTTCCACCATTGCTGTGTCTAACATCGCACTGTATTCTTGCTTGGCATAAATCTTTGATCTTTAGATGAGAGGTGCCATTCCCCGGAAAGCTCTAAGTCAACAACGGCAGCATTGAGTGGGACGAGTGTGTTGTCAGGTGTGACATGTGTCATAGGCAGTTAATATGACTATAATGACTAACGTACCCCAGTTTGTAAATTTACTTTCACCAATTACAGTGGTTTCAAGGTTATCACGATAACCTCAGCCCCGCTCCGCTGAGTTCCCACAAGCTTCCACGAGCGGGACGGACGCAGAGATAAAAAATTTGGGCAGTCCTACACTCTGTGGATTAAGCACATCCCGAGTCCATGGCTGGATGGGCGTCAGCATGTCAGTGTCATTTTCACCTGTTGCACAAAAAAACGTAATGTTGAGAACGGTGGTCCTAAGCAGCATGTTGATCTTGACGTATCGTGAGTGCTTTGCAAACAGGAAAGGCATGTGTGGGTAATCGTAGTAATTTTTGGTAAATGTGTGTTACAGAGAGGAGGCTCGCCCCCTTTCAAAGTAGCTAAGAGTCTGTGGGGCTCTTGTCCTGGGACATGGCTTCTGTGGCAACAAGGCCCTCTCACCCGTTCTCTGGAGCATATCCTCACTAGACTCCTTGCTGGTCCTTTAGTAATAAACACTCCACACACAGAAAACATACCCAAAGGATCTATGTTCAATTGGCTACCATTTTAAGGTTATTTGCCCCTATTATTTAAACTTAATATCAGTAGCAAAGTGTGGAGTACCAGAAACATGTCAAAACCAAAGCTAGAAATATTTCATAGAAATAATATTAGCGAAAAATGTAACATTTGGCCTGAATAATGGGTCCTTTGATCTCTGCAAATAGACATTTCAGCAGGAAAGAGTCAATAAACCTAAGACTTCCAGACTATAGAAGCCGCTGAGTTTAGGGAAATGCAGGTATAAGTAAAGCAGGTACTCGTGATTTTTTCAATATTTAACATTAAGATAAAAATTCTTCATCTTAATACGGTCAGACAGCTTACACTGGGTATGCAAAGAGCGTTTAAAATCAGTAGTTTCTAAATCAGATCCACTGATTTTTCTAAGTGGGTAGCTGATTGATGAACTCATTCAGATCTGTGAAAAAAAATTGATACCATCTCTAGAAGCAGGATCTTGCAATCACAAAACATGAGAAGTCACAGCCCCGTATAAGCAATCATCAGAGCCAAATCAACCCGCTGCAAAGCAAGCAAGCATCGTTCAGTCTATGTGAGCAGGACACGTAGGCATAGCTACTCATTAAGTCTCTACCTTAGATCTTGGCTCCCAGAGGAGGATATTCAGAGCCTGGAAAGTGACCCTATGGTTTCGGTACACCACCACCTGGTGTCACCCCTGTGCCAGGCCATGGATTCTGAGCCGTTCAAGCAGGGCTCTGGCTGGGCATTTTTGCCAACCTTGTCTGCTTGAGCTATCTCCTGGATGATGACTAGACATATTTTCATTAAAATCACCCTACTCCCTCCAAGACCAACCAGCTGCTGAAATATTCCTCCCTCTGGTCCTGTATCCAGATATGTGGACCTGGCCCAGGATATGAGAGGATGTGTGTGGTAGGCCTAAAGTGGGGACACCTAGCCTCTGTTCTGCCGGAAGAGACCCAGGCACACGAGGAACCAGTTCTCTCCAGCCCGTGTCTTCCACCTTCCAAAAGCCGGTCCCATCTACCTCTCTACAGCCTGTCCTGGGAATCAGTCATCCTCTTCGCACCTTCTTACCCCTTGTCACCCCAGCTTCTTCCATCTGGGGCAGACCCTACCCTGACTATCTGGGAACTATGTCCTTACTAGACCTACTGAGGTTGGTGATGATTTTATTAAAAGAAAAATGGGGATACATTTTGGCAATAGAATTCATGGTATTTGCTAGCAGATTGAACGTAGGACAAAAGAGGAAGAGAAAAGAAAGATTTCTAAGTTGGGGGATCTGGAACAGTTGGGGAGATGGTAGTGCCATCATCTATGAAAAGGTAGATGTAAGAGTAATAGGTTGGGGAGTGGAAATAAAAATTTCTAGTAAGCATGTGTTGCTTTCATAGTCCAAACACATACACATTATTTTAAGTGTTAAAAAAAATGCTTAAACAACCTAAAATAAACCAAAGAAATGTAGAGATGTTTTATAACATCTAAGTGTATGATTGGACTGATTTCAACAGTACAGTGAGAGAGGCATTAATATCTATGAAAGTGAACTCGGTCTATAGGCATAACAGACTTCACATGGCTGATGAATGGAAGTGGCTAAGTGGGAGGTAAATATGCATGTTTGGAGGGGACAAAGTCAGGACTAGAGGGGTCTGTTGATGGTGTGGAGGGCCAAGGGATTGAGAGCAGAAGAGGGTAGAGCCCGCAGGTAGAAGGAAATCCTCGGTGAGAGAAGGGTAGAAGTTATACAGGGGAGACAAGGCCATGAGCTGTGAGGACAGGAGGGGGCCACCGTCTTCACATCAGAGTGGTTTGGTGACTTGGACAAGAGTAGAATCACTGGACTGGGACATCAGCCTCCTAACTAATCTCCTACTCTCCACACTCGACCTCCCTCCAATCTCTACAGCAACCAAAGCCATCTTTCTAAACCTTAAGTTCCATCAGTCACTTGCTTGAAAACCTTCATTGGCTTGCCATTTGCACTTAGAACAAAATCCAAACTTCCAGCACTGCAACTAGGGCAAGGTGAGCCAGGCCCAAAATTGAAGGAGGGTGGGGTACCCAAAATCTTAGTAATCGAGATAAATAATATTTTAGTGCAATGTTTCTTAAAATCAGGTTGGCAACCTACAGCCCACAGTTGCTGGTTGGTCTTTGTTGCTGTTCTTTGTTACAAGTTTTATTTAAATTCCAGTTAGTTAATACACAGTGAAATATTAGTTTCAGGATTAGGATTTAGTGATTTGCCACTTATATGCAATACCCAGTGCTCATGACAAGTGCCTCCTTAACCCCTTTCCCCCATTTAACCCATCCTTTCTCCCACCGCTCTCTCCTCCACCAACCCTCCGCGTGTTCCTTCTAGTTAAGAATCTGTTTTATGGTTTGCCTCTCTTTTTTTTCTTTCCCCTTTGTTCATCTCTTCTTTCTTAAATTCCACGTACGAGTATTACTCAGACATAAAAAAAGAATGAAGTCTTGCCATTTATAAAAACATGGATGGAACTGGAGTGTATTATGCTAAGTGAAATAAGTCAGAGAAAGACAAATACCATAGGATTTCAGCTGCTTGTTTTTATAACTGGAGTTTTATTGATGTTCCAATTTGTAATTGGAACCAGGGCCAGGATTCAGATAAGGTAGGTAAGAAAGGTTTAGACAGATGCAGAGTCAAAGCTGGGCTTTAAAATCTAGATCTTTTGTTAGTCATGGAATTTTTGCATTCATTTTGATTTTTGAAATATTGCATTTATATCAATTGTATTACTGAGTTTTTTGGTGCTTCCTAAAATTTTTGTGCATGAGGCAAGTGAGACATTCCCCCCCACCCCTTGTCCTGGTTCTGCAAACCCCATGTCAAGACCTGTGCTTTCCAGGGAACACGTATTGTTTTCATGGTCAAAAATGGAAATATTAGTTTAAGTTTTTCCAAGTGTGTAAGCAACCTAAAATAAGCCCAAGACATCTGGAGCTGTTTCACCCAGTAATACAGGAAGACCCCCAACATTACCATCTGAAAAAAGGTGAAGATTCAACTTCTTATTTTCCAAATGGATCTGATCTTACTTACGCAGTGAGCGCTCGGCAAGGCACATGGATTAATAACAGCAGGAGAGCCATTTTTAGATACAACTGATGATGCTTTCATGGAAACATTCCAGGCAGATTAAAGTTGCATTAGACTTAATGCTTTTTGACTGCTTAAATATGTTATGATCATAATTTTTTGTGACTTCTCCAGCCTGGAGGAAGGGTTTTCCTTATTTACCAGGTTATCAACCAGTAACTTCAATTTCTTCAGGCAGCTTTAAGTTCTTCATTTACCTCATGAACTCCCATTATTACACTGAAGCATGAAAAATCTTAGAAATCCATTAACAAATTTTTAAGAGTGTGTCTCTATTTGCTTAATAAATATTGGTAGGTTTTCCAAGTTAACAGAAAATATTTCTCTTAGCCTCTCCCCCCTCTTCCCTCATCTTGATGCCTTATGTTGTGAGAATTAAGTTGCTACCCCTGAGAGAAACTGTGGATAAGTGGATTTAGCAGGACCTAGAAGTTCTTGGCTATCAGTCTAGCGCTAACATTATAGGAGATGTGTCTATCTCAGTTTCCCTATTTGAGCTCTGAGAATCCACTATTGCAAAATGCTGTCATCATTACCTCTGGAGACTGGTTATCCAGAAATTGTAAATGTGACCCACATCTCCAAAAAAGATCATCAGTGAGAAAAACACCTGAGTGTGTCCCACGTACATATACATCCCTAAAGTACTTGCCTCACTGCTCAGATGTAATTTCTGTCATCTGGGTGATGGCTGGCATGACATCTAGCAGGGAAGGCTAGCAGGCTAGCCTATGCTTGTTCACATGGTGGCTGGGCAGAATTCCCAAGGAACATCTAGACACACGCACTGTCCCTGGAGATCTAGGCTAGAAACCGGCACACTTTCACTTCTACCACATTCGATTGGCCAAAGCAAGCCACAAGACTAGCCCAGATCAAGGAGAAGAGAAATAAACGCCACTTCTTGTTGGGGGGGGGCACCAGAAAGTCACTGTTGTAAAGGAAAGAGAATAATTGTAACCGTTTTGCAAACAAACTACCACAATCAATAAAATGGGAAAAACCCACTCGTTTCCCTAGAGTATAGTGGTTTCACCTTGTGATTTTTTTAACAAGGTTATTATGGGAGAAGGTAGATGAAGAGCTGTGGAAGGAATCTTTGTGTTGGTAGAACCACTTACAAATGCAAAATGGTGATTGTTTGATGAGAAAATGGGAAAATTGCAGCAGATTCCATTCTCGTCTGGCTGGGATGACAATGACTGCCTTGCCCAGTTATCCATGGTCATATGAAGTTGCAATTCCTGACAAAAGCTCCTGAGAGATTCAGTACTTGTTCAGAGACAGGAATTCCAACCTGCCTATGATCTTCTGAGTTTAGATATATCTAGTTGTTCTGCTGATAGATTCTTGTGATTTTTCTCTTCACCTCTGTCTGTTAAGCACCAGTAACGATCCAGGAATTTTACATGTATCATCTTATTTAATTTGGTATTTAAACAGCCCTCTGAGATTGCTGTCATCTACATGTTACAGTGTAGGAACTGAGGTTTCCAGCCCTCTAGGAACTAGTGGAGGCCACAGAACTAGTCACTGGCAGAGCTAGGGCCATTTAAAACACTTTCTTTATTCTGTAGTGTCATTCCACGGCTTTATCCTCTTGAATCATACCCTGTGTTAACCATAAAAATAAAAACTACCAGTTATTTTGCCAGCAAAAGATGGGTTTATTCAGGAATAAATGAGAATTGCAATCTGAGATGAACAAACTGCAGCAAAACAGTAGCCAAGTCCAAGGAACAAAGGAGAGGTACACTTTATTGAAGAGAGAAAGGATATTATTTTTTTTTTATTTGACAGACAGATCACAAGTAGGCAGAGAGGCAGGCAGAGAGAGAAGGGAGGAAGCAGGCTCCCTGCTGAGCAGACAGCCCGACGCGGGGCTCGATCCCAGGATGCTAGGATCATGACCTGAGCCGAAGGCAGCGGCCCCAACCCACTGAGCCACCCAGGTGCCCCTGAGAAAGGATATTATAAACTAAAAGTCCATTGGCGTGAACTGGGAGTTCAAAGTATGGTGGCTTTCACTGGCTGAGCTCTTGGGAGGTGAAGGTGAGTGGGGGATGGCAGGAAAGTGTCTCTCCCTCCAGCTAGAATAGTAGAGTGGTATCCATGTGCAAGGTCAAGTCCATGTAAGGTCAAGTTCATCTCTTCCTATTGGGTCTGCAGTGGACTACAAGTGGTAGAGCATGAGAGCTCCCCCTGCCCACTTCCCATTTGAGTGAGGTTTCCCATTACTTATTTTCCTAATCATCATTGTTCTTGATACCTAATGTTAGGATACAAATGTCAAAATTTAACTAATTGGGAAATAATTATTCCATTATCAAAAAATAAACAGAATAGAGATGCCTTTAGTTATCCTAAGATGTTTAAATGCTTATCAGTGGATCTCCAATGTGGGTAAACAGGAAGTATTAGAATCATCTGCCTAATGAATATCCATTGGCTGTAAAGAGAAATTCAATTTACTAAAACTCAGTTTTCTACAAAGCTTCTCAAGAATGTGTTTATTGGATAAAACAAGGATTCATTTCGGGGGAAAAAAAAGGAACCTTTTCTCATCCAACTACGTGCTCTCTGGTGCCCTGAAAGTCTGTGCCCTTCCAGGTGTTAATACATATCCTGATCCCACCTGGTCCGTAGCCTCAAGCCTACAGAGAACCAGTCTCTGAGCCAGTCTTGGACATGAACCCTGACTTTATCAAGTCCTACATCCATGACTTAGACTCTTTACTCAGCCTCTCCAGGCTACTTTCTCAGCAATAAAATTGGACTGGTAATGTCTATGGAACTATAATATTAAATGAGATAATACATTTAAATCAAATGGTTCAAATACTAAGTGCTATTGATTTGTCTCTCACCATGCATTTTTCAACAGAAGCTAGCTCAAAATAAAGCACAGTAAGCAGTTGACCCCACGGTATGTGCCGACTTTTGTCTATTGTTCTTTTTCATTGTGTATTCCATCCCGTCCTCCCCCAGTGAGTGAATATTTATAAAACAACAAAATGTGATGGAAAATGGCATTCAACAGATGCAGGTTCTAACCTCAGCTCATTGAGTAACTAGCTGTCCTTACCCCACCCAATTGCTTCATTTCTTTGAGCATCACCTCCTTCCAGCTATGAAACAAAGATGGTAAATTCTGCTAATACTATGAGACGGCCATGTGAAAACACCTAGCAGAGCACCTGATACTTCCCAGTCATACCCTGGTTTTATTCCCTTTGGCATGTGCAAGAAAGTGTACCAATTTTTAAACATCCAGGTATCTGGAGACTCTCTTCCTTTTTCTCACTTGTTTAGTTGGGGTTTTTCTGCTCCCCCTTCTGGGTTTCTTCAAGGTGAGCTCAGTCATGGTTGTAAACTGCCCTACGGGCTGCCCAAGCCTACAGAGGGGCGATGTTTGGAACAAAGACAGTCTGGACGAGATGGGTGCCTCATCCCCAGAGCGGACCTCTGGCGCTCTGCCTAGCCTCTGCCCACTGAAGAGAGTTAGGCCATCTGCAGTAACATTCAGACCATTTTCCTAGACTTTGAACTAATTGGGAACTTGACAGAGTGTGTAATACGCTTCGTGCTGCCTTCTGCTCCAGCTCTCAGCCAGAACCCAGCTCAGGGCCACCAGGCTGTCAACTGGTTGGAATAGATGAGTCTTTTTGGAATCCCTCCCTTCTGTCAGTTAGCAGTTGATAGTTTATGCCCTTTGTAATTATATCTCCCTGCTTCCAAAGCATAAGCATTTTGAAGTCACTAAATCGGTGGTTCTTAACCTTTTAGGATCGCACTTTCGAGAATCTCATGGAAGTTACGGGTGCTCTTCCTCTTACCCCTGAAAATTTATACATACACAAAATTTAACATTTTCAGTAATTTCCCACCTTCCGCCTTTAAATCCAGACTTGAGATCCCCAATTCTAGCATTAAATAGTGTTGGCATTTATAGAGATCTGTATGCTTAGCATTGTTCATCAAGAAGCTAATACCCAACAGCAGGCAGGAAATGAGTACTGGTGTCTGGAGCAACATTTTTTTTTTAATGAATCAGATGATTGGTAACCTGTTCTCATGGTGAGAAAAGTAGAGAAGGGAGGAAGCCTTAGCAAATAAAATAGATATTTTTAAATTAAGTTTTTATCTTAATTCCCATATCTTTAACAGACTGTGCTATATGTCTCAGGTGTGCAACACAGTGAATCAACACTTCCAGAAATCTCCCAGCATTCACTGGGACAAGTGCCCTCCTTAATCCCCATCACCTGTTTCAGCCCACGCCCCACCCACCTCCCCTCTGGTCACCATCAGTTTGTTCTCTATAGTTAAGAATCTGTTTTAGGTGTGTGTATGTGTCTCTCTCTCTTTTTTCCTTTGCTCACTTGTTTTGTTTCTTAAATTCCACATATGAGTGAAATCATACAGTATTTGTCTCTCTCTGATTTATAAGAGGGATATTTTGTTTTATGTATGCTTAACTGACTTTGGGGACAAAAATATAAATAGAAACATATTTAATCATGTTGTCAAAAAGGCACTCTGAGTATTGTTATCCTGTCAATGCAATGTCACCTATGACATGCATACAAAATGTATAGTGTGATTATAGAGGACGACATCCATATCCTCAGAAGATCACATGTGAAATGTGTAGGGGTGAAGATTGTGTGACATCTTCAGCTGGTTTTAAAAGGATTCAGGAAAAGAGCATAGACGTCTATTGATAAAGCAAATACGGAAAGGGTTAATAATTATTGAATCTAAGTGCTGGAAATATGGCTATTCATTGTATTTTTCTTAAAGTTTTTGTTTTGTTTGGAATTTTTTATTAAAAAACATAGCTAATAAATACATTATTTTGAGAAAAATGTTTATATAAGCAGTCTTTCACTTTCAGAGTGAATTTTCTTCCATCAGTTGATGAGCATTATTTTCCTTTATGTCCAGTTATATTTTTCATTGTGGTTTAGAATCTTGCCCTAAGATGTCCAATGTTTCTACTATAATTTAGTAAGTAATAAACTTCCAGTAATGATATATCACACTTTATACAGCATTGTATTATTATTATGGGCATTTAAGATGCTCTCCAGGCCATAAGCTCATATAGTAGAACCTGCTACAAAATGACTGGCATAGCACAATTTTGAGAAGTTCCCAGTGGTTAAAATCAAAGCTTCAGAGCCTGCAGTGGTCACAAAGAAAGCTGCTTCTACAAGGCAGTCCTCATGTCATCATCCCCTAATTCGGCAACAGATTTTTAGTTCCAGCACTGAAAGTAGTGCTATTTGGCCAAGAAGATGGTACTAACCATAATACCCGTATCTCCTGGCTCCATTTGTCTGTAATGCTGTTAGGATGCCCAGAGCATATCTTTTCCATTTCTGTTACTGCAAGGCTACATCTGTTTTCAATAGTACACAATTTCCGCTATGCTATTGACAGATAACAGATATGATATGCCCTAGGAGACCACAGCCACTATCTGGAACCAGAAATTTTATTTGAAGGCCTGAACCTTCCAACATTGTTAGTCCATTACTATTTCAGCAGCAAAAATAGAGCACTGTCTTCCCTTAATGGCAGACCTCAGTTTCATCTCTCTTTTTCTGTTCATACTTTGTTTTCTTGTGATGAGGAGGATGCATGATGTTTGAAAGTACTTTAAAAATCATGTACTTTTTGTTCAAAGAAAAGGTAATGATTAAAGCTCTTGATTTCCCTAAATAGTTTTATGAAGATTAGATGGCTTCCATTTACTGAATAAATCTCCTTGCATTCTGCCTGGAAGGTGAATTCAGAGGGTGTTTTATTTTTACTTAGAGAATGCAAAGAGAGTGATGCCTTGGGCCCAGGCAAGTAAGTACACGAAAAATGTTCAACATCATAAGCTGTTAGAGAAATGCACATTGAAATCCCAACGAGATATCATCGTGCCTATTAGAATGGCTAAAATAAATAAATAAATAAATAAATAGTTAAAATAAATTAAATAAATAAATAAATAAATAAAACAGGACCAAATGCTGGCAATGCAAGCAAAAAAGCTGGATCATTCACACATTGTCGGCGGGACTATAAAATGGTCTAGCCACTCCAGAAAATAGTTTGGCAATTTTTTTCTAAAACTAAAAATGGTCTTATGACCCAGAAATTGTATCCTTGGGCATGTATCCCAGAGAAATGAAACTCCTTGTTATGCAGAAATTTGTACTTCAGTGTTCGTAGTTTTATTCATAATGGCCCCAAACTGGAAACTATCCAAAGTTCCTTCAATAGGAGAGTACGGTACGTCCATATCATAGAATACGACTCAACAAACTATTGATACAGGCAACAGCATGGTTGAACTTCAAGGACATTGTACTGAATGGGAAAAGCCAGTCTCAAAAACATACATTACTGCCTGATCCCACGTATATAACAATCATGAAATAACTTAGGTGAATACCAGATCAGCAGTTAGGGATGAGGCAAGGGGGTGGGTAGAGATGTAAAGACGTAGCACAAGGCCAGCTTGTGGTAATGATACAGTTAAGTTATCCTAATGCAACGGTGGTTACATGAAGCTACACGTGTGATTAAATTGGGTCGGAGACGCGCATACCATACACAGTCACAAGGAAATGCACATGTAACCGGTGAAATCTGAATGAAATCTATAGATTGTACCATTGTTGGCTTCTTGGCTGTGATATTGAACTATAGTTAATGCGAGATGTTATCTCAGGGTCGGGGGAAGAGTAGTTAAGGCTGCGTAGGACCTCCCTGCACATTTTTTTTTTTTGGCAACTATAATCAGTTGTGTTAATCTGTAATTATCTGTTAATCTATAATTATTTCAAAGTGGAAAGAGGTTTTTTTGAGTGTTTCCTATTTGTTTCTACCACCGAGGATTGTGACGAGGGTGAGCATTTAGCACAGTATCTCAGGCATGATTAGTGCTCAGCAAAAGTCAGCAGGGCTTTATATATGAACTCTGCTGTTGCTACTTAATTGGAAGACTATGTCTGAGGAGAGAGATTTAAACTAGAGTATAAGGTCCGCGAGAGCAAGGATTTGGGCTGCTTGGGTCCCTGTTGTATCCCCGTGCCTAGAACAGTTCAGCACGTATAAATAAGATGCTCATTAAGTACGTGTTGGACTCTGAATGAGGGATTTTGAAGACACCGTGAAGGAAGATATGTGGCAAATGGGGAAAAAGGGAATAACTTGGTCATATCCAGGATAGGACACAAATAAAAGAGCTAAAATGGCAACTTGCCAGGACTGCCTTCTGGATAGGAAAGATAAGTGAGCCGAGAAGATATTGAGGATAAATTTGAACCCCCATGTGACTCTCACTTCCCTCGATTGCATCAGTCTTAGGGGAACAATTAGAGAATTTAACCATCTTCATGTCAAGCCCATTGGTGGGACTCCTAGTCCTCACCATGCGCTGTACTTTTCCAGGGTGTTCAGGTGTCTCATGGTCCATGCCCAGTGGACCTGTTCCTTAATGCTGTGTCCTCCACTTACTTCCTGGTGGCCTTGTTCCATTCAGTGCCTCCACCAGCTAAAAGAGATCATTACTG
Source organism: Martes martes (assembly GCF_963455335.1). Lineage (NCBI taxonomy): Eukaryota > Metazoa > Chordata > Mammalia > Carnivora > Mustelidae > Martes > Martes martes. The sequence goes on along the minus strand of NC_137900.1, from coordinate 47,439,155 downwards.
GGATGCCTGGGTGGCTCAGTTGGTTAAGCATCTGCCTTCAGCTCAGGTCATGATCCCGGGGTCCCGGGATCGAGTCTTATATCGGGCTCCTTGCTCAGCAGGAAGCCTGCCTCTCCCTCTGTGTTCCACTCTCCCTGCTTGTGCTCTCTCCCTCTTTCTCTGACAAATAAATAAAATCTAAAAGAGATCACTACTACCGCAGTCTGCTCTGCTATTAGTAGCACTGGTCCACCTGGATTGGACTACCAAAAGGAAGACTGGCTGTCTCAGGTTAAAGGACCCATGAAGTAGTGACTAGGCACATGTTAGCTGATGAATTGTTAGCTAATGTCATTCTCTGTTAGTCAAAACAGTTTCCGCTGACCGTGATCTTAGCCCCAACACTGGATCCATGGTCCTCAACTCTTTTCCTTCACAGAATGAGTTTCCTGCCTAGTTAAGCATCCTCCTCCCTTGCAAAACTCTAGACCCACCTCTTTGTAACCGTCAATCAAGATATCAATGTTCAATATTATGAAGATACCCATGTTCAAGAGGGTGACAATCCCAGCCAAGCAAACAAAATGGCAAACACTGACAATCAGGAATAAGTGGAAAATGCCAACTTTAAAATAGGAATTCAAAGAAGAGAAGTTTTATATTGTTACCTTTCCATGAGAATGAGGAAATAGAAGCCTGGTCAGGGCATACATCTCAGGTACATGGAAGGAGAATGAGAAGAAACAGTGGGGTCATTAGCAGTACCAAATGATAAGAGAATAGTGACACAGTTCCGTGTTGGGCTGAGAAGAAGCCATTTGTCTTCCAACTTTGTTATATTTGAGCATATGGGCTCATTAAATAATATATCTAATTTCACTCATTTATTTTTAAACATGCGTCTAGCACCACTGTGCTAGGTACTATGAAATAGTATAAAATGGGGGGAAATGGCCTCTGCCCTCAGAAGGATGCTCAGTAATGGGAAAGAGAGAAATGAGACAAATGATATAGAAGAATGAACTAGGGAGCAAATAGGGAGATATAGTGAGTGTGAATGGAATATGGATATAGCCAAGCAGTGTCCCAAATGAATGCCATTGCTCTCCTATCTCCATGATGTGAATGATCTTACTTCCCTCCTGGGCTCTCTTGGAACAGGAGAGCAGGTCAAGAAATGGAACCAATTCTCAGTATCAGTACATTTTCAGCAGGAAATTTTATATACTTCATATTTGTGTCCTTTATTGTTTTACCCAAAGTTTAATTAAATTTTCATTTGTATTTTTAATAATTTAAGTTGGGTTTACACAATACACATTTGCTTCCTGGGAATCCCAAAACCAAGGTCAGCAAATCTAGCATCTCTCCTTTACTGTGCATGTGGAAATTGTATCATGTCCTGTAAGAACCAGGTGCTGGTCTGGTGAAAGTGAAATTTCTTGGATCACAAGTTAAAAATGTAGTGGAGAATCAGTGTTATATTAATGAGGTTTTACATTGTGTCTAGGAGATCATGAAAGTGAAAAGTTAAATATACCAAAATCATAAAGTTACATTCAAATTATAGTCTTTTGTTCCCCTTGGAGTTCAGAGTTCCTTTTCTTTAGTCTTAAAAATGTGAAAGTTCTTTTACAAAGCTTGTTGCCAATAATATGCCAAAACTTAATCACACTTCCCATTTCATTACTTTCAAGATGTACTTCAAATATTTAGTGCCCTTTTCTCTGTGGTGGGTTTATAATTCTATAGACAGATTCATGTTCTTTGATTTCTTCATAGCCTTTGCCAGCTTCTTTTCAAACCAGAGTAGATGTTTAATATGTGGTTAATAAATTAATCATAAAGTTGTTTACAGAAGTTATGGTTAGGCCACAGTTAATTCCCCTAAGTATATCCTTAAATATAACACTTGACGTTAAGTGATCTAACTACTGTCCTTTCTGTCTACTTAATTTTACAATAATAATATATCCTGGGATGTGAGCTCCACAAGGACAGAGATTTTTTACAGTTTTGGTCACGTATGTATCCCTAGAACCTAGAAAAATGCCTGATATAGAGTAAGTGTCCGGTAAATATCACAAAATAAGTATTATTAAATGGCTGAATTTTTCAATTCAAAATTTCCTATTCAGAGTCGCTCATTGATGCTTCAGACACTGAGAGTACGATTATTTAATTTTTTTTGAACTGTTCTTTCCTTGAAACAAACAGCAGTAGTCCTTCAAGTGACATCAATAAATTGAAGACTGGGGACACCGTGTTTCCAAGCCAACTAAATATAGACTAGTATGGTACATTCACGGTGATAAATGAGACCACAAGAGGGCCCCACTTTCCCCACCTACTGCTGAGCTATAAACTCCTTCATACAAGTCAACCTGATATATGGATAATCTAATTTGCAGAGTTACTTGAACCTATGCCCTTGTGAAGGTCATAAAAGTGCCTCCATGACCTTCAGGAGATAGAGCCAATGATGAAAATTCATGATGATTGTGAGTCTAAATAATCATGCTGGGAGAGACAGAAAAAAAAATAACCTCTATTCTCTGTCTCTTTTTTTTTTTTAAGATTTTATTTATGTGACAGGCAGAGGTCACAAGTAGGCAGAGAGGCAGGGAGAGGGAAAAGCAGGCTCCCTGCTGAGCAGAGAGCCTGATACGGGGCTCGATTCCAAGACCCTGAGATCATAACCTGAGCCAAAGGCAGAGGCTTAACACACTGAGCCACCCAGGCGCCCCAATAACCTCTATTCTTGTTGCATTCCCAGGCATCAAATTTTTGTACCAAACAAACACAAATAAAATCTGCCATTTTTGGTTCATATCACTCACTTAGCAATACCATTTTCTGGACTCCATTGGAAGTCAGAGCTCATGAATAGCTTTTAATGTATGTAAACTTTTTATTGTAATAGGAGTCTAGTGCCTCCAGCCTCCTTCCCACGGGTCACTGCTAGGAAAATTCCACTTTCTCATTGCTCTGACTCTTGGGCTCTGGAGCCCAGCTGTCTGAATTCATATCCCAACTCGGCCACTGACTAGCCTATGTGGCCTTGAACAAATTATCCAACTTCCACCAGCCTCAAGGTCTTTATGTATTAAAGGTGGCAGGAGCGGTTATAATACCTGTTTTCAGGGTTCAATGAGATATTCATATATAAAGCACCTAGCACATATTGAACTTTCAATAGATATTATCCATTATGACTAGAATCTGTTCGATTTGCAGCAAATCACTGTGGTTTGTCCAGCACCAGCATTTGTTGGCATTTTCTTTAAAACTCATGTCCTCTTAGACACTTTTCCTTCAAAGAAGCAAGGCAATCCAGACTTCATATGAGAGTGTATTTGGGATTCTTTGCTAGTCAAAGGAAATTTGTGTGACCAAAGCCAGAATATCCCCAGCAGATTGTGTTTGATTGGCATATCAAAATGGCTCATTAGCAATTGTGAGGATTGCTCAAGCAATACAACAAAGTATATTAACAACATCTGGATTTTGGGGTGGGAGGGAGATGAGAGATGATAGTGATAATTGGGTTATTAATTCCTAAATTACATGAATTAACAGGAGTTTAGAATCCTGAGTACAGAAACAGGCTAAGGAATCTCCCGCTTCTCTCTCTCCATTTATAAAATGAGAATTACTGTTTTCTGTGTACCAACATAATAAGTATTATTTTCTTAAAAAGAGAGAGAAAGGGACGCTTGGGTGGCGCAGTTGGTTAAGCATCCAACTCTTGGTTTCCGCTTAGGTCATGATCTCAGGGTCATGGAATCGAGCCCTGGGCTCCACACTTTGTGCAAACTCTGCTTGGATTCTCTCTCTCCTTCTCACCCTCTCCAACTCACTCGCTCTCGCTGTCTCTCTCTCTCTCTCAAAAATAAATAAAACTTTTTAAAAAGAGAGAAAAAAAATTAGTCTATGTTTACTTAATGATTGACAGCAGCACATAAACAAGATAGATGATGGTTGGATGGATGAATGAATGGACGGATGGATGGATGATGGATGGACAGACAGACAGATAGATAAAGGATAGATGCTAGGGGTCTCTGGGTGGTTCAGTTGGTTGTGTCCAACTCTTGGTTTCAGCCCCGGTCATGATCTCATGGGTCTTGAGATCCAGCCCCTGAGCTCAGCAGGGAGTCTGCTTAAAGATTCTCATACTCTGCCCAACCCCCATTCACATGCACCCACGTGAGTGTGCTCTCTCAAATAATCTTTTTTTTTTTAAAGTACATTTAGAAGATAGATGATAGACATTCCCATTGTGTATGTGATACTTGCTCAGAATTTTTTGATAATGGTATATGATCAATAAAGTTTGGAGACACTGATAACATGCAATTGTGAAGATTTCAGCTGGTCAGTTACAGTGCAATTCTGCATCTTGAAGTTACCCTGTCCCCATGGCCTTACTGGGAATTCCCAAATTGTATTTCTTAAAAAATTTAGAGTAGTTTACAACAGATGCCCCATCCCATCTGTTTTGAGCAGCTGCCCTCTCATGGGGTGAGCTTTTTTCAGGTTTTAACTGGGACCTTATTTCACTCTAGCCAAACCATGATTCAGCAAATGTAAGAAGTGCTCATACTGGACATGTTCACAGATCATCTCTGCACAGCCTGGCTTCCTGGATTCCGAGAATCCTAGTTCATCATGTTACCCAATGAGAAATGGCTCCTGCAGAAGTTGAATTCATCCTAAGCCTGTAGCCTTTCTGATCCAGATATTTCCCATTTTCTTCTCACAAGTGACATCTTGATAAGTGAAAGTGTTGAGCAGAAACTTGCAGGGTTCCTGGGGTGGGGGGAAGATGTCCTTTTGGCTGACGTGAGTTCTGCCTTCTCTGAGTTTTCCAACCTCCAGAGCTTCCCTTTCACTTAATTTCTACCCTTTATTTCCATTCCCAATGTGTTTCTTTATTTTTTATTTTTTCAGTGCATTTCTTTTTTTTCTTAAGATTTTATTTATTTATTTGATATATAGGGAGAGAGAGAGAGCATAAGTAGGCAGAGCAGCAGGCAGAGGGAGAGAGAGAAGCAGTCTCCCCGCTGAGCAGAGAGCCTGATGCGGAACTCGATCCTAGAATCCTGGGATCATGACCTGAGCCGAAGGCAGAGGCTTTAACCCACTGAGCCACCCAGCTCCCCCTCAGTGTGTTTCTTTAAAGCAGAGTTGTGAAATGGGTGTTCCTGCATCCTGGGCTGCCACCTCCATCCTTCATTAATCTTTGAGATTCTCACTTTCTTAATGGGCAGAGACACTGGGATAATTACCCAGCAAGCAAGGGTTGAACTTTCATCTCTTAGTATTTCTTTCTTTTGGAATTTATTTAATTCTTCCCCCCTCAATGTCTTAGGGAGTCTGCTAAGACCAAAAAGAGAGGGAAACAGTGATGATTTCACATCTGATTACGTGGTAAGATTTCTTTCCTTTTAGATTTCCAGGTTTGAGGCTTTTGCACCTTCTAATCTTCCCATAGACTTTGAGATTTATTCACCTTTTTCCAGGAGAGATGTTTTGAAAGTTATTATTTGTTACAGCTAAGTGTGTTGAAAGAAAAAGAAGACATCATTTCATACTTCCTTGTTAACTTCTTAAACAAAAATGCATCCTTCTCCTCCACCCAACCTTTCTAAATTCCAAGACATCATAACAGTGTCAGTTAACATTTCTAATCACTGGCATGTATGTTTTAGGTCACATTTATGACAAAATAAGGATACTTTAAAAAAATTTTTTATAGACTTTGTACTGTGCTTCTGGGTCCTTGGCACAATAAATTCTGGTGCATTTCGCAGATCTAGTGAGAGATTATGTAAGTGGTAGAAGCTGATGGATGTTCCTTGACTGTTGTGAGTAATTGCTTATCTCTGATGCCGTGCCACTGTCCAGTTATCTTCTGGATTATGACGTCTTCCCAGGGACCCATTTGACGATGTGATTTGCCAGTGGGCAGTTACCGGTCAGAGTGAAAAAAGAACTGTGTGGTCACCATAAGGCCACACTGTGTTGTATTTGCCTGATATTGATGTGTCTGAGGTTGAAGCAGGGGCGTGTAAATGAGGTGAACTTCTGTGTAGGCTCAGATCACACACTTCTTGGTCACAGAAGTCATTACTCCACTGGTGGTTTTGGAGGCTAAAAGAAGAAAGACAGTGTAAGGGTTTATGAATGGTTGATCGTGTTGAAAATGCTTTCTAAATGGGCGGTGTGTTTTTTTTAATGGGGGTGGGGTACTTTCGAAACACCTGGGAAATAGGTAGCAAAATTCCCATATAGAACTAGGGTTTCTACCAGGGGAACAACAGATATTAATGGCATCGTTCCAGTTGCTCAATTCCTCAAATACCTGCAGTGATTAGGGAGGAGGCCAATACAAGTTAAATAAAAGGTTGAATTACAGAGTATTTTCTTTTTTTTTTCTTAAACATTTTATTTATTTATTTGACAGAGAGAGAGATCACAAGTAGGCAGAGAGGCAGGCAGAGAGAGAGGGGGAAGCAGAGAGCCCGAGTAGAAGATGTATTCCTTATTTCCTGGCCTCATAGATGTCCTGCTTTCATGAATGAAGAGGAGGGTCTGTGTTGATACACCAGAGCCCCACCCTGGGACCCTTGGGGATGCATTTTATGAAATCTTTTAAATACTCCTCAAGAATTTCCATGTATGTTCCCAATTGACTTAACAAATTTTAGCTGGCACAACCTTTCAACGGACCACCAGGAACTGGGCTTTCAAATTAGTACAGCTCAAATGTGATTATGTTGGTGGGTTTAAAATCAAGAGCATTTAAACACAAAATGTATAAGAAGAATACCAAGATTAATCCTCAAAGTCCCGTTAGAGTTGTTTTTTTTTTTTAAAGATTTTGTTTATTTATTTGACAGAGACAGCAAGAGAGGAAACACAGCCAGGGAGAGGGAGCAGTAGCTTCCCGGCGAGCAGGGAGCCTGATGCGGGGCTCGATCCCAGGACCCTGGGATCCTGACCTGAGCCGAAGGCAGAGGCTTAGCAACTGAGCCACCCAGGCACCCCTAGACTTCTTTTGAAGAAGCTGTCTTCTTTATATACAGTGGGTGAAAATGACCTAGCCACCTGTTCAGTGGCCCTGAAATAAATTCACAATATTGAGGCCAACCCCAAACCCAGATAGTTAGCTAAATAATTCAGTGGTTAGAAATACTACAGGCTTATCAGCATCCGCTATACACATCTGGATCTTTTCTTTTTTGTCTTTACTAGTTACTTTCAGTGTAATTAAAATCCCTTTGAAGTTGAATTTCTGACATAGTCAGCATCGTGTCCCTAGGACTGTGAAGCGGCTTCACCCCAGGGCTGTTAAGGACAAAGCGAGGCTGAGTCCATTAAGCATGAGGAATTAGCAGTAGAAGCGGGTGAGCCCCCCAAAATGAGCAATTATCATCATACAGCACGCTTCTCACTTCTTTTACAACAGGGCTAGATAAAAGGAAAGTGGAGGGGTCTTAATGGCCTCAGTTGCCATTTATGTATGTAACAAAACATACATGTTGTAGCCTGATATGTATTCGTGTCTGCACGTTACACTTGAAAGAAAACTAATGATGTCAACTTCTGCTGACATTAAGCAGTGGGAGATTTTGTAAAGGATTTCAGACCTTGCTCTGCACTCACTTTTTTCTTTGTAGAATCTATGTATAGGCCTTTTCTCTCCACTTATTGTGTCTTAGGATCCATCTTGCTTATGAGAGAAAAAGGAAGTCAATGGGGTAGATCTTTTTTTCTCCCCAGCAGACCACAGGACAGGTTTGATATATTTTTCCCTCCTCAAATATTTTCTTTAAATATATATATTTTTAAATCCAAACTCGCCGCTGGTTACAGTTTTGCTCTCATAAAGACCACCCAGGCTCTTTCCTCCTTTTCATCCTTTTCCTGTGCTATCAATCCCAGCTCATAATTATTTGTCTCCCATTTAGCCACAAGGTGTAAATTTGCTAACTGAAAAGGCGTGCTCTGACAGTTAATCTCATTGTGTGTCCAAAGGCTGAGCTTGCTGCACCAGATAACTTCCCTGGGGGATTGTTCTGTAAAATGTGGGGCCATTTGTTGAGCTGTCTGATGTAGAAGAAGGGAAAATGAAAGGACCTGCCAGAGAAAAGTGGGATCATACAGTGCCTTCAGAGCAAAAAAGGGAAATCAAAGAACAATTTCAGGTCCACTTCAGTCTCCAAGCACGTTCCTGGGAACTAGGGAATCAGCGATATTTTCTTATTCATGTTTTTAGGGAAGTCGCTGAGAGAGAGCCCCAAATCAGGAGAATGGTGAATTTAGAACGCCCAAGGGCTGTGCTCAGAAATTACCACCAGTGGAGGGGCGCCTGGGTGGTTCCGTCGGTTAAGCATCTGACTCTTGATCTCTGCTCAGGTCACGATCTCAGAGTGGTGAGATTCAGCCCTGTGTCAGGCTATGCACTGGGTGTAGCCGGCTTGGGATTCTCTCTCTCCCTCTGCCCCTCCCCTCACCTCTCTCCCTCTCAAAAAAAAAAAAAAAATTACCACCAGTGCAGGCTGCTTCTGTCTGGGCCTGAGACTTACAGGGTCTTCGAGGACCCATAAAAATGTTCGGAACCAGAAGAAAAAATATGTGTTGATATTGACTCGAAAAACTAAAAAAGGTACCCACGAGATTATTAAATGTTTCATTGAATGTCTACAAATATTTAATATCAACTTCATTAAGTATGAAATTTAGTCTTCTTAAAAGTTACATTATATGTGAAAACAAATTATGGATTCAGTTTCTCACATTCCAAGATCTCAAGCATGCCAGTCATAATTAAACAAATTGCATGTAGCCAATAATTTGAAATACAAAATCATAAAAGGATTATAAGAATCTTTTCAATTTTTGTACATGGAAATGTATATTTTAGGTGGGATAGGGAAGCATCTTAACATTCTTATATAAAGACATGTGGTAAGACTGAGAAAGAGAGCCTAGGGTTCATGAAGGTTCTAAAACAGGTCCACACTGTGTACTCATCTCCGTATGGGACTGATTATTCCTGAAGGCTTAGATCACCAAAGACGCTAATGGGGAGGACCAGAGGCTAGCCCAGGAGCAGGGTTGCAGTTTGTTCTTGCTGTATGCACCTGTAGTTGAGGTGTGGTGACAAAGATGTTGTGGTCTGAGCATGAGGAAGGTCACAAAGCACCTACACATCATTAGAAAGATGGCGGGATGGTGTCCTGTTGCTGCCGAAGGAGGGCACATATTAAATTGACAAAGCAAAGCCAGCCGGTTGGATCATGTTGGTAGAACCCCTGTGTCCCTTTGTCGGAGTTGTGTTCTCTCCTAACAGATGACCAGGCCCTCAGACACTCTGGTGTTTTAGTCAACCTTTCTCTACTTGACAGATATTTCCATTTTCAGAATGGAAACCTTGAGGTGGTAGAGGCAGAAAACGTGTGTTATCAGAATTCTGCGTGTGATGGTCTTAGTCTTTAATTCGGTGGCTTGACTTCTTCAGGCTTTATTTTATTCACCATACAAGGGGCGGCGAATGTGGATTCCCTCCAAAATACTTGGAAAGCAATACTTCCTTGTAATTCCAATCCCTGGCAATAACCACTAATAACAGTTCTGTATGATTCTTGCAGCATTTTTTCCTTTACATATACTAAAGCATTGTTCATTTATTTTCCTCTATCAAATGACATGATAAATAAGATTTTACTTTTTTTCTACTTGAGCAGTATATCTTAGATATTTTTACATGTCAATACATATGTACCTACCTCAGTAACTTTAATGACTGCATGGGATGCCATCGCATGGATGGGCCATAATGGATTGAACTGCCCTCCATTGCTGGGCATTGGGGATGGCCATTCAACTTTGAGAGTTCAGGAGAATGGACCATGGGCCTAAACAAACTGTTATACATTGGCTAGTAGTCTATACCACTGGCCCCCTGTGTTGGATCCTTCCTGTGCAGAAGCAGGAAGTACCCAATCTTTCCTTATACTGATGCTTGTTGTTAAATGTAAAACCGACATGGGACTTGTTGTTTATTTATTTCTTTGTCTTTTGTTTTTGCCTTTTTCTCTTCTGCAGTCATCTACGGCCAGGGACAAGGATGAGCAGGCTCTACCGGTAGGAAGCAGTGGCTTTGTCTACACCTGTTCATGTGCCTGTGGAGAGTGTGGGACAGGGGTGGGAGGAGGAGGGCTCATGGGCTCAACAAACCATCTCCCCCCTTGGGATACTTAAACGGCTTAATCTACTGGTATATATGCATACTCAGTCCTATTGGTGTCAACTGTATTCTGATATTCACTGATATTCAAATTATGTCTGGGACTAGATTTCAAAAAGTTTGAGTTCTCTCTTTCATTTGGCATAAACTTTTATGTGAGTTGAAAGAATGAAATATTTCCAGATTGCATCCCATGGGATGTTGAGCTGATATTTGGGGACAGTGTGGGATCTAATGCTTGATATCTATTTTTTATATATCTGCATGCCCTTACTTTTTGGTTGGAAATTTCTTTTGGTTCCATCAAAAGAAATGTTGCACGAGACCTATATATTTAATAAATACATAATACCCTAAAGAATACCCAAATAGATGTAATCCTTTGCCAGTGAAGTTCTCCACAACGAAGTTCTTCCAGTTTCCTAGAATGAGCATAGTAACAGTGATTATGACAAATTATTAACAACAAACACATTTTCCAGTTCCTATCCAATTAACACATCACATTCTGTAATGTGCAAGATGGCGAAGAAATGACCTTCAGAGTTTTTGTGTTCAGCCAGCAGACAGTAATTACATTTCAACTGAAGTCAAGTCTCTTAGCCTTGCCCCTAAGATATTTTGAACCTTAATCATCTGGATCAAATATTGCAACACATTAAAAAATGTTACAGATTTTTAAGACCACAAAGGCTGGTAATAAAGATACCTATGACCCCATCCATCCTCCTGTAGTGCTCAGAGCAAAGACTCGGGACATTCATTGAGAGCCCATCAGATACGCCAGATCTGGTCCTGGGCTAGGGATACAAACCGAATCTCTTGCTTTGAGGAACTCATGATCAGGTTCACAGTCTCCTCTGATTCTTCTTCCATCAGAGTTGGGAGTATTTCTGAAGGCATATCAATGATAATAAAATTACACTAAGAAATTCAGATGTTTCCATGTATCTCACACTGACATTTTACCCATACTTCAAGTTACCATGGCTTTTCACCTTTGTCCCCAAATATGTGGACCACAATTGTTAATAAGTATTCAAAAAATAAAAGACCTCGGGGCTCTGTCCAAGTTAACCAGTTAACCAGATTTCTTTAGTGTTACATTCGGTGGTCTAATGTGTATCATAAAATGCTAAAGGTGGGTTGGTCTAGGATGTAGCACTTGCCAAATATATTCGATTGTGAAGTCTCTTGGGGGACCCTGCTTGGGAAGCCCCCTTGTGGGTCTTGACTGTGATGGCATATATTGGGAAGCCCTGTAAGTAGATAGTTGGGAGACTTCATGGGAAATCATATTTTATTTTTACCTGGCCCCAGAAAAATTTCACGTCGAGATTTTGGATCAAAAGCTCAGTAAGCAATTAATTCCTTTACATTACCTTATCTCGCTCCCTCTTAAATCTGGCTGTCTGTAAACCTCGACTGCACAAAATCAACCAAAGGGGGAAAAAGCAGTTCCCAGTCAGGATAAAAATCCATCAAATCTTGAGAGCTTAGGATGTCTTTTTTGTAGCTTATTTGCTTTTTGAAGATGCCATAAAAAGAGTTTGTCAGTGTCCTTACTCTAGAAGTTCTTTCTTCCTCTCTTTACCTGTCAGTTTCACTTCCTTGGCCAAAGGGTCACACCAATAGTTTATGCAAAAGGAGCCCCCCCCTCCCTCCAGCTTGGAAGTCAGGAGGTTTTTCCGTGGGTTCTTAATAGGAGTTTCTTTCCCTTTAGATCTCCTTTAATACAGACCATAGGGCTTCATGAATTAGGACTGTGGTCTCCAAGGTAGAGGTGGGGTACCCCCGGGGAGATGCAAGCTCTTCTTTTGAGGAGCAGGGAGAAAATATTGGCACCTCTATCGTTTACTTTCTCTATTATTCTTCATAATTTCTCCTTTTGCAAATGTTTTTTCACAGATATGTTGACATTTGGGTGGTAGATATAAAGACAGACATAGATACATATACTCATACTGAAAACTTTTATAGATAGGGCGGCCAATCTAAACATTTTAGAGACCATCCACCAATTCAGATAACAGATTTTTTTTAAAGATTTTATTTATTTATTTGACAGACAGAGACCACAAGTAGGCAGAGAGGCAGAGAGAGAGGGGGAAGCAGGCTCCCCACTGAGCAGAGAGCCCGATGCGGGGCTCGATCCCAGGACCCTGAGATCATGACCCGAGCCGAAGGCAGAGGCTTAACCCACTGAGCCACCCAGGCGCCCCCAGATAACAGATTTTGAGGGAAGCAAACCTGAGATCCATTTCTCTATCCTCCATTTTTTGTCTCATTTCACTTCTCTGAGACAGTGTCCTCCCCTCTCTAAAGGGAATAATGACTGTATCTAGTTCAAAGGGCTCATTTTGAGACTGAGATAAACTAGTGAAGGTAAAACATATAGTACATTTACTAGCATTTAGCAAACACACAAAAAAATAAAATGGTAACAATGAATTCATTTAGGATATGAAAAAGCCATTCCTTGGCAGGATTTGAAATGTACTTTGAGCGTCTTTCGTACAATAGCGTGTCATCATGTGACAGAAATGAGTGACTACCAGACTAAGTGAGGTCTTGTCTGTAATACACTCACCTTTAGTCTTGGAGAGCTAACAGCACTTTTCTCTGGTTTCTCTGCTCAGGCTAAGCCCCGTCTCCAACGAGGTGGAAGTTCTGCCTCCCTCCACAACAGTCTCATGAGGAATAGCATTTTCCAGCTCATGATTCACACCCTTGACCCACTGGCTGAAGGTAAATGTCAGGCGTGAGTTGGGGAGCTCTTGTTGCGGGGGGAGGGGGTGGAAGAGGATGTAAAAAAGGCTTCTTTTCAGAAAACATGTTTACGCTCCCGTCGTACAAGCCTGCCACTGTCCTCGAGGGGAGCATCTGCCAGAGGAAGCCCTGGGCCCTTGGCCTGCTTTATCTGCAGCAGCTCAGTTCACAATTGGAGAGTGTCGTACCAGGAGTGGGACCTAAGGTCTGGGTACTGCTTCTGTCTTTTGATGCTCCCAGCATAGAGTTTGTGAGGAGGCAGAGAAGACAAAAAGGTTTTTCTCCCTCCCAGCGGGAGTGACAGCTCTCTTTCATCATCCCTCCCAAGTTCTAAAATGATGTTGTATTTGGAAAGTAAATTGTGCATCTTTCAAAAAGAGAGAAGAGAACTCTATGACTTGGAGCCATGAATAATCTGGGGAATGATGTTCACTGTAGAACGTTGATATTGTCCTGATTCTTTGGCAGTTGGAGGGCGGTGGGTGCATCTGAGGAGACTTCTCAAAGGTAACTGCTTAGGATCAGTCCCAAAGGCCTGGTTCACCTTCTAGGGAAATCCTATAAAACATCACAAGGAATCCGGTATTATGCTCTGTAAGTTTTACTGATTCACAATAAAGGCAGATTCATCCTGTTTCTTAACTTGCAAAGCTGTCCTAAAATTTTAATTTTCCAGTAGATAGATATCTTATGTGTCCAAAAAATATCAGAGTGAAGCTGCCCGCCAGGGGAGCAGGTGTAAGCTAGTGTGTTCTCCCTTCATCTCTGGACCTTGTAATTGGGCCTGATGTTACATGGGGGCCAACAGGGATCGTTGGAAGAGCATGGCCTGGGACATGTGGGATGAGATTGTCAAATCATGTCACATATATCAGAGCTCTTGCCCAGTATAAAGCTCTGCTGAATAATTTCAAGGGTACAGGTCATCAGGAGAGTCAGATGAAGGAAAGAACATTTGGAGACCTCAAGAGTGGCTCCCCAGGTCCTATCTTCCCTCACTAAATACTCAACTCTCACCCAGAATAGTAGGTGAGGATCATGGGGTCACCTCTCACTGCACAGCATTTTGATTATGAAACATCTCCATTTTATACCCCAGAGAGTTGTACAGCTAATGTGATATTCTCCAAGGAGGCCTACCTCATGGACCCTGAGTCCTGTTTACTAGAGGTAGTCTTTAGCCTATATCAGTACTCTTTATTCAGAGGCCCACTAGATGAGGGAACCACACCTGGTCACTAGCCTTCTTTCCATCCCCCTGGGTCGCCCCACCAACACCAGCAGCCCAGAGAACAGAGTAAAGGGATGGCAGGCCAACTTCCTCCCAGCCACTAAGCAGCTGTGTGACTTCGGGCAACTTAGAGTCTCTCTAGTACTTGGTTCCTTCATCTGTAGGAAGAGTTACCTTGGTCTAACACTTAACGGTTGCCAAAGCATTTTCACACCTGTGAACTTAACGCTCCATAATTACTTCTCATAGCCAACGATGTATACTAATTGCATAAAATATCATACCACCCAAGTAGATCTCAAACAGATCTCCTCTCTGTGCCAGCTGTCGATTCTGAGCCAGCTTCGTCGCTTGCCTGCATTCCCGTGGGGCCTTCCTAACTGGTTTCCCACTGCCTCCTTGCCTCCTCCTCTACATATTTTTCACACAGCGCCCCAGGTAGTCCTCTTAAAAAAGTCAATCAAATTATGTCACTCCTACTTATAACCTGCAGTGGCTTCCTGTGGCTCTTGGAAGAATTGAGAAATACTTCTCATGGTGCATATGATCTGCCTCTTTCTCCACATTCAGTTTGACTCACTTTGCCTTAGCCACAGAGGCCTTTCTGTCTTCAGACAGGTACTTCTTTCCTGCCTCAGGGTCTTTGCATGAGCTGTTCCCCTCACCCAGAATCCTTTTCGTTCTCCCACCCTCTTCCCCTTCCCCTGCCCATATTTCAGGAGGCTGTCTACAAGACCCGTCCCAACCACCAGTATAAATCAGGGCCCCAGTCCTCATCTCTCAGAGTCCCCTTTCATTCGTCCTTCTTGCTCTCATTCTATTTTGTGTGATTATTTGTTTATTTCCTCTCCTTGAGGGTGCAGTAAATTTCTAGAGAACTCTGTTTTATTCACTAGTCTCCCCTAAACTCTAGCAGAGTACCCAGCACAGAGTAGCTGCTTAAAAGAAAGATTAAGTGGCGTGGCCAGCGTCAGGCTTTTGACCTGATAGTCACGGAATTTCAAAGCCCTCTAAAGCCCCACAAATTGTATCTTGGTTGTTTTGAGCCACCATCTTTTCCACTCCATCACCCTGAAGGGCCATATGAGAGAAGGAAAGAACCATTGTATCTGCCCCAATGTGATTATGAGTAGGCAACTGAGTACGTTTATTTTTCGTAAGGCCATATTAGGAAGTAATTAGGAGGACAGACTCCAGACCCCACCTCACTGGGTCTAGATCTCAGCTCTGCATTGACTAGCTGTGTGACCTTGGACAAGTTACCTAAGCTCTCTGTACTTTAGTTTCCTCCTCTGTAAAATCAGGATGCCTACTTCATAAGGTTGTCCTAAGGATTAGAGGAGTGAATATACAGAGAGTATTTAACACATCCCGTAGCAGATCGTAAGTATGTTCTGCTACAGGTTTGGAATTATTCTGTTTCATTATTTTGAAAAATGATGCATCATATGATTCTTTTTTTTTTTTTTAAGATTTTATTTATTTATTTATTTATTTATTTATTCATTTAAAAGAGAGAGACAAAGAGCACAAGTCAGGGGAAGAGCGGAGGGACAGGGACAAGCAGACTCCCAGCTGAGCACAGAGCCCAACACAACACTCCATCTCACTACCCTGAGATCATGCCCTGAGCCGAAATCCAGAGTCGGCTGCTTAACCAACTGAGCCGCCCAGGCACCCCTGATTCTTTTTAATGTAAAATATTCAAAAGTCTATGATAAAAAAAAAAATAAGTCTCCCTCCTCCATCAACCTCCCAATTTTTTCCAGCCCTCCCTCCAGTTCTCCCCAGAAAAAACTGCACAGTGACCCATTCTGGGGGGTCATTCCAGAGATATCCTGTGTTTCTACAACTGCGTGCGTGCGTGCATGCACACGTGTGTGTCCTTGCCCCCAGGCCCCCAAAATCTAAATTTCTCTGGTGTTTGTCTGGGAGAGTTCAGTTCCCGGTAGGGCTTGTTTTCGTTCTTTCTCTTTGGTTGGGGAGGTTATGCTTTGTTTCTGTGAGATAAGAAAAAGTGAATCTGGGTTTGTCTCGGAGTTGAGCCATCAGTGATTTTCCGAAACACCTGGCCCTTGTGGGGCCGTGTGCAATTAAAGTGTTTGTTCCTGCTGTAGCAAGATGTGCCTTCCAAATCCAGTGCCTGCTTTCAAGGTGAAACCTCTCCCTGAAAGACGGGGAGCGCTCTGGTGGTGTGAATCCGAGAGAATGAGGAAAGCCATAATCAGTTCTGGACTTGGGTGATTAGAAAATATGGAAAGCACTTCAATGCTTTAAAATTGCTCCATAGCGTGCGGCCAAGAAAACAGATTGCTTTGGTATTTTTCCCCCAAAATTCACAATCATTTTCCGTTCCAAGAACAGCCCAGAAAAATTAACCCACGGCTCTCAGAAATAGTCATCTCTCTTTTCGTTTGCATCTACTTGCTTGAATTCACACGTCCTCGTGCCAAACTGTCACCTTTTAACGATACAGAGCACACTGGTTACATCAGTGGAGGGCTTGAACGCCACCGAGGCGTCCCCGTTACACCGAAAGAGGCCCCTTGAGGCTCCTGGCGTCCACCTCGGTGGGCAGTGGTGTCATGGGTCACAGAGTCAGTGTTCACAAAGGCAAGTTTTCAGCTTCCTCGGGAAACATCATCCAGGACCGATGGCTTATGAAAAGACCTTTGTCCCTTGGTCTCATGGGTGCCTCTTGAGGGTTTGTGTCTTCCGTGATCCAGTGACTGAGCTGCTGTCTTAGTTGGCAGTCGGTGTGTCTGAGCCTGAGTCACAGATCCAGCAGTTACATATCTATTGTTACATGTCTATCAGAGCACCCAAGATGCAGGTGGCTTAAAGTGCCTCTGTATTATTATTGCTCATGATTTCCTGGATCAGGAAACTGGGCAGGGATTGGCAGGGTGATTCTTCTGTTCCCTGTGGAACAGTATCCATGGAGGTCATTTGGTGTTATTCAACTAGTAGATGAGCTGGTTAGAAGGTTCAAAAGGGCCTCACACTCACATCTGGCACTTTTTTCCTAAAGATTTTATTTATTTATTTGAGAGGGACAGAGAGCACAAGAAAGAGAGAGCACGAGCAGGGGGAGGGGCAGAGGGAGAGGAAGGAGCAGACTCCTCACCGAGCAGGGAGCCCGACGTGGGGTTCAATCCCAGGACCCAGGGATCATGACCTGAGCCAAAGGCAGAAGCTTAACCAACTGAGCTACTCAGGTGCCCCACATCTGGCACCCTTGAAGGCACAGCTGGAAAGCTGGGCTCAGCTAGACCCCCCGACTCTCCATGTTGTCTCAGGGCTTTTCCACATGGTTGGATGCAGTGGCTCAGGGTTCCACGAGCACATCTTCCAGGAGGCCCAGGGATAAGCATCAAGGATTCCAAGGACCTGGCCTGGGAAGTTCCCAAATGTCATTTCTGCATGCTACCAATCAAGCAGTCACAGAGGCCAGCCCAGACTCTAGAACAGGACAAGGAGACTCTCTCTCAATGGGAAGACACCCAAGAATTTGAAACCGCCTTTGATCAAATCCAGTCTGTTTCAAGGACACATATCACTGACCACTGATTGATTTGTGTGTTGACTGGTGTGCTCTGAACAAACCAAACTGTGGGGAAGGGACAAAGCCTCAGTCAACCTGCCTTGGATGAAGGTTTAGTTCAAAACAAGATGGGGCAAGTCCCTTCCAAGGGCCACAAAATGAACAGGATATTGTTCATGAAAGAAAAGAATCTGCTTATAGCTGACATCAATGGTTGGAATAAAGAATTTGTTTCTTTCATAAGAAAGCCCTAGAAAGCTGGCATTATCATTTTGCCGGGGGGGGGGGGGGGGGTGTCACAGTATGGCTGTCTGAATTGATCTTTCTAATGCCTTCAGTGTCTCATATTGATTTTCACATTTTCTTGAAACTAGCCATTATATTTTCCCAGATATACATCTTTATGAACCTAAAATAAGGATGTTGGCTGTAGGACTTTGGGATTGGATAGCTTCTCCTATCCATTTGTCTAAATGATGATGCCACTAACTAATATTTGCTGAGTGCTTACCGCGAGCCGGGCCCTCCGTGGAGCGGTCTACCTAAGCCATCTCCTGTAACCCTGACATTAGCCCTGCTCTGTCATTCGGAGAAGGACACCGAAGCGTAAAGAGGCTGCCTCTTGCCTCCCCAGGCGATACAGGCAGCCAATGGCAGGGCCACAGTTTGAACCTACATCTGCCTGACTCAGTCTGTGTTTATGCTTCTTGGGTTACTCTGCTGCCTCGTGTAGTGTCACGTCCGACTCAGCATTCCCTGATGTCATGATGTAGACCCCAGCCTAAACAGCGGGCCCTCTGACCCATCTCTGGACCAGTCACACATTCGGTTCATAAGATGTGAATTTCCCATGCACACGCCTGTGCAGCAAGGCCAGTCTTGGCCATGGCTCCTCCCATCACAGCCCCACGCCTTGAGTGCCAGCCACTCTTGGGGGCTGGCTTGCTCTCCTCCCTCAGCTGCTGCCCAAGTTCATGAGTTACTGTTGATCTCCCTGACCAGGACAATATGGGTACTACCCTACCCAGGAAAAGGTACCCCGTAGCTAAGTCTGCAACTGCAGGGGAGCCCAATGAGTGGGTGATGGAATGAGGAGACCGATGTGGGGACAAGGCACGTGGAATGCCATTAGAGTCTGGTTATGTAGCAATGAGGTCAGCCTGTGGTCCAAGAGTCAGACTGCCTGGGTTTGAAACCTGGCTCAGCCTCTTGCTCTGAGACCCCAAGCCAGCTTCTCGCCCTCATTAGGCCTCTGTTTTCCCACTTCTAAAATGGGATAATGATAGCACCACCAGCACAAGTTTCTGATTTGTATTCCTCCACCTTTTAGGGCTTTGGTTTCTTCACCTGTAAAAGAGAATGATGGCTCCACTTTCAATACAGTAGTGCCCCCAAATCATTACATCGGTGTTCATTGAGTGTTAGCGGTGACTTTCCAGTTAAAAGTGTGTTCCGTGTCGTGTAATAGAATCCAGCTGCAGTGGCTTAATGGAAGAGGTTTCTCTAAGGCTTTATTTTTTTTGGAGAAGTTTTCAGTTTACAACACTATTGAGAGGAAGGGAAGAGATTTCCCGTAGACCACTGAACCCCCCACACATGAACATCCTCCCTCATTACCAATGCCACTCACCAGAATGGCACATTTGCTACCGAGGGTGAACCTACACTGACCTCACAATCCCCCCAAAGTCCTTAGTTCACCTTGCGGTTCCTTCCTGGTGCTGTAGATTCTGTGGGTTGAAGCAAATGTATAATGACATATATCCATCATTATAATATCAAACAGAGTATTTTCTTGCCCTAAAAACTGTCTGTGCTTTGCCTATTCATGCTTCTTGTGCCCACACACACACACCCCTGGCAACTGCTGGTCTTTTTACCGTCTCCATAGTTCTTGCCTTTTCTAGAATGTCACAGAGTTCAAATCGTACAGTATATTATAGACTTTCCAGGTTGGCCTTAATAACTTTTTAGGGTTTCATTTCTCTGATTTAACCAGAAGCAGTCCAAGGCTGGCCTCACAGCTCCCCTCCATCCAGAGCTTGTTTCTCTCCTCCTCATCCTCAGAGGAAGGCAGCTGCTCCCCTCCAATGCCCCCCCCATCTGTATTCTGGGTTTGTTGTCTTTTTTTAATCAGAAAATCCTGAGTATTCCCAGAAGCAGACTTCCACTTTCCGTCACACGGGTCCCTACAGACCCGTGTGACCACCCAGCTTACAAAGAAGCCAGAACGGGGCACTGTGCCTCCCCCAACATGGAACTCCATGTAGATCTCAGGAAAGGTCAAATGTGTTCCCCGTCTTCTTCCCTTTCCTGGTAACCTTAATCCGGTCTTCTTGGGTCCCTGATTTACAGAGAGGAGAGGTGACCTTTCCTTTCTTTCTCCCTTTTAAAGGGCTCTCTGTTGACCCACAAGTCCAACTTTTATCCAGTGGCCCTGGATCCTTCTCCAGAAAAGGCATGCCCCCAAACCCACTATCTAAGAAGCCCGGGTTTCCTAAAGCCGAAGTGAGATCACGCCCCACCTCTGCTCACCCATCTCACCAATGGCAAAAGCTCTAGTGCATGCCATGACCCTAAGCCCCCGGGACCCTGGCCTCCCTTCCTTCAGATCAGCTGTCACCTGACCAGAGAGGCCTTATTCAGTCAGCCTTTGAAAAGTAGCAGCACCAAAACAATGATGATAAATCAGTTTGGGATCTTCCTTGACCCGCTTTATTATTTCTCTGTACCACTCACTACCATGAATGTATTTATTTGTTCTTTGCTGCCTGTCTCTCCCTGGTATCGCAGACAGGGCAGGACACGGGGCCCAGCACACATATGGACCCCACTGTGTATTTGTTGAATGCATTAAATGAGGGCTTGCCTTTATGGTTTTCCTGCTGGAGAGCTCTATGTCTCTAGCCGTATAGACTGTCTTAGCCCATGTCCTGTCAAAGGGCTCTCTTTTGTCGTGACTGACCAAGTCCTCGTCACTTGAGGTCTGTCTCTGCAGTAGTGAAGAGCAGTCATTTCTGCACTGGCCACCGTTGTGCCCCCTGCCTCTCGCATGACACGGATGTGAGGTAGCTGCTCTGTCAGTGTTTGCTGCATGATGAAATAAATCTCCCTCTGGTTCTGCTGGGATTGCCACGGTGGGAAATGTTTGCTGTCTGTCTCTCGCCTTCTTGGTGAGATCTCCTGTCCCCTTCGTCTGCTTTTCTTTCCCAGCTCTTGGTTCTCCAGTTTTGCTTCCTCTTCTTCCTCTTAACCTACCTTTGGTTCTTTTACTAATTGCATTCGAGGGACCTAATTTTATACAGTCACAGAATTACCATCACTCTGAAATCCTAAAAAGTTTATTGGCTGAGTCTTTGATGCATTTTACCGCATCAAACACCTATAAAATAGCATCTACCCCATGCTGCATGTGAAATTGTGTGTGAGATGGAAATCCCAAAAGAAGAAGTTCCTCATTCAATCTCCATGGGTTCTAGGATCACCTTCAACAAGTCCAGTAATTTCTTCTTCCTTGTGGAACTTTAAAATTTGATTTACATTTTTTTGGTTACAAAAACAGTTTTATTATTAATGGCAAAATCTAACAAAGGAGCGCACCTGATACCTTGGCAGTACCAAAGAAATAATACTTGCCCCGTGGACTGTCATGGAGAGGAAGGATGATTTCACTGTGGGGCCTGAGGCAGTTTAGAACAGCAGGTCCCCATACCTGCTCTGCCATTCCCTTCAGGCTGTTTTTCATGACAAAATCTTCAGAATCCCATAATGAGATGTCTGACCATGACACTGTGCTCCTACCTACCTTATTTGCTGTTAGAAAGACAGACAAATTTTTCCCATTATAAATTCACTTCACGTTACCAGAGCCAGCCAACCTATTCACCTTACATCCATTCAGACCGGTTCAGGGAGCGTCCTGGGAGACTGGCTGCTGCCTTCCTGAAGGACAGTTTTGCTCCTTCCTTTCCCCCTCCAGTAGCCTTTGTGACAGCCCTGTGCCATCTGTCCCATGCTTTATCAGTCTGGCTCAGGCAGTGGGAGGTAAGCAGGCAGCTTTGGTGACCTGAATTCCAGGACATCTCAATTGTAAAAGCCTCACAAATGAGTAGCAAATACTATTTTTTTTTCACCATCTTCCTGCATGGGTTTTCAAACTTATTTAAAAAAAAAATTAGCAGTAGAATCTTTGCTCAAAAGAATTCCCACAGGGAAGAGTAAAAAAAGATATTTTGAACTGTTAGAACTGCTAAGGGTTCACTCAGGTCAAATCCTTTAGCAATGTGCCTGATTCAATAGCCTTCCTCTAGATGAGTGAAAATCAACATAAAAGCGATAAAGACAGCACCTATAAAATGCAACAAAGCCATCAAGTACCAGTATTAACCCAAAAGAAATGTTTAAGAACTTGATAGCAAAAACAATAAGTAATCGTTTCTGAAGAACATAGAAAATCCAAATAAATGTTGACCTATTATAAAGATATGAGTTCTCCCCAAATTAAACTCTAAATGTGACCCAACCTTAATTGAAATCCTGAAAAAGATAGTTCATGGGACTTCATCACTTGGCTTGTAAATTTATATAGAATAAGCAAGAGGAGCCAAGACACTTTTCATGAAGAAGAACAAAAAGAGAAAATAGGCCCAACAGAGATCAAAATGCAGCTTTTAGATACTCTGGTTGAAGTACTTGGGCAGGAAGGGGGAGAGACTGGACCCAAGGCAACTGGGGTCTCCCCAGGGGACAACCCCTCAGGAATAGCAATAAGGTGTGAGAGCCACTGTCCCATGGAATCTGTTCATTGTTCTAGGTGAAGCACTCTGGGGGATAGGAGAAGGGCTTCTGGAGGCACTAGAGCCATTTATTTGAAGGAACAAGGCCCTCAATCCTGAAGCTATAAAAGCACACATCACGTGATGACAAGTGTGGATTCATGAACCAGATGGGGAAGCTATCTTGGGGCACACAGAGTGCCAGCACAGCAGTGGGCAGAACAGGCTCTCAGCGTGGGTGAACATGGCTCGCCAGATCTTGAGGAAGGTCATTTCGGGGTGTGAGCCTGAGGGCAGGCCCAGCAGGAAAGTACACCTAGAGAGTGAGCTTTGAGTGTGGTTCTCAGAGTGGGTGAGGAGCCTGGGCAGGCAGAGAGAACGGCAGCAATTCAAGGCATAGGAACCAGCAGAATCAGGGAGATCCCAAACTACTCTTGTTGACCCAACCACACTGGGGGCTCCTTTGAGAGGAGCGGGCACATATGTGGTTCTGTGTCCCCTGAACCAATATTCTAGCAGTCTCTCCTGTCCAGGGGCACTAGGGAAGCATGTGTGTGTGTGTGTGTGTGTGTGTGTGTGTGTGTGTGTATGAGTGTGTGTGTCTACCGTACCTGTGCATGTGTGATTCAAGTGTAGGAAGCAAATGGTCTTACAGTTGGTGAAGAAGGAACACGTGAGAGTGGGATGTATAAGTGCCTCTTGTGGGCCACACTACTGATAGTCCTCTCAGGGGATGCCCTCAACAGGGGCTGTGGGAATTTTTGTGTGTTTCAGGTCTGACTAAACTGAGGTGCAGAGTGATGTTACTTGACAAACTTAGCTCGTAAGTTTGTCCTCAGAGCCTGAATGCTTTCCACGGTCCCAGGACTCCCATCTCTCGCCACGCATGTCCATCTCTTCTACACAGAGCCAAACATTTTTTTTTCTAAAATCATTCCAATTCCTTAACGTATACATTTAGTGTTAACTTGAAGCTGACACTAAGATTAAAAAACGTTCACTTGCTTGCTGGGTTTTCTTTTTTTTCTCACCAAACAGTAGAACTTGTTATTTCCCTAGCTTCTATTTTTAAAAACAGCTTCAATATGAGTTTTCATAAGTTGTCATTTGATCCCAGAAGCAAGTCATTTTCAGGCTTATTTCGTTCCAAATTGTGGGGAAGCTGGCCTGGAAAGGCAGTAGTGTAACCTTTCTCTTTATCCCAGGTCATAGATCAGTTTAAATTAGCAAGAAAAATGTTTGCATGCAGCTTCGGCTGGTAAGTGAATAGGTAACAGGAGTGGAAATCTTCACTGGAGAAGAATAAAAGCCCATCCACTGGCCGTGTTTTTAATAAGATGACCGTAGTTTAAATGCCTGGATGGAGGAAGACAAACTATTCATGTCTCTCACAGAGCAAACACGGGGACAAGTCAAATAGCTCCTCACTTTGGGGAATACTAAAGCATTACTCTTGGATTTGAACAGCCAAGATGGTTGAAATTGAATCTCTCTTTGGGTTGTACACGTTATAAGTAAGTTTCATTTGGGGCATGAAGGGAATGTGAATGGCCTTATTGAAATCAATGATTCTGAGTATGGAAAGGGGTTCTCTGTCTCTCTCTCGCTCGCTCTCACTCTCTCTCAAGAAGGTTTGCTTTGTAATAAAGGCCACAAAGGAATGTGGCCAAAAAGCCAATTTTGATGGCATTCCACATAGCCCGAAGAAGGAAAAAGACACACAAGCATCCATCAACTTACAACTTCTCTGTGCTCTTGAACTTATCACACGCTCAGAAGATGCAGTGAGAACTCCTTCAGAGTGGACTCAGAGTTGCAGAGATAGCAAGCAGTTGTCCCAGGCATGATGATGTGGAGGACCAAAGGACAGGGGCAACCACTGAAAACGTGCTTTGATTTTACGGACGACCGCCCCTTCAAAATGTGTGTTGATACATAAATACCATCTGTGATATGAAAGCATTCAAAGGTGTTTTCTTCCAAATGAAACACTAAAGACACCTCTGCTGGTTTCAGGAACAGCAGGGTTTCGCTTCGTGGAGAGCTGGTTGGATGACTCGCGTTCCGTTAGGAGATGGTTTGCTGTGATAGGAGCCAAAACTCTACCCAGTTTGACTCTGGCGTCTGGGATGTGAGCTGTGTGCCTCGCTCACTTCTGATCATGTTGGCAACACGCATCCTCGAGCAGCTGTCAGGGTCTGTATCTCTCTGACCCCACGACACCAGATCCCCCAAACCTATCCTCCTTGCCTGGGCCATAACAAAGAATTCCCTCACCCCACACCAGACTGTCCTTTCCAGCCTTTCCAGGTTGTCTAGGGGCTCGACTGAGACTCTGTAACACATGTGCACATGTGTGTGCACACACAGATACACATTCACACACATCAGGAGTCAGGCAAGACTGTGGTTCATAGAAAGCTTATGGGTCTACATCTATCTATAATATATCTATCTATCTATATCTATAATCTACAGATTGATTTCTTTTTTGTGTGGGGATTTGGGTATGTGTTGACTCATTCATACACAAAACATGTTCCTATTGCAAGCTGATGCGAGTGGTTGCTCTGTTGGGAAAGATTTTTCTTCACAAGCCCCCACCGTAAATAAGTCTCTGGGACAACGGTAGCTCGTGCGCCTCCCAGACTAGTTAACTTCCTGAAAACCAGTTCAAACGATGTTGCTGCCTCTGAGCTTCCAAAAGCAGCTGTGGAAACCCACAGGGCTCCTTCTGGAGTGGTGATTTCTTTCTATGACTTCCCAGGGCAGCGGCACTTAATCCCAAAAAACTGGTAGCAAGGGCAGCTTGGCTTCAATGCCATGGACTTTAGACCAGATCAACCAACATTGCCAAGAGTTAAAAATAATAGTGAATCAGGATCATTCCAGAAAACTCTTTTTGATAAAAATACTCCTCTGCCATTTCTGGGAGAAAAAAAAACCCTTATCCAGTGATTCACCTTCCTTTTTATGCAACACATTTCCATTTGTGACGCCATAGGTCATGAGGCATTTCTTTGCAAGAAAAGGTTACGAACTCTTTTTCTAGACCTCAGGAGCATACCCCATCTTCTTAATGCTAGTGAGGATTAGAAAATGAGGAGCCAACCCTTGGAGCATAAAGGTAGCATCATGCAATATCCTATCGAGATGGGCTGTCTCTCCCCTGCTGGGCACATTCAGGGGTCCTCTTCCCAGCAGACTCATAGGAGGAAGAGCATAGTGTACTTGTTAGACTTGGTGTGAAGCCAACCACCTTGGTCCCAACCCCAGCTTGGCCACTTACTTGTTGCATGACCCTGGGCACATTATTTAACTTCTCTCCAGCTTGGCTTCCTCTTTTGTAAAACAGGAAAGATAGTAATATCTGCCTCTTAGGTCCATTAAGTATACTGACTACCGTGCTATTCATAGAGCACAGAGAACATTGCCGGTCGCATCATTAGTTCTGTGTAGATATTTGTCAAATAAATTGTTTTCAGCTGTTCTTTTTTTTTTCTTTCTTGCAAACATCATATTTTCAGGTACTTTTTGGTAACTCAGTAAGTTGTTGAATTATCTTTTCTCCATTTTCCTTTAAAAAGAAGCCTATTTGCTAGGTGCCAATTTTTTGATCCCCTTGTACCTATCTAGAACACAACATGGGAACTGTTCTTTTTGGCAGTCTGGCCTTTAGTGGAGCAAAAGTTATCCTGAGCTTGTATGGACGTAGTTTATGTGTTTATGAAGTCCCCCTGTCCATTGTACAATAAGAAGGAAATCATGTGACATGGTACTTAATTCATTTCCTTCCAGAAGTCCTGTTCCATCTGGGGTTCGTAGCTTTCAGATGTTCAGCAGACTTAAGAAAAAAAAAATCCTGTTTCTAACATATTGATAAAAATCTGGAAAAGCAATAACTGTACTAATATTTTCATCCTACAGAGACATCTATTTGGCCACCATTTATACAGATGGGGATTAGAAGGTCTTGCCATGGCTGGCCTCCTCTGACATCATCAGATCTCTGGTTCACTGGCAGGCATTTGTTATTTGATCGAAGTTATATAATGGACTGTTTATGAAACATGTCTTAATCTTCTACCCTATCTTCATATCTGAACTTACTTGTAGAGTCCCACATTAAACAACATGGCATTTAAGTAGGAGTCATGGTAAATGGATTTACACTTACATGAAATTTAAAGGATTGCATGACAAGTCTTTCTACTTTAAATTTGAACCTTTAAGTTCTTCATAATTTGAGGTGATTACTTCTGTTGTGGTAGGGATCCAAGGAGTCAATAAAATGACATCCTGGACAAGACAAAAGCATAGGATATGTAAGTATAAGGATAGTTTTTACTTTTAATTTCCTTCCACATTAGCAGCATTAATTTCCTGTCTTTCTCATGGTCTTTTTTCCCCTTCCTTTTCATTCTGTTCTCAAATTCTTTTAACTTCTCAGATCTCTCATCCCTTATCTTTTATCCCCCCCAGATAGCTGGAGTGTTTTGTTTTGTTTTGTTTTGTTTTGTTTTTTTCATTTTATTGCTTTTCCTCTCTTCCCCTAGGATGCTTTTCTTGTGTGCTTTTCTGATACTGTTTGATGCTCAGTACATCACAGGGTAGAAACTCAGCTGTGCTGACCCAAGGCTGGGTATAATTTAGCACTGATCCTCTCTGCCTGGCTAATACCACTGCATCCAGCCAGGCTGCAAGATGGGATCCAGGAGAACTTCCAAGTTGTTCTGCAGCCAGCATTCAGTATCCATTCTCTGCACCAGTGTTTTTTTCCATCTCCATGTCCAAGTTATCATCGCCATTTTGTCTTCTGCGTGCCGAGTACTCCACTGATGGGGCTTGCGCATGACATAAATCCTCCTACTTTTTACAGAGGCAATGGAAAGGGTTCCAAGAGTTGAGGCCACAGACATCTTCCTCCCTGCAGAGATACTGAAAACAGAATAGTTGAAACTGCAGGGTTAGAATACTAAAATGGAAGGAATCATAGGCATCAGTACCAAAGGTAACTAGGTTGAAGAAGTTCAACAGTACACTATTAAATAGAGATCTAATTCAATCTAGCAGCATTTGAACACCTACAGAGTGCCAGGAACTCTGCTGGGTGCTGAAATTAACAAAATGAATAAGATGATTCTTTGCCCTCTAGGGCAGAAAGCAGATAGGTTAGGGTACATCTGATGAGCACACAACAAAAGTTTGTACTTGGAACAGACACACAAGAGGACCTGACTCCCACTAGGGATGGGGACCGTTCAGGGATGCTGCCTGCAGGAGGGAACGTCAGAACTGGGTTCTGAAGGATCGAATAAACTAGGAGACCTAATAAAAGTCCAACACAGAAAGTGCAGGATTCAGAGCTATCGTATTTTGATTTTGTGTTTTGAAAGCATTACCCTGGAAAGTGTGAAAGAGAGGTGAGAGGTGCTGGGAGTAGAAAGCAGGAGGTGAGAAAGATCAGGAATTGAGAGTTCAAATAAGACTATGGCAAGAGCCTTGGACTAAGGCAGGGGCAGTGGGAAGGGAGCAGAAAAGATGGAATTGAGGATGTTTAGGGGAGGAACTGATAGGGCTTCCTGACTGATTAGGATGTGGGTGTGGCTTAAGATGTAGAAGCATCAGCACCATCCGGGGCTCCACCCTGTGGATCTTGGTCACGTGTAATATAGCCAAGCTCCTACATCTATGAAAGAAAACGGGGGGCCTATCTAGACATACCACCTCCTAAGACCTTTAAAAAAAAAAAAAGTCCGGGGGAGGGGAACAGGAAAAGGGAATGGAATGTTTTACCACTTTAAAGACTGAATAATATATGTGTCAGTATCTTGCACCCCAAATTTGATAAGACTTCATCAGAAAGCACATTTTGCTTGATTTCATAATCTTTCAATTTCCAGAAATGCAAAAATATGCCCAAGATATTAGAAGATGCATTAATGAAAACAGCTTCCTAACCCCTTAGCCACACAGAAGAAAAATTTATCAAAAACATGTTTTGGAACCTTGCTGTTAGAAGAGGCCAGACAGATTTTCTGAAAATAAGAAATAAATTCCTAATGTTATATGGATGGTACCTGATACTCTGTGCTCTTTGCTATTCAAACTATAGTCTTTCGCTCTCTTTGACAATATCATTTTCTCCCTGGAGACTGCAGCTGAAATAGAAGACACTGGAAAAGGTATTAAATATTCAGCCAAAACTCTGAATAGATGCCCACAGAGACAATTATAAGAACAGTCAATGGAATAACTAAAGTTTATTGAATACTTACTATGTGCCAGACAGT
The DNA here is from genome assembly GCF_963455335.1 of Martes martes. NCBI lineage: Eukaryota > Metazoa > Chordata > Mammalia > Carnivora > Mustelidae > Martes > Martes martes. The sequence continues at coordinate 47,410,306 of NC_137900.1, read as the reverse complement.
GTTAAGCATTTTATATAAATTAACTCACTTAATTTTCACATCAACACTATGAGATAGGAACTTCTATTATAACCATTTTACAGATAAAGACCCTGAAAGTTAGGGCAGTTAAATAATTTGCCTAAGGACATGAGAGAAGCAACTGAGGAAGTCCTTTTCAAATCCAGATTCGTTGGATCCCAGAACTCACTCTCTTAACTACTGGACAATACCCACTTTTCTAAGCGGTTGAAGTCCCTTTTGAGCTTTCCTTTTGAAAATCAAAACTTAAAAGATCACTGTATTGTCTCTTTCCCTGAGTTGGACATTCTTTAAATAGTGCCAACAGTATCCATGTACTTGATGTCAGATTACACAAAAGAATATGACTTTCATAGACTTCCTTTGGCATGATGTAATTGGTCATTATTTTTGTCATTCTTCTCCTTTTACCTGTTTCTCCTCCAATATAAGCTTGCAAAAAGGGTGTTCCAATGCTAGGTCACTTAATTGTGACTCACTGTGTTAGCCTGGATACTCATCATTCACTGGACTTTGGCACAATCATGGAACGATGGCTACCGTTGATGGAGCACTTCCAATGTTCCAGGCGTCTAGTGAAGCCCCTTACAACAACACAATAGGGAGAGCTAGAATTAGCCCCATTACAGATGAGTAAACAAAGGAGCACCTAACTACAAAATCACATATGTAAGAAGAATTAAAGTCTGGATTAGAATCCATATCCTTTGACCCTAAAACTTATACCGTGCTGCAAGATCTCCATGTTCTGCATCCTGGTGAGGTGTCTTGATACCAGGTTCACTCAGATTTTGTAAAGATCAGAAGAATGCTATCCATTTGAAGGAAAGCCAATAGATGCCTTAAAGCCATAATAATACCTACCATACGTTTAACAAATACTGTGTGTCAGTTACATGTTAAGTACCTGCAGTCCTCACCACACCCCTACAAGACAGCTATTATTGTTCCCATTTTACAGAAGGGTAGGAACAGAGTATCGGAGAGGTTAGGTAACATGCTCAAAGTCTCAGGGCTAATACGTGGCAGACCCAGTTGTCAAGTCAAGGTCTGTAGGGTTCCAGACTACAAATGATACAGCTATTATGCTCTATCATCGATTGCTTTTCTCGATCCCTTTGGGGAGAAAAACATTCTCACAGAGTATCAGTATTTAAACTTATGTTAAGGTTGTTATTGAGATTTTTAATTACATAATTAAAAGGATACGCCTGAAAGCCCAGGAAATCTTTTTTTTAGCTGCATTGTTTTGGGTGGATTCTTCTGTCTAGGTTGCTCACTGTTTTTCCTTTAAAAATCCTTCCCTGGGGCGCCTGGGTGGCGCAGTGGGTTAAGCCTCTGCCTTCAGCTCAGGTCATGATCTCGGGGTCCTGGGATCGAGCCCCGCATCGGGCTCTCTGCTCAGTGGGGAGCCTGCTTCCCCCCCCACCCCTCTCTGCCTACTTGTGATCTCTCTCTCTCTCTCTGTCAAATAAATAAATAAAATCTTTTAAAAAAAAAAAATTCCTTCCCTTCCCAGAAACCTGCTTTGCTCTGTCCTGTACTCTCTCCGGCCCCCAACCTACCTCAAAAGGAAAACAACAGAACAGCCCATCCAATACCCGTTTTCTTCTTGCTTGATCACCCAGAGCATGTAAATTACAGTGAAATATGGCCTGAGTCAGCTCCTCACAGGACAGAAATCAGTAACCATTGATATTGCTAAGCAACACCGCAGAGGAGCAAGGCTGCAAATTAGGTGACAAATTTATAAGAAGTCAGAGTATCTGGGGACTCACTTGGGCATTTCATTATGAACCATCTGGATGATCCACATGATGACCACACATTATTGTTCGCTGTGTGCAGATGACAATTCGCACGTAATTACACGGTCCCTCCCTCTGCAGTCCTAACTTCCCTCTCAGAAACTTCCACGGGATTTTTCACACTCTAGATAGTTCCTTGCAAGATCATTGGGAATGGTTATACCTAACAGGCAGCCTTCATTCCTTCCCAAAATAAGATTCGAAACAATGCAAAACCAAACCATTCCGTTGGCTTGTGTGAAAGCCGAACCAGCTGGGCAGGAATACACCTAAGGAGGGAATTATTCATGGGATCCTGGCAGCTCCATGGGCCTGACATGGGCTCCACCTTGGTGGTCCCAGAGGAGCCCGAGGTGAGAGGCTCACTTGGTTCCTAAGCCAGAGATGAGCAAACAGTAGTACCCACACCAGGGAAATAAATCTGTGCGCTTCAAGAGAGACAAGGTAGTGAGCCTGAACCCTTGACCTTCTGGAGGATTACCTAGCAAGGACCCCTCCCTGTCCCAATAGCCAAGTTGGTCTCGTTTGTTCGTTCATTAATCCAATTAATAGTTATAAGAAAGTTAGACCAAGCAACCTGATTTTAAACCAAAGATTATAATTCGATGAGTGAAATATGACCCAGGTGGTATTCTGTTTGTTTTTGTTTTGTTTTTTTTCATAGAAAGAGAGAACAAGAGTGGGGGTGGGGGTAGAATCTCAAGCAGACCCCCTACTGAGCATAGACTGACACAGGCTCCATGTCACCACCCTGAGATCATGACCTGAGCCAATACCAAGAGTCAGGCACTTAACCGACTGAGCCACCCAGTGCCCCTCCAGGTGGTGTTCTTTAATTTGGAATTCATTGCCAACATTTAAAAAGCAAGAGTTTTGGAGCACCTGGGTGGCTCAGTGTGTTAAGCCTCTGCCTTCAGCTCAGGTCATGATCTCGGGGTCCTGGGATTGAGCCCCACATTGGCTCTCTGCTCAGCGGGGAGCCTGCTTCCCCCTCTCTCTCTGCCTGCTGCTCTGCCTACTTGTGATCTCTGTCTGTCAGATAAATAAATAAAATCTTTAAAAAACAAAAAAAGAGTTTTCACATAAAAGTTCAGATATCTGGCTTCCCTTGAATTATCATCGGGTCTGTCAACACTGTACCCACATTTCTTCGTGGAGCTGGGGGCTGCGTAGCCACTGCCCATTTTGGGGCAGGCACACTGTCCGGGTGTCCACAATCACATGTCTCCCTGTCCTTGTCTCCAGCCCACTCTGCCCGCGGCCCTACCTGGGGCCGGTGTTCATTCGTCCTTTGTCCGAATGGCTTCCGTGCCCCCAGACAGTGGGCCGGACTCTGGGGACCGCTCTGACTCCGGAAGTGGCCGGGGATGTAACACCGGTGTTTTGTTGGGAGCTGGGGCCCCAGAATGACGTCAGCAGGTGGACATAAACAAGGAAGGACAGAGTGGGAGCGACAGAAATATCAGCAGTGATGAACCAGTGGGTCCAGGTTTGCCAGGAGCCTAAAAAGGAAGAGCATGTCAGGAAGGGGCGAGATTCAGAGGGCATGAACATCAGGTGATGAATTTCTGAGCGGTCTGTTGGGAAACCCTCCTCGAAACTCCATAGCTGATGGCAGACGACGCCCCAGCTCAGCCCTTTATTTTCATCTGCACGGTTCTTGCCTGGCGTCCAAAAGCCTGAGTAAGTGAGAGGTTTTCATCTTGCAGAGGAGAAAGAAGTACAGATTAGCCTAGAAAGGGAAGAGTCAGGTGTCAAAGAACTCCACAGAGCAAAAGCCTCTCTGGTCACCCCATGCGTGTCACATCTACCTAGGGCCACATGTAGGATACGGCTGTCCCTGTGCACGCGTGTCTACATTAGGAGCCTCTTAGGGAGGCTTAACACGTGAACACTATCCCCTCCCCGCCCCCAACAGAATGGTAACAGAAGCTCTGGCAGTGAATCAGTACTTTGAAAGCTTCTTCTGAGTGAGAATTTGAAGGTTAAAATATTCCTTTCCTTCTGACTTGAATAGGAAGTGAGGACTCGTGGTTGTTTCCTCGTTTAACCTCAGTCTCTCCAAGACTATTTTTCAGCTAAAAAAGTTACTTGCATTGGCATGAATTTGATATAAAAGAGTAATGACCAAAGAAAGCCCTTTAATGGGAAGTAATTCATTATGGTGGCTCATGCGCCCTTTTTGAGGTGACATGAAACCAAAACCGTCACACTGGGCTGTATCTGAAGATACCTTTTTTTTTAAAGATTTATTTATTTATTTATTTGTCAGAGAGAGTGAGAGCGAGCACAGGCAGACAGACGGCAGGCAGAGACAGGGAGAGAAGTAGGCTCCCTGCCGAGCAAGGGGCCCGATGTGGGACTCGATCCCAGGACACTGGGATCATGACCTGAGCCAAAGGCAGCTGCTTAACCAACTGAGCCACCCAGGCGTCCCTGAAGATACCTTTTAACTCAGAATTCTTGCTTATTGTGATGCAAGTTTTTCACATGAGGCAGAGGCAAGAGAGAAAAGGTGAGGCTAGATATGCTGCAAGAAACTTAAAAATTCTATAGATCTGCAAATATAAATGCTACATTTATATTGGGGAGTGGGATGGGACATTACAAATACTAACTGGCAAGCCCCCCGCCCGTTCACAACATTTCAATAACAAAAATAAATTCACAAATTTAAAAAAAAAAAACCACCTCTGGCTAAAACTGCAACACACGGTTCTGGAAGTTAGCCAGGGCAGCCTTTCACTAAACTGAAAGATTTTCTTTAGGCAGTTTTCCTTATGTTTAAGGGAAGAAGTCTCGGTGGGTGGTTGGGGGGGTTGTTACTGACATGCACGTGGCAAGTATAGACATTGACACGGTGCCCACCCGCAGAGATAATCAGAGTTTGAATAGGATGCGGCAACCTCCTGCTAGGCTGAGTTCGTGTTCATGTTGGACCTTTGGCAGACAGTGAAGAGGGGTACGGGTTACTAAGGATGTGTGCGTTGTCCCCGTGCAAAGTGCTTTATATGCTCGTCCTCATCTGATCTAATATCCCTAATCTAATAACTAATAAATCTAATAACTCTAATAACCCTCCTGAAAATAGGTATTTATTGTTCTTGTCCCCATTTTATCTTTTTAAAGATTTATTTATTTACTTTAGAGTGAGAAGACAGAACATGAGCAGGTGGGGGAGAGGGGGAGGGGGCAGAAGGAAAGGGAGAAAGAATCCTCAAGCAGACTCCCCACTGAGTGTGGAGCCTGAGGTGGGGCTCCGTCCCAGGACCCTGAGATCATGATCTGGGCCAAAATCAAGAGTCAGACACTCAATTGACTGGGCCACCCAGGTGGCCCTGTTCTTGTCCCCGTTTTAACTGAAGAAGAGATCGAGGCTCAGAGTGAAACACTCAGCTCATAAGTAGTAGAGCCACTACTTTGAATCAGCCGTCTTGTCCAACTCACTCAGAAGCATTCTTAACCTTGATAATGACATCATGGTACCTACAGTCAAGAAGTTTCAGGCATCGGTGCATGCCTTCCTGACTTCAGCTTCTAGGGAAGTTTAACAAACCACAGCATCCTAAACTTCACTATCATTTGGGAGCTGTGAATCAGTGCACTTGAAGAAACGTGAGGAGAACGTGGTAAGAAGAAGGCACTGTTCTGGGTTCTGCTAGAAGAGACCCAAGAGGAAGAGGGTCTCTATCTCCAACACGTGGACAACCTAGTTGGAGAGACAGGCTTGTGTGCAAAATTGGAAGAGAATGTGCCATGCCTAGGTCCCGCGTGGAACACTGGTGTTTTTTAGATGGATGAAGGGTCACATGCTATCCCAATGGTTGTGGTCCATGTTGTGACATTCCCCATAGATCTGAGAGTGGGAGAGGACTGATGAAGACATTTCTTTTCCATGCTGGCCCCGACGTGGCACAATAGCCTTTATTGTTGAGCAACAAATATCTATTTAAAACCTCTTTAAGTAGGGTTGAATTTGCTTTAACAGACCTGTGTAAAATACCCAATTCTTTAACTGCTCTGCTTTGTGTCCTATGGGTTCTCCTTCGAGCTTCTCTGTGGTGCTTACAGTAGTGAAGCTGCCCCTTATTTATGGCTTAGTAGGTATTATTATTCATCTACTCTTTACCACAGCTTTATGGGATTGGTACAGTTATGCCCCTTGCAGCTAAGGGCACCAAGGCTTAGAGAGGTCAAGGAATTTGCTCAAGGTCACACAGCTAATAAGTGGCAGGCCATGGATTCAAGCCTACACCCTGGTTTCAAAGCCCACGACCTTAACTTCCATTTGCTACTGAAAAATCATCCTTCCATGGGTTGATATAATCTACTATCTGCACACACCTTCTTGATAGGCCTTAATTTTTATGTCTTCCCCATTGAGTTCAAACCAATACCCATAATGAAGAAGCTCTTTGACTTAAACAAGTAATCATTTGTTTTCCTATCAGCTAACACTTAAGTAATAAATACTCTTTCTCACTGATTTCTCTCTCTTTAGTTTTTGTTCTCATACAATGAACTCAGCATAGATGCTGCCACTGACTTTCTGTTTTATGTATCAGAATTTTGAGGCCCAAAGAGGGAGAAGTCCCTTTTCTCCTGCTCCTGTCTGGGGAGATTTGCTGGAAAGGGGGTTGAGAATACCAGAGGTCTCAAAAGTGGAGTGAGAAAGTCAGTGTCAGAAGGAGAAATCTGTATCCATGCTATTCTGAAGAAAGGAGATCAGGAGCCCAAAACACTAGCTCTTATCCATTGATTCCTTGACTGAAGATAAGACCCTTCCCTTGACTTGTCAATCATGAAGTATGGACAGGAATCAGGAGGCACCTTAAAGCAGGTCATTGTGTTAGAAGACCTGGAAAGAAGTGGACAGAGGAATTCACAAAGGCTCTATCCATCCTAGAGATCTGGGAGTGTGGATGCCCGTGGCCTCAACTATCCGAATAGCGTGGACACAGGTGTGGTCACCATGACAGGCAACATTCACGATCACCCTGCAGGCTCAACTCCAACACCAATCCCTGGGTTCTGGAATTTTTTCTGAGGCTGGGTGGCTTTCTTAGAGAAATATTATAGTGAAGAGACACCAGGTGGTACCCAAGGTGATAATCACTGGTGACCCATCCCTCTCCTGGTCCTAGCTTTCTCTTGCTCAGTTGATATAATGGGTGTTGCTAGTTGGGACTAAGCAGCCCTCTCTTGAACTCCTTCACTTCCTCCCATCCCAAGGAAACACAGCTTAGATGAGGCCCCACTGGAATCACAATCCAATGATATCATGGTACTTTCGTTAGGCTCTGTGGGCAGTGCACTGACTGAAGGCCATTTCCCCCTGCAGGTGAGTTTTCATTCATGCCTCTCAGGCCCTCTCAGGCCCTCTCAGGCCACGGTGGCTGAGACCACCCTCCATGAGGCATCCATGGTCTGTGGGATGCCAGCCAGCTGTGTGATGTGCTCTGGCGGATGTGTGCATGATGTGTTCATCCTTGTCACCTGTCATAGCCCTCTTCCTGCACCCTTGAGGCCCTGGTTCAGAAATGGGAGACACCAGCTCTTGGAGATGCACCCCACTGACCCTAGGATGCTGCTCTGACCACCTGAGAGCATGGGAACCCTGCGCCCAGCATCTCACCATCCTTTCACGGTGTGCGTTAAAGACAATTCTAGTGGAGCGCCTGGGTGGCTCAGTGGGTTAAGCCTCTGCCTTCAGCTCAGGTCATGATCTCAGGGTCCTGGGATCGAGCCCCGCATTGGGCTCTCTGCTCAGCAGGGAGCCTGCTTCCTCCTCTCTCTCTCTCTGCCTGCCTGTCTGCCTACTTGTGATCTCTGTCTGTCAAATGAATAAATCTTTTAAAAAAGATTTAAATAAATCTTTTAAAAGATTAAAATAAATCTTTTAAAAAATCTTTAAAAAAAAAAAAAAAAGAAGACAATTCTAGCAGGCTGGTTTCCTTCCACTCTTCTCTGTCTTTGCTTCAGTGAGCAATGAACGTGGTTCCCTTCACCTGCGCACATAACCTTTCCTTGCCCTCCTTCCTCCCTGTGCTTCCAGCTGCTACGTCACCTGTTGTTACTTGGCTTTTCACTACTCTTAGTCCCTCTCTTGCGCCCCTTCAGCCTCACTTTTGGTATGTTCCATTCAGTTCTTTTCCCTCTGTCCCATTCACCCAAGGAAGCAGCTAAGAACCAGTCTGGATGTTGCCACAGCAGCCACCAGTATGTGTGACCCTTGTCAAAAGTGGACGGTTCCAATTTCGACTGCATAAAAATAAAACAATTGAAGAATATATTTGTATTTCTTTATACCTGATTCCCCAAGAGATAGGGGTAAAAAATAAGCAGATGTTTGACAGTTTGTAATTGATCCATGAAAACAGGCGTGTGTCTATGGAGAAGGTGCGTCTAAAAAGACAGATCTAGAAGGATTGCTGTGGTCTATCTTTCCTGCACAGAATATGGTTTACACCCTACTCTGCAAACCCAGAGCCACCCACGTTCTGTTTTCCGAGCAAATAGTTGAGAATACCAGCTGCTTAGGCTGAGTAGGGGAAGAGCACAGGCTACAAAAAAATTAGTTGCCTGATATAATTCGTGAACTTACTAGAAGATTTCACATACGCGCACACACACGTGTGCGTACATACATTATGTGTAAAGCCACCAGGAACATATGTTTAATATTTATGAAGGTATTTAGATCATTTAAGAATTCCAAGTTTGTGCAATGTCTTATGTATAATAGACTACAGTACTTAAAATACCCAGAAAAAAATTATGTTCCACTGAAGGCAATCCCCAGAAGTCGTTAAAAAGACTTTGTTATTCACATAAAATTCAATTTCTTATTGAAGTACTTGCACCTTTTGTCATGTATCTAACAAAACCAGAGTGGGCAGGTTTTTGCAGAAAGATAAGGATGAGGTGATTTTTCTCCTCGAGGCGTAATTTTGCATTGGAGTGTTAAAATAGCTTGAGCAAAATTTTAGGCGAAAGGGAAAAAATACATATATAATGTATGCACACACATTATATACATAACATATTTAGAATGTTTACTATAAATATAAAAGAGAAGAATATTTATTATTGTCCTTAAAGCTAGATCCCCTATCTTGCACCCAAAACCCATCAATTATTAGTTGGTTCCTATGTGGATTTTCACTGGCTTCCCGAGTTAATGAGCCAGGAAGGCATTCTACACAATCACAGGGGTATCTCTCGAGTCTAATTAGTTTCTTGATGTTTATAGGGAGAGTGTTGTTATGACCAGGAAAAATATTTTTAACCCGCTCACCATGTCAGTTGAAACAATCTGGAATTTTCAGATGAACAGGAATGAAAGTTTCTATTTTAGAACTGAAATAAGAAAACAGACATGGTGTATCCCAGCCCCTTCTCCTCCCCAACCCCAGCTAACTCAGCCCAACTGCACTCTCTGCCTGTGGGGGTCCGTGACCGCGGAGGCCTTTGGCGATCCATGTGCACTTGGAGGCGCTGCTGGTAGCCTCCCGCCCCGCCCCCACCCCACCATCCACGGAGCAGCAGGCGACACCTCAGTCTGGGAGCGTCGCTCTGTCACCTGCCCTGAGCCAGGTGGCTTCCCTCTTCCTTCCAGAGCACTCTGCACATTTTGCAGCTCTTCTCAGCAGGCTGTACTCGTGGTATTCACTGTTTTCTGTCTAAAATAGGAGCTAGAAGTGAAAGGGAAGTTTAGAACCCGGTTTTGCATTTGGGGTTTTCCCAAGCAACCTTCTTAATCTCTAGGAAGTGGTTCTGTTGGAGAGGACCCGAGGAATGAAGTCTGGGGCCCGCCAGCTGCCTGGCCAGGGATGCCGAGCTGCAAGCCCCAGGGGGCCCGGACATTGTCCTTGTTCGACCCTTTCACTTAAAGCATCACCTCTCTACAAATGACAGGGCCAGCCTCAATCCGGTGTGAAGTTCTCTTGCCAAGCGCTCTGTTTCATCAGATGTTAAAATAACCGTGTCCTCTTCTGTCATGCAGGGCACATCCTACCCCCGGGAGAATAATATATTTTAAGTGATTTCTGAAAATGGGCCGTGAAAGCTGTCTGCCACATGGGCCCATGTTTGCACATCTCTATATAGTTACGATTGCGGAATTTGACAGTATAACTCTGAATCTGATTAATTAAGAATGTGTAAAAACAAAGTTCTTGCATTACAGCTCGTTCCTTATCTTTGTGTCTTTTACTGTGATGTTGTAGAACTTGGATCATATGGAAAACTAAAATATTATGACACAATGACTGAAGAAGGTAAGAATGATTTTAGAATTGTATGCATTGGCTTTTTTTTTTTTCATTTATGGTGTCTGGTGCTTGCCCATTTTGTTTTTTCATCTTCTTTTCCTCTTTGCATGACTTCAGTGACATTGTGTGATTTCTTATTCTTTCCACATTTTCGTCTAGTTTTTGCCATCGTGTTTATTTGGGATTGGAGACGTGCAATACCATGGGTAATCATGTTATTCCATTCAGATGATCCAAACCATCTCAATTGTGTAACACGCTCAGAGAAATGGTGTCAGCAACGTAAGCACAAGCACACACCCACTGGGTCAGCATTATTTCCTACACGTGCTCACAACACCACACAGAAACACACCCAATCAACACTCTTCTTTTAATAAGCCCTGAATTTCCGAGGGGGTGGGTATTCCCATCTATCCAAAGGAGTAAGTGAACCAAAGAAACTCCTCCACCCAAAACCAGCTGGAGACCTGTTTCCGATGCAGAGGACTGCCAAGTCCATTACTCTGAGAAGCCAGGGCCCCGGTTCTGGCCCATGGACCTGAATTTACTGGGGGTTCACACTCTGTGAGATCCAGCGTACCATTTCAACCACTTCCCCCTGAGTTGTAAATGAAGCCTGGCAGAGATTTATTTTAAAATGAATTTACTAATGAACTCCAGGCACTATCCCACAGCACGGTCTTGACCCAGTGAAAATCACTTCTCTTGAAACAAGTTCATCATGGAATAGCGATTTGCAAATTCTACTTTCTTGTGAAGGCAGTTCTCCAACCGCCCCAGCCCCCCATTTCACCCCACATGTACCTCCACCTTGTGAATAAGAAACAATATTTGGAAGTTATAAAAACATTTGGGATTTCCGTGTGATTTTTACACTAGATTCTGACAAGTAATCCAAAGGTAGCCTAGAAGAAGAATCAGCTAATTTTGTCTTTCAACATGAGAGAAACTCCCAAAGGCGTTGCATATCCTGTTTTCAGCTTCTAGTATTTCTAAGTTGTCTTAGCTTGCCAAAGATCTCCTAGTTGCTTTGCTTCCAAGAAGTGAACATCTGACAAGCCTTGGTAAAAGAAAGCCCCTTCCTTCTCCGCCTCCCCCCACGACTCTAGCTCCAGCACAACAACTAGGATATACTCTCCGTTAACCACTGCGATGGTTTCTAAAGCTGCAGGCCATGATGGGGATCTCAGACTGGACCCTCTTATGGCCCAGGACCCTCCCAAGAACATGGGGAACTGAGAGCCCCAGAGACAGAAAGCCACCGTGAGAATGAGCATCCTACCACCAAGAGGCTAGAAAGAGCAATTCAGAACTTAAAGGCAGGTTCTTGTCCCAGCTCTCATTTTTTATTCCGTGTCTTCAGACCCCCTCCGAGTTTTATGGATGGTTGGCTTGAGAAACTAAAGCTTTGGGACTCGCTGACTCTAGAGTTTGAAGGCATCTCTGGGCATCCGGCTAGTCCCCAGCCTCTGTTTTATGGCTTGGGGTCTGGGGAAGGTGGGTCTGTTAGCTTCCTCCCAACCTGTCATGACTCCACTTTCTTTTTTGACTCCTCCTGTCCTCTGCCTCCCACCCTTACCTTCCCATTGTCAGGGGGGCTTCTGCCTCCCTGTTGCCTTCAACACCCCGTCTCCCCCCGACTCTGCTCCTTTCCTGCCTCCTTCCACATCCATCTGAGCGAAGGCTGCCACTCTCTTTCTCAGCCCCTCTAAGCCAGACAGTTGAAGATCACACGAAGACGCACAAATGTTACTTGCAATCCGATGAGTCTACGTGGTAACAACTGGGCGTTCTAGGCAGGAAGACAAAGTCAAAGTCACGTCTGGAAGGAAGATCATGGCTGCCCCTTAGCAAGGCCAAGAAATTGTGTTTAGGAGTCCCCGGTGGGCCCCCTGTCACATTTCTTATACTTCCCTCTCCTCTCCCTTCTTGCCTATCCCTTTGTGTTCCGTTCCTTAGCTGAACATTCATCCGTCCTACAATAATAGCGAGTCATAGCGAAGGCAGCGTTTTTAAATTTTAAATCATGGTTACTCACAGAAAAGATACTTTGGAACTGGAAGTCTTCCTCTAGCCACATCAGATCCCACCCTCCAGCAGCCGCCTCCATGACAGGCCAGGCCCGGCTTATTCCTAACTCTGGGATTCTGCCTAAAAGGCTCAAAGCCAGGCCACAGCCACACGTGACTTCTTCAAACCTTCAAGGGCCCCTCCCCTCCCACCGATAATCATGACTGGGGCCTCTGCCGTGGTACAACTGAAAGTGTCCTACAGATAAAGATGTTCAGGGCCATAACCGTGGGCTAGCTGGCCTTCAGGAAATCCCTGCTCCGTGTTAAGCATCTCTTTCCACTGTTTTCAAGATGCAACTAGCTCTCGAGCAGGGCTTTATTGTAATTGCCCAGACAACTAGTCAACCTTTTTCGCCCTTTCCAGAAAATTCTCTGGATGGGATGTGAAGTCAGCTAATTTAAATGAAGGCCTGTTTTTTTTTTTTTCTTTTCCCCTCAAGTGGAGCAAATGGATAGATGGATTCTCTAGGCCACCCTCTCTTAAGAGGAACTGAGTGATGATTTCCTAAATAGAATTGTCCTGCACACATTCAGCTCATGATTTTAAGCACCTGCTATCTGCAAGTTATTTTGCCAGGTGGTCTAGGGAAATATGAGATTAAAAACTGAGCAATTTGCCCCCACAGAACTTATAGACAGGGAGAGAAATAAAACACAGGAACCACTGAGTCACCAGGAAGCAAGTGGTGAGTCCCATAGGTATCTGGAAGAAGATCAGAGGCTACACAGAAAGAGGAAGGATTGCCTTCAACCAGAGGGAAAGACTAGTAGAGAAAGTGAACTGGGCCCCAAGGACCAGTCAATATTGGGTGTACTGGGGAAGGAGGAGTGGAAGTTCTGACCTCAAGGCTGAAAAAGGGATCAAAGAATGGGGTACACCAACCTTCACTGGGTGCCTCCCACCTGCCAGGGGCAGTGCTTCGGGCTTTATATATTCTATGTCATTTAATCCTTACAATGACCACACAAGGTGGATTTTATTGAACATAAGGAAGCCAAAGCCCAAAGATGTATTATATTAGACGAGGAAACTAAGACTCAGAAAATTGAAGTATTTAGCTGTGGGACTAGGGGTGGTAAGTGGTGACTTGGGACCTGAACTCAGGACTGTGGCAGGCCCAAGCTCTAACCTCTTGGCCCTAGTGTGGTTTGCTGTACTAGGTGGCTGTGAGAAGCTAGACAGTTCAAGTTGGTGTCAGTATAGGGAGTGGGAAGAGATGCTTGATAGAGACCAGTCATAGGAAAGGTTTAAACCACAGATTTAGAATGAGGGCATCATAGAGTGAGCAACAAGGAGTTGCTGATTAAAACATGCCTCTCCTTGAACACTCCACCATTTAAAAATTATTTTAATAAAACAATATATTCATTCTCAGACACTGGATAAAATAATGACAATTTTACAAAATGGTTCCTTGATCTCAGAACCCTTTCCTTCTCTCTCTCCCTCCCTCCCTCCCTCCCTCGTCTTCAGGTGCCTTAGGATCTAAACTGGAATAGCTCCCCTGGGCCAGACCCAACCCCCTTCCCCACCCCAAGCTAATCAGAATCTTACTCACTCCTTCATTCAATCACTGATGCATTTACTCAACGATTCTTAGTATGTACCAGGCACTAGACTGGGTGCAGGGCTAATTAAAGACAACGCTTCTCCTAAAGAATTCACGCTGTAGTGGGGGATACAGGCCAAGAGATGAGTGGTGGGATAGAAAGACCAAGGTGTAGGGGGAGCCCAGCCAAAGGCATCATGTTCAGCCTTGAGAAATGAGCGCAGGCTTTTCAGAGAAATGATGTCTCCATTGCCTCATTCCTGCATCCCAAGATGACAACAGTCTTACCAGCCAGCAGATACTAATGTGTTCACTTAATAGTGATGAAGCACCCTCTCTGTATGACACATATTGCTAGACTTGCTAGATTAGTAAGCCTTACTCCTCCCAACGACTGTATTTCCTTCTATAACAAGATATTTCCAGGGATATGAACAAATTATTCTAGAAGTGGTCTTTTGATGATCTCAGAGCCCTCTACATGGGTGGCCATCCTCTTATCTCCTCGTGCAGTAAGACTGCATATTCTTTTACTTTTACTTAAAGCTAATAACCCATAGTTTGTTTCTCATCTGCAAATACCCAAATTACATACCATTCTTATTCTGGAAAAGCCTCAATAAATTGAACTTGACTTCCTTACTAAAATTACTCTAAATGAAAATGTAGAAAGCTTGTTCAAAAGAAAACAAACTTATGTGATAGAACAGATGAACTGAAAAGAGAAGAGACCTTTCCACCAATCACATTATGTAGAACTACGAATTTTTACTCTTTGGAAATAAACATTCATAGAGATGTATGGATGGGTAGGTAGACAGAAGTCCTAATTAATATTTTACAAAGAGGCAGTGTATGGGGAAATCTACCTGTAGTACACTGTCCTAAACTCATTGCCACTTACGATTAGCTATTTCCATGAAAAATAATTTCTCTATCATTTAAAAAGTCTTTGTTCATTTGCATAAGAAAAAGGATATTAAAAGTTGTTGCAATGTCAAGGGCAAAAATGACAGTGACCTTTTCCGTAATGAAATTAAGGGTACTGCTCATGGCAACCAAGAGGCCCTTTACCAAGCTGAGAAACTAATGTCTCACCTGAATCATGGGGTCCTAAATTAGGCATGAGGCTGAGTTTTGAAAGCCCCCATTATCTCAAAGAAACAAAAGCACCTTAAGGTCACATAGTCTAGCCAGTCATTTGATGTTCTTAATTGCAGTGAAATAGTTCAGTTCGTTTTCAAGGAGAAACTGAATTTTGGAATGCCATTTAGCAGTGTTTTCCACTGCCCAAGATGTAGCCTCTGAAAATGTAGTCCTGCCACAGGTCTTTGGTGTTATCTCTGGCCTTCACATTATATTTTAATCCTTGCCTAAACGGATAAGACTGTGTTATATACACTCGTATATCAGACAGGATAGGTTCAGCTATATATAGTAGAAAATCCAAATTAACAGTGGCTTTGGTCAGACGGATGTTAATTCCTCTCTCAAGTATAAGAGGTCCAGAGGCAGGCTGCTCCTGGCAGATAGGGAAGCTCTACAATAATCCAAGCCTCAGTCTCCTTTCATCTTCTGCTCCGTAATCCTAACATATGACTTTCAACCTCAGGGCACCTCATGGTCCAAGATGGCTGCTGCTAGAGCTCCAGCCATTACACCTATATTCCAGGAAGGAGGAAGAGCCAACATGATTTTCCCCAGCTGTTTTGTCGTCTTTTTAAGGAGGCTCCCCTTTAGACCCTCCCAGTAAAACTGCCCACAACTCAGTTACATGCCTATACCTGGTTTCAAGGAAGCCTGGAAATATTTTATTAAACCAGGTGATTTTCTGTCCCAAATAATTTAGGTATTCTATCATTAAAAAAAGGAAAGGGAATTGATATCAGATAGGCAACATGCATTCTTTCCACAAAAGAAAAATATCATTTCTGTATAATTGTATGTTGACGGGGAGGATGGAGAACAGCGCAAGCTCTAGGAGCATTGTTGAGAACTCATGTAAAGTCGGAGATGCCTATGAGACATCCAAATGGAGATGTGGGGGGAAGTAGTGGAAATGGAGTCTGGATTTTGGTAGAAAGGTCAAAGCTGTGAATGCAGATTTGGGAATCATACTATAGGTGTTCTTTATAGCCACAGAACTGGTAAGAATACCTAATTAATCAATAGGGAAGAGGAGGTCAAGGTTGACCCCAGGGACTCCAAAGTTTAGAGTCTGGGAAGAAGGGAGACACTAGCAAAGAAGACTGGAGTGGGCAGAGACCCAGGAGAGAATTGCATCCCAGAATCCAAGGAATTCAAGAAGGCAAAGAAAAGGTGATAGACTCAGTGAATTGACCAATGAAATCAGAGAACTGTTGTAGCACAAAGGTGAGAGTAGGGAACACAAAATGAGATGCTTCAGATCGGGAGTTTGGAAGTGGGGTGGTTATTGCCAATGATGAAGTTTAGGGTCGAGCAGTAGGATCAGAGGAATAAGGTGAGCTGGAGGGAAGAGAAGCTGGAGGTGACCAGGTTAGGGTGGTGAGGAGCCCAGCATTACAGGGCTTACTGATAAAGTCACCAAGGCTGGTGACAGGAGCCATTGTGTAAGTCAATAGTGAATTGCATTCTGATCTCTTCAGGAATGAGGGAGGGGGGATGAGGAAGTCAGCTGCAATGGAGGTGGTAGCGGTGGCTTATGCTTCGAAGGAGGAAGGAGAAATGGTCTAGAAGTCGTGAGGAAGGAGGGTGGAATGTGGGGCATTTGGAGAGACAAGCAGCTGCCCCTTCCAAGGGCCATGAGAGACCTTCAGGAAACAGCCAAATTTCAGTTGAAAGAGAAAGGCAAAGAGAGTATTCAGAGCAGAGGTGAAGGACGTGGAGACAGGCTTACTGATGGCAGAGGTGGGAGACTGAGTCAGGTCAGGCATTTTCACACAGAGATGAGAGGGTTCTGGACATTGTTAGATGCCCCAGAGGCTCCGCTAAATTAAACAGGGTTGTGGGATGGAATGGGAGCAACTTACCAATGTGCTAGAAGTTCTAAGTCGGGATTGGCCCCTCGGACAGTTTGCAGTGATAAAGTAGGGTCTATCTTTCCAGGAGAAGGGAGCTCTGGGAGACCCCTTAAGTCCAGCTGGGGATGAGGAAGGTTAAGGAAGGAGCCCTCCTCAATTCAGAGAGAGAGGGCTCCACCCAGCACCAGAAGACCTTTCTTACAGACAGGGCCAAAGGTGCAGTGAGCTGCCGCAAAAGGCAGTGAGACGCCCTCTGCTGGAGAATCCAAGGAAACCTCCGTCAGAAGAGGGCTCAGATAGACACCCTGATGCCCCTTCCGGTCCCATGTCCGAGATTCTGTCCTGGTGCCTTTTACTAAATGTGATGGCAGACATTGGTTTCCAGTCTACTTTTAAGATTAACTCTTTTGAAAACTTGATCCTCCATTTCGGTTAAGCCGCTACCAGGACAGTAGGTAGGTGGGCTCCTGGAACACAGCTTCTGAAACAGAAGGCCTGTGTATTCTTTGATCCAGTTCAGAGATAAACTGTTGATTAATGTGGCTACATTTATAGCAAATAGGACATTACATTGTTCCTGTGAAATAGACCTTTAAAAGAACAACAGCTATCTTCCCTTTTAGTTGCGGATACGAACCTTTAGCACAGTAGAGAGTATAACTGCAAAGTAATTTTAATTATTCCTTTTTATGATAAAAACATTACATGCACACAGAGGTAAAAAGCAAACACTACATAAGGAAAGGCAATAAAAGGGAGTTTTCCTTTTACTCCAGATTCCACTCATCCCTTAGAGTTAACCACTCTTACTGGTTTCCTAACATAGGCTCTTTTCTTCTATATGCTGCTTTCTCTACCTGGCTTTTGGTTATCAGCATACAGTGGAGACCTTTCCATATCAGCACTGCCCTCATTCCTTTTGGTAGCTGCGTAGTATTCCACTGCTTGGCTCTTCCATGGTAGGTTCATTCCATCAGTCCCCTGTTGATGGACATTCACAATACTTCCATTTTTCGTGGATTTATCCAGTTATTAGAACATAACATGAGCATCTTCTTTGCCCATAGAGCAAACACTACTGAGCAGGGAATGTATACATATAAAATAAGTCCCTAGAGATAGAAATACCAGATGAAAGCATGAACATATTTCAAATCATGAAAGATATTGCCCAGTTGCCCTGAGAGCGATTGCACCAGTCTGCGCTCCCACCAACAGTGAACGAGAGATCCTCTGCTGAATTTAACTAAGTCCTTTGGACACTGATTCATAGCTGACTTCCGTACAAAGCAGATCAGCATTTGTATTATAACTACCTTCTACTTTACTTGTTGTAGAAACCCGAATTTTTTTTACCCAAGGTGAGCTAAAGCCAGGGTACAGTTAGGGTGGAAGCCTTTCCTCTGTAAATTACATGACGAGGCTATTCCTCCTGCACAGAATATCCAATTTCCACCGCAGCATGCGCCCTTCTTACCACAAGGCTGTTGACAGCCCTGAGGATGTCTGAGAAGTACACTGCAAGTTAACTTTCTGCCTTCCAGTTACCAAAGTGGGGAGCCCCCGTTGTGCACAGACACCATTTCCAATACCATGTTATGTTTCATTCATTCCAGGTTTATGGTTTAACTCATTCAGTCCAACTTTTCATAACCAGAAGATTTTTCGAGGTACTTGGCCAGATGCTCTCTGCAAGGCTGAGCCTTACCCCTCCCTCCCAAAAATGTACTGACTCACCAGTTATTAACCACATTACTTTTTTAGAGATGTATTCTTGCAAGTATCTCCCTGGGGCTGGATCTTAGGAAGACAGCAGCCTAGTGAATGTGTGTAATCAGACTAAACAGCTAGTAACCGTTATCAGATCTGTCAGAAAGACCAAACCAGCTGTGTGGGTAAATCCACGGTCTTCCTGAAAACCAGGACCAAGGAAGTCTAATTAGAATACATCCGGTTTTTCAAACTTCATTGCATCTTATTTTCATGATCTAAACTGTTGAGCAGTAAAAGCAGAAAGATTGGACCTGGCAAGTAAAGGCAGATTTTGCCACATTGCATATGTAGAAGGTGTTAAGTTGCAGCAGAAGGCAAATTGTGGATGCTGCTTTTTGTCTATTTCTGACATCCCTAGAGCTGAAAATGTTAAGTTGCCTTCGTTAGTCAAACTTGAATACTATTATTATAAGTTAATGATATAATTTCCCACCCCCATGAAGCTTTCTCTTAAAAAAAAAAAAAAAGTGGGAATCGGTAATACCAGGAGGCTGGCATGTTCAATTAAGCATGGTAAGTTTCTCTTTTGATTAAATCTGAAATGAACTGAATCATCTCATTTTAGTCATGGACCAGTAAGCCCTCAGGAGCAGTTAGTTAAGAACGCTCAGCATGTGTCGACACTTCTGTTGCAAACCCGTGCTTCTGAATGAAATTACAGGCACCAGTTTACAATGTAACGTCGAGGATTCAAGAAACTAGGAAGTAGGAAGTCAAAGTAATTGACAATTCAGAGACACATGAAATCCAGGTGACAGGAGATGATAAACGTACATGATCTAGGGGCTGCTCCTGAATGAATGTCAGCCAAACCTAAAGTCAAAATAAATTATTGGGTAATATCTCCTTGTGAGAAAGAACTGTTGAAGTTCGGTTTTTTATATACAAGTCAGAGTAACCATTCAATACGCATTTATTGCACCCACCTCTTTGTCAGGTGCTGTGAGCAAATCAAAACCTTGCCCAAATCGTCCATTCATGTCACAACCCACTTGCAGAGACGCACCCAAGATAGCGGCTTTGAAAAGTGACTCTCGAAGAGATCTTTTGCACGCCTCAGGTGGCAGCAGGGCTGGATGTTGGCGAGTCTTGAGATCTGAGGCCTGCCCTAGTAAAGTGATTTTTTAGTCATTTATCTCTTAGATATCCGCAGGGTGCTTAGGATGGGAACAAGAGGAAGACATTCAAACCTTCCATCCGGCAACCTCTACCTGGCTCAGAACTCCAAAGCTGAGATCAGAGAAACCCCTCTGAGAATTCTGTGTGTGTGAGCCATTTGTATCTCTGTCTCTGAGATAGAAATTTACAGAAAATTAAGTTCCTAAAATAATAAAGCAGGTGACCTAAAATGATAAAGAACATTAGCTTTCCAGCAGTGTCAACCTCGGCTAAGGTCAGCAAATTGGCTCTTTTCCCAAAACACTGTATTCTGCCAGTGATCCCCGCTGCAAGCTTTTTGGTTTGTAAAATTCCAATTTTGCCTGAACTTAGTTATATTATATACATATTTTTTAAAGAGCTTCAAAATAGAGAAATATTAACTGTAAACACTATTAGACTTTAGAGGCTTCATCACCCCCATTAACCTAGAACGCCGGATGAGTTTTGTACACTGTTCTTCTGGTCCTTCTTTGTTTCTCTGCCCCCAGAAGGAACATAAACTATGAATAGATTTTCATACCAGCAAGCACTGTAAGCGACACACACACACACACCCTCCCTTTGTCATTTGTACTAAGGTTGTTACATTCATAAACATTTACAAAGGACCAACCTAAGAAGTAGGCACCGGGGAGTGGATGAGAAATGGCATCCCTATCCTTGAGGGCCCCACAGCTTGCCAGAGAGAGGTCAGTATAATGCCTCCAAGGGTCTGTGATAACAGGTATGGTAGGACGGGTATGAGAGGTACCTTGCCAGTCCAGGAAAGGGACTCAAGGAAAACTTCCTGAAAGATGAGGTGCTTTAAATCATTCTTAAAAAGGAGTAAGACAAGCAAATAACAAGTGTGGGACATTCCAAGCCACGAGAAGCATAACTTAAAAACTGGAAGACCAGCTAAGAGATTGTAATCAATATCCAGGCAGGAAATGTTGGACCTGAGGTGTTCAAAGGTAGACTCAGAAGGAGCTGGCAACTCATTGAGCATGGGGCATGAGCGGGATCTCTGAGATGGCTGGAAAACACTGGGAGTGAGGAACTCACCAACAGAAAATGCAGGGAGTTGGGTGCCTTCCCAGGAAGAAGGTGATGTGTGGGAGTGGGGGGCAGGCTGAGTTTCACTGTTGGAGGGGCTTTCTGAGTGAAGTGTTCAGAAGTCCTTTGGATAAGAGTGTCAGAGCCGGAGATCTGATTTGGAAATCACTGATATTCAGGTGGAAGTCTGCTGGATTCTTTGGAAGAATGTGGGGGATGAGGGGGAGGGAGCCTGGGGAATAGTAGCTTAAGGCTCACTCACAGGAGTCCTGGAAAATCAGATTGGACTTCAGGGACAGGGCTGAAGAATATCAGATGCACTGAGACACCCAGTCATGTGGAGGCAAAAAGTGGCCCAGGGTGGGTTCAGTGGAACGATGCTGCCAAAGGCCGGATGCAGAGTGAAGAAGTGAACAAAGGAGCCCTAAGGGTTCCGAAGCACCAGCATAGGCTGACCTTTCTAGAGGCTTGGCTGGGAAGGGCAGGCGAGAGAGGGCAGTGCCAGACTCTTGACTCTCTTGACTCTAAAGTCAAGAGAAAGGTTCCCGGGGGAGAGACTTAACCAGGTCTGTATGCTGAAGGAAAAGGAAGGACTGAAGATTCACCATGAGTGAGTAGGCAAAGTCCTTGCAGGGGCAAGAAATTGGAATAAAGGGCAAGGTATCAATCTTTGAGATATCAACTTTTGAAAAGCATTGGAAGTCTTCCAAAATATTTATGAAAGCACTCCACATTTCCAATAAGAAGGTGACCCTGACCAGTGACAGGGACATGATACAGAATCAATTCACATGCGGACAGATCCACTCTTTACGGGTGATTCTAAAGGTCATTCTTATAGAAAATTATTTTTTAAAGCCTTAATAAGGAAATCTGGTTGCTTCATTTCATTCTGTGATGGCCACCAGTTGAGATACAATTATGTATATATTCTCATTAATTACAGAAACTAGTCCTATGATTATGTCTATGCAAATAAAATTAAATTAGGTTGATTACCTTTATTATATGGTTCATTTACAGAATATTGACTGAAGACATTTTACAAAATATTACAATACTGGTTTAATTTCCATTAATATCAATGTAGTCATAATTGGTTTACATAATGCTTCACAAAAATTAGAAAAAATAATTTAGAGGTTGTACTTCAAAAATAAGTATAAGAATAAGAATAAGTAAACTATGTTCTTGGGATTTTTGCTTAAGGCAAAAATTTTTGCAATGTTTTGCTTTTCAGAATAAAAATCAGGGGGCACCTGCCTGGCTCAGTCAGTAGAGCATACGACTCTTGATCTCAGGATCGTGAGTTCAAGTCCCATTTGGGGCATAGAGCTTACTTAAAACAACAACAACAAAACAATAAAAGTCAGGCCAGATCCTATTAGATGAATAAGCTGTGCCGTGAAGACAGTTTATAGAATGAAGAGGAGTTTATTCCTTCAAGCTGCTAAGTGGTATCTTGTATCTTGGAACCTTCACTCTTCTGTGAGTTTCCATACCCTTCGGAGGAGGCCCCCACCATCATGAATCTTAAGTCCTTGTTTTTCGTCTCTCTGGCTCTCGGCTGTGGCTCTACAGGGCACCAGCTAGACTGATCGTGTTCACTAAACACTGCCTGGTACCCAGCACAGGTTTGGTTAATATTTGCAGAGTGGAAGATTGTTTGTGACTTGCACCCACTTGAAAGCAAAGCTCACACTTCCGAAGAGAGCTGACCTAGGGAGAACTTCACTGGAATTCAGCAGGTGCCCGTGATGTGCCAAGCAGTATGCTAAGATGCTTGTTGAGGAACACAAGATGGCGAGAGAAGGTCCGTGCCCCCAGAGAAGCCTGCTGTCGATGGGAAAGCAGACACGTGGGCAGCAAACTGGAATCAGGGCTGTGATGAGGTATAATCAAAGTGCCATTGGAGTGATGGATTTCCACTTGGGAAGGAAGGGTGTGGGTATCGTTTGAGAAACCTTCAGGTTGGGCCTTCAGTTAGGCCTTGATGAGAAGTAGCTTACTAAAGAGGGAGGAGCCAAAGCCCTGATTTCCCTTCTCTGCCCTCTACTGTGCTCTCTGCACCTCCTGTGTGTCACAAAGTCCCCTCTCACCACCCATCTTGTTGGCCCCCACCATATGCAGAATGGGGATGACTGACATGCCCTTGTCTCCCATCTCGGAGCTGTGAACACCTAGCCACCCCATTCTCTCCTATTTACCTCAGAAGTTCCTGGGATTCCACAGGTAGACTCAGCCCCATTGGGGCCTTGGGTTTGGGTAGACTTGAAAGGATTTACTTTGGTCATTAGCCACCAAGAAGCCTACTAAGGAGGGACTGCCTCATCTACATACCTGGAAACCCAAACACAAGGATTTATCAAGCCCTACAGGGCTCTGACGACTCTACAGAGAACAAGACCCATGGAAATCCCTTCCTTCACGGAGCTTAGCTGCTAACGGAGAGCAACAGATAATCAAGAATAATGATGATGCAGTATATCAGATGGTGGCGAAGGTTAGAGAAAACAAGCTGGGGATAGGAAATACTGGAGAGAGAGGGGCTTCAATTTAAATAGGCTCCTCAGAGAAACCTCAGTGAGAAGTAACATTTGAACAAATACTCGAAGGAGCTGAGAGAGTAAACAATGAATCTCTAGGGAAAGAACTTTCCAGGTAGAGCGACCAGTCAATGCCATGGCTCTGAGGTGGGACAACAAGGGGACCAGAATGGCTGGAGCAGAGTGAGCTCGGAGACAGGGAAAGATGAGATAGGGCAGCCTAAGTGGCTAAGCAACCCCCTTACAGATCATTGTGATGACCTTGGCTTTCCCTTTGACCTGGGGAGTCACTGCAGGATTCTGCCCAGAGGAGTGACATGATCTGATTGATCACTAAGGATACTGCCATGAGACCAGCCTGGGAGACAGGTCAAGGTGGGAAGGGAAACTGGGGAGAAGACCAGCAGGATGGTTGCTGGGCCTGGGAGGGGAGGAAAGAAAGGGGTCAGCTTCTGAAATATTTTGGAGGTGGAGGTACCAAGTTTGCTGATGGATAGCACGTGGGCTGTGAGGGAAAGAGAGGAACCCAAGCTAACCCCAAGGGCAGTGTTTGCTTATGACCACATCCGTTTCATTGCAAGCCTTCTCAGTGTTGATGGCCCCTCTGACTTGAGTCTCTGCTTCCAGGGGGAAAAAAAAAAAGCAATGAATAAATAGGAGGAACTGCTGCACTTTTGCTTTTTAAGCTACCTGCCAAGTCCTAGACTTCAAAGACAGAGACAGGAAAGGCAAAACTGAAAACACAAAAATAGACGTAAAAACACTATATTTAAGTTTTCCCTTCTGTTTCATTTTTTCTTTTCTTCTCCCAAGCCAAGGTCTGTTCACTGAGGTGTGTGCCCCTTTGCATCTATGTGCCTCTTTTGTCCCTTTTCGGCATCGCTGAGCCTTGGAAAGTTCTGCAGCAGCCAGGAGTTCATCTGATCACCAACCCAAAGCGTCCCTTTGTAACACTGCCTGTTACAGGCTTGGTGGGAAAGAGAGGAAGGAATTTCCAGGGACTGTTTTAATTAATTAACAGCAGAGCAGAAACAAAATTCATTCCCCTTGCGTGGACAGACCCTCTGAAGGTTTTTTTTTTTCCTGTGCCACTTGGGGCTTCTCTTTTATGTCTGGGGGATAGGGTCAAGGATTTTGATTTCTGATTGTTTTTCGAAATTTGTTCTTAGTCCCTCGAGGTCCTTATGCTTCGATCTTTTATTCCGCTCCTCCCTCCTGCCCCCTCCACACACACTCCCCTGAGGACACTCAGCAGCCATTCTTTTGGAAATTTCAGAACAAGCTCAACTATATTAAAACCCTGTACTAGGTTTTGACGTAGGTGCCTCACGATTTGAGCAGAGTTTGCTATTTCTGAGATTTTAAGTATACAAATATCTGTCGCTATGTAAAAATACAACACTTTAAGGCTTCGCACCACAACAGAGTATGTTTTTTTTTTTTTAGGTTGCCTTAAAACATGTTAAAAATCGCTCCTTCCCTCGCTTTGAAAAGTACCCAAAAATGTCTTCATCCTCTATCCCCAGGCACAGAGCTACAATCGTCTCTGAAATCTGTCCCTGTGTGGCAGCTAAGAATGCCAACGTGCAGTCCATGCCTAAAATAGTCTATGGACGCAGCCCCTTTCTGGCCAAGGTCTCCCACACCCGAGGCTGCTGGACATCCATTCTGTCGTGAATATCAATCTTTTTATTTTCAACACCTCATGGGAAGGATGTCCTGAGCATTTAATGTATGTCAGAGCATGTGCATTAACTCGATGCCGATTAACCCATTGAGCCGTCCAGCAGCTGTGCGAGAAGGGTGATCCCTGCTTTAAAATTCTGAGCCTGAGACACAGAGGAGTTAAAATCCCTCACACATCAGGAAGTGCTTTGGAGTGCACAGATCAGGGCACAGAAGTAATTCCTTCATGAGCTCTGTCCTCCCCGTGGTGGGGGAAAGCTGATCACCATCTCTCCATTTTCAGATCACAAACGGATCGATGTTTAAAGCACAAAAATGGCAGCTCTATCACCGTGATCTCTCAATTTCAGGAAGAGGCAAAATGATCCTTTTCCTAATCAGTTTAGGAATTGACTTTGGAGGGCTCCCTGGAACCCAAACACCGGTCCCACTAGGCTTAAACCGCTGGGTCAGAGTACAGCTAATTCTCCAGGCTTGCATGTTGGGGTCGAGAGAAGAAAAGATGCCAACGATTCTCCTAAGGCAACCCAGGGCCACGTCACCCTTGCCCCTGTGGTTTTCGTTAGTTTGTTTTTCTTTTTCCTTTTGTTTACAGACTTCTTCCAATGCCAGCCATTATGATAAGCCCCTTGCACACATTTTCTCCCTGAAGCCTTGCATTTAACTCATGTGCCTGCCATTGGAATCCCTGTCCAATAGATGGCAAAACCGAAGCTCAGGAATATTGAGGAACTTTCCAAAACTCACCCAGGAGTCAGTGAAAGGGATAGGGTTTAAACCCAGATCTACCTGTCCAAAATTTAAGTCACGTCCAAAATTTAACCACAATACTGTGCTCTCCCCCAACACACTTGTAGCCTAGCTGGTGTTCTCCCCAATTTCTGGCATCAGGCTTGCCCAGGTCCTGAAGGTACCTTGTCTTCCTACCATGAGGCACAGAGGGTCACTTTGGGAATCACAGGTTCTATGCTGGCTTCTGTCCTGGAGACCTCATGCCTACTCTTGTCTGCTTAGCCATCCTCATGACTTTTCTCAGGAGGCGCCCTGTGGCGATCCCTGGAGTGTCTGTTGGGCTGAAAGGAACATGCCTTACTTTGTCAGGCTCTGCCCCACCACCATCAAGAACCCCACCTGAGTGCCGAATTCTGAAGGTAGCATTTCAACTGCTGCTTTTCTAGAAACTCCTCTTTAAGAGAAAAATCCTTTTAGGCTGCGGAGGAATGCTGAACAGTAATCAGGTCATGCTAACTGGGACTACGGTTGAATCAAAGAAGTGGAAGAAGTGAGGGAAAGGAGAGGTCCTGGCCAGCCTCCCCAACTTTCCCGGCTGCCCCTAGGGCTAAACCCCAAGAGAAAACAGAGAGAGCCAACCCCTCCTACCTTTCAGCAGCTTATAAAATCTCAAGTGTTGCTGCAGTGGGAAAAGTAGTGACACGCTACCTGGAAAGTCCTCGCTGACCTGTGAAAATGTTTGAGAGCCTACGAAATCCCAAGTCTAGAATCTTTTCTTACCCTACACTCCCAGGCTTCCTTCAGATGATTTGGGGAAGCCAGCCCATGAGTGGCAGGACCCTTCCATGCTTTGGGGTGCCTTTTATTATCATTTCATTCTAGTCTACAGCTGAACAAAACTCCTGTTCACCACCCACAGTAGGGCATCAGCTGTTTCCTGTCAAGTATTTTCTCTGCCGTGATTCCTGACTTGGGGGCATTCCTTAGATTGGGTTATTTCGGGTTGTTTCTACAGGTTTATTTGTCTCATCTTCTGAATGCTTTCCTGCTTTATTGTCATTTTTTTGTAATTGTTAAATGGCAATTATGGATCATCTTCATTTCACAGAGCTATAGACGTTTCTGTGTTCAAACAGTGACCCTGAGACCACTGAAGAGTTTCACTGGTAGAAGCGCCATCTTCTGTGTTTCAGAACTTCTTTCTCCATCTTCTGGGCTTTTTAGCAAATGATGGAGGACCTCTTGGAGGTGTCTTCCACGAGCAGTCCCCCTCTTCGGGCTTATGGCTGCAGAGTGTGGAGAAGCAGATAAGACTAGGTTTGGCAGCGAGGAGAGAGCCTGGTGTTCACGTTGCCAACCTCCAGGCAGTCCTGCCTGCCTCCTCCTTCCTGGAACCCCTTTTTCTCTTCATTTTCTGTCCTTTCTTAGTCCCTTTCACCTCCACCTCCTCTTAATCCCCAGCCTTTCTTTTCTTTCCCCTTTTCTTCCCAGAGTTTCCCTCAGAAATTAGATAAAAACAGCTGAATTCAAAATACCTTCCAGCGTGGAGACTCTAACGCCGACCTTCTGCCTCCCTCAGGGACGGACATCGTGCCTGTCGCCTCATCCTTCTTTCTCACTCCTCGTGAAGCCCAAGCCACGTGCCGACCTACTTGGCTGTGTTATGTTTCCTTTCCTGTTTCCTTCGAGAGGGTGCGCTCTGAGGCACGTTTGTCACTTTCACCGAGGCGCTCTCGTCCTAGAGGCCGCCTTTGTGGTAGCAAGGTGTCTGGGCTTGGGACTCATGGAGCCTGGAAGCAGAAAGGGCTCCATCTGGTGTCACCTTCACCGTTGGAATCAGCTGGTCCCACTCTGGCTTCCAACTCTTGTCACCCCGGCCCAGTCACACAAGTCACCACTGTGACGACATTCCGTGACTTCCACCTGAGAGAAGGGGAGGCTCAGCGGGTGCCAACCTGGCATGTCCCATCCTAGGAAAAGAGACCCTCTCGAGAGAAACATCTGGGTCGGGGTGTGGTTTGGTTCAGTTTGGGTCTAACTAGAAAAGTAAAATGAGCTCCCCCCCGTTAGTATGCTGCTAGAGAATTCAGCCAACACAAATGCCTACGGAGAAAATTGTAGAAGTTATGGTACCCTGAAGGGACTCAGCCCATCTGAATCTAGGCAAGAACCAGTCTGTTCAAAATGAGGCTCCTTGTACCTTGAATGTTCTGGTGGGGGGCAGGGCGGCAGGAGGAGGGGATCAAGGATTAAAAGAGAAAGCAAAACGGGCTACGTTTCACTAATTTCTGCATTTTTGCATGCTTTTTTTTTCCTCTGCCTGTTGCATGCATTTAACCATTAATTATGTCAATAATGGAGAAGAAATTGTTTTACTTGTGGCATAGCTGTTTGAAATGATGATTCTGAGAACTTGGAGTATTTTTCCAGCACCTTTCCCTAAGCGGCTCATCACTGACAAACTTTATTGGCTGTGCTCGGTTGATCGTTCTTTGCCCTAAATCCCCAGGTGGAAGCAGTTGCCTCCTTGATGCTTTAATTGCAGCTGACTCAGCTAATTCGGAAAGCTGGGATGGATCCTCCCAGCTCGTTTAGAAATTTCAATGTTGATTAAGATCGATGTTTGAAACCAAAGTCAACTCAAAGGTCCCCTGGACTCGGCTTTCCAGGGACGAAAGCCAGTTCTGGGATGGACATTTAATTCCGGAGAAACGGCTGTGTCTTCAGCACAGCTCTGTGTCTTTGGACCTGTTTTGGATCTCAGCAGGAGGGGGAGTTTTAGGGATGACTCGTGCCTTCGTCTATTTTGTAAGCAAGCGGGAGGGAGGGTAGAGGTCCAAGTCCAACCTTCCATCTGTGGTCTGGCTGCTTGAGATTCTCAACAGAGATTTGGGCTAAAGTAATCCACAAAGGTAAGAGCGGGACACGGGGCCTTTGGGTTGAGAATGCAGTTGTGGAAGCCACAGGCCTGTTGGGCGAGTGCTTCGCCATTTTCCACGAGCCCCTCTCTTTATCTTCCTTCTCATCGTGTCTCCTTTCCACTGCTTTCTCTTGCTTCAGGGAGGTTCAGAGAAAAGGCTTCTATTCTCCACAAGATTGCCAAGAAGAAATGCCAGGTGGATGAGAATGAGAGGCAGAACGGAGCCGCCAACCACGTGGGTAAGTACAGAGAAACTTGTATCCCGTGACTTTCCCGGAGCACACGGAGGGGAGCAGGGAGGCAGGACCCAGCGTGGGCCCCCTTGACTCGGTGCGGACACCCAACTCTGCAATTCAGCCCGTTCCTGGGTGTCCGCAAGAGCCCATTTCCCCTGGGGGGTACAGGGCATAAATGGACCCACTCTGTCACCTACTCTAGGGGAACTCCAAGAAGAGAAAAATGATTCTCTAAGGAACCCAAAGTAAAACCAGCTTCTACCCAGGCATTTTCCTTGAAGAGTAAAAAAACCACTTTTCAGGAATCCCACAGAAAGAAGACACACAGGCACCTCTCATTTAATGTTTCACAAAAGGT
This sequence comes from Martes martes, assembly GCF_963455335.1. Lineage (NCBI taxonomy): Eukaryota > Metazoa > Chordata > Mammalia > Carnivora > Mustelidae > Martes > Martes martes. The sequence goes on along the minus strand of NC_137900.1, from coordinate 47,381,130 downwards.
GCAAGTATCATTTCTGAGATTCTCGCCTGGTAACCAGACACTTACATGTTATACTTGGGACATGGCCCATGCCACTCCCACTAAGTTAGCAGCTGGTTCGCTTGGTCACTCCTAACTGAGTGAGGGGGTCCCTTCGAGGCAACACTACCTCTCCTCTCTCAAGAATTCAGCAATAGCAGCCCAGGTCTCTTTGGGCTGACTTTTTCTGAGTTCCCTTGTGAACCAGATCGTGACATTCAGACATCTTATTTTAACTTGGAACATGATGTTCCTCCTGTCTGCAACTATAATTTAACTCACTAATTCTAAATTCAGACTAAATTTAACCTAATCTGGATCTCTGCTACAAACGATGCTATTGCCCAAGAAACTGCAGTGATCTGCAGGCAAAATGCAACAGGGTTGCCCTCAAAATACAGGACATTCCTAAGGAAGAGTTTCTGCCTCGGGGCACCTGGGTGGCTCAGTGGGTTAAGCCTCTGCCTTCGGGTCAGTTCATGATCTCAGAGTCCTGGGATGGAGCCCCACAGCGGGCTCTCTGCTCAGTGGGGAGTCTGCTTCTCCCTCTCCCTCTGTGATTGCTTTCACTCTCTCTAAAATAAATAACATTTAAAAAGAAGAAGAAGAAGAGTTTCTACCTCTCCTGTTGGCCTGACTTCTGGCTCCCGGAAGATCTTTGGCCAAGAAACAGTCAAGATTCTATTGGGCATAAAAAGAAGAACTTGAAGGGAATAAGCGGAAGTGTAAATATTGTGTATGCAGGGGCTGTTTCTTCTCCTCTGTTCATATCTGTTCTCGAACATCTTAATTCCACTTTGGGACCTGATCACCCCTTTTGGTGGGGTCAGGCTTGGCCATTGTGAGCTGATCTCAATGTTGTCTCACTTCAGCCAACAGATACCCCAAAATCCAGTTTTAATATTTCCCCAGGTACTTGGTGTTTGGTATTTTTCATAACTGGACCAAGCATATGAGGGTTAGCCAGCAGAGCCACACACAGCAGAACATCACATACATAACAGTGTCACTATTAAAAACATGGAAAGATGAAATCAATTTGAGCTTCTGTGGCTTTTCATATTTTAATATATTTATGCCTCTGTATTCTACAGTTAAATACATGAGTAAACAGAAACCTTTCCCTATGATTTCCAAAAGGTGGCCACTTCAAGCCCAATCATTTTTATGTAACTCTCAAAATACTTTCCAGTGATTAAAAATGTGTAGTCCCTTGGAAGTCACTAGAAACAAACATTCTGACACTCTGTGAGCCGCCCGATACCGTTCATATCTTATACTGATGAGCATGACAGTACTCCCGGCAACCCCGGCATTGACCCTCACGGCTTCATTGTCTCCTGAAATCCAGCAATTCCCCAGCACAGCCAGAAGGCCTAAGCACCTTTCTGTTTCACTCCCACTGAAGTCACGGCAGGCCATGGTGGTGCTGATCTCTGATCCCGGGAAGTGCTCCTCTCAGCCCCCAGAAGAAATGTACTAGTGCCCGGCAGTTACTGGAATCATGATCGGGAGAGTTTGTTTCTTGCTTGCTTGCTCTGTGCCAGCTCTGCGCCAAGTGCTTTGCCTGCGTGTTGTTATTTCATCATCGCCAGCATACCCTTTGATTGCTGTATTGTTGTTAGCAGTATTAGCTCCTTCCCCCAGGTTCGCGAGGAAGGAAGCTGAATCTCAGAGAAGTTAAAGTACTTGCTCGCTGTCCTGCAGCGTAAGCAGTAGAACCGGAGTATGAGCCCAGGCCGGTCTGTGATGCCCAGTGTCAGAGAGTCCCAGGGCTTCACCATGACCCTGGAGGCACTTCTCAACTCCCGGAGGGAGACTGGAGTCTGTACCTGCTGACCTGCGGCTCGTGCCAGGCAGACATCACCTCTCACTCAGGAGTGACGGAGCTTTCCCTCTGTTTCTTGTTCACCTTCCCCTCGCCTTGCTTGTGATAGGATGCCCAGGTGTAGGATGGGCTGAATAGCATTCTCCAGGCATTTTGAGAAGGCCAGGCTCCTGAGCCTGCCCCTGCCGCCCAGACATTGGCACGGATGTACACTCAACGAGCCTAGAGAATTAGAGCTGGAAGCAGTGGGCCCTAAGGTCAACCAGTTGCACCCCCTCATTTTACAGATAAGGTTCCTGAAACCCAAAAAAAAGGGGATTTGCCTAAAGTCCCAGCCTAATAATGGCAGAGCAAAGCCTTGGACCCAAGGCTCCTGGGGCCCTAGCCAATAAATATCCTTTCCAGAATGTCATATAAAAGAAAAGATCCTACAGTAAAAAATAAAATAAAATATATATATATGTATGTATATATATATATATATATATATACATCCATCTGTCCAAGGGGGATGGTCCTGGGCATAAATATTAATGTGTAGATTGAGTATGGTTTTGGTGAAAAAAAAAAAAGGTCTGTGTTCACGTTCTCGAATAGTTACTTGGTGACGTGCCTAATGTAGAAAATGCAAGCCAGGGAAGCTGAAAGGGGACTCAAGATATAAGGCCGGACTGAGAAAGCCGGAGAGCTGTTAAAGAGAGGAGGAGGACTGAAAACCCTGCAAGGTACTGGGGAGAATGGTAACAAATCCTTGGCCATTTGGTGCCACCCCAGCCCTGGGTCTTACCACCACCCCTCAGAGGCCACTGTCTTCTCTGGCCCAACATTTTAGGACGTTCCTTCCCATATGGCTCTTACCCCCACTGACTCCATTTGCTTTCTCTGTGTGTGTCTACATTGTACCACAGAAAAAATCGAGCTCCCAAACAGCACAAGCACGGAGGTTGAAATGACACCGTCCAGCGAGGCTTCGGAACCCGTACAAAACGGAAATCTGTCCCACACCATCGAAGCTGCAGAAGGCCAGGTACGGCTTTCTCCCCTTGCTTGTGATGTCCTCGCACCAGCAGCGCAGACCTTCCGTTCTCCTCGGAGGTGCACGCTCCCAGGCAGGACGGACTCCCGGCAGAGCCGGTTCTCTTCGTGTCTGTGGCTCAGCACCGGCAAAGGGCCCCACGTGCATCAAGCTCTTTGTGCACTGAATGAATTCACACATTCTGTGAGCCGCTGCTTCTCCGAGTGAGATCGGTGGCCTCGTGCATAGAATCCAGAGATCAAAATGCTGATCCCTGGGCTGTACTCCAGACCTGATGAAGCAGCATCTTGGGGTAACGGCATCCAGGTATCAGCCTTTTAAACTTGCCTCCCGGGGATTCTTGGTAAATGATGGCTGTTCGGTGCCTGTCACGGTCTGATCCTTTCTCTGTGTCTTTAAGATCAAAGATAAGTAACCAAGGAACTATAGCTGGTCACACCTTGGTTAACCCCCCTTCACCTTCCCTGTCTCTGCAATTGAAATTAATCCGTACTCTGGCCCGTTCTGCCCTCCAGTGGTGCAACCGATAGATAGCTGCGTGGTCTAAAAGCATACTCAACCTTCTGCGTGCTCTGTGCCGTGGATTTGGTACCGGCACTTTGCATATATTGCCTTTAAACCTCGTAGCTGAAGGCGGAGGCCTTTACTTTCTGCATTTTAGAGGTGAGGAAGCAAAAGCAGGATAAGACGAAGGGCTTCATCAGGATTACCTAGCCAGTGGTTGGTGGAGCTGAGATTCAGTCCCTGGTCCGTCTAAATAGAGTGCTGGGACTCTTGCCACCACACAGCACTGCCTCTGGACCACAGCTGCTCACAAAAGGAAGCAGAAGCCCCAAAAGGAGGTGATGCTTGCCACATTTCTGGATCTTCACTGCACCAACCGTATCAGGATTTCTAGGGTATAGAGGCCCAACTCACATTTTCATCAGGCACCCTCGGTCTGCGTTTCTCAAACTCGAATGTGCTTGCAAAGCTCCTGGGGGATCCTGTTAAAATTCAGAATCAGACATGTCCCATCTGGAGTGGGTCCCAGAGTCTGCAGAGCTAGCGAGCCCCCAGATGGTTCTGCCACTGCTGGTCCAAGGACCTCATTTGGAATAGCACGGCTGTAAAGTTCATGGCCTACTTCTCTAGACAGAATTTTCCCGATGAGCCAAAAAGTTACACCATGCCCACAAATAGAAGCCAGACTACGACAAATCTATTCTGGCGCTCTCTCCTCCTTTATGCCAGGATACACTCTGCAATGGAGCCTGCTCTTCTATGGGGGAAAACATGCTAATTATTGTCCATTGCCCTTATCCCCTGAAGGAATAGTCAAGGAAAGTCTCTTCACTTGAAGGAAAGGGTAAAGATGTTGAGCACCTTTTCGTGTACCTGTTGGTCATTTGTAGGTCATATTTGGAAAAATATCTATTCAGGTCCTTTGCCCATTTTTTAATCTGGTTATTTATTTATTTTGCTACTGTGTTGTAGGGGTTCCTTATGTAATTAGGATATTAGCACCTTACCAGATATACAGCTTGGCAGATATTTTCTCTCATTCCATAGACTGCCTTTCTTCCTGTTGATGGGTTCCTTTGCTGTGCTTTTCACAAAATATTTATCTACACCAAATGACTGTGTTGTGCACCTTAAATAGATATGATCTGTATTGGTCCATTACACTTCAGTGACGCTGGAAAAGAAATAATGAAAGGAAATGATAAAGAAAGGGAGCTCCTTCTGCCTTATCTCCTCTGCCTTCTAGGCTCTCTCCTTTCTGCCCAGAGCCCTGCGGTCCCTTCGCATTAGCTCAAGGGTAAGTTGGCAGAGCAGCTTATGTCCCCGTGGATAAGCAGCATGTGGCAGCAGGAGGCGGGCCCCAAGGACATCTGGCTGCCCTTGGGGATGGCACAGTCACAGGTGTGCGGAGGGCAGCATCCTCATCGTGCCTCTCCATCTGGCTGGCAGAGGGACAGCTGTGCCCCCCAACAAGGGAGCACCTTGCTGCAGGGGAGGGAGAGAGCCCCGCCTTACCCCTCCCTGAGCAGAGCTGTGCCCCCAGGTCTCACACGGGGAAACGGGACAGATTTGTGCACCACCTCAAGGGCAAACAGATCTCCAAAGAGCCACCCATACTGGCCACACGACGGCCTGCTGGGGGCTGGCAGGTCCACCCAGAGCGAGTTACCTAGTCTTGCTTCAGTGTCCCCATTGACAAATTAGAGATACTAACGGTGCCGGCCTCATTTGGGTTATTGGGAGAGTTGCATGAAAAAACGTATGGAAAGCACTTAGCACAGAGCTAAATGCTGCTATTTATATTATTGTGTGCCCACATTTACCGTATACATCCCAGCCAAGGTGTTCCTGCTCATTTGGGTAAAATTAAAATGTAATGCATATAGGTAGAGAAGCTGCAGATGAACACACACACACACAGATGAATATATATAATCATACGAGTGTGTGTGTGTGTGTGTGTGTGTATGGTGTCTAGGGGTAGTCAGGATATAATAAGTAAATAAAGAAACATTTGTGGTAAGTAAATAATTATAGCCCAGTGTGACTGCAGCTCTGTGCAAAGTGCTGTGGGAGCCTGCCTGAGGAAGAAGTTGACAATCCCAAGAGAAAATATAAAAGCTTCATGGAAGAGGTAACGTTTGACTGGGTGTTAATGGGTGAGTAGGAGTTCGTTGCTCCGAGAAGGAAATGACAAGTGCAAAGGTGTAAAACCTTAAGAGGGAAGTTCGTGTTTAGTGACTGGTGAGAAGGCCAGTGGACCTGGAGACCAAAGCAGAAAGTGAGGAGGGAGGAGAGATCCACTAGGAAAGGTAAATGGGGCTGAAACTCTTCAACTGTTCAATCAGAAAAATTTTAAGTGTTCATCTAATATGTGTCAGGCACCATGCTGAGCACTGGAGATACCCACATGTTCCAGAGACCAGATAACTGGCAAATACAAACCAAGATATAGATGACCACCAGGGCCAACAAGAAAATTCAGCATGGTGGGGAGGTGAGGACTATCGGATGGCCCCTGTAGGTTGGGAGCTACGGGGAGGCCTCACTAAGGAAGTGGCATTTGAACTGAGGTTGAACTCCAAGGAGGGAGCCAAGGAAAGAGCACCCGCACAGGCAGAAATGGGTTAAGCTTGTTCAAGGAACAGAAAAGTCAATGTGGCTTATGGGTGGGGACCAGAGGGAGGGAGGATGGTGACAATGAGGTGGGACAGGAGGGTCAAGCAGAGCTGCCTCACCTTGTAGACCATGATAAAGAAGTTCACTTCCTTCTAGGGTCACAATAAGCCACTGGAGGTTCCCATCTGTGATCTGCCCTTCTACAAAAATCCCTAGGCCTATGCTGCCACGTGGAGAGTGAATTGGGATATACCAATAGAGGGGCAAAGGGGTCCCTGCAGGAGTTGAGGCTAAGAGCTGATGGTGGCATGGACCAGTGCAGTAGGCATGAAGGAGCGTTGTGGATTGTGAAGGGCATTGTAGGCTCCACCAAGCACTCTGGACTTTACCCTGCCGGGAGTGGGGAGCCACAGAGGTTTAAAGGAAGCCCTGTCAGTGTCATAAGAGAGGAGCATAGTGCTTTCAGGTTGCTCAAGAGGGGCCAGAGTGAGGGAAGACTGGATACGGGGTGGCAAAGGAAGAGCCTCCCAGTTCAAGGTTCAGCAAACAATGATCTGTGGCTAAATCTGGGCTCTAGCCTGTTTTAATTCAACCCGTGAGACAAGAATGTTTTTACATTTTTAAAGGTTTAAAAAAAAAACAGTAGCAGCATATGTGACAGAGACCATATGGACCACAAAGCCTAAAATATTTACTATCTGGCCCTTTACAGGAAAAGTTTGCCCACCCCTAGACCATCTGCAGTCTTAAAAAAGAGAGAGAGAGAGGGGAGGGGGAGAGAAAGAAAGAAAAAGAATGAGGAATTTCTTCATGTATTGATATGGAACGATCTTCAATATATGTTCAATGAAAAAGGCTTACTGCCAAATTGTACCCAGTCTAGGATATTTGTATGAGGGGAGAAAACAGAGGGAAATAACATATGTATTTGCTTGGGATGCTACCGAAAAAAAGTGGTTGTGCTCACCACCTCCTGAACCAGGGCCTGGGTGATGGAGAACCAGAGTGGCAAAGAGTCTTTGCAGTATGCAGCTTTCTATAGCTTTTAAATTTTGAACCCGTCAACTGTATCCCTATTCCCAAAAAAATGCAACAACAATAAAAATAATAATGGGTTTAATTAAAACAGAATCAGTATGGTTTAGTGGTTTGAAATCAGAGACTCTGGAGACAGACCACATGAATCCAAATCCCAGATCCACCACTGACCTGCTCTGTGACTTTGGCCAACTTACTTAACCTCTCTGTTCTCCATTCTCCTCCTCTGTGAAATATGGATAGTAATCCAGTTTCATAGCGTTGCTGTGAGGATAGAATGCTCTTGGAACAGTTCTTGGCATGTAGGAAACACGGCCTTTGTGTTTGCTATTATTAGCGGTACTTAGTAAAACTTAAAAAATGTTATCTATCAAGGAACCCAGGTGCCAAGGCCTTAGACCCAGTATTGGCTGTGACAGGGATGGCAATGGCTGGATCTGAGAGCCGTTTCTGAGGTGGCATTGAACAGATCTGGCCCTAGAGAGGGAACAAGAAAGGAAGGTGCAGGTGATCTTGAGGTTGCCAGGCTGAAGGCACTGAGTGATGGGGTACGTTAGGGCTCAGACTCCAGAATCAGAATAAAGATGCAAAATCAGAATGCTCAGCCCGTCCCCCGCCCCAAAGCACAGCTTCTCCAGAGATGATTCAGTGCCTTTATGGTGTTAGTTTCATCTATTTCCCAGTTGTGTGTTTATCACGCTACATGAAGAATGAGGTGTGCATCCTAACTTTATTCATGGAAATTATGAGTCCCGTGCACCACGCACACATTGCAGGTAATCTCCAGAGACTTGAGCCTGTCTCGTGTAATTAACCTGCCTTTTCAAAATCCCTATTTACAAGGGAACTAATTTTACATTGACACCTCATCTCTGAGAGCTTTCTCCAGTACAGGCTTGACACTGGCAACAAAGAACATTTTTAAAATAGTCTCTTTCGCAGAGGGAGCCCCTTTGCAGGAGGTTTTCTGCTTCATTTGTACGTTTTCTGGAACCAAGAAGTAATTTGACTTGTAAACGGCTTAGTGCTAATTATCTCCTCCCCGTGACTGCTGACACAATGCAGTCATTCTAACGCAGAACTGATTCGAGCTGCTGCAGAGAATTTGCCAAGCCTCTAAATTTGCAGTGTTGGGACTTTAACTGGGTTCAGAAGACAATTGAAAAGAAACAGTCTGTCCTGCCCAGGACCCAGCATTTTCGTACACTTTCCTTCTGCCAATCTAGACAACAACCAGGTGATGGCCCTTGGGCAGCTTGCTGTGTGAATCAGCCCAACCTTGATGCATTCTGGGGCTCAATGCACGACGTGACAGAACCCCTGAAATACAAGTTAACGATGACCGGGCGGAAAGGGCAATGCCTTGCAAATGTCTTAGATTCAGCAATCTGAAAGTCTGACTTTTTTTTAATTGTGTCCTACGTGTTCACGTATCGGGAGCTGGTTTTTATATGTTGCAGCTTTTATTTCATTTTGCCTTGAAGATTTTGCTCTGTCCTTAGGGAAATCAGAATTGTCCTTGCTTTGGTGAAAAGTTGCACAAGTGCACCAGTGGGCAAACAGAATTATATAAGAAAATCGCATTCCCAGGGGGAAAAAAAGATATAGATAGGTAAACACTCGAGAATGTATAAGATGCATACTTTTTTTCTTACTTGCTTTCTGTACACATAAATATCACCTTAGTGTGTTAAGCTTTTCTTTCCTCCTTTTGGGAGCTGAGCCCTGATTTATTTCTCCCCAGTCTAGCATTGGCCTTTACCTAAGCTCAGGAAAGTTTTTAAGACCTGCTTTCATGAAACCTCATAGTGCTGATAAAGATGTTACAGTATTATGGGACTAAGAATGAGTAAAAAAAGATGATGAAGGTGATTGTGATTTTAGATTTTTCTTGAAAAATAAGAGAAAATACATAAAATATCTCCTTTCCATTAAATGTGGATCTGTGCGGATGGCTTAAAAAAAAAAAAAAAAAAAGGCAGGGGTGCCTGGGTGGCTCAGTGGGTTAAGCCTCTGCCTTCAGCTCAGGTCATGATCCCAGGGGGGTCCTGGGATCGAGTCCCACATCGGGCTCTCTGCTCCGCGGGGAGCCTGCTTCCTCCTCTCTCTCTCCCTACCTCTCCACCTACTTGTGATCTCTTTCTCTGTCACATAAATAAATAAAATCTTTTTTTAAAAAAAATGTTAGCTCGGATAGGGCTTTCCAAGATTATTGAAGAAGATGGCACCTAGAATCCCCATGATGTCTTCCTAAAATATTACCCTGAGTTAGCAAACATTTATGTTCTCAGCAGCGGTGAGGTTTAACCGAGGGTTGAGAACCTCAAACATTCCTGTTACTCAAAGAGCGGGTATCTTTTCTCAGTGACTAAGGTGTAACAACCAGGTTCACCATTTTGAAAGTTTAAAAATAGCCAAGGATCGCATTTCCCCCTATTGATGAGATTATTCAACCTCTTGGAACAGGAGGGAAGCATAATAAGAGGATTCTGGCTCCCAAGAAATGCAGGCTTTGGTGGAAAGTGGGATGTGTCTGTGTGCCTGATGCTGCCAGAGCACGGGGCAGGGCTGGGGGGAGATGTAAAGGCCCGACCGTGAAAGGAAAAGAACATCCAAAGATTCCCCACCCGGCTGGGCTTCGCAAGCCCCACACCATGTTGGAATTACGATTGCCTCAGGAAAGAAACTCACGAGTATCAGAGAAAACCCAGTATAAACTATTTTTTTAGAAAGTAGAAATTATAGTGTCTTACCTAACAGACCTTATTGCAGGAGTTCATTCCATTTCTAGAAGAAAGAACATTTTTTTTTCAAACCTATACATATATTTATCTAAGGAAAAGTTGAGATCCAGTTTGTATATCTGGTGACCTGAACAGTAATTACGAACTGCTTAAGATACACCCAAAGGCCTTTCAAACACATTTTAAAATGAAATTAAGATCAGACTTGAGTTTCTGACTTAATTTGAATATTGACAAAGAATTATATATTCACTGAGAATCTTACTATTAATAATACCATTTGTCATTGTGCTTTCTGAAAGAGTTTGAAGAACGTCTATTAATCATGCACATAAAGTACATTAAAGGTTGACTATTAATAAAAGGGAAAAACCCTATTACCTCCCTGGAAAAAAAAAAAAACACTGACATTAATATTACTGTTCCTATGAGTAATTCTATTCCATTCGATAATAAAATGATGGGAATGATTTTTGAATTATTTTTTATGATTCTCCAGTAGCTTTTACGTTGACAAATCTTTTATGATTTGTGTCGGCAAGATTTACGAAACCCATGAAAACGATACAAAAAACAATTTATAACAGCAGTACAGAAAACAATCCGTCTTGTCCGTAGGTTGCACCTTGGAATTATTTGGGCAAAATGCAAAGTGAAGAAAAGCAATTGCATTCCACCAGACTCTTGAGATGCCATTTTATATTGCAATGAAATGGTTTCTTGGCTCTCAGAGAACTTGGTCTTCCAGACAGCTCCATCACTCACAGCAAGATCCTTTGAAAACTTGATTTCAATTCAAAGTCATGTAGAAGCAGATTATGTGTCCCCCACCCCTCCACCCCACCCCCAACCCCCCAACCCCCCATTGCTGTTGCTGAGTGAAACCTTATCTTGCTTTTTTTTGTTGTTTTTTTTTAAGATTTTTTATTTATTTATTTGACAGAGATCACAAGTAGGCAGAGAGGCAGGCAGAGAGAGAGAGGGGGAAGCAGGCTCCCTGCCAAGCAGAGAGCCCGATGCGGGGCTCAATCCCAGGACCCTGAGATCATGACCTGAGCTGAAGGCAGAGGCTTTAACCCACTGAGCTACCCAGGTGCCCCTCTTGTTTTTAATATGCTAAATTCTTGATGTTTGGGTTGGGTTTTCTTTTTTTAATTTTTCCATCTATATGTTAAACAAACCATATGATAGTATTATAAGTGGAGCTAATTATTTCCTGCCACTAGGTGGGCAAAGATTTATCACTTTTTAAAAAAATTTGTTTGCTACTTAAATGTTAGCCCTGTTGGTTCAGGATGTCCACACAAAAGGCAGTAGAAATGACTCAGATGGTGCATCTTTCCAAAAAGGAGATGCTTTTGACTTACCTCTTTTTGACTTATCTCCTTGGAAAAAGTGATAGAAACAGAAGATAAAAAACAGAGTGGAAGGGCGCCTGGGTGGCTCAGTGGGTTAAAGCCTCTGCCTTCGGCTCAGTTCATGATCTCAGGGTCCTGGAATCAAGCCCCGCATTGGGCTCTCTGCTGAGCAGAGAGCCTGCTTCCCTTCCTCTCTCTCTGCCTGCCTCTCTGCTTAATTGTGATCTCTGTCTGTCAAATAAATAAATAAAATCTTTAAAAAATAATAAAATAATTTAAAAAACAGAGTGGAGAGAATGAGGTATATTGTTAAATATATATATGTATGCGTGTATATATATATATATATATATGCAAAGACACTGAGAAACTAAGATAACAAAAGTAAAAGACTTTTTCAAAGACTCAAAGAATTAGTGAAAAGGTGATTTCAAAGTAAATTACAGCAAGTGAACACAATTATTTATTTCAAAGCCAAAAAACCTATTGAAAAAATGAGACATTTTTAAAAGATAAATATTCATATTGTCAGTGTGTGTAAGTCTGCTTGGACTACCATGACGAAATGCCATAGACTGGGTGGTTAAAACCACAGAAGTTTATTTTCTCACAGTTGTGGAGGCTTTAAGTCCAAGGTCAAGGTTCCAGCCAATTCACTTCCTGGCGAGGGCTCTCTTCCAGGCTTATAGATGGCTGCCTTCTCTCTATGGCCTCCCATGGCCTTCCTTGTACACATAATGCAGGGTGGGGGGCACCCTCTGATGTCTCTTCTTACAAGAGCATTCATGCTCTCCGCTCAGGGACCCACTTCTTTAAACTTACTTGACTTTAAGTAATTCCTTCAAAGGCTCATGTGCAAATCCAGTCACACTAGGGGTTCGGGCCTCAATGTGTGAATTTTGGAGGGACACAAACATTCGGTCCGTTATTAACAGTCAGTAAGGACTCATCTGAAGAGTGCAGTAAACAGTTTTTCCCAAATGCAGCTCTCTGGTTTTCCATCATTGAGATCTAACAGCTTTTCTTCTTCCAGACTGTCCTGTTTTTATTCCCCTTTCAAAGAGAAGGATCTAGCAAATGGCAAATGAGGGCTCCATTAGCCTCCGTTAGAACCCTCAGCTGACCCATCCCAGAACTCTGAGTTTGTTTTTAACATGAATCACAACACACCTTCCTTGACAAATCCTGAACTACGGCTCTGCTGTCCCCGGAATTTTTTTTTCTTGTGTCACTTGGAGATTTTGAGTACAGATTTTTGGGTCTGCGAGACCAAGATGATCCACAACTCAGTAATGAATATTTTTATAAGTCGATCTTTTTCATATGCCAATTTCAAGTGTGATGTTCTATTTCTGCAATAGATATAATGAAGGCCACTGGTATGTTGACCCCACTAACCGACCGATTAATTTAGGAAAAATGGAGAAGCGAATCACTTACCATCTGTCCCTGAGTCAGCCGGTATTTATGGGTGGGAGTTGGTCATAAATTTCTATTGCCCTTTCTACTTCTATTTAAGCCACCTAGTCTACTGCATTTTTTTTTAAGATTTTATTTATTTATTTCACAGACAGAGATCACAAGTAGTCAGAGAGGCAGGCAGAGAGAGAGGGGGAAGCAGGCTCCCCACTGAGCAGAGAGCCCGATGCAGGGCTCGATCCCAGGACCCCGGGATCCCAGGACCCCTGAGCCAAAGGCAGAGGCCCCAACCCACTGAGCCACCCAGGAGCCCCTAGTCTACTGCATTTTGGTATGTCAGACCAAACAGGCTAATACACTAACCATATGGATATTTATCTTTAAAGTATCTCATTCTTTAAATTTCTTTGTTTGTTTGTTTGTTTGTTTGTTTTGGGGGTTGGAGAGGCAGAGGGAGAGAGAGAATCTCAAGCAGACTCCACACTGAGCACAGAGCCCGAGGCACGACTCAGTCTCACAAACCTGAGATCATGACCCAAGCCAAAATCAAGAGTTGGTTGCTTAACCAACAGAGCCCCCCAGGCACCCCTAAATATCTCCTTTTTGAATAGATTTCCTTTGTAAAGCACTGGTGTGATTTTCTCTTATGAAATGGAGAACGCTCTCTAGAACATTGCTTGGGAGGCACCTTTTACTTGCCAAATAGTTGTTGATTTCGGAGATTTTCACTGTATTAAAATGTGACTGTACATTTTTGGCAACTTTACCTTTGAGAGTTCCAACTCTGCTATTGTTTTTAGCTCTGCACAAAACACAGAATCAAGGTGTCACAATATTTTGAGTCTTGCCATCTGCTTGGAAGCTTTGTTTCTGATAGAAAGTCTACTTACAGCCTACCTACTGAAAGAAAATAGCATTTTCTCCATCAAGCTGTGGAATTTTCCCTTTCATCCTACTTATAAAGACCTTTTACTTAGTCATGTTACCTAAAAGGAAAATAAATTAGTTTGTTGACATCACTACAGTCAATGAATGCTCAGTAAATGTTCGATGAATGCATAGATGGAGGAACTAAAATTTTTACAGTTTCTACTTTTATGTCAATTAATTGAATTAGAGGATTTTATTGCTGGAAGTATCATAATTCACTTAGTCAGGCTTCTTTCTCCTAGATGTCTCAGAAGAAACTATTTTCCTAAACACTCAGTAACTGTTGATTATTATTTTTTATGTTCACTATGTGCCAAACACCATTTTAAGGAACCTCCACGAACTATCTCAGTTAATTTTATAACAGCAATAATGTTGTAAAAGACTGTTCTGGAGCAGAAGATTTATCTATAAATCCCTTCTCCAACAATTCCTTCATTAGGTACAGCGCTTTCAAGCTTCTTCTCTCTCTCTCTCTCTCACTCTCTCTCTCTCTCGGAGTCCCCCCTCCCCACCACCACACACACACACACTATACAGTGTGTGTGTGAGTATGTGGTGCATATTCTTCCCCTGAGGTTCTACAGGCCTTTTGAACACTGAATCCTGGAGTCTGGAAATAACCTGCCTCCTATTTCAGTCCTTGCTAAACTTAGCCTCAAGAAAGTTTATTATTGTAAAGGGCTTAATCCATCTTCTACGATGGCCCCTAGGCATTCATTTGAGAAGTAGCTAGGGCAAGATGATCCGTAGTGATGGGAATCGGGGGTGGCATCAGGCCATGAAGAGCACATCAAATCTCCAGCCCTCATTTTGGCCATTGCTGTGGCTTGGCTGTCACGTCCCCCCTGCCACCGCCATCACGTGAAGCCTGGGCAAGATTTCCGTCCTTTTTCCTTGGGCAGAGAGAGCAAAGAAAAAGTCTTTCTTCTTCACGTGTGTTGGAAGGCCTGCCATCCATTGATATCAGCCTCACATTTCATTTTTAAATTTGTACCTGGCACCTTGGAGATCAGACCCAAAGAAATAGAGGCCCCTCCTATCCACATACCCCCAGATCTGCTCTTCATTTCCCTTCAAAGCTGCCCTGGATATTACAACAAGAATGCCATGCACGAATAGCTTAGGAACAACAGAAACATATTTCTCGAAGTTCTAGAGGCGGAGCAGTCCAAGATCAAGTGGCAGGTGATGGAATCCGCTTCCGGGTTCATAAATGGCCATTTTGTTTACTGTGTCTTCACTTGGCGGAAGCGGCAAGCTCACTCCCTGGAGGCTCTTTTATAAGAACACTCTTATTATCACCTCCCAAAGGCCCCACCCCCAGACACCATCACACAGAGGAGTAGGACCTCAACGTAATTTCAGAGGGACACAAACATTCAGTCTGCAGCGGACTCAGAGAGAAGGGAAAGAATGCAACTAAGAACAGATGTTTCTGATCACCTTTTCCTAGCAATGTGGGCCATCCAAACCACCAGAAATTAGTTGTAGGGTCAAGAAAATTAGGCACAATTATGTCAATTAAATGCTTGGTGCTGCCTCTAGCTAACATTTTGTGTTGAATAGGTCAAATTTATTACAAATAAAGCTGGTATAACTGGGCATAAAGCACATTTATTTTTTTATTTAACATACCTATTCTTTGGGAGTAAGGAAGGGAGGCAGTGTGAAATGGGGAAAGAGCCTTGAGCTGGGAGTAAAGAGGTAACTGGGACCTAGCCTCCAACCGTGACCTCTCTTCAGCATACCACTTCATCCCAGGGCCTCATCCATCAAATGGGGGTGGTGGAGGGGCTGGTCTCGATGGACCAGAGTCCTTTAACCCTGAAATTCAGGGGTCCTTCTCTTGGAGCCTAAAGCTCCCAGCCTAATGGATCTCAGAGGGCTTGGATTGCAGCTTGTCTCTTGTGATCTAATTGTGTCCATACAATGAACCAAATAACCCAGCTTCATGGTCAAGAAGGTGGCCCCACAGTAGAGCATCGCAGGGGAAAAGGAAGTTCTGCCTCACCAGGACGTGGATTTTAAGGGCTTCTGGGGCCTAAAATACAGTGAGGGGTACCAGGACCAGGTGCCTTACAGATCACACATAGTATATGTCCTTTGGCCATTCCAGCATTTCCACCGGTTTGCCTGAGGTCACACAGCTCGTTAATCGCAGAGGCAAGCTTCATGGCAGAAGGGAAGAGGGCTGGGATGCCTGGGTGGCTCAGTTGGTTAAGCGGCTGCCTTTGGCTCGGGTCATGATCCCAGCGTCCTGGGATCGAGTCCTGCATCGGGCTCCTTGCTCCGCGGGGAGCCTGCTTCTCCCTCTGCCACTCTGTCTGCCTGTGCTCACTCTTTCTCTCTCTCTCTCTCTGACAAATAAATAAATAAAATCTTTAAAAAAAAAAAAAAAGAAGGGAAGAGGGCTAACATGCATTGATCCCTAGGTCTCTACCGTGCACTGTGCCTCCTGGAGTTGCCTGAGAGTTACCATCCTTAGTCTGTAGATGAACGCCTCCCCATCGTCTAGACAATACGCATTCTATTAGCCCCTTTTTGAAAACCTTGTTGGAAGTGTGGTTATTTTAATATTCTTGATGCGCCCAACCCATCTCGCTTCTTGGGCTCAGCGATGTTTTTCTGAATCTGTATTCCCACTCTCTGCCCCTCTCTCTGAGCCCGTAGGCGATTCCTAGCCCGCATCACAGTCTTTCGGTGAGCTTCGCCCCGTTTGGTCATTCATGTGCGCATCTGTGCCGCCAAACAACAGGGAGATAGAAACCTCTTTGTTTTTCCCAGATACAAACGACAGAAAGAGCAACAACAGCAAATATGTTAAGGACATTCTCTTTAAGGAAAAGGACAAACCACTTAAAATCTCAGCCTTCACCCCACTTAACCATGGCCCAGTGCTTTCGAGTGATCAGTTCTGTTTCTCATGGCCTTTTAAGCGCTGCCCTGTTATTCCCCCCAGCATCACGGCACACGGAAGGGGGTCCCCAGTGAGAAGGAAGAGTGCTCCTGAGAGCCGAAGGATGTCGTCCTTTTTTAGGGGAAAGAGGAGTGAGAAGTTCACTTCCAACCCGAATCAAACCCCAACCGGGCTGAAATCTGGGCAGATCCAGGTGATTCTTGGAGATTGCTCCTTGCCACCTGGAGAGAAGATGTTATCAGCAATCAATAACACTGAGCTTGAAGATGGCCTACGTTCAGATGCCTCTCGGGTTTTCATTTTAATTCTCTAATAGAAGAGATTGCATTAAAATGGGCTCCCCTTCACGCTGAAGTCTTGCACGGGGCCCTTCACAGACAAGAATAAGAAATTGAGTTGCTCCCAAGAAATATTTTTCCAGCTGGAGAAGCAACCTCTGGACTGGCGGATCCAGCTCAGGCCCCTCTGCAGGAAACCTGATGCCTCTTCTGGGGCAAAGCGTCCCTACCAGGCATGAGTAGAAATAGTAGAAGCTATACATGCAAAGAAGCTAAAAAGATTCCCATAAGGGGCGCCTGGGTGGCTCATTCAGTTAAGCCTCTGCCTTCAGCTCAGGTCATGATCCCCGGGTCCTGGGATCGAGCCCCACATCGGGCTCCCTGCTGAGCAGGGTCTGCTTCGCCTTCTCCCCTCTCCCTCTGTGATCTCTCTCACTCTCTCAAATAAATAAAATCAGTCAATGAAATAAGAAGATTCTCATTGTAGTAGGCCACAAATGGACAGGCTATGGCTCTCCTCCCATTCATGAGATAAATAAAAATAACTTATTGGTATCGGAGACCTCCTGTTCTCTTCTGTCTTCCGATGGCCAGACCTCCAGGGTCCAGGCTTCAGTCTTGATAAATGAATCCTAGAAGGTGATTGTGCAGTTGTCACTTAGGGTAACACACTCTCACTTTCTCTCTCTCTCTCTCTCTCTCACACACACAGGTGCGCACACACACGTGCACACACATCCATACCCAGTTATCGAAATAATTCCATTCAGCCACTGAAAGTTCTAGTTGTGAGTCTGCCCTACCTCATTCTACGAAGATTCAAGGCTGCTTGTAAAAATACTTCTGAGGAAAAAGGATAAAATGAAGAATTTTGAGAAAATTTAGCACAAGATGTAAAGGAAAAGGAAACAGTGGGACTGGAGGAAGCGAGACAGACCCCAGGGCTGTGATTGGTGGGTGGAGGCTACAAATTTGGCTCTGAAGTCCCCCGTGCAAAGCAAGAGGGAAAAATAGTGTCATTTGCCTGAGTCACAGTATTTCTAAGATTTTTCAACGTTTCTCAAAAGAAGCATGACTTTTCCTAGGACTGAGACATGAAAGATATTTTCCTCTCTTGATTCCTCATAAAGAGGACATTGGATTAGTCAGGGTAAGGTCCACTGGGAGCAACCAAAAACCCAAGGAACACTGGCTTCAGTAAAACAGAATTTTCAGTTTCTCCCAAGTCAGCATATGTAGCTCAGGACTAGAACAGCCCTTGACCAGTGTCAGGAACTCAGATCCTTTTGTAGTTTTTCTCCACTTCATGGTCCAACATGACTGTTAAAGCTCAAGCCAAAATGTTCCTATTCCAGCCGGCAGGATGCAGAGAGGAAGGACACACCTCCATCCTTTAAAGATACATCCCAGAGTTGCAGAGGATTTTTCCGTTGACCTCCCATTGGCCAGAACCTCATAGGGCCACACCTCATTGCAAGAGAGGCTGAACACTGAGTCTTTATTCTGGGCCTAGATGAAAGTGGTCTTTCTAGCAACGATGCAGCTGGACAGTGTCTTAGTTTGCTAGGGCTGCTCTAACAGATTACCACAGACTGAATGGTTTAAACAACAGAAACGATTCCTCACAGTTTGGAAGCTGGAAGTCCAAGATCAAGGTGCTAGCAGCATTGTTTTCCTCTGAGGCCTCTCTCCTCGACTTGCAGATGGCTATCTTTGCACCGTGTCCTCATATGGCCTTTTCCTCTGTGCACACAAGCCCCTGGTGCATCTCTGTGTATCCTAATCTTTCATAAGAAAACCTTACAAGAACCCACCCCAATGGCCTCATTTTATCTGAAGGGCCCTCTCTCCAAATACAGTCGCATTCTGAGATATTGGGGTCAGGGTTTCAGCAGAGGAATTGGGGGAGGGCACAGTTGAGTTCATAACAGGCAGAATCAGAAGTTCTTGCCACATGTTCTGCAAGCACCCTTCCCTGAACAGGGAGCCCAACATGGGGCTCGATCCCAGGACCCTGAGACTAGGACCTGAGCCAAAGACAGTCGCTTAACCAACTGAGCCACCCAGGCAGCCATTCATTCTGTCTCCTCTTTTAAGTCCAAGCTTCCTTGGAACCAAGAGTTAGAACCTAGTCCCCTAGTTCACACCAAAAGACATTCAGTGATTACCCATAGATGATGGTGGTCACTGCCCGAGAAATCGCAGCAGGCGCAGAGCCTAGAAGCCAGCTCTGCTGATTTTCCAGCACCTCCTCATTTTACCACGCTGCACGGATCCCTTCGTGGTCTGACAACCAGCACACATTCTGTGGCAACTTAAAACCATGTGTTTTCGTCTCAGAAGTTCCATATCAGAAATTAGAAAGCCCTGAAGCAGTGATTGCCCGCCCCGCTTTCACATAATTCTAGGGCTTCTACAGAGACCCCAGCAGGCATCAGACTATTTTAAGCCCTTCTATCAGAAGTCACTTGAATTTTTTTCCAGATTATTTTTCATTGTTTTGTTTTCTGCGGACACCCCACAGGAGCTTTAGGGGGCTAGGATGGGTTGCTACAAGGTCAAAGCCACGGTGCCACAAGTCTAGGAAAAACTGAAAAATTGGTGCCCTAACCCCAGTGGCCTCTCACCAGGGCTGGGACTAATAAACACACCAGCAGCCCCAGCTTGGGCAAAGGCACAATGTGCCCCAGACTTCGAACGGTACATTTTCTCCACTTTTCTAACCAGCTTGCAAGCTGTTGCCCATTGAACTAGAGTGTGATTGCACTTGGCAAGATGACAATGAAAATTTTCCCCAAAATATACCGACAGCCTTGCTGCCAGGACACCTCTCAAATCCACCCCAAGGTTCTGGGCTCCTGTACTCCATAGCAAGACTCTTCCCCAAGGGGCTGTGGATTCTGCCTGAAGAGCACTGTTTGTCTGGCCTGAGACCCAACCCTTCCCCTTGCCCATTTCTGCCCTAGCAACGCCACCTCGAGTGCAGCTTTTGGCAGCTGCACAACATAGCTAATTGTTTGCGCTGGACAGTAGTGTGTTTAGAGTTTATGCATCTAAACAGACAATTATTTTCTTCTATTTGCTAGTGGCACTGCCTGCCTGGTGACTTTGGCAGATGGAGAAAGGAGCTAATCCGTTGGTTATAAGCAGAAGGGTTATTGATGAAATGTCACCATCTGTTGGTGTCATTAAAATGATATGAGTCATCAAGAGTTGCTTTTGTTTTTTCTCAGAAAAAGGTTAGCTCAGAGTTTAGAGGGAAGTTGCTAGATTGCAGATGCCGGTTTGAGAGGGAACTGGGGGCCGGGAGGGTCAGTCCTGGAAGGGGGAGGAGCCTCGATGAATTTGTCAGATGAGCTGGATGAGTCTTCGAAGTGCTGGAATCCTCTGCCTGCATAAAACCACCCATCTGGTATGAGAGGAGGTACTTATTAGGAATGATGCAATGCGTCAACTATCCCATGATTCCTCCCCATTTCTGAGGCATCTACTGGAGCGGGGGGCGGGGGGGCAGGTGGAGAGTCATTCATTTGGGTCCAACAAGAAAGATCTTATCTGGGAGGGAGCAGTTAAAATGTGCCTGTCTCCTAAATCCTCCTTGCCCTCATTACAGAGGGATTATTCATGCGGGCCAGCTGACACCCTGGGAGGCTGGCAATCTCGGTGGGGAATAATATTCTCTACGTCTGCTGTATCTCCTGGGAGGACGTGATGTTGTCTCGAAGGAGGAACCGGAGACCGTATGCCCAAGCTTCCATCAGGGATGGGAGCCCTCAGGATGGAGAAAAGAAAGCAGTAGGCGGAACCACATGAATTGTGTAGCAAAGGAATCGGCTTTTGGTCTTGTAGACTTTATGGACTCCCTCCCTGTCAGTTTCATTGATTTCTCCTGTAACTTTTTCGTTATTTATTTTCTTCGGCTTACTTTGGATTTAATTGGCTCTCCTTTCTCTAGTTTCCTAGGAAGGAAACATGGATCATTGACTCTTTCTTCTTTTCCAATATGGTGCCTAACAAAGGGTTGGGGAGCATAAGAAATATATTTAACGAGGATCTGATGACAAAAAAACACTGTGCCAACTTCCTAATTCTGCCTTTTGACCTAATCCTCTTAATTCCCCCCTATTTGTTGCTAATACACTCTCTTACCCGCTGCCAAGGACATATGCCCGGAGAGAAAGAACCTGTGATTACCAACTTTTTTCAGTATGGCTTAAGGTTCCTTTTACATAGACTTTTTTTTAATGTTAACTCTTGGAGAGAGAGTGTGGGTGATTGTGTAAACCACTACAAATCCTTTTGGCAGTACTAGGGTTTAAGTTAGAAATAAATATTACACTGCAGTGTGTCGGGCCTCACACCCAGCCCTGTGCATCTAGGTGAATCCTTTTCTCCCATGCTTCTGGCCTGAGCCGGCCCCCTCCGCCCCCTTGGGGGAAGAGGGTGTGCTGCGATGGGACTTCAGAAGCCTCTGACCTCAGCAGGTGGTGCCGGCTGCTAGGTCAGAAGCTCTCAAGTTCACCCCGGGCTCTGGGACTCTGAGATCCTGTGCCATTGACAGCTGCCCCCCCAGGTTCCGTGGCTCACTCAACCCCCATACTCTTGTTTCTCTGCGAATGGGACACGTGTTTGCGTAACAAGGCTTTGGCTGGAATTAAAATGGTTTGGAATTTAACAAGATGATTGTGCATGGTTAAAAACTCACAACCAGGGGCACCTGGGTGGCTCAGTGGGTTAAAGCCTCTGCCTTCAGCTCAGGTCATGATCCCAGGGTCCTGGGATTGAGCCCTACATTGGGTTCTCCGCTCTGCAGGGAGCCTGCTTCCTTCCTCTCTCTGCCTGCCTTTCTGCCTACTTGTGATCACTGTTAAATAAATAAATAAAATCTGTCTGTTAAATAAATAAATAAATAAATAAATAAATAAAATAAAAAACAAAAACTCACAACCACACAACAATCCGTGACCGTGATGATTCCAGGGCCAGGGAAGGAAGGAAGCTGAGTATTGTTATTGAATCGTTTCTATGGTTACTTTCCTTTGCCCACGAAGAGTCAATGTTGTCAATACACATAAATTTATTTTTAAAAATAAAAAGTACATTTTTTTAATTCTTAATTTTTAAAAAATCCTTCCCAAGGATTCCTGGAATGAATCCTATAGCTTTGTCTTCAAGGAGAAGGGAGGAGAGAAAAGGTGACATTTGAGTCTTTTGGTCTACGGATGTGGTTTCCATAAAAAGTCCGTGGATCGTTGCTGTGGGCCACCCAAGCTGAATGATCCCTTCCTTTAAGGCAGAAGCTGAAGACTGTTCAGGGAGAGAAAAAGAAGTTCCTCAGTCCTCCTGGGTGTCGTGTGTCTTGTCTGTCCTGATTCAGACTGTGACAGATGGGTTCTCGTACAAGCCTAAAAGTCACATGATGAACTGCTGGGATGACCCGAGAAAACTCCTGAGGGGGACCCGAGCACCCCTCCCTGGCTTCGTGCTCTTGCACGTTGTTGTCTTTTTTGTTTGTTTATTCTTTCATCTCTATCTTTCCACAACAGACCACGGAGGCAGGTGAAGATGAGGACGACCAGCCTCTCAGCCTGCCTGGCCTTCCAACCCCCGGAAGCAAGTCACAGTCACTATTTTTTTCCCCAATAGTGTTTCTCCTCTGGATTACCTTACCTGACGTCCGCAAGCCGGTGAGTAGATCTTTATTTAGTTGACTCCTTGTGAAAAGCATGGTATATAACAGTATACCTAGGTTGTTGCCTTTTGCCTTAAGAGGAAAAGGGGGGTGACACACAAACATGTGTATGCTTATATATGTCTGAAATCTCTCTGGACAGGTGCACAGTAATAATGATAGTTCAAGTTATCTGATCTATAGACAAACAAACCATCTCAAAACTTAGTGGTGCAGAAACAACAAACATTTTGTTCTGCTTATGGGTTGTGTAGATCAGGAATTCAAATTGGGCACGTTGGGATTGACGTGTCTCTGTTCCACAACATCTTGGGGCCTCTGCTGGGAAGACTTTGAATGGCTGTGGAATGGACTTATCTGGAAGCTTCTTCACTGATGTTTCTAGGACCTGGACAGAGATGATTCAAAGGCTGGGTTCACCTGCAATGGTCTACAGGAGAGCCTACCTGTGGTTTCTCCATGCGACTGGGGCTCCCTCACAGCCTGTGGCCTCAAAAGAGACAGATATCTTTGATGAGAAATCAAGGATCCAAGAATGAGCATCCCAGGGGCCCAAGGAAGAAGCTGCATGGTCTTTGATGACCTCGTCTCAGAAGTCACACACAGTCACTTCCACTAGAGTGTAGTGGTCAAAGCAATCATAAGTTTGTCTTGATTAGAGGGGAGGAGACAAAAAAATCTACCTAAAATACATCAGTGTCACAGAGGCTAGGACACCCTTGATGGAAGGAGTGTCAAAGAATTGACAACCATGTTTTAAAACCACCACAGTGATTGTCTCTAAGAAGAGGAACTGAAGGTTGGAAGCAAGAGGGGAACTCGGATTTTATTTTATTGAGTATTTGTGTACATGTATATTATTCATTCAATTCAAAACAATAATTTAAAGAAATGCATTCATGTAGTGTAAATGCTTGCATATCTTCTCCATCCTGTATTGTTCTCATTACTCTAATCAACATTCCTTTCTACCATTAGTAGGTACCAGGCACATTGAACACAATACCATCTTATGAGCACCGAAATACAATCTAAATGAAGATCAAATCAAAACTGGGTTCTTGGGCCAGTGTCCCAGAGGTAGGGGAACTAATGATAAGAAGTAGCTGTCCTTTTTATTATGCATCTACACACATATCTCATTCAACCAAGGTGTGTACCTACTGTCCCTCAGTATGTACCATGTACTTCCGAGAAGCTATATTGTGCAGCTTCAGGGAACAACTAGCATAGGAATGTGCACACACACACACATATACTTTATATTACTATTCCTTACATATAATGTTATATATTATTGGCATAAGTAGAAAGAAACTTAGGCACAAAGAAGTTAACCAACTCCGGCCTGATCACTTCCTCGGGGATGGAGCGGAGATTCACACCCAGGTCTGCGTGACCACACAGCTTGGGCTCCCCCTTCCTATTTCATGATGCCAGAAGGTGGAAGTCCAAGAACATCATTTCTGAGAGCATTTACAAGAGGACACCACGGTCACATACGGCAAAATTTAGCCCAAGTCTTAAGAGCACCGTGGTGATCCACTTTCTGTACTCAAAGAAGACAGAAGAGAAATCCCATCCCACTGGCCTGGCCTATAAATCATCCAGGCCAGTGGAGAGCCACGTATTGTCAAGTACAGGCCAGGAAAGGACCCCCTCGTGTAAGGACTCCCAACATTAGAGGCTTCCCAGTAAAGGGGGCGTGTAACAGGTGTGGCTCACTTAAAGCAACACTTAGGTTTCTTCATTCACGACGCAGTTGCAGAAGATCTGCTCCATGCAAAGGCCAGGCTTCCTGGCAACCTCCAGCCGAAGAGCTGGAACGTGTTAAGTTTCTTCAAGGCTCACGTCACAGTGACATTTTGGAGATGTGCGTGCTCATGTGTGCTCTCGCACACGCTATCTCTCTCTCTCTCTCTCTGTCCTTCCATTGTTCTGCTGTTCAGACCAGTGTTTTTGCTTTGCCCCCCGGGAGGAAAATCGGAGAGACAGACCAGCTTTCCTAAATCCCTGCAGTAGGCCTGGTGCGGCATGGCACCGAATAGAGGGGGTTGATGGACGGCTGAGAGGGAGTTAGCCCACAGCCACTGGGGCGGTCAGCAAAGGGTGCAGGACTGGAAGGAAGATGCCAGTGATCGAGGCCTGGGCTCTCAGGTTGGCCGGGACCCCCAGTGCAAGGCCCGGCAGAGTAAGGATCGTCTCCGTGATCTGAGCTCCCAGGACAAGGACGCTGTTAGGGGAGATCAAAGCTCTGAAACACCTGTCCTGGACAGCACACAGGATTCCACCACGCAAGTCATAATCCAGCTCATGATGGCTCTGCTGGCTGTGCTCAAGCCGTCAGGGGGTAACGGAGCAAGAGGATGCAGCTTCAGGATGCTCTCCTCCATAATACCGCAGACTGTTCATTCGCTATGCACAAGCCTTGAGAGCCAGCCCCTGGGCCGGGGTAACCAATAAGGTTCTTGCCCTTTGCACGGCCAGGCCAAGCACCATCCCTGGGATGGACTGGATTTTTTTTTCCTCTCTTTTTCTACATAGCCTGTGGGCTCTCCCCAGCAAAAATGTGACTCTCAGCACATTTGGTTGTTTTAAAATGTCCTCAGCCAAATATTTACTGAGTACCTATTACATGCCAAGCATCAAGCCTCTGTCCGATAGGTGAAGGCCCAGAACTCTCAATTCCTATCTCTAAGGAGCTCTAAAGTTAGTAGAAGAAACAAGGCATAGACTATAGAGCAAGACTGCGCAGCCATGTCACCGACAGGAGCTCGATCCAACAGAAGTCTCCTGACTCCATAAGCATTCTCTTTCTACTACCATGACCACAGTGGTTCATCCCCCCACATAACCCCCCATAACTCATGAGCTGCGCAGCCTTGAGGAAGTCACTGCTTAATGCTGGACCCCACTTCTCCTCCTCTAAGAAATAGAGGGCGGGAAGATCTCTCCATTCCCTGCCGCCCATGACATCCTGTGATTAGGAAAAGCATAAAGAGATGACCGTTACTACAGCACTGCAGATCCAAGGGGCCATACGTCCCAGTTTGCCCAGGATAGTCCCAGTTTAATCCCAAAGCATGCTGGTTTGGCAGATGAATTATATGGCCCTCCTTTGCATATAAAAACAGAACGAATGAAACCATGCCAGTTGATACAAAAGCCAGTAAGTGGCTTTTTGATCGTGCCTAGCACAGAAGAGTCTCAGTAGGTTTGATCTTGGATCAGTGATCACCTGCTATGTAACACCCCAGCCCAAAACGTAGTGGCTTAAAAAAGGAAGCAATTTTTTTAGTCCAGGATTCTCTGAAAGGACCATTTGCTCTGGGGTCAGCTGGACAGTTCTGTTCACTGACCTGGCTGGGAGCTTGTTGGTCTAGGAATAGGTCAGCGGAAAAGGCTCATCTCTGCCCCACTTGGTCCCTGACCCTTGAGCAGGCAAGCCGGAGCTGACATGCACGATGGTCGAGTTCCAAGGGCAGCAAGAATGAAAGCTGCAAAACCTCTTGAGATCTAGCTCGGAGTCTGCATGCTGTCGCTTCTACCATGTTCTGTTGGTCCAAGAAAGTCCTAAGGCCAGCCCAGATTCAAAGGGTGGGGAAACAGAGCTCGCCTCTTGTTAAGAAGAACTGGGAAGTGCTGTGGTCGTCTTGGCAGTCCACCACGGCCTTCATGCCCTGCCACCAGGCCCTCCTGAAAAAACATCAAGGGAGAAGAAAAAGAGAGGAGAAAATTATTAATTAATAAACATTGGCTCCTCCGGAGGGCCTGGCAGCTCTGTTTCCCCAGTAGTTTTTGAATTACCCGTGGAGATGAACGTTCCAAACCTTGACAGTAATTACAAGGAAAACATGATTTTTTAGTAGCCATCCAGTTTCAGGGTAAATAGTACTCCCCCTTGTTTTTCTTTCCACTTCATTTATATGCAAATTATATGACAGTGTTTGTTGGATTACACACACTTCTGATTAATTCACTTTCATCGTTTTTTTCAAATAATGGCTTTGGTTTCAAAGCAAAAGAACTAAAATATAAACCTTAATGAGGAACATGTCTTTGATAAATATTGAAAATAATAAAGGAAATAAAGACCTCCAAAAGTTATATGCGCTCCTGACTTAGGATGGGTGATCTTATAAAATAAGAATGCATCTAAATGCATCAAAATGTGACCATCTGAACGGGGGAGGGACCTAAGAAGTCAGCCCTGTTCCTGCGATTCATACCAGTCATTGATTCATTCACCAAGTATTTACTGGGTCTGCTGTGTACCGAGCACAGTTCTAGCAAGAAGGAGGGGATTGGGACCCAGAGGGGTTTAGTGACTTGTCCAAGCTCACCCAGCAAACGAGAGGCAAAGCCAAGATCTTCAGCCCAGTCTTGGCAGCCACTTCCACCTCCCTTCCACCTCAATTTCCTTGTCTCTTAAAAACCAAAACGAAGAGAACATCATCTAATAAACAACCGCCACTATTATCTGAGCACTTACTATGTGCCAGGCACTTTGGTAGACACTTCATAGACCTGAAATCCTCAGAACAACTAGATATTGTTAGTTCCCCCACTTGGCAGATGAAAAAGCTGAGGCTTAGAAGGTGAAATGATTTGTCTCAAGTCACATGTCTCGTAATCGGTGAGCAGAGATTTCAGTACTGGTCATATTCATCCAGAGAACACACTTTTAATCTGTCACAGGATTGTTTGGGGGACTGTTGTTAGATACGTATGTCCCCAAACCTTGCACAGAATAGATGCTCAGTGAATATTTGTCAAATTTAAATCAGCAAGGATATGGCCAATTTGTGCATCCAGCTAATGTCCAGAAACATTTTTCCAGCCAAGAAAGTATCACACTGATGTACTAAAAGCTTCTAATGAGAACATTAGCTGTCTATTATACACGTAAACCATTATACTGGGAACAAAATGGCGGGCACATGGACACAATTTGCTTTTTTGCTAATTAGGATGAGGTTCATCCCAGCAGATGTTAGGATGAGCCACCATGACTAACCAGAAATTGACATGTCAGACCTCGGCTTCAAGGGCTGTTTTCTTCCTTCCAGTGAGACTGGGAACTGGATAATTGCACAAGTGCGACTGGGGAGCAATGTCTGGAATAAGAGACCATAGTGTCCAAATAAGGGGATTCGTTCAGAAAAAATGAAAGGAGAAGGAATTACCTGGGCTGTGAGGTTGAAAAGATAAGGTAGTTGGACAGTTGGGAAACATTTAACTGAACCGCCGATGCCTAAAGGGTTGATGCTTCCCAATCAGGGACAATATGGGAGGTTGGGTGAGGCAGATGGCCGCTCAGCCAGAATGCTAGCCTCTCTCTCCCCGATATCTCCCTTGTATTTTCTGACATTCAGAGCACAGGCTAGTGTTAACAATCATCATCATCATCATCATCATCATGTCTATAGCTGGGCATATTCTGAGCATTATTGGTCCTGTTTTTCTCTAAGAACAAATTAGTATAACCTAAATATCAGGTATATATGCCAGATTGTCAGAGAGACCTAGTTTTGAATTTCAGGTCTAGTTCAAGATTTGAGTACAGAGAAAGTACCTGGCCTTTACCTACCCCTAGTTTATGGTGAAGACCTGGAAACTTACCAATAAAAACTATCTTTAATTTCTTGTCACTGAGCCCCTGATACAATACTAGGTACATATAGATGTCCATTAATTACTAATTGGCCTTTTGATCAAGAATCACAGGCATCCTTGAAAGAGGTTTTCATTAGCATGTTGATGTGAACTTAGTTCCTTTATATCCTTAGCCTGCTTCCTTAGTTTCTACCTTCTGCCTAGGAACATTCTATGGTGCAGAGATGATGTTTTCCAGGTGAGAAATCGGTTCAAATAATTTGATTCTGACTTGTCCCATGACTCAATGTACAGATGTGCAAAGGCATACTAAAGAAAAAAATAATGATATAGTTAATAAATGATCGAAGCTGTAAAATGAGCAATGTATGAAATGAAGACTCTCCCAAGATCTCCAGTACATTCATCGTACCGGAAAGTATGAAGAGGATACTCCGTTCCCTCAAAGGATGCTCAGAATCAAGTTCACAGCCTGGTGGCTGCTCCGGTCTCACATGGCCCCGTGTCCCAAGAAAGGCCTTTTCCTTCCCTGTGACAGAGCCTGGCCACAGGAGATGAAATTCTCATCCCACTTAGGATCCGGAAACTGGAACCAGAGGAAAAGAATGGGGACTCCAATCAGCTAAACGCTATGTCTGGGGAAACTTGCCTTCTTAGCTCTGACAATTTAAGGGTTGGAAAATCTGGTCTCCAAAATCCAGCTGAATCATCAACTTTAAAGGAATTTGTCCTCAGAAGTGAATGTCTCAGCGTCCACTTTGAAAACTTGATGATCTTTTCTTTTTCCATAACTCACTAAAGTGCTAGGGCCTGTCTTTAGCCAAGACATTTTCCTCCTTCTCACTGTGGCCTGATGTCTCCCCCAATTTAATCAAGCCTATGGGTCTTGCAAACACCGCTACTAACAAAAAGCACCCCTCCCCCCAGAAAAAGCAGCACTCATTAAGCAAAAGAAATGGTTAGTGTGAAATTTAACAGAATGGTATGAGTGATAATAAAAAAAAGTACTGAAAACTCAAAATTCGTAAAAAGAACATACACCTGGTTGGCAGCAATAGAGACTGTGTTTGTTATTATCTTAGATATTCAAAAGATTGCTAGATACGAGTTTATCTTTTCCTCTAATGAATCTCTTAAAAGCTATGACAAAAAGCGTTCTGTATGACTGCCCAAGGTCAGCTCTTAAGACAACTGAGATAGCTTTCACCCAAATCAACTTCGGGATTCACTTCTTGGGACAAAATTGGACGGCATTATCAAAGCAAAAAAAAATGAGATTGTTTCTTGTCGTGGAAAGCTTTGAAATAAAAAGTGTTTGGCAGTAACAGGTGAGAGGCTGAGGGCATTCTGCTGTCTGAGCCTGTTTTAAAGGGCCTCAATTTTGCAGAAAAAGCTATCAGCAAAACACCAGTACAACCCCTGCAAGCCTGTTCTCTTTGTGGTGTGATCGAGTAAGAAACACTGCATTTTGAGTGTCTGCTTTTGGCTAATGTTTGAAAGAAACTAAATGTGTTCACACTGAGCTCTGAGTCATGTGTAGAATTGGTGAATCATCGTATTGTACACCTGAAACTAATATAACACGTGTTCATTATCATTGGATTTTTAAAATAAAAATAAAAAGTGCTCACACGGTAAGCCTGAGATGGCACAAAGGCTAGCGCTCAAAGCAGAAATGGACATTATGATGTCAGGGCTGGAGAACAGGAGAGAAAACCATCCCAAGATCATCTACTCTACCACCTCTGTGGAGAGCAGTGCACCAGGCCTCTGTCTACTCTAACTCTACAAGAGTGGTTCAAATGTCCTGGAGGGTGGCTGTGTCCTCAGGAATCTATCGAAACTATGGTGATGGCTTCTTCTATGTGGCTTCTCCCAGTAAGTTGCAGGACAGTAAGATAAACCTCTTTGGGGACTATTGGTCCTTCTTGTTAAAAGCAATTAATCACCTAGGCTTTCTGGGCAGTGGACTGCTAGGATACATGGAGTGAAGAATAGAAACCGATTCTGATGAACTCGAGAGGAAAGGAAAAGGAGATGGAGGAAGGCTATGGGGTGGTCAAGAGATTGAGGCCAAGGCTGAGAGACAAGGCCTTGGGAAGGACAGGGACAGGGGACATCTGAGCAGCCAGCAGCAGGAACAAACATTGTCTTCAAGAGACTTCCATCCCAGGAACTAACTTGGTGATGATTTGGCTCCAGCCAACATTCCCAAGAGAGAATCTTCCTGGCCCAGCTTGACCAAGGGTAGGCAGGGCCTTTTGAATGCTGAGCCTACAAAGATGGAAAGCAGCGGTGGGGTGGGGGGTAGTGACTGTGGTGGGTTTAGCTTTGGTCTCTCAGGTTCAACTCATGGATGGCACTGACGCTCCCACCTCTTCCTGGCTCTCTTTCAGTCATCAAGAAAGTTTTTTCCGATCACGTTCTTTGGCTCCATCACCTGGATCGCTGTGTTCTCTTACTTGATGGTCTGGTGGGCACACCAGGTAAGACCTTGAGAAGAGCGTGCACCTGCCTGGTTCTTCTTGTGGTTGCCAAAGGGTTCGTCAATGTGTTGCTTCGGGAAAGTGTCAGAATAGTGTTGTGTCTGATAAGACAAGGTACCTATTCCAGGACTAGACAATTTTACTCCCACTGAGCTTTCCCCATATCTCCTGGCCTTTTCTCATGGTGGGGAGTCAGATCAGCATAATCCTAGACATCCGTGTGGAGGAGGTCACCCCAGCTCTTCTTGCCCTCTGTAGCCTGAATCCAGGCCTACCTGGATCTGGGAGGAATGTCAAGGTTTTGCCTGACTCCATGGCACTTATTTCCTCTTGGGCAGCCACTCACGCCACGCTTTCACCAGCCTTTCAGACTGGCTCTAGGACAGACCTGGAGACAAAACAGTCTCTTCCTTGAACCACAGTTTGCTATAATGATGATGTATTTTGCTTTTATCACTTTGAACTCAGCGCCAGTCCTAGTGGCCATCACAAGAATAAACTGAATTGTTTGTTATAACGCATGGATGAAAGAATGAAGCACAAACATGTCACATTCCCAGAGATAATAGTGGTAACCATTATTGACTGAATAGATACCACATGCTGGATAATTCACATCACTTGTCTTCATGATCTTGACATTCACCCTGTACAGAGGCACAAATCCCACGAAGGAGCCGCTATTATTATCCATACTTACAGATAAAGGAGTTAGGCTTAGAGCTAATAATAAAATTGCTCAGGATCATGTAAGGTTTAAATAACAGAACTGAGGTTGTAACCCAGGGCTCTGAAACTCCAGAACCCGTGTCTTTCTCCTCCATTATAAACTACACAAATTTCAAACTTCCCACTTGTATTCTTTGTTTGATGTAGTCCTAAATATAGTCCTTGGATATAGTCCTAAAATATACATCGTATACATCTGAAAAAGCACTTCTATGCAGGAGATAGGTAGATAGATAATTTTTAAACCCTCTTAAATCTCAGTAATAGAAAGGCAAGGGACACCAGACTGGCTCAGTGGGAACATATGACTCTTCCTCTCAAGGTCATGAGTTCAAGCTCCATGTTGGGTGTGGAGCCTACTCAAAAAAATAATCATAGAAAGGCCAAGCATCTATGGGCATCCTAATGTTTAAGATGGACAAAAGATTTGAATAGATATTTCACCAAAGATATGCAAATGGTTAGTAAGCACAAGAAAAGG
The DNA here is from genome assembly GCF_963455335.1 of Martes martes. NCBI lineage: Eukaryota > Metazoa > Chordata > Mammalia > Carnivora > Mustelidae > Martes > Martes martes. Next base: position 47,349,434 of record NC_137900.1, on the reverse strand, counting down.
TGCTCAGCATCATTATTCACTAGAATGCAAGTCAATGCCACAATGAGATACACTTTGCCCTCACTTAGGATGGCTATAATCAAAAAGACAGACAATAACAAGTGTTGGAGAAGATGTATAGAAACTGGAATCTTTATATATTGATAGTAAGATTGTGTAATAATGCAGCCACTTCAGAAAACAGTTTGACAGTCCACAAAATGTTAAGCATAGTTACCATAGGACCCAGGAATTCAACTACCTGTATACCTAGGAGAGATGAAAACATCCACGTAAAAATGTATACACACAGCGGCATTATTCATAATTGCCAAAGAAGTGGGCACAACCCAAATGTCCATCAACTGATGAACAGAAACACAAAATGTGGTCTATCCTTACAATAGAATACTATTCCACAATAAAAAGGACCAACGTATTGGTACATGGTACCTGTGAATGAACCTTTAAAATATTATGCTAAATGAAAAAGCCAGTCACAAAAGATCACATGTTGGAATGAGTTCATTGACATAAAATGTTTAAAACAGGCATATCTACAGAGACAGAAAGGTAATGGTTGCCTAGGGTTGGGAAGGCTGAAGGGAAAGGGGAATGACCGCTAATGGATCCAAGGGGTTTTTTCCTGGGATGATGAAAAAGTTCCAAATTTAAATTATGGTGATAGCTCTAGAAGTCTATAAATATGCTAAAAGATTCAGTTATATATAGAGTTTAAGTAAGTGAGTTTTGTGGTATGTGAGTTGTATCTCAAGAGAGAGTGTTGTTTAAAAATAAACATAAATGTACTAAATGTGATGATATTGCACTTAAAACACTGCTTGGTGATGGGCATATAGTATGCACTTAATAAATGTTAGTTAATATTATTCTAGGACCTCAAAAAAATAAAAATAAAAATAAAAACGAATATAAGGGGCACCTGGGCGGCTCTGTTGGCTGAGCATCCAACTCTTGATGTCAGCTCAGGTCACAGTCTTGGGGTTGTGAGATGGAGCCCCATGTCAGGCTCCGCACTGGGTGTGGAGCCTGCTTGAGATTCTCTCTCTCCCTCTGCTCTTCCCCTACCCCTTTCCCCGCCCACTCGCATGTGTGGGCTCTCTCTCTCTCTCTAAAGAAATAAAATAAAATAAAATAAAATAAAATAAAATAAAATAAAATAAAATCAACATGAGATACTACTTCACAACCACTAGGATCCCTATACTTAAAAACCCAGACATGTTGATGAGGATGTGGAGAAACAGGACACAGGACTGAGCACATTTACCAAAACTACAGAACTGTACACTTTTTTAAAGGGTGAGTTTTACTGGATGTACAATTAGACTTTGCTGTATGTGAATTGCACCTTAACTTTTTTCTTTTTAAAGAAAAAGAACATATAACATCATTGGAAAAAAAAAACACTGGAAATGTCAGTTAGTATACCCAGTATTATTCCTACAAGATTCTTCATCTTACCCCTATCCTAGTTATTTTATGATGTTTAACTTCAAATTATTCTGCCTAGATATTTCTGAAAACCGTGATCCCAAAGTCATGATTTCCCACATTCATTGACAGTCATTTGCCACCAGTATTGGCCAGAAATCATACCTCAGAAGAGGAGCGGCTTCTCAGCCACCAGATTGCCAGGCTAGAAGAACTGTTTGCCATTTATAACATGTAATGGTTTTTCTTAATAATTACTTGTATTCCTTCATGTACTGATAAAGAAAAAGTAGTGGGTTTTTTTCTCACTTGTTTTCTAGATCTCTCTCTTTAGCCATTCTAGAAAACATCAATCTAGAGACTTCCATCTTTTTCTGTCCTTTTTAAAGATTATCTTAATTCCACACTCTTGCTTCTTTTTCATTCCCTTATAGAAAAATACAAACACAATGGTTAGAACAAGAATAATTACCAAAGGGCCCAGGAATATAAAGTGCGTAAAGAGAAACCTTCCTTTCTAGTAATGAATGAGAGGCTTCCCTTTCTTTTCTCCTATAGAAATGCTCTTCTCTTTTAAGACTTCCAGACAGCTGATCAAAATAGCAGATTCTGTTCTAAGAAGTCTAGCTCTAGTTCTGTTGCTTGTACTTTTGAGCTATAAAATCCAGAAAGATAACAAATGCACCATTTATTGCTTAACTGTTTTGTTTTCCGCAGTCTTACCAGCAATAAATGCTCTTTAATATCATTATTTAGCTACTGTTTGGCTAAAGATAAATACCCTTTACATAAGCTGCTTCATGCATTTTTTCCCTTAGTTTTTCCCTTAGTTTTTATTGTTTTTGCATCAAGAAATTAATAAATTTTTTTTAAGATTTTATTATTTATTTGACAGAGAGAAACGCAGCGAGAGAGGGAACACAAGCAGGGGGAGTGGGAGAGGGAGAAGCAGGCTTCTCTCTGAGCAGGGAGCCCGATGCGGGGCTTGATCCCAGGACCCTGAGATCATGACCTGAGCTGAAGGCAGACGCTTAATGACTGAACCACCCAAGAGCCCCAAGAAATTAATAAATTTCTTGTGTGATGAGAACATATAGTTAAAACCCATAGGAGAACTTAATGCTGGGAGTCAGATACAACCTTGTGTCTCATTTCGACAATATGACATTTTTACAGTTCCTCCTTAAACCAAGGCAAGGAAACACATCCTGCGATATTCAGAGCCACTGGATTTGGGTTCTGAGTAGCCTCCCCCCCCCCATCTACTTCCACTAGAAAACAAAGGAATTCCGCCCCTCCCCCCCCAAGAGACTGCTGATGTCCTTTCTAGCTCTAACTTGGCTGATGCTGCTGATGCGATCAGCGATCAGCGCTGTCTCATCCCTGTGCCTGTCATCTTGCCTCTAACTCACCGAAAGCCAAATGCAGTGAAACGTTCTTAAAATGAGCTTAGGAGACTAGCTCTCCATCAGCGAAAGTGTTTCTAGGAGCCGCACAGATTCATCAGAAGTTGGATGGGCAATAAAAAGCCTTCATTATCCTGGGGATTTCCCACATCAGAGGCTGACGTCCATTAACCAGCTTCGGTCTCTGCAGCCAGAGCCCAGTGGCTGCCGTCTGATAAGTCAGAAAGAGAAAGGAGTAGGGTCTGAGTTAGCACAGCTGATATTTATTAACTATTTCTACCTGACGCTATGCTGTTTGCTCTGTCTCATCATCACAACAGCTCTGAGGGTAGATGTTATTATCCCCATTCTACAAAAGAGGGAAAATGAGGCTCAGGGAAGTTGGCTTCCAGGTACTGGGAGTGGCAGGCAACGCAGACACCCAGGTCTCCTTGTATCCACGCCATCCCTGTTGACCACCAAACCACCCCTCTTCAGTCTCTGCTTTTTTTCTGTCTGTAGAGCCATTCAAACTCTAAATATAAGTGTTGTTTTAAAATAGTCGCTGCTTCAGAACTCCCTCGAGGAATCAGCCTATTTATTGGGGATGACAGTCATTCAGTCAGCATTTTCAGTCTCTGAAAGGGTTTCATTCTACATTAGACTCAAAAAATAGGTCATCAAGGAGAGTTCTGCTCGAAGAGGGCACTCCTGTGCAGAACTCTTACTTTATTTTCTTAGGAGGATTGGTGGAAAATATGCCAGTAAAATCACCTAAGTGTGCAGATTGACTGACTTATTCAGCAAATAGGTATTGAGAGTCTACTAAATACCAGTCAATATTCTGTGAATTAGGGATACCATAGTGATCAAAGCAGTGATTCTGCTCACATGGATTTCCTTTCTTTTTTTTTTTTTTTTTTTAAAGATTTTACTTATTTGAGAGAGAGAAAAGGAGAGATCGGGACTGGGGGAGGAGCAGAGGCAGAGGGAGAAGCAGGCTCCCCGCTGAGCAGGGAGCACCAACCAGGGCTGGATCTCAGGACCCCGGGGATCATGACCTGAGCCAAAGGCAGACACTTAACGGACTGAGCCACCCAGGCACCCCCATGGACTTCCTTTTTGATGGAGAACAGTGACTCTTTGCTCCATGAGGACAGGATAAACTAGTTGCTAGACAGCCTCTAGAGCCAACCTGACCATCAAAACAAAATTAGCTCCCAACTCTGCTTTTAAGTTAATGGAAATAAAGCTATTACTAATAAATCACAAAAGGTATTTGAAAATTAGTTACATTCAATTCCCTAAAAACTCTTATTCTTACATGCTACTCTGGCCCTCTGAATTTTTTTCCAAAAATGACAAATGTCCTCAAGTAGGCTATTGAAAACATTAGCTTTAAAGTTTTCAGAACTGCAGTTCGCCAACTCCAGAAAACACATAAAGCTTTTGAAAGTTCCAAGAAGACTCTTAAAAAAGTTGCTCAAGAGAATGGAGAAGCAAAAGAATAGAATAGAATAGAATAGAATAGAATAGAATAGAATAGAATAGAAAACACCTCCAGCTAAGGCTAGACCAGCTGTCCAAAATAGACCTCCTCAGTGTTAAAAGGCAAAGACTAGGGCACCTGGGTGGCTCAATTGGTTAAGCGACTGAGTCCTGCATCGGGCTCCCTGTTCAGCAGGGAGTCTGCTTCTCCCTCTAATCCTCCCCCATCTCATGCTCTCTCTCTCTCTCACTCTCAAATAAATAAATCTTTTTAAAAAAAAAAGGCAACGACCAAAATAAAACACAATAAATGTCCCCCGTTGCTTTTCAGTAATGCTGTACTATTTGTAAAGGGCTTTTCCACAAATGATCTCCCAACCAATGTAAGATAGATATTATCATCCCCACTTGAAGTATAAGAAAGCAAGGATCAAAGACATTACACAATTGATTAACTTAACAGTAGGTCAAGTTCTTAATAAATGCCAAAGCCAGACCTTGGACTTGTGATTCCCTAACTGCTGGTTTCTCCACAGCGGCCTGGCTGATTTACAGTCCTGTATTACCAAGCCCCAAAATACCCCAAATCAAGTTTCCTATGGAAACAGTAGTCTGAAAGTGTTTAAGAGTGGGTTACAGACACTAGGAGATGGCAAAAAAAAAAAAAGGGGGGGGGGGGACATTGGATGTCCGTCCTTAACCTTCAGTTTTTAATCCAAAGGCAAATCTGAGACAGGATTGGGTACCATCGTCAGGCACTGGCCACTGGAGCCAATGGCCAGTTGGGTTTTAGAACTCCCTTCTTCTGCCTCCCTTGCTCAGTGCTCACAGACATCACATAGAGCCTGCATTCAAGCCCCAGATTGCTCTTTCCTGAGATTATCTTTATAATACTCCTGTGAACCTTCCTGATCTCCTGGGTCTGAACATGGTTAACATATGAACTCCTCTATGGCGCTGATACGGTTACTCTTCTTTATCATCTCAGACCCCCCGCATAGTGGAGGGATTATTTTAAGGGAGTTGTGGGGTGCCTGGGTGGTGTAGTCAGTTAAGCATCTGACTCTTGGTTTCGGCTCAGGTCATGACCTCAGGGTCGTGAGATCTAGCCCCACGTCAGGCTCCATGCTCAGTGGGGAGTCTGCTTGAGATTCTCTCTCCCTCTCCCTGCCCTTCCCACTTATGCATGCTGCTCTTGCTTTTTCTCTCCCTCTCAAGTAAATAAATAAAGCTTTCTTATAAAGAAAGGGAGTTGCATGGAAATGTTTGTGAGTTTGTTGGTTTTATGACTTCAAACACTCATATGTGTCCCTGTTATTACTTTCAGGTTGGAGAGACCATTGGCATTAGTGAAGAGATCATGGGTCTGACCATCTTAGCAGCTGGGACCTCCATCCCTGATCTTATCACCAGTGTCATAGTGGCCCGGAAGGGGCTTGGAGACATGGCTGTGTCCAGCTCTGTTGGAAGCAACATTTTTGACATCACTGTGGGGTGAGTAGAGACAGCTCCATGAAAGTGCACACACCAGCTCTGTCACTGGCTTTGTCTTCTGTGAGGCTATGAAGACACAACCAGGATCTCTGAGCCCAAAATTAACCAATACCAATAAAAAGTAAACACTAGGAGTACCATTCACTTACTCCATTTTTCATTTTCAGAGAACTTAATGAAGGATAAGTTATCCCTAGGTAGGCAAAAACACATGCCTGCAAATGGAGTGGATATTGTAGGAAATACTTAAAGAATTTTGCTTATATAATGGCATGGGTAACAAGTTAAGAATATTCAGTATTCAGGTATGATGGAGATGCTGTGCAGTTTTCCTATATTTTTTTCTATATTCTAATTCTAATTAAAGTCCTCCACCAGCCTCAGATGAGATTTTGGTTTTTTCTTTTTTTTTTTTTTAAGATTTTATTTACTTATTTTTCATCAGAGAGAGAGAGAGAGAGAATGTACGTACAAGTAGGCAGAAAGGCAGGCAGAGGCAGAGAGAGAAACAGGCTCCCTGCTGAGCAAGGAGCCTGAGGTGGGACTCGATCCCAGGACACTGGAATCATGACCTGAGCCAAAGGCAGTGGCTTAACTGACTGAGTCACCCAGGCATCCCAAGATTTTGGATCGTAAAACAAATTGGAACAAACATAGGCCCAGCAAAAATATCCTAGCTCCTTTGGAAAAGGCTGGCAGGTTTGGCATTATTATTTATGTATGCTGGTAAAGATATTCTAGGTTTCTCAGGGACACCTAGGTGGCTCAGTCACTGAAGAACCTGCATTCAACTCAGGTCATCATCCCAAGGTCTTGGGATCGAGTCCCACAGCCAGCTTCTCCCTCTGCCTTCCTCTCCCCCTGCTTGTGCTCTCTTTCTCTGACAAATAAAAAAAAAGCTTAAAAAAAATAAAAAAAATAAAAAACAAGATATTCTAGGTTTTTCGAAAGTCAAAAGATGAGATCTATTCTTACAGCTAAGCAATCTGGTTCTCAATACGAATCATCTGTAAAGTGGGTCAGACTGGGACGCTCTTGTTTCTGTCGTTTCATTTAACGTGTCCGAAGTAAAAGGAGTCTGATAAGTAATGCTGAATGAGAACCCCTGAGAAAGGAAGACATGGGATGTGATCCTTATGTTCCTGGAACTGAGCCCCTGAGACTTGAATTTAGAAACTGTGGATCTACTTTCGCATTGAACATCTTGCATATTATTCTCTTATACCTTTGCGTTGGCTGGGTTTTCTCAGTATCTGCTTTGTGAACTCTATGTACATTTTTATCCATTGAAGCCACACAATGATCCTATGACATAAGTATTATGATCGCCACTTTTCAGATAAGGAAACTGAAGGGCACAGAGTTCACAAAACCAGTAAGTGAGACAGCTGGGATTTGGGCAGAGTCTGTGCCTTCCACCGTGACACTCTGCATAAAACGCTGCCCTGAGCTCCCACCGTCTTAACCACCTTTGGATCCCAAAGGATTCCTCTCCTGCCATATCTCCTTCCTTCACAGGCCCCTCTCACTCAAGATTCCTTTCCACATGTCTCTCTGGAAAACTCCAACTTACCCTACCAATGTCAAATCCCAGCTTCCCAGATGCCCTTGGGCCTGACTGGGGGCTCTTGTTCCTGAGAACTCTCTGCAGATCTTATCTTATCATGGTCATGTGTATCAGTCTGCCCACTAGACTGTGAACTGCTCAAGAGCAACAGCTTCCCAAAGCCTCAAGCAATTCCTAATGCATGGTGGTGACTTCACAAATGTTTGCAGACTGACTGACTGAATGTATGAATGAATGCCTTAAAAAGTAGCTGTTTGAAAGGAAGGGGGTCTCTGGTAGAAACAGTATTTCTCAGTTGCACTGATTACACATTTAGAGTAGTTTTTGTGGTCAGTCTCCTGTAAAGAGGAAAATAAAATGTGCTTAATACAAAGAGAAAATCCGACGAATTGTGGAAAATCATAAGGCCCATTTGTCATGTTTTTGAAAAATAAATATTCTAGGGAATTACAAGATGCTTATGTTCACTGTTCTTAAATTGTATATATAGTCACAGGTTACAGGAAAGTGTAAGGGGAAGTAACCCCTAACACTACTACCCAAGACCAACACTTAACTTTTGTATGGTCACATTTTCTTCCTGAATATTCAGTTTTGTCCTTTTGGAGGGCTTTTGTTTTTCCATTTTAAAGCCGTTTATGCCTGGCACAATGTAGGTATCTATTAGTTAATTAGTAAATCAACTATTTTTCTAAGTTTCTTTATAGCTCTCATAATTAACAGCTTATCACTTCAACGTATTTCACTGCCGCTTTCCTAACGGCACTCGGGAGAAGAATGAGACACAAACAAGTCAGTTGTAAGAGAGAGGGAGCAGGGCACGACAGCTGGAAGGACTGTCGCCCCGAACAACTTCTCAGTCCCGTATTTATTAGATATAAGATAGCAAAGGAGAAGAAAAGAAGGTTCTAGAATAGTCGTAGGTCTCGTAGGTAAACAAGAAGGAATGTGAGTCATATGTTGGTCACAAGTTTTAGAGATAAATGAAGTAAACAAGAGGAGGAATAAGGTGTGTCTGGTCCAGCAGCAGGGATCCGTAGTTGTGCAAACACACTTAAAGGGATTTCCTTAGCAGGAGGCTTTCTCAGAGGTCTGGGAGATGATGGAAAAGGGAAGCGCAGTGCGGCGGGGGGGGGGGGGGGGGGGGGGGGGGTCCCCCACCCTGAACAGGCAGGGAGTTTCTCAAGGTCATCTATAAGCATGCTTGCATGACCAGTACAACAACTCCTCATTAGTTAAAGTTATAGTTTAAGCAGTATATTATTCTGAGGGACAGCTACATTTCACCCTGTTGCTTTTCAGTTTAGCCACAATTTTTTTTATTTTTTCCAATTTTCAGCAATTGTGGGTACTTTGATGAAAACCTTCAGGCAGAAAACTTCCTCTTATAATTATTTTTATTAGAATAAATTCCTCCAAGAAATATTAATGAATTAAGTGAGCATTTTAATGGCTATTGATGTATACTTTTCCAAAAAGAGTTTATACCAATTGATGAACTTGTAAGCAATATATTGAGTATAAAAGATATTTCATAGTCTTGTTGGCTTTTGCTTTTGCTTATATTAATACATACTCATCGTAAAAGATTTAGAAAATACATATAAAACATAATAAAAATCAATGATAATACACCACCCTGTTTTAGATATATATAGTTTATATTATTGAAATAACATTGCTTTTTTTATGTTCATCCTTCATTTCAACTATAGAATTTCATCATGAGTATTTGCCTATATCATTATAAGCTTATGATTTTTAACAGCTGTATAACACTACTTCGACTTAAAAGTTTGTTACTTAACTAGTTTTTTTGAATTAGAGATTAAGGTATCCCCAATTTCTCACTACTCAAAGTAATACAGAAATGATCTTTTTTTAAAAGATTTTATTTATTTATTCATGAGAGACTGAGAAAAAGAGGCAGAGGGAGAAGCTGGCTCACCACTGAGTAGGGAACCTGATGTAGGACTTGATCCCAGGACCCCGGAATCATGACCTGAGCCAAAGGCAGATGCTTAACCATCTGAACAACCCAAGCGCCCTGAAATGATCATCTTTCTGAATAAAATTACATTTGCAAGTATTATACATATGTATATTTCAAATATATATTATTTATTTATGTATTTAAGAGCAAGAGAGAGAGTATGAGCATGGGCAGGGGAGGAACAGAGGAAGAGGGGGAGAGAGAGAGGGAATCCCAAGCAGGCTCCATACACAGAGCAGAGCTAGACCTGGGGCTCCATCTCACAACCCTGAGATCACAACCCCAGCCGAAATTAAGAGATGCTTATTCAACTGAGCCACCCAGGCGCCCCAACATTCTTGCTCCCTGACAATAGAAGTGGTAGATCAAAAGGCATGAAAAAATATAATTTTTCCTACAGAGGGTTTTTACCTATTTGTGGTGCCATCCAGCACAACTTCACTTTACTTGGATACGTACGTGCGCACGTGCATGTCTCACTTAATAAGAGTACAGTGGTTTTGGTCTTTTCTTCCTAAGAATGGGCAGTATGGAACAAGAGCTCCCCAGGACAAGTCCCTAGTGGAGGTTTTCACGTTTGTACCATCTCCTCTCAAGCACTTCACCCCAACACACACACATACAGACACACAAACACACACTCACACACCCCACTCCCTCTTTTCCTAACTTTCCATTACTGACAGCAGGATGCCAGGGCTTTCCCACCCCCTCCCCCCCAACTGCTGAGAGCTGGAACTGCACCTTGTGCCCAGAGCTGGCCTGTGGAACCCCTCCCCTCCTGACATGGTGCAGGAAGTCTGTGCCTCCCAGCCGGGCTCTAGTGAGCAAAACAACTGTATTGATTGCCATGAGGCAGTTGCATCAATCACTTCAGCTTGGCCCAGGTTAAATATGAACCCAGATGGGGCCTGTATGTGCCAGGCCCTCAAGGGCTCTGCCTTCACCTGCTCCCTCCAACAGAGGAGTCCGGATATGTAAAGTCATGACCCCTTTCATTTCATTATTTCTCTCAAGCTATTTGCTTTTCCTCTCGAGAACTTTGTGCTTCAAAAGAGCACCTCTTCTTCCATTTCTCTGAGGTCAGACCAAAACTGAATCTCCCTTAGCCAAAGGCTAAGATCTTGCAGAAGATTCATCCAGCTTGGCGGCTGTGTCCATGTTTCCCCAGCCAGTGTCCCATCATTAGGCTCAATGGATAGCACTGCGTCTCACCCAGCCACCTGGAGATACATAGACCATGGGGGTCATGTGTTGTCGGCCATTTTCCTCTCGCTCAGAGTCCTAACTCACTCCCAGGGTGCACCTGACAGTTGGCTTTTCTGATGTCTTCCAGAATCGCCACTGTAGATAGGAAACAAAAGATGATACCAGATTTTTAGAAGTCAAATGCAAAGAGACAGAGCAAGTATAAAAATATGTAATAAAGTTTTTTAAAAAACCACATCACAAATGTAAGATACTGTCTTCCTCAAATTTTTCAGGAAGACAAATTTTTAGTCAAAAGGCTGTCCCATCTTTTCCAAAATAAATCTCAGACAGCTAAATCATGTATCATTTGTTTTCACTGGCTGGTAGATTGTTAATTAAGTCATTGCTATTCCTTGTCTCCATCCCTAAATATAATGTTGCCATTTTCACCACTGGTTTCTATGCCTTTTCTCCATTTGTCTGCTCCTTCTCCTGTCCTGTACAAATCTTCCAGTTCTCCTTTTTAGGGTAAGAAAGAAACGCACAATTATTTCAAATCACACTCAGAAATCAGCTGTGGTGGTCATACTAGTGTTTTGGAGTACGAGGGTAGCTCAGTCAGAGAAGCGTCTCACTCTTGGTTTTGGCTCAGGTCATGATCTCAGGGTTTTGGGATCAAGCATATGCTGAGCTCCAAGCTTGAGATTCCCTTTCCCTCTCTCTCCCCCACTGCCCCTTCCCCCACTTATGCTCGCTCTCTCTCTTTCTCTAAAAATAAGTAAATAGAGGCACCTGAGCCGTACAGTGGATTAAACGTGGGACTCTTGATTTCGACTCAAGTCGTGATCTCAGAGTCCAGAGACTGAGCCCCGTGGCGGGCTCCACACTCTGTGTGTGGTCTGCTTAAGACTCTCCCTCTCCCTCTCCCTCTGCTCCAACTCCCACTCACTCTCTCTCTCTAAAATAAATCAAACTTTAAATAAATAAATAAATTTTTTTAGATTTTAAAATAAATAAATAAAATCACCTGCAGTGGTCACAGCTTTGATCTTACTCAACCCTAGAATGAATCCTCTCTTCTCCCTAATTCAGTCAGGAAGTAAGATAAAGGTTTTTGAAGGTCACCTGACTTCCTTATGTGATTTCCTGGGCCAGCCTCACACCAGTCATAGTGAACCTAACCAGACACCCTCCTCAGATTACAGATTCCAAGAAGCTGACGCTACACTGTATGGCTTCTTCAACATGTCTGACTGCTCCCCCATCTATTCCTCACAGGCTCCCGCTACCCTGGCTCCTGTACACCATCATTCACAGGTTCCAACCAGTGGCTGTCAGCAGCAATGGCCTCTTCTGTGCCATCGTCCTCCTCTTCATCATGCTGCTCTTCGTCATCCTCTCCATTGCTCTCTGCAAATGGCGGATGAACAAAGTGCTGGGCTTCATCATGTTTGGCCTCTACTTTGTGTTCCTGGTGATCAGCGTCCTCCTAGAAGACAGAATTCTTGTGTGCCCTGTCTCCATTTAGTAGGAAAAGCCATATCTTGAACTAACAGCATGGATGGTCCCTCCCCGCCCTGGGTTCTAGGCTCCTTGACCTCTCCAGAGGAGGCAGCTGGCACACACAGCCATGGGCATTTCAAAGCGTCCCTCCTTGGTGGATTTGAGGATGGATGGATTCACACTGGGCCCACTCATTTCACAAGCTGCTGCCAACCTTGCCTACTGAAACAGCTTCACACAAGAGACCATGCAAGAACCGTCCATTTGGGGCTTCTCTCCATTTCACCACTGACAGGTACTCCTCGCTGGTCGGAGGTACATTCGTTGTAATGATGCAAACAATGACAAAGGTCCTCTCTCTATATACGTACAAAATATACAAATTATAAATAGATGCACATGAACATACCCCTGCCTGTTCCTGTATTATACCTCTCCTTTCATACCTATAGAGTAATACATACCTGTATACAAAGAAAAAGAAAAATTTTATATATATATATAAAATCATCACACACATATATATATATAAATACAAATGCATCTTTTCAGGGATAGCTCTAGTATATTTATAGCACCTATTTGAAGAGGGGCATCAACCTTCAGTCTGAGCTTTACCTCTTATGTGCAAGAGGTAAACTAACAGAATCATTGCTGTGACCTTCAGCCTACCTTGGACTTACTGAGATCCTGCATGGTAAGGCAGATATTTTAGAGAAATATGTTGCAGGAGGGAGGGCTTGGTGGAGAGGGTCTGTAGGGACCCTGAGATGAGACCTCCAAAATATGCCCACCAGCCAAACAGTGAAGACTATCTGTCCACCCCTGCTGGGGTACAGTGATCAAAACCCGTGGGGTTACTTGGGACAGACAGACGTAAAACCCAGACTGGGTGGATATTGCTTTAGGGTGGGGAGAGGCAGGGGAGAGGTGACCAGGGTTAGGGGTTTTTGAATTTTTTTTAATATATTGCCCTAGCATGCAAGTAGAAAATATAACTGCAAACCAAATTAGTGTTCTTCTAGGACAATGAGACTATATAAACTGAACCTATATTGTTCTAATGCATGTCTCATTATCATCCAAAAAGGAGGGTGGGGGGGGCAAGTCTAGCTCTGATTGTCATTTAGGCGTATTTTGATGCTAAGGGCTCACATATAATCCAAATGCCTGCCAAGAGAGCCTGCCATATGTAATAAGAAATATCATCGAGTAGAGGGGCTCTGTGAAACTTGCCACCTAATGGGAATATAAGGGCGTATGCAGTTCTTTAAAGCATCTTCCAATGTGGTTCATAAAGGGCTTCAGTATCTAAAGAAATCATTATTCCACCAATAGAACTAAACTGATCATCATCAATATTGCTTGGATTAAGGTAGCTTAGAGATGTTTGGAAAGGCATGCACACTCAGCACACTCAGGAAGGTTTCTGAGTCGTCCGTCTAGTGGTGCCAGGACCAGGATTTGGTTAAAGCACATGAAAAATCTGTGTCTCTCCTTCCATAGGGACCCCATATGGGACTCTTTCAAGCGTAGAGTCCACTGAAGACTTCTTCACGCTTCTTCCTCAACCCCCGTCACTCCAGGGTTTTGATCTCTTGATTTTGCTCAGCATTCCTGTGACATTTTCATTTCATTCATATCCCCCCCCCAATTTTGTTTAATATCTTGTATGATTTCTCAGGTCTGTGTCCACAGAAAATAAAAAACATCGTGGGGGGGTGGGGGCGAACTCAATTGATGAAAAATTAGTGTTTCTCATTCCCCCAAGTCATGCTTTCCTTTCAATCAGCTGAAAAAGTAAACGGAGGATGGCTCATTATTGGCACCCACCTTCCATCCCAGGCGGCCCACGCCCCATACGGGCAACTCTACGACGTGTGTTCTCGTCTCCAGTCTATTGTATCCCTGATGACGCTGTGATTCTGTTGTGGGCACGGACCTCCTGACACGGGGAGAGAGGAGGCGCAACTCACAGAGAGCGAGGGAGGGAAACCTGACAGCCCCAGATCAAGCTCAGTATTCCTTCGACAAGACCCCAGCTCCCTCCACAGCCCACGGCAGTAACAGGCAGCGCAGGTCCGTGCTCCTCCCCCGCCAGCAGAAGGCGCTTCGGGGCGCAGGACCTCTGGGAAAACAGGGAAGCAAGATGGCCGCCACAGCGGAGGCCAAACTTCCGGTCCCCCACCCCCACTCCCACCCCCACCCCCACCCCGGCTTTGCAAAGTCGGTGGTCGGTTGCGCGAGAAAAGCCCACATCTTCATCAAGGGCACGGTGTTGTATTGAGGCAAGAATCTGTGCTACTTCCTTAGAGGGAAAGAGAATGAATAAGTGAACTTTTTGTCAAATCCTGCGGTGGTTCCCCCACCCCACCCCCGCGCTTTACTTGAAGGGGAGCAAACTGGGTTATTGCATGAGTATGTATTCTTGGCTGGTCTGCTACCTGAGGGAAGGTGTGGATGGGTGACGTTATCTCAAATGCAGGTCAACTGCATGAAACCAAAAAGGATGAGGGAGGCCCACCGTAGCCCCGTTCTTGTTCCAGCACCTGCTGACGCTTCCCCGCCCCCGCACTCCTTCCCAGCCATTCCCAGCTCACAGTGAAGACCCATCCAAGCGGCCACAGAGCATTTCACTTGCCTCCGGAGCTCCACGTCCCAGGAAATGCTGTGACTGTTAAAAGTCGCCCTTGAGGAGACAGGATTTATGAGCCCCTTCCGGCCCCTGTGAGGAGCACTGAGCACGATGTACAACAGCCGTGTCTCCTGCCTGCCTGGTAGGCAGTCCCCTTCCCTGGCCACTGCTGTCCTCAGGATGGGTCTATGAGGTCATGTGTTGGGCTAGGCTAAGTCCAGAGAGCGGTGTGTAGAATGCAACAGTGGATCTTGAAAAGCCTTCAAATCTCTAACATAATTCTAAGAAAGAACTTTCCTGAGCAGGTCATCTCTAGCACTTTCCCTGCATGCCTGTATATATACATATATAAATATATCCTTATACCAGATCTGTATGTACACATGCTACATCATCACCCTCTGACCTGTCACCTTCAGGATTCAAAAGCAGGGCACATCAAGTTTGTCCTGATGAAGGAAGAGAAAAGTCACACACACCACTAACGTAAGGGAACATCTCTTTCTGTTCTCTTAAGGTTTGTTCTGGGCATGTGTTCGCACTAAGCTACCTAGTGCGGCCTCATTCCTTATACTTCCCCACTCCAAGAGTAGAGTTATAGAAATGGCCAGCTGTAGCCTCAGTACTGACATATAGGCAGAAGACTACACAACTACTACACAACAGAAAAGCCTAGACTGCAGAAATTCTTCTCTTTCTTGTAGCAGGGTGTATAAATATCAAAAATTCTAGAACCACCTTCTTGCTTCTCAACCTAAAACAAGCAAGCCTTGCCCGGAGGGTTCCAGTCAGCCCCAGCAAACCAAGCAGGTCTTGCTTGCTGACACCTCCCCTGTGGCCATCCGTAGGCAGCCCCGGCACAGGAGAGCAAGCTGGCTCAAACCGAGAATGCCCAAGTAGAACATTCTAAATTGCATCTGGAAATGCTCGTGCTGGGTCCCGCTGCCTTCTGAACCTGACTAGTTCCTGAAGCACTGGAGCTGGTGGTGAATGGCATCTGTGCTGTCTTCCAGGACCTACGCTGAGCCCAGATCAGGAAGCCACAGAACACATGCACAGACCAAGGCGTAGGGCTGTTTGTCAATTTGGCAGATGAGGCAGAATATCCTAAAGTCTGGCCCAGAAGATTATATAAAGAAGCAGGCACTGATTCATAGTCAGGGAATATGCTTTGTAAGGCTTCTAACAGGTGCCCCCTGACAGGGGCCATTATAATTTATTTTCTAGGAAAGGCATGAATCAGGTGCTTTGCAGTTCTTTCAGCAAAACACAGCTGCCTCACTGATGAGACATTTGATAATATTAATGGGCAGGGAGAAAGTTGGCAAACTCCCCACCAACGCTCACAGCTCTTAAACCCCGAAACAGGGAGATGCGCGATGAGCCATAAAGGGAAGTGCCCTACCCCCACCCCCAGTCCACCTTAACAGAAAGCTGACCAAGCAAATCACAGCAGCTAGAGCTGCCGCCAGAGTCACAGCTGGAGAAAAGGAGACTTCCGCTCCCTGCTCAGCTGAGATTGCTGTGTTGGAATATGCGATAGGAGTCTGATGACCTATCTGAATACAAGCATTTCCAGCAACTTCAGTATGCTTTCTTCCCTGCACTTGCCAGTGCACACACACACAATTACAAGGATGCCATGCTTCCTTGCACCGGGACAGATTGTTACTCTAGTAATTAAGTGCCCATATTAGAAGTGACAGGTCTATTCCAGAAGAAATACAGGGAAACTGTCCTCAGGGTGATTTCTGGGGAAATCAGCTATCTCCTGAAGGCTTGATGTAGAAGCTAATGCTCATTCTGGCTAAGCCAGATCTCACATAAGCATGTGGCTTAATGTTTTTAAAAAGACACATCTT
This sequence comes from Martes martes, assembly GCF_963455335.1. Classification (NCBI taxonomy): domain Eukaryota; kingdom Metazoa; phylum Chordata; class Mammalia; order Carnivora; family Mustelidae; genus Martes; species Martes martes. Next base: position 47,332,882 of record NC_137900.1, on the reverse strand, counting down.
CAACTCCTCAACCTCCCTCAGTAATATTGTCTTTAATTAGTAAGTAAGGGCTTTGCCATTAAAAGAGAATGGGGCGGGGGGGGGGGGAGGAAGGGGGAATGCAGCATAAGGAAAAGAAAGGAAAAAATTATTTGCTCTTACCACAATTCCCAAGAAAACAAGTGTCACACTGATATATATCCCCTGCATAGTTTAAAATAATTACAAATTTCAGGCTTTTTCAACCAATTATATGAACCTGCATAGAGTCCCAGATGAAAATATCTTCCCTTCTCTAGAAGGCCTTGGGACAGAAACGTTATGTGCCCTGCCCCGCTATTTCCGCTTAGCTTCTTGCCTCTATGTATCTTTGTTGATTTCACAGCTTTGCATTCTTTGAACTATGTAACAAACAAGAAAAGCAATAAAGGACACTTCTCACCACTCTATTACTTATCATTACAACATTGCAGTGTTTTGCTTTTAGGGGTTTTGGTTTTTGTTTTTGGTGGTTTTTTTGTTTTTGTTTTTTGTTTTTTGTTTTTTGTTTTTTGTTTTTTTTGCTTCCCCCGCCCTTCACTGGGAGCTTTGAAACTCCTCGGGCTATGGCATGTGATTGCCAGGAGAATTCAGGCATCTGTAGAAAGCACAGGTGCCCTCGTGTTTGGTATGGAAATAACACATCTTCCCACCTAGACGCCCCCACCCCCCAGGGGACCAGCCTTGCTCAGAACCACCTGAATTCTACAGTAGTCTTTCATCTGCCTGGTGAAGTGTCCTTTAAAAACAGCAAGAGAGCACTAAAAATGATAAAGTGAATCCACAAGTCACCCAGTTTTTATAGAGACAAAAATGACCCTATAATTACAGCTGGGGAGACACCTCTGTTCAAATTAGTATACAAGGGAAACTCCATAGAACACCAAATTAAGCCAGAGCGCTTTCACTAAATGAATGACTGACAGACTGGAAAACCTTGAAGAATTTTAAAAAAAGAGAGAGAGAGAGAACGACCTAAGTCTGGAAGAGTGCCATGGAATCTGCACTGAGTTTGCCTAAGGTTTAATTCTGTTAAGACAGTTCGTCCAGCCTATCACCCTCATCAGAAGGACGATTCTTTCACCGGAGAGGGGTCCTGGCTTAGGTGTTCTGGCAGAACCAGGTTTCCTCAGCTATTAACATTAACAGCCAGCAAGTTAACCCTAGCCCAACAAGTTGATGACTCTACCTATGTCTTTTTCGGGGGGCAGAAGAGAACTGTGCCCCTTTACCTTGTACCCCTGACACAGTTGAGAGCCACTACTCTGTGACTCTTTATCTGTTTTCATCAAAAGTATCTTTAGAGTTTTATTTCAGAGCCCTTTTTTCCTAATCCTCTTAATTTGTATCGTTCTTCTCTACTCAGCCTTTTTAAATGCTGTAGGGTCTGCCTAAATCATAGAGCCTTATGACTAATCGTGATACGGGTCAGTTCTGGACAGGGCTGACTTACCATCGCAAACCCAATGCTTTGCTCCCTTTTCCTGCATCCCTCTGTTGCTCTTACTTTTAGGAAGTCATGCTTCATTGCTAATTCACATTCATCTTCTGTTCCCTATCACTTCAGTATCTCCTCTCCAACACACTGAGCTGAAGCCACTGCGTTTCTCAGCCGGTCCTGATGCATTTCTCAGCCTCTCCCGATGCATTTGGCTAGCCATTGTTCCTACTATGGGCCACTCCCTTCTCGGCCTTTCTGAGTCTCAGTCTGTTTATTTCTAAGGCCGCTTCCAGTTTTCAAGTCCAGAGTGGAGTCAATGCTCACTCCCCTTCAAGGTTCTCACCACCGGTCCCAGGTTTGTTTGCACTTGGCAAGACCAATGAGCATTTTCTGCACCTCCTCATTAATGTGAATATTCAAAAGTGTTGGGCTCCTGCAATTCCATGTAATTGGTGATTTCTTAGGAGGAAAAAAAATCCCTCCTGATTGCTACTACAATGTGAACAGAATTCACGACCATAAAAGAGTAGAGTCACAGAAATACCTTCCGAGCACCTGAGGCCTTGATACAACAGCCCTAACAGGCATTTAGCCAGGGGAGAAAAATATGAACACAGGATGTGGCATGATCATGAGGTCCAGGGAGGGAGGTTAAGATCATGAGCTTCATTTTTAAGGTCATAATTCCACACTCGCAAAGAATTCAGAATGCTGGAAATCATTCAGATGCCCTACCTGCTTTGATTTACCTAAAGGATTTCGTATTTCACTTCAATAGGAAATAGCAGAAATGGTTGGACCTCTCCTTATCTCCCAGTATTGCCATGCATTTCCTTTCCCGTGTGCTAAGTTGGGTAGGAATTGGTTGTAGATTAGGTCCTGGCCCAGGAAACTGGGCTACCGTTCCCCAAAGGGATGAGAATTTGCTCCTGTGTCCTCACATACTGGGCTGCATATTCCTTTATGATGGGTCCGTAAGTAGCGAAGGCCTTGGGACTGACAGTTCTTAAAACAGCTCACCGAAAGAGAATACCAGTGATCATGTCACACACACACACACACACACACAGAGGAATGAGTTAAGTCTTGAATCCCTGAATTAAATAATTTTAAGGATCAAATTACCTGCATGCAGTAAGGATAGATAATTCCTTGCCATTTAATTAAATGAATTTCCAATTCTTCTCATCAGGATTAAACTGAAGGACGATGGATGCCTTTTGGGTTTTTAATTTTTTAATATTGCACTTTATAGTACTTCATAAGAGACAATTGTCTTAATTAAAGCCATAAAATACCAATAATACATATATTCAGGGCTTCTGAATATAGTCAGTCAATAAGCAGTCATGAGTCATTCCTGTTTTGTATTGTTTGTTGTAAACTGGAGTTTATCTGTTCTATTTTTTATTGCATACAATTACTGTTCTAGACAATCCTAACCTACTGATAAATTTTGGATGTGTACTTCAATAAAACTCTGAAAATGAAAGAAATTGTTCATTTCACAAAGGCATTCTTCATCTTCAAAGTAGCTTGTGACCTAGTTTCTTTAAATAGCAAGTTCTGATACTATATTGAAAATATTTCTCTTTCTAAATTATAGATTTATTATTTTTCAGGAATCCATTTGTTATGTAAAGCAAGGTTCACCCATATAGAGAGTGAAATGGATAAGTAGGCAAATATATACTTGGGAAATTTAAGGTTTGTTTGAGTTTTTCTGTAAATGTAGGATGAGCCTAAGAAGTTCCCTTATAAAAATGGCAAATATAGATACACAATTTGTCGATAGTTTCCTATGCCGACATTATAAACCTTCCTTGGGAGGACACAGAAAATAACGGACTTCATAATGCACTCCGTTTCTCCTAAAATACACAAGTTCTGACCAGCATGGTAGGCGACTTACCTAGACACACAGAGGTCCCCACAACTAAAAACTTTAATATTTCACTTGATCACAACTTTCTGTGTAATTTGAGGGAAAGCTAAAAGAATGACCAAAAAGCATTTAATAGCCTAGAAATATTCACCACAACTGGGTGCCTAAATAATATAAACATGTACATTAAATTGAACGACCCCATCAATTTGATGCTTAAATATCTCTTTGCCCTAAGATAGAGGGTCTAGACCAAGAGCCAGTGATGTTCTTGTTGGGGACTGTTTTGTGGTCTGAAGACTTTCTCCAAAGGACAGAGACTCTCCATCCAGAAGAGGGAGTCTCTGTTAACATACAGCCCTGTTGGACACTGCATGCAAAGTCCGTATTTGTGCCCTGCAGTCTAGCCCAGGAGAAATGGCTGGACCTCTATTTGTCACCCAGTATTGCGGTGCATTTCCTTCTTCGAGTGTGAAAAAGCTCCAGAAGCAAGAGCTTCTATCTCCAAGCAATCTGCAGTCTCAAAGAGCCCTTACAAATTGGAACAGCAAAAGCTCCTTCCTGGATTAATGCAGTTGCTGCTAGCCCTAGAGGAAAGATAAATTATACTTTTGTTCTTCGCATATTGGTAAAACAGACAGAATGTGATCGACACCGACCCGAATGTAGCCATTTGCCCTAGAGCACATAAACACTTTTTTGGACAGGTTACATTAAAAATTTCAGAATGCCATTTTTGTAAGGGATCTTTTTAGGGATCAATGTCATCCCCCACTTCCTCTGTTTGCCTCCATTTTAAAGAAGCATTTTAACCCCTATCTTTACCCCTAACAAGAATCCAAATGATGCACTTCCAGATTATTTTTGTCATTTTCTATGTGTTTTGTTTATTACGTGCAGTTTTCACTGGATGACAGATGTATGGAGGTTTTGCGTCAGTTTATTCTCTGTGAATATGTCTGTACATAGAAAGCTATATTTATTTGTACATAGGCTGTTTGCAGTAATATGTTTCTGTCACATGAACTTCACTTGATAAAGGGCGTTTGTTTCTTCACTGTGTTCCTGTTACACTTTCCACACCTTTGTGCTTCTACTACTGGTAATCGACTCATAGAATATCACTTTATGTAACTAAATCTCCTCAGTGTGAAAAATAATAGTAATAAAATTATTGACTCTAAAAAAAAGTTGTTTTTTTAATAATTCTTGACTTCAGCTAATCAGGACCCTCAGGTCTCAAGAAATAGACAGTTGTAGACATTTCATTGCAGGGATTCAAGGGAACAAAAAGACAAGCACTACTTATGCTCATTATAACTGCTGAACGCTTACTAATGTCATTTGAGCTCTTAAATGTCTGACAGACCCTCATACATTGAAAGGACTATACAAACAATTGGATTTTTATTAATTAAATATACTGAAATTGTAAATTTAAAAGCCTAGTGTTCTCTAAGCCTTTAAGCTCAGTTTAGAAGTCTTGTTATAAATCTGATATTTTACATACAAATAAAATTTCACAGTCACTGTCTTCTTTGATTATACTCAAGTAACTGATAAGTTTAAAAGATTAAATTCTAAAGAGTTAACCTCACTTGTGAATTAAATCCCCTCGGGCACTTTTTAAATGTTACACAGTTAACGTACCCAATTTTCTGAAATACTCCAAAAACCTGACAAACCTAAAAAAAAAACCAACTTCTTCCCTATGCACATTGGCAATTCTTCTTAATCTAATGTATCAAACAAAATATCATAAACCAGGTTTTCACCTACATTTAAATACTATTTACCGACAATAAAAATCTACAATATCTTGGGGCACCTGGATGGCTCAGTGGGTTGAGGCCTCTTCCTTCGGCTTGAGTCATGATCCCAGGGTCCTGGTATCCAGCCCCGAGTCAGACTCTCTGCTCCGCGGGGAGCCTGCTTCCTCCTCTCTCTCTGCCTGTCTCTCTGCCTACTTGTGATCTCAGTCTAATAAATAAATAAAATCTTTTAAAAAAATCTACTATATCTTTAAAATGAATATCGTGAGACTAATATCAATTACACATTTCAAACTTTAATCTGATTACTAATATGCCAGATTTGTGTAGAATATCTTAAAACACAAATGCACACCAAACATCCCAATGATTATAAAACTTATTCCTAAACCGCACCAAAATGTCAGTGTTATCAATTCGATTTACTTTATTATTGCTATATTTCAGTAACACCTTACTGACTAAAGAGCAGATCTACCATCTCTGTAAGGATGCGATGACCGAGCCTGAGTCACAGTATTGTTATTTATCATGGATTGTGTGGATCCCAGAACATGACCCGTGATCCCTACATACAAGATGACCCTACAGGAGCCAACAGTAGTCACAGAGCACTCAGACTGTGAGTCACATCCTGTTTCATATTCATGGACAGCCCCTTCCTCGCCAAGCCCCAGGCTCTCCGCTGGAGTTTAATTTTGCAATCCAGCAAGCATCATTACCATTACTTTTTTTTAACGTGAAATCTCTTTCAAAGCTTTGTCTCCTCATTTGAATAGGTGAATTTTGCAGGTTTTTTTTTAGTTTCAGCCAGTTTTTCTGTACCTCTGGGTTAGAGTCTCCTAATCTCTTCATTGCTTGGTTGGATTCTTCATTCTGTTCGTAACTTTCTTGTCTGCCCTGACCACAAATCCAAACATTTTATTAACAACTATGTGTGTGCACTAATGCTAAATACTTTGTATACATTTCATTTAATCCTCATAACAACTCACTGAGTTGGGTGCCATTTTATTCCCATTTTACAGATAGAAATGGGAGGCCCAGAGTGGTTCAATAACATGCCCAAGATCACACAGTGAGTGTCAGAATATTAAACTAAATCTGAGTCCTTCCATTACCCAAATTCGAGCTCATAAAGATCACTTGTTATCTTCTCCATGAGCTACATAATCACCCCAAATCCCAAGACTTACAGTTATGGGCCGCACAAGCCATGAGGCAGGGTGAAAACACCAAAGTCAATCAAGTGTTGGGCCTCTTTCGGCATTTCCTAAACTTACACTTCTCCATAAAAAGTACATGCATGCCAGCTGCAACTGAACGAGTGAGTTTGGCGTCTCCATCGCAGGATTTCTCAAACTTGGCACCGTGGACATTTGGGGCTAGAAAATTATTTGTTGGTGGGTGCTGTCCTATGTATTATAGGGTGTTTAGCATATCCCTGACTTTTATCCATTAAGTACAAGTTTCAATGAACAAGAAAATGTTTCCCGACATTGGCCAATGTACCCAGGGGTGGGGGGTGTAAAATCGCCTGTGCTTGAGAACCACTACCGTTCTGTCAAGTAGAATTCAGTCTGCAACATCAAGGTAGAGGCACTTCAGCCGATGTTGCCTTTTCAGCTCACTCATGCGCATTCTCCCTCTCTCCCTCTCTCTCTGACACACACACACACACACACACACACACACACACGTATCCAATCCCCCGTCCACAGCAGTGCAGAGGTCCAAATTCAAGCAGGAAAGTCCATTTGGCCTCAATTTTTAAATGGTCTCCATGTGAACAGAAACTGCTGAAGCTACACTTCGGGACCCCTTCTTCAGCCCATTCCACATGGATGGGCATTTTACCATCCATGGTAAAATGGTTCTAAGGTGTCTGCCTCTCTTGTGTTTCTGGGTTTCTCCCTGGGCAACACTTGGCCATTCTCTTGAAGGATCTTCTGCAACCCACAGCCATAGTATAGCACATGCCCCAAATCATGCTCCAAGGGGACCTCTTTCATGAACGTCCACAGGCATTGTCCTTGTAGCTGGGTTTCTCCCCAGAGGAAGATTTAAAGGTCTTTTTCTCTGTCAGGATAACTTAAGGGCTGAGGGCAAACAGTCAACGTTAAGGAAAGCTTAAAATCCATGCTTGCTCTCATCTTCCTTCCAGAATGAAGCCCACTTCTCAGCGACAAGGATTTATTTAGGAACTGCTTTATATTTAGGGAAAAGGCACAGACATTTTAACATTAGTTCAACCCAGTGATGTTTACAGCCCCAATGGTATTTTTGATCTATGTTTGAGAATGTAAATATTTTCGTCACAATGACATTAATGCTAATTTCACCAGTGCTGATTTCAGGCAACTTTCATTAGTTTGATTAAAATCTTTGCTCAGTTGTCATAGGGAACAATTTCTAACCACTTTTATTTTATTGAAATTTTCATAGAGAATTGCTTTCTGTATAAATTTTAAAATAGGGGGCACCTGGGTGGCTTAGTCAGTTAAGTGTCTGACTCTTGATTTAGGCTCAGGTCATGACCTCAGGGTCCTGGAATCGAGCTCCACATCAGCTCCCTGCTCAGCGAGGAGTCTGCTTCAGGATGTTCTCTGCCCCTCCCCCCACCCCCCACACTCACTCACTCCTTCTCTTTCTAAAATAAATATAGAAATCTTTAAAAATATAATAAAATAAAATAGGAACTCAACTCATCAACTAAGTTTTGTTTTGTATCCATATCACAGTTGTTATTGGGAATAGCTATTGGAAATTATTAAAAAGAAAACCATTAGCCCAAAATAGCATCATTTAGGTTTAGGTCCTAAGTCATTAAACCAAGCCTTAATACCTAACCTAACTGCAGTTTCAACCCCTCAGGAATGTAATCTTTAGACAGTCAATATGGAATTTGATGGCCAATACTAGGAAATTTACTGATAGACCCCTTCCACCACCTTTAAGAGGCAACGTTGTCTACACAATGCATTCCTTGCCAATAAGTTTTTCTTTTTTAATGCCCTCTCTCTGCCTTTAAAAAAAACTTTCTCTTGTTTAGCTCAGTGGAGTTCCCCTCTACTTGCTAGGTGTGATGTTGCCAGATCTATGAATTGTTTAATAAAGCCAATGTGGTCTTTAAATTTAGTCGGTTAGGAGCGCCTGGGTGGCTCAGTTGTTAAACTTCTGCCTTCGGCTCAGGTCATGATCCCTGGGTCCTGAAATCGAGCCCCTCGTGCCTCTCCCTCCCCAACTCAACCTGCTTGTGTTCCTCTCTTGCTGTCTCTCTCTGTCAAATAAATAAATAAATAAAATCTTTTAAAATTAATTAATTAATTAATTTACTCAAATGTTGTTTTTTAACAGAATCTTCTCCAGGATTTGGACTGAACTCAGTTTTTATTGGTACAATTTTACAGATCTAAATTACATCAAAAATATTTGTTTTCCATTCATTTTTTAATTTTCATTTGCAACTCTAGAATAGATTATACTCTTTGGAGGTTACGTTGCTAAAGAAAAAACCATAGTATACCTTGGAATTGCTATATTTTTTCCAGAATGCCTTCACCTTTTAGGACTAGTTTATTTAGGTTCAGCCTCAGTAAAGATTTATGGCAGTGAAAACATGATTTCCCACAGCATAGCAACCCTGCGTGGATTTTTTTATTGTTGCTGTTTTGGGTCGGGTTTTTTTTTCTTTTTTTTTTTTTACTACCCCTATGCTTTTATAATACCATTTTTGAAACTTGTTTCTGAATATAGTCTCAGCTTAAAGTGTAATGCTAAAATAATGAGAACTATTTAAACAACACCAACAAAATCTGTTATGGTATGCATTTGATTAACTTATAAAGTATTAAAGGAAAATATGTCCCACAAGTAATTTTTATTCAGTTTTATCAAATGACATTTGTAAAAATAGAAAGTTATGGAAAAAGTTGCCTTTGCAACTATTTATGTTAGCAATTGGCCTACAAGCACCCATATAATTAATGTTTGGTTTAAAAAAAAAAACAACACTCCCTAGTCACCAACACCAAGGTACTGGGATCCAAAAGCATTGACAATGACCAACCATAAAGAAGTCTTGATACAAAGTATGCAATGATCGGAGTCCAGAACTGTCAGAAAGACTGACTCTGATCTGCCTCTTCTTACCTACAAGTTACTCAATGACTCTGCATCACCAGTGCCTTGTCTATGAAATAATACTACCGTATTTCTACTCTCCAACCCCCCAGAGCTTGTTGGAAAGAATGAGTTACTACTCCATGAGGTGCCTGGGTCAGAGTAGCCTTTTAGTATAGGTCAGCTTTCTCCTCCCCATCCCATGTGACGTTGAACAAGTTCTAGAACCTAAGACAAAAAAGATGTTTTAAGTAGATCCTTTATAGGGGTATCTGGACACTTCCTAATCTTACAGATTACAGGAACCCTAATTGTTTGTCTCAGTACTCTAACACTACACTCATCAGAAAGCCCGTCTCTTCCTGGGATGCCACTGAGCTCAGCCCCCCCACCTACCCTCACTCAGCAATGTGCCCGGGACCTGGGGATCTAAAGGCCTAGCTCGGTTACTAACAACAGAGCGGGATGAAATCTCTTTCTAGGTGTCAGCTCATTGAGGACATAAAAATTTCTGGGGCTAGGGCGCCTGGGTGGCTCAGTGGGTTAAGCCTCTGCCTTCGGCTCAGGTCATGATCCCAGTCAGGGGCCTGGGATTGAGTCCCACATCAGGCTCTCTGCTCAGCAGGGAGCCTGCTTCCCCGCCACCACCACCCCCGCCCCTCCTGCCTGCCTCTCTGCCTACTTGTGATCTCTCTTTGTCAAATAAATAAATAAAATCTTAAAAAAAAAAAATTCTGGGGTGCACCAAAGCCCTCAGGATTTCCACATCTTTTGGAGGCCTTGGGAGCCTATACCTGCAAATAACACACAGAAACACGAACCTCCTGGTTGGTCGATCTTGCCTCTAGAGCCAGCTCACACATTAAATACACTCTGTATATCTCTACAGGGACAGCCCTGGGACCTTGCAAACCCAGAGTTGGCAAACACTTGGTAAATTTCTCCATTCACACTCCCTGGCCCTCAGCAGACATCAACAATCAATCACAGCACCATTTCCCACTACACTTTCCAGCCAAGCATTCCAGGCAGCCAGTAACCATCAGTGCTCCTGGCATGCAAGACAAAACCTAATTGTCACATTCTAGCCCAACCAATAAATGAGGGAAATGAGAGCTAAATAGGCAGGGCTACCTTCCTGAGGTCACACTAGTAAGCCATCCAACTCGATATTAAGGTCTGGTTTTTATTTTGTCTACAGTCTTTGCTAGGGAACCGTGATAAGAAGTCTTCTCATTTAAAAGGCTTAAGTCAGGTCATTAGTTAGGTTATAGGCAGGCAGTGAATGATGACAGCTTTTAATTAGTGAGAACTGTGTAGAAAGAAAAGAAAGGTTTTGCTGCTGGGATTTGATAATAGAATTTCCAGTAAATAATAAAAACACCTCAGGAACAAAAAAAAAAAAAAAAGGTGATGTCCACATTTGGTTACAAAACAATTGGAAGGAATGCATATGGCTTTGTCTGCTGCCAGCAGCTAATGACCCATGTCCTTGAAATAGAATCAGGTCAGAGAGGGTTGTAAACATTCACGCTTTCCTGTCTCCTAGCAGGAATTTGCTCAAATGTGCAATCAATCCCTGTAAGAGTTCCACTAGACTTAAGGGAAAAAGGAAAAGAAAAAAATGTTGTCGACAAGAAAAGTAATGCTTGTCATTCCCGGTGGCCTAGGTCAACAACTCCTAGGTCAGGAATGGCCTTTAGAAGAGCCTGGGAGATGGGAGAAAGACCCTGTCCCCAGATCCTCAAGTACCCCCTCCATTCTGGACTGTTGCCTAGAATTTTATCTTGGTGCCTTCTCTCTCCAACTCAACGCTTCTTAACCATGAGGCTGGGCCCGAAGGGCATGTCCAAAACACCTGCAGGCTTCTTCAAATTCCGCACATAAAACCAGCCTGTGGGTGGCCAGAGACAGGCATTAGCACTGGGGGCACAAGGAGAGTGAGCCCCAGCCCCTGTTCTCAAAGACTGCATGGCTTGTAGAGGGCGATCAGTATGTGACAAATACAGGACTCGTACTAGAATAAGCAGGCTTAGAGGGAGATTAAGAAACCAGATAGGGGGCGCCTGGGTGGCTCAGTGGGTTAAAGCCTCTGCCTTCGGCTCAGGTCATGATCCCAGGGTCCTGGGATCGAGCCCCGCATCGGGCTCTCTGCTCCGTGGAGAGCCTGCTTTCTCCTCTCTCTCTGCCTGCCTCTCTGCCTACTTGTGATCTCTGTCTGTCAAATAAATAAATAAAATCTTAAAAAAAAAAAAAAGACAGAAATCTCTGTCTGTCAAATAAATAAATAAAATCTTAAAAAAAAAAAAAAATAGCCTGGGTTTGAAAGCCCAGTTCTGCCCACTTACTAGCTGGGTGACCTAAACCTCACTGTGCCTCCCTTTTCCCATCTATAACCTCATGAGAGTTGTTTTATGTGGGTTAAATCAGTGCATAATGATTGGGAATACCCCCCAGAACAGTGCCTACCTTAGAGTAAGCAATATCCCTCTGTCTGATAAATAATGCTATAAATGGGGGTCTGCGTATTGGAGCCCAGAGGGAGGCCTGATCAACTCCATCTCAGAATTCAGGGAAAAAAGCTACAGAGAAAAGATGGCCCAGAAGCTGGGGGCGAGGGGGATGGGATTGGGGTGGCGAGGGCCACAAGTCTAATGAGGAACTCGTGCCAAGCGACAGATGAGAAAAAAGTGTGGCATTTGGGGAAACAATATTTGGTGTGGCTAGAAGGTTAAGTAGGGCCTGCTAAGTGATGGAGGGATGGACGCAGAAAAGGTGGGCGGTAGCAGATTGCAGAGAACTTTCTCCAACCCCTCCAAGCCACCTGGACCCTCTCAGGCCACTGGAGGCTCTTTGCCAGCATGTGACCTGGTCAGATCAAGGTTCAAGAAAGTCCTGCACATACTGAAAAGAGATGGTGTCCTGGATTTGCTTCAGAATGAAACTGCGGGAGGGGGGGTGGGGGGGCTGGGTAGCTCAGTGGGTTAAAGCCTCTGCCTTCAGCTCAGGGTCCTGGGATAGAGCTCCGCATCGGGCTCTCTGCTCAGCAGGGAGCCTGCTTCCTCCTCTCTCTCTCTCTCTCTCTCTCCCTGCCTCTCTGCCTACTTGTGATGTCTGTCAAATAAATAAATAAATCTTAAAAAAAAAAAAGAAAGAAAGAAACTGGGGGTGAGGGGTTGGAAGAAAGAGAAGAAACTGCATTGGATCTGAGTTGATCATTGTTGAGGCTGGGTGGTGGCTATATGGGGGTTTGTTATATTATTGTTTTCATATGACTGAAATTCTCCATCATAAACAATTATCCGGAGAGGGTGGCTGGGAGAAAGCTCTTAGGCAGTATCACTCCCTGCTATCATCGGCCATTTGCACCTCAGTGTGAAAGGAGGAACGTTCAGTAAGAATGAAGAATAGCAAGCAGAGGACGCCTGCGGGGGGAGGGGCCATTAAAGTAAAATGGAGGCAGGAGAAGGCGGTCAGCCAGGTGGTGGGGCCTGCCTGAGACCACGTGGCCTCTTACCCCCGCCCCCGCCCCGTACCCCCCACCCCGACCGCTGCACATTCCCCGTGCCTCCACCTGGGTGAGTGTGGCTGACACAGACTTTGGCAATCCGCTCTCTGCCAGGCCACTTCTGCTACCACCCCCTGGTTTTGCTGCTAATGTTCTCCCTGGGGCCACTGCTGATGGACTTCTCCCCACCATGGGGGGGTCCAGGAGACTCCAGGACTGCCCTGAGCCCACTTTAGCATCCAGGAGGATGAGTTTTTTCTGCAGTGAGCTGTTCTGTCTGAGATCTTGGATCTTAGGTGTGTCACATCGTGTGTCCCAGGGTTCCTCCAGGACCTGGGGTCATGGACAGGAGTAGCGTGACAGTTTGAGGGCCCCAAATGGCCCGGACTCCTGGGAGCACCCCAGAGCGACTCCAAGGAGGTTCGGAGGGGAGTTCAGCCTCCATGAGCTCCAGGAAACACCAGTGATAGGACAAGTGCGGCCTGTTTCACAGCAAGAAGATAAATGAAAGGCAGCGGGCGAGAGCCAGAGCAGAGCAGGAGAGAGCGAGTGAGCGTCTGTGGGTAAGGGAGTCCTGGAGAAAAGTCCTAGAAAAACTGGCTTCCAGAAGGGAGCAGGCCAAGCTTTAGGATGTTTGTCGAAAAAAGGAAAAATGCTCTTGTTCTAAGACAACATAATCCAAAGATTCTGAACTATTCTACCAGGGAGCTGGGGGACTCCCTCCTGTGTCACCTCCATATTTCTGCGGGGGAATGAGGGTTAAAGGGCCGAAAGAGCACCATCTCCCCTCCTTAGACCTTTGCCTGACCTTTTTTTTTTTTTTTTTCCCTACATTTTTCCTCTTGCTGGTGTAGGGATTAGGGGCAACTACAGTCTTCCTGTCTGAGAAGCGGTACGGGGCAGGGGTGCAGGAAAACCAAAGGGGTAAAAGCCTTCTAGGAGGGCAGCAGACACAGGCTTCCCAAGCTGCTGAGCGTTGCCAGATGCCCAGGTTGCGGGGAGGGGGTGCTCCTTCCACATCACCCCAGAAGAGCAGCCGAGGCTCCACCCAGCGCTGCTACTGCTCACCTGGCATCATTCCAGGTACTGCCTTCTACAGGCAAAACGGTCGACCCTGAAGATGGCCCCAGTGAAAGAAAGAGTCCTGAGGAGGGGCCAGCTTGGTGTTCTACCAGGTGGCCTAGAAAATAGAAAAACCTCACCCCAGGAGCCCCCAACGGCTAGCTGCTGCCAGTAGCCCCCTCAGGAAGGGCAGAGGCTGAGATATCTTAAGGCAAACCTGTTGGTCTTCAAGCTCTCCATGATTCTCACCTAAAAGCTATCAGGACTGACCGCCCCCCGCCCCCACCTTCCCACCACAGCCCCGCGGAGGATTTGAAAATGTGTGCAAATATCTTGGAGTTGTATCGTGACTCTGGAGCACACCTGGCATGTAAGCGGCAAGACCCAGCAATGCTTAAATGTCCTGCAAAGTGAGGGAAAGTCCTGCACAGAAAGAAAAAAATCATTCCGCTCAAAACGCCTCAAGCTCTCTACAGAAAAACACTGATAAGACCTTGCGTTGGCTGGGCTGTTTTTCAACATGAGCTTTCCTAGACTCCTAGACCCCTCCTCCTGCCCAGAACCCAGTTAGGGAAACACAACATCTAAGTTTAAATGTAGCTCAAAGACACAGGTGATTTGCTCTTGGGGGACCAAGGCGCCCTGGCTTCTGTGACTCCAGGCGGCTGCAGGCGGGCAGCTCGTGCCCACTCAAGCATGCATGCTCAGAAACACCCGAGGTGGGACAGCAAACTGTTTTCACACGACTTCCAGCTGATTCTATGTTCCTTAGATATGGGAACCACTGCTATATAAGCATTCATTTGAAACTCGGGTGTCTTAAGGAACTAATGTTACTGATTGTGCCCCTCCCCCAGCTTGGTTGCAGGCAACAACTGAAGGCAGGGAGGGGTAAGATCAAAGGCAAAGCGTGTAGAAAAATATCCAAATTCCTCCCTTCCCCGGATGCTCCCTCAGCCTGGCTGGGCAAGCATGCCAATCAGAGCCTCAGGACTGTCCCCCCACCCCCAAGATCCCCTTCGCATACCAGGGAGGGAAGGGCAATGCTCTCCACGCGTGGCCAGACCTCCAAGCTCAGACCAGGCTCCCAGGGTGCAGGTGATCTAGCAAAGGGAGAGAGGTCGTTCAGGCAGAAGGAGGTGAACATGGAACACTTACACCAGCCAGTCTCAGAGGGAGCTCTATCGCTAATCCTCACAGCTACCCTATGGGGCCGATGGCATTAAAGGATGTAGAAACAGCCCTTGGGGACATCAAATGACTTGGCCAAGGTCCTTCAGCTACTTAAGAGCAACGAGATTTGGAAGACTGGGCCATGTTCTAAATTCAACTGTGCTATTGTCAGCATTGTCTAAAAGGAACTTTCCCCAAGTATAGAAATGTCCTTTATGGATAGTTGTCAGCCACTTCTGGCAAATGTGGGTGGTACAATGAGGGGTACATCTCCTGTTTTACTCAAACTTAAGTGGCCACGTGTCATTGGTGACTGTTGCACATTGGAGGGACAGAGGTCTTCACCCAAACAACCCAGAGGAAAAAAATAAACACCAGAACTTTGGTATAACTACCAATTAATCATAGTACTCCTTAATCTTATTGGAAATGGTGACAGATTCTTAACAGTGTCTGAGTTAAGGAAATCCCACTAATCTCAAGTATTCAGATTTAAAGAGGCCAACCATCTCCAAATGTTGGCAGCCAGTAGTAGTCAGGGATGGCAGCTGGGAGATGTCCCATGCCACCAACGGATGGCCTGAATGAGGAGAGTAAAGGCATATGGAACATTTTAGCATTTAGTCTCTTCGCCATTTGACAGATTCCGGAGACCCTCTGGCTTGTTTCTTATAATCCTCATTTTTCTAAATATTAAGAAGACCTGGTCAAGTGGTTACCCCATGGATGATGACCCGCAGCAATGAGCGGAGGGATTACAGCAATCTTAGCCATGACTCGGTGCTGGGCAAAGCCGTCTTCTAAGTTGTCAGTCTTAAGGAAGCAAGCCTTATGCCAAGAAAAGACCATAGGGCATATCACCTGGTTTAACAGAGTTGGCATCTGTCCCTTGGCCATTCAGTGCCTGCTTAGATGAGAATCCCAGCCCAAGGGGGGCTAGTCAGTAGATTCCAGAACAAGTCAAGGACTCCAAATTCAGGCACTAATTGAGTAAGACCGGTGTCTTCTGTTGTAAGCAGATAGGAACCACTGTGCAATTCTGCTCCAAACCTTCTTTGCCTTTTGAATCTTCGCCGAAGATTAGAGGCCCTTTAGAATGTGATAAGCAAATCAACCCCCGTGGAGGTAGAGAAAAGCTGTATCGCTCTACGCTGCAAAATTGGGGTTTCCATCAAAACCCTGAGCCAACAGGGTTGGAGAAGCAGGTAATCTGGCAACCTAGATTATCAGAAGAAATTCCGAAAGCTGAATATTAGGACCCAGTCAGTGAAGAGCAACACAAAGGGATTAAAGAATTAATAGTGGAGGGAGGAAGAAAAATAGAAGGCTGAACAAAACAAGGGCAAGGTTTTCTTTCTAGAACACTGTGGTCACAAAGCCAGTCCATGGTCCTCCTGGTGCTTTGCACACACTGAGCTACTTTTAAAGCCTGGACCAGTCATATACTTGATTGACATCTGCAAGGAGCTCCTGTTTCTGGACACACAGTAGCTGTTAAAATAATAACCAGTCTCAAGTCTCCATGTGCTCTATGGTGACTTTGCTAAACCAGTGTGGGTGGCTAGGCTGGCCGCCTCACAGGGGGACCAGCACCAAAGAGCTCTTAATAGACTAAGCGCAGCAGACTCTCCGTTTTGAGAACATAAACCATTTTTAAAGAATCAGAAGGACCTGGGTTTTAGTCCCATCTCTTCCACTTTAGAGAAGCTCCTTTACTTCAGTGTCCACAGAACGGAGTGTAGCTATGTGGACTCAAATTCTCTTTGGACCCCTCCGTTACACAGATCTACAATACTGGAGGACGTTCAAACACAAGCACTCTTCCCATCCACGGATCACAGCTGAAGTTGCCCCCCTTTGTGATAAATTGGATTCTTTTTGAAAAAGAATTTTGGTTTTGGTCCTTGGTTAGTGAGTTACTGCTGTTCTGTCTCAGGTTCTCCGTAAGTTCATGTGAGAAAGGCTAGTAAAGTATTGATCCTTTCTGCTTGTTAAGGGAAAAGTTTGACAGTCCTGATTCCTTTTCAAAAAGCTTTGTTTCTGGGGGCGCCTGGGTGGCTCAATCGTTTGGGCATCTGCCTTCAGCTCAGGTCATTGTCCCAGGGTCCCGGGTTCGAGCCTCATGTCCGGCTCCCAGCTTGGCAGGGAACCTGCTCCTCCCTCTCCCCCCCAGTTTGGGTTTGCATGCTCTCTCTAATAAAAGCTTTGTTTCTGGAACTAAAACTCCTCTAAGATAGTCAGTGAGCCTCCAAGTGTGATCCTTAACCGCCTGTGAATGTTACCTGGAAGAAATAGGAGGCTATGAGGTGCGGAAGGTAGGGTCCTGATAAGAACCATCTCCCACCCTCCGGGTGATTCTTAGGCACACAGAAGTTTAAGAAGCACTCACATAGGGCTTTCTCCCTTCTCCATGGGGGGCCCAGAGGACACCGGTCATGAAATGAGCTTGTGAAAAGGATTTAAAGAGGCACAACGTCCTTGCACAGGTGTTTACTTTCAGGAGTCAAAAAGAAGCCCTTTGGTTTAAAAAAAAAAAAAAAATTCTCTTTTCTAGCCATGGCTCTGGCTCTGGCTTATTTTCATTGGCTTCACATCATTCATTTTAACAAAAGGATTGTCTCCAGTTAAAGAAATGTGTGTATGTATGTGGATAGACCATGTGCTTCCACAAAACTTAGGCACAGTTTGAATGTTGATTATGTCATTACAGGTCTGCCTTCCAAATACATAACCAACCGTGCCCGAGGACCAACAGCTTGGTGGTTGACTTCCGCATTACACCAACTGCCTTATAGATTAAAAGGTAGAAATGTACAAGTCGCGTTGCCCCAGACATTTGACTTGTGTTCTAACTAGAGTCACTAGATTTCTCTGCTATAAAATGTAAACCTGTTAGAGGTAGACTGGGATTGGGGGTTGTGGGGGGACTTCTAAATAGCCCTTAGTACAATTTTCCCCCTCTTGCCAGGCCAAAGGGCACTGAGCTAGATCATTTGCAAAAAATCAGCCACCATTATTCTCCTGTTTCCAAATCCCTTAACAATGACTATCAGAAGGCATTCCCATGCCTCCCCACCCCCCACCAAGAATCTGACCTGGCCTTGGATTTGATTTAACCAATAGAACGGCTACAGCGACATCATGCCAGACATGTTCAGAGCCTAATTCTCCAGGGGCCTGACAGGCTTCCACATGCCGTCTTGGAATCTGCCTAGCCACAGCATGAATAAGTCAAGGCTAACCTAGACTTATACTGGAAGCATGAGCCCCCTCCAACCCCACCCAGCAGAGAACCCCTGAGACCAGCAGCCCCCTAACTGGCCACAGATGCTGAATCAGCTCAGAAAAACTGGCCAGCTGCCCCCAGAGCACTGAAAACTACATTCTGTTTTAAGCCACCAAGTTTCAGGGTGTTTGTCCTATAGCAGAGCTGACTGATACAAGAAGAGGCTGCTTTGGGGTTTGATTTATCTTTAGATCTCCCAACACCCAGCCCCGTGTCTGGTGCAACGTGACATTCAATGTATAAATGTTGAATAAATGAAGAAACAAATTAACGTGACTGCACAGTGATCAGCCCTTAGTTGCCCACTGTTCGGTGTCCCATGGGGTAAAGCGGCTTCGTTCCTTGAACTCTAAAAATAGGCACGTTTCGGAACTCGACGTTTTGACAACAGCAGGGTCTCTGTCATTAAGTAACAGATGGGAGATTGGGTACCTCCTGTTCTGAAGTCTGAGGCACATGCCTATAATTCTCTAAAGAACCCAAGCCATTAAGTAATTACTTCTTGAAGCTGTGTTCACTGCAAGTCCATTTCTTTAACCTAGTTGCAGAACAGCCCTGAAACGGAGACTCCCCACATCACAGAAAGGAGCCCCCTGCTGTTCCCTTTGGCAGAATTACTGGCTACACCTACTCGGGGATGTAATCAGGGACTGAGAAATAGGTCCAAGTCCGTTTGTCTGTCTTCTCCAGATTCTGACCGTCACCAAGCTGCTATTCATAATAAAGACCATATATAGCTCGTAAAATTCAGGTCTCCAGCTAGCACCCGGACGGGGGCATGTGGGCATCAAGATCCATGATGATAGGGGCGCCTGGGTGGCTCAGTGGGTTAAAGCCTCTGCCTTCGGCTCAGGTCATGATCCCAGGGTCCTGGGATCGAGCCCCGCATCTGGCTCTCTGCTCAGTGGGGGGCCTGCTTCCTCCTCTGTCTGCCTCTCTGCCTACTTGTGATCTCTCTCTGCCAAATAAATAAATAAAATCTTAAAAAAAAAAAGAGAGAAAAAAAAAAAAGATCCATGATGATACAATGTGTTACTATTCAGCCATAAAGAAGATGAGGAAAGCCAACAACTTGCAACAACGTGGACGGACCTTGAAGGCATTTGGCTAAGTAAGTCAGACAAATATCGTATGATCTCTTTTATATGTGGAATCACAAAACCAAAGTTCTAGAAAAAGCTATTAGACTTTGGCTACCAGAGGTGGAGCATGGAGGAAGCGGAAATTGGAGGAAGGTGGTCAAAACGTCGAAACTTCAGTTACAAGGTAAATAAGTGCCAGGGATGTTACGTACAACAGGACTAGAGCTCACACTGGTGTATCGTCTATGGGGAAGTGAAGAGTAAATCCTGAGTTCTCCTTGCAAGGAGAATTTCTTCCATACACTCTTCTATTGTATCTGTAAGATGGTAGCTGAAACGACTATGGTAATTTCACAATATCTGTAAATCAAACCATCATGTCATGTGCCTTAAACTTTTGCGTGATGTATGTCAATTCTTCAAACTGGTGTGTGTGGCGGGGGGGGGGGGACTTCCCGTGAAGAAACCCAAAAACAATATTCAAGAATGGGGAAAAAGCTACCTCATGATGTATTTGCTACTAAATGTTCATGAACTGGAGCACCTGGGTGGCTTAGTTGGTTAAGCATCTGCCTTCGTTTCGGGTCATGTTCCTCAGGGTCCTGGGATCAAGCCTAGAGTCAGGCTCCCTGGTCAGTGGAGAGTCTGCTTCTCCCTCTTCTTCTCCCTCTGTCCCTTCCCACCCCACTCATGCTCTCTCCCTTTCTCTCAAATAAAATCTAAAAAAAAAAAAAAAAAGTTCATGAACTGTTACATGTAATATTTAATCTAACAAAGTCCTATACTAGAACTGGTCAGTGTGATGATAGGCTTAGTCTGCCGTGTGATGATTCAGCTGAATTATTTTGCCATGTGTCTGTACATGCACTGATCATGAAATCTTCATTTATACATTAGGACTTCACTTGGATGGAACCCATCATTTGTATGCTCATATTCGCGTCTTCTCTGTATTTTCCTTCATGACTTTTTGTTTTTTAGACCACGTATCTGGATAATTTTGAAAGAGCTTAACAGACAACTCAGGATTTCTTGAGCCTTTCCAGGAAGGGAAGGCTGTGAAGAGGTCACGAACATGTCACATGTGTGGACACGTGCCCAAGGATCCATGGTTCCTAAGTTAGTTTCTAGTCCTAGAAAAGCCTGGAAGAAAACTTGGTAACCAGAGACCCATCCTGGGAATGTCCTGTGCCTTGGGAACAAACTGAGGCTCAAATCTAGTGTCGAACCTAGAAATTCCACTTCTAGGAACCTAGTCTCCATGTATACCAAGGAGGACCTCCAAGGATTTTCCCTGCAGCCTTATTTATAACAACAAAACTGAAATCAGGTAACCTTAGTCTCCACCAGTAGATTATGTGGTTAAATAAAACACAGTACCTTTACTTGGTTGACTGCTAGTTTCCATTCTTTCTAAGATCTACATTTCCAGTTGTGCTACAATGGACAGAGCTCTTAGCTGCATTATTAGGTGAAAAGAAAGGGCAGGACAATGTGTGCCTTGGCCTCCCTTCTGTATATGCACCAAAAAATGCACCAAGATGTGTAAACTCCTAACGATGTCTACCTGTGGAGGGTGGGACGAGATTAGAAAGTTCTCCTACCCCAACGATAAGAAGCTCTCTTCCTCCTTTGGGATTTTTTCTTCGCATATAATATTCTCACAATTAAAAATAAAATCCTTCCTCTGACAACAACTGCAGCAGATCGAAAAAGGGGACCCCGTTCTCTACCCTCCCCACACGCTCATCCCTTTGCACTATGACTTCGCAGCTCTTTCCACCAAAAACTGGGGTCCACTTTACCATCCTCTGACTCTGGACCGACCTCGTGCCTCACTTTGATGGACAGATTCTGGCAGACGCACTAGCACCCCTCCTCTTGCAGTCTCGCCAAGCCACTGTGTGAAAAGCCCCAGCTAGACCCTGAAGGCTGAGTGCGATCGTGTGACTGGCTTTCCCTACGCCACACACTCCGGCTGACGGGCAGAGAATCCCTAGAATTGTGGGCCAAATAAATGGCCGTTGTTTCAGGCCACTATTTTGGGGGAATGGTTTGTAACAGCAAAAGCAAACTGGTATTCCAACCATGTGACCTTAAGAAGAATCTGCTTTCTCTTTGGAAAGATGGCAATAATCATACCAACAAAGTAAGATTTGTATAAAAGCTTAAGTGTGCTAACATTGTAAAAAAACAAAAACAAAAACAAAAAACACCAACACCGGGGCGCCTGGGTGGCTCAGTGGGTTAAAGCCTCTGCCTTCAGCTCAGGTCATGATCTCAGGGTCCTGGGATCGAGCCCCACATCGGGCTCTCTGCTCAGCGGGGAGCCTGCTTCCCTTCCCCTCTCTCTGTCTGCCTCTCTGCCTACTTGTGATCTCTGTCTGTCAAATAAATAAATAAAATCTTTAAAAAAAAAAAAAAAAAAAAAAAAAAAAACACCAACACCCCTCCAATATCCCTTTTCCCTTTCCCATGCCCAGTAAAAGAGTATAAATCTTGGAGGGTGGAGCAGAAGGAAGGTGTCCCGGTGCCTAGCTGGAAAGTTTGGTTAACTTCCCGCTGACACGGGCCTAGAGCTAAAAGAGCCAGAACTAAGCAGGAGGCAGGGTGTGGAGGTGAAGGTGTGTGTGTGCACGCGCGTGCACTTGGAACACTGACCAAGGTCTTCCTGGTCAACCCCTATAGAGTACAGAAAGAGTTCTGTGGGCCCAGCAACACGCAAATCTATTCCCTGGGGGTCACTTCCGTGGTAGCTCCAGAAATGCAGAGACAGCATTGAGACCTGTCCAAGCTGGGCCAGTCTGAAGATCCCCTCAGGCAAGGAAAGGACTAGAAGATCCCTCCTAGGAGCCCCTGCTTCAGTGGAGGTAGCCACAGCCATGGCACCCTCACCCGTTACATCCAATCCCTGGAGGGCTGGGGCACCATGGGGTCTCTCGCCTTTGGAGGTCACAGAATGGTCCTCCAGGAAGATCCATGCTCATAAAGTCCATTGAACTCCTTCAAGGCTGCCAGCCTCCTGGGATTTCATGCAGTGGCCCCTGACGATCCAGCCTCCAGGCTTGGGCGCTTTCTGAGCTGTGGGCTCTGAGCTGCCCTCCCTTGGGTGATGGAAGAGGAAGAGCCCTCTGCCCAAGGGGGGCCCTGGGGAGCATCTCTGTGAGGTCTGGGAACAACCGAGACTGTTGAACAAGACCAAGGAAAGAAAGTCTGCCTGAGTCTGGCAGGTTCTGCCAGAGGGACACCTAACGGCCTATAGTTGTCCAGCCCCTCTGCAGAGAGCAGACCTTGAGCACAAATCATTTGCCCACTGCAGGATCCTCGAGGAATCCTGAAACCGGCAGGACACAGGCCAGCTCTAACAGCGGAGATGGCTGAGGATGGCCAAGGAGTGCTGGGCACACACCTGCTCTTTGGGTCCTGTACCAGGAATTCCATCCTATAAGGCAGGCCAGGTGCAAAAGCAGAGGGGAAAAATGTGGGAAGGGCACTCTGCGCAAAGAGAAGAGTAGGGAGAAGGGCACAGAGACAGAGCCTAGAAGTACGACAGATAGTTGGAAGCGGTTGGAACTTACCAGCATGTGGGTGATCTCGCTGCCAGGTACTAGGGCCTGAGGTGGAGGGGGCGGCCAGATTGTCCTTAAAGAATTCAAATTTCATCTTGCAGGCAATACATCTTTTTACTTTCAAATGGTGGGGGAGGATATTTGCCCAGAGCCTAGCACATAATAAATGCTCAGTCACTGTTGGGTGAATTAAAGAGGAAACAAATCTAGTCCCACTAAACTTTAATTTCAGCAGTCTATTAAACGTGGGGAAATCCCATTTAATTTATAATTACGATAAAAGCGGCTACCATTCCTCGAGGGCTTCTAACAAGGACCATCTCACCGGCTCTCAGATCTGGCTGTATGCTAACATACCTGGGGAGATTTTTGGAATATGAACGTGGCTAGTTCCTACAACCAGAAACTCACACATCGGGGCACCTGGGTGGCTCAGTGGGTTAAAGCCTCTGCCTTCGGCTCGGGTCATGATCTCGGGATCCTGGGATGGAGCCCCGCATGGGGCTCTCTGCTCAGCAGGGGGCCTGCTTCCTCCTCTCTGCCTGCCTCTCTGCCTACTTGTGATCTCTGTCTGTCAAATAAATAAATAAAATCTTTAAAAAAAAAAAAAGAAAAGAAAAGAAACTCACACATCATGTATCTGGGTGCTGCCTGGCATTAGGATTCTTTTTTGAAACTCCTCTGGCAATTCTAATGTTCAGCCAAGTCTGAGACGCTACGGCCCAATCTCATTTCATCACGACAACAACTCCAGGAGGTAGACCGTCATTATGCCTGTGGAGCAAATGTCTGCATCAGAACATTGGGTGATCTGTGTTTGTGAAAGATCGAGGGGCAATTTTTGACTCAAGGCGGAGTTTACCGACTGTCTGGCTTATTTAAAGTCTTAGAATTGAGCCACAGGCATGTCCAACAGGAAGAAGTAGGCTGTTAGGTCTCCCGAGAGTTAGAGGCCCAAGAGTCTGGTGACAGCCCTACATTCCCAGACCAGGAAGTGAGAGCATAAAAGGGATATAAAGGAAGATGGCGGCGATTAGCTGAGGAAGGGTCGAAGCGTGAATGCTGACAAGCTCTTCTCATTCTCCTGCCAGCAAAAGCAGCTGGCTGCTCTTCTAATAATTCTTTGTCTTCTCCAGAAAGACAAAACACATTCTACACAGAGATGCTTCTGTTAGCAGCTGCGGTGGCTGGTTTCAAAGGCGGGGGTGGGGGTGAGGGGTGTGTGTAAAAAAGACATTGTTCATGATTTCTTTTCCCTCAAATTTATGGAGCTAATCTGATAAGAAAAAAATGTATTACTAAATCAAGTAGCTGGATCTCTCTACAGACGGGGACAGCATTAAACAGTACGCCCAATACGATGACCTCTGGAAGGACAGTGGGGTGAGGGGTTGGGGAAGCGCCTTTGGTCCCAGTGCTCCCTAAGGTCTAATTCTATCCAATAATCCGTCTTACTAATTGCACCCGCATTCATTAGGCCTCTTTTGGTTTTAAGTAAAAGAATCCAGTCTGACCTAGAGTCAGGAAAAAATGTATTAAAATGGCACAGAAGTATTTCCCCTCACAGGGCCAACAAAGTGCTAACGGAGAGGACCGTTTGCTGTGTGGGTTGCCAAGCCCTACCCCAGAGTCCCCTGGAGAACTGGAAAGACTCCCACTGCACTGACCAATGGAGTCCAAACTTCCAAGGATTCAAGGCTTCATTCTTTTCTCTTAAGAGCTGTCTCAGATGTTTCTAACCTGCAGCTGGGGAGAGAATTCTCTGGCTATGGCGAGCATGAAAGAGCAAATTTATTGAAGACTTGCTGTGCTAAGCCTTAGGCTAGCTGATACCTCATCTAAATTTCACAACTTGATGAGGCAGGTACAATTCTCTGCATTTCACAGATGTGAAAGCTGAGGTACGTGCAGACTTACACAGCCCCGGAAGGCTTCCTGGGCCCTGATGTGTGGGAGCAGACAAGCAGCTGGGAAGGCACTGTAGGAACAACATGGCAGACAGGAGGGAATGATCAGGTGCTAACGAAACTCTGGGGACACTCTAGCTATCTATAGGGATGACCTCCCCTCTGGGGAGGGAACACAGCCTCCACATGGGCCCCTGTGTGGCAACCTTGTGGCAGTTGAAAATGGAGTGAAGAAGTAGTGTTATTTTTAACTAAAGCTGTAATGGAAGTATTTAGGTCAGGGGAACACCATCACTAAGACCAGAGCTTGGCCTGGTCTATGGCAAAGCTGCCATCTTTCCCATAGAGAACAATACTGGGAATGTCTAAAGGACTTGAGTATTATGGACCATTTACAAAGTGTAATTCTTCACCTCTCTCATGACTTCCAAATCTATCTACAAGCTCAGTCCACTGAAAAGAATTGGAAACCATGACCAGGCCATTAGCTAGAACCTAGACTAGGTTTTGAAATAGTGTGTCACCAAAATAGCCATTACTTGAAGTTCTGTGTGTGTGAGTCCAGATCTGGTAGGAAATGTGCAAAATGACCCCAGAACGCATTGTCTTCCTGGTTAACAAGGAAGATACCAATTACTAAGGTCATGTCAGAAAAATTCAAGAACCAACTTAGCCTCACGGATTAAAGATGGAACAATCAGGGCCTAAGTAATTGCAGTGGCTTAAAATCCATCAGATACATTTAAATCCATGAGTTCATAATTACTTATATTTGGTCCTTTCTGGAGGATGATAGGGAACCCATTTTTAATCTTGAAAATTGGTAAATAAGAGGATCAGATGTATCCTGTGTTTTCTGTATGTTCTTTATCACTGGCTAATGAATAGATGAGAATTTTTTGCTTCATGAAAGTATTCCAACTAGTAAATGAAAAAGGAACAATAGAATATCACCATTTTTTAATGTCCAAATGAAACTGTAGTGTCTATGGATGCATATTTGGACTAAAAAAATATTACTAAAATAAAATACTAGAAACTGGGATGTTGATGGCTTGTCAGGGGAGAAAGGATGGCAATGATGGTTAGAGTGGAGACCTAGATAGGCTTCTAGGATGACAATGAAGGTGTGTTTCTTGACTTGATGGTGGCTACACAGGTGTTTGCCTTAGAATAAATTACTGTCACGCAGATATATGGCTTCCATGAAAAGGCAACCATGAAACGTATTTTTAATTTCTAAAGTATTATTAAGGTAATTTTTCAAATACAGTATCTCCATTTCAGTGACTCAGGAAGGTTTCTGGGATGCTTCCCCCACCACCACTGCCAACTCTGCCTCCCATTCATTAATTATCTCTATAAATGTTTATTGCAAACTTACTAAATGAAAGACTCTATGCCACACACTGAAGATTCTGTGCAGGAGGCAGACCTACTCCTTGCTCCCTCGGAAACTTCTATCCTAGTCGAAAGAGACAAAAAGCAGCTGATAAATGGAGCCCATCAACCTTTGTAATTCTAACAAGGGAATGAACAATGTGTAAAAGCAGAGAACGGGGAATGTGAAGTCTACACAGCTGGGTTGGTGAGGGAAGACCATGAAAGAAGCATGTGTCCTCTGGGACCTGAAAAATAAGTTGGAGTTATTGTTACTGTTATTGTTACAGCAGGAGGAAGAACATTCCAGAAGTGGAGGTAAAGAGCCCTTGGACAAGGAGTTGATGGATTTGAGGAGCTGACAGAAAATCCTCGTGGCTAGAGTTAGTTAAGAGGCAAGTGGCCCTTGATGAGAATGAAGAAGTTTAAAGCAAAGGGGTGACATGATGTTAACTAAGTTTTAAGACCATATGTTTGCTGCTAGGTGGAGAATAGATGAGATGAGAGAGTATGGTGATGGTCTAGGCAAGAGAGCATGCTGGCTTAAGCGACAGATGGAGACCAAGAGGTGATCCCAAGAGGGGTTACGGTGGTAAAACCAATGAGGCCCCCTGCTGGCGGTCTGCTGCACAGCAAAAGGTGCAAGCCGCGGAAGGATTACCCAAGACCCTTGAGTCTGTAGCTCTGTATTGTCCTCAAAAGGTGACCTTGAAGTCCTGGGACCAGATGGGATCACCAAGAACAAGAATTTAAACGAGGGCCCAGGGACCTGCCTTAACAAATACCACCGTTTAGAACAAGGGTTGGCAAACTTTTCCTGTAACGGCCACATAATAATATTCTAGTCATTTGGGGGCCAAAGCACTGTAATGTGGAAACCAGCATGCACAGGGCAAACAAGTGCAAGGGGCTGGGTTCCAGTAACACTTTAGCGATGGGAAGTGAAATTTTAATTTCGTATAATTTTCAGGTGTAATGAAATACTTTGCTTTTGCTTTTTTTTTTTTTTTTTAACCCAGTTAAAAACATAAAGACCCATTCTTTGCTCTTGGGCACCACAACGAGAGGCAGAGGTCCAATCTGGACCCCAGTGGTGGCCTGAGAAAGGGTAGTCCTCTGGGATCATTCCAAAGGTAAGGTGACTTACCCCAAGCCCCCTTGTTCTGATGCTGCTGGTTGAGAATTTGAGGCTAAAAACTATTTCTGTAACCAGGACTATCATCCCCTCCCCCTTCCCTCTCACCAGAGCTGGTGGGGAAAGTACCAAGGAAATGGACTGTATCAGATACTGTAAGTGTGGAGTGTTCCGATGGGGACAAGAGACCCCCAAAAGGAACCACTGGGTACAGATGCTAATGACGAGGAGGCTTTGCAGGCTGTGGAAGACAGAGTCGTAAGATGGCACCTGTCACGGCTTGAATTGTATCCCCCCCACATTCCCAGCTTGCCGTGCTAACTCCCAGTACCTGAGGATACAAAGAGGCCATGATGGAGCACGGTGGACAGCCCCCTCCCCGGTACTACTGGTGTCCTTATAAAAAGAAGAGATTCAGACACAGACCCCCAGGGAGAAGGCCGTGTGGAGAGGAAGGCAGTGGTTGAACTTCCACTAGCTGAGGAAGGCCAGAGATTGCTGGCCGTCCCCCCCGCAGCTGGGGAAGAGGCATGGAAAAGATTCTTCCTCCCTGCCCTTGAATGAACTTGTTCTGTATATTGATCTCAACACCTTGATCTCAAACTTCTAACCTTCAGAGCTGCGACATCCTCAATTCTGTTTCAGCCACCAGATTGTCATACTCATTAGGGCAGCCGTGGGAAATGAATGCAGCAACCAAGATCCCTGCCCCCGAGGACCCAGGCTCCCTATGATGCAAAGACCGTCCCTCCTGTCGCTGTGTTATATGGCAGAAGGGGTCTCACAAATGTGATTAAGATCCCTAATCAGTTGTCTTGGAGTTCATCGAAAGGGAAATTATCCCAGGGGGTCTAACCCAATCAAGTGAGCCCTTAAAAGGCATTGGGCCTTCCTCTAAGAGCTTCAAGGTGTGAGGACGTGGGGGTGTACAGAGGGGCCTGACCAGTGGCAAGCCACTGAGGGTGGCCTCTAGGAACCAAGGCTGCCCCCAGCCTATAGCCAGTAAGCACGTAGGATCCTCCATCCTTCAACCACAAGAATCTGAATTCTCCCAACAGTCTGAATAAACTTGGCAGAGCTCTAGGTGAGAAAACCACTTGATGGATGCATTGATTTCAGTCCTGGGAGACCCTGAGCAGAGAAGCCAGAGACGCCATGCCTGGACCTCTGACCTCAGAGCTGGGCAACCCCAAGTAGGGGATGGTCTAAACTGCTCCGCTGACAGTATTTCGTTAGGCCGAGTGCAAAACAGACATAGACCAAGCTCTAAGCCATGAACTTAAATGCCACCGTGTAAGTGGGCTTTTCTTTTTTATTATAATGTTAATTGTTAATAGGTGGGGGGAGGGGGAGAAAGTTCACAAGAGCAAAGCACTTTAGATTTCCAAAGTGCAATAAGGGGAAAAAGTTTTCAAATACGCTAAAAATAATTCTGCCAATTGGTGAGAAGCACTCCGTTGAGAAGCGGTGTAATGTATCTGAAGAAGCATAATGAACCCACCCCCTCACCTTTTCAGGTTCCAAATACACGTGTGGCTTAATTCTCCTCCTATTGAGGAGAAGAATTCTCTTCCTCCCACTCTTACCCACCCAGAAGCAATTAGTGACAGGGAACAAAGAAGGCTACATGCCTTCTTGGTCTAAGACTTGGGAGAATAGAGCTGGTAGAGAAGGCAGGTGCCCGGGAAATGTCTGCATCCCAGGAGTAAGGTGACGGGAAGCTGGGTGGCCCAGCGCCAGTGGGCAACGTTAACAGACCAGTGCGTATCGGGGCCCAGGCCCTAAGTACTCTTCCTCTGTGTCTGTTTGTTGCTTGATCAAGGCAAGTGGGAGGCTGGCTAATAGAGTAGGGTCTACTGCATGCACTGGGTACACACTACATACTGGTACATTGTAACTTCTGTTAATCCTCCAGGCCTTCCGGATGAGGGTTCTCGAGAGAAACAGAAGCAATCGTATCCGAAGAAGGATGGAATGGGGGGTGAAGGGATGGAGATCTATTACGAAGAATTATATAAGAACCTGCAGGCAGTGGGCAGCCTGGAGACCCGGGAGAGCCACTGTTCCAGTTCAACCCCCAAAGCCATCTTTTCTAGAACCAGAAAAAGCCAGTGCTGCAGACCAGGTTCAAAGGCAGTCTGCTGGAGAATTCTTGCTTTTGAGAGACTGATCTCTTTGTTCTGTCTGAGTTCTCAGCTGATGAGCTGAGGCCCACACACACTATGGAAGGCACTCTACTTAATGTTTATAGACTTAAGGGTTGCCCATCCTAAACCCTCACAGAAATGCCCAGAATGTTTAACCCAAGCCCTGATCGCCTGGTGAACCTGACCTATAAAAGTGGTCGTCACACCATCTGAAAGGTAAGTGTTGCCCTCATTTTGCATCTGAGGCAACTGGGGCTCAGAAGGACTAAGTGGCCCCCTCCCTCCAGAAGCTGGTTGGAGGTCAGGCTGTAGTCCAACCCTAGTCCCTGTGACTCCAGAAAGCTGGCGGTGAGGGAGTACCACTGAACCACACATGGAGGGGGAAAAATCCAGTTCTGCCCCCACTATATTAAATAGCCCTCACACCAGTATTCCATCAACCAGCATGATGTGAGCCCTAACTGTGCCATGAGTTGTCGGGGAAACTAAGAGTCTAATCTTGGAGACAAAATCAAAAAGCTGCACACGCATGTGGCCAGTCTCATTTTTCTCTCTGCTACGGGTGCTCAGGGGGTTTGAGCAGCTCCCCTGAGCCCCACCAGAAGTGAGTGATGGCGCTGGGACCAGGACCCAAGTCTGTCTGTCCACCCCTCCTGGGGTGGACAAGAATTCCAAGAATTCCGTCCCTTCTCAGAGGACTGCAGACGTTGAACATGCCCACAGCAGGCTGAGCCCATCAATTTTCTTAGGAAGGTGATTGCCTGCGTCCACTGAGGCAAGAGAGCAGGTATTTTTTTTTTAATGATTTTATTTATTTCACCGGGAGGGGGGAGGACACAAGCAGGGGGAGTGGCAGGCAGAGGGAAAGAAAGAAGCAGGCTTCCCACTGAACAGGGAGCTCTGTGTGGAGGCTCGATCCCAGGACCCTGGGATCATGACCTGAGCCGAAGGCAGACGCTGAACCCCGACTGAGCCACCCAGGCGCCCCGAGAGCAGGTATTTTAAAGGCGTCTTCTTTCAGCGGGATGAGTGATAACTCTTCCTCAGGACAATCAGACCAGGAATCAAGGAAAGTCCAGTGGCAAACCCCTCCGGGCCCCATCCAGCTTCCTGCACACATTCCGTGTACAACCGTACATGGCTTGCTGCCTCTGGTATGGTTGTCTTCGTTCCACCGTTCAGGAAGTGGATTTCCTCCTCCACCTCCAGCCCCCATGTTTGTCCCCAGACCTCCTACCGGCCTGTGGCCTGGAGGTCCGCTGAGGGAGCACTGGCGACATCTAGTGGCCAAGGCAGAAGCAGCAACAGAGGAGTCGGGATTCCCGATTTTCTCTCCTGGAGGTGAGCATAATCACCACCTACCCTTGGACAGAGGAGAACCCTGAAAGGAGTTTATAGCTTTCCTAGGAGGTAGAAGCCCAGCAGGAGAGAGGAGAGGTGGGACTAAGGGCTCAGAGACCTGTGGTTTGAATATTAAAAGGAACAGGACTTCATTTCTTCATCTCAGCTGGTCAAGGGGCACCTATGTTAAGAAGCACAGAAAAGCTGGTGGGGTTTTCTTGATTCTGGTCCCTGGAAAAGAGCCAAATGAGGACTTCCAGAGTCAGACCCTTCCCATTCTTCCTCCATCTGTCTGCATTATCCACCATGTTCAGTAGCCACTAATGATGCGTGGCTATCTAAACTAAGTTCCTTCCCTTGCACCAACCACGTTTCAAGTGCTCGAGTCACACGTGGTTGGTGCTGACATGCCCAGCAGTGCAGATTCTAGAACATTTCCATCACAGAACGTTAGGATGGCTAAATGCTAGCCTATGGGCTAGAAATTTGTTTCCCGTGTATCTTCTAAATTTTTTTTTTTTCCATCAAAATTTCCTTTGGAAAGAAGCAAGGACAGAAAATGGCAGGGGTGGGGGCTGTCATCATGGTACACTCCAGAGGGGAAGCACAGACTGACAGAAACCATTTACACAAATCTGGCTTCAGCTGGGTTTTTTTCCTAGATGCACGCTACCATGTCTTTCTCCCGAGAACATGAGCCATGAAGGCATGTGTGTTTCGGGCTCCATTTGTCACTGGAGGTTAAGGGAAGGCATTCTCTCCCTTCTTTCTCTTCAAGAAAAATAGCCTTTCTTTGCCATATCTTTGGAGGAAAGTTAGTGGAAATGCTTGGGGTCCTCTGATTTGGGATAAGGAAAGGTTCTCTGGGGATCACAAGCTAGCCAGGTTCCAAGGCCAAGAAAGAATTCCTGAACCAGGACCATTGGAGCGGCCACTGATCTCTAACTATCGCATGGGGTCTCTTGGTAGTTTATTTGCTCCTTTAATCAACATTTGCCAAGCACCTGCTGTGGGCTGGGTGCTATTCTAAGCTCTGGGAATTCAGCCGTGAGCTGAACGTACACCTTCTCTGATGGAGCTTACATGCAGGGGAGTGACCCATCCATAGAATGGGTCCAGTTCAGCCCATGTAAGTAAGATAATAGTCAGCAACAGTTGCCTTGTTTTAAACTCATAACCCCACCCCTATTCCTTAGCGAGCACTGTGCTCTCTGTTCACTGTAAATTAATCGATCCTCCCCCACAATCATGTTAGGTCTTCAGTATTATTCTCCCCTCCCACATGCGCAAACACTTGGAAGGAAAGGCAATTGCTCAAAGCCACGCTGCTGGTACAGGGATGCACCAGCATGCAAGCCTGGGTCTCACGCCTTTCATATGGAAGGAAAAAAGTCTCTGTCGTCTGAAGACCCGAGTTCCAGGCTCACTTCTCTTAGCAAGTAGCCAGAGGCCTTTGGGCTAATCACGAAATCTTTCCTGGCTCAGTTGGTCCTCTGTAAGGTGGACACGGGATACCAGGGAACATCTAAGATCCTTTCCAGTTCAAACACTGAGTAATTCTAGAATGCTAGGAAGGACCTGTAGCTCTGCTGTGGAGAGTCTATCTTGTCCATTTCTTCTCCGGGGTTAAAGACTCTTGCATACGTTGGGCGCCTGGGTGGCTCCGTCGTTAAGCGTCCGCCTTCAGCTCAGGTCATGATCCAAGGGTCTTGGGATCAAACCCCACATCGGGCTCCCTGCTCACCAGGAAACTGCTTCTCCCACTCCTCCTGCTTGTGTTCCCTCTCTCACTGTCTCTTTCTCTGTCAAATAAATAAAATCTTTAAAAAACAATAAAACAAAAGACTGTTGGATGCAGTCTGTGCCCTGTGATGGGAAAACAGAAGTTGCTATGGAAACACAGAGCACCTAAGCCAATCTTGGGAGTGTGGGGCAGGAGAGTTAGCAAAGAAAGCTTCCTGGAGGAGGTGTGAGGTAAATAGAATCCTGAAGGACAAGCAGAAATAAGGGGGTTGAAAATGTGGGAAGGGAAGAAAGCTAGCTGGCCAGGGGAATGGAAGTCCCAGAGCCTAGAAGGAGGGTACTATGTGTAGGTGGCGTGTAGTTTGGAAGAAGGAGACCAGAGCCTGGAGAGGTGCCCGGTGATGGAGTTCATAAACCCACTCAGAAGTGTTCCCTTCTAAGGTATTAGGCAATCGCTAAACCGGGCTGCAGACGGGAAGACAGCCAAAAACACTTCTCAACATCCACATTAACAAGGTCACGGCCACCAGCTTGCAATGTCACTCAATAAAGTATGCCCTGAGTATTCACCCTGTGCTTTTGTACACAGACCTCTGTAGTTCACAAAGCAATTCTACCTGCCCAAACTCCCAGGGCTGTTCAGTGGCCAAGCAAGGACTCCCCAAGTTCAAATCAAAGCTCCAACTTCTATTCCACAGCCAACTTGCCAAATCCAGTGGCTGCTTGGCTGATAATCCTGGAGGAAAAACTAAGAACAAGAGCATTTGTATTGGGGGTGGTTTTGCAAGGAGCGAAGAGGAGTGGAAGTCTGCAATTGAAACCTGCTCTGGTGAGTGTTTCTCCTCCATTGCCATTCCAGAAAAGTGGGTAAGTGTCCAAACCTATGGCACATCCTACTGGACTTACCAGAATTTCTTGTGAGGCTTTTTCTCACTTGACTCAGAAGTCACTGAGATTGTGTGCCTCCCCCATCACCTTGACCGGAGGCCTCGCCCCCTTCACATGCTCCTAGCCTTCCCCCACCCTCTGCACCTGCCTTAAAGGAAAGGAACCTCTGTGAGGCTCTGTGGCCCGTGGGTACAGGGCATCACAAGGTGTGCTGGGTGGGGATTGTAGAAAACCGCTGGCTTAATTATACAATGGATACAAATACCATAGCCACCTGTAGGCATGATGAGGACTTGAGAAACTGGCTAGAAAAAGACTTTAAAAAGGCAACTCTGTCTGGATACCTGGTGCACACACACACAGACATTTGCTATCGCTAAGGAAAAGATCCAATATGACCACCTAAAACTTTCAAACATTTGTGTGTTAGAGAATAGAGGTAACCACTATATTCCAAGAGCTCACTTCCTTGCCTGTAGCCTTCTCAATAAGGAAAACACTGAAGTACCCCCCCCATTGACCACTAAAGAAACAGTTACTTGCTGACCTAGTCTTAGAGTGTTTGTGGATTACCTCCTCCCATCGTCATGTAACTGGACCAAGTATATGCTGATTCGCCCCAGTGATGGACCATGATCTCCGCAACGGGATGGAGATACGTGCATTGTACGGCCACATTGTCCCTTTCCTGTGGTCTAGAGCCCGACTTTCCAGTGAAGGATTTAAGTTTTGGCGTCTGTTTCCTGATCTGTGGCATAACTCCCTCACCTATGGCTTAGGTGGGTAGAAAGGGCTGACGTTGTCCATCCTGCAGCCCCAGCAACATGAAATTTCACATGTTCCCATTGTTTTTGATAACACTGACCCAAGTTCTGCTCACCCAATGTAATATGTAGCCTAGAACTACAAAGGGGAAAGCTTCCGAGGTTATGAATTCGCGTGCTTTCCTTCACTGTAAGATGAGGACCCCAAGCTCCAGCATCAGCACATGTAGAGCCAGAGTCCTTGGGGAGCCTCCAACCTCTGTGGGTGGAAATTTCTAGGAAGAGGCCCTAGAAGGTGCCACCCTTCAGCCCCTCTGAAAAAGACTTGAGGCTTAATCATGACACACACTAGAAAAGGAAAGCTGAAAATTGGCCTCGTGGCCAGTGTAATATCTCTAAATGGGTGATTTTCAATGAAGGGCAATTTTACAACACCCTCCGGGGGGCGGGGGACATTTGACAATGTCTAGAGACACTTTGTGTTGTCACGACTAGGGAGGAGGGGTGTCCTCTAGGTGGGTGGGGGTCAGGGACACTGCTGCATAGCCTATAATTTACGGGACAATCCCCCACAAGGAGACTTCTCCTGAAGCAATAGAGCCGAGGATGGGGAACCTCTAAATGAAGGTACTCGAGACCATGAAGAACAGAAGCTCCCAACCTAAGGATTTCCCCCCCAAAATGTCACTGAGCAAAGGGGACTGTTCCTTGAGGGTGAACAGCCTGGAACGAGACTTGAGGTTAGGCTAAACCCCGAGAACTCAGCCTCTGGCTCTGCTCTGCTCTGCACATACACCTGCGCTGGTTTCCAGGGCGGGGTTTGCTTGTGCATCTCCAAGTTGGGACTGAGATCCTCAAGGAAGGAACCACCCAGAGGCATTGCGTGGGTTTGTAGGGCCTGAAACTGCATATACTTTTGGGGTATTTCTTTTTTAAAAGGCACAAGACATTTGGGTGGATCCCTGCGAGCGAGGATCCCTGAAGCATGTGATCAGCTTTGGGCTGAATCCACTCTAGAAGCCCAGGGTGAGACTCTAGAAGCCCAGGGTGAGGATTCCCCACAGAACCCAAACCTTGCCCCTTGAGGCGCATGCCTGCGGCCGGGAGTCAGCCAGCGCAGCTCCACTGGAAACCTCATAAACGGAGGGGAGTAGCACTCAAGGGAGAACCTCTTCTGCTCCCAAGGGAGGCCAGCTCCCTGGCTGCCTGGCACCTGCCTGCTGGGTGCCCCACTGGCAAGCCTGCTCTATGCAGCATGTAGTGCCCCCTGGTGGACGTCTGACCTCGGGAACTACAAGATGACCCTTGTATTGTTCTGAGCCACTCGCTGTTGCAGCAGCAAACAATCCCGGGGTCACTCCGGACTACTACGTCTCCTGTGCCCTCCACCCTGACTCCCTGGAAGAGTGGCTGGCCCTGCCTTCATCGAGTCTGCGGCAATCCCGTCTCACTGCACAACCAGCACCCCACTTTAGTCCCAGGTTTCCTGGATCAAGTTCCACAAGTTTCTACTTTGTGGCAGATTTTGAAAGAAATGGGTATTTTTAAAGACCTAACCCCTGCCCTGTTATGTTACAGTGTGCAAAACACGGCAATAAAAGGGGGAAGGAGCTGAAGGAGGGAAGTAGTAGGAAAAGCTTCCTGAAAGGAAGCCAAGTCCAGGGGGTGAGGCGCATGTGCTATGGGGCATTCTAGCAGAGGGAACGCTTTCTGCAAAGGCCCTGTTCTTACCAGCCTCCAGGATGGCCCCCAGTGATCCCTAACTCATGCTACCTTCGTGTTGTCCCTTCCCACGCTGAACAGGGCCCTGACTTACATACTGGGATGTTACAGGAATGACTGCGGTTCCTGAAGCTGCGTCATAAAAGATCTTGTAGCTTCCACCTGTTCGGTTGAGTCACTCAGTCTAGGAGTCCTCCGGCCTGTGGTGGGGGAGCCCTACAGAGCCCTCTGCCCAGCAAGGAGCTGAGGCCTTCAGCCAACAGTCCTACGAGAGAGCTCCCCGGGAGGGCATTCAGCTGCTCTAGTCAAGCCTTCAGACGGCCGCTGCCCCAGCTGACAGGTCCTTCATGAGCTGGTGGTCAAGCTGAGGCAGAACCACCTAGCTAAGCTGCTCCCAGATTTATGAACTAAGGGGGTAGATCTGTTCTTTCAAGCCCACTGAGTTTGGAGTGACTCGTTACACAGCGCTGGGTAACTAATGCAGGCCCCAAGGCCACGTGAAAGACCATGTAGAGCTACGCCAGTGTCTTCACTCAAGTGAAGGGTCCAAGAGGAGAGCAGCTCAGAACAAGACTACGAAAGAAGGCAAGGACCAGATGGTGAAGGGGTTTCTAAATCATGTTCAGGCCTCAAAGAAAGTTTGATTTGGGGCACCTGGGTGGCTCAGCCAGTTGAGTGTCCAACTCTCGATTTTGGTTCAGGTCATGATCTCAGGGTCGTGGGATCGAGACCCACATCAGGCTCTGTACTCAGCACAGAGTCTGCTTGGGATTCCCTCTCTCTCTCTGTCCTCCCTCTGCCCCTCACCTCAATCAACCTCTCTCTCTCAAACTTTTTTAAATTTTTATTTATTTATTTATTTATTTAATGGCGAGATAGCACAAGTAAGCAGAGCGGCAGGGAGAGGGAGAGGGAGAAGCAGGCTTCCTGATGCAGGGCTTGAACCCAGGGCCCTGGAATCATGACCTGAGCCAAAGGCAGTCACTTAGCCAACTGAGCCACCCAGGCACCCATCTCTCAAATTTTTTTCAAAGAATAAGTTTGCTTTGCTCTCAGAGTGATGGAGAAGAATTGGTGGGCTTTGAGCAGCGAACTGACCTGGTCAGATTTTTCTTCAGAAAGATGACAGGGGTCGGGGGGCAGAGACAGTTGGTTAAGTGGCCAACTCTTGGCTTCAGCTCAGATCATGGTCTCAGGGTTTTGCAATCGAGCC
This sequence comes from Martes martes, assembly GCF_963455335.1. Classification (NCBI taxonomy): domain Eukaryota; kingdom Metazoa; phylum Chordata; class Mammalia; order Carnivora; family Mustelidae; genus Martes; species Martes martes. The sequence goes on along the minus strand of NC_137900.1, from coordinate 47,295,724 downwards.
CCACATCGAGCTTCGCGCTCAACACAGAGTCTGCTGGAGATTCTCTCCTCTCCCTTTCCCCGCTTCCCGCACTCGTGTGTGCTCTCTTTCTCCCTCTCTCTCTCAAAAAATAAATAAATAAATAAAGGCTGTGGCTCCAGATGGAAGATAGATTGGTAAGAGGGGATAAACTGCTTCACTAGGATAGAGAGAAATGGATGCATTTAGGACACTGGGGAAGTGGAATCCGCTGTTCGATTAGCTATGGACAACAGTGGGGTGGGAAGGCAGGGATTGCCCCGGGGCAAATGGGTGGAAAGTGGCATGGCTTACTGCAAAAGCGTGCAAGGCGCAAGTTTGAGAGGCGGGAGTGAAGGCAAACGTGAAGTGCCTACTGGATGTCCAGAGATGGCCAGGAAAGATTTGGATTTGCAGATCTGTCACTCCGGAAAGAGACAGCGTGGACTGTGGAACCAGCAGTAGGAGGATTCCCATATGTACACACACTGTCTCCCCTGGGAAGTGTGGGGGATGGGGTGCAGCTCCTCCCTGCCGCAAGGCAACCCTGACCTCCGTGACTGGTGGGAGGTCATTTTATCAGCTGCCACTTACTAAGCACGGCCTCTAGGCTCCCTGCTACTCTATATTTTATCTAATCACGTGTATTAACTGGACAGTTTTGAACCTGATATTCCCGACTTGGTGTCCACCTATATGAAAGCCTTTTACCTCTTTGTTTGTTTGTTTGTTTGTTTTAAGATTTTATTCATTTATTCAGAGAAAGACACAGTGAAAGAGGGAACACAAACAGGGGGAGTGGGAAAAGGAGAAGCAGGCTTCCTGCGGATCAATTCAGGGCTCAATCCCACGACCCTGGGATCATGACCTGAGCCAAAAGCAGAAGCTTAACGACTGAGCCACCCAGGTGCCCCCTGTTTTGCCTTTTTGGAAATAAGAAATCCTTTGTGGTTGAAGGACCTAAATGTGAGACAGGGATCCATCAAAATCCTAGAGGAGAACACAGGCAGCAACCTGTTCAACCTTGGCCAGAGCAACTTTTTGCTAGACACGTCTGCAAAGGCAAGGGAAACAAAGGCAAAAATGAATTAACAGGACTTCACCAGGATAAAAAGCCTTTGCATAGCACAGGAAATAGTCAACAAAACTAAAAGACAACCCACAGAATGGGAGAAGATATTTGCAAATGACCTACCAGATAAAGGACTAGTATCCAAAATCTATAAAGAACTTAGCAAACTCAACACCCAAAGAACAAATAATCCAATCCAGAAATGGGCAGAGGACATGAACAGACATTTCTCCAAAGAAGACATCCAGATGGCCAACAGACACATGAAAAAGTGCTCCACATCACTCGGCATCAGGGAAATACAAATCAAAACCACAGTGAGATACCACCTCACACTGGTCAAGAGTGGCTCAGGTTAACAAGTCCAGAAATGACATTGTACCCCAATGTTTATAGCAGCAATGTCCAAATAGCCAAACTATGGAAAAAGCCCAGATGTCCATCAACAGATGAATGGATAAAGAAGATGTGGTATATATATACAATGGGATATTAGGCAGCCATCAAAAAATGAAATCTTGCCATTTGTAATGACGTGGATGGAACTAGAAGGTATTACGCTACATGAAAGAATTAAGAAAGACCATTATCATATGATCTCACTCATGTGGAATTTAAGAAACAAAACAGAGGATCATAGGGGAAGGAAGGGGAAAATAAGAGAAAATCAGAGGGAGACAAACCATAAGTGACTCAATCATAGGAAACAAAGGGTTGTTGGAGGGGAGGGGAGGGGGCTGGGGTAACTGGGTGATGAACATTAAGGAGGGCACATGATGTAACGAGCACTGGGTTTTATAGAAGACTGATGAACCACTGACCTCTAACCCAGAAACCAATAATACATTATGTTAATTAATTGAATTTAAATAAATAAAAATAAAAAATCCTTTGTAGAAAGAGAACTAAATGGACGAGTTGAAGGTCTTGGGTCTGAATCTTGACTCTGCCACCTACTGGCTGTGTTCTAAATACCTTTCTGAGCCTTGGTTTTATCGTCGTTAAATCAGGAATAATAGTAATACTGGCTTCACAAAAAAGTCAGAGTAAATAAGGCAATTTTGTGTGAAAGATAACTCACGCGCTGACCTCTCAAATAGGGCTTGCTTTAAGAAAACACTACTTCCAGGCAACATACCCATTCTTTCATCGGTCTGAGATTCTAGATTATCAAATATGGCTCTCAGTCCATCAGTTCCGTCTTAGAAGGTCTCAAACCAGCTCCTCACTGGTCAGATGTTACCACTCTCTCCCGCCTGCCTTCCCGGAGCTGCTGATGCAACTTGTATGCACGGTTTTCAGCCATTGGTGGCTTCTCTCCTCCTCCACAGGGCACACTGCTGTGTTCATCCCACAGCTCCCTGCAGCTAGCCCCACAGGTAATACAAACCGGGCCAAGCGCTGGTTCAAACTGGATTCAGTCTTAGGGATGTTTTGGGTTGCACTGGCATTTGACTTGTGTGAGCGGAACTATTAATCCCAGAAGTTAAAAAAAATTAAAAGATTAAAAAAAAAAAAAAACTTCCTCTAGATCACAACTATGTTAACTTGGTTTTACGTGCCGGAAAATATTTGCTTTATGGTATTCGGTAGATTTTTAGAATTCTGAGATCAAACACCTAGAGGTGAAGAAAGAGTGGCTAGGGGAAGCGAGGAAGGGAAAAAGCAGAGAGATGCTTGGGGGGGGTGGAACGCAGGAACACATACTTGGACCCAAAAAGAAGCTGTGTGACTTGTGGGAGTTTTGAGATAATTATATTGAGTTCTGGGGTGATTTGCCATTGGGAAGGGTTTCAAGCGTTCCGTGGAGAGGAATACCTGAAAGGGCCACAAGATGGCGATATTACTCCAGGAGTATCTCGCAGTCCTTCACCCCCGGTAGCTATGCCTTCCTTTGTTCAGACTTCCTCCCCTAGCAAATGTCACTGAGAACACCATCCATTTTGTGTCTCTTCGTGCTTCTGGCCTCCCCGTAGGTCACTTTCTTGTGATTAGCCTTAATGCAAAAACTACTGATTTTATTGCTATCTGTTAAATTTTATTTTTTTTCTTTTCTTTTTCTTTTTTTTTTTTTTTTTTGCTATTTGTTAAATCTTTAAGATAGTGAATGATCTCTGTTCTGTTGTAAAAGCAGCTGGATCAAATGTTTTGTTTTAATAAGAAATATAAAATAAACCAACCAAAAACGGGTTTATCTTTCCCTTTTTGTGAGTTACCACCCAGAGAGACTTCCCAGCTAAGTGGGGTGTCACCCACCAGGCCTGGAGACAGAAACAAGTGCTCACCAGGCTAAGACGAATCCTTAGCTGGGGAGAGAGGCAGCCAGCACCCTTAAGTTGGGGCAGGAAGGAGGCTGCACCTCACCCCAGTGAATGAAGAACAAAAACCCCAAATGGTCTATCCCTTATATTTATTATGGAAAAATTCCACAATACAAAAGCTAGAATAATATGACAGACCCAGATACAATCCTAGGGAAGTTCTGATACTAGAAACCAAACTATAAACTATAAAGAGGCTTGAGGCAAATGTAAGCTCCAGTTTGTTGAGGTCACTTGAAATGTGCATTCCCGGCACCCTAGGGCACCCCGCCCCCCGCCCCCCAGTCCCTCAGAAGAGGAAATCCTGACTTAGAGAAGGTGGAGAGGAGGGGTAGAGCACTGGTTTTAGAGGGGAGCTGGGAAAGCAGACCTAAGGTGACCAATTTCAGCCCCAGAGAGGATTTGAATCCTGGTCTGGTGCCCTGCCCTGCAGAAGTTCTTCACGTGGGTGGCTTCTAGGAACACCTGAATTCCCAAAAAATTATATGGATGGGCATTTTCCTAGGGAGAAGACTCACTACTCCCACCAGAGGGGCAAAAGGCTCTGCAGCCACGGCTTATGCCCTTATCCCTTCACCCAGACGAGAAAAAATGTCTAAAAACCCACTGTAATGTATTTTATGGATTTAATGGATTTATGGATTTAATGGTAACGCTGACCCAGTCTCCCTTCTGATGGTCACACTGTTCTTTTAAATATGGCCTATGAAATCTTAATAATTAAAAAATGGTCCTAGGGAATTAAAAACAGGTACATACAAAATTTTCCTGGTAAAGAAATTTACTATGCATTTAGGCACTTCATACTAGAAATATTACGCTCATCTGGAGGGTGTTTAATAATAACAATACCCAAGGGGTGCCTGGGTGGCTCAGTTGTTAAGCATCTGCTTTTGGCTCAGATCATGATCCCAGGGTCCTGGGATCGAGCCCCACATCAGGCTCCCTGCCTGGCGGGAAGTCTGCTTCTCCCTCTTCTACTTCCCCTGCTTGTGTACCCAATCTCGCTGTGTCTCTGTCAAATAAAATCTTTTAAAGAATAAAAAATAAAATAATGATACCCAAAATCATTAACAAATTAATTTGGGAAAGTGTGCTTTGCTTGACAATCCATTAAATGCATCTTTCATTTTCAGGTATTTCCGAAAGCATTTTGGAAATAAACACAAACATACATGTTCACAGAAAATGCCCCTTAATGGCTTTAATATCGAATATAACCATCATAGCTCACAAAAATAGCATAAAGTGCAAAAGCTCCATCTCAAAAGGCTTCAAATCACTCCCAAAGCAATGGAGACTAAATGCTAGGCCCACACCACCCTTATACGGAACAAGTCTGGAAAGTATAAAACAAGGGATGTATCTGAAAATACCATATATGTTCTGATTCCATACTGCGATTATAAAATAGTCTTCAATCTGGTTTAACAGAGAGAAAGAAGCAATTCAAACAATTAGTCCTTTAGAATAGAGGCCTTTTTCTTCTTCTTTTTTTAATCTGTAGGAGAATGTCCATAAAATCCCTTGAGAACCCCAATCTGGCCTGCCAATTCTCTCTGGCCAGCTGGAATGGTAGCACCCAGGCAAAGAGCTGACAATGAAAGTTTCCAAGCTCATTTGGGGAAAAGGAGCTGGGGTTGGGGGTGCTCACTGGACAAGCTTCAGCCCTCCCCCAACCCCAGAGATGGCTGTGTGTCAGCCCCATGGGATGAAGAGCCAAGAAGACTCCGTTCCACTCTCGGACCCTCCAGCATGGCACTGGCTCACGTAAGCGTGATGAACGGGTGAGAAGTTTTGACACACCTGAGAAATCCAGTAAAAACAAGTTACAGTTTTGTGTTTTGTTTTTTGTTTTTTTAATAAAGTCTGTGCTTGATGACCATCAAGCTTAGATTCCCCCAACAGAACATCTTGGATCCACAATTAATATTTTAGGCACTCATCGGAGGGACAGGCCTCGTTTCCCCCAACATGTAGCCTGTTACCAAACAGATTCAGGTTATCTCTCCCCCATACACCTTCAACAGATTCACTGACGTGCTAATAATATAATCATAATCATAAGGAGAAATGATTTTTTTCTAAAAATTAAGATTCAATCAAATACTGGAAAATAAGAATCACCGACTTCAATGATCGCTCGGTAAAGAGGAGAGCGATGTTTACTATCTTAGATCCAATTCCTGCTGGTTCTCGGTCTTAGGCAAATCTATCCACGCAGAACACAAATGCGCCCGACCTGCCATGACCTAAGTACCAAACATCACATCTCCACGTCCCTGCGTTATTAGAGAAAAAAAATCAAAAGATTCTTGATTGCACATCAATTAATAAGCTATTCACTTTTTTAAATCTGAAAACCTGTAGAGCCCTATTTGTACCAGCGATGTCCTGTGACTCGTCAATCCAGAGCAGAGGCCTCTGGAAGACAGAATTCAGCTCATTATTTCTCGGGACCTACTCATGTCAGGCTCAATTTAAAAAGAAGACTCAGCAGTAAGTCAGAATCCAGTGATGAGCTCTCAAGGGTACAGCTGACCGAGTGTATTCCAAAAGCTGCTCCTCATGAAAAATACATAACTGGCATTTATATTCCATTCAAGCGACCGGAAGAACTGTCCCCTCTAAAAAACGGCTGTTCACAAGGCTATGGGGCAGGGAGGGGGGGGGGGTGGCTAGAAGGAAATACACCAAAATATTAACAATGATTGTTCTCGGACAATAGAAATACAGACTTCTTTTTCCCTTCGACTTTCCTGTGGTTTTCCAATTTTCTTTCCAGAGTGTTTAGTGCTAGAAGAAAAGCATCCTAAATATAAATGTAAATATAAATATGCGAGAAGTCTAACTTCAAACAAGATCGTTCAACTCCTTTCTCGATTTACCATCTTCACGCTAACAAGCTAGAGTGATTTTTGTTCAAGAGTTCAGTTTTTGTCCTCAAATACACCCATTCCGTACGTTATCAGCCCTCAGCTCATTAAAACCAATCTCTAGAAGAGCCTTGTTCTTTTGTTTTTTTAACAGCAAAAATATCCCTTCTGATATCTTAACTAAGTCATCTGTCTTGTAGAAGACGGATGGAAACAGCCCTGTGAGTCGGGGCACTGACTTCCTTATTTCCAGCAGTCACGTTGTATCCCTATTTCCAAAGGACACTCAGAAACTTCCAGAAGAGCAAGGTCAACGAGATGAGAGCTGGAGGTGATGATCATCAGGGACCCACCCACCCCTTTACCTGAGAGGGAGACACAGTCCCTCCCTAACAGCTGAACAGTGCTCCTGTCAGTGAGGAACTCTCAAGACAGAAATTAAACCTCACACAGAACACAAACCCTTCCCGCACTTCCCTGCCTCTCCTCATCCAAGTTTCCACGCTAAGACAGCTGGGCCTGAAGCATGTGGACGCTTCTCCCTACTTTGGAGCATTTTGATACTACAGAATGGAGGAGCCCAGAATTCATGCCAGGAGAAATTAATTTGAAGCAAGGACTGCTATTTCCTTTTAAAAAACTCTAGACCAAAGTTTTAAAACTCTCAGTGGTTCCGAGAACCACCAAGGTCTCAGAGGTGCATTAGAACCCCACTAATACATAAATACCTTTTTTCAAAGTATATTTTTAAACCATAATACACAGGTACACTCCTTCAACACCAAATTTTCACCATGGAAACCACAATGTAACTTGCATTTTCACTGCATGATATTAGGGAACTAAGTTTAACCTGCAAATAAACTTAATAGAATACAACACATTTCTCACATTTGGGTTCCATCAAGATCTCTTACTGTAAATAGGGTTGTGCTAAAAAAAAAAATTACTTGAAAACCACAGAAGTAGAACAAAGTCATTCATTTTTAAACTCTCAGTTCATTGTTCCTTATTGGACTTTTCGCCTTAGATCCTGTACAAAATTCTCAGTAAAGCAAGAGTTCCTAGACATGCCAGACTGGTACTGCCCAACTCTTCAATCCTTGGTGACACAACTCCTGTCCTCACAAGGACACCTCCGTCCTGCCCTCTTTCACAGCAGAATGCTGCAAGGCAGGAAGTGTCGGAGGGACAGCGAGTATCCCTGAGGTCATGTATTCCCCCCCTCACACCTCGATGACCATTTTTGGAGTCCTCAATCAACCCGGTGAAGAGGTTAGTGGTAGCCGGTGTCATCTGAGCTGAGGAAAAACTCAGAAGGCAACAGACTTGCCCGCTGCATAAGTGACCCGAAAAGCCAGCCTGGGGTCCCCTCAGTAGTCGAGAGAAGCAGCCGTCAAGATGCTCAGAAAAACCAGAGGGAGCACCTTGTACTGGGAGTGCACGGAGCACGACTCCCACAGGAAACACTGGACAAAGCAGAGGGAAGGTTTTCGAGGGTAACTTCCAGAATCGAAGGTTTCCCATTTGCAGAAGTTTCCAGAACTTTGTGTTTGCTCCAGATGTGAAACCGGGATCCCCACTGTGACCATCCCAAGGCCTTGACTTTACAGAGTTCAGCAGCAAGGAGTGGGGCTCTGTGTGCAGATGGCTTAGCCATACCTACTCTTCTCCAGGTGCTGGAGGCCCCTGGGCTGGGGGGCAGGGGTGGGCAACAATGTCAACACTTAGAAATTGTGCTCATCTTCAAGAATGGCTTAAAGTGGAGTGTAGCTTTTGGCACAGAGGGTTTTTCTGTCCACTCCACCCCCCTCTGAAGTCCCCGGCTCTCAGCAGAGGTAGTAGAGAAAAGATTCACAAGCACAAGTAAAATCTGGCTACCGGGAGTCTCCGAGTAGACCAGTAGCCTCCTCAGCCACAAGCCCTGCGTGAGTTTCATTGGCTTGGTTTTATATTAGGACTATTTCCCCAGATGAAAATCCCTGGCGTCTTCCATCAGTCAGACGGTCTTGCCTGTCGCAGCGTCTGTCAGCAGGAGAGTCCACTCTGAGAGCACATGGGACCGGTGGGGTCTGGAGCAAACTCCTGGGAACTGAGGCTCCCACAAGGGACCACTTTGCCATCACAAAGGATACAGCCCAACCAGTCACTGCATCTGGAAGGGACGCTGAGAAGATCTACCTGGTGCCCCTCAGTTCACTTTCTGTCTTGGGGAAGGGAAAGACCCTCTTCCCCCGTGCACGGGGGAGTCCTGGTGGGCCACAGACTCGCTGGTTAGAGCCCAAGGGAACAGAACACTAAAAAGACAGACCCTACCCCCACTCTACAAACCACCGGCCGTCTTTGCTGGCAAGTGAAGCCCGGTGCATGAGGAAAAATAGGCAGAGAAGCCAGCCGCTGCCTTGCCATCACGTGATCTTGACCGGTGATTTCTTGCTGGCACACAGGAGGGACACATAGGGGACACCGATGAAGGCCCATTTCTCGCTGGGCCAGAACTTGATGACGGGGCCCTGCTCAGGGATCTCGGAGGCAGCGTCAAAGTAGGCAAAGCAGACGCAACCCAGGTAGGCAGCAAGGCAGATGAGGATGTGCCTGTGAAAGGACACAGGAGGTCAGCACCCAGCCAGGGCCAACAAATATGGCCGCCTTCAGGCGATCCTGCCCTCCCCGCCCCCAACCCCGCCCCGCCCAGCCCACCCTCCCCAGAGGAAGGACCACCCAGAGCCCCTTTCAAGGAGGAAGGGGGATAAGGTAACTAACAATCCTCGGAATAGCAGGAGAACCGCAAATCTGGGGCAAACACGGCCTGTTTTAGAAAGTTCTAAAATATTCTATGTGGTGATAGGAGCAAATATGCAAATGCTTTTGGGGCTCAACCCTGAAGACTGAAGCGCAAGGATTTAAAACAGGTGCTAAGAAGATGGAACTGAGACCATCTGATTAGATCCTACCTTCTTCCTCCAACGTTGCTTACACATAGTTTATGCCCTTTATCAGGAATCCTTTTATACAGACTAAACTGCTTTTACAGTTTATTAGGGAAACTTTCTTACTTTACTGTGTCCATAAGAAGTTGTAACATGAATCCTTTATCAAGCAAGGACCATTTAAAAGCAGGTAACCCTTCCCTCTACTCTAGACTGAAATTAAATTCCAGATAAGCTAAAGATTTAAAACCCATTTTTAAAATAGAGTCAGAGAAAACATTTTTATGAACTTTGATGGGGGAGGCCTTTCTGATATTGACAAAGTCCAGAAACCCTACAGGAAGAGATTGACCGACGTGAGAACATGACTGTTGACAACCCATATGGCACCAAAAAACCCTCATACACTGAAAGATAAATGGGAAAGGGGGGGGTGAGATATTTGTATCATATGACCAGTTAAAATCCCTATATCCTGGAGGGTGGCTCAGTCGGTTAAGCAGCTGACTCTTGATTTGAGCTCAGGTCATGACCTGAGGATCCTGAGATAGAGCCCGGGGTCGTACTCCTCACTGAGTGTGGAGCCTGCTTAGGAGTCTTTCTCTCCCTCTCCCTCTGCCCAGACCTCTCACACACGTGCACTCTCTCTCAAAAAATAAAATAAAATCCCTATATTCCAAAGAGCTCTCAAAAACTAATCCTTTCATAGGATGCCCTTTAACACAATCAGGGTGGGTGAAGATGGCATGATTGACCTTGGCCTCACGCCGATAAACACTGAAGCTGGCCACTGCCTCCATGAGGGCTCATTGTAGAATTCTGTCTGAGCTGATCCGCATGCAGATTTGCATAATACATACAGATACTAGACAGTAATGACTGGTTACTCTGTGCCAGACACCAGGTTGCTAGATAGAAATTTTTTTAAAATAGAAACACTGCACAAGGAAGACAAATGAAAAGGTACCTTTCAAACGAAGAAATGCACCCATTGAACTTAAACTGTAAAAGAGGCTCAACAATAATGCTAGTTTTTTACAAAGACATGAATACAAATATTTTTAATCAGGGTAACACGATTTAGGAGTTAATATTCAGTAAATATGAAAGTATGGGTAAAAGGCATTATCTTACAGACTTAATAAAAAGTCTGTAGGTCTTTAATATTTCAGAGATACAGGGGCACCTGGGTGGCTCAGTGGGTTAAACCTCTGCCTTCGGCTCAGGTCATGATCTCAGGGTCCTGGGATCAAGCCCCACATTGGGCTCTCTGCTCGGCAGGGAGCCTGCTTCCCCCTCTCTCTCTGCCTGCCTCTCTGCCTACTTGTGATCTCTGTCTGTCAAATAAATAAATAAAATCTTAAAAAAAAAATACTTCGGAGATACAGATCTGTATGTACCTGTATCTAATAGGTACAGATATAATCTACAGATATATAAAATTTAACCTAAGGAAATGTGCAGGCATGTGAACAAATAACCTAATCACCTATTAATAGAGAGGTTGGCTAAATGAATTCTAAGGCATCCATACTGGGGAGATATTTATTGACTACAAAAAAAATGGAAGATAATATGTATACACTGATAAGGAAAGTTGTCCACAATCTAGTATTCCCTACGTAAGAAAAAAACAAAACAAAACACTTTCTATCATATATAGAACGATGCAAGATTTGTTTATAAAAAGTATAATTAGAGAGGGGTGCCTGGGTGGCTCAGTGGGTTGAAGCCTCTGCCTTCAGCTCAGGTCATGATCTCAGGGTCTTGGGATCAAGCCCCGCATCGGGCTCTCTGCTCAGCAGGGAGCCTGCTTCCTCCTCTCTCTCTGCCTGCCTCTCTGCCTACTCTCTCTGTCGAATAAATAAAATCTTAAAAAAAAAAAAAAAAGTATAATTAAAGAAACAGACATGAAAATTCTGGAAGGAGGGGCACCTGGCTGGCTCAGTCGGGGGAGTATGTGAGTCTTGATCCCAGGCTGTGAGTTCAAACCCTATATTAGTTGCAGAAATTACTTAAGATTTTAAAAAAATCTTAGGCCGTTAACAATTGTTATCACTCTTTGGTGGACAGAATTATGAGAGCCTCTCTATGCTTCTGTTTAAATTTGTTCTTAAAGCATCTTAACTGGGGGGCGCCTGGGTGGTTCAGTGGATTAGAGCTTCTGCTTTCAGCTCAGGTCATGATCCCGGGTCCTGGGTTTCAAGCCCTGCATCGGGCTCTCTGCTTAGCAGGGAGCCTGCTTCCTCCTCCATTCTCTCTCTGCCTGCCTCTCTGCATACTTGTGATCTCTGTCTGTCAAATAAATAAATAAAATCTTTAAAAAAAAAAAAGTCATCTTAACTGAGGCAAAAATATGGCTCAACTTTGAAAAAGCAGGAAGTACATCAAACTTAGAAACAAATTCAAGTCTGAGCCAACGTTATTACAATCTAATTTTTGAATTTTGCTTAAATTGCTAATGTTATTAAGAAACTTGGATTGATAAAAATATGTACTTACTGTACCTTGAATGAGGTCGTATTTACACATGTGTGTGCATTTATCAAAACTCATCCAAGTGTACACTTGGAATCTACATTTTATTATCTCCATTATACCTCAAATTTAACGTGCATAAATTCACTAGTGTGAGTCGAGGTTGAACCTACAAAAATACCAGGGAAAGGGTCCTCAGACTGGAATCTCCAGTTCGTGCTGTTTTACATTGTTTTGTCTTTTGCAAACAGTCCTGGGAGTCCCCAAGCCTTAAACCGAGAGCAAGTTGGTCTCATGCCCGATCTATACACAAGCTCCCACGTTCAAGGGCATTCACACAAGTTCTTTCAAACCACAGAGTTTTAGGCATCACCCAATAGAAGTCAATCTTCTTCTGAATCTTGGACCTAATAAAGTTTTTCTAGCTCCTTTCCACTAGAATTCTCCCCTGGGCTCTCAGTTTACAAGGAACATCCCAAAGCCGATTTCCCTTGGTATGTGTTTCCCTTGTTCTCTTTTGCAATCAGAAGTTCTGGGGCACAGGGAAACAGGGCTCTGGGTTTGGAGCTGAAGCAGTTCATAGGAAAAAACCATTCGACTCCCTCCTCAGCATTCTGAGTGTAGGAGTCTGCATGCTGTTTAATAAACTGCTTGTGAGCACCTGGGTGGCTCGGTTAAGCGTCTGCCTTCGGCTGAGGTCATGATCCCAGGTTCCTGGGATTGAGCCCCACATCGGGCTCCCTGCTCAGCGGGAAGTCTGCTTCTCCCTCTGCTTGTGTATGCCCTCTCTCTCTCTCTCTCTCTCTCTGACAAATAAATAAAATCTTAGGGGCACCTGGGTGGCTCAGTTTTTGCACGTCTGCCTTTGGCTCAGATCATGGTCCCAGCATCTTGGGATAGAGCCCTGCATCGGGTTCCCTTGTTTGGAGAGAAGCCTGCTTCTCCCTCTCCCACTCCCCCTGCTTGTGTTCCCTCTCTCACTGTGTCTCTCTCTGTCAAATAAATAAAATCTTTACTTTTTTTATTTTTATTTTTTAAACTGCTTGCTGCCTTTTTTCTTTAACTTAATCGCATATCCTGAGCTATCCAATGCACAGCTGCTCCAGTTCCCAATGACTGAATTCCCAGGTGAGCTATTCTGAACAATTAATTCACTTCTCTAGGCATCCGTTTCTACCTGTAAAGTGCATGGGTGAGACTGTCCCCAGATGGCCTTGTGATGCCTTCACCTGGTCACCTGGGCATCCCAGTCCCCACATCACCTCTGTCCCAAGCCTTCCCCACCCCCACCACCCAACCCTGGGCGATCTAGCTAGAGCTCAGGTTACGGATTCGGTTTTCAGACTCCTTTATGCTTTAGTAATGGAGCCAGAGGTAAGGGACCGCAGACCCGAAGCACACACAATTAGGTCTTTTCGTCCTGGCTAAGCCTGCTCCCTGGAGCCTATGGCGCATTTGACAATACTTCCCATTGCTTCTGAAAGGTCTGACCGTCTCTGCGAGGAGAGAGGTGACCCCAGGCTGTGCTCTGTCCTCTTGCACACCCGCGCACACCGGGCAGGGAAAAGCACGCCCAGCAGGTGTAGACCCTGTGTGGCAGCTGGGGCTTACCACACGCAGTGCAGGTAGGGAAAGTGGAAGGACGACAGCAGCTCACAGAAGGCTCGGTCACTGATCCAGCAGAAGAGCGCCAGGGTCCACCAGAGGCCCGAGAAGAGGCCCAGCTTAAAGACACGCACATTGTCACACCTGCATAGGGATCCAGAAAGCGAGTCAGCCTCAGTCTGGCTGTCACCCACCTTGCTGGCCCCTTCCTTCTGGCTCCTACCACCTCCCTAACCCCAGCCCCTCGGCACCGGAGGTCCCACCCAACATCCTGTCACCCCCCTCCCCAAGCTTGTGGATGTAGACTCCACACGTCCATACACAGATGACTCCCAAAGCCGTGTTCTCACCCAGGCCTCTCCCTGACTCGAGACTCATGTACGCAGCGACTGTCTGGACACACCCACCCATGGGTAACACAGACCTAAATCTAACATGTCCTTAACCAACGCCTGTTCTACATACACTGCCCCTCGCTGCCTCTGTCATCGACCCCGGCCCCCGAGGGATCCTCGTACGCCTCAAATAGCCCTGGCACGTGCCCCAGACCTGAGCACTGGCTGTTGCTGCTCCTGGAATGCTCTTGCTCACACAGCCACATGCTTCACCGTCTCCCAGCCTCTGCTCAGACGCCCCTCAGTAAACCCTTTCGTGACCACGGCTAACAATCGCCCCACGGGTCTCCACCCATAAGTGACACTCTCGTACCCCCCCCCCCCACTTCCCTCTTCTCTCCTCTGACTTCTCTGGAGGGATTCCAACCCCTCTAGCATCCTCGATGTTTACTTGTGGACAGTTGGTCTTCCCCGGGAACAGCACAGGACACACACAGGCCTCCCACTATTTGCTGAATAAAAAGAGCTCTCCTGCACACCGGGACAAAATGTTTTTCAGATACCAATCCTAACAGCCCAAAGAAATTTCCATTGCCATTTCCTTTCCTTGTTCCTGAATCGTTCATAAAGGGGAGTGACTTCCATTCCTAGGGGAGAAGGCCCGGAGGCAGCTGGTGGCCGAGGGTACTTCTCGGCCCTCCCTCAGGTCTCTGTCCCTCCACGGACCGCTCCGAGGTCAGTCAAGCTCTGTGTGACCCCAAGAAGGGGTCACAGCTATGTATTCAGATTTGCTGCACGAGTGTCACAAGCCTGACTGGTTGGTTGGGACCTTTCCCGGCCGCCTGAGGAAGCATCGTACAAGCAGTAAAACCAGGATGGGCAGTAGGTTCAAAGGCCTCAAAAACACAAACTGGAATACTGTTTTGTCGGACAGCTAAATGTCTTCCCTTGAAAACTTTTTTGAAACGATAGAGGCCTAGGACTGGAGACACTAAATTCCTACTTAGCTTTGTTGAGCACGTCGCCCTCACAGACTCCTCCCTCTCTCAGCTCAGCCTTCTCTGCCTCCTCAGGTCTCGGCTTCCAGGGCGCCTTCTCAGATAGACTTTCTCGGACGGCCCCCACCCCCGTGACGTTGTCCGCCCCGTGGGCACCCACCATTTTCCTTCATAACACTCATCACAAGCTGACATCGTTTTTGTTGCTGTAATTATTTGTTGAAGATCTAGTATCCGATCAGACAGTGAGCTCAACAGGAGTAGGAACTCTACCTGCTTTTCACCAAGTATGTGCACTGTCTGGCCCAGAACACACATGAAATAAATGCTTGCTGAATGAACAAATAAGGAAGTAAAGAAAAATGTTACTTGAATTCCAGTGACCTAAAGGAGCCCATTTTTTCCAAAATTTTTTTTTTTTAAGTAACCACATTGAGTGGGTACCCAGTTCTCTGAATGCATGCTAGGCACTATGAAAGGCAAAATGAAAAGGCCTCTTGCCTTGCTATTTTAAAGATAAAATGAAAGAGGACAAAAACAAGTGTCAACAACTACAGACATTTGGTACAAGAGGACCTATGTACACTCTTCAATTAAACCTAGAAACTTTGGCTTAAGGAACACTCCAGAACATGGGTCAGCATCTGGAGAGGCAGTGTGTGTGACATTCTGCCTCTCTTGCCAGATGATGAGTCACTTGGGAGGAAAGCCTGCAGAGTCAGGGTCCCAGGGTGGCCTGGTACTGTCCCCTCCTCTGTTTCTAGAGGGACAGGTCCTGCTACCCGCTGCTGACCAGGCCTATCTGCACTTGGGTCTTGCCCAAACCTGGGCTCCTTTGGGTTTTACTCCCACTTCTCAGGGCTCCTATCAAAAGAGCAAAATGAGATTAAATGAAAAAAGCAGAACAAAAGTGATATATACAGGAGGACCCTATTCTAGGATTAAAAAAAAATCTGGGCTGATATCTGCGGTTCTCCTTAACCGTTGGTTGTATTTGCAAAGTTGCCCTTAACAGACTCACTCCTATAACCAGAAAAAAAAAAAAAAAAAAAAGGCACCTACACTAAAATATATTCAGTGCAGCTGAGTCACTTGATAATAAGATAACACAAATTTCAGTAAATGTCCGGTCATAACCCCCAATAAAATGTTGTTGCCACATGGTCTGAAAGTTCACAAAGGACACTGAAAATCAGGAAAGACTAGAAACAAGCTCTGGCAACAAGACTCATGAGAAACAGAAAGCTCCCCCGCTCCTTCGAGCAGAGGGAGGCCGGACGGGAACTATTTAGCTGCCGCACTACAGATTATCGCTAATGTCAGCAGAGCAGGCCCTGGAAGGAAACGCAAAGAGCAGCAAGGGCATCCCCTGTCTGGGAATTTGACCAAAGCAGGCCAACAACCATCTTCTCTTTCCTTGCTGGGACTCGGAGGGGAACTGGGACACAGCAGTGTACACAGGGGCCTCATTCCTGCCCGTGGCGTTGACATCAAGAAAAGGGACAGGCACCAAACAACAACCACAACAACAAAAACCAGCACAAATAATTCTTTTTTAAAGACTTCATCCATTTATTTGGCAGAGAGACACACAGTGAGAGAGAGAACACAAGCAGAGGCAGAGGGAGAGGGAGAAGCAGGCTCCCCGCTGAGCAGGGAGCCCGACTCGGGGCTCGATCCCAGAACCCTGGGATCATGACCCAAGTGGAAGGCAGAGGCTTAATGACTGAGCCACCCAGGCGCCCCAGCACAAATAATTTTTTAATTACAATCGGGAGGGATGCCAGAAAGAAGTCTAAGGTGTAGGAGCAAGGGAGCCAAATAGGTGAGTCAGCAAAGAGCCAGAAGTGAGCCAAGCAGGAGAGTCAGGAAGGGACAGCATGAACCTGGGGGACAGGGAAGGTCAGAGAAGCTAGAGGACAGAATGAAAGAGGGAAATTCGTGAAGGACAGATCAGCTGGAGAGGGCCATGTTAGGATTTTGAACTTCATGTAATTGCAAAATCAGCTAAAAAAAAAGAGACTATTAGAGGCATGCAGGGGCCATGCTGAGGATATTGAACTTAATGTCAATTGTAATGTCAACTAATAGAAAAACGAAAGTGATCGGATGGGATGTTCAGGGAAGGAAGAGGGAGTACACCTCTGCTTTGAGCAAACAGGTAAATGGTGCTCCCATTCACTGCAGCTGGAAATACTAGGAGAACCAGAACCAGAAAAGTCGGTTCAGGAATCTGCTTGAATTCGAGATGGCTACGAGGGGCAGACCCAGAGGTGGGGCAGGTGTCTAGACATGCCATGGTGAAGGTAGAAGGGAGGACAGGGTCAGACACACACCTGGGAGTCATTAGCACATGTTTGGTAATGAACGCTGCGGCTGTCGATGCGATCTTCCAGGGCCAAGTGTAGAGAGAGGAAAGCCAAAGCGGAGGTCACCTTGAAGGACCCCTATGTGCAAACGTGTGTAGCAAACAAGAAGCTCATGTCAGAGACTGAAGAGAAGCTGCTGCAGAGTGAGTAGAGTCCCCGGCGGGTGTGGCTTCCTGGCAGGCATGGGGAAGAGCGCGTCAAGCATGAGGGGCGTGAATTGTGCAAAGAGCTGGGCGAAGAGCACGTAAGATACAGGAGGGCTGAGGAACCGCCACTGGACATACTACCCAGGGGGCTTGGGTGCCGAAGTGAGGCAGGAGCTAGATGGCAGTGGGCTGGAGAAGAAAAGAGAGCTGAGGGACAAAGGCAACTTTTTTTTTTTAAGATTTTATTTATTTATTTAACAGAAAGACAACGAGAGAGGGAACACAAGCAGGGGGAGTGGGAGAGGGAGAAGCAGGCTTCCCGCGGAGCAGGGAGCCCAATGTGGGGCTCGACCCCAGGACGCTGGGATCATGACCTGAGCCAAAGGTGGATGCTTAACGACTGAGCCACCCAGGCGCCCCGAAGGCAACTTTTAAAGACGTTGGGCTGTGGCGCCTGGCTGGCTCAGTGGGTAGAGCATGTAACTCTCAATCTCAGGGTCTTGAGTTCAAGCCCCTTGTTGGGTGTAAAAATCACTTATAGATATAATAAGCACTTCTAAGACGCTGGGCTGTGACGGACAAGAGAGAAGGGGTGGTGGTTGAAGACAGACCTGGACTGGGCCTAGGTGAGAGCTAGGGAAGACAGGAGAGGCTCCAATGGGAAGGACTGTTTAAGGAGGGGTGAGGACCCAGGAATCCATTTACAGGAATAAAGTATGTATAGGAGAATGGATGGAATGATGCAGAGGCTGACAGACCTGGCGGGAAGGAAGGGCACTTCCTAATGAGCTACAGTGATGGCTAGCTTTTCGGAGGCTAAGATTTTTAAGTATGGAAGATGATTTCCTTTATAATCATGTACAAAGATTAGAGTATTAAAGGAAAATGTGGGTAGCTGGGTGGCTCAGTCGAAGCGTCTGTCTTTGGCTCAATTCATGATCCCAGGCTCCTGGGATCAAGTTGCTTCTCCCTCTGCCCCTCCCCTTGCTCGTGCTCACGCGCTCTCTCTTTCTCTCTCTCAAATAAATAAGTAAAATCCTAATAAGGAAAATGTTTTCCTGCTTAAAAGCGACACTCATGAAGCAGAATTTATGCAAACCATAATCTGCCCCTAACCACTGCCTTCCCTCATTTGTCCTTATTTAAGTACCCTGAATTAAAAATATTTTCCCCTTCCTTAAGCTGCTGGTGTAAAATTAACAAAATTTTAGGCCAAAACATAGCATCAAGAGTTAAAATGAACTAGATTGCAATGAATTCTCAAGAAAGAGAACTAAGTCCTCAATATTCTATTCAATTTGGGCCTAGTATCGGCCAGCACCCCTGGACTATTACAAATCCATTTCAGATTTCTTTATTGGCAATTTGTGTGTTTTCCAAAGAGCTTCAAAATCCTGTTAGTGTTCTGAAACCAGTCTTTCCATTCTCCACTCCTTCAAGGCTACTGGAGAAAGCCAATAGACAAGACTGGACAGCATCCTTCCTCTGCCAGACACTATTTTAAATCTTCAGTCACCTTTGACCCTGCCTGGTATGGCCAACATTCCAAGCAGCCGCCAGAGGCAAAGCAGTGGGAAGAACCACATGTCTCTTCTCAAAACAGAGACTGAGAGAAAGCTGTCGCAACACCGCACAGAGCAACTCTCACACAAAGGAAGACAGATACAAGGAGAGAGTCATGAATTAAAATCCACTTCTCAAGATAGGCACAAAGAAAAAGCAGCATTTTCTGAGTACCACGATAAGGGCAGTGATTTGATCCATTTTGGGGTTAGAGGAGAAGTCATGTACACACAAGGCTAAATGGTTTCTAGATACCAACCTGAACTTGAGCATACAACTTCCCAAAGGAAAATCCTTACGCAAATAGCGAAGGCTTTACCGGACAGGCTGTAACTAAGACACTAAGTGTCAGAGAGACTAGCGCCGTCCACGGTATTGTGCCTGGAGTCCTTGTTGCCTTATATATAGACATTTCTTTTTCCTTCTGTGTATGAATGCAACAGCCTCATTAGGACTTTTCTCCCTGGTCTTCTCCTCTGAACAAATCTATTCTTTGTACAGAATTAAGTCTCGCAGGCTGGCCTAGGCACCCGCCACGTCCTTGAGATGTTCCTGCTCAGCGAGCTAGTGCACTGCACCTACGAACCAGCTGCTCCCCTCTTTCTGGAGGTGCGATCATTAACATTTTGAGCTAAACCATCCAATGTGCTCCCAATCCAACAGTCAGGAACTAACTCTACGTGAAGAGTTAAACGTCTCTTCCACACTTGAGGGCAGTAAAAAAAACCCAAAACCAAAACCAAAACCAAACAAAAAACAGAAGCCAGGCGCCTGGGTGGTGCAGTCAGTTAAGCATCTGACTCTCTGTTTCAACTCAGGTCATGATCTCTGGGTCATGAGATCGAGCCCCGCGTCGGGCTCTAAGCTCAGCAGGGTGTCTGCTTGGGATTCTCCCTCCCCCTCTTTCCTTCCCCGTTTGTGCGCTCTCTCTCGCAAATAAATAAATCTAAAACAAACAAAAAAAAAATCCCAAAAAACAAAGAAGCTGTTGTGTTCCCAACCCAGGGACAGTCAGGGGTTAGGGGAGAAGAACAAAGGCACCCACCTCCTTAGCTCTGCAACGAGCAGCACAGTGCAAGGAACCCCGAGGGTCATCAGAGAGATGTTGTTGATGGCCGGTTTGACGAATGCCAGGCATGTCGTCACCGCAGAAAGGACGCAGACCACTGCCTTGAACCTACCCCTGAATCAATGAAAGTAAACCAAACAGTTAGCCAAGGAGCTCTGGTGGGTCTGGTGAATGCTGGCAGAGTGCAGGACCCGCAGCCAGGAGAGCGAGCTGAGAAGTGAGTTATGCACCGAGTGCCAGAGTCTCAAACCCACTCCCGCTCACGGGCTCAGGAATTCCACTTCTAGCAGTTCATCCTTAGGAAATAACCACAAATTTGACAACCATTTAGCCAGGACAATGGTAAAATGAGAATCCATCTAAGTCCCCAAGGGTCAGATGTGGATAACGGTTTTCTTAGTGTTCCTTGTTTTTCTACATGTTTTTCAGAAGTTGTACAGCAGGTTCTAGCAAAGTCTTTCCGTAAAGGGTAAGAGCGGGGATGGTTTGGGTTTTGCAGGTCCTAGGACCTCCGCAGCTCCCCAAGTCTGCCCCTGTGGACGGGCAGGAAGGGAATGGGCATGGCTGTGCACCAATAAAACTTGATTTGCAAGAGCAGGCAGTGGACCCTTCTGGCTTGCAGGACCCAGCCTGCCAGTTTCCGCTCCACAAGGTGAACGTGGAGGACCTTTATAAGGAAAACAGGGACCATTTACAAACCACAACGTTCCCTAGTTTAAAAGAAAAAATCTGCACGCCTGTCATTGAGCAGGCAACTCTTGATTCCCGCTCAGGTCATGATCTCTGGGTCGGGAGAATGAGCCCCCGAGCCCCCCGTGGGGCTCCATGCTCAGAAGGGGGTCTACTGGTTCTTCTCCCTCCTCCTCTGTCCCTCCCCCTCCTCCTCTGTCCCTCCCCTCACTCTTAGACATGTACGCATGTGCATGCTCTCTCCTCCTCTCTCTCTCAAATAAATAAAATCTTTAAAAAAAAAAAAAAAGGGAAGCCAGAAAAATACCATCCCCACACCCTTCAGTGGATGTACTTTCAGTAGAAAGAGCCAGAAGTGGCGACGTGAAACTGGACATGCTCCTTCTTCTCTCCCTGGGACTCCATTTCCTTATCTATAAAATGAAAAGGCTGGACTAGATGATCCCCAAGGTCTCATCCATGACTGAAATTTAGGAGCACATGATTTTCCTGAAGTTTCTTTAATTCCTCATTAGCACAATTTACTTTGGCAATTTACTCTGGCCGCAAGCCCTGGAACAGGTCACAGCTGGGAAACTCATTTGAACGAAATTCCATTATAAAGAAATCAAAGTACACTGAAACCTCCAATATACAAATTTATCTCTTAAAGAGGAAAACCATTTATCATCAAGGTGCAGGAAATCATTGATCAAGCTGCCAACTTTCTGACCGGAATGAACAAGAATTGTAGCCCTGAACTTCAACCAGAGAAAAAATACGAATGCAGGAAAGGGTCCAGGCAGCAAATCCTCAGGAGAATCGTGTTTTCCTCCTGGCCTTGGCTGGCATCCTTCGTTACTGGAGGAAAGGCTGTCTGCTCCAGTCTGAGGATGACAGCCCGCAGCTCCCCTCCCACCCACCCCCACCCCCCTGTCATTGCAAATGGCCCTTGGAGACCCACAATAACTCTTTCACTGGGTTTTTGAGGTTCTATGATCTGTACTGAGCTTTTCGGCCTTTTTAGATTGGATAAACAGCAAAAAAAAAAAAACCAGAACAAAACAAAAAACGCTTGTAGGGGCGCCTGGGTGGCTCAGTGGGTTAAAGCCTCTGCCTTCAGCTCAGGTCATGATCTCAGGGTCCTGAGATTGAGCCCTACATCGGGCTCTCTGCTCGGCAAGGAGCCTGCTTCCCCCCCTCTCTCTCTCTGCCTGCCTCTCTGCCTACTTGTGGTCTCTCTCTCTCTCTGTGTGTCAAATAAATTAATTAAAAAAAAAAAACGCTTGTAAGTTGCATTACTTCTTTAAATCAATGGTTCAAGAGTTAGTGAAGGCAACAGTGATATAAGTACAGATTTTCCAGCTAACAGGCATGGGTTCGCTTGCTGCTTTCATCACTTAGTAGCTGTGGTACCTCTTGGCAAGTTCTGAAACCCTCCAAACCTTGTGTTTCCCATATGAAAATGAAGACCCGCTACCCCCATGGTGGTTCTAGAAGCATTAAAGCCCTTAACATGGTGCCTGGTACATGGCATGTGCTAATAAAATCTACTATTAACTATTACCATTCCCAGTGTTTGAGAGTAAATTTTAAATAGTGTTATTGTGAATAACAGCTCCTCTCAGGGAAAACCTCACGGGGCTGGTGTAGCAATCCCCAAAGGCTCTGGAGGGTATTGCCAAACAGTTCAAAGGCAGCAAGCTTGACCTAACTTGCTTTAAGGAGAACAGAGCCAGACACCGCCCACGTCGGTCCAGAGGATGCGGAGGAATGCGCTTCACGAAGGCGGCCAAGCAGACAACACTGCAACCGGCGGAAGTCCACAGAAGCCACAGAGCCAGCCCACCCGACCCGAGTCACCTGAGGTCCTGGGGACAAGAGAACTGGCCACATCCAGGAGCGTAGGGTTCTGACAGAATGCTGTCATGTCGGTGACACCCGGCAACCCCTGTCTCTGGTCGGGCTCTCCACTTTCCAGCCCATTATGGGCTCAAAGTGGAGCCCTAGGTCAGGGTACCCCGATCACCCTGGCTTCCTCGACTCCCCCGAATCACAACAGCCAACACCATCAACACAACGTAACAAAGCTGCTACTGGTGTTTCCATGAGCCACCCTTTAGAGCAGAGGTTTGCAACCCTGTCAGACCCTGTGCTCCTTTTCTGCAGCAAATACCTGGTAACGCCCCCTTTACTCTTCAAGTGAAATGGATTTTATGGATGATAAAACCTCCATCATGGCAACCACCAAAACCTGTTCACAAACTTCCCAGATGTCCCTCAAGGAATGGAAATGTCCCTGGTTAAGATCCACGGCTTTAGGGTGCCTTTAGGGTGGCTCAGTTGGTAGAGCAACTGCTCAGGTCATGATCCTAGAGTCCCAGGATCGAGTCCCACATTGGGCTCCCAGCTCAGCAGGGAGTCTGCTGCTCCCTCTCACCTTCCCCTTCTCATTCTCTCTCTCTCTCAAATAAATAAATGAATGAAATCTTTAAAAAAAAAAAAATCCATGGCTTTAAACTAACTTTTAGGACTAAAATGTAATCTATGTAGAACAACCCCTGCCCATGATAGTCACAGGATTATGCCATCTGGTCCTGGAAGGTCCCTCCATGTCCTTTTCTAAGGAAGGAACTGATAAGGCCCAGACTCCAAGGCCCAGGCCCCCAGTCATCCAGCCAGAGCCGCACGGCCAGACCCCAGCCTGGTAATTCGGGACTCAAAAACTGGGTTGGGGGACGCCTGGGTGGCTCAGTTGGTTAAGCGGCTGCCTTCGGCTCAGGTCATGATCCCAGCGTCCTAGGATCGAGTCCCATATCGGGCTCCTTGCTCAGCGGGGAGCCTGCTTCTCCCTCTGCCTCTGCCTACCACTCTGTCTGCCTGTGCTCACTCACTCTCTCTCTAACAAATAAATAAATTAAAAAAAAAAAAAAAAAAAAAAAAAAAAAAAACTGGGTTGGGTTATAAAGTGAGGGCAAAATCGTAAAAATCACAGCAGGATAAATCTATAAGAAATGGAAACAATTCGCCCATAATAGGTCTTTGTTCTAGGGAGTTTTTTTTCCTCACAACAAAAATGTCTAAACATTACTAATAATCATCAACAGCTGAGTGTATGATGATTCTTAGGACATTCTAGGCAAGATAGAAAAAATTTTTTTAACTGGCCAATTATTCCTATTTATATGGTAAACTTTAATAATTGCCCTGCTGTTCTAGACATTTTTCAAAACACTTATCCATATTAGCCATTCCTAATAACCGCCAGCCCTTACTGAGTCCTTACTCTGGACAAGATACTGTACACCTTCTAGGATCTCCCCCTAGATTTCCAGCTCCATAAGGTACTCTTAATATCTGCAGTTTACAGATAAGCACAATGAGGTACCAGCTTTAAAAAAAAAAAAAAAAAGGTGGGGGGGGCACCTGGGTGGCTCAGTGGGTTAAGCCTCCGCCTTCAGCTCAGGTCATTATCTCAGGGTCCTGGGATCAAGCCCTGCATCGGGCTCTCTGCTCAGTGGGGAGCCTGCTTCTCTGCCACCCGCCCCCCCCCACCTCCCTGCCTGCTTGTGATCTCTGTCAAACAAATAAATAAAATCTTTAAAAAAAATTTAAAAATTAAAAACAAAAAACAAAAACCTATTACCCAAAGCCATGTCTGCCGGATACACTCAGCCATCACGCTCTGCTGTTCCTTTGCCAGGAATCTCACATGGGAACTACTTTTAATGTGTTTTTAGAAGTATTCCAGCAGGGGCGCCTGGATGGCTCAGTGGGTTAAAGCCTCTGCCCTCGGCTCAGGTCATGATCCCAGGGCCCTGGGATCGAGCCCCACATCGGGCTCTCTGATCAGAAGGGAATCGGCTTCCCTTCCTCTCTCTCTGCCTGCCTCTCTGCCTGCCTCTCTGCCTACTTGTGATCTCTGTCAAATAAATAAATAAAATCTTAAAAAAAAAAATATTCCAGCAAAGTGTACGTCACAAAAAGAGACATTAACTGGTAAACTTGGACAGCTAAGCCACAAGATCCCTGGTCTACAGAAATCCTGGTTTTGACATGAAGTCTTTGGTCTGGCTGCCACCTGGACTCAGAGCTGCACTGGTCCCCCTGTCCTTGGCAGTGAGGCCCACAAAAAGGGGTTTGGTCATCTTGCTCCCCCTGTCACTGGCAAATTGAAGGTGGACCAATAGAGTTGAAATTCTTATGTATTGTGTGCTGCTGCCCCGTAACACACACCTTTTCTTCATCTGCATCTACAGTTTCCATTTTTACCTTCAACGTGTGTGTGTGTCAGAAATGCCAGGCAGAAATCTCCATGTGCTCCTGGCAGTACTGGAAGCGAACTCTGAGCACCCACCATGTTTCCAGTGCTCCAGGGTGCCCAGCAAGAGCCTCTCACAAGAGGATTATTTAATTTGACAAATGAGGAAACAGAAAGCGAAAGTCAGGATGAGTCCCATCGTTTGTAAGCAGCGGAGCTAGGATTCAAACCCAGGGAGTCACCAAAGCCAGGGACATCGACCTCTGTGGTGCTCTGGGCTCCAAAGGACTCTTCCCAAGCTGAAGACAGTGGGGGTCACGTCTTCCCAGAGAAATGGTGCCGGCAATAGAAAGGTCCCAAGCAGTCACCTCTCTGTCCCAGGGTTTGGTTTCATTATTAAAGTTGGTAAGCTTTATAATTACATCCATTATCCCATTTTCTCTTCTCTGGCTCATAACATTCCCTCACTCCTCACTTCAAGAAATGAAAAAGAACAGGGGCGGCCTGGGTGGCTCAGTTGGTGGTTAAGCATCCTACTCTTGATCTCAGCTCAGGTCTGGATCTCAGGGTCCTGAGTTCAAGCCCTGTGTTGCGCTCCCTGCTGGGTGTGGAGCCTACTTAAGAAAAAAGGAAGAAGAAGAAGAAAAATGAAAAAGAAAAAAGTTCTCTACTACGAACACACTAAAAACTGTCACGTGGAATTTCAAGTGGCATCCCCAGAGTGCCACGAACAAAACCATTCTCCTGCCTGTGGCTTCCCACTCAGCTCCCAGGACTTGAAAGATCAGATCTAAGAGCAAAGAGGTTCCTCAGCTCTCTGCCTATCACCCACCAGGCTAAGGGCAGGGATGGAGGGGACTGGTGGCCATCTTCCGGCATGACAGGAAAAGCCAAGGTAAATGATGTTCCTCCACCAGAGCCCAAGAGCCCCCGCCTGTGAAGTCCCCTCATGACGCTACCTGGCACTGCCTGCCTCTGCCCTCACCCTGCCCCCCCTTCTCCACCTCACCAGGCTTCCTAAGCACCCCCACTCATTCTCCTGAAGCCAGACAAGCAAGCACAATAAGACAAGGCACTGTAGACCGCCCAAGCCAACCTGCCACACACTGAGCCTCCTTCCTCCACTGAGGAGAAGGCCACAGGCAAGGGAGACCATGTTTCTCCTGAGACCGGGAACGCTCTTCTTGTCCCCTCTTGTCAACAGCTGGCTTGCTCAATCTAGTTTTTTGGATAAGTAATCTTGAGGATCCTTTATCTGCTCCATGATACTCAAAGAAAATACTATGTAATTCAAATCCTGCTCTGTACAATGAACAACATACAGCTACTTCACCTGAAGTATGTTTTCTCCCTACTTCGTTGAAAAGCACATTTTTAGTATTAAAAAGTAACATGTGCTTTTTGTTAAAAAAAAAAAAAAAAAAAAAAACTGCACGACAGTAGATTAAAGGCAAAGCGGAAGATCTCTCCCCCACTCCCTCCCCCATTCCTAAGAATAGCCAATGATAGTGGTTGTTAATCCTCCTCCTCTAGGCATTTCTTTTCTTTCTTTCTTTCTTTTTTTTTTTTTTTTAAGATTTTATTTATTATTTATTTGACGGAGAGAGACACAGCAAGAGAGGGAACACAAGCAGGGGGAATAGGAGAGGGAGAACCAGGCTTCCTGCCAAGCAGGGAGCCCGAGACAGAACCTGATCCCAGGACCCTGGGATCATGACCTGAACTGAAGGCAGACGCTTAACCGACTGAGCCACCCAGGTACCCTACACTAGGCATTTCTGTGCACACACACAGTCATAAACTCGAAAAGAAATTAGCTAATTTGTTCTAAAATTATTATATATATCCCCCACACAGTTCTACCATGTGCTTTTTGCAGCCAACATGTTTTATGGACACTTCCCGACCTCCATCCATAGAGAATAGCCTTTGGCTTTAATAGCTCCAAAATTCCTCTTCCTGTTCACAGCACCAGGAAAACTGTAGAGAGTTCTTTTTTTCTCCTAGTATAGCTCTTCCCCGGGTACACACAGCTTGCTTAACTGAATCCATCTTTTTAGACTATTTATTCATATACATCTGGGTCCATATAAAACATAGTGTCCTACAAAGAAATATATGTGGGTCATATGTTCTAGAAGCATTTCTCATCTTTAAGAGGTTGACTCTCTCTGGTTCCTTCAGATATTGACAAACCTCATACAGCTCCTCAGAAAGGCTTTCCCTGACCAAACTCCAAATAAGCACCCTATGTCACCTCTACCCCCTGTCCAGCTTCATTTTTTAACTGTAGCACTTATCCTAACATTGCATTGTTTCTTTGTTCATTGATCTGTAGGCTTTCCAACTTCAGTATGAGCTCACTGAAGGCAGAGACTCCACTGTTTTATTTACTGCTATATCCCAGTGCCTAGAAAAAAATGTGTATCAGGTGTTTAAAAAAAATATTTACTGGATAAATAACCATTAAAGCCTCACAATGGACACTGAAATGCATCCCTTCCTGAAATTCTGGATTTCCAGGTTGGAGGGGTGTGTGTGTGGGGGGGTGTGTTTAGATCTTAGCAGAAGTAAAACCAATACCATTTGACAACCACGGGATCTACAGCTACAAGGACCAATTCCTTAATGGAATTCTTCTACAAACTTATCAAGTCAAAGAACTGGACTGGACTCAAGGAAATTTTCTAGCAGAAAATCAAAGGTCTTTGAACTACCTTTCAGTAATTTCTCCCCCATTGAAAATCTTTCCACTTTTGTTCATATCCTATGAGGGAGACATTTGACTTTTTATCCCTAATATCCCGTCAATTCTTCACCAAGCATATTAAAATTCCCTCTTTCGTCAGTTTACGGTCTGACAAAATAAAGAGTGGACATTAAACAAATATCTGATAAGCTCATCACAGGTGAGGCTCCATTGCCTGCTGTTTTCCTGACACTGAGTACTGCACTCAGCAGTAAATACAAAACTGTAGCACAAGCTTACCTGTCGTTCCGAAAGACCTTTGGTAGATACCTTCTGGGGAACCACATGGCCAGAGCACACATCAGAACCCAAAGGATTGCAAGTTCATCGAGCATCTGACCCAAGAAACTTAGGGTTGCGTGGAAGTAGACGGATCCAATTCCTAGAATCAATGACAACCAGTAAAAAAAGGTCACCACAGAAGAAGAGACTCACAAATTCAACACAGGCCAGCCATTCGACCAACCACTGTCACAATCACCAGATCACACCCTCACTGAAAGAAGCAGCTGAAGGAAGAAACACACACCCCCTAGGCATGCAGACTTGAAGCCTAGAAAGAGGATTTCAAGCAGGGCCCCAAGGTCAGCACATCAGAACTCGAATAATGCCACAGTGAAACACTCTGTCCTCCTCCGCGGAGGCTTCAGGGGAAGAGGCAGTCAATAAACGTCAACATTCTCTCACTGTTAAGAATTCCCAATCCGCCTGTGGAAGGAAATGGAAATTATACAAGCATTTCCCAGAACAATGAAAGATCAAACATCGAGAATGTTCTCTTTTTGTTTTGATCCATTAGACTAAAGTCTCATCAGAGTTCCATCATTTTTTGTGTGTGATTTTCTTCCGAAGGCCTCAGAAAATGGCGCTGGCACAGCACCAACAGGGTTACAGAAGTAAGCCATGAGGCGATCATTAGAGTCACCCCGGCATCCAGCCCGTGTTCAAAAGCATCCTCCTTCGGACGTCAAAGCAAAATAAAAGTTCACGGACACGTCAGGGTGACTCCGGTTTACAAAAACATAATGTTCAAATAGGACAGGAAGTGTGCAGAATTCCATTTCCTCCCTTTCGGCCCCTGCTCCGACGCAAATCCACTTACCCACTACAACTAAGAGCGTCCATATTAGGTAGATGCCGCTGTTGAAGCATGTTGCGTACTGGCGAAATAAGCACATGCAGATGGGCGGTAAAACGAAAAATAAGACGTTGCTGATCTGGGGGAGGGAGGAGGGGATGTAAAATGAAAAGATGAATATTAAGTAAAAGGGCAAAGAAACAAAGCAGCGTGTTCCAGATAGGACCCTTCTTCCAAACTGAGATGGATGTGGCCACACATCTTGTTCAAGCTGTTACATCTTTTATTTATTTATGTATGTATTTTTTAACGGCATATATGGGGAAATCTAAGCCTTCTTTAATGGCCATTCGGGGGCTTCTTCCTGTGTCTTCGCAGCATTTTTATAGCTGCTCCCATGATCACGCTATGAAAGCTGCCCAGTCCCCTGTCCGGATTCCAAGAAGCTGCTTCTTTTTCTGCACAAGACTACCTGTAAAGCCTTTTGCTCTACTTGAACATACATTTTTAAAAGGAAGGCCTACACTAAGTAATGGTAAAAAATAAAGTTTATTAAGGAGGTGAGTACTAGACATTCCAGCTCCCCAAAATTTCTGCTAGCAAGGCCAGCTTTTTTCCTCCTATACCCACACGAAGGCAGGATGCTTCCTAGTTTACTATGCCTGCCTTTGTCAGTTTCTTCCCCTAATCAAACCTACTTTTAGGTAAAGATCGAACTTTCAGATTTTATTGTGGATTTAAGCCTATTATCTTGGGAGGGGCGTGGCATTTGGCTTTTCAAAAAATATATATATCTTCTCTAATATATTCAAATTGTCATTTCAACACTTAATCACTATTTAAATATCATTAACGAGGTATTTTCCATTCCATTCCATTTATTTTCACATAAAGCTTTGAAGTCCAGGGTGAAAACTTCATACTTACAGCCCGTCTCTATGTGGACCAGCCAAACTCCACATGCTCAACATCCACAAGTGCCCGGTGATGACCGTACAGGTCAGCGTTTAACTCTGGAACCTCACCTCTAGGGGTTTTTTAGTGTATTCTTTTGTCTTCTTGTTTTTAGGAGGTCATAGCCAGCTCCTGTTTTGTTTTTTTTTCCCCCAATTTTTTTAAAATTGAGGCAAAATTCACATCACATACAATTAACCATTTTAAAGTGTACAATTCTATGTCATTATATGCCCTCGGAATATGCAACCATCACCTCCGTCTAGCTGTAAAATCTTTTCATCACCCCAAAGAGAAATCCTACACCCATTAAGCAGGTACTTTCCGCCCCCTCCCTACCCGCCTGCCCAGCCCCTGGCAACTGCTGATCTGCTTTCTGAGCCTCTGAGTGTACCTATCCTGGGTATTTCATGAAAGTGGAGTCACACAGTCTACGACCTTTGTGTCTGGCTTCTTTCACTTAGCACAACGTGTCTACAGTTCATCCATGCTGTGGTGTGTTCAGTACTTCCTGCTTTTTCGTGGCCAAATAATATTCCTTCATCTGGAGACCACATTGTTTTTTGTGTGTTTTTTAAAGATTTTACTTATTTATTTGACAGAGAGAGAGAGAGACAGAGAGATCACAAGTAGGCAGAGAGGCAGGCAGAGAGAGAGGGGGAAGCAGCCTCCCCACTGAGCAGAGAGCCTGATGTGGGGCTCGATCCCAGGACCCTGGGATCATGACCTGAGCCGAAGGCAGAGGCTTTAACCCACTGAGCCACCCAGGCACCCCTAGAGACCACATTGTTTATCTGTTCCCTCATTAATGGGTTGTTAAGAATGGGGCTGCTATGAACATTCACGTACTTGTTTTCTTCTGGGTATATGCCCAAGCGGGCATTGCTGGATCCCATGGTAACTCCATGTTTAACTTACTGAAGAACCGCCAAGCTGTCTCCCACCATGGCTGGACCCCATGTTACCTTCCCACCAGACCCGTACAAGGGTTCTCATAGCTCTACCACTCTGCCAACGCGTGTTATTTTCTGGTTGTTTTTGTTCTTAATGAAGGCCATCCTCCAAGGTACAAAGGGGTGGGGACATTCAGCTTTTGAAGTTTCCTTTCTAACTGTGACTCCTAAATGACAGCAGGCAGAGGAAGCGTGTGGAATGGGAAAACCACAGCTAAGTCGAACTGAGTAACACTGATGGAGAAAGTGTAGGAGGATTCCACAAAAAAAGACTAGAAAAAAACTTTCACAGGTAGGAGGCAGGGGCAGATGAAGTCCAGAAAATCAAAGGCCTGGGCTCTTTCCAAAGACCAGTCCAGCCCCCGCTGTTGAACAACACAGAGGCAGCCCCACGGGAACTGTGAGGGTGGGTCTCTGAGTTGAACTAAAGGAGTCTGGGTAGAAAAGCTTTACTAGACGTAGGAAGGTGTGCATGTGCACAACTAGACCAAACACATCAGCAACACCAAACCCCTGAGGCAGACAGGTAAAGACTGGGACGGTCAGTGACCTAGGCAGGCAGGCCTCTTTCAACATCTGGGAGCAGGAAAGGTTAGAAGGGACACCACTTTTAGAAAGGCAGGGAAGAGAGGAGGGAATTCAATCTGTGGCAAGTGGAGAACCAGATCCTGTGTCAGGGGTGGGATGGGTGCAGGGTTGCTGCTGGGGGTTAAGATTGAAGCCTGAAATTCCCAGTGGCCCCCATTGTGCAGAAAGGGGTACTTTCCTTCTAGTTCATCTGCTCTGATGGGGATCTTCTCCTCCTCACTGGAAAGGCCCATAAGCTACTTGCAGCCCAGGGTGAGGGTTTGGATAAATGGTCTCAGATATCCCAGCCGGGGTGCACTCTCCAAGCTTAGAAACAGGGCCACTCTCTGTCACTAAGCAGCAGGTAAGGAGGAACTGGGCCTACGGTCTGCATACATTGTCAGCAGAAAGCTGTTGTTTGACTATCCCAGCCGTTAACTTTCCAAGGAATCCTTTAAAGAACGAGAGTTCTTCAGGAGCAAAAATGAGAGTGTTTCAAGACCATCCCTTGTTTCACAAGGGGCAATGCATGAGTGCCCAGAAGGGCTCCGCAGGCTGGACCATCACCCACAGAGCAGGGGCGGGGCCCCAAGCTGTTTCCGTGGCCCAGAGCTGATTTTCCCCTCCAACGCACCCCCCTTCCCTCCAGCTACACTCTGACCTCCTTGGCTGAACTCTTCGCTGGTTCTCTAAAAATTCTGACTTATGCCTGCATTGTGCACCTGTGATATGATTTAAATGTGGCTCTCCCTTCCAGGAGCAGAGAAGGAATGAAAGGGGGAGAAGGAGAAAATGGAATTATTATACCAGAGATAACTCAAAACCTGATCTTTCTCCTTTTAAACATAAAGGTGTTCTCCGGTTTCGTTCTATAATTTTGTTTCGAGTCTCCTTGCCATCCTGCTCCCGGGGGACACCCGTTGCCCTCGGATTCACAGTCTTCAAGTCCCTTTCCTTGCATTTATGTGAATACATACATATCGCATATTAGAACATCATCGCTCTACTACTGCTCTCCTTCAACAACAGGCCAACAACAGGCTACGCCAAACTTTCCTCTTAGTTCAGATAGACTGACCTCACTTGCTGTAAGTGCCACATGTGGGGGCGTGATTTAGTCCTTCCCCAGGGGAAGGAGTCCCAGGGACCAGCCTCTCCTACAATGTCAGCGGTGGGGGTGGGGGCAGGACACATTTTGCTTTTTACCTCGTCTTCATTGCCTCAAACCCTTGCAATCTCCCTTGCTCCAGCCAAGTACAACCATCTGCTAAGCTGTCCCCCCAACCTGGCTTTGTCAACTTGTGTTCTTGTTTTTGCCTTTTCGAGTTTGTATTTAAATTCTGGGTAACATACGGTACAATGCTGGCTTCTGTGTTAAACACGTTTAAATGTATTTACACACGTTTCACAAAGACATGAAGTCATTCATTACACCTGCAGGAAAGTCATGGGACCTCAAACATTTTTTTAAATGCACATATTAAGGAGTTCAACTTAGAAGCACCATTTGAACATCTCCCCGATGACA
Source organism: Martes martes (assembly GCF_963455335.1). NCBI lineage: Eukaryota > Metazoa > Chordata > Mammalia > Carnivora > Mustelidae > Martes > Martes martes. Next base: position 47,263,206 of record NC_137900.1, on the reverse strand, counting down.
CAGAAATCACCTTATTGCCTCTTCATGGCCCTTCTACCAATGACAGCCCGCCTCCCCCATGCCTTTTAAAGCCCTCCGTCTATGAAAAGAGAAAGACCAAATCAGAGGGACACTCTCTCCCCAAGACAAAAAGAGGAAGGAACTCCGAAAGAAACACAGAAAAGCAAACAAGTCCTGGTTAAAACACACATTCTGCGGCTCCATTTCTTCTGAGAAATGAAACTTCCCCTCACAATTGTGTGGGTTACTGAAGTTGAATAGTTCAGCCAAGGGGTATTTTTTAAAGCCTGTTGTTGCTTTGGAGAACTAATTAGCTTAATGTCTGCAGAGCAGATTGTTTTAATTAAAAGGAAACCGCAATTTTAAAATGTATTAATTATTTCCTTAGAAAGTTCCTCATTCCACGAATTCCTCCGTAACATCGCCCCAAAATAATCTCAGGAACAGGCAGCGATCTCCTCCCAACGCATGGGAGTGTGCGCTTTCCCAGGCGCACGGTAAATGCTGACAAAGCAACAGGCTGTGAGATTTTCTGAACAGAAGGTTCAGAAACAGCTAAGGGGTATTCCCCTGGCTGGGTAGAAGGTCTGGGCCTCTTAACTGCATGCAGATGTCTAATCCTCCATTCCATCGCTGCCCTCATGCCTCTGGGATGACCAGCTGTCCTGGCCTGCCTGGGACTGAGGAGGGTCCCCCGGGACACGGGCAAGACCTGGACAAAGAAGGACACATTGGCCCCCCCACTCAGAAGACTTCTTGCAAAATTCCTCCACAGTACCCCAACCCCATGTGGAATACCAATAATACCCTTGCCAACCTGTGTACCTCTCTGGGTTTGGCCATCACCACCCAAAAGATTGTTTGCAGGTGTGGTCTCTGTGACACGCACACAGTAGCTGCCCAGTAAACAGACAGATCTAGCCATGAACAGAGACAGAATATATAGGTCATTCTGCCCTATGCGGCATGGGCTTTAGCATATCAGGAGAACCACCTTCCTTATCTTGATGGGTAGCAGAGCGCCCTGGGAAAGGCAACAGATGATGGGCTGGTTTTATGCAGATAATTTGCTTCGAGACTTTTTTCAGCACCAGTGGATTTCCTCCTGAGCCCCTGAGTCACTGCCCAGCAAGACAGTCCCCAAAAGCAAAGCCCAGTGGTTAAAAAGCAGATCCTATTTTTCTCTAAAGCAGTGCATTCTAGAGTCCTTCTCTTTGGTTTGACTAGAGCCTGGAAACTTCAGACATAAAAAGGAACCCAAGTCCATAAAACTTGTAGATAGAAGAAACAGTACAAAATGTGCAGAAGCAAAAGGCTATGGAAGAACATGACATGTTCTTGGAAGGGAGATATGGGCTTGGCTGAAGCAAAGGATGATGACAAGTCTTGAGGCAATAAGAGATTTGCAGGGCCCCAAAGCAAAAGGCTTTGTCCACCCAAACTCTGTCAGTGCGAGTATACAATAAACCAGGGTACTCTCTCTGGTGGGCCATTTAACAACGATTATCAGTCTCTGAGTAAACTCTCTCCTTGATCTAGCAATTCCCTCCAGAATTCCCTTCAGAAGATTCGTACTCGTATAAGTCCATCCAGAAGCAGATATAAGGATATTCATTGCATCACTGCTCCAAAACCAAATCGAAAGCATAAAACAGAAACCGCCCTACATGTCCATCAATAAGAGATTGAGTGGTTAAATAAATCAGTCAGTCCATTCAATGGAACACTGATTAGACACTGTAAAGAGGAAGGTAACTCTGAGCCAATCTAGGACCATCTCTAAGATCTATTAAGTGAAGACATCGAAAGGAGTCTGTGTAGTATGATCTCAACCGGGTTGAATGAAAACTTAGATATCGGGTGTACACATTTTACAAATGTATTTTATATACTCACACAAATGTGTGTGTTTTGTACAATGCCTGAGAAAAGGTCTGAAAAGATAATACAAAAAAAAACAGATTTTTCACTTTATAACTTGCATACTCAGATTTTTTTTTTACCCTGATCGTGCTACTATTTGTGAAAATTATTAAGTGCAAACCTCACTGAAGTGCCTGGGGATGCTCCCGGGGAGGCTGGAAGGGGAAGCCCATACTACTCAATGTGAATGACAGACCCCTAACCGAAGATTTCCCCAAGGAACTTATTCCAAGTCCCAACAGGGAAAGATATACATTGTATCTCCCACGAGTAATCCTACTCCTGCCCCTCAGCCAATGAGAAACAATCACCCTGAACTCTGCTTTTCTCCAGTTCAAAACAACCCCTCCCAACTTCCTCCTTCTCCATAAGATAACATTCTGCTCCTTTGTTTATTGGTCTTGCCTATGCTTTTGCTATAGCTTGCTTGTCCTGAATGGCAATTTTCCCTTCCTGAAAATAAACCCATGTTTGCTGGTAAAGTAAATTTTATTTTTAAGGTGAACATTTTAAACAACTGTAACAAATAACTACACAAACTTTTTCATACCCAACATCATGAGTTCTATCCTGTAGATGAAATGGTCCCAATGCAGGAGTTTTCAGTTAAAAAATGACTGAATTATAAACAGCTGTGCTGTGCAAAATAAAGAGGTCAAAAGGAGCTACGTGACATTTGCATCCTCAGGAGAAGTATCTTTGTAGAGTCAAATGGACTAAGGTCTAACTCTAATTCTGCCATTTTCTTGACCTTGGCAAATTGCATCATCTCTCTAGACCCTGGTTTCTTCCTTTCATCAAGTGGATCTAATGACGAGTGCCCACCACCCAGGGTGATTGTGCACTACACAGCAGAGCTTCAACACCCAGCAAACAATTAATGGTAGCCAGTAGTGACGTAAGTTGTAGCAGTGAGGTGCTACCCCCAAGACCCATTAAGAAGGTTCTAGATCCTTCTTCCAGTCATCCCCTGATTTTTATCTTCGGTTCCCTAAACTTTTCCTCAAAATTAGTAATGATTATTCTAAAATGGATAATTAGACCTGCTGCCTTCCAATGAGGATTTAATAAGCTGTTTATCGCCAAGTAAGAGTTCACTGTCTTCCTCAATACAAGAGAGAGAGAACCATGCGTTTGTCCTGTGATTAGCTTCAGAAGATAAGTAGGGCAAGGAAACAGAGAGAAGGAAACAGTTTTTGCTAAGCTCTTTTGGACCCAGACTCAACAAAGTCAGGAGACCAAACACTTCTCTGAGATTTAAAGCTCTCTAACGGGCCAAAGCAAATTTTGTGGTTTAGGAGTATTGCAAAGAACAAGGCCTGTCAGGAGGACCAGCCAGGCTAATCACCCACAGACACTGAAGAGCACTGGGTACTCAAAGTACCCAGCCAGCTCCAGTACTGTGTGCCCCTGTCTACCCCTGAGAGTACGCTCTGAAGGAAGGGGTTCAGCAGGTGACCTGTAGCCACCTCCACTAGTCTTTCATAGGATTGATGGACAGAAGAGGGCAGGTTTTCTTGAAGTACTAACCTGGTCATAATTAAGAAGCAGGAGTGTTTGTGAGAGAGGAAGGAGGGAGAGTGCAGACTTATGGACTGTGCCAGAAACGTGAGGATGACTGCTCCCTTCTCCAGAGTTCAGTTTCATCATCAATGAATGAAAGGGCTGTGACCAGCTCATCAGAGATCCCTCCAGACTGACTCATGCCAAGTACATTCTCTCCAGCAAATCCAAGGAGAAAATCCTAGCGAACAACCCCAAATTCACAGGGACTTGTAAACCAGGAGTTCCCGGTTTTTTGTTGTGTTTGGGCAGCCGCAGAAATGACTGTGCAGAGTCTTCCATTTGGTCTGAGAATCTTGAGCCACCGCACAGCGAAAAGCAGAGGCATTTCCCTCCTGCATCAAGCTTTCCCTCCCATAAATACTAACAGCAACACCCACTACTGCGGTGGGGAAGTTTCAGCCTGCCCGTAGTGGGACCAAAGCAAGCCCACGAAACACGCACACAGTCACTCCCAAACTTCCCTCTCACTCCCCAGGCTTAATCGCTGGAGAGGGCACAGGCCTGGGGTAGTTGATCTGGGGGCTGGACTGAGCCTGGAAACTAAAGGCAAAGGCATGGGAACTAGTAACAATTATCGTGATTCTGGCCCAAAGTAATTCGACCTATTATTGGTGTGTTAGCGGGGCGGGGCCAATCAGCGCGGTGGCGGTGGGCCCTGCCCCTGAAACCTGCCCGGGAACTCCCCTCCCCCCCACCCACTCCTCGAGCAGGTATTCAGGGAGAAACCGCACAATGCGACCCAAGTGCGTCACGCCACAGAGATCCTAGGGGAGGAAGGGAATTGTCCCGGCGGGTTCACCAGTCCCTGAGTCACCCACCTAGGTGAGGGGCTGGCGCGGACCACTGGCTTCGGGACAGGTGCCGGTCAAACAAGACAATAGAGCCATCAGAAGGAAATGACAAGGGATGAATAAGCCCAGATGTCGGGATAGGGACAGAAGAGGACAGACAGATGGAGAGCTGGAATGAGCGCAGAGAAGGGGGCGCACGGATCGACCCTGGCCCTGGAGAGAGCATACCCCAAATACACGCAGGGACTCATGTCCAGGTTCCCGGCGTAGCCACGATTAGGGACGGTCCCCTCCCTCCAGCCCGCCTGCCATCCCCGCTCCCGCTCCCGCTCCCGCACCGTGTTGTAGAACTCGGCGATGGCAGGCACGATGGTGTAGTTGTCCTCGCACCAATCCACCTCCGAGCTGCCGGCCCGCAGCTGGTCCCACCAGAGCGGGATGCTCATGGCCGCTGTGGGGCATTGGAGCAGCTGCTCCCGCAGCCGAAAAGAGCCCAGGGCTGCTGCTGCTGCTGGAAGCCGACTACTGCGGCCTCGGTTTTATACACGAGTCAGCCGCCGGATGTGGCACCTCCCCAGCCGGCCCCCTAGTGCTCAGCTCCGCCTGTTGGACGTGACTCACTCGTGGACCCCTCCCCCAGCTCCGCCCCCTGGAGGGGAAGGCGAGGGTACGAGCAGGCCACGCCCACCTTGGGGGCGGGATGCGTGTGGGAGGAGGGGCAGTCCGGAAGCGCGCACAGAGGTCCGGGCAAGTCCAGATACCCGTGCTCTGGAAGGTGGCAGACACCCTGACGGCCGGCCCCGTGCCTGCCCATGCCTGCCCATGCCTGCCCACGCCCACCTCCCCGGCTCAGACACACAGGCGCCACCACTCCCCGCCACCCACTGAAGGATCCAGGCCCCGGTGGACTCTCAAGGAGTTTGGCACTTATCTGGCTGTGCCCTGCGTGGGACGCCGGTGCTCACACTCAAGAAAGAAAAGCCCTCGGTCCCTCTGAAGTCAGTGAGGGTTTGCTGAGCAGGACCCAGTGCCATGGGCTAGAGCAGGAAGACCTTACAGGGTGGAGTGGCTGGCTCGATGGCCTTCCCCACCGCAGCCTCTGCCACCCCCTGTTCAGTAGAGCACTTCTGCAATTTCCAGGATGCTCTTGGTGCCCTGGACTCCAGCCTTAGGGCTTTAATCTGGTCTTCAATTAAACACAGGGTGAAACTTTAGCCATAGCAACTCTCGGAGGACACGGTGTGGCAGGTATGACCTCTCCAGGGCATCCAAACTGCAAGAGATGATGGCATATGTATAGCATTGATGATACACCAGGCACTGTTTGAGGAACTTCCATGTGTCCCTTACTTACTGTTCTCAGGGGGATCCTGTGAAGTGGGCTCTAGTGACAATGACATTCCGGCCAGTAAGGCTAATTAACTTCTACACATCACCTAACCTCCACTCTCCAAATCTATATCCTCCCAACTCCTA